>NC_084899.1:12500-2780000 GCF_958979055.1 Alnus glutinosa | reverse complement strand
TAAACCCTAAACCCTTACAAACCCTAACCCTAAACCCTTAAAAACAAAAAATAAAATAATCCTACACGTTTATACTGTAAGACGTATGATTTGTCTTGTCCTCTTAACCCTATACAGAGAAATATGGACAAGTCTTGGATGTTAGCACCTAGGGGTACGACGGTATAACGACGGGTGTAGGGCGTTTGTGGCATTTGCCGTTAGTAACTGTACGGCCGTCGATGGAAAAATTTACTGCCCTTGCAAGCATTGTCGAAATAACCAGCGTCACACTCCAGATTACGTTCTTGCCCACCTGACTGGAGGTAGGGGGATGAATCCGGGATACAATTTGTGGTATATGCACGGTGAGACTACGACTGGGTCCGTTATTCCTGGTCAGTGTTCGAGTTATCACAGTGGCACAGATACCGCTGCCTGTAGCACTGAACATGGTGAAGTCACAGAACAGGAGGGTGTCGCAGTGGAATAGGATGATAACATGCACGCCATGTTGCGTGACGCCTTCGGCGTGCACGATGTTCCTGAAGCCGTCAGTACTCTTCCGCAACAAGTTGATGAAGATACCTCTTGCGGGGACGCATTGAAGTACCAAGAGCTGTTAAAGACCGCCGAAAAGCCCCTTCACCCTGGTACAAAGCATAGTAAATTGAGTGCTACTGTACATATGTACAATTTGAAGTGCGTTGGAGGTATTAGTAACAAGATTTTTTCAGACATTCTCGAATTTATCAATCAGTTGTTGCCTCCTTGCGATGAGGCGAAAAGTTTCTAAGTGGCATGGGTCTGGGGTATGAGAAGATTCCGGCGTGCCGTAATGACTGTATGTTATTCTGGAAAGACAATAAAGAATTAAATTCATGTACCGTATGTGGAGAGTCTAAGTGGAGGGCTAATACACATGTAGATGATGATGGTGAGATCATATCAGCGAGAAAAAAACGCCCGGTGAAGATCTTGAGGTGGTTTCCACTCATCCCACGGTTGCAGAGGTTATTCATGTCTGAGCATACTGCGCCCCATATGAGATGGCATGCAGAAGGCCACATTAGGGATGGCATATTGAGGCACCCAGCCGACGGTGAGGCATGGAGATCGTTTGACATTTTACATCCAGATTTTATGGCAGAGAATAGGAACGTCCGGCTTGGTTTGACAGCAGATGGATTTAATCCATTTGGGAACATGAGCACATCCCACAGCACATGGCCCGTAATGCTTGTGCCGTACAATTTGCCACCTTGGATGTGCATGAAATAGTCGTCCTTCATCCTGTCCCTGGTTATCCCTGGACCGAGCTCACCAGGTATGGATATTGATGTTTACCTTCTGCCATTTATTGATGAGTTGCTTAAACTGTGGAATGTAGGGGTACGAACATTCGATGCTTCAAAGAAGGAAAATTTTATTATGCGATCCCAGTTGATGTGGACAATAAACGACTTGTCAGCGTATGCAGATTTATCTGGTTGGCCTAACAGGGGTGCGAAGACATGCCCTTGCTGTATGCAATCGACACGTTCTATACGCTTAAAGAACGGATGTAAATTTTGCTATATGGGGCACAGGAGATACTTGCCGCCTGAACATCTGTGGCCGCTGAACAGGAGAACATTTGACGGTACTGAAGAATTTGACAGCGCGCCGATTGTGCCATGCGGAGACGAGATCCTCCAACAGTTGGACGGAGTTGCGTTTGGGGATGAGACCGCGGGTAAGAAGAAGAAACGGAAGAAGCGGAAGAAGGGTGCAGGGAGTTCCGATGTTATATGGAAAAAGAAAAGTATATTTTTCGGATTGCCGTATTGGAAAGACAATTTGCTTCGGCAAAATCTTGATGTTATGCACATAGAGAAAAATGTCATGGACAATATACTTGGCACTATTTTGGATATAAAAGGGAAAACGAAGGACAACTTGGCAGCTCGGCTGGACTTGTAGGAAATGGGGTTGAGACCTAAGTTGCATCCGTTCACGGCCGCCAATGGTAAAACATATATTCCCGCTGCCTGTCACACCATGTCTAGAGAGGACAAAGAAAATTTTCTGAAGGTTCTTCGAAATGTGAGGGTCCCGGACGGATACGCCTCGAACATTTCACGATGTGTTCGACTCAAGGACCGTACAATTTCCGGCTTGAAGAGCCATGATAGCCACATACTGATGCAACAGCTTCTCCCAATTGCACTGCGTAAGTCATTGCCTGATAAAGTTGTTAGACCTCTTGTGGAGATTTCTGCATTTTTTAGAGACATATGCTCAACAAAGCTATCACAAGAAGATATGGACCGACTGCAGGGTGACGTCTGTATCACTTTGTGCAAGCTAGAACAGATATTCTCTCCAGGGTTTTTTACCAGCATGGTCCACTTGGTCGTGCATCTTGTGCGCAAGTGTAGACTCGGTGGACCCGTGCAGTATAGATGGATGTACCCGGCAGAGAGGTAAAATTCGGCGTAATATGTATATATATATTTCGATTTAATTGTAACCCTAATTGACGACAATTAAATTGTCGTGTATCTGTGTACACCAGGAGTCTTAGGAATTTCAAGTCTAATGTGCGAAATAAAGCGGCTCCTGAGGGGTGCATTGCGGAGGGGTACATAGCGACCGAGCTGGTAACGTTCTGTTCAAGGTATCTGAATAACGCACCAACATTCCACAACAGACCTCAGAGAAATCCTGATGGATCCAAGGGGGCGGGCACGCGTGTTACTCTGAACTGGTTGATAATGCACCAGATTCATCGTTATATTGTGTTCAACTCTGAAGAGTTTCACAATTTGCGGACGTAAGTAGTGTTTATATATTTAACAGAATTCGAATAAAAATATTAATAACAATTACTACATAATTGTATATGCTGAATGTAGAATGCACAAAGACGCGCTTAGGCGATCATGCACTAGAGGTCGCATTACAGAGGCTCTTATTGAAGCACAACATCATGAGCAGTTCTGCGAATGGTACCGTGCATATGTAAGGAAATAGTTGTAATTTTGAAATTGGATAAATTTATGCGGGTTCAATACAATTACCCAATGTGATGTTTAATATTTGTAATTATAACATAGGTCGATGGCCTTGACGATCAACGTAGGGAGGAATTGGGCCACAACTTGGTTATGCGTTGTAGAAGGCTGAAGGAGACAGCGGTCAAGTACAACAGGTACGTGGTAAATGGGAAATTGTTTCGTACGCTTGCCCATGATGTGGGAAGGAGGACTCAGAACAGCGGCTTATGTGTTCCTACCGTTGAAGGCGAAACGTACTACGGGCAGTTAACCGATATAGTTGAGGTCGAGTACTATGACAGGACTACGTACGTCCTATTTAAGTGCAATTGGGCAGACCCCACGATGGACAGAGGATTCACAATAGACGAGTATGGCCTAGTGTTTGTCAACTTCAATCACCTCGTCCACAGGGGAGAACTGATTCAGGACGAGCCGTACGTGCTTACATCTCAGGTGGATCAAGTATTCTACGTCGAAGATGGAAGGAACCCAAATTGGGTTTGTGCGGTTAGGACCAAACCACGCAACGTGTACGACGTTGACCAGGGGGATGGGAGTAATGAGGATGGTACAACCTACCATGAGTGCGTACCGCTCGTACTAGCCACTGATGACCTACCCGATACGAATGATGAATTCGAGTACGACAGGCCCGACATTGATCCGATTGAAGCTCCCGTGATACAATGATTGATGTATTTGTTGTGAGTATAATTAGCTCGAACTCAACACACTTGACTGATATATATATTGTTTGTACAATTCGCTTGAACTCAATACGAATTTTTATTATTTGCATAAATTTCGTTGTATAATTTGCATATTCATTAAAAATATATTAAAAAAGATATTCTAATTAATTTGTCTACATTTATTCACAGGTATTGATGGACCAGAGACCCCCTCCTTATGCATATCGGGCACCTTGCCCACCCGTGCCCCCCATGACCATGCCCACTGATTCGACGGCATTATATACTGTGGCGTGGCCACACCACCCAGACGGGGCTTATAGACCATTGTTGCCGGGTATGGTGGCTGTGCCCACGTCAGATCACGGGCAGACCAGTACAGCTGGACCTTGCAGCTCTCCATTGTCGGAGCTGCCGACATTATCTCAGATAGGGTTCACCCAACCGAGTAACGTCTATCGATGGTGGGTGCGAGAGGGGATGGGGTCACAGGGTTATGCGCCACACTTTTCGTATATGTATAGTGTACCGTCGACGTATAACCCTGATAGTGAGACGCAGGATGGTAGATTTCCACTGTCACAGACCGGGGAGATGCAGATGCCGGCTGTGGGGTTGGGACAGATACCGGCACACCTGGCGATTCAGGGCCAGATTTTGGGGGCGAGACAGATGCCAGCATAGGGGGCGAGTCAGGGCCCGGGGCATGTAGAGAGCCAGATGCCTTTATCTGGTGAGAGCCAGGTGCCACTTTTCGATGAGAGTCAGATGCCAGATGTGGGGGGGAGACAGAGTACCCATGAGGAGGACGTTGCGATGTTGGGTACCGATCAGTTGGCCCCCAGTATCCCCCAGGATATGGATTCAGATGATGATCAGCAGCCTCCACCAGCCGGAAGGGTTGGCGAGGAGGTTGCAGGCGACCCAGCACATAGGGATTGAGCAGATTCAGTTGATGGGTAAGTACATATTTAGACATCCTTAAAACTCATATTATGTTACCAAAATATTTTTTTTTGTTTGGAAAAAAAATAACTATTTGATTACAATTTGTTTATATATATATATATATATACATATATATATAACCAATTAAATGTTGAATATTTTTTTCATTAGGGTACAACCCAGACGGGACCATTTATTATGAGGTGATTGACGACCCAGCGAGAAACTGGGTGCTCCCGAGGGGAAAGAAGGTTGTATTGCAGTACAATGCTGCTATACAACCTGTAGGACGAGCCTGCAATCGTTTTCGGCGGGCTGAGGGCAAGCTGATCAGGAGTGGGTCCTACATACACATGCGGGACGAACGAGCGAGGGTAAATAAGCAGATTAAGCAGGCAATGTGGGACGCGCTGATGGTATGTTTATGAATATAATTTAATTATTTATTTGAATTAAACTTGAGATTAATGTTTTTCATGTTTTTTTTAAACCTATAATGCTTTGATTGAATGTGCAGGAGGAGTTCTATCTACCTGTATCAGTAGACGCGCGCAGGGCACAACAGGAGGCGTGGAATGATATTGGCCGTAAGCACCGCTCGTGGAAGTCGAGGTTCAAAACCAAACTATGTATTGGAGACGGTGACACGCCCGAGAGTATCCATGCGAGAATGCCGGACAATTTTTTTGAGGAGTATGATGCAACAGATGTAGAGTTCCTGCTGAGAAATTGGTGCAGAGAGCATAAAATCGTATATAGGCAAAAAAATTGTCAACTATTTTTTAATAACAGTTCATTTAATTTTAGTTTTAATTTAAGTGTGTCAATGCTTACATTTTTATTTTCATCTTCAATGCGTAGGCAACTTCTAAACAGATGAAGAGGCTGCTGGAGCGGAATGACCTTCCCCATTGTGCGGGATTTAAAAGTTATGCCAGATTTAATCACGAGGAGGTATGAAAATATATATGTTTATGTTTTTAATATTTGTTGGTAATTGTTTTTCTTTTTCTTTATACTATTTTTATCGCTATCTGTTTGTTATATATGTCAACTGCATGACGACAGACATGTACATCTGGCACGCCCCCCACTCGCGCCGCGTCGTTCGTGAAGACCCACACAAGGAAGGACGGCACTTACGTGAATGAACGTACACGGGTCCTATGCGTATGCTACTGATTTAATTTACTAATATTTTTAAATTATGTGTGATATGTCATTATTCAATATATGACTTTTTCATGTTGACGACGTACAGGAGAGGATGACGCAGAGTTTATCCAGTGATCCAGCCGCCACGCAAAGCGTCTCCGCAGACACGATGCGTTGGGCACCGAACGATGCTTACGAACAGGCGGTTGGGAGGCCTGAGTATGCAGGGAGGGTTCGGCAGGTTGGGCCGAACGTCACACCTGTTTGAGGGACATGTTTCTCATATAGGCCTCGGTCACAGGGGGGGACCATCTCAGGGCACGTCTCGGGATTGGGCCGAACAGTCTCGGAAGATGGAAGAGATCCAAGCGGAGCTACAGGCTGAGCGAGCGAGGAATGACCGGTTGGAGCAGCACGTGCAACAGTTCGACGGCATAGAGCAGCGCATGTGATAGTTTGAGGTCTTCATGTCCTCTATGGGAGTATCAGCACCATGTCTTGGTAATCAGTCTTCACCTGCACACGTAGGTAGTACGTCGTCCATTAGTAGTGCATCTGCAGGTATGATTTATATTGTGTATAGGACAAAATTAATTTCAATTTGTTTTCATTACCCCTTTAATTTTGCAAGTAATATTATATACTTTAATTGTCTATATTATTTGCAAGTAATTTGACAACGGTTGGTACGTTGTCGCCTGTTGGACGACAGCTGAGTCAGCACTCCACTGTCGCTACACCTTCGCCCGCTACACCATTCATTGCGCAGCAATCGCCGGTTGGCGAGAACACGCCTGGGACGGTACCTCGTGATTTGCAGGGATGCCCTTCAGATTTGTAGATATTTTGTGTAATTATTTTTTGTTCGTAAATATTTGCTTGTTAACGAATATGTTATTAACTATTGGTTTATGTAATATGATTTCGTACTGTTTTTGGGTAAAATAAATATTGCGTTATTTGTGGTCGGAAATTACAAAACTTGAAAAAAAAAAAAAAAAATTAATTAATTAATTAATTAATTAACCCAAATAAATTTTAAAAAACAATAACAAAATTATATTTAAAAAAAAAATCCAAATTCAGTTTTTTATTTAAATAAAATTTAAATTTAATTATTTAATTGTATTTTTAATTAAAAATAAAAAACTGAATTTGAATTTTTAATTTTTAATTGAATTATTTAATTGTATTTAATTATTTATTAAATAATTAAATAAAAATTTTAATTAAATAAAAAACTGAATTTGGATTTTTTTAAAAAAAAAAAATTCAATTTGACACGTGTATTGGAATACACGTGTCAAATTGTGAGACGCGTGTCAAAATGAACGTGTCCAACTGTTTGACACGTGTACGACACTGTACACGCGTCAAACTGCACGTGGCAAATTGAAGTGATTTTCGTAGTGATCCATCGGGCAATTAACAGAGTTGAGATCACTTCAGCTTTTCGCGTGTCAGTTTAACGGTTCTTTCCCGCTAGAAATTGGCAAATTGTCCAATCTCGAACGACTAGAATTGGCCTACATAACGAGAATCACAACAACGTTGCCTTCAGAGTTCACAAGGCTGAAGAAACTGAAGTATCTTTGGGTGGCAAGCTCCAATTTGGTAGGAGAAATCCCAGACACGATTGGAGAAATGGTGGCACTGGAGCATTTGGATTTGTCGAGGAACAATCTGAGGGGGAAAATCCCAAGCGGTTTGTTTATGCCGAAGAATTTGAATAAAGTGTTCCTTTACAAAAACAAATTGTCTGGTGAGATTCCTCGGGTGGTTGAAGCTTTAAATATAGACGTTGTTGATCTCTCAGAGAATAACTTGACCGGAACAATACCCGATGATTTCGGAAGACTCACCAAATTGTCGGGTTTGAGTTTGTTTCTCAATCAATTATCTGGAAAAATTCCAGATAGCATAGGTTGTCTTCCGGAGTTGATAAATTTTAATTTGTTTAGCAACAATTTATCAGGTACTCTACCTCCAGACCTTGGGCGGTATTCTATGCTTGAAGAGTTTCAGGTATCATCTAATAAGCTTACTGGACAGCTGCTACAACACTTATGTGATAATGGAAGGTTGGTAGGAGTGATAGCTTTCAATAACGACCTTAGTGGTGAACTACCCCAGCCGCTTGGAAATTGCAACAATTTGATAATTCTTAATGTTCATAATAATAGGTTTTCGGGGAATGTTTCTAGTGGCCTATGGACATTATTGAATTTGAGCATCTTGATGTTAAGCAACAATTCATTTACAGGTGAGCTTCCTGAGAGATTGTCATGGAATTTTTCTCGATTAGAGATTAATCATAATAGGTTTTCGGGTAAAATTCCAACGGGAGTGTCTTCTTGGAAGAATTTGGTGTATCTCGAGGCCAGCAATAACCTCTTAAATGGTACAATTCCTCGAGAATTAACAGCTCTTCCTCTTTTAATAACTCTTTTTCTTGATCATAATCAACTCTCAGGCTCCCTTCCATCAGATTTTTTATCATGGAAATCGCTAAATATGCTAAACCTTAGCCGAAATGCAATCTCTGGACAAATTCCAGAGGCATTTGGTTCTTTACCAGGACTTACTGATTTGGACCTCTCAGAAAACCAACTGTTTGGTGAAATTCCACGAGAACTTGGCCTCCTGAAGCTCACTTCACTCAATCTCTCTTCGAATCATTTGACTGGGAGGATACCAAGTGAATTCGAAAATGATGCATATGCCAGCAGCTTCTTGAACAATCCTCGTATCTGTGCTAATAGGCCGTTACTTAACATTGCCCAATGCAATTCCGAACCCCAAAATTCAAGCAAAATTTCATCCAAATTATCTGGTTGGATTATTATTATAGGTTTGGTTACCGCAATTCTACTTGGTTTGCTGACTTCATTTTTCGTGGTTGGACAGTATAAGAAGAGAGAGCATGGATCTTCGGATGTGGAATTAATTCTAACATCGCCGTGGGAGCTTACTTCATTCCAGAGGCTAAATTTTACAGAATCTGACATTTTGTTAGGAATCAGAGAAAATAACATGATTGGTTCTGGTGAATCAGGAAAGGTATACCGTGTTGCTGTTAATTCTTCAAGTGATATTGTTGCTGTTAAGAGGATATGGAACAAAAAGCCAGAACAAAAGCTTGAAAAAGAATTTCTTACAGAACTTAACATACTGAGTTCAATTGAACATTCCAACATTGTGAAGTTGTACTGCTGTATCTCCAGTACTGAGGATTCAAAACTTCTTGTCTACGAGTATTTGGAAAATCGTAGCTTGGATCTATGGCTGCATAGGAAGAGTAGTGGAGCATCAACTATCTCAGGTTCAGTCCAACATGTCGTCCTAGATTGGCCTAAGAGGTTACAGATAGCAGTTGGGGCTGCTCGGGGGCTCTCCTATATGCACCATGACTGCTCACCACCCATTGTTCATCGAGATGTGAAGTCAAGCAACATCCTTTTAGATTCTGAGTTTAATGCAAAAATCGCTGATTTTGGTCTAGCCAAGATGTCAGATGTGGCCGGCTCTTTCGGCTGTATAGCTCCAGGTGTGTGACATCAAATTTCCCAAGTTTCATTTTGATAATTATGATGTTGGTTTGTCTCCTTTTTCCATCGGCAGGATTTTTATTTTATTTTTTTTATTGTCGTGAACTTGAACTACTGTAGAGTATTCTCACACGACACGATTCTATGAGAAGATTGACGTTTATAACTTTGGGGTTATCCTTCTGGAGCTTGCAACTGGAAGAAAAGCTTGTGATGGTGACGAACACACATCCCTTGTTGAATGGGCATGGCAACGGCTTAACTATGCCGGGCCTATAGTTGATTCCTTAGATGAGGAGGTGAAGGAATGCCGTTACTGGAATGAAATGTGTTGTGTCTTCAAACTTGGAATCAGCTGTACACGTAAACTGCCTTCTACCAGGCCGTCCAAGAAAGAGGTTCTGAAGATTTTGCTCGGATGCAACCAACCGTCGATTATGGAGAGAAGAATGCTGCAACTTTGACATCCACTACTGTTTGATGCTTTTTCAATCAAATGCAACGCGGAAAACGTCCGTACGTTCAACATGTTGTACGAGGGCTTTTTTGTTGTTGTTATCTTAAACCATTATCAATAAAATTAACTATTTCAAGTAGTACTTTACGTGTATCAAAACATTTAAAAAATTTAAATTTTTTTTATTGAAAGCACAATTTATCAGTTTTAGCGGCAAATTAAGTTTAATTGTTCAAAGTTTACTTATTTGTTATTTGCAATACTTTTGCTTGTTCTTGAAGATTTTTGTATTGGATCTTCTTTGTGATCTTGCTCTCGAACGAGTCGACCCTTGCATTTGTAACCCGTTCAAACAAAGCCTATCTAGGGTTGATAAGTAAGGTTTTTTTTCGGATGAAAAAGAGAGTGGTAAAGTTTTTATTCAAAGTAATGTTAGAAGTCTTTTTTATATCTTTTTTGTGTCCCTATAAAAATGATTTGATTTTTAAACGCTAGAAGTTTTCATTCAAAGTAATGATTTGACTTTTAATCTTCTTTATTAATTAATAGAAAAGACGAAAGATAATTTTGGTTTTTCAATAATCAAAATAAAGTTATTTTTGAAATATTTTGATCAAATTTAATTTTTCATCCAACATAACGGTCAAGACTGATGAAAGGAACTAAGTTACAATAAATTAACATTTTGAAAAACCAAAATATAACACTTGTCATTTCATAATGCTGTATGAAAAATGAGTGTTTGTTGAAAAGGCTAAATTATATTGAACTTTTTTATTATTTATTTTTTAAATTTCGTGTGGGGTGGGAAGAAGGAAAAGCAATCTGCCATTAAAATATAATATTAAAAGGCGTATAGACCGGGTCAAGTCAAGTCAAGTCCTGACTTTGGTTGGGTTGTTGTGGAAAATTGTCGTGGAAAAAGTAGTATTCATGATCATGTTTTTAATTGCTGATTGGGGTTGTTGTGCGTCCCATATCTATTTAAGATAATGATGTGTATTATATTGAAGATTCGGTGATAGACAAGGAGTGTACCTCATCATCCATCAACGAAGATGCACAAGATCAAAGTAAATTTGAATCTAACACTGATCTTTGAGTATTATATCTTCGTAAGTGGATGTAGATAGTGTTGGAGATGAGAGGTGAACTCCTTGCCTATTCAAATTATTCAAATTTACTATAATCTTTGAGTATCTTCGTTGGTGGATGATGAGGTGGATCACTGAGTCTTCAATAATGTGCAACGTATCTCTTTTCAAACCCAGTATTATAAAAATTTGAAATAAAAAATCCAAGATCGTTCGAAACCTCTTCAACTGGAAAGATATGAACAATAAAGGCAGCAAGCTCAGGATTTGACTTGAATTCTTGAAAAGAAATATCACTCTAGTGTTAGCCAACCGCATGGAATTTATCAATTATTAAAAAAATAAATAAATTACAATTACAATTACAATTACAATTACGAGTACAAGACTTACTAAACCTTTGAAATAATTAAAGAACCTGACTTATACCCGCCAACGATTTGATTGTCTACTAATGCAATAGTTCCAAAAGGTCTTTCTTCTATAGAATTTTCTATACAACTCAAAACTTTGATGGCCGAAAGTTTTTCTGTGGTTTAATGAGTATCAAGAGAAGGTTTGTGTTTGAGTTTAGGCTTGGAAAGGTAAAACTAAATAGAAAAATATGGAAGGTAAAAATTAATTTTGAAGATCGAGTTCATCTTGTTGAAAAATATAAAAATTTAAAAGGTACTTTAAAATTTTGGGGGCTAGTGCCTCAACCTAAAAGGTGCATGGTATCACCTCTACCTCCGCATCTTATGAACTAAAATAATATGTGGCTAGTTTGATCGAGTTTGTCCGAATGAAACTTAGGATTTTTAAATATCGCATCACTTCGATCGAACAATCGAGGCTTTAGATTTTAGCACATCTCCAATCAAATGAGGTGTGGACGACCTTAATTATGATCGACCAACTCAAATTTTAGTATTGAAACACATGATGCACTTATTCATTCGAACGAGTTGCGATCAAAGCTTCCTAAACTTCAATTCTATAATTTTCTTAAACCGCACGCACTTGACACCAACTCAACCCAAAACCAAAACCTTATAACTCAACTACATCAAGCTGTTGTACGTTTGGTCCGGCACTAGTAATCTTTGGAAATAATTCCACAAGTGTTTATTTTGGAAGGTTTTGGGGATCCCTAGCTACGGGGAGGGTCTTGCCAATAGGCTTCTTCTAGTGAGATAAACTAATCATTTTCATGATGCCATGTTAATTGGCATCAAGAAAGAAGAAAATCCACTCAATTCAATCTTCTGTTCTAAATATGTTTTTATTTCGAAGGGTACGGTGTAGAATATGACAAATTGGACTCAACACTCAAATAAAGGTTTGAAAACCAATTCTTTCCCAATGCTTGACTAGTTAACTTTTTTTAACAACAATTACACTCGTGCATGAAGATTAATTATTGTCAGTTGTTATGTTAATACATGTATTTTCAGTTCTTAATTAATTAGGGTATATATGTCTAATCATATTTTGCTTAATTAGTGGGTAGTTATAACTCTGGCTTTTAGATTTAGTTCTCGTTTGGTTTCTGGTTAGTTGATTCTTGATTTGGGTGTTGTTTGTATTTTGTTGTGGTTGGTGCAGCTTTTTAGCCCTATTTTCAATGACTCCTGCATGCTGTTGTGCCGAGAGATATCGGCACCGTTTGGTAACCCTCTACTCTCCTTCAAGTAGAAATAGTTATCTCTTGAAAATGGAATAGCTCTAAAGATCATTTTCTCAACAAAAAAATCTTTTTTTTTTTTATATGATTTTTAGAATTATGGTATTGTAATCATTTCTATATTGATACTAAACGAATGAATAGAAATGGTCATCTTATTTTAACTTTTTGTATTTTTTTATGGGGGAGAGAAACGTGAAAATTGACTGGAAATGTATTAATCCAAACAAAAATTTGACTGGAAAAGTGGTGAAGCAAACGTGTTCCAGCTAAAAGTGCGTGGAATTGAGGAGTCTTCCACCAATTTTTGTCGAACTTCCATGTTTCCACAAAGGCTTCCGTCCTAGTCCATCCCAAGTGTCTCTTTCATCGCTTAGACACAAAAATAAGTGATCTCTTTCCTTTGAATGTTCAATGCCACCTTTCCTGTTGTTCACGTTATTTTAGGCAGAGTGTAAATGTAGCTGATAATAATTGGTTGCATATGCTATCTACACGTATTTATTATTTTCATGTGCGGATGCGGTTAGTAAAAGTAATCGTTCGCATAACAGTTTTTACTTTTTAGGGTATGCGGATGAAGTTATTAACCGCATCTACATACCTTTTATATATAATATATATTATATATATTTAATTAAATTCAGTAAAATGACGTTTTGGTGTTACCTCATATGCAGATAGCAGTTTTTCAATATGTTTTTCCTTTACTCACTATAAATAAATGGTGCAGAAAGTTAAATAATGTATGAGATAAAAATTTTATGACAAAGTGATTAGCAAGTGTGATATGAATAATAGTGTTGACCGTACTATCTTTTTCTTTTACTAATCTTCCAAACCGTCATCTTTGATCTTTTGTTTAAGTGCCCCTCTTCAACTATTTCTATTCTTTAGCCTCAAAATTAATATTATCAGGACAAATCAATAATTCATCTTTGCACCGAAAATCAATGCCTACTATGACCAATAAATTCTGCCAAATTCAGAGAAAAATTCTTTTTATGCATCGATTCCAAATGGAAAAAATAATCTTCATACGAAAGTCTTTGTGAATGTTCCTTTTTTCTTTTTTTTCTTTTTTAAATAAGTACTACGGAAGGAACAAATTACAGGAAATAAGAAACAGACAAACAAAAACAAAGTAATAATTGAAAAACCCAATCAAGACAGACAACTAGCATCTTAAATCACTAGTGAAAAAGAGATATGTTTAAACTTAGAGAAAAAAAAAAAAAGAATTACAAAAATATTTTAAATGGCACTGAAATATCTGTCATTAATTCAGTATCTGATAATTCAACTACTGATTTTCCTGCGTCACTCCAGTACCATCGCCCACTTGAATTTAATCGAGGTCATCATATTCCTCCGAGTGAATATTTAGGTTGCTTTGGTTGGAGGGGATGTGGTGGGTAGCACCGATGTTCAGGTACCAACTTAGGTCCCGAGATTGTGCCGCGGCAGCAGTGTCGGCTGTGGGATTGAGCCCATCAGCTTGATAGGTTTGATCAAACCTGTGGCAGCAGACCAAAGCTGTGTGACCCAATCTGCCACATACTTGACAGGTGGGCCTTCGGCCAGATCTACTGTGCGGTTCATTTTGACCTGAAGAGCCACGATTTGGAGCTGGGTTTGGTCGGAGCAGATTCTTCAAAACCTCTTTCATGGACGGCCTTTTAGATGGATTCGTACACGTACACAAGATTCCAAGTTTGAAGACGAAGCACATTTCATCCAAGTTGCAGGGTTTCCTAACCTCCTCGTCCAAGACATCAACTATAGTCTTGCTGTCCTGAATCTGTCGCCATGCCCATTGGACAAGTGATGTGTTTTCATCACCATCATAAGCTTTTCTTCCGGTTGTCAGTTCCAGAAGGACAACCCCAAAGCTATAAACGTCAATCTTCTTGTTAACTCTTCCCGTTTGAGCATACTCTGGCGTTCAAGTTAACAACAAACAACAAACACCAAACTTCAACTCCTACTGATGGAAAAAATGGAGAAACAAACACCATAATCAAAATAGAACTTAGAAATTATTATTTCACACACCTGGAGCTATGTAGCCGAAAGAGCCAGCCACAGTTGACGTTGTAGCAGATTCTCTGTGTCTGATTAACATCTTGGCAAGACCAAAATCAGCGAGTTTTGCATTAAACTCAGAATCTAAAAGAATGTTGCTTGACTTCACATCTCGATGAACAATGGGTTGTAAGCAGTCATGGTGCATATAGGACAGTCCATGGGCAACACCAACTGCTATCTGCAACCTCTTAGGCCAATCCAGGTTGACTTGTTGGACTGAATCTGAGAAAGTTGATGCTCCACTCTTCCTATGCAGCCATAGATCCAAGCTACCATTTTCCAAATACTCGTAGACAAGAAATTTTGAATCCTCACTGGAGATAAAACAGAGCAACTTCACTATCTTGGAATGTCGTATGGAACTCAATGTTTTAACTTCTGCAAGAAATTGTTTCTCAAGCTTCTGTTCTAGCATTCCACTATTCCAAATCCTCTTCACAGCAACAATATCACACGAAGGATTCACAGCAACAATATCACGCGAAGGATTCACAGCAACAATATCACGTGAAGGATTCACTGCAACACGGTATACCATCCCTGATCCACCACGGCCTATCACGTTATTTTCTGTCATTCCTGACATAATGTCTGATCCCGTAAAATTCAGCCTGTGGAATGAGGTGAGCTCCCAAGTCAAATCCAATCCTTGCTTTCTTCTCATGAAAATCCTGATCACGAAGAATAAAGCTAGTAGAAGTGTTGCTATCACCGAACATATTATCAAAACAAGAAATCGAACCAAAATTTTGCTTGATTTGGAATTGCATTTGTCAATGTTTACTGATGAGCTATAAGCACAAAGACCGGGATTGTTCAAGAAGCTTCCTGCATATATATCATTATCGAATTCAATTGGGATCCTCCCAGTCAAATGATTGGAAGAGAGATTGAGAAAACCTACTGTTAGGCGGCCAAGTTGCAATGGAATTTCGCCAGACAGTTGGTTTTCTGACAAGTCCAAATCAGTAAGGCCTGCTAATGAACCAAATTCTTCTGGAATTTGTCCAGAGAATGCATTTCTGGAAAGGTTTAGGGTAGTCAGCGATTTCCATGAAAGAATATTTGAAGGAAGAGAGCCTGAGAGTCTATTATGATCAAGCAAAAGGGTAGTTAAATAAGGAAGAGCTGTTATTTCTTGAGAAATAGTGCCATTTAGGAGGTTATTACTAACGTTGAGAACCTCCAAATTCCTCCAAGATGACACTCCTATCGGAATCTTACCCGAGAGTTGGTTGTTAGCAAGCAAAAGAGAAGTTAATTGAGGAAGAGCTGCTATTTCTTGAGGAATTGTGCCATCTAAGAGGTTATTACTAGCGTCGAGAACCTTCAAATTCCTCCAGGAAAAAATTTCTGTCGGAATTTTACCCGAGAGTTTGTTGTTAGCAAGCAAAAGAGTAGTTAAGTTAGGAAGAGCTGTTATTTCTTGAGGAATTGTGCCATCTAAGAGGTTATTACTAGCGTCGAAAATCACCAAATTCCTCAAGGAAGACACTCCCGCCGGAATTTTACCCGAAAACCTGTTATGACTGATCTCTAATCGAGAAAGATTGCGTGACAATCTCTCAGGAAGCTCATCACCTGTAAAAGAATTGTTGCTTAACATCAAGATGCTCAAACTCAATAATGTCCATAAGCCACTGGGAACATTCCCAGAAAACCTATTATTATGAACATTAAGAATTATTAAATTGTTGCAATTTCCAAGCGACTGGGGCAGTTCACCACTGAGGTCGTTGTTGAAAGCTACCACTCCTACCAACCTTCCATTATCACCCAAGTGTTGTGGCAGCTGGCCAGAAAGTCTATTGGAAGACACTTGAAACTCTTCAAGCATAGAATACCGCCCAAAGTCTGGAGGTAGAGTACCTGATAAATTGTTGTTAAACAAATTAAAATTTATCAACCCTGGAAGACAGCCTATGCTATCTGGAATTTTTCCAGATAATTGATTGATAAACAAAGCCAAACCCGATAGTTTGGTTAGTCTTCCAAAGTCATCGGGTATTGTCCCGGTCAAGTAATTCTCGGAGAGATCAATAACATCTATGTTTGAAGCCTGAACCACCTGAGGAATCTCTCCGGACAAATTATTTTTGTAAAGGTACATTATACTCAAATTCTTCAGCATAAACAAACCGCTTGGGATTTTCCCGCCTAGATTGTTCCTTGACAAATCCAAATGCTCAAGTGCCGCCATTTTTTCAATCTTTTCTGGGATTTCTCCTACCAAATTGGAGCTTGTCACCCAAAGATACTTCAGTTTCTTCAACTTTGTGAACTCTGAAGGCAACCTTGCTGGCATGATCGTCGTCATCCAGGCCAATTCTAGTCGTTCGAGATTGGACAAGTTGCCAATTTCTGGCGGGAAAGAACCGTTAAACTGACATGCGAAAAGCTGAAGTGACCTCAGCTCTGTTAACCGCCCGATGGATGCTGGGATGTTTCCGGAGAAGATGTTGGCTCCAAGGTTGAGCAGGCGAAGCTGAGCCATGCGGTTAATGTCATCAGGGACTGTGCCGGCGAAGTTGTTCTGCGACAGGTCGAGGTATTGGAGATTGGAGCAGTTGTAGAGAGGTCGTGGGAACTCATTTGAGGTCATATAGTTTAATGAAAGGTCAAGGGTTGTGAGGTTGTTGAGGTCACAGATGAAGGGTGGGACTGTTCCGGTGATATTCATGTTTTGGAGGGATAGTCCGGTGACTGATGAGCCATCGGTACTGCAGTTGATCTCTGGCCAGATACAGTGGGAGGAGTTTGATGAGGTCCAATGGCTGAGGGACAGGGGGTTTTGCCAGTGTTGCTTTAGCTTCAGTAGAACTGCGTGCTCTTGATCATGGAGCTGATCAGAGGTTGCATGGCTGAAGAGGAGAAGGAAGAGGCTTGTGTAGAAAGAGAGTTTGATGCATTTTTTGGTTGTTTTCGTCATTTGGAGGTTGAGTTCGTTACTTCTTTTCTGAACTCGATCTGGTCCCAATGATGCGATCTGAAGCGCTTGAAAGTTGAAACCATATATATATAAAGACGTTAGACGTTGAAACCAATCGTCAATAATCAAACGTGAAACTTGGACAAGAAAGAAAATTATATTCATCACTTTGAGACTTTATGCTAAAAAGACATTAAATGTGGGACCTATGCATGTTGCATGTAACCCGTGGGGAGAATGACTTATACCCACACCCAAAAGCGTTTTTATTAAAATTCTCCCACCCTTTAATTTAGTTTGCGGTGTGAATAGAATAGAAAAACAAAACAAATAAAAAGAAACAAAGATGCAGAGAATCGTAAAAAAAAAAAAGAATAAGAAGAGAATGGGTTTAAAGTAAAGTGAAAAAAGAAATTAAATAGTCTTGTACGGGTGTGAAAAAGGAAAAGGAAAAGGCAAAAAGGGCGATTGAGGAAAAAGACTAAGTTGGGTTAGGTGTGATATAATAAAGGACCTACAGAATAGGCAAAAGTGAAAATTTTACTTTTAAGAATTTTATTGTTTAAAGAATATATATTTTATTATATTAGGTATTGATATTTAATTAATTTATTTTTATGTACTAGTGACATAGACCGACGTGTGGTAAATCTCCGTAGTAGTGGTAAATGAATTTAAGATAAGTAGAACTTATTAATCAAGGATTTTATAAAAATATTACGCTTAAAAATAAAGATTTTCAAAATGAAATGTATTTTGGTGTATATACATGAGCATATGTCTTATTGTCATTGATTCTCAAAGTAAATGAAATTTTTTGAATAAATCATGCAAATAGTGAGTTGAACTATATTTTGATACTGATTATACGTAATATTATATTTGATATAGTGGTGTCATTGTGTAATTTATGTGAAATCTTATAAATGCGAATTGCATTGATTGATCTGGAAAGGCATTGGGTTACCAATGTGACATATGAGAATTCTATGATGAGATATGACATTGTAGTTTCAGAAGGTGAAAATTGGCACCTTATGTATAATTTTCTGAATGATTCAGTTTATCTGTGAACATTTTGATTATGATTTGAAAACTCCCTGTAACATAGTGAGATTTATAAGCTCGGTACCGAAGCTAGTCTTTATATAAGGGCGTCGAGCGTTAGATCCTAAATTTGGGGATCCTGCAACCATGTGTGCTTTGGAGGGGAGACAACATGGCAATCGATCATGGGTAAATCTCTCATTATATGGGCGTGGACCCATGGCTAAAGAATCCAAGGAGGGTCGCTTCTTTTTGTTCGAGAAGAGGTCTAAGTCCTAATACGGGGACCACACAACCCAGTCAAATGGGATGAAAATATTTGACAACGAGTGTATGACATTTGGGATATAGTTTTTAATATATTTAAATCATTGCATTATTTTATTTATTATAGTTTCGAACGTATAATCCTGAATGAACTGGCCTTGTGTACACTTATACTTTTATTTATTCTTAAAATTCTTCTAGAAAATAACGTTTAAAAATATATTTGTACTATATATGAGTAATGATTCTTGCACAATTTTAACTATTTTTTTTTTTTTTATCAAAATTTATTTTCTTATATGTGAGCCCTAAATATTCAATGGTTGGTTTTAAAAAAAAGTTGTTAGAGTTGTGCAAGAAACATTACTCTTGTATTATACATACATTTCGTAAAATTCTTTTGAAAACTTTTTTTTTTATTCTCAATTTCAAATATTATAAAGAGCAGGCTCATGTACACAAAATATTAATGTCATGGTATGTAACTAATGTAAGTAAATGCATGCAAATGGTATCTCTGCCGCTAAAAAGATTTACTCAATATACATGTAAAAATAAATTTAATACTTCAGCTGGTAGGAGGATTAATTAACTCACAAGTTTGGCTTAAACCTTTGCTAACATTTTATACAGATGAATCCGACGTTAATTATCTCAGTTTCAGCCATTCATTACATGAATGGTTGTATACGAGTCATGTCCACAAGGATAGGAGAAAGTGTTAAAAAAAAAAAAAAAATTAAAAAACAAATCTAAAAAATGGGATAGTTTGATTGGTCCGACCACCCATCAACTATCATGTAATGTGATGGCCATGATATTGGTAATGAAATATAAAAGATTGATGAATAATAAAATAGACATAAAAATTTTACGTGATTCGGTTTATGACTTATATGTATAATATATATAAAGTCTTCTTCACTTGATAAATTTACAATACAAAGAGTCTGTATTTATAGGGAGGTGGAGAGAATACAATTAAATATAGTATGGGAGATCAAATTAAATCAGATTTAATTGGATTCAAATTTGATTTAATTTGACTGATTACAATAAATTACAATTAATGTTAAAATCAAATCTCACAATATGTTTTAACAAAACACTTGCAAGAAGAATTTGAATTTGTGATACATCAAAACTATTTAAGTTAATGGACAAAATTTGATCGTAAGAAGTCAATTGTTTTTTTTTTTTCTTCTTTTTTTTGGGCATATACTTAAGGAACTTCTGATTTTATTTTGATACTAATTACAAATAAAGTAAATCGTTGACCAATTTTATATTTTTTTTTTAAAAAAAAAAAAGAAAAAGCTATAAATACGTGGTAGTATTCTATCACTTTAAAATAAATAAATAATCAATCTAGTTCATCCATTCACAACGGTTTTCACGTCCACGACCACTTGCACAATTATTGATTGAGGATATGTACGTTGAATTCGAAATCTCTCTTTTTTGGGTTGTGATATATGTACGATTAGTGCATAATTAAAGCACAACTTTAAAATATATTGGGTTGTGATTTATACATATGGGTTCTCTCAATGAATCTTGAAGTTATACATTAAATGTGCACTAATTGCATTTTTAGCATTTCCTTTTTCAAAAAGATTTGTCCATGAAATTTCTTTCGTATTTGGCTTGCCTTTACAGTGGGGTCTATCTTCATATGAGGGGTTGTTGTGCACTTGTTATGATTGTGCAATGCAAAAATTTTCTTTTGTTTTTTTTTTTTTTTTGTAATTTAATTTTCCTTGATCGTACAACCTTTATTATCACGTCAAGCGTGCTGCTTTCTAGTAATAGTACAATTGAAAAAAAAAAAAGAAGTTATTTTGGATTTTGAGATTCTTTTCTTAACATACTCCGTTGACGTGTGTTCAATTCATCGTAAGATTTTTTTACAAAGCAAATATTAAAATCGAGGGCCTCTCTCTTACCGGGGAAGTTAAGAGCATCTTCCGGTAATAATAGTTAAAATAATAATTGAAAAAGTACAATTATTTACTTTAATTATTATTTTTTCTATATTCTTTTTAATAAATTCTCTGTTCTACATTTTACTTGCACTTAAATATTATTTTTTATTATATTTTTGCCAACACTCAATAAAAGAGAAAATATTAAATTTTCACACATTCTTTGAGCTAAACCGTAGGAATGTTGCACCAGTTCAACATTCTAGCAAAATAACACAATTTATGAAAGCAAAGCAACCAAAAACAAAGAAATTGATCTTCTTCTTCTTTTTTTTACAAAAAAAAACAATACAAAAAGGAAAACAAAGCTACTAGAAACATACAATAAGACTAATAATTCTTAGGATTGACCATGCAATTGCCACGTGTGCTTGATAAGGTCAGGTTGCAGCTGAGAATGAGTTTGACCGTCTCTAATGTTCACATGTCTTTCAATGAACTCTAGAAATTCAGGGGTATGCTCGTAAAAAATTTGTACATAGAGAGTTTCATCGATTTGTTCATATTCAATGTCACTAGCATCGTTAGTATTTTGTTCGTTTTCAATAATCATGTTATGCATTATTATGCACGCTTTTATAATGAAAAATAGGTGGGAGAGAGATAGGGATACATGAATATCATATTGTTTTAATTTTAATTTTTCTCAATATTTTATTAGTTATAGAATGAATAATGAATAGGCTATACTGTAATGACAAATTTCTTACAAATTCTTTTGTGAGAAATTTTCTTTAAACTGACTTCTAATAGTAACATATGTCTCATGTAAGAGGGACACATGACAATTTATTAGATTGGGTTCTCAATTTTGAGGAAATTTTTGTCCAATTTGTATAATTTTTAGTATATATATTTTTTTATTTAAAAATCGTTCTTATCGTCTTTTTTTCTCTTAAAATTAACTATTTCAACTTCAAGTAGTACTTTACGTGTATCAAAACATTTTTATTTTTTTATTTTTTATTTTATTGAAAGCACAATTTATTAGTTTTAGTGGCAAAATTTAATTGTTTAAAGTTTACTTTCTTGTTCTCGAATGATTCACCCCTTACATTCGCAACCTGCTCAAATAAAACCATTTTAGGGTTGAGGGGTAGGGTTTTTTTCGAGGAAAAAGAGAGTGGTGAGGTTTTCATTCATAGTAATGTTAGAAGTATTTTTTATATCATTTTAGTGTTTCTCTAAAAATGATTTGGCTGGCTTTTAAAATTATCATTATATCAAAATTTAATAGTGATCTATCACAAATCAAAAATTTCAAAGTTATAATTTAATTTTGAAGAAATACAAGAGAAACATAGAGAGAACTTATAGCGTTACTCTTTCCGTAGGAGTTTAGAATTTTAATATAATTAAAACGGCCTAGCTACCTAAAAAGCCTAGCTAATTAACATACGTAATAATTAGTATTACGGATGATCACATGACACGTGTCGGTGAAAGGTAAAATATATAATTTAGAGCTTAATTAGGTTTTAAATTTTAATGAAGAAACGAAACTAAAGAACTAGGTTTAAGAGAAGCCATTAAAAAAAAGTAAGGTATGCTACATGCATGATGCATGGGAGCAAGAGGGTGATTACCTAGCGATGAAGTAGTGTTTAGGGATTAAGAAATTTAATCACGACTAATATATAATGCAATATAATAAATTTCAGGCAAGCACATGACATAGGTACGTTGAAGGTTTAACGAGGATGTAGACGAAAGTGTAAGTAAAAAAACTTATTGACCGACATCTAGTAAATTGTTTTACATCCCATATGATATACCATGAAGTACTGCTCTGCATACTTTATTAGTGATAATCAGTCATGTGAATTTAAATATGTTCATGTATTATAGAACTGTATATTACATAAGTTGGAAGGAAATGAATTTTAAAAAGAAAAAGGAATTTTGAAATAAATGAGGTTTTAAAGGAAATAAGTTAATTTAAAAGGAAAAGAAAAGTTTTGTGAAATGAAAAAAAAAAAAAAAAGATAAAAGGTTTTTTTTTTTCCATGATCCTAAAAGTTGAGTGGGAGTTATTAAATACTCAACAACCTTGCGGTTAAATGAGGGTAATACGCTTAACAAACTCAACTGTTAAGTGAGAGTTATTACGCTTAACAAACCTAATATTAAGTGAGAGTTAAGATTTGGCCCTTCAAATTGCTAATCTATTACAACTTAACCCATTTCATCAGTCTTAACCGTTATGTTGGATGAAAAATCAAATTTAAATAAAATATTTCGAAAATACCCTTATTTTGACCATTGAAAAACCAAAATTACTCTTTTTCGTTATTAATTAGTAGAAAAAAGATGAAGGGTAATTTTAATTTTTCAATAATCAAAATAAGGCTATATTTAAAATATTTTGATTAAATTTAATTTTTTATTTAACATAATAGTCAAAACTGACAAAATGACCTAAGTTACAACAAATTGATAGTTTGGATGTTTAAAATGTGACATTTGTTGGTGCTTTATGAAAAATTAGTGTTAGCATTGGGAAGGTTAAATTGTATTTAATTTTTTTATTATTATTTTCGTCTGGGTAGGTAGAGGGAAAAGCAATCTGGCATTAAAATATAATATTAATATATATATATATATATTTTTAAAAGGCGTATAGACCGGGTCAAGTCAAGTCGTGACTTTTGGTTGGAAAAAGTAGTGTTGATTGGGGTTGTTGTGCGTCACATATCTATTTATGGAGGAATGCTAGACATCATCCCCTTGTCCTCCTTTTATCCTTCTAAAATTGATGTGTCTCTTAAAATTACCATTGAATCAAAATTCAATTGTAATCTATCATAAATTCAATGGTGATTTTAAGAGCCACATCAATTTTGGGGGGACAAAAGGAAGACAAGGGGATGATGTGTAGCATTACTCCTATTTATGATATGCAACGTGTCTCTTTTGAAACCCACTAGTAAAAAAACATTTGAAAAAAAGAAAAAAAAAATCATAACAATCGGTCAATACTTTAAAAGAATTTGAAATAAAGAACCTGACAATGCCCAACAATCATTTGTTTGTCCACTAATGTACTAGTTTTAAAACTCTTACTTTTTTTTTTTTTCTTTTTTTTAATAGTACTTTTTTAATAGGGATAATTGCACCGTTGATCTCTGTGGTATACCATAATTATTTTTCACTCCCTATGGTTTAAAAAGTTCATGGGAGGTCCTCGTGATATGCAATAATGACAAATTGATCCCTGGCGTCAAATTCTGTTAAAATTTTTAATAGAGTCCGTTAAATGCTACGTCAATGCCACGTGTCGCCAATAAGATGGTGACACGTGTCTACCATAATAAAAAAATATAAATTTATTAAAAGATAAATAAAAATACTTATTTTTTTATAAAAAAAATTCAAAAAAAATCAAAAACAAAAAAAAAAAAAAAAGCTGAAGGGGTGGCCCAGCCACCCCTTTGGGGGTGGCCTGGCCGCGCGCCACCCCCAGTGGCTGCAGGGGGTGGCGCGCGGCCACCCCCAAGGCCCAGGGGGTGGCCCGAAACCCCAGGCGGCCTCTGGGGGTGGCCACGCGCCACCCCCGGCGGCCTCTTGGGGTGGCGCGCGGCCACCCCCATTTTTGTTTTTTTCTTTTTTCTTTTTTAAAAAAAAAAAAATAAGTATTTTTTATTTATTTTTTAATAAATTTATATTATTTTATTAAAATTAGACATGTCAGCGCCACGTGTCACCAATAAGATGACGACACGTGGCGCTAACGTGGCATTTGACGGAATCTGTTAAAAATTTTAACAGAATTTGACGCCAGGGATCAATTTGTAATTATTGCATATCACGAGGACCTCTTATGAACTTTTTAAACCATAGGGAGTGAAAAATAATTATGGTATACCACAGGGACCAACGGTGCAATTATCCTTTTTAATAACTCAAAACTTACATGATCATTAATCTCAAAAGCTTAAGCGCATAAAAAGAGATAAATTTAATCATTTAATTAATACTTTAACAGTACTCACTTTCATGTGTGGAACTTCTTTTTAATATGTGAAACCTAACACGTGAAATATTAAACTGAAATAAGAAGGCTCGAACTCAAGACCTTTAACGCTGATGCCATGTTAAATTAATTTAACACTTAATTAATTTCAAAAGCTTAAGCATCTTCTAGTGATCAGACAAACTAATCATTTTCATGATTCCATGTTAGCATCAAGAAAGAATAAAATTAAATCCACTAAATTTAATCTTCTGTTCTAAATATGTTTCTATTTCGAGGGGTGTAAAATGTAACAGATTAGACTCAGCACTCAAATAAAGGTACGTATGAAAATTAGATCACCAATTCTTTCTCGATGCTTAATTGACTAGTTAACTTTTTTCTAACAATAATTCCACTCGTGCGTGAAGATTACTGTCAATTGTCATGCTAATACATGTATTTTCAGTCCTTAATTAAGGTATGTCCGATCATATTTTGCTGCCTCCTCCTGTTGTGTCGACAGATATCCATTCTTTAAGAGATATCTATCCTTAAAATGAGGAAATTATGAGGAATAGTTGTTAACCTTAAAAAAATGTAGGAATTGCTATCTCTTGAAAATGGAATAGCTCTAAAGATCATTTTTTTCAAAAAAAAATATCATTCTTTTTCTTTTGGGATATGATTTTTAGAATTTAGGGTATTGTAATCCTTTCTGCTTTGATACTAATTAAACGAATTAATGAATAGGAATGGTCATCTTATTCTAACTTTTTGTATTTTTTAGGAGAAAACGTGCAAATTGACTGGAAATGTATTAATCCAAACAAAAATTAAGACTGGAAAAGTGAGTGAAACAAACGTGTGCCAGTTAAAAGTGCATGGAAAATTGAAGTCTTCCACCAATTTTTTGTCGAACTTTCCATGTTTCAAAAATTTAGGTAGAGTAATTACTCGCATATGCTATTCTCACGTATTTACTATTCGTCGGATGCGGTTAGTAAAAATCATCATCCGCATATATAACAATTTTTAAAGTATACACATACATTTTATATATAATATATATTTAATTAAATTCACTAAAACGACGATGTTTTAATGTTACCTCATATGCAGGTAACGGTTTTCTAACATACATGAAGCTAAATAATGTATGAGATGAAAATTTCATGACAAAATAATATTTAATTAAATTCACGAAAATAACGTTGTTTTGGCGTTCCCTCATATACGGATAGCGGTTTTCTAATATACATAAAGCTAAATAATATATGAGATGAAAATTTCATGACAAAATGATTATCACACAACAATCTCTTACGCATGTCACCGAGTCAAGACTGACATAGAAGACAACACTCCTAAAATCGTGCATGACATCCCAAGGCAACTTCCCAAGGTCCAACACAGCAAGTCTACATGCGCCAATCTCTCCAAGAATCCTTGCATGCACCGCACACATTCAAATGCCATTCAATTTACAGCCAATTTTTCCTAACACGAATAATTCTGTACTAAATGTAATTTTATTTTCCTTATATAGTTGGTCATGTAAAACAGTATATATACCGTGTAAAAAAACCTGCCTAGCTAACTAAAAGTACTAATTAGTATAACGGGTGATCATGTGACACGTGTCCGTGAAGGATAAAATATATAAGTTAGATCGAGCTTACGTTTTAATGAAGAAGAAACAAAACTAATGAAGTAGCTAGGTTTAAGAGAAGCCATTAATCAAACAACTGTAATTGAGTAATAGCCAAGAGGATAGCGGAATTACCTGGCCAATTAATTTTAAGAAAAGTGAGGTATGCTACATGCATGTGAGCTAGCTAGTGGCTGATTACCTATGAAGTAGTGTTAATTAGGATTAAGAAATTTAATCACGACTAATAATGCAATATAATAAATTCCAGGCACGTGACACTGGTTGAAGGTTTAACGAGGATGTACGTAGACGAAAGTGCATGTAAACTTATTGACCATCTAAAAAAAAACTTATTGACCAACATCTATTAAATTCTTTTACATGCCATATGAATATATGATATATACCATGAACTGCTTTGCATACTTTATTAGTGATAATGAGTCATGTGAATTTAAATATGTTCATGTATATTACATTGAGATTTACATAATTAAGTAGAAAGGAAATGACTTTCAAAAAAAAATAAAAAATTAATGTTGAAATAAATGAGGTTTTAAAGGAAATAAGTTAATTTGAAAGAAGAAGAAAAAGTTTTGTATAATGAAAAAAAAAGAAAAACCTTTTTTTTTTTTTTTTTTTTTTTTTTTTTATGATCCAAAGAGCGGGAGTTATTAAACACTTAACAACCCCGTGGTTAAATGAAGATAATATGCTCAACAAATTCAGCGGTTAAGTGAGGGTTATTACGCTTAATAAACTCAATAATAAAAAGAGGCTTGTGTGAACTGACAAGTGTTATAATTTGGTCATTCAAACTACTAATCTACTATAACTTAGCCCCTTTCGTCAGTCTTGACTGTTATATTGGATGAAAAATCAAATTTGACTAAAATATTTAAAAAATACCCTTATTTTAACTATTGAATTCTTTATTAATTAGTAAAAAAAGACAAAGGATAATTTTGATTTCTGTCAATGATCAAAATAAGGGTATTTAAAAATATTTTGGTCAAATTTAATATTCAACATAACAGTTAAGACAGGTGAAAGGGGCTAAATTGTAACAAACTGATAGTTTGAAGAGTAAAAACATAACATTTGCCAATTCATAATGCTTTATAAAAAAGAGATATATTATTTACATAACTCAAATATAATAATTATACAATAATAATGATGTGTTCAATATTTTTTAAAAAAATAAATAAATAAATAATGAAAAACAATCTGTCATTAAAATATAATATTAAAAGGCGTATAGACCGGGGCAAGTCAAGTCTAAGTCAAGCCGTGACATATGATTGGATTGTTGCGGAAAAAATAGTATTCATAATTCATCCTCTCTTTTTTTTTTTTTTTTTTTATGGTGATTGGGGTTGTTGTGCGTCACATATCTTTGAGATAATGACGTGTGTTGAAGACTCAGGGATACGCAAGGAGTCTAGCTACCCCATCATCCACCAACGAAGATACTGAAGATTAAAGTAAATTTGAATCTAATACTGATCTTAATTAATTAGTATCTTTGTAGGTGGATGATAGTGTTGGAGACTATGAAAGAAAAGATAATGCTATAAAAATATAAAATGAAAAGCAGAATAAAGAAAATAAAAATAAAGATTTTAAGTTATTTGGTTTATGATGACAGAAATTTCTTACAAATCAGTTTGCAAGAAATTTCATACAATCCACATATAAAATTGAAATGTGTCTATTGACATGTGAAAAGTACACATTGTTTTAATAGCATATGATTTTCACATGCTTTTTTAATAGCATTAATAAGAAGAAGAAAAAATGTGTTTATCACATGTTTAAATGACACATGTCACTCTTGTATATGAGTTGTATGAAATTTTCTACAAACCGGTTTATATGAAATTTATGTTCAATCTTTGACCCATTTTTTCAATGTAAAGCCTAAAATGCTACATTGTTGCTTTTATTCATTGATGAGTTTACAATACAAAATGACCTACATGTAGAAAAATAAATCTAATGGTTGATCATAAAAAAAAAAAAAAAAAAAAAAAAAAAAAAAAAAAAAGTAGTTAGAGTTGTGCAAAAGTTATGTGAAAGTTATACAAGAAACATTACTCATATTTATAAAGCTTACAGATGAAATATAATCCTAATCAAATCTCTTAATTTAGGGTAATTCAATATCTTCAAATCTCTAAATTCAATATAATCTAATTTTTATTAGAGGTAATATAATTCTCATCAAATTCCTAACTTCAAGATAATCCAAACATTACCTAACAGATGAGAGGTGAACTCCTTGCCTATTTAAACTTACTTTAATCTTGTGTATCTTCGTTGGTGGATGATGTGGTACATCACTGAGTCTTCAATAATGTGCAACGTATCTCTTTTGAAACCCAATATTATAAAAATTTGAAATAAAAAATCCAAGATCGTTAATTAGAAAAATCTTCAACTGGAAAGATATGAACAATAAAGGCAGCAAGCTCAGGATTTGACTTGACCCGACAAACAATTTGATTGTCTACTAATGCAGCAGTTCCAAAATTCTGGCCTTTTTTCTATAGAATTTTCTCTACAACTTGAAACTTTGATGGATGGAAGTTTTTATGTGGTTTAATGGGGATTAAGGAAGGTTTGTGTTTGAGTTTAGGCTTGGGAAGGCAAAACTAAAAAGAAAAATATGGAAGGTAAAAATTAATTTTGAAGATCGAGTTCATCTCATTGAAAATATAAAAATTCAAAAGATATTTTAAAATTTTGGAGGGCTAGTGCCCCATCCTAAAGGGTGCATTGTTTCACTTCTACCTCCACACCTTATGAAAATCATGGCTCAAAAGACTTATATAGATGAGGGAAAATATGAATTTTTTAAGCCAAGTCGGTTAAGAATTAAAACAATTTGTGCTAGTTCGATCAAGTTTGTTTGAATGAAACTTACGGTTTCTAAATATCGCATTACTTCAATCCAACAATCGAGGCTCTGGCTTTCAAGTATGAGAAACAACTTGGATTTTAGTATTGAAACATTTATGATGTACTGATTCATTCGAACGAGTTGCGATCGAAGCTTTCTAAACTTTAATTCTATCATTTTTTTGAACCACGCGCACTTGAGACTGACTCAACTCTAAACCAAAACCTTATATATAACTCAATTACATTCAGCTGTTGTACGTTTGGTCCGGAGCCAGTAATCTTTGGAAATAATACCACAAATGTTTATTTTGGAAGGTTTTGGCGGGGATCCCTAGCTACATACGGGGAGGGTCTTACCGGCCAATAGGCTTCTTCTAGTGAGACAAACTAATCATTTTCATGATGCCATGTTAATTAGCATCAAGAAAGAAGAAAATTAAATCCACTCAATTCAATCTTCTGTTATAAATATGTTTCTATTTCAAGGGGTGTAGAATGTGATAGATTGGACTCAGCACTCAAATAAAGGTATGAAAATTAGATTACTCAGTCTTTCTCAGTGCTTGACTAGTTAACTTTTTTCTAACAACAATTCCACTCCTACGCATGAAGATTATTGTCAGTTGTCATGTTAATACATGTATTTTCAGTTCTTAATTAGGGTATGTCTCCTCATATTTCCCTGCCTCCTTCTGTTGTGCCAAGAGATATCAATTCCTAATTAAGAGATATTTCTCCTTAAAAGGAGGAAATGAGGAATAGTTGTTAACCTTGGAAAGGTAGGAATAGCTGTCTCTCGAAAATGGAATAGCTCTAAAGATCATTTTCTCAAAAAATCTTTTTTTTTTTTTTTGGGGGATATGACTTTTAGAATTAGAGTATTGTAGTCATTTCTGTTTTGATCCTAAACGAATGAATAGGAATGATCATCTTATTCTAACTTTTTGTATTTCTTAGGAGGGAAAACGTGCAAATTTACTGGAAATGTGTTAATCCAAACAAAAATTACTGGAAAAGTGAGTGGAAGTGTGAAACAAGCCAGTTAAAAGTGCGTGGACTTGAAGTCTTCCACCAATTTTTTGTCGAACTTTCCACGTTTCCACAAAAGAGTGATCCGTCCTAGTCCATCCCAGTGTCTCTTTCATTGCTCACAGACAAAAGTAAGTGATCTCTTTCCTTTGAATATTCAATGCCATCTTTCCCGTTGCACACGTTATATTAGGTTGAGTGTTAACAGGACGGATAACAATCGCTCGTATCTGCTATTCGAACGTATTTATTATTTATATATGCAGATGCGGTTAGCAAAAATCATTATGTCCATATATAATAATTTTTAGAGTATGCGAATATAGTTATTAACCGCATCTATATACTCTTTATATATAATATATATTTAATTAATTTATTAAAACGATGTTGTTTTGATATTACCTCATATGCGGATAACGATTTTTTAACATATATTAAGCTAAATAATGTATGAGATAAAAATTTTATGACAAAATGATTAATAAGTGTAATAGTGTTCAACTATTACAAATGGTCGTCTTTTTTCTTCTACGTACTACTCTTCCAAACGGTCATCTTTGGTCTTTTATTCAAGTGCCCCTCTTCAACTATTTCTATTCTTAAGCCGCAAAAATAATATTATCAGGACAAATCAATAATTCATCTTTGCACCAAAAATCAATATAATGCCTACTATGACCAATAATAAATTCTGCCAAATTCAGAGAAAAATTCTTTTTATGCATCGATTCTAAATGGAACAAATAATCTTCATACGAAAGTCTTTTGTAAATGCTCTTTTTTTTTCTTTTAATAAGTATTGCAGAAGGAACAAATTACAGGGAATAAGAAACAGACAAACAAAAACAAAAACAAACTAATAATTGAAAAAATCCAATCAAGACAGACAACTAGCATCTCACATCACCGGTAGATAAGAGATGTTTAAACTTGGTGAAAAAAAAAATTACAAAAATATTTTTAATGGCACTGAAATATATGTCATTAATTCAGTATTTGATAACTCAATTACTGATTTTCCTGCGTCACTCCAGTACCATCGCCCACTTGAATTTAATCGAGGCCATCATATTCCTCCGAGCGAATATTTAGGTTGCTTTGGTCGGAGGGGATGTGGTGGGTAGCACCGATGTTCAGGTACCAATTTAGGTCCCAAGATTGTGCCGCGGCAGCAGTGTCGGCTGTGGGATTGAGCCCATCAGCTTGATAGGTTTGATCAAACCTGTGGCAGCAGACCAAAGCTGTGTGACCCAATCTGCCACATACTTGACAGGTGGGCCTTCGGCCCGATCTACTGTGCGGTTCATTTTGACCTGAAGAGCCACGATTTGGGGCTGGGTTTGGTCGGAGCAGATTCTTCAAAACCTCTTTCATGGACGGCCTTTTAGAAGGATTCGTACACGTACACAAGATTCCAAGTTTGAAGACGAAGCACATTTCATCCAAGTTGCAGGGTTTCCTAACCTCCTCGTCCAAGACATCAACAATAGTCTTGCTGTCCTGAATCTGTCGCCATGCCCATTGGACAAGTGATGTGTTTTCATCACCATCATAAGCTTTTCTTCCAGTTGTCAGTTCCAGAAGGACAACCCCAAAGCTATAAACGTCAATCTTCTTATTAACTCGTCCCGTTTGAGCATACTCTGGCGTTCAAGTTAACAACAAACAACAAACACCAAACTTCAACTCCTGCTGATCAGCTGATGGAAAAAATGGAGAAACAAACACCATAATCAAAATAGAACTTAGAAATTATTATGTTACACACCTGGAGCTATGTAGCCCAAAGAGCCAGCCACAGTTGACGTTGTAGCAGATTCTCTGTGTCTGATTAACATCTTGGCAAGACCAAAATCAGCGAGTTTTGCATTAAACTCAGAATCTAAAAGAATGTTGCTTGACTTCACATCTCGATGAACAATGGGTTGTAAGCAGTCATGGTGCATATAGGAGAGTCCATGGGCAACACCAACTGCTATCTGCAACCTCTTAGGCCAATCCAGGTTGACTTGTTGGACTGAATCTGAGAAAGTTGATGCTCCACTCTTCCTATGCAGCCATAGATCCAAGCTACCATTTTCCAAATACTCGTAGACAAGAAATTTTGAATCCTCACTGGAGATAAAACAGAGCAACTTCACTATCTTGGAATGTCGTATGGTACTCAATGTTTTAACTTCTGCAAGAAATTGTTTCTCAAGCTTTTGTTCTAGCATTCCACTATTCCAAATCCTCTTCACAGCAACAATATCACGCGAAGGATTCACTGCAACACGGTATACCATCCCTGATCCACCACGGCCTATCACGTTATTTTCTGTCATTCCTGACATAATGTCTGATCCCGTAAAATTCAGCCTGTGGAATGAGGTGAGCTCCCAAGTCAAATCCAATCCTTGCTTTCTTCTCATGAAAATCCTGATCACGAAGAATAAAGCTAGTAGAAGTGTTGCTATCACCGAACATATTATCAAAACAAGAAATCGAACCAAAATTTTGCTTGATTTGGAATTGCATTTGTCAATGTTTACTGATGAGCTATAAGCACAAAGACCGGGATTGTTCAAGAAGCTTCCTGCATATATATCATTATTGAATTCAATTGGGATCCTCCCAGTCAAATGATTGGAAGAGAGATTGAGAAAACCTACTGTTAGGCGGCCAAGTTGCAATGGAATTTCGCCAGACAGTTGGTTTTCTGACAAGTCCAAATCAGTAAGGCCTAGTAATGAACCAAATTCCTCTGGAATTTGTCCAGAGAATGCATTTCTGGCAAGGTTTAGGGTAGTCAGCGATTTCCATGATAGAATATTTGAAGGAAGAGAGCCTGAGAGTCGATTCTGGTAAAGCAAAAGGGTAGTTAAATGAGGAAGAGCTGTTATTTCTTTAGAAATTGTGCCATTTAGGAGGTTATTACTAGCGTCGAGAACCACCAAATTCCTCCAGGAAGACACTCCTATTGGAATTTTACCATAGAGTTGGTTGTTAGCAAGCAGAAGAAAAGTTAACCGAGGAAGATCTGCTATTTCTTGAGGAATTGTGCCATCTAAGAGGTTATTACTTACATTGAGAACCTCCAAATTCTTCCAGGAAAACATTCCTGTCGGGATTTTACCAAAGAGTTGGTTGTTAGCAAGCAGAAGAGAAGTTAATTGAGGAAGATCTGCTATTTCTTGAGGAATCAAGCCATCTAAGAGGTTATTACTAGCGTCGATAACCTCCAAATTTCTCAAGGAAAACACTTCTGTCGGGATTTTACCCGAGAGTTTGTTGTTAGCAAGCAAAAGAGTAGTTAAGTTAGAAAGAGCTGCTATTTCTTGAGGAATTGTGCCATCTAAGAGGTTATTACTAGCGTTGAGAACCACCAAATTCCTCCAGGAGGACACTCCCGCCGGAATTTTACTCGAAAACCTGTTATGACTGATCTCTAATCGAGAAAGATTGCGTGACAATTTCTCAGGAAGCTCACCTGTAAAAGAATTGTTGCTTAACATCAAAATGCTCAAATTCAATAATGTCCATAGGCCACTAGAAACATTCCCAGAAAACCTATTATTATGAACACTAAGAATTATTAAATTGTTGCAATTTCCAAGCGACTGGGGCAGTTCACCACTGAGGTCGTTGTTGAAAGCTACCACTCCTACCAACCTTCCATTATCACCCAAGTGTTGTGGCAGCTGACCAGAAAGTCTATTGGAAGACACTTGAAACTCTTCAAGCATAGAATATCGCCCAAGGTCCGGAGGTAGAGTACCTGATAAATTGTTGCTAAACAAATTAAAATTTATCAACCCTGGAAGACAGCCTATGCTATCTGGAATTTTTCCAGATAATTGATTGATAAACAAAGCCAAACCCGATAGTTTGGTTAGTCTTCCAAAATCCTCGGGTATTGTCCCGGTCAAGTAATTCTCAGAGAGATCAATAACATCTATGTTTGAAGCCTGAACCACCTGAGGAATCTCCCCGAACAAATTATTTTTGTAAAGGTACATTATACTCAAATTCTTCAGCATAAACAAACCGCTTGGGATTTTCCCGCCTAGATTGTTCCTTGACAAATCCAAATGCTCCAGTGCCGCCATTTTTCCAATCTTTTTTGGGATTTCTCCTACCAAATTGGAGCTTGTCACCCAAAGATACTTCAGTTTCTTCAACTTTGTGAACTCTGAAGGCAACCTTGCTGGCATGATCATCGTCATGTAGGCCAATTCTAGTCCTTCAAGATTGGACAAGTTGCCAATTTCTAGCGGGAAAGAACCGTTAAACTGACACGCGAAAAGCTGAAGTAATCTCAACTCTGTTAATTGCCCGATGGATGCTGGGATGTTTCCGGAGAAGCTGTTGGCTCCAAGGTTGAGCAGGCGAAGCTGAGCCATGCGGTGAATGTCGTCAGGGACCGTGCCGGCAAAGTAGTTCTGCGAGAGGTCGAGATATTGGAGATTGGAGCAGTTGTAGAGAGGTCGTGGGAACTCATTAGAGGTCATATAGTTGTATGAAAGGTCAAGGGTTGTGAGGTTGTTGAGGTCACAGATGAAGGGTGGGACTGTTCCGGTGATATTCATGTTTTGGAGGGATAGTCTGGTGACTGATGAGCCATCGGTACTGCAGTTGATCTCTGGCCAGATACAGTGGGAGGATGAGTTTGATGAGGTCCAATGGCTGAGGGACGGGGGGTTTTGCCAGTGTTGCTTTAGCTTCAGTAGAACTGCCTGCTCTTGATCATGGAGCTGATGAGAGGTTGCATGGCTGAAGAGGAGAAGGAAGAGGCTTGTGTAGAAAGAGAGTTTGATGCATTTTTTGGTTGTTTTCGTCATTTGGAGGTTGAGTTCGTTACTTCTTGTTTGAAATCTGGTCCCAATGATGCGATCTGAAGCGCTTGAAACCATATATATAAAGACGTTAGACGTTGAAACCAATGGTCAATAATCAAACGTGAAACTTGGACAAGAAATAAAATTCTACGCCATGACGACCATGTGTTATTTTTACTTCAATTTGATTTACATAAGTCACACTAAAACTTATTGGGTATACGACCAATGCATGTAGAACTCACGTATATATAGTATATGAAACCTATGTATCATGGTATAAACTTGATGTACAAATGCAAGTACTCTACGAGGGTCAGTACGTACCCACACCCAAAAGCCTTTGTATTAAAATTCTCCCACCCTTTAGTTTGTGGTGTGAATAGAATAGAAAAACAAAACAAATAAAAAGAAACAAATTAAGATGCGCACGCCTGAGAAACCAGAACAAGAAGAAAAGAAAAGAAGGATTAAAGAATAAGAAGAGAATGGGTTTAAAGTGAAGTGAAAAAAGAAATTAAAGGGAAAAGCTCCATGCACAACTAATTGTGCACAATCTGTTGCGCATGTATCAGTTCTCGAAATTAAATGGTCTTATACGGGTGTGAAAAAAGAAAAGGCAAAAAGCGAGATCGATGAAAAAGACAAAGTTGGGTTAGGCGGTGCGAGATATTAAAAGATATAGAGAAAAGACGAAAGTGGAAAATCGATTTTTAGGAATTTTATTGTTTAAATGACATGTATTTTATTAATTTAGGTATTGATATTTAATTAATTTGTTTTTAGGAATAAGTGACATAAACCGAGGCGTGGTAAATCCTCGTGGTAGTGGTACATGAATTTAAGGTAAGTAGAACTGATTAATTAAGGATTTTATGAAAATAATACACCCAAAAATAAAGATTTTCAAAATGAAATATATTTTGGTGTATATACATGAGCATATGTCTTATTGTCATTCATTCTCAAAACAAATGAGAAATTTTGAATAAATCATGCAAATAGTGAGTTGAGCTATATTTTGATACTGATTATGCGTGATGTTATATTTGATATAGCAGCGCCATTGTGTAATTTATATGTGGAATTTTATAAATGCGAGTTGCATTGATTGATCTGGAAAGGCATTGGATAACCAAGGTGACATATAAGAATTTTATGATGAGATATGACATTGTATTTTCAAGAAGTGGAAATTGGCATCTTATGTATAATTTTTTGAATGATTTAATTTATTTGTGAGCATTTCGATTATGATTTGAAAACTCTCTATAGCATAGTGAGATTTATAAGCTCGATACCAAAGCTAGTCCTTGAATAAGGGCATCGAGCATTAGATTCCAAATTTGAAGATCGTGCAACCATGTGTGCTTTGAAGGGGAGGCAACATGGCAATCAGTCATGAGTAAATCTCTCATTAATTATATGGGCGTGGATCCATGGCTAAAGACTCCAAGGATGGTCATTTTTTCTTGCCTGAGAAAAGGTCTCGGTCCCATACGGGGGTCACACAACCTAGCCAATCAGAGTGAAAATGTTTGACAAAGAGTGTATGACATTTGAGAGATAGTTTTTAATATATATATATTTGAATCATTGCATTATTTTATTTATTATAGTTTTGAGAATGAACTGGCTTGCCTTGTGGTATATATGTAACTAATGTAAGTAAATGCATGCAAATAATATCATTTATACCTTCTCGCATATATATATATATATATATATATATATATATATATATATATATATATATATATATATATATATATATATATATATATATATATGCCCGTCTGCAATACATCATGTTCATTAGTTACGATTCTCGATCTTCCTAAAAAAAATGGTGGATTTTGCTAAGTGGAAATCCGACGTCAATTATCAATTTCAGCCATTCACTACAGATATATGAATGGTTGTATACGAGTGATGTCCACAAGGATCGGAGAAAGTCTAAAAAGAAACATCTAAAAAATGGGACAGTTTGATTAATTGGTCCGATCGACCACCATCAACTATCATGTGATGTGATGGCCATGATATTGGTAATGAAATATAAAGATTGCTGAATAAGTAAATATTTTATAGGGAACTAGGTGAAAAGAATATAAAATGGTAATGAGAATCAAATTAAATCTTATTCAAATCTGATTTGATTGATTACGATCAATGCTGAAATCAAATCTCATAATAACAAATCTCACAATATTTTCTAACAAAACACTTAAAAGAATAATTTGAATGACAATACAAACCTAAAAGATAGTATTCTAATTATCTTGAGACTCCTAACAATATATAGCACTAATCATAAGGATAAAAACTAGCCACAAATTGATTTAATAAACTGGCAATTGTCTTAAAACATGTGAAAAATACATGTAACTTTTAATGAATTTTAACGGTTTTAACTTCCCGTTTGTTTTTATTTGTGTTCTTTTTTTTTTTTTCTTTGAACTTTCTTCTTCTAACCTAATCCCTCTCTCAAAACAAGCCGTAAATGCAGTCCAACAGGTTTTTTTTATATATATATATTTTTTGCAAAATCTTGGAAAAATAAAAAGAAAAAATCATTCTTGTTAAGTTGTCATCCCATGTGAGTGGATGATGTTTTCCATTATTTTCCAGGTAATCAAACAGAGTGGATGATGTTTTCCATTATTTTCCAGGTAATCAAACAGAGTGGATGATGTTTTCCATTATTTTCCAGGTAATCAAACAGAGTGCATTATGTTTTCCATTATTTTCTAGGTTATCAAAACAGAGCGCATTATGTATTCCTTTTCCAATAATAGTTTTCTCAACGATAGTAATGATGCCATATCTTTGAAAGTAATCAAGTCAAGCATAGAAACTTGGTCTGATTCGGGTAGAGGTAAACAATTTTGGACTTGTGTCGGTGTTTGAGAGTGAAAATTTTACGAGTGAGGACTTAACCGTAAAAAACTCTGTTAATTATATTTTAAAAAAAAAAAAAATTCTTACAAATGAATTTCTTATAAACTAACTTTTAATAGTGATATATGTCTCTTGCATGTGAAAAATACATTATTTTTTTTCAAATTAAAACACTTTTTTTTAATTGCATGTGCTTCTTATATGCATTTTTAATAGCTTAAAGAACATGTCGCTTTTAGATACTGGTTTGTATGAGTTTCCTACAAACCAGTTTGTAGAAAATTTGTGTCCTTCAAAAAATGTTTCTCACATGTGTGAGGTCATTTTTTGAATGATACATGACAATTTATTAGATTGGGTTCCTAATTTTTATGAAATTTCTGTCCAATTTGTAGAATTTTTAGTATATATATATTTTTATTTAAAATTGTTCTTATCGTTTTTTTTTTCTTTTAATTTTTTTTTTCAAAAGATATGTAGAATTCATTTCTACTGCAAGACATTTAGTTTCAACAGATGACACATTGTGTGTTGAACTACGTACAATTCATTTAATGTAGAATTTAATTTGCACAAAATGAAATTTACTTTATTTTAAACATTATTTTTAATAAATGAACTTAGTTGACTTTTTGGTTTTAACTTTAAGGTGGGCTCTCCAACAATAAAATTCAAAACGAAAAAATATTGTGCAGAAAATATAACAAAATAGTAGGAAATAGGCCGAAAATTGACATGGTTATCTTAGAAGGGCCACATAAAGCGGTAATTGAAACGGCAACCAAAAGGATGCCAGAGAATGATAAGTATTAATGGTTTCCAAACAGAATCTGTCGAAGAGGAGGACCAATCTTTGGTAGCATAAGTTTCCGCAACAAGATCAAACTACAAAGACACAAGGAGATTAAAACTGATAGAAACCAAAAAAAAAAAAAAGCAACAAAATACATAGAGTAACAGCAAAACACACAACAAAACACCTCAAACTAGAAGCATTGGTGGAAGAAGGCGACAACGGGGTGGAGCGTGGGAGCAACGCGCGAGCTAGTAAGATCCACACGCAGGAACTTGAGGGTTAGACGGAGGTGCGTAGAGAGGTGACTGGGGCAGAGAGACGAAGGAAGACGGTAGTGAGATGCATCTCAGTAGTTGCGACTAACGTAAAGTGACAAATCGAGCTTGGAAGAAAAAAAAAAATGGAAGAAAGAATCGATCTGAAATCCAATTTGGTTCCAAGTGCAAGCAATCGTGAGGGAGGAGAACTAGGTAAGGCTTTGGCGAGAGTAATGTCTCCCCCCAACCCCCCCCCCCCCCCCCCCCCAAACACACTTCAATGTCTAGTTCTGCCCTTGAATGACAGAGAACGTCGCGAAGGAGGAAGCCAGCGTGATTGTCGTGGAGGATAAATAGATACTACTTATTTGACAGGAAAGTAACTTGGCTCTAATATCTACTGATGCAGCAGAACATAGTGAGTTCGCAAAAATAAACAAAACTAGAATCACAACTCTTCCTAAAACCAAGAGTCAGTTAAAAAAAAAAAAAATGGTGGCAAAAAGAATAGAAAGGTAGGTATATTTTCCTTCAATTGATGATTTGAAGGTATTTTTGCTAAAAACGTGTCGATTTCAGGGAGTTGAGCATAATTTTCTTCTTTTTTTCTTTTTCTCTTACACGGATGCCCATAACTAAATATTCCACATTGCTGATACACAAAATCCTGTTTTATTAGCAATAGTAACAGGAGAGAATGCTCCAGCATGGTGACTCCTCACATAACAGTTTACATTCCCTATTTTATTCCCTAACTCTGGACAGGTGAACTCAAAATATGAAGCATGAAAGCTTGAGCCATACTCCACTTGACCCTCCATATTTGATTCACTGTTCTATTATATGCTCTGCAATACCATAAATTAAGGCTTTGCTGACATGGTCTCTCCAACTAAGAGCTAAGACAAGCTCTGAATGATCCGGGATTGTGAAATGGGGAAACGAAAATATACCCCAAATAAAAAGATGAAAAAAAAAAAAAAAAAAATCATTCTTCTTCCTTCTACCTTGGCTTTGATCCTTTTCATGATTCCTCCACGCCCAGGTATTGAGAATGGGAGGCAGCAAGGAGGGCAGCTCCAATGCCAGAGCCATCGTTAGAGTGCTTAATGACAATGTTCTCAGCGACCTCCTCCCCCAACAACTCCTTGAGTGTACTCTCCATACAGCTGCTGAATTTAGAGTAGTGTTCATACAAACCCCCATCCATGGCTATCACCCCCTTCTGCTTCTCCCCATCCCTCATCGTGTCTCTTCCCAATTTCTTCAGGATGCCAAAGATCCCAGCAGCAGAGAGACGGGCTCCTCGTGTAGCAACAATGTCGCAGACCTCCACAATGACTCTTCTCATTTTCAGGGAGGTATTAGATATCTATCCACAAGAAGAACATTCACATATAAGAAAACCCATAAAATAATGTCTGTGTGACCTTAAGAATACAAATTGGTGTGGGAAAGATCTGCTTGTTTTAATTAAAACGCCCTCCCAAACACATCTTAACATAAAAGTTTAGGCAGGTATCTTTACCTCTAAGACATCCTTCAATTTGCTCCCAACCACTCTTAGATCTGAAGACGTGTCATGGTGCATTGCAGACATGTCGGGGGTCCTGCATATTTTACATCATCAATGTATGAACTCTTGAGCTTCCAGCCCATCAGAAAATTTATGGGCAAATGCAAAGAAATATAATAGAGGCAAAAAAAAAAATGTATATAAATTACAGTGTAATTTTAATAGCGCCATGGCATAAAAGTTAACAAAGAGACAACTCAAAACAAAGTCAAACAAGTGATACAGCAGTGAATGTTTCATTCAACTTTATCCCTCTGCCCCTCATTTTCCTTACAGACTCCAATACTCTAAAAAAAATGTCCTACATAACAGTTTTTAGTCATATGGGATTATAAAATTATTAGATGGGTTGTACCGATTTGCAAATTGCTCATAGCCTAAAACTCCCCATAGCAAGCAAAAATAACAAATAACTCTAGCTCCCAACTTCCATTTGGAATTTTGACAAAAACCATCACGTCAACACCAATAATAAAATGAAAAGCGTCCCTCATAACAAAAATATAACATTAAAAAAAATAAAAAAGAAAGAAAAAAAAGGACTAAATATAAAAAATAATAAAAACAAAAAAGTTTTAAAAAAAATAAAAATGAAGAAGAAAAAAACATGGGGGTTGATGGCCACCCCCTCTAACCAGCCAAAGGATGGGAGTGGCCAAACCATCTCCTTGGCCTTGAGAGTGGTTTGGCTTGGAGCATTGGGAGTGGTTCGGCTTGGAGCATTGGGAGTGGTTCAGGCACCCCAAAATCTGCCCAGAGGGGGTGGCCGAACCACCTCCATGGCCTTGAGAGTAGTTCGTTCCAGAGCATTGGGGGGGGGGGGGGATTTTTTTTCTCTTTTCATTTTATAGATTTTATTTTTTAATATAGGGGACGCTAGTCATTTTATTATTGGTGTTGCCGTGGCGGATTGACGATTCCCATCAAAATTCCAAACGGACGTTGGGAGAAGAGAGTTATTTGTCATTTTTGCTTACCACGGAAAGTTTTAAACCCTAGAGAGCTATTTGCAAATTGGTGCAACTACAGAGACTGATTTTGTATTTATCCTTAAAACTATAAAACTAGAATGTTCCATAAATTTGAGTGTGAAGGAGGTCCCATTGCCATGAGGATAAAAAATGAAGAAAAAAAAAAACTGAAAAAATGCAATTAGTATAAATTCCAGACAATGAACAACTGCAGCTTTACAGTCGTAGTCCCTACCAATGGTGAAGTTATCATTTTAATCAGTGTAATAAGCAGCAACAAGAACAAGTTTTAACCCTCCACAATCTATGAACATTACCAGACCATCATGGAATTATATCCGCCCATGCATACAAAACCTTTATAACCCCTGTCAAGCCCAGCAGGAACCAATCTATTGGATGATGGATAATATATGGCTTAGTCTTGTAGACTTGGTACGAGATTGGGTTAGGTTGCATCAAATGGCAGGTCGAACCAGAAGTTCATCCTACATTTGCAACCAAACCAACTAGATATTTCTTGCCTGTTATGCCCAACCAGAAGTCATCCTTTGGGAAGTGAACTGGGATTTTAGATTTGTGCATTTGATTTTTTAGGATGGGTAGGAATTGAATGGCATGGTGGCTAACCTAGTCATTACTAGAATTATAGCGTATAGGTCAAGTGTTCTAGTGTGGAAACGTCGTTGCAATTAATGAGTTATAAAACTTGCAACCCAAGTTTAAATCAAAATACCTAATTCATAGTTAAACAGGTCTATCTTCATTGGTGCACCATAAATATGGAATATAAGATAATATCCACAATCTTGAACCTGGATAAGTAAAAATGGAGTCACCACCAGCACAAGAGACAAGGTTAAAATGGTTTGCCTACAAAAGTTTTGGGCATACCTCAGTATGAACGGAATTTTCAGTTTGGGTGGAACAGCATCACCAAAAAAGTCAGCTTCTTCAGCCATCCTGCACAAAACTCTGCGTACGATGTCCCCCAAATACATCCCAGAAAGTATCTTCTCGAAAATCTGCACACAACAATCAGAAAGGTTTAACAGATAAACATTAAGCTATTCCTATTAAGCAGCGAGGAAATCAAGCTGTAACTAAAAGTACATGGGGTTGTTACCTGTTCTCCGGGGTTCAAACTCTCAACATCCAGTGCTTGATCATATTCTGTTAGTGGGAGGTGTGATGACCGGAAGTTACCCCACTCCATATTTATAACCTACAGTATGATAATTTATTGGTGTTTAACTGTCTTGCACTTAACAATCAACATTATGAACCTACTTTTGAACACATCTGTCAAAAAAGAAAAGAGAGAAAATATGTGCAGGTCACAATTTCACAATAATTCATAACAAATATTCAAGAGTACACTAACCATTTCTCCTGATATAGGTAGAAGACCATGCCACTTGGGAATAGCATGTGCTCGCTCTACATATGCCGCATTTGTTCCAGTGCCCAAAATGACAGCAGCAATGACATCCCGGTCGTGGTATCTACCTCCTGCTAATGTTCCAATTGTATCATTGACCTGCATCATCCCAGCAAGTTAGCATTGCCCAAAGTAAAAACAAAAATAATAGTCAACAGGATGAAACACCAAGAAACCCAACAAAAATAATTTTTATATTATACCAAACTGTTATTCATCCTCCCATGAGCCTAACAGGAACTTTTAGACATAACCTCTGGAAGCAGAAAAGTAGACAAACTCCTGAAGCAGAAAAGAAACTGGTCTTACCAAAGCAGCCACTCGCATATCAAGGCCAACTTTTTCCATGGCTTTAGTCAATTCTCCAACCACATCCTGTCCAACCTATAACAATACCAGCCAATAAACAAATTACATGAGGATTAAACATCAGAAGTGAGATGTCGGAAATTGGGTTCGTTTGACATTGCCTTTTAGTTTTGCTTTACAAACAACTCTCAATACAAAATACTCACAAAAACACGCAAAACTGCTTTTAACTTTATGTCCCATCACAACCAAAAAGCAAAAAGCACCCTCTAAAAAGTGTTTTCAAACAAACCCATCATCATTCATGATAAATAACTATAACAGGCTGTGCGCTCCGTTACAGAAATGACCCCCTCCATCATTTGGATCATTTCAGGTTGTGAGACACATTCAAATTAAATATAAGTCCCCAGAATGCAAACAAAGAAAAAAAATTAGAGGGAGGGATCAAACAAACTTCTTATAATTATATTTAATATTTAAAAATAAATTTTAAATTTAAATATTAAAATTAATATAATTCTATATAATCCAAAGATTTCTAGACCAACTATTACAGGGACCCACCCCTTCACAACCTATAAATCAAAGACAAATCATTTTCCTAGCAAAATCCACCACGTAGCACACGCATTAAACATTGGAGAGAGAGAGAGAGAGAGAGCATACTCATGCACTTGTGCATTGGAGATTCTAGGAATCAAATCGGCTTCATGAAGGAAAAAATTTTGATGGCATCAAGGATAATTAATTATGTCAATTTCTTTTATATTACAGCTAAGTTAAATTGCAGTTACTGACTTCTATTCTCAAAATAGGTATGTGAACTGAAAGAATCTCTTCAACAAAAGCGGGTGCAACAATTTCAGAAGCAACAAAATGTTCTGGAGTGCTTTTCCATTTGCCATTACATCCTGTTTCTAGATCATGAAATCAGAGTACAAATCATTTTTCAAATAAGACCAAGCACTAGGGCCAGCCTACCTGCCTCTAGGCAAATAAGCATGACCATGATATTAGAGTATTGCTAGAAGTAGGACTTTTGTCCCCCAAAAGGTAATGTGGCTTTTAAAATCAGCATTGAATTTGGGATGATCATTACTGGATTTTGATCCAATGGTGATTTTAAAAGTCATATCACATTTGGAGAGATAAAATGGGGACAAAAATCCTACTTCTAGCATTACTCATAATATTATCACAGTTATTACCACTGAAAAAGATAAAAATCTAAACAAAAGAAGAGAGGAGAAGAAGATGAAAGACGCCACAATGAAAACAATAATGGCAATAATTTCGTTACAGATATAACTAGTATAAAATATTTGCAAAGCTTTTATGCCTGCTTCATCCGGACAATGGATCATAGACCTAATGAACACTTACTAACTACAGACAAGGAAGGCAATATCAATATTCAAGATTGCCAAAAGCGAGTCAAAGTAAAGGATTTACCGTGTCTTCGATATTGAATCCTTTTGTCCACTTTATTAAATTCCCTGATGAAATTGATAATTGCCTCACTGGGAACGAGAAGGTAAAACCGAGCTCCCTTTGTCTACCTGACGCAGGATGAAGTCCTTCACCTTCTGTAGCAACAAATTTTGCGAGAGCTGCGGCTATATAATCAAATAATGCCTGGAGTCACATCATCTAGAATGCTTTAGAGTTTGAACCATTTAAAGCATGTGAACCTTTGACAGTCCTGTTTAAAGAAATACTAACTTCTGAACTCCCAGTCATCAAATGTGGAGGAATTGAAACTTCATCAAATTCTTGATTGACCACACGTTTGTCTTTCCCATCCAACAGCACTCGCAGGACACGGAAGTTTGTGCCTCCAAGGTCCAATGCATAAAAAAGACCTTTCTCATCCCTATCAAAATTAGGATGAAAGTGAGTAATGGGCATGCCAAGCTTAAATTGCAATTCAACAGTACAAGAGATCTAGACACCTGATATTGCATCGAATTATATGGAACTATTTCACATAAGAGTTATTTATTTTCCGTTATTTAGAAAAACAATTAAATACTTTTCATTTTTGACATAGTCTCTTCTTTCTTCTATCATTTCTTTTTACTCATGATAAGCCTCATCCCTAATTGCAAATATAATGCTTTAGGGGAAATCTCTCATTGAATATTGATGTGAGAGAGAAAGTCCATTAGAAAATTGTTACTTTATGCAGCTGTGACAAATTAGCCAAAAATATACTCGACAGCAATAAAAGCGGATAAAGATGCCTCACACATGGTTCTTCATTCAGCTCAGTTAATTGTCTGAAACCATCGCTATTCAATTGATATGGTGATGAACATCGATTTCGGCCAAAAGTTAGTTAGCTAATCATGAATTGCAAATTTATATTTATCTCTATATACCAAGAGAGAAGACTCTTTCTTTCATAAAATAAGAAAGTTGGGTTGCACTCGGCAAACCATTTTACTAAATATTTCCTCTTCGATTTTTATTAATTTTCAGTGTATAATTTACTAAATATTCTCTTCAAAACAAACATCATCCTTGGTGATTTAGAATTTTACATAGCCAAATTAAATTGGAAAAGGTTCACTTAGGATTTGCTTTTTGACTGGCCTAACCTTTTTCTCTTGTTTGGCTTTTCTCTTTGTTGTTCAAATCAAATGCTTGTTTAGTTATTTTTGTGGGAGTTAGTGGTATGTTTACTTCTTCTTTGCTATTTCCTTTTTCCATTCTCTGTCCAATGGTCACCTCCTTTTCCCCTTTTTTTCATTTCATGCTCAAATCTTATACTATGTAGCTTACCGACTCTAGTTTTTTTTTTTTTTTTTTCACATTCATATCTGTTCTTGGGGACTTTTTGGTTTTCTTTCTTGCGCGCGGCTATTATATGAGATTTCTCCAGGCAATTATTCCTCCTTTATTGGATGTCTAACTATAACCGACACTTTGCTTTGGTTTTTCAGGAGAATATTTCACGCTTTCACAAATAAGCAAATTGCTTGTCTCATAAATTTAACGGATAGTCTCCGATGCCTCTCTTTTCTTGTTTTCAAATTTAGTGTGTTCTTCATTGAATATGTCCATTTTATGGTCAATGAGTGATCGAGCTTCATGTGGTAGGGGCAATTTTTTTTTTTTTTTTTTATAAGTAATAAACAATCTTATCAAAAGCGTAAGATGCTCCTAAGTACACCGGAAGTATAAAAAGGAAACACCTAACTAGAAAGAAAGAAAAAAAAAAAAACAAAAACAAAACAAAACCAAGAAAATCGACAAAATTATGCGACAACGGGGACACAAAAGCCACAATCCAACAATACAAAGTACGAAAGAACGAAGCTAAAATATCCTCCAATGCCCTTTCCAAGTCCTCAAAACACCTATTATTTCGTTCCTTCCATAAACACCAAAAGAGGCAAACCGACACCATCTTCCAAATAGCAGCACTCATCGGCCTTCCAGACGGCCACCAACAAGCAAATAGGTCGATAACTCTTCTAGGCATAACCCAAGACATACCAAAGAAGAAAAGAGAGAACTCCACAAAGTAGAAGCTACATCGCAGTGAAGAAGAAGATGATCCACTGATTCCCCATTTCTCTTGCACAAGCAGCATCTATCCACTATAATAACATGCCTCTTCTTGAGATTATCCAAAGTAATAATCTTGCCTATGGCTGCCAACCACACAAAAAAAGCCGTCCTCGAAGAAGCCTAAGTCTGCCACACACTCTTCCAAGGGAAGCGATTACCTACAGAGCAAGCCAAGGAACTAAAGAAGGACTTGACCTTGAACAAACCTCTTTTGGAAGGGACCCACCAAAGCCTATCTTCACTACCTCTTTTCACAATAACTGAGTGTAACACCTGAAAAAAGGAAGTAAAGACATCCACTTCCCAATCAAGTGCCTCTCTAGAAAAGCTAACTTTCCACTGAGTGGAACCGCCCAAAAACTCCATATTCCACAACAAAAACATCCTTAGCACGAGCAATGCCAAATAAAACAGGAAAAGCTTCCTTAAGAACTGCATCCCCGCACCACAGATAATGCCAAAATATGGTCCTAGCCCCATCCCCTACCTCAAATCTAGAGAAGCCTAAGAATTATGGCAACCCAATTTTCTTATTTTAAGAAAGCCAAAAAAAAAAAAAAAAAAGAGTTATCTTTCATAGTATATAGAGTTAAATATTAATTTGCAATTCATGATTTAGCTAACTAACTTTATAATATTTATATCTGTAACAAAAACTATTGCCATTATTGTTTTCATACAATAAGAAAGTTGGGTTGCACTCAGCAAAATTGTCCCTACCACATCAAACTCAATCACTCGTTGACCATAAAATGGGCATATTCCATGAAGAACACACCAAAAATGGAAAACAAGAAAGACAAACTTTAGAGACTATCCATTAAATTTATGAGACAAGCAATTTGCTTATCTATGAAAACATGGAATATTCTCCTGAAACGCCCAACTTTACCAAAGCAAATCATCGGCTATAGATAAACCTCCAACAAAGGGGGAATCAAAGAGTCCCACATTCAACAACAGATATGAACTTTATATATATATATATATATATATATATATATATATATATATATATATATGATAAGCTACATAATATAAGATAGGAGCATTAAATGAAAAATGAACAAGTAATACCCAATAAGTAAACATACCACCAACTCCCACAGAATAACCAAACAAGCATATGGTTTGAACAACAAAGAAAAAACCAAACAAGAAAAAAAAGGTTAAGGCCAGTCTAAAACCAAATCTAAATGAACTTTTTCCAATTTAATTCGGCTACGTAATATTACAAATCACCCAGAAAGAAGCTTTTTTGAAGTATCTAGCATTTCTCGTTCTTGAATTAAAGCACCGAAATTTATAACGAAAAATCAAATTATACACTGAAAATTAATAAAAATCAAAACGGAAATATTTAGTAAAACGTTTATCAAAACCAAACTTTTCTTAAAATTTCACTCACAAACATACTAAATAAAAATAACCACAAACAAATTCCAATTAAAAAAAAATATCTATACTTATCTCGCTGAAATTTGATCAAAATGACCACTGCTTTCAATCAAGAACCCTTTTTTATTCAATTATAAATCAAAGCAAATCAAAGAAGAAAAGAGAGTTCTTTTTGTGTGCTTTTGTTACCCTGTGGGGAGGTTATCGACGTAGCTGATGAGCATCTTGAGCTTGCTCCCACCCTCCGATGCGAGACCAGCGTGCATCTCAACGGTCATGGCGTCCGCCACCTGTCTGAGCTTCCCGATTGGGGTCCCACACTTCTCCTCGAAGTCATTGAGGATCGCCATGGCCCTGGCCCATTTCCCTGAGCTCCGAATCCGGTGCTGCACCACCAGCACCGCCGCCGCGCAAGCCGCCGCCGCGCACACCACCGCCGCCGCCACCGCCACCTTCCCCATCTCTCTCTCAATCCCCAGAAATCAAATTCCCAATTGGTTTTATACGACCGTTAAAAAAAAATCGCTAATCAAAGCCTCGTATTCCTTTGCATGAGCTATGAATCGGTCGTGAAAGAGTACCGGAGAGAGAACGAAAGAGAGTGGACGAGTTGAAAACCCCAGATCGGAGGGGGGAAATGGACGAGCTGGAGCGATTTTCCCGGAAAATAGTTCGTTTTCTCGGAAAATAAGCCGTTTACTGGTTCTCTCTTTTGTTTTCTCGGAAAATAAGCATTGCTCGAATGAATCTTTTATTTTGGAGTTAGGCCTTTGGCTTCATATGGAAAGGGGGATAGAGGCTGAAAAACGGTCATGGTTTTGGATTGAAATTACGACAATGACATAACGGATGCCAACTACGCTGCTTAAGCCTTTGTACTTTTGAGATCCAGGAGGGCCACGTGTACGGTTTTGGGTGATTAGCACGTGTGGTGTAAGAGTTTGCGAGCCTGTCCTGATTGATATCGTACTTCAAAGGATTTTTTGTTTTTTTTTATTATTATTATTTTTTTTCTTTTTTATTTGTGGGGCAAATGAGGGTTGTTGTGTTTCAAAACCCTTTTTTAAAGGGTGTTTTAACATTATATAAAATTAAAAGGAGTTTTTGAGTTTTTATTTTATTTTTCAGTGTTATATGAGAAAAATTATTTGTTAATGTTTTAACTTTTTTTTTTTTTTTTTTTTTTTTTGGTAAAAGACAAAATGAAAGAGGGAAGGGGTTAGCACTCGAAATTTTCTTATAATTACAGGTCCAGTGTTAAGGTGTGTTTAAGATTACGATTTCATAAATAAAAAATGATATTTTAAACTGAAATGCAAAAAAAGAATCGTTTGGAAATTATGTTTTTAAAAAATTGTTATTTGAAAATGCAAAAAACTGCTTTTTTAAATCGCAGACAATAAGGTGCTTTTTTTAAAACTCAAAATTTTAAAAACTAACCTGAAAATGCCAAACTGAGATTTTGCTAAATACTTAACTACATTTTTAAAAATCACTTTTTAAAATCGTACATTTTAAAATCACAAATCTAAACAGATTCTTAATACAATTTGCATTAGTAGACTAGTAGTCATACCCCGAACAAATGTATATTTATAGATTTTCAGACATTAACATATATTCATATCTTATGGTTCTTATTAGTTTTTAATTAAACCTAGTTAAAAAAGAGAGATGCTATAAATCATATTTTTATCTTATAATTATCTCGAAATATTAATGTATCAGTTTCAATTAAATCTTAATTTTTTTTCTTTTAATAATGACTCATCCAAAAATTGGTCAAAATTATCACGTTAACATTATATGATAAAAATTTAAAATATAGTAGTATCCAAATTTTTTTCCTTTCTAAAGAAAAAATAAAGAACAAAAAGGGTCCGTTGGCTTTGACTATTGAATAGATAAGATATGTAATCACAAGATTTTATTCAGATTGAGCGTGTAACCCACGAGTTAAAAATATTCTTCTTTATATATATATTCTTTTTTCTTTTTTCTTTTTTCTTTTTTCTTTTTTCTTTTTTCTTTTTGTGGGTAGAAGTTAAAAATATTCAACTTGCAATAATTTTCCCCAATCTGACCGCAGCTAGACACGAGAGAATACATAAAATCCAACTCAGCAACTAGTCATCATAATTATTAAAATCTGAGAAATGCTATAAAAAAAATAATAAAAAATAAAACTATTTAATTAATCACTTTAAAATAGTATGAGTACCAATTAGTTCAGCTTGCAAAATGTCCAGAACGGCATGAGAAAAGCATGAACAAGGAGGTAAGTTCGGACCCACCAAATTTGGTGGCTGCCGCCACTAAATCACACGTCGGAGGTAGTCGCCACCTTTGGTGGCTCATCATGGGTGGTTACACCACCTTCAGAGGTTCTGTTAGATTAATGGTCGCACTCGCGCGGGAGAGGCTGACAGTCTCACGCTAGGGAGTGTAAGAGAATGAATTTTAAAATGGGGGCCACAATTGTTGTGATTAAATGCCCTTAAAGAAGAGATAGTTTCTGCCCACCCAATTCGCCAATCGCCCCTGGCTCCACACCTATCTGGATCTTGTCGTTCCTTGAAGGGTGCCAAATCAGTTCCGGAAACGAAGGAATCCGATCGCAAAGTGGTCCTACAACGTTGTCTTCCTTTTAATTGGAGCAAACGGCAAGTCGGCAAGTCGATGGAGACATGTTGTTCGCAAGGGAATCTTTAACTTTCTTTTACAGGTTGAGTGCAGATATGTTATAGCCTATGAGGGGGATGATACTCCACCTCACGTGTCAACATATCGAAGGTTCTCCAAAAGCTTAGGACCAACTTAACTTCCTTACGTGCCATGAAAGATTGACAGGTGTTTGGAGCTTTCCTAAAAGATGGAATTTATCAACACAACACAGCAATCTTTTGTTTATCAACTGCGAGCATATAATTCGATTCCTGCTTGGTACGTTATATAGATAATTTCATTGTGGAGCCGAATCATATTCCAAGCTTGATTTTCAAATGAATTGAGATGTACGTATTGAATATATTGAAGAAATATATGAAAGAGCGGAAATATATAATGAACTACATTGTATTAAAGTAGTATATCTAACAATATTACACAGATTTTCATTTATAGATAGACAATAAGTAGTGAACAAGAAACCCTAAACTACATAAGGTAGGGAATAAACCCTAATAAGAAAAATAATAATACAGTGAATATAAAATATTCTAACAAGATGGAATATGCTTAACTTGATGAAGCCAGTACATCAATTTGGGTTATGTTTGTTAAAAGTGTTAAAAAAAAACACTTTCCAAAACACTTTAACAAACATATCAAGAACCTTTGAGCTGTAGATCATAATGCGAAGATTATTAGGAGAATGGAGGGTTATTGCATAGCCAATGTCAATTAATGTAAATACCAAACTAGGGTGTTTTAGTTGAAAGCTTCTATATGTGATTGATTTCAAAACGGAATGAAAGTGGGTTATAGAATTGCAGCAAAGAAACCATAAAATAAAAGTGGAATAAAGAAAGAGACACAAAGATTTTTACGTGATTCAGTCTATGACCAACGTTCATAGAATAAAGCCAAGGCCTACATTTTGCACTTATTCACTTGATATTTTTACAATACATAAGACTCATGTTTAAAAGAGAATTGGGGGTAGATAATTACGGTAATCAAATCATTGTGGTTTAATTACCATCAAAACTGTTTACAATCAAATCAATCAGAGTTTATTACCATCAAATCTGATTATAAGATATTACTATCAATTATAATAAATCTCTTAATATATTCTAACATATACAAGCCGGTGAAATTAAGTAAACAAGACACCGTGTTTGGTGCTGGGAAAACTCATACTAAAGGGTGCAGACCTATTTCTATGGGTTGGCTACAATTATAAATTTATAATGTAGGAGCATTTTCATAGCAAAAAGCAACAGCCTCAAATTTATCAATGATTCATGGCAAACACTGTGCATATGCATAAATTTTGGAAAGGCCGAACTTTAGGCTTGTGTTTATAGGACCTCCACATATACAGCATCTCCAACAAAATTTTGTTATCAGTAAGAAACATGAAATTATCCAGCTAGTTCAGCAGGAGTTGGAATTACAGGCACAAGAAAATTCCCAAATGGCGAGTCGAAGATTCTAAATTTTCCAGTGCAACCATCTTGTTGTGCTTGTGTTACTGCAACATTTTTGGCATGTTGATTCGTCAAATTGACTCCACTACTTCGGGTCACCGGAATCTACAAAATTCAGTGACATATGTCAGATCAAATGTTCATTTAAGAAATTATGTAAGACTCTATAAGAACAGAGCCAAGGAGGTCATGGCTCCCTTGAAAGTTTCCACAGAGGTTTTTACACTTTCTTTCCTGGCAACAGCTGAAGAGGCAGTCCTGCACATATAAAGGCAGTATCAACAGCTTGCACTCTCTGAATCTCATATGAGTATTATTCAATGCCAAAAACTAATTGTTCTTACTGCAAAAAAATAAAAATAAAAATAAGATTCTTTCTTTTAGACACCGGAAAAGAATTTGTCAAACAATAAACTCTTTCTTTAATCATTTTCCCAAAGCCAATCAAGCACAATAACATGCACCCCATCACAGTCATCACTTGAACAATTGCATCTAATATCAACTGCCATAGCAAATTCAGGTTTCATGAAATCATGGCATCATATTTGACATTTGGGTATCTCAAAGTTGGACCAAAAAAAAAAAAACACTTACTTCCATATACCAGGTGCTTGATCAATTATCTCACCAAACACAAAAGAGTAATACTAGAAACTACATTTTTATCCCACAACTATTCCACTAAAAGCTGACATTAACAGTCTCAACAAACTCTTGGATCAGTCCTTATTAAAAAAAAATCCAAGAGTAAATTGGGACTACCACGTCGACATTGTGGGATAGTTGTAGAATAAAAATGTGATATGTAGCATTACTTAACACAAAAACTGACAAGGCCGAGCACCATGTTGTATCTTAGAGACCGAAAGTCAAAACTTAACTTAGAATTCAAGTCCTACTTCTATAATTTCCCAGATAGCTAGAGAGTAGAGATGACTGCCACACTCAGACCATATGAGTACACAACTTAACCCCAGCTCAAGCCATTGTATACAGCACTTCCATAAGTCACACTTCCTTCTATTTGGTTTCATTATCCCAAAACCCAGACATATTCAGGTCATCAACAATCACTTATCTTTGTTTAAGCTCCAATCTCACAAATGAATAACTGACAAAATTTAATATTTCAGTACCATCTCCCAAACTCAAATTACACCCCAATCCACAGTCTACCTATTACCAAGCAGAACACCAGTTGCAAAAATGACCATAAAAGTTCCACACCTTTTTATAAAAGAAAGAAAGAAAATCATAACCACACCAAAAACTTAAATTAAATATTTTATTATTTGATGGCACACATCATATTCAACTACCAGCTAATCACTAGCAGATACGCTAGCTTTATATTATATGCAAAGCCAGAATTACTTTGAAATGAACTGATTGCAAACAAATCATAAATGCCATATATGCTTCTGAGAAAGAGGAAAAGGGCCATCCCATTTCAATTTTCACTTTCCCAAATCGGATTCTCTAATTTAGAAAATTAAAACTTCAAGTTTTGAATTCATCACCGCCACTCCGAGCAGCTGACCTATCTGCTAATGATTTAACAAATGTATAATCACAAATCAATGATTTGAGCTCTTGATGAAACTTAATTCAAATACAACGAAAAAAAGAAATCGATCAGAGATATTAAAGGCGACTAGCATTACCGGCGAGGCGGTGGTTGGTAGACTTTTCTCCGCTTCGGTTCAGGATCCATATTCACGAATGGCTTCAACTTCGTATCTGGTAAAGAAACCCAAAGAAAAGGCCAACCTTTTGATGGATTATGGCCCGCCAGATTTGTGGGTTCTGGCCCATCTCATGTGGGCGGTGATCCATTAGATAAGGAATTCTTGTGCAGGTTCCACTAGCCTTGAAAAGAAAGAAATTATAGTTGGACCATCCCACTTCGGGTTTGTGTGCAGTTCACCTTATTATAATTTTCTTACAAATTCACGTGACAATGTTTTTATAGTAAAAAAAAATTAAGCAACAAAATTTGACAGGTAAATTTAACTGTTTATGGGCTAATCAGATAAGTGGTATATAGACTGTCACGTTAGTTTGTAAAGGAGTTGTAATACCTCTAGCAGCACTCACCATTAAAATGCGGACTGCAACGTAGTAATTCACGTGACACTCATTTTCATAAAACATAGATTGTTATGTAAGGGTGGACAAATTATCCGCCTACTGCCTACTGACCACTTACCGAACCAAATCGAACCGCTATCGACCGCCTACCGACTCTACCGACTAATTTTCGGTTTGGTAGTCGGTATAAAATTTTATTCCGAAAGCTGGTTTGGTAACTGAGCAAAACCGAACCGCCTTTTAAGCGGTAACCGAGCCGAACCAAACCGTCGTTTAAGCGGTAACCGAACCGAATCGCCTTTGATTTGGAACCGATTAGGGTTGGCAATCCGGGTCAGCGGGTCGGGTTCGTGTCGACCCGGCTGACCCGATTACATATTCGGGTTCAACACGAACCCGACCCGATTATTAATCGGGTTGAATATCCAAACCCGAACACGACCCTATTGTTAAACGAGTTACCCGAACACGACCCGGGTAACCCGTTGTGCCTTGTGACTTCATCTTCTTCCTCGTCTCAACGCTGCTGCTCCTCCTCCTCTGTCTCTGTCCTGTACACGTGCCTCTCTCACACCCCATCTCAAAGATCCACAAAGAAGATCATCAAAGAAGATCCACAACAACAAAACAAATAAGAGGAAGGAGATGCAGAAGGCGACCGTTCGGATCTTGGATTTCGAGCAACTTCTAACATCTTCAACCATCTCAGCGAGGCCATCAGGAGGGCGTTTCGGTTCAACCAGCGCTCGATCGACGACGACGACGAGTGGGTCGACGATAGCTTAGGGAGTCAGGGTCTGGGGATCGGACGGAGCTTCGGAGGAGGCATGATTATGAAACCAGTGAAAGTTGAAACGGCTGATTCAGACCGTAGGAGAGGAGAGGAGGCGTGAAACTAAGGGAAAGAAAGTGAAAAGGAAAACCGAAAAGAAAAGATGCGGCCTGCGGCTGCTAGGTTTGTTCTTTGTTTCAGTTTTTTTTTTTTTTTTTTACAAACGGGTTGTAGTCGTGTCATAATCGGGTTGACCCGATTATGACCCGAACCCGATTACTATAAACCCAAACCCGAAATTTTCGTGTCGTGTTCGTGTCGGATTCGCGGGTCGTGTCAAAAATTGCCAACCCTAGAACCGATTAACCGAAACGACGTCGTTTTAGTAAAAACGAAGCGTTTGATCCTATTTTTTTCCTTTAAAAAAATCAAAACGACATCGTTTCATTACCCACATTAACCGAATATTAACCGATTTTAACCGACTTAACCGACCGCCTATTAACCGCTTTACCGACTTAACCGATCGCCTATTAACCATTTAACCAACTTAAACCGACCGCTTATTAACTGCTTAATCGACTTAACCAAAATAAATTAACCGACTGCATTCCGACAAAAGTCGATTAACCGACCGAATTAAGCAACTTAACCGTCTATCGAACCGATGCCCACCCCTAAACTGTTATGTGAGTTTGTAAGGAAGTTAATTGTAATAAAAATTGTACGTAGTACCTCTAACATTTTAATAGCTAAAATTTGTAAAGGTAATACCCCCCAAGTGCATGAAGCATAAAGTTAGAATACCTAAGGCCCACGTCCAATATGAAAGTGATAAAAATTTTGGATAGAATGGGAGAACTCACCTTAAAAATCGGCTTGCAAGAAAAAAGTATCTAAGAGCTTATGTACACATGATTAAGATTAGACTTAACTCACGCGAGACACAAAGATCATAACGGAAAGATTCACGGACTTCGTTTAAGCGGTAACCGAACCGCCTTTGATTTTGAACTGATTAACCGAACAGACATAAAACGAAACGACGTCGTTTTAGTAAAAACGAAGCATTTGATCCTATTTTTTTCCTTTAAAAAAATCAAAACGACGCCGTTTCATTACCTATGTTAACCGAATATTAACCGATTTTAACCGACTTAACCGACCACCTATTAACCGTTTTACCGACTTAACCGACCGCCTATTAACCGCTTTACCGACTTAACCGACCGCCTATTAACCGCTTTACCGACTTAACCGACCGCCTATTAACCATTTAACCGACTTAAACCGACCGCTTATTAATCGCTTAATCGACTTAACCAAAATAAATTAACCGACTGCATTCCGACAAAAGTCGGTTAACCGACCGAATTAACCGACTTAACCGCCTACCGAACCGATGCCCACCCTTAGACTGTTATGTGAGTTTGTAAGGAAGTTAATTGTAATAAAAATTGTACGTAGTACCTCAAACATTTTAATAGCTAAAATTTGTAAAAGTAGTACCCCAAGTGCATGAAGCATAAAGTTAGAATACCTAAGGCCCACGTCCAATATGAAAGTGATACAAATTTTGGATAGAACGGGAGAACTCACCTTAAAAATCGGCTTGTAAGAGAAAAATATCCAAAAGCTTATGTACACATGATTAGGATTAGACTTAATTCACGCGAGACACAAAGATCATAACAGAAAGATTCCTGGACTTCGTTTAAGCGGTAACCGAACCGCCTTTGATTTCGAACCGATTAACCGAACCGACATAAAACAAAACGACGTCGTTTTAGTAAAAACGAAACGTTTAATCCTATTTTTTTCCTTTAAAAAAATAAAACGATGCCGTTTCATTACCCATGTTAACCGAATATTAACCGATTTAACTGACTACCTATTAATCGCTTTACCTACTTAACCGACCACCTATTAACCATTTAACCGATTTAAACTGACCGCCTATTAACCGCTTAACCGAAATAAATTAACCGACTGCATTTTGAAAAAATTTGGTTAACCGACCGAATTAATCAACTTAACCGCCTACCGAACCGATGCCCACCCCTAGACTGTTATGTAAGTTTGTAAGGAAGTTAATTGTAATAAAAATTGTACGGAGTACCTCAAACATTTCAATAGCTAAAATTTGTAAAGGTAGTACCCCAAGTGCATGAAGCATAAAGTTAGAATACCTAAGGCCCATGTCCAATATGAAAGTGATACAAATTTTGGATAGAACGGGAGAACTCACCTTAAAAATCGGCTTGCAAGAGAAAAGTATCCAAGAGCTTATGTACACATAATTAAGATTAGATTTAACTCACACGAGACACAAAGATCATAACGGAAAGATTCCCGGCCTTCATTAGCTCATGTTACCATTCGGACCAAGACTTTGTTGGAGACAAGCTCAGGTCCAACAAGTTGTATAGGGGCGATTGCCACCATGCCTAATTGCATATCATGTCCACTCAAGAAACTTTTGGTAGTTAAGCATGCCCTGAGTGAGAGAGAGAGAGAAGGGGGGTCGAAGGGGTATAATTGTGCTTCTGAACACTAAACATAGGTTTAACATCATGAGATTCCTCATAACAAATCCTTAAATATGTCTCAGGCCACCCCACACGTGATTGTGTTCTTTGACAATTTACAAAATTAATTCCTACATCACACGGTTAGGATATTTTATATTGGTATCACTTTCAGGATCCTCGTAATGATTTTCTCACACCCCCACCATTTATAAATGTTCTTCCATTTGTGAAATTTGTTTTGAACTGATAAGACACAAGTCAAATGATGAAAGGAACAACCAATATATATATATATATATATCTCTATATTTTGGGACGACCGACTAAAGGGTGCATGATCATAGAGGACAGTCTTGTAATTCACGACATATATATGCTGCTTATTTGGATGAATAATATTATAATTTTTTTTTCTATAAATTTAAGTTATATATAGTCTACAATTTATATATATGCCTTAAATTTTAAGAAAATGCTTGGAATATATACCTATTACAACATCTATTACAAATTTCTTTACAAACTAATGTGATAATTCCTAATTAGTGAAAGAATAAAAGTGCATATGTATGGTTGACAAATTAATTAATCAAACTTTTTGCTTAATCATTAATTTTACCGATTGATTATGAATTGCCATATCAGTTAATTTGTAATACGTACCCATAACAACACTCTAAATCTTATGTAAAAGACATAAAAATGGTGATAGAGAATAATTTACCATTTGTAAGAAATTTATAATATATAAAACTATAATACCTCTAAAAACACTTGATTAAGATTTATTTTCCTTGCCCATTCACTCATTCAGTTGGGTACGTGGACAAAGACAGAAATCGAAAGAACACTAGATTGAGGAGACGTGAAGTTTGCGTGAAGAAATACGACCGTAAGTTCAGTCGCTATAAGCCTATATAAGTGACTCTCGATCTAACAAAGTTGTTTTCGAACTTCCTTTCTAAACTTTGTCACAACCCTACATCTTTATGACTAGCCCCTACCATTTTTGCAAGTCATTTTCTTCAAAAACTTGCACGTATCTTTCTATCTAGACATGTAAGGAATCATATTTTGTGGTTGCGGCTAAAGTGGCGATAGGTTTCAAAACATATTTGGATACCTTCAACATAACGTAACAGTAGAAGAAATGGCAAACACATGCTTCTTTCATTTTCTATCACCTTCAGAAAAGTCTCTTAAAATCCAGGGTTAGTTTTGAAATTTTTTCTCCTTTGACTGTAGGTGGCTTATCGTACCAAAAGTCACGGCCATCGGTGCCTCCCTCATTGTCTATCAACTTCGGAAAGTCTCTTAAAATCCAGGGTTAGTTCTGAAATTTTTCCTTTTAGTGTAGGTAGCTTATTGTACCAAAAGTCACGGCCCGTCAGTGCCTCAGCTCCCCTAGTTCCGTCTCTGATATCAACCTTTTTATGCGCTAAACGAGGTATGTATTTGTTAATGAAAAAAAAAAAAAATCAATTAACCATTTTGGGTTTACTCACATGTTTAACGGTGGTAATTATTAGCTAACTAAAATTGTCAACTTAATTTGTGGAACTAATTAAACGGGCAGCCGCAATCTAGTAGCTGTGGAGAAAATTTTGATCTACATGATTAATTAACAGCATCTATATATGACTTTGACTTGATTCCCTGGCCTTAACTCGTTTTGTTGGAGGTGGTAGCTAGTGATCATATTATTGGGATCCTTAAAATTCAACCAAAATGATTTTGTGAGGCTCTCTTTTGATTTCGATATCCCTACATTAACTCACTTTTTATCCGCTAATTAAGATCGCATATATCCTTCGTGCACTAATTCCTTTCCAATCGTGTCTAAAAAAAAAAAAAAAAAAAAAAAATTCCTTTCCAATCGTTGGTGTAATAATTTGAACCCCCCGAATCCAGCCAAATCTAGGTCTCATCATTCAGTAGTTTGTTGTATGATCTATGGTACATATATGCTTTGAAAATCATTAAAATTAGTTTCCAATTGTCAACATTAATTAGATACAGCTGGTTATTTTCTTGAATGGTGATCATGGATGTTGTTGACTTCTTTCTTTATGTTTGACCCGTTTGAAGAAGGTACAACTGGTTAATTTATTGTTAATATTTTTGTATGGACGACATTATAACGATTGGTTAAAACTTTGGCACAATTAGCAACTGGTTACTGATGATCAATGATCATCACCAAGTTTAAGGGCCACTAGTGGGCATGTAGGGTCGACGAGAGCAATCTATAGAATTAATTGGACTTGGAAAAATATTAAAGCTTCCTCCTCGATCTCACATTCTTGGGTTTTTCTGGCGATTATTGATGTGACACCTCAACTGGTATTCAACATACACGGGACACAGGGCGCAAGCGTTAATCTTTTCTTTAATCTTTGCAGCAAGTGGCTGCAGACCATAATTTGCTGATGGGGAAAAAGGTAGTCCCAATGAAATACATGGGACGAGATTAAGCCAAGCTCTAAGCTTGGCACGCGCGGCTCAGATGGGGCTGCACTTTTTCGAATGAGTGAGAATAAAAAGGGTCAGCAATGGCGTGGATTTGGACAAGAATGTCTCACAACCATGTGCATGAAATGCGCCCCACGTGGGATATGGCATGCGTGTGGGTCTCTGTTTCTGTTTTTCTGCTTATATTTGACAATTTAGGAAAGTACAGAACACTCGCAAGCTCATACACCTTCCAAGCAAGGAAACTGTAGGAAAGAAAGTGAAACTCTTTCCCACACACAAGAAAGAGCCAAATGAAGAGGAAATTAGAATATTCAAACCCTTTTACAAAAGAAGCGCCTCTCTTTAGCTTGGATTATACGAGTCTCTGTCTAGAATCTAGATCCTATCTACAGATGAAAATGGACTTGGTTTCTTCTGTTTTTTTAATCTCTTCGCTTTACTGAGTTGGAAATTAACTTGGAGGTGGCCCGATGAGCTGTGCGAACGAGGCAAGTAGCTGGCTTTTGCAAAGACCTTTCTGCAACATCCTCCAATAGTATCACTCACGTGCCTATTTTTCTTCTTTTTGCCTGCTTCTTTCCTCATTTGTTTGTTTTTTCAGAGTCATATTTGCACTAGTGTTTTACTGTTCGATGTTTCACTTTTTAGATAGCCTTAGTTTGAACTTCTCAACGTGCCAATACAGCAAGCTGAGAGCTGTCCAAAAAGATTGCCTCCCACCTCATCAATCTACTGTCTTTAATTTACCTGCCACATCTACTTACTCAAGTTCGCCGAAGCTTAAGCAAGCTAAGCATTGAGTGAATGCATGTCAAACTCATCAATATATGGCTCTGATCATCAAGCCGCCTTTGGCTAGGAAGGAGGAGATCGATGCTCTCTAGCTCATCGAAAAAGGTATGGGGGACCTGATCGATTAACAAATATAACCCGTTCTTCTGCCTTTTTGCTGCTACTTTGTGTGTGATATCGATTGTGCAAAGCTTTTTGCGAAAAGGCAAGGGGTGCAATATTGAAATTGCCACATCTGGGGTGCTGACACGCGTCTCTTACACAGATATTTGAAATTCTTTCATCGTACTATGCAAAAAGAAAAAGAGGAAAGAGTAGAAAAGAAGAAAATTCATTCGATGCAACATTGTGGTAGTTGTTGTTAGGAGAATGTTAAAATCTGAAACCTAAAAACCTAACTAGTACCGGAAAATGTCAATTCGACTTCGGCACTATGAAACCACCTAGTAAGAAAAGTCAGTTGTTAAACATTTTCATAGATTTCTTAATATTATCTATCACAAATAATGCATGTTGGACCCCATGCACGACTGTTGGGGAAGAAGAATTTATTACGGCGAGTTATTATTTGTTCATCAATATTAAAAAAATAATAATAATAACGATTTGAATTATTTTTTAGACTGGAAAGAGAGGAAAAGTAAAGTGGATCAATACTGAGCATTGGCTTCTATTTCTAGTGCTTCACTTAGTTGAATTCCGAGTCAAACTGCATGGCCTAGCCGCCGAGGCCAATAGCAAAAGGAAAAATATATAAGAGAGTGGGAGTACAAAAATAAGAAACTAAGTTAAAGCTAGCTAGACCAATATTAATTCATAGTTTTTATTATTATTGTTTATTTATCAATATATATCTTGGCATTGTTTGGACTGATTTTTGGAATCAACTAATATTTAGTGTTAAAAAAAAATTATGTTTATAAGAAATTATTGATTTTAATCATTTAATTAAAGGAAAACTGCACTTACTTTCTGATGTTTCCATGTTCAAAGTTTGCACCTTGCACTTTGCAATCATACTTCCAAAGTTTAAAATTTTGCAATATTAACCCTCTCATCAAAATTTAGCGTTAAATCAAACGGTTAATAGGTGAAATGTCTTTTATACCCTTATAAAATTTGTGAAATTACAAAACTACCTTAATTGCAAAGGTAGGTCAACAGCTGTCGTGGGTCAACAGACCATTCAACATTTTCTTTTCTTTTTTTAAATTGGGGCATTTTGGGTATTCCAATTGCATCCTCCATTAAGATTTAACAGAAATTCCTAATGGAAGGGTGACATTGCACATTTTTTAAACTTGGCCACCCGATATTGCAAATTTTTAAACTTTTGAGGTATGTTTACAAAAATGCTAAAACATCATGAGGGTAAGTGAAGTTTTCCTTTAATTAATATTCAAAAAAATTTCCTCATGTGTATGCTCAAACTTCTCTTTAATAAATAAGGTCAATGAGAAAATATAGGTTAGCCTCTTAAACTACCACCACATTTTCATATATGCCTTCAAACTTTAAAAAATAACATTAGGGCTTTTCATATTAGTATATTACCATCGCATGTCAAATTAGACACATTTGTGTTTTTCTCTTCAAATACCATTGAAGTTATTAAAAAATAAAAATAACCATTTGACAAGAGGGAGGGAGGGAGGGAGGGAGGGAGGGAGTGGGGGGGATATGAAAGAGCCATCCTTTTTATTATTTTTCAGTTTTTTTTAATAAATTTTTTTTTCAAATTGTTATTTTTTTAACAACTTTAAGGGCATATATCTTGGGAAGAAAAATACAAAAGTGTCGAATTTGACACACAATATTAGTATGGGAGGCTCCGATATCACTTTTTAAAGTTTGAAAGCGTAAATAAAAATGTAGTGTTAGTTTATGAACAACTCAAAACACAAATTAATAAAAAAATTATTTTTATTTTTATATCACACTAAAATATTTTTTCAAAAAAAAAGAAGACACATCTCAAAACATGCACATACACTAACAAACCTCCTTGATTAATAATAAGTATATGAGACCGAACAAATAAGTTAGACAGACAATAATTCTCTTCATTTTATTTGAAATAAAGATGAGGAGATTCACATTTTAAGGATATGCAATTTACTCACCTAAAATAAGGGGCCCTTCTCCATTTCAAATGAAAAGGGAGAAGATATTATTATTCCAAGTAATACGTACGTTCAAAAGAAAGAGTTGTACTATAATATTATACCTTAACTCAAAACTGGACTTTAATGCTACGGTAAATCGTAAAAGCAAAAGAAGTAGATGAACTTTATGATTTATGCTCAGGGGCGGCTAGGGAACCAGCAAGCAAGGACGTACGAATAAATTAAGAGTCCCAGAGCCCTAGGCTGCGAGTCTAACATACAAAATGGCGTCACCAACTCATGCAGAGCAAAGCAGAGTACTGTTTTTTGAGCTGATCATCATGCATGTGCTTCCATGATCCGATGGCTACTAAACACCCATCACCCAAAAAGATACCCCATTATTCTGTCTAAAGCTGGACCCACCCACCAGTAACCCAATAACAAGGAAGATATTCTCCAAGCTAGGCACAATCTCTGCATGTCTTCCTTTCAGTGAATTAAGGTAACTTCTGTGCCTCTGAAAAAGCTCAGATTGCGTGAAAAGCACTGCATTTTTAAAATCTAAAAACAGACCTCTTTAATTAAAAGCATCATGCACATGCTTGATGTTACGAAGGAAACACAACCTTCACTCAGCTCTGATCAGGTGTAGAACATACCACTCTACTACGATGGACCCTCGTGATGTTACGAAGGAAACACAACCTTGAAGATGCACTTCATTTTTTAAGCTGCAGTAAAACATATAATCACCACCTTTTAGAGGAACTGAGGAAGAGCAATATCATTTCCAAGTACAAATCTCCTTCTCCTTCGCCAAAGGATATTAACAGCTACAGCATAATGGTTAATGGTTGCTCTGCTCTCATATCATTTGAAACAGCTCAAGAAAAGAGTTTAGTCACATAACTTGCGCTATCACTCCAAAAGTTGACTCAAATATGATATGTTAATTAATCACTTGATTTTATTTAACATCATAAATCAAATAAAATGAGATCATGATATATATATATATAATCACAAGTTCTTTATAACTAGTATGTTGATGGCCGGGTTCGGAATACATTAAACTGGACCAGCATGATAAGGTGTTATAAATCATTGTCACGTGAATACTTTTCTCATAACTAATTAAATTAATGGCTCTTAATCATGAGGGAATGGTGGACTCAAAGATAATGTGTTAATCACTTTAATTTACCATCAAGTGAGATCATGTTTGGTCAATTCCTCAATACTTTGTGTGGTTGTATTGAGTATTATGAGAACAATACTTATTCTCAAGAGATGGCATCTATGTAGTCTCGTTATGAGATATAGATATCACTTTGAGATAAATTTAAAATAACTAATTATCTTAGTTCAAATCTGTCAATTTTAGTAAATGGTAACTAAAATTAGTACTCTAAAGAATATGATTATTTCGTCCATTTAGGTTTGTGATTTCAAAAAGTGTAATTTGAAAAAATAATATTTAAAAAAGCTGATATGCGTTTGACAAAATCGAAGTTTGGCCTTTAAAATTGTAGATTAGCCTTTAAAATTTTACGTTTTTTTTTTTAAAAAAAAGCACAGCATTGCATGTGATTTGTAAAAGCGGTTTTCTGCGTTTTCAAATCGTAATTTTTTAAAAACAGAATTCTTAAACAGTTCATTTTCTACGATTTAGTTTAAAATCGCACTTTTTTATCTACGAGATTACAATTCCAAACGCACCCTTAGTTAAAGAGTATTGTGGATACTCATGTGATTAAATATTGAACTCAAGGATTAAAGATTTAGATTTAATAAGGTGACAATTAAATTGAAGTACTTTATTATTCTCTGAGTATCTCGTGGAGTGATTAATATTTGCAAGAATTAGCAGAAAATGAAACTCTTTTGTAATTTAATAAAGCCTAGAATGTAATTATATATAAAATATAAAATAACCAAAAACATAGAGCTTATTGGAGTTAAATTTTATATTTTGGGGAAAATCAACTTTACCCCATCTCCTCCGAAAGTATCACCAATTTGTAGTTTAAAAAGTGACTCTTGAACCCAATAAACTATCAAATTGTGACAATTTGCACCATCTTTTTCTATTTGTTCGGTCGGAAATTACGTCACGTGTGTCGTTGCATGTGATATTTTAGCCCAAAAATGCCCCGAGAGGTAAAGTGTATTTTTCCTAAACTTTGTGGGGATGCTAATGAAACTTACTTTTTACAACTAATTAATTTTTTAAAAATGACCAAAAAAAAAAAACTTTAAAAAAGGAGAAAAAAAAATCACATGCAGCGTAGGTGATGTAATTACCGTCCCAACAGAAAAAGAAATTTAACGAATAATGCAAAATGTCAAAGTTTAATAATTTGTAGAATTAAGTGTCGACACTTTTTAAATTTTAAAAGTAAAAATCAATGCGTACGGTGAAACTTTAAAAGTAAAATGTACGTATTTTTCCATTATATTTTTCGTTGTCTCTTTCCTAACTCCGTTTGAACTCCACTTAGTGGTGGCTGGCCACACAAGTGTCCAAGAGTCAAAAAGTTTGTCTTTTCTCTTTCCTTACACGTGAGGTAAAAAGAAAGTGAAAACAGAGTCGGCTCTATCTTCTAGTCGTATATCACATAGGGTATAATTAATAGAGACTTTGAGGTTTTGAGAGTATTAATATATCCTTCAACAAAGTTTTTTATTTTTTATTTTTTTATTTTGGATGAACATTCAACAAATTAAGTTTTTGCTTCGATCTCCCAAGAAAAAAGGTTAGCTTTTCATTATCTTTTTATGTTTTTCTTTGATTCTTATAAAAAATGAGTTAAAGATTCATGATCAAATTGATTTAGTTTTTTTATTCGGTGCTGTAATAAATTATTTATTACTATTATTATCATTTTTTTGGTTTAACATCATACCTATAAATACAGTGACCGCACACCACCGAGCTAGGAAAAAGCTACAAGGAAAAAAATAGGAGGTTAGAGGGTTGCCGGGGTTAGACCCGGTGTGACCCCTCCTACGCTTAGGAGTATGAGAATTCTAGTAGAGTCAGCGTAAAATGCAAACCTCCAATGGGGAAACCGTAGTTTCTATTTTATAGGCTCCCTATTTTTCATTTTCTCTTTCTAGGGTTTTTGGGGTTTTGAGCTTGGCGTGGAAGCTCCCTAAGTCCCTATGTTTAGTAGGGGACCACGTGGAAGGTGAGTGTGTGAGGGGTATTAGCATGTTATACGCAGGATGGTGAGGCTACTGGGAGCCGTACTCAGGAGTGGGGTGTCGTGGTGAGTTGTTAGGGAGGGGGGGACGCTGCTTCAAGGAATTGATACATTTGAGATGTTACTAATTGCCAGAAATTTTATGTTTTCAGATTTTTCCTTGTGGACCACCTGCCCAATAAATATTGAAAACCGTCAATTTTTCGGCCTGTTTAATCAGACGGCCCCTATTTTCAAGTCCGTTGGTGGTTAGACCCTCCAACACCAGATCAGAGTGATTTATTGTTGGTAAGAAAGCGGCCTCCCATTATCTTCTCAATGAGGAAAAATGGATGGAAGAAAAAGAGTCGGATATCCTAATCAGTAAGTCAAAAAAATAAATAAATAAAGAAACTAGCTAGCATTAATGATTTTTCCATCCTAAAAATATGAGAGGGGGAGGGGCCCGCAGGGGTTGGAAAGTGTAGCCGCTCGCTCACAAAGGACAGAGTGGTCAAGATAAACACACAAACTTATTTTTTGTAAGGAAAATGATACATACACTATAAGTGTACTATAAGTACACAACTCTAATACACACGAAGTGAAATCTATACATGTAAATCCCTCTAAGGCCATCTCCAGCAGTTGAAGTTAAAATAGCTACTCAAAAAGTGTCAATCTCTACTTTAACCACTGACTATCTTAAAAACACTCCAACAATAATCTCTATCCCACTCTTCATTTTCTTAAAATATTATTTTTTAATATTTTTCTTTATTTCTTTATTTCTTTTCGCTTCTCCCTCTCACTCTCCGGTCTCCCCCAACCCCAACCCATCTCCCCCAACCGGTCGATCTCTTCCATCCCCATCCCCAACAACCGGCCAACCCCATCAAACCACCCTTGCCCACCCACACCCAAGACCCATAACCGATCGATCTCTTCCGTCCCCATCCCAAACAATCGGCCAACCCCATCAAACCCACAACCAAACCACCCTTGCCCACCCACACCCAAGACCCATAACCGATCGATCTCTTCCGTCCCCATTCCAAACAATCGGCCAACCCCATCAAACCCACAATCAAACCCACAACCAAACCACCCTTGCCCACCCACACCCAAGACCCATAACCGATCGATCTCTTCCGTCCCCATCCCAAACAATCGGCCAACCCCATCAAACCCACAACCAAACCACCCTTGCCCACCCACACCCAAGACCCATAACCGGTCGATGGTGGCTAGTGCAGTCAAAGGTCCCTTGTCGGTGGTGCGGTTACGAGCCAGAAAGCGAGCTGGTGAGTCCCCTCCACGGTCCCATTCGCGCCGATCGACTCGTCGACAGTGCCGAGTAAGCTGGAGAACGATTAGAACGCCTCGCCGGTGGAGAGGGCGAGGCTGAGAGAGGTCGGAGGTGCGTCCGGGGCGACGAAGCTATTGGCCTTTTCCTTGTCCACTGCTCGTTGGGGATGACGGAGAGACCGATGGAGAGGGACAGAGAGACAAAGAGGGATAGGGGGGAGAGAGAAAATATCAATAAAATAGTTTGACTTGTGTGAACAGTGAATAGGCAACTCTGCCTATTCACTGTTCAATGTTAGATGAAAATGGTTACTCTGGCTATTCTGCTGGAGAGCAAAAAAGAGCCAAAATAGTTAGATTTAACCATTTTGGTTAGAATAGCATGTCTGTTGGAGATGCCCTAATATGCTTTAAAGTTGTATACTTGTAGAGCATGTAACATTTTCCTTCCCGTAAAGAAACAGGAAGTGGTGCGCCGAGAGTGAGTGAGTGTCAGATGAGGGGGTTGGAAATGTGTGGGTCTTATTCACTACAAGGTGGCTGTCTCTGGCGCTCTGAACCACGCAGCACGCACCACTACAGTTCTCTCTTTCTCTCTCTCTCTCTCTATTTCTCTGATACAAAAACTGAGAAACGACAACAACAGTCAATTATACCCAACTCAACAAGACAGAGAAAGAGAGAGTAATTGCTCTCAAGGGTATGTTTCCCTCCTCCCATCTGCTTGTGGAAATGCCAGCCATCCTGACTCTTGCTCTCTTCCTAGTCTATCCGTTGATCACGCACGCATTTTAGCCCACCATGTGAAAATCAAATCCCATTTGCCTATTCACATGCATTTTACTGTGGAATATCATATCATGGAATTTAACTATCAAGAAAAGAGAAAAAAAGAAAAAAGAAAAGGTGGAAGATAACAATTAAAAGTTCATTTGATTGTTCTTTTGGGGTGACGAGTAATGACGTGAGAAAGGCTTTGGGAGGCAAAACCCCCGCGACAGCACTTTTGGCTGTAAAATCCCACTTTAGTTTACTGTCGGTTTTGCTGACGCGTACACATCCGACCAGCTGGTGGGGTTCCTCCTCAGATCACCGGAAAGGCCTTACCACCGGACCTAGCGGGAGATTTATTTCACAAGCAGTTCTTCTAAATATATAAGATTAGAATATAATAGATTAAGACAATACTTCAAAATGTAAAATCAGTTTTTCGGGATGTATTAAGGGTGCGTTTGAAATTGCGATTTTATAGACAAAAAATGCGATTTTAAACTAAATCACAGAAAATGAATCGTTTGGAAACTATGTTTTTAAAAAATTGCGATTTAAAAATGCAAAAAACTGCTTTTTCATATCCCAGGCAATTAGGTGCTTTTTTGAAAACGTAGAATTTTAAAATGCTAACTTACGCTTTTCAAGGCTAACCTGCAATTTTCAAGGCCAAACTGCAATTTTTTCAAACTCTTAATTGCGTTTTTAAAAATCACTTTTTCAAATTGCACATTTTAAAATCTCTATTTTTAAATCACACCTTTTGAAATCGCAAACCCAAACAGGCCCTAAGTTGCAAATAGCTTTCCAGATTTAGAAAATGACTGATTTTTTTTTTTTGGTAGTAAGCAAAAAATACAAATAGGTCTATGAACTCAACTTTTGTTTTATTTTGATGAAAATCATCAGAGTGTCACGTCAACACTAATCATATTGTAACACGTATTACTTATAAAAATATAAAAACAAAAAGAAAAATGGAGGGGGTGGCTCGGCTAGTCTAGGTGGCCGAACCACCCCCAATGACTATGTGGTGGTTCAACCACCTCATGAACAGCTGGGGGTGGTGGAAGTATTCCTAGGCCGCCCAGAGCAGTGGTTGAGCCACTTCCTTCGGGCAAAATAGGAGTAGCTCGACCACCTCCTCCATTTTTATTTTTATTTTGTATTTTCTTTTACATATTTTTTTATTGTGGGTAACTATATGATTGATGTTGTAGGAATTAATAACGGTTTCTATCAAATTTTCGCACAAAAATTGGGCCAAAAACTTATTTGCCTTTTTTACTTGCAACAAGAAATTTTCAATAGCTTTTTAATCATGAGAAATGATTGTTGTACAACTCTAACAACATTTTTTCAAACTAATCATTAGATCTATTTTCCTACATGTGAGCCATACATATTCAATTGTTGATATTTTTTATTTTTTATTTTATTTTTTTTTTCCTTTTAAGTAAAAATTTGAGACAGTGGATTTGGCCCCAATTATGACATATGCAACACTTGTTTTTATGATATATTTCCAAAGTTGTAGTGCTGAATTTAATTGGTTCTCACATGTATATACTCAACAATTTCTTCTTAAGATGTGAGTCTATTGCAACATCTTGTCCAACCTTTTTTTCTCAATAAGATCATAATAAAATTGAGTCCAAGATCGTTGCGTTATATTAATCATTCATTCTTATAATATGTTTTTAGTGTAAAATTTAATTATTTTTCACTCATGTATATATGTATACACAACATCCACCGAGTCCACAACCACCCTTAACCTCTTATAAATTAAGGGTGCATTTGGGATTGCGATTTCGTAGACAATAAGTACGATTTTAAACCAAATCGCAGAACATAGATCGTTTGGAAACTGCGTTTTTAAAAATTGAGATTTGAAAACGCAGAAAATTTGCTTTTTCAAATCGCAGATAAGATGGTACTTTTTTGAAAACGCGTAATTTTTAAAGTAAATTCGCGATTTTAAAAGTTAAATTGCGATTTTGCCAAACTCTTTACTGCGTTTTTAAAAATCACTTTTTTCAAATCGCACATTTTAAAATCGTTATTTTAAATCGCACTTTTTGAAATCGCAAACCCAAACGGACCTTAGAGATCTCTATCAATTTTACTGTTCGGATCGCGATTAATTTAAACAGTAAAAATAAGTGAATCCCTATAAAGATACACACATGTCCTTAATTACTAGGTTTCGGTCGAACCGTCCCCCTACTTCAGCAAATTGACAATTTAATAACTTTCACATTTACTGCAAAAAATTTGGATACCTAATAGGCCGGCTAACCTCCACCTCTCCCAGCGCTGTCTATCTCTTTAACCTAAAGAATTGAAGTACAGTAAAGAGGGCCTCCAGTTACTGTTGAACGTGTGAACCCCAACTCGTCTGTCGATGCCATTAATTTCGTGCATCGTTGTCGACAAAAATAAAAAGCTTAGAATAACCCCAATTGAGTAAAAGTTTCGATCACGTTATGAGAACAAGAGAATGATCGATGACATGTTTATAATTGTTTAAATTATTACCTTCTTGTTGAGATTAGAGCTTTTATTTTCTTGGGATACATGGAATTGGTTCATGAATCTCATATTCTTCTTCTCTTGTTTTCAAGATTACTATATATGTGTGAGCTTCACTTAATTACCCTTGGAAATTAAGGTTAATTAGCCCATTGTTTTGTGTAACATACTGCTGGGATTTAATGGAAAAGAAAATGAAAGAAAAGCACCAAAAAAAAAAACAAAAATAGCAGAAAACCCCAAACTTGAATGTTTGCAGGCCTTTGTTAATTTGTTGGAGTTTCTTGTTGTTGTTAATAATGTGTTTTGAAGGGTTTTTTTTTATTTTTTTATTTTTTTTATAGTAATATGTTTCGTACTACATTTTTATTTTACTTTCATTTTATTGGACTTCCTTGATATTATTATTATTCTTTTTTATTAAAGGCTTACAAACACTATCACATCAATCCAGTAAAACGGGAGTATAATAGGTAGCATACTTTCTAGCATTATTACACCTTCATCCAATCTCTATAGTACTATTTTTTTTTTTCTTTAACAAGGGTTGAAAAACAATACCAAATCAAATGGGATGGAGAGTAGATGTAATATTACTTTTTTTTTATTATTATTATTATTTTGAAAAAGCATTCTAACGTGGCATAAAGATGAATATTGTTTGTGTTTTTAAGAAATATTTTGTGTGTTTTGAAGAATGTTTTGTATTTTAAATTTTTAGTTTAAATGTTATCTTCTTTGAGTACTTTTAAAATTTTCATTAGATCAAAATTTAATAATGGTTTATCACAAATTCAATAATAATTTTAAATTTTACATTAATACTTTTGTTTTAACTTTCTTTTTTTAAAAGGAGGGGGGGGGGGGGGGGGGGCGCAGAACCTAACTTTTATGTGTTGAATCTTTGGCCACGAATTGGGTTCTAAAGACCATAATCCATTAATGCAGGTGATAGTGGGATTTCTTGCTTAAATGCGGCAATGCCAATGGGCGACCACAAGAGTGGAGAGTCAAAGCTGCATTCACGGGAATAGGGTTAACCCAAATAAAGGATATTTGTACGCATTTTCATACAAACTTATATTCTTATATTTGATTTGATTTGCCGGTGAACGACCCATCTCACGAGCATGAATTTCACACCAAATAATATAAATATTTATACAAGTAATACAAATTGCAAGGTAAGCGAGCGATTTAGTTAGTGCAGGGTTAGCAGAGTCTTTTTAAGCACTTCACGAACGGAGCGTAGGTGCCCAAATCCCTCTGTAACCATGTATGACGATGGCCTTCGATTCTATAAAAAAAAAAAAAAAATGTATAGACTGAGAGAGAGAGCAGAGAGGCACAGAGGCACACTGCCTGGTGCCTGGGCAAAACCCACCAACATCAATCTCTCGTAAATTAAAACCCCATTTTATTTATATTGGAAATTGAACCTCACAGAATATCTGGCAAATTCTGTCATACCCCTTTTTAAATTACATTAAAAGTAACAAAATTATTACTCTTCTTACATTCGAAATCTTCAATCTAAACATTAAAATATTTATTCCTTCAAAAAAAAAATATTTATATATATTTTTTTTAAAAAAAAAATAAAAATAAAAATTCTTTAACACTCAACCTTACCACAACTGCTTATTAATACTTCTGCTGCTCTCTGCGCTCTTATCTATCTCCTAGTAGAAACTTATAGCATCCATTCATAGGGAGAAAGTGACATAGACACAGAGAGAGAGAGAGAGAGAGAGAGAGATAAGAGTGCTCTCCAGGGGAGTATCTCTCGGCAGTCGGCACAACTGCGAGCAAAGCTTTATTTCGCGAGTGACACAGGATTTGTTCGATCATCATCACAACCATCACCATCGTCATCATTTGCATCTCAGACACACCTGTACCTGTACCAGTACCAGTCCCAGTACCACCATGTCTGCAACTAATGAGAAGCCAGAGCAACACCCTCTAACCCACCTCTTTCTCGTTTGCTTATCGCTCGCCAACCCCACAAAAGATGACCCTGCCGAAAACCCCAAGATGGACCCGGAAAAGCAAATACAGTTGGTTCTACCAACCATCTCCGATATCATCTCCGAAAGCAAATCACTCATTAACCTCGCCTTCCCCATGGTCCTAACCGCCCTCATTCTCTACTCTCGTTCTATCCTCTCCATGCTCTTCCTCGGCCACCTCGGCGACCTTGAACTCGCCGCTGGCTCGCTGGCCATCGCTTTTGCCAATATTACCGGCTACTCCGTGCTCTCCGGCCTAGCTCTGGGCATGGAGCCTCTCTGCTCGCAGGCCTTCGGAGCAAATCGTCCCAAGCTTCTATCTATAACCCTTCACCGCACAGTGATTTTCCTCCTCGTCTCGTCGATACCCATTTCTCTTCTCTGGCTCAACATGTCCAAAATCCTGCTTTATCTACACCAAGACCCCAGTATCACCCACATGGCTCACACGTACCTAATGTTTTCTCTCCCCGACCTTTTCTCCAACTCTTTCCTTTACCCAATCCGCATTTACCTTCGCGCTCAGGGCATCACCCACCCGGTCACACTAGCATCCCTCGCTGGCACGGTTTTCCTCCTGCCAATGAACTTTTTGCTCGTCACCCACTTCGGGCTCGGCGTGGCCGGCGTAGCCGTAGCCTCAGCCGTTTCCAACATCTTCGCGCTCTTATCCATTGTGCTATACGTGTGGGCCACCCGGCTGCACGAGCCAACCTGGACAGCACCGAGCCGAGAGTGCTTAACCAACTGGAAGCCGCTCCTCCGGCTCGCCGCTCCGAGCTGCATCTCGGTCTGCCTGGAATGGTGGTGGTACGAGATCATGATCATCTTGTGTGGGCTCCTGGTTAACCCCAAGGCCACGGTGGCGTCAATGGGCATCTTGATCCAAACGACGGCGTTGATTTACGTGTTCCCGTCCTCGCTCAGTTTCGCCGTGTCGACACGGGTCGGAAACGAGCTCGGCGCGAACTGTCCGTACAGGGCGAAATTATCCGCTGTGGTCGCGGTGTTCCTGGCGGCCATAATGGGCCTATCGGCGATGACCTTCGCATCGGGGATGAGGGATAAGTGGGCCAGTATGTTCACCAACGACGCCGAGATCCTACGGTTGACAGCCGCCGCCCTGCCGATCCTAGGGCTGTGCGAGCTCGGAAACTGTCCGCAGACCGTGGGGTGTGGAGTCCTCAGAGGCAGCGCGCGACCGACCACGGCGGCTAACGTGAACCTTGGCGCATTTTATCTTGTGGGCATGCCCGTGGCTGTTGGGCTCGCTTTCTGCCTGGGCGTTGGGTTTTGTGGGCTTTGGGTCGGGCTCTTGGCGGCCCAGGTGTGCTGCGCTGGACTGATGTTGTACGCGGTCGGGACCACCGACTGGGACCTCCAAGCTTTGAGGGCCCAGATGCTAACGTGCGCCGGAGGTGGAAACGTGGAGGCCGTAACCAGAAACGGCGGCGAGGGTGAGGAGGAGCAAGAGCCACTGGTTTCCATTGTTGTTTGCCAAACTAAAAACTGAAATTACGAACCCGGCAAGAAGTCAATTTTTTTTTTTTTTTTTTTTTTGACTGTGCCCATCTCTAGCGTGGACACAACAATTCTCTCTCCGATCCTTTGTGAATTATTAATGATCGATAAATTTGTTCTTTTGTTTTTTTTTTTTTTTTTTTTTTTTTGTTCTTTTTGGTCGAGCTGGGAGAGATGGGTCCTAAGTGAAAAGGATACAATTAAGGAGAAAACTTGCTTTAATTTTATGCTATTAATTCTTTTTCTTTTAATTATGTATTTATTGGGTAAGAATGGCCATTTATACTATATCGATCTCCTTTCTAATATTAATTGCATTCACAATATATGCTTATGATATGTAATTACTTGTTTAGCTAGTGTTTATTTAATAGCTAGCTAGTAAATACATAAAGATCGACTTTGAAATATAGAATAATTAATATTAATTGGAGGGGAGGGTAGGGGGTGGAATTAGATGGAGGCCACTAGCCAGGTGTAAAATGAAATGAAATGAAATGAAGTTGAATTCCTCTTTGGACTGCGACAGTACTTTAGTTTCGGATGAGGGGAGAGAGGGCTGGAAAGAATGATTATAAGAGAGAATTGACAGTTTAAGGCAAATAGGGCAATGTCTCAAAAATTCAGACATGTTTTGATCGTTTTCATTTGGTCTAGACAAAGCCTTTTAGAAGTATCCGAGTGGTTTAAATCACCAGCCGACACATGGCAGCTTCGAGGCCCTATCACGTCAGACCCATCGATCGAGTCAGTCCACGGAAAAAAGTCTGTAATATTTTGGCTCACTCCGGCTGTGGATCGGAGTTGCTGTACATGTTTTTATACTTTCAGTTTTACCCTTATCTTTTTGGGACTCTCCATACATATATATATATATATATATATATATATATATATATATATATATATATATATATATATATATATCTCCTGCTTTATCCTGACCTAAAAATCTTTTCCCTAATTCCATGGTCCACCCTATCTACCGCCGGAGCTCGGTTGCTTACTCTCCATCTTTTTTTCTTTATGTATCAAAGTTGTATTTTTTTTTCTTTAACATATAAGACATCCTATTAAAAAAATATAAACTAATTCTCACGTTCTAAGGAACGCATAATACTTTTAATTAGAGAATGAATTCAAGAAAATATTTGTCCTATAATTGATGTTTGGTTTATAACGTACCGTTATCTTCGATCACTAGAGTTTAATTTACCTTTCTGAAGGTTTTTCTCTTTTCTTTTGTTATTTTCATCTTCCAAGTATCCCATCTTTATACCAAAAATAAAAAAAATAAACACATCTAATCACTAAGAGGCTTTTGCTAGTCCTAAATACATTTAGTTAATTTACCTTTAACAAGATAAATTGCAATCCCAACAGGCACCTGCTTATTAAAGTATTGATTAAGTGATTAAATTTATTTATTTCTATCAGCTTAAGCTTTTGGGATAAGTGGTGATTTAGCATGGTATCAGAACCAAAAGTCCTGAGTTCGAACCTTATGTGAGAGAGAGTGTTAAAGTATTGATTAAGTGATTAAATTTACTTCCTATCAACTTAAGCATTTTGGATAAGTAGTGATTTAACAGTACCTATATATACATCTTGCGATTTTGGGATATTATACAATTTACATGCATTATGATAGCTAAGACATGCACGTTATTCTCAAATTTAAGTGACACCGGCCTAGCTCGGACATATTATAATCTTAATTATCATAGGGTTTATTCAAATTATAAGAATAAACTTGTCATCGGGCATGTTCAATAACTGGCGAGTTTGTTTAAAATCTTAATTAAGTTGATAGAAAAATTAATATTTTAATACTACTCTTCTTAAATAAACGAGGCCAAAAACATGAAATATATAATTTCAAAAGTTTGATACTTCATTCACCACTGTGCGCGCATTGACAAATACAAACCTGTCTCTTTCTCTGCTTTTTATTTTTATGTGTGAATGATTGAAGGAGAGAGAGAGAGAGAGAGAGATGATGGGAGTGAATTATATAACAATTAATCTCCATTTCATAAGACATATATGGTAGCTAGTTGACCATATATATTTACTTCTTCAGGATTCTTGTTTTCCTTATAAAGACATTGATCCATGGATTTTGGATGTCTAAATTATACTTGACAGGTCATTGAAAATTATAAGTCTTTTTTTTTAAAAAAAAAAAAAAAAAAAAAATTACACTTACCCCCTAAATTAAATCACCACTCAATTTGCAATGTAATTTTCGAACTTTCAATTTTTGCAATGTCTTCTTCCACACCTCAAATGACAATAATATACAAGTCATAAGATAAAACATTAATTAAAAAAAAAAGGACAACAAATTTAGAAAAATAAATAAAAATGCAGAAAAAAAACAGAAACAAATAGATTTTTTGGATTTTTTTTTTTTTTTGCTTTTTATGAATTGGTTTTTTTTTTTCGTTTTTTTTTTATATTATTTCATTTTTTTAAAAAAAACGAATTATCTTATGCTGAATATTTTTGTTATTTTAGATTGAGGAAGGGGACATTAAAATTCTTTTAATAATTAAGTGATATACATTGTAAAAATTAAAAGTTATAAGAACATTATAAATTAAATGATAATTTAGGGGGATAAGTCTAATTTCTCCTATTTTCAAGGATTTTGAGGATTAAGGAATGACAATTCATAAAATATTTTTGAGAGCCCCTTCTATAAGGATGGGCTGTAAAAGTGATGTTTTACAGCTTCGAATAAGGAGTAGACATATCATCTAAGAAGAATAAATACAATCGATATAAAAGTACCTAATCTTATGAAAAAAGAAAAAAAGAAAAAAAAAAGTGGTAGATGCAATACCCCCTCCAGTTCAGAATCAACCCACAGTTCCTAAACCTGTGAATCACGACGAGAAAGAGATATAAAGAAAGCCTCCTGCAGTACCAGCCATGTCCTTTGCTCCCACTCCCATTTCTTCTCTTTCTTCATGGATCGAAATTTTTGAATGTGATTAGTCGATTTTCACTTGCAGATTTGCTGTTTATTTCTTGTTTTCTTTGTTATGTTGTTGTGGGTTTTATTGTTTTTCTTGATTTATGATTTTTTTGGGTCGAAATGACAGTTTTGAAAGATCTCTACGTTGTGGGTTTTCGATTTTAAGATCGAGATTGTGGATTTCCTTTGTGGCGTTGTGAGTAGATTGGTTGGTTTGTTGGGTTAGAATGTGAAAGTGTTCTTGAATTGGTAGTCTTCCATTTTCCTTTCATTGGCGTCTCAGTGCATGTGGATTTTGAAACTCAATGTGTGCATAAGCATAGGGATTGAATACAATGATGTTTTTTCTAATAATTTGGGTTGGACATGCTTGGTGGCTCGATGAATTCATTCTGGCAATTGATTTTCATTCGCTCTGGTTTTGGACCCATGTGTTTTGATTTATTGGTGATGCCATCCGATCCTCCCTCCGGATTCGGATGGTGGCTCCATGGATTTTGGCGGCAGCTTTGGCCAGCCTTGCTGGTTCTTTGGGCAAGGGTCCGGCGGAGGTTCCATGAGAGATTAGAGAAGAACATAGATGAGTAGGGAAAAAATCGGGTGTTTTCATGCTTATTTTATTTTTTGGTTTATTATGAGTTGTCTCCTTATAATTGGATGCTATAAAATGGGGGTTTTACAGCCCATCCTTATTGAAGGTAAACTCAATATTTTTATGATATTCCTAGGTATATATGTTAATTATTTAATGTGTTGGACTTTTACTCTTCAAAATAAAATGGTTTGACTTGCAATTATTTCATATTGGTCGCAATTATTTATTGTTGACTTTTTTTGGTTTGTACACATGTAATAATACATTTCAATTGCGTAGAAAAAAATATTTCAATTAGCTGTTTAAGAATATGATGTATAGTTTAATAGTAGTCCAAATATATATTTTTTCAAATAAAAAGAGTAGTCAAAGTTTTCTTTGTCATTTATTTGTTATATATATAATATATTAAGTTGTTACCATTGATATGATTAAGAGAAATGATTGTTGTTTAATGCTCATAAAATTTCAACAACTTTTTTTCAAATTAATTATTGGATATATTCTCTTAAGATTTATTTATAAAATTTATTTTTTAGATTTTAATTTTTAGTAAAATAACAAAAAAAAAAATTTTTTAAAAAAAACAATGACGTGGCACTAACGATCTACAATAAACTTGGATTGTAAATTAACGGAGGGATCTATTTAGAATAATCAAAAACCCAAGCAACTAATTTCTAAAATTAAAAAATAAGGGAGTGATTTCAAATCGCTCATTTACCCAAGAATTTATCATAGATTTTCCTTTTAATATAATACCTCATGAATTATAGAAGATCTTTATTCTTCATCTTTTATTTATTTATTTATTATTTTTTTAAAGATTTGAATAAGAGAAATATTATATACTACACTCTTCATCTTACTTTCATTCTATTGGCCTATTGGGTAGGTGCAGTAGGTTCATCAGAATTAAAGAGAAAAAAAAAAAAAAAAAATCAAAGACAAATGAGTACTAACACATCAACCTAATAAAATGGAGTAAAATTAGAGTGTAGTATATAACATTATTCTTTCAATAATAACCAATTTACACCGAATTAATTCTACTTTAAAAAAACAAAAACAAAAACAAAAACAAAAAACAAAAACAAAAACAAAAAACAAAGACAATATGCTACAGAGTACTATCTTTCCTGTTCATATGGACCAAGCTGTAACAGTCCATTTGCAAATTATGTAATTCATGTGGTTGCATGAGTTCCGTCCCCATGATTTGGATAAAGGAAGTGAAGAAACCAACAAGGGTTATAATGGAAAAAGACCCTCCTTAGAATTGAAGAGACCCCCCACTAGCAGCTCTGAAAGGAAAACAAAAGAGGGTTTTGTCTGTTTATTCAGCAGCCTGAGTTCTTTATGCAGGAAACGCACGAGGGGGGTATCAGCCATTTCATGTCATTCAGTGGGACTTGCTTGTTTTCTTCCACATTTTCTTTCTGTCACACTCTCTACAGCATTTGTTCATCTCCCAGCTTCTCTCTGCCACATTTTGCATTTCAAAACCAAATTGCCTTGTTTTTATTGTGCCAATCAAATAAACTGGGCGGACCCATTGCTTCTTTTTGTGTTCCGTGTTATCATCAACTCTATCAACTTTATCATGCTCCTTCCATTTCAAAACTGTTTGTTTAATTTATTGTCCAATGTTGCTTCATTTTAAAAAAACTCTTCCATTTCATGATCACCTGGTTACTCCAATCGTATGTCCACGTTTAATTAACCCAAAACAAGAAGAAGATTCCTCAAAACGTGCGTTGACAGCGTTTGTGATGTTAATGTCGTAGCATCACTTAGATTGGAACTTGCAAAAAGTAAAAGGGTTGAAAATAAATATTTATAAATATTTACCTTTGAAACGTAACCATATATTCATTGACTTTGCGTTGTAAACGTCCATATATAGCACGACTTGTTCAGGACAACCTCATCAACCATTTAAACAATATTTTCATCGGGGATTCTACAGTTACTAACTGCGAAGTCAACAAACAATCGACATCCATCTCTATATTCCCTTGTACCCCTAGACTTTGTCATCCAAGTCTTGTCCATCTTCTTCTATACGAACAATACAAAATAGTAGCAAAATAATATTAAAAAGAAAAAAAAAAGATGAAGGAATGGTTTTGGAACTTAATTATCTAGTTGTACATGCACGGCAGGAATAAATGAGATGTGAAGTCCCATCTCATTCTAAATATCCTACTTTTATTAGGAGACAAACTCAACTTTGTTACAAATAAGATCCCCAAAAGTATCATGCACGACATACATGCAAAGTTTAAAAAGCCCTCATATTAATCAATGCCCCTAACTTGTTTAACCATAATAAACAATTAATAACGAGATCTGGCTTGGACATATACATAAATTAGATATAAACATCCTTGTCTAATTGTGATCCTAGCTAGTACTCAAATCCATGTAGTATTTGGGTTGTTAAACTATTATTTATTAAACATTTGAAAACAAGAAAGATGCTAAACAGATTATGAAGTATTAATTGCTCATGTTGATTTTTTTTTTTTTTTTTCAAATAAGTAATCTTAAATTCAGTATATATAAAGCACAAAGGCACAGCTCAAAAAGTACACAGGACATATACGGAACCCATAAAATGGTATATATATATATTTGTTCATTATTATTTTTTTTCATGTTATTTCTATATATAGTTGTTCTAGGCTGAAGTCTTACAACTTACGTACAAAAAAAAAAAAAAAAAATTATGTAACATTTCGATATATATATATATATATATGAAAACATACTGCAAAAATTCTAAATTATTTTTGCTAAAGAAAAAAAGAAGAAGAAGAAACGGAGCACTTAATTACCTTACGAATGGACGGAGGTCTTGGGCGTCCGGGGATGGAAGGCGTTGGTGGTGGCCGGTGTCTGAGCTGGGGGGAGAGCTACAGATGAGAGAGAGAGAGAGAGAGAGAGCTTGAGAGAGAGCTAGAGAGAGAGAGAGAGAGGAGATGCATACCTTGTGGTGGTCAGAGTTGATGCGGCGGCCGGCGATAAGAGAGGGAGAGAGAGAGTAGAGTGAGAGAGGGAAACAGGAGAGAGAGAGAGTAGAGTGAGGGAGGGAGGAGAGTTGCAGGCTGCTAACCGCGCGAGGGAGCGCGGTTTTATGAAATATAGTAGCGTGTCATAAAATGACACGCCACTATTTTACTGGCGTGTCAGTCAAACACGCCAGTATTTTACTAGCGTGCTGAATCCAACACGCCACTAATTTAGTGGCGTTTGAATCATGCACGCTAGTAATAATTTTAGTGAGGTGTTCTGATTTAACACACCACTAATTAGTGAAGTGTTAAAAAGTAATTTACTATAGACACGCCATTAAATGCAGAGTTTTTTTGTAGTGGAAAGTTTTAGCCTCTTGATCAGATAATACTGATCAATGGAATGAGGCAAACTATATAATGACTGGTCACACTTTGAAGAGTCATATATATCATGAAGAATCTTGGATTCGGCACTTGTAAAATAAAATAAAATTAAAGTCCGACTTTTATTGTCACATTATTCAAATTGTATAGCAGTCTACTAAATAGTAATGATAAATAGTAAAAAGAAAAAAAAATGTTGACTGTTTGAGGTGATACGCTATACCCATGGCAGCCACAAGACTGATGTGCATGGGGGAGGCATGTCACAAGTGAAGAAAGTGATTTGCTTTGGTGCTCTCGGAGAGACGGTATATAATGAGATGATAATATAATAGTGGTGAAATTAGGATTTTAGATAGAATTGAACAAAATTTATTAGAAATATTAAAGAGTATATATAACTAAGGAAATAAATAAACAATATAAAAAAGTTTAATTATCGTTCAAATTATATATATTTATAAGCGTAACTTGTAATTTATTTTTTTGCACCTAGTGTTAATTTATTCAGTCGTTCTTGACGAGTAGTTTTCATATTTTGAAATCGCGCGCTGCATGATTTCTTCATTACTAATAGGCTTGAATGCATCATTCTCAATATATGTAAACAAATAATCATTCATCTAATAATCTCTCATTTGGTTACTTAAACGTTTTTAACAATATTCATTGCTGAAAATGCTCTTTCAATATTAACTATCGCAATTAGCAGAATTAATGACAATATTGTCACAAATGGATACACAATATCATTTTCCATCTCTATCGTCTTCTCAATAAGCTATTCATTCCCTTTGAGTATCGTAAATTTTTCACTAGAATTAAAGCATGTCAAGGATGTATGTCTTAAGTTGCTTATCCAAGGTGATAAGTTGAACTGTTGAAAAATCATTTGGGTAAAACTGAGCAAGCCAAATTAATTTTTCATTGTTAAAAGCAACAAATTAAATGAATCATTTGGACTCAAGCATGTAACACAAAGTAATAATTCAAAATTCACCTCATCATAACGACTGTTAAGTTCTTAGAGTTCCATATCAATATAACAGTATGATAAAGCTCAACACAGTAATTAATTATATGCATTTTCATGCTTTGAGCTTTTCATCATGACCGTGGTTGATATAGATCATCTGTATTGGGAACAACAATATTATTTTTGACACAAAATCCATATACTTCTTCAAATAAAAGAGGTTCACCATCATCTCTCATAACTTGAAAACGCTACTTTGAAAGTTCAACCAATATGACTATTTTGGCACTAGTTTAATTTCATGGAGTTCTCGCAAGCAACCTACCATGGCTCTTTCAAGTACTGAGGAAGAATACAAATCTCTTGCCAACTCTATTGCTGGAATTCTTTGGGTCCAATCCTTAATTACTATGTGATAGATTTTGGCATAGCTCTTTCACAACCTCCTAACCTTTGGTGTGACAATATTAGAGCTACGTACTTAGCAACCAATCTGGTCTTTCATGTTAGTACCTAGCATGTGGAGATTGATTTTAATTTCGTTCGAGATAAAGTTGCTGCCAAAGCACTATAGGTGTCTTTCATCTTAAGGAATTAAAGACCAGCTTGCAGACATTTTCACAAAACCAATCGTCTCTGGTTGTTAATTTTCAAGGAAATGATTGTTATACAACTCTTGACATAACTCTTGTACAACTTTAACAACTATTTTTCAAACTAAATGTTGGATCTGTTTTTCTACATTTGGGTCTTACATATTTAATGGTTAATTGAAAAAAAAAAAAAAAAAATTGTTGGAGTTGTATAAGGGTTGTATAGAAGTTGTAAACATATATATCATACCTCTAATTTTCATCACTTAAGCTCCAAGGTCAACGTGTGCTCATCCCCGTTGACCTTGCGAAGGGGTGTTGAAGCTATGGATACCAATAACGATAGAATGTCTAGCTCATGCAGTTCGAATGACGAAGTCTAGGAGAATTCAAATATAATTCTTTACAGTTAGCAAGATAACAACAAGCCACTCATCTTTAACTAATTATCTCACATTTTGTAACACCTCGGTCCCATATTGGGAAGAAATAAATAACTCACATAGAGTGAGTGGTTTATAAAGATACTCATTGGTGCTAAGTCCCACATTGCCTAATTACTAGGTGAAACTGGGCTTTATAAGGGATTTTAGGAAAGCTTCAAATTGACTAGTCATTTTGGAGTGATAACGCAGATTTGGCTAGCATTTTTTCTTTAGTCGTTACAAATGGTATCAGGGCCACCTAGTAACGTCAGGTCATGTGGTATGGGAGCACCGTATGACGTAACCCTGACGAGAACGTCAAGGGTTTAAGGGGGGAGTTTGTAACACACCAGTCCCATATTGGAAAGATATAAATAACTCACATAGAGTGAGTGGTTTATAAAGATACTTATGGGTATTAAGTCCCATATTGTTTAGTTACCAGTTGAAATTGGGCTTTGTAAGGGATTCTAGGAAATCTCTAAATTGACTAGTTCTTTTGGGGTGATAGCGCAGATTTGGTTAGCGCTTTTTCCTGGGTCATTACAAATTATATCAGAGCTACATATTAACGTCAGGTCATGTGGTACTGGAGCATCGCATAACATAGCCCTGACGAGAACGTCAGAGGTTTAAGGATGAGAGTTTGTAACACTCCGGTCCCATATTGGAAAGAGATGAATAGCTCACATAGAGTGAATGGTTTATAAAGATACTCATGGATGTTAAGTCTCACATTGCCTAGTTACTAGGACTGGCAATTTTTGACATGGCTCGCGAACTCAACACGAAGTTAAAGGGTTAGGATTAAGCTTAAAAGGGTTTGGGTCATAAAAGGGTTGACCCGTTTAATAAAAGGGTCGTTACAGGGTCAGCCTGCTTGATCCGTGGGTCGACCCGTTTGACCCGTATACTTAAACATTTTTTTTCAACATTAAAAATTTAATTTAAACAATCATATTACCTTTATCTTTTTCTCACTGTCTAAAGAGTAAAGACTAAACTAAAAAAAAAAAAAATCTCACAAAAAACAAAACTAGTCTTTTTCTTTTATTGAGTTAGAACTTAAACAAAAAATGCAAAGACTAAAAAAAATTAGCGGAGTTTTTTTTTTCTTTCAAGTTTTCGAACTTAGAAGTTGAACCAAAACAAGTAAATAATAAAAAACTCAATATTTTAAATTTCAACTGTGAAATTATATGATTATTCAAACAATATGATTTTTTTTTTTTTTAGTTTAAATTTGTGTTTTTGTTTTTATTTTTATTTTTATAGATTTTATTAATAAACGGGTCAAACGGGTCGGGTCAGCCCGTTATTTAGCAGGGTCGTGTTAGGGTTTAAGAATTTGACATTTTTATCTAAACGGGTCGTGTCAGGGTTGACATTTAACGTGTTTGCAGGTCAAACGGGTTGTGTCAACCCGTTTTGACAGCCCTACTAGTTACTTGGTGAAACTGGACTTTTTAAAGGATTCTAGAAAAGCTCCAAATTGACTAATTTTTTTAGAGTGATAACGCAGATCTGGCTAACGTTTTTCCTAGGTCATTACATGTTTACTCTTATCTCATGTTTAACTGGAAAAAGCTAATTCTTATATATGTTGCAAGAGTTTTGATTATAAATATACAATCAATGCCCACGTTCTGGGGTACAGGAGATTATACGTCTTGATTTTATAAAGATTCGATATGGTAGATCGTTCGCATTTGATTTTTTTATGTATATCTAGAGATAGCTTAATGTCCCTTCGTGTAATATATGCACATCCATGTAGAAGAGTTGGGATTTTAAAGAATGCTTGAGTTTTTACAACTTTTATTATAATTTTTTTTACAAAATAACATGTGTTATTCTACGTAGTATTTATTCTGACAATCATCAAATAATTAAATTTAACTGTAACTAACATAACAATATCATATATACTGTTATATTAATTTGTAAGTTTACAAATCACTTACTATATATATATATATATATATATATGTTAATGTTGAGTAGTGCTACGTGGATTGTTAAGTACTCTAATTAGCGTTTATGCACGAATATTTTCGTGAAAAATAGAGAAACAAATGGGTCATAATCGTCCGAACTTAGAGTAGCTAGCTAGCTAGGGACCCCCGCAATGAAAAAGAACCAAGTGGCCCAATCAAACATGTTGAATTGCCAGCTCTTATAGGGAAGCTAGGTTTGTGATCCTAATTCCTAAAGGGCCATGGTCGATCGTGCTGTCGAATCAATACGATGTACAAAAGTAATATCAACATTTTGAGCAATATGATGAACAACCGTGGTCCTCTTGGAGCACTAACATTTTTGATGGATGTCTCCTGCTTTCAGATCATGAGACTGACCCTCTACCATCTACATCTGTCTAAGACAACTCAAAAATATCCTAGGCAGAATAGTCTTAGCTGGAAGGAAAACATGCAAAGAGCTAGTTGTACAAACTTTTAGCTAGCAGATCGAGATAACTCAATTAATTTTTTACTGCATGCGAATGAGTCATAGCTAGAAAATACGAGATTGGGTTTGTTTAATCACCCAAATCACCGCAGATCCCTCTCTAGAGAGCTGAAGATTATGGCAGCCATTTGTTTGGTGCTAAAATAGTAGGGCAGGAAAGAAATAGAAATAAACCTAGACAACATCATTTCAGACCATCATGCTTCTCACATGGCTACCCTTTCCAGCAACCACCCCCATTCCTTCCATCTTTGACTTTCTGATTTTGTCCCCTTATCTAAACCTTCTTTTCACTTTCCAATACTTGTTGTCATTCTTTCATAACACCCAACAGCACGACCATCATCCAAAACCACTCCATCCTGCCTGTCTTTGTACTATGGAAGAAACCCTAGCCTATTGCCTTTGTCATGAAATAGACTCTGTAGGCTAAGTTTGAGCACAGGAGTGGCCTTGTCCACCTTATAAGCAACAAGAGGCATATTTCTCACACTTTTAATATATTCCTCTATCCCAGAAACTCTGCTTGCATAGGGCTAGTTCCATGATTTGCTCAACTCGTTGTTACTACTTTTTCTTTCATAATTTGGCATGACATGCCCTCCTGATCAGGAGCTGCTGAAAATCCCATCGGCACATGGCTTTTGTGTGGCTTCGTCTATATTTCTAGCATGTTAGGCTTAGGTCTCGCTTGCTTACCCATCATTCCCTACCCCTTCATAGGCAGACAATGGGTCCACTGTAGATGTGGGCCGGTGATTAATGCATATAAATATATATATGGTACGTGAAAGAATAATAATAAAAAAAAGAAAAAGAAAGATTAAAACATGCAGATCATGACATGCCTTGTGTTGTGTGGATAAGCCTACTTAATTTACTTTGCAATTATGTTTGTGGGCATACATCTTGATTCTGTAGGGTATACGCTATACCTCGATCGATCTTGTGGAGTTTTTAAGGCTGATATTTTATGTGGGGGGACCGATGATCGAATGAGGGGTAGCTACAAGGTTTCTGATCAGAGAGTCCTTTAATCGGGACCAGCTAGAAAGATATATATATATCTATAGTCTAACAAGTTGAAAACCAATCTGATTCGATCCAAGTATACATGAGTTTGGGCTGTGCATGCTTGTTTGTGTCATTAATGGCTTTGTTTTTCGTACCCCAGAGGAAGAGTCCAATGTTTTACCCAATCGATTATCTATTAATCACGCGATTGACTGCTGCTTGTGGAGTGACTTCTTTTGTTCCCAAAGGAGATGTTCTCTTGATTGTATTAACTTTTAATAATCCTCTTATTTTGTTTCTCTTGGATTTTGCTAGTTTTCTTTATGATATTAACTTAGTTCTATCTTTCTTTCATAGCTAGTTTGCTGTAAAAGTGTTTAGATGTACAAATTACCACGTACATATGTTAGTAAAATGGACCGCTTCTCACCTTGCATTTGAAAGCATTCTCATAGGATTTTTCATTCTCTTTTCTATTTGAATCAAGAATGAGAAAGATCATCTCTTATAATTCCTTTTTTCTCATTAATTAGGATAAAAAAAAAAGATTATCTTTTAATTGGGTATAAATATCACGAAGAATTAACTCCATCTAGTGATTGTTAACCTAATGGTCAATCAGGCTTTCAATTGGTAGATTATCCGAGTTCTATGTATATGATTAACACCTAGTTTGGATCCTGACCGATCGAGTACATAAAAACTTATATGACGTTTGGTTCAAAGAATTTAATATTTTTTTCAGCATTCACATTTTCAAGAATACGATGTTTGCATTGAAAATTTGGATTATAGGGAATGTAACTAAATCCACTTTTGGGAATTACTAAAATTCTTATATATAGAATTGTCATGTTTGATTTATTCCTAGCTTATTTATGCTTGTCAAAACATCCTTATCGTTTCTCAATCAAGTGCATAAGACCGACCTTTTTATGCAAGAGAAGAGTATAAATTTAAAAATTGAACCGAAAATGACCAGAAAAAAAACTGTATAAAAACTGTGATTTTTCTTTTATTTATCAAAATATAAACTGTATATACCGTTTGATTTATTTTTCTTTATTTCATCTCTAGCCAAATAAAACCTATTTGTTTTAGTTTCTTGTGGAATAAAAAAATTCTTGACTTTTATATAAAGAACTTTCAGGTAATATAATACATATTTATTAAAGGTCAATCATAGTACTATATATCAACCATACCGAATATACCGTTTGATTTATTTTCTTTATATCATCTCTAGCCAAATAAAACCTACTCGTTTTACAGAAAGTTGAGAGCCGGCAATTTTTTCCTCTGTGAGAAAAGACTTTTTTGAGCGTGAAAATGGAGGGGAGCCTTCCGCTTCCCTCCTCCCCAATAGGCTGTGGTAGTTTCTGTTTATAAATAATTTTTCTTCTCTCCTTGGGGGTCGTTAGCAACTAAAGAGGTGAAGGGTTGTTTTTTGTCTCGTCCTAGTCAGAGATGGAAACGAGGTTTTTTTTTTTTTTTTTTTTTTTTTTTTTTTTTTTCATTTGGTAGAGTGTAAAAGCGGATGTTTTCTCCCGATTCGTGGCGCACGGTGTTTGATTTCTAAGAGAAGTTCGTGATAAACCGTTTGCTGTTTTGAATGGCCACGCCAGTGACGAAATCGCACTGGTCCAAGTTTTTGGTTTCTTCCATGGATTTTCCTGCCTGACGGTGTTGATTTTGAATAGGAGGCTTTGATCTGCCGCTGCTGGTTTGGATGGCCACATTGGAGACGAAATCTCCCGATCCGATGTTTTTCGTGGTTGTTTGCAGCAGTGCCGGTCTTAGGATTTCCACTGGAACGGCTTTTAGGGCGAAAGGAGATCGGCGGTTTCGATGTTTTTGATTCTCCGTTTTCAGTAGTGCTATGACAGTGATTTGGACGCTTTTTTCGAGTGTGGTTTTAGGGGTAATCAGGGCGATCTTTTAGGAGCGGTTTCCAGATCTTCTAGAGTCTACAAACCGTCAAGCAAAATGGGGAAGTGAGGGAAATTGTCCGACTTGTGCATTTGTAGTTTTTTCTTTTTCTTTGTTTGTGTCTGGTTATTGTTAATACAGCTGCTGTGTTGTTTGTTTAAGATCAAAATCTGGTCTGCAAAAGCCCTCTCCTAGATCTAGCAAAGGTTTCTTTCTGCTTGTCTAGGTTTTTGAGCAGCTGTATTTTGTAATGGTCTTCGTTTATTTGGCCTGGGTAGAGGAAACTCTCATTGCAGTGTCTCTGACTTGATGTATTAGGGATTCATTGTAACCCTGCACATTTGACCTGTTGGTCTCTTTTAATATATTGAAAGGGATTTCTTCAAAAAAAAAAAAAAAAACCTATTCGTTTTAGTTTCTTGTGGAATAAAATAATTCTTGACTTTCATATTCAGATTTTTCAGGCAATAGTAAATATTTAATAATGCATATTTATTAAAGGTCAATTATATTACTATATATATCAAGCATACACTACAAAAAAAAATTACATTTTCTTGATGGTTTTTTTTAAACGGTTTTGAAAACCGTTTAGAAGTATAGTTTAAAATTGTCTGAAAATTAATTTCCAGACTGTTTTTTAAAAACCGTCTCTAAATTTAGAGACAGTTTTATTTAAAATTGTCTGTATATTTTAATTTCCAGATGATTTTATTGTAACTATCTGTAAATTTACAGACGGTTTAAATAAAACCGTCAATTCAGATAAATTTAGAGACGGTTTCTTTTGAAACCGTCTGCAACAATTTTTTTTTTTTTTTTTCTCCTATTTCTTTCTTTTTAAAACAAAACCATCAAGAGTTCTTACTCTCTCCAAAAAAAACCATATCTCTTAGAGCTCTCTCTCGTTCTTCTTCCTTTATCCGGCCAGCGATTAAAGACGGGCGTCGACGGGATCTGGACGGTAGGCAGGAATGGGACGCACGACAAGATCTCGCGATGGTTTTCGGTCAGATCCGGCCGGATCTGTCAAACTTATACCGGTGTACGTGTGTGGAAACCCACTCTTGGCTGGATCTGTGGCCGGAATACGTGGATTTCTGACTTGGTCTCTCTTTCTTGATCTCCCCTCTCAGGCCTCCTCGTCACCACTCTCTTCCAAACCACCAGACGGATCTTTGTTTTTTTTTTTTTTGTTTGGATTGTGTTTGTTTTGGGTTTGGAATTAATGTTTGATGGGTAATGCGCGAGCATTGGTACGATGGAGAAGAAGCTGATAGAGATGGAGATCGCATACGTGCGGGCGATGGTAGAGGATTCATGGTGAAGATATGCGACTGTGACAACCTTCTGGTGGTCCCTTTAGCCGGCGAGAATGACTATGGAAGAAAAGGCAACGAAGCTTTGATCGCTATTCGCGGGACAAAAATAATAATAATAATTATTATTATTATATAAAAAATAATAATGATTATAATTAAAATAAAAAACAAAAACAAAAACAAATTCTGGACGGTTTTGGCCAAACTGTTTCATAACCCAGATTAGCAACACATTTTTTAGAACGGTTTGAAACCGTCCAGAATTCTTGAAATTTTTATAGTGATACTACCATCACTTTGATATGGTATTCTACAAATAATTAATATGAGTCATGCAATCAATGATTTTTTTCTTATAAAACGTGGAATGAATGAGTATAAGACAAATCTGAAAGGGAATTTTCAAATAAGAAAAATAATATTACTATCACTTTTATCTGTTTTTTTTAAAAGGGAATTATGGGTTAATGCAGTTTGATTAAGAGCATTTCTGTCCATTTAGAGAGAGAGAGAAGCATTTCCAATGAGAGGGAAATGTGGATACCCACATTTTTAGAGCATTCTCAACAGTTTTCCTATAGCCAATTCCATTCCCTAGCTACATATAGGAAAAATGTCAAAAAAATCACAAAAAATCACCTACAATAGATACTCTATCGGTTTCCTAAGCATTGAGAATGCTATAATTCTACCCAATCTATTATTTTAACACAAAATATTTATCTTTGCTCTATCATCTCTTTGCCTTTTATTGGGGATTGTGTTGGAATTTTGTGAAAAATGTGAAGATAGGTAGGAACTTATATTTGTAGAGAAATAATATTAGCTATTGTGAAATGTATTTGGATAGAGAAGCAAAAAGTAATTTTGTTCCTTAAATTAAAAATTAAAAAAAAAAAAAAAATCAAAGGGAAGTTGTGAGTGAATCCTTTACTTAAGTACAACCAAATGGAGTAGTCTTTTACGATTCCGAGGAATCCTAAACTATATATTACCTCCAACAAAACGGCTTGGTGGGGAAAATAATCATTAACCAAAATAAAATAAAAATAAAAAGAAGCTATTCATCAAACACTACAAATTTTTCCTATATTATCAAGATAAAAAGATAGCTTTAATTCTCAGTCCAAGTTCATATAATTAATTTGTCAAAGAGATCGAGAGAGAGAGAGAGACTCACTTTTAATTTGTGATATATATTCTTTGAAAGCTCACAAAATAATAGTACACACACAACTTGTAAATTAATTGCGAAATGTGCTAGTTTAACTTACTAATCCAACTTTCTTAATTAATATTTCTTCAAAGTTTTTAACGTTACCAATGCTCCATTCAAAAATAACCCAAATAGACCCTTTATGTTAATTTAACATACTAGATTAGAAATTCATAAATAAATACTTGGGCCTCTATACAACATATATAGTGGCCTTATAGTTTGTCGTGGACCAAACTCAAAATTCTCAGCAGATACCAATATACCATACCCACTTCTAGACGGAATGAGAGCATTCAGTGGGTCAGGGCTCATAGGCTAAGGCTGTGAAAGAGATGCATGGGTTCGACGAAGCCCAGGCTCAGCTTAACCAACCTTCGTATCCATTAGTTCTAAAGCTGGGCCTTTCTTTCATCATCTTCTTTTATTCTGTTTTCCTTCTTAGCCCTACAAATAGTCAAATGTCCCCCAAAAAATTAAAGATTGCGTCAACTTCCCTCAAAACTATGAAGGCCAACAAAAAACCAAAAATAACCCAAATTTTTTAAATAAAACAAAAATACCCTTAAAAGAAAGAGAGAGAGAGAGAGAAAAAAAAAAAAAAAAAAAAACACTAAAACAAGGGGTAGCTGAGCAACCTCCTCGAGCAAGTTTGGGGAGTAGTTTGGTCACCCCCTTCAGCCATATATGAGGGTGACTGAACCACTCCATCAATTGTTTATTTTTATTTTTGCCATCTGGGGTGGTTCGGCCACCCTCTTAAGTCATATTTGAGGTATATTTTTGTTTTTTTGTTTTAGTGGTAGTAAGAAATAATTGATGTGATATAAAGTGTAAACAATTTATATGGAAAAGTGGAAAAAAAAAAAAATTGTATTGTATTGTAGTAGGTTTTTTATTTAAATAGTAATAAAAAATTATTAATGCGATATAAAAAGTGAAAAAAATTGGAATGTTTTGAAGTTTATGTTTTTTAGGAGAAGTGAAAATAAGGGAAGAGAAATGAAATGGTTATCAAATGGGGCCATAACCATTTGTATCCTCGTAACTCTCTTCCCTGTATCCAATTAGGAAAAGAATATATATATATAGTCTATGATCTCTAGCTATTTTACTCTTAGAACACTCACAATGGCTTATGTATTTTTATATGCAAAATAGCTAACTAAAACATACTTTATCTATTTTAATTAATGGTTTTCAGAAAATACCAAACATCCGATTATCTATTATTTCACTATATTATTTAAATATTCTTTTTTTTTTCCTTTATCTTTCTTTATTTTAATTCTTAGATATTTTTTCAACGATAAGACATTTTTTTTAACATGGTAATTTTTGTTTTTAGATAATTATTTGCTATAAAGTCAACAAAATTTTTGTTCTCATTTGAGGTGGTTCATATAAGTGTGATCTTAAAATGACAAATATAGATTTTGTCATATAGACACATTATGAAATACAATTTTGCACATTTAAAAATACATTAGAATAATAATGTCATGGGGTAAATGGGTTTTGGTGTCAAAGAAAGAGCGAAAGAAAGAGAAATTAATAAAAAAGAAAAAGAAAAAAAGGAGCATGTGTGAATAGTGCAACTCTACATTTGGAGTTGCATTATTCACGAATGCGTTTTGTATTTGATTTGCATAATCGGGTGGAGTGACTTTTTAATGAATTGGTTAGTTATTTTAACCTAAAGCTAGAGAAAAATAACCAAGGGATTAAAAATACAGTCGGCTAGACATCATGATTTTGAAGGCAGGTACGAAATGTATTCTCTATGTTTTCTTCAGTTTTAAATTTTTGTATTCTTTTGTGAATGATTGTTCCACCATGTTTTCTTCAGAAGTACCTCTAAAATCTTTCAAATGTCAGAGAGAGAGAGAGAGAGAGAGAGAGAGAGAGGGGTAGGAAATGGTGTAAGCAAAGATAGGATGCGGTCCAGTTAGGAATGAGATCGAAGTTGTTCAAAACTGGATGAAATGCGTCACCAACGATAAAGAAGTCAAAGGATGGGCTCTTTCAGCTGCACACTGTTTGGCTGGCAACCCGTCACCTTCTTTTCTCATCATATCCCTTTCACATGCATGCCTTAAAAAGGACTAACGACACTTCTTCAATACATCCTTCAAACTCTAGTGGTTATGAATTATATATATATATATATATATATCTCATTTTTTATAATGTTAAATTACATTTAATTCAATTTTATGAAAATGAGATATACTTCACACCATAGGTATTTTGAGAGATACAATAATTCTAATTTTGGTCATTCATTTAAAATAAACAATTTAATGACATGTTTGGATGCAAATAAAAAATAAATTCTACTTGCTACAGTATTCGGTTTTATTTTTGAAATCCGGATATATAATACAACCTGCATTTAACCTGAGTATAATCTGGATTCACCCGAAATTTCAGGCGAGTTTCCGAATTCCAACGCACATTTGTCATAACTTCAATCATTCTACACAACTTTTCATACTTTCAATCATTTCTTATAATAGTTTTCCGTGAAAAAATAATCTCATATAACTATTATCCAAACATGATTTCAATTACAATTTATCCTTTATTACTCATCCAAACATCTTTTTTCATCGGAATTTGCACATTAAATAATAATTGAATTCAAATTTTAACAAATCAAACACCCAAACTTGCCATCAAAAACTATCACTAAAAAATTAAAAAAAATAATAATAATAATCATCTCATTTTCACATGTTGCCTCACCTGGTCTGCCATAATTATTTTTTATTTTACCGATTTAATAACTGGAAGCTGTCTTCCAGCCCACAGAAGACGCCACTCTAGTGATCATTTTCTTGTCTTACAGACATATGACCCATCCGACCGTAAGAAAATCTACTTTGGCAAATTTAGAAAGGATAAAGATTGATATAACGCAATATCATCAAGACGATCAAAATGCAAAAAAAAAAAAAAAAAAAAAAAAGGTTTTGTTGAGATGAAGTTTGCTCGATACATTTGTTGAGATGATTTTTTTTTTTTTTTTTTTTAGTGGTAATAAAAAATAATTGATGTAGTATAAAATATAAAGAATTTGTATAGAAAAGTGAAAAAAAAAAATAGTAATAAACAATTATTAATGTGATATAAAAAAAGAAAAAAAATTATAATGTTTTAAAATTAACTTTTTTTAAGAAAAGTAAAAGTAAGAAGGAAGGAATTGGAGGGAAGGGAATTACCGGACATAGCCAAAGAAACAAAGAATAGGGCCGTAGAAAACTTGAGTACGTCAAAAATTTGGGCATTTCCGTAATAATGAAGTGAAGCGAGGGCAATCCCTCCGCCTGCCATTTTGGACGACCCAAAGGTAGTAGGGTCCGCGGAACCGTACAAAATGATGCAGGCCTGAGTGGCTCACCAAGATATTCGTCAAACCTATATTTGAGTAGCATTTCCGTAAATATTCTCATTTCGTGACCTGAATTCGGATCTCGTCTTTGAAGGGTGCAAGATGCGCGTAGTTTATGGCAGACCAGCCAGCTAAGGAAACTAGATCGGGAATCAAATCCAAAGTACAGATTTACCCCCCCCTCCTCGTGCTTTCACACTCATATGATCGCAAGCAACAGTGACTTGAATAGGGACAGATTGTTTCCATTCTGTCCGCCAAGTGTCAGCAAAGTACTGAAACAAAGACTTTTCTTTTTCTTTTCCTTCAAAATTGTATTTCTCTCCTAAATAACACTTTTTCAAACAAATTGCAACAATTAACTCAAGGTTGTGATTCATGCACAATTTTTAGTACACGTACACAACCTCAAGGTATATTAGAGTAGAATTCTCGTGCCTTGGGGTCCCACTCCAATGTGCCTTGAGGTTCCACTCCAATGTACATTGAAATTGTGCACTAATTGTGCTAAAAGAAAAAATGTTAAAAAGACAACTTTAGTACAACTAATGCACAACGGCATATTGGGATGATGCCCATGTATGAGTCCCACTCCAATGTTCCTTGGAATTGTGCACTAGTTGTGCATAAATCACAACCCTAATTCAATTACTCTCAAGAGTTTTGTTGTGGATAAGACAGCCTTTACCATAAGTCCATGAGTAATTTATAAGTGGAAAAAAGTACACATAATTTCTTCAAATTACTACATTATTGTTAATGTTCTTCCAAACTATCAATTGTATCAATATCCCTTGGACCTCCTTAAACTACTAAAACATGTCAATGTCACCCTAATGACAAAAATGTCTTTCATAAAAAAAATTTATTTTTAGGTTAATTTTCTTTTTCTTTTTTATTTTTTTAAATTATTATTATTCTTTAGTTTTTTTTTTCGAATTTATAAAGACATTTTTTGTCTGATTGAAAAAATTTATGGTCATTTTTGTCTTTTTGTTGGTCTTAACGGGAATATTGACATTTTTTTATAGTTTGAGAGAAGAAATTGACACAATTAATAATTTGGTGGGATATTAACAATTAAGTAGTAGTTTGAAAAAAATATTTATATTTTTTATTTTATAAATTGACATGATAATTTATAATCGGTAAACTTATTAAAGTAAAAAATTTGACTTAACAATTTAATTAATTAATAACTAATTTGTCCATAATACACCCTTAATTATTGTACAAATTATAAATTATTAAGAAAATTGTGTTCCTAGGTTAAAAGTCTAATAGATAACTGAGGCATTTAAGTAGGGATTGCAATGGGTCAAATCAAGTGAGTAAGGTTGACTCATTCCTTCTACCTAGAATGGATTTGAAAGGTCAATAAGTAGGAGATGGGGTCAATAGTTGTTAGATTTATTCCCTTACTCTATTTATCTCCGTACAAAAGATGGTAAATTTACAAGATTATATATAAGTTTTATAAATTCAATAATAATTTTATAAAAGAGATGTGAACTAGATTGAATAACACCAACCACATCTTTAATATATTTCACAAAATATGGATATTAGTTATGTGAGTGGCTTGGTTGCATTATCCCCCTGTATTTATAGATCGAGGTGAAAATATTGTTTATGATTAAGAGAATTAGCAACAGTTTTCTTAAATCTCATTTCATCCCTTATATGTACGGAAACTCTTAAAATACCCATTGAATCAGATTTCTTTGCTATTATTCTATAAGTTAAGGAAATATCAAACAAATCAAAAGTTGTACCATAAATTTAAAAAAGTAAAAGTGGTTTTCTTAATATTATTTTAAATTATTTATCTCTCCTATCTCTTTCTCATATCATTTAATTTAAAAAATATTTAAATGATATAAGAAAGAGATAAATGAAGCTATTACCGGGGGCATTTAAATAAGAAAACAAAAAGTGGTTTAATTTTTTAAATTGATGAAAATTTAAAGAAAGCTACTGCAAATACTCTAAATTGTGAGCAACATGGTATCCATGTCAAAGTATACCATGTTAAAGTATGGACAGATATCGAAGCAAACTTTTAATTGTTTTAGCTAAGATAATTAACCAAGTAATTAATCTTAAATTCAAAATTATAATTCAAACTAAAATGTTAACAACCTAAAGATAAAGATTATCTTCACTGTTATCTCGATGATTCAGCAGCAACATTATTATCTTTACCAGCTTTCGAATTCAATTAGCTGATTTTATCTTGAGCTTTATTTGGTGTTCTTGTAAAATCTGGTTTTTTGAAGTAAATAATCGTCGGCAACTTGTTTATCTTAAGCTACCTCTTTGTTTCTTGTCACATCATAATTTGCATCGTCGCTTTCATATGCATTAAAAGCCCCCCTGCAAGTTAATGGGGCAAAGAACCACCATTGGCTTGGACTTTAAGGGAACAAATTGCTTAGAGGATAATCCTTTGGTAAACACATCAGCTATCTTGATCATTTGTTGACATGAACTTAAATGAAATATCCCGATTTACCACCTTCTCTCGCACAAAATTATAATCAATAAATATGTTTAGAAAAACAAGATTGGAGGCTAAAGAAATGGCACTAGCTAACATTATTACACCAAATAATTGGTACCACTGGAAGAGGAATGTGAGTTTCTCTAAACAATATCCTCAACCAACAAAACTTGGCAATTGTAATGGCTCGAGAGCGGTACTTAGCCTCAGCAATTGACCTTAAAAAAGCCACATGCTTCTTTGCACCCCAAGAGACAAGACAATCACCAAGAAAAACATTGAACCTCTAGGTGAATTGATGATTAATGATAGGGAGATGCTAGAATTACACAAATACACAACTCCAAAACACATTGGGATGGGGCTCACATGACGCTTGTAGTGTATGCATCGCTTCCCATAATGATATGGATTGCTATACGGAAAGCATCAACCCAATATAAAGTAGATGGACTAGAAGAGTTAAACTCGTTTCAAGCATTGGCGTAATTTTCTCTCTGAAATTCTATTTTGGTGTGAGGTGTAGAAAATTGACTTCCTACTGATGATTTAAACTTGACAAAACATTCAAACACTTCAAATTTATTGCAAAGCGGATAAAACCATGTAAAACGGGAAAAATCATCAATAAAAATCGTGTGATTCTTGCATCCACTAATAGACAGTATTGGAGATGTCCAAACATCAATGTGAATTAATTGAAGAGGTAAAAGTGAAAGTGTTTAACAACACGAGTAACAACATCGATCGATCATTGAAGGATGTCCTAATCTAAAACAACACACCAACAGGATGTCTGTATTCCTAACAAAGTTATAAAAGCCCTTCTATATATCCTTGAGAGAGATCCTTTGAAGCTGCAGAGGGTAGAGTCCAATTTCCCTCTTACCTTCTAGGAGAGTTGCAGCTTTGGTCCTATTGTCCTTCACATAAAATGAGTTGAGCTAAAAGTGAAAGTGTCTGTGACATTTCTCTACCAAATAACAATCATTCCGTGGTTATTGTAGGTTAACAAATGAACTGTGATTTGTGTTTTAATTAATATTTTTTTTTGTTGATCAGCAACCAGGAATATTTAATAACAAAGTAGAATATGATAAAGAAAGGACTGACCACTGGTTAAAGTACGTCCATAGCATGATAACCTTTATTATCATCTTTAAGCTGCATTTCAGAGTCGCAGAGAAAAGGGTAGGGAGAAAATAGACAGGAGAGCTGAATTAGTGCACAAATAATTCAAAGAAGCATTGAAACAGAACAGTAAAAAGGAATACTGAAAATCACTGTTAGATGCTGCCACAAACGAAAGATCTTTCATAAACCCAAAAGAGAGAGAGAAAAAAAAGGGGTTAGAGTTGCAGGCACCTCAGCCATTTATCAACTAGGCACAGAGGATAACAATGTATTCAGGAAAAAGTTCTCTCTCATTGGCTCTGCTTTAATGGTGGAAACAGAGATATGTGAATATGCAGAGGCATATGATTTGTTTCTTTTTACATGCCACGAACCCCATCCACAACCGATTTCTTTAAGAGCTACAGTACAAGCCTACAGAGAGTAATATTGCTGCAAAGGAAAATGAAATGATACGGCTCCATTTATTTGCTAGGGTTTAAAGAGAAATGGAGAGAGCGAAACAGTTACAGAGAAAAGATAAAAGTTAAGGAAAAAAAAAAAGAAAAAAAGAAAAGGAGAACAGAAAAAAGTTGGTTTGAAAAGAGAAGCATCCATATTATGATAGATATAAAAATATGTAAGGCTTCACGAGATTGTCAGAGGCTGAGGACACTGAGGTATCTTTCCTTTTGAGGACACGTCGCTCCAGAAAGTAATAACAGAGGGAGAGACAGAGAGAGAGAGAGAGAGAGAGAGAGGTTTCACTCTTGGTGATCTTTTTTTATCTTTTAAAATTGCAAGCTTTTCTCAGTTTCTGATTGGAGGAGTTTCATCCGAGCGTTTCACATTCACTTTCACACTGCTTTGCTTTCTTCCTTTTTCTTTGTGTATTTTTAGGTGCTTTTCATTTAAGAATCTGATTCTATCGAGCCGGGTTTACTCTCTCTGTGATTATTTTACTATAATTTCACTTTATTGTAACTTCCCCTTAAGTTCCTCTTATTTATTTTCTTTATAATCCCCTGCACGTTCCCGCGACAGGATTTTGTCATGTAATGCAGATTTTCACGAGGGCTGAGCAGAGTTTTTCAAAAATGAAAAGAAAATCAAATTCCACTGAGCTTTTATTTTTTTTTAGAATATAGCTTTTATTTGTTTTAGTAGCAAAAAAAAAAGTTCCATTTTTACATGCATTGACGGTTTCTTAAACATTTTCTTCTTTTTCAACTCCGTTTCACCACTTTTCGCAACATGGAAAGAGCCTAGGATTGTGAGCTGTAAGCCTGCAACAGTCTTTTTCTCTTAAAAACTTTTTAACTGGGTTTTTATCGATTTCCCTCTTTTAAGCCATTTTTTCTCCCTGTAAGACTGCAACGTTTCTTTGGTTCTCTCACTCTTCCACTCAGAGAAAATGGGTAGGGCAACAAGGTGGCTCAAAGGCTTGTTCGGGATAAAGAGAGACAAAGAGAATTCCAATTCCAGTGACCGGAAAGACAAGAAACGGTGTAGTTTGGGTAACTCCGGCAGAGACTCTAGGGGCTTGTGTCATAACCCGGAGACCATACCACCTAACATATCGCCTGCAGAGGCTGCTTGGCTAAAATCATACTACACAGAATCAGAGAAGGAGCAGAACAAGCACGCAATTGCGGTAGCGGCAGCCACGGCGGCGGCGGCTGATGCTGCAGTGGCTGCTGCGCAGGCGGCGGTGGCGGTTGTCAGGCTTACCAGCCATGGAAGAGGCACTATGTTTGGCGGTGGACATGAGAGGTGGGCTGCTTCGAAAATTCAGACCGTCTTTAGGGGATATTTGGTAAGTGGGTCTTCGCTAATTGTGTGCTTCGAATTAGTGGTTTTAGTTTTAGCAAGTTTTCTTGGGACTTTGTGTAGAGACTTGGTTGTTCATCTTTACAAATTTGTGACTCAGTTGAACAAAATTCACAGAAAATAAAGGAAAAACAAATGGTTTTTACTTAGATCTTAGTGTTTGTTGCTAAAAAACAGGTATTTGCTTTACTATTAATCTACATTAAGCGTTGTTTTAGAAATGGTAGGTCCTGAATGCTCAGTTTTCTGCTTTTGCAATCTGTTTGGATATGTGTAAATTGAAATTTTTGTTTTCTTGGATTTTGGATTCTGAACAGGCCAGAAAAGCCCTGAGAGCACTTAAAGGACTGGTGAAGTTACAGGCACTTGTTAGAGGCTATTTAGTGCGCAAACAGGCCACTGCAACTCTTCACAGTATGCAGGCACTTATTAGAGCTCAAGCCACGGTTCGGTCCCAGAAAGCTCGCGGGCGCATGAACAAAGAAACTAATAGATTTGAATTCCGAGCACGAAAATCCATGGTAATTAAATTTAGAAACCCAAAGTTTGAAAAATCTTATAAAGAAAAATCCAAAGAGTACTGTTTCTTTACATAGCATTTATGTCTCCTAATTCTTCACTCTTAACTTTGCAGGAAGGATTTGATGACACTAGAAGCGATAACGCAGCTCCAATCCACAGCAGAAGGCTATCAGCTTCATTGGACACCACCATTAACTCCATTGACGAGAGCCCAAAAATTGTGGAGGTCGATACTGGCAGGCCTAAATCAAGATCTCGCCGAACAAACACTTCAGTTTCAGATTTTGGCGATGACCCACCTTATCAAACACTCTCTTCTCCACTACACACAAGTCGGCTTCCCGGCCGCTTATCGATACCCGATTGCCGGAACTTCCAAGACCATGATTGGGGCTTAACCGGCGAGGAATGTAGGTTGATCTCCACCGCACAAAGCACCCCGCGCTTCGTGAACTCCATTAATTCACCTGTCACACCTGCTAAGAGTGTATGCGCTGATAACTCCTTCCGGGGGGGATACGGGAATTTTCCGAACTATATGGCGAATACTCAGTCTTTTAGAGCCAAGTTGAGATCCTATAGCGCTCCTAAGCAAAGACCTGAGCCGGCGCCAAAGAAAATGCTTTCGCTTAATGAAATGATGGAGTCCAGGAGTTCCCTGAGCGGGGTTCGGATGCAACGGTCGTGTTCACAGGCTCAGGAAGCCATTAGTTTCAAGAATGCAGTAATGGGGAAGCTTGAGAGATCCTCAGAGTTTGTCAGAGAGCCAGAGAGATATTACTTGCAGAAGAGGTGGTGAATGCAAGTAGAGAGCATGAGATGGACAAGAGATCGAGCTGCTATCATTGCTTCTGAGTTGTTGTTCTTCACTGTCTATAGCTCTTGGACCTTTTAGATGGTAATGAGATAAAATAGTTTGATAGAAGAGAAGAAAAAGTGTGTAGATTTATAAATATGATCTAATTGAATGTCCACTGTGTTGGATTCAGATGTTGGTAACTTTCTGATGGAATCATCCTTTCCATATTTAATCAAATCATTTGCAATTTCTAATGTTACTACTTTGTAATTTGTATAGAAGGCTGAGTTTTTTTTTTTTTTTTCTTTTTTATTTTTTTTTAAAAAAGTTCAAGTTAGATTATTAGAATATAAATGATTAAATACATATCTTTTTATTGGTTTAAATTTTTAGTTTAAGTTGATACTATGTTATTATCATGGCCAAAAGTCTTCAATTCAAATCTCGTCTCAGATATTCACTCTCATTTCAATTAAATATTTTATATGTTAAACTTTATTTATTAAAAATTAATTGAAGCCCACACGTGTAAAGAGTGTGAAAGTATTAATTAGATGATTAAATGAAACATCCCCCTATCGGTTTAAGTAAAATATAAATAATTAAATTTATATTAATACATTTATATAAACAAATATTTAGAATAAATTTCTTCAATCCAATTAAAAAAAACTAAATGCTGGGGTTGAAACAAAAACGTAATCAAATAATTTAAACACAAACATTTTAAAAAACGCAAAAAAAAAAATTTTACTTTTACGTATAGATAGCACTTTTTTTAAAAAAAAACCGATCCACCAATAGAAGCATCACTGCAATTTGGAAGCCCAAAGAACAAAATATGGTTGAATTTCAAATTTAAATGATTGGACCGAAGCACCATATGTTTCTCATGTGTTCTTTTACCTTTTCTATGTTGGGACTGTCTGGGTGCGTTAAGGGGACTATTTAATTATGTTCGTGTGATTGAAAAAAAAAAAAGACAATGTGTTTGTTTGTGTGTGTGAACTGTGACAACTCATCCCTGATTTCAGTTCTATTATATTAAAAATAAATAAATAAATAAAGTGATTATCTTTTTCTTCTTCCTCTGTTTGTTTTTTTTTTTTTTTTTTTGGTGAAAATGAAGTAGAGCACTCGTATTAAGGTAAGATAATATCAAATATAAATGACGAAGTCCCAATTGAAATACTTTATCACTTCTTTACATTTTCTAATAATTATAATAATCATATGGTTGAACCAAAAAAAAATTATGAATCAATGATAAATACGAATAGGTGATTATGAGAGACCACTTATGAGACTCATTTGACTGGATAAGTAGTTGGACAACCCAATTTTTATTCGATTAGGTAAATTACATAAGTAATCTCTTACAATTATCTGTCCAAATTCTTTCTAATTTCAACAAATAATTGTAAAGAATTATAATCTAAATAATACTTCTACTACTCAGCCAGAAGAAATTAGTCTATTCACTTTCATTTTATTTTTATGTCATGTCTTGAACTCAGTTTCCAAGAAAATCAGGTTGTGATGATTACATTGTGATAAGACAAAGACAAATGGTAAAGGATGCCTATTCTAGGGGAGAAAGATACCTTTAAGAGCTTGCATCATCTCCCCGTCACTTTTTTAGGGTTTTTAAAGATGAAGCACACTTCTCTATATCTTTCGAAATTTGTGCAATCTATATTCTTTGGTCTCCGTGCTTATGTGCTTTGCATTTATATTAATAATTTTAAATCCATATTTAAAATAATACTGTATATATAATTTTGAATACTACTATTAAATGATGGATAATAAACAATATTTTTTATTTGATAAATATTTATATTTTATGTTCTATATTTGACACTACATAAATTATTAAATATAACAAAATAAAATTTTGAATGTAAAATAAATTCCCTCCCTTTTATCATCCACCGCCTACTAATTTATGAATTCTTTATTAATAAAGAGTGGTGATAGAGGTTCTATACTCCGTGGTGGTACACGTGTCACTTGACATTAGAATGTAAATAGTTACATGGCACTCATCACATTTGCAAATTAATGTGGTAATTCCCATTACATTTGTGTTTCGTTTGTTTCAATGTAAAATGATTTTCGTCGTAAAATAGTTTCAAGGAAGCCATTTTTCTAGAAAATATTTTTTGCCGAAAGCATTTTTCAGTGTTCGGCGTGTACGAAAAATCACAAATATTTTTATATTTTTATTCAATCATATTAACCTATAAAAATCAATTTTTATTTAAGACGTTTAAATATTAATGTAAATGATATAAAAATCACCGGTGACAAGATTCCGTCACTGACTGACAGGATTTCGGTCACTTTTACCGGATCCCTGCGAAAGTGGCCGGATTTCAACCAATACTGCCGGAATCTGGCACAGAACGGCAGGACTCTGGCCTACCTGGTTGAAATCCTGCCAGAACCGCTGGAATCTGACTGTTTTGGCCAGATCCCGGCCAGTCGGCAGGGATCCGGCCGTTCTAGCCTGGATATTCTGGCCAGATCTGTCCGGCCAGCCGACCGTTCTGGCCAGATCCAGCCGGATGGCCGGAATACGACCAGTTTGGTCGCCGGAATTTGGCTGACCGGATTCCGGAAGCATTAACCCGAATGTTGGCAAATTTAGGTACCGGCAAAATTTCGGTAATGGTCGACTGCTTGAACGTGAAGGCCGACTGTGTCGTTTAAAAGGGATTGAATGCGTCTGGCGTCTTCGAAAAATAATTTATGCTTTTAAAAAGCGTAAATCATTTTTCGAAATTTACTAAGCATTTTTTGTCAAACAGAAATCATTTTCCAGTTGACTATTATTTTCGCCCCTACTAAACTCCAAAAAATTTCAAAATCATTTTACGCCGAAACAAACGGAGCATTATTACGTTGGTCACTAAAACGTGTACTGTCACGTAATAATCTATGTGGCATTAATTTTTATAAAATAAAAAATGTCCCGTAAAATTTATAATAAAAACTACAGTACTTCCAATCATTTTTCTCAAATAAATTTTGAAGACCTAATAACATCTTGAGATTATGGGCTTAATATTGTTCAGAGGCAAGGATAGGCCCACTTGGCATGAAAACTAAAAATATCTACGAGTTTAGTTCCAATATGAAATGAAGTCCAGGTTGGGCCTCACTCTAGGTCTAGGCCCATCTACTCAAAAGATGCACATAGTTTAATAGCACAACTTTTTTTTTTTCCAAAACATAAGATTTTTTTTTTTTAAAATAATAATAAATCCAAGATTCCAAGATTGGGCTACACAATGAAAGTCGGTGCGGTTCTAACCCATGTCTTTGGACGAGCATCCTTTTATTTTACTTAATGGAGCGAGTTATTTTATTTTGTTGTATTTAATAATATAGTAGTTAAATTTTTAAATAATGCAGTAATATATTATATATAGTTAAATATAATAAAATAAAATTACAACCAGAAAATAAATTTTCTCAAATTTCGAGATCTCTAATCCAAAGAAGTCTAGCAACTATGCTAACTATGGGCTAAAGCACGCCAAGGGCCAAGGCTATGTTTTTCCCATTTTCATCGTTTCTACGTTAGCCTATCAAATAAATTAGAGTAATATTATTCTTTATATTCATTTCATATTAATTAGTATGACACGTTTTAAGGAACTTCTTATATTAATCCTAAGAAAAGAAAAGTATAGCCACTTATTAAACGTTTCGCCGACTGGTATGAAATGTGTGTGAATAAAAACATTACTCAATAAATTAACACTCTTTAATGCAAGCCCGGGCCTCCATATGATAAAATACCATTGGTTGTCCTAAAAGCTGCACGAATAAATCCAAAGAAAAGGTCATAATGTAGTAGGGTATTACAATTTTTATTACCTGTCTATTAAAAATTAATGTGATAGTTTACCTGGTAAGTGTCACATGTCACTTTAGTTTGTAATAGGTTATAATAAAAGTTGTAATACTTTAAAATTTTTTTAAAAAAAAAAAAAAAAAAAAAAAAAGAAAAAAAAGAAAAAAAGAAAGAACGAATTTTCCTTTTTTTATCCTTTTTTTTTTTTTGTTTTTTTGGAGCAAGTTTAAATTATAGTCCACTTAATATTCCAAGGATATATATTTTTACATTACATATATTTTTGGTATAGAAAGTCAAGCATTCAATGAGGTCCTCAAAATTTGCAAAATGATTTTTATAATACGGTTTTATACAAAATGATGTGGCAATTCACATTAACACTCTATATGAGACTTATTATGTTTACAAATTAACTGGCACGGTAGTTCGTGTGATACTCATCACGTTAACCATTAAAATATGAACTGTCACATGACACTCATTTTCATAGAATGTGAGCCGGTACATTAATTTGTCAGAAAACTATAATAAAAGATATATAGTATTCCATTACAAATGTATCGAACCTTTTTATGTTGAGTAAAGTATCCACTTTATATATGTTGAGCAAAATTTAACACCAAGATGATAACTTTAACAAATTTAGACAAGTGTAAAAAAGAATGTGGATACAGAATTATTATAATTTGATCCATTCAGACCCATCAATGAAGCTAAGTGAGATAAAAGGCTTGGCTTCCTCAGCAGTAAGTTCCCTGGACCATGATACCCTCCCTGCAAAGCTTGCTCCTGCTCCTGTACACTTGTATTGCCCATAAAACACAGTCCTGCAGCCACCCAAAAAGCCAAAAACATAAATACAAAGCCAGCCTCATGCGCATGTTACCATGAACCAATCAAGCTACTGCTACGATTAGGTGGCCGGCTTGTGAAAAGCAAGCTAGTCCAGACACCATGCTTATATGTTAGCATGGCTGAATTAAAATATGTAGCCGAATTTAGGTGGATAGGCTTTTTTTTATGCACAGTGGGTGCATCACACGTAGATTTTGCAGTAGCAGATGGGGGGAAAAGGACACACTACTCACACACACATTTGTGGGTAGGTTCTTCAATTGGAACCGCCCATTTGTGTCATCACATTGCTGGATATGCCCTTCCTGTATATTAAATGAATGGTTGAGTCTAGTAGTCTTGGATGGGCATCTAAGTCATTTTGTTACAAAGATGGAAAAAACAGAGCATTAGGCCTCTTGCGGAAAAGGGCAAGACGACAAATAGCTACACACAGATAGAACAGATCTTGGAAAGTTGGAAACCATTTGCTTCAGACTGACTATGGGAGAGGGAGAGAGAGAGAGAGAGAGAGAGAGAGAGTTACATTTCACGGTTAGGATCACCCCAGTTATACCAGCCTTTGGGAATGATGATGTTGTCCATATATGTGTAAGCAAAGACGACCCGAGAGAAAGGACCCCATGCCCTCCCAAGGAAGAGTGCTCCTGAGCCCGTGACCTTACAGTTCACAAATGAGAACCCCGTGTCCTCTAAAAGACTGCTCCTGCCTTGCGCTGTTAGGGCCCCCATCGACTGTGCTATTGCATGCACGTGACATCCCTGCGGCATAATCCTCCATCTAATTAGTTTCAATAGACATTTAGACCCCACGATTCACTGATTCTTATTCCCTTCATTTAGCAGAGCTGTAGATATATAGTTTAATTAGGTGTTCTTCTCATATAATCTTACCTCGAAAAGAGAGAGACCATTGCCAAAGATGAAGTCCACAGAGCCTTCAATATAACAATCCTTATAATAATGTCTACCCATATGGTCATAAAGCGTGTCCTGCGCTCCCAAGAATTTACACCCTAAGAATGTTGCTGTATCTGCTGATATTCTGAATGCCACTGCCTGCTTTCCAATTGCCCCTGGTGCTGGAACTGGGGTAGTGTTCTGCATATCACATTTTCTACCACAATCAGAGAGAGAGATAGAGAGAGATATCAGAGAGAGACTAGAGAGGGAGAGGTGGCTTTTTATGACCTTAAACGTGATGTTCTTGGCAATGAAATAAGGGGAATTCACAGCAAAAGTTGCAGAACCGTAGGTTCCCATTGGATGCCCTTTTAGCCCAGGTGTTTGAGCTGTGTCTCCCCATTGAACAATTGTTTTATCTGCTCCTGCCCCTTCAATTGTTATGAAGGATTTTAATTGAGGTATACTCACTTTCTCCCTGAAAATTCCCACATTTCCAATGAGACCCAGTCCACCGTTTCACAATTATTAGAATTTATAAACCTAAAAAGAAAATTTCAATGAGACCTGGCCTACTACTCCAAGAGCATTTTTTATCATAAGGGAAAAGACACCAGAACAAACAAAACAGAGAGGCACGTTTCTATACCAAGCTGAAGAAAAAAATAACATAAAACTGAATATAGAAATTAAAAGCTCTATATAAGTCATGGTTCAGAAGAATTATACCATTTTGGCAGAGCCCAAGCAAAAATAAATGCACAAAATAGGAATACGGAATAAGAATTCAAGTAGAATTACACAACATATATAATAGCCCGAGGACTCACGTGTAAACCCCTGCATGGACCTTAATAACCACTCTCACAAGGTTGATGAATGGAAGAGAATCAATGGCATCCTGAATTGACGTGAAATCTCCGGCCGCCGGATTTTTAGCCACATTAAGAGTGTAAGAAGGGGTTAGCTTATTCTTTGCAGCCTTGAAAACAGAGTGTTTGAGGCTACCAACAAAGCTGACCCACTTCATAAATTGCTGCTCTGAGAATTGGGTTTGAGTCATATTGCTTGGTAATTGCTTCCCCATTGAATTCCTCGGTCGAATTCCTTTGGTGTGGCATCGTGTTTGGCTTAAGTTAAACAAAAGAAGAAGAAGAAGAACGTAGAAACTGTGTCTTAGTTTCCACATCTTGAAAGAGAATGGAAATGAGAATGAGAGAATGTTATAAAAAGCGCGCGGCTTGCTCATAGTTTATATATACGTAGATGTACCTACAAGTTTTAGGAAAAGTGATTCTGAATTAGAGAATCAACGACAGAAAGTGAGAGGTCACGGGTGCCTCTTCTAACATCCATGTAGAGAGAGAGAGAGAGAGATGAGCAAACAATCTAATCCACAAACAGGTTGCACTTTTTTGCTTATAAAAGTTTTTGCAGTACTTTTTGTTGTTGTTTTTGTTTGGTGGTGCCCGTGAGTGTTCCTCCCCCTGTTTGTGTGTGAAGGTGAATATATTCGTGAGGAGATAATGCCATGCTTCTGTACTACTGTTTGTCTTAATATTCTGTAAGCAACCTGTTGTTAGCCTCTGCCTAATCTTAATTAAATCATGGTCGTCAAATTATTGGATCCAGAAATTTATCACGATTACATTGTAATCCAAATCTGACCATGTTGAGCGGTTTAATTTTGTTGGGTTTCTGATTAAGTTATGAGATGGGATTGTTTAGACCCAACTGCAGGAGTAGAAAAAAAGCAACACAATCAGGCTAATTAAGTTCTAACTGAGATTTACCAGTTACAAGGCTAAGAATAATAAATTGGCCTTTAATCAAGCTTTTTGCAGAAGAAACTATTTTTAATGATGATTTTTAAGGATACCAAATCATACTTTAGAGTCGAGGAACATGCTTTGAAGATTCTGGATGCAAACAAATACCCAAATTGAGTTAGAAATTTAGCCAACGGAATTGCAAAATTGTTGCTATACGGACCAAGGATTGGCTCCATCTCCATGGCTTGTGTCAGTGCGTTAGGTAGTTGAGTCAGGGGCAGCTCAATATAAGTTGCTCATGTAAATTGAAGCCTAAGGTGGTAATAAGTTAAAATGAGGCCTTCTTAATTATAATGTAATAATATAATAAACTTTTATATTAAATATTAAATATTCAAAAAAAGAAAAGAAAAGGGTACATGCTTTGTTTGAAATCTTTTAAGGTTTTAAATGTCCCTCGTAAATTTTATTTTTTATTTTTTAGGCCTTCATAGCATGTCAAATGGCCTCCTTTGAATTCTTATTGTATAATTATATCACAATGTAATGTGGCAGTTTCAATCATTTTTATTTTTATTTTTATTTTTATTTTTATTTTTTTTGTTAATAATGATTGATCCGAGAGTTAATTCGAACCGCCATTTTAACATTATAGAATATTTGTAGGATAAAAATATGATTTATAGCATTATTTTTTTTCTTTCTTCTTTTCTTTCTTTTTTTATTTTTATTTTTTTATTATGTAAAGGCATTATTTTAGGTGGCCTTTACTAAATAGGGGCCTAATGCGGTGGACTAAGTTGCTAATACCATTGAGTCGGCCCTAAGTTGAGTAGCTTTCCGCTCATGATCAGCAGAACTTAAAAATTTGGAAACACTTCATGTTTTCTCATGAACTGTCTTGAGTTTTGTAATGAGTTTTGTATCTTGGGTGTTCGACGTTTTAGCTCCTTTTAATTCTCTCTTAAAATTAAGTTTTTTTCTTTAAACTCAAACTATTAACAAATAAAATATTCCTTATATTTTTATAAAATTTATAAAAATACAAAGTACGTCCTTAACTAAAAATTTAAAGTTTTTTTTTAAAAAATGTCTCTGATTCGAAGCCCAATAGTACTTCAAAGAACTTTGGGAACGCCAGCTAAACATCTATTCGACAACCCTGCTTACAATTTGTCAATTTCCCTCTTCATCACAAAAGACCTACTGGGCTACTGGCTACTGGCTACGGCGTCGGTGTAGTGTAATTTGAGTAATTCTACCCGTCTCTATTCTATCCCTCGAATAATAAGGTAGTTTTTAAAATTATATATATATATATATATATATATATATATATATATATATATATATATATATATATATATATATATATATATATTCATTTTTTTTTTAATTTTTTTAATGGAGATATGTTGATCATTTTCATTTCTTCTATTAAGATTTAATATAAAATTCTAAGAGAGGGAGATATTGAAAAATGTTCAAAATTGAACTCTCACATTACAACTTTCGGCTAATATTGCTGTAACGCACCTTAAGGAATATAATATTGACCGTTAAGAATAATTTGGGGCTAAAATTATTTTATGCACTGCTTTACATGCCATTTCATCATAATCCGATGAGGGCAAGTAATTTTTTTAAAGAAAACCACTAGTTAAACACCTTAATACTTTTTTTAAAAAAAAAAAAAAAAAAATTGAACCGACAGTTTTTAATTAGTTTTTGTACGACAGCATTATAAACGTAATGTTAGATCATAACATCAATTTTTATTTTTATTTTAATGACTAAGAATTCTTTTAAGGCCGTATCACTTTGTGTAACTATTTTTGTCGGATAAAGCCCGGACTAGTGTAAAGCGCTTCCTTTACACAGATCGAATAAGACTTTGACTAGCGTCGGTGGATTTATACGCATTCAAAAAAAAATTAAAACTTAAAATATGATAGAAATGCCACCAAGAACAAGGTCCGTACGACTTGAGCCAACCAGTTGATGTTAACATCAAATCTCTCTTCTCAAATTAACCCGTGATTAGCCCTGTAGATGAAGCAAATCAAAATTTTGATTTTGAGTAGCTGGTTACAGCTGGTTACTTTGAATGTCTTCTTGATATGGATTGATATGATGTGTTGTTGTTATTAGACATGCCTTTGTATTCTCGGCAGTTTCTCAAAAGATCTGCCATTGTCTTTTCTTCAACAACTTCTTGCATTTAAATATATATATATATATATAGGTTTCATACAGTTATTAGACCATTCCCCACCTGCCAGTTACCGTTCTCTCTCTTTTACGGGTTGCATGTTGCGATTGACGTCAAATAAACGACACAAATAAGAGTCTCAATCTTATTTATATCCCATTAATGGCGAGAAGGTACCAACTCCGAGCAAAAGAAAGGCAAATCGGCAAGATGCAAAACATATGGTTCCGTGACCCGCTGAGTCAATTCAACCAAAGTGGACCAGTCAGTCACAAGAGCTGCCGGCGATCGGTTCTTCAACCAAAGCCAACTATGTTGTCCAATAGATTTGCATCCAGCGATCCACTATTTCAACGCAAGTAATGTACATACGTAGAAGCAAATTCCAACCCCGGTCAACAAATTAAAAAGAAATTAACATAAATGCAGTTAAGTGTTTGTAGCGCCTCAGATTTTAAGTCATACAATAAAATGTCTTAAATTAAAATTTAAGACTAAATAAAATAGACAAGTATAGAATTAACGCTCGAACGACTTAATATTGTAGGAAACAATATTCACATCCAGCAGTTAATAAAGTATGTGGTTTTTCCAGTTTAGTAGTGATGATCTTAGAGTTGGGTTTTCTTAGTGATTATGTGGTTTGTTTTTATGGTATTCTTCCTTGTTTAAACTAATTGTAGATTTGGGGTATAATCAAATTTTGGTGGAATTTTTGGGTAGAACCCGTGTGTGTGTGTGTGTGAAGTGGTATTCTTACAAAAGGAATGTAAGTATAAAATACTTACTGATAGTAGTACTGAATTTCAATAGTATTATGTTTATGTTTTATTTTAATTGGATACGTGTGAATGATTATTTCATATTATGAATAATAAACCTATTAATATTGTGAGTAACGTCTCCCAAAGGTTTAAGATGAGAATTGTGCCTGAACCGAAAACAATAATAATTAATATTGGGAGGAATGTCTCTCAAAGTGTTAGGAGAGTGACGTGGAACGTACTCTGCTAGTGCGGAAATATGCTAATAAAAAGTAATGTAGAAGGAACATCTCTGAGATAGTCGCTAATCGAGTAATGGCTCAAAACAAGTAGAGTGAAATAACTATATTGAACTATTTAACACTTTGCATAAAAAATTGTCACTACATCATTATGTTATCTCTCTCTCCTTAAATAACGCATAATACATTATATTGTTGAATAACAGTTAGCTCACTTATGTAAGTATGGGGTTGTGGTAATAACCACCATTTCATAGATGATTGTTGCAGGTTCATAAGATAATGGATGGGATAATCTACTAGCTTAAGAGTTCTAAAGCTAATGTAATTAGGTTTTAATGCTTTGTAATTATTAATGTTTATACTATTTTGTATGTAACATGTTTAGAGATTTACTTGTATTTAGTAGACTTTTCATGTATGCTTTCGTGTCGTTTGTGACACATATTTCGTTGTAATGAGTATAAATGACTTTTAATAAATGTTTCAAGGAATTTCAGTCAACTCAATGTTTTGTATTATAGTTTTCAAGTTTATATATAAAAATTATATTCCGCCGCTATTTTATAACTCTAATGATGTCATAAAGTCACGTGCAAAATCGAAATTTTTGATTATACATTTTTGTAAAAAGCGGGTTGTTAAAGTATTTGATAAAATTACGATTCGCTTTTTTAAAATCGCGTATTTTGAACAAAGCATTTATTGCCAATTGCGCGGAAATGCGAAACTTTTCTCATTTTCAATTTAAAAAAAAAAAAAAAAATGCACTATCAAACAGAACGTTTTCTGTAATTTTATTAAAACTGCGCATCTGGTTTGCGGAATTGGGAGGTAAAATGCACTCTAAATCAGGAATCGAGTTACCTCATATAGTTTAATTAACAAAAAATCTCATGTACTTTACCAAACGCCAAACGGCCAAGATTGCAGGCGTCCAAAAAATCTTTAAAAAGTCTACATTTTCATTCCAAGCTTTTACCGGTCACCCTTTCCTAGTCGGACTTGGTTTGGGTATTGAAAAAAAAGAAATGCAAGAAATTTTTTTATAGCCTTTTCAATGGTTCAATTTAATTTGTAATTTGCCTCCATAAAGTTTTCTGAATTTTATAATGAGGGCAAAACAGATAAATTTGCATAAAAAAAAAAATCGCGTGACAGACATCAGACACGTGTTCAAAATTCCGTCTAATTTGACGGATAAGCCAAACAGAATGGCAACATTGACAAATTTGATAATTTTGGAGGGGCACATTGCAAATTTTTAAACTTTGGTAGTCGAATTGAAAATGTGTGACAACTTTGAGAGGGTGAATTATATTTAACCCTATAAAATAATTGCTTGGTGGTGGTCCAGGAGTGTCTTGGTAGTGGTTCGGTGGTCGTCAAGGGATGACTTAGTGGTAGTTTGTCGGTGGTTTGGGAGGAGCTCGACAGTGGTCTGTTAGTGGCTCAATGATGGTCCAAAGTGGTTTAACGGTGGTCAGGAGGTGGTTCGATGATGGCTCAGTGGTGGTCCGAGGCTAGCTCGGTGATGGTCTGTGGGTAACTCAACGATGGTCCCAGGTGGCTCAGCGGTAGTTCAGAGGTGGCTCAGTGATGGTCTGGTGGTGGTTTGGTGGTAGTCCGGGAGTGGCTCGGGGGTGGCTTGGTGAGTGGCTCGATAGTGGTCTGCGGGTGGCTCGGTGGTGGTCTAGCGATAGCCCGAGAGTGGTGGTTTGCTGGTGACCCAGTAGTGGCCCAAATATGTCTTTATGGTGGTCTAACGATGGTCCAGCAATTTAAGAATGAGAAACTTAAACTCAAAAAATGATTTATGAAATTTAAAAATATAAATTATTTTCCGAAGCTAAAAAAGCTTCTTTTTTTTTAGTCAAATTGAAAATATTTTTGGTTTGACTATTATTTTTTGTCGCACTAAAAAAAAAATAAAAAATATTTTATGCCGAAACAAAGGGATGATAAACTAAACTCTCACCTCTTTCCGCCCCAGAAAACCAACAAAAGACTTTATTTTTTGAGCATGGAAATAAAAGACATTTAAACTAAAGCATATTTCGACATAAATACTCCTTATCTGGAATCAAAAATAACATCAAACATAAGACCCACACTTCCTTGTCTCTTCCTTCGTTTTCTCAGCAAGCAATTCCCCAATTCCCACGTTCCGGAGCTTCAGAACCCGAGTCGAAGAATTCATGAGCATTGACAATCGACCTAATCATTTTTATTTTATATATATGGCTATGGAAATAATGGCAGGGTCGCATGTGGGAGCCCGTGCGAGACGAGCGCACGTGTTGTGTCGGAGAAATCTGACACAACCGTGAACCGTTTAGGAAATTTAACTTTTTGTTTCATTCAAGGATTGGACTGGCAATCTGGCATCCTCTTGCTGATCTGTGCAGCATTATGGATTAGAATATAGATTAGTGGATAAACAGTAATTACAGTGGATTGTACCCCAAATCAGATCAAAGATTCTCAGCAATTTTCAAAGGAAAATGATATTTAACATTAATTTATAATCTTCGCTTTACAACCAATTACACCTTTGTTTCTCCCTTCAAAAAAAAAAATTATTTTTTATCTCCCGCATCATCATCCCAAAATGATATAGAATCAACGGTTGTAATTTGTCTCATATCACAAATCAATCAGGACGGTGAACACTATGATGCCGTCACAAGAGAGACACGCATGCATACAGCATTTGATGGCAATGGTCAAGACAATAGTAAGAAATTTTGCAACTTTTTGTTATTTAATCTGAATAATCCAAGATCCAAACATATTATTAATTTCCTGCTTCTGTTATTTAATCTGCACAATCCAACATAACAGTCAACTCTCTCTCTCTCTCTCTCTCTCTCTCTATGGCGTTTCGCAGCTTCTCCTGCTAAATGCTTAATTCACATTCCGGAATTCGACCTCAAGAACAACAAAAAATCTGCACCCACCAAAAGATTTCTCAAACACTCGAAAAAGTTTAGCCCATGTTGAAAACAGCCACCGCCATCTTCCTAGGCTTAGCCACCTCTTTCACCTTCTTTCTCCTTTCTCCCCCTCCAAAATCATCATTTCACTCCCTCTTCACATCCACTTCTCTATCTGACAACGCCTCAATATCACACCACCTCTACACCCTCACTCGCCGGCCCCACGTTGCCGGCTCCGAGGCAAACGCCGAGGCCGCAGCCTACGTTCTATCCGTCTTCACTTCCAGCAATATCAAATCTCACATAGCATCCTACGAGGTGTCTCTAACCTACCCAGCACAGCGTTCCCTATCGCTAACACGTCCACCTCCAGAGCCGCCCACTGCGTTCAGTCTTCGTCAAGAAATTTACGACGGCGATCCATATGCCGACGTGTCAGACCAAGTTCAGCCTACTTTCCATGCATATGCAAAGTCCGGCACTGTCTCTGCACCCGTGGCTTACGTGAACTATGGGCGGGTGGAAGACTACACGACGCTGAAGGAAATGGGTGTGAATGTGTCGGGTACAGTTGTATTGGCAAGGTATGGAGAAATATACAGAGGGCACATAGTCAAGAATGCATACGTGGCAGGCGCTGTAGGGGTGTTGGTGTATACAGATAGGAAGGACTACGGTGGCGGGGGAGGGGATACACGGTGGTTCCCAGATGACAGGTGGATGCCACCCAGTGGAGTACAGGTGGGAACGGTTTACAATGGGCTTGGAGACCCTACCACACCTGGGTGGGCGAGCAGCGGAGACTGTGAAAGGTTATCAGAAGAGGAAGTAGAGAAAGGAGGGGATGTTCCTCTTATACCTTCATTGCCAATATCTGCGGCAGATGGTGAAACAATCTTAGGATCGATTGGCGGACATGTTGCTAATGAGGATTGGCAGGGAAGCAAAGATGCGCCTACCTACAGGGTCGGACCGGGGCCAGGGATTGTCAATCTCAGTTACACTGTAAGCTCAAACTAATCCAGCCCTAGAAATAAAATCAGAAAAAAAAAAAACAAAAAAACAAACCTGAACCAAGGGCTACTAATAGTTGCTGAATTGTCACTTCAAATGTTGTTTTCAGGGAAAGCAATTCATAGGGACAATTCAGAATGTCATTGGTGTGATTGAAGGAGCAGAAGAGCCTGATCGGTATGTCCAAAATCTTTCATAAAAAGCGGGCATTAGCTAAATTGGCAGTTAAATATTTTCATGATATGTTTTAAAAAAACAGAGTACCCAAATTATAGTTTGGGAGAACATTGACAATCATTTTGAGGGAACGTGGACTTTTCCCATTGACTAATAAAAACTGACAGTGACGACTGACGAAACAACCTACCTAGTAATGATCAAGTAAAAAATGTTACAATCATATGCAGATTTGTCATACTGGGTAATCATCGGGATGCATGGACTTTTGGAGCCGTTGATCCCAACAGTGGCACCGCAGCATTGCTACAGGTAAAAATGACTCCAACAGATTGCCTTGTCAAGTACCTACTCAATGAGGAAAGTTCACCACAGCAGCACCGCCTGATTTTGATACTATCTGTAGATTGCTGAAAGACTGGGGAAGATGCAAGGAGGAGGATGGAAACCTCGAAGAACAATTGTGTTGTGCAATTGGGATGCGGAGGAATATGGCCTGGTCTCTCTCTCTCTCTCTCTCTCTCATGCGCGCACGCACACACACACACACACACACACACACACACACACACACACACACAATGGAAATTTAACCTAACCTCTATATTTAGCTAGGATCAACGGAATGGGTAGAAGAGAACAGACAAATGCTAGCTTCAAGGGCTGTTGCGTACTTAAATGTTGACTGTGCGGTATCTGGACCAGGTTTCTATGCCTCTGCAACTCCCCAGCTTGATGAACTGCTCAAACGAGCAACTCAAGAGGTATCTCAAAAGTTATGCTACTAGGAAAACTAGCAACAGCAAGCATAAGCAATGGTAGGGTAGAAACTAGAATAACCCAACAGTGAAAGCAGCAATTGCATAAGCTATACCAAGAATTGATATTTCTTCCTCCTTGCTGCTATTATCTCAATCATCTCAACTGAAATTGTAATTGGTTTTTGAAGGTTCAAGACCCAGATAACCCATCACAAAGTATTTACGATTCATGGGTCGGTTCTAGCAATTCTCCCCTGGTAAGCAAAATGCAAAAGCCTATAATAGTACCAACTTGACTTTATGATCTAAAATTGATAACTTCAAGAAGGAAAGAAAACTGCATTGCAGCGACTCTGAATGTAAAAAGTGCCACTGACTTCGTCTCCAGCCTACCAGCTAGTGATAATTAATTCCAAGTCTAGCCTCATATTACCAAACGCAGATGAAAAAGACATAGGAGATGACTTTCATCAAGTGAACCTTGAAACTTATACTGTTAAATTGTTGATGCTCATTAACTTGTGCTTTCTATGTAAAGATTGGGAGGTTAGGAGATGGAGGATCAGATTTTGCAGCTTTTGTGCAACATGTAGGGATTCCAGCAACTGGAATGTTTTTTGGAGGAGGTAACAAGCACAAGTTTTCTTTCATCTCACATCATCCTTTAGTTGGTAAGATGATACACGCATGCGTGCACAGACCCAAATGTATACTGTATGTGCCATTTTTCTGCTAAAGGAAGCAACTGCTAGTATACTTTTCAGAATTGATATGAAGAACTCGATAATTGAAAAAGTTTCAACGTAAAAGTTATTTCACCATACAAAGCAAAACAAAATAGGGAAGCATGATTTCAAAATCAAGTATTATATGACGAAAATCCAACCATAGCATCATATCTAATGCATACATCACAACCACCTGCTGAAACAAGTAAGAGATGCTGAATGCAGTGTAAAAACCCAGGCAAATATCCACATTGTTCATATCAAAGGCAGTACTAAAAAGATTTCAATTAGAACATTCATCACAATGTAACCAAAACCACCCAATAGTACTGTTAGGACAATCCCTTTGTCTAACCAAGAATATGACAAAACCTCAAAGAGATTTTTAAAAATTTTCATATTCAAGAAAAAAAAAATTACTTTGCTGTAGTAATTTCAAGTATACTTATTCAAGACCATTATCCATATGCACCATAGCAAAAGGACACTCTTTTTGAAATATAACATATGGTTCATCCCCTGAATGAGCTTTTGATCCTCCTAAAAGGAAACAACTTATAAATCAAAAGCCAAAATTAACTTATCTAGTCATATAACTTACCAAGCCTGAAATAAAGTGATGTTCCCTATTGTAGTAAGGGACTAGACACCATTACTTTAATAAGCTTCAAAACGTCGAAATATTTTATCCTTAAGAAAAACTTAAGCGCAGGTATACTGTGGTAGTGTGCTTTTTGGAACTTTTATGGCTTTCCATTGAATAGTTGTCATCAAATGCAGGGTACCCTGTATACCACTCAATGTACGATGACTTTATCTGGATGCAAAAATTTGGTGATCCAATGTTTCATAGACATGTTGCAGGTGAGCCATAAAGTTTTTACCTAGCAGTATCCAACACAATTTTTTGGATTCCTTCCCACCCAAAAAAAAAGCCTCTGAAGCATATTTTCATCATATAGCTCTAAATACTAACATTTTGCACTAATAGATCTTACTTCAAGTGCCCAAAAGATCTAAATTTTATCAAATTTGTTTTGAAAAACAGTGGCAAGTGTTTGGGGTTTAGTGGCTCTTTGGTTAGCAGACGAGGAGTTTTTGCCTTACAACTATCTCTCCTATGCACAGGAGCTGCAGGTACGTCAATGTTAAATGTTACGAAAATCATTACATGCAGTCTTGTGGAACATAGATTATTACTATTGAGGTTTAGTGGCAAACACAAACATAATGAATTGAATCCTGGAATAACAGACATACACAAAGGACTTAAAAGTTGAGATCTCAGATAAGAACATAAGCCTAACTCCTTTGTTCAAGTCCATAGAGGAGCTCCAAAAAGCAGCCACCACAGTGAACAACCAGAGAAAGGTATAAACTTGAGTTTCTGTATGTATTCTACATTGTAACAAATCACGTTTTCCATATATCAAAAGCATGAAGTATGATTCTGTAGGCAATAGAAGAAAGAAAAGGTTGGGCATCAATCTGGAATAAAGATCATTTGAAGGTGAGAGAGCTGAATGACAGACTAATGATGGCAGAGCGTGCATTTACAGACCAAGATGGACTCTCTGAAAGGTCATGGTATAAGCATTTGGTATGTTTCTCTTAATCAACACGACTCCTTAATTTAAATTACTATAATTTTCAAAAGCTCAAGTAAAAGCAATTTTTCCAGATATGAAAATTAAATCCATCCTACCCAATTGAAGATATTGCATTATTGTAATTACAGAATGGGACCATATTTATTATTTTGCTTTTTCAGATTTATGGGCCCTCAAAGCACAATGACTATGAATCTAAATCCTTCCCTGGGATAAATGATGCAATTGAGAAGGCAAAGGATCTGAATACTGCAGAGGCGTGGCATTTAGTACAACATGAAGTTTGGCGAGTCTCTCGAGCTGTCAGACATGCTTCACTAATTCTCAATGGCGAACTAACATGAATCATATACTATAATGTTGGCTATTGTGAATCAATTTTATTACAAAAAAATTGATCAGTCCTAATCCCTAGCTTCATTAAACTCTATCTAGGACTACACATTCGATCATTTACTATAATGTCTCTTCCTACTGCATCAGCCCCCATTTGCTATGGCTTTCATCTTGTCCTTGTAGCTCCATCCAGACATCATATCATCTCAGTTTTTGGCACTAGGGTGGCAAAAAAAAAACCTCAATATTGTGTTGCATACAAGCAAATTATCTCAAATGAATTTCACATCTTAAAGGTTCCTCCAACCTTACAATGGAAGAGAAGATGGTTCGCGGAGTCTCCACTCCTCTTGTACATATAGCACCTATCGACCACAATAATACCAATGATATGCTATTTCTTAAGATTGTCCATGGTAGGGATTCTCTAAGGCCATTGACCAAGCAAAAAAGGCTGCTCTCAACAGAACTTTAGTCCGCCAAATACTTTTCCAAGGGAAAAGAGAGCCGTCATTACAAGCAAGGACATTATAGAGGGAGCTAGCAACTAACAACCCTTTTATTGAGGGGACCACCAAAACTTGTCTTCACAATTCCGTCTCATTCTAACTGAATATAAAAATTTAAAGAACGAGCCACTCTAGCAAAGTTTACATTCCACTGATTAGAGACACCATAAAACTTTAATGAGCCGCTACTGAAGCATTCCTTAATTTCCTTGCACAAGCATTCTTTAGTTGTCGACAGATTAAAGAAGGGAGACGAGGTGTAAGCATCAGGTAAAAGGAGTGTAGTGTTTGTGTGTGGTGCGTGTGTTTGGGTGATGTGTAAGTCTTGGAAATAGTTAAAGGATGAGTTGGTGGTTGAGTTGGATGGTGTTTATTATATTTAAATGCAAAAAAAAAAATTGTAATTGTGCTATATATTAATATTGTTACATAGTGCGATATCATTTTTAATAATATGTTATTATATATAACTATAGTGTAAGTATTAAAATATATAATATGTTAATGTAAACATATTATATAATATAGCATATAACTATAACTCTATAAGTTACCATAAGTAATAACTATAGAATATAGAATATGCGAGTAACTAGTATATTATATATAACTATAGTATACAATATGTAAGCATATTATCTAATGTTGTATATAACTATAGTTAACCATATGTTAGCTTTGGTGAGCCGGGCAGATGATGTTATTGGGGGAGGTGAGATGCTGGATATACAACCGCTGGCAGTTTTGGAGGAACAACTAGGAGATGACCCTATGTCCACAGAATGGATGATTGAGAGAGTTAAGAGGTTTTTGTAAAGTTGTAGGAATGTCTTGTCCAGGCTATGAAGATAAGTTGATGGATTTGTTCAATAATATTGAAGCACATCGGTATTTCGATAGGGTGAGGCACGACAATAATTTGAGGGCCAAATTTGGGAATCGTGGACAACGTGAAGTGAATAGGTTAGAATGTTCGTTGAATTATGATGGGAAAGGAGGTCAATCGTCTAGGTTGACTAGGAAGGGGAGGGTTGACAATTGTTAATGTTGAAGCCAAAGATAATCTCATAGAATGTACGAGGCATGAATGAGCTCGAGAAAAGAACGAAGATTAGGGGGTTGTTGAGGGAATGGCCCCGTTTAGTAACTCCCTCCCTTCCCCTTCCCTTCCCCTCCCCCTTACTTTCACCTTTTTCAAAAAACATCAAATTCAAAACATTCTTTACTTTTTAACTTTTTATATCACATCAATAATTTTTTATTATTATTTAAATAAAAAAATTCACTACAATACAATTTTTTTTTTCACTTTTTCATATAAATTCTCTCTACTTTATATCACATCAATCACTTTCTATTTTCACTCACCAAGAAGATTCTCCCATAAGGGAAGGGGAGGGGAGGGGAAGGGAATTACTAAACGGGGCCATTGTTTGCTTACAAGAGACAAAAATGGAGGTAATTAGTAGGGAGGTGGTCTATAGTGTTTGGGGTTGTGTTTATGTGGATTGGGTGTATTTGGGTTCTAGAGGGGCTTCGGGAGGCATCTTGTTAATATGAGATAGAAGAGTAGTCGAGAAGATTGAAGAGTATGTGGGGAGGTATGTGGTAGCTTGTGCATTCCGTAGTGTGTCAGTAAATTTTGATTGGGGTTTTGCGGGTGTTTATGGACCTAATGATGATGGTGATAGAAGAGTGCCTTGGGATGAATTGGTAGGTTTGAGGAATATTTGGGAGCTGCCTTGGTGTATGGGGGGGGGGGGGGGGGATTTTAACATCGTTTGGTCTCCGAGCGAAAGAGGGGGGGGAAGCGAGATCATTTCAAGCTATGGTTGAGTTTTCTAAGTTTATTTTTGAACAGGGTCTCATCGATATTCCTTTGGTTGAGGGGAGATCCATTTGGTCAAATTGCAGCACTTGGTCCAAAATTGATCGATTTTTGCTATCTACAGAATGGGAGGAATATTTTCTAAATGTGTCTTAAAGACGTCTACCTCGTATTCTTTCGGATCATTATCCTCTGCTTTTGGATTGTGGAGTCGGGAGACGTGGTAGGGGGTCGTTTAAATTTGAAAAAATGTGGTTGCAAGCGGAAGGATTTGAGGAGCAGGTGAAGAGATGGTGGGGATCTTATATGTATGAAGGTACGCCTAACTTTGTGTTTGCCAGTAAGTTAAAAGCATTGAAAACTGATCTTAAACAATGGAATGAGGAGGTGTTTGGGAATGTAGGGGTTCATAAAAAGAAACTGGAAAATGGTCTGTGTGAGCATTTGATCGCAGAGGATAGGCCGTTATCTGAAGAAGAAAAGTTCAAGAGAGAAGAGTTTTCTAGAAACTTAGAGCGGCATGTTCTTCTTGAAGAAGTGAGTTGGAGACAGAAATCTAGGGCATTGTGGTTAAAAGAGGGTGACAGTAATACCAAATTCTTCTACAGGCTGGCTAACTCTCATAGAAGACATAATACGATTGAGGCTCTAGTGGTGGATGGACGATTGACTGATGATAGGACAGTTATCCACGATCACGTTGTGGAGTTCTACAAAAAGCTGTACAGTGAGCAATATCAGTGGAGACCAAGGGCAGATGATTTATCTTTTCTTTACATTGATGAAGAAGATAGAATATGGATGGAACGTGAGTTTGAGGAAGATGAAATCCGGGCGGTAATTCAGAATTTCAAAGGCGATAAGGCTCCTGGGCCTGATGGTTTTACTATGGCATTTTTTCAGAAGTGTTGGGAGATCTTGAAGACTGATATTATTGCGGTGTTAAAGGAGTTTCAAACCAGTGGAAAGTTCGAAAAGAGCCTTAACGCTACCTTTTTGTGTCGCTGATTCCAAAGAAAGCTGGAGCGGTGGATATCAAGGATTTTCGACCTATCAGTTTAATATGTGGAATGTACAAAATCATCTCAAAGGTCCTGGCAAATAAGTTGAAGTCAGTGTTGGGGAAGGTTGTTTCCCATTCTCAGACTGCTTTTATCAAGGGGAGGCAAATATTGGATTCTATTTTGGCGGCCAATGAATGCGTGGATAGCAAGATTCGATCTGGAACTCCAGGCATTATTTGTAAGTTGGATTTGGAGAAGGCGTATGATCATGTAAGTTGGGAGTTTCTGCTTTATGTTTTGAAGAGATGCAGTTTTAGGGATAGATGGCGTGGCTGGATTGCTCATTGTATTTCTACTGTTTGTTTTTCTATAAATATCAATGGGTCGCCTTCAGGGTTTTTTCGTAGCTCACGGGGTCTTCGACAAGGGGATCCTTTGTCTCTGCTTTTGTTTGTGTTGATGATAGAGGCTTTCAGTCGGATGATATATGCGACGGTGGATAGTGGGCGCTTATTGGGGTTCTCAGTGGGATCGAGTTCGCAAGATGCTATGATGGTATCCCATCTATTATTTGCATATGATACATTGATCTTTTGTGATTCTATTGCTAACCAAATCCAAGACTTGAGGTGTTTGCTGCTTTGTTTTGAAGCAGCTTCAGGCTTGAGAATTAATTTGTCTAAATCTGAGATGGTTCCGGTAGGTGAGGTAGGGGATGTGGAGGAGTTGGCTAGTAGTCTTGGGTGTGGTGTGGCCTCACTTCCGTTAAAGTATTTGGGTCTGCCATTGGGTGCTAAGTATAAAGACGCTCATATATAGAATAGCGTTATTGAGAAGATAGAAGCTAGATTAGCAGGGTGGAAGAGGTTGTATTTATCTAAGGGTGGGAGGTTAACTTTGATTAATAGTACTATTTCAAGTTTACCTATGTATTTTCTGTCTCTCTTCCTTATTCTAGTGGGAGTGGCAAATCGTTTGGAAAAACTTTAGAGAGACTTCCTTTGGGGTGGTATTGGAGATGAATTTAAATTTCATTTGGTTAATTGGCATACGATTTGTTCTTCAAAGGTTTCGGGGGGACTAGGAGTGAGAAATATGGTTATGTTCAATAAAGCTTTGATGGGTAAATGGTTATGGAGATATGCTTTGGAGAGGGATGCTTTGTGGAGAAAGGTGGTGGATTCCAAATATGGAAGTATGGGGAGTGGTTGGTGCTCTAAGGAGGTTGGGGGTTCTTTTGGGTTTGGAGTTTGGAAGTGTATTAGGAGGCGATGGGATGCTTTTGCAGCTCATGTGAGATATGAGATTGGGAATGGTTCGAAAGTTCTATTTTGGCATGATGTGTGGTGTGGGGAGATTCCTTTGAAGACTCTTTTTCCAGAATTGTTTCTCATTGCTAGAGGCAAGGATGCTTGGGTGGAGGAGAATATGCAAAGACAAAATGGCATAATTCTATGGAATATTTTGTTTTCTCGCCCAGTTCATGATTGGGAGGTGGAAGCGGTTAGTAGATTTTTTGAGATGTTGTACACTCTTAAAGTTAGAAGTGAGGGAGAGGATAAAATGTGTTGGATTCCTGTGCGAAAGAAATCTTTTCAGGTAAAGACTTACTATAAGGTTTTATCTAGTCCTATTCAGTCTTCTTTTCTGTAGAAAAGTATTTGGAAAGTTAAGGTCCCCCCGAGAGTGGCATTCTTTGTGTGGACGGCAACTTTAAGGAAAATTTTAACTTTAGATAATTTACGAAAGAGAAACAGTATTGTGATGGAATGGTGCTACATGTGTAAGATTTCTGGAGAGTCTATTGCCTATTTGTTTCTGCATTGTATGGTTGCTATAGAATTGTGGAGGACGATTCTGCAAATGTTTGGGGTGGAGTGGGTAATGCCGTGATCGGTAAAAGATATGTTGGGGAGTTGGAGGGGGCAAAAGGGTAATCGGACTTTGATACCGATTTGGCGCATGACCCCATTATGTTTGATGTGGTGTGTATGGAGGGAACGAAATGCACGCTGTTTTGAAGATTGTGAGACTAGTTTGATGAACTTGAAGAAAATGATGATACAAATGTTGTTTATGTGGAAAGAGAAAATTCAGTTTATGCATGAGTGTTCTTATTTTGAATTTATAGATAGGTGCTCTCTTTTTTCTTTGAATTAGGGGCTTCATGTATACGTCATGTGTACTATGGGTTGCGCCCATTTGCGCTTGTTGAATATACTTTATCAAAAAAAATACTTCAATAGGGTAACTAGGGTAACTATTTTTTATTTTTTTTTTCTAAATTGGTAACTAGGGTAACTAAATAGTTAATATGTTAGTATATTATATATATAGCTATAGTATAAGTAAATAATATGTAAGATATTATATACTTTAGCATATAACCATAGTTAACCATATGTTATGTAGTATGTACACAGTTATATACTTTAATGCTTATATAGGGTAACTAGGGTATAAGTTCTAATATATTACATATGGTTACTAACTTACTACTTAAAGTATATATAAGCATAAATAACTAGGATACATGTTATATATTTAATTATAGAGGTTAATATTCTTACATATATTATATATACTTAGTAGAATATAAGTATATAACTATAGCATATAGAGTATAACAATCTAATAGTCATATAGGATATTACTATTTATGCTTACATATGTATAATATATCTATATACTTATTACTTAATAACTAATATACATACTTACATTTATATAACCTACTTATATAAATATATATATGAACAAGCTAACGAGTCGAGCGGAACTTATATGAGCTATATTTACGAGCGTTAACCGAGTCAAACCGAGTTTATACGAATATATTTCGTTTAATAATCAAGCGTAATTTTGTATCCACGAATGGCTCATATATCAAATGAACCAAATCCAAGTTTGGTTTATCCAAGCCGATCCCAAACTTGTTCGTTTACGGCCCTAGTTGTACATGACCAAACCATCTTAGATTATTCTAATCATACTCTTAATTAGTGCTACCTCTACCTTCTTATGATTGCATTCATTTCAAATTGTATGTACCAATCATTGATCTCAACCCCCTCATCTTAGCCACACCCATTATATAGTTGGCCAAAAATAAAAAAACAAACACACCACAAGGTCCCAGTCTCAAAAGGGGTGGAGAAGGTAGGCCAGTAAGCATTGTTGCAATTGAATTTTCCATGTAGAAGCAGAGGATACAAATTAATCAGAATGACAATCTTACTAATGTTTATATTGACACTGTTTTTACGTGAAGCATATAAATTAAAATATCATAACAGCAATATAAAATATCATCCAACATAAACTGCTGACAAATCCTACATGTTTACATGCTGTACAAATCAGACGGGTAAAATTAGATATGTATGCAACGGAATCAAAGCTTTTAATCTATAGAATATAATGTACAATATCTACCAGCATTGATACTAAATATGTACAACATATCACTGGGTATGCTTAAGTCATTTACTTCCAAACCTTGATAGCCCCATCTCTACTGCCCGATATTAAGAGTCTCTGGTTCAACTTGACAGAAGCCAGAGATAGAATGGAGTCGCGATGGCAACCAGCAGAATCAGTGGCAGCAGCTGCAAGAACTGCCTTTGCAGTCAACTTAGCAGTTAAAGGTCGTCTTCTTGTCTCCTGTGAGCCAGAATACAAGCACCAAGTTTAGCATCCCACATTCTAATTGCACGAGTAACAGCAAATTAAGAAAAAAAATCAGTTTCTAGATAAACAAGTTAAGGATATGGTATTCATTCAAAAAATAATTTAAGGAAACGGAAGCAAGAAACACCTTCACAAGCTCCACTTAATTACTGAAAGTTAAATCTTCAAAAACTGATCATGGGTCAATGTACAATTGCCATAAAACAATCACCGAGGAAGGTAGGAAGATAATAGAATTATAGGGTGGAAATGCATATAAAAAGTTGGACTAACTTCTGACAAAGAAGAAAGAAATAAAAGCAAAGCACAATCTTTTGCAAAAATTCCATGAAGGAAAGTTTAATCTACCAAATTATTTGAATCTCATATTTAGTTAAAGATTGACAGAAACCTAAAACATACCTGCACAACTTGCACACCAAAACTAGATCTTGCCTCATAGAAATCATCATTCCCAACTCCATTCAAGTTTGGCCCACAGATACAATAAGTTCGGTCAGGACTGAAACATTCAAGAGCTAAAGACAATTAGATCACAGCACTCTCATGAAAACAAGCAAATAAGATTGAAATTTAGTTCCAAACCTGTAATGCTCCCAGCGACGTATCTTCAAGTCAGTACCACCAGTTAACAAATCACCCCCAGGTAAGGGAAGCAGTGAACGGATACCAAGAAGACGGGAAGGAGGTTCATTCAGTTCATTAACTCTGTACCTTGGATTGACATTCCGTCTCAGATCTGGTTTAGAGTTTGACTTACTCGATGGTCTTGCCAAAGCCCAAGGCCCGTCATACATTTCAGCATCACTATCATAGTTTGCCACTCGCAATACCTAAAATAAAAGTTGAATAATGTGACAAAACGAATTTAACAAGGTAAAGATTTGATAAAAACAATAATACAAGAGGAAGTTCTGAAGTGCTCCAGCTCACAAATCCATATAATGAAATCATGAATACGCACCCTCCTCACTCCAAGACAAGAGGCTCTTGGCAGTTTTGTTATTACACAATCAACTTTGTCATTGCCACTACAATATTTCTACAGTAGAACTTCACATAATAATTAAGTAAAGGAGGTGGCACATGCTATGCTCAATCTCTTGGCCTCATTAACATTTTTCCCCTTTAGTTTATTCATTAGTTACTCTCATAATTGTAGATTGGTGTTGCATGTGCAAGAAGAGTGGGGAAACTGTAGATCTTTTTACTCCATTGCTAGATTGTCAGTGTCTTATGGAATTCTATTTTCTGTCTTTTTGGGTTAAAGTGGGTTATGCCTTGTCAAGTGGTGGATCTCTTTGCATGTTGGAGAGGGCAATTTGATCGTTTTAAAAGTGTAGTAGTGTGGAAGATGATCTCGGCTTGTTTAATGTGGTGTATCAGGAGAGAAAGAAATGGTCGAAGTTTTGAAGACTGTGCGCGGAAAGTGGAGTTAAAAGGCCTTCTTCAAAATTATTTACCAATGGACAGCTGTCTATGATTGTCTTCCTATTTCTAGTTTTCTTGACTTTCTTGATCCTTTTTCTTTTTCTGGTTAAGTGTTTCTCTTGCATACTTCCTACATACTTGGGCTGCGCCCTTCCACTTTTTTAATAAATTTCCATTAGTTACAAAAAATAATTTTAAAAAAAAAAGTTACTTCAACATGGTGTCTGGAGTAAATTTAACGAGTACAGGGGGTCTTGTCCAGAGCTGCTGATGAGTAGCAAAATTAGATTATATTGGAAACAATTTTAGCCTACTATTTGAACCAATTGAATAAAAGATGGAGAATGTTCTGATAATTCACAATTTCAATCCAATACAGGCTGCATCCTAAAGAGAGCACAGCATGTTATCAATCAATTTCTGTTGAACTGTTATTCTCTGCCCATTCAACTTTGCCTTCTACCAAAAAAACATACTGTCATTACTAAATAAATTTTTTGATCTTTACTTGAAACTTTACTTTTCTTTTTGGGAGCAGGGAAGAATAGGTTATTCCTTATTGGCCCACCCTTGTATGAGGCCTTGGGGAGGGAGGGGAGGTGGGGATATTTGTTCTTTGATTACTAGCTTGTCCCCTACAGGAGAATATCGGCATTCCTAACTCATATGATGGCATTACACTTGTTTGTTTTTCAATAAACTATGATTAGAAACAATCTCCATGTACCTGGTGGCAGCTTCCATTTTCTGCATTCCAAAGAGAAACTTCATTGCAACCAGCGGCAACGTAAATAAGGGGTCTTGCAGTAGGAGGCAGAGAGGCATTTGAAGGAGGAATAAAAGGACACATCTTCTCTATCGGGCATGGAAGAGAATAGTGCCATGAATTCACAGGTACAAGGAACCTCAGATCCCAAAGGGTAAGCACACCCCTTGAAGATCCTGACACAAACCAATTCCCACAAGGACCTGTTACCAAAGAAGACACGTAGCCCTCCTCAGGAGTTGCTTTTAGCGTCCACGAGCTGGAGTTTTTTCTTGTGTCCCACAGATGGATCCCACAATTTTGGGTGCTAAACATTACCATCTGACTGAAACAACTATCAGCAGAGTAGTTAAGAAGGCTGAGTATGGCACCTTCCTTGATATCCTTCTTTTTTATATCAGCAATACCTGAATACTTCTCAACAACATTGCCAAGACCTCTTGAAATGTAATCAACAGAAAACATATGTATCATGCCATCACATGCTCCAACAATAACTTGAGCAGAACCCCGAAGCATTGCAGCACACAGTGCCCGGCTTCCCTCCAAGTGATAAGTTAGCCTCGAACTAAATGAGATGTCCTTTTCCAACTTTCTCGAATCCCAAACCTTGACAGTGGAATCATCAGATGCACTCACAAAAAAGCTATGGTCAGTTGTTACGGCTATGTCATTAACTGCAGAGCGATGCTCCTGAAGGTGTGCAACCAACACCCCTCGTGGCCTCCAAACTGAATCTGGAATTGATGATGTCCGTGCAAAAGTTGGCAATCCTATTAGATCAGTTGAAGTGGAGGCATCTTCCACAGTAATAGAACTGCCTTTCATCATGCCAGGTGATCCAATCTCTTGAGCTTTGGTATTGGCATAGGCCATCTGATCATTGTCGTTGCCATCTGGTTCATGCACCACTCTATGGAACTGTTTAGAACCATTGCTGATGCTGTATGAGCCTGAAACAAGCTTAGGTGCTGGAACTGAACTAGCCAAGCTAAATGATTTATTTACAGGATCCATCCAAGGCATGGATGATGAACCAATTCCTGGGGAATTTGCTTGTAATGGAGAATCAGACGCGGCAGGAGGAATTCCAACTGCCCGCCTGTCCAAACTAAAGGAGTACAACGGTATGCCTTCTGGTGATTTATCGCACATAAAACTACTCACACCACTAACCTGTGGCGACATAAAGCCTGAGAATTTTAGCTTTTCTGAGCTTAGGGGATCACGAATATCAACTGTGCTAGCAGCATTACGCATAAAATTTCCCATACCTCTCAAGTTGGCCTCACCATCATCAGATTCAGTTAACTCTGGCTGTTGCAATGCCTTGTCAACAGGTGTTTGAGCTTCAGGAATTTGTTGGTTATCTGGCCAGTTCTTAATTGAACCTCTATTGAGTAAATCCATGCTTTCCCATTGTTTAGAATGTGGTGGTGAATTGTACCATATCTTTCTCTGTCTCTCCAACATATCTGAACTCCTAGCATTTTCTAAGACTTGATAACATACCTGTCTAGTGAATGGAGGGTTTAAACATAAAAGGAGAGCCTTCTCTGAAGCTAAAGATGCAGGTTGTCTGCGGAGGAAAGGCCGTATAAATGGGGCAAGGAAAACATAAGAATCGACTGCACCTAAGCTCTCACTGCTAGCAGCAATGAAAGTGACAGCTGACCTTCGTACCCACTGACTGGGATAACATAACAATGGAAATGCTCGCTCTATCATCTCAAGCAGTATCCTCTTCCGTAAGAAACCCCTTCTACATAAAACGGCCAAGCATTCAAAAGCATTGACAATTACAGCCTCTGTTGCATCACTTAAAGCTTGCTCAATGTAAGGTAAAAGATATTCCTCCACACTTCTTTGGCCCACAAAAAAGCATACATACACAATTTGCCCATAAAACACTGCCCTTAGCTGCTCATCTCGATCATTTAGAAAAGCAGGTAAGATGGGCAACAGAAAGTCATTACTCTGTCTCTGGCCAAAGAAGTAGCATAGATTGCCAATGTCCCGAAGAAGTGCTCTCCTGATGTTTGGTGTCTGCTTTGGACCCATAACAAGCTCTTGAACGACCTCTGCAATGGACTTCCTCAGCTGTGCTAGTTGTGCATCACTATTTATCCTTTGAAGTCGTTCAGATGTCTCATTGGATGATGCCAACGGCTTCTGTGCTAAAGTCAATTCATCAAGGACCCCCGCCTCACTCATGCTTATTGAGTGAATCAAGAATCCATAAGCAGTTAGTGCCAGCTTAGCGATATTGCTGGCATAACAGATCCTCACACTTTCCTCTGGATCATCAGGAAGCATGGAAAGCATTGGAAGAATATACACTGGAAAAATTTTTGCATCACTGGGAGGAAAATCTCGAACTAAAGGCAGAATGTCACACAAAGTCTCCAAGGCAGCACACCGCACAATTGCTGCTGGATCTGAAAGCATTGCGATAACATATGGAAGCACTAGCTGCAACCGATCTTCGTCATCAATATACAGTGCAGAAGACTTGAGCAAAAGTACAGCCGCCCTCCTCAAATGAGGCAACTTGACATTTCGTATGCAAGAGCAAAGAAGAGAGGCGATCAGAACCATACCTTCACATCTCATACTATCTTCAGGTAATGGTAAAAAAGGCATGCCAAATGTATCTGATTGGCTGTCATACTCGGACATCAGTGTATTGAAATCATTCATTGTAATCTTTTTCAGAAAGGGATGATCATTTCTCCTAAATGCATTGGAGATAGTTTGAAGTAGATCACCAGGAGATTGTATCCCATAGCTTTTAAAATTTTGGGAAAATGCAGAATTGGGCGCATCTTCAAGCCTCGGCTTGGCATCAGGGTAATGATTATTCGGTTTAACATCCCTGAGAAGTGTATTGAGATCACCGATAAGTTCAAACTGATCATGAATTAAGCCTCTCTCTGTCTGCTCTCTCTTTCTCAACGAGTCCTTTGTCAAACTGACATTTTGTTTTGCAACCATCTCTTGCGACAGTTCACCACTAGTTCTTTTAGCAGGTGTAGCAAGTCCAGTACCTGTCTCCTCAGATGACCTATTGTTCATCATTTGCTTAAGTATCTCTTGAAAAACGCTTTGGCACAATGCAACCTAAATATATTGGTTACAGAACAGCAATGTACCATATGTTAGTTGTTATAAATAAAAGTGGTTGAGATCTTAAAATTGATTGTACATTATTATATAACACAGTTTGATTACCCTCACATCAGAATGCCGAGGATTCAGGTAGCAGTAGAAATTATGCAGAAATGGTGAGAAATAGCTTGGAAACACAACAACTGCATATTCTTGCAGGTAGCTTTCAGCAGAAAGTCGTGACTCTGGTTCCAACTGAATCATATGTAGTATCATCTTGCGGATTCCAGAATCAGGGATCTGCACCCAGTTGGCAACAAATGGCTAATCATTAAGCTTGAATGGAAGTCAAAATGAAGAAAGAAAGAGAATCATAGCCATGAATAGTAGTCATATAAACCAGTGAGTAGTTACATGGATCAAGTCTAAGGCAGCATAAGAATGGAGGCAAGGCCAAAAAGTTATGGCTGAGGCTAGATGGACAACTTGATAATATTTAATTCAAAAAATATGGCTCCAAACTAAAGAGTATGGATTAGAAAAAGGGAGAGAGAGAGAGAGTACCTTCTCAAGATGTTGGCTAGGATCATATTGCCCTCTGCGGTAGGCAAGAAGCTGGGAGAGTTCAAATAGCGGCTGACCCTCAAGGAAAAGCTCCGCTATTACACACCTAAAATAGTAATATTATGAGTGCAGCTCAGAAGAGAGAGAGAGAGAGAGAGAGAAGGGCCTTTTCATTTTTATTTAAAAATTTGAAAAACTAGGATACATCATTTTTCACATTAATGCAAAAAAAAAAAATGTCAATTTCAATTCATTAGTATGTGAAAATGGTCATCCGAATCCCCCACTCCGTGTTGTTGAAGAAATCAACTTCTGAGAAACAGTCCCTCCCCCTAACAAAGTGAAAGTGAATCAAACTTGCACAAAAATTAAATATTTTGTTTTAGTTTATCTTTAAGTAGGGATAAGGAAATTTTACACAGCCAACATAGTTAAAAACTATCCAAAGATTATTGTTGTTTTTCATTATGAAATGCGTATGAATGGTGGCTCATGAATATATTGTTATAATTGATTGCAATCAACTTTGACATTTTAACTTGCATATTTATAAATAAATGATCTTATCCTACAATTCACTAAGGCATAGTTTTGCTACAAATTAATTCCTTATGCAAATTCACAGATATGCATAATTTTTTCAACGACATTGACATTGACATATATTAAAAAAATGTTTAAATTTGTTATCTCAACATTTCTTCTGCTGTCAAAACTGAAAATTTAAAACAGTACTTCAAAGGTAAAGATACTGAAGGCAGATAATGCTCACCCTACGGCAAAGATATCCATAGATGGCCTCAAAGTTGCATCTTGTGCAACCTGCATCTCACCTCCATGCTCATAAAATCTCTGAAAATTGAGCAAGATTGAAAACAATCAATTATATGGTCATGTTATTCAGAATTGATGACTGGATACTGCTGAGACAAATGCATATGCATATCACTAATAGCGGTTAAAAACTTCCTTGGCAGACTTCTATTATAGGCAATTAAAGAAATGCAAGCCAACAAACAGAAATTAATTGTCCTAACACGAGCAGAATTTTATAAAAAGCCAAGAACGTTGTGCACAGCATAGTCAGGAGAACTAAAACTCAAACATATAAGGAAAAAATATATAATGGTATATGACACTTTCCCACACACATTACCACCCTTGTATCACTTACCTCATAAATTTTAACTCAGTGCAACTAAAACCTTATTTAGTAGTTTTGATTTCAGTTTGCCCCTTCCATCCATATCAACCATTAAGTTAGACAAAAAAACATGTAAAATGACTAAATTACTTTTAACGAGAGAAGGGACTTTTTCATATAAAACGGTAATGTTGTCATTTTATATGCTTGTCCAATTTAACGGCTGATATTGATGGATGGGGCAAATTGACAGTGAAACTCCAAATTAGGGTCTAAGTTGCACTGTGTTAAAGTGAGTGGGGGTAAGCAATATACAGAATTACAGAAAGTAGCTTGTGGGGGGGAAGTATCATTTACCCAATATATTTTGTTGATAACCGGGGTATCCGCGGCTTCGCCTCGACTAGATCCCCGGAACACCATGCAAAGCACCTCCTCCGTCATTTAATCAATATATAAAGATTATCATACACAATTACCTATGCTAGGCTAAGAATTGAGCTATGGAATCAAAATTAGCTAGCATGCTTCAAGCAAGATAGATACTGACAAACACATGACCTTTATGAACCTACAAGTTTGTGCGGTAATTTGCTATACAAGCTTGTAGGTTTTAAAGGTCATGTTACAGCTTGTTATCAAACGCGAAGAAAATGAAAAGGCAAATAGAGGAGAGTTATCTCCTGAAGAAAAAAAAAAAAGAAAAAAAAAAGCAACAATTAAGAAAGTTGAAAAATAATGAGCCAGAAAAACCAAGGGAAACACACTAAGAATGTTGTTCAAGGATCCCCAGTTACTTATCAAAAAACAAAAAAAGGATCCCGGGTAAAAAAATTTGTAAACCATATTCAGGTTTCCCTTAACAATTAACACAAAAATAAATAAATTAAATTACATCTCCATTGTGACATCCCTGGAAATCGTGAACATGTTCATCAAGGATTGAAGCATCTGTATGCCTCCAATAAACAAAAGAAAATTGAGGGAAAAAAAAAAAAAAAAAAATCAGTTTAATGGCACTTGCTGATGTTGCCATTTGACTAAATTTAACAAAATTTGTGCACGTGTCTTTGCTTAGGCATATTGTGTTATTAGTTCCACTTCAAAGAAATCAAAATGTAACCCATATTCAAAAGGCTGAGGCCATGCAATGCACCCTGATCTTGCAATTGGACCCGATCTAATACAAAAACAAATGGGACCTACAGAGTTATATCAGTCTTTAGGTTTGGTTTTATTTTTTCTTTTTGGTCCTTATTTTTGGAAGTTTACATTAGATTGAAATAGTTTCTTATTTAAGTTGCTAAAATTTGTTGTTTTTAGAAATTCCAATGTTTTAAGAAATGGAATAAGGATCCTAATATCATGCAATATCAGTTGGCATTTTAGATGAATTGTTTTCTGTTATAGGGATTTATTAAGCCTATAAATAAGACTTTATTGTGGGAAAACAAGATAATATCTCAAAATAAATGATAATTGAGGAATTCATAAACAGTTTTCTCTCTTTCTCAACCTAGTATTCTACCCTGATTGTTTCTCTCACTCTCTATATCTCATTAATTCTTCTTTCAAAAAGCCGAGTCCTATTGTAAAGTCCTAGTTCAACCGTGTCATAGCTAGATGAGATTTCAAGTGTTATAGTTTGAATGTATTTAGAGGTAGAAACCGGTTGCTAGACTAGAGTTAGTATTTATCTTAAACTCTATAAAGAATCTCTATATATGATCAATGAATGCTCGGGTATACAGCAAGGTTTTCAGATCCTATTATTCCTAAGTTCTATCAACATGAGATATGGGCAAACCTGTTCCATCCCCTACTCGGATCTGATCCTGGCCGTGATAATCCTCATGAGATAAGTTGAGGTGCTGGAGCTCGTTGGTGGCATAGTGTGTAGCCCCTGTGTCCGGGTGCCAAACGTCCTCTGCTGGTAGTGTAGGAGTTGAATAGTAGGCCTATGGAGGAGTAGGAGGTTGTTGTTCTGGAAAAGAATCCTGGCTGTGGTAGCAGCGAAAGGCAGTGTGTCCGGGTTTCCCACAAATCTGGCAGGTAGGACGGGAACTAGAAGCAGCATCAGGGAAGAAATATGAGCCACGGCCACGATTGTTTGGGAAGGATCCACGGCTGAAGGGGCGTCCTCCCCAGTAACCTCTGCCTCTAGGTATAGAAGACCGAGAGTGTTAAAGTATTGATTAAATAATTAAATTTACATCTTTCTATAAGCTTAAGCTATTTGGGTAAATGGTAATTTAACATGGTATCAGAACCAAAGGTTATGAGTTCGAATCTTGTCTCAATCATTCACCTCCATTTCAATTAAATATTTCACGTGTTGAACCTCACCTATTAAAAGGGAGTTTAAGCCTACACATGAGGAGGAGTGTTAAAGTATTGATTAAATAATTAAATTTACATCTTCCAAAAAGTTTAAGCTTTTGGGATAAGTGGTAATTTAACATGGAGGAATATCAAAAGCAGATATCTGCTATTTCAGGCGCATCTCGTGAGCCAGGAGGTGGCCAAAGAGTTCATCTATGGATAAGGGATCAACCCTAGTTAACCCAGGACCCTTGTGAAGGAAGGAGACGCTCTCAAAATCATTGAGAGGTTGTCCGGTGGCAGCGAGAGTGTCACTGAGAGTCTTGATAGTTTGGAAGTATTCTGTAATTGAGCTGCTACCCTTCTTCACTGTGGCAAGCTGAAAGTAGATTTGCATAACTCTAGCACGGGCTTGAGATGCAAACATGGAAAGAAGAGTCGACCAGAGAGCGGCGGAAGAGACACTACCAATTGCATGTACCACATATGGTTCGGTCAGTGTGGAGATAAGAATGTTGAGTATCATCTGATCTCTTTGGCTCCACGCGAGGTATTCCGGGTTGACAATTGTGGCAGGGGCTCCAGCATTAGTAGACGGATTCGGAATGGTTTGAGGAGGAGGTTGAGACGAGCCATCGAGAAATCCATAAGCATCCTGAACTTTGATGTGGGCAAGGATCTGGGTTCTCCAAGCCATGAAGTTTCCTTTGGAGAGTTTGATATGGAGATTCTGATTCATGTTGGGTACGGTAAAAACAACTGGCTACGGTTGTGGATGTGGTGGGTGAGGCTGAGTGGCAGTGGAAGCCACCGAACTAACAGAGGCACTAGATTCAGAATCAGAGTTGGCCATAGATTAAGACGTGTGTCTTTGATATGGCTCTGATACCATGATAGAGCTTAAGAATAATAAGATCTGAAAACCTTGCTCTATACCCGAGCATTCATTGATCATATATAGAGATTTTTTACAAAGTTTAAGATAAATACTAACTCTAGTCTAGCAACCGATCTCTACCTCTAAATACATTCGAACTATAACACTTGAAATCTCATCTAGCTATGACACTGTTGAACTAGGACTTCACAATAGGACTCGGCTTTTGGATAGAAGTAGAAGACTTCTTAGTAGAGTTCCGGTTGGATAGTTCCACAGATTGAGCCACACAAGATTCCTGCTGGGACTTTGAGTCTTGTGCGAGAGTTGTTCTAATACAATTTCTCTTTAGTTTTCTTTTTTCTTTCTTCCTTCAAGGAACACTTGCCACTTCAAGTAAAATCACCTTAGTTTTATCAAGCAACTAGGGAAAAAAAAAACACATAACAATAAAGTCATACAAAGATGCAAAACCGCAGTAGATGCCACTGACACAAATGATGGCTCACTACAAGTGACTGGACATGACTCATAACTTTTAAGAAAAGAATCAGCATATAGTATTTTGATCAAAGAAACCAAATGACATGAAATAAGTTTTTTTTTTTTTTTTGATAAGTGAAATGACATGAAATAAGTATAAAAAGGAAATAACTAAGAACCAACCTCAGGTGCAAGATAGCAGAGTCTTCTTCCTCCAGTGTCAAAGAAAAAGGAGAAATCTGAAGGGTCGTCATAGGGAATGTAAGTGGGTTTGAAGGATGCAAAGTCGGCAAGGTAGAGCCAATTCCAAGATGTGACTAGCACATTCTCACACTTAATATCACCTGAAAAGATGCAAGAATTAACAGAAATAAAACCAACATAAGATCACAAAAACATCATGGCACGTGTGGATTCCTTGAACTATTAGAACTCACCATGGCAAACTCCTTTCTCGTGGCTCTGTTTCACGGCAAGAAGTAACTGCACATCCACCAGAAAATAAAAATGCTGAGAGAAACCGTTCCCAATAAACACTTACAATTCAGGGTTTTAGAATGATAGAAAGAGAAACCTGAAAAGCCAACCACTTCTTCTCCACAGGACTGAGGAAAGGCCGAGTACTCAACCGATCGTGAAGATTGTTAAAGAAGTATTGCCTCAAAAGATAAGCTGCTTTATCCGTTTCTTGCCAGAACTGCAAGAGAACACTACCACCATATCAGTATTTCAAAACAATAACGCCCTACTCAAGTGCCTGAAAACGAAACACAAACCTAAGAAAATAAAACGCCTATATAAGTTTTCACAATTCAACCTCCAAAACAAAAACGCCCCTGAAATTACAACTAGTACGGTTATCTAATTCAATTGAAGTAAGTTCCAGACCTCTCTTTTCATCAAATTCAGCACAACACAAAGCACGGCAATAACAATCTTTATCCTCCTCTCTTCCCCAACTTTCTTGGTAACCAATTCAGCTAATTATAATAAGCCACATAGGTGTATTAGAATTCAACACCCAAGTTCCATTACAATTTTCTCGGAAACCAAATAGAAACATCGAACTTGAACATTTGTAGTACCTAATTCAGCTCAATTAAAATAAGCCACATAGGTGTATCTGAATTCAAAACCGAAGTTCCATTCATATTTTCTCGCATTTACTCGGCGGCCAAACGCAGCGTTAAAATCCCCCCCCCCCCCCCCCCCAAAAAAAAAAAAAAAAAGATAATGACGACGAATTCGATAAGAATTGGACCTGGAAGGGCCAAACGTGAGGGTTGTCGAGGAGGCGGAAGATCTCTCTGATCTGGAAGAGACGGCGCTCGTACTCCCTGAGATCGATGGAGTCGCCGCGCTTGAAATAGACCTTGACGAGGACCAGTCCCTCGTCGTGCTTGCAGAGAATCGACTTCAAGAACCGGCCTCGCCCGAGGACCTCCTTCAAGACCAGGTTGTACGACGACGGCAGGTCGTGGAGGTAGTACTCGGAAGCCGAGACTTGGGTCGTGCGCGCGATCTTGTTGCCCATTCCGTGCTTCTGTGTCGCTCCCTTTTTTTCATTCCTCTGTGGTTGCGTTCCGAGCAACCACTGTCTCTGCAGAGCGGGCGTGGATGCCTTTCCGTTGCCCCGGTGGATTCCCAAACGTACTTGAGTTGGGGTTTGCTCACGTGGCTTGTGGGGATGGGTTTTCTAAGTTAACGGACAAAAGTTGGGTTTTTTTTTTTTTTTTAAATTAATTAATTTATTTATTTAAAAAAATATAATTAAAAATAAATTAAATTAAAAGAGAGAGGTTTTTAGTGTTACAACATTAAGTTCGTAACGGGATGAGTGATGTTATTAGGACGATTCATATTTTTTTTAATCTTTACAAAATTGATATAACTTTTAAAATTACTATTAGATGTTTGATAAATAACTGTTAAATTTTGATTCAATAATGATTTAAAAGTCATATTAATTTTGAAAGACTCAAACAAGACAACTTACGATTGAAGATGATCCTTGTAACCATAATGGAACATTACAAAAGATCTACTAAATTAAAATACTTGAGACCAATAAAATACTACTTTAAACAAATAAAAAAATAAAAAAAAATAAAAGACTATAGATACAGGGTCTTTAATGGACTGGAACATTTAGTCCCATAACCAAAGCCAAAGCAATTAAAAGTTTAAACATTATTGAATAAAAATCATACAAGCAACTGAAAAATGGTAAAAATACAGGTTGAATGTTTATTGGACTGAACGCCAAGAAGAATGTTGACAATAAAATCTGTTTGACAAGCGGTCCACAAAAGAGGAATATAATCCTTTCCATTATAAATGAAGTGAAAAGTATTCATTTAATAATTATGATTTAAAGTTTGTACATATAACGATATACATGATATAAATGTTTGCATATTTTTTTAAAAAATAAAAAAATAAAAAATTAATAGCATGCCATTATATATACTGTTAGATACACTAAAATTGACTTCTAACTTGTAATATTTTTTTAAAAAAAAATAAAATAAAAATGTGGTCACTCTCCGCGGATGAAAGGGGTGGCTGCACTACCACTAGGCAGAGGTATACAAGCGGAGGCGGTTATTAATTGGAAATAATCGGTAACTACTAATAACCGCCAACAACCGTTAAATGGGAAAACCGAAAAATCGGAAATAACTGTAACCGAAAAATCGGAAAATAACTACAACTGGATACCCGGTTATCCGAATGCGGTTACCAGTTATAACATTTTAAAAAACCGGATAACCGGTTTTATTGTCTCTCCTGAGGCTGATATGTCCATATAGCTCCCTTATTTTGAAAAGGAAAAAAGACTAACTGTGCTACATGGCTCGATTGAAAAGTTGTTATATGATCTTGAGCAGAATGATGTGCACATATGAGTCTTCTTCGTACTATAACTTTTTATCTTCGACATTAATTTCTTTAAGGGCACATTTCAATCAAATAAATAATTCAGAAGAAGCACAGGGCACATTTCTTTAAGGGCACATTTCCCAGTTGTGAAGGATCACAGAAGGAAGGAAAGTAGCAACATAGACACAAGAAACACAGGACAATATGTTGATATTTCTTTTTTAGTGCTCTACATTCTTCGTACTTCTCAGTTTTGAGTCCAGCCCATCCGCTGTGAACTATGGTTAGCTAAATTATAAATGACGTGCAAGGTGTACAGACACTTGTCAAAAGCTCCACCCTTAGCTCTATTGAAATATTCTTAGTAACCTTGTTAAGGAAACAGTCAAAAAAGGGTTGAAGATAAACTTTAAGATTCTATTTTTATGAAGCATATATTTATACTGGTGATAGAACATTTGACCCCTACAGAGAGCAGCCATTGGCTCAGTTCAGGTCATAAATTGTGAAAGGGTAGAGTTCTGATCTTTAATTTTGGAATGGGAAATGGTGGGTAGTAGACAGCTACCTCTTTGATCGTTTATTTAGTTCTCTATATTGGCGGGTAGTACATAATTAACACTTGGAACTTTTTTGTATTGTGCAGTGGTGACAAATTTTTATTTGCAATTATTTTATTTATATTGAATGAATGGTGATAGTAGTATTTATTATTTAGTATTTAACATTCATTATTGAATGACCAAATATTGAATTTTTAAAAAATGAAACAGATTCAATATATAAGAACCGAATAACCGGCGGTCGGTAAAAACGACAACTGGTAACGGTTATTGAAATGGGAATAGCCGGTACCCCGGTTGCTGTTGCGACCAAATAACTGCAACCGGTTGTACACCCCTACCATCAGGTTTGGTTGGCCACCCGTCTCTTTTGGAGGTTATCGTGTAGTCACCTCTCTATCTAGTTTTTTTTTTTTTTTTTGTTAAAAATAGTAAATTAGCCCATACACCTGAAAATTAAGCATTATGTTTCTTAGAATATTATTATAAAATGTGTGGAAATATTTTTAAAACGTGTTTTGTATTTTAAAATGTGTTTTTATCTTTTAAATTATTTGTTAACCATTTGAAAAAAAAAAAAAAAAAAAAAAAAAAAAAAAAAAAAAAAAAAAAAAAACCATGTTTTTGATGAAACCAAACGAGATGTAGGATCACGGCACCAGTCTCAACTCTCAAGCGGAAAAAATGATGCAAAGCAAATGACCGGCAGTTGTGCAGCACTTGAGCGACACTCTGAGACAAAAACTACTTTTAACACATCTTGCCTTTTTTCACTTTCTAAAGCACCCGGGCGGGCCCCCAAAGTCTCAGATGGTTTGAAGCTAAGAAATTTTTGGTTGCCGTCTATGCAAACACAAATTTTCACCGTAGCTTATTACAACCGCCATCACTAGCACCATTCTTGCATCCTCCCTCCTCTTGTCTTCCATTAAGCTATTTAAGCGGTTGTTTAAGGCTTCAAATAGTAGCCAAACAGTTTTAAGGCATTTTTTTTTTAAAAAAAAAAAAAAGTGTTAAGGCATTAATTATGGTAAAAAAAATTAGCCAATACTCTCTAATAAAGGTCTCAATTATGATTTAAAAAAATACTAATTAAAAGATAGAAAGAATTTAATGACCAATATATTGAGAGTTTAGTGGAATAAAGAGAGAAAGATGCAAAAAAAAAAAAAAAAAAAAAAAAAAAAAAAACCCTCCGTTCCGATGGATGGAAGAGGATTTCAAATCCAGATTGAGAACAGAATTTCCAAAGAGAAATGCTGTATACAAAACCCAGCTTAAGCATATCATGCATATACGCCTTGGCAGGGAAAGCAGAGAGGACACAAACATTCAAGCGACAATCAGATCCGCAGTAGAGAGTATCTACAGCTAGCGAATTTAACCCTGCAAGCTTGATGAATGCCAAAGATTAACAACCTTAAGGAATTTTCCGCCTTCTTTTTTGTTATTTGGGGTCTCCGTTGTGTTTTTATTAGGGTCAAAATTTGATCAAGCAACTAAAAGATCGTAGCACCGAACCAACAAGTCTAAGAACAGTACAGAACATCTTGAAACATTTTATTAGAAGGAGAAATCATGGATCTCCGACTCACCGTCCATCAGAAATATTTACATCTCATAGTTAAACTGACAAGTACATGATCATCGATTCGTCATAACAATCAATTGGTGGTGATTTCTTCTGGGTCTTCGAAGTTGGGATCCTTGGCGTCCACAGCCTCCCTTTCGAGCCCGATCTCAACCCGAGAGTAGCCATCGCCTACCCACGTGAACTTGCCCCCGTGACCCCCCTTCTTCGGAGATCCGTTCATGCCCGTCGCCGATTTCCTGTCCTTTCTCTCTTCTGTTTTCATGTTGGATTTGAAACTTTTCCCTGCGTTCTTCATTCTCTCAGTCTTTCACTCACTCGCTAGGGTGACTGAGGGTTGGGAATGGCTTCTGGGCTGGGGTTTATGTAGGAGGTGACAGGCATGGGGGCGTGTAATAACGCGATTGGAAGATGCGGATCAGATAAGAACGATCATGCGTTAAATGCTTTTTTTCCTGCGCTTATTATCAGGTATGGAACATGGGAAAATCATAAAGTCAACAAATGTAAGTCACCGAACGCGTGGCTCAAATCTCCGCGTACATAAAATCTGTCAAAAGTCGTTGAACGAGATCGCTGCTCATAGTCGTTTGACGGGGGGAATTGGGGCCAATTAGTCCTTGCCACGTTTGCACCTTATAATGAGGTTGGAGCCACAGAGTCTTTCTTCTGGCCCCAATAAGCGGACCAGGATTCTCTCCATTTGAATAGAGAGGTCGGTCCTTTACAAAAATGATTCTGTGTACAAACTATAAAAGACTGGTTTTTTTTTAATTGAAATTAATTAGAAAGAATCTAGAATGTTTTTGTGTTTAAAAGATGGGCTCCTCTACAATTAAAAATCAATTAAAGAACACCCTGATGCCCAATAAGACAATAAGCCCATTGTTTGCCTTCTGTATAAGTTGGACTATGGACTTGAAAGGTTCTAGTCCACTCAACTTGCCGTTAGCTCCAAGTTCATACATGATTTGATACCCAAATCCACCTCGACAGGCTAAAGATTAGTCTCTCTCTCTCTCTGTCTCAATAGGGACGGAAATAAAAATTATTTTAAAGGAGTTGAAATGCATTTAATATTTTGTAAGGAGGTCAATATTAATGAAGTTAAAAAAAAAAAAAAAAAAAAAAAGAGAGATAGAGACCTTAAATATATTTTTTAAAACAAATTTAAAAGTTGCAAAAGCATATTTTTGCATGACCAGATCGAATAACAAGTCACCTACAAAACAAAAAAAAAAAATCACTAGAATAGCACCGGCCCAGAGGAGGCATTAGGGATCCTTCAATTTTGTCGATTAATGACCTTTGTTATGAATTTCGTCCAATTTTCACTATAATTGAAGTTAAGTTTTTTTCTTCTCATATCCTACTAGGGGTGGAACTAGTAAGGGGTTTGGGAGTAATGTTCCCCAAATTTTTTTGAACAGTAACTCTATAATTATTTTAAAATCAAACTTTTATCCCTTTAATTATATATATATATATATATATATATATATATATATATATATATATATATATATATATATATATATATATATATATTAACACGATTCATTTCTAACACTACAATATTAATATGATAAACTTGAAATATCCTAAAGTTAATTGATTCACATGATAGTATTAATTATTACTTACAGTAGGGTTGTATATGCTGATGTCATATTCACATCTGCATAATACGGTTATTACTTTTAGATATTTGCATTATGCAATTGCTAACTGCATCTGTGTAGTTATTATGTTTATGAAATACAGTTATCTGCATATCATGTAACAAGCATTTTTGGCATATTTTAGACTTTTGAGCATTCTTTGGGTCCCTATTATAGTATTATTGCCTATTTTAAACAATTTTGAAAATAGTTTAGGCATGTTTTAATTAGTATTTTTAAGCCGCAGTGTTTTAGATGAAATTCGTATCTTAATTTCACATTTCAACTTAAAAATAATAATAAAAAAAAATAAATAAAAAAAATTACAAACATCCCCATTGTGAATTTATCCAAAAAAAAAGATTACAAACATACAAATTACAAAATGTGGTTGTTCAAATGTAAATCGAAAGGAAAAAAATAAATTAAAAGAGAGTTGTTACATATCCATCTCTTTTGCAAATCTACCATCCACAAATTCAATGGTAAATTTGCCTATCTCTTATATTGGGATGGACAAAAGATAAAAACTAAACATTTTTCAAATAAAAAATCCAACAAACATATATATATATATAAACACAATATTACAAATTCAAGAAGACATCATTTTGGTATTAAATATTTGTTATATATATATATCATCAAACCACATTTGTATACCCTATAATTATTATCCGCATATGTAGATAGTGGATAATTGTAATTAATATCTGTCCGCATGTAAAACCCTAACTTACATGTTAAAAATTACATGGTATCTTAGAGATTATCATATAAATATTACAAATTTTATAGCAATTTATTTATGGTTCCCATAGACACATCAATAAATATATTATTAGAGGAACAAAGATCATTTCTATTTCACGGTGAGCATTAAAGGTTGTTGCATCTAACGGTGTAAAAGTGTAAATAATATTATATCTTCTAAATTTTTTGAATGACGTGCTAACATATTTATTACATGACATCATTTACAATGTTAAATGCAACAATATTAAATTTTATTTTTTTAAAAAAAAAAAAAAAACTACAACAATATTAAATCTTGATTCGACCCATTTTAACTAGGAGCTTCCTATATTTTTTTTTTTAAGTATAGGAATTTAACATATGAAGCATAATCTGTTCAGAAACAAAATAAAAAATAAAAAAATGAAGCATAATAGAAGAAAACAACCTGCATATATGGGAACCAAATTATTAATGATCTCTACCCAAATCGTCGTTATGTATCCTTGTGTGTAGCCAGACAATCCATGAACTATTTTATGAAATGACTTCATTATGATAAAATTAAGCTCTCGAGAGAAGTGGTCATCTAAGATAATATTATACAACTCAGAGAACTCATAGCACCTGTGTTGACATAAAAGACCATGTTTGCATGGAGGAGTACTCGAAGAAAGAGGCAGTTGGGCTCCAACGTAACGAAGTGGAGGTGGTAGAGCCCTCCAATTCCATCACTAATTTTAGTGGCTGAAACCTCTCTGTACTCTGTCACAACGAGGGATCTCCTTTCATCTTTCTTCACTAGAGGATTCACTGGGGCTCACCCTCATGTGAGGGATTGTTGTGCAGTTGTTGTGATGATGTAGTACAATAATCGAATCCCTACATGATTTGATACCCACATACGCCTTGGCAGGCTAAAGATTAATCTCTCTCTCGAAAGGGTCGGAAATAAAAAATTTATTTTAAAGGAGTTGAAATGCATTGAATATTTTGTAGGGAGGTCATTATTAATAAAGTTAAAAAAAGAAAAAAAAAAAAGAAAAAAGAAAAAAAGGACCTTAAATGTATTGTTTAAAACAAATTTAGAGGTTGCAAAAGCAGATTTTTGCATGACCGGATCGAATAAAATCACCTACAAAACAAAAAGAGAATCACCGCCCACAATGGCACCGACCCGAAGGCCGGCAAGGATCCTCCAATTTTGTCGATTAATGACCTTTGTTATGAATTTCATCCAATTTTCACTAGGACTAAAGTTAAGTTTTTCTATTCTCATATTGTACAAGGGGCGGAACTAGTAAGAGGTCTGGGATAATGTTCTCCAATTATTTTTTAACTATTCTGTAATTATTTTAAAATCAAATTTTTACTCCTTTAATCTTTTAAAATTACATCTTTCCACATCTAAAATCATAATTTCACCCTTAATAATTGAGATTTAAATTATTTAATTGACTTGGTGTTTGGGTGAATAGCCAACTCCTCATCTAAACCTCCAAGTATGTGTAATTCAAGTTGTAACACTCCGATTCCATATTAAAAATAGATGAATATCTCACATAAAGTGAGTAGTTTATAAAGACACCCATGAGTGATAAGTTTCACATTGCCTAGTTACTAGGTAAAACTAGGCTTTATAATAGATTCTATGAAAGTTCAAAATTGACTAGTCTTTTTGGAGTGGTAACTCCAGGTCATGCGGTATTAGAGCATTACATGATGTGGCCCTGACAAAGACATTAGGAGTTTAAAAATGAGAGTTTGTAACACCCCAGTCCTATATTGAGAAGATGAATAGCCCATATAAAGTAAGTGATTTATAAAGATAATTATAAGTGTTAAGTCTCACATTGCCTAATTATTAGGTGAAACTAAGTTTTAGAATTTTTTTTAGAGAAACTCTAAATTAACTAGTCATTTTAGGCTGATAGTGCATATGTGGCTAGCGCTTTTCTCTTAATCGTTATACAGGTGATATATATATATATATAAACACGATTCCTCTCCAAGGCTACAATATTAATATGATATACTTGAAATATCCTAAACTTAATTAATTCACATGATAGTATTAATTATTACTTACATTAGGGTTGTATATGCGGATGTGGTTTTTGGTCATATTTGCATTTGCATAATACGGTTATTACTTTTAGATATCCGCATTATACGATTATTAACCGCATCTGCGCGCTTATTATATGATATGCATATCATGTAATGAGCATTTTTAACTTATTTTAGTCTTTTGAGCATTATTTGTGTCTTTATTATGGCTTATTTTAAATGATTTTGAAAATAGTTTAGGCATTTTTTTTTGAAGCCATAGTGTCTTAGATGAAATTCATATCTTGAATTCATATTTCAACTTAAAAATAATAAAGAAAATACAAACACCCCATTGTGGGTTTATCCAAAAAAGATTACAAGCATACTAAATATAAAGTGCAGTGTGAATCCAACATTACAAATCCAGCAAATATTAAAAAACAAAAAATAAATTAAAAGAAAGCGGGTACACATCCATATATTTTGCAAATCTATCATCCACAAATTCAATGGTGAATTTGCCTATCTCTTAAACAGAGATGGACAAAATTCGACCCATTTTAACTAGGAGCTTCTATATTTTTTTTTTTCAGGATAAGAATTTAACACATGAAGCATAATCTGTTCATCAAAAAAAAAAAAAAAAAAAAAAACGTGTGAAGCATAATAGAAGAAAACAGCCTGCATATATGTTCGGCTGGCCGGGAGCCCATCTCTTTGGTGACATGTAACAATCCCGTTGGCCAACAAAGGAAAAACGGACAGGTAAAAAAAAAAGGTGAGGATTGCCTAAGCCCTAGGCAGAGTTCAGATTCTAGAGAACGAAGCTGTTGGCGGGTTTGGTTTTCTTAGCTCAAACAAAAATATATAAAAAAAGAAAGTAATGTTAGCCTCCTTAACCCTACTTCTAGCGCCGGTTTCTCCCTCCCCACTGCTCTCCGTCAATCGCCTCTCACACATTCACACTTCTCATTCTCTCCCCGCTGCCGGTAAGCACACATGCTCTGTCTCTCTCTCTCTAGTAGATTGGATGATCGTATTTTACTCATCTATTTGCCATTTCTCGTAGTCCTTTTTTTGATTGAAGTAAGTTGTCCAGAGAATTTGTAGTAATTTAATGTGTTCAATGCGGAACTAGACAGACTTGTTGAGGGCGACATCGAGGAGGCTCGTTTTGGCAACAAAAATACAGTCGGTCTCAACAATGGCAGATGTAAGTTGATTTAAGTTACGAGCGCATGCTCCGGACGGTTTATTCCGGACGGTTTATTTTTTTGTGAAGGAATGTATTGTTTTGGTGCTAATTGCTTTGCTAATTTAATTGTCCGGTGCAATTGAGTTGTCGCTAAGAAGTAATTTTGAATTGTGCCTTAGGAGGAGGTAAATGTGGGGAATGTGAAGCGAAAGTTGGCAAAATTGTTCGAAGCTTCACTTAAGGCAACGGTGCCTAATGTGCCGGATGTAGAGCCGTTGGTTGCTGTTTGCACTGCAAAATTTGGTGATTATCAATGGTATTACACTCGCTTGTACGATGAAAATATATGTGACTTTTTAGTTATGGGATTGGCTTACCAGTGTTTTTAATACCCGTCTCTAGAAATAAATTTCCGTTTTGGGTTTCATATGAAGGTCTTTTTGGATGCTAAACTAGGATTTTGCCTTTGGTGCAGTAATAATGCGATGGGCCTATGGAATAAAATAAAAGGAAAGGAAACTGAGTTCAAGGGTCCCCCATCTGTTGGACAGGTATTGACATTGACGTTCTCTTTACTTTTCTATGTTCTTCTTGGTTATCATAACTTATTTGATCATGAATGGTGGTGATATCCGTATTAAACTTTGAATTGATAGTATCTGATAGTTATCTCTATTATTTTTCTGTATTTGTAGGCCATCATAAGAAATCTCCCTCAATCAGAAATGATAGAATCATGCTCTGTAGCTGGGCCAGGATTTGTGAATGTCACATTATCTAAGACTTGGATAGCTAAGGTGTGTGCTTGTCTTTAACTTATATATTTTTTTTCTTTGTATTTGGAACATTTCTTTGTCTTTTTATTTAATTTATTTATTTTGCTTGAGTGAAGGACCATCACTTTTACCTTTTGTAATAGATATCTTATCATAAGAAGAAAAGAAAAAAAGAAGAAGAAAGAGGGGTTTATTTTTATTGTAGATGATATAACAAATTTGTATGGTTGGTTAACTCTAAATATTGCTGCTGCAGAGTGTTCAGAAAATGCTAATTGATGGTATCGATACATGGGCACCACAGCTTCCAATCAAAAGGGCCGTTGTTGATTTTTCTTCACCTAATATAGCAAAAGAAATGCATGTAGGCCATTTAAGGTCTACTATTATTGGGGACACGCTAGCCCGTATGCTTGAGTTTTCAAATGTTGAAGTTCTTCGGAGAAATCATGTTGGTGATTGGGGGACTCAGGTAAATCCGGTTTTGTGAAAATGTGTATTTATTATGTAGAAGCTGTTTGTGTTTGATAAGGGCTTAAGTTATGACTTTAGTTTTGTTTTTATGTATAAACTAGTAAATGTCGTTGGTTTTTATCCCCTTTGAATCAAATCCATTAGCTTGTATTATTTATGTAATTTAAAAGCTAAATGATTTCTGGATGGAAATGGTGAATATAATCTCACTTTCTAGTTTTTCCATCATCTAACATGTTCTTAGCTCCAATAGGCCTTCCTAATTATATAAAGGTAGCATTGCATGATTTGATTGCTACCTTCATATTGCCACTTGGGTAATCTTATATTGACGTATAACTTAGAGATAACTCATAAGGATGAGATCCAGTACTCTGATTTTGCACACTTAAGAGACTAGATAACTGATGTTCTTTGTTCTGGCTTGAGTGTTGTGTTGTTCAGAGTTGAAGTGACTGGATCATCCATAGTTAAATAGCTATTGTTGTTTCATAAGCTTGAATTAAGAGTTATTCTATACTGTCGAGAAAATCTTCCCCTTTTCATCAGCACATTACATATATTGTCTCAGTACCATTACCATGTAGCTCACGGTTGTCCTATGCCTTTGCAGTTTGGTATGTTGATTGAATTCCTCTTTGAGACGGTTCCAAACTGGGAAGATGGTAATGGAATTGCTATTGGAGATCTGCAGGTAAGTGGAAACATCAGGATAATGTGGATTCTTGTTGGATCCTGTCTTGTTCCCTCACTAAGCTGATGTTGCACTTCTGCATTTTAAATCACAACTTGGTCCATTTAAGTAATAGTAATTAGTGATGCATTCATCATCTGCTTTTTAACTGGATCAATGGTATGCTATCAGAGATAAAATACACCCTTCATCGAAGGCAGTTGTATGTATTGACATTTTTATACCAGCAAGCAAGTAAAGATGAAATTTGGACAACGCCTGTTTAGGTTGGCACTATCACTGATTTGTTCCTTTTGTTTGTTTTTGTTAATAAACTGACAAGTCATTGGAATATATTACATTTGAATAGCAACTCTTAACAATTATTATTTCTACTAAAAGGAGATGTCAGGGAGATCGTGAGGTCAAACTGAATTGTTTTGTTAGGAAATATACCTCACCACATTTAAGTGCTCTTGTCAGTTCCTGCAAAATAAAATTGGAGTTAAGATGTGCTTCAAGATGATTTATTTTTTCATATATTCTCAAAAATGAAAAATTAAATGGACTTTGATGCTAACTCGAATCTCACTTTTCTAGGCATTCTATAAGGCATCAAGGGAGAGATTTAAGAATGATCCTGATTTTAAGGAGAGGGCACAAAAGGCAGTGGTTCGCCTCCAGGTGATTTATTTACTTTTGTAACTTAAGGATTGAGGTTGATCTCTCAAATAATTCAATGTCTTAGCAAACTACTAAAATATCTGATTATTTAGGGTTCACATTATGTCTGTTGAATCTCTCTATATAAGTTTGTCATGGCTCAACTTTGGACAGGGTGGGGAACCAAATTACCATAGGGCATGGGTGCAGATTTGTGAAATCAGTCGGAATGAGTTTCATAGGATTTATAGACGGCTTGGAGTTCATCTAGAGGAAAAGGTATGCAAACTTTTCATATCATGGTGCCAATTGAAAGTTATTTACTTTGGGTTTTTTCCTATTTTGTGCATATCGAATGGGAAAATTGTATATTATTAATTTGACTAACGGCAATAAAAGGCTGGGATGGGGTTGGTGCAGGTCTTAGGCTTGCATTGAGTAATAATTTCTTAAAATCACAACTGACCATGGCATGGATTTGATATAACGATCTGTGCTGACTATTCCTTTGTCAAGTTTTTGTATTTTTTTCTTTTTTGATTTGGAAATATCTGCCTTGAGTTTTGGTCAATGTTCCTTATAAGCTTTTAGTTCTAGATTAAAGTCTTTATGCATATGACTAAATGTTGAAGTAGCATAACTAACATGTAATCCATTTAACTGGATATGAGTTTTAGATGTAACAAAGTTGTATGTAATACAAGGGTTCAAGTGATGTGAATTATCCTAAGCTACATAAGATGGTTGTTTAGTTACACCTCTCTTTCTAATTTCCTTATGGTGAGGGATGGGGAGAATAAAGGGTGGGTGGACATCGAAGTAAAATTAACATTGTTAGCTGTAATGTGAGCTTCAATAATAGACCTGCTGTAACGACCAATGGAAAAGCGCTAGCTACATCTGCGCTATCACCCTAAAAGAACTAGTCAATTTGAAGTTTTCCTAAAATTTCTTATAAAGCTAAGTTTCACTTAATAACTAGGCAATGTGGGACTTAACACTCATGACTATCTTTATAAACTACTTATTCTATGTGAGCTATTCATTTTCTCAATATGGGACTGGGGTTTTACAAACTCCCTCTCTTAAACTCCTGACGTCCTCGTTAGGGCCATGTCATGCAACCTCTAGTACCACATAGTCTGGCGTTACTAGGTGGCTCTAATACCATTTGTGAAGACAATGTGATACTTAGCACTCATGATTATATTTATAAATCACCCACTCTATGTGAGCTACTCATCTTTCCAATGTGGGACTGGGGTGTTACACATGCAATACCTTAGGTACCTTTGTGGTATTCTATATTGCATGATCAATATGAACGACACATTACTACTTGATATTAGTGTTGCAATTAAATAAATTGAAAATGAGGAAATTATAGCCTTTTCATTATCGTTGCATGTAATGCAGATAGATCCTTGCCTTCATATAGACTATTAAGATCTTAGGGCTTGTTTGGTTTGCGGAATAAATCTATTCTTATGTTTAGTAGGGATCTATTCATTGGAATAGTTATTGCCATTGGAATACCTACTCCCTTACGAAGAGGAATACTTATTCCTCTAAAAAATGAGAGGAATAGCTATTCCAATGGGAATAGACTAGATTTAAAAAAAAAAAACACTATTATTTTTTATTTTCTTTCAATTTTTTTTTTCAAAAAAAAAAAAAAGGGCAAAAAACGAAACCCCACCCCACTTAACAATGGCTGGCCGACCACCCCCCGAGGCGATGTGGGGGTGGCCAGCCACCCCTTGGCTATTTCGTGGGTGGCCGACCACCCATTGTGGTGGTCGGCCACCCTATAGTTTTCAAATTTTTTTATTTTATAATTTAAGTTTTTATTTTATATATATAATGTGGGGGTGTTTTTAGTAATTTTGATTGTATTCCAATTAATGTATATGAGTTGTTACCAAACTAAAGATCAAGAATAACCATTCCATTCCATTCCACCACATTCTATTCCTAGGAATAGCTATTCCTTTTCCTAATGGAATAGTCATTCCGCAAATCAAACGAGCCCTTAGTGTATACTATTTTTGGATAAGATCTTATATTAGTAGTGAGTTACTGAAAAGTAGGCAACAAACTGATATGTATATTTACATATGTATTTTCTTGCTGACAGGGGGAAAGCTTCTACAATCCTTATATACCTGAGGTTTTGAAGGAATTGACTAGTAAAAATTTAATTGAAGACAGTGAGGGTGCCCGTGTGATCTTTATTGAAGGTTTTAATATACCTCTCATGGTTGTGAAGAGTGATGGTGGTTACAATTATGCTTCAACTGATCTAGCAGCTCTTTGGTTAGTTATTTTTACTATTATTATCTTCGTTTTAACCAACTTTGAAGTTGATGATTCCTTAGTAATTAGTTTTATGATCCTTTAGCTGTTCGCATATATTTATTTCTTCTACCCCTATTTCCTGTAGTATCCAATTTGCATAATTTGTTGAAGTATCTTAAATGTTAGTACCGTCAAAAGAATCACATTGACATTAGAATTGCTATAATTATGTAATAATTGCTTAATTAAGGCATAAATTTCGGATGAATTTCTATAGATTTTTGTTTCTGATATATTATGTGTGGGACGCTTAGGCAACTTTTTGTTAATCGCATAACCAATACTCATTGGGATATGAAACAGTATACTGTTTGATATCTAACATGGATTGATGCCTTGTGGACTTTCTCTTATATAAACTGGAATCTATAATAGTTGATAGTTTGGAATATTAACATTGCTGATTGATCAGTTAGATGCTTCCTTTTTTCGCTTGCCCCCCTCCCCCTTTTCGCCTTTGATAGGTTGCATATATGGGGATTTTTTCTCATTAACATGTTCATTTTGGATAAGGGTGCTGTTCTTTACACTTATGTAGTTATGTCTAAAGTTTGCATTACTCATTTGACTGCTGAGCGGTTGGGGAGTGATAGGAAGCTCACTCTTATTGACAGTGCTGATTACAATGTATAGGTATCGCCTTAATGAAGAGAAAGCTGAGTGGATTATATATGTTACTGATGTTGGGCAGCAGCAACACTTTGATATGGTGTTTAAGGTATGTGTTCAAAGCCTTATCTTGTGAACCTTTTTGTGGTGTTTCATGTAGGGCTGGGAAAAACCAGCTCGAACCTGAGCCGGCCCGAGCTGCCTTGGCAGCTCCTGATTGGGCTCGGCTCGGGATTGGTAACCAATTTTCGAATTTCGCCCCGACCCGGGTGGAATTCGGAATTCATTTTGGGAAAAAAACCTCGAATACCAACCCAACCTGACCCAAGAATATAATAAAAAATAACAAATATTTGATACCAAAAAACCCTAAGTGCCCCCAGCCTCTAGACGCTGTTCAAGATCTAAACTTCAAATCTCTTCTTCATCGCCTGTCTCATCCCAGCCTCCTCGATGCCATTCCCATCCCTGAACTTACCCACACTGTCACAACTGCTGAAGAACTCCGCGAAGATATCTTGAGCCCCAAGGGCCCCTTGGCGAAGTTAGGACTTGCGAACTCTGTTGCATGAAGCCACTCCTTGTTGTAGATTTGGCGATTTTGAGGGTTATTGAGCACATGGAGGTTGTAGATCTGTCCCAACCCAATGGAGTTAGGGTGCTTGAAAACTCCGCCGCTTGAAGCCCCTACTCGTCGTAGATCTAGTACTTCTAAGGGTTGTTGAGCACGTGGAGATCAGATATCTGGCCCAACCTGGTGGAGTTACAACTTGCAAACTTTGCTGCCTAAAGCCCCTCCTCCCAAGGTTGTAGATTTGGTCCAACCTGATGGTAAACCTGATTCTGAGCCGACCAGGGATTTTTGATTCCGCATGAAAATTCAAGGAATTCGGCTTGGGGTCGGTAATAGTTTCAGATTCCAACCACCTTGGGTCGAAATTCGGATACAGTCAAATTCTGCCTCAAAGGGGTCGGTAACGCCCTAGATTCATGCATGTTGTTTGTCATCAAAGTTATATTGTTGGCATCAATGTTCACAACTGGTAGTTGACAGTGATTTGAATTAACTGTCTTATAAGTCATGGGATAGTACTATTGCTAATTTGCAATTGGAAGTATAAAGTTAAAGACGCTTTTGCTTTTATATTTCAGGCTGCCAAACGTGCTGGTTGGCTGCCAGCTGATAATAACACGTACCCTAAAGCTAACCATGTGGGTTTTGGTCTTGTTCTTGGAGAAGATGGGAAGCGCTTCCGAACTCGCGACACTGAAGTGGTCCCGCTAGTTGATTTACTTGATGAAGCCAAGAGTCGCAGTAAAGCAGCCCTTATCGATCGTGGTATGGTGGTGAATAATATGTTTTTTTGTTTTATTTGTCAAATGTGGTTTCACTCTCTCTGTCTTGTTTTCGTAATCATGTCTATGGAATCTCTTTTATTTTACAGTTGTAAGACCTATGGCCAGTAATGTGTCTATATTGTTCATTGTTATGACAAGTTCTTACTGCTAAGCATATAAACTTAAGAAATCTTTAAATATTTCTTCTATTTTGGTTAGGTAAGGATGTAGAATGGACCGAAGAGGAGCTCGAACAAACTGCTGAGGCAGCTGGTTATGGTGCTGTTAAGTAAGCTTTCCTTACTTTTACATCTACATCAATACTATAAACAAAACTCTGTAAGTTCTTGCAGACTTAGTCTGACCTGTAAGTATCCCCACCAATCACCATAAGATATTGAATCTCTAGCTGTCCTACAAAGTTAAGGTATTTTGCCGTCATATAGTTTGAATTATTGTTGTTCATTTCATTTCCAAGGTCATGGTGATATTGATTTTTAGTTTATCTTTGATATTGAATTGCATCATATCCTGCACAGATAATTTCATAAACTCTGTAATTCTTTTTAATAGTCTATGAAATAGTCGAAGATTGGGATATTTTACACTGTTTAATCTTATATTTGTAGCTAGGAGATGGTGAATGTGAGATAGTAAGTGAAACACATTGTTGACAACTTAAGTGTGCGAACCTAAGTGCAAGTTGTTGCGAAGTAGTAATTCTCGGAAGTCCGAGTGTCGAACTAAGGGATTTGGGAAATAAAGAACACAAAAAAAAAAAAAAAAATAAAGAAAAATCTATGACAGATGATTTAGTTGAATAATGCAAATAAAATATATAACGGAAATAACAATTAAAAGAAATCGCTAAGGCATTGGGGTTTTACTTTTAACAAAATTATAATATTTATTTCGCAACTCATGTGATAATCGAAAAATAGATCATTGAATACCAAGAGAAAATATCACCAAAAGATTAATCTTAAAATTGATTGATTTTATTACGCAAAATTGGTTATTTGATTCGCAGAGAATCCAAAGCATTTACTGGACCCGTAGTTAACAATGAATCAAGGAATTTTGTAGAACAAAAACCTTTTTTCTAAGAATACATCATGCAATCAATTAAAAAGATCATACATTAAAATCCATAGAAGAGTTGAAAAATAAATACTACAATCTTATTAAAAGTTTCACCCCAAGCTTCAGCTAGAGATTTAGCTAGACATGATTATGTAAATAAATTTCATCGTTAAAATCCTAGACATCATGCTAGCAAAATAAAATAACTAAGAAGAAAATAAAAACAAATCTTGAACTGTCGCAGCTGTCTTCTTCGATCTGAAGCTTAACGTCTTCTTTTTTTTTTCCTGCAATTTTTCGGATCTCTTGTTTGTTGCCATGTTGCTTCTCTTACAGAGATAAGAGTCATTCTTCTTTTGGAATTCCTACAACTATAAGAATCTCAGTCTTCTATTTATTCTACGTCTCTCTTTTACACTTTGAACAAAATATTGCTTCTTCTTTTTATAAGGGCCAAAGACACCTTTTTTCTTCTTGGTTTTGTCATGTAATAGTATTAAAATGTTACTCAAATTCGTGGATCCAGCAGTTTGGTTTCACCTCTTGTATTACACTTTGGACTCTATCTTGGGCATAGGATAGACTTCTTCTTTTGACCCATCTCTTGGCCTTTACTCTTTGATTTCTTTTGTCATTCCTACATAACACAATTTGTTGCATTAATATATCATTTAATCTTAATATTAAGATTTGAACAATATTCCACAATTAAATATAAAATGCAAGAATTAAATTATAATAAAGTATGATAATACTTATTTTAATATAGAATATAAGCACTTTTAAGCTATTATCACACATCATGAAAAATGCGTTGTCATTGAAGATAAGGTCCTGAGAATATTACTTTTTGCTCTTTCTAGAAAATTTCCAAAGTTATACAACAATGTCCTGTTACACAATTCTTAACATTATGCTTAAAAAATTTGTGGTTCCAATACCTGGCATTTCTATTTTTCTCGAATGAGCATTGAGTGTTATTATTCTGATACTTTTAAAATGGTTTTGGCAGGTATGCTGATTTGAAGAACAATAGATTGACCAATTACACGTTTAATTTTGATCAAATGCTAAATGATAAGGTGCATTTACCATTCACTGATTTTGGATGTGCAGATTATCTGAAGCTAAGCTATGGAGCTATATATATATTATCAGTTTAACGTTAGAGAATACTTTAGCCAATGCCTACTCTTATGTTGGTCATGCTACTGCTTTCTATTGATTTATGAATCACCTTTAGAGTTGGCTATGAAGCTGATTGCTGCTAGTTATTATAAGGTTTTATTGCGTATTTAACGTTTCTCTCTACCCAATGTATGCTTTAGTTGTTACTATTGCAACTACTTCTTTGTTACCACTGCTATCACGCTTATTTGTTTCTAACTTCTCTAAAATTGGTATGAACAGGGAAATACTGCCGTATATTTGCTGTACGCTCATGCTCGAATCTGTTCAATCATCAGGAAATCTGGTAAAGACATAGAGGGGTTGAAGAATGTAAGTTTTCTTCCTACTTCCTGCTATATATTCCTCAACTTTTATGTTCCCCTTGGATTTGTACGCGGTTAAGTTTTGTTTCAAGCTGGTTGACGAATGTTAAGTTTTCTTCCGACTTCCAGCTATATATACCTAAAAGTTTTATGTTGCACTTGCATTTGTACACAGTTAAGCTTCGGTTGCCTCTAGCTTGACCTTAGTTAATCTCTTAAGGACTGAATTTTAACTAGACCTGTGAAGCTACATTGTTATTTTAATCCTAGATGCGTAAATGATTCAGCTGTAACTTCCACTTGTGATCGTAATAAAATGTTCTCAAATGGCAGTGCTGCTTTCCACTTTTATTCTGCTTGTGATCATTCCCTTCCTATCTCCCCAACACGGTACATAAGAGATATATAAAGAACTCAAATGACAAATGTCATATAAAAGTTCAAAAAAGAGGTGTCACCCTTGTACACGGTATATAAGAGAGAACTCAAATGTCATAAAATATCGAATTGTAGTTTTTTTCTTTTTCTTTTCAGATTGAAATTGTTTGCTTTTGTTTTGCACATCACATAGGAGTAAAGCAACTTCATATTGATTATAAGTTAATCAACATGATTAAACCTTCATAGTTTGTCTGGGTCCTAGAACCTAATCTTTAGGACGTGTAAATGCTTCTATCTTATCCCTGTAAGCTGTCTGTATATTTTAAGGAGTCAATTTTGTGAAATTATCCGGGCAGCTTGGATAATACTGGGTCATGTGGCTCAGCCAGTCAACTTGTTGAAATCTAATGTTTTTTGTTTCTTTTTATTTCTATTTTTTTTGCGATAGACTGGGGCACTAGTGTTGGCTCATGCGGATGAACGTGCATTGGGGCTTCATCTGCTGCAGTTTTCTGAGGTAAGATGTCGCTTGATTCTCTCTTGCTTCTTCACCTCAGGATGAATGTATCTTTAATAACCACATGATGTCTGGATCTGATTGCGGCATCTGCCATTTCACTTTTCAGATTGTTGAGGAGGCCTGCACCAATCTATTGCCAAATGTGTTGTGTGAATACCTCTATAATTTGTCAGAAGGCTTTACGAAATTCTATTCCAATTGTCAGGTATTGTTCACAAACGTTGAATCTTATGCTTTATAAGTATGATGTTGTGTTGATTAAATTGCACCTCGCAATGGTGTTTGGTAGAACAACGGAAGCAAGATGGGTTAGCCATCTCTGCCTCTATTCCTCTGTGAAATGGAAAGAACTTATTGTGTTTTTGTTCCTGATTTTCTGTTCACTGAGACGGCATGAGCAAACTACTGTTTCAAGTGAGATGTGATAAAAAAACATGCATGCGAGTGTATGAATATAAACACCAAAGCTTTCTGAATAACTCTTGTTTTATTGGAACTTTGGTAGGTGGTTGGGTCTGCTGAGGAAACAAGCAGACTCTTGCTATGCGAAGCTACTGCAATTGTGATGAGGAAATGCTTTCATCTCCTTGGGATCGTTCCTGTTTACAAGATATGATATTATACAATAGAAAGGGTTCAAAATACATTTAATTTGTGCCATTTGCTTTGTACGCTGTACAGATTGCTGCATATGGTTGCAAGTTTTGGCGGAAAAAAAATTCGGCCATGCAATGTGGTGGTTGGATATCTAGTTCCGGAATACTGGTAGTTATGTGAATGGAGCTATGTTGTTTATCAGCTTCTTTACTTGAGTTACAAACTGAATCGTGAAGCATGCATGAACGTAGGCCCGCCCACATGGAGCCAAGGCTTAGCTTGTGCTTCTTATAACTGTTGAGACTACTAGGCGACTTGAGTGATAGAAGAGAAATGATAAAAATATATTTATTACACATCTCATTTTTAAATCTACTAAGTTTAATGGTGAATTTATAACTTGGTTGTATGAAAATGTATAAAGAATATGTGTGTATTATTTGTCTTTCTCTTTATAGAATAACTTGTCTCAATGGATTGCATTGAGTATTACTTGAGAAGCAACCTCGCGAATTGCAGTAATATCTCAAAGTCTACGACTATGGGGAATGAAAATCAAGATGCGTGTAAATGTTTGGGAATAGGGAGTTACTTAAGATGGGTAACGTTATATGTCACCTCTATATTCCTCCCAGTGTCTTATTATTATTGAATTTTGATTTAACGATAATTTTAGAAGTTACATTAATATTAAGGGAACATAAGTGGGACAGTGACATTTAGGATTGAGAAATGTTACATGTACTTTAACTTTTACAAATGGAGTTTTATTAAGATGATGTGAAATTTATTCATCGGTACTCGTAGCATTTTTTTTAATTAATTATTTTTCTCCTACCAATTCATTGGCATTCACAAAAAGGTAGGATATGATTGATGGGGGGTTGTTTTGGGATAAGGTCAGCCGCCAGCACAAAATGTCCTCGCAATTTACGGATATTATCAGAGCCTAACATAGTCCAACACACAAAAATGACAACTTTTCTAGAAAAGTCATGAAAAATCTATTTGTTCTCAGTCTTCAAACTTGCAAGAATAAGGCTACAAACACGATCGACTCTATGCTTATCTAATTAGAAAGTGAGAAAAATCTGAAATTGGAAGGTGGCAGGGCGACAAGAGGCAAATGGGGCCTTGGGCAAATGGGGCTTGGCTAGGTTAAACGTTTCAAATTAAGGTGCAATTGGAAGTCTAGTTTTGCTTCCAGTTTTTCTTGGTGGGTGATTCCAACTTCAAAATTATATATACGAGAGGGTTTTGGCCCTTAGGGGTAGTTGAAAAGGGCCAAAATCCTCACAATTTTTTTTATTTTTTTTATTTTTTTCTTTGGCCATAGGGGTGGCCGAACCACCCCTCAGCCACCTCCAGGCTTGCCAAGGGGGCTGCTTAGTCACCCCTCATTTTATTATATATATATATATATATATATATATATTGTGCCATGCACATGTGTCAACACTCAAGTTGGCATGTGGTAGGTCGTTAAATATTAGACAGAAAAATAGACGAAGATACCAAGTTTGTCTTTTCCCAAACTATAAATATCATCTATGATACGAATGAAAGTACATGGGGTAAAAAATAAAATTTCCAAAACATAAGTACCAATAAGGTGTTTAACCCTATTTTTTATGAAAAAATACTATGTTCGGTTATTCTTATCTCACCAATAATGTGAGGAGTTAGCCTGGTGAAACAATGAGCACCGACAATAATTTCTCTAAATTTCAATCCAAATTTAAGTAACCAAAGCTTTTTTATTTTTGCTTCCATACTCAAATGCACCCCAAATCAACTTCTCTATTATTACTCTAAATTATTTAAATGTTCTTTTTTAATCATTTCTTTATTCTTTCATTTTCTCCAAACTCAACCACAAGACCTAGCAAGACCGTTATCATCTTGGCCTAGACAAGTTGCTAGACGTCAATGAACTCTTCTCGCTGAAGACTCCGTTCTTCCACAAGGCCATCGGCATGCACATCAAGAAGACTGAGGTCATTGAGGACGAGGTCGTAGAGATCCAGATCGACCTCCCCTCATCATTGATGCTACCTCCAAGATTGTCAGGCTGACCCTAAAGATGACGGAGATGAAGATAGTGTACGACCTGGGCGCAAGGCATTGGGGAAGGAGAACGTGCAAAGCGAGAACTTGTTGGAAAGAAAGAACTATCGTAAATAAAAGGAAAAAAAAAAAAAGAAAAGTTTTTTGCATTAAAAAATATTTAGATTTGAGTTATGGTACTAATCGAAATATTAGATGGTGCTGTAGTTGGATGCTAGTTTTAAGGAATCTCGATCTAGAGAAGCTATTGGAGTGAGATTTTGATTGGTTTTATCCAAATTTAGGGACGCAATTATTAGTGCCCGAAAGATCGAAATTGATTCAACTTTCTAGGAACGGCCTATTGGGGTCAAGAAAAGAAAATTTTCATTTACTCCTGCCACATGTTGTTCAAATTCTGCCCTATAATCCAGTGAATTTATAAACCCTAGATCGAACATCCTGCCATTTCAATATGTTCATAACAAATCGCGGAACATTCTTTGTATTCGATTGTCTCCGACCCACTTTCACTGGAAGTAGGGAAATTCCTTAATATTGCCGATGTTGGTTACTCTTTCTTTGATACAAATTCCTTTAGGGTGCTCCCTAGAGGTTAATTTATATGTAAGCAAAATTTGTTCATGTTTCAAATTCACTAAAAAGTATGCAGAACAGAGGTGAGCTGTGAGACATCAACATGTGAAACACAAAAACTTTGTCATGCTATTTTCAAACCGTGCAAATTCAAAGAGGTTTTTGCACATCATGAGTTCATTTGTACATGAAATGAAGGCCTAGAACCACCCAATAAACTACCTCTCCTACCCAGTGAAGACAAAGAAGATCCTCCTCTTGAACCCTTCTTCGATATGGTAGCCTTAGGAAGAGTGCTCGATTTATGACCATCTAAACCCCCTGCGTAGCTCTTGCATGCCTTCATCTTCTTTCTATGTGGCGGCGTCTTCTTCAGAAGATCCTCTAAGCTCTTCACGCTTGCTAGAGATGTGAAAGACTGTGACTTCCCTTCATAATATCTAGAAAGCCCTCTCCTGCATCAACAGTAACACCATCATTCAGTCCACCAACTTCGAAGAACTTCATAACACATGATCTAATCAATGAAAAGAGAGAACATGGGTCAGATCGATTTTGCTTACTTACTTCATAGGAAGATGGATCAGGAGCTCAGACAGTTCATATAAAGGCCCAGAGGATGAGGACGATGAACATGTCGATGTTGAAGAGGTTGCATCCTCTACCAATTCCGATGAAGACGATGATGCTGCAGAGTTTCTCGAATTTGTCGAGGACCCAATGGAGATCGAGTCGCAAATATCCTCCCCACCTTCCATGACTACCCATGAGTTTTCTTGCCATGCTCCAATGGCACGTCTTGAGTTTACTTGTTGATCACCCATTGAAGAAGAAGAAGAAGAAGAACAAACAAGCTCAACAGGTTTTGGAGGAGGAAGCATATATATATATATATATATATATGGTGTAACACGTAATCGAGTCTTGTGGATATGAATAATAATGTAGTGATAAAGGCTTGGAAGGCATGTACGTACGTTTGTTTATTAATGAAGAATCGATAAAAAAAAAAAAAAAAAGAAAACCGAATACTTTATTGGTTTTGATAATGTTTCCTTTCTCATGATGCTTCTTTATCCTAAAATTTGTCATTATCGACACCTTATGGTCTAGATTTATCGGCTTTCCCATACTGCTAGGAAAGAGGATAAGGCCTATCGAAGACATCCATATCTGAGTCACCGTCTATCTTTCTTTGTTGGGTGTGTTTCTAAGGTCAACATCTGGGCTACTTTGCCTCATAAAGCCATGACATATTTTACTCATTTTGCATATTTCAACGTTTCCAGGCACCATTCATTTCAAAAGAAAAAAAGGAAGGAAAGAAAAAAGGGCAAATTTTGTTTTTGGAGGGGTGGGGGGCATCCATAGCAGAAGAAGCTTTAACCAAGGTGGAATCTGTGTGTAAATCGATGAGTTTAGAGAACAATTTTTGGTGGATATGGCTATATTTTCCACTAAACTTTGTTTAACTACTTAACCTCACGGTACTGTCCAAGACGTCATTTTGTCCCCATTTTCACTTTTATGATTTAACAAAGTTTTCTATGTAAGAGAAAATCTCTTAGAATAATATCAATTTAATATACTAAAAATTTAAGAATAATTTCATTTAAGAGTACTGAATTATCGGTCTATTTGACTTAAGGGTACTGAACTTCAAAACGTCTCAAACTAAAGTATTAAAATTTTCAAATGTTTCAATTATAAGTGCTCCGTTAGAATTTTTTGTTAAATCATACAAAAATTCTCAAAATACCCTTCATTTTTTTTAGGAATTTTTTTTTTCTTCTAGGATTTAGGTGTTGGTCAGAATTTAACAAAATTTACAAAATACTCATGCCTGAATCTTTGAAAATTTTTATAATTTTTTTTTAAAAAAATAAACACAAAGGTATTTTGAAAATTTTGACAGGATTTAACGGCAAATCCTAGCGCAATACTTGTAATTGAGACGTCTTGAAAACTGAAACCCTAGTTTAAGATGTTTTGAAGTTCAGTACCCTTAAGTCAAATAAGATGATAGTTCAATACGTTAAAGTGAAGTTGTCCCAAAAATTTATCATTTTGAAGTGGTTTTTTTACCTGTTATTTACATCGGTACAAAATTTATTTGTGAAAAATGTCACTTTAATTTGGACACTGCTTTGCTTTGCCTCCTCACAATATTATATTCCTTCCTTGACCTAGGAGGCTCCCTCCAAGGATTCAATCTTGTTGCCTAATAGATCAGCTGCTTTGTGCTTTATCAATTGGACACAAATTTCCGATGGGGTCCCAGTGTTTGTGCGCATCATTATTATTATGGTCACTGAATCAACTCAACTGTTTTATTTACTGTTGCCACACCAAGATTTACCTCTTTAGGCTTGGTTCAGACAAGCACTTACTGTGGGGGCTGACTGGCGCAAACCCAAACCGGTTCGGTAGTACTATTTTTTACAGCTGTTAAAAAATAGAACTAGATTACAAAGCACCCAATCATTCTCTACACTAAAATTGGAATCTAATCCCGATACAATTAATAGTAATTCTAGAAGGCCCACGTCGGAGCCGGTAAGAAAGCACCGCGCTCCTTCCTTCATGGTGGCAGTTGATAGAGGGAGTTGTCGGAGACGCTCTCTATAAACAACGTGTAACTCCAATCAGGAGACAATATTAAAAGGAAAAAGACCAGTCATTTATAGATTCATTCGATCAAACTCACTCTAATTCTTGAATCTTCCATGACGATGAGGACATTTACCTCACCATGTGACTTAAGCGTTGGAGGTACCCACCGGCTTACATCGGCCGGCCTTAATTTGTCTCGTAATTTTAATTGTTCCTTACCGTGAACTTGGTAGCTAGTGTGGATTTGAGCATCATCAACTATTATTAGTGTTGATACGTCGTATTAATCTATCATCTAATCAGCTAACGTGACAGTGAAGCATTCTCCAAAAGGCAAGATTTATTGTCGATCGACAGTGAGGATGGTCTTAAACCCATTTACAAGCAGCAAAAAGTTTCCGTATTAAGAAAATAAACTAATATTTCCCGGTATCCAAAGGACAACATCTAACATTCTTCCCTATCAAGACTCTCATTTCATAATAAATTATATTATCCATACCCACAAAGACAAAAGTATTAATTATTTTACAATATATTTTTTTTTATCGATGTGGTACTCCAATTAACGTCGCGTGCGGGGTGTGCCTAGTGCCTACAACTTGCTCATATTTATTACTATAGACTATAGTCTATAGTGATCTATAACCAGAAGATTTATTTACAATATTTATTAGTAAATATCGGTATAATAAAGATTGGACGGCGTTGAGTTGGTATGAAAGGGAGTGAGGAATGAGGATAAGGAGGTTGACTAGGCACAGCTACGTGGCAAATTCTGATTGTCACTCAAACTGCGACCACATGCTTTTGCAGGTAGGGCTTATTCTTTGTGGTTTTCTTTTTATTTTATTTTATTTTATTTTAAGAGGGATCATAATTGAGATTTGAAAATTCTTGTGCTTGTAATCTTATCCACACCCACCGTAGGATCTTTGACTCTTTACATCACTGGCTGTTTTGACGCCCACAGAATAGACCAGCTGCCCCTCTTTTATAGGGCTTGTTTAGCGAGTGACATTACAAAACAGAACAGAACAGAGTAGTGGGTTGTTAATTTTTAAAATTAGTAAAAAGTGATGATGTGATATAAAATAAAAAGAATTTGTATAAAAAAGTAAAAAAAATTTTGTATTGTAGTGAATTTTTTTATTTGAATAGTAATAAAAAATTATTGATGTGATATAAAAAAGTGAAAAAAGTGAAAATGTTTTAATGTTGATTAGTAATGAAAAATATAAAAAAATGAAAAAAAAAAAAGTACATAAACAATACTATAATGTATTGTTCCTCGACAAACAAGCCCATAGTCTCAAGCTGCTGCTTGTTTTTCTGGTCAGCAATTGCACATATATCCTTTGCAATTGGTTATGCTTTAATAATAATAAAAAAAAAATAAAAATAAAAATTTTTTAAAAAAAACTGTGACATCATCGTGATTTGGACTTGTAATCCTTCTGTCTATCATGCTTCAAACATCTTCTTCCACCTTCACCAAATTATGGGACACGGCGACACTGTGCTGAGGAAGATTGAATTTCGTGTCTGGCCAATTTGGATTCTATATCATTACGAAGGAGAAATGCAAGAACAAGGCGTAAAAACAGAAGAAAAAAAATGAAGGGCGGATCAGGAAATTTGAAATGAAAATAAACTATTTCATGATCCGTATTATATTTTATAAATCTAATGGTGTATATGTTATCGTCAATTACATATACGGTAGATGTAACCAATTAAAAATTGGATCATAAATCCGTGGCAAAGACCCTTTGTTGGCTGGCTTGATGATGAATAGAAAACTCAAACTTGTTTAAACTTCTTTTCTTCTCATAAGATATTGATAATCTGTGTTCATCCTCTAAACAATTCTCATTTGTATCTCAGAAGAGCTATATATGCATAGAAAATATGTAAATAACTGATGACCAAAAAACAATGGATAAGGTTGAATCTCAACTTCCAATCCTGCGTTTCATCAGGAACAAGGTTTGCGGGTCCATACTCCATATAGGTAAGGTTGCAACGGAGTGAAAATTTCCAGGTTAGCAATAAAACAAACAGTATTAGACAAAATACAAAGAATCTCATTTCTCCACTAATGGTCTGGGGGAAAAGACTGCATCATCGTTGGAACTTCTTCCCTTGCAAATTCTCAAAACCACAGACCAACAGCAGGTTTTGCGTGTAAGATATCATAATGAGCATCAGTTAAACCTTAATATGTAAAAATGAATGGTATAGATCATAAGCTCAATTGATACATGAAAATCCATAAAATGTTTGACAAAGACTCATGACTGATACATAATGACTAAAATAGCATTTTACACTCAAAATTTACTATTACAGGGCCAATCTATCGAGGGAAATTTACAGGATCCAGGCTACCGACAAGAATCCCGAGATCAATGTCTTTGTCTTCAAACTTCTTGATAAATGGGTGACTCTGGAAGCAAAAAGAGAATTAGCAATCAAGATTCTGAATCATACAACATGAATTTCTGAAATTCAGAGGGTCGTACATCAAATTACTTACCAAAAGATCCAAAGACGATGATCTGTCGCGAGGATTTTTTTGGATGCTGCAAGCACAATCGGAAATGAAATCAGCATAGAGAATTTGTGAACTGAAAACTATCACATGAAAGAGTTGAACATTTCTGAATGTGTCGATCCAATTGAAATATTATATTATTTTGAAGACAATGGTGGTTTCAATGATCCTGTTATTTAGATTCTTCAGAGTCGGGACATAGATATAAACACTAGACATGCAGGAGTTTGTCCCGCATTTCTAGGAACATTACGCTGAGAAATTGAGAATCAAGTAGAATGCGGATGATGGAAACAATTCAAGGATAACTAATAAAATTTTTTTGAGAAGTTATTTCATCAACCTTGTGACATGGTGGACAATTATTTAGTTACAACTTCAAGCTAATCCTTTGGGATGATACCCTATAGAAGCAGGTCTGAGCTGCTTTCTTCGAAAAGTTATGAAGTCAATAAAGGGTATCCAACCTCTAACGTCATGCGAATCGGCTTAAACTAAATAGTGGCTTAGTCACCATATACATCATTTTAAGACAAGAGAAGGCCTTTATCAGGTTGGAATGAAGTCATTACATATCTTCGTTCAAGTTCAGCCTAAGTTCTCTCACAAAAACATTATAGCAACAATGATAAGATGACGACTCCTACTTCTCAAGCAAATCAAATCAATTACTTGAGACAACCTACATTTGACAGAGAAAGCTGACAATAGATGTTGTATAGCTTCAACAGGGTGTGGAATTAGACTACTCAAAAACCAAACATCAACTTGAACCATACGAGGTGCACAGCTCAGGCTTAATAAATCCAACTATGCTGGGGAACAGTTTGAGCCATGAGATTGTGAACTAGTTTCACATTACGTAGGCCCCAAAAGGATAAAAACATTCAAATGGCTGGTAATCCAAAGTCCAAAAGCTTAGATAATGAAGGAAAATAAAAAACATAGACTTGAAGGCTAAGATAAAGTCAAAACTGCGACACACTAACAAACAACATAGAATGCGACTTGAACAATAGAGTTTATTACCAGGCTGAGACAAATGAACAGAATTCAGGGGAGAACTGATCTGCTGGAGCAGAAGGTGGAGGGCTTTCCACAATTGCCTCCAAAAGCTCATAAAAGCTTGGCCAGCTTTGCTGATCTTCAGATTGCATATAAGGAAACCGTCCTATTGCACACTCAAGTACTACCATGCCCAGACTCCAAATATCACTGCTATAATCATAAGTACTCCCACTGATTCTCTCTGGCTAAAAGACAAAAACAAAACCATTATAATATGCTTCTTTTTCTTTTGGATGAAACATAACCCATTAGATTATGTTTCATAAGGGCTTTAAATAAGAAAACAATGTGTTTTAAGCACTAAAGCAAGAAATTGCAACAGATAAAATTGGGCCAACAATTCAGTGGTTTAGCATGATATAGAAGGTATGAAACTTCACCTACCGACATGTAGTTATAAGTTCCCACAAACGTATCTCTTTGACCCATAGAGCTAGCTAGCACTGCACTCACACCAAAATCAGTAATCTTCACCTCCCCTTTGTGGTTTACCAGCAAATTGGATGGTTTAATGTCCCTATGTATTACATGTCTTTCATAGTGCAAATACACAAGACCCTGTAGAACCTGAATTAAAAATGTAGATCTTTAGCCATATGACAAGACTTACAAATTATATAGAGTTATCAATCTTAGCTTAAACCTAAAATCCAGAAGAAATTAGTTCACATACCTGCTTACAGACAACTGCAAGATATGGTTCAAGAATTGTTTTAACTTGTCTGATCACATCCGCCAGAGAGCCACGATCCATGTATTCTAGCACAAGAGAAATGGCTCCATTGTGATAGAAGGAATGGTAGCAAACTACAACATTTGAACATTGAGCTGCTTGGTTTATTTTCAGCTCCTGCACAATCTGCTTACGGATCTCTTCTTGTATGTTCATTTGGATAACCTGTAACACAAACTTCCTAGTTAACAGAGATATGACTACCTAGATAAGAAGTGCAATTGTCTGAATCATTTAAGATCTTCTAGTATATGTAACACTGAGCTCAACATACTGCAATTGCAAATACTTGGAGAGAAGATGTCAAAACAAGTAGTAAGCGAAGATGTTAACCTCTATTATTCAACGTATAGATAAAACTAAGACGAAAAGATGCCATAATAGGTATAGTGGATTATATAAAGGTTATTAAGAAGTGGACAAGAATGCACCACACACTTCAACTAGAAAAGCAGGCCAACAGATTTCCCTGTTCTGCCAGTCTGTAGTTTTGTATATAGTGACTGTTTTGGTCTTACCCATGTCTCCACTAATTAAATTTCGGTAACCTCCCATAACTTTTTAAAGTTCAATTTTCAAAACAATCCTGCCATTTAAAGTAGCAACTGCCCAGGCCATAATCTCCCTCCTCATCTCGCTCCATGCTTTGGTTGCGGCATATTAGATTTATCTGAATTGTATTTCAACCGTGATCTTCACTGGTTGCTAGCACTTGTATATATAGAGAACCAGATTACAAGAGTTTGAGATAGAGAAGGTTTCTATCTAGGAGAGTTTACATAGAGATAGGATTACACTAAAGGATAGGCTTAATTTAAACCTATTATGATCTAAACAAATATAACCGGTTAGAGTTTTAGTCTGAGTCTAACCGGTTTGTTTACAATTCAAACTTTAGAAGTTATCTCTTATCTTCGGTTGAAGATAAGAGACCTTTAGCACTCGGACTCTTTGACAAGAGTCCGAGTGCTTTAACATCCCCCCTCAAGGTCAACGGGGAAGCTTACACGTTGAGCTTGGAGCAAAACCATGGAAACCGATTTGAAGCAACCGGTTTGGTTAGAACATCAGCTATTTGTTCTTTGCTGGGGATGAACAGAATTTGTAGAGTCTTGGCAGCAACATGATCCCGAACAAAGTGGAAATCAATTTCCACATGTTTGATTCTAGCATGGAAAACCGGATTGGCTGCCAAGTATGTGGCTCCAATATTATCACACCATAACTTTGGAGGAGAAGGAAGATGGACATCAAGATCTCGAAGAAGGTACTGAATCCATAGCAGTTCGGCAGTGGCATTGGCAACGGACTTATACTCAGCTACTGTACTCGATCTGGACACTATCGGGTGTTTCTTAGAACTCCAAGAAATTACGTTGGATCCCAAAAATACACTAGCCGCCAGTAGATTTTCGATCATCAGGGCATCCGGCCCAATCCGCATCGGAAAAGACTTCAAGAGTAGATGTATTCGACCGAGTGAGTAGAAGACCATGAGAGACCGTGTGCTTTAGATAGTGTAGTATCCGTTTGACAGCTTGCCAATGAAGTTTAATGGGCTTGTGCATAAATTGACATACTTGGTTTACTGCAAAGGCCAGGTCTGGGCGTGTGAGAGATAAATATTGCAAAGATCCCACGGTACTACGATAGAGCAAAGGATCGTCCATAGAATCACCATCAAATGCTGAGAGAGAACTTGAAGAAGACATTGGAGAGGAAATTGGCTTAGCTTCCAGCATATTGGTACGCTTGAGGAGATCAAGTATATAGCGTCTTTGAGAGAGTAAGAGACCAGATTTCAGTGGAACAACTTCCACACCGAGGAAATAGTTGAGCTTGCCAAGATCTTTGACTGCAAACGAGACCCGAAGCTGCTACAAAAGATCAGAAATAGCTGCTGGAACAGAGGTAGTGATGATGATATCATCATCATAGACCAAAACAAACATAGTTAATGATGTAGTCCGTAAAATAAAAAGAGATGAATATGCCTTAGAACTAGTAAAACCCAGATCATATAGTTTGGTGCTCAGTCGGGCAAACCAGGCCCATGGGGCTTGTTTCAAGCCATAGAGTGCTTTTTGTAGTTTGCAAACATGATTCGGTAGACTTGGATGAGAGAATCCGGATGGCTGAGAAATATAGACTTCTTCATCAAGAAAACCATGTAGAAAGGCGTTTTGAATGTCAATTTGACGCATATCCCAGCCGCGAGAGTAAGCCAAAGATAACACTGTCCGAATGGTTGTAGGTTTAAGTTTTAACAACCGGGCTGAAAGTCTCTCCATAATCTAGACCAGCCTGTTGATGAAACCCTTTAGCTACAAAATCAGTTTTATGCTGTTCAATAGATCCATCCGCCTTTCTCTTAACTTTGAACACCCACTTGCAGCCCACTAGATTTGTAGCTTGTTGAGGAGGAACTAGAGTCCAAGTCTGATTCTGAAGAAGGGCATTAAATTCTGTCTGCATAGCTTGTCTCCATTCAAGTATTTTGACAGCATTGGAATAGCAAGTAGGTTCGGCAAAATCGGAATCTTGTACAGCCAAATTTGCATTGAATGGGAAATAACCAAGTGAATTTGCTAAAAGCATCAATAAATGTAACATAATATTTATTTCCATTTGATGAAACAACGGGGGAAGGACCCCAAACATCAGAAAATAAAAGTTCTAAAGGACGAGTGCAAATTGTACTAGATGTAGGAAAAGGAAACTGATGAGCTTTTGCTTGCTGGCAAGAAGCACAGGAAGCAGCCGACTTATTGGATGAAACTGGAAGGGAAAATTTGGATAGCACGTGCTTCACAGTGCGGAGAGTAGGATGGCCCAAGCGTTTGTGCCATTGTTCAGTAGAGGTCCTTTCACCAAGAAGAGTAGTAGGAGATGGGGAATTGGTGAGGGAGGGTAGGGCAGCAGCTGATATAGACCATGCTTAAGAGGACCCTGGTGGAGGATGGACTTGATTCGGCACTCCTTAATAACAAAAATAGAAGAATGAAATTCAAAAAATACAGAATTGTCATGAGCAAATTTATTGACAGATAATAAATTTTTGCATATAGAAGGGACATGAAGTAAATTTTTAAGAACAAAGGAACAATGTGGACAAGAGATATGTGAAGAACCTATATGATTGATGGACAAACCTGTACCGTTTCCCACACGAATCTGGTCAGAACCCGTGTATGCATCTGAGGAGATGGTGAGATTGTTCAAGTCATGAGTGAGGTGGTGAGTAGCACTTGAGTTCGGGTACCAACTATCATCAATAGGTAGACTGGGAGAGGAGTAAAAAGCCTGCAATGATGACTGAGAATCATTCTGAGAAGATTGATCAAACCGTTGGTAATAGGTACTGGCATAATGGCCAAGCTTGTTGCAAATCTGGTAGATGGGTCTGGAGGAATTGGCGCCATGAAGCTGCTGGCCACGGCCACGTCGGCCAGAGGAAAGACCACGCCCACCAGGGAAGGTACTACGATAGCCACGACCATTGGGGAAACCACGACCTCGGGCACCATTGAAGCTGCGGTCACGCTGGCCAAAGTGGCTAGTGTTGGGTGCAGTTACATGAGCAGTAGCATTAGAGAGAGTCATGGTAGCCATTTGTTGCTCGAGTCGCATTTCATGAGCTAGGAGAAGGCCATCAATGTCATCACGAGAGATGGGATCTATGCGAGTAGTTACGGAGGTAACCAAGGGATCAAACTCAGATCCAAGACCGGCCAGTAGGAAGGAAACAGCCTTAAAATCATTGAGGGGTTGGCCACAGGCAGCAAGGGTATAACTGAGAGTTTTTAGTTTATGAAAATAGTCGGTGACAGATGAATTACCTTTCTTCAAGGTAGGTAGCTGGAAATGCTCCTGCATGAGCTTGGGAAGCAAACATCTTCTCCAGTGATTCCCATAGTGCACGAGAAGTGGTGCAGCCAACAGCATGGGATACATAAGAATCGGATAATGTTGAGACCAGAACACTATTGATAAGCTAGTCTTTTTGGTACCAAGAGAGGTAATCCGGGTTGGCAATCATAGCAGGAGAGCCAGGAGCAGTAGTGGGATTGACAATCAATTGAGTAGGAGCAGGAATCGTGCCATCAATGAAGCCATAAACATCTTGACCGCGGAGATACGCCAGAAGATGAAACTGCCAGGCCATATAGTTGTCCTTGGCTAGTTTGATTGAGGGAGAATGATTCATATGCGGAATATTGAAGATCAGAGCGGGTTGAGCAGAGGTGGAATCAGCGGTAACACTAGATTCGGCCATTGAATAATGAAGGAGAAAAGACAAGAAAGAAAGAGGATAGACGTTTAGTCTTTTAGTAGCTATGATACCATATTAGATTTATCTTAATTGTATTTCAACTGTGATCTTCACTGGTTACTAGCACTTGTATATATAGAGAACCTGCTTACAAGAGTTTGAGATAGAGAAGGTTTCTATCTAGGAGAGTTTACATAGAGATAGGATTACACTAAAGGATAGGCTTAATTTAAACCTATTCTGATCTAAACAAATATAACCAGTTAGAGTTCTAGTCTAAGTCTGACCGGTTTGTTTACAATTCAAACATTAGAAGTAATCTCTTATCTTCGGTTGAAGATAAGAGACCTTTAGCCATAGTACATTGGACCCTCTTGTATAACCAATGGTGATAAAGAATCAGTTCCCACCTTCACACTTGACTCTAAAAGAATGTATACAGCCCTTGTCTGATATGTGTTAAAACTAAAAAGGCTTCATATACTCCTTATATTCAATGAGGTTCGAAGTTTAAACTTCATTTTCATTACTTCATGTGACATGAAACCGTATGAAGTTCAAAACTAAAGGCAATAATTATATGAATACTAATTAATAAAGTATTATATGGCAGGTCCAAACATTGACAAACAATTGCTAAAACTGGTTTTGCTGGTATACCTTCAAGGCAAATAATTTTCCAACCCATTTATGGCGAACAAGTTGTACTACACCACCGCTTCCCTTTCCAATGACTTTGATAGTCTCGAGATCTTCCAATGAGAATTCAAAATCTAGCTCCTTAACATCAGAAGGCTGTCCAAACACAACAAACAAAGCTAATGTTATTATGCTTAAACACTGTATCTTAAAGATATAAGAAAGAATAAAGAAAAAGTGAGACCTGGACAATATAATTAATGTATACATAACAAGGACATATACAGAAAAATAAGGGAACACAGAAACAAAACATGAAGGTGAAAAGCCCAAATGGATAAGAAGCCAAGTTATTGAATAATTCTATCATCGGAGGCTTTGGACTTGAATACGTTGGACTTATCTTTTATTAGTGGATGGGTTGATATCAAATTTAGAGCCTTCAGAGTCCAACACTTTCAAAATTACGCCTGAAAAGGGTCAGCATGCCATCCTCAAGAATGATGAAAACAGTTAAAAATTGGGTCTGGTTAACAGAAGGGGCAAGGAAACTACCAAAACAGTATATTTGAATAGTAAAAATTTAAAATTGGACCAAAAGCATCACTTCTCATTGTTGAAGGTCAAACCTATGTAGGGTTAACTTAAACACGACCAGCAATGTGGCTGATGTCTTCTTAGAGAAAATAATTCACTAAGGCCAACGAGAGCAACTAGTTGGCATAGCAAAAGGCAAAAGTAGAACTGAACTAGTATCATCTTAGTTTTGCAGCACTGCTATACCATTTTGTCCTCATTAAGAGACTCACTAGCACTGAGTAGCACTGCAGAACTCCCCCAAATTCTATCGATTTTATTCATCCGGATTGGAATTCAAATAAATCATATGGTAATTAAAAATAAAACAAGCACATATGATTGAATACATACTCTAACGTAACATCAAATGAATTAGCCGACAGCTGATAAATAACATTTTGAATCAGTCAAACACAATGTGAAATGGAGTGCGGTAATATAAACCCACAAAGTAGGATCTGAAACAAGATAAGCTTACACGAGATTCCTTTTCTTCGGAGATGAGCCGCAACCCTTTCTGGTTTAAGAGCAGATCGCCATCATGAAATGTGCCACTTGCAGTCCTGGAAATTTACATATACTTTAAAACAATTAAACAGAAAAATTCTTAACTTGCTTTTTGGTTGCCTATAAAAGAAAAACTGAAAATATGGTATATGATTTTGCTATTTTAAATCCCAGAACTTGAAAATAGAAACCAATTTTACCAAGTAGAATAATTCAAAAGTCCTAGTCGATTTGGGCAATCAGTTTCTTTGCTCCAAAAATTATAAAATATATGTTAGACTAAAAAATTAAGTTAATTTACACTTTGAGCCACAATGTGTCCGAAGCTGATTATCAAAATTCATAAGCCAAAGATACAAGATTTCAGTTTCTTTGCTTTTTTCTATATTTTCTCGGTGACCAAACAGACCTTAAGCATTAGAGGATCAAAGAACCAAAGAAAGAGAATTACAACAATAGTGGGCAATACAAGGATCGATCCTTTCCAAGTAACAAAGACAATCCAAAATCCAAAAAAAGAAAAAAACGAAGCTCGACCTAGCAGTAGAAATAAGAACAGTGAAATGGAACAGAGAAACTCACAGGAAGGATGTGATTGGGGTTTCTTGGGCGGGCACAGAGAGCTTGAGCTGCTTCAATGGCATCTTGGTCTTCATCTTTTTGCTTATCACGGTTCTCGATCGATTCTACTAATTCTAGGGTTTCAATCCCCCAACTCACAGAGAGAAAGAGAGAGACTGAGAGAGTATTAGAGTATTACTCTGTATCGAGAAGGCGAAGATTCAGTCGTCGTTTACTTGTTAAAAGTATAATATAATTCGAACGAAAAAGACCGCGCAAATTGATCAAATGGTAATAATATGATTAATTTCCCTTTCTTCACTTTGTTTATCTTTTTTTGGGTGTTCAACGAATCAACGCCCACAAAAAGAAGGCACTAAGCCTGTTTATATTAGAGGGCGTTTGATTGGGTAATTTCTTTTAGTTTTTTATGAAAAGACTAAGGCCCGTTTGATAACCATTGTTGAGAGGAATTTTTATTTTTATTTTTTTAATATTAATAAAATAAGATTGATGTGATATAAAGCAAAAAGAGTTTTAAAATTTGTTTATGAAAAAGTGAATGCATTTTGTTTTGTAGTGCTGCTTTTTTTTCTTTTTTCTTTTTTTATAAGAAGTGAAAAAAAATGAAGGGAATGAGAGAGGGGGTTATCAAACAAACAGAGCCTAAATATATTTAGTATATTATTGTATAACTGGAGTGACAGTAAAAATTTGTTATTAGATTAACACTTGATTTTTTTTCAAGTGCTGATCCGGTACTTGATGTTTACTGCCACGACATCCAGTTGTATGAAAATTGTACATGAGTCTACTAAATAGCACTATTTTTTTTTTGTAAATTTTAAAAGATTATATAGTTTGTTTGCACTTAAGTAAAATAAATTCAAATACATAAAGGAATGTGGATTCCCTATGAAGAACATTCACATCCGACTTGGCACATGTTTAACTAAATAATACATTTTTTATTTTAGTTATCAATTTTTCTAAAGCATCTATATTTGACTCGACATTTTAGTTATTCATTTTTATTATCCCATTTAAAAGAATGTTTCTTTACCTATTTGTACTATTCCCAAAAAATGAGAGATAATCAAATTGAATATTTTATTCCTTTTTAATTTATTTATTTTTATTTTATCAATTTTTGAACTACAACACTTAGCAAATTTGCTGAGCATCGTAACTGTTAATCAAATTCTTAGCTAAAATGGTTAATTAGTCGGATAATGAGATTTTTTTTTTTTTTTTAAAAAAAAAAAAACATTGCTACAAAGCTAGCCAAAATATTACTTTTGGCTATAGGTATACACTGCACCATATGGGCAGATAATACCAAAAAAATGCTTAACATTTGGTTAGTTAATTTTTATTAAGGATTTGACTAACAGCTACAACGCTCAAAGAATTTGTTGAGCATTGTAGCTTAACAATGCAAGAATTAATTAATTAATTATTTTTTATTTCTTTTTAAAAAAAGAATTTGGTTCTCTCTCATTTTTTTAGAATAGTAAAAATAGATAAAAAATAATAATATTTTAAATGAAAAATTGAAAATTGATAGCTAAAATGTTTGAGTGGATATATATATATATATATATATATATATATATATATATATATATATATATATATATATTTTAAAAAATAGATAGATAAAATAAAAAGAAAAAGTGTTATTTAATTAAATTTTAACTAAATATTTATTGAAAATGATGTGAATGCTGAGTGCTCTAACATTTGGCTAAATAAATAATTCATAATTCATAAATGAATGACCATAACTAAATTAAATTTAAAAATGTCATATTCCCCAAAAAACCCTAATATATTTGGAGCTTCGAATACAGGGGCAGTCGGGTAGATAATTTACCTGGATTTTCCTATTTTATTCACCGAGAGAGAGAGACAGAGAAAGAGGATCAAAATCCAAGGAGATTTTCTTTTTAAGGTTCTTGTTGCTCCTACTTTTATGTTTTTTAGGCTTATTGGGGTGGACCGTGAACAGTGGGCACAGTGAGTGAGCATATACAGTGGTCAGTGGGGGAGCAGACATGCCAACAAATTTACGGAACCGAGGCGTTACACTAAACTAAAATTCACAAGCCAGTCTGAGGTCCGGTCCTGTCGCTGAGACACACCTTCCCGTGTCCCTGGCGCAAACGCCAAGCCTTACCGTACGTTACAGTCTCGCTCTGTCGTGCTTAAAGCTCACTCTCGACTCTCGAGCACTGGGAGAGTGGGCTAGCATTTCTATAAAGAAAAAGAGAGAGCCGTTACCCTCTTCAAGTCGAGGAAGAAGAAGACCGTTGCAAATCACTTTTAGTAGAAGAAGAAGAAGAAGAAGAAGAAGCATTGCTTGCTTGAAGATAGAGGAATGGCCAGGGGATTCAGGCTTATTTTTGCGGTTTCACTGTTGTTCATGCTCTTAGGTCCGTGCTTGATAATCCCAGATTCTTCTTCTGCATCTCTCTCTTTTTCAAATATTGTTCCCGGGTTATATAATGTGTGTTCTGTTTTCTTACTTTTTGAATGTTTGAGGTGAAATTTCTGTGTGTTTGTTTTGCGTTAATCAGATCTTGATTCTTTTTAATGGGATTAATCTCCGATTCTCAACAACAACTGGGTCTTTCTTATGAAAGCCTATCTTATCTTCATTTTGAACAGTGTTTGAGAGAAATGTCGGTGCATTAGTAATGGAACTTCTCGAGCATTTAAATTCTAAACTACTGACGTTTGTTTAATTCGAAAGTGCGATTAATTCGAGGAATTTTTTAGGGCTGAAACAAGTTCAAAAGTCATGCTAAATATCAGGTGTTTGCGTGTAGTCTCACAATAAAGCATTGCAAATAAATATATTTCTATTTACATAATACTCTTATTGTCATATTGTTCTAGCACAGATGACAAGGGGTCCCCAAACTCAATAATTGAAATCTAGCTGTAACCCACTTTACAATAATGCAAATGCAAGTGCCAGGTAGCAGAGCACCCAAAAAAGAACACCATGAATGTTGCAACACACTGTGGACCCAAGAGAAGTTATGCCCTAAAGAAAATCATGAATGAATGCTAACGAAATTAACGAGGTCATAATTAAGTTCTTTCCATCAGATAATACACCATACTTCAACAAAAACGACTTCCACTCAAGCATCAGAACTGCTCTCCTACTCACTGCAATCATAAACAATGGGGCTTTGTAGTTTTAACAGTGTAGTTTGGCTGCATGACTGCTCTCACCTTATGTGAACAATGCTCTTATTGTCTCTTCTGGTCTTTAAGGATAAGGACTGCATAATAAGTCATTTGTTTTTTTTTTCTATGTCATATGTGGATGGTTCTTACATGTTATTACCATTTAAAATGCAATCCTTTAGCTGGCCGTGTTGTTTGTATAATGCAATATGGTTTTTTTGAGGAGTTGTGACTTTTATCTGAGAAAAAGAGGAGCAACCAATCTACAATTGTGTAAGTGGCTGATAATGACCTTGGCTTCTGGTTGTTCTCTTGTTTGACATGCCTCGGCTGTTTATTTCAGGACTATAAATTTTATCAATTTCTGTGACAGATCTCTGCAGGGGAAGCACAATTGGAATTTGCTATGGAAGAAATGCTGATGACCTCCCCACCCCTGATAAAGTGGCCCAGCTGGTTCAACTTCATAACATTAAATATGTTAGGATTTATGACTCCAATGTTCAGGTTCTCAAGGCCTTCTCAAACACTGGAGTTGAACTTATGATTGGAATTCCAAATTTAGACTTGTTGCCATTTTCCCAGTTCCAATCCAATGCAGACAGCTGGCTGAAGAACAACATCCTTCCTTACTATCCAGCCACAAAGATCACATGCATAACTGTTGGTGCTGAAGTCACAGAAAACCCCAATAATGTCTCTGCCTTAGTAGTGCCTGCCATGAAAAATGTTCTCACAGCCCTTAGAAAAGTTGGTTTGCACAAGAGGATCAAAGTTTCAACTACCCATTCCCTTGGGGTTTTATCCCGATCATTCCCACCCTCTGCGGGGGCTTTTAATAGTAGCCATGCATTTTTCCTGAAGCCCATGTTGGAATTTCTGGCTGAGAACCAGTCACCTTTCATGATTGATATTTATCCTTACTATGCGTACAGAGACTCTGCAAGCAATGTGTCTTTAGACTATGCTCTGTTTGAGTCATCCTCAGAAGTTATTGACCCAAACACTGGTTTGCTGTACACAAACATGTTTGATGCCCAGATTGATGCTCTTTATTTTGCACTGATGGCTCTAAATTTCAGAACAATTAAAATCATGGTCACTGAAACTGGCTGGCCTTCCAAAGGATCACCTAAGGAGTCAGCTGCAACTCCTGATAATGCTCAAACTTATAACACTAATCTGATTCGGCATGTCATTAATGATACTGGTACTCCTGCAAAGCCTGGACAGGAGCTTGATGTTTACATCTTCTCTTTGTTCAATGAAAATAGGAAGCCAGGGTTGGCTTCTGAGAGGAACTGGGGTTTATTTTATCCTGACCAGACAAGTGTCTATAGCTTGGATTTCACTGGAAAAGGTGCTGCAGTACTGACTACAGAGGCAAATGTTACCAGTTCGAATGGAAGAACATGGTGCATAGCTTCGAATAAGTCCTCTGAAATGGATTTGCAGAATGCCTTGGACTGGGCTTGTGGTCCTGGGAATGTGGACTGCACTGCTATTCAGCCTAGCCAGCCTTGTTATGAGCCAGATACTACAGTCTCTCATGCATCTTTTGCTTTCAACAATTATTACCAGCAAAATGGGGCTACTGATGTTGCTTGCAGTTTTGGAGGGACAGGGGTTAAAGTTGATAAGGACCCAAGTAAGTTTATTAGGATCAAACCTCTTTTATTAGGCAACATTTCTATCTTAAGGTTGGGTGTTCTCTACTCTTTCCATATGACTATGCTCACAATCATCTTCCCCCCCCCTTTTATGGAGGTACAAGAAAATTTACCTGTCCCTAGCACATCAGAGTCAGCTGCTTAAGAGATGTAGTCAATCTATGAAAAAACATGAACAAGTGATTTTTTTTTTTTTTTATGCCCTTGTTTTTTAAGAGATCAACCAAAAAGTTCTAATGGAAAATCAAATGCTGGACTAAGAGGCGAGATGTATTTGATGTGCACTTGTTTTGCTGTGTTTTAACGTTGCCAAAATTGCAGACATAGCATGGACTTTGCTTGTCAATTTAACCTTTTAAGTTGCTCGTTCCTTTTTTATTTTATTTTTTTCTTAAGGTCTCCATTTAGTTTGTACCCTCCTCCAGTTTGTGAATGGTCTGGCACATTTGAATAGGACTGTGAAATTGAGGAACTGCTTAACATAATTTTATCAGTTTGACCAGCTGTTTCATGATTCATCGAAGTGTCTGAACTGCCAACATATATGTTTTATTTATGAAGTTCTATGGAGAATTGTTTTTTTTTTTTTTTCGTTTTTTGTTTGAGAGGCTGTGGAGAATTACTATGTTATCACATACATGTTCTATTTATATAGTTCTTTATCTTTGTACAAAACTCTCTAAACATGTATTTGTACTTTCCATGCAGGTTATGATAATTGCTTGTATATGATAGCTGGGTAAGTTCATTCAATATTTGATCCAACCTTCTTCTTCTTCAATTTTTTATTTATTTTTTAATAAATAATTTTAGGTATCAATTTCACACTTCAAATATTCATGTTTGACATGCTGTTCGTTTGGTTATTAACACAGGAGCAACAAAACTGTGTCAAGTAATACAACAGCAATTTCTTCAACTTCTTCATCTTCTACACAGAATGAAGTTTCCACTTGGGTTTTTAGTTGTCTTCTCGTGACTTTCCTCTCATCCCTTTTGCCCGTGCCTGATAAGTTTGATCTTTCAGCGCTGTAAAGATTTTGCCACAGAAATGAGAATGTAGTGCGTTTTGAGATGCAAGAGCAGGTACTTGTTTGAGAAGTTTTTCCCACCCCCGTAGTTTTGTATGATAGTGAAAGGTGTTAAAGAAGATGGCAAGCAAGCTAGACAACGCCATTTGTGGGGGATATGATTAACCATATATGCCATTTGCACGCATGAGAGCTCAAATTTGTGCTCTGGGCCTGTAGCTTTTGATGTTGCATATTCTATTGAAGTGGGTGCATTTAAGAGTTATGCTGTGTGAAATACAGTCTTGTGCAATTTTTTAAGGTGCAATCTTGTGTTGGGTGAGCCATTTTTCGATACTAAATTGACATTTATTTTTGAAGTACATAATTCTTATATGCATTTTTAATAAAACATTCTCATATGTAATTTTTAAAATACATGTAAATTTCGTCAATTTCATAGAATAAATCGAATTACAGATTGAATGAAAACTTTATATATCCCAACTTGTGCCACTTTTTTTACTCTGGGAAGTCGATAATTGACTTGTTAAATGGGAAAACGAGAATATGTTCGGAGGGCCACTCATTATTTTCATGAAACGAAATGGGTTCTGATTCTTTTTCCATTTTGTCAAAAATGTAGAACTGGTTCTTGATTTCTCATTTTTGTTTACGAAATCAAGGTGTACACGTTTTCATAAAAAGAATAAATAAACAGTTTAGACAAGTCAGATACAAAAAAAAAAAAAAAAAAAAAAAAAAAAAAAAAAAAAAAAAAAAAAAAAAAAAAAAAAAAACCAGTTCGAATTTGAATTAATTTTAACTTTTAAAATTGGATCAAAACAAGTCAAGATTAACTCCATGGCATGTCACAAGGCAAAAGTACAGGAATTTTCGAATCACTTGTATAGCGTTTCTGAACAAATTTGAGACTCGTATGAACAAATGTTAAGAGATTTCATAATTCAAGTTATCAAAATTCTCAACTCGTATCCTTGACATCCTTTTTTTGGAGTTCATGTCGATGCTAAAATGTCTTGACATAGAAAATATTATCATATTAGCTTTGATACCATTTGTTACGAACTAAAACAAGCACTAACTAATCGAATGGTAACAACTAATCGAGGTGCAAAGGAGCTTTAGAGAGAGAACGTCTGCCTTCTCTTTACAAACTATTGCTCTCCTTCCTACACCAAAAGCCATGAGAGGGAAGCCAAAAGCTTAGCTCCCCCATTTTCTCTTCCCTTTTCCTCTCCTTTCCCATTGCTTACGCCTCCTATGAGGTTCCTATCATGCTAGAACTCTTTTTAACCTTATCTATCTCATCAGAGGCAATTTATTTACTTTTTATGTTTTCCATCTCCACAACACAGTGTTCACTAGCTTCCACCATTTTCCTTTACCGTGCTTTCTATAATTTTTGGATAGGTTGTAAGATCAAACTCTTTGTATCTAGACCTACGCTCATCCGTTCAATATTGCACAAGACGAGCCTCACTAGTGGGTTCGCAGGCATCTTCTACTTCCACCGACGATCACTGTGTCTTCATCCGCCGCCAACGCATTGGAGCGTGGCATGCAAGCACCATAAAGTTTGTCTCCCTTTCCGACGAGTGGTGGCCACACACCCTAGTTTGCAATGAATCTCGACAGTTCTGTGTGATAACCACTGTAGAGAGACTTTCCAAGGATGGCGCATGGCCTTCACGCGCTGCCTTTGACAGCTCCCAATCCCTCTCCTCCACAAAATCTATGTTGTTGTTTATGTTACTGTATTTGTTTTAATTTCCTTTGTATTTTTGGACTTTTCTGTATATGCAACTTCTCTATATTTATTTGTCTCGATGTTTGGGTCCTCATGACTCTTTATACACCAAAAACCACCTTAGCTAGTGGCTTAGATTTTTGGCATCCGTATCAATAATTATTTGGCCCGCATCTTCAAAAGCATTGCCACCATACACTTACATTCCTAGTTTTTATTTTAGATTACCCGACCCCTTCTTCTTGTAATTTCCTTTAATGTATCGAAACAAAAACAAAAAAGTAAAGAAAAGAAAGAGAAGCACTAACTACGTTTATGTTATACCCTAAAACTAATTAAGGTTACAATTGGAACTTCACATTGTCATGTATATAATCTAATCTCATCACACACAAAACCAATGCAAGACTTGACATATATATGCTTTTATAATCCACTCATCTGATACGAGCTTAACTTTCACAATCGAGGGTATCAAACCTTTATGTCTGCAGTACTTGTTGTCTGTAGGGCCTTTTGACAAAGTTCTTATATTTATCAAGAAACAAAAAAAATAATAAAAAAATGGAGGATTCTAGCTAGGGATGTAAACGAAGCAAAGCTACCCGTATGCTCGCTTGGGCTCGGCTCGATAAAGCTCGGCTTGTGCGCGACTCGGTTATTAAATGAGCTACTCGTGGACACAAAACTATATTCGATTATTAAACGATACACACTCGTATAAAACCCGGCTCGCTCGTTTAAAGCTCGCAAACATACTCGTATAAGGGCTTGCCTCGCTTATTAGCCCGACTCGTATATATTTATTAATATACATATTTATTAATAAATATATGTATATATATTGATAAAAATAACTTATTTAGTATATCACTTATTAATTAACAATAATTAATTATTGTTATACAATATATAATTATTAGTTATATCTATAAGTATCTATATAATATATAATTTAATTATAAAAGATAATTAGTATGATTATATCTTATATGATCTAAGAGACTAAGACTCTAAGTCTAATAATTAAATATCTAATGATTGTTGAATTAACAATAAATTGTTAATCATATGATTTAATGAAAATCTTGATACTTAATCGTATTATTCAAATAATTATATCATATACAATGACAATGTAATTGATGTAATCCCAAATCAATTGATTATCATTAAAATCAACAATGTGTTTCTTATAATCACAAATTAAGTATAATTATTAGAATTCATATCATTAGATTATATATATATATTTTGAGAAATCATAGATCTTTTATAAAATCATCCAGAAAAGGCTTGCTCCGCAAGTACATATGATCATATGTATTATCACTAAAATTTATATGAAATGCGTCTGATCTAAATATTTATATGATATTAAGTCTTATATGATATAGCACATTATATCTTTATTAAATAATATAATAATGATATCAATAATACTTATTTTGTATCATTGTATAATTAAATGTGATCTAAGTTCTAACAATGTACTATGATCTAACAACAATAGCTAGGTGATATGATTTAACAATTCATTTTTCATTTTCTCCAACTTCTAAAAGTTTCCATTAATTTAGTCTTTTATTTGCTCTCATCTTCTTCCTTTCAAGTTTCAACGTCATTCATCTTCTTCATTAGTCTTTTTATTTACTTTCATCTCCTTCCTTTTAAGTTTTTTTATTTTCTTTCATCTTCTTCATTAGTCTTTTATCTTCTTTCATCTTCTTCCATAAAAATTTTTTATTTTCTTTTATTTTCTTTCATCTTCTACCTTTCAAGTTTCAAGGTCTCTTCTTCCACTTTTCTATTTTCACATTTTCTCTGAACTTCTTCCTTTCAAGCTTCAGTACCCCCCCCCCCCCCCCCCCTCTCTCTCTCTCTCTCTATTACGAACTCTTGGATGAAGGTCAGATTCAGCGAATGGAAGGGCATACAGAGGAGGCCGTTGTATACTCATGAGCCAAGTGAGCCAAGTGCCCGATAAGACATTCGGCTCGTAAAAAAAGCGAGCTCGAGCCTGGACATGATTTTACACTTGCCGAGCCGAGCTGAGCTCCATTATCAAAACCTGTAACGAGCTGAGCTCGAGCTTGTGAAAATTCTGAACGAGCCAAGCTTGGGCAACCACTACTCGCGCGAGCTCGGCTCGTATACATGCCTAATTCTAGCATAAGGTTCATGTCGCCGATTCGAAGTTACCCCCCAGTCGGGAGCTTTGGCAGGAAGAAGAAGAAGCCATACAAACAGTGAACAACTCGAAACATCCAAAAAGGGGCTGTGATAGACACACAATCAAAATAAAAGACTATCTGTAGATTTATGCCAATCAATATACCACATCAATTAGATGAAATCCACAGTAATGTAGAGAAATAGCCCAGTAGAAAATCATCATAATACTTCCCATCAATAGGGTACAAAGACAAAGACTGAGACCTTAGTCATCACCTACTCAAGCAACAAACTTTTGGCTCCACGCATAGTCCCCATGACTCATAATACTTAGTAATATCATTTCACTGCAACCAATCATTCCAACGGCTAGTCAGTAAATGCAAGCTTGTTTGTATAATTGTAAAGAAGATTTGTGCAAATAACAAGATATACCAAGGCAATTAGAGACCCTGATCGATGAGATAATCACCAAGCCTTTCGACAATCATGTTGCACTGACCAGGAGTCATTGGTTCATCATAGATACCAATGATTAAGGCCTGACTAGTCTTTTTGACGGTAACACCACCAGGGCCCTGACATTGTAGGGAGAAAGGCTTATAGAATTGAACAATAAGACCTATATATATATATATTAAAAAAAGAGATGGAGAAAAAACAGCATAAATGGCAGCAGCTAAACGTATCAGGCATTCTCTCGATGTGTATACTCTATGCTGAAGCTGAGTACACAACGGCACAAACAAGTGTTAAAAGTGACAAAGGCATGTGCTCATCAATCCCAGGGAAAGCTGCTAAACATCAGTGGTCTAACCTTTGGGCTTTGACCAATACAAGAGAAGAAGTTTTTTCTGACTTAAAGTTCATACTTCAAGTTGCACTTAAAACAAAGAATATGCTCATTACTCTGCATAAGCACCTTAACCTACTTTTTTCAAAATGAACATACTTGTAAGCAGGGGCGGAGGGAGGGGGGGTCGACAGGGGTCAAATGCCCCTCCTCACCTCTCAAAAAATTCTTCTTACTCCCGGTTGATTTTTTTCGAATGTCCTAGTTGCCCACCCTCAGCCATTCATTAGGGGGCAAAAACCTTTTTTAAGAAGAACGAGATTTACGACTCCTGCCATTTTTAATTAGGTGAGAGACTCAAATAATCTGATGAAGGTTGAAGACGTTCTTTTAGGTATTGAAAAAACGCACCGTTTAACTTTGTCAAAACTATCGTTTTAATGTTACAAACGCGTCGTTTAACTAACTTATGCTTAACGCACGCAACACACCATTTTGGCCTTTAGCGTTTGTTTTTTGTTCTCTCTTATTCACTGGACGTTCGTTGAACTGTTGAAGAGTGTGTCAAAATGAGCCATTCTGCCTACTATCATTGAGGTATAAAAACATTGATTTGCAAACAGTAAAAGTAGTAAAAATGAGTGTATTTTGGTTATTTGCATTTGTCAAATAGTCATTCTTCAAAAAAAATAGGAAGCATTCAACAATTTAATAATTTTTGTAATTTGGATTTCTTCTTACTTCAAGCATTTGACAATTTAAATCAATTGCTTAGCATTTTTTTTTTTTTTGAGCCTTAGAAGTATTTAATCAAACTTTACATTGATTAAGCTTTTATGTTTAGATTGCTCTTCTAAATTAATTATTTATGAATATATATAGTTTTTGTTGCATATTTTAATTGTATGAAATTTTTAATTGTAGTTACATGAAATTCTGGAAAATAACAAACATTCTATTGAGTTCCAATCAAATTTTAAACGAGCTCATGCTAGTAGATCCTTGCTTAAAGAAAAAAAAAATGATTAACATCCTAATGATAGAGATCAAATCTGAAGAGCATATCTAGAGAAAAGACCTTGTCAACCAGTTAACCATAATTGACAAAATAAATGAAAGTTGCATTTATATGCTTTAAATAATAATTAAAATTTATTGAATTGTTTATTTATTTGGTTAGTTATATTCTGTAATATTTTTAATCATTTTTTTTTTCAACTTGATCTCTTTTTTTTTTTAATTCATTAAAAAAAAAAAAGAAAAAAAAAATCTCTTGACCTCTCTGAACCCGAATCCTGGCTCCGTGACTGCTTGTAGGTGCCCAAAAGTAGTCAAATTAAGATTGGATGTAAGTTCATTACCTTCTTCCCTCGAATAACAGCTCCTGCCTCGCCTTGGATCACCATGTACTTTGTGCCACCAAGGTACAGTCCAGTTGGAGCAAGTGATCCGGGCTCATTGAAGTCATTCATAACGGCAGTTATTTCTTCAGGCTTGAACTAAATCAACATACACGTAGAAGCAAATTCGAGGATAAATCAGAGAAGAAGCACAGATATACAAGGCATTCAAGGATGTGATTCTGATCTTGCATGCACACATATTTGAATTAATAACACATGCTTGAAATCAAACAAACAGAAAAAAGGGGTAAATAATTTTGATACACGATAATTACTCTGATTGATCAGCACTAGCAATTTGGGGGTGTTCCTCAAATGCACAATTTTTAGGAATTCACGTTTTTGCACTCAATAAAGAATGAGAGAAGCGAAAACAGAAGAAAATGCTAGAGAAAATCCCTTCTTTTCTCATGCATTCAACAGCATTGTCTTCCTCTCTTGTTCTTTCTCACATTCAAATCATATCACAACTCTCCAGTTCAAGCAATTTTCTCAAAACTAAAACTACAAATTCCCAAGTAATTTATTAAAAACAATATTGAGAATAAATTATCATCAGACACCAGTGGTAACCGCTTGACTACTAAAACAGCCAGGGGGGGTTTGTGTTAATAAATCCTCACAAACATCATGCTCAGAAGACCGACACAGGCGCACACGCACACAATAGCAGATTGATCAAAACCCACAAATAATAAAAGAAACCCACTTCCAAAGACCATCAAATCAGATCAAAGATCCCGATTACACTGAAACACAGCAGGAAATTATCAGATCGACGAAATTTGGCCTCAAGCCCATCAAATAATCCATTTTTTCTAGAAACATCTATAGAAAACACATACAAAACTAAGAGGAGGAACAAAAAAGAAAGAGCAAAAATGAACCTGCGGGAAAGTGGTGCTCTGGGCCCAAACGCTGCCGTCATGGCCGATGATGGCGGCGGCGGCCAGGTGATTGCCTTCGATTTCGCACATGAGATGCTCATCTACGTAGGTTTGCCACGACATCTTCTTCTCTTCTCCTTCTTCTTCTTTCTGTCCGGGATTTGCTTAGGTTTTTCTGTTTCTTGCTGTCTGAAAGGCTCTTTATGTTTTCTCAGATGTTGGGTGGGTTTTTCGCTATATCTTCTCTGTGGCCTTCTAGTAAGCAGTAGCGTTGAGACTACGGAGATTTATTCATATAATGCTCCCTTGTAAATTACCATTCTACCCCCTGTCCTGAACTTATTTTGCATGTTGCATATTGCATATTGCGCTGTTTGGGGCCACGTAAACGCCATGCTTATGCTTGCTGGAGTTTTTTTTTTTTTTTTTACCCTCCCAAAGTGACTAATTTTTAATTTTTTAAAATTTGAAATTGTGAACGTTAATGACCATCACTGTAAAATTTCCTTTTAAATGAGAAAAAAAAAAGAACGATGAAGACTATAAATTATTATGGAAGGGAAAGACTTACATTAAACTTTTTTATAAGGATTAATAGTCTATTGTCACGTCAAAGATTAAGCATCTAAAAAGATAAATTTAGGAATTTGTATAGCATTTCTCTTAAATAGTCGATAAGATACTAGAATAAAATGATTCTTAAATCAATCTTTTAGTGGCAGAAAACGCCTTAATTTGGCCAAACATCATTCATAATTTATCAAAGTCATAATACAATAAGCTTTTCGCATAAATTTTTTGGGTGTTTGTTAATGTATTTTGATTTTTTTTGTTAAGTATTTTTTAATGACTTGATATATTTATGTTTATCTTGAGAATAGAAAAAAAAAATGTTTCTTATATTTGTTTATTTATAAAAAACAAAATAGTAGACTAGTAAGCAACAAACAAACCAGCTCAACGCCACACACACAAATTGCACAAGTTGTTTTTGTTTTAAACATTCATTTTGTAGAAATATCACTAAATGATCGTTTGTGGTCCTTTTTTTCTTCTTTTTTTAAATGGTATATTTAGTCTTTTTCAAATTATTATTTCATTGCAATTTACATTTTTTCTCCTAAAATATCTAAATGGCCCTTTCTATCATCTTGATCTCTTTTATTTTTTATTTTTTTTTAGGAATGTTAGATACTATAATTCTATCAGAAAAGACTGACATGGCATTACAAACTAACTCTTGAATTAATCAATTTAATGAGTGATTTGAAGTGCTACGTCAACATTGTTGGACAATTATAAGACAAAAATATAGTATCTTTGTAAAATGTTGTCAATCGAGAGACCAAGTATTGTTTTCTCTCTTTTTATTTTAAAATAAAAGCGACAAAGCTATTATAAAATATTGTAAAGCTCAGGAGAATTTCTGACAAAAGCACAAATTTTGAAAGTAAAATCTCTACCTAAAAAGAAAGAAGAAAACATCAGAAAAAAAGTAAATTAGAGATTTAATTGAAAGAATAAAAGTTTGATAAGTAAAGTAGGATTCGCTAGCTATCATTTTTCCTAAAGATTGGGTGGTTTTTGACCGGATATTCCACATATGTGCGGATGTCAACTTGCAATGCCTCAGGTCCATCTGTTTATAGAGAAATCATCTTCTTTAAGCATCTTGTGACCCAAAAAGAATAAGAAATCTCTCGAAGAATTTTCATCCCCATTGAAAATTCTATTCTATAATAAACCAATGCCAGTGGGTCAACAGGCCTCCTTATGGTGTTTCTTGCACTTCTTCGCAAGACGAAATATTTGCACCACAAAGTCAAAAGAAAAGAAAAAAAAAACACATTGAATTAAAGAAGTGACTAGAAAAAATGTCCACAATCATATTTCTATCTTTCTCTCCCGTCAACATAATGAGATAGTGGTAAAATAGTTGTATGGTATATAGCATTACTCCCCAAAATATAATCAAGCAACCAAAAATGATGAAGTGCCAAAGCGAGAGAGAACAAAAAAGAAGAAGAAAAAAGCAAGTAGTATTACACAAAAATCGATAGAATATCAAGGTAAACGCAATTCAAACAACCAAATACAAGATAAATGTTTTAGTTCTCACATGGTTATTGTCTGCAACAACTTCACTGCCAATTTAAGGCTTTCAAATGAAGATCGATGCACACTTGAAACCGAAATAAAAAGGGAATAAGAGAAGGAAAACAACAACTCAAATGATGATAGACCTTGGCCTACAGGCCCTGGTCAATAAGGTAATCCCCCAACCTCTCAACAACCATGTTGCACTGTCCTGGTGTCACAGGCTCTTCATAGATGCCAAAAACTAGAGCTTGACCAGTCTTCTTTATGGTAATACCTCCAGATCCCTGCAAATAGAACACAGGAGAGTTTTGACGATAAACAAGTGACATATAAAAGGCAGCCCACTCAAAGAGATTGTTAAAAGATGACAATGGTTACTTCGTATATAATAAAAAGAAAGGCTAGTAATCCACATTGGGTGTAAATTCACCCATCCCGGTCTTCAAACATTATGTTAGTGCCTCAAATTGCAACGCTAAAAAAGAAAAAGAAAAAGAAAACGCAAACTTTAAATATAGAATTCTCATTGCTGCTTTAAAATCGCCATGGCAATCTACTTTTGGCTTTGCACACTGCCCCAATCATCATTCCTTAAAATAGTTTTGGGTCAGCCTGTGACACTTTCATTTTTGGGGCAGGAGGAGGGTGTTTAGTTAATCCATAATCCTCTGTGTGCTGCACTAAGAATTCACAATCTACAACTCATACTCTGCAATGTGCATGTATGGAGCAACAAGGAGTTCTCCTACAATAGATGAAGAATAAAAGTAACATGGGACTGTAAACAATTTATACTACATATAAAAGTACATCCTAGGTCCAAAAGAAAACCAACACTTCTACATAGCGGGAGACAACCCATATAGGAGTGAAAATTGTCTGCAAATATGTTTGTTCATGTCTTTGTTTTTTGTTCTCAATACAAATACATTAATAAACAACTCAAAATACAAAAATACTCTTCAAAACAAAAAAATAATTTTCACCTTTATGTCAAAGCACAACATTTTTTTTCAAACAAAAAAAAAAACTCCCCAAAACACATTAACAAACGTAACCAGTTTAAGTTGTTAATCACCTTGTGGTATTCTATGATGCCGAGGAGGATATTCCTCACATCAATACCAACAGGGTCTGCTAAATGAAGTATATTAATCCATAAAAGAACACGAATCCTACATAAACTGCCTAAAGCTTTATCAGCTAGAGCTTGAAAAAACATTCATTAGCATGAAAGATTATATTCTCCTGCCTCAACCCACATCAAGTTCTTTGTACAAGGCATCATTGGGTCTAAACGAATTAGCCATTTGACAATGTCCAAAAAATTCATTACAGGAAGAGATTTGAGTATATATATATATATATGTATGTGGTTGTATATTATCACCTTCTTTCCACGGATGACAGCTCCAGCCTCTCCCTGGATGACCATGTATTTTGTGCCCCCAAGGTGTAAGCCCGTAGGAGCAAGATGACCCGGCTCATCAAAGTCCTTCATGATATCAGTGATCTCCTGAGGCTTAAACTGCAAACAAAAAAACAACCATGAGAAACCCAAAACGGTGAATAATGAAAGACAAACATGTTCGTTCTTCCTATATGGATCACAACATGAAAATCCAAGACATACAATTAATTTTACATAGTCACAGCAATTCACACAAACCGATCCGAAAGAGATATCCATCTAAATTGTCATTATACTATAATGACGCAAATGCAAGCGTGTTCGTACGATTTGCATCGCCAAATCATGATTCCTAATACCAATTAGCAAGGCCACAATGCAATGCAAACGCAGTTTCGGATGGATCGCAGATCAGACAAACGAAACCGATTAAATGCAATCCACATTGTACTATCGATGAATGAACCAATCAAAACACGCATCCACCAGATTCGATCAAATCCCCAAAAAAAAAAAAGAAAAAAAAAAGAGAGAGAGAATCTGAAAAGCCATTTCCGATCAAACAATCAAAGAGAGACCTGAGGGAAGGAAGAGCTCTGGGCCCACACAGAGCCATCGTGGCCGACGATCGCAGCAGCCGCGAGTTGCTGGCCTTGGCCGTCGATATCGCACATCAAATGCTCATCCACGTATGTTTGCCACGACATTTTTCCTCTTTCCTCTGTCTCTTCCTCTCTTTCTTCTTCTTCTTCTTCTTCTTCTTCTTCTACTTCGTTTGTTGTGGCGAAGAGCTTTCGCTTTCTCTGTTCTCTGCGCCTTTCTTCGTCGTCGTAAGAATGGTTTGTGTTGTTTGAGAAGGGAAATAAATAGCGAGAGAGAGAAATGTGGGAAAGTGATTGCAAGAGAGTGAGGGTAGGGAGGGGATTGCGATCGGATTTCTCTCCACCGTCCGTTCGGGCCTCCCCCTCTATTTTAGGAAATTTTACGGGGTCACGTGTATATTTTGCCCCCGGTCTTCCTTCCTAATTACCATAATTGCTCTGATTGCGTGGCAAACGGAGCCCAATGCTGCTCTTAACGTGCCTTTTCTATTCAAACCGCAACGGAAGACAAACCACGTCGTTTTAAGCATCACTATTAGGCTATTTTGCCAAGGTCAAATGTCAACTCTAAAAAATGATAGATGGTTTTTTAATCATTATTCTATTCAATTCTCTAATTTAAAAACCAATTTGGCTTAGTTGAATGGGTGAAGGCTGAGAATTTTCCATTGAAAATGTGATGTAACACCAACAATTGTTGAAAAATTCTTTCAATGTAGTTTATTAACTTGCTATTTATCCTTAAATTAAATTTGACAAACCGAGTTGCTCCCAATTTGAAATAAATCTTGTTTGAATTGCAAGAAAAAAAGTTGCACATTAAAAGGTTGTAAACTACTATTATTTAATAGACTGCAATACAATTGAGATAACGTAACAATAAAAATCAACAAATACTGATTCAAGATTGAGCAAGTCCCCTTATCCTAAAAGCCTTGCTATGACACGTACACAATGGGAATGAATTGGAAATTAAATAATTCCAAACGTGTTGAACAAGTATTACTTGGCATGTTTTTATTTCTGTTCTACAAAATAAATCTCCTTGAGAATTGAAATTCACACTGAACAACATTTGAATGCTATTGTCACGACTCTTGCCGGAACCCCCTTGTTAGTGTGTCATTAAAGAAAAAAGTAAACGAGAACTAATCATTTAGTCGATAGGACCTCCCTCTGAAAGCAGCACCAGTTGTCCTTTCTGGCTGAGCATGAGTAATTGGCTGAGCTCCTATCCGCCACCTTGCAACTAGTTTATGTCTGAGCAAGTAACAGTCAAGGAAACTCCAACAAAATATAGAATTCAAATCAGAAACAACGCAACAACATATGTATTTACAATACCAATAACATCTAATTAATAGGAAAAATGAATCCATTGCCCTAGATTTCAATTCCACCATGTACTAGAAGGGTGCCTACCATAAAAATAGGAACTCTTTGTAGATGTGTAACACCCAAGTCCCACATTGGAAATATGAATAACTCACATAGAGTTATTAGATTATAAATGTCCTCATAAATGCTAAGTCTCACATTGATTTTTTACTAGATGAAACTGAGCTTTATAAGTGATTTAACACAAATGTGACTAATGTTTTTCCTGAGTCGTTATAGAATGGACTAGGAGGGGGTATAGAGATGTCTCTTATAAGGGCTTCAAACTGGGGACAATACGCTAAAACATTTTCAATATTGCAATATATGCTACTCGCCGTGAACAAACCAAAAATGGAAGGATACACCCACATTGGAGTCTTTAGCATTATTTTCCCACCAGCAAGTGGATGCAACACGGTCAAGAAGTAATACAGATGCCCTGCAATGATTCCCAGCAGATCTGGCAAAATTTTTGAACCAAAAATAACATCCAAAGCAAGCATCGCCCATGGTAGATAAAATGCCTGCACGTATATCAGTGTCGATGTCACAAGTACTAGATATAGAGAAATGTAGCCCAAACAGTAAGTTTGTGAATGAACACTAGTCGGCCCACCTTAAGAGACACAAGGCCATATATGTTGATTTGGGCATTTGGAAATTCTCTACTCCAGACATAGAGAAGCATGAACACAAGTGATATTCCCAATAAAGGGGTCCAAAGGAAGGGGATGGCTGCTAATGCCTAAAACACAGGAAAGAGTAAATGGACAAAAAAACAATAGAAGTGATGTTAGTGCATGCATTTAATAATAACAAAGATGTCTGGAAAGCGTAATACCATACAGAGAGGTGATTGCATGAGCTAAAGCTCACCATGTGCTTCATCAAATCTGAAATGTGGATTGGCACTGGAAGGGAAAAGTCAAGTTGGAAGGGGGTTGAGGGGGTTTGGGAGGAAGCAATATCACAATTGACCTTTTCCTTTTCCTTCTTTTTTTTTTTTTTTTTCATTCTTTTAAGTTTTGATCATTTTCCTTTCCCAAGCCAGGCTAATCACGGCTCGACCATATAATAAATCTGCCTTTGATTCAAAAAGACAATTAATTAACAGGTCACAAAGCCGAGTACTAATGAGAATAATCTCACATACCAATAATGAAAAAGCTCCAAATATCATCATCCACAAGAAATCTGCTGTCCGCCTCTCAAATGGTCCCTTCTCAAGCTGAACTCCATATCTAGCTCTATAAGATCATTCATATGAAACTATAAGTGCTTGAAAAGAACAGTTCCCCATCACAGGTCTCAACTGATCACATAGTTCTTGTAGCAAAAAAGGAGAGTTGCACAGTGAAAATTGGCACACCTTATAAAGTTCTATAAAACTAGTACTTACATCATCAAAAGGCGGATTCCAAAATTGATAGAGAAACCGCCAAGGAAAAAGAAGTTTGTGATCAGCCTCCACACCTACAAATCAATGTGAAGTTACCAAAGAGTTCTACTCATTGAAGAGAAGACATCAAGAATAAAAAATTTGATAAAGAGCAAAAATAAATAAATAAAAGAAAAGAAAAGAAATATTTAGCATGATCCAATCAGAGTGCCTCAAGAATGTGTACATACGTGCGTGATAAATAAATAAATAAAAGAAAATAAATATTTAGCATGATCCAATCAGAGTGCCTCAGGAATGTGTACATACGTGCGTGATAAATAAATAAATAAAAGAAAAGAAATATTTAGCATGATCCAATCAGAGTACCTCAGGAATGTGTACATACTTGCATGTATGGGCCTGCATGTGTGTGTGAGGGAGAGAGAGAGAGAGAGAGAGAGAGAGATGTTTAAGGGTCATTCGCGACCTTGGTGCATATTCATGCACTCAACTTTATACATAAGCCTTCTGTAGCCACAACACAGCCCCTAAACCATGTGGCCTGCCACTGCCCCCCCTGGGGGGAGGTGGGGGTTTGGGGGAGAGGTGTGCAGGCAAGAAAAGTTGCATATCGTTTCTGTGATGGAATTGTCAAAATGGTCTGTCACGGAGATACAGAGGCTTTTATAAGCCTCAAAACATCAAGACTAGTGCATGATTCAGAGTCTCTTATGGAGTGGTTATAATGTCATCCGATTGTTATATATACGTCAAGGTGATACCTATCAACTGCAAGATAAGTTTGATTAGCAACAAAACATTAAATAAGTACTGTACAGTAAATTCGTTTTCCATTTAAGACGGTCATCTAAGCCAATTGCCAAATTACATGGAATAGACAAACAGGAAGAAGCGATGACAATATTGCTGCAGCAATCTTTTTGTTAAAACACACATCAAAGTGAAAATTCATTAAATTATATTCTTTTAAAAAATTAAAAATAGAGAGTTTAACTGTTATGGATGAAGAATAGGTGATATCCATAGAATAAGTTAATTTTAAAGTAAAAAGTTTACAAAGATGAAAGACATACCTGAAAATGTGAGAATACTAGTTTATATTCTAATGCAATATATAGAGGATTACAAAGCCCAATCTGGTAGGCCGTAGTCATCAACAGACACGCGGTCCCATAAGCCTTGGTTATGGGTGGAAGAGATTTATAAAATCTGAAACGGAAGTGAACAATAAACGGTACAATGGTTAAAAGAATAAGTTAGAACCATTTATAAGATCTTCAAATAATAATGACACAGATTAAATTATTACTGGACTATCATATTCAGCAAGGTGGATAGCAAATAGCAGGGAAGATAAGTCTAAAGTACTATCACTAGTATGGTTGCTATTACTACTACAAGTACTTTCGCTGCTATCAAGCATTGAGCTTAAGCATAAGGCCAAAAGGCAACAGAACATCATTTTATTACTATCAAAAGTGATCCGCTGTCATAATAGTATACATCACCATGTTAATTTGTTCCCTGGATTGCGGCCTCATTACTACATGCATCTGTTCCTAGATGCATGGAATTTATGCATTTTAAGGGTCATAAGCAACAAATAAAGTATTTGGTAAACAAAGATAATCTTTATTTTTCTTTGTTATAGAACCAGTGCCAATGAAAGAAAGGTCATGATTCATGTAAATTAGGCAAAGGTGTGATCCAACTACAATGATGAAGGGCCACTGAAATTGTACCAAGGAATAGGCCAGTTGACCCTATCTGGTGCCTCCATGTTAAAACCATGCATGAAATCTCTTCCATGTGCAAATTTGGGTTAAACATTCAACACAATTCCCTTTACAGCTTGCATATGAATAGGTGCAATTAACCACATGCTATATCGGTTTCAGTAGCATCAAGTTAACATAGGTGGGGTTGACAAATTCTGTAAGAAAATGTTCAGTAACGTGTTATCACAGTACTTCGCATGGCTGTATTCCCAAACAGTTTACAGACACCAAAAACCAAAAGAAACAAAAATGAATAAAACACAACAAAGAGGAGCACAACTTGAAACAAAGCACATTATGATGAAAGAAAGCTGCGATTTCCAGCCACAACATGCGAGATTTATTATATCATGTGACCAAAAAAGACTTATAATCAAGAACCCAATTGAAAAATCAATCAATTTCAGCACAACGAACTGCAAAAGCGAAACCAAAAAAAAAAAAAATTGTGAATTTGGGAAAGGAAGAGAGAAGAAGAAAAGGGTATTACTCGGCAGGAGAAGACATTGCAGACCCAGAACGCTAATTTTGTTCTCTCTTGCAGTCGTTTACGAAGCTAATTCAAATTTGAGAAGAGATCTCCCCTTTGAACTGTTTGCCTCGGGTGAAAACTTCGAGAATAAGAAAAGAAAGAGAGAAACACGACCCAGAAGATTCCGTATGTTACCGGGGGTTATCCTCGTGCTCGCACGTGCGGATCTATTGCTGGGAATGGGGTATATCAATTATCATATCATATTTGTGAATGAATAGCAAGATTCAGGTTTAAAGCCCATGGGCCATGGATGGTTCAGTTGGGCCACATTGTGCCCACATTTGTGTCTTTAGTAAAAAAGTATTAAGGGCTATGGTTGGCGACCCAAAAGGAAGGCCTTAACAGGGCAGGTTGTTTTTCTTTAAAATATAAATTTATGTTTTCGTTTCTCTTTTTTTTTTTTTTTACTTAAATATTAATGATATTCCATTTGGAACCCTAACCAAACCAGAATATAATCTTCTCATTTTCAAATAAAATAGAGAGGAGCCAGTTAGTATTAAAAGATGGACAAAATTGTCTCAATATTAAACTTGAAACAATTTTGCCTCTCATATTTGCACCGACCAAAGATGATCCTTCTCTAATCAAACCCTAGCTATTTTTTTTTAAGTGTGGATGTTGCTTGTTACATGGACGAGTCAGAAATTTTTATAGGTAGGGGCCAATGGCCAAATTATTTTTGGTAGAGGCCAGTAGGCAAAATTTTTATTTTGTTACCTTATATTTTTAATATTTTTTTAGAATTTTTTCCCTACCTTATAAATTTTTCTTTTTAGGAAATTGAGAGGGCCATGGCCCCTACCAGCCCCGTCCCTCCTGCCCTGGCTTGTTGCATATAAAAATTTAGAAAAAATATAAGAAGCGGGGGCTGCGTGGTGGTGCAACTGCAATCTCGTTGTCTCCCTCATGACCATTACAATGAACAATTACTGTGATTAATAAAGACAAACTAACTACAAAACACTCGTAAAATTATGAAGCCTCATCCATCAATAGGAGCACTTAAAGCTAGCAATGGGTTAATCACGTCATCTCCACCTTGCTCACATTAATGTTCTCAAAAAAAAAAAAAAACCCAAACAAATTTCCATACACCATTCTTCATCAAAAAACCAATTAAGTCATTTCTATGCATGATTGATGACGAAAATATGAAAGTCAGCAATAATATAGCTAGCCACTCCGTAATTATTTCTGTCTTATTTAATGGAAATTATTGAAAATAACTAAATGTCTTTACTTTCTAAAAAAAAGCAAGAAATAAAAACACAAAACAAAAGGGTATGTAGCCGTAGCCACCCCACAGCCCATGTGGGTGGTTAGGCCACTCCCAATGGGCCAAATCAAACTCTTTGGAGGTGACTGATCCACCCCCATCATACCGAAATGAGGATGGCCAAAATCACTCTCAAATGGCTCATGGGAGTGGCTATAGCCACCTTTTTTCTGGTTTTTTTTCTTTTTTTTTTTAATATGGTGTACATGAGCTATTTTTCGTCAAATAAAACAGAAACGATTAACGGAATGTTTACATTTAAAATTTTAGAAACTTTGTTAGGATAAATTGCAACTTTTTATACATTGAAGGCAAAAATAAAAAAGTGGTTAAACTTTTGAAAGATAAAATGTATTTTTTTCTCTTTTCTTTTTGTTTCTTTTGTTTTTAATGTTTAGTTACACTTGGAAAATTTAGTCAACTGTAAAATATTTTTGGGTCAACATTAAAATAACCCATTGTTGTAAATAAAATTGTTTATAGCCGTAAAACATTTTCCGTTACAACTCCTATCTTCAAATCCCTCTTTTTGGTAAGAGTAATATTATTTGTACATCAATTGGGCGTACACCGAGTGCATATGATGTGGCTCTAATGCTATCAAAATTAATGCATGCACTGGTGTACACCTAGGGTAGGCAATTCGAGTTGACGTGTCGGGTTGGGTTCAAGTCAACCCGCTTGACCCGTCAACTTAATTAGACCAACTCGAACCCGACACAATTATTAATTGGGTTGGAACCCGTAACCCGAACACGGCAGGATTAACCCGACACAACCTGACACTTTAAAGATTTTTCCAAAGCAAAATTGTGTTTACTTTAATGTTTTCTTGTGTTTATGTGACGAATCAAAAATTTTTAAAGATTGACACTTTTGCTATTCTAAATTTTTATTTTTTTTTAATAACTTAACGGGTTGAACCCATCAACCCGTGAGTTGGCGGGTGACCCAATTACTAAACGAGTTGGCGGGTTGACCTGCCAACCCGTTGATAATCGTGTCAATAAACTCGCAAACTCATTTAGCCTAAACCCTAACCCTATAATTTAGTGTTGTATTCGTGTTGGGTTCACGGGTCATGTCAAAATTACCAACCCTGTGTACACTCAGCTGATGTACAAATGGCATTACGTTTTGAGATTGCAAAGGTCATACACCCAATATATCTTGGTATATATTTAATGTACGTACGCTAAAGTAATGTAAAAAAAATCATTAGCCTTACACTTAAAATAAACACCCACGCGGCCACGCCACAACAAATCCCCACTCCCAGACGTCACCTCCTCTCCCGATGGTGCCAACTCTTGTCGAATTTAAACGACCCGCACTAACTAGCAAAATTTTTTTTTTAATGTGGACCAAATAACGAAGAGACAATAGTTTATTTTATGTCAAAATAAAACATTTTACGCCGAAACAACAAAATTGAGAAACTGAACCCACTTGACCCAAATTACTGTTTTTTACCACAAATAAGGAGGACTTCTTTAATACGAAGTCATCTTGTATTGCAATATACTTTCTAATAATTAATTCATCTGTGGGGGAAGTGATCATCTTTCTCATCCCTGGCGCACCTAATTGATCATTATATCGCGTGTTTTAGGGCCGGCCGGCCGGGTCCCTAAACAACAATCATCGATCATGTTTAACTGCCATAAGTTTCGTTTGGCTTGCAATAAAATCAGTGCCAATTCATGCAATGATTAGACGTATAATAAACAAACACAAAATTAGGTGCCCTATATAATAAACATATTAAACGACGGTGGGTGCACACCCAATCAGCCTCTCTGTCTGCCAACTTCACAGTTGATATCATATTCACATTAGTATTGCTTACCTGGATCCTTACACACACACACAGCCAGAGAGGCATCCATCAGGAGCATGTTACAAAATCCACCCTGACCCCTCTATCGATCTCTATGGGGTCCAAGCAAGTTTTGTTCTTGGGCAAAACTACAACTGATTGTGTTGTCCTTTTGTGTTGGTAACGTTAACAAACATTGATGGTGCATGCGTAGCTACTTTCTTGCCTAGGTTTGGTGCTTAGGAGTTAGGATCCACCACACAAGAGAATGTGTTTCGATGAAGTGAAGGCACGTTACTGCACATTCATCGTCTGGGTCGATTGGGCAAATGATGTGAGGGCGCGCACACACTTAATCACAGGAAGGCCTGCATTCCTGGATGTCTCTGCTACTTTTACTAAACCTTTTCTTCTTCAATCAATAAGAGTGGTCCATTAATACTACAACATTTTCTATCCGGCACTTATTTTCACATATAATTATAGTAAAATCTGCATGCACCTAAACATTTCACCCGGATGACAATTCATGTTCCTGTGTCGGGTTTGGATATGAAATAAATGATAACGTAATTGAAAAATGAAGATAAAACGGAATAAATAAAAACACGAAGAATTACGTAAGCCTAAAGACAAATAGCTACATTTTCCTCTTATTTTGTTGATAATGTTTACAATATAACATACTCTTATATATTTATAAAAGAATTATGGTAAATGAGAAAAATACAAAAAACATCAACTACAATTAGGTGATCCGGGACGGATTTAGGGGGGGGGGGGGGGCGGTATAGGCCATGGCCCCCTCTCAATTCCAAAAAAGTAAAAATTAAAAATTAAAAAATTAGGTAAAAAATAAAAATTCCAAAGGTATCATTTTTCTATATGTTAACTCTAACCCAAACGATTCGATTAAATAGATAGATCTCTCGATCAAAACCCCTAATTTTATGTTGAATTTGTGGTAAAATAAGCCGTACTTGTACGTGAGTGGGAGTATTATTTTGGTAGCGTAGCGCAACAACAAACATCATGTTTTGAATGAGATTTCTAAACAATAGGGGATCGATGATCGATGGTAGGCCTACACGCTTGCTCCCCACGTTGCGTTCCACAGATAAATAGGTGGTCCTACGTACGTACTCGTGATGAAGTGTTACTTGGGTCCTCTTCAATGGAAAGTTGATTGGGTCGACTGAATTGTAAAGGATAAGGCTAGAAAAAAGTGAGGGAAAAAAAAGTAGAATTTGACGTGCATGTTAACAATCATATATATTAGCATTAGCAAAAGATTGAGATGCATAATGAAGGGCTGTGGGGGATAAAAAGAAAAGTCAAAGCTTGAACAAAAAGACCTACTCATTGGTTTTTCGGATGAACCATATACTACTTGATGTTATTGACTCTTCATGGTTAATTAATACATGCATTTTAATCCTCATACAACTTATAAAGGGCTCAAAATGAGTTTGGATACTTGGGTAAATAGTGTTAAATATAATAATTGATTGTGCGTTGAGGTAGGCAATTGTAAGAGTGAGGCGGCAGGAAATAGTTTCGATACTTAAATCAATACTATTAAGAGATAACAATTTTAAAAGAAAGTAAATATAACGTGAAAATAAGGAGACAAAGGTCTCATTTTTACCTAATGCTTACCGTCTTTTATAATAGATTTGCCATAATAGTCGGTCACGTGTCCCATTAGAGACTCCCATATCTATGATCCCTAGCTAGATCGATCCCAAGATTCTTATTTGCGACCTCGTGTTAGGATTACAGAGATAATTACTAATGTGTCAAATGAGAGAATCTAGTATGGTATCATGCGGGTATTCCCGGGTCAATTGATTAATGAACTAGGTATCGAGTCCACGTGTCCAACAAATGGGTATATAGAGACCAAGTACATGATCAAGGAATAAGAGAGTGAGTGATTTTATACTTTATCCTATAACAGCTGCGAATAAGGAAGACTTTTTATCAATTTTGACTTTTGAATTCTATGGTGACTTAATTTCCTGCCATTTGAAGATACAAGCATGTTACTTTCGAGAGTATTAATGTACTAGAAATGATTCTCCTATATCTTGTATACATTTCTTTCTCACCTCATTTTAGGTGGTTTATTTTTTAAAAAAATAAAAATAAAAATAATGTCAAAAACAGTTGGTTATAAAAAATTAAAATAAAAAAAACAACACCACGTAAAAATGAAGTGCATAAAAGACGAATAAAGACTTACAATAATCCTTCTTTTTTCTTTTTTCTTTTTAAAGGAAGACTTACAATAATCATTTCTCTTACTGCATTGTCAAAGACATAATTGTCTCTTGTCACTTTTATTGTTTCGTTACAAGGAAAAAAATGGTGGGTCATGTTTACCAACTTGTCCATTCAAGATGGGTTGTACTTTTATAATGTACAGGAATTGTGATCTGTCCGACATTAGTTTTCTTTTATTAGGAAAAAAAGAAATTGTGAGGCACCCCAATATAAACATTACAATGCAGGATAAATCTAACATTTGAGGATGTGCCAAATAAATGGTTTGGCTTAGGGGTGTACATATGGACAGGGCGAAGCTACCCTTGGCCTTGGCCTTCCAAGGCCAGAGGTTTCCCCCCAAAAAAAAATAAAAATTAAATTTTACTCATAATTTTTTTTATTTTTTTAGTTTTGGCCCCTCCAAATTATTATTTTTTTCAATTTGACCCCCCCAAATCTTAAATTCTAGCTCCGCCCCTGCATACGGATGCGATTATTTATAATATTCAATTCATAATTTCAAGATATTACTTTCTGCATCTGTGTAATTATTACCATTATTAAATACAGTTATTATTTGTTGTGCATCTTAGGTGATGGGCCTTACTTGGTCTCATTTTTGTCTAATTTTGTCTAATATTATCTTGGCACCGTGATGGATGGATGATGAGTACATACATATGACATCCAAATCTACATTTGGATCCGAAAGCCTCCCTAGGCAAAAGGGGACATTGACTGTGTCCAAACTAGTTGGGATGTTTGAAGGACTATCCACACAAGATAAGATGAGATTTATATGACAGTAGAGGAATCATATTTCTTTCATGCCAATTAATACTTCCATGCACGGAGCTATCATTTTTTTTTTTATCAAATCATTTCTTAAGGTTTTAATTTTATTAATTTACTAGATGCTTTAGCATTTCTTTAAATATATTTCCCAATATAAAAGGCAACAAAATGACAAACCGAATGAATATCAAATAATTTTATTCCGAAATCAAATCCATCAGACAATCTGTTAATTATTCCTTTGACATTATATATCCACAAATAAAATACACAAGTTGATTTATCTGTTGGAGTTTGTAGTTATTTTTTGAGTTTACTAACCTCCTAAACAATGCATTAGCTCTGACCAAAAATTTAAAAGAAAAACAAACCAATTAGCGCCGTCAAACACAGCCGTCCATAGCGGCGATCAGGGGATGCCACGTTGGCAGTTTCAGTGTTTCTAACCTGATGATATTCCACACCTCTCGCCCAATCAGCTACAGCTGCAGTTAGGCTTCCATTCCATGAGAACGTGGTGACAGCCATAACCCAGCTGTGATATGACCCCACTGCGGGACAAGCTTTCCCCACAAATTTCTCGCCAACTTCTCAGCTGCACTTTCTTTTTCTCCCCGCAAAAAAACATTACTTCTAGAAATTTTTCCGCATACAAATATATATATATATATATATATAACTCCCTATATTGTTTAATTTATTTTCTTTTAAGTCCACGAAGAACTAAATGGATGCTCCTACATATTTGAGAGAGTTTTTTACTCAGCTTAATTAGAGGGAGAGTTTTGTAAGGTTTTGGGATTGACAAAGCCATGATGTTTAGTGTGTTGCGCCTTATTATCAATAATAATAATAATAATAATAAGTATGAGCATTTTTATATTCTTGAATAAAAGGAGAAAAAAAAAATTTCTCAAGGACAAGGGAATGTGAATTTTCACCCTTTTATAAGGATATCCACATTCTCAACAAAAGACAATTGGGGGTATAAGTGTATAGGTGGTTACGATTAGTGGTTATTGCCTCTAACCGCATCGCCTTATGCGGTTATCAAATTTTTGTAAACGTAACTGCATTGTCTTAGGTTGTTAGCGATTATTGACTCTCAAACAGACCGCATAACCACCTGTCAATCACAAACCAAACCCTACTTCGGCATCCCTAATTCACTGTAGAATCAAAATTGAGAGGGAGAAAAAAAAAAGAGAGAGAAGACAAAACAGCCTACAATTACCAAATTATGTGAACGAATGAATCTTTGATCAGCCGCAACACCATACAAGTGGAGCTAGGGTTTTGAAAAATCATCTGGCATCATTGAATGAGCAATTCAATAAGATTACGTTAGGATTGGTTCTGATAAGCGATTTTGTGAGGATTGATGAGAGATTGGGCTTGTAAATGGCTCTGGCAACGGTGGTGGTGAGGTTGGTAAAAGTTGAAGAGTGGTTCTCTTTCTCTAAGGAAGTTTCGTTTTTAAACTTTCAACACTGCTTTGCTCCCTTTGTTCTCTCTCTCTCTCTTCATTTGCTAAGTGTGTTTTGTGGGGGGTGGGGGGGGGGGGGGGGGGGGGGCGGGAAATTAAGGTTTTTAATAAAATTCGATTAGACTCATCACTTAGAGATAGAGAGGTTCACAATTTTTGTCATTCAACATAAGAGCATTGAGAGGCTGAGAGTGAGAAGAGAGAAATGAGAAGAGAAAGAAAAATGAAGACTAAAAACTTAATCCTATATTAAAACGACATCGTTTTGGTATTAAATACCAAAATAACATTATTTTGCTATATTAAGGATTGACGGCTATTAACCGCTCTCGCGATTTGCAATTTTTGCTAACCATTTACTAAAGCAGTTAATAATCGCCCGCCTGTATAGTTCTAATTGTTTGGAAGGGGGAGGGGGTACCCATAGGCATTTGAATTCTCTTAACTAAATACAATCAAATAGGGTAATTTTTTTAGGATTTTCAAAATTCTTAAATGCAACAAAATAGAATAGTCGTTTAAGATGCCAAAAAATCTTAAGAGATTACTCTCATTCAAACGCCACCTAAAAGATGTCTTTAGGAATATTACCATCAAGGCCTTGAAATTTTTTTTAAAATTGTGCGCATTGTATGAGGTTTATTTAAAAAAATTAGGTCTTTACATTTTTTGCTAAATAGATCATTTTGTAAACTTATTATCGAATTAACGAACTGTATATCACATCATGACACGAAGCTCTTGTTTAACATGTGTTATATCAACTAGGGATTTGATTCTTGCACTACGCCATCACAACAACTGCACAACAACCCCTCACATGAAGGTGGGCCCCAATATATATTGGTGTTGTAAATCTAATATTTTTCTATCAACTATAAGTGTTTTACGTGAAATAATTATTTTGAATTACAAATATACCTTTAAAAAATTATTTTTTTAAAATAACCGTATCATTTAACGCATTGGGAGGCACGTGAAATGTCATAACTGTTTAATGAGTGTTTGGATTGTAGCTGTGAAGTTCAGTTAGAATTTTAAACTTTTTATTTTATTTTATTTTTTAATATGACTATTAATATTTCTGACATAGTTAAGGTAGAATATAAAAAGGTTGGAAGAAATTTCCGCCGTTTGTCCTGATGAGAATTTGGAATCTTTTTTAACTACAGAACATTGGTTCCTGGGTCCCACTTAAAGAGCCGCATCGCTCTGTTCATAATCCCGTGACGATTCTCCCGCTAAGGAAAAAAACAGGAGAGAAAAATCTCCACCCTACTAAACTAAGAAGCCGAGAGAGAGAGAGAGAGAGAGAGAGAGAGAGAGAGGTGAATCCGACATCCATTCTAGTCCTTAAAGACAGATGTTCCCAAAGTTATCCATTTAAGTCACATTTCAGAGTTTCACTCTTCCTCTTAAACCCAAAAGAGAGAAACAAGAAGAACACCAACAACTGCTACTACTGATAAGTCTGATATCAATACAAATGGATCCATGTCCATTCGTTCGTCTCATTGTGGAGTCACTGGCTCTGAAGCTCCCACAGGCGACAAAACCGGCCGGTCCAGGGGTCCATCCATCCACCACCCCGTGCTTCTGCAAGCTCCGGATCAAGAACTTCCCGTCCCAGACCGCCCTCCTCCCTCTCTGCCCCTCGCCCGGCGACTCTCCTCCGAACTCCTCCACCTCCGCCGCGGGCTTTCACCTCGACTCCGCCGCCCTTCGCCGACTCTCCGGCAAGTCCGTCACGCTCCGCGTGTCTGTCTACACGGGCCGCATGGGCCGCACGTGCGGCGTCAGCGGCGGGAAGCTGCTGGGACGGGTCCACGTCGGCATCGACCTGGAGGGCGCCGAGGGCCGGCCCAGCGTGTTCCAGACCGGCTGGATGAAGCTGGGGAACAAGCCGGACAAGCCCTCGGCTCGATTTCACATAGTGGTCCGGTCTGAACCGGATCCCCGGTTCGTGTTCCAGTTCGGTGGCGAACCGGAGTGTAGCCCTGTTGTTTTCCAGATTCAAGGGAATATAAGGCAACCGGTTTTCAGCTGCACGTTCAGTGCGGACCGGAACTCCAGGTCCAGGTGAGTTTTGTGTTCTTGTCCGGTACATTTTAGTGCTTTACCCGTGAGTTTGCTAAAGTGCGCCTACTGGTCATCATTGTTTTCGTTTTTTCTTTTGATAATTATGGTAATAATGAGGTTTTTCTTTCTGGAATTGGGTGTGTTTTACGCATGTGAGCTGCCCCTATGCTTAGCTGGTTATAAGCACATGCCAAGCTGGCCAGCACCTTATCTATTTTATGTTTCTTTTGTTGTATTTAGCGTAAATGGTGTATTTTTTTTTATTTTTTTTTACCTATCATGGCTAGATCGTAGATCATCATGAAGAAGGCAGATCTAGCAAGTGGGTTTTTCTTTTCTTTAATTTTAATTTTGTTGAATGCTTTTTAATTACCTTGGTCCCATGAAACTTCCATGAGTCTTTATCAACATGTTGGCGTGCTAATCTTTGAATTGACATTTCAATTTGACATCGAGTTAATTGTTAGAAGAACTTATTCCCATTCTTATTCCATGAATCAATCTCCTCCTAGTAGTAACACCAAGCTCAGAATCAGTACATGATAATTAGAAACAAGCCATAAATGACCTTCTTCTTTTAAGATTTTATTGAGTCCTGCTTTTGCAGATGAACTCATAAATTTGCTAATATATTTCACTGTTTTTCTTTTGTTATATATTTCCCATGACTTTGTTTCATGCTATCTGCAGCCATGTGAGATGATCATCCATTGGTTTAAGAATAGCTTCATGAGAATCGAATCTATTAATATATATACTCAGAAAGAAAGTTAACTAATCAATGGTGGCCTCTTAGTTGCCATCCTCGTTTGGTCAAACAGACAATTTTAAATCTACCCCAATTGTCAAGCTCAACTACCTTGGATATCCTCCCATGTGCAATACATTTGATTCCAGTTGTATACCATCTGGTTGGTGTTGATATTCCTGTTTGACTTCATTTTTATGCTCTGTGCGACTGTGCTGTTTTTTTAACAAATGTTGACACTCAAATTGACCTTTGACATTTACCTCTGGTTATGTGAAAATCCAGATCTCTCCCATCAGATTTCACCAGCAGTCAGAGGGGATGGACGAGAACCTTTTCAGGAGATAGGGAAAGGTTGGGAAGGGAGCGAAAAGGGTGGATGATAATGATATATGATCTCTCTGGCTCGCCTGTGGCCGCTGCTTCCGTGATCACTCCATTTGTCCCTTCACCTGGCACAGACCGTGTGTCTCGATCAAACCCCGGTGCTTGGCTCATTCTCCGCCCTCACGGGTTCTCCATCAGCAGCTGGAAGCCATGGGGTCGTCTCGAGGCATGGCGGGAGAGAGGCCCTATTGATGGCTTAGGTTACAAGTTTGAGCTTGTAACTGACAATGGCCCTAATGGTAGCATTCCCATTGCTGAAGGTACCATGAACATAAAAAAGGGTGGCCATTTTTGCATTGATAGTGGAATAATGAAAGATCCAGCATTGAGTTCAAGGTCGCCTGTTAAAGGGTTTGTGATGGGTTCATCTGTGGAAGGTGAAGGAAAAGTTAGCAAGCCTGTTGTACATGTAGGGGTTCAGCATGTTACTTGTATGGCTGATGCTGCCTTATTTATAGCGCTTTCAGCTGCCATTGATCTTAGCATCGACGCTTGCCGGCTTTTCTCACATAAACTCAGGAAGGAACTTTGCCATGGTGAACAAGATTCCTTTTTCTGAACCTTTTGTTTAAACTCTCTGTCTTTCTGCAAAATCACCTCAAATGCTGTGATAACTAACTAGTTCTTGCTCATTCTGAGCAAACCCTACTACCCTAGCTAGTTGGTTTGAGCGAAAATATATATATATTTGCAGCTTCATTTTACCCTCAATTCTTTCACCCTGATTTTTTTTCCTCCCACAATTCGTATACTCTGTTTTTTTTTCCCCATATTCGGGTGCGTGGCCTCTTATCTCCTCTCTGATTTGTGAGACTCTTCTTCGATTAATCATCCTTGATTTTGGGTTTATGAGTCGCAATGCCTGCTGGTTTTTGCTGCCATTAATTTGGGTTTTGCTGAGACATAAGGGAAGTTTCTCTTATGACTGCAAATCTGCAATATTTTTCCATGTATAAGTCTTAAACTTACAGATTGATACTGTACAGAAAGAAAAGCGCAAATGTTTGTTCATATTTATTCGTTCTTTGTAATTCATATTTCCACAATCTGCTTGGCTGGTTGAATTGTTTTGACCCTGTAATGGGATCCATGCAACTGTTTGTTCTACAGTCTTATAGGGATTCTTACTTAATTCGGCTATTTATTGTGAAAAGCCTCAAAATAGAACGTTAAGTAGAAATCAGAATGAAACCCTATGCATATAAATGATATAATGCATGCATGTACAATTTTAATTGTTCCTAAAATTCAAGTTAAAAAATAATTTAGCTAAATGAACTAGGGGTGTTCAAACGGGGCGGTTATAACCGCTTTAAAACCGCTAACCGCTAACCGCTTTTAAAAGCGGTTATAAATAACCGCTAACCGCTTATATATATATATATATATATATTAAAAAAAAAAAAAAAAAAAAAAAAACTGACCTGAGAGCCTAGAGGTAGAGGGGCGTCGTTTTGGGCATTGCTGAATGCCCAAAACGACGCCGTTTTGGTAATATATATAAACCATATTTTCCTTTTAGGTTTAGGTTTCCATTTTCCATCCCATTTCATTTTTGTTGTCGCCGACGCCGTCTCTCTCGTCTCTGCCCTCTCGTCTCTCTCGTCTCTACCCTCTCGTCTCCGCCGCCGCTCGTCTCCGCTTCCGGTCGTCTCCGCCGCCACTACACTGTAAGTTTCTCCACTGGTTCGTGTAAAATTGGATTTCTCTCGTTTTTTTTTTTTTTTTTGAAGAGGTTATTGGGTGCATATTTGTGGATTGCCAATATTTTCTCTTTAGATCTGTTTTTCTCTCAGTTTTGGTAGATAGTCCTTTTTCCTTTTGTAGTGAATATATTCGTAGATTTAATTTAATGATAAAAAAAAAAACTGTATATAGATATATTAGAGGTTATTGTATTCTGATTTGGGTATTTCTTGGATATATTCTTGGATTTTGATTTGGAGGAGTTTACTTCTTTTATTGTGGGTGGAATTAAGGCTAAGCAAGAGCTTTCTCTTCCGTGGATGATAAGGCTTTGAGTTTTGCAAACACTCCAAGTCATCTGTTTGAGTTTCTGTCCTAATTCACAGATTCAAACATGTGCCACGACAACTCCGGAGCTTTTAGTATCCAATGTGATCTGCATGTCCTTTCGTTGTAAATAGTTACTGTAAATCCCAAGATTTATAAATTTTATAGTGGAAATAATATACTAATTTTGTTGTTTTTCTGTATTTTTGTGTACTATTATTGTTGGGTTTGGCTGAACTGGAGTTGAAATTTGAACGATCTTATATTTCCAGTCATTACTCGAGCTCGCAATTTCACATTTCAATTTCTTTCTTTTAAAATGATATATAGTTTATTTTTATAAAAAAGATACATAGGTATTTTTGAAAGTGATATAGAGAAGTCAAATGAGTTGGCTTTTATTGGTGTTAAGGAGATTTTTTTTCTTTTTAAAGTGATATGCTCGAGTTTTTGATGAGAAATTGGAGATGGACAAACACCAATCTAGATTCTGTAATTCTATGTTAATACACTGCTGAATGTAATTAAAATAAAATAAAAAATAAAAAATAAAAAATAAAAAATAAAAAATAAAAAATAAAAAAAGGCAGAATTTGGTATTTGATTATTTGGATTTGTTTGGTTTTGGAATTTAGAATATGTTTGGATTAGTAATTTTGTAACAAAGGACAAAAGGCCCAAAAAGTATTAAATTTTTTTCTTGAAAAATCTGTACAAAAATGGCCCAAAAAATCTGTACAAAAAAAAGGCCCAAAAAATCTGTACAAAAAATGGCCCAAAACAGGTGTAAACCTGGCCCAAAACAGGTGTAAAAATAGCCCAAAACCGATTTTAACCCGACCCAAAACCGGTCTAAACCCGGCCCAAAACCAGAATTCGAAAGCGGTTTCAAACCGCCGGTTATAACCGCTAACCGGCGGTTATAAAAATAACCGCCTCCGCCAAGGCGGTTAGCGGTTGGTAAAATAAAAATAACCGCTAGGCGGTTAGCGGTTAGCAGTTTTAGCCAATAACCACCGGTTATAACCGCTTGTACACCCCTAAAATGAACTGCTTTAACCACGTTTTCTGGTAGCATTTTTCATTGTTGAATCTTCTTGAAAATAGGAAGGATTCCTTTGTAACGATGTGTAATGTTATATACTACACAAATATTTTACAAAGCTGACGTGTTGATGTCTAATAACCTTTGGAACATACCTAGTTAAAAAATAATAATAATAATAAAAAAAAAAAAAAGAAGATCAATTCAATGGTTACTAAACCTTACCACATCGGCTTTGTAAGATGTTTGTGTGATATGTAGCATTATAATGTAACCATTTGTTACTTTTTTTTCTTCTCATCTATTTTTCTTTTTCTTTTTCTTTTTCTTTTAAAATATATATATATATATATATATATATATATATATATATATATATCACCCAAATTTTAAAAAGTTACAACTGACCTCCAAAGCCCAAACTACCAAATTCTTTCACTTAACTACCTGTGTTAGGGTTTTTTCTTAGATTCGATAGAAAATGGGTCATGTGCGATAAATGTAACCCAAAATGACAATAACACTCATATCAAATAAAAATAAAAATACACCGACCAGACCATGTGTCTTCCTAGGTCTCTAAAGCCAGACAATGGGTCATGACTAGGTTTTTTTTTTTAAAAGATAAATCTAAGGGCATTATTGTATTCTCACACAACTTGTTGTGAGTTTAATAGATATTTTACATGTACATGTATGTATATAATGTCCAAGTGCATAGGATCGGTATACAACGTACGTATAATTGGGTAAGTATAATGTCACAGTGCATTGGATCGGTATACAACGTACGTATAATTGGGTAAGTATAATCTCCAAGTGCATAGAATCGGTATCTACAGTAACATGATAAATGTTCATGTTACTAACATAGTAACGTGGCATTTAAATACACGTTACTATAATGACAAACATCGTTTTATATTTAAAAAATTCAAATAAAATTCCAAAAATTTAAAAAGAATAATAAATAAATAAATCCGAAACTTTTTTTGGAAAATATAAAAGAAAATTATATTTATCCACTTAAAAAAAAAATGATTAATCCAAGTGGATAAGATCCGTATACAACGTACGTGAATAATATGAGCACCCCTATCCAATGATTACATGATATCTTTTCTAAAATAATATATATATATATATATATATATATATATATATAAAGAAAAAGAAAAAAGATATATGATATCTGTGTGTTGGTGTGTATGCACCAACAATGTCAAAATTTGGTATTTGAAAAGCTATTATTGAGCCCTTTATTTTTGTTTTCTTGGTTTTTTTTTTTTTTTTTTGATGTATGTGGTAATTAATTATGAAAGTATCCTTCTTTATATAATGCTTCAAACCTCTTTTTCTTAATCAATAACTCGTGTATAAACTGTTATGGAACGTGTGAAAGTATTAACTAAACAAACTTTATCGGCATCAATGAAGAAACTTGCAAATTATTAAAAAAAGAAAAAAAGAAAAAAAAGAATTACATAAACTCCACCGCATGAATCTTGAAATTAACAAAACATAAAATTAAATAGTAATTATCCAAATAGACCAAATTATCCCCTGTCCTGTCCCTCATCAGTCAGCTTCCAAGGAGATTGTGAAATAGAATTCTATTTGATATAATGTCCAAGTGCATAGGATCGGTATACAATGTACGTATAATTGGGTAAGTATAATGTCCTAGTGCATTGGATCGGTATACAACGTACGTATAATTGGGTAAGTATAATCTTCAAGTGCATAGGATCGATATACAACATATGTATAATTGGGTAAGTATAATGTCCTAGTGCATTGGATCGGTATACAACGTACGTATAATTGAGTAAGTATAATCTCCAAGTGCATAGGATCGGCATACAACGTACGTATAATTGGGTAAGTATAATGTCCCAGTGCATTGGATCGGTATACAACGTACGTATAATTGAGTAAGTATAATCTCCAAGTGCATAAGATCGGCATACAACGTACGTATAATTGGGTAAGTATAATGTCACAATGCATTGGATCGGTATACAACATACGTATAATTGGGTAAGTATAATGTCCCAATGCATTGGATCGGTATACAACGTACGTATAATTTGGTAAGTATAATCTCCAAGTGCATAGGATCGGTATACAACATACGTATAATTGGATAAGTATAATGTCCCAGTGCATTGGATCGGTATACAACGTACGTATAATTGGGTAAGTATAATTTCCAAGTGCATAGGATCGGTATACAACGTACGTATAATTGGGTAAGTATAATGTCCCAGTGCATTGGATCGGTATACAACGTACGTATAATTAGGTAAGTATAATCTCTAAGTGCATAGGATCGGTATATAACGTACATATAATTGGGTAAGTATAATGTCCCAGTGCATTGGATCGGTGTACAATGTACATATAATTGGATTATACACTATACATTAATAACATTGCACATTGTACTTAAGTATATATATATATATACATACATGTACATGTAAATCAAATAGGGGAATGATTTTTCTACATTAATTCTACACTAAGATACATAGGATAATGTGATGTAGGAATAACACATTTTAATAAAATTTTGAACTAATTTAGTACAAATTAGTAATGTGCAAATAGCATCACATTACTATTTTATGAAATTAGTAACGTACAAATCGTTTTACGTTACTATAGTTTTATAACAATAACGTGTAATTGCACTTTACTATAATATGAAATAGTAACGTGTAAAATTTGCACGACTATTACAAACAATAGTAACGTGCATTTACACGTTACAACTGTTTACGTTAGTGACGTAAAAAAAGTTTTGCACGTTACTAAATTTTTTTGACAATCATGCCTCGTGGGACATTTATCCCGCGAAGTACAGCCCCTACCCATTTTCTAATTTTCATTCAAGTTTTGCTCACTGTCTCTCCCTCTCATTGTCATCTTTCCCTCTCCGCTCTCCCTCCATCTTTGTGTCTCTCCCTCTCATTGTCGTATCTCCCTCTCTGCTCTCCCTCCAGCCGAAATATGCAGGTATATATGTTGTTCTCCTTGCTATTATGTTATCAATCCTTCTTTGTGATTGAAGAAAATTATTATTAAAAAATCTTCATGAACTTTCATATTTTTATGAATTTCTTGTTAGTTTCCGTTTGTTTTGCCAAAAGTTTTAGAAATTGATGCTTGAATATTGTGAAAGAATACTAATCATTTTCGGTTTAAATACAACAATATATATTCGGTTTAAGACAGATATGATAAGTTAGATGTACTGATTTCATGTATAAATAAATTAGGAAGCTCTAAATCATTGATTGCTGGTATTCAAGAATCAGACAGCCATCACCAACCCGCCTTTCTCTCTTCTCTCATGGAGATGAGGAGCATGGTTTAGTGTTTGGAGGAGCTACAGCCAGTGACCCACAAACAAGAGGCTTTGCAACGGCAACGATTCTTAGACAATTCAACCCACCTCCTGGAATGACAGAGCATTCTAGCTGAGGTCTCTGCATGTTCCTCCCAGTTGGGTGGTCCCTCCTACGTGGGGGACCAACCTAGACCAACAAAATAGGGCTGTCACCCCTGTTTCTGCTGGCAGCAAGCAAGTGGCGTATTGTGCATGACTTGTGACCAAAAAAGAAGAAAAATGAAAAAGTAAAAAAAATAGAAAGAAAAGAAAGTGGTATGCAGTTTGTTGATGCAATTTTTGTCCGGTGACGTGGCATCATCAGAGACGGCCCTTCGTCCGTGTCTTGGCCTGCAAAACAAGAAAGACTCGCCGGGGGTTGGCCGGCGAAGCCTCCTCCAACGTTCAAGTCAATCAAGTGTTTGTATGAAGAGGAGAGAAAGAGAGAGAGAGAGAGAGAGAGAGAGAGAGAGAGAGAGAGAATAATCCATCCTTCTTTCAAATAGTCCTGATACTCCCTTTTATACCTTTGCATGTTATATGTCCATTTTGCCCCTGTCAAGCGCAAGGCTCTATGTAGGCGTCCAACATCTTTTCTGACTTCATTTGACTGGTCTAATAAATACTGAAGGTTGCTAGTGACCAAGGATCAAGCCCCAAGGCCCACTCCAGAGTCCGGAGTTTGGGGTTCGAAGATTAACCCAAAGGGCAAATCTGGCCCCACTTTGAATAGGGGACAAATATTCCCTAACACGGTTTTTGAAACGCAGAGAGTTGGAGCGGGCTTGTCCAAAAACGGAGAGGGAAGAGAGAAAAATAGAGTTTTTTCACCTAGCTACTTAAGACCGATTGAAGTCCATACCTCATATATCCAATCTGTTGATGTTATAAAATGTTTTCGTAATGCATAATAAAATATTATTATTTGCTAGTCGATTTGTTATAGTGACTTATTAACTCAAACTCACCTTATGATATATAATATATAGTTATTCGTAAAGATATTATATGTCTGTTTGAATTTGTGATTTTAAAAAGTGATTTTTAAAAACATAGTTAGTTTAACCTTTAAAATCGCAGGTTAGTCTTTAAAATTTTAAATTTTAAAAAAAATACGCAACTGTCTACTATTTAAAAAATTAATTTTCACGTTTTCAAATCACAATTCAGATTGGTCTAGGTTGGACCTACGTGGGGACCAACCTATACCAACGAAAGAGGGCTGTCACTCCTGTTTCTGTTGGCAGCAAGCAAGTGGCGTATTGTACATGAATTGTGGCCGAGGATCATTTATAACCCGATCTCGATGAAATTTTAGTATATTATTCCTGGCAACAAGAGCTGGTCCCTTTCTCTTATTTCACTCTTTTGTCGCATAGTGGTCGCCTGGTCGTTGTCTGCCCGCGTGAATCATATAGGTTATTGGTTGTTCGGATCTTCCAATTGAACTGCACGTTGGGTACACTGCTATTCCTGACTATCATTTATTGCACGTGTTTTATGTTTGAGAAATGGTAAAATTATTGGGGTGTTTGGCAAGCAACATATCATTTCTTACATTTATTTGCACTTATCAATCTAACGACAAAACAATTAAATTTCTCTGTCGAATTTTGTTGTATAATTTTTGTCACCCGTATATGTAACATCACATGAATTTATAATGAACGTGTTGCAAAAGTTGTAATACCCCAAACGTTTTCCTAATGATATTGCATCAATGCTTTAAGTCATTAATTGACTTCTACATAATCATGCTGGTTGATTTTTTGAGCAAAGTGTTTACCCTATCTTTGTTTTCTCCATAGAACGGAGACCTATAACGAGGCATCTTGGGACTCTTGGGTGGATTTGGCAGAGGCCCCAGCTTTACCAGCAAGTTTGAGTTTGTACAAAGAGCTCGAACAGCTGGGGTTTAAGATATTTCTGTTAACTGGGAGGGATGAATATCAAAGGAATGTGACAGAGAAGAATCTTTTATCTGCTGGGTACACCAATTGGGAAAGGCTTATCTTGAGGTATATAAAATTTAAGCAATGCCCATGAGAAAAGTAGCCGTAGAAATATTATTATTGACCTATATATTGAGTATTAATGACCAAATTGATATGCTGTTGGAAAATAAAACAGGGGGACTTCAGATGAGGGGAAACCGGCAATCGTGTATAAATCTGAAAAGAGAGCGGAGTTGCAAGATGAAGGTTATAGGATTCATGGAAGTTTCGGTGACCAGTGAAGTGACTTGTTGGGCTTTGTCGTGGCCAGACGGTCCTTTAAACTTACGAATCCCATGTATTATATCGCTTAATAAACATCAATGATGCGGTGATAATTATTTGATAATTTCCATGTACGTCGTGCTAGAGTCCAATAAGGAGTGTATATATCTCAGATTTTATTGTCCAATAAAGGGTTAGATTCCGTCCTTATTAGATTTGTTATAGTCCTTATTAGATTTCCATGTACGTCGTGCTAGAGTATATATCTCCTTAGATTTTATTGTCCAATAAAGGGTTAGATTCCGTCCTTATTAGATTTGTCATAGTCCTGAAAGTCGAGACCTAATTAGTCTATTATGTAAACTATAGTATATTGTTTCTCTATTTAAGAGGAGCAATCAATAAGAAAAGTATGAGTTTATTAATTTTTGTTTTAGAATACAGTTTTTTGTATTTTGGAGGTTAAGACTTCTTCGAAGTAGTCATTGGAGATCACGACTTTCTCAAAGTAGCCGCTTTATCATTTTCTAAGTATTGTTACCAGTGGATTTGCATCACAAAACATTGGGCAATTGTACTAAAACGATGATGTTGTTGTCATTGTTATGGCGAGAATTTCTTGTCATGATTATTTAAGGACTTCCATGGCTAAGTTATACTTTCTCCGCTTGATGTGTGCCTTTTGACCTTTAGATTACAAGATTGTAACTTGATGGTGTGGCCAGTGGGGATAGGATCCTCTTCGGACTTCATTTCATTTGAAATTTAGAGAATTTTATTCTAGTATTCTGTGATGAGTGTAAGTTGGACTACATAAGGCAAGTATATGATTAGGTTATCCATAAGTAGTTCAGGCCCAAAAGAGAAACAAAAGGAAACCAAGTAAGAACAAAGCTATGTAAGTCTCACATGCATTTTTAATAAAATATGTGATTCTCGTATGTATTTTTACAAGGAAAAAATTTTAAAGTCAGACCAAGTGATTACATTGATTTGCAATAAATTTCCTTAGATATAAAAATGTTTTAAGAACTCAAAAGTTTCTACTATCAACTTCCCTCCTAAATCTTTACGGATTCTGTTTACGTGTTACATTAGATCTAATTATATAATGACATGTGATACTCGAAATAAAATATATGTAAATATATAAAATATGCAAACTATAAATTAAAAATTAAAACTAACAATTTTTTTTTATAAAAAATAAAAATAAAATAAAAATGTTGGAAGGGGGATAGCCTAGCAACTCCTTCGGCCGAAGTAGGGGTGGTTGCCCAATTGCCCAATTCGACACATTTACGAAATTTGTCAAAAATTTTATTAGTACGTTAGATAGTAAAAATTTATTTTATATTTTTGCATACTATACTACCCACCCCACCATGAGCTTTAACATTTTTGTAGGGTACATTTTTATAGGATGACTGATTTAGCTTTTTCTTTTCTATTTTTTTTTTTTTTAAAAAAATACATATAAAGAATCAATATTCTAAGCATACATTATACATGGCAATTTATTAATAAATTTTTAGGGTAAAATTTCTTTCCACCTTTTGATTTGCTTCCCGAGGCATATGGGGAAGACTCAGAAGAGGAAAGATGTGCCGCAGATGAAGGCGTGGGTTTTACAACTTTTCATGGAGAAGATAAGCGGATATTCTTGCACAACCACAAGATCACAAAATGACACAGATATATGACGTGAGAAAGCAAGTACCCATTTTTATATTCATTACTAAGTTTTTGGCTTATTCAAAAATTTTAAAAAACGTTTTGAAGTACTTCCTGCAACACATGAATACCCATTAGCCTTAGCAGATTCATAATTACTTTTCCCTTCAATTTCTGAGCATGTACTATGCATCCACTTTAAGACAGATATGAGATAAGTTAGATGTACCGATGTTCAGAAATAATTCATATTAATCCGGCTAGGTTCATAGCATGTGAAAAAAATAAAAATAAAAATGAAAGTGTATTTTTATTGGTTGATGATGAATTTTTTATCTTTAATTTTTCAACCGTCACCCTGTTTGTAGTGTGTAGAGGAATCTAGTCTCTCAATTCTAATTTTCAGATGACCTAATAAAGTTTAATGAGTCTAAAAAAGAAGAGAGACTATTCTAGTACACCCAAAATGAATAAATACAACAATATCTTTCCAGTTTAAGACAGATATGATAAGTTAGATGTACTGATTTCATGCATAAATAAATTAGGAGCTCTAAATCATTGATTGCTGGTATTCAAGAATCATACAGCCATCACCAACCCGCCTCTCTCTCTTCTCTCATGGAGATGAGGAGCATGGTTTAGGGTTTGGAGGAGCTACAGCCAGTGACCCACAAACAAGAGGCTTTGCAACGATTCTTAGACAATTCAACCCACCTCCAGGAATCACAGAGCATTCTGGCTGAGGTCTCAGCATGTTCCTCCCAATTGGGTGGTCCCTCCTACGTAGGGACCAACCTAGACCAACGAAACAGGGTTGTCACCCCTGTTTCCGCTGGCAGCAAGCAAGTGGCGTATTGTATTTGTGCATGACTTGCAACCAAAAAAGAAGAAAAATGAAAAAGAAAAAAAAGAAAGAAAGAAAAGAAAGTGGTATGCAGTTTTTGAAACGCAGAGAGTTGGAGGGAGCTTGTCCAAAAACAGAGAGGGAAGAGAGAAAAATAGAGTTTTCTCACCTAGCTATTTCCGTTAGAGATTGGATGATCGTTTATAGTCTGATCTTGATGAAATTTCAATATGTTGTTTCTGACGACGAGATATACGTGTTGACTAGTGTTGATCATTGGATTTTCTCTCCTATTGCTTGGTTATTCATCCTCACTTGATGAGACGTTTCTTTGTTCTTGTTGGAATCCACTTTTGAAGTGATGAATTTATGTTTTAATTAAAAAATGTGTGTATTCTTGATGTGGCGGTAACATCTAAATATTGTTCTAGAAAAGACATTTGTAAACCCATAATTGTTGATAGTGGAAGTTTTAACTGGACTAGCTCCCGTGCTTTTTCCCTTCACACTGGAGAGTTTTCCACGTACAAATTTTGATGTCTTGCTTGTGGTAGTTGCTAGATTTATTTTTCAGCATTGTTATTGGGTGAGTTGATTTTTTTGTACTAGATTGACTATTTAATTTGCACAAAGAGGGGGTAGATAATTTTCGCTGTGATTTTGTTATTGGCCTTCACCCTCAACAAAGTGGTATCAGAGTTTTGGTTGTAAAATTGTTGTGTAAATTAAATAGAAGAGTCATCTAATAGCATGGTTAAACTCACAGCTTTCAATTATTTAATTTCGAAGACAATGATGAAAGATATTTTGTATTATAAAGAATTATTTAAACCTATTGAATTGAATGGAGTTAAACCAGATGCCAAAACCGATGATAAATTGAAGAAATTAAATAGGAAAGTCGTCGGATATATTAGGCTATGGGTTAATCAAAGTGTCTTCTATCATGTATCCAAAAAAGTTAATATTTACATACTTTAATTGAAGTTAGAGAGTCTTTAACACAAAATTTGAAAAATATGAATTGTTTGAAAATGAAAATAATTTCAATTAGAGCAGCGAAAAACGGTGGCAATACACAAACGGCATAACATTTTGGCTTAAACAAGGCAAATGATGTGATTTTATTAGCATTTAATGAAAGGAGTCTAATCCTTTCCTATCCATTTTTATATGATTAAATTTTAAGTTTATTATTGAATTTGTCACATGTGAGATTCAATATAGGTCTACAAATATAATAATAAATTTTTAAAAAAAGATTGGTAGAAAATTAGTTTGTATAATTTCTCGAGGAGGAATAGACGACTAAAAAATCTCGATCGTTTTATAAAGAAACAAATGGCTGTCGTTTATGTGAAGTTTCGAATTCTGAATGTAACTAAACGGTAGTGTATTCCAAGTCGTTTATCTAAAATGGAGCTCGGGAGCTGAGAGAGCGAGCCAATAATAGAGCCAACTCAGCCAAGAACCAAAAATCCCAACCTTTATCTAAAAAAAAAAAAAATCCCAACCTCTATATATATATCTCTCTCTCTGTGCTGGTTTCTCATCCGAAAAAGAAAACCAGTAAGCTAACCGAACTGAGTTACTAGGATTTCCAGCAATGGCCTCCTACCAATCCATCGTCCCTACCATCCTCTCCCTCCTCTGCCTTGTGTCCACTGCTTTTTCCCATTCGCTCATCCAATTGGTCTCCAGCAATCGCAAAATCCGGGTAGACGATGATCTCTACTGTGACAGCTGGAGGTTATCCGTCGAAACCAACAATGCCGGGTACTGGTCCACCGTTCCGTCGAGGTGCGAGAGCTTTGTGAAGGACTACTTGACCGGCGAGCGGTACTTGTCCGACTCGGAGGTCGTGGCCGAGGACACACTCGCCTTTGCGAAGACAGTGATAATTGCTAAAGATGGGAGGGATGGGTGGGTGTTCGACATCGATGAGACTTTGCTCTCGAACCTGCCGTTCTACAAACTCCAAAGTTTCGGGTAAGCCCCGAATCGTTTTATTCTGATCGATAATGATTGGAGTAACTATTTGGGGTTAGGTTTATTTCACGTGAAATGCTACGTCTAAACCGTTTAGTTCTTATTAAGATGATACGAAACTTTTAAAAATGAAGTTTTACTAAGATACTGTGTTTATTAGTACTTGTAATATTTTTTTTAATTAATTGTTATCATTATTTTCAACAAATAAGTATCACATCATTTAGTAAAGTACTTAGGCCTTACTTTACGTGAGGAGGTGTGTAGAAAGTGTGTAAATTTAAGTGTTTTTTTAATAGAAAATGCTTACTGCAAAATAATTATATACAATAATTACACAACTCTACTAAATAAAAAGTGTGACTTACCACGTGAATCACACTCTATATAAATAGAATTGTGTAATTATTGTACAGGGTTGTTGGACAAGAGTTACCTCCTTTTAGCAATACGTACATCCTTTCTCTTATTTCACTCTTTTGTCGCATAGTTGTCGCCTGGTCGTTGTCTGCCCACGTGAGTCATAGGTTATTGGTTGTTTGGATCTTCCAATTGAACTGCATCTTGGGTAGACCGCTACTCCTGACTATCATTTATTGCACGTGTTTTATGTTTGAGAAATGATAAAATTATTGGTGTGTTTTGGTAAGCCACGTATCATTTCTTACATTTATTTTTACTTATCATGCCAAAGACTAAACAAATAAATTTATCTCTTAAATTTTGTTATATAATTTTTGTCACCCATGTAACATCACATGAATTCATAAAGAACGTGTAACAAAAGTTGTAATACCCCAAACGTTTTCCTAATGATATTGCATCAACGCTTTTAGTCATTAATTGACTTCTACGTACATAATCATGCTGGTTGATTTTTTGAGCAAATTATTTACCCTATCTTGTTTTCTCCATAGAACGAAGACCTATAATGAGACATCTTGGGACGATTGGGTGAAATTGGGAGAGGCCCCAGCTTTACCAGCAAGTTTGAAATTGTACAAAGAGATCGTACAGCTGGGGTTTAAGACATTTCTAATAACCGGAAGGGATGAACATCAAAGGAATGTGACAGAGAAGAATCTTTTATCTGCTGGGTACACCAACTGGGAAAGGCTTATCTTGAGGTATATAAAATTTAAGCAATGTCCATGAGAAAAGTAGCCGTAGAAATATTATAATTGTCCTATATATTGAGTATTGATGACCAAATTGATATGCCGTTGGTAAATAAAACAGGGGGCCTTCAGATCAGGGGACAACGGCAGTCGCGTACAAATCTGTAAAGAGAGCGGAGTTGGAGTATCAAGGTTATAGGATTCAAGGAAGTTCCGGTGACCAGTGGAGTGACTTGTTGGGCTTTGCCGTGGCCAAACGGTCCTTTAAACTTCCGAATCCCATGTATTATATCGCATAATAAACTTCAATGATGCGGTGATAATTATTTGATATTTTCCATGTAGGTCGTGCTAGAGTCCAATAAGGAGTATATATATCTCCTTAGATTTTATTTTCCAATAAAGGGTTAGATTCCTTCCTTATTAGATTTGTCAGTACTGGAAGTCAAGACCTAATTAGTCTATTATGTAAACTATAATAATATATTGTTTCTCTATTTATGAGGAGCAATCAATATGAAAAGTATGAGTTTATTAAATATCGTTTTAGAATACAGTTTTTTTTAATTTTGGATGTCAAGACTTATTCGATGAGATCACAACTTTCTCGAAGTAGTCGATTTATCATTTATCATTTTCTATGTTTTGTTACCAGTGGGTTCGCATCACAAAACATTGGGCAATTGTACTAAAACGATGGTGTTGTTGTCGTTGTTATGGCAAGAATTTCTTGCCATGATTATTTAAGAACTTCCATGGCTAAGTTATACTTTCTCCGCTTGATGTTTGCCTTTTGACCTTTAGATTTCAAGATTGTAACTTGATGGTGCAGCCGGTGGGGATAGGATCTCCTCAGGACTCCATTTTATTTGAAATTGAGAGGATCCTATTCTAGTATTATGTGATGAGTGTAAGTTGGACTACATCAGGCAAGTATATGATTAGGTTATTCATAAGTAGTTCAGGCTCAAAAGAGAAACAAAAGGAAACCAAGTAAGAACAAAGCTATGTAAGTCTCACACGCATTTTTAATAAAATATGTGATTCTCGTATATATTTTTATAAGGAAAAAATTTCAAAATCAAACCATGTGGTTACATTGATTTGCAATAAATTTCTTGTGATATAAAAATGTTTTAAGAACTCAAAAGTTTCTACTATCAACTTCCCTCCAAAATCTTCATGGATTCTGTTAACGTGCCACATTAAATCTAATTATATAATGACATGTGACACTCGAAATAAAATATATATAAATATATAAAATATGCAAACTATAAATATGTAAAACTAAAAACGATAAATTAAAAATTAAAACTAATTTTTGTTTTTTTATGAAATAAATAAAAAAAATACTGGAAGAGGGATGGCCTCGCAACTCCTTCGGCCCAATGAGGGTGGCGGCCCAATTGCCCAATTCGACAAATTTACGAAATTTGTCAAAATTTTATACGAATGTTAGATGGTAAAAATTTATTTGATATTTTTGCATATTATACTACCCACCCCACCATGAGCTCTAAATGCTTGGGATTTGGTTTTGTTCTTGAAAATTATAATTTTGTTTTTTCGTTGGTTTACGGGGTTGTTTTCGTTGCTTGTTTTCGTTCGTTGTCAAATGACTTTCAAAGAGATGAAATTCTTAATTAATTCGGTGGTTTTTTGTGGTCTTACTTAATACGTACAAAGTAATCCCAATGACTTTCAAAGTAATCCCACTGTTTCTCCTTAGTGGTTTTTTGTTCATTACATTTGGTGGTCTATAGTCTATTTTGATAGAAATTGAAGGAGTAATAGTACAAATTGGAGGACGAATAATAATAAAAATAGCAGAATCATTCTCTGGTTATGGACTAGCTTCTGAAGACGTTCTTTGTTTACAAATGATGCTGCATATTCTAAGTTTTTGGCCCATTTTTTACCATTGATCTTTTGTACAGCTTTCAAACTGAAAACTCAATTGGAAGTAAAAGACATCTCGTTTGGCTATTGAACTTGTAACAATTCATATCCATTCGGGTTTGGCAAAACAGCAAATCACATAAATCACCAACTAGAAAATAATTCTTTGGCAGCCAATCACATAAATCACCACCTAGCAAATCACATAAATCATATTCTTATGCTATGGCAATAATTATGATGCACTAGATACATTATGGTATTCCATCAACTAATAGAAACATATACTCTATTATGTAGCATTAACTATCATTTCAGTTTGTGATAGAAGTATAAATGTGTACCTTATTCCTAAATGGTTATAATTCTAGTGGCTTTCCTGATGAATTTGCATCTATTTTGATGGGCTGATGTTATTTCTTGATCATGTTTACAGAACTTATAGCAACAGCATGAGAAAATCCACCAAAATGGAAGCGCAATTAAGTCCTCCAATGGATCAGTTTAAATTTCATGTGCTCTCTTTTATATTGATGTTTGAATTAGTTGAAGTTTTATAAAGCAAACTGGGTATGGGGCCAGGGAGTTTTATATTTATGCTCTCTTTCACACGATTTTAGTTTCTAAGTCGTGTTGGTCTATGTTTGTTATAGGAAAAATATTCCAGTCGAGGGTCTTAATCTGTTGGTGGAAGCGATGGGGGAAGTCGTAAATGAAGGACAAACTGTTGGATATTAGATTGTAATATCAATTCAGTTTCAGAGAAATTGTTTTGGAACCCTGTTCTGCTAGTACTTATATTTTTGGGGCCCCTGCTTTGGCTTCTTCCTATATTCATGTAGTGGACTTTTATGTTTTGAAGCTTTTTTTTTTAAAGGATGTGATTATCTAAAATTGTCTAATGTATTAAAATGTTCAAACTTAAGTGTTAAACTGGTGTTGATAGATTTGAACGATGTTAGCTTGAAAGTATAGATGAACACTTATGTATTGCACTGAAGTATGTGAGGCCATTTTAAGGGCACTTTTGCTTTGAGAGAAATCAGTTTCATATAGACAGCCAAAGTTTTACCTTAAAGCTATCATAGTTCCTATTCATCCAAATTGTTGATTGTGTAGGTGATTTTTTTGTTCTTTGGTTTCTTTTTTTTAGTTTCCTGAGGTTGACAAATATGTACATTACATTTGTTTTCTTCGCCCAATTCTGCATACACACTAAAAATATAGCAAGTCTCAACTAAAAATATCATGCAACAGACATGAAATAATCACATTAAGCACAACTTCTCAATATCACCGAAAACCTATTCATGAACACACAAGACAGACTAGTTCAAAGAAATTACCGCTGATTATCAAAATTTAAACAGAGATAACTCCAAGATAAATTGAAGTAACACTCATTCAATGATTCAAAACTTTATTTGACAATTCCAGAATAAAATTAAAAAAAAAAAAAAAAAAAAAAAAAAGACAGCATGCACTTCCAAATTTCAAGTGGCCGCAGATGTTCCCTTGTTCCTTTGAGTATCTTACGTACCTAAACATACACAGAAGATGTCACGCCCCCGTTTTGGGATATAAGGGAAACGCGAACTTGAGCTATAAAACATCTCTATAATTTAAAATATGTACACATTTTCCCAGGAATAGCGCATAGCTATATTTCATTATAAGAACATATACATAGTAGTTCTTGAGTTATTACATCTCATTTCTAGGATTTCAAAATAAATATGTACAATACAAAAGTTAGACCGGTCTTTATCGATCTATTGCTCTTAGGGTGGGGTCTATGCCATCCATAAAGAAAAGACTCCCGGTCTACAGTGTCATCTGAAAAGATTTGGGGGGAAAAAAGGGTGAGTTTGACAACTCAGTAAGGAAAACACAACAAAAGTGAAATTTTCTTTTCAGGAATTTAAAATAGAATTCAAATAATTTAGTAAGTGAAGAAACAGTTAAATAACATACAATTATATCAAATGTAGAATGGTGCATGAATCATTTATGCTATGTGTAAGTTTTAACTTCCCTTAAAACCAGGATAGAATTCAAGATAAAAATCAGATAGAGAGAATGCAATTAGATTAAATGTACAACAATCCAATATGTAAGTTTTATCCACCCTTGGTCCAATATCCGCTAATTAACCATGAGCGGCGCACGTTTGGCTCGTCTCAAAAGACGACTATGAGCCCATCCTGTCGTCACAGGGGAGAGCCGTACCGGGTTGAGAACTTCCCTAGGTGAAGGCCACCCCGGCTGGTAGCACACACTTTCGTGCTTCCGTGTGTTTGCCATGCTACCCTATGAAACTGTGAAATCCGGATATCTATGACATGGTGCCGCGGGGGAAAAACTGTGTGCACGTGAAAAATGTACTATGAAATCAACCTTTGCTCATATGTAACATATGCCTTTGAAAACTATGATTCATAACATATACTATGATGCCATCCTTTGCTCATATGGTGCATATGTAACACATATACTATGATATTATCAACTTTATTCATATGGTGCACATACTTTGGAAACTATAATTTCACATGTATCAAATATAAACGAAGTATGATCACATGAGATTCCAATCACATATATGACAAGAGCATTATTATAATGGTGATATAAAAAGACAAGTAATATTAAAAGAGTTGAAAGAATTTAGAAAATCCCCGACTTTTTCTTTTGAAAAAGTTTTATTAAAACTTTGCCGGGGTTTTGAGGTAGTGTTTCCCTTACCTGATATTTTCTCAGCAGTATTTTTGCTACCTTTTACCTAAATAAATTGGAAGAAGAAATTTAGAGAAATATTCTGAGATTTGAAACCTAAAACTTAAACTAAAGTATCATCTCCTTATTATTTCTTTTCTTTCATCAATTAATTAAACACATAATAACGGCATTAGTATTAATAACGACTAAAATATTTGGACAGCGTAATGACACTTTTGTAAAATAATGACTCTTTTTCTAACGACGTATTTATTAAATTAAGTTATTTGCTTTGAAATCTTCTATTTAAAACACAACTTAAAAATAATAAAAACTTATAAAGTCACAAAACATTAAAATAAAGCTTGTTAAGAACTTACCAAATATATTACAAAGTAATATATTTTGTACAAAGAATCGGCCGAGAGAGAGGTGGTTTCTACATTCTTTCTCTTTTTATTGTTCTTTACTCATTATATATATATTTTGGGACACACGTAGAGAGAGAAAAGTCCTTATTCTTTTGTCTTTTATTTCTTTTCTTTCCTTATCCATTGAATGTAGAGAGAAGAGCTTGTTCTTGCAAAGTAAGTGAGTAAAAAAAATGACTTACGAGAGAGAGAAAAAGTGGGTCCTTTTCTTGTCTTTATTTTCTTTATTATTATTTAGTGCTTCCTTTTTCCCTTAGTAGACCAAGACCATCTTCTTTGCTTTTCTTTCTTAACTTTCTGTTCTTTCTTTTGTACAATACACACACACACACGAGAAGATTGGGGGAGAGGCACCTACTGTTTCTTCTACTTTTCTTTTGGGTCTTCTGTTCTTCTTTTCCTTTCATTTTACCACAAAACACACCCACACGTACGAGAGAGTTAGAGAAAAGAGAGAAAGGCTTACCACGGTGTCAAGGGGAAACTTGCTTGCTGCTGGACCAAGTGGAAACAGAGAAGAGAGCTGGATTAAAAATAATAGAGAGAGTTTGCTGCTTTGCTGGACGTGAAATAAAGTAAAATGAGAGGGTTCTGATTTTTCTGCAAACTGAGGAATAAAAGAGAGAATTCTGCAGAAAACAGCAACAAAGAACAGAGGGAAAGGGTCTTCACTTGCTACTATACATGAGACAAAACCAGAAAAGGAATAGAGGAGTTGCTGTCCGTGAAAGAGCTGCTGTTTTGGGAGAGAAAACAGAGAGTTTTACTTGCTGTTTTTGTGCAGAAAAGAAGAGAAGTGCTGCTGGTTCATTGCTGCAAAAACAGAGAAAGCCGAGAGAATTAAGAAGGAGAAGTTGGCGTGAAAAGAGGGGGTGCTTACCTCCTTTTATACCGAATTGGACGGCCTCCTTTTGATCTCATCTGATGGCTGGAATTCAGCTTGGGGAGCAAGAAAGATCAAAGGCTGAGATTCAACTCCTTGGGCAGCAAGTTTAGATGAGTGTTGAGTTGTCAAGGATCCAAGAAGGAAGAAGAAAAGAGAGGTGGACGAAAGAGGGGCTGTATCTCTTTAGGGAGAAGCTTTGGACAGCTAGGATGACATGGGTGGGATCTGATCTATGGCTAGGAAGAATTCGTGGGCAGCAAGTTGTGAGCTGAGGCATGACGTCCGTAGGTTGTGGGGAAACGCAGCACCTGGACAACTTAAGAACTAATTTCCTAACATGAGTTCCTCTTGTGATCAAACCAAGCTGGATTGGGCTGGGTAACGTGTGGGCTGTACTGGGTTGTTTGAATTAGGTGGGCTGATGTATATTGATTCATATGGGCTGTGCTATAAATAAAATGAACCCACAAATTTATTGATGCTAATTTTCGTTCAAAACAGTGGTAGTTGTTTGCGCGGGTGTTTTCGTATTCTTAACGAAGTCCAAAAATTATGAAATTCGGAGGGTAGTTATAGGACTTTGAGACGAGCGTTTTGACTTTTGAATCGACCAAAATGGAGTTCATTTGACCACATTTTCGTAATTTCAAAGTTTAAGGTCCGTTTAAACCTTTATTGAACTATAATTAAACTAAAACAATAAAGGTAAATGTTCCTTAGTAAATAAATATTTATTTTCATAAATATTCATATTTAAAAATAATATGGGGTATTACAGAAGATAATCAATCATTTAGCCAAAACATATCAACAAACTCAAGAGCATAATATATAAGCAAACAGCCAATGATAATTTACCTTCTCTAAAGTTGGTCTTGAACCTGCAAGGCATGTGACAAAGGTACCTCATTCGGCCAGTTTCGGTGGTCTTTCTGTGAATGGCTTTTACACTCCAGTTATCTGAAACAAAACCCCAAAACAGCTCACAACAAGGTATAAATAATTCCACTAAATATTTTTTTACTAAAAATTAAAAGAACTCAATGGTGTTGTTCAGTAAGCACCGATCAGTACTTCTTTCTGTCAGCAAAATGTCTTCAAAAGCAACAATAGTCACTCTAAATGCCAACCAAGCAAAGTTAAAATGGTCAGATCTGGTGCAAACAAAGGACAACGGCTTGAAACAACAAAAAAAGGAAATCGAAAATGCACCATAACAGATAAACAAATCAAACAGCTTAAAATAATCAAATAATAAGGAAAAGCAGCTTATAATCATCATAGAATCAAGAAAATCATAAAAGTAACAAAACCCACAAGATTCCATACACCAAAATTTGTCCTTCACATTTTCCAAGCAACCAAACAAAGCATGGAATGAAATTAACGAAGACAACAAAACTCAACTAAGCAAAATAATTTCCTTAATCTTAATCTACGTTTAATCTAGATTTTTCCACTCATTAATATTATTTTTCTTTCCACTGGACATCAAAAATGATTTCGATATCCCAGTTGCTTAACCAATCACCTTTCAACTCTTCATCTTTTTCCTTTTACAACAAAAACCTTGTATCTTAATTGAGTTTTAAAAAATCCTCTGTAATCTAGTCTAAATTTATGTTTGGTTTATTATATACATATTGCCTTTCATTGTTTTACTTAAACATGAGACTTCTGATTTCATCAATTAAAATCCTAAACATTCATATCTACTCCTACTGCAATATGTCATATAATCAACGGAAAAGAAATCCTTGAATTCAATATTCATTCAAAACTCAAATTAACCCCTACCCATATCGAGAAATCAAGAAAAACCCATGGATACATCACATAGAGAGAAAAATCAAGAAAAACCAATGAACATATATGTGGAATTATTGGATCTTGGACACTAAAATAACACATGTTTAGAGTAAGTAACACCAATCCAAGGAAAAACTCTGCTGTTTCTAAAAAAAAACAACCACCCCATATTCATAAACCAACAAAAAAAAAAAAAAATCTAACCTTCAAGAACAAAAATAAATCTCAAGCATCAATAACTTTAAACAAACCCATTTCTTACCTACCCATACCGAGAAATCACTTCAAAAACCCATGAATAATAAGTCAGAGAGAGAGACAGACTGTAGAGAGAGAGGGGAGGGACGGTGTCGGCCGGCTGGTCAGAAGACCGTTCGTCTTGGTGGGCGGCGCTCGGTTGGTAGGGCCTTCGTCTTGGTGGCTGGTGGTCGGTCGGTAGGGGAGAGGGACGGTGGAGATTTGGGAAATGGGAGGAAAACGAAAAATCAGAACGCCCGAATTCAGCTATCCCTTAAAGAAAATCAAATCCAAATCAAAACAAAAACCATAACAAAAATCAAATCGATATGTAAACATGTATACATACCTTCTTCTTATCGGTACACGACGTATGGTTAGTGAGACTCTGAGCTGGTGCCGTGGGTGGCGTTCGGCCGGTCGATTTTTGGACTGTGGCGTGGCCTGTGTCGATGGGCGTCGCTGGATTTCGAGCTGGTGCTGTGGGTGAGCGTCGCCAGTGCGTTCGGTGAGGAAGTGGTTGGTCGTGGGCGAAGGAGGAAAGTGGGAGGGGGAGACAGAGCAGCAGCGGGGGAGATTTTGAAAATTTTAGGGGATTTGGGGGAAGAAATGGGGGGAAAGGGGAAGGCTTTCACACTTGATGTAGCAGTTTTTGTTTTTGATTTTTTTTTTTTTAAAAAAAAATCAATATAAAATAAGTAAAATTTTGCCACGTAGGATGAGGGTCGAACGAGCGTCTAACTCTCGTCCTCCGGATAGCACTACTCCTCCCCATAATTACTTTTCCCTTCAAAGTTCGTCTATCCGGCTCACCCTTATCACACTATAGTCCGACTTTTTGCCCGCATGGCACTTTTTTTTTTTTTTTCTTGTTTTTAAAAAAAAAGAAAGAAAAAAAAAACTATCAGGTTCCGCTTCCAAAACATGCTTATAGCCCTAATGTCCTCCCCTTTTCCCACTTTTTTCTCCAATATTTTCAAAATCTCCCTCCTTACAAATCCTTCAGCCCACCGCCGCCCCCCACCTCCCACCGCCTACCGTCAACGCTGCTCGGAGAATAGTCGCCCTCCGCCGTTCCTGATCTCTCTCTCTCTCTCTCTCTCTCTCTCTCTCTCTCTCTCTCTCTCTCTCTCTCTCTCTCTCTCTCTCCGCCTTTTTTTTATATTTCTTCGCCTACAGCTGCCCACCGCCTTCCTCCCGTTGCAGCCGCCCACCGCCGACCATTCGCGCCACCCACCACCTACTCGATCTCTCTACGGTCGGTCTCTCTCTTTTGCTTTTCTTTGGGACATGGGTTTTGATTTTTATGCATGTTGGATGTGTGTTATGCGTGTGTGTATATATAGAGTTTGTGGTGAAGTGGGTTTGACGTTGATATGTGTCACTTTCTTTTATTTAATCTGCTTCGGGATAAGAGTTTATGGCGACAGAGAGCTTTGCAAGTTTTTTTCGTTTTTCTTTGTGTTACACAGTTTAAGTGTATGTTGTTTTGTCTGAGTGAATGAGTTCTTCAAGTTTCTTTGTTAAGCATTGAAAGACTCCTTGCAAATTCAGCAGAATTTTAGAAGCAGAGACATTATAGATTATTTAAGCACCTAGATCGGCATACATGTTACATTGAAAGACTCCCTACTCTAGGCTTACTTTCAATTTCACATTGCTGGTAGACTTCAAGAGTCGCAAACGCGGATTAGATCGGCATACATGTTTCATCGTTTTAGCTCTTATATAAACTAACAGTATATAGCCTAAAGCACCTAGATTACTTTCAGACACAACCTTTTGATTATGCAAATATGATGCCGTTATGTCGTCAGATTTGACTCTTTGGTGAAGTGCAAAGGTTACTGCATTGGTTGGAGGGTTATGTTTTCTTGAAAGAAAAAAAAAAAAAACTTGTATTCACAAAAGATACCCACCATGAAAATCGCAAATTGGATGAGCTAATGACTTCTGCATATGAAATGTCATTGAAAGTGGTTTGTGATGCCTTTGAAGACTCTGTTGCAGCATTGCTGGTATTCGTTCTTTATGCTATGCTTTTGTGACCATGATTTTTAAGTCATGTTCATGATTTTTAAATTGTTTTGCTGGTATTCATTAATTTTGTTTTATTGATGCAAAACTCTCATATGCCATCTGCAGAGTGAATTAAAGCTTTTTTCAATGAAAATTGCAAGAAGAAACTTTAGCTTGTAATTCTGTCAAATGTTAGTATAATGTATGGTGCAGGAGCGTAAAGTTGGGTTGTAATGCTTGGAGGGTTTGGATGTCTTGTAATAGCAATATCATTTGGAGTTGGGCAAATCATATATGCTTGTACTTCCAAAACTTTTTTGCATTTATTTTCTAATCCATAACAAGAGTATTATTGATATTCTCTATTGTCATATTGATATTTTGTATGAGAAGCATATATAGAACACTTATTTTGTAATACCCCGGTCCCATATTGGAAAGAGATGAATAGTTCACATAGAGTGAGTAGTTATATAGATATTCATGGGTGCTAAGTCCCACATTGCCTAGTTACTAGGTGAAACTGGGCTTTATAATGGATTCTAAGGAAGCTTCAAATTGACTAGTCCTTTTGGGGTGATAGCGCAGATTTGGTTAGCGTTTTTCCTTGGGTCGTTACAAATGGTATCAGAGCCACCTAGTAATGCCAGGTCATGTGGTACTGGAGCATCACATGACATGGCCCTGACGGGGACGTCAGGGGTTTAAAGGGGGGAGTTTGTAACACCCCGGTCCCATATTGGAAAGAGATGAATAGTTCACATAGAGTGAGTAGTTATATAGATATTCATGGGTGCTAAGTCCCACATTGCCTAGTTACTAGGTGAAACTGGGCTTTATAATGGATTCTAAGGAAGCTTCAAATTGACTAGTCCTTTTGGAGTGATAGCGCAGATGTGGCTAGCGCTTTTCCTTGGGTCGTTACAAAAAATTGACTAGTCCTTTTGGAGTGATAGCGCAGATGTGGTTAGAGCTTTTCCTTGGGTCGTTACAAATGGTATCAGAGCTTGTGCACGCTCCCACCATCTCAGGCTGGGCAATGGCTCTGATACCATTTGTAACGACTCAAGGAAAAGCGCTAGCTACATCTGCGCTATCACTCCAAAAGGACTAGTCCATTTTTTGTAACGACCCACCCCCAGTGACACAATATTGTCCGCTTTTGGCTCCCCAAATCAGACTTCCCAGGAGGTCACCCATCTTGGGATTACTCTCGCAGAAGCACGCTTAACAGCGGAGTTCTGATAGGTTCATGACCATCATGGCTTTAAAACGCGTTGTGTCATAAATGGTGCATTTATACATATAAGCACATCATCATTCCCAGGCGATGTGGGATGTCACAATCACCCCTCTTTGAACCCAGCGTCCCCGCTGGCGTCCCTCATTGAGCTTATGCACGCTCCCACCATCTCAGGCTGGGCAATGGCTCTGATACCATTTGTAACGACCCAAGGAAAAGCGCTAACCAAATCTGCGCTATCACCCCAAAAGGACTAGTCAATTTGAAGCTTCCTTAAAATCCATTATAAAACCCAGTTTCACCTAGTAACTAGGCAATGTGGGATTTAGCACTCATGAATATCTATATAACTACTCACTCTATGTGAACTACTCACTCTATGTGAACTATTCATCTCTTTCTAATATGGGACATGGGTATTACACAAAATTTGTAACGACCCAAGGAAAAGCGCAAGCCACATCTGCGCTATCACTCCAAAAGGACTAGTCAATTTGAAGCTTCCTTAGAATCCATTATAAAGCCCAGTTTCACCTAGTAACTAGGCAATGTGGGACTTAGCACCCATGAATATCTATATAACTACTCACTCTATGTGAACTATTCATCTCTTCCCAATATGGGACCGGAGTGTTACAAACTCCCCCCCTTAAACCCTTGACGTCCCCGTTAGGGCCATGTCATACGATGCTCCAGTACCACATGACCTGGCATTACTAGGTGGCTCTGATACCATTTATAACGACCCAAGGAAAAGCGCTAACCAAATCTGCGCTATCACCCCAAAAGGACTAGTCAATTTGAAGCTTCCTTAGAATCCATTATAAAGCCCAGTTTCACCTAGTAACTAAGCAATGTGGGACTTAGCACCCATGAATATCAATATAACTACTCACTCTATGTGAACTATTCATCTCTTTCCAATATGGGACCGGGGTATTACATATTTAATTGTACGTGATGAGGAAAAGCTTGTTGTCTACTGTCTAGCTAGCCCTCACTCTTTAGCAAGAGAGTTTGGCTTGACTTGATGAGAAAAAGCTTGTTTCTTAAGGTATAAATTGCATTGTGGACAATTTAGGATGATGTGCTCGTGGAAATGGGAAACAAATTTATGATAAAACAAATTTAGTAGTACTCCTTGTGCAATTCAGTCAAACAAATTTACTGATTTAGTTGCGTCCCAATACGAATCCTGTGCATGGTCATAGGAGTGGTTTTCCTTTGTCAACAACAAAGGCTACAGATCTTGCCTTTGTTGTTGACTGGCGGTGCTTCAATGTTTGATCATACCTTCGTTGTTGGTTACAATATGTACTTGTCAACAAATTGGACATCATTTTCATCAATGGATTGATGGTCTCAGGCATGTGAATGTGTGATTTGATGATTATATCAAAAAAAATAAATCATATGTAAAGGTTAATTTAAATAGGGATAAAGAATCCTTAATGAATTTAAATCTTAATTTATTGCAAAGAGTAAGATTTTTTGTACATGGTACCATACCAAAACCTACAAGAACAATTACATCAACAAAAATTACATCATCAATGCCAATGCTAGGGAGCGCCCAAAAATTAAAAAAAAAAATTACATGAATAAAAAAACTAATAAAACGACACCGAAATCCATCCAACATATAACACAACACCTACTACTTCATCAACAACAAACTCAAAACCTGCAAAAAAAAAAAAAAATTGAGTTTCAAAATGTCATGATAACCTCCATCTTTGGATACCAAAGTATTTTTTTATGAGCTTCTCTGGCTTTGGGCTTCACTGAATCACTAGCTCTTTCTTCTTTTCTGAGCTTCTCTAGGTCTATTAACAAAATTCAATATGGCTCTGTTCATAATCTTGCATGCATAAATATTTCATAAACATAAGATAATTGTAAGTTTAGCTTCTTGGCAGTAACTACTACACTTTAACAAAAAAAATTTATCCCAATTCATCAACTCAAAGATCAACAACGATTTTTGCTTATGGTTGTTATTTGACAATCTCAGTAGTTATACACTATGTTATTGGTTTTGGATACACAATCAATCAAGGAATCTAAAAAAAACACAGGTCTAACGCAAGCAAAAGAAAAAAAACAACTAAATCTGCCTCCATGGAAAAGAACTAGTCCTCCAAACCATCCATGAAAATGAAGCAACTAAATTATTTTAGGGCAAAAAGCATTCTAAATATCTACAGAAAATAGCAAAAACATTCTAAATGATTGTAACTATCCATACTTGCAACCAGATAATAGCAAAAGCATTCTGAATGTCTACAGAAATCCAATTCAACCAAGTAAAAAAAAGGGTGAAAAAGATATTCAAGAACCACTTGAAAAAAAATTGACCATCACAATAACTAGCACTTTATATGCCACTGGAAGGAAACCATCCCAATTTTTTCTCCACACGAATCCTTATGGGCTGCGGTGGAGGGAGGAGAGGGATGGGCTGAAAAAAAATTGGAGAGAATGAGACAGGTTTCGTCAGATATGAAGACGGTTTTGAAATTCGGCGGTTGGGAAAGGGAAAGCTAGTCAGCGGCTAGGGAGTGGGTGGCGGTATGCGTTGCTGGTCGGCGGTGTGGGAGGGGAACGGTGGAGAGAAGCTGGAAACACTGTCGGTGAGGGAGGGGGAAGCTGAAACGATTGGCTTATCAAGAGAGAGAGAGATACCGTAGAGAGAGAATATGGTGGTCGCCGCTCCTGGTTTGCAGTGGGAAGGCGAACTGCGGTGGACGATGCTCCGAGGGTGGCGGGGGGATGGCTGTTGGTGGGGTGAGGGAGGAGGGAAAAAATTGGGGGAAAGTTTTGGGGAAGTAAACATGTAAAGACCAAGAAATTTAATAGGCGATTTATCAATTAATAAATCGTATTTATTTAATGAATATGATTAATAATTTTATTTTAAGTAATAATAATTGTGTTATCAAAATAAAATAAGTTTAAGATAAAATAATTGAAAGAATAATAATTATTATAGTGGGTCCTAGTTGAATAACTAATTACTTGTATTAATAAGAAGGTGGTTTAAAAATATGTGGGATCAAGTGTTAATTATTAAATGAAATGGTTTTAATAAAATGGGGTCCCACTTTAATTCACATAAGTTGAGGGTTTTAAAAATAAAAGAAATTCCCCCTTGCGACGTGGCATTACCCAGTTGGTTGGGAGGATTTTGTTATCTCCTCTCAGCCACTCACATCACGCCACGTGTCCCCACCCTATCTATTCTCCTTCGTTCCTCTTCTTTTCCTCTTTTCCTCTTTCTCTTTCACGCAGATCCAGGTCTCTCTTTCTCTCACCGCACAATCTCTCCCTTCTCTTCTTCTTTTCTTTTCCCTTCTTCCTTCCTCCCTCTCCCGGTTCTGTCACACAGCACCCAGCCCGATTCCCTTTTCTTCTTTTTCTTCCTCTCTTCCTCTCGGTTCCAACCCGTAGCAGTACCCAAACCCCCCCTCCATTTTCTCCTTCTCTTCTTCCCTTAGTCTCACACACGCACTTAACGCACTGAGGAATCCAAACCGAGAGAAAAGCCCAATCATAGGGGTGGGCAAGACCCGCCCGCACCCGCAAAACCGGTCCGGCCCGCAAGCCCCCGATCCGTGAAAAACGGATTTATCAAAGCCCCTGAAACGTGCGGACCCGTGGTGAGGCGATCCGTGTTCTATGGGGCGGGGGGCGGAATTAGAATTTCTAGCACCCGCACACCCGCCCTGCCCCGATGGTAAGCTCTAACATCGATCAAAATTACCCCCAAAAAACCCTAAGAGTCTGGAACTATCTGAAACACAAAGTAGACGGCGCACTCAGCACTGCGAATCTGCGATTTCATCCGAAGAACCAGCAACTGCAGCGTGAATCTTGTGATTTACTGATTCTTTCCTTATCCCATTATTTGATTCCTTACACGGTTTAGGGTTTGAAATCAAATGGATGGTTCACTCTTTAAAACCTTGACCATCGACCATCATTGTTCTTCCATCCAATTTGTGCCTCAACCCTTCTGTGCTGAAGAAATCGTCACTCCTCAACGTCCACTGCCAACCTTTGGTATAGGTAATTCAATCTCTCTCTCTCTCTCTCTCTCTCTCTCTCTCTCTCTCTCAAAAACGGCTCTTTCAAACTATATTGTCTACAGTCTAGCGGTCGTGGTCCGTGGACTCAAAAATTGCTCCTTCAGTAGTTCAGTTCATGTTTGATGTTTCTAACAATAATTATTTATATATTTCAGTTTATTTCTCCCCAATTCAACGTCAGTCTTTTAGTCTCAGAGTCTCAACTGCAACAGGTAACAGAATTTGATCTTGATGTGGTTTTTTTTTATTTTAATATGTCTATTTTTTGTTTGAATTGGTGAATAGGGGATAAAGTAGTAAACTTCAAACAAAGGCCAATTCAATATGTATGGACTGAATTTAGGGAAGCTAGAAATTGAAATGCATGTTATAGAGATCAATGAGCAGAGTCTTGAGTCTCATAAAGGATTTGATATGGTTCACTTACTGCCTGTTCTATTTATGAAAACCATCTAGTACTAGCATGTTTGATGTTGGGAAGCTATTGTTTATTTGATAATGAATTCAAGCTTATTTTAGAACTATGTGTTACTGTTCTTGTGACTAAACAAGCTGCATCTTTGTGGAACTAAATGTATTTAGAAAATTAGAAGTATGTTCCTTGGGGTCAGATTAAATTTATTGGCTGCCCTTCATGCCTTGCTCTTTTAATAAGGTCCTGTTTCTTATAATTATTTCTGTTAGAAAATTTAGCTAAAGTTCATGCTTAGAGTGCTAAGATTACATTCTGCTAATCTGCTGCCATTGGCCAATTCATTGGATTCTGCATTTGGAATACCCTATTTGTATCTTGAATTCTTGATGAAGAATCTTGTTTTAGTTCTTTTGCCCATCTAGTCTATGGAATCCTTTTTGGCATTTGTCTATCACAATAGATGAAAGTGAGTTTAATTGTATATGGAATCTGTTGGTTGGATTATATGTGAATTATTTGGATTGCACACGTATTTGTTAATTGTTATGAATCTTATTTTTTATATATATAAAGTTCAATATTGTATAAATTGTTGACAATTTTTGTTTTGTTTTTTTTTTTTTTTTTAAAAAAAAAAAAAAAAAAAAAAACTAATTGTAGATTCATGGATCCTAATGCATTTAGCGGGGCTAAGAATATTGGTTCTATTGCTGATGCTTCGGTTTCACCTAGTCCTACTCCTAGTCTTTTAGATAGCACTATGCCTTCCATTAATAATGAGAATGTTGAATGTGTTGGTAATGGACCTACAACAAATGTCGGTACTCAGAATCCTAATTCAGTTAAAGCTCTCCCACCAAAACCTAAAACAAATGTGCAAAAATCAATTGTATGGGAACATTTTACCAAGGTAGATGGGGGTGATCACGAAGATCCTAAATCAAAATGCAACTATTGTAGCAAATTGTTTAGTTGTCACCCTAGAAGGTTAGGTACTTCATCCATGTTATCGCATATCAGAAATAGTTGCAAGAAATATCCTGGTAGGTTTGGCAAATTAGATAAGTCACAGTCAATGCTGAGTTTTGATGCTAAGAAGGAAGGACAATTGGGAGACGGATCTGTTGGCAATCTTGTTATTGCGAAATATAATGTTCAAAAAATAAGGGAGGCATTGGCTAAGATGGTGATTGTAGATGAGTTGCCTTTTAGATTTGTGGAGGGTGAAGGATTTCACGATTTCATGAAGACGGTTGAGTCTAGATTTAAAATTCCTTCCCGTTACACTGTGATGAAGGATTGTTTGAAGATATTTATATCTGAGAAGGAAAAGCTTAGGACAATATTCTTGACAACTGGTGCACGGGTTTGTCTTACCACTGATACGTGGACTTCAGTTCAAAATCTTAATTATATATGTGTCACTTGCCACTTTATTGATAGTGATTGGAATTTACATAAAAGAATTATAAATTTCTCTTTAATTCCTAATCACAAAGGAGAGACTATTGGGAAAAAGATAGAGTCTTGTATGCTTGAGTGGGGGATTAGTAGCATTTTTACTGTCACGGTTGATAATGCTAGTGCCAATGATACTGCTATTGAGTATTTGAAGAGGAGAAGTAGAGATAAGGTGGGGGCCATATTGGATAATGAGTTTATGCATATGAGGTGTTGTGCTAACATATTAAATCTTATTGTGACTGATGGTTTAAAAGAGGTTAGTGACTCTATTATAAAAGTTCGAAATGCGGTGAAATATGTAAAATCTTTACCTTCAAGATTTGATAAATTTAAGGCTTGTATGGAGACAGAAAAAATTCAGTTTAAGGGTTTATTGTGTCTTGATGTTCCAACTAGATGGAACTCCACATATAAGATGTTAGAAGCCGCTGAAAAATGTCAAAATGCTTTACATCTAATGGAAGAAGAAGATGGATACTTTGTTTCGACGTTGTTTGAGGGAGGGCAAGGGAGAAGGGGTTTTGGGACCTCCTACTTTTGAGGATTGGGAAAATGTTAGGGTTTTTCTCAAGTTTTTAAAACTTTTTTATGATGTGACCATGCGACTTTCGGGTTCTTTGTATGTGACATCTAATATGCACTTTCAAGAGATTTGTGGCATCCAAGCACATTTACAGGCTTTTAGTGAGAGTGGGGATTATGTATTAAGTGCCGTGGCGGAGAAAATGAAGATGAAGTACAATAAGTATTTGGGAGATCTTGATAGGGTTAACTTGATGTTGTTTGTTGCAGTCGTTCTTGATCCACGGACCAAATTGGATTCATTAGATTATTGGTTCAAAGAAGTTTTCAGTGTTGAGCAAGCAACTCGAATGATTACAAAATTGAGGTGCCACTTGGATAAATTATATGATCACTATGACAACAACGGTGGGAGTTCCTCTCGGATTCATAATGGTAGTGATTCGTCAACCACAATAGATGAAAGTGAGAGTAGTGACAATTCATTTCACTTCATGAGTAAGTTTCAGAAGTACCGGGCTTCTAAAAGTGATGTAGAAAGCAAATCGGAACTAGATCGCTATTTGATGGAGGATGTAGAGAAATGAATGTTAATTTTGATATTTTGAATTGGTGGAAGGTGAACTCAACCAAATTCCCAATACTTGCCCGAATAGCACGGGATGTTTTAGCAATTCCCATTACAACGGTTGCTTCAGAATCGGCTTTTAGCACTGGAGGGCGTGTTTTAGACCCTTTTCGGAGTTCGTTGGCTCCAACAACAGTTGAAGCCTTGATATGTTCACAGAATTGGTTAAGGTCAAAACCCATAAGCGGTGGCAATGGTTATGATTCAGAGATAATTGATGATGCTGAAAGTTATAGGCTCGAATCAGGTAAACTTTCTATTATTTAAATATTCACTTACTCTATTTATCAAATTTGAATTATGATTGTAAATCTTTTTTTTATTATTCTCCTTTGTAGAAATAACTTTGAAGAATGTCAGCATTTTGCTTGAAGATGATTAGTTGAAGATGCTGCCATGCGGGGTTTCTTGTTTTTTGTTGCTGCATTGCTAGTTTAGAGCATTCGGCTGTTGATGGGATTACTGATTTTTTTGTGTTCATTGATTCTACTAAATTACGGATTCTATTATTTTGTTGGACTAACCGGCTAAGTTTCTGTTCTTTTTTGTTGGAACTTTAAATTTGTTGGACTAAGTCTTTGTTCTTTTTCGTTGGAACTTTAAATTTGTTGGTCAAAGTTTCTAATTTTTTTGATGGAACTTTTAATTTTTGTTGCCTTGTTGGACCAAGTTTATGTTATTTTTTTTTTTTTTGAACTTTTAATTCTGCTTAGCTATTGATTTAAATTTGTTATGATTCTTGATAGCAGGATCTTTTTTGAACTTGTGTGATTGCTAGCCTAGGTTTGTATGATTTATGATTGTATCAGAGTCATTAGACTTAAGACTACCGAGTTCAATTCTCAAAGAGTCAGAATGCCCCCCTTCAATTTATATTTTATTCATAAAAAAAAAAAAAAAAAAATGATTCTATCAAAGTTTTTAATTTACTTGTTTGATTGCTAAGGTACTAAGGAAGTATGGAGCCTGCATGATTCACAGGCCATTTAGGCCTTTAAGGTGATAAAAAAGAAAGATTTTATATATCACATAGCCCACCTACTTTTGGGCTCATAATTTTTTATTTTTTTAAAAAACAAACAAGAAGCATAATACCCGAACCCGCATAACCCGTCCCCGATCCGTGCTACCCGTGGCCCATCGGATTGGCCATTCACTACACGGGTTGCGGATCCTAATTTTCAAACTCGTTCACTGCGGGGCGGGTTGTAGAAAATGTGTAAAACCGGCCCAATCCGGCCCGCGCCCACCCCTACCCAATCATGCAGTGGTCTAGCAGGTGGTGGCGTGATTTTGGAGTTCGGTGGTTGGACCATCGTTGAGTCATGGAGGCAGCAACTAGGGGGTGGCTTCCGGTCCTGTTTCGGTGAGAATCTCTTCCTTCTTGCCTTGATTTTTACTTGTATTTCATTTGATTCTTGGTAGAACCGGATGGGTTCTCCATGGGTTTGATTATGGTCAAAATTTTAAGGCTTTTAGTGTGATTTTTGGGGATTTGGCCGGATGATGTTTGAGGTTGGTTTCAAGGGGATTTTTGTAGGGTTCACCGAATGGGTCTTTGGCTTTGATTTCAAATGAGACTTTGATGGTTATTGGGATTGAGTTTGATTTTTTTGTCCATATTTTTGGAGGTAACCGAATGGGTTTGTTTGAAGCAACCGATTGGGCATTTCTCTTGAGGTCTTTGATTTTTGGTTGTTTCCTTTGATTTTCTGCAGGAACCGGATGGGTTCTCTTTAGGTTGATTGAGATTAAGGTTTATGATTTCCTATTTTGGTGAAGTAATGGCTGATTGGGTGGAGGATTTTGTGGTGCTATTTTAGATGGTTGGTTGTTATGGGTTAATGGCTTTTAGTAATTGTCCTACCGACTGAGTTTGTAATTGGTTGAGTTGGGTTTTGAATTAGTAAAATGTTAATATTGTGATATTGGACAAGGATAAGAGGTTTAATGGAAGGTTTGTATTTTTGAAGTGATCTTTTGTATTTGGGTTGGCTTTATGTGAATGGATTTATAAACACCTACTGATTTGGGAATTATTTTGAGATTATGCTCATGGTGTTTCTATTGAATATTATTAGGAATTATAGAAGCAAAATCCAGCCCTAGTGTTTGAATGATGGAAGTGTGGTAATTGTGGGAATGAATATTGTCGTGTTTTGGAATGAGTTATGGACTTGGGTGGAAATTAGGTTATGGGATCTTGAAGGTAAAAGTATGGTTTGTTAAATAATTATAGTTAATCCTTGGTTATTTGTTGGAGGATCGATCCTATGTTGTAATTGTTAAAATCTAGGGATTTATTTTGAGGTTAGAGTGTGGTTTGCCTATGGGCTGTGTTTTGAAGTTTGAATTTGGTGATTTCTTGTGTTGGCTATTATGGTTGATATTGATGAGCATGTAATTTTAGTTATATTGAAATATTATGGATTGTTGGTTTGATGATGATTTTGTGACTAATAGAGAAGTGGATCTTGATATTTATAAATATATTGTAATTATTGGTTTGAGAAAGGTTTATGCTGGGTGAAGTTGTTTGAATGTTATAAGTATATTTTGAGGCTTTAAGTTAATAGGGATTTATTTATAGGTTTGTATTGACTTGTAAACATAGCTAAGTGGTTTAGAGGGTTAGTAGAATTATTTGGTTATGTCTATGAGCTATGATTTTTGGAAGGGTTTGCAGACTTAATGATTCACTTGGGAATGCTTTGACTTAACTAAGTTATTAATCGCTGTAATGAGGTTTTGGTAGAGAACATCATATTTTCATTTACGAAAGGGATTGAGTTAATTTGTCTATGACATTGTATTGGGATATGGTGATAGATGATAAGGTCTTAGTTTGGATACTAGTGGAGTGATGGGAGGGCTTAGTAACTAATCCACATATCCATGTATGCATAATATTTTAATGTATCATTGAATTAGGTTTAAGTCTATTAAGTGTGGTATGTATATATTTATATACATACATAAACAAGTATGAGTCCAATATAAAATGTTAACTAAGTAAATAAATAACAAGCCAATAATGAATTAATAATAATAGTAAGGTGATGTAATAATAATAAATAGGCGAATAAAATAGTAAACGCGTCATAGGCGAATAAAATAGTAAACATGTCATAAAGAGAACAAGAGATATAAGTATAAACCTAGGACCAATGGTAAACCTAATAATAGTTTAAGGTATCTTAATTAGACTTATACACGGGTAACGCAACCTGTGAGCACGCAGGTAGTTTTAGTGTCATAGGATGAGTCCCATAGCATAGTCTGACGTTATAATGTTTGCAGGATAGTGTCCAGGTTGGAGACTTCAATTAATTCTCCAATGTAGAGTCCAAGTGACTAGAATCCGATGGGATGTTCAAGTCAAGAGTCCAATGCAGCCAGGTGATATTTTACTCACTGAGAAACTGTTATTTTTATATATTATAGAATCGCAAATATATATGTTGTTCTATAAATCCGAACCAACTGTATGTTGAATATATCTGTTTTACTTGATTTGAGTACTTTAGAGTATGTTCGAATATATCAATGATGTTATGAAATGATGTATGAATGAAAGATTTAAATTATGCAAAGTAGAATGATAAAATTACATGTTGATTGGTTTAACGAATTTGAAGAAGGCATGATTTGCAAAGAATAAGAGTATATGGTTTGAATTGTAAAGTATAAAGCATGAGCATGAGCATAAGCATGAGCATAAGCATAAGAATGAAAGGAAAAGTAAGCCTCAAAGAATGAAAAGGAAGGAAAGTCTCACAAGGAATGAAAGGACCATCATAAGCATACATATCATTATTTAAATTGTGTAATGTTTTCATGATTTAGAATATTGTAGTTTTTATGCTAGACGTATTAGTATGCCTAAGAGTTTTAATGGCAAAAGAGCTTATGTATACTGTTATCGTCTAGTTGCATGATTTAAGAACATTGAGCTTTGAAGTTCAAGAGTATTGTCATGGTTCGGTATGAGTAATACAGTGTCCTAGGAGTAGGTAGATGAATTGTCGTGGCACGTCAGTCGGAAGTGCTTGGATACCTGAGTTTTACTCTAGTAACCGCATGGACAACTACGTGCTCGACATGAAGTTGTAATGCCCTAGGATCCCATGTTAACCATGTTCGAAAAATGATAGTAAGCTTGTACTAAATAGCGAGATGGCATGTTTTAAGCTTAGTGTGCTTGGTTTTGACACTATTGGTTGCGATATCAGTGTGGCTTGGGAGTAGGTAGATGGATTGTTGTGGCACATCAGTAAGAAGTGCTTGGATATCAAAGTCTTACTCTAGTAACCGCATGGACAACTATGTGCTTTGACATGAAGTTGTAATGCCCTGAGGCACAGTGTCATCACAGTTAATAACGTTAGACCTATGTGCATTTGAGCTACCAACATAAAAGTATTATTGTAAGTGGGTTTATACGTGGTTGCTTCCAAGCCAATGGAACTTCTACGTATGGGTCCAACTACATAGTATGCTTTAAATATTTTCTGATAGTCGGTGTTTGCTATATCAGCTATGGGGATTTTCAAAAAAAATTTTATAAATTGGTAGCTGTTATAGTGTACGCGAGACTAAAAAGAAAAGTTGGTTCTTTGCGAAAACTCAGTTAGTTTAATATCATTGAGGTCTTGGTATTATGTACTGAGATGGTGAACTCATTATTTCACCTATACGAATGTGGCAAACCCCCACAACCATATAGATGATGTCCCTTTGGCTGCAGGTACTCGGGTTGTAGTTGATGGGGGTCGTAGACGTGCATTTGGGATATTATGACCGGAGCTCGCCGCGATGGTCGTAATTGCGGGACCATGGGCGTCCTCAGTTTTATAGGTTTTGTTATGGCTTGTGACGCCTGTGTCACTTGTTTTTGTATAAAGCCAACTTTGTTATGTATTTATATTGAGGAAAGACTTAAACACATAGATGGTAAATGGCTCTTGTTATTAATTTATGATAGATGTTTAAGATGTGATTTCCGCTATTGAGTTTATGTTTTTCCGCTGCATAGTAGTTAGATGTTGTACTCTGATTTACCAGGTACATATTATGGGGTATGTACCATATATTGGCTTTGCGACACATCGTCGTGCCACTGTGAAGATCCATTTGCATTTTAAGAGATTAATGTTTAAGCAAATGATTTGTATAAAAAAATAAATAAATAAAATGGGTCGTCACAAAACATTTTTGAAAATTTTGGGAAATTCACGTGTGTTTAATGCTAGTGCTTTTTTTTTTTTAAAAAAAAAAAAAAGTGTCACGTGGCATGAAAGTTGGACGAAAGTGAGAATGTAGTGTGCCGTATAGACGAACTCCCTATACATCCACTTTAAGACAGATATGAGATAAGTTAGATGTACAGATGGGCAGAAATAATTCATATTAATCTGGCTCGGTACATGGTATGTGAAAAAATAAAAATAAAAGTGTATTTTTATTGTTTGATGACGAGCTTTTTATCTTTGATTTTTCAACCGTCATGCTGTTTGTAGTGTGTGTAGAACAGTATAATTTTTTAATCATAATATTCAGATGACCTAATAAAGTTTAATGGACCCAAAAGAAAAAAAGAGACTATACTAATTCTCCCAAAATTAATAAATTCAACAATATATGAGCATGTCCTATATATCCAATTTAAGACAGATATGATAAGTTAGATGTACTGATTTCATGCATAAATAAATTAGGAAGCTCTAAGTCATTGATTGCTGGTATTCAAGAATCAGACAGCCATCACCAACCCACCTCTCTCTCCCTTCTCTCACGGAGATGAGGAGCATGGTTTAGTGTTTGGAGGAGCTACAGCCAGTGACCCAGAAACAAGAGGCTTTTGACGTAGCGGAAGACTAAGGTAACTTATCAAAGAACAGCGTCTTCGATTCTGCAAGGAGAAGCGTCTTCGTCTTCTACCCCAAAAGATAAAACAAGCCCGTAGGCTAAAATAAAGATAAAACTCCGCAAAGTATTTGAGAGATAATTCTCTAATTTTATAACAATTCAATTGATTCTTTTACATAATAAGCAAGTCTATTTATAGAAGAGAAATACTTGTAGAAAAAGTAAACCTATCCCTAGTAGTAAAGGTAAACCTTTCCTAATAGCAATAGTAAACTTTATTCTAGTAGTAAAAGTAAAACTTATTCTAAAAGGAAAAGAAATACATAAAGCAAATCTAGTCCTAATGAGTAAAGGAAATAAAGTCTTAATTCTAATAAGGAAATAAAATAAAATAAACTCTTGGTTTAAATATCAAGTCTTTCCTTTTGTACTTCCATTGTCTGCAAACAAGTAAACTTCTAATCAAACGGCTTTGCTTCAATATTATTTTTGGCATCTCTTCTATTTTCGTTTGCACTGAAAATATTATTAAATTCCGTCCTACATCAGCTTTGCAACGGCCGGGATTCTTAAACAATACACCCACCTCCTGGAATCACAGAGCATTCTGGCGGAGGTCTCTGCATGTTCCTCCCAGGGATGCAATTCAGTGAGAAATCAAAGCCCACGTTCCTGAAGAACAGGTTGGAGCATTATAATTGATTAAACAAATTAAAAAAAATAAGTAACAAAATAAATAAACAATTCAACAAAATTTAATTATTATTTAAAATATGTAAATATAATTTATAATTTTTGTTGTCACGCCTAGTGTTAACTTATTCAATTGTCATATACGATTCTTTATATTTTGAAATCGCTGCATTTTTATTTTTATTTTTTAAATGATGGTCTTAAATATAATATAAAGCAAAAGGGGGAGAGTTACCGGGAAAAGGTCGTACAAATAATTCAAATGGAATTCGCAACTGACAATACATTTTAGGTTGACTTTTATATATATATAAAATATACTAATATTTCGGTCAGTTTTTGATTTTTAAAACTCACCCTTAATCCTAAAAGGTTAAATGAAATATCGTGTGCTAATTATATATCGTGATTTTTAAATTTTTAAATTGGCAACATTCACATTCAAATAACATGAATGTGAGTCGTTAAGAGTATTCATAGTAGTTTTATCAAATTTTACTCACTAAATTAGTTAAAAATCACTTTTCTCTATTCTAAGAAATTCACATAAGTTTTCATTTGCTTCTTAATTAAATTTAAGAAAGAAATAAAGAAAAGATAAATGAAAGAACCGGATAAAGAATCTTTCATGTTTATGAAATAAGGGCATCATCGTATGAGAGGGATGTGAAATGGGAGGAAAAAAAAAAGAAAAAGAAAAAAAGTGTGCTGATCATGTGAGAGAGAAAAGTGAAATAAAATTGGTAAGTGAGTTGGTGAGTAAATATTACTTATCAAAATTGGGGAGTATTTTCACTTACCAAAACTTTTTGGTTAAAGTGGTGAGGCTGCTGGGAGTGGTTTTATTAGTATTTTTATAAAATTGACTCACCAAAATAACTAAAAAACTATTTTAGTGATGTTACTAGGAATGCTCTAACAGAAAAAGTTTTTACTGATTGTCGTCTTTTTGGCTGTATAGCAGTTATTTTTTTGAAAGAGAGCAAACAGAAAAAGTTTCGTTTTGTTAAGGAGGGAAGCATGCTGTGCTTCCATCCTCCTACGGTGTTTTTGTGTTTTGTGTTTGTAGATATTAGTAGGGTGTTTTCTTCTTTAAGGTACTGTTTTCCCTTGGAGGAGAATGTAGTTTTTCTTTCGTCTTGTTTTGGGATTGAGATGTAGTTTTCTGTATTTTGTAGTTCGTTTTGTTCTGGGATGAATGTTTTCACGGTCCAGGGTGAAATCGTTTTTGTTCCATTGTAGTGTCATGTGATTCGCCAGGGTGTTGAATGTTGTTTGAGCACCAGAACATTCGCCAGGGAGAGCATTCAAAACTACAATTTTGGCTTCTTGGCCTCGTGTACCCTCTCTATTTTCACGTCTCTGTCTTGACGGTGGCGGATTTTAAAGCTTTGCTGGTTTTTCTTTCTTCCATTTGGGACTTCGTGATTGAAATAGGAAGTCATGTGAGGGAGGATAGGCGTGAGAGTGATGGTCGTATGGGGGAGGGTGATGACAGTATGGGGGAATAGGCGTAAGGAGGTTGACCCGTGGAGCAATGTTATTGTAGGAGCAGATCTCTTACCGGAACGGTGGGAGTTCGTTCACGACCGGCCATACCAGAACGGCGAACTTTAGCGCCGAACTTTATCGCCGGATTTAATCACTGTATCATGATCAGCCAAACCAAAACGGCGGGAGTCCACACTCGCCCTATATATGTAATTTGGATGTAACTCATGTAAGTTTGAGAAATTGAGTATAGTTTATGGGAAAAAAAAAATCATAAAGAATTTATGAGCCTTAAATTTTATTTTATTTTTATCACAAAATTTGAAAAATATGAATTGTTTGAAAATGAAAAGAATTCCAATTAGAGCAGCGAAAAACGGTGGCAATTAGGAGTGTGCACGGGGCAGGGCGGGGCGGATTTCCACCATTTTTGCCCTCGCCCCGCAACCATGCGGGTGTAGAAAATCTCACCCACAACCGCAAATTTGCTCACTGTATCCGTAAGGTCGCAGGGGGGCGCGGGGCGGTTTCTGCGGGTGCAGGTTTTGTGGATTTTGCAAATTTAAAGTAGATCTACTCATATCAGACTCAGATCTACTCATATCAGAGTAGATCTGATGGGGTGGGCTTGAAGAGAAATGAAGAAAAAAGTGAAGGGTGGCTGCTTTGTTCCATAACTTCCATGGGCGCCCGCTTTCTCGACATCGTCACCATCAAGTTGTGCGAGGAAGATGCCTTCCCCAATTCCTAAAAACGAGTACCATACTAGAGAGTAGAGGATAAGTTAAATACCTAAAGAGAAGAGTCTGGTGAGGGGAAGAAGGCAGGGGAAAAAACTAGAAAGAAAGAAGAGGGGGAAGTATAGAGAGGAAGAACTGAATAAGAGAAAAGAGTGCGGCAGAAAGAAGAGGGGAAGAAGAGAGGGGAAGAAAGGAGGGGAAAAAACTAGAAAGAAAGAAGAGGGGGAAGAAGAGAGGGGAAGAATTGAAGAAGAGAAAAGAAACTGGCGCAAAGAGGGGGGTGTTAGGGTTTTTTTTTTTGTTCTTAATTTAAGGGTGCAGGTATCCGGGGTTTTTTAAAACCCCAAACCACAACCCGCCCCGCTCCGCATAGATTTCTCAAATTAAAATCCTAACCCGCAAAAAAAATTGAAAACCCGATCCTCTGCAGGGTGGGTGCTGTGGGTCGGTACGGGTGTTGCGGGTTTTGCACACCTCTAGTGGCAATGCACAAATGGCTTAACATTTTGGCTTAAACGAGGCAAATGATGTGATTTTATTAGCATCTAATGAAGGAGTCTAATCATTTCCTATCCATTTTTATATGATTAAATTTTAAATTTATTATTGAATTTGTCACTTGTGAGATTCAATATAGGTCTACAAATATAATAATAAATTTTTTTAAAAAAATTGATAGAAAATGAGTTTGTATAATTTCTCGAGGAGGAATAGACGACTAAAAAATCTCGATCGTTTATAAAGAAACAAATGGCAATCGTTTATGTAAAGTTTCTAATTCTGAATGTAACTAAACGGTAGGATATTCCAAGTCGTTTATCTAAAATGGAGCTCAGGAGCTGAGAGAGCCTATAAATAGAGCCAACTCAGCCAAGAACCAAAAATCCCAACCTCTCTCTCTCTCCGCGGGTTTCTCATCCGAAAAAGAAATCCAGAAAGCTCTCTGAACTGAGTTCCTTGGATTTCCGGCGATGGCCTCCGGCCAATCTGTCGTCCGAACCATCCTCTTCCTCCTCTGCCTTGTCTCCACTGCTGTTTCCCATTCGCTCATCCAATTGGTCTCCGGCGACCGCAAAATCCGGATAGACGATGATCTCTACTGCGACAGCTGGAGGTTATCCGTCGAGAACAACAATGCCGGGTACTGGTCCACCGTTCCGTCGAGGTGCGAGCGCTTTGTGCAGGACTACATGAACGGCGAGCGGTACTCGTCCGACTCGGAGGTCGTGGCCGAGGACTCGCTCGCCTTCGTGAAGACGGTGGAGATCGCTGGCGACGGGAGGGACGTGTGGGTGTTCGACATCGATGAGACTCTGCTCTCGAACCTGCCGTACTATGAGGTCCACGGGTTCGGGTAAGCCCCGAATCGTTTTATTCTGATCGATGATTAGAGGAATTATTTGGGGTTAGGTTTATTTCATTTGTCGCATAGGTGGTTGCGCACGTGAATGTTAGGTTATTGGTTGTTTGGATCTGCCAATTGAAGTATGACACGTAGAACTGCACATTCGGTAGACCACTTTTCTTGACTATCATTTATTGCACGTGTTTTATGTTTGAGAAATGCTAAAAATTATGGGGTGTTTGGTAAACATACTATTTTTTCCATTCATTTTTCCTTTTTACAAAATCATTTCAAAATATTTTAATTTTTTTTTTTACTTTTTATATCGCATCAACTATTTAAATAAATAAAATCTATTACAATACAATTTTTTTTATTTTTTTTTTTTCACTTTTTCATACAAATTCTTCTTACTATATGAATCATTCTAGAAATCTTTTCTTTTTTAACCTCAATATGTAATTGGTTGAAAGAAATTCCTCCTATTGAATTATATTATATCTCTTAGAATGGAATTCTCATTTAATATCATCTAAGAACGGAAATTCTTTGGACCATTTCTCTTGTGCTTCTCCTTGATCAGAAATTGGTAGTTTTCTTTTGTCATTTTTGTTTGTTAAGTTTTAAGAGCCACCAAATAATTAATAAATAAAAAAATGCTACGAATATTAATGAATAAGTTCAATATCATTTTAGTACCTATTTCTTAACAAAATATTTAGTATCTCTGGCATTTCTCTTTGAATTAAGTTAATTAACTATAAAAATAAGGACTAAAGAATGCCAACGGATACCCCCTCCCCTCTTATTAGTACCTATGGACCTTCATAAGACCTAAAGTGGAAGAAGAAGAAGCGGTGGTTTTGTGTAAAAAAAAAAAAAAAAAAAAAAGGTAAAATGATATTTATTTGAAGAACATTTTTATTGGGTGAAAATATTACAGTACTAGAAGGACAATTTGACTCTATTTATTTAAAGAAGTGATTCTGGCTTTTTTTTTTTTTTTTGGATGAATAATGTTATTCAGGATGGCTTTGAAGTTCCAACCCTTAAACATGATATGTTCAACTTGTATGCCTTATTTGCATTCGGGCTGAAGTCCCCTACCTTGAAAAGATTGGGCTGCGTGTTAACATAGACTTCAAATCTTCCAAGTCCCCTACCTTTGGTGTTTACTGTTTAGAACTCACAATGGGGGTTTTCCTTGTTTATTTTTCTGCTGAAATTAGGTCTGGCATTTACCATATTTCCTTCAACATGATAAATTGTGTGATGGATCCTTTATCGCTAGGGGTACTGTAACTTTTACTACAAGTCTCTCACAAACGGATGTGAAACTTATCACGTCAACGACTAAACAATTAAATTTATGATGTGAATCAAACAATGCAAGAACTAAGGAAAGAGGATATAGGATACTTCGAGGGAGCCGTGACCTTCAAGACACCAAAAGATGCTCTAGGTTTTGATAATACACAAGCATGATATTTTATTTATTAGGATTATGCTTAAATAGAAGACGGCTAGGTCATAAAACATAACCATTAGGTCTAGCCGTCATTTACATCATGCAAGAACCCTAGAGGAATAATAGCTATATGTTACGAGGCTAGATTTAGCCGTTATTGACTTAGACCCTAATGAGAAAGAATTCTCACGAATAGCCTATATAACCTTATTTGGAATATTTATTCCTTATTAGACTAGACTACAAATAAATAGAGATTTACTCCTTATTAGTCTTTAACTTAACTAATACGAAAATATTACATCAATTTATCTGTCGAATTTTGTTGCTTAATTTTTGTCATGCACCCATGTAACATTACATGAATTTGTAAAGGACGTGTAGTAAAAGTTGTAGGACCCAAACGTTTTCCTAATGATATTGCATCAAACTTCTAAATAATCATGCTGGTTGATTTTTTGAGCAAAGTATTTACCCTACCTTGTTTTCTCCATAGATCAGAGACCTATAACGAGACATCTTGGGACTCTTGGGTCAATTTGGCAGAGGCCCCAGCTTTACCAGCAAGTTTGAGTTTGTACAAAGAGCTCGAACAGCTGGGGTTTAAGATATTTCTGTTAACGGGAAGGGATGAATATCAGAGGAATGTGACAGAGAAGAATCTTTTATCTGCTGGGTACACCAACTGGGAAAGGCTTATCTTGAGGTATATAAAATTTAAACAATGCCCATGAGAAAAGTAACCGTAGAGATATTATAATTGTCCTATTAAGTATTGATAACCAAATTGATATGTTGTTGGTAAATATAAAACAGGGGGACTTCAGATGAGGGGAAACCGGCAATCGTGTATAAATCTGAAAAGAGAGCAGAGTTGCAAGATGAAGGTTATAGGATTCATGGAAGTTCCGGTGACCAATGGAGTGACTTGTTGGGCTTTGCCGTGGCCAAACGGTCCTTTAAACTTCCGAATCCCATGTATTATATCGCTTAATAAACATCAAAACGTTGGACAATTGTATTAAAATGATGATGTTGTTGTTGTTGTTGTTATGGCGGCGATTTCTTGCCATGATTATTTGAGGACTTCCATGGCTAAGTTATGCTTTCTCCGCTTGATGTCTGCCTTTTGACATTTTGATTTTTAGATTGTAACTTGATGGTGCAGTCGGTGGGGATAGAATCCTCTCCGAACTCTATTTCATACTCAGAATTTAAAGTTGGTGTATCTAACGGTGTATGTAATTTCATATTATTTAATTTTTGAAAAAATGTGTCAACACTGATTTCATATAGGACAGAAATTTCTTACAAATCGGTTTGTAAGAAATTTCGTACAACCCACATATAAGATTGACATGTGTCCCTTGGCATGTGAAAAATACATGTTTTAATAGCATATGTTTATCACATGCTTTTTAATAGTATTAATAAAAAAATATGTGATTCTCACGTGTTTAAAAGACACATGTCAGTCTTATATGTGGATTGTATGAAATTTCTTACTAACCGATTTGTAAGAAATTTCTGTCCCTTCATATATACTGTTAGAAGCACAAACTTTATATTCAAACCATAGTATCCATTTCATTTGAAATTTAGAGGATCCTATTCCGTGATAAATGTAAGTTGGACTACATAAGGCAGGTATATGATTAAATTATCCATAAGTAGTTCAAGCCCAAAAGAGAAACAAAAGGAAACCAAGTAGGAACAAAGTTAGAAAGAGAGCGTTTTTGAGGAGTTTGTTCTTTGTTGGGGGGGGGGGGGGGGGGGGGGCTACGCGCTTTCTCCCTCCCGGTGGTGGTTCTCCCTCAGCTCTTTTGGGCTAGGGAGTTTTAGTTTTAGTTTTCTTCTTTGCTTTGTTGTTATGAAGGTTGGGTGTCCTCAAGCCATTAGAGTTGTGGGGTTTTTGTTCCCCCGATTTTTCGGCGGTGTTTGTTTGTCCCTTGACAGAAGATTGCATGGAAGTTTTGGTGTTAGGAAGCGGCCTCTTGGTGTGTCTACGTCGAAGTGTCTGACCGTGCTTCCTTGGTATTTTCTTTGGAGTCATATCTACACACTTCGGCTGAGTTTCTCAAGACACGCACCTCTCCACGGCGGTCGCCGGCCTCTTCCGATACAGCAGCCCCCAGCTTCGGCCGTGTTGCGCATTCCTACTCGGCGCGTGGCCAGCACACACTAGGGAGGTCTCTCCCTGTTCCGGCGCGTTAGGGCTATGGCATGATTTCCAAGGTGCAGCTGGTGGTGTTTGGTGTTTCGGGTGTCTCCGGCCTGCCATATGTCATTTTTCAATTAAAAAATTAAAAAATATATATATTAAAAAAAAAAAAAAAAAAAAAAAAAAACTATTTTTTTTAAAAAAAAAATTTATGATGGGTGTTTGGGGTGGCATTATTTCCTAACCGTGACTCGATCTTCCCGACACCCCTCCGGTCACCGTTCGTTTGCAATGTCGTGATGATCGATTTTATAACTCAACTCGACGAGTTTCGATTTGCAATCATCAGCTCGCTGATCTCGGCCGAGCTCAAGCTCGCTCCCCTCTGAAAAATATCCTCCACTTGAAAGAAATGCTTTTGATCCTTGAGCCCCGGTAACTATTGGCCAACGTTTTAAATGCCAAAAAATCACAGAGATGAAAATGGATATGAACATCGACGAACAAGCTCACGACTGTTGATTTCTCCGTCAGAAACCGATCGAGGTCTTTCACAATGATGATAAATTTGTTCATCGTTTGTAACAAAACAAAATTCGGATTGAAATCATTCATAATCTTCGAAATATTAATATCATAGACATCGAATGATAGGAAATTAGCTATGTCCGCGTTCAAAGAGGCGGGGAAGAGTTCACCGAGATGCAAGCGTGCATCGTGCCCAACGATGATGCTGGAAAGAAGCAATACGTCCTCTGGTCGATCGCAATATTTTTTTTTAAAAAAAAAAAAGAATGAATGAATGAAAGAAAAGTTTAGTTTTTTTTTTTAGTTTTTAATTTTTTTTATATAAAACTGAAAAACTATAAATTAAAAATTAAAACTAACAATTTTTTTTTAAAAAAAAAAAAATACTGGAAAAGGGATGGCCAAGCCACTCCTTTGGCCAAATGAGGGGTGGCTGCCCGATTGGCCACATGGTTTCCGAAACCACCCCTCATGTCCTTGGGGTGATTTGACTACTCAAAGGTTAATTTAGTCAAAGGAGTTCCCCCCTCTTCCAACTTTTTTTTTTTAGTTTTTAGTTGTTATATATCTTATATATTATTAGTTTTTATATTTTTTATTCTAAGCAACACATATTATTCTATAATTAGATCTAATAGGACACATTTATGAAATTATTCAAAATTGTATATGAATGTTGATAGTAAAAATTTATTTGTTATTTTTGCATACTACATTACCCGCCATGAGCTCTAACATTTTTATAGGGTACATTTTTATAGGATGACTGATTTAGCTTTTTCTTTTCTTTGCTTTTTATTTTAAAAAAATACATATAAAAAAATCAATATTTTAGAGAAATACTACACGTACTTAAACTTTTACTAACTGATATAGAGTTTATTCATTAAAGATGATCAAAACAATTAATAAAAAAAATGTTACGGATATCAATAAATAAGTTCTACAATATCTTAATAAAACTTTTTCTATACAAGTTTAAATATGCGTAACTTTTTTCATATTATAAGCATTCATGATAATTGATACATGACAATTTATTAATAAACTTTTAGGGTAAAATTTCTTTCCACCTTTTGATTTGCTTCCCGAGGCATACGGGGGAAGCCGCAGAAGAGGAAAGATGTACCGTAGATGAAGGCGTGGGTTTTAGAACTTTTCACGGAGAAGATGAGCGGATATTCTTGCACAGAGATCACAAAATGACACAGAGATATCACGCGAGAAAGCAAGTACCCATTTCTATATTCATTACTAAGATTTTGGCTTATTAAAAAAAAAAACAAAAAGAAAAGAAATTCTGAAGTACTCCCTGCAACACCTGAATACCCATTAGCATTAGCACTTTAGCAGACTCATAATTACTTTTCCCTTCAATTTCTGAGCATGTCCTATATATCCAGTTTAAGACAGATATGATAAGTTAGATGTACTAATTTCATGCATAAATAAATTAGGAAGCTCTAAATCATTGATTGCTGGTATTCAAGAATCAGACAACCATCACCAACCCACCTCTCTCTCTCTTCTCTCATGGAGATGAGGGGCTTGGTTTAGTGTTTGGAGGAGCTACAGCCAGTGACCCACAAACAAGAGGCTTTGCAACGGCAGGGATTCTTAGACAATTCAACCCACCTCCTGGAATCACAGAGCATTCTGGCTGAGGTCTCTGCATGTTCCTCCCAGGGATGCAATTCAGTGAGAAATCAAAGCCCACATTCCTGAAGAACAGATTGGAGCATTCCTGGCTGAACCCAGAAAAGAAATTGTAAGCAACAGTCAGATTTGAAAGGCTTCTCAGAGAACAAACCAGGTCTGGCAGAACCCCAGATAGCTTGTTGTGTCCGAAATTGAGAACCTCAATTTCTTCCAGACAAGATATGGTGTCTGGCAAATGGCCCATCAATGAATTGAAGCTTACATCCAAAACTTGCATCTCTGTGAAAAGCCCAACTCCCTGGGGAATGCAACCTGTTAATTGGTTATTCAGAAACAATATCTCCTTAAGTTTAGAACCCATGAAACCAAAACTAGAAGGGATATTTCCGCTGAACTTATTATTAGCTAAATTGATCACAGACGCTGGAGAGTTCCCAAGATTTTGCGGGAGTTGGCCTTCAAATTGGTTGTTGTTGAGAAACATTGCATCAAGTTGCTTGTTGAAGAGACCTTCAGGAAGGGGACCTGAGAATTTGTTGTATCTGATGTCCAAGTAAACGAGGTTTGGGATGTACAGAGTAGCTGCGGGGAAAGGACCTGAGAAGAGGTTGTTACTAAGGTCTAACTCTTGCAGCGATGAGAGATCTGTGAAGCTGCCAGGAACGGTGCCTGAAAATCTGTTGCTGTTGAGATGAAGCAGAGACATATCGGTGAGGAAAGAGAGTTCCTTGACGAGAGTGCCTTGAAGATTTGCATGGTTGAGATCTATGCCGGCAACAACAGGCCCAGGTGAGGCATCCATCCCATCTTGAGAATCTGCACAAAAGACTCCTTTGTAAGAACAGACATCGGAGCCGACCCAAGTGTCTAAAATTCCCAATGGGTCTTCTGTGATTGCAGATTTCCATGCCTGGAGAGCAGCGTAAGCTCTCTGGAGCTTTGGAACCGAAGACCCAGAACCAGATGGCGCCGGGCCGTTGATGCCACCACCAATCCAAACGCCTCCACCACCCGGTGCGTCTCCACCACCACCACCACCTACATTGCCAATACCAACACCAATACCAACACCGCCGCCGACAGAAAAAGCAGCTTCTGTTAAAATTATTTGGAGGATGAGAACAGCGAGAAGCCAGCCCTTCTCCATTTTCAGTGGAGGATTACCAAAATGCTTTAATTTGATGGGTTGGCTTCGATGGCTTGTAAAGGTTGTCCAAATAACAATAAGGACGATCAGCATTGAAGAGAGAAAATGTCGGGTTTAATTGGCCGGGCAAGAAAACTGGGCCCTGTTTCTTTCTTTCTTTGTCTATGTTTGCATCTTGACTATTGAGGTTATCCATAATAGCTTTTTTACTGTGCACACCATGACTCGTGAGTGAAGGCTGAATTTTTGGCCATTCTTTTTTATGGATAATTGCCTAACTGATCCTTAGGGTATGCCATAATTACAAATTATTTTTTATGGTTTAAAAAGTTTATAGGAGGTCCTTGTAGTAAACTATAATTACAAATCGATCCTTAGAGTCGAATTCCGTTAAAAAATTTGACAAATTTTGTTAAATGCCACGTCAAACCAATAAGATGGCGACACATGTCCATCTGAATAAAAAAAATATAAATTTATTAAAAAATAAATAAATAAACTTTTTTTAAAAAAAAATAAAATAAATAAAAATGGGGAGGGGTGGCGCGCAACCACCCCCAGTAGCATTTTTTTTTTATTCAAATTGACACGTGTCACAATCTTATTGGTTTGACGTAGTATTTAACAAAATCTGTCAAAAAATTTAACGGAATTTGACTCTAGGGATCGATTTGTAAATATAGTTTATCACAAGGACCTCCCATTAACTTTTTAAATCATAGGGAGTGACTTGTAATTATGACATACATGAAGGACCAATGGTACAATTATCCCTTCTTTTTAGGGGTGTTTGTTTTCAGCTTATTATTATTATTATTATTTAATAAAAATTATTTTGATTTGATGTAAATGTGAAAATTGTTATTATGTTTTTAGTAGTGTTTTATATTTTTATTTCCAGAACAACAAAATAAAAATTTAAACAAATATTCTTTTTTAATTTTTTAGGAAAACTATATTTATTCCTCAAACTACTACGAAATTTGCAATGTCATTCAAAATTTTAAAAAGTTACAATCGACCCTAAGCTATTTAGCCATTTTACTTGATGGACTTTCTGTTAAATCCCATGGAAATTAAATTACGTGAGATATGTGTGAGGTAAAATAACAATACTACCCTCCACCAAATAAAAAAATAAAAACAGCATTGTGGTTTCCATAGCTCCATGGTCAAAGACCCACGGCTAGAGACCAAGTCGGGGGTCTCCATTATTAGGGGTGGGCATCAGTTTGGTTCAATAATGTGGTTTTAGGTTTGGTTAACCGACAAAGTTGGTTAAGTCGGTTAATTCACCGACTCCATTTCGACAACTTGTAATTTTGAAATTTTTTGTTAAAAAGCAGTCGGTTAAGTCAGTTAAAAGACAATTTGTTAATGAAACGAAGTCGTTTTAATTTTTGATTTATTTATTTATTTTTTTTAAAAAAAAAAAACAAAGACAAAACGATCTAACGAAACGACTTTGTTTCTATCCAAAGTTTTTCGTTCGATTCGGTTTAGTTCGATTAATTGGTCAATCGGTTTAAAATCAACTATACCAACTACCGAATCAAACCAACTTTTGGAATAAAAATTTATACTGACTACTGAACTAGAAGAAGTCAGTAGGCGGTCGATGGTGGTTGGTAGGCAGTAGTCGGATATTTTGCTCACCTCGATCCATTATCGTAGGGCATAATAGACATTTTACATTACATGCATTTTTCGTTGGATTTAAGTGAAAATCATAACATAAGGAGGTTAAGTGAAAGAGCTAGATAGTTTAAGGTCAATTGTAACTTTTTAAAGTTTAAATGTAAAATATGTGGTAATTAGAGAAAATAAGTGTAGTTCCCAAGATTTTATTTACTTTTTGTATTTAATTTCTTAGAAAAAAAGCCCACTGCAATGAGAAACTCTCTTTCTAGAGAGAGAAACTCCCGATAATTTCTATAGAGAAAGAGCGTTGAAGAGAGGCTTTGTGGCGTGGGGGGAGGGAGGTTTCACGCCTCTCTCCTCGCAACGGTGTCTTTTGTGACTTCTAAAAGGTCTTTTGTTTTTTCCCATGATTAGATCCATGAGTGTTTTGCCTCCTAACCTTTAGAGTTATAGAGTGATAGTCCTCTCTGGTTTGTAGAACCAGTAGGGAGTGTTTGTTTTGTGTTTGGGTTATGTTTTTTCAGGCATTAATGGCAAGCAAGATTTGTTCGTTTGGGGTGAGATTTTATGGTCGAGCTTCATTGTCATCTCTGTTTTGTCGCTAGATCTGTGCCCATACGTTGGACTTCTTGGGACACACGCCTCCTAGTGGAGTTCATCGCCGCTCTCCGATCCTTCCACTTTTAGCCACTGCCATGTGGGTCGCCGGTGGTCGGCACGTGACCTGCACGCTCCAAGGTTCACCGTTCTCTGTTTATGCGCATGTGGGTCACAAGCCTCTTTTCTTGGTCTTGGTCGGTGGTGGGGATGGTTTCCAGCGATCGGCTGTCACTAAGGAGGTGTTTGTGTATGGTGCGTGTTGTTTACGCGTCGGCATCGGTGGGGATTTTTCGACAACGGCTTGTTTTGTTGTTTATGTTTGTGTATTTGTTTATTGTTTGTGCTCCTTGTATAATTTTTATTTCTTTAAGTCTGTCTATGGATTTTCAAATATTACTGGTGATATGTGTTTTAAAGAGTACTCGCAAGCGCACGAATCGTTTGCAATATAGTGTGTGCAAGTGCGAGGTTGAATCCATAGGGAAATGGTCAAATATTAGTGTAATCAACCTCATTTTAACCTAGTTCCAAAGGTTTAAGGATTGATTCAAGAACAAAAGACTAAATAAAAGAGATGGAGTGAAATATGCAAATAGGGATGTAAATAAGCCAGTCCGTTCGACAGCCCGCTCGATACCCGCTCGGTTTAGCCCGATCCGAACTCGAGCTCGATACTGTAGAAACTCGATCGTTACTGTTGAAACCCACTCGATTAGTAAGTGATACATACCCGACTCGCTCGACAAAACTCGATAGGGGCTCGCAAGCTCAACTCGTTTAAAGCTTGACCGGATCGCTCGCCCAACTCGTTAGTTCGACTCGTTAGCTCGTTCATATCTTACATATATATTAGTAAATAGTAAACATAGTATAATATATATAGTATTACATATTAATTATAATACTTTGATAACAATATTTAGTATGTTAAATTAACATATTAAGTTATTAATAGTTAGTATATAACAATATAACAATATTAAATAGTTAGCATATATATATAAACACATATATCACATCACACATGGTTAACAATAGTTATATATTATACTTATATTATAGTTACTTAGGTATATAGAATATATTAGACTTACTATTTGTTCACATTATACATATACCATTGTTTATACTCTGTAGTTATACATAATAACATATTATTAATTTGTTACTTATAAACTATAGTTATGTAATATATTTTATAATATGCCTTATATACTTACATATTATATATTTATGTTATTAATAAATGCATAGAGGTTGTTCATAAACTTGGGCTTGAATTTTGCTTTAATCACTCATTGAAAAATTTAATAGTTTACATTGAGCTCTAGTTGAGCCGAGCTTGTCCAGTAACCCGGCTCGGCTCGAATGTCATTTTCAACGAACTCGAGCTTGAGCTCGAGCTCGCCCGAATTTTAAACGAGCCGAGCTTGAACATGTAATTTATAGCTCGGCTCGAATTCGAGCTCGACTATTTAGGCTCGACTCATAAACGAGCCAGTCTTGAAATCTTCAAACTCGACTCGGCTCGGCTCGATTACATCCCTATATGCAAATTAAAAGGAACTAAGGCTAAGGAATCCACCTAACCAAATCCAACAACTCACACTCTTGGTTTCCACTTGAACACCCAAAGAACATTAAGTTTAGGGTGTCATTCAAGTTTCTCAACCATAAACCCTAGAACCATTAAATGAATCCAACACAAAGACAAATCACAAAGAGTATCAATTTGAAATCAAATCATCCAATGTATCATTCAATCACAATGGATATCATCATTCAAACCGATAAAACAATGTATTCATCGGTTGAAACACATCAAATGTCCTATTTCCACCACTAACCACATTCATTGCAAAAGATAAAGCATTAAATGAATGGAACTTGAACAACAAATATGATATATCATTAAATATGCAAGTGGTACAGCAAGAGTGTGAGTGTCATCAGTGGAAAGGTTTCATCATCAACCTTAGTTGAAGTTACTAGCCTTCCATGACTAAGAACACCACAAGAAAATGAAGAACAACCATGGAAATAAAAGAAAAGCTTTACAAAGAGAAAGTGTCTGAGAATAAAAGCTACTGAAATACATTACAAAATGCACGAAATTAAACCTATCTACTGTTCTCTACCCTCCCTACAAGGAGACATGGCTATGGCTTTTATAGAAGAAAACTAGAGCTAGAAACCCATGTAAAATGACTCATCTACCCTCCTCTAGGGTTCCTCTCTTGCTAGAGACAACCAAGAACACGAAACCAGCGTGTTCTGCTGCAAAAATCAGAGGGAGAGCTGCTTTTTGTCATGGAGGAACTTCTGATTGGGTGTTCTGGCGCGCTCTGCAAAAACAGGTTCTGGAAAATTTCAATCGATTGACTTTTATTTCGATCGATCGACTTCGGGCAAAGTTTCGATCGATCGACTTTTAAGTTCGATCAATCGACTTTTCAGGACCTCCGAATTTTCAGGCATTTCCTTATGAAATTTGTCATTCCTCTCTTATTAACCTACAGAAACAGAAAAACACAAAAACTAACCAAAACATTAGAAAATAACAAGGCTAAAGGTTTAACTAGTGCAAATCAAGGGGTCCAAATACACAATATTTGACACTAATCAACTGGTTTGTTTTAGGACTTGTTTCTTTGCCCGGATCAGCTTTCTCATCGTTAGAGAAATTGTGCTTAAAAGCAGAGAATGTCTCAAATGCCTGACCTTGTAATATTTGTTTATGTGTAGGCAAAACTCAAGTCAGTTTTTTATGGCTTAGTGGGTAGCATCCGTTTGTATTTCTACTCGCTGTAATGTGCCCTCGGGCCTGTTAGTTTTAATGCAAGGAGTCTTGAGTTTATTATTTATTAAAAAAAAAAAAAAAAATCATGTGAATCAACAGGTGGTGGTGGGTGAGTTCACTGTTCAGCATTAATTTACTCAGCAAAGAAGAAGTTCCAGGGTTGCTTGACCCTGGCCCTGGTTCTTGATGTGAAGACTCACACGCTCGGTAACATTATATTACATTAGATAATTTAGATTATTAACATTTGAAATACTAAAATAAAGACAAATGATCCTACAATGATATTTCTTTTCCTGTCATACATTATATTAAGATTGGGGCTCAACCCATTTTGACTATTAAATACTGGATTTTTTAATATAAACTATTCTATCATTCACAGAAAATTAAAATTTTCTGAAAAATAAAAAGATTTGCACAAGTAGGTATTTTGCTGCAAAATACTCTTGCCATATTCAGATGAAAATAATGCACAAGGTTAAGTCTCACATTGAGAAGATTAATTGTCTACATAGAATAAGCTGATTATAAATAAATTTATAGGTGTTAAATTTCACATTAACCCCTTATTAGATAATTAAGACATTACTTTATTCATGATTTTAAGGTTTATATATGGATCGTTAAAACACGTAAATTTATTTGAAACTATTGAACTGAGTTTTGGTTTGATACGGCAAGTAGAACTTCATGTTTTTGAGCTATTATATATATATATATAGACACACACCGTAAATTTGGGATTGGGCTTCAATAAATGCTGTTTGTATGTGATGGAGAGTGTTGGAGAAATAATTAACACCAAAGACATGTGGGCCTAAAGTAGTATCGGGGGCCAAGCCTATCGGGTTGGCCCGGCCAGATCAGACCCAAGTACAAGACTATTCGTTATCTCCAAAAAGACAGATATTCAGAATGTATCAAAATAGGCTTTTATCCCATCAAATATGGGATAAGGTACCTAATAGAATGACATTAGCTAAAGGGGTAGTGTCCTATCCAGTTTGGACTCTACTAACCAATTTGAATTCTATGAAGATAAAACTTAAGACTATGTGATCTAGGACTCAGACTCCTAATCAGAAATATAAGATTCAAGACTATGTGATCTCCGACTCAGACTCCTAATTAAATTATGCTCCAAGCACTCTAGCGGTTTTTTAACTGTGAACTGTGAGTCTATAAATAAGACTACGGCTTCAGGTATTAAAAAAACAAGCATATTCTCTGAGCTTTTGAGATTACATATATTTTCCAGAAAATTAGTTTGAACTGACTTAGGCTTCGGAGTGGGGGTCCGGTCGGCACCCCCATAGTCCGACGAGCCGTTTATTATTTTGCAGATTACGAGGAGAGCGAAGATTAAGGAAGGCAACGAATCACAAGGCAACACGTCACCGTACCGGAAACTGTACCAACAGAGAGAGTAAAATGAGAAATAGCTACCCTTGATAGTTGCTTCAAATTGGGATTTTCTTGACTTATTGGGTGGAAATTCTCCATTTCTAGTCGCTATGATAGCCTACGGGCAGTGATTTAACTTAAAAGCTTTGTTTTTAGCCTTATGTACTAATGGATGTCCTTTGGTTATTTGTAATCTCTCTGGGACTTATTTCCATAGCAATGAAGGTGTTATTATCTTGTGTTCCAAAAAAAAAAAAAAAAAAAAAAAAGGGGAAAGAAAAAGAAATAGGGTTTCACCTCAAATGGTTGCCTGACAGTGACAGAAGAAGGTGGGGATGGTTCAATAAATATGAACCTGCCGCATGCATGTTCCAACTGTCAACTTGTCTTCTGAACTGATACAGGCAAATTAAAGAAGGGGATGAAAAAAAAAAAGAAAAAAAATTGGTTTCTTGATAAATTAATGGATAGTCTTGATTCTACTGAAAATGGAAATTGTAAGTGATCGATGACACTATTACAAGTGGAGCAATGATAGAAAGAAGACTATTATTAGGGCAGTAGCAACAATTCTAATTATAGAAATGTTGATCATTTAGTCGGCAGTGTTAAGAGATATTTAGAATTTGAAAAATGTTAAAGCATCGATCTTCTAGTGTTCTCCTGGAATCGTATAGATATAATTTTATGCCATTTCAAAATAATACTAAGAAAACACCAGAAAATGCTCTAGTGTTCCTCTTAGAATTTCATACCCGATGAACAACATTTGATATTCGAATTAATAGCAATATCTACAACTCTTTTGTGGGCTTCGTAGATCAACCGCTTCGATTTGACTTATCCGGAGGATGCCTAGCTTATATATATCATATAGAAAATATAGACAACCAAATTTATTTCTTCATTCAGTAATAACCCAATGAAATGTACTTCAATAATTTTCTATTTTTAGGTGTTTAGTTACTTAAAGCAGCCTATAGATACAAAACTGAATCCAAATTAAGCCCTGGGATGACTGGGTCCTGCATGTAACTTTCTTAATCGAGCTACTTTCACTGCTGCGTGAGTCGTGACTGATTCTAGACCAAAGTGGAGTTTGTTTGGGAAATGATCATTGCACTCTTGGAGTACGACAATAGTACAACAACAAGACACATTAGGATGGGACCCACACTCAATGTGTGGGTCCCACCCTAATGTGTCTTATTGTTGTACATTGTGAGTGTTTTGATCATTTCTCGAGTTTGTTTACTTCTGGTTAGGATTTGTCAAAAATAATATTGGGAGGTGATACATGCACTACAAGTGCACAACACTGAGCTCACTTTACCTTGGTGTTGTGCACTTGTTGTAATTTGAACATAACCCAATAACATTATATATTAGAGAGTATATTCACTAACCCTAAGCTACTCACACTACAAAAAACACGTCAGTTAATGATGTATTGTTTTTCCTAAACGACATTAATTGGCGTTGTTTCATCTTTGAACGACATTATTATTAGCGTTGTTCATGTTGAAACACGTCATTGTATACAAAAATTATGATAGTTGAAAAGTTGATAGGAAATTGTAATTTTAACTATTTAAATTTATTCTAACACATTTTCTTATGTGTAGATTTAAACTCTCTCCCAACAAATAAAACCCGACACAAAAATTGAGATAAGGATAAACCAACCGTAAAGTCAAGTTAAAACTTTGGACTTTTATTATGATATTATGTTAAATCGTTATTTATTTAAAATTTTAAGTAGAGTAAAATACGCATGCGAATTTGATTATTTAAATAATAATTTAACCATAGAATCATTTTCATTTTCCTTATATTAATAATGGCACTGATGCGACATTACTGATATGTTCTACTGTCTACCATACACAAATAATTGGAGTATAGTGGTGCTGGAAAAGGATTGCTCATCATTAGAAAAGGAATGCTTCGTGTGAAAATAAATCGATAAAGCAAGCGCATGCAACTTTGAGCCCTCTATTGGACGGCAGCTACCTTCCTTGGAGTCATGGACCATGCCACTCATAGAGAGAGAGAGAGAGAGAGAGCACGGGCCACAAGAAACCCTATACTATACGTCTATACATATACCTTTTACTATTTAGAGGGTCGAAACCAGAATTCGAGACTTGTTACATGTACATTTTTTATATAGATGTTGTACATCATTTTTTTAAATTAACCATTGAATCTTTAGGATTCACATGTAGATTCTTGTAAGTTCTACAAATTCAATGATTGATTTAAAAAAATGATGTAGAAAAAATATATAAGAGATATACAAAAATTATTTATCAACTTGTTAGCCATTTCTGAATTATATCACCAATTATAAATTGCCTCATCAGTTTATAAATAATTTTATAGTAAAAATTGACTTTTTATGATTAGGCCATGATACATACCCCAGAAAAAACATGGAAAATCTAATGAGAGTACCTAAATTAGGTAGAAATTTAAAGATAAGTTCACCTGTAAAACAATCAATGTTGAGCTAGCTTGAAGTGAATTAAATACCCTTTAGAGAATATCAACAAACTGATTTTTTTTTTTTTTTTAATAATTAAGAAGATATTATAATTAAAGGATATATACGCGTGATTTGTCTGTCTACATGAAGGGATGGCAATTTTCTTATCATGAACAAATGACAAAATGTGTTAGAAAATAATTAAATGATTACATTTACAATTTTTTATCGATTTAAAGTGATCTGAATATAATTCACCAAGCAATTCTACATAAATTTCTTGAATTGTAAGATCGAACCGGCGCAAAGTACTCGTTTAGTGTCATGAATTACTAAAATTATGACGTAATAGGGAATGTAATGACGAACAGAATTAGAGTAAGAGGAATGCTACATATCATCTCCTTGTCCTCCTTTTGTCCTCCCAAAATTGATGTGGCTCTTAAAATTACCATTGAATTTATGATAGATCATTGTTGAATTTTGATCCAATGGGTTGTTCCGTAATTGCCACCGGGCCTATTATGGTCATTGTCCACGCATGACTAACTGGGTAATTACCAATTAATTAGGTGGTGTCAACTTCTCTGCTTCTTTAATTTGTAAGATGAGTGGGTGAAGGCTTCCTGGGTATCATTCTATCAATGTTGTCTACCTGTCTGCCACTCCTTTACACCTTTCTTTCTGCTCTTTCTCATTCTAACGTCAAAGCTTTATTATGCGTTAAAATATATGAAAAATATATTATATACTAAGTATTTAACGTGTTGACTTCACTTATTAAAATCTCGTCCGGAGTAGATTGAGCTCACACATAACATAAGGAGAATATTAAAATATTGATAGTGATTAAATTTATATATTTTTATAATTAGTTTAAACTTTTAAAATAAATAATAATTTAATATTACGGATTCAATGAGATCTTCCCGGTATGAGGTGGATAATTTTCCGATAGCCAATTTGTTCTATGCTTTCTTAAAATTTCTATCAAGGGTAGCTCAGCTGTCATAATGGACCAAGCAGTAACAGTAATAAGGGAAAAACTTTATTTATCATCCCTAACTTTTCATCAGTTCTACGATCATACATTTAAATTTTAAAAAATGTCAACTTAGTGTATCTATTTTTTTTTTTTTCAAATTCACTCATCCGTTAATATTTTATGTTAAATCCTATAAAAATTACCAAAATACCTATGTTTTTTCTTTTTTCTTTTTTCTTTTTTTTTTTTTTAAAAAAAAGGATAAATTTTTCAAAGATTCAGTCATAAATATTTTTACAAATTTCGTTAAATCCTTACCAACGCCTAAATCCTTGCAATTTCTTTTTTTTTTTTTTCCCTAAAAAAATCATGAGTACTTTAGGAATTTTGACACCCATTCGTTAAGTTTAATAAAAAATTATAACGGATGGTTGAAATTGAAAGATGTATTCACTAAATTAAAACTTTTTAGTTTATGGGTATGATTGTAAAAATGATAAAAAATCAAAGGTGATAATTGAAGTCTTTCCAAACTTTTAGTTTATCAGTTAAGTACCTAATATTAGTGCCAGAATAAATACCATGTCACATGATTGAATGTTAGAAAGAGTTGCCTGGTGCTTCGAAGTGAAAGTTGTCACAAAGTAAACTGCATGTTGTGGATTCGAGCAATTCTAAAAGTTCTTAATGTGTAACTTTCGTGTTCCTCTAAAAATGATGTGATTTTTAAAATCACTACTTGATCAAAATTTAATAGCGATTTTAAAAGCCATCTCGCTTTTAGAAGAACATAAGAGTGACACAAAAAGAACTTCAAACAAACTCTCTGGATCTCGGCGCGAAATCACAGTAAATTATTATTATTTTGGTGAGACTCAATTTTGGGCATGACACTAAATCGAAATAAGATTGACTTATATGCCTAATTTTTTTCACTCAAAAGCTCTTTCGCGTACGGATTAAACTGAGCCATTGATTGAGTTGCTCAAAGAAGCTGGTATGATGGCATTAAAAAGGGGAATGCAGTCAGCAGTTTAAGAGAGTACTGACTTTGGATAGAAATATGTAACATGTCAGAGAAAGTCGTAGCATATTTATCCCTACTTGTGGGAGTTGTGTGGCAAATAACTTTCTTTTTCCTAAAAGACTTTTTTGAGATCCAATTCTCTGGAGAAGCTACCTTTGGCTTTTAGTGTCACATTGAATGAATGTGTAGACTTGGACGCATATCCAGTCTTGTATAAATCAATGGATGGACTGATGGACCAACGGGTTCATTATGAACAGCAACAATTTCACTAACATTGATCGGTCAATTCAAACCATTAAGAGCAATTGCAGGTAGGTTTGGCAATTCGAAATAACGGGTTAAATTCATGTCAACATGTCGGGTCAACCTGCAAACACGATTTTGATCGGGTCCCCAAACCCGATTAGTCTAAACTCAAACCCTGTATTTTTGTGTCGTGTTCATGTCGAATTCGCTGGTCGTATCAAAAATTGTAAATCATAATCTCAGGAGAACCTACCTTTTAGCTTTAGGCTCCATCCACTCCATGAGGCTTTATGAGAGAGAGAGAAAAAAATAGTTTCATTATGTTAGAGTTGATAATTTTCTAAAGAATATGTAAATTTAACACAAATTTAATATAAAATTAGTCAGTTAGAGTTGAGGGGCTTGACTCATTTAATTAAATGAGTTAGGTTATGATTGACCTATATAGTCTTATACTCATCCATCGATACGACCTGAACCCAATACACAACATTTAAGGATGACAACTTTTGACATGACTTACGAACTCGACATTGACCAAACATGAAATTAATGGTTTAGGGTTGATGTCTGATCCGTTTAATTAAATAGTTAGGTTATAGTTAACTTATGTAGTCTTCTACTCATACTTCAACACAACTACACAAATTGTCACCCTTACATTCGACTAACCATTTTAGCTATAAAAAATGGCTAGCTGTTACAATCTTGATTCTTGACAATGCACAAATAAAGTAATAATAATATAAAAAAAAAAACAAAAAATCAATCTAGTCCTTTTTTTTTTTGGATATAGTGAAAGTGGTTAATGAAATAATGTTTTAAATAGAATAGCGAAAACGGATAACTAAAATAAATGGGATGTTTTAGTTGGACAACCAAAAGTGCACAACTTTTACACAACCAAGACATATTGGTGAAATCCATGCATGGTAGGTCCAAAATCATTTTCCAAAATAAAAAAGTGTGACTTAGGTGTTTTGGACAAGTAGATAACTAAAATATTAAAAAAAAATATATAATTCTTTAACTAAAATTTGTTCCACCGAATGTGAATACTCTAACAATCTAAAAAAAATGCTAGTTACATATTTACAATTATTATAAAAAAGACTAATCAATTTAAAACTTTTCTAATCACTCGTAAAGTTCAACGCCCAATAATAGAGAGTAAATATGAAACTTAGCACCAATAAATATGTTCATAAATCACACACTTTATATAAATTACTCATATTCTTATTAGTAATATGAGATTAGAGAGTTAGACTTTATTTTGCTTGCCAGTCTACAAGAAACTCCCAAGTCCCAAGCACTAGGGTTATCAGTGACTTATCACTAGCTTGTTTTCAGAATAGCTGGACAGACTAGTGAAAAGGAGGTTTCATCCTCCAAACTTTTCGTAGAATACCAATGAGATTTTTATCATTGATGCTGGTAGGTAGTAGCTAGCCTTTTGTGGTTTCCTCCCTCCAATCCCCTTCGCGTGGGCCATGCATGGGCCCTAAAGTTTTCAGTGACCCAAATAACTTATATTTAGGCCTTTTAAAATTAACTTTTACTTTTAAAAAGGTCTTTTTTAAAAATAATAATAATAATAATTTTTAATTTTATTTTATCCTGCACCTAAAATTATATTTGTGTAAGGTTTCAAGGTATAAGGTTTGACAAATTATATTTTTACATTTTTTTTTATTTTGTACATCTCATTTTTAAATTTACATTTGGATTTATAAGATTTACATTGGGCCCATAAATTTAATGATAAATTTAAAAATTAATTGTATGTAGATGTATAATAAATGTATAGAAGATTTAAAAATATTATTTCTCATAAAGTTTAGAGTTTAATGGTGCGTTTGGGTATTGAATTTTGAGAATTAGAATTCAATTCTAATTCTAGTTACAAATATCGAGGTAAAAAATTGTGTTTGGATGTTGAATTTTGAGATTAAAAAATATTATATTTTAATGGTAAAAAATGATTGGAAGTTTAAAAAGTTGTGTATAATGATTGGTATTTTGAAAAGTTGTGTAAAATAATAATTTAAATAATAATAATTTATTATATATTGATTATTTAATTAAAAAATAAATAAATAATTTTTTTTTTTTTTTTTTAAAAAAAAAAAACTGATGCAGGGGTGGCTGCCGGTTGGCAGCCACCCCTTTGGGGGTGGCCGCGCGCCACCCCCGGAGGTGACCGGGGGAGGCCACGCGGCCACCCCCGCTGGCCGGGGGAGGCCCGCGCGGCCACCCCCGCTGGCCGGGGGTGACCCGCGCGGCCACCCCCGCTGGCCTGGGGTGACCGCGCGGCCACCCCCGCTGGCCTGGGGAGGCCCGCGCGGCCACCCCCATTGTTTTTAATTAATTTCTTTTATTTTATTTTTATTTAAATTTATATTATTTTATTATTTATATGTGGGACCCACGCGCTTTTTGGGAGACAATTTCCCCTGCGCGTGGGCCCAGCTCTTACACAAAATATCAGCTTAAAATTCAAACGAAAATCCGGGTCAAATTCGGGTGTTCGGGCGGGTGGGCGGGTTTTAGTAAAAATCCGAGTGGAATAATTATTCCACTCGGTTCCCAAACAGATCATAAGAATTTATTGGGTATTATAATTTTAAGTCTTCCTCATATCTCCAATTTTAGGATGTAAGGCTAGAAAAATTAGAAGAAAAAAAAAGTAATGCTATATACTACTTCTCATCTCACCCTCATCTCACTAGACTGATGTTGCATTGCCATCAGCTCTTGATTTTATTTTTTTTTGTTGGAATAACTTTACAAAAGGGTATCAAATTATAAGCTGTTTGAGATAAGGAGACTGAACTAGCAAATGTCTCGAACTGCATCCGAGTTTCCAAACGTCTCAATTAAGGGTACTCCATTAGGATTTGATGTTAAATTCTATCAAAATTTTCAAAAAATAACTTTGTGTTTATTTTTTTAAAAAAAAAAATTATAAAAATTTTCAAAGTTTCAGGCATGGGTATTTTTGCAAAATCTGTTAAATTTTGATCAACACCTAAATCCTAGCATTTTTTTCCCTAAAAAAAAAATAGAGGTATTTTGGGTACTTCGTTAAGATTTAACAACAAATCCTAACGGAGTATCTTTAAGTGAGACTTTTAGAAGCTTGGATACTCCAGTTTAAGACGTTTGCTAGTTCAGTACCATTATATCAAAATAGCATATAATTCGATACACTTTTATTAAGTTATCCTTTTTTTTTTGTTTCTTAACATGGCAGCCCATACTCTAGCAAAAGAGGCCTCTTCTAAGTTTGTAGATTTGTGTTGGCTGGATGACACTCCTATGTGTGTTAGTAATATTGTTTTTAGGGAACAACCAAGTCCCTAAGATCCTTAGTTTGGATCATTATTTGATGTATTTTTTTCCAGATTTTAATGAGAGCAGTTTCTTCTCGTTCAAAAAAAAAAAAAACAATGACTGATAGACAGTGCCATATCAACTTAATAAAATAGGAATGTAATAAGATTGTAGTATATATAGCATTACAAAAAAAAGAAAGGGCCCTCATAAGCTTAAAAAAATATATTAGTTATAAACGAAAAATTCTCTTTGTCTACAATTGACTTGGAAATGATTAGTAGCAATGTTGCATTGGATGAACATAACTAAATATATTATTTAATTTTAGAAAAACAAACTTATCCTAAGCAAATTCTTGATGGGTACTTAGGCTATTAAAACTTTAAAAAGTGACACTTTACCCGTTTCAACTACTACTTTATAGCAAGTCATACCAACCGTTAATATCATAGTTAAAATGGACAAAAAATATCACACATGATTTTGTTTTTTACTTGAATTGCCCAAATTACCTCTAAAAATTATATATATATATATTATATATAAAAGTAAATTTATTAAAAAATAAATAAATAAACTTATTTAAAAAAAAAAAAAAAAAACCAATTTTAATTTTGCTTTTTTTTTTTTAATTTTAATTTTTTTTAAAAAAATAAGTTTATTTATTTATTTTTTAATATATTTACCTTTTTTTTATTAAGATGGACACGTGTCGCATTCTTATTGGTCTGACGTGGCGCTGATGTGGCATTTAACAGAATCTGTCAAAAAATTTAACGGAATTTGACGCTAGGAATCGATTTGTAATTATTGCTTACCACAAGGACCTCCCATGAACTTTTTAAACCATAAGGAGTGAAATAATTATGGAATATTACAGGGACCAATGATGCAATTATCCCTATTAAAAAAGTGGCATGTTACAGTTGAGAATGAAATATATTTTTATTAGATTCTTGCTCTTTATGTTGTAAACAAGTTTTGAGCACAAAAATGCATTTTGATTTTATGAATAAGAAGTGTCTCTACAAAAGTGAAGATGAAGCATTTTTTTAGAGAAATTATTTTTTATTGCCTCGATAACATGCTACATTTTTAATATGTATAATTTTTCAAGCGTTTTGATGCCTAGAAATAACTTAAATTATGTAATTTAAGAATCTACAATTTCTTTAAAATTGTAGGAGATTCTGATCTCAACTAATTACGGGATTCAGATATCCAACAATTTACACATTATGCGGAAAATTTCTATTTCTACCTACAAAGATTCCGAGTCATTGTTTGCGAGTTGTGGGACTTTTGAGACTAAAGCCTTGTTTGATTCGCAGAATAGACCATTGGAATTGATTGACTATTTCTATGAAATAATCATTACTTTGTTTGGTAGGGATCTATTCATTGTAATAGTTATTCCCATTCCCTTATGAAGATGAATACTTATTCATCTAAAAAATTAGAAGCATAGCTATTCCTAAAGGAATATACTATATTTTTAGAAAAAATCACTCATTATTTTATATTTTCTACCAATTTTTTTAAAAGAAAAAAGAAAAAACCAAAACCCCTATTTACAGTGGTTGGTCGACCACCTATTGGGGTGATCAGCCAGCCACATATGAAGCCGGGGGTGGTGCGAAGCATTTGGGGGTGGTCGGCCACCCACTAGTTTCCAAAAAAATAAAAAATTTGTTTTTTTTTTTTAAATTATAATTTGAGTTTTTTTTTTCTTTTAAAATAATGTTGAGTTTTTTTAGTAATTTTAATTCGATTCCTATTAAAGTATATATATGATTTGTTACCAAACTAAAGAGTATGAATAGCCATTTATTCCACTATCTTTTATTCATGGTAATAACCATTTTATTTTTTAATAAATATTCATTCTGTAAATTAAATGAAGCCTAAATTTATAAGGACGCTGCAAATATGTTTGGTGGATCATATTATGGCCCAATCTTGGAGATCCATCCAACCCAAAGTTATCTTAGATGGTTGGACTGGCCATCAAGTTAGGGCCATGATGATGGAAGGTTTTGGAATTGAAACACAATTATAGGACTCACAAAAAACAAAAAGAAACACAATTATAGGATTCATGAAAAGGACACCCACAAAATTCGTATTCGTATTCGTATTCGTATTCGTTTTCCTATACTCTTGTCCCTTCTTCTTTTTCCCTTTTCCTTAATTATAACAAAATAAGAATATAAGGACAATCAATGTCACACCAGTTGGTCCAATTCTTTTTCTTTCTTTCTTTTTTCATTCTTTTTCTGAGCACAGCTGTTAGTCTTACTCAATGATTCATGGGCACGGGCACGAGAACCAAGCTAATCAATTTCTTGGACCGGAATCACTTTTGAGATAGAAGGATTTTTTTTTTTTTTTTTTTTTTTTTTTTTTATTATTATTATTAAAATGACATCTACCGACTACCGTCAAATTTAAAGATAAAGCTTGTTTTAAACTTCACTTATCCACGATGTTCGATACTTTATAGTCATTCTTTAAATTTAAAAAGTTGCAAAGTCATCATTATTCTTAAAATTTAAGGTTAAATTAAAATATTATGTGAAAAATCTTTTATACCCTTGTAAAATGTATTAAAATATAAAACTACCCTAATTAAATAAATAAAAATAAAATAACGCAGCTTGATCTACGGTGGGCTAGCCAATAGCCGTGGAGCAAATTATTATTATTATTATTATTTTTTAAAAAATAAGAATATTTTGGGGTCTTCCGTTAAAATTTAACAAAAGATTTTAAGTTCTTAACGGATGTGTTTTTTTTTAAAAAAAAAAAAAAAAAATTTGCTTGCAACATGTGTGAATTATATCCATTTGAAACACATTAATTTAATAAATTTGCATAGTTTTCAAATTTCTGCTTTGATGTTAATGGATCATATCTGGTTTGCTAGAAATAAACTTATTTATGATGTTATTTCTCCTGTACCCCTCAACACTCTTAAATGCACCAGGACCACAACTCAACATCACTTGCTGGCTTGGTAGAATGGCATCATGGTTGATTGAGAGCATATCCCTTAGGCTCTTTTTAAGTCAATTTTAATATGACCATTCGTCCTACTTTAACAGTTGTTGCAGCAGTACTCTAAGATCACTCTGAGAAATTCTTGGTAGTCAATACTCTGAAATTACCTCCTATGGATACCTTGATGGGTAAAGCTTATGCTACACTTTTGGCCTCCAGATTAATTGTCTCTTTGGGCTGCTCATCACTGATCATTGAAGGAGATTCTTTCTTTACTATTCTGGCTCTGAAAGATCATTTGCTTTTCTCATATTCGATCTTTGTACTAGTTATTTTTTATTCTCTGGTTCAATTGCATTCCATAAATGTTTAGAGTGTTCTTAAAATTTTTAGATGTGCTAATATTAATGCACACCTTGTTGCTGGATGGGGCACTTCCCACCTTGTGTTCGGCAGCATTCATACTTTTTCACATTTCACTTCCTCTATCATATTAAGGAGCGGTAAGGATTCTTCTTTGTAATTTTTTATTTTTTTATTTTTTTTGTTTGAAAAAAAGAAGAAAAAACTAATAATAATAATATATATTTTTTCTTTAACTTAATCTATAAGAAAACTATTTACGTAATCAAATTGACTGATAAAAAAGGATTAGAAAGGAGACCAGGAATCGGGCTACCTTTAGGCAAGTAATTGACCACCAGCCAGTCCAATCACAATTCTGGCAGTTGAGGCTTATGGTAGGATGGGAAACAGCTACACCTAAAATATTCATGCAACCAATTGCATCCAAACAGGTTGTTGTCAAAGGTGGCAAATCAAAGTAACATCACCAACAACTATATTGTCATCCGATCTAAAAATAATTAAATAATAATATTGTTATCCTTGTGAATAAGAACGACGATGATCTATAATTATTTGTTTAAATTTAAGAAAATTTAGACAGTAATTATGAAAGATTATTTATGAGATTCATTTGACCGGATAAATGGTTGGGTAGACAAATTTTTATTTGGTCAAGTAAATCTTATAAGTGGTTTCTCACAATTATCTATTCGATTTTTTTTTAAATTTAAACAAATAATTTTTTATGATTCTAATCTCGTGAATAGGGGTTGTTAGAAAATAATTTTCATGTCAAAATTAATTAAAAAAATAAAAGGAGTGACCAATCATATGATAAATGTTTAACAATATTATTTAATAATTCTTTTAATAAACAATACAAAGATACCTAATCTTCCAACTGTTGGCACTTTCCCAGACCACCTATTTTTCGATTCCCAGAAAATAAATGTATACTCTTCATACCAAACAAATGATAATGCTAAAATAAAAAGTGCAAATATAAAAAAGACATAAGCAAAGAGACAAAAGAGATTAGAATTTGAGCTAGTTGAGTTTTAGGAGCTTATGGATTATTTGGATGTGTAATTTTTTTGTATTATATTTTATTATATTTAAAATTGTGAATACTAAAAATTTTTATTTTTAAAAATTATGTTTGAATAATTTAGAGAATAGACAAAATTAAAAAAAGTTGGATAAAATTTGCATAGAATTTGGATTTAAAAAATCTACCCAAACACGATTTTAAAAAATAGGGATAATTACACTTAACCCCCCTGATTTATCCACGGTGTGGTGATTTACCTCCCAATGTACCAAAATTGGTACATGACCCCTCGAACTTGCCAACGTGTGGCAAAATCAACATTTTGTTCAATCAACCATTCGTTTGGACGGAAAGTCGGTTATGTGCAAGTCACGTGACTTGGGGAGGGTCTCTGTCTTAAACGGTCACGTGACTTGCACGTGACCGATTTTCCGTCTAAACGAACGGTCGATTGGACGGAATGTTGATTTTGCCACACGTTGGCAAGTTCGGGGGGGTCATGTACCAATTTTGGTACATTTGGGGGTAAATCGCCACACCGTGGATAAATCATGGGGGTTAAGTGTAATTATCCCAAAAAAATAATAAAAAGCAAAATACTACACAAACATGCCCTTAATACTTTGTAACACTCCACTTTCAAATTGGAGTATCTCACACAAACTTAAGTAATGCTAATAGGTGGTATTAGAATACTGCACAACGTGATATTGACGAAAATACGTTATTTGTGATAAAATAAAAGCACTATACACATCTACATTATCACTTTAAGAGGACTAATTAATTTGGAGATTCTTATAATTACTTATAAAGCACAGTTTTACATCGTAAAAAACTAACATGAGACTTAATATCCATTAATGTTTTAATAATTCACTCGCTCTATGTGAACTACTCATATTTCTAATATGAGACTGAATGATAAAATCCGATAGAACTGTATTGTGTTTATATTTAAGTGAATTATAATTGTGTTACAATGGTAGGTGAGACACGTTCTAAACAATTGATTCAGGTGAACATGAAAAAAAACATCATCTGAATTTTAACCACTAATTTGTTGTGAGCTCGTGTTATTTTTAAAGTAAAGTACAATGAATACAAAGAATAGGATTACCCTTAAAAATTTGTTAGAATTTGACACAATGTTACTCTATAATGAATCCAAATGATTTGATTTCAACCTACTTAAATTGATTGAGACATGCATAAATCGTACAACCCATCCATTATTTTTTTTGTTTGTCATTGTTTGAATCAGGTGGATATGAAATGTCAATCAAAACATAATGATTGTTATAAAAAATTCCTAAACACCAATTCACATCAATATCATCCCCTCCCTCCTCAAAACTTTATTGTCACAAAATTATCTAAATACTTTCTAATTGATATTTGATTTCTTTTAGTGACTATGATACCGTTAATTTTATTTGATTGATTAATTTTTGCATGAATCTAGAAACGAGTCTTACTAGGAATAATATAATTTTTACTGCAAGTTTTCACAAACTGACGTGACATTTCATAATTTATAAAATAGTTAAGCAAAAAATTTGACTTGTGAACCATATACCTTTAATCATTTTACTAGTTGTAGACTATCGCATCAGATTGTGAAAGAATTAGAGTAATGTTAGACTTAAAATTCTTTTACAATTTGTTGACACACGTTAATATGTGACTTGAGCCATGTCTTTTAACAAGCAATTTTAATGAGTAATGTTACACATCATCCCATTGTCCTTTCAAAATTGATGTGGCTCTTAAAATCACCATTGGATCAAAATCCAAGAGTGATATATCAAAAATTCAATGATGATTTTAAGAGCTACATCAATTTTGAGATGACAAAAGGAGGACAAGGGGATGATGTATAGCATTACTCAATTTTAATTACTCAACTCCTATATAACTGGGCTAATATGGCAATGCCCATAGAGTAATGCTACACATCATCTCCTTGTCCTCCTTTTGTCCCCCCAAAATTGATGTGGCTCTTAAAATCACCATTGAATTTTTGATATATCACTCTTGAGTTTTGATCCAATGGTGATTTTAAAAGTCACATCAATTTTGGGGGGACAAAAGGAGAACAAGGAGATGATGTGTGGCATTACTCATGCCGATAATCTATTATTATTATTATTATCATTTTCCTTTTTATTAAAGGCTGATTCAAGGGCTTATAAACTGCTGCCACATCAGTCTAACTGTATAGGAGTAGGATGCGAATTTAGTTTGTAACATTACTTTATTTTAACACAATCAAATCATTGTTGACACGTGATAGTAAATTATAAAAGAATTGTAGAATGGCTGAGTTTAATATTTTTCAAAAAATTATCGTAAAAAGTGAACATTTCAAACATTTTTCTTTAGAAATTATTCAAAACAAGAGTAATGTTTTAAACCCCACCGCTATCTTATTGTATTGACTTGTCATTGCCAATATATCTTTAAATTAGTCATTTTTAAAATGAAAAAAAAATAATAGTAAATTGACAACGTAACGTTAACATAATAAAATAATAATAAGATAATAGTATCGTATATTGCATTACTAAAAAAAAAGAAAAAAAAAAAAAGAAGAAGAAATTGTTAAACTATTTTTAAATAAACCCTTCTCGAAGGATACACGTCAGCACTCATCCTTCCTCATCCCTCCATTCAAGCTTTGACTATAGTTTCCAAATACATCCAATTCCCTCTGTTTCTCTCACCCATCGGATCCCACTATCACTCCCCATATTTAGACACCCATCCCCTAACTTTCTTATATTTCCCGATTAGGACCCAAAAAATTCTCGCCCCAATATCGTAGCTAATTCTTATTCGGCCCCGCCGAATTATTCTATAGCATCCTTTATTCCTTAGGGTGTGATTTAAGTCGTAAGCGTTGTTCGATTTGGGCGCAATCAGTGGAATTAGGGTTTTGGTTGTTGTTCGGAATTGGTGCGATGAAGATCGTGGAATTGGACGAGGTGGAGTGTGGAGGGGACGACAGCGTTTCGGGGAGGCAGGTTGTGAGGGTCGACGCCAAGAGAGCGCTGGTCGGAGCCGGGGCTCGGATCCTTTTCTACCCGACACTTTTGTATAATGTGCTTCGCAACAAGATCGAGTCCGAGTTCAGATGGTGGGACGAAGTTGATCAGGTTTTTCAAACTCTTTATTTTTTATTTTTATTGTAATTAAAATATATATTTTTTTTAAATTTCTGTTAGGTTGTGTTTGTTGTGTGTTTGGTTGCTGAGAAAACTTAGGAAAATCAAAGAAATTAGGGTCTTGAGTGTTAGTTTCTCCTCTCTCTCTCTCTTGATTTTTTTTGGTTGTTGAATGAAGTCGATCGAGTTTTGCTTTTGATTAGTTTTATTCATTAATGAGATCGCTTAGCTAAAGAAGAATAAATTAGGGTTTTGATTCTTTTGAATGGTAGTTTTTTCCAGTGGGATTAATTGACCTTTAATGGAAACCAAAGTAACATGGGATTTAATTTTCACTGTTCAGAATTTGGATTTCAAGTACTTTAGACTGCTTTCTCAGCGACCAAACAGGGGTTACGCTCTGTTTTTGTTGATTAGGAAAAAGTGATTTTATTTTTTGATAGTGAGGAAAAGGTTTTGTAATGAAGTATTTAAATGTTTGGAGCTTGAGAAAACAAAACCTACATACAAGCGAGTCCAAGACAAAATTGAAAATTACATGGTTTAAACATATGCCAAATTCTCAAATTTGCATATGAAACTGAGATCGAGCACGATGTTTTTGGTAATAAGTTCTGTTGTTTTAGTTGGTCTTCTAAAAAACCAAAAGGTTGGTTCTGCTCAAGTTGGTTCTTGACAGATGGTGGTAAGATGAAAGAAACTAAAGTTTCAGATTTTAGATGGTTTTTTTTTTTACACCTCAGAAATCATTTGCTATTATCTTGTTTTATCTTTGAAAGTGGTGACTTTTTAGGTCTTAAGTTTTCTCAGCAGCCAAAGTGTGTGTTCTTTGGCCTTAGCTGATAGCAAATTTTGCACAATTTCGGGCATCAGTGTTGTTGTAGATGTACTTTGTGGTTCTCTCTATTGAGTTGAAAATGTGTTTTCCAATTGGTTGTGTTTAAATCACTAAAGTCATTGTTGTTTTTCAGTTTCTGCTGCTGGGTGCGGTTCCATTCCCCAAAGATGTTCCACGGTTGAAGCAGCTTGGTGTTGGAGGTGTTATCACTCTGAATGAACCTTATGAAACTTTGGTTCCAACGACCTTGTATCATGTGTGTGATCCCTCTACACTATTTGCTTGATTTGGTTGTTGTTTGATCCAATTTTAGATAAATCGATGCATTTATTTTTTGGCTTTTGCAAGTGGAGCTTATTAAGTAAATCACTAATGGCAACATAAGTAGATTCTTTTGATAAAAATGAATTTAAGAAATTTACATTCTAAACAAAAGTTTGTAGTTAATCTTGCTTGGGGTCTATTCGGTTTGTGACTTAAAGATGTCACGGTTGCTTATAAAAAAAATTGTTTTGCCCTTATGGTTTCATAAATTTTTCTATAACTTAGTTGATTTATGGTTGATGAAAATGGTGGTGGTTATGTCAAAGCAGAAAGTTGATAAGTATTTTAAATTAGAATTTCTATTCCACTGCTAGAGATTCATCTGTTCTTTTTAATTGATTAATGGTTTTCAGGCCCATGAGATTGAGCACTTAGTAATTCCCACAAGAGATTACCTCTTTGCTCCTTCATTCGTGGATATCAACCGAGCTGTGGACTTCATTCACAGTGAGTGAATTTAGCTCTTTGCTATTGTGTGATTCCTTTGCCCTGTAGTAGGATTGTACAAACAGGTGGTTATTAACCGTTAATAACCGCTAACCGCATGGGTGGGCGGCTGTCTTTTTCCAACTAACCGCCTAGGGCGGTGCGGTTAGCAGTGGTAGGTTAGGTGGAGGCGGTTATTCGGTTAATAACCGCCTCTGCCTACCCTTAAATGTTGTTTTGCCATACATATATATATAGTATAGCAAAACGATGTCGTTTTGGCATAGGATTTCATACCAAAACACTAAAACAGCCTCAAGATAGTCCAAAAACTGTCTAAAATGGTTAGAGGCAATAACTGCTAATCACCACCACCTGTACAGCCCTATTCTGTGGTGTGTTGATGAAATGTAATTTTATTTTGCTTTTGCTTTGACATGCAGAGAATGCATGTTGTGGTAGAACTACTTATGTTCACTGTAAAGCTGGACGAGGAAGGAGTACAACCATTGTTCTCTGCTATTTGGTAGCATTCTATTCCCCTGCATAGGATGGATGTTGATCTGGTTTTGAAAATGTGCCTGTCGGATAGCTGAATATCTATTATTAGGTGTATATTTTGGACCATATGAACATGATAGAGTTGATTGATTTATGTTTTGCAGGTGAGGTACAAGCACATGACACCTGTTGATGCCCTGGAATTTGTGCGGTCCAGAAGACCTCGGGTTCTGCTAGCCCCCTCTCAGTGGAAGGTAAGCAATCAGGTGGTCCGAAAATTTTCTTGTGATGAAAGAGAATATATCTTTAGTTCCGCAAATTTCAGTACCCACTCCCCCTGCCTTTCTTCCTTTTATCTTAAGGAAGGAATTAAGTTGGTGCCAGTCACCATAATACTGCAAGCAGTAGCAGGGGGACAGCGAATTGCCCCCCTGCCTTTTTGAACTCTCACTTATTACTGATGCATAATCTATAGTTTTTCCCCATTATTTGCACATGACCCCCTTTAGATTTTTGTATCCCTTCTTTGTGATATTTAATCTATTGTTGAGTATTTACACATGGTCTCTCCTGGGTTTTCATACATTACCTCTATTTTTTGGTTGACTCTGCATAACTTAGATATAAACCGTTCCAACATTTCAACCTATCTTTTAAGTTAATAATGTTCTTTAATTCTTCTTAAATTATCTTTAAAATTAATAGCTTATGTAATTAAGGTGACTTAACAATTTCTAAACTTGAGGTGTTGGTCAATCACTAATCAATCTCTGACATTTACACATGGGTTCATTATCTTGGCTCCCTTGAAAAGGCTTTCTGGCTCTGCCACTGATCTGCAAGTGTTGTCATCTCCTTTATGTCACCTTCCTGCATTGTGGGTTTAACCTTTGTTGTTCATCTTAGCGCGCCCCATTTTTGCCGGTAGATAATATGGCAACCCATTTTTGTAATAGTTAAATATACTAGTAAAATTATAATAGTTATATCTTATTGTTTGGATGCTGGTAGAACCATTTTTGCTAGGATTTTTTTTTTTCCATTAACAAATATTACTGCTTGGCTTACCATTTTTGCTTGTTGCTGAAATGACAATGATTATAATAAGCAGGCAGTTCAAGAGTACAGCAAGCACCAACTATCTACAATGTTATGTTCTCCTTCGGGGGATGTAGTTCTGATAACGAAAGCTGATCTTGAAGGGTATCATAGCAATTACGATGGTATTGCTGGTAAACAGCTGGACATTGTTCCCAAAGTGGTGAAGGCTCGGCCCATGATAGCAAGAATATCTTGTCTTTTTGCATCCTTGAAAGTTTCTGGTGGTTTTGTACCGGAACCTAGGCGGCTGCCAGTGCCAGAAGCACGAGCTTGTTAAGCCTTGCTGCACATCAGAAATTTGTAAGGAGATGGTTACTTGATCCGAAGAGCATTATGGAAATAAGTTTGGAATGTTATTGATTTTCCATCTTTGCGGTAGCTTTGTGTTTGAGAGAGAGAGAGAGAGAGAGAGAGAGAGAGTAAAATGGCAGATATCTTTAAGTTTGTGTAGGACGCTGGATTGATGGGTGAGGCTTGCTCTGCGGTAGCTTTGTGTTTAAGAGAGAGAGAGAGAGAGAGAGAGAGAGAGAGGAGTTGGGGGGTGGGGGGGTTCTTCAAGATTATGTATGACACCGTATTGATGGGTGAGGCATGGCTCGCAGTTCGACTTGTAGATAAAGTGTTGGAGCAGTCAATTCTCATTTCCGTAATCAATTTGCTTATACATCTCCATGGTTTGTACCAATGTAACATCAAAAAAGATTATGTTGACATCTGAAATCAGTAGTAGTTCGCTTTCAGCTCATGTTGACATCTGAAAGGCCGCAAGATTAAGCGGGTTGACTCTTCCTTTATTTGCTAATATCACAGGCTGCACGATACAAGGCGTGTAGTGGACTGGATACTTGAGAAAGTAGATTACAATCTATCGTTTTCACACCAAGTGAGGTTGGTAAAAGAACAGTTCCTCGCAAAATATGCTCCTTTTTTTGTTGATGCGTAAATCTACTGTCTGATAATGCGTTTTAGAGGTTGTTTTTTGTTTTTATTTTATTTTATTTCAGATAGTGTTTTGATATGATATAAAAGTGAAAGTAGTTTTAAATGTTTTGTTAGTGGTTTGTGTTCTGAGTTGCTTTTTAATGGTTTTGTTTTAAAAATAGAAAACAATAGGGTGCTTGGAAAAACAAAAACTCTAAAATTGGTAATTAAATTTGTTATTTCCCATTATTCATTTCAGCATATTGTCAGGGTCTTTGCAGTAGATAATATGGCAACCCTTTTCGACACTCATAGACTACCTGGACCATCCTCCTTACGAGTTTCGATGGCAAGAAAATGCTGCCTGCCCAATACCGGATCATCATCGGCACAATTAGCTGTAGGCTAGCACATTTAGCCCTGCCAATTGCTGGTGCCATTGGTAGCCTACCTTTCCTATTTTTCTAAGAGGACTCTCTCTCTTAAGTTTCAATTTAAATTTAGAGAATCATCCTTATTTAAATATACTTCACAAGAGTTTTCTTTACGTTTTTCTAGATCACTCAAATATTCTTTCTTTATTGCCCGGTAGAACATGGGCTTGGTTCTCTTTCATTTATGACCTTTTCTTGGCACCCAAACAGAAGAATTAAATTTTGTTTTGAGAATTTAAACACGTTTCCCAGGTACCAAACACAGGAGACAAATATTTTCGCAACGCAGACATAATTTCAGAGAGAGATAGTGAAATTAGCGGCGGGATAGGAGGGAGATTTGTCCAGTGAGATTTGCAAATAGAGGCGTCGTATCTTATGGCCAACAGTCTGTCAGTGGCAACTTTCCTGTAAAACTCGTCTTTACGCTTGTAGATCTTGTTCTTCTCTACGATCGTCGTGCAAGGGATATATTAGTTAATGGGTTGCCTTAATAGCTTAATGGGCCTTGGGCCTTATTAGTTAGTGGCCTATTAGTTTAGTGGCCTTTAGGTGGGTCTATATAAACAAGATTAGTTAAATGTTTTAGGCATGAAAATTGGTATCCAGTCTTTAGGTTGAAAATGGAGGGGGAGTACCTCAAATTACTCACGGAGGTTTTAGGCATCCTCGAATTTGCCTAATTTCAGTATAATATCATTTTCCAATTTTGTTGTTCTTCCATTTCTTCCTCAGTTCATCGTCAATTCTATTTTCATTTCATTTCCGTTTACAAATTCCATGCTTAAACCCTAGAAATGAGAAATCAGTAACAGAAAAATTGAAGGTTAAAGTTTTCTAATAACACCTTTGTGGTGAATGGTATTTTCACCCCTTAAGTAGGAATGGCGAGCAGGTACTATTGATTCAAGTTTTCTTACTATGGGTGGGTAAATTTTTCAAAAATCCAAAAAGTATGAAGTTTTATGTGTACTTTATTGGGGGGGGGACCACTAATTTGTAGAAAAATAATCGAAATTATAATTAATTATCCATTTTCTAATCAAACTTCAATATATATATATATATATATATATATATATATTTTGGATGAATTAAAACTTTCATAAACCAAACTCGATCCAAAAACAATCTCTCCCCTCTCCAGTAAAACTGGATACACTCCCTAAACAAAGTGAGAAAACAACTCAAACAATACATCAGCTAGATACTAAACAAACAAACAAATCTTACAGATTCCAAATACAAGCTAGTCTAACATTTAGAGGAGTCCTTTTGAACTTCTCCTTGAAGATAAGCCGTACCCTGATTTCCCATTTAATTTGAGCTACTATAGCCTCTTCTGATCTAGGTGTATTCCCATGACACAAATCATTCATTTGTCTTCAAAGGTGCAAACTTCAATATATAATAGCATGTGATTAAGTTTTGTCAATATATATAACCGCAAAAGCTTTATTATCAATTTCAATTATATATATATATATATATAATATCGATATGTCACATTCTGCTCCAACCTTATCTTCATTTTAAGCCTCGTCTTCCATACATTTATCATATTGTGCAAATGAAATGATAGTCTTTCTGGTCAAAGGAGCCAATCGCCCATTCCTACTGATATTCTCTTACGACTTTGGTTTACTCAAAATCAAAAGAATAAACTCTCTAAGAAGCGGGCCTTTTCGGCCCATTTGGTTAGTCCAAATAGGCTCATTTCTGATAAGTCTTACGGATCAACCAAATCCAGATGAGATCGACGGCCCACGGGCACACAATTAGCAATAGAGAGATCAGATGTAATGTTTACAAGATCTGGGTGATTGCCACCTAGTGATCTCCTAATGCCACTTTATTTTTTGGGGTTAAGGAACGTTTTCATAATGGATTAAAGGCCATATAATCAAAAATCAAATCAGTTATCCCATAACCCTCTCCTTAACCAACAAAGCACAGGAAAACATTTCTTTGGAATGAGCTTAATTGCTCAGGATATATGTACGCGCGCATTATTCAAGCCAAGCACTCCCTTTTCTTTTTTTCCTTTTTTTTTTGTAAATTCCTTTAGCTTATTACTTTCTTCAACAAATACCGACTTAATTAGCATCGGAGTGATTTTCCACTGGATCCCATCAAGACACTTTGTGCTTGACCTTATTTCTCTATGAAAATTCTCTCGAGAGGATTTGGTGTGTGACTAACCGATTCTTCATACTTCATTATTAGCATATATATGATGTCATATAAACCTATGTTTCTGCAGTATGTTAATTGACCAATTCCACCGTCCGTTGGTTAATTTATGTCATTAGAGACAAGTTGCTGAATCCTGATTTTTCTTTACACTTGTGGAGAATATGCTCACCAAACCTTTCCTAACTTCAACAACTTATTGGAGGATGTGCTAGCTCCTCGATCATATGCTATCTACCATCTGATTTGTACATGCATTGACTAATTGCAATGGGCCATGCATGCCGTGATATATACAAAGAACAGTGACAGATAGAGGAGGGGCAGTAGTATAATAACCAAAGAATTCGTCGACAGTTTAGGAAGAAATATTTTGATGAAGATTGAAGGCCCCATGCATATAATATGGAAGAATTAAGCAAGCTAGTGAAGGTGGGCTTTTCATTTGTATTTGAAAAGCGGGTGAGACACTGTGGGAAGAATCCAAAAAAGGTGGTTTATGGGCATGTTGTGATATTCCTCATTGCACTACAACAATTCTTCCTGCAACTTCTTTATGGGACCAAATCTGGACACCAGGAGAAAGCCCCTCGATCCCTTATATTTGCTGCTACTCTAATTAATGCTCTTCTCTTCCCCCCTTTAAAAGCATCCGAAATCTTCCATAAAGTGAAAGGAAATGAATATCACCTTTTTAGGTTGAGCTACACATGTCATTCCCTTATTATTTATTTTTCTATTGCATTTGGAAAGAGACACTTCCCCCTTCCCACTCCTATTATATCCCCCGCACAATCCCTTGTAGGATCTTCCTCTTTTTGTTTATTTTTAGCAAAATATATATATGCCACCCAACAGTACCCTAGCTTTTCATTCTCTCTGCTGATGTTAATTTTTCAGCTACAAAAACATCATAAATCAGCAAGTATTTATATGTATTAAGAGGTCAAATTCATGGTCAGTAACTATATATAAATATATGTTATTGATGGCAGGACAAATTAATTACCATCTCGACAGGAGACGTACGGCTGTCATTTCAAACCGTAAAGATTATTCTTGTCCTCTCAATCTTTATTCCCTTCAGAAACTACGATGAAGCTGCCTCGCCTCCATATTGATTTTAGCTTTTCTCATGCACGTCCCATGAAAGAAAAGATAACATGCACGTTACTCTCTCTCTCTCTCTCTCTCGCAGGATAAGCACATCTCTAATATATCTATCATATACTGCAGAAAAAGCTCGAATCTAGAATAGAATAAAGCAATAAAGAAGTCATCCAAATAACAAAAAAACAAAGAGATCATCAGTGACTTAAAATGTGAAATCTGTTGCTATATACTATGTAAAGATTCCATATTTCCAATATGAAATTTTAACTTCCTTCCCTCCTTTCTGATAGTAGACCCAAAGAACCCATTATACGCCTTTTATAGAATGACAGCCACTTTAAAAAAATCTCGTCGAGCACGATATAATAGTTTATCCAGAAAATTAAAGATTATACCAGTTTGTCACCCAGTGGCTTGATGAATTTATCAAACATATAAGGTTATATATGGGGAAAACAAGAGAGGGCCTAAGAATTTCCTTTAACCATCCTTTTCACTAAGGAAACATTGATACCGAAAAAAACTCCCGTGAAGGTCTCATCTGGGAGAGGGAAGCAAGCAGTTCTGTTAGTTTTTACACATTATTTTGTAGCATATATACCTCATTAAACACGTACTCATCGAATGTTGTTCTTTTGTATCAATCTGGTATATATATATATCTAGTCGGAACAGTGTATAAGATATGAATCATAATATAAAAGTTATGGTATGAATTTGTTTTTATGTACAAATATAAGTGTTAGTAGAATAACTAAATTTGTGTAAATAATAAGATTTTTCCTACTTAATTAAGTTTAAGTAATGCCACCATGCACTAGTATATATCTAGATCACAATATTAAGCACAACACGGAAGGCATAGGAGACTAGCTAGAGGTGACGGATCGGATCGGGATCCTCTCAATTTCATAGTTCTGATTAAATTTTACACATCTATAGACTTTTGAAATCCATGCATAAAAGTTACTTAATTGTAATTTTGTAATAGCGAGGAGAAACCATAATATTATATCTCATTAAATTTCCCAAAATATGAAAAGAAGTAGAAAAGTGAAGCACCAATGAAATAATTAAACAATTCATAAACCTTCTTCATTTCTATAAAGAGAAATCATATGAACACTTTATATTTTACTAACAAAGTGACTAAAGACAGCACAATTAACAAAGTATTTGTTGCAATTTGCACAAGCTCTTTGGTATTTTCTTTGTAAAGAACAAGAAAGAGAAATTATACAAGCTCTTGAAAATAATAAAATAATAAGAATAGCCATAAAGATGATATTGTAATCATAATGGTGATGATTTTCATGCGAATGGTTATCTTTTGGGTCTTTGGTTCTCCTTCTATTTGTCAGAGGAGAATGCAGCCTTTCTTGGTTTCTTTTCTTTTTCTTCCTTTTTCCTTTTGTTCTTTCTCTCTCTCTACATGGACTGTTGCACAGTTAGTTCGGTTGAGAGCCATCAGAGCTTAGCCAGACCCCCGGGAAAAAAGAAAGAAAATGACCAAACAATGGATGGTTTCTCGGCCTCATGTCGAAAGAACTTGAGGAAGGTTTCATAGTAATGATGACAATAATGATGTTGTCTGTAAGGGTGTTGTTTATTCTCTATTTTTTTTTTTTTGCTCCTACCCATGATGATCCGGGTTGTCAGGATCAGGCCAGAAGGAGGAATACTTCAACCATTCTGCTTCTTGAGGGTTTGTAATGGATGATTCCTGCTAAAAAAAAAAAAATGTAAGCATGTGAAGACTAGGGTTTGGACTGTAGTAAAAAAATCTACTTAAGAAACAATTAACAGAAAAGCTGCCTCTTTAGTCCTTTTTTATCTCAATCAAAATGTCTGTTGATGTATCTTTCTTGTAAGGCCACACATGAGAAAAGATATAAGTCACTATCATTCCATTCTTTCAAAAGATATCATGAAAAAATACAAGACAACTGCTTAAATTGCTTACCTAATTATGCTCCTTTTAAGACTGATTATTGATATAATCAATTGCATTGACTGTATAGAAAAATGCTTTTCTAGACCTTCATCAGCTCATATATATTAGCAGGCAAATTATTAAAAAGATAATGCTGCACTGGGAAAAGTTTTTTGGTAGTTTAAAATTTTCAAAAATGATTTAAGGAGAAAATTTCTTCTACTTCCCAGATCCACGCTTCTGATTTCACATTTTTTTTAGGCTCCTTATTTGTGTTGATCGGAGTAATGATATTTAGTAAGCTCCTATACTATTATAACGTGTCAGTAAAATTCATCTTTTAGATTAGTGAAGACTTCTAAAAAATAAAAAATAAAAAAAATTAATGACTTATTTTCATTACTGGTCACATAATCTTAGTTGTATATATAGTAATTATATAAGAGTCTACTAAATGATATTTCTTGTTAAAAAAAAAAATTAAAAACTAGAAATGGAAAAACTGTTATACCATCTAGCTAGCGGTTCAGGGAAAAAAAAAAAAAAAATCCTTGGAAATTAAAGAAGCAAAAAGAGTGTACAAGCAGAAAAGCAACTTCTGTTTTGCGCTTTCTTTAAGTATTCTTTTGAAATTCTTCAACATAATTTGCTCTTTCCATTTAGGTAAAAAGACTGTCTAGTCTAAGTCTTGATATGCGTTAGGTGCCGGCATCTGTTGCATGTTAGGGGAGGTGGATATAGTATATATCATTATAAAACCACAATAACATGGAAAAAAAAAAAAGAAGAAAAAGTGAAAAAGGAAAAGAAGTATTCTGGTTTCTCTCTTTAATTTAAATTATATTAATAAAGAAATTTTGTTTTTCTTTATTTTGTTCCCTTTTTTTAATCCTTGTTTACCTTTTCGTCCTTTCTCTCCTTGGTTGGAATTATGACAAATCAGGGCTCATGGAATTCAGGGTCAAAAAGTTTCATACTTACCTCTTTGACATTAGTTGAAGTGCAACCCATTATGAGTTCCTCCAAGCCAGAGGCAGACCTCGCTCCCATTTTATGATGCTGTTGCTGCTGTTGTTGCTGCTGCTGCTGCTGCTGTATTTTGGCGTTCAAAAGACAAGACCAAAAGAAAATAAAACCACCTTAAACAATGATCATGTCTTCAACAAGGATTTAAAAGTGAAAAGCCGTACAGTTTCTTTTCCTTTTTTTTTTGGTACATGGCCACTGAAAATCATGCATATTAACAAACAAACCAGAAGATGGACACATTGAAGAATTGACTCATGATTGGACTGGGAAAAAAAAAAAAAAAAAAAAAGGAAGAGGAAAATGGGTTTGGTTGATTAATTACCTGGAAATTTTCATTTTGGAGCATTATTCTGGAGACGTGGTAGGAGTCTTGATCGAGAATAATGGAGGTGTGGTGGAGGGGAGGCGGAGAGATGATGGTGGAAATGGGATGTGAAGGCCTGGTGATGTGAAAGGCTGTGGCCGTCGCAATCTGATGATGTGGATGGTGATGTTGCTGATGATGCTCATGGGGTGCCATGGCATGTGGCCTCTGGTGATCCCGCATCTCTTCGCACGTGCCTGATGCTGCGGCTTCCCTTGCCGTCGATGCCTCTCCTATCCCCACCTGCAATGGACACCACCACGTTATAGACCGGTTGCTAGCTAGTCCATTTTCAGCTTCCCTTTAGTTTCCTTTTCTCTCTTTATTTTTTATCTTTTACATGTCAGCTTGGACATTAATTAATTTCAAGTTAATTTATGTAGCCACTTGGTGGAGAAATTAACAAGCTTTAGTTAGCTGACAATTCTAATCAGGAGAGGTCCATAGAGTTTTTCATGCTTCATATGCAAGCAATGGGTATTAAAAAAAAAAAAAAAAACAACCAACCCTAGAGCATTTTTAGTTCTTTCCTTCACTTTTAATGTTTGTGAAGTATATGACTAGTTCCATGTCAAAATCTATTTACTTGTACATGTTGAAGAGCAACATGCTATCAGTAAGGTGATCTAATTCATCTCGATCGATTTTATTTAGCCGAAAAAGATGCATAAATTTCAAGCTAACAAACTTCAACACCCAAAGCCAAAAAAAAAAAAAAAAAACAAACAGACTTCAACACCCACTTGTGATGATGGAGAAATTCTATTTAATTTAGTATTGTTATACGAATACAATATAATTAACTGGAATGACGTGGTAGGAAACGTGATCCCAGTTATATGAGAATTGTATATATAACAATTTTCTAAATATATAGCATTATTTTTTTTTCATAGTTATTGTTTAAGAAGAAATTCTATTGATTAAGAAGATGCATGATAGATTGAGATGTATGAACAAATATAATATAATATACCTCGTCAAAGCTTTTTCTGAATGGAGCAAAGCTAAAATGGTCAGATTTGAACTGTTGAATGTCCATGGCAGTGTAACCGGATATTGGAGCAACCCCAGCCGGAGACACGTCGTCTCTCTGTGGAATCATCTCCCGGGAAGAACAACTCCCACTGCCACTGTCTCTCCTGCTATTAGGGTCGCTGCTTCCTTCGCCGGTGGTTGCACTGCGGTCAGACCAGTTGCATTGCCTTGGCTGAGTCTGATAAAATATCTTGGAAACCACAAGCTCACCTTCTTTCTCCTCTTCGTTCTGACCAAGGTGGTATTGATGCATCACCCAGTTGGTCTTTTCGGGTTTTCTGTTTTTGCCGAAGTTTGTGTAAAGGACTAGAATTTTCTTGCAGCCCTTTTGCTTGCCATTCACCATTACAGGCCTAGTCTTCCCAGTCTTGTGCCACCGTGTCTCTCCACCTTGCATGTCGCATTCGGTTTGAATTTTTCTTCTCTTTCTTGTTCCTGTCGTGTAAGCTTTCGAAGGTCTATGGAAGAAATGCCTGCTCAACCCATCTCTTGTAACTCCTGCAAGAAAAGTCACCAAAATCAAAGTTAGGTTGACTTAGGTGTAACAAACTGAAAGACAAGCAACGATATGGTCTGAAAACAAATTAAACCCAGTACTGCATGAAGTTTAATTAAGGGAAAATATTAAAGAAAGCTAGGAATTGAATAACATATATATAAATAATATTGAAATTTCTGACCTGGAAGTTTTTCAGGATGGGTATAACAAATCCCATCTTCTCCTTCAATAGTAGGGATAAACTCATCTATCAAAGGGTGAGATTTCATGTCTTTGGCCTCTACCTTTGCTTCAAGGTGTTCTATCAATTCTTGGTCTGTAGGATCAAATTTCACTCCTGCTGGTAGACCTAACCAGTCCTGTAAACTCCAATAATCAAACTCAAGTAAAAATGAAAGCAAAAAAGAGAGAAAAAAGAAAAAGAAAAAAGAATTGAATTTGGTTTTATCTGAAAATTAAGGACATATTCTTTTCTTGGGTGTGATTCAATTCTTCATGTTGAAGCCAAGAATTTTATGAGATAAGATAGATATATAATCATTACCGGCTTGCCTTCGAGCTTGTGTCCGCAGCCGGGGCACTGCTTGGATCCACACATCTGATGCTCTTCGAGCTTGGCATCGATGAGATCTGCTGATGAACTGCTGATGGAGCCCACACTACTCTTATTCATTGCTCTTTCGACGTACGGAAAGATAGATGCTATCTTTTTTCTCTCAACCAGAAATCTTTATCTCTGTATGGCAAACAACTGCTCATATCCCAGCTGCTTTGCTCTCTATACAAGACAAGTCATAAGTTTGATTTAGATCTGAAGGGAAAGCGAAAGCGAAATGAATTGATGGGTATTTAACAATATGATCACTTGAATCAAAACATGAACTTTGGCTGTGGTTTCCAAAGGTATATATATCTATATCAAACAAGAACAATATCAGACTAATTCTGGATCAATCAGAAAACAAGAAATGAATAAACAAAAAAGCGTTTGATATAAAATAATATAAAAAAAATAATAAAAAGATCGAATACAAGTTCTTAAGCATGTGAATATACCAGGCAACAAACTCGATTCAAATCAAGAAATCCAGCAAAACCCAGATGAGAAATATGCCCAGAATAGGAAGAATAAAAACTGTCAAGGAGAAGAAGAGGAGAGGAGGAAAAAGTATAAGAAGAAGAAGTGAGGAGGAGAGGAAAAGAGGAAACTGTCACAGTAGGATTGAACTATAAACCTGCTTTAACCATGGAAAACACCAGAATTCCCTCTCTAGCTACTTTAACTGAAGCCAGTGTGACATAGAGTGAGAGGAACAAAAAAAAAAAAAGGGAAAAGCTACCCTCAAAACCTACATGCCACCTTTAAGCCTTTGCCAAATTAAGAAGCGCATGTAGGCGGTTTGAGAGAGAGAGAGAGAGAGAGAGAGAGAGAGAGAAAGAGAGAATAGGATAGAAAGAAAACTCGGTTGGTTTTTTCTAAAGCTCAAGGGGTTCTCCCGCACCTTTGTTTGAGCCTTGACTACAAAAGCAAAAGGCAAGAAACGGCCTTCACAGCTAGCTGTTACTAAAGCAAGAGCAACCAAATCTGTATTTTAGTTATATATATATCTACTCAAAATAATAATATATATTACAAGGAAAATATTATATACATATCCATTGGTACAAGTTTCGTGGTAGAAGCTGTGATATCGATAAAGTAATTATATAATCTAAACTGTGCCAAAAAAAATAAAAAATACTTTACATATATATATATATACTACAGGCAGTAAACTTTGACAGACAAGAAGAAACCCTGGAAAATTACAGTCTCAGAATTTTGCGTACAGATTATATTAAGGAGCATAATAAAGCCAAAATTTTCTTGATTCATACATGGGAAGAGAAGAGACAGGAAAAAGATAGAAACACGGGAAAAGGGGTGATAGGAGCTCACATGGGTTTTGAGCTGGAGTGCTGATGATTATGCTTTTGCCATGAATGTTGCAGAGAGAGAGAGAGAGAGAGAGAGAGAGAGAGAGAGGTATTAGCAGGTTGCTTGATAAACAAGGCAAATGAGCAGTATACTTGATGGACCACCACCACCCCTTGTAATTAGAGTTATACAAAATCATATAAAAAAGAAGAGAAATCTACGAAGCTTCAGGCCGAAGCACCAAACATTTTACCACATCTGAGAATACCAAATTTCCAATCATATAATTCTGTGTACTGTTTTTTTTTTTTTTTCTCCTAGCTGCCTTTCTTTTTGGATTCACTTTTTGGCCTTGTGTTATTTTTCTATATTCTCGGAAAAACTAAAATGCTATCCACTCACACAGTCCATCTTGTGAACATGAAAATTGTAGACCCACCATTACGTGGGCCCAGCTTGGAAATCTTCTGCCATTATAAAAGTACCTTGATCGGATGATGGTTAGCATTCACGTTTATAACCTTCTTTTGAGCAGTCAAGTGTAGAATGATGAAGGGTCCAGAAATGATGTTTGCACAACACATTGATGGCCATGATTGCTTATTTGTTTCTTCTTTTCTTTTCTTTTCTTTTTTTCTTTTTTATTTTTTTTATTTTTTATTTGTAGGGAGTTAGAAAATGATTTAATTTGGCTGAAAAAAACCACTGTAATTTCTCTCTACAAAAATTAACCGTAAAAATTGACTCCAGTTAAATAAATAAATATTGGAGTTCTCTCCCAATTTTGCAATCTCCACCATTAATTTTTGGAGTAATATTGCTACAAACTATATTCTTATCCCACAATACTGATGAGGCAGTTTCAACTTGTCACGTACATCAGCATTGTTGAATAATTGTGCAATAAAAATATAGTTTCTAACTTTCTAGCATTACTCTAATTTTTGTAGAGTAATCTTATATGCTATATTTTTATCCCACAATTATCTTACAATGCAGTCCCAAGAAATAAATCATTTTTTTTTTTTTTGTAATAACTGATTCAATGATTAATTGAGGCTATTACATCAGCATCGTAAGATAGTTGTGGAATACATACCACATTTTTTGTATAGAAAATCTCCAATAATTTTTAAATAATACTATAAACCACATTTTATCTCACAATTATCCCACAATGTTTACATGACAATTCCAACCAACTCTTGATTTTTTTATTAAAAAAAAAAAATGACTAATCCAAGGATTGATTGGGACTGACACCTTAACATTGTGGGTGGGATAATTATGAAATAAAAAAATAGTTTCTAACAAAGTCGATAAGAATATATATATATATATATATATATATATATATATATATATATATATATATATATATATATATATATATATATATATATATATATATATATATATATATATATATATTTTGTCTAACATCATTCATATATAGTGTCATAGTGAGGAATATATCTTTAGGGGTATATCTAATGACATAATATACCATGAACACAAACGGAGGGCTAAAAGCATTCAAATTGTAAACAACCTTTGATTAATTCTCTCTTTTTGTCCAGAGGAATGAAGAATCAGATTACTCGATCAGATTTATCCAATTAATCATGCAGCTGACCTTTGACTAATGAAACAATATATGGATCCGCATATCTTAACAATATTTCCATGCTCTTAATTGATTCTTTGCATGTGGCATAAATTTCTTGATATTTATATATTATAATTAATTACTTGAAAACTTGCCATTTCCTTCATGACGAAAATTAATAAATGTGCCCAGAAATATCAATAACGGGACCAAGGGTTGTACGTGCGTAGTATTCAACAATGAGAATGAAATATTCCAGAAACTTTTAAGCTGCATGCATTTGGGAGCATCTTCAATTCGTGAAGTAAATATTGTTTTCCTTCCTTTTATCTTTTTTATATAAAAAAAATAAATAAATAAAATTGTGTATCGGAATATCTCATACGAGGAGAATAATACTTTGTATTTTTTAAATTCAAAAATGTGGAATGAGAAGTAGTAACATTATGCACTGGCCGGATTGATGATCAATTCTGATATATATGATAAACTATAGTTGACAAAAGTTTTCTCCAAACTCTAATCCAGTCTATTAAACTACCATCTGTCCTTAGAGTATATGATGTTTAAATATAATTTTTTTACATGGTTAACGGAAAACTTCTCTAAGAACAGGTGAAAATCATATATTTTTAAGGACAAATATTAGATTAATAAACTGAATTAGAAGAATTTTTTTTAAATCTAGTTCGGAGGAAAACTGTGTATCTCTGGATATTAGAGGTACGAAATTCTATCCACTTGCATGCCATCCCTATGCACAAACGTTTCACCTTCCACCTGGCTGCCTTTTATCAAAAGCCTCTTCGCCATTTTGTGGTTCCAACTTCCATCCCTTCAACTTTTCCCCACTTTAAACTGCCTAAATATTTAGGGCAACTGTTTTCATACGAGAGATTGGACTCATTTGCTAATCTCTTGAAAAGTTTGTCCAACTATTCTCCACAAAAGCATTGTCTGCCAATATTGTACACTTTTGATGGTGTAGAGGAGAATGCCTTTGTGATTTACTACAAAAAGTAAGATGAATAACCATACAATTATACAATGTACCAGGAATAATATGTGATTATGCGGGACCCATCTATTTCGGACAACCTAAGATGCAAAACCCACATAAATTTAAGCTGACGAATTTATGTGAAATTCGGGTAATCTAATAACAGGAAATTTCATTCTAATTGTTGCACACTTGTATATGGGTAAAACCAAAATTTTGCATATACGCTATTAAATTTTAGTAATCAATCGCAAAAGAAAATGATGTTAATATTAAGTTTTCCAAAAACCAAATTAAATGGTAGCTAAAAAGTAAGAACATTAATCAACAAATTTCGCATCATGGTGTTGGTGTTTATGTTTTCACCAACAAGTAATCTTGTCGAGCAGTGAGATTGTTGGTGTCAATGACTTTGGGTAAATATCTTGTTCTCAGAAAGGTAGTAAAAAATGTTAGCGGGTAACCAACTTAAAATGTTTGGGAAGAATATGGAGAGAGAGAGAGAGAGAGAGAGAGAGAGAGAGAGAGAGAGAGAGAAAGATGTGTAGGTTTCTCCATGTGAGTTGGGTACGACCCCTAGGGCTAGGGAAAAGTTTTGATGTTAGGTTTATCTAATCTTGGCCCTTGCTTCTATTTCACTCCATTAATTTTCTGTTTTGACCTTGGCACGGATTTTTTTTTAAAAAAAAAAATTGGGCCAAGATAAACTTGGCATATGCATGTTTGTTTCCTCTTCATTCGTCTCCATATTCTAATAATTAGATAGAATCCCGAGTCACTAAATTTAGGTACCAGTAATTCACTTGGTCATTTGAAACAATAAAATTAGGTTATTTCGAATAAGGAGTTGTGTTATTATAACAGCTTTACCATTAAGATATCTAAACCAATGATTAGGCTTTGAGTTTGTTTAGTATTGCGATTTCGAAAATCAAAAGTTTAATTTTAAACAAAATTGTGAAAAGTGCTTAGTTTAGGAGTGAATTTCTTTTTTCTTTTCTTTTTTTAATAAAAAAAATACAGTTTAAAAACATAGAAAAATATGTGTTTTCATATCGCAGACAATAAAATGTGTTTATAAAACACACGATTTTAAAAGCTAAATTATAATTTTATCAAATACTTAAACTGCGTTTTAAAGATTGCATTTCAAATCACATATTTTAAAATTGTTATTTTTTAAATCACAAACTTTCAAAACTGCAACTCTAAACAAACCCTTAAAAGAGAAAGGAAAGAGCAAGACTTATGTCTCATATCCTGCATATACAACTAATACAAGATGCAAGCTCCGTCAAAGTGCCACATCAGATTACTCAAAAAAAAAAAAAAAAAAAAAAAAAAGAAAGAAAGAAAGAAAGAGTGCCACATCAGAGGACGCGACCCCATTTGTGTATGTCTGCACAAGCACATTACACATATTAAAGCCAAAAGAAAATAACTAATGACTTCATAATTATTCCAATTTATTTCCGTCCCCCTTTTTTTTCAAATTTCTTGATGCGACGAGATTACTCAAAACTTTTTTCATTGATGCTATCTTCTATTGAAATCATTACTATTTCATTAATATTGATAACAACTTTCTTATAAAGCAATCTTACTTAGTGTGATCAATCATTCAAGTCTTTTTTCCCTGGGCATTCAAGTTAAGAAACTCTGACCTCTCTTCAAATAGAAAACATGCAAATAAAAACAATCAAATAAGCATACGAAAGATTGCTAAAGGATGGAAGTGAACATGTAACCAGATCATACACTGTCAAACGTGTGGGGGCATTTTTAGTCCCTCAAAAGTTACACCACTTTCTGCAGCATAGCCGCTTTTCAAGAATCGGAACGTAAAAAATTTCTCCTTATTTTCAACTGCAATTAGCAATATGAGAGCTTGAACTTGAAGATATATGCACACGTCAAAAAGTTTAGGGCAAGCAAAGCAGGTCAGTTGCCTGCGCAGTCTTATTCATGAAAGCAGTACCTCTATTTTTTTGTACATACAGGAAAAGCAATTTCATTTTGAACGGAACTTGCTGCTGACTGAATCATAGCTTGGAACATTGATAGCTGCAAAACATGATAGGATAATAAAAAGAAATTCACCACAGAAACCTAATTAAATAGATAAGAGGGTTCTCACAGAACAGGGAAAAATACCATCTCCATATGATGCCATCGTGAGAGGGGAAGTAAGAAGCTTTTGGGCAACTGAAGCAATATCCTTTACGGTAACTTCATCAACAGCTTTCAAGAAATGATCCACAGGTTTCCTAAGGATGACAAACATATTTATTGAGAAAATAGAAATATGATAGCACTTCTTTAAAATGAAAGTAAATGTAAACATGCAAGCAAGATCAGGTATTAACACAACGAGTAAAAAATTACTTATAGCAGAGGCCAAACTGACAATCGCTTGGTTCTCCACATCGTCAACAAAGAGAAAATCTTATTTCTAGTTACTAAAACTTCTACAGAAGATGGAAAAGCCTTCTCATCGCATATTCAATCTGATCTGATCTCGCAACTTAAGAAGGTTTTTTTTTTTTTATATAATGACAAAAGTGGTGCAAAAAAATATTGTTGGCAGTGGCATGATTAACAAAATAGGTGTAGACTACAGTCAAGGAAAAACTGGAAAAGCACAATCATCCATGATTCGGAATAAAAGATCAGAGAAAATCATCCCCCCAAACTTGCGTGGGCTCCCGCAAGTAAAACCCTGGGGGGGTCCCCAGAACTTATTCCACTCATCTTTGGTGAACCTCAAATAAATTGCTGAAGAGAGTGAAAAGGAATAAATTGCCTTCAAGAACCAATGAACAAGCAGCAGAATATAATGGCTCTGTTTGGTGGGGCCTTTCCAGAGGTGCTTTAGCTTTCAAAAAATTTGGTGAATCAAAAGTGCTTCAGCTTTTCACCAAATTTCTGAAGCTGTTATTGCTTTTTAGAAGAAGCTGCCAAAAGATGGCTTCTCATATTTTTAAAAGGCTGAGGTCCTCCCAAAATGGCTCTCACTCATCTTGTACTAAGTTATTAAAGCCAAGAAGCTTCTGTACATAGTCAGACCACCACCATCATAAGTAACAACAAGAAAAGCAAGCTGATCACATGTGAAATTATACTGGTGTGTGGTTAAGGGTGCGTTTAGGATTGCGATTTTGTTGACAAAAAGTACGATTTTAAACCAAATCGCAAAAAATAAACCATTTGAAAATTGTGTTTTTAAAAAATTGTGATTTAAAAATGCAGAAAACTGTTTTTTCAAATCGCAGGCAATGGGTTACTTTTTTGAAAACGCAGAATTTTAAAAAACTAACCTGCGATTTTGTTAAATGCTTAACTGCGTTTTTAAAAATCATTTTTTCAAAACGCACATTTTAAAATCGCTATTTTAAAATCGCACTTTTTGAAATCGCAAACCCAAACAGACCCTAAGTCTATCAAAATTATCAATAATGAGACAAGAATATGTAATATTGTTGTCCCAGAATGAACTTTCCAAATCCAGAGAACTATTGTGTTGTCAAAATCTAGATCCTGTATTATGACAAATAGGCTACCATCATAATCCTGACAAGCCATCTTATATGCATTTATGGCTCTCAAAAAGTAACATCCAGTGTCTGACATGGTTCCTCGGATTGTGAAATGTATTTGTGCTTCATACCTAATACTACAGAATCAATGGAGTGATATAGTAATTAAAAAAACAGCACAATCTGCCTACAATGTATTTTTACACCTATGTGCCTACATCTCATTTCTATGGTAGAAAACAAGAAATAAAAGGCGTTCACAGTTGTAACCAAGATCGCTAGAAGATTTGAATTTCTTCTCTTTTAGAGTAAAAAGACTGTTAAGACATTTTCACATTGATTGGCTAAATTTCTGCTAGTCACACATAAATACAATAAAAGCACCTAAAAGGCATGCAGAAAATGGACATATAAAAGGGATATCCTTGTGCAGTGCATGGCATAAACATGAAGACATTGTTGTGCATTAATGCATATAAAGAGGTTGTCTACAAGTCCATGGACAGTCATGCCTCGGGCCATACCTCTCACCACAGATCAGAATTTGTCTACCAATATCTTCCAACGCAAGGGTCTACAAAATATGCCTCAAAAGTAAGCATATAAGACTAATAACATTAATAAATAAAATAGACATGGGATAGACAGCTGGCAGTATAGTCAAATTTAAATTTAGAAAAGAAGAAATGCAATAAAATGGTTGCATACTCTGGATTCCAAATTTACTAGGATGGCAGACTTCGTTGACTGTTTAGCACGATCTAGTTGTACCTGGTCAACTGTAACAAAGGGAAGAACAGGTCAAAAGCAGGATCCAAGATTAGATGTGGCAATGAAAAAACAACGCTACCCAACATAAAGTTAAGGCAAAAACCTTCTCCAGGTGTTGCAACTGCGATAAGCTCGTTAGCCACTATATCAACGGCTTTTGACACAAAATCAGAACCCTGTATTCAGAAACATGAGCTCTTCATTCAAAGAGGGAATATAATGTAACAAATAACTCCAAAATAGGGATATGTCCAGCCAAGCATTATATCCTAAAAATAATGATGTCAAACTTTCAGGAAACTCAACCATTCTAAGGATTTTCCAGAAAATAGATAATTCCTTGGGCATGACCATGGCATGCACAGGCCCAAGGGCTATATTATCTTTACACATATCACGATACGATATCTGAAGAGGGGAAATGAGGGTATTTTTTATTAGAACAATTTGCTCAAAGCCAATAGAGGTATCAAAGAGAACAAATAGCATAAGGAACAGCCTACAATCTCGATGTCCCTCAACCATGCTATAGAAGCAAATGGCTTACATTCATACAATTTCAAAGAGAGCGAGAAAGAGAGCAAAATCTTCCCCCATAGAAGCAACCTGAGTGTTTTCACCTAAAGATTAGACACCCAGTATATGGTATCATAAAAAAAAAAACTATAATTTTCTTCAGTGCTGATTGGCCATCCGACTCGTACTTTAAGCTTCTGATAAGCATTTCCCATTCTTGGATCTAGAGCATAAAAACTTGATACCATTTCTACATTTTCTGATCTCTCTTGGCCCAAACATAAATCCACTTACATCTGTACACTGGGTTAATTGCAATGCTTTTCTGATCAGGATCCGGTCGTAACACCTCATGTGTATAGAACCCTTAATTATTTAATTTAATTGTAACTATAATTACAGGATTTTACATATAGATTTTACAGATCTCATTTGCTGGGGACTCTAAGAATGACTTTTATGGTCTGATACTCAATACTTACTAGAAAAGAAATAAGCAAATTTGTAGGAATCATAAACTGAGATATCACGTCTTGCAATACATCAGGAAACTACAAATTTCTGATCTACCCAAATAATAAAAGGTTAAAGAGATAGTTTACAGTGGTTGCTTGGATGCCAAATAAGCCAGTACTTTTGTAGATGCTGCTGAATGCAGAAATTGACTGAAATTGTGGATACTCCTTCAAAACACGAAGATCTGCTCATCATATCAGCAAATGAAGTTAGATGCAAAAATTGGAACACAGAGAAAGAAAAAGAAAGAGAAACCAAATAAAATGGTTTATTTGAAATAGAAAGTAGAGAAAACCTAATAGCCATATGTTTAGAATCTATGTAATACAAATTTTCAAACCAAAAACTTTGAAATGAACCATGCTTTTCAAGCTCAGTTACACAAGTGTTTTGAGAAACTTACATAGGCGTGAATGCATCCCTTTTCCAGGCCCACCAGCCGAGAAGGATCCACCACCTCTCATTAGCACCTACAGTAAAGTTAGATTTATTAACATTGCAACCATTGTGAAGCAGAATGAGCAAAATAACAATGCAAATAAATATTGGGGAACCCAGTAGATAACAAATTCCTTCGAACATTTCAGTTTACAAGCAAATGAAGTTACTAGAAAAACTAAATATCCAGACCTCAAGCACAGTCAAAACTATAGCTTCCTTCTCCTTATGCCAGCCACCAGGAAGTTCAAATGCAAGAGCAAAATGGGTTCTCTGGTCAGGCAAGAGAACATCAGGGTTAACAAAATGCTGGATGGACGTGAAAGACAGGAAAGAAAAACTTAAATGGAACATTTATGATACACACCCCTGATTCACCTTGGCAACGATAATCACCTCCAGTGTAAACAGATTTTGGCTCATCAGGACGAGAGACACTGGGTAGATCAGACAAAAGTGGTTCTGCAACAGATAACAGTTCATCGTGTTCAACACCAGAAGCTACAAGTACCATTCGTGGAGCAGTATAATTTTCCTGAAATTGTCAAAAAAAAGCCTGAGTTGAATACGCTAATATGAAGAGACAAATATCATAGAGGGATACGAGATGTATAAACAGAGACATCAAATATAAACTTATCAAAGACTTACAGCAACAAATTCCTCAAGAATTGTACTATTCAATCTGTTGATTGCAGATTCTGGGGCTGAAACTGGATTTGCCAAAGCACCAGAATAACCAGCAGAATGAATAGCATCCAACAGCAAAATGTGAGGGTTGTTAGAAGTTTCACCAATCTCAGCTTTCAACTTCCGCAGCTGCAGAATGTAGTTTGTAATTTCAGCAATCCTAATACATTTGAGAGAATACAGAAATTGCAAGCGTTTGCACAGTCTGATGAAAAAAAAAAACCACTACCTCTTCATTGACCTCCCAATCCAGGTATACAGGATTCCTCACAATGTCAACAAGCAGCTCTACCATTTCAGGAACATAAGTCTTCAAAGCATTATAGGTGTAACTCATCTGCTCCTTAGAAGATGAAGCTTCCACATTGCCACCAATGGCTTCCACTTCTCGCACTACACGCAAGTGGCTCCGGTTTCTCGTGCTCTTAAAAGCCATACGCCGCAGCAGGTCACTGACTCCAATTGATACTGGTGTCTCATAGACTGAACCACAATTGACATATAACCCTATTGAGGCTGCAGGATTCTGGTCAACCAGCAGAACCAAAGGCAATTAGGATAAATCATCAGATTCTTGATCCATTATATGAGTAGGAAAAATACAAAAGAAAGACTCTAAAAAGACACTCCAACAACCATTCTTACCGTCGATGTTTCAGAGGCTATCTTGACGCCGTTTGGGAGAGTAGTAATCTTGGTTTTACTTGGTTCAACGTAATCAGGCAATGAAGGTGGGAGAGTGACACCATCAAGTGGGAAGTCTAGGGGAGGTAAAGACTTGGATCCTCCTCCAGTCAGCCACCCAAAGAGACCTCCCAAAGAGGAGGATGGCTTTGTGGCAACAGCACTCGAACTTGCAAATCTGGCCAACGCCCCATTGCACCTTCGACCCTAATCATGGTTAAGTAGCAGAGCACGATACATTTCCACTCTATAAGATGATCCATATACAATAAACATAAAACAAAAAGATTGGTTCTATCCCCTATATTACACCAAAAAGAGTCTCTACGTGCAAATGTCATCAAAACACCAAGGAGCCATTCTCGTTTTTCACAAAACTTATTACATCTGAGACTGTTACATAATCAAAGTTTTCTTGCAAACAACCAAAAAGACAAACCAAAGAAACGAGGAAAAACCAAATTAAAAGTTTACAAACAAGTCATCGAAGCTCTTAGGTTGCAATTGATTATACAAAATGCATTGTTCAATTTGCAACTGAAAACATGATCTAATTTTTCTTTTCCTTCGATCTTATATTACTTTCTTAAATCATACAAATCTGAACTAAGCGTTACAAAAAGCGCTTGTATTGTGCTAACTTTAGTGGAAGTCCCAAAATTTAGCTGGTACTTTAATTATTTTATTTTTCTTGGCAATCAAACAGTTGGACAGCCATGATCAGATCTAACCACTAATTGGCTAAGTAATCAACGAATTCAAAGAGCAAGATTCGCAGCATCAAGCAGAAATTTTTCAGGTATGTGTACGAGATCACGTCCAAAGAATTGGGGATTAGGGTTTCTTCTCACTCGGGACTGAGAAGAGAATCGGGGACTGACCTTGAGATCCCTGAGGCGGGAAGCTGCGACTCGGTACATGGTGGTGGCGATCGACGATCGAACGCGAAACCCCTAGACTGTACGGACTCGTGGCGTTGTGACTCGTGAGACTCGGGCCGAGCTAGTTGGAGACTACTCGCTGACAAGTGTGTGGCATTGGGGAACGAGTAGAGAGACACGTGTGAAGTCTCTAGAAGGCAGAAGCACGTAGGGAAATCCGATCCGTTGGATTGAGGACGTGGAATTTCTCGTTTTCTTCAGACCAGACCATGATCACACAAGTTACACAACAATCACGCTAGGCTTACGGAACCAAAGGGGAAAACCAAAGGGGAAAAAATGGCCTCTGATAATCATGCTAGGCTTACGGAACCAAAGGGGAAAAAATGGCCTCTAATTTTATCTCACACAACAATCACGCTAGGCTTACGGAACCAAAGGGGTAAAAATGGCCTCTAATTTTATCTTCTTTTTGTGTGTGTGTTCAATTAAAAAATAATAAAAAAACTAAAAAAACTAAAAAAAAAAATTAAAAAAAATTAAATTTTTATTTTTATTTTTTTAAAAAATATGGGGTTTGGGGGTGGCTGCCGAGCCACCCCCTTGGGTAGGGGGGTGGCCTATAAGCCACCCTGGCCCTTAGGGGTGGCTGAGCGCCACCCCTCAAGCCCTAGGGGTGGCCGCGCGCCACCCCCTGAGTCCTAGAGGTGGCTTTCGGGCCACCCCGAAATTCATTTGGGGTGGCCCGAAAGCCACCCTAAGGGGGTCGGGGGTGACACGCAGCCACCCCAAGCCACCCCTCGACCACTGGAGTGGCCACGAGCCACCACCAGAGGTGGCGCCAGCCACCCCATGGTCCCTTTTTTTTTTGAAAAAAAAAAATTAAGTTTTTTTTTTAGTTTACTCCTTTTACTTTTTTTTAGTTTTTAGTTTTTTTTTTTGAAAAAAATATTTTTTTTAATTAAAAAATGACACGTGGCAGGGGTAATACAAGAATATTTCGTCAAATTGGATATTTTTCAAAGGTTTTGGTAGTTTGGGGGGTCGAAGTCGGAATGTTGGCAGTTTGTGGGGCTAAACGCAAAACAAGTAGTAATTTGGAAGGCTAAACTGATATTTTCCCTTAAATTTATAAAAGACTTGTTATACATGATTCTATGGTTCTTATATTTTCTCTTTTTAAAATTATTGTTGAATTTGTAGGGCTATGTGTGAGATACACAAAGGTTCTACATATCCTGATTTTGAAAAGTGGAAAAAAAAAAAAAAAAAAAAAAAAAAAAAAAAAAAAAAAAGACTATAAGAGTAAATAAATCATTTTTCAAATTCTAATTTTATAAATTTTATTTGCGTCAGCCTAGTGAGATTGTGATATATTGTAGTGTGAGGATTAAAAGAGAAATGCTAGACATCCCAACACTTTTTTCCAGAATTTGGTTCCAAACTGATGTGTCACAATCCTATGAGATTGTGATACACTTCACAAAATGATAGATCTCATGAGATTGTGACACATTAGTTTGGAACTAAATTCTGAAAACAAGTGTTTGAATGTCTAGCATTCCTCGAATTAAAATTTCTGATTTATAAAACTAGAACCTCACATAAACCATCTTGTACTACTAATTTGGTTAGTTTAATGCCATTCCAGCCCTTCAATTATAGAAAGGTTAGCAATCGAGACTTTTCTGTCTTTCAACATATTGAGATTGGGTATAATTAGCAATTTATATTGCATAAAATAAGTAGAGATATGATTCTCTACCACTTAAATATACAACTTTTTTCTACATTGTCTATGTGACAAGGTGATCCCCCACTAACTTTAGAATTTTTTTTTATTTTTAAAAAATAAAATAAAGTGGAGGATCACCTTGTCACATAGACAAAGTAGTGAAAAATTGTATATTTAGGTGGTGAAGAATCATATCTCCTCCTTTTATAATACAAACAGTTAATTATTGATATATACCACATTACTACCCTAATATATTATAGGGATAATTGCACCATTGGTCCATGTGGTATGTCATAATTATTTTTCACTTCCTATGGTTTAAAAAGTTCGTGAGAAATCCTTGTAGTAAGCAATAATTACAAATTGATCCCTAGCATCAAATTTCGTTAAAATTTTTGACAGATTTTGTTAAATGCCACGTCAGCGTCACGTCAGACTAATAAGAACGCGACACGTGTCCATCTTAATAAAAAATAAATAAATAAACTTATTTTTTTAAAAAAATCAAAATTAAAAAAAGAAAAGAAAAAAGCAAGGGGTGGCTGGGCCACTCCTGGATCTACTGGGTGTGGCCCGATAGCCACCCCCAGCCTTTGAGGAGGCCGCGGCCACCCCTTGCTTTTTTGTTTTTTTTTTAAATTTTTTTTTTTAAAAAAAAATAAGTTTATTTATTTATTTTTTAATAAATTTTTTTTATTAAGATTGACATTTGTCGCATTCTTATTGATCTGATGTGGCATTTAACAGAATCTGTCAAAAATTTTAATGGAATTTGACGCCAAGGATCGATTTGTAATTATTGCTTACTACAAGGACCTCTCATAAATTTTTTAAACCATAAAAAATGAAAAATAATTATGACATTTCACAGAGGCCAATGATACAATTATGCATATATTATACGACACAGTCATTTAATTCTTAAATCATCTATTATTAAAAAGAATAAAAAATTCGTGGAGGCAATGCCTCGTCAAGATGGCCAGCACAACTTGTTCTTCTGATGATGAGCTACGTACAAATATGGGACATGGGACACTTGTTCAAATTGTTCTGCTAGGATATTGGCCTGCACCCTTTTGTCTCTTTTCAGGAATATTACAAATTAAAAATTCGTTCCAATCTTCTCAACATATATGGGGATGAAGCTCATTCTGATTCTTGAAAGGTACGCATTCTTTTTCCAAAGGGGATATTTATTCCAATAAAAATAATTATTTCAAAAAATAAATTCCTATCAAGCAAAGTATGAAAGTAATGACTATTTTTATAGAATATTCATTCAATTTCAAGAGCCTATCCCACGAATTAAACGGGGCTTAAGATATGAGGGGTGGCCTGAGCTCAACAAATTGCTATTTTGAAGCATAGAGGTAAATATAGATCGACGAACAAAACCGAAGAAGAGGGAATAATCCAGGGATATGGGGAATAAGAATATTTCCATATGGGTACGTACAACTAGTGAAAAGCTTATAAACCTCTAATATCAAAATCATGACGTATTCGATCTAGAGCAATTTGTAGTCTCAAAATGCTCTGGTTTTGATCATCTACAAACAAAAAGTTACAAACGGATTAACTGCACGATATTCGTATTCTTCTGACAACCGAACATAGATAATTAGAATTTGAGCAGAGTCCCAAAACCCTACTTAATTAGGAGAGGCTGGAACAATGAGCCTAAATAAGAAGAGGAGAATCTTTCACCAAGTACATATCTGGATAGGGGCCGAAGGTTTTCTTAAGAAAAAAAAAAATTAATTAAAATTTTACTACTGAATTTTTATTTTTTTATTTTTTCAGATTTGCACTCCCAATTATTATTATTATTATTTTTTCAATCCTGCCCCCCAAAGTTGGAAGCCTGGCTCTGCCCCTGTACGTATCTCTATTCCCTTACTTAAACCCTGTCAATTTACTTCGTCTCCTATCATAACGAACTTAAACATCGAAAGAGATTTTTTTTTTTTTTGACATGTCCACACAAGAGGTGGAAGAGGGATTCGAACTAGGGACTACGCTTCATTCGAACTAGTGACATCCGCTTCATGAAGCGTGGTCCCTAGTCGATTGAACTACCTCTTGGAAACAACATCGAAAGAGGTTTTGACGAGCTTTCGACGGACCTCTCTAACCTTTTATCTTCTTTTCAGCTCTCCATTTGGTACTTGTCATACAACCATTGTACAAATTAAAAAAATATTAATGAACATGTAAAGTATTAAAATAGAATTAAATGATGATTTTCTATCCAATTAAATTTTTGTGATAATTAAAGATATTCTTTGTTCTTGCCAAACTAGGAGATCATAGGCAAGTAATGTTATATACTACCTTGTTATCGTCCTTTTATTCTTCTAAAATTAATGTGACTTTTAAAATCATTATTTGATTAAAATTCAATAATGATATTAATCTAATGGCGATTTTAAAAGCCACATAAACTTTGAAGGGATAAAAAGATAGTATATAGCATTACTCGATGTGGGCACATATCCTGTACATGTCCGAAAAAAGAAGATATTGCACACGTATCTGTATATGAATGTGTCATGTTCACACACGGAAATAAGATGCAAGCCATTTCCAATTGAAAATATGGAAGCTATAGTAGCTCAAAGAAATGTTATGTCGTATCATCATTTTATGCCAAAAATTGATATAGCTTTTAAAATTATTATTGAATAAGGGCTGCGAAATTATTGGAATGTGAGAGTGATTGATTATTGTTTTCAGCTAAGATAAACAAGGATAAACTGGTTAAAACTTAAACGTTTTGTTTGGTTAAAACTTCAACTTCGAAAATTGAATTGCCATCTCTTTCCTCCTACTTGGCCTGCAGAATAGTATTCCCCCAGTATTCTTTTTTCTTTTTGCTGCTTCAGCAGAATCAAGTGCATCTCTCTGCAAGGCTATATATATATATATATATGCATATGGGAAGTGATCAGCGTGGCAATAATGGCAGCAGTGGTGAATGCCTGTCAAAGGACAGGTTTTTACTTTCAGCGACTCTGCCTCATAGAGGAGCCAAGAAGTAATTCCTCCTGGGCAAAAGACTGCAGCTTCCAATGGTTATCAAAGGGTTTGTATTATTTTTCTTAATTAGTTGTGATCATTACATTTAATCTAAGATAAAAAGAATGGATATCACTGTCAATAACTTCTTCATTCTTTTGTCCAGGTTTCTTGAGCAAGCCTATACTGATCAAGTCCTCTCCTTTGCCGTTTCATGGGGGCAGCCATGTTCAGAAGAAAAAGGGATTGCAAGTTTTATCTCCCAATATATCATCCCCAAGCACAGCAGTTGAGTTGCTTGATGCTTGGGACGATGAATATGATGGGGTCATTATCGATCCAGAGAGCTTACCTTCGAGCGCAAATGCCTTTGCCTCTGCCCTTCGAGCTTCTTTGTCCGACTGGAAGTTGAAGGTAGATACTTTTTTAGCATTAAGCTTGGACATTTGCTCTGATACTCTTAAATCTTAATACCCCCTCCCACGCACGTGTGAGATTAGACAACACGTCGACTATTATAGTTAAAATTGGAGAGAAACTGTAGAGTTAAGATTTGAACTCAACTTAAGATCTTAGCTTCGATATCATGTTAAATCACTAATTATCTCAAAAAGGTTAAGCTCAAAAGAAATAAAAATTTTAATTATTTAATTAATAATTTAACATAGTTTGGAGTCGTCGTGAGTTTTTCAATTAGAATATTAATTTTTAAATGATGAAATTCACAATTTTTTATTAACTTAAGCTTTTTGGCTAATCATTAATTTAACATTTAGAGGCCTTGTTTGGTAAGGGAGCGTGAGTTGGGAGTAGTAGTAAGAAGTGATAGATGTGATATAAAGTAAAAAGAATTTATATGAAAAAATAAAAAAAATTTGTATTGCAGTTAATTTTTTTTATTTAAATAATAATAAAAAGTTATTGATGTGATATAAAGTTAAAATATTTTTAAGTTGATTGTTTTTTGAAAAAGTAAAGAAGGGGAGGGAGAATTTTCTCTTCCTTGCCAAACAAGCCCATAATAACGGAGATCCTGAGTTTAATTACCGACTCAACAATTTACCTTATTTTAGTTAAATATTTTACATGTTAGACATCACTTATTTGGGATGGACCAAATGGTTTAAGCCACACACGAGGAGTGTTAAAATAATAAGTGAATGATAATTAAATTCATCATTTTGCATAAACTTTTGAGATATTTGGTGATTCAACGTCACCATTCTAGATTAGAACTCATAGTTGCTGAAGATGCTGTCAATGATACCTACTATTCTGTGAAATGCAGGGGAAAAAGGGAGTATGGCTCCAAATACTACAAGAGCAAGCTGATCTTGTTCCAATTGCAATTCAGGTAATGTTCCAATGTTCCATTGTCTAATTAAGCAAAAGGCCTCTTTTCTCCTTAACACTACTAATATGACTTTATTTGTCATGTTAATTGTCATTAAATCATTATGAATTGGATAAAAAATTTCTTCAAAATTGGATTAAAATAAATTCTTTCAACCTAGTCTATATTTCAGACACATATATCAGTTTAATAGACTGGATTGAAATACAATTCGGAGGAAAACTTTGTGCTTACGAACTTGATTATTCAGTAAGTTGCAAATTAATTGTTGTTTAACCTCTCTGTTTCTTGGTTTTCAGGAGGGTTTCAATTACCACCATGCTGATTCAGGATATGTTATGTTAACATATTGGATTCCTAATGAGCCCTGCTTGCTTCCTGCTAGCCCTTCACATCAGATAGGCGTTGCAGGATTTGTGATTAATGACAAAAAGCAGGCACTTCAATTTAATTTTATTTAGGTTTTAAATTGGGAATATTATATAAAGTTAATGTCTTAAAAGGTTAATATTATCTTATTTAATAATTGGTATAATTAATATTTCTAATACTTCATAATTAGTAGAGTTTTTGTGGGTGAACTACGTTTAATTAGGTCCTTGTGGTGAAAGAGAAATGTACTCCTTGTAGTTGCTCGGGTTTGTGGAAGTTGCCCACTGGTTATATCAACAAGGTGAAATATATATTTTCTGCTCATTGAATTTTATGATATTTTTTTTTGAAATTTTGCATTGAAGGGCTAATAACAGTGAGTGCTTCTTTTGGCTGATTCTCAGTCTGAAGACATATTCGCTGGAGCTATCAGGGAAGTGAAAGAAGAAACTGGGGTAAGAATATGTTCAACTTTCTGGATATTATCATTAATTATCAATGTTGCTGCTCGTTAATTACTTATGAGTTACCCCCCTTCAATTCACAGGTTGACACAATCTTCCTGCAAATGGTTGCTTTCAGGTATTGTTTTCATCCGGCACTATAAAAGCCTTCAATTTCCAAATTAAACGGGACTATTTGCTTTGTTTTGATAACACTTTTTACTTTTTACTTTCTTTTTTTAATTTTTAATTTTTAAAACAAAAACATTTAACAAAGATTTGAAAACATAAAACACTTAAATCAAAACTATTTTTTTAACTTTTATATCACAACATAATACATTTTTTAAACAAAAAACACATTTTAAAATAATATCTTTCCAATATGTGTGACGTCTCACATCGCCTGCGAATGAGGATGCGCTTATATGTATAAATGCATCATTTATGACACAACGTGTTTTAAAGCCGTGATGGTCATGAATCTATCAGAACTCCGCAGTTAAGTGTGCTCCTGCGAGAATAATTCCAGGATGGGTGACCTCCTGAGAAGTTTGGTTTGGAGAGCCAAAAGCGGACAATATTATGTCATTGGAGGTGGGTTGTTATAATATGGGACTCAATCATTTTTAATAAGCACGTGACCATTGGATCCACATGGCGACTAGTGTGTGGTTGCCAGATCTACTTATTGGCGCCGTGCGTAGCCGTCGATCCGGTCCTTTTGGCAACAATCATGTGGCCATCGAATTTGCCACTTAATTTATCCAACAACCACACATGGCTCTCAGATCTGCGTGGCAGCCACCATGCATGTGACTAAGGAATATGTTTTTGTACTCTTCTGAGAAATCCACATGGTTTCTGTGACCTGTGTTTGAATTTGGTTTTGAAACCGGCCCCTAATGCCAAACATGTTAATTTGTCTATTTCTTTTTACTATTTGTTGGGTACAACCTCAAAGACATGCCCACCTTGTGGCTTTCGAGACGTCGGATTTGCTCTTCGTGTGCATGCTTAAGCCATTGTCCTACGAAATCACGATCGATGAGAAGGAAATTCAAGATGCTAAGGTAATTAATGCTTTTAATCATATAATTCATCGATTATTGTACGTCTTCTTCGCCATTGCCGGCCAGTTCTTTCATTTGATCGTGCTGGAGCTGTGTTTAATTCTTCAGTGGATGCCAATCGACGAATTAATCGGACAGCCATTTTATCAAGAAGACCACCTGTCAAAGAAGGCCATTGAAATTTGTTTAGCAGCAAATGAAGATCGTTACAGTGGATTCATACCACATCAGCTCGCCTCAAAATTCGATGGGCAATTATCGTACTTGTACTATGATGAATCAAATAAAATTTAGTTTTTTTTTTTTTTTTTTTTTGATGAGAAATAAAGGAAAAAAAATAAAATAAAATTGTCTTTTTAAGAATATTGTGTGTTTTAATATATTCATCTGGATAACAGAAAACAAAGACTCTAGTACGTGGTTTTGGCACAATGTTTTTATTAAAAGTGAAAAGGCACTAATAATACTTTTGGCATTGATCATGTGCTTCTAGATGTGTTATTTTCTTTGGGGGAAAAAGTAACACTTAAAAATGAGTTGACGAAAAGAAAATTCATATTCAAAAATCATTTGACCCCATTGTGGGGAAATTGGGGTCAAAGAATTGAATAGTACAAGAAAATTAAACTAGTGAACAAGAGAAAAGAAAATGGCAGAGACTATTTACAAGTCGTCGAAGTCGATTGTAATAGGACTGGCTAAAAGCATATGCTTTAATTTTGTAGAAAATTGCAAGATTCATGTTATAGAAATTTATGGGTATGTTTGATTTTTTTGTACGAGGTGTTTTTTTATTTTTTATAGAATTTATATTTGAAAAAATGTTTTATGTTTTGGTTATTTGTTGGTAATTTTGAAAAAAAACATTAAAATAATGTAGGATTAGGGGCGGAGCTACCCCTTGGTAGGCCCCCCAAGCCAAAGGTTCCTACCCCTCCCAAAAAAAAAAACAATTAAATTAAATTTTACTTCTAATTTTTTTTTTTTGTCAATTTGGCCTTTCTAAAGTCTAAAAGCTGGCTCCGCTCCTGTGTAGGATCCACACTTTTCACATAGGTAAGTCCTACAGATCTTATGACTGATTTTTTAAAAAATAAAATAAAAAATGAATATAAGTGTACTAAATAACATGACTCTTTACATTATATGTGTCTACAAATTCATAACACGCTTCATTTGTATTTGAAAACCATTGGTGAGACACTCAACCCTTGATTTTAAGATTGGCAACATCATTTTAGAGAGTGATCTTTGCCGTTCAACACAGTCACCTAACTTCAAATTGGAAGATTTTTTTTTTCAATTTCAAACAACCTTGGCTTGGTAACTTCTTTTCAAAGCTAGTCAACCTCTATCATTTACATGAGTGCTAATTTTTTACGCTCACAATTTAATTCGATAGGCCGCTTTAATCAAATTTTCTGATAGGGTTGTATTTTAGTAAAATTTCCTCTCGACAATGGAAAAACGAACTCTTATAATCTTTTGTCCCCGTGTTTATGTTTTATACCTCTATTTTCTTCATCTATTAAAAAACAATAGAGTTAAGGTAAAGTGTCTAAATGGTTTGTTTGGATTGAGAATATAATACTTATTCTATTCGGATTTTAGAAAAAATCCGCCCACCTGTCAAAAAACTTGAATTTTATCAAAATTTTGTTTCAATTCAAGGCCGACATTCTCATCGGTCTGATTTGATGACTAGGACCCACGCGCAGGACAAGTTGTCTCCAAAAATACGTGGGTCCCACATTTAATTAATAAAATAATAATAAATTAAATCAAAAAAAAAAAAAAAAAAAACAGAGGAGTGGCCGCCGGTTGGCAGCCACCCTTTTGGGGGTGGCCGCGCGGTCACCTCCAACCCTTGGGGTGGCCGCACGGCCTCCCCCGACCATAAGGGGTGGTCGTGCGGTCTCCCTCGACCACTGGGGTGGCCGTGGGTTGCCTCGCGCCACCCCCGACCCTTGGGGGTGGCCGCGCGGCCTCTCCTGACCACTGGGGTGACCATGCGCCACCCCCAGTCACCTCTGGGGGTGGCGTGCGGCCACCCTCTTCATCTTTTTTTTTTTTTTTTTTTAATTTTAATTTTAATTATGTTTTTTTGAAAAAAATTATTATTTATATATTTTTTAATTAAACAATCAATATATAATAAATTATTATTCTACACAATTTTTCACAATACTAATCATTATATACAACTTTTCAAACTTCTAATCATTTCTTACAATTAAAAAATAATATTTTTCAATCTAAAAATTCAACACCCGAACACATTTTTTTGCCTCGAAATTTGTAAAAAAAATAAAAATTCAATTATGATTTCAAAAATTCAATACTCAAACACACCATAATAAATCTTATTCATTTACTCGAGATAGAAAAAGAGGGCTATCGACGAAAAACAATAGGCACCGGATAAAAGAAAAATCAGGAGGTGATAACAGTAAATTGTTTTTTTATTTATTTATTTAAAATAAATGCTTACTACGTAAATAAATAAATAAAAATGCCTAAATAGATTAAGGATTAAACCTTAATCTTGAGCTTAGTGATTCTTGGACTGAAAGCCCATTAAAATAACATAAAGCTCAATTAAATTAACATAATTCAAAGTCTAAAAATTAAATTACATAACAGTTAAAAATAAAATACCATAATAAAAAGTACCAAAATTAAAAATTTGTAGCGGTCAAAACTGGTGGTCGTCCGATGTTTTAGAGTTGTCCCCCATCAAATAGACCAGGGATTTGGACAAATTCTAGAAAACAGTACACACAAGGTCTTAAAGTCTAACTTGTCCAACTCATCACCTTCCATGAACCTCGCGTCCCGATTTATACGTCACGTAACTCCCATGTGTCTTTTGATAGCTGCCATCCTGGAAAATGACGTTACACGTGTGCGGTGATTAACTCGTCTATATAAGTTTTTTTACTATTTATTTAGTTTAATATTTGACTTTATCAAACTTTTAATTAAATAACGAATTCCATATTTTTGGAAAATATCTATTCTCACAAATCACAATCAAGATGTTTTGGACTACGCAACTATTTTATTCAATGCATCCTAATGTTTAGGAACGTTGTTAAGATCATTATAATTTCTATTATAAAGTTATTTAAAAATTGATTGCGATAATTTATATAATTGATAAAATAATCAAGCAATAAATTTGACTTAATAATTTTTTTAATTATTTAATCAATTATGTATTCTCACATCAATCAGTAAATGAACACCATACCGGTATAAGAATAGAAAGAAATTTCACAATCGGATCCGATTTAATTGAATAGTTAATATTAATTTTAAATTAACTTTTTAGATTTGCATATTGATTGAATTGGCGACTTGGTCCAAAAGCATTCTTTTTCTGTTTTTTTTTGAAAAGTAAAAGCAAAAGCATTCTTTCTTGTTGCAAAAGAAAACATCCTGAAATTATATTAATACGCTCCAAACCCAAAAAGGGAATTATATTCCTTCATTCAATTTTTATAAATTCTGCAATAATTAACAACATATCCAACGGATAGGAGATAGAATACATATAGCCCATAAACTCTAAAAGGGGCTTGGTTTACAATCATATAATTCAAATTAATATTGACTTTTGGTATAATCTCTTACAAATTCAGATAACAATCTATATTTTATAAAAATGTGTTACATATTTTATAATAATGAATATTACATGAACATAATAAATATCACTTAAATTACAACATCATTTTATAAATATTACAAGTGTCATATACCTTGTTAGGTCCCCATCCCAATTTTAATATACGATGATGTGGGAAATCAATAATGTCATTTTCACTATTTATTTATAAAAGAAATAACTGCTCAATTATTTAAGGGTCACGGACAACCAGCATAATAATGCGCTTGCCACCCACGTCATTTCCATAATAGTTCTTTTAAGCGTGAGCATCACCCTTTTTTTTTAAATACTATTTTATTTTTGATTTAAAAAAAAAAAAAAAAAAAACTATTTTATTTTTTGTGCACAAGAACCAAAAAGGGGGAATAGAGAAAAAGCCACCGGTTTTACTTTTCGATCTCAAAAACCAGAGCGCACAAACTCAGCGTTCGGCGTTTCTAGATTCTGGTATCTTACTTTGACGACCGTCTCGTGGACTTTTTTGCCGTTTGGTCAAACTCCGTTTCGCCTTCAAATATGGCATTCGGTTCTTCTTCTTCTTCGACCACTCAGAACACCTTTACCATTTGATGGACTCCGCTCATGCTCGTCCAATTCCTTCTCCTTTAAACCTTTGCTCCCTTGATTCTTCTAAAAGTTCTTCGAGTTCCAAAAACCGCTCCGTGAGTGTCGTCTCGGGTCTGAGAAACGGGTATTCGCCGGTCGTGATGGAAGCCTCCAACGGTTGTAAGAAGAAGGTCGTGACCGGTTCGGCCGGTTATGTTCTCGAAGACGTTCCTCATTTGTCTGATTATATTCCTGATCTCCATGTACGTCGTCGTTTCCTAGATTACATAATTCATCATCATTTAAATTATTAATATTATCTCTTCTCTGAAATTTGTTGACTAATCTTCCGTTTGGCGGATGAGAAAGCGAAAAGGAAGGAAAAGAAAGCCTTCAGTAACTTTTGAGTTCCGAGAATCGAGGAACTCAGCTCAGCTTACCCAAATTTTGATAGATTTGTTTTGTTCGTTAAATTATTTAGAATTTGATTGGGATTGAATGTGAAGCTGAGACCTCTGTTATTTTCAATCCTAGGAAATCGTTCTGTTTGATTTTCTTTCTTTTTGTTTTCACTACAATTATGGCGTTAAGCTTTGCTTTTTAAAATGAATTATTTTGGCGATTATGTTGATTTTTAGTCTGGTTATTTAGTAATTTTGATGCGTTTATATATATTTTTTCTTATTTAGCATTTTGATTTTCCTGACAGACCTATACGAATCCTTTGCAAGACAATCCTGCATACTCGGTTGTTAAGTGAGTTCACCTTCGCTCACGCGCTTCGATGGATTGATGAAATTTGCTGTGCTTGCCTTTTGGTAATGTTGGTTAGAATTGATGATTCATTGAGATACTACTTTTGTATTTTCAGGCAGTATTTTGTCAATGTGGACGACACTGTTGCTCAGCGGGTTAGTGTTCTGTTCAAACTTATTTTCTTATTCCTGAGAAAAACAGAAGGGCTTTATTTTGTATATAAGCTTGTGATTATCAGGAAAGAGGAGAGATAATGCAATTGATTATGTTCTTGGCTTCGTAGTTTATGATTCAGAGTAAAATTGACATGAAGAGGGCATGCGTAGATGGATTACTTATGTTACTACTTTATGGGTATGGGTAGGTGGTACGAAAGGAGTTTTCCTAATGGTTAAACTTCTCTTATAAGTAGGTGCCTGCATCCCCAACCCCAAGGGCAGGTGTGGGTTCCCTCGGATCTGAATGCGTGGGAAGGCAATTGTTGTAGGATGCATCTTTGATTACCACTCTTTTTTGATGAACTAGAAGTCTAGATTTTCATTTCATGCATTTTTTTTTTGCTCTTTTGCTGTTGTAGATTGTAGTTCACAAAGATAGTCCAAGAGGTATACATTTTCGACGTGCTGGACCCCGTCAAAGGGTATGTATTTTGGGTGCTTTCATGAGTGGGTTGAAGTAATGGAAAACCAAATCCTTGTCATTTATGTATGTTGTTATATGTTGTTCAGGTGTATTTTGAGCCAGATGATGTTCTTGCTTGTATTGTGACATGTGGGGGTCTTTGTCCTGGACTCAACACAGTGATCAGGGAGATTGTATGTGGCTTGTACCATATGTATGGCGTAAAGAAAGTTCTGGGAATTGAAGTAAGTAATTATTAAAATCTCTACTCCTATATCTCATTGAAACCCCCTTTCCCCCAACAAAACAGAAAGAAAGAAGAAAACCAACTGTCACATACTGACTGTCACACACTGAGGAGGAGAGAAGAGAAGTAATGGAAAGAATATGTGATCACTCAGAATGGAAACATCCCAGAGGATAGGTTAAATAAATACCTTCCGTGTTGTTTGCATTCACAAGAATAAAAACGAAATCCGAAACACCTATGCTTTCCTTGATTAAAAATTGAGTGTTATGCATCTTTTCAGCTGGACATCTATCTCCTCTTTTCCATTTAGCCAAGTATGTAGGGCTTTCTTTTTTCCTTTCTAAAAGGGTGTTTAGGCATACGTAATGCTAAGGGAACTGGCAGAACTGCTAATGCAAGCATTATTTGCATTGTTCTCTCTTAATGGACCTGATGGCTTTTTTGCACTAAAATATAATCAATCACGGCTCTATCTAGAAAGTGGACAGGAACCAGGATATTTGTTAAAGACGGTCAAGTTTTAAAAATTCATTGGGACATTAATGGCACAGGTCGATGTAATGCCCTGCTGGTGTAGCGCATCTTTGCCATCTGGGTTAACTTGCTGATTTTCCTAACCAAAAACAAATAGATAAATAAAAACCATAAAAAAACGTTGAATTGACAAAAATGTGGTGGCCTACTCCTTTCCCATTTGACTTTAACCCTGGCCTGGAAGACATTTGAATTTGGAAATCATGTCAATTGCTAGTTCTTTACTTTTTCCCCTTTCTTTCATTTTGCCTTAGTTGTTGAGAGCATTTGAAGCATTTGAATTATGTATCAATTTATTTTTTGTACTGGATAATTTGTTGGAATCAATGATTAATGAAGTTGATGGAATCTTTAGGGAGGATACAGGGGTTTCTATGCTAAAAATACAATTACTTTAACACCTAAGGTTGTGAATGATATCCATAAACGTGGTGGAACCATCATTGGGTCCTCACGAGGTGGCCATGATACCTCAAAGATAGTTGACAGCATTCAAGATCGGGGAATAAACCAGGTATATATAATGTCTTTAGTCCAGTTTGTTCATCACTTGAAAGATTTTGTTATATGCATTTATCCTGACCAAGACCATCCTCTCAATTCATGGGCATTTGATTTATAATCCTCTGGATCTCAGGTTTATATTATTGGAGGAGATGGAACTCAAAGAGGGGCCTCTGTCATATTCGAGGTATTTAATGTTTTTAGAAATGCTAATCGATAAATGTCCTATCGTTTGAGATCTTGCCTTTTAAGCCCCCCCCACCCCCCCCCCCCCCCCAAAAAAAAAAAAAAAAAAAATTGGTGAAGGTGTCTTATCTATTGAAATATGTAAAAAACTGATTGCCATTACCTTATGCAAGTTATTGTTAACTCATGCAGGAAATCAGAAGGCGTGGTCTCCAAGTTGCAGTCGCTGGAATCCCCAAAACCATTGATAACGACATTCCAGTATGTCTCTTGGGTGTTCCCTACCTACTGGACTTTCACTATCAAATATAATGCTTGATTATCTGAGCACTTTGTTTTGACTGCATGCTATTTCTTGCTTATGCAGGTTATTGACAAGTCCTTCGGCTTTGACACCGCTGTTGAGGAGGCTCAGCGTGCTATTAATGCAGCACATGTTGAAGCTGGAAGTTTTGAGAATGGTATTGGGGTTGTGAAGTTGATGGGTCGCTACAGTGGTAAGTTATACTTAACTTATGAAAAAAAAAAATTTCTGTTAATCTACGTAATTAGAGTAGTCTTCACGTCCACCAATCTTTAGGGTTTAATTTGGTCAAGTTATATTTTTCAGATGTAATAATTAATTTGGTTATTTTAGTTTTAATATTCCTATTAAATTTGTTAAAGTTCAATGCAATTATGTGTATGGGTTTGTTAATTTTTGTTAAGATGGTAAATTGCAAGATTTTAAAATACTTTTGAGCATAAAATAATAAGTGATTGGGACTCTCAGTTTACTCTTCCCTGGTGGTCAAATCTTAGTTTTTTTCCTTTTCTTCCCCAATCATTTCATGGTGTCCTTGCCTGGACTTGAAGTGTGTATTTCCCTTTCTTGACAGAATGACCCAATTTGTTTCCGATGTCATTTGACTCTGCTAACTTTACATTGCTTTGGTGCAGGGTTTATTGCGATGTATGCTACTCTTGCTAGCCGAGATGTGGACTGTTGCTTGATTCCTGAGTCACCCTTTTATCTTGAAGGTCCAGGTGGACTTTTCGAATACATAGAGAAACGACTCAGAGAAAATGGGCACTTTGTTCTTGTCATAGCTGAAGGCGCGGGACAGGATTTACTTACTGAGAGCATTCATTCTATGGATAAGCAGGATGCTTCAGGAAACAAGCTTCTCCCTGATGTTGGGCTTTGGATATCGCAGAAAATTAAGGTGTGGATGCTAGAGTGAATGGTCTTGCCTTAATGTCACGTATGGTTTTTTTTCCCCTGGATATTATTGTTTATCTTCACTCTGATTAATGTGATATTACTGTTTTTGCAGGATCATTTTTCCTCAAATAAGATGGTCTTGAACCTCAAATATATAGGTTAGTAATAAGCTCTGATATACATATTGTGTTGCTTATGCTGTATAGATCAGTAATATATATATAGAATACTCTCTCCTATTATAATCAAGTTTTGCATGTTTGGCAGATCCTACTTATATGATCCGAGCTGTTCCAAGCAATGCCTCTGACAATGTATATTGCACGCTTCTTGCTCAAAGTGCTGTTCATGGAGCAATGGCAGGTTATACGGGTTTTACAGTTGGACCTGTCAATGGAAGACATTCTTATATACCCTTCGATGTGAGTGTGCCCTTTGCTTAAATATCCGATGTTGTTTCCTATTCTGATAACTTCTAATTTGATTATTTTACATAACATTTCTTTTGAATGATACTTTAGTTTACGATTTTGTGATCTTGAAATTTATTTCCTAGAAAATGTGTAAGACATACTGTATGTTCATTGATATTAAATTAAATAATTGTTTTAAATTTTTAGTTTTTTGTTATGGTGAGGTGATTATTTCTGTAGTAAAATAACTGAAACTGGTGGAACCTTTGATTTTTCAATACGACAAGCATGAAATGACTTGCAATTCCTCTCTCTCCCTCTCCAGTATGAGAACAATAAAATCTAACCTGTTGAATATTATAGCACTGCAACATTCTTTTCATGCCAGTAACGGTTTACTTTCTCCTAACACTGGATTTTTGGTTTCCAGCGGATTATTGAGAGACAGAACAATGTTGTGATAACTGATAGAATGTGGGCTAGGCTTCTGTCTTCGACGAATCAGCCGAGCTTCTTGAGCGCTAAAGATGTTATTGAAGACAAGAGAGAGGAAGAACCACCAACCCAGATTTTGGACGAGGAGAAAGATTCGGATGACAATGCTGTGAAGAAAGAAGTCAGCCATATGTAATTCCGTGTATGGTTACTGCCATTGTTGTAGCCTACAGTTAAAAGATTAGTAGCTGTTCGTGCCCACTCTTATTCTATTGTAAGTGATATTTGGCTGTTTAATTATGGGCCTTCCAATTCCATGAGATTTGTGTGGAAATGTTATCCCACTTGATCAAAATTTAGATATGCTAATAATATGATTTGCTTAAACCATTGATTTTTAAGGAATTTCGTATGCTGCTGCTGCTGGTGATTTGTGTTATTGTAGACCTAAACGTTTCCTAGCTTGGAAATCATGTCCTAATGGAGCTGTGTGTCTATCTGCCGATGATGATGACGACATCGTGATTCAAATCCCATCCTTGCTTGACATGGGCATAACCTAGATTTTAGATTATAGGGGAACTTAGACCTTTTCAAACACAAGGGTTGGGATTAATTCTTCTTATTTTTTATTAATCACTCACGCATATCAATAAGAGAATTACAAATATATAGAATAATAGATGAATTTTACCTCTATTCTAAGATAAACTCCTAATATAAGTAAACTACTTGGAGATAACTTTTACTCTTTTAAGAAACTTACTATTAAATAATTAATGGACCATTGGAGATAAAGATAGTAAAAAGTCTTAAATTTTAATATAAAATAGAATCCATATAGCTCACAAACTCTAAAATGGGCTTGGTTTACAATCACATATTCAAATTAATATTTATTTTTAAAAAATTTATTACTATTAGAACAAAGTTATAGCCTCTTAAATTGATTTTAAGATTGCATTTGTCTCTAATGCAACCTGTTTTTTACTTATCGAATATCTTTAAAAAGAAAAATGTTTGGAGTATTGACTTTTGGTATAATCTGTTACAAATTCAGGTAACAATCTATATTTTATAGAAATAAGTACTATATTTCCTATAATAATTTATATTTTAGTGATTGACAGGATAAATATTACATGAATATGATAAATATTGCATGAACTGTAACATCAATTTTTAAATATAATAAATGTCATACACATTATTAGATCCAATTCTAATTTTAGCATATTATGATGTGATAAGTCAAAATATGAAAAGGCAATTATACCCCTAAAAATCCACTAACTAGAGAGAATCATCTCCATTTGAAATGGAGAGGATCCAAATGCATTATTTAAGGGTCACAAACAACCCGCCTTTGCAATATATATATATATTTTGTGTGAGATCCATACATGTGGGATACATCTTATAGGTAAATGATATTTGTACCCACTTTTTTGTACATATATGGATCTCACATGCACAGGTTTCACCAAAGATGGAGCCAAAAGTTCTTATGGGCAGAGGCTAAGGGCAAAAAAAAAAAATTTAGTAGGAGTTAATAGGCTAATATATATATATATATTATATCTTATAATTTTTATATTTTACCTACATTTTTATTTTTCTTTTTTTGGAATTGAGGGGGGGGGGGGGGGGGGGGCATGGCCACCCCCAGCCCCCCCTTAAATCCGTCATTGGTGTTTCACACCGAATGTAAGTGTGTACAAATAACACATTCTTATTCTATATATATGAGTCTCACACCAAACATAAATGTGTGTACAATGTGCGTATAAATAACACATTTTTATATATAGAGAGCTATATTATTTGCATACACTCATATTGTACACACACTCAAGAGTAAATTTACATGTCATATAAATATTAATTAATTGGATATGTGATTGATCAAATAATAATTTAAAAAATCACCTTATTATTTGATGGACAATTAATAAATATTTATATGACATATATAATTACTCGTCAGCGTGGGATCCATGGATGTCAACATGTATGGATCAGCCATAAAAGCACTAGTAGCAGTTACCCTATATTGGTTCCCTTCCCTATATTGGTTCCCTTCCCTATATTTAGGGAAAATTTCATGAAAAAATTAAAAAACCTCCCACAGCAAATGCCCTATATTTAGATGAGGGAGTTGGAAATGAATAGTGATTTCCTATGTATACATGTCTACTATTCATTCCCTATGTATTATTTTAATAAAAAAGAAGTATAATTAATTGATATAGGGAAGAGAGAAAAAGTAGAAAAGAGAGAAAAATAATAAAATAAGAGTAAAAAAATAATATTTAATTGATATAGAGAAAAGTAAGGGAATCTATTGTGGGGTATTTTTTTATAGGAAAGCAAAAAGTAGTTTTGTTCCCTAAATATAGAGAAAATGGTTGAAAATCTGCTGCTAGTGCTCTAACACCTTTCCCATTGGATGGACTCTGTTCATGCTCGTCCAATTCCTCCTCCGATAAACCTTTGCTCCCTTGATTCTTCTAGAAATTCTTCGAGTTCCTGAAACCGCTCCGTGAGTTTCGTCTCGGGTCCGAGAAACGGGTATTTGCCGGTCGTGATGGAAGCCTCCAATGGTTTTAAGCGGAAGGTCGTGACAGGTTCGGCCGGTTATGTTCTCGAAGACGTTCCTCATTTGTCTGATTATATTTCTGATCTCCCTGTACGTCATCGTTTCCTGGAGTACATAATCCATCATTCAATTAAATTATTATCTCTTCTCTTAAATTTGTTGACTAATCTTCCGTTTGGCGGATGAGAAAGCGAAAATGAAGGAAAAGAAAGCTTTCAGTAACTTTGGAGTTCCGAGAATCGAGGAACTCAGCTCAGCTTAGCCAAATTTTAATAGATTTTTGTTGTTCGTGAAATTATTTAGAATTTGATTGGGTTTTGAATTTTTTAAATTTGAATTTAACTATAATTTAGTGTACAAATTTCAAGGTAAATAAAGTTGAAAAATATATTTGAATAGTTTGATTTTTTGTGACAAATTTAAAAAAAGTAAAATAAAATCTTATTTTATTCTTGTTTCTAAACATACCTACATGTGATTTTGATGTGTTATATATATATATATATATAGACTCTAAGTTTCCAATAATCAGTTTTAAATTTTAATTGGACCATGTCGGGACCACCCTAAATATTCTTGTAACAACGAGTTGACCAACGGACTTACGCTAAACCAACGCTAACAGTTTAGACTGATTACCTAAGACTTGGAGTATTATTGCAGATGTGCTTGCCTTTTGGTAATGTTAGTTAGAATTGATGATTCATTGAGATACTACTTTTGTATTTTCAGGCGGTATTTTGTCAATGTGGGCGACACTGTTGCTCAGCGGGTTAGTGTTCTCTACAAACTTATTTTCTTATTCCCGAGAAAAAGAGTAGGGCTTTATTTTGTATATAAGCTTGTGATTTTCTTTCTACGATTGTTTCCGACGTTATGTAATAACTAGGTCCAAGGAAATTAAAGGTAGAAGAAGGGAAGGTTGAAGACGACGCAATCATTGTTTCTTTTTTCTCCAAAACGTATTGTTTAACTAATGTTTTTAAACGTAACGTTTAACTATGATAACAAACTCTGAAAGTAGGGTTGGCAATTTTTGACACGACCCGTGAACTTGGCACGAACACGACACGAAAATACAGGGTTTAGGTTTAGAGTAATCGGTTTCGGGTCATAATTGGGTTGGCAATTTTTGACACGACCCGTGAACTTGGCACGAACACGACACGAAAATACAGGGTTTAGGTTTAGAGTAATCGGTTTCGGGTCATAATTGGGTCAACCCAATTATAAACCCGTTAATTATTATATATATATATATATATAAATAAAAAATAAAAATAAAAAACCTAGCCCGGCTAGCCACACGACCCGCACCCGCATCCCTTTTTCTTTTTAGCTTTCCCTTTCTTTCATCGTTTCATTTCACGCAACCACGCCCCCTGACTCCTGAGTCACCTCTATACACGAGTCATGGTCTTCGACTGTCGATCTTCCAGACCCCTCCTCCAGGTTAAACGTCTTCTGACTCTTCTCTACTGTCGGATCTTCCAACCAGGTCGAACCTGTGCAAAGGAGTGGACTCGCTGATGATTCGAGCATTGCCGGTACTAGATTGACTGCGCGATTTGTCTCAGGCTCTCAACAAATTCGAGGAGAAAGAGGCGGTGACTCGGCGGTAGAGTTTGCGCAGAATCAACACAAGCAGATGTAGAGGAAGCCCATGAGGAAAAGCTCAACGAGGACGATGAGCAGTGCCTTAATCACTGAGCGTTGGGCTAGCAATGGGCTCGGCCACGCTTCTTGCCTTCTTTAGTTCTTCTTCTTCACGGGTTACCCGGGTCGTGTTCAGGTAACTCGTTTGAAAATAGGGTCGTGTTCGGGTTTAAGAACTCAACCTGATTAATAATCGGGTTGGCCGGGTTGACACGAACCCGACTCGTGGACCCGAATTGCCAAGCCTGTCTGAAAGCTGCGCGACTTTAAATCTGTTCTCTCTTTTTTGGAAATCTGTGCCGACTTGAGAAACCTTTGGGCATATGGCTACACATCCTTCACTTCCATACTTGATTCTATTTATATCTTATTTACTAATCATTTGTAGGGGTAGGCGTGGGCTGGATTGAGCCGGATTTACATGTTTTCTACAATTCGCCTCGCAATGAATGGGTTTGAAAATCGGGATCTGCAACCCGCATAGTGATTGGTCAATCCGATGGGCCGCATTTAGCACGGATAGGGGGCGAGTTATGCGGGTTTGGGTATTCTTTTTGTTGTTTTTTTTTTAAACCAAAAAATTTTATGGGCCCAAAAAACTTTATGGGTCCAAATACTCAATTCCTCTCAGGATATTCCTCAAACACCATCTAGGCATCCCTAAACTACTCGAAACAGAGTAACCCCTCACCAATCCATTAACCACATGCAAATCCAAATCCAACCCAAATTTCACAACAAGGGTATGAACCTGTTTGCACAACCCAAGCGAGAAAATTCTAGAACAAGCCTTGAGAAGAAAAGGGAACGTGTGCCTTATTAAGAAGACAACTTAAATTGATTTTGCAGTGAAAATGTCTTACGGACTTCATATTCAGTATTTGATTTATAGCAAACAAAACAAAACACCTTTAATCTAAGATGGCTAAATACAACAACATTTAGCAAAGATATTTCTTGAAAAGAGACGTTGCAGGCTGCGCATGGTCTAGGGGAAAATAGGCCCGACTTGCAGCAAACTTTTCCTTGAAATCCGATTGACTTGGCAGCAGGCTTGTCCTTGAAATCAGGTTGGCTTGACAGACTCGGCGGCAGGCTTTTCCTGAAAATTAGGTTGGCTTGGCTTCCGTAGATTCAGCCTTTTCATGAGTAGAGATTAGAGAATATAGTTTTGAAAAGGAGTTGTTTTTGAGAGATTGAGAGAGAGATTGAACTACTTATACCCAACGGCTAGCGGTGAAAGTTGAAGAGCGAAGATTTCTTCAGTACATAGGAGTCGATGCACAAATTGGGTTGAAGATGAGTGATGACCGACGGTCACAGTTTTAAAGAGTGAAGAACCTATTTGATTTCAAACCCTAAATTGTATAAAAAATTAAATAATTGACCGGAATTGAAAAGAATCTGTGAATCACGCTTGATCTTCAAATGGATGGGATGCGCCGCTCTGGTTTGAGGGTTTCTTGTTGTGAGTCATGAGTCGTGACTCTTAGTCTTGGGGTTTTTTTGGGGGAAATCTGAAAAACTGAGTAAAGAGGGAATGCGAGGCGGGGTGATTATGCGGGTGGAAAAAATATTAATACCGCAACCCGCCTCAAAAATTATGAATTATGTGATCCAAGATCCGCAATTTTAAAACAATGCATTATATCCGTTCTTCACGGGTCGGTTCGAATCGGACCGGGTCAGGTCGGTTTCACGGATACGAGCGGTTCCTGCTCACCCCGACTCATTTGAAAAATACGATTTTATTTTCCTCTCAACAATTATATATATATATATAAAGGATTTTTCCTATTAAATTAGCTCATGTGTCAGAAAGTAGCTGAATATATATTTAAAAGTCTTTTAACCCACTGAAAAAGTTGCTTAATTATTTTCACGTTCGGATAAAGAAGGTTCCGTACGAATAAAGTGGAAAAGACAGAAATAAGGGTTTCCAATTTTTTTATTTATTTTTTCCATATGGACTGCTACAGTAAAATCACGCTTTTCCCGAATGCCGTACGGTTGACAGACTGATTTTCTTGACCCTCGTTCAATTAAAAAAAGAAAATGCTAAATCCACAACTCTTTTCCACAATTCTATCACAACTCTTTTCCACCCCTTTTTTTTTTTTTTAGTTTTTTCAATTCTTTTTTTAAATTTTTTAATTGATTTTTAAAGATTTTTTATTTTTAATTTTTTTATATAGTGCCACATGTCAACTTCTGAGGTTGACACGTGGCGGACCGTTAGTTTTTAGACAGAGAAGTTAACCGAGGTACTAATTTGGTCATTTTCCAAAATTGATGTATCATCTGTGATGCGAATTGAAACTCAATGACTAAAAAATAAAGTTGTCAAAACTCAAGGACTAAAAATGTATTTAACCCTGATAATAATAATAATAATAATTAAAAAAAGACATTAGAAAATGCTCTAGATAGGTAGTTTTATTTCTCTTTTTTGAAATGTTACCACACATCACTTCATTAGCTTTTTCTCTCATTCCACACCCTCACCTCTCTCTAAATTTTGTTGGAAAGCTCTATGGAAACTTAAGCTAAACCATCGTTTAAAACTTTGTATTTCAAAGATGGTTTGAAATATTATTCCCACCAAATTTCGAATTTATCAATCCATCATTTCTTTTCTATTAGACACCAGTTGCTCCCTTTGGTCCTATCCTACAAACTCTCTTTCTCATCTCTTTTTCACTTGTCTCATTGCACATGTGGTTTGGCACCAATCTTTTTGGCTTTTGGATACAATTGCTTTAAATGTTACCAACATGACAGATTGGCTCCTTATTATTCTTCATCCACACCGTATGCTTGGAGCTCCTCCAGCAGAGACTCATAGGTTCCAAATATTTGCTGTTGTTGCTTGTGACTACCTTTGGTTTACCAGGAATAAAGCTTATCATGATGACATTATCCCAAATGCTCTTCTCATATTAACTACTATTAACAAGACAGCATGTGATCACTTTTCAGCGTGGAAAACCAAATATAATAAAACTCCTGAAGTCTGGAAGAGTCCTTCCCCTCCTTATTTTGAGATAAATTATGATACTATTATCAGAGCTTCTTTTTTTGCTCAAACTGCAGTTTGTAGAGACTCTACTGGTTCTATAATCAAATATATCTCCATTATTAACTCACCTTGCTCTGTTATTCATGGTGAGGCTACTGCTGCTCTTCTGGCTGCTCATTTGGCAGTTTCGTTAGAGTTTTCCTCTTTTATCTTAGAGGGTGATTCTCTCAATGTCACAGTGGCACTTCAGCTAGTAATTACAATTGATTGGCAAATTGCTTCCACCATCTCCATCATTCACTCCACCATCCCACAAACAGTTAGCTAGAAAGCTAGTTATGTAACCCAAAGTGTAAACTTCTATACTCATCATGTGGTAAATTGGGTCACAATCAAAATTTATTCTGACTGCATTCCCATCATTTTCTCCCTATCCACATCCTTTCCTCCACGTTTTGGAAAAGTCTTCCTCTCCACTTTCTTTATTTTATAAATTTTTCTATTTTTTTCTTTTGGTTTCTTTACAATGTACTCGAGCGCAAAAAAAAGAAAAGAAAAAAAAAACACTAGAGATAAGATTCTATTCTGGTCAATCAGAGTCAACAATTGGTTTTTTAATTGCAACTTTTACTATGAATTTCCAAATTGGCAAACTCTGAAAAGTGACGCCAACTTTAACACTGATTTGCCAAATTGTGAAACATAATTTTATTTTCTAAGCCTCATTTGCGAATATTTCTTAAAAAATTTCTTCCCACTATTTCTTAAAAAATTTCAGATATATAAACAAAACTTTACATTAATTAAGCTCATTTAAATTAATTTTTTTAATATCTAAATTGCTATTTTTAATAATTAATTATTTATGAATATATGTAGTTTTTGTTACATATTTTAATTATATAAAATATATATATATATATATATATATATATATACTTGAAATTATATATAGAGAACAACAATAATTTTATTAAACTCTACTCATATTCTAAATACGTTAAACGTATCAAAATAAGTTATAAATTACATTTATATGTTTTGAATAATAATTAAATTTTATTGAATTGTTTATTTATCTCATTAGTTATATTCTTAATATTTTTAAGCAATTTTTCTTCAGCTTTAGAAAAAGAGCTTGACCCCCGTCAACGACCGCCCATGGCTCAGAACACCTTTCCCATTGGTGGACTCCGTTCATGCTCGTCCAATCGTCTCGGGTCCGAGAAACGGGTATTCGCCGGTCGTGATGGAAGCCTCCAACGGTTTTAAGCGGAAGGTCGTGACAGGTTCGGCCGGTTATGTTCTCGAAGACGTTCCTCATTTGTCTGATTATATTCCTGATCTCCCTGTACGTCGTCGTTTCCTGGAGTACATAATCCATCATTCAATTAAATTATTATCTCTTCTCTTAAATTTGTTGACTAATCTTCCGTTTGGCGGATGAGAAAGCGAAAATGAAGGAAAAGAAAGCTTTCAGTAACTTTGGAGTTCCGAGAATCGAGGAACTCAGCTCAGCTTAGCCAAATTTTAATAGATTTTTTTTGTTCGTGAAATTATTTAGAATTTGATTGGGTGTTGAATTTTTTAAATCTGAATTTAACTATAATTTAGTGCACAAATTTCGAGATAAATAAGGTTAAAAAATATATTTGGATAGTTTCATTTCCTGAGAAAAGTGTGATAAAATCTTATTTTATTATTGTTCCCAAACATACCTACATGTGATTTTGATGAGTTTATATATATATTTAGCATTTTGATTTTCCTGACAGAACTATCCGAGTCCGTTGCAAGACAATCCTGCATACTCGGGTGTCAAGTGAGTTCACCTTCGCCCACGCGCTTCGATGGATTGATGAAATTTGCTGTTCTTGCCTTTTGGTAATGTTGGTTAGAATTGATGGTTCATTGAGATACTACTATTGTATTTTCAGGCAGTATTTTGTCAATGTGGACGACACTGTTGCTCAGCAGGTTAGTGTTCTCTTCAAACTTATTTTCTTATTCCTGAGAAAAACAGAAGGGCTTTATTTTGTATATAAGCTTGTGATTATCAGGAAAGAGGATGAAAGACTTTTGAGGGAATAGGTTTGATTAACTTAATCAAAACCTAAATGTAAATGTTGTATATATAGAGGTGTTACAAGAGTTTATGTTGAACTCTAATACTGTACATTTGAAAGTAAAAACCACCTAATCTAAGTTTGAATGATAACTAAGGATAACTGGATATGACCGTGTCTTGTGGTATGCTGTTGGAGATAACACGTGATGAAGAGTAGTCTTGAGCGTCTGCTGATGATGTGGAGCTGCTGGTTGGAGGAGGTTCACTAACAGTTCCCTGCAAGCTTATGGGAGGAGAATCAACCAAAAGCTTGGACTTTAGTAACGTGAACCGAGTTGTTGAAAGGCCCTTTGTAAATATATCCGCTATTTGATCAAGGGTTGAGATGAACTTAATCAAAATATCCCCATTGATGACTTTCTCTCGGACAAAGTGATAGTCGACTTCTATATGCTTTGTCCTAGCATGATATACGGGATTTGACGCCAAGGCTAATGCACTCACATTGTCACACCAGAGAATTGGAGCATGAAGAAGTGGTATTGACAAGTCTTTGAAAAGCATTCTTAACCAATAAAGTTCCACGGTTGCTATGGCCATTGAACGGTATTCTGCCTCTGTACTAGAACGAGAGACAACCGGTTGCTTCTTGGCTGACCATGAGATTAAACAATTACCAAGAAAAACACAAAATCCTGATGTTGAGCGGTGGTCATCCGGGCTACCAACCCAATCGGAGTCACAAAAAGCTTGGAGTTGCAGAGGTCCTTTGGAGTAGAAAAGACCATGTGAGGGTGTAGCTTTGAGGTATCTAAGAACCCTCTTAGCAGCAGTCCAGTGTGTAGAAGATGGAGAGTGCATGTGCTGACACAGCTGATTAACAGAGAATGCTATCTCAGGTCTAGTAAGAGTACAATACTGTAAGGCACCAACCACATGACGATATTCAGATGGCTCTGGCAGAATCTCACCATCAAATTTTGATAGTTTGGCACCTGAGGAACACGGGGATTTGGAGGGCTTAGCACCAAGCATCCAAGTCCTGTGTAAGAGATCTGAAATGTACTTTGTCTGGCATAAATGAAGTCCATTTGAGGAGAAGGTGGCCTGTACACCTAGGAAGAAATGGAGAGGACCCAAATCTTTAAGAGGAAATTGCAATTGAAGCTTGGAGATAATTGATGAAATAACCTTGCTGTGAGTACCAGTGATAATGATGTCATCTACATAAATCAAGATGAAAATTTGAATATCACCATGCAGGAAAATAAATAGAGAAGTATCAACAAGAGAAGCCCGAAATCCATGACTAAGCAGCGCAGCCGAGAGACATGTAAACCATGCTCTTGGTGCTTGTTTGAGACCATAAATGGCCTTATGTAGTTTGCAGACAGAATCTGGTTGCTCTTTATCTTGGAAACCCTGAGGTTGTTCCATAAAAACTTCCTCTAGCAATGTGCCATGTAAGAACGCATTGGAGACATCCAATTGTCTAATCTCCCAATTAAACTGAACTGCAAGAGCTAACACAATTCGAATAGTGGCTGTTTTGATGACAGGGCTGAAGGTTTCAGTGTAATCCAGTCCACATTTTTGATCAAATCCCTTAGCAACTAAGCGTGCTTTGAATCGTTCAATAGAGCCATCTGCATGTTGTTTGATCTTGTAAACCCATTTATTCCTAATGACATTGGTGTGCAAAGGTCTAGGACAGAGAGTCCAAGTGCCATTGGTCATAAGTGCATCAAATTCATGAGCCATAGCAGTTCTCCAACGAGGATCAGTAGCAGCTTTAGTGTAACAAGTAGGTTCAACTAGAGATAGGGATGTATGAAGAGCAACAGGGGGATGCTTGGATGTGTAGAAAAGTTGGAAATCTGAAAATGGTTTAGGTTTCAGGGAGCCGGTTTGGGATCTTGTGACCATATTGTGATGGGGTTGAGAAGAATTAGAAGAAGGGTGAGCAGGAATAGGTAGGGGATCAGGTAGAGGAACAGGATTAGACACAATGGCAAAGTCGGGTAATGCTGTAGCAGATTCAAGCTGGACAGAAGGAGAGGGGTCACGTGAAATAGGAGATGTAATGAGTGATTGGGGAGATACCTCATTGGAGTCCAACGAAGAATCAGTAAAGGCATGTGGAGATGGAGCTGAAAGTGGTGCTGGGGAGATCAAAGGAAGAGCTGCTGGTTGAGGAGGGGAAGTCGAACTTGACAGTATTGGTGTAATGCTTGGAGGCATGAGAAAGGACACATCAGTAGAGGCATTGAGCTTAGAAGACAGGTGCTGCTTGGCATGATCCTTTGCAGGAAAACAGGTCTCATCAAACACAACATTCCTAGAGAGATAAACTCTATCAGTGGCAATATCTAGACACCTATAGCCAGCATTACTATATCCTAAAAATACGCAGGATTTTAATCTAAATTCCAATTTATGTGTTGTATAGGGACGAAGTAAGGGGAAACATTTACAGCCAAAGACCCTTAGAGATTTGTAATTTGGAGGAGTATTGAACAACTTTTGAAAAGGAGAGATATTTTGTAAGACCACAGTGGGAAGCCGATTGATAAGATAAGTAGAAGTAAGGAAAGCATCAACCCAAAATTTGTTGGAAAGACCTGAGTGAGCAAGGAGAGTCAAACCAGTCTCTAGAAGATGTCTTAGTTTTCTTTCTGCGAGGCCGTTTTGTTGAGATGTGTATGGACATGACTTTCGATGGAGAATACCATGTTGAGACAAAAAATTTTGAAACTGATGGGAGGTATATTCACCCCCACCATCAGATTGAAGGCTCTTAATTTTGCAAGAAAATTGGTTTTCAACTAAAACCTTGTATTTGACAAAACATTGATAAACATCTGATTTAGCTTGCAGAGGATAAAACCAAGTGTAGCGGGAAAAATAATCTACAAAGATAATATAATATTTGCATCCACTTAAAGAGACCACTGGAGATGTCCAAAGATCCGAATGTATGAGTTCTAAAGGAGCACAAGAAACACGAGTGGAAGATGAAAATGGTAATGTCTTTCCTTTACCAAGTTGACAAGAATCACAAAATAACTTTTTATTAGATAAATCACCTGTTAGAACAGGTAGGTGATGAGATTTGATTACAGTGGACACTGTGGCAAAGGATGAGTGACCTAATCTAGAGTGACACACAAAAGGTGTGGTCTTTAAACCTAAGAAAGCAGTAAAACAGCAGTTGTGTTTGAAGAGAGACTTCTGAAACCGCAACAGATACAAGCCATTTTCACTCCTGCCTTCCAGCAGAGTCGCCCAAGTCTGATTGTCCTTCACATAGAAATGAGAATCAGTTAGAATAAAGAAACAAGCATTATCTTTGCAAAATTTTTGAATGGACAGTAAATTGGTGGAAGCTGCAGGGCAATGTAAAATGTTTTTAAGTTTAAAAGGAGGAGTGAAATATGGAGAAGTAGTTGAAAGAAGAGTAGATGAACCAGTATTGGCAATGGCTAGACCATCTCCATTCCCCACTGCTACTGAATCAGGACCCTGGAATGGCTCTTGGATTGCCAAAGTTTCGAGCTCATTTGTGATATGTGCATTAGCCCCACTGTCAGCAAACCACTGCTGATCTTCAAGAACTGTGTTATGCTGAGCAACCATGGCAGCCAGTTGTGTAGGAGGATGGCGACCCTAATAAGCAGAATCCATTCTGTGGAAACAGTCCAATGCCTGATGACTTGTTTTTCCACAGATTTGGCAAGGTGGACGGCTAAAAATACCAGGGCCAGAGGAGCCATTTGGAGGAGGTCCTGATAATCCAGCAGGACGAGTTGAGGTATATGGACTCCTGGGAAACGAAGACAATCCCATTGGAGGTCGAGCATTGTTGTACCGCGGAGGATACTTCTGAGGATAGTGAGGCCGAAAAGATCTGGAGCCAGAGTGAGGTCTGGGGCCAGAGTGAGGTCTGGGGCCAGAGGGAAAGCCAGAGAGATTGCTATCTCCTGGTTTCTGAGCCATAAGAGCAAAAGGACTGTTGGCAGACGGTGCAGTCTGTTGATTGAGCAGAAGTTCATGGTTCAACAGTTCATCACGAAAATCTGCAAAAGTCATAGAAGTTTTGCGGGTGGAAATCATAATGACAGTAACAAATGAGTTGAAAGAATGGTTTAAACCACTCATAACATAGGAGATAAACTCCTCATCAGGAACAGGTTGGCCAATAGCAGCAAGTTGATCGGCATATTATTTGGCAAGCTGAAGATAAGCAGCACAGGTTTTGGAACCTTGATGTAATGTTTGAAGTTTACGCTTCAATTGAGAAATACGCGTCTTGGATTCAGAGGCATATTGAGTGGCCAAAGAGAGCCATACCTGCCGGGAAGTGTGCAGTCCATAAACAGTAGACAACACGGATTCAGAGAGATTGAGAGTAATCCAACTTAAAATGTATTGATCAGTTTTGACCCAGACAGAGTATGCCGGGTTGGAAACCATCTTGCCTTCAGCATCGGTCAAGAATTCTGGGGGGCAGGGCGTTGAACCGTCCACAATGTCCATGAGATCATGCGTTTTCAAAATTGGAACCAATTGAGAAGTCCATAGAAGATAGGTGGTGTCAGTCAGTTTGATGAGCTGGGTAGGAGTCGGAAGTGCAGAAACATTAAAAACAGAAGAAGAGGCCATTGGATACGGGAAAAAAAAAATATATATAAAGGGGTTAGCCTAGATTGGCTCTGATACCATGAAAGACTTTTGAGGGAATAGGTTTGATTAACTTAATCAAAACCTAAATGTAAATGTTGTATATATAGAGGTGTTACAAGAGTTTATGTTGAACTCTAATACTGTACATTTGAAAGTAAAAACCACCTAATCTAAGTTTGAATGATAACTAAGGATAACTGGATATGACCGTGTCTTGTGGTATGCCGTTGGAGATAACACGTGATGAAGAGTAGTCTTGAGCGTCTGCTGATGATGTGGAGCTGCTGGTTGGAGGAGGTTCACTAACAGAGGAGAGATAATGCAATTGATTATGTTCTTGACTTCGTAGTTTATTATTGAGAGTAAAATTGACATGAAGAAGGCATGTGTGGTTGGATCACCTATGCTACTACTTTATGGGTATGGGTAGCTGGTAGGAAAGGAGTTTTCCTCATGAGAAATGTTTAAAAAACATCAAGGGAGTGTTCACTTGGTGTGCGCTTGGTATTTTTCTAACACCTCCCCTTTCCTAATGGTTACTGCTCTTATAAGTAGGTGCATGCATCCCAAAAGGCAGTGGGACACGGATCCTTTCCGGTTCATTATAATTTAGGGGTATTTTTGTCTTTTTACTTTTTTTTGGGACAAAAATGCCCCTACACTATAAGGGATTGGAGAGGATCTTACTGTAGGCTGAGGTGTGGGTTCCCTCTGATCCGAATGCGTGGGAAGGCAATTGTTGTAGAATGCATCTTTGATTACTACACTTTTTTGATGAACTAGAAGTCTGGATTTGAATTTCATGCATTTTTTTCTTTTTCTTTTTTGGCTCTTTTGCTGTTGTAGATTGTAGTTCACAAAGATAGTCCAAGAGGTATACATTTTCGACGTGCTGGACCCCGTCAAAGGGTATGTATTTTGGGTGCTTTCATGAGTGGGTTGAATTAATGGAGAACCATATGCTTGTCATTTATGCATGCTGTTATATGTTGTTCAGGTGTATTTTGAGCCAGATGATGTTCTTGCTTGTATTGTGACATGTGGGGGTACTTGTCCTGGACTCAACACAGTGATCAGGGAGATTGTATGTGGCTTGTACCATATGTATGGCGTAAAGAAAGTTCTGGGCATTGATGTAAGTGATTATTAAAATCTCTACTCCTATATCTCATTGAAACCCCCTTCCCCCCAACAAAACAGAGAAAGAAGAAAACCAACTGTCACGCACTGAGGAGGAGAGGAGAGAAGTAATGGAAAGAATTTGTGATCACTCAGAATGGGAACATCCCGGAGGATAGGTTAAATAAATACCTTCCGTGTAGTTTGCATTCACAAGAATAAAAACGAAATCCGAAACACCTATGCTTTCCTTGATTAAAAATTGAGCATTATGCATCTTTTCATTTAGCCAAGTATGTAGGGCTTTCTTTTTTCCTTTCTAAAAGGGTGTTTAGGCATACGTAATGCTAAGGGAACTGGCAGAACTGCTAATGCAAGAATTATTTTCATTGTTCTCTCTTAGTGGACCTGATGGCTTTTTTGCACTAAAATATAATCAATCACGGTACACTCATAAGCATGTAATATCTAGAAAGTGGACAGGAACCAGAATATTTGTTAAAGACGGTCAAGTTTTAAAAATTCATTGGGACATTAATGGCACAGGTCGATGTAATGCCCTGCTGGTGTAGCGCATCTTTGCCATCTGGGTTAACTTGCTGATTTTCCTAACCAAAAACAAATAGATAAATAAGAACCATAAAAAAACGTTGAATGGACAAAAATGTGGTGGCCTACTCCTTTCCCATTTGACTTTAATGCCTTCCCTGGCCTGGAAGACATTTGAATTTGGAAATCATGTCAATTGCTAGTTCTTTACTTTTTCCCCTTTCTTTCATTTTGCCTTAGTTGTTGAGAGCGTAAGTTTCGAAGCATTTGAATTTTGTATCAGTTTATTTTGTACTGGATAATTTGTTGGAATCAACAATTAATGAAGTTGGCAGAATCCTTAGGGAGGATATAGGGGTTTCTCTGCTAGAAATACAATTACTTTAACCCCTAAGGTTGTGAATGATATCCATAAACGTGGTGGAACCTTCATTGGGACATCACGTGGTGGCCATGATACCTCAAAGATAGTTGACAGCATTCAAGATCGGGGGATAAACCAGGTATTTACATTGTCTTTAGTCCAGTTTGTTCATCACTTAAGATTTTGTTATATGCATTTATCCTGACCAAGACCATCCTCTCAATTCATGGGCATTAGATTCATAATCCTCTGGATTTCAGGTTTATATTATTGGAGGAGATGGAACTCAAAGAGGGGCCTCATTCATATTCGAGGTATTTAATGTTTTTAGAAATGCTAATTGATAAATGTCCTATTGTTCAAGGCCCCCCCCCCCCCCCAAAAAAAAAAGAAAAGGCGAAGGTGTCTTATCTATTGAAATGTGTAGAAAACTGATTGCCATTACCATATGCAAGTTATTGTTAACTCATGCAGGAAATCAGAAGGCGTGGTCTCAAAGTTGCAGTCGCTGGAATCCCCAAAACCATTGATAACGACATTCCAGTATGTCTCTTGGGTGTTCCCTACCTACTGGACTATCACTATCAAATATAAGAGTAATGTTTTTTTTGCACAACTCTTATACAATTTTTGTACAACTCTAATTATTATTAGGAAAATGTTAGATTTACAACACTAATACAATAACTGTACAACAATCCCTCACATGAGGGTGGGCCTCACACATTGGGGCCCACCCTCATGTGAGGAGTTGTTGTGCAGTTATTGTGATTGTGTAGTGTAAAAATCAAATCCCTTCTTCTTATTATTATTATTATTATTATTTTTTATGATCAACCATTGGGTTTGTTTTCCTATATGTGGGCCCTAAATATTCAATAGTTGATCTTAAAAAAAAGTTGTTAGAGTTGTGTAAAAGTTGTACAAGAGTTATGCAAGAAACATTACTCTAAATATAATGCTTGATTATCTGAACACTTTGTTTTGACTGCATGCTATTTCTTGCTTATACAGGTTATTGACAAGTCCTTCGGCTTTGACACTGCTGTTGAGGAGGCTCAGCGTGCTATTAATGCAGCACGTGTTGAAGCTGCAAGTGTTGAGAATGGTATTGGGGTTGTGAAGTTGATGGGTCGCTACTGTGGTAAGTTCTAGGTAACTTATCAAAAAAAAAAAAATCTGTTAATCTACGTAATTAGAGTAGTCTTCACGTCCACCAATCTTTAGGGTTTAATTTGGTCTTATTTTAGTTTTAATATTCCTATTCAATTTGTCAAAGTTCAATGCAATTATGTGTATGGGTTTATTAATTTTTGTTACTACACATTGATTAAGATGGTAAATTGCAAGATTTTAAAATACTTTTGAGCATAAAATAAAAAGTGATTGGGACTCTCGGTCTACTCTTCCCTGGTGTCCTTGCCTGTACTTGAAGTGTGTATTTCTCTTTCTTGACAGAATTAATGACCCAATGTGTTTCCGATGTCATGTGATGTGACTCTGCTAACTTTACATTGCTTTGGTGCAGGGTTTCTTGCGATGTATGCTACTCTTGCTGGCCGAGATGTGGACTGTTGCTTGATTCCTGAGTCACCCTTTTATCTTGAAGGTCCAGGTGGACTTTTCGAATACATAGAGAAACGACTCACAGAAAATGGGCACTTTGTTCTTGTCATGATTGCTGAGACCGTTCTTTCTATGGATAAGCTGGATGCTTCAGGAAACATCCAAGATGCTGGGCTATGGATATCGCAGAAAATTAAGGTGTGGATGCTAGAGTGAATGGTCTTCCCTTAATGTCACGTATGGTTTTTTTTTTTTTTTTCCTGGATATTATTGTTTATCTTCACCCTGATTAATTTGATATTACTGTTTTTACAGGATCATTTTTCCTTACCAAATAAGATGGTCGTGAACCTCAGATATGGAGGTTAGTAATATGTTCTGATATACGTATTGTGTTGCGTATGCTGTATAGATCAGTAATACACACACATACACACACACACATATATATAGAATACTCTATCCTATTATAATCAAGTGTTGCTTGTTTGGCAGATCCTACTTATATGATCCGAGCTGTTCCAAGCAATGCCTCTGACAATGTATATTGTACACTTCTTGCTCAAAGTGCTGTTCATGGAGTAATGGCAGGTTATACGGGTTTTACAGTTGGACCTGTCAATGGAAGACAGTCTTATATACCCTTCTATGTGAGTGTGCCCTTTGATGATTGTTTCCCATTCTGGTAACTTCTAATTTGATTATTACACCAACTCCATTAAGAGAACAATAAAATCTAAAAACCTGTCGAATATTATAGCACTGCAACATTCTTTTCATGTCAGTAACTGTTTATTTTCTCCTAACACTGGATTGTTGGTCTCCAGCGGATTATTGAGAGAGAGAAAAAGGTTGTGATAACTGAGAGAATGTGGGCTAGGGTTCTGTCTTCGACGAATCAGCCGAGCTTCTTGAGCGCTAAAGATGTTATTGTTGAAGACAAGAGAGAGGAAGAACCACCAACCTAGATTTTGGACGAGGAGAAAGATTCGGATAACAATGCCGTGAAGAAAGAAGTCAGCCATATGTAATTCTGTGTATGGTTACTGCCATTGTTGTAGCCTACAGTTAAAAGATTAGGAGCTGTTCCTGCCCACTCTTATTCTGTTGCAAGTGATATTTGGCCTTCCAATTCCATGGGATTTGTGTGGAAATGTTATCCCACTTGATCAAAATTTAGATATGCTAATAATATGATTTGCTTAAACCATTGATTTTTAAGGAATTTCGTATGCTGCTGCTGGTGATTTGTATTATTGTAGACCTAAACGCTTCCTAGCTTGGAAATCATGTCCGAATGGAGTTCGCTGTGTCTGTCTGCCGATGATGACGACGACATTGTGATTCAAATCCAATCCTTGCTTGACATGTACATTGTTACTGTTACGTGAATGGTTTATAGAACGTCTAGTGTTTGCTGCACAACATTTTGTACAAACTTTGCACAACAAAGGTGACATAGAAATTATTTTCAATTTTTTTACAAAGTGTGTAATGTTGTGCGGAAATTTTTAATAAATGCTAGAAGTCCATTTAAAAATGATGTGGCTTTTGAAATCACTATTGGGTGTGTGATTGATCACTGTTAAATTTTGATCAAAAGTTGATTTTAAAAACCACCTCATTTTTAATTCTACGTCAGCTTTGAATGTTGTGCAGCAAACATTACTCTTATCGAACACGCAACACGATAATTAAATTAGGATTAAACCTAAATATTTTCAAACACAAGAAAAGGCTTGAAATTAATTCTGCTTACTTTTTCTTAATTACTGACGCATATAAATAAGAAAATTACAAAGACATAAAATAGGAGATGAACTCCTACTTCTACTTTTAAGATAAACTCTTAATACAAATAAACTACTAAATAACTTCTACACCGTAGTGTTACAAATAATTACATTTTTTTTTTACTTAAATAACTATTACTATCTTTATTTAATTAAATTATGATTGCTCTTAAAATAAATTAATGCAAACTACAACGTCTATTACATGTTGTAAAATTTTACTTTCATAACAGACATGAGGAAAGGATTGAACTTGTTAGGTAATCAATTGCTTCATTTTACCGAATAATGGAAAATCTCGCGGGCACCGGCTACCAAAAAAATCTCTTCTTGAGCGAGATTATCTTGACATGGGAAGAAATGAGTTCTCCTAATTAAGCGAGGCATCTCTTTTTTATAACTTAGTTTTGGTATTTGTGGGTTTGGTTATACTTTAAAGCGAGGGAAAAACAGTTGTCCCATGAACTATTATTCTTTTTTTTTATTTATTTAACAGAAACTTTTTACAAATTGATTTGTAAAAAATTTTTTACGACCCACATATAAAATTGACATGTGTCTCTTAGCATGCGAGAATCACATGTTATTTAAATAGCATGTGCTTCTTACATACTTTTGTTTTAATAATATTAATAAAAAAAATGTAATAAAAAAACAAATATCTTTTTTATATATAGGTTGTAAAAAATAATTTTATTAAGTACAAGTTTATAGGAAATTTCTATTCTTTTTTATTTACGCTCAAACTTAAAAAATTGCCGTATAGATACATCAAACAACTATTTATTATTGAAAATGCCACTTTGTCAGCGTTGGAGGTTAAAATGAATGGAAAAGTAACCATTTTTCTATATCTTTTCCTAAATTACCTCAATTTTTTCTTAAAAACCAAAATTAAATTATGAAAATAGAGAAAAAAAAAAAAGATTTGGCAAAACTTGAAGATATTTTAGAGGATCATCTCTTTCAACCTTCATTTCATAGGTCTTTTCAAAGAGTAAAAGAAACAAAAAGTTTTTGATTAACCAAAAAAAAAAAAAAAAAATTCTCTTTTTAAATTACCATACTATTGTCAATATTTCTTCAAACCGTTGATCAAGTAAATGTTCCTTAAAATTATAAAAAATTGTCAGTCTCATTCAATGACAAAAATAATCTAAAAAGAAAAAAAAAAATTTCAGGGGGTAGCCACGCCCTTAGCCAAATTCCTTCCCTCCAAACCTCCTTATCAGCTTCACCTCAACATCCAAAAAGTCATCAATCAACCTTATTTATAAGCCCACAGACCACAACAGAGACTGCCTTGAAAAGTAATTGCGTGGGTGAGAGCTGAAAATGGGTATAAGTTTTTAGTTTTTTTGTAATTAATTGTTCTTATAATCTGTTGCTCTTTGCATGGGGGTTGTGCTTGAATTGCACCAACTAATTTACAGAAAATCCTTAATATCCTGATTCGTACGTCCTGAACTCGCAAGTGAATCAAAGAAAAGGTTGCAACTTTGCAAGGTAATGTGTTGAGCATTGACAAGCATTGCGTTGTTGGGAATAAAGAAAAGATTTTAGAGAGATCTTGAAACTATTTCTATTTCTATTTCTATTTCATTCATAATCTAACTCTTGTAGGAAGGGATCATCTTTCTTTGTAGCCTTAATCGAAACACCATTTAAGATACCAAATGAAATATTGGTGAACGTTGTAAAATTTTAAACTACGTGTACTGAAAATGACTTTAAAAACCTATTAAAAAAAAAAAAAACTTTAAAAAAATTGAATTTTCTCAAAAGAGGAGCAGCCAAACACGTCCTATTTCTCATTTTCTCTAGTCCTCCCTCCCCCCCCCCCCCCCCCCCCCCCCCTCTCTCTCTTTCTCTCTCTCTCTGAGATTGAAGAAAATGGGGATCAGATTCATTTTGATGGTGAACAAGCAGGGACAGACCCGTCTTGCCCAATACTACGAGTACCTCACAATCGAAGAACGTCGCGCTCTCGAGGGAGAAATCGTTCGCAAATGCCTCGCTCGTTCTGAGCAACAGGTCTCTCTCTCTCTCTCTCTCTCTCTCTCTAAATTTATTTTTTTATTTTCTTTCTTAGTCTGTTAGGGAGATTGGGTTAATTGAATTAGTGGGGTTAATCAAACCCAAATCATTTCCCAGATCGTACTGAATCGCTAACCTTTCGGGTAAAGCTCTTTGCTTTCAGTCTGTGTTGGAAACTCAATTTCGTGTACATGAACTGCATGGTTGTTATATTAACCGATCGATTAGGAATTAATTTCGAGTACCCAATTTGAGAGGAGGGTGAAAAGGTTTCAAAGGGCGCATGAAGGGTCTGCTTCCTTTGAATGGTTTAGAGTTCAATTGCCAAATCTTGGCAACGACGTGGTTTCATGTCCGTTTGGTCTTGAATTTTATGATTTTTTTTATCAATCAATAAACTATTATTCAGAAAAGTAAAATTATCAATGTACAGGATGATTGTGGTACCTCCTCTCAACAAATTAGAATCGAAAATTCAAAAGAGCAATGAAATCCCAGAAGGTATAGTTCTGTATACCGCCCAAAGCGTGCAACTTGTCAAACAATGAACTTAAGAACATTGATTTTAAGCGAATTCCCATTCATCTCTACCTTGTCCAAAGTATGATTATTTCTCTCCTGCCAAAATTTCCTCATAATGCAAGGAGTAAGTGTGCTGCAAATCTAACTTTTCATGCCGTCTTAGTCTCCCTTTCCAACTTATAAACACTTCTATCACGTCCCGAGGCATTGCCGTTCTCTTGCCACAACAGAAATGTGAAAGGAGATAGTCCACCTTTTCGCTAGAATTCTTGCACATGCAAGATTATTTATCAAAAAAAAAAAATTCTTGCACATGCAAGAATAACCCGCAATGATTTCCCCCCATTTCTCAAGTTATCAATCATCAATATTTTACCCAAAACAGCTTCTCATCCAAAGAACAGTAATGCTCATGCTTGGTTCATGATTGTCGAAAAAATGTTTGGATTTTGCTTCTTGGAAGGTAGTGTAGTGGGTCTTGTTTAGACGCAAACTATTTAGTAGTAGTTTGTTGTGTGCTCTGTAGGGATTCATATCATTCCTAAAAATACCATGCCTAGGAGTAGGTGAATAAAACCATCATGTATAGGAGTTGAGTACTTGCCTAGTCAAGCACTTTCTAGTTTTCTACTTTCTTCTGGTTATGTTTTGTTTTGGTTATTTATTCGTTGTTTATGCATTCTATTAGCTGCTCTCCAGTTTCTAGTAAGAATCTGTATCTGGACAATGTTAACATATTGCTTGCTATTGATAATCAGATAACCTGTTTTTCTTTCAGTAAAGTGAAGTCTTTCTTGAAGTAACTTTTATATATATTATGTCACAGCAGATGTTTATGTTTCTGTCGCTGATACATTTTGTTTCATGCTAACAGTGTTCTTTTGTTGAGCATCGGAACTACAAAATTGTATACAGGCGCTATGCATCACTTTTTTTCCTGGTTGGAGTTGACAATGATGAAGTAAGTTTCTCTGTTTAATCCATATGTTGAGATGATGTTTGCATTTTGAAACTTTTGTGGACACAGAAGAAAACAATGTGAATTATGACAATTAAAGAATCTGGGTTCTACCCTGGACATTTCTCTTTGCCTACAAATTTGCACCAATAGATCATTTTGCATAGGACTTCTAAAGTGATGTCCCTCTCACTTTCAAGGGTGTAGTTTCCATGAGATGAGAGTATTACTGACATGCTTTGATTGGATGTAGCATTTTCAACCTACATGAAAAGGAGGTGGAGGGAGACACACACACACACACACACACAGGGTTGTAAGATAACCCCATTTAAAAGGCTTTTTCATGTGTTCAAAAATCAACATTAAACTCTAAAGTACATTATTGGAAAGTTTTCTCATTTCAAACATTTCCCTAGATGTCTTTCTCAATATTGATTCCCTTTCCGTGTTGTCTATGTTGTAGAATGAACTTGCAATCTTGGAATTCATACATCTCTTGGTTGAAACCATGGACCGTCATTTTGGCAATGTGGTAAGTCTTAGTTCAGTTATTTCTGGCCAATATCCTAGGTTATTTCCTATCTCCTGAATTCAGTTTTCCTTTTAAAGAAGAAGTTGATATGGTTTTTCCCATTTCTTTCTACTTAAATTTGCAGTGTGAGCTAGACATCATGTTCCATTTAGAGAAAGCACATTTTATGCTGGAGGAAATGGTCATGAACGGGTGTATTGTTGAGACAAGCAAGCCTAACATTCTGGCACCGATACAGCTGATGGATAAAGCGTCATGAAAATTTGCTGTTTGCATCTTACTTGGGTTGTTGCCTATCGTACATTAAGCTAAAAAAAATCGTAAAAATCCTTCATTTTCTTCATGATAGTGTTTGGTTGTATTTTCTGTTGTATTGATCACATGATCTGAGGTGTGGAAGTCTCCAGACATATATAAAAGCTTGAGATTCCATTGTCATCCCCATAAGGTACAATGCGCGTAAGATAAAATTAAAAAAAAAAAAGAAAAAAGAAAAGAAAAAAGAAAAAATTGCCAATCAAATCCAAATTATTTCTAATACTACTAACTACTAAGCTTATTTTAAGCTTGAGCTTGGCTTTTAAGCCATACACGCTTTTTAAAACAAAATCCCATTTAGTGTTCCATTTAGCAATACGTTTGAAAAAAATGGCAGTTTGAAAACGTAATTTATTTTTATTTTTATACTACATGTTTTGAAACCACTAAAACAAACGGAGAATTAGGCTAGTATGGATTCCTCATTCATCTGATGGTTTCAGTTTTCTTCAAGTGGGTAAAGACAAAGGCAGAAGAATGGTCGTAGACCAAGTTGAAAATGATATTTACAAAATAAAAAATATTTAGTATTTTTACATTACAGCATTGCAGGCCAAGCTTGAGACACTCAACGGAAGGCCTGCTCTCCCTCCCCCACAATATTTCAACCAGAAAGAGAAGTGGTGACTAAATGGCCGCAGGCCTCCCGTTCTTTCTAGGGTCACTAACAGCAGTGAGTGTACCATGGAATATGTTGGCATTAGAATATTTTCCACATTTTCTGCCCATTTTAATGGGGCTTTGGAGGGATTGAACCACAAACTGGGTGATTGCCCCCCCTGCCTCGCCCTTCAGTTGATGACCCCTCTCTTTCAAGAAGAGCTTTCTTTCATCTGGAAGCTCAATGTGATCGCCATCAATCACAGTCCAGTTTTCATACAAAACCACATTTGGTATTAGCTGCATAGGATTCAGATTTAGTCAGCTCACTTTTATTGAATTATAAAAGAATATACTGTGGTTTTATGTATTGAAACGAGTAAGAAACCTTGTGGTAGATTCTTGGATTCTGAACTGCAGCTAATGGTTCCAACCCCAAGAGAAAATGGTTAATAAAAACCTGGATTACTGCTGGGATTATCTCCATACCACCACTGCCGCCAACTACCCCTGCCAGCTGATTATCCTGCCATGGTAAGATACGAAGTGAGGTAAGTGCAAAGGATACAATCTAATGTAGGTGAAGGCACTCTGCTTGATGACAATTTTGGCAGGGGATTTAGAGCCTGTTTGGGATTGCGTTGGAAATAGAGCTCTTTGTTTATAGAAAAATCTTGAAATAGCTTTTTAGAAAAAACATCTTTTGAAGTGGCTTTTATAGAGCAAAAAGGTACAAAAAAGTGCTTTCCAAGTTTTTTTTTTATCGAACAAACCGATTTTTGTTTGGCACAACTTTTTATGTATTAAAAGAACTTTTTAAGCTCTTTAACGTAATTTTAAACAGGCTCTTAGCCCTCAGAGGGCAGACTGCCGTAGTATTGAGAACTGATTACTTTGCTGCAATCAGTTTTAGAAGAAAAGCTTCAAGGGAAACAACATATTTTTAGCTGTTTTAATTTCTTTACCTTGGTAACAATGATTGGAGCCATGGAAGATAATGGTCTTTTATTTGGTTTGATAAAATTTGCTGGAGCAGGAGGGAGTTTATCTGGGGTAATCTCTGTGGGCGTTGAGAAGTCATCCATCTCATTATTCAGCACAATCCCAGTGGAAGGAGAGAGCACCCCAGCTCCAAAAGGAAAATTTACTGTAGTGGTCATTGATACTGCATTTCTATCTGCGTCCACAATGCAGAAATGACTGGTTCCGTGATCTCTCAGCTGACTCCACCTGAAAATTATAGGCTAAAACTGTATTTTCAACCAGATGGGGAAGGGGGAAGATCAAATTTACGCGAATAAGATAAACGGACCAAACCTGCTCATATAGTATTCTGGAGGGAAAGTGGTGTTGTCGAGTATCTTTTCCTGAATTTGCTTCGCAAAAGATGGCGAGAGCATGTCAGATACATATTTACTCACATCAACAAAATTAGGGTCACCCAAGTTCATTCGGACAGCATACATGTGTTTCAGTGCTTCAACCAGGCGATGTACACCCAGATTTCCATTGGCAGCATTGGAACTTCCATAGCTGTTAAAAATGTTTAGAACCTGTTTTTACCAATGTTTAATAGTTAATTAACACATATTCTACCGCTTGGCAAACAATTGAAGAAAGAAATCCTCTGAAAATGGATGTTGCAGTCCTTTAATTACACAAGAACATGAGGACAAGAAAATATTATTTACCAGAGAAAGGCCGACTGTTCCACTTGAAGGAGGTGGCATTCCAAGTATTGTGTAGCCCATCACATTCGCCGCCATTGCAGCTTTTACTTCCACTTTATAATTCCTCAAATCCTCCATTGTCAAAATTCCACCTGCCTCTCTCACATCCTTCACTAACTTCTCACCAACAGTTCCATCGTAGAAAGCTTGAGGCCCCTGCTCTGCCACAGCCTCTAAGCTGCGGCCAAGCTCCACATTGTAGCATGTATTACCCGCTTGCAACAACTTCCCGTTTGGTGCAAATACTTGACTTAAACCTGCGTCGTTCAAGATCAGCTTTGCATGCCTAGTTATGTGCTGTCCGAGATAAGGAGCAATCACAAATCCTTCTTTAGCTAGTTTTATGGCAGGTTGGAATAAAGTCCTCCATGCCAAACGCCCGTGTTGCAACCAAGCTTCATGAAGGCCAGCTATCTCTCCAGGAACTCCCATTGCAAGTGCACCAAAAGCTTTGGATTGGGGATTGTTCTCATACATATCCTGCTTTTTACAAGCAGCAAAACAAAATTTGTCATAAACTATAGTGAAAGAAAATAGCAGACATTAACAATCAAATTAAAACACAAAACACTCAAAATTATTTTCATCTTTACGTCACATCACAATTAAAAAAAAAAAGGTATCTAAAAAGTTGTCAAACGAACCCAGAACTTTTTTATGTATTGGACTCACTTCAATCTTGGGGTCCAAAATTTTAGCTGAAAGAAAGAAATGTGAACCTGTGAAGCAGCTAAGGGGGCAGTTTCCCTCATGTCAAAAGCTTGGGTTTGTGAGGTTGAGGAAGACCGGACAATCATGAAAGCTCCGCCGCCTATCCCACTAGCCATCGGGTTAACGACTCCGACGCACAATGCGGTTGCCACTGCAGCATCAACAGCATGCCCACCCTGCCTAAGAAAGGATGCGCCAATTTCAGAGCATCGACCATCATCAGCAGCAACAACACCCTTATCTGACTCAACAATGTCAGCATCACTGCCACCAATCCTCTTATCATACTTGTTTCCTCCTCTCAGTACCAAAGAACTTAAGTCGCCACTGAGAATAAGGCATACAACTGAAACGCAAACAGTACTCCCATAGTTAATTCTAGTACACTCCTATGACCATAAACTGGCAAAACACAAGAAAATATAACATAAGAGAGGATAGCATATATATGAGGACAGCCACCATTATCTAAATTTCTAATGTGAACCACATATCCCAACAGATACTTATCATGAACTGTATGATTCCAGACTTTGGGCTCAAGCCCGAAATGGGGGGAAAAAAATGGAAATTTATGGGACTTGAACTATATATCTTTGGATCCCTCCAAATTCAGCTGTGGGTTGGTGTGAACTGATTATGGTAATTTCATTTTTGAGCAAAAATTGAATCACCTGAAATACCAAATACAAACCATGATTCCACTCCAAGATCAAATTCTTTCTCTTGACCACCCCTTAGATAACATGCATGGTGCTAAAGAGTCTAGCCAATTAATGGTTCAAGGCCAGGGCCACGAACACTAGCTCTAATGAAAGCCAAACATGTTGGCGTTGCAGTGACAATCAAGGAATCTTAAGACCAAAAGAAGGGATAGAGGACATGGTGTATACTTTCCTTGGATATCTACGCACCGAAACTCTCTCAGATAGAGGAATTGTGGCAAACCCAGATGAAAGAAAATTAATTAGATTAAACCCAGAAGAAGGGAGAAGAGAAACTGACTTGTAGTGGTTAGAAATGCAAGAAGGAACCGCAGAGCCTTGCTCCAACTCCTCTTTTTGTTATCTGCCAAGCCATGATTGCCCAAAAGTGGAGCTTCCATGCCCTGTTGCCCCATCACTCTGTCCCTCATCACAGAGAGAGAGAGAGAGGAGAGAACAGGTAGATTGGTAGTTGTAAATTGTATTGGTAGAACAGTGGTTGGTGAGTTTGTCGTTGGTTTGGAACTCATTTGTATTTATACATATAAATAAAGATGAAGGGTCAGGTGACAGTGCCATGCGCCAATTCTTTTTTTCTTTTTCTTTTTCTTTTTCTTTTTTAGGAAGAGCGAATCTGGTAACAGCATGTCATGCATCAACTTGGTCAGGTTTGAGGCCAAATTCAGAGTCCAACAGGGATCAGGTTCTTTTCCTCACTGACCAATTAATTGAAGCCACGTGAGCTTGCAGATTTTATTTTTTTTTGTCCATTTCGCTGGCAATATTAGTTCTTTCTACTTGGTGAAAAAAGCCCAATCATAGTAAATACGTCCTGCATGATCTCACGACAAAATAGAAAGAAATGGTCAATTGTTTCCTCCAATTTCGATTCCTTTTCTTTATTGAGTGCCTCATTTGCCTTCTTGATGCTTGTTTCATGGCAACACCTTCTTTTCTTTTCTTTTTAGGAGATGGTAAAATTCTTTTTAATTTTTTTAGTCAACTATGGACTCTATTTTTTTTTCTGATTCACACCAGAATTTTAGGGTATGTTTGCTAGCGAATTTTGGGGAATTTTTTTTGTTTAAAATTTGAAAAAGTATTTTGATGTGATATAAAGGTAAAAATAATTTATGTATTTTGATGAATATTTTACATTTTGAATTGTTAATGTTTTTATCTTAACAGAATTTTCTGTTTTTGAGAAATTAAAAGGAAAAATGAGACAAATATAGTTGGCAATGACGTTATTATTTTTTTTGCAAACGAAGCATTCCCGGAAAAGAAAAACAGTATCCATAGGTAGTTCTGCTTGTTGAATAACATAGTTATCAATCCAAACCAAAAAAGAATTGTCTTTTCAGAAAAAAAAAAAAAAAAAAAAAAAAAAAGGACGAAAAATCCCAGATGAGTTGGTGGCAAGTGATAGAGAATATTCAGGCCGGCTATGCAGCTATGTTGCCCAAATCATCACGAAAGAGACCAAAAAAGATGGAGAGGAGAAAAGTACTAATTAGTTTAAATAGTCGGGTCTGCCAATTTTATTTTATTTTTATTTATTTTTTTCAGTAAGAGAATGAGAAACTTGTTTAGAAAGAGTTTTATTGATTTGACAGAACAGCTAGCCATAGACTGCCTTTGTCAAAAGAGAGAACGTATGTATGAAGTTTCTAGAGAGAGGAGAGAAAAATTGTGAGCTTTGTTCGCCCTGGGAGGGGGGAGGTGGGTGATCTCTTCTCCATACCTTTAAGGCTGTTGGAGCTTTTGATCCTCCCGGTGCTTGAACTGGTGGAGGTTGTTGATTTTTTTTCTTTTGTTTTTCTATTGTTTCTTGTTGTAAGCAAAAAATTTTAGGTATTGGCCCGTGAAGAACAGTTGGTGTTGGTGGATTTCCGATAAAGGTGTTTTCAAAGTTAGATCTATAATTCTCGGCTGATTTTTTCTTCGACAAGACCTTCTAGTTGCGGTCGTCGGCCTTTTTCGGTCAGGATGGTACTCAATGAGACTGTGCGGTTCGCTTCTATTCGGTGCGTACGGGTCTTTAGCTGTTTTGTTTTTGTGCGTGTGGATTACAGCTTGCTTCTCTAGTCTCAGAAGGTGTCGAATGTCGATCTATGTTCCTGAAAGTCGTCCATCATAGGGAGGTTTCCAGAGAAAATGCATGCTTTACACGCGCCAACTTCGGCGATCTTCTTTTCTCGGTGCTGTGTTCTAGGATTTTCTGTTTGTTGTTTTTATGTAAATTCTTGTCTTTGATCATAGTCTACCGTTTGGTAGCTGCTTTAAGTCGGATTTTTCCTGGCTTAATGGGTAGAAATTCTTTATCTCTAGTTCACTAACTTTGGCCTTTGGGCACTGATTTCGACTTTGGGCTTAGCGGTTGTATCTGGTGCTTTTGTTCTTTGTAATGGCTTTCTGGTTGTGTAACCCCTTTGGGGATTGATTCTCAGTAAAGAAGAAGAAGGCACTGTGTTCAAAAAAGAAGAACTAGCCATAGGAGACTTATGAATAGTTGGTCGTTAGAAAGGAAAAAAGGATTATATATAAATCCTTTTCAAAGAGTCATTGATGTGTACCTGGGATTTTCTGGAGGTCTGTATGCCGGATGCATTATTATATACAAACAAAATCTTGGGATCTTTCAGAAAATATTAACCATGAATTTGTAATTGAGGGACTGAGCAGGCTTGGACTGGTAACAGACAAAGCCTATTTTCAAATATATTGGAGAAAACTTCTACAACATGTTAACAGGGGCTACAAGATTTGATGTCTCTATGACTCTATTTCTCTCCATTTAGTCCTCTAGTATGCACCACTTACCAATCCTCTCAAAATTATATCCTATGCGTTAAGTTACCTGAAACCCAAGATTTATGTAAGAAAAAATGATTAGGGCCACACAAAAAAAAGGGCACTTTTAGGCTGTACAAGGAACGCCTCACGACTGCCAGAACACGTCGGGGTCACTGCTATACAATGAGAAGTCTTGGATTTCCTGGTTAGCCGCATGGCAATCGATGAGTCGTGCTTGGATAATTTTACACAGCACTAATCCAGAAGGAAGCATCCACCATTCACTTTCATCCCTGCATTTCCCACCAACACAGAAAAGTTTCGGACTATGATTAGTTGAGCAGCTACATTCACTATAACTGACAACCATACAATCAATTATTGCCATGTCAGCTTGTACGAGACGAGCTACTTACACGCTAAAATTCCAGGACTGAAAGTTTAGATGCTTTTTAGTTGAATGGGTAGTATAGTGAAGTAAACCACACAAGAAAGCAACTACCTGTTACAAGAGGAAATATGTTCAAGAGTATTAGAATCGTAAAAGTAACATTTAGTGTATCTTTATGGTAGCATACTAAATAGCCAAAAGCAATCAGAAGAATCCTAGGCTGCATTTGGTATACATAGAAGCAGTTTCAGCAGTCAATTGTACTTGTTTACAATAACATTAATGGATGCAAAATCTTTGGTTATCCAATTTATTTTTGGCATAACGTGCCTTAGTGCAATGTAGGCGAGGCCCCTATTCGTCAGACAAAAAAGCATCCATCACTTCAACAGCAGTCAGAACATAACCATTTGGTCAAGACAACTAATCCCATTCATTTTCATAAACAATCTATTCTAAAATAACCAAAAAAGTTAATTATCATGCCACTAGCATGGTGATGAATATCATATTAACAAAAAGAAATATCTTCCTGGAATTAAAAAGAAAAAAAAAATTTAAGGATTAGAAACGACTGGAAAATTTCTGGAACACCCTATATGACTTTGTGCATTCATTATTTTCAAGTTCTTTATTGAATACTGAAAACATGGTTGACAACAACTTACAACATTGATCAAGGATGTGATATTCCACAGAGCATATACACGAGCAAGACCTGCCGACCGCCTAGGTCCATGACTAAACAAAGCACTGATTCCAGCTGGGAAGGGAAATATAAGGCCAAGAGGAAGGACAAACAGAACTAAAAGGAAGTCCAACAGCGAAATAGAGTACATTTGTAGCAAAGTAAGAAGGACTAAACTAAAATCTCCTAGTAGTATTATAGAGAGGACCAAACCAACTAGATCCTGCAAAAATGAGAGAGAGAGAGAGAGAGGATTAAAATAACATTCAAAAGAAACAACCGGATTTTATAATAAGGAAATTATTATTATAAAAGCATTTTAACTACCTGATGGCCGACAGGTTTGGTATTATAAACTATGAAAGAGAAGGGAAAACATATAGCCTTCTTCTGTTTAAGCATCCGTAAGCTCTTGGCATGTAGAATCCCTCCAAAATTTCTCTTGCACGTCATTGAATGCTCACCGACTCTCAAATCAACAAGTGGATCAACCATATGAATTCTGTGCAAACTGAAAATTGCCGAGGAATGAAAATTGAACATAACAACTTATAACCAGAAACAACAAAGTAAATCAAAATCAAATTGTTACCATGAATGTTGCTCGGGTAGCGATGAAGTATCTTGACTTCCAATTGATGGCTGGGCACTTTCATTTTCAATAGCACATACCAGAAGTCCAAAGTGGCAATATCCAGAAGCTGTAGGCTGAAACCAAGCGAGATCAACACGTACACGATATGTACTTAAAGTAGGGTTTGCATGGGTTTCAAGCCAGCTTATAACATGCCCAAAAGATATTTTTAGGTGTCCACGGTGAACTAAGCGTAGTTGAGCATTTAGACCCGCCACAAGTCGATACCATATGGTAGGTGGAATAGACTGAAAGGTGATCAAACGTAAAAATCAACAGAATCCATTCCATGAACTGCACCAATACGTGATATATGGGTGCAAAAACTAAATAAAGGGCAGCTTAGAACTTTATGGAAGCCAAACCTGACTCATAAGGCTGGTAAGAGTATTATCACTGTGTAGAGAAAAAGGAGCCATGTAACTTCCATCTCCTCCAAAAACTAGAGTCATTGGAAATCTCTGATGAAGACGAGGAGGAAGATCAGCTCTCTTTTCATCCCCACCAAGGAAAAAGTCCACATAAGCAAGCATCAGATCAGAAGTTGCAGCTACCTGTAATATAAGACGATAAACATTAACACGAGAATTGTTGATCCATTAAAAAGGTATTCTGTCAGGCAAACAGATGATTGCTAGCAAGAGCTCATCAGCACAATACAAATTTATATACTAATGAGGTAGACACATTAAACAGTTATTGAGTTGTTGAGCTTTGTTAGAATTTGTCAAGTATGAAGATTGACAATGCCATAGCAGAAATCTTTGTTTTTGTTCACAAACATGCAGAAAGAGTTATGTTGCCTCATCTACTTCCAGAGGTTTTGTGGGCTTGGTACGTAATATTATTCAAGAATGTAAGTCCTGGATATAGTTTCTTAATAAAATTTCTAAATCTACCAAGAAGAAGATAGACTTCCTTCACAAAAGATAAATAAACCTTTTATTGACTTCCAAACTTTAAAATCCAACAAAACAGTCTGGTAATTTGAAAGTAGAAAACCTGGAGACAGGTAATAATGCTGTGCAAAACAAAAACAATATATTTTGTAGGTATTAACATCCTAAAACCTAATTAATTCCTAAGAAAGCTATATTTATAAATGTAAGGAAAAAATTGGAATAGATTTTCTACAAAAATTAACCTTAAGTCCTTCATAGAGAGCACGTGAACGACAAGAACGTAGGCATGCATGATCATATTCTGATCGAACAAATTCACGAAGTTGCTGTAATTTCTTTTTTCGACACCGCTGTAGCCATGACCATGCAAGCGGATAAGCAAGGAGAGAGAGAATGCTGTAAACTGATCCTTCCCACCACTGGTAAGCAGCTAAACCATTGATCTCATCCACAAATCTATTGAATGCATCCTCATAACTGCCATGAAAATGAAATAATTAAGCAACGTTATTATTATAAATTAAGACTGCAAGATACAAAGCTATGAACAAAAAAAAACTCAAATCTTTGTACACAGTAGTTTAATCATGGCACAAAACTAGGTGTCATGTTCAACGGAAATGTAACCACCAATTCGTTGTACATCAGAGAAGAGAGCTTACACAATCTCTTTTACTTGTTCAGGAGGGGAGTGAGGTAGATGCCAAGCTTCCTTGAAAGTATTTGGCCCCATGAAGTACATCCTATGCACATGACTCTGCAATTCCTCGGCTCTATTTGTTTCCAAGACCTAAAAAACAAATTATCACCTTTAGAACAATGTGTGACCAGCCGCAGCAGACTCCATAAGTTGGTGTATATTTGATCAGGCATGTCAGACGAGAAAGCATGACTTGCAAAAGGAATAAATTGGAGGCAGACCTCGTTCAACGACTCTAGAAACGGGAAGGAGTGATCTATTCGAGAAACAGGTTGAGCAGGAACAAGGGCTGGTATTTCGTCTCCACCAACATATTTCATCCGTGCAACACTAAGCACTAAAGCTAACAGGATGAGGATACCCAAGAGAATAAGACCAAATAACCATGGTCCACCAAATGTGTATACCAATTCCTCAAGTGCTGTATAACAATGTGGCATGTGAAATCTGTCAGAGATGCACTTGTATGGACAAGGAGTCTCAGTAACACCGCCTGTTGAAGGATAGAAATGAGATTTAAGCCACTGAGTTACCCACAGAAATAGATCTTGATATTTCATTACATGATAAAACCATCGCATCGAAGGTGGAATACAGAGAAAAAAAAATGGAAGCAAAAAACTTTTTATCACACTCGATGACAATTTCCAAATTCTCAGGAAAGAAATTTTTTTTTTTTGCAAGTGAAATTCTCGGAAAGATATATTCTGATAAAACTGCTCAAAATAAAGCTTGAACAAATATAATGTCATCCTTTTGCACACAGAAGCGAGCAGGAGTAAATATTTAGAGATACCTCGAACGGTAGTATATATGGCACGATGTGGAAGCTCATACGATGGGCAATGACGACAAAGGGCTCTATCAGACCCACTGACATTCTTAAATGTGCCAACAGGGCATTCCTGCAGCACAATTTGCTCATATGGTAAACAAAACATGTATAAAGTTAAAAGAAAAAAGAAAACCTTAATTAACTCTCACTGAGGAGAAGATATAAAATATGGACTGAACTATCTCATCAACAAAATGATATATATGGATCTAGCTACAGTTGCAAAAGTCTTTTCATCAAATAATTCAAAGCAATCAACCAAACTTGAAGTCAACAGAGGTTTTGAAGCTATGGTCACTACACTAAACATATTCAATAATACAAGATATATTTTTTTAAACTCCGTTTTAGACATTATACAATTGCTAATACCATATAGACCTAAAAAGAAGTCCAAAAATTACATGGAATGATGATGGGAAATCTACCTCACAAAAGATACCATAAAGCCCTTTTGGGCAGACCTTCCCAGTAACAGTCCCGTTTTCCCCAGAACGACCATGACCTCTACCAATTCCTCCCCTGCAAATAAGGAAAAAGGAAGGAAAAAAAAAAAAGGCTCAGAGCCTGCCTGATTTCGCGAAGACCAAACTGGGGGTAATACTGAAGAGAAAACCAGATCATCACAATGTCAAAAAAGCAAGAGGATTTAGTGATAGCAAACCAAGAAATGATTGGTCTTCTCTTCCATGAGTTTGTAAACTAATCACCGAATGTAGTAAAGACCTCATTCAAAGAATATTTATGGTGAGAAATATTACTTGGAAAAAAGCACATGCAATAGAAGCATCACAGAAGAGAATGATACTATGTAAGAGACAGTTTTTAGGCCATGATGACAACGAATTGGCACAACCTGTTCATTCATCAGATATATTATATATTACAAACAAAGATTAAATACAAACCCAGCATAAATGGTTCCTTTCACACTTGCTATGGGTAGATATGCATCCCCAACTGGTATATCTGACCAATGAAAGTGAATTCTTCCACCACCACCACCACCACCACCGTTGGGACTACCACGTCCTCCAGCAGTTGAGATCATAGAAGAATCACCAAGTGCCAACGAATGAACGAAAAAGAGAATAGTTCCACCTGATCCACCCCCAGATCCTATGTTTGAACTGGTCATACCATCTTGCTTTCCGATATCTTCTCCAAAGCTTTCTCCATCAGCTCTAAGTGAACCATTGAGATACAAACTTGACAATGAGTGCTCTATTGAACCCATGACTGTAAACATAAGAGAATATATAAGGCTATGATTATCTATCCAGGAAATACATTATAAAAACCAACATCTAATTTGAGCATGAAAATCAATACTAAGAGGCAAAAAAGGTCATTGGACTTGAAAGGTACTAAAAAAAATGATAATAGTAATGTTAATCTACTATCAGAATGTGTACACCAGCAAAAAACAAAACATTGAGACCATTTTTTTGTGGGGGCAATCTGTAAATGAGTGGTAGTTGAAGGGGGCTAAGTGTAATTAACCATTTTTTTTGTTGGTGTCATAAGACCATTAACATAGGATCGATGTCTGTGTGCCTCAAGCTAACTTCAAGCTGATGCAGGACAAACAATAATTACCAGAATCACAGAATGAAAGTAGGAGAAAGTAGGGGGAAGAAGCTAAAGGGGAGAGAGAAAGACGAAGCTATGGGGACAGAAGAAGCCAAGGAGATAGAGGGAGAGAGAAGGATCAATTCTTCAAATTTTTTTACTCCATTAAGTTTGCTTCCTAAATGGAGTACAAATTACACGTAAAGAGACTCACTTACTAAACCCTTGGAAAACACCCATTTATTGAATTACAAAAATACCCTTGACTCTTAAAAATTACTAATGTTAGGTGGACCAATATTTCATGCTTGCCTTTTGCATCATTCTTTCCTGGTTAGAAAAAACTCGACCTCAAGTTTTGAAATGCTGAAAGATTAAAAACATATGCTCACCCAAGCCCCAAGTTTTGAAAAGGAAGGTCCAATCCGCCTTGGTTTGAAACATTTTTTTTTTTCAACAAATCCCTGTTGTCATGCATTGCTGTCTCTCTCATTATTTTCCTTCTGTATTTGACCCCTGACCAAGGGAACACAAATAGACACTTGATTATTTGTCTTTCGCACAGCATCAGTGCACGAACTGGAGCGTGGATGCAGCACGGCTAGGAGCAGTTCGGAGTCGCAGTTGTCGGCGGAGGCTTTGGCGACAGAGACGACACAAAGGCAGGTTGGGTGCGGCAGCGCTAAAAACCATCCTCGTGTTGGTGAAACGATGGCAATGATCTCTACATTGGAGTGAGCAGTTGAAATGAGACCATTTGGGCCATGAGCTGAATGAGACAAGTGAGACACGGTGGGATGTCGAGTGTTTGGGTTGCAGAAACTATGCAAAGGAATCTATCTAGGTTGATGACGGCAGGGTGGTGATGGATTTGGTTGATGGGTAGAGGCCAGTGGGTTGCAACTATCGGTGGTGGTCCGTGGCTCTAGGCTGGCTGGGCTCCGATGGGTGGATGTTGTGGGGATGAACTTACCTAACATAATCTAGGACGACACCCATTTATTGAATTACAAAAATACCCTTGACTCATGAAAATTAAATACTAATAACCCATTTGTTAATATGACCTAAATAAAATTAGGTGGACCAATATTTCATGTTTTGCCTCTTGCATCATTCAAATTGGCATCAGAGCCTCTGCGATTGTTTTCTACCAACAATCACGTGATTTGATATACCATAAGCTAGCCACACCCCTGCACCACCTTCATTTTCGTCAACCACAAAAAGTTTCATCAACCACACAAAGCCACACCCCCAAAACCCGGTGTCTCCGTCAGTCACATAAAACCCATATTGGCAAACCATTCTTTAACCGCAACGCCATCTAACACCCACGTCGAAACCATCAAAAACACCCAACCACAAACACCCCACTGTTAGCGTACCGTCCACCACAACGCCCATCGCAATAACCCCACCCACGCTGGAACCCACCACATTCTCAATTACCGAGGTCTTAAAAAAAAAATGCAAGGCTGCTGAAATTCCATCCGCACAACATCCACCCATTGGAGCCCACCCAACCTAGAGCCACAAACCACCACCGATAGTTGCAACCTACCCCATCACCCACCTACGGCCGCTACGCATCATCCAAATCCACCACCGGCCTGCTGTCATCCACCTTGACAGATTCCTTTGCACGGTTTCTGCCACCCAAACACCTGACATCCCACTGCGCCAGACCACCGAACCACAGCACCTCACCTGTCTCTGTCAGCCAACGACCTCATTTTAGCCTCCCACTCCGATGTAGAGATCACTGGCCATCGTTCTGCCAGCACGAGGACAATTGTAGCGCCACAATACTCAACCTGCCTTTGTGTTGTCTCTACCACCAAAGCCTTTGCCAGAAACCATGGCTCCAAACCGCACCTAGCCACACTGCATCCATGTCCCAGTTTGTGCTCCCATTGATGTTGTGCGAGAGACAGGAGTAAAAGAGAGTTTGTTTGTGTTCCCTTGGTCAGCGGTCAAATACATCAGTAAATAATGAGAGAGACAACAAAGAGTGACAACAGGGATTTGTTGGAAAAAAAAAAAAATTTGTTTTGGACCGAGGCGGATTGGACCTTTTCAAGACTTGGGGCTTGGATCTAAAATTTTCTGAGCATATGTTTAATATCTTTCAACATTTCAAAACTCAAGGTCGAGTTTTTTCAACTAGGGGACAATGATGCAAGAGGCCAAGCATGAATTAGTGGTCCACCTAATTTTATTTAGGTCCTATTAATTAAAGGGTTCTTAGTATTTAATTTTCAAGAGTGAAGAGTATTCTTGTAATTCAATAAATGGGTGTTGCCCAAGGGTTTAGTCGTCAGTCTATTAAGTGTCTTTTGTACTCCAATGGAGGAAGACTTGATGGAATAAAAAAATTGAAGAATCGATTCTTATCTTTCCTGCTCTCCCCCCGACCTTCTCTCTCTCTCTTCCCCCTACCTCTCTTTCTTTCTTCTTTCCATGGCTTACCCCTTGCTAACTTCTTTCTCTCTTATTTTTTAGCTTCTTTCTCCTCTTTTGCCCTAATTTCACACGTGTATTGTTGTGATTATTGTTTCATCACAGATATAAAGCATGTTTTGCAACATGAAAACTATACCTCACAAGTGACCCTTAAACTAATGATCCTGTGGGGCCCCTGAGGCAGCAGGATGTGTGAGTAAAGAATAAATAAGACAGAGAAATGTATATAAATAGGCCTTGGCTTCAGACCTCTAAAATGGCACCTAATACAACATTGCTTCATTCTCATCTAGAGTACAGAGCATAAACAGGAAGAAAATTGCAGACTGAACACATTCAAATACTTACCAATAATACCACCACCAGTAGTTGCACCACCAAGGCTATCATTTCCACTACCACTACCAAGCTCACAGGGCAGATCAGTATCTCCATATGCAACACCACCATCGATAAAATTGCCAAGATAATATCCATCCCCGCCTTTGCCACCATGTCCGCCACCACCACCAAGACCATTATCAAAAATTCTTCCTTTACCCACCCCACCAGTGCAGCCTGCACAAAGTCCAATAAAGCAATAAAAGAATCCACAGAACATAATGTAACTTAGAATACATAGCCAGTTAACAATGAAAATTGAATTTTTCAGATGATGTGATAAAGTCAAGAATTAGAAAACATGTTTCCAAGGAAATATATTCTATTTGTCGGTTATCGAAAATTCAAGTGGCTGAAGTTGGAGCAGTTACTTTCAAAGTCACCAAAAGTAAAGCAATGACTGGAGTGGGAGAGTCAAAGTCAAAAATACGATTCCTCACTTTTTTTCTCTCACTCAAATCTACATAAACTTGCCGGTCATTCATTGTGTCAAAGTTTTTAACAAAAGAGGCAAAAATCATACCCAGCCCAGATGCACTAATCACTCCAGAAGATTGGACAACCACAGTTCTAACCCAGTGAAAATGAACAACAGATCCTGTTATAATGCCTTCAATGATGATGTCTTCAACCCTACAGATCTGCAGCAGCAAGCCAAGTCAATCATTTGTCAGAAACACAAAGTCCTCACTCTGATTCACAGCACATGAGCCACTCGCTAATTTGATCAAGATAAGTACTTAGTGCTCAATCTGGCTAATGGAACACCTGAAGAGTAAAGGGCAGCGTAGAGTTCACATTACAATCCTCAGGTGGATGAAGTAGTTCTACAGGGCAATCTGGGAGTTCACAGTAGAGCCGCGGAGTCCTATCAAATTCAAAAGAATGAATATTAAACTGAATAAGCAATGCCAGCATTGAGCACTATGTATGATATAACTTACATATCATTAATACTGCCATTCTCCAAGGGACCACGCAGAACAGATCCAGGTCCAACCTTCATGTTATAAAGAGAGGATTGACCACATGAGCAAAGGGTAAAGCTACATGGTAAATTTTAATTGCTGTGGAGTTATAGTTACAAAATACCAGATTTCAGAAATCACAACAAGAAACAGTTAAGAACAAACTGGGAAAAGAATTAAACTGAAAAACATATATAGAAATAAAAGAATGTATGTATGCACCACTTTCCAAAATAGAAAACAAAGGGGTAACTTATGCCAAAAATTATCTCAAAAACGCAAAAATGTCCAGATATGATATAAGCTTTTCCAGCGATTATCTCCTAAAACTAAACCAACCAGTGAAACTAACCAATAATTTTTTTAAGAAAAGTTGCACATTCAAAACTACAAGAGGAACCTAATACTTACTTTGACACTAAAAAATAATGATAGAATCAGACGTTGTGCTTCAATCAGATTTCCTGGTCCAGACAAATTCAAATAACCTTGTCCATGAACTCCCAAATTTGCATTAGAATGTATCACCGAGGATCCCTGGCAAACAAATATGGAAACATGATTTCTTACGTGGAAGCAACGTGAAGCAAGGTTCTATAGTTAACAGAAAAATATTGAAGATTAAGTACCTTGAGAACTACTAAATTGCTGGCCTCGAGCAAGGACGTTGCCACGAGTGAATCGACACCACCATCTATAAGCATTTTGGAATTCCACATCAAATGCATCTTTACAGACATTCGAAGGGCTCCATATATCTAAATATATTTGGGAGTAACAAGAAGATCAGCATATCACTAATAAATCCATGATAAACATTTGACAAAAGAAGAATGAAATGCAAAAAGATTGAAGCTATTCCACATGGCAACAGAGGCAATGTTACAAAGATTATGCAGAGATAAATATGCCTTAACAAGGTTATATCATTCGGCCGGCATAATAAATATACCGCCACAGCAGGAGTATGAAAATAATAATTGTAAAATGGACTTTTTTTATGGGAAAACACAGAGTGGAACATTATCACTAAAAAGAAAATCCTGAATCAAAAATCAAAATCAGAAAAAGGTGAGCCAAAAAAAAAAACATGCTTCTCACTTGCCTTCACAACAGAGTCACTCATCAAAAGCTCTTCTGCCATTAGCTCAAACTCTGATGTAGCAACATGTGCAAGCCCAAAGGTCAACACTGCGCCACATGTTAAATGAATTTGCCCTCGAACCTGTAAAATGCATTATTATTTTAAATATAAACACATTGACAATGACTACTTACCTCAAAAAAATGACAAAACTAAAGATGACCATAGTTTGCTTAGAAATGTTGTCCTGCAATTGCCTCATTTACACTCTCCCCAAAGCTCCTACCACATATCAATTTAAACTAAATTTTCTCCCCCTATTCCACACAGTGTACCTTTCTCCTAAGAAGAGTTCTATGAAACAATTTGGATCAACGTTTGCATATCACATTACTCAATAACCAACTTAAAAGCATTCATATGATACTTGCAGGTATTGTTAATAGATTTGATCTAATCCTTCAGGCGTCTGAATGTCTAATAATTTAAAATATCTTAGCTTGCTTCCATTAGATTGTAATACCCTTTTTGATAAGTAAAAAAAAAGAGAGTAAGTATTACAACCATTGGATGAGCATCTTTGACAAGAAGCAAATCATAATGTGACAACCCAACAACTACAAGACTGAAGTGCAGCCCCCCCAAAATATATATATATATATATATATATATATATATATATATATATATATATCATTCTTAATACTAGAAAGAGTAATGTTTACGGAGCAATGCTAAGTTTCTGTCTTTCTGACAACCATCTCGAGCTACCATGCTAAGTTTATCATTTAATATTCATAAATTGAACCGCTGATATGTAAATGTTGATATGTAAATGCATAATTAGAAGTCTTCCGGGGAAAGAAACAACTTTGTCTTAGCAGAAACAAATCAATCATCACCTTCATAGGAAATAAAAACAGAATACATTAAAATAGGGTCACTATATGTTTCTTCAATGACCTGAACTCGACTCCAGAACAAAGGAACCAAAGCCTTGGCATGATTTTCAATGTAAACATTTGTCCAAAGTGGCTGTTTAGGAAACTCTAACAAAAGTGTGTCAGTCGTTGTGGACATATTGTGATTGCTGACAACAAGAATCCGAGGTACAGCATCATAATATGTCCCCGCAGCACCTGAGTTTTCAGGACAGCCTAAACTCCTTCCTCCTGCAAACAAAATGGCAAGCACGAGATAAAATACATGTGGTTGTATTTCTTGCAAATGATAAATTATCCCAACCAATATGGCGACACAGCTCCTCTTAAGTAAGGAGAAAAAAGGCAGCAAGGCCCATATCTTAAAAAATTACCGCAGGCAACTAAACTACTGCAAATATTTTTATCATACCCAGTAAAAACTGGGGCAACTTTTTTTTCTTAATAGTCAAAAACCAGGCCAACTGATAGGATATAAAGTAATTGGCTCTAAATGTGGTTTAATTAAAAAAAAAATTTTAAAAATACAAATAGGATATATATGTATTAAATAGCTAAGAATTCATAATTCACCACTGACCCAATACTTCCAGAGTTAAACCCATTTCCCTCCTAGTCTGTGAGATCAAACACTCAAACTGATCAATCAATAAACCACAACTAGTATTAGCAACAAAAATTATCAAGTTAACAAAAAAGAATATCCACCGTCCACAAAGTAGTATTCTCTTGGACAGGCTTGAAAAAACTGCACGTAATATTTCTATTGAAAAACATCAAATTTGAATTGAAGAAAAGGAAGAAAAAAAAAATCCCTTTTTGTTCAAATAGCATATATAGAGTTTATGATTGTTTGATGTTTCTACCTACCTAAACCGTAGGTCAATGATCTTCATATATAGTAATAAGGAGTTAGTCCTTTAATAGGACTTTATAAGACAAAAGCTTATCTTTGATAAGCTTAGTAAGACTAGATGGTAGATGTAGAAACCTAAAACTATACAACTTGCTTGTAGATGACTATCAAGATAGTTTAGATAAATTAGGACTCATCTAATATTCAAATCTAGATAGATTAATCTTTATCAGATGATAAAGATTTATCTAGTCTAATACGCCCCCTCAAACTCGACGTAGGTGGCCTAACGTTGAGGTTGGAAGCAAGGAGAAGGAACCGGCTAGCAGGTAGAGGCTTTGTGAGGACATCAGCAATCTGATCTTTTCCAGAGATGAACCGAACATTTAATAACTTATCTGCAACTTGATCACGAACAAAATGATAGTCTATTTCAATGTGCTTTGTGCACGCATGATAGATAGGATTGGAAGTGAGATAGGTGGCACCTATATTATCACAAAATAAAGTTGGTGCACATGGAAGTGAGATCCGAAGTTCATTTAGTAGAGTCTAAATCCAAATTAGTTCTGCAGAAGCATTTGCAAGGGCTTTATACTCTGATTCTGTACTAGACTATGACACAGTGGGCTGCTTTTTGGAACTCCAAGATATCAGATTTTTACCCAAGAAGACGCAACATCCAGATGTTGATTTGCGGTCATCCGGGCAGCCAGCCCAATCTGAATCCGAGAAGGCTATTAGTTGATGAGATGAGAGCTTGTGGATGCAAAAAGTGCACTCAATAGTGTCCTTCAAGTAACGCAAGATGCATTTAATAGCAGTCCAGGGAGGTTCTCGAGGATCTTGCATAAACTGAGAGACCTTGTTGACAGCAAACACTATGTCTGGACGTGTGAGAGATAGGTATTGAAGAGATCCAACCGTGCTGCGATTGAGTGTAGGGTCTGTAATGGTTGATCCTTCAAACTTGCTGAGATTAGTAGATGAGGACATCAGAGTAGAGACAGGCTTAACAAGCTCCATATTAGTCTTCTCGAGGATATCCAGAATATATCTTTGCTGAGATAGGTGAAGTCCATTCGATTTCCAAGAAGCTTCAACACCTAAAAAGAAGTTTAGAGGACCCAAATCTTTTAGAGCAAAAGAGGAGTGTAAATCTTGTATAAGTTTAGATATAGCTCCTCGGTGTGAACTAGTGATGATGATATCATCAACGTAGATTAACACAAAAATTTGAATGCCATTAGCTTTGTAGATGAAGAGTGATGAATCAGCCTTGGAGCCCTTGAAGTTGAGTTCTATAAGCCGAGCACTTAGCCTTCAAAACCATGCTCTTAGTGCTTGTTTTAGGCCATACAAGGCTTTGTGCAGTTTGCAAACTGCTGTAAGATGAGATGGATGCTGAAATCTAGGAGGTTGTTCTATGTAGACAGGTTCTTGGAGGCTACCATGGAGGAATGCGTTGCTTACATCAACTTGATGAACTGACCAACCTGCAGAGACAGCAAGAGAGAGCACTGTTCTAATGGTTATAGGCTTGATTACAGGGCTATAGGTTTCTGAAAAATCAATTCTGGGTTGTTGATGAAACTCTTTTGCTACTAAACGAGCCTTGTAGCGCTCAATAGACCCATCAGCCTTCCTCTTTATTCGAAAAACCCATTTGCACACCCAACTATATTCATAGAAGAAGAGGGAGATACAAGTGACCAAGTACCATTTTTGAGAAGTGCATCAAACTCTTAATTCATCGCCTCTCTCCATTCAGCATGCTTGCTAGCTTGAGTGTAGCAAGTAGGCTCAACTTCCTGACTTTGGAGTGAAGCCGTGAGTGCTTGAGGAGTAGGATATCTTATTTGGCCATCTATGAACTTAGTAGGTTTGAAAATTTGATTCTAGGACCGAGTTATCATGCCATGCACTCTTGAAGGAGGGGGTTGGTTTAAAGGAACTAGGGCCTGTATAGGTGAGGTTTCGGTTGGTGCAGGTGAGGAGGAAGTTGTTGAAGAGTGGAAGGGAATTAGAGGTTGAGGTGAGTAATTTGGTAAGGTATTGTGGGAATTTTCTGGTGTGGAACTGCAGGGGTCAGGAATATGATTGTTTACTAAAATTATAAGAGGAATAGAGACAATAGAAGAGATTTGATGAGGTGGAGATTGGGTGGTAACAGATTGTGAAAAAGGAAAATTTTGTCATTGAAGACCACATGCCGAGCAATATAAACTTTGCCAGAAGGGATGTGAAGGCACTTATATCCTAGGTAATTCTTGCTATAACCAATGAAGACACAAGATTGAGATCGGAAAGCAAGTTTGGTGGAATTATAGGGACAAATGAATGGCCAACATTCACAGCCATAGATTTTCAACAATTTATAATCAGGGGAGATTTGGAATAAATTTGCAAAGGGAGATTTCTGTTTTGTGACTTTGGATGGGAGTTGATTAATTAAATAAACGACACTCTCAAAAGCCGAATCCCAAAAAGAAAGTGGTGTCCTAGCAGTGGCAAGAAGTGTAAGGCCTGTTTCGACAATATGTCGATGCTTTCTTTCGACAGACCCCATTTGATGGTAAATATGTGGACAACTTGGACGATAGGAGACTCCCATTGTTGTGAGGGAGGTTTGAAGAGGGCGCAATTCACCTCCATTGTCACTTTGGACAGATGTTATTTTTGTTCCAAAGTAGGTTTCAACAAGTAGTTTGAAACGTAGAAAAGTGGCAAGAACATCAGATTTGAGTTGGAGAGGATAAAACCAAGTATAGTTACTAAAATCATCCACAATACTTAGATAATACCGATTATTGTTTACAGAATTGAGTGGAGCAGGGCCCCATACATCAAGAAAAAAGTAATTGCAAAGGGCGACTAGAAATAGAAGGACTTAAACTGAAAGGGAGACGATGACTTTTGCCTTGTTGACATGAAGAACAAACAGAATTGATCTTGAATGGAACCACGGGCAATTTATTGAACTTGATAACTTGGCTGACTATAGGAGAAGCTGGATGACCCAATCGGTGATGCCATTGATCCAAGGAAACTTTCTCACCAATGAGGGCAGTGAGAGACATGGAAAAATGATCACAAGATGAGGGTCATGGATAGATACCGGATCAACTCGAGCCTTTGAGGAGCAGTAGACGGGTTTGGAGGTCCTTGACACAGAAAAAAGTGGGATGAAATTCAATAAAAACCTGATTGTCATGTGTAAATTGGTTAACAGATATAAGGTTTTTCTAGATTTTAGGGACATGGAACAATGATGATAAAAGAAAGTTGTTTGAAGGTGTAGGCAAGATACCTCGACCAGAATGTAAAATTTCCAAACCTTGGCCATTGCCAACTCGAATCTTGTCAGTTCCAGTGTATTCCTCAGAATTTAAGTTGAGATCGGAGAGGTCATTGGTGAGATGGACGTTGGCGCCAGTGTCCGGATACCAAGAAGAATCAAATGCAAAGGTGGCAGATGCAAGATTGGCATGCAGCGGAGAAGTTTCAGCTTGATATCCTTGGTCAAAGCGGAACCAGCAGGTTGAGGCAGTGTGACCTTGTTTATGGCAAACCTGACAAGTGGGGCACTGAGAAGAACCTGGACCCGAGAAGGAGAATTGCTGAGGTGAGAATCGTCCTCAGCCAGAGCCTCTGCCGCGAGAGAAGTTGCTGTTGCGCTGGCCAATGGAAGAACCATGGTTGAATCGAGGAAAAGATAGGCCTTGACACTGAGCAGTGTTAGCAGTGGAGATAGACAAATCAATGGATGATTTGTGTTGCCCTAAATGCATCTCATAGGAGAGCATAAAACCGTAGAGTTCGTTGAGAGATGGAGTCTTGGCGGGTGGTCACGGAGGTAACAAGAGGATCATATTCTGGACCAAGACCTGAAAGGATGTGGGAGACGAGTTCCGATGCTTCAATGGGTTTGCCAATAGCAGCTAAAAGGTGAGAGAATCCCTGCGCTTTTTGATAGTAAGCGGAGATTGAGAGGGTTCCTTTCTTCAAGGTAGCAACCTGCTGTTTGAGCTGCATGATCCGTGATTGAAACTGAGTGGAGAACATGGTCTCCAAGGTGAGCCAGACTTCCTGAGAGGTGGAAAGACCAATAACATGTGGTAAGGCTTCAACCGAAAGGGCGGAGATGATGGCACTGAAGATCATTTTGTCTTGATGATACCATGACTGGTATTCCGCATTAGAAAGTAGAAGACCGGAAGTGGGATCGGGAAGAAGTTGAGGTGGCCGTGGATGAGTTCCATCGACTTAGCTGAAGAGATTCTGGCCCTCAAGGAACGGAACCATAAGAAATCGTCATAGGATGTAGTTATCTTGGTTGAGCTTTTCAGAAATATAATGATGCACATTTTGAAGTGCTATTAGGTTTGCAGAAGAATTGATTTGAGGTGGGTGGGAAACAGGAGGCGCTGTTTGAGAAGAAGTAGTTTCGGAGATGGGAAGGGGAGTGGCCATAGACGTTTGTCTTGATTGGCTCTGATACCATATAGAGTTTATGATTGTTTGATGTTTCTGCCTACCTAAACTGTAGGTCAGTGATCTTCATATATAGGAATAAGGAGTTAGTCCTTTAATAAGACTATACAAGATAAAAGCTTATCAAAAGATAAGCTTAGTAAGACTAGAAGTAGAAACCTAAAATTATACAACATGCTTGTAGATGACTATCAAGATAGTTTAGATAAACTAGGACTCATCTAATATTCAAATCTAGATAGATTAATCTTTATCAAATGATAAAGATTTATCTAGTCTAATAGCATACTTGATTTGTGCACTCTCTGTTGATTATCAGGACTTTACGCCATACCATCCATGCTGATAATTGTGTAGATAAAGCTTTATGCTTTTTTTGGGCGTGTTCTTGGGTTTTGGGTTTGCTAGTGCTTCTCGTATACTGCCTGTATACTGGGGCGCCTTACGCTTTTTTAATAAAATTGCTTTTTACTGGTTTATCATGTGCTAAAAGTCCATCTTAAACAAAAGCACCCATTTTATGCATACTCCTACCTTTCTATTCATAAAACATGTGCATGACAAACTAAACCACAATGTATTAACCACCACCACCCCCCCCCCCCCTAACAAAAAAAAAAATTCTGAATAGCCATATCTTTCTCCTTTTTCCCTCATATTTTTTTTTTTTTTTTGATAAGTCCTTTTTCCCTCATATTAATTGATATCTTTCACTAACATTAATGTGCGAAAAAAACAGTAGATCATAATGTATATTTCAGTCGTAATATACATAAGTTAGAGAGCTCAAATGATTGTTCAAATATGAGTTCTTCACCCAAATGACCAGAAAAAGGAACTTTATAAAGCCATTGATCCCTTTGAATTCCATATTCGAAGTCGTGATCGGATCTATTCATTAAAAAGAATCTTTCCCTTGAGATCAAAAAACAAAATAATAAAAAATAATCTGATTCTCACCATGAACAAAGATTTGTGTATCATCATGCCTGCTGAAAACGTGGATGGAAACTCTTCCACCCCCACCTCCAGCAAATCCATTACCCCCAGTGGCACTTATCCTACCACTTCCAGTCCTGTTCTTCACAACACGATATCATTAGTTGAGAATGTTTTCAATCCACTTATAGATGATAATTTACAGGAAAGTATCTCTATACAATTAACTATAAGGTCCCCAAAGGACAAGAATGTGGGGGTCAACTTGGAGTCCATCAGAAGTCCATGACATAGGTTAAAACTCTAAACTATGTATTGTAATTAAAACATTTGCAGATAATCTGGAGTATAAAATGTAAATGTAAATGTAAAAGCCTTGTTCCTAAATCATATACTACTAGAAGTGTTCTTTCTCTAGCTTGGGATGTTAGTATTAAACAAATTATGCACGGTTAGATTTAGCAATGACGTAATCATAATGAGATCAAAGGGAAACACATAGCACATGGTGACCATAAAAAAAGTATGACAACAGCAAACCTGAAAGACAAACCGATAGCATAACAAATTCATGATCGATTACGCATACAATTTTCATAAACATTACTAAAGGATAGTTCCAAATTAAAAAATTTCTATAGGGAGAGATAAGTACATTCTTTGAGCTCCAACGAAAATGCTGCCCCCAGATCCTCCTCCACCCTTTTCACCACCATCACCTCCGTCTGCCAAAAGATCCCCACCAACCTCAGTTGTAGTATTAGCCTCAATCCAAATCCTCCCACCTCCTTCCCCACCATAATTCTCTTCTTTCATAGTCGTCCCACCCTTGCTTCCATAACTCACAGGAGCGTCCAGTGACGACCATGAGTAAGCGTCCCCACCCCACACATCGTCCGGAAGCTTCGTGTTATCCGACACACAGCTTGCACCCCTCCCACCGTGCCCTCCACCCGCACCCTGCACCCCGTCAGGGGTGCCGCTGGTCTGTGCCGGGGGCGCACCCGCCAATGCGGTCACATTGATAATCGACCCCTCAAACAAACTCGCATTCCAAGCATGGACACTCACCAACCCGGCGACAATAGTCGAATAGTTACCCAAACTGAATCCCCCACTCATGTTCACCGTAATCGAGCAACCCAACACAGGGCAGCTCAAACTCACACCAGGACCTATATATAAGCTTCCATTTCCTTCTATATACACGTCATCTATGAAAACTATGCTAGAATTGAGCACACACGTGGTGTTGAGGGATCCAGTGCCAAAAAGATCGTCCTCGCACGTGAGCGACGGCGGGTGCTGCGGCTGAGAAGGCGGAGGCGGCGCCGGCGGCGTGTAATCGCTGTGAAAGGCGTCGAAACCGTACCCGATGATCGAGAATTCATCGCCGAAATCGGCACAGAGGCTAGGGTTTGTGGTCAAGAGGGCGAGGACGCTAAGAGCAAAGAAATGGAGTGCGTGTGGTGAGAAATTGTAAGCCATTGGAGGAGGTGAGAGTCATCACAGAGACGAATAAACCCTAAATTTTTTAGATTGATGTGGAGGTAAAAGTTAAAACCCAATTCCGAGAAAGACGATGGGTTTTGGGAATTTTCAGCTTGTGGAGGGGATTGAATTAAATTGAACTATCGAGGGGTTTTTTACGTAAAAGTTGGGGGGAATTTTCAATTACGTGAAGTTGAAGGAGAGTTTTTAGGAAATTTAAGAAATTCTGAGAGAGAGAAAAAGATCAATGGTCTGAGAGGGAAACGGAAACAGACTACAGCTGCACAGGGAAGAAGAACAGATGGAAAAGAAACGGTTCGTGTGCATGGCACGTGTGTGTTGCCAGAATTTGGGCTTGGGTTTAGTTTCTTTTTTTGGATAAAAGGCCAAAACTAAGGCCCGGGCTATTGAAGCCTGAAGGGTTCGTAGCCCAACCCATACACAACCCAGTTAAACTATTTTTCAGTTTTGAAGTTCAAACCCACCCTTCTTGAGTTAGGAATGCCCTTTTTTTCTTTTTTTTCTTTTTTTTTTTTACATGTTCACACAAGAGGGAAAAGGGGATTCGAATTAGGAATGCCTTAATTGGTAATTGGCATTGGGGTTTAACTTAGTTTGGAATGCTTATAGTGTTTAAGACGAGCTACGAACTTAAGAACACAATACGGAATTAATACAAAATTATATAGTAAGATTTAGTGTAATAGGATTGGGGTCAAAATGGATTGGCCCGACAATAAATGGGTCAAATGTGGGTCAACCTGCATAATTCGTATAGTAAAATCATATTTTTACACTTAAAAGTCAAAAAATTTAGGAGAAACTCCACTTAACCCTCCGAACTTTCATCATACTTGTAATTACTCTTCTAAACTTCAAAAATTCTCAACTTATTGTATTCATCTTTCATTTTTTTTTTTTTTTTAATGTCACCACTCTGTTTGGATTTTTTGTTGAATTGTAACGGATGGGTATCAAAATTTCAAAAATACCCCTCCTTTTTTTAGGGGGAAAAAAAAGAGAGAGAAAAAAAATTGCAAGGATATAAGAATTGGTCAAGATTTAACAGAATTTGCAAAAATATCAACGCCTGAATCTTTGAAAATTTTGTATATATTTATTATTTTTTTTTAAAATGAAATATTGATAAACTGAATTGATAATTTTTTTAAGTTTAATGAGGTAATTGCAAAAGTATCGACAATTAAGGGGAGCTAAATGAAATTTCTCCAAAATCTTAAGATCACATGAAACTCTTTTATTCCTGCTTTCAAAATTTCAATTCTCTCTCTCCCACTCTCTCTCTCTCTCTCTCTCATCTTTGTCTTCACCATTGACGACAGTTGTCGCCACCACCACCATCATTCAGAGTCCTCCGCCCAACCCTTCAACTCTATTCACTTCCAATCATGTTAGTAACTAAAGTCGATGCTTAGTGATGATGTTTTATTTTGTTATTTGTTATAATGTAATCTTATATTTTTTATTGTTGTGTTTGTTTATTTGGATGAACTTCATTGAAATGTAATAGTATGTTAATTGGATATGCACAAACAATTTGGGTTAATATTATTAATTAAGGTTATGAATATTGGTTATCAAATTGATTTTGTCATGAATCTAGTTGTGTGTGTGTTTGTATATATATAATTTATGCTTATTAGATATGAAATTTGTGTTAATTAAATGAGATCAAATATTTGAATCAGCTTAATCCATTTATATTAAGTGGTTGAAACAGTCATATCCAAAATGTAAATGTATTATTGGATAAAGATCTCCAACACTTTTACTCATAATATTTTTTTTTACATGTTCATACAAGAAGGGAAATGAAAAATTCAAACTAGTAACATTCGCTTCATGAGGCGTAACCCCCAGCTGATTGAGTTATCCCTTTACTCATAAATTGTAACGAATGACTACTCATTTAACTAACAAATTGTTAAAATTTTGAATCTCGGTATTGATTGCCTCAACTTTTGGAATGAGACAGGAGCTGACCGCTTGAGGTTTTTTGTGTTTTTTTTTTTTTTTTTATTTGTTTTTTTGCGTGTTTTTTGAAAACCTGACCGCTTAAGTTAATCAACGAGTCTGACAATAAATAAATAAGATGGGGGTTGGTGTTAATTAATCAGCTAGCTAGGCTTAGAAATTAACTAATAGATTTATTCAACCAATCCTCGATGTTCTATAATTTCCGTCCACGGCAATACTTGTCAGGAAAGCCAATTCATTAGAAGTTGAATTTCAGGTACAGATAAACTTTGACAGCTCACATTGATCACATTATCAACCTAATTTTCTAGAATATCGGTCCAGTTTGTTCAAGGTCTTCTTGCCTTTGGAAGAAGCAAGATATACAATTAAATTAAAGACACATTAATTATAACTAATTAATTAATTAATTATCTGATGAAAGCCGAAAGAAATTTGGAGCAAAAGGAATTAATTAATTACTGGAATAAACAGCAAAGGAATACAATTCATAAAAATCACATGACTGATCTACAACTTCAATTATAAAAACATTTCCAATATTCCTCTTGTAAATTAAGCATCCACTCATGCATTATATATACGACACCAAGTAGCCTTCCTCTTTCCTTAATCCAGAAGCTTCAAAATTCCAATAAGCTTCACCATCTGAGCTTTTGTGGGAAATACTGAAACAAATTAAGTTTTCCAATTCAGAAAATGAATGTGAAAATATTAAAGAAAAGGTTCCACACCCAACAAATATCGATCTCACCTTTTCAATGAGGGATAGATAATATGGCTTCACTTGTTCAACATCTATTGGCACTTTGCTCTTGCTGTAAAGGTCATACTTGCTGCATATACATGTTATAAGCACAGCATAATCAGTTTTGTTGATGCAATCAGAGCATACAAGGTGATCAGGGTGAAAAAAATAAACAAAAAGCTTACTTGAATACTCTAAGCCACTGCAAATTCTTGGCGTCCTCCTCATTCATTAGGTGTTTATACGCTTCCCCCTTATGCAAAGCTACAAGATAATAAATTCAAAAAAGAAAAAAAAGAGTTAGAACAAGTTAATTGGCCGATTGACAATTTGCATACTCTGGAAGAGTTGAAAGATAATGCTTACGATAAAATGAGTGGTATCGGATAATGAATAGTGCAGCCGGAGGTAGAGTTGTCCCGTTTTCCTTGGCCACCTGCAGTTTATAAACACGTAAAATATTTAACTAAACGGTGAACGATAGAAACGAGTTTTGGCGAATAGGAAATGGGGTTCTGGAAATGTATAAAAAAATGCTGATACTTAAGACATATTTATATATATACCAAGTACATGTAGTCATCGTGCCCCCATGATATCATCACATTGTCTAGTCCGCATCCTTCAGAATAAAGTCCGTACTTTGTGTTGTAAGCAGGGTTGTTGTAATCAGGATTTTCCTTGAAATACTGCAATATGAAAGACAATTATCTTAATACATAGAGTAAATTTTCTCATCTAAATCTGCTAATATAGATTAAGTTTTTGAAAAGGACCTTGTGGTGAACGTTTGATTCATCAAAAGCGCAACCAAGAGGAAATGTGTCTCCTGCAATGTTGGAATTAATTGCTCAATTCTATAGTACTTGAAATTTAAAAACTGAAGGCAAAACAACTAATAAGTTACATGTCACTCACCAACAACAGCCCATTGAGGAAGCCCTCCAAAGCTAGGAAGAAGGAGAACCTTTCCAAGATCTGAAACCATGCAAGATTAATATATCATCAATTAACATCGATCATTTGACAAACGACCGTCGTTTCATACGGAGACGATGAGAGAAAATTTTCTCTGCTGGTATTTCGTGTCACTATGCAAACGACGCCAATTAAACGGCACTAAATAATTGGTGTTTTTAAGGCGCCATTTTGCGTCGTTTAATGCCAAATGGCGGTTTTTTTTTTTTTTTTTTGGGCGACTTTCTTCTTTTATCTTCTTGATGTTTATACTCTGTTCCAAAAATCATGTTTCACATCTAGAATGTTTAGAATATCACATTTCAATTTAGATAGAACCAAAGAAATTTAACTAGGTATACCATGAATAAGTGCAGTCAAGTGCAACCAATCTTCATCGGGATAATCTTTTCTGATTGCCTCAGCAGATTGTAACAAGTGCATGATTTGAGGTTCATCCAAGTCAGGATCACTATCATCCACGACCTCATTGAGGAGTTCACAACATTCCCATATGCTCATCTCCACTCTATTCAATTTCCCATACTCCTCTCTCATTCTCTTCACCTATAATTGCAATATCCACAAGATATGTCAGCTAAATCTACATTTGCTGTAGTTTCTTCCCCTGTAAATTTTCAAGCCAAACACATAGTTTAATTTATTGGAAGTTTCTGCTTACAAAATCATATGTTTGGTGAATGTGTTGCAAGCGGTAGAATTCCTCCACACTCTTTTGCCTTTCGCTTTCTGCATCATAATCTCTGTGATCAAGCATTACGTACCCATCACTCCATGTCAGATTTCATTCAACCAAAACCAACTCGATCACTAAGAAAAATAATACATAAATCTTCTTCTTTTTAATCCGACCTGAATGAGCGGCCGAATGAATTGATTTCTGGTGCCAGGAATGCATTGTTTGAGACAAGTTCTTCTGCTTCCAATCCATCATTTGACACAGTTTCAGGCACCACAAATCCACCATCTAATACCAACTCATTGGTTTCAGAATAAATCTTCTGGTTCTCTGCTCGTGAGTCTGATAAAAAAAAGGTAACAACTTACACAAGATCAGAATTTAGAACCAATGCAATGAGACCCATGATGATCAAACAAAGGAAGAACACAAAAAAAAAAAAATTAAAAAATTAAAAAATTAAAAAATTAAAAAATTAAAAAATTAAAAGAATGGTACCAAGATCTGGCTGCTCAATGAGGATAGTCATTGTTCGTCCAAACTTGGAGCAATAAAACTCAAACCAAAGGAATAGAGATGAAAAGCTTCTGAATAGCTGTGGCTGCACACGTTGTCCATGGAGGTATTTATGGTGAAATAAACGAGTCCTTGTCTGCTAAATTGAAACCTTGAAGTCCTTAACTTGGAAGTCCTGAACTGAAAAATCTAAAGTTTTCCTGCTATTTTATCCAACAAGTCCCAAGCTAGGAAACGTTCAAAACAATTCAAAACGTGGAAATTGACGAGGGAGATACACCCCGCTTCCTGCGCGTGTCTATCACTTCCACTCAAGTTCTAACTCATTCATTGGCTCACGTAAATGCCTTCCAATTAATACCCTAATAATTGAGCTTAACCCTACCCCAATCGATGGTCGAAGCTGTGAGATCATCTCTTACTAAAATTGGTATTCTACAATTTTATTCATTAATCGATTATCTATGATTGGGTATCTTACAAGCTCTTGAGCTCCTTAAACAGAATTTATTATATTCAGATTAAATTATTTAGATATGTAATTAGTACACAAATTTTTTTAAAGTATTATGCATATTATATATGATGAAAATTAATGTAATAAAATCATGATCTTTTAATTAAAATTTAATTGTTAAATTTAACGTTGAATTTCCTATAAATCATAGGGTTTGGCTTAGGTGCGATAAAAAACTACAGAATATATGTTATAGGTTTTTTAACGGTGGATCCATATTTAACTTCATTCTCTCTCTCTATCTATTTTTCGTCAAAAATTGAAAAAACTTCATTTACCACTCTTAATCTTTCATCACTTTTTAAATCACACCCTCAAACTTTAAAAATGTCATTCAATTTTTTGCAATTTCAAGTTTTCAACCATTCCGTCCAAATTCAACATTAAATCAAATGGTTTACGAGCAAAATATCATTTATAGCCCTAAGATGTTTATAAAATTACAAAAATACATTGATTTAATAATTAATTTTTTTTAAAAAATAAATAAATAACAAGTTTGACCCGACTTGGGTCACATTTTTCCAAAAGAAAAAATTTAGAAGGGAGAAGTATTTTGAGAATTTTGCCTTTTCAGTTAGGATTTAATGTTGAATTTGGACAAGAAGGTTAACATTGCAAACAATTGAAAGATGGTGACCATAAATTGACATTTTTAAAAGTTTAAGGGTATAATTGCAAAAGTAATAAAAGATCACGGGTGATAAATAAAGTTTTTCCTGAAAATTTTAAAATAAAATTTGAACCTTTGAAAAAAAGCACATATGTTGTAGGCTCTTTACAATACATAAGCCAAACCTTGGCTTAGGGGACTTGTTGGGATTGAGATGCGCGTTCTATAACGGGGCATAAGGAACATATATCTTAGTTCCAACAGGTTCAATTCTAACTAAAACTAATTTAAGCCGAATCTTAAACTTAAAGGATTATTATAATCCGCTTTAAACTAAGGGTGTCAATTCATGCTCGCGTGTCGGATTCAGGTGGGGTATTGAGGCACGGTTATAGGTCAACCATAATCCTACCTATTTAATTAAACGGATCATATCCCTCATTTCGTGTTGAGTTTGGCCATGTCGAGACATGTGTATAAGACTAAATAGTTCATTCCTAACCCAACCCATTTAATTAAACGGGTCAAACTCCACAACCTTAACTTGCTAATTTTGTATTGAGTTCATATCAAATTTACAAAATCGTGTCAAAAATTGTCAGCTCCACTTTAAACAGTATTACATTTATAAGTTTAATTGCAACATATAACCAATTTTGGAGGATTTGCTAAATGGGGTGGTACAAAATATTATTTAAAGAAAGAAGTGGTGCATGCCATAATTTGGCAGTTTAAGAAGGGGGTCTAAATTAAAAAGAATTTACAGACGCCCACTTGCATGTTCTCCGGGATTAAAATTTAAGGAAATGAGTCAGCCTTACGTGGATATCACATCCTAATTTCAGTCACGCAGCAAAGGTTGGACCCACTCATGACGCAGCATCTAGTCATGGCCAAATAAGCCTCTGACTTTTCTCGTGGCAGGTGGTATACGCAACGGACGTTGCTTAATGCACCACGTCATCAACTCCGTATGCTCCCGCGTTTTAGTTGTTGTTTTGTTGAATTTTAATAGCTGGAGATCTGCTGGACAGGTTTGCTGAGACGATGGCAGCTATATAATAATCTAAACTCTAAACCGACATTTTTATTTTTATTTTATTTTATTTTATTTTCTGTTGGGTAATATATCATAGACGAAATGTATTGCGTGACAGATATTATTGGTACTGTGGGTACGTATAGGTTAAGAAGTCTATTACTGAGAAGGATCCAAATCTCATGAATGTGGCAATTTCATCAATCATAGCTGTTCTTTTAAAAATAATGAGGAAAAAAGAAGAAGGAGAAGGGTCTTCTTCCATGGATTATTCTTGATCATGTTTAGTCTCTTTTGGACTTTTTTTTTTTTTTTCCTACATTTGTTTCATCTTCATTTTCCCACTTTCTTTCACTTTTGATATTTCTTTCGGTTTCTTAGTAATAACGGGAGCCAAAAGGTCAATAAAATTGGTAACGTAATAAGAAGGTAACTCGCAACTGAAGTCGGAATATGAGAGTACTCATCTTGAGGACATGATTGATCTCTTTGCCACATCAGCAATCCATATAAAATAAATAAATAAATAAAAATTTCTAGTTTCAAAATTCTGATGATAGTCGATCCTATGACCTCCTTGTGCATCAGTGTCTCTCCCTCCTTGTCCATTAGCGGCATCCCGACCACTCTTAAAACCATTTTTTAAAAATTGTACTACCTTAAAAATAGACTTAATTTAAAGGTGGTTTGATCATCTAAAGACGTTTGACGCCACATCAAAGGGACATTGGTAGAGATGAGGGAGGAGGAGGTGGCAGAAGAGGCCTTCCTTTCGCTTCAACTCTAATGAGCAGGTTGGCCGGTTTAACAAAGCAATATTAAATATTGGAGTCCTATTTCTTTTCTGCAAGCTTTTGACTTGCTTGCTCTTCCATTATTTGCAGATGTAACAATGCAATGTATCTTCGTGGGTTACTAGAGGATGAAGAAATTGAAGATGTTGAGTGAGACTAAGAAATTGAAGAAATTGCCATTAATCAAAGGCAATGTTCGCTTTTGGTCGCAGAACAGGTGTCGTTCTGCATTTCTGAAACACATCTCCATCCATCACTTCCAAAGTTGTTATGGTTCCTTAAACCCTATACTGGTTTGGACTTGGTAACCCAAAAACACGATCAAAGAGAAATAAGGGTTTAAAAAACAAATTTTCTTTTGTTACATCTAGACCGTTAAATACTTTTACACCATTTGGGTCGTTGCATACTTTTGTAGCATGTGTGCTATAGTTAAAACTACAGCACACAAGCCGGATCCTTAGAAATTAAACTTATAAACATAATTTCATAATTATCTTTAATCACCAAATCCATCTTTCATAACAAACTTCCTTCCATTTTTCACGTACTTAATATTTTGTGTATCATGTTTACTCTTTGGGCCATTTTTGCATTTTTTAAACTCTGAGCGGTGCAGGTTGATTTGTCTCGAAGGACCATCATTAGCAGGGACGAAGCCAAAAACTCTTATGGACAGGGCTCATAGGCAAAAAAAATTTGTTGGTAAAGATCCGTAGACTAAGTTTCTTTTTTTTACTTCTTCTTCATTTTTTTTTTTTTTTTTTTTTCCGATTTTAAGAATTGAATAGAGAGGCCATAGCCTATACTTTCTCCCCATAAATCAATCCCTATCGTTAGCTCAATCATGTGACCACAAAAAAGGCTGCTATAAAGCCTAGAATGAAAGCTTCCCTAAATAAAGGTCACTCTAATCGATAGCCTACACATATAATAAAATGTGATTAATTCCCATCCTCCTCTCTTCCGTAACATAGGAGAAGAGGATGGGACCAACTTGGTCAATTGGTCCCACGCAATTTATTTATTTTATTTTTAGTTTTGTTAGTTTTAGGCCATGTTACCATTTTTGATTTTTCCAACTAAAAAGCTTTCTCTCAAACTTCATCTCGTGAAGCTTTTAATTTGTTTTTAATATATATATATATATATATAGCCATAGGCCCATGTAGGTGGCCCCTAATATCTTAAATGCAGTTGACATGCCGAGATACAATTGCATTCTCAATTCTACACGTTTTCTTTTCTTTTTTCATTTTCTTTATTTGTATGCAATTATCCAAAAATTACGCATATCTCAGTTCCAAGATTTATGCCTACTTGATCTCATATCACATTCAATAACTTTATGAACTAAAAGTTCAAAATAAAATTCACTTTTAGCTCCTTTGCCATAAACTCATTAATTAATTCAAAAAAGTCACTTAAATGTTTTTATTGAATAGTTTTTAGCTGGAATATCACAAAGAATGCGACTAGATCCTTTACCGGTAGCATTTTCATATCCCCAATCACACATAATATATATATATATATATATGAAATAAATAATAAAAATAGAAAGCAAATTGTGGAGACAAGATTATGACCATTAGTCTAAGTGTCTCATGTTAAATCATTATTTATCCTAAAAATTTAAATTAATAAATAAACTGTGTATTTAATCAATCGTTTGAGTAAAAAGGAGAAGCGGCCCGGGTTTGCCCACACCAAAAATGTTAAAAGTCAAATATATAGATCATGTGGATCGTGATACATAGATATGATTAATTATATAGCATTGCAGCTTCGGATTAAGTAGCACATAATTAAGAATTGTGATGGCATGGGGTATTAGTATTACCATGAATTAAGGCAGTGAGGTGCAACCGATCCTCATCGGGATAATCTTTCCTAATTGCTTCAGCAGATTGTAACGAGTGCATGATTTGAGGTTCATCCAAGTCGGGATCACTGTCGTCCACCACCTCGTTGAGGAGCTCACAACATTCCCATATCCCCATTTCCACTCTGTCCAGCTTTCCATACTCTTCTCTCATCCTCTTCACCTGCATGCATTTTAATTTGAAAGCTTTTAAAATAATTAACCTAAACCCACACCCATTATAATTTCTCTTTTTACATTTTTTTTTACACATATATATGGTTTAATAAGTAGCTTAACTTAATTTGCTAAATCACAATTTATCCTAAAAGCTTAAGCTTAGAAAGAAATGAATTTACTCATTTAATTTATATTATTCTAACAAACTTGTCCCAAGCCCAACAAATACACGTGAAATATCTGGGCTCCGTTTTTGTTTAGATGTAAAATGTTTTGTTTTGAAAAATATTTTCGGCAAGAAAATGATTTCAGCTAAAAACATATTTTTGGCTTTTGGCTCGTATGGAAAAGTCGCCGAATCCAACAATCTCGGGCGGCGGCGGAGAATAAACTGTGTGAGAGAATGCGTGTGAGAATGAGAAGCTTGAACTCGAAAAATAGTTTACGATATTAAACCATTTTTCAAAGATTAAAGAAGGTTTTCTAACCAAACAGAAAATATTTACAGATCAAGGTTTTGGTTGTTTTCGGTTGATTTTGGTTGTTCTAGAATATGTGTTTCAGTTGATTTCGGTTTGGGCAATGACGGAGATCTTGGTGTGGAGCTTGGTCGGGGACGGAGGGGCGGCGCTGTGGAGTGACAGAGAGGGAGAGCAACGATTGATTGCATTGGATTCTCGTCAAGGTCGGAACAGAGGTCTCTGGCGGCCTATGATGGCGTCGAAGTGGGGGACTAGGGGGAGACCAATAGAGATGAGAAGTGAGGGAGAGGGAAGTGGGTGAACGAAGAAGGAGAGGGATGTGGGTGGAGGTGGAGTGACAGAGAGGGAGAGGGAGAGAAAGAAAATATTAATAAAAAAATCATAAACATATGAACAGTGAATAGCCGGTGTTGGCTATGCACTGTTCAATGTTGAAGAGAAAAAGTCATAGTGGCTAATCTGTTGTTGGAGAAAAAATGTTCAAAATAGTCAAATTTGACTATTTTGAAAGATTTAAAGCATCTGCTGGAGATGGCCTATAAGGTGAATCTAGTAAGTGGCTACGTCTAAACAGTGACACTTCTTGGGCACGTTGCAACAACCGGCTCGAACCGCTAACGCCTGGCACTCACCTTAATGACCTTATTAGCTGGGCCGTTGCTCTTTTTTTTTTTTTTTTTTTTTTTTATTCATCCGAAAAAGAAAAAAAGATATTTCTATTTTTTGCCAGAAAATAAAGATGTTGCTTCGTTAGGGGGACGTGGATAGGTTTGGGCGTATACGACATTCCAATTTAAGGGAGGGAATGGGTGGGGATGAGATTGATATATTAATGAATTTGACCCGTAAAAGTGATTGGAATATTTCCACCTTTTTTTTCTTTTTTTCTTTTTTTTCTTTTTTTTTTGGATAATCGAGTTTTTTTTGGATATTTTGTTTATTCTTATTAAGAAAATAGGGATTGGGTTATGCTAATATTGGTTGGTCCACATTGTTTTTGCAACCATATAGTATTATTAAGAATTTTTAGAATCAATGATCGTAGGACTCAGGGCAGACCTAGCTCAAAATTTTAAAAATACCCTTACATTTATATTTTCTATAACTTAAACTCCTAATATCTCTTTGAAAATTTAAATTTATTTAATACCATTTAATCTTTTATCAAATCAAACTTTTAGGTCATAATTTAAAAATTCATGAGATAAACTCACGATCTTTGCCTTGGGCATAGGCTCTGGGAAAGAGCAATGTGGCTCTAAGAAGTAACATCAGATGTAGGGTTCGATATCTTTAGAATGAGTAATTTTATTGATACATTAAGTATTCATCAAAAAATAATATGGTTTTTAAAATTACCATTGGGCGTGTGATTGATCAAATGAAGATTTTGATTAAATGGTAGTTTCAAAAGCCACCTCATTTTTTTTATAGACACTTGATGAACATTTAATGTACTAATAGAATTACTCCTTTAGAACACTAGGGAATCAAATGCTATCAATGCTAGCATTGAACAAATTCACAGTACATTTAACTTGGGGAAAAATTATAACATTGAACAAATTCACAAATTAGTTAACTTAATTTGAACATAAAGAAAATTAAAACACTTCATTTGTGAATATGTTTTCACTCCTTGATTTCAATGAACATTAACAAGTGCATGATTTGAGGTTCATCCAAGTCGGGATCACTGTCGTCCACCACCTCGTTGAGGAGCTCACAACATTCCCATATCCCCATTTCCACTCTGTCCAGCTTTCCATACTCTTCTCTCATCCTCTTCACCTGCATGCATTTTAATTTGAAAGCTTTTAAAATAATTAACCGAAACCCACACCCATTATAATTTCTCTTTTTACATTTTTTTTTTTACACACATATATATGGTTTAATAAGTAGCTTAACTTTGCTAAATTACAATTTATCATAAAAGCTTAAGCTTAGAAAGAAATGAATTTACTCATTTAATTTATATTATTCTAACAAACTTGTCCCGAGCCCAACAAATACACGTGAAATATCTAGGCTCCATTTTTGTTTAGATGTAAAATGTTTTCTTTTGAAAAATATTTTCGGCAAGAAAATGATTTCAGCTAAAAACATTTTTTTGGCTTTTGACTCGTATGTAAAATAGTCACCAAAATCCAACAATCTCGGGCAACGGCAGAGAATAAACTGTGTGAGAGAATGCGTGCGAGAATGAAAAGCTCAAACTCGAAAATAGTTTACGATATTAAACCATTTTTCAAAGATTAAAGAAGGTTTTCCAATCAAACAGAAAATGTTCTCGGTTTAACCATCATTTTCAATCGCACAAAACTTCAAAAAATACAAAAACAATTTCAAGAAAACATTTTACATCAAACCGAAACAAACGAAGCCTTAATCGAATGGGGATAAACTATTCAAACTCAGCACGTACCGGGTAAATTATTTCAAAAGCTTTAACCTAATTAATACTTTAATTAACACTTGCGAAGTCATATGTTTGGTTAATGTGCTGCAACCGGTAGAACTCCTCCACCGTCTTATGCCTTGCGGATTCAGCATTATAATCTCTGTCAAGAATTTTCACCACGTACATGCGCAGATCAGTACGTACTGCGTACGTGTGAACTTGAAAACCATTTTCATCACTCTAAGAGCTGAAGGTAAAAAGAAATGTGAAGGAAATTACCTGAATGAGTTGCCGAATGAATTGACATCTGGTGCAAAGAATCCATTTTCTTTTTCGTTATCTTCCTTGTTTGATACTGCTTGGGGCACCATCTCCTTGGTTTCAGACAAATGCTTCTTCCCCTCCACCTCTGTCCCTTACAAAACAAACGACCAAAACATCAAAACCTCAAGAAAATCTAAGGAAACAACAAAGAACACCCCAAATGGTGTGTGCGTATATATACATATATACAGATATATACCAATTAGCTCAGGCTTCTCAACGAGGATGGTCATTTTTGCCTTCAAAGTTTCTACTATGATCGGCTGTGGCTATCTAGCAAGCACGTACGTTGTCAAAGGGGGTACTTATAGTTACAAAAAAGGAGTCCTTATCTGCTAAAAGGAAACCTTGGAATTCTTAATAGAAACCTCATTTCATTTTCAATCAAACTCCTACGCATTATGGCCGAAAGAAACGTTCAAAATAATTAACAAGATCATAAGTCTGTATTTATCCTTTTCTCATAACGAGATTAAATTGGTTACCCCAACAAAAGTGATTAGGGGTTAATTTGCATGTGGATTAAATAATCTTATTTATGGAAAGCACCGAGAACAAATCAACGAGAATTCTCTTATTAGAGTTGTACTGTTTGTGTATTGAGTGATAATATTTGAACGAGAAATGCTAGAGCATCTCCTGATGTCCTCCTAGAGTTCTCCTGAAATGGCATAGATGTAATTAAAAAATTACATCTATGTCCTTTTGGATGGCATAGATGTAATTTTTTAATCAAAAAAATTACATCTATGCCATTCCAGGAGAACACCAGAAGATGCTCTAGAACAGCATGAGTCAAATTTACGTCCATATTACAATATCACATCCTAATTTTAGTTGCAAAGCAAATGTTTGTTAAAATTTTGGTTTTTTTTTTTTTTTTTTTGGTTTCCGTTCTATCAAAACAAAAACATTAACAAATAACCCAAAATACAAAACAAACTCAAAATTATTTATACTTTTATGTCATCAGAACACCTTTTTTTTTTTTTTTTTAAATAAAAATAAAAAACACATTCTAAAACACATTAACAAACATACCCAATGTCTAGTCATGGCTGAGTAGGATGTTGAATTTTTCCTTTTTTAAGCAAATAGAGTTTATGAAAGATTAAAGATTTACCAGAAAAAAAAAAAAAAAAAAAAAAAAAAAAAAAAAAAAGGCTAGTAATTAGTTCTTCTTTGGGCAAAACGGAAGTAAGAAAAAGATTGAAAGGAGTGGGCACAAAGCCCTTTACATAATGAGACCTAGCCCAAAAGCCGGGGTTTAGGTGCCATGATTGAAACCAATTGAATATCTATTAGATTCGACAATCCATGTGGTCAGGGGCGAAGCTACCAAGAGCTTTGGGGGCTTGGCCCCCATAAGTTCCAAAGTTTTTCTTAATTTTTTTTTTTTTTTCAATTTTGCTTCTCAAAATCCCAAATGTTGGCTCCGCTCCTGCATGTGGTGGTAGATTTGAGAGGGAGGTGACTTGTGCATATCTCTCTACACATGTCTCACCATTTTGGTTGGTTTTTAATTGACAACATGACAGGCATCAAGATTAATTGCCTTAGAATTTACACATAATGAGGACTCATCTTAAGGGAAAGAATCCCACCTTTATCTAGTTTTCAAACTCATGTTTTTTTGTTGTAATCTATTCCTTTTTACCAGAAAAACGCTTTAGGATTTTTCATAACCAATTTGGCATGAGTTCACTTTCAATTAGAATCAAATTCGTTGAAATTAAGACACATGTTCCTTGTATCTCGTTACAAAATACGTGTCACAATCTCTACAAGATCTAGTTTCAACTGGAACTAGATCTAAGCCAAGTCCTTTCGGGACAAGTGTTATAGTGTTACAAAAACCTTCTAAGAAATTGTTACAGCCTTTTTCTGCTAGGAAGTTGTAGTAGCCGCAGGGTTCCCTCAGAGTTTTCCTTGACACTTTGTATTCTTTGAGTTTTCTTTTGAGGAGCCACCAGCACTACTGCAACCTTTGGTATTGCTTAACTCCTAATGACAAAACATGTATTGAAGAAAGCTAGAGTAATGTTATACGTCTATCTCATTTTTATTTTATTTTGCTGATCTGGCCTTGCAATCAGCCTTTGGACCTGCCGTTGTTTAAAAAACCAAAAAAAAAAAAAAAAAAAAAAAAAAAGTCTAAAAGCTGATTAGCAATGTAACAATAATTAATAAAGTATGATACAAGTTAGTGTAGTATAGATCATTTCTCATTAAAAAATAAGTAATATTAAAAATTATAATTTTATTCTACAATTATATATTGATCCCAAGACTTCGAGAATGCTCAATTGATGGCTTTGCCTTGGGACTTGGGTGAGACCCCCCCCCCCCCCCACACCCCCCCCAATTTCCTGTAGTTATGGGAATTTGGATAAGCTAGGCGCAATTATGATAATCAAATATATATTACATATGAAGAAAAGAATGCACTTGTATTAAATTAAAGAGATTCATACATAAGAACAGAGAAAGCTACATATATATAAGAGGTAAGATTACATTTTATTTGGTTACACTTTATTAAGACGGTGACATATATAGGCTAAATATTGGGCCATATCCCTTCACCACTTGAGCTTGGCTGGAAAATACTGTAAATGGAAAAAGAAACAAAAATACATGACAATTACTCCGAGGTAATTAATTAATCGATAATTATAGACGAATTCAACAATTAATGTGGCTAATTAACTGACCTTATCAATCAGGGACAGATAGTATGGCTTCACTTTCTCCACGTCGACCCTGACCGTGCTCTTGCTGTACAGGTCGTATTTGCTATCCAGACGAACAAACCAACAATTGCATGTAAATATATTGAATTACAACATACGTACGTACGTGGATATATATGGAAAGTGTACGTAATTAATTAACCAAATAAAACTCTCAAATAAATTTAATATATATAGATTAGAGAGGCAGAAAAATGATCGTTACTTACTTGGACACTTTCAGCCACCTTAGCATCTCTTTGTCTTCGTCATTCATCACTCATCAGGTATGTGTAAGCTCCAGTTTTGTGTAATGCTGTCCAAAATAGCAAGAAATATTCAAGCATATATAATTATTAAGCATATGGGTAGTTGTCCTTTTCCTCTATATGCTTAAACCCTTCAAATTCCTTCAAAATTAATTGATAGTTTGCAACCATGAAAAGTTGGTGAGCAGCTTTAATTAAAACCCACCATAGAAGGAATGGAACCTAATGATGAAGAGAGCAGCTGGTGGGAGAGTGGTGTGGTTCCCCTTTGCAACCTGTTTGCATGTAATGTATATATATATATATATCTTTGTCAATGTGGTGGAAAAGAATGAAAAACAAACCAAAAAGTTCGATCGAGTTGATCATGTTCACACACCAAGGACATGTATTCATCATGGCCCCATATCCCCATCACCGCCTTGTCAAGCTTCTCATATTCATCTTTCTTCTTTTTTGCCTATTATTTACGTATTATTATTAATTTACTATAGATATTATTAATTATCCGATCCCTTCGTTCATCATTAATCATAATAAAATTAAGAGAGAGAGAGACTTTACGAATTGGTAGGTTTGGTAGTAGATGTGATTCTTTCTGTAAAAATCCTCAACAACTTCTTTTCTCATGCTCTCTTTCTGGTAATCCCTGAGGCCATTGAGACAAAATATATTAAGTTAGTTGATTCCTTCAAAAATTAAAGAGAGTAAAACAAAATCGCGACCCCAAAAAACCTGAAGGAATGGCCAAAAGCATTGGTTTCTGGGATGGCAAATTGCTTTAGAACATCACATTCTTCGATCTTCTTCTTCTTCTTCTCCTGCTTGCTCCTTCACATTCTCGTTTTCAATGGTGGGGATGTTGTCTTCGTCATCGACTGAGAGAACCGTCTCTAATTGCATCAAGGGAAACAGAAACATATATACAATCAAAACAATATTGTCACGTAAAATTAATATACTAGCTAGGAGCCCAAGATTTGATGAAAAAAGAATAAAAGAAATGAGATTTAATGATTTAAGTATGAAGATATATATATACCAGGAACGATCACAGTCATTTTGGCAGGGTTTGAGAGACTGAAAATGCTGCTACGAGCATATCGAACTTGAAGAACCATTTTATAGGCGGAGACTTGACGGTGCTTGCTTAGGACTTAGACAACATAAGGGCCTGTTGTTGGACGAAATTGCATATTGCCCTTTATGCTTTTGATCCAGTAGGGGACCCTTCAATTTTATGAAGTATATATACATGCTTGCGTTTGTTTTTGTTTTTTGTATTTTTAATTTGTTTAGTTTGAGGATCTGATTGAATTTTATTTTTAGGTAGAATTGTCTCAAATCAAGAAAATGTTATTATTTTAAAAAATTAGTTAATATTATAATTGGAGTTTTTAATTAGAATCACTTACAAATGTTATTTTTTTGTTTGCTTTGAGGTTCTTGACTGAATTTTACTTGTAGGTAGAATTGTCACTACTCAGGAAAACACTAACCACACGTGTGTTATTATTTCAAATGGACTATTTAATATTATAATTAAAGCTCATTAATTATAATCACTTATAAAATATAATCACACCTTGTAAAGGATTTATATGAAACTTAGCTAGCACCTATATAACGTGATCATAATTCACTCATCCAATATGAGGCTAAACCTTTCATAGCGTTACAAGGAAATTAAAATTCAAACTACATTTGTGTTATTACTTTAAAATACTAGTTAAATGTACAATTAAAGTTCTTTAATGTCAATTATAAAATGTAGTCTTACAAAATAAAAAATCAATGTAAAATTTATCGCCCATACAACGTTCGCCGGCCTTCTCAATCTATCCACTCAGTGTAAGACTATAAATTAATACCAATATAACATGCTTTTACAATCGGCTCTTCAATAGAAGACTAACTTTATAGAGTGTTACAAGAATGATGTCAAATAATTGCACTAGACAGGCTACAATTCGAACAGACAATCATAATTAATTCTGAAAAGACAATGCTACATATTTCAAAATTTTTCTTTAAAATTTAATTTCTAAATGATGTGTCACAATCTCATGCGATTTATTATTTTAAAAAATGTGTTACAATTTCATGGAATTGTGACACATTATTTGAAAAGAAAATTTTGAAAAGTCTAGAACTTTATCGTTATGAAATTACAATCAATTCTAATCCTAACAATAGTGGTACTCCAGTAGTTTGATCAAATCCAAAGGGTAAATTAGTCTTAGGAAAAAAACAAAGAGTCATAAAGTGGATAACAACCATTAAAGTTGTCTTATCCACGGTGCATTAAAACGAGCTGGTAAAAATTACACGTAAGCAACTTGTTGGTTTGGTTGCTATGCCATTTCCAGAAGCTAAAGTTAAAGTAGCTACTCAAAAAACTACAAATATTTACTTTAGCTACTTCAACAGTTAAAAACACTCCAACAATACTATTTATTCTACTCTTCATTTCCTTAAATTATTGTTTTTTAATCATTTTCTTTTATTTTCTTTTTATTTCTCTCTCACTCTCCAGTCTCCATCTCCATCTCACTCTCCAATCTCCCCAACCCCAACCCCAACCCTTCGAGAGATAGACTCCATCCTTGCCCAAGAGGCGAAGCCCCTTCTGGAAGGCTCAGACCAAAACACCATCCTCACCGTGCGATCTAGAGAAGATGGAGAGAGAGAGAGAGAGAGTGAGAGTGACGGTGGGAAATCGAGAGAAATCGGGAGAATACCCGAGCGACCCGTGAGACCCAGAGGATGATCGGAGGTCCGATCGCCGGTGGATTGAACTAGGTGGACGCTGACGAAGCTGGGGGCGGGATTATGGTGGCCAGAGAAACGTGTGATGAGGGAGATAAAACATCGGTGGGTTGCGGTGATGATTTTGGTTGTTTTCGGTTGATTTTGGTTGTTCTAGAATATGCGTTTCAGTTGATTTCGGTTTGGGCAATGACGGAGATCTTGGTGTGGAGCTTGGTCGGGGACGGAGGGGCGGCGCTGTAGAGTGACAGAGAGGGAGAGCACCGATTGATTGTATTGGATTCTCGTCAAGGCCGGAACAGAGGTCTCTGGCGGCCTATGATGGCGTCGAAGTGGGGGACTCAGGGGGAGACCAGCAGAGATGAGAAGTGAGGGAGAGGGAAGCGGGTGAACGAAGAAGGAGAGGGATGCGGGTGGAGGTGGAGTGACAGAGAGGGAGAGGGAGAGAAAGAAAATATTAATAAAAAAATCATAAACATATGAACAGTGAATAGCCGGTGTTGGCTATGCACTGTTCAATGTTGAAGAAAAAAAGTCATAGTGGCTAATCTGTTGTTGGGGAAAAAATGTTCAAAATAGTCAAATTTAACTATTTTGAAAGATTTAAAGCATCTGCTAGAGATGGCCTATAAGGTGAATCTAGTCAGTGGCTACGTCTAAACAGTGACACTTCTTGGGCACGTTGCAACAACCGGCTCGAACCACTAACGCCTGGCACTCACCTTAATGACCTTATTAGCTGGGCCGTTGCTCTTTTTTTTTTTTCTTTTATTTATTTTTTTTTTTTTTATTCATCCGAAAAAGAAAAAAAGATATTTCTATTTTTTGCCAGAAAATAAAGATGTTGCTTCGTTAGGGGGACGTGGATAGGTTTGGGCGTATACGACATTCCAATTTAAGGGAGGGAATGGGTGGGGATGAGATTGATATATTAATGAATTTGACCCGTAAAAGTGAATGGAATATTTCCACCTTTTTTTTCTTTTTTTCTTTTTTTTCTTTTTTTTTGGATAATCGAGTTTTTTTTGGATATTTTGTTTATTCTTATTAAGAAAATAGGGATTGGGTTATGCTAATATTGGTTGGTCCACATTGTTTTTGCAACCATATAGTATTATTAAGAATTTTTAGAATCAATGATCGTAGGACTCAGGGCAGACCTAGCTCAAAATTTTAAAAATACCCTTACATTTATATTTTCTATAACTTAAACTCCTAATATCTCTTTGAAAATTTAAATTTATTTAATACCATTTAATCTTTTATCAAATCAAACTTTTAGGTCATAATTTAAAAATTCATGAGATAAACTCACGATCTTTGCCTTGGGCATAGGCTCTGGGAAAGAGCAATGTGGCTCTAAGAAGTAACATCAGATGTAGGGTTCGATATCTTTAGAATGAGTAATTTTATTGATACATTAAGTGTCCATCAAAAAATAATATGGTTTTTAAAATTACCATTGAGCGTGTGATTGATCAAATGATGATTTTGATCAAATAGTAGTTTTAAAAGCCACCTCATTTTTTTTATAGACACTTGATGAACATTTAATGTACTAATAGAATTACTCCTTTAGAACACTAGGGAATCAAATGCTATCAATGCTAGCATTGAACAAATTCACAGTACATTTAACTTGGGGAAAAATTATAACATTGAACAAATTCACAAATTAGTTAACTTAATTTGAACATAAAGAAAATTAAAACACTTCATTTGTGAATATGTTTTCACTCCTTGATTTCAATGGATTTGGTGTACCAGTACAATATAAATAGAGTAATGTTTCTTGCACAACTTTTATACAACTCCAACAATTTTTTTAAGATAAATCATTAGATATTTATTTAAAATAAAACAGATCTAATGGTTGATCATAAAAAAAAAAAATTCTTAGAGTTGTACGACATTTCTCATATAAATAACATTTACAAGATACGAATTCAAATTCAAACTATGTTTATCTACAACAATATTCAAACTAACATTGATCTTGAATATCTTCATTGGTGGATGATAGCATGGAGAGGAGGTGGACTCCTTGTCTACTGCGGAGACTTCAATAGAACATAATTGTTAAAAAAATTAAAAAATTAAAAAGACGATAAACAAGGAGTAAAATTGTCATTTCAATTTGTTGAATAATTTTACCCCTTGTTTTATAACTAACCGACTCATCTCCATTTCATTAGATTGTCCATTCCATAACTCGAATCCATGGTATCTATACTGATAGCAGTTGTAAAGAGCCTAATCATCAAGAGTCTATTCATTAATCCAAAAGCCCTAAAATTGTTGGATATTAATTTGGTTAAACCTTAGACCCCATGGTAACATACCAACTAATAATAATAATAATCACAATTTAAAACCAAAACTCAAAGCAACCATATGTTCTCGCTTATACAAATACTTAAATCTTGATGGAAATTTACATTTACAAACTTGGGATAAATTTCTTCGGAATCTCAATCAAGAAATGGGTCCCAAAGCAGAAGACCAAACAGCAAAAGATTTGGAATCAAAATAGGAATCAAAGGGTGAACATCACTTTCTAGTCGTTTCCTACTCAGCCTCTTCCTGACGTACTCTTTCCTTTGTTCTATTTCCCACCGAGCTTCCTCCACTCCATTTGCAAGAATCAACGGTGGAGGCTGTTGGAATGGGCACTTGGACCTCCATGAGGTCTCAGGGAGCCCAAATCTTCTGACCCTTTTGAGGAAAAGAGAGAAACCCCACCTTAGGTGAAGAGAAGGGAACATTGAGGGATGCTTGGTACAGAGGATAGGAGGATATTCCCAGTCGAGGTAGCAGGGGATTTGGGTGGAGATGAAGAACTGAGAGTGGAGAGATGGCGTTGTTGTGGGGCTGGTTAGGATGTGGGTCAAGGCTTGAAGCCTTTGCTCCCATGTTGTGTCTTCTTCCATTGATGTCTTTCTAGCCAACTGAAAGAGTAGAAGATGAGGCTAAGTTAATAGCCAAGAATGGCAAAATTGTTGGAAAAGGCAAAAGTCAATCATATTCCCAGTTAAGCCCACCAAACATTTTGCATAATCTCCTTCTTTCCCAACTTTTTCTTCCTTTCGCGCAAGTCCAAAGAGGCAGGCAGTTGGGGTGTTTTCATGTGATTTGTAATGGTTTTTCAGTCAGAACTGGAAGTGTCTCTATGAATGTTCTAGTGTCACTTTGGGACAGTAAGATTGCTTAACATTCAAATTTTACTACTACATTGTGGTATGGTTGTTATGGCCTTTTCAATTTTCTGGTCTAAAACCCAGAAAATAGAACTCATGTTTTTGTTTTGTTTTATTTCTGCCGAGTGCTTTTTCAGAGTTAGAAGGGCTAGAGAAAATAGCTTGAGCCAATGTCTATCAGTTTTTTTAGCAAAAGCAATTTGTTTTGCTATAATCTTTCATGCTTAGCTTTCATGAGCCACTTCACAATTTAAAGATTTACAATTAAAAAGATTAAAACTAAATACCTTAATGTTGGAGAAGAGATGAGAGATGTCAGAATTCTCTTTTACAAATGCCTTGAGCCTCCCTGGTGTGGTAATAACCACATGAGGTCTCTTCAACAAGGTCTGCTTTTGCTTCACCGCCGTGTCCTCCAACCAGAATATCACTAAAAGGCCTCTTTAACAAGGCTTCATGCTGAAACAAAACAAACCGAACATAAACAGTACACATATAGAAACCATATACAACATATTTGTAGTTTCTGCGTAATTCATAAATAAAAGTAGTTCATGAAATAAATTTATCTGTCATCCTTTTTTGGCAGAGCACTTATTTTTTCTTTTTTTTTTAAACAATTCTAGTTTTCCTTGATAATCAAAACAAACTCCAAATTTGAATATGGTGTAAAAATTTATCTTATTCCTCTTTTTCACTCTAAAAATAAGTTCAATTGGTTCTAAATTTTAGACCCCAATAATTAGCTTTTTAGAACAACCAACCAGCCAATGATTGGTGATATTAAGCACTTAATTGATAGAATAAAAACTATTGCACACTAAAGTCAATTGAACTACAAACTTCTCATACTTTGAAATATACATGCTAGTCGCAATTCACATACATGAGTCTATGACTCTATAGCCTATAATTTTTTTACTTCAAATTATCGAGAAACAACATATAATATAGGAGCATATTATTGTAAAATAAAAATTCTAAATTTAAGGGGTTTGAGTGCCTATACCATAAATTTTTTTCATCGCCATAGCATTTAATACAAAATCTTCCAAATTAAAAATAAATAAATAAATAAATAATTGTTAATGTTTTCCTTGATTTAAAACTCAGATAAAAAATAGTAAGAATTTCAAAATAATAAATAGATAAATTAAGTAAGCAATGTTTATTACTTACCCATTTTCCCAAAACCGCCTATTCCCAGGTAGAATGCCCTCCTAAGCTGCAGATAATACAAGCAAGAAGTAAAAAAATTTTGGGTATTTAGAAAAGGGAAATAAAATTACGTCCCAACGAAAAAATTATATGAAAATTTAATAAAGACAATAAAATCATCAAAAAAATTATATAAAAAAAAATAATTAAGACAATAAAATTATATGAAAATATCCGTGAGTTCTCTGTTCTCACTCTTCGGTAGACTCTAATCTGATTTCTGATTTGTTGCATGCCACTTTAAAAACCAAATGATTCAGCTTTCTTTAAATTTGGGACTTTTTTTTTTTTTTTTTTGCTGTTTGCCATTTGTGTGAAGGCTTGAAACTTGAAACTGTGACTTAAAATAAATAAATAAATAGTAAATAAATAAAGGAACTTGAAACTGTGGGCAGAGCTACAGATAAAGACTGAGAGCTTGTTTGGCAAACCGGTAAAAAACCATTTTCTGTTGTTTTTTCGTTATAAACTATTCATGACGTATGCTCTTTTTTGTTTGGCAAAACTCTTTCACACTCTTTTTGTTATAAACTATTAATGACGTATGCTCTATTCGGGCGGCCAATAAGAAGTCCTTTTTAATAACCAAACTTGTCACTTTCTTGCATGAAGAATATGGATAAACTGTTATGAGTGAGTGGAGATAGTAAAGAATTAAAAATCATATAGCCAGGAGAGTCAAGAGCCTGAGTGTGAACTGCAATTAAAATTTAAAAGAGTCTACAACTAGAAAACACAATTTGACAGATTACTGCAAATGAAAATTGCCCCTCATTGGCTATGAAATTTAGTAACAATTCCTGAAGACTATTTGCCATCATAATGGACAAGAAATCCAGGTGGTGCCAAGAATAATTGGTAGAGAAATCTAAGGCAGCGCTTGCTGCTGATGACCAAATTAAGTTTAAAGAGCCAAATATTATAATTGAATGCAAATTACACTTGGATTAGGCATGTGACAAGATCAGTTAAAATTTTCATCACATCTTCTCAGAGAAAGTGAGAGGGGTTTCACCCCTGTTTAGATCCTCAATGAAAATTTACAAAATGGCAGGTGCATATATATAGCTTCACAGCCAACCCATTGGCATGTGTTGTATTATTTAGTCCTATCACAGTCAGCCAACTGACATGAGTTTTGGTATGTAGTTATACAGTCTTCGACACAGCAATCCCATGTTCCTTCTTCTTTATAGCCATTGAGTCACTTAGCAAAAAATTGATGAAAAGATTTCCAGAGTGTTAGTAATGAATATGGTTAATTCTAATTAAACATGCGCTACTGCCACATATCCATAATTGGCATAGCAGAATTGTAATTGCTCACTGGTTTGGTTTGCACTAAAAAAGATTATGCACCGCATAGTTTTCCTCCGGTAAGCTATTTAAAAAAGAGTGGCAGCTTTGTAACAATCGTTGTGGCCTCTGCCAGTGGCCACCTATTGGTAATCTAAGTTTACATTATCGCTTTGAAGTCTATGTTGTTACAATACACCTCCCAAATTAATCAAAATGCTCCACAGAAACCCACACAATTCCTTGAAACCTAACAGGTTAGAGAGATAGAGAAAGAAACTCAGGCGAAACACATAACAAAAACATCACATTAATGACAGATTCATATCAATAAACATATTTTACAGGAACAAAAAGAAAAAAGAAAAAGCACCACATAATAAACAGAGTCCAAGTGAATAAACACAAAACAACTAAACAATTCCTACCAAATCCAAGTGGGTTTTAACAAAGCTTAAATGAAAGCAAAACAAACTCAAATAAATTTTACCGCAACTACACTATTCTGCAGCAGCAAATTGTGAATCCAAACAGCAGTAAACGCAAATAATTTAGTCAAACGAACCCACAAAAATCACCATACAGACCACTAACATCGGTAAATCATGGAAAGAAAGAAAAAAGAGAATAGGATAAGGTAAAACACCTTCTTCGATCGAGTGATTGAATGTGAATTCGAAACCCTAGCTGGGAAGGTTCGAGCTGAGAAATTGAAGGAGATTGGGCAGGTGAGCAGGTTGTTGAGGGAAGTGTTGAATGGGCAGGTGAGTAGGTTGTTAAGGGAATTGAAGGAGATTGGGAATGAAGCGAGGACGGGAACGATTGAGAAAGGGGAGGGAAAAAACGAATCGGCCGTAGGATATGAGTTGGTGGTGATTCTGCGCGGGTAGTTACATGGCTGTTATGCTGGGAATGGAAGTGGGCCGTCGATTTGTGGTTACCGTTCTTCACAAATAAATCACCATTCATCTAAAGCCGTTCAATTGAAATACCACTGCTCAGTATGGCAACGTGACGTGCCACAGATGCCGTAGAGAAGAAACGAATCGATTGCCTCCCAACAGACAAACCTTTTTTTTCCCTTGCGTCGGTCACCGAAACGGATCACGTGAATGATATGAGAACGCGTGTTCCATAAAGCTAGAAGACGCGCGTCAAAAGCATATTATGACCGTTCATATGGTACATGCACGTGCCATTTGTGTTTCGGTGGTGAGTGGATTAGGTGTAATACATTCTTCTGGGCTAGCGTGCAAGTGTGGGCTGCGTGTTCAGTTATATGGACCCAAAACCACAAAGTACAACCATTTTGGCTTTTTTTAAAAAAAATAATTAACAAACCATTTTGGCTTTTTTTTAAAAAAATAATTAACAAACCATTTTGGCATGATTATTCAAATAACATGCCATATTTTGCTAATTTTTCAGAAACTTCATTTGTCAAACACACAGATAATTATTATTAATTTTTTTAATCAAAACACCAGATGATCTACTTTTATACACGGTTTTATACATATTATAAATTATTGCTGTTCGTTTTATTCTTGCTTTTCTATTAGAGCAGCCATAAGCTCTCTAAAACTCAATTTTAGTCAAAATGTGAAAAAAAAAAATTACAAAAAATCTCATATATCAAGCTCTCTACTCCCCTTTTCATTTTAGGGCAGCCATTTCTTTTTCTCTTGTTTTTTTTTTAAAAAAAAAAAAAGTTACAAGAGATGATCATTTCCACATCTGATCCAAAATGAAGAAGAAGTAGACAATCTTATTAATAAAAAAATGGTGGGCTCTCCAACATTAGACCAAGACTAAACTAAAATAGCGTTGAAATAAATACAAAAAGTAATAAATGGGTCAAACAAATGACTCGGTACTTTTAATGGGCCGCCTAAGTCAGTTAAAAAAGCTAAATGAGAATAGATTAGGAAAAACTTATCTAAATTCCCACTTGAAAACATCAACAGCCACCAAAAGATGACTGAAGCAATAAAAGCGATGTTAAAGTCTGAAATTATGACCGCAAGAAAGAGAGGGACCAACACAAATTCAAATTCAAATACAGTAGTTTCCTTTAAAGGAAAACAATAGCCCAAGTAACGTAAAAAAACGAAAGTAAAAACAGCATAAATCCGGTTGAGGGGAGGGGATGGGATCATGGGAGACGCCGGTGGCGGCGCGTGAAGGCCACGCACCAGCACTGGAAGATCTCTCTCTAGCAGAGGTCGCCAAGGACTACCAAAAACAACCAACAACATGGACAAGTAGGGATGGAACTAGAGGGGGGGGGGGGGGGGGCCGGTAGGGGCCATGGCCCCCCTCAATTCCAAAAAAGAAAAAAAAATTAGGTAAAAAAAAAAAATTAGTCTATTTTTTTGGCCCCTGGCCCTTACCCATAAGAACTTCTGACTCCGTACCTAGGCCACAAGTGAAGGCTGGAAAGAAGAATGTGGCCGCCACTCACTGGCGAGTGAGATTTACTCTCTAGCGCATGCATGTCACGCTCCAGTGTGTGGACGTCCAAAGAGATCACTACTGGTGTTGACGGAGGCCGAAGACGACGGCAAATTCGATGGAGAGGCGCCTGTCATGCAAAAATATGGCGGAGAAGTGCAGATCTAGATTCAAAAATTTCGACCCAATAAACAAGCCATATTTTCAGTAAACACAGTGGATGAAGGAGATGGCTGGTGAGAGCTGTGTTGATGGTAAAGGAAACAAATAAAATACCTTAGAGGAGGTGGATAGGGCTAGAGCAAGCTCAACAAGATAAAGGTCTCAACATAGGCAGTAGCAGATGGAGGAAAGGGGATGAGAGAAGGATACAAGGGAGAGGAAGGAGAGGGAAGTATAGAGTTTCCCTCCTACCATGTTAAGGACTTGATAAAAAAATAAAAAATAATATTATTGGATATTGGTTTAATTAAACTCTTGACCTTTAAAATTGTAACATTTTATTACGCTTCAAATATGACATTTATGGCAGGCTAGCAGCTCACTCTATTTATATTGACCCACTTTTTTTCTTTTGACAATTCCATTACGAAATCATTTTAAAATAGCATATAAATTGTCTATCCCATAACTCGAATCAATGGTGTATATACTAATAGCAATTGTAAAGAGCAAACCACCCCCAAGGGTCAAACAAATTTTTTTTTTTTTTTCTTCACTTTGGCCATTAGGGCCGCCCCCAAGCCAAATGGGGGTGGCTCGAGCCAAATGTGGGTGGTTTAGGCCACCCCCATGTGGCCTAAAGGGGTGGCTGAGCCAACCCTACATTTTTTATTTATTTAAAAAAAAGCCTCAAAATAAATAAATATATATATATATTACAGTCACGTGTCATAATTTTAATGATGCTACTTATCGCTGGCGTAGAAATTCGTTAGTTTTGGACGGAGGTACCATCTCCTTTTTTCATGGTATAGGTACCACATGAAAAAAATAAAAACTGAGAGGACAAAAAATAAAGATTTTAAACCACAAGGAGGTGTAAGGTATTGAACCCAAAGAAAAAAGAAAAACCTCTTTCTTTCTTTTTTTGTATAACTTTTTGTTATTTTAGATTTTTTAAAATAGTTTTTTTAGTTTTTTTTTTTAAAAATAATAATAATTTTACGAAGTGTATTTTTGTCATTAAGGAGACATTGACATTTTTCAGTAGTTTAGGAAAGAGATTGATGCAATTGATAATTTGGAAGAACATTAACAATAAAATGATAGTTTGAAGAAGTTATGTGTACTTTTTTTTTCTTCGGAACCAAACGAGTCCTAGTTGCATTTGGATCCTCTCCGTTTCACATTTTCATAGAATATGAAAAGACAATTCTACCCCTAAAAATCCACTAACATTCTCACTAACAGGAGAGAAATGAGAATCGTCTCCATTTGATCCTTGTCCGTCCTAGTCTTATCAGCAACTTCACATATATACTTAAAGTTGATGTGATATTGGGCCAGCCCGTTGTGAAGTGCGGCATGGTCCCAATTGTCAAACTGTTAGGCGGCAATCTGACAAAAACATATAATCAACGAGCCCGAAATTAGGTCGGCCCACTCGGAATGACATTTTTTCGTCGTCTTCTCAATAGTTCGATAATAATTATTTGTTGTGGTCGAACCTAAACCTAAAAAGCAGCTTAGACGGAATCAAATCCGGTCTGTAACCAAACATATCTGAAAGCAAAAAGTGTATATTTGTTTTTTCAGCAATTGCTTATTAGACCAAAAGGCAAAGGCCAGGCAACTTTAAAAGATCCAAACACTCAGAAAGACATTTATGGCTCACATGGATTTGTTTAATCCTCTCTCTAACTATTATTATATCCATTTACAAATTAAAGTTGATTAAAAACAATCTTATCTTTTGTTTGATTTTCATGCGCGCCAAACTCGTGGGTTGCATATGGGTCCCAATCCCAATCCCAATCCCAATCCTAGTAGATCACGAACCCAACACTTAGCCACTTAGCAACTGTAAAATGATGTATACCCAGTACCAACCTTGTCAGGCCCATCAACTTGGGAAGGCCCAAGGAAAGCCCGCCGACCCCTCACAACGGACGTGCCCCACCAGAGACTATAACTAAACACCAGTCACAATCAAGGTGTTGCCCATATGCGGGACGACATTTGGCAGAGGCCATGCAAGAGGAAAGGAACTCAGGAGCTGAGGAGCAAAGGAAAACCAATCCTTGCGAGGTACACACTCATTCTTACTTCCATCTCACCCTAATTAGTTTTGTTCCAATTCTCTTTTGCCTTCCCCAAAGTTATTAGTGACGTAAGCATCGGAGGCATCCCCCACTGACGCACCCAACAAGTCCTTGATCTTACGCGCGCAACTAATTCCTCTACAAGTGTTCTCAATTTGGAACTGCTTGTGAACAGGTTCGAGCTCGGCTCGGCTTGAGTATGACCATATGCATTAGTAGTTGGTGTCGTCTGTGGGAACATTAACACGTCGAATTGGTGTACCAAATTGGAACGAGAAGAACCAAGAAAAATCGCTTGACCATGAATCGAAACAAAATCGAGTTGAGTAGCCAAGGTAGCCAGCCATACGGACGCGCGCATTGATAACTTGCAGGCTAAAGTGGACAATATGATAAAGACAATGAACGATAACCACTCTTCTACTGTGGATGGCCTCGTCCGGGGACGGACGTACCCTTTTCCCGCAAAGTGATGCAGCTACCACTTTCACCGAAGTTTTGTGATATTTTTGAAAAAATTTAAGGGCATAATTGTATTTTCACACATATGATATGAGATATAATGGACATTTTAAGTCAATTGTATCACTTCTGACCATTTTTCGTAGGATTTAATAGAGATTCATAATAGAAGGGCTAGGTGGTTTGGGGGTCAATTGCAACTTTTTGTAGTTTGGAAGATATTGTAATTTGAATGATTGCTAGGGGAGGTAAGTGTAGTTTTGTTTTCTTTTATTTAATATTTTATCACAATTGAACAAACATATATGGCACATGTATTAAACAATTATATGTATCTAAAATGTGTAATTAGTCCAACCAGGCCAATTAATTGTAGTTAAATTCTATTTGTCATGCCTCATCTCACTAGGTTAATGTAGCAATACTAATATTTATTTTTATTTTAAACAATGACTGACGTGGTAGGAAAAATGGGCGTTGTCACGTCAACCCATTAAGATTGGGTATGACAAATAACACAACTCTTAATCCTCCTAAACTTCCCACTTTAGCTTAACATGAGGCGATTAATTTTCTTTTCTTTTTATTATTAATTTTAGTGAAAAATTCACTTAACCCTCCTAAACTTTCACCATTTTTGAAATCTCCAACCCCCCCCCCCCCCCCCCCCCCCACGGGCACTAAAAAAAAAAGAGCTTAAGAACTTTCAATTTAATTTATCAAACTTTCATTTTTTTTTTTGCAATTTCACCCCTCCCATTAGTGTTTGGGGTTTAATCAGACAGTCAAAGGGTAAAATAACCATTATATCCTTGTAAACTTTACAAAATTACAATTTTTTAAAAAAAATATAAAAATAAAAATGAGTACTTTGTGAATTTCCCACCCTTATGTTAAAATTTAACAGAAAATCATACGGAGTGGTTAGATTGCAAATTTTTTTTAAATTCAATGCATTAAATTGAAAGTTTTTTAACTTTAAGGAGGTAATTGCAAAAATGATAGAAGTTCAAGAGAATTAAGTGAAGTTTATCCTTAATTTTATATCATTAATTTTTCTAATAAAAATTGATTTAAGGGCAAATAAACACGATTATAAGCCAATAAAATGGAAGTACGATTTTTAACCTTCCTGATTTAGAAATTCTATGATGTGAGGCTGAGGCCATTATTGCTCATATAGTTTCTTTTGAATTGGACTACCCATTGTGACATTGTCCATTCATATATGGGGCTATTGCAAAAATAGGATAAGATCCTTCTTTTTTTCCCCCAACCACAAGCATGCCATGTCAGATGTCACCAAGATCTGGATCATGACACTCAATGGCACGTGGGTTCAAAGACATCAATACATTACACGTTTTTTACGACCACCCTTATCCTCATTCACCAAGCCTCCAAGATAGATCTCCCATGGTGGAGAGGTAAAGAGATGTCTACTCTAAATTTATTCAATAAGAGACAATTCGTGTTCCCCACCTAGGATTTTGGTAGCGTTAAAATGATTGAGTACAAAATTATACAGGTCTATTTTAATTAAATGTATCTAACTATTTAATTATAACTTTTTAATTCGATGTTGGGTTCATGTTCAGTTTGCGGACCGTGATAGAAATTGTCAGCTCTTATGCTGTATATCAGGTTCAGGTCGTATTAAGATATGGGCATAAAATTATATAGGTTAATCATAACCTAATCAAACGAGTCAATATATTAATTTTAAGTTCGTAAGTCATGTAAAAAATAATCAATTCCAAACAAGATAAATTGGAAATGCAATCTTGATCTTATTGCCTATCACCATGATTTAGTTGTTCAGTCGCATCATTGCTTCTCTACCGTTAGAAATTCAATTCCTATCATTTGAAGACGAATTCTTTTTATTTGATTAGCCATTTCCTGTTTCACCTCATATATTATATATATATATATCCTATGTTGGATCTTTTAATTTTATTTAGGTTTATTAATTAATAAAGTTATTAGTATTTAGTTAAATTTACGATTTGGCATAATTTTTGTAATTTTTTTTATAGGATAATTGTACCACTGGTTTCGGGGTTGATCTAAATTACGAATCATTATTTGTGGTATAAAAATTTAATAGAAGATCCTTATTGTAAACTATAATTACGAATCATTCTCTGAATCCATTTTCCGTCCACCAAATTATTTAAATAGGTCAATCATAACTCCATCTATTTAATTAATTAAACGAGTCAAACTCATTAACTCTAACACACTAATTTGAAATTGAATTAATATCGAATTCATAAATCGCATAAAAAATTATCAATTCTAAACCTGGTGAATTGGCAATGCAATCTTGATGTTTTTGCCTATCACCGTGATGTAGTTGTTCCGTCGGATCATTGCTACTCTACCGTTGGAAATTCAATTCCTATCATTTGAAGAGGATTTCTTTTTATTTGATTTGCCATTTCCCGTTTCACCTCCTATCCTATGTTGGATCTCTTAATTTTATTTAGGTTTATTAATTAGTAAAGTTATTAATATTTAGTTAAATTTACGATTTGGCTTAGGTGTTGTATTTTTTTACAGCATTTATTCTTTAGTTGTTTTAAGAGTTTAGGCTTAATTTTTTTTTTCTTTTCTTTTTTATAAAACACTTGAAAATAAATAAATATAGACCCATCAATCTTTATTGTTGGCCGGAAAATTTTGATTCAACTTAAAATCCCATCTCTATTTAACACGAAATTTATCTCCCTGTTCTTAATTATGTTGTTTCCATCCATGCATCATCAGTTCATCACTATGTTATTCCATTGATTTTCCAAACAAATTTTGTCTAATTTCTAGATTAAAAACTTAATGCCGACACTTTGTTTCTTGATCGAGATCAATCGATCATCATGATCTCAACTTTCCGATCGATGGATGCTCAATCTATACTTGGTTTTTTTTGGATCTATTTGTGTGAAAAGAATGGTTGATCAATCAGCTAGCTAGAACTACATTCCAAAAATCAAAATGGCAATTGAGAGGAAATTGACCATTGGATTCGACACCATGAAAGAAAATGTGTTCCCTGGCGTTATCCGCGGAGCATGAAAATCAAATTTTCATTAATTATCTATATAAAATAATAATAATAATTCATTAATTGTTCTACTCTCGAAATATTTAAATATGTTTCTCGATCACCTCATTAAAATTAAAATTTAAGAAAATTAATTTCCATGATCTCTCTTAAAAATATATTAAAAAAAAATTAAAAAAGGACGTGGATGACTGAAGCAAAATATCTGCTACAAATATTATAAACAGGGTTGTAACTCAAACTCCCCCATGGGCCATGATACAAAGTGATGATTCAAAGATTAGATTAAAAATTCAAGTAGACTGAGACAACCCAGAATCCCAGATCAGTGCTGTTAGGTGTCTAGCTAAGATATTATAAAATTGTCGTAGTCTTTTTCATTTTTATATATTAATGTTTCAAAGTACAGGCAAGTGCTTGAAAACAATTAAATATTTTCGTAAATAATTGCCCGAATTAAGCTTTGAATTGTTTATTGATAGATTCTGCGGATATATATCATGCATGATCGATCATCGATCGAAACGCCATTTATTTAACTCCTGGCCTGTTGAAGAAAGCTAGCTCGACAACCTTTGAATAATAATACTTAAAAGGTTGCCGGCCATATTATGAAATCATCCTCGGATTTGGCCGCCGGCCGGGATGTTGAACTACCAGAAACTTCGATCATATATATATATATATATATAAATTAACAAACCCTCTTTCACTTTCACTTTCACTTATATATATATATTATCTATTTAATTCGCATTATCGGCTTTGATCTTTCACTTTCACCACAACAGGTGGGCTAGAGGCTAGATCTTATAAATCCCGGTAACGTTGACAGCCCCAATAGAAAATTGGTACTTCCAAAGCTGTGATTATAACATCACCGGAGGGTTTCCACTATGGTCACCTCTACAATTTGATCCAGAGATATGGAGAATTTTGTGGCGATGATTACGGACTAGAATATTGGGTTACCATGACTTGGGAGGTCGTTTTATTCTTTCCCGTGCATGCTTCTTTTTCAATCACTTTAACCCCCCACCTTAGCCTATACGATTTGAAAAAGTCCTTCATGAATTATGACAACTGCCTCCACTTAGTCACTTCACAAAATTTACCAAATTAATTTGCTTGTTTTTTACCCAGTGACCTCCTTTACTTTTTATCGTTTCATTATTCCTTTTATTATTATTATTATTATTATTTTTATTTTTTTTCCTGGCCAGTATATTTTAATTTCATTAGTATTTCGTGAAATCTTGTAGTACTAGGTGGTGTACCTATATATGCTTTTTCTTGCATTTCTTTCAGAAATTACTGTATCGTTTAGGGGTCATGTTACAGCTGTTATAAATCAGTCGTTCCTGAACAGATATATTTGTATACTTTTGACTTAGCTGTAAATTCGTATAATTTTATTTTATTTTATTTAAAAAAAAATAGTATTATTTTGGTTTTGAAATAAACAAATCTGAAGTAAAAGAGAATTATTTTCATAATATAATATATATATATAATTTGAATTATTATTGTTTTGAGTTTAGTTTTATAAATTTCTGTGTGCATGAGTATACGTGTTTACGATTGTAAGTATGTGCGGATATATGTGTGCGTGCACACGCATGTTTGTGTTTGTGCATAGTAAATTTACATACACATATATAAACTCGGGATTAGATTTTATAAGAATATTCAAGTTAATTTCTTTTAACAATAATTAGTTAATAATATGGATTTACGAAAAGATAAACAATCATGTTATTTATTTTATATAAAAAAATAAATAAATTAATTGAACAGCTTGTGATAAGATCGGACTCGACTCATATTCAAAATAAAATTCAATAAGCCAAACTTAAACTATTTAGGCTTGATAGGTGTAAATTAATTGAACAGCTTGTGATAAGATCGGACTCGACTCATATTCAAAATAAAATTCAATAAGCCAAACTTAAACTATTTAGGCTTGATAAGTGATAAGCTCGAACTCAACCTGTGTTCGAAATAAAATTAAATGAATCAAACTTAAGCATTCAACACTTAACTTGAATACAGTCCTAATCCCCAACATTCTAACTAGTAGGTCGCGACCACCCCGACATCGTGGTCGGAGGTGACGTCAGCCAAGATAGAGTGTGCAAATTGATTTGGCTGGTGTCGCATTGCCATGTCGTGGAGTACTAAGAGGTTGAGAGTAAAATGAAGGTATATATGACTAGCATTAATTACTGTTATGTTATGTAAATGGAATGGAATCAATGTGAGGTCTGCTAAATATAAAATTTCTTTAATGTGAAAGAAGTTGATTTTGCGCTGTTTATTAAAGAATAATTGGATTACCTAAGACATGGCCCAGATGGATAAAAATGAAAAGATCTATCAAACATTGTTAACCCCAAAAGCAAGAGTAATATATACTATTATTTAATCATCGTTTGATTTGCAAAATGAATATTTCATCAGAAAAAAAAAATTAATTATTTTCAGGAATAAAAGAGAGTGGAATTGAACAATTATTCCTAATCTTTAGTTAGATAACAACATATACACTTTAATTGGAATTCAATCAAAATTACTAAAAAAATTCACAATATAATTTTTTTTAGTTTATCTTTTTTTTAAAAAAAAAAACTTAAATTGTAAAAAAAAAAAAATGAAAAATGGTGAGTCGCCGACCACCCCAAAGAGCCAAGGGTGTCTGCAATCACCCCCGAAGTGGCCTCCAAGGGTGGCCGGCAGGGGCAGAGCTACCCCTGGCCTTGGGGGGCCTGCCGGCCTTGGGGGGCCTGCCCCCCACCCTCCCCCCCTCCCCCCCCCCAAAAAAAAATAATAATAATTTTACTCTTAAATTTTATTATTATTATAGTTTTGGCCTCCCAATTTTTTTTTTTCAATTTGGCCCCCCCAAATCTTGAATCCTAGCTCCGCCCCTGGTGGCCGGCCACCCCAGATGAGAATCGAGGATGGCCTATTCCACCCCCAATTGCTCTGAGGGTGGTTGCACCACTTCCGAAACGTTTTAGGAATCCACCACGAGGCGTTGCGACCACCCCTGCCGCCCTATATTGGGGTGGTCAGCCAGCTACAGTGTAGGGGGTTGGATTAATTTCTTTTTTTTCTTCCTTTTTTTTTTAAAAAAAAAATGAAAGAAAATAAAAATAAGAGTGGTTTTTTTAAAAAAATAAAAAATAAAAACTGTAGTTTATTTCTAATGGAGTAGTTATTCCTCTCATTTTTTAGAGGAATCGGTATTCCGATTCGTAAGAAATCGAATAGTTATTTCAAAGAAAATAACTATTTCAAGAAATAGACCATTACCAAACAAAAGAATAAAATAATCATTTTATTTTTTATTTATTAATGCAACATGTTTAAGTGATTTTTTTTTTTTTTTTGTTTAAAATAGTTAAAATGAAAATCACGTCAGCCTACAAACCTAAATGTGTTAGATAGATAGATAGACATATATAATATCCCTGCCAGATTCATTGAAACTCTCTCAAATCATTTATAACGCCCATTCTCACCTAATAATTAGCAATACGAACCTTATCTGTCATTTAAAAAGTACTAAGCCTCACCTAAAAACGTAATCCCGGATACTGGTATCTTTGACTTGCATAACTATCATTCACGTATTTTACATGCAGAGGGAAGTAAACAGTTGTGGGTGCTTGTATCTAGACTTTGCCCTCTTTTTTCTTTTTTCTTTTTTTCTTTTTCTGATACAACCAACAGCTGAGAACTGTTTACTTCCCCTTCATGTAAGGTACGTGACTCTTAAGAAATATTTTAAAGCTTCTCTTTTTTAATTGAAATGGGAAAAATGTTACGAGCGGGGGTGTCTTTTCTAGTATTCTTAATCTGAATAAAAGAGAGAGGAGAAGACCTACGTGAGCATTCTAGCATCCCCAACAATAAACTAAAAACTAAAATATTAGTGTAATAAATATATATAAACAATAAAAACAATTAATAAATGACCTGATCGTATCAACAAGGGTCAAACTGCATAAAGCAGTAAAAACATCAAATTAAATAATACTTATAAATATAACTGTCTCGAGACCCTTCAACCCCAATCGAATCTCAAAAAACATGAGACATGGACACCACCCATTTAATATCTTGACTTGCAGTTGCATGTTGCATGCACCTCTTGTCCTCTAGCTAGTTTAATTAATTGGGCGGTGGACGGACGGGAATAGGGAAAAGGAAATTAATTCTTAAAATCAAAATCACGTCAGGAATCAAGATATTTGTCAGAAAAAACATCTAAGGAAGTTATCGAAAATGATGTTACCTAAGCCCAAAGCAAAGGCTATCGGATTTGGGACATATAGGCTATATAGCTGCAGACCAACACGAAAGGTGGATGTTCTGCGTAAAATCTTGTATATTTATTTTTCTTACCATCCACGATTCGAATATTTGTAAATCGAGACCTCCATTAATATTTTCTGTCGACTAAATAAATGAAAAAATAAATTAAAATGCAGTTATATATGCCTTCAACTCAAAAAAATTAAAAATCTAAAACAAAAAAAAAGTGGCTGGTGATGGGAGTTATCTCCCTGCTCAACTGTGGCTGGCTTGGACACATCCCAACCACGGCCATGGTTGGGTTGTCACCCAGCGACGAAGCCGTGGCTGAGCACGTCCAACCACGTGACCGTTGTCCGGTGACGCCAGTCAGCCACGACCACATGGTTAATTAGGCGTAAACAACTCAAACACAACAATAGTTAAATATTTATTTTTCAAAAATTCTTTGATCTGAAAATTTTACCAAACGAATTTTGGTTTGGAAAATAATCGTTCCAGTTCTAGTATACTGAACGTATAGCCTTAGTGTTCTTGTTAAAGAAAACATTGGATTTGTGTTTATTAATTGCTTGTTCGATCATACCAGCGCATGTTAGATCAGTTAGCTAGGAGATAATTGTGTGGGATTCAGTAGGATTGGCTCGATTTGAGGATGAAGAGCTATATAGCTCGTCGTCCTCTGTTAATTTAGATTTAATGCAAGGTTTAATTTGGTGTTATTTCCACCAAAAAAATTTAATTACTTAATTATTTTTGCATCAATAACGTGAGATCTATATATAATTAGTAATACTCGAATATTCTAACATGTTTAATTTGATGTACGTGTCTCAACCTATATGAAATTAACACATTATATGTCGGTTTTTATATGATTTGTTCCCCTGAAGGAGGATGAAATATTTCTAATTGCCTTAGAAATATTAATGGAATTGCCCTCATTTTACATAATTTTACAAAAAAAAAAAAAAAAAAAAAAATCTAAAATGATAAAGTAATTTTCTTGGCGTTTTCTTTAAAAGTGGATCGGAGGAATTTCTTTCAACTCAATCTATAAAATTGTCACATGTTCCTTGACTTGTGAGAATCATGTGATTTTGTAATAAAATTTCCACCAACTTTGACTATGTTATTTATTTTTTTTTTTTTAAAAGTAAAAAAAAAAAACATGTGGCAATTCCTCCGATCCAGTTTGTAAAAAAATGTCTATTTCTTAAAACTTTTACTTTTTGCCTTTTGTTTTATCTTCTCAACACAAAAACATTAACAAACAACATCACAAAAATGGTTATCACATTTATATTACATGAGAAAATTTTTTAAACACGCAAAAAAAAAAAAAAAATTAACAAACAGATCAGTCATTGATCGTTTCCTCGTTAAGAGATTGAATAAGATGAGAACAATTTTTTTGTTTCTTTCAAATTATACCGGTGGAAGTTCTTTTTAACTCAGTCTATTAAACTTACATCGATCTTTAGAGCATGTGGTTATCATATACATTTGTAATAGAATTAGTGAAGCATGTGATTTCACAAAGTATTTTTAAAAATTCATATGACAATCAAATGCTCTAAAAACCAATATTAATTTAATCAATAGAGTTGGTGAAATTTTCTTAAATACAATTTGTCCAAGTGACAATGCATTTATCCATATTACTTAACATGCCAAGTTTACATCATTTCCACAAAAAATACGTATTTGTTAAAAAAAAAAACACTCGAGTATGATAACCATGTTGAAAATTCATTTGTCGACTAATCTTTTTCCCTCAAAGATCCTTTCCAAAAATCTTCCTTAATTAGTTTGATCAAACGGCTATACAAACCCCAGAAAGGAAGAAAGTCTCTTTTTCCAAATCCACTTATAGCAACAAAAAAAAAGAAAAGAAAAAGACAATGGCAGAGAGACACCATATGCGGCCATGCGGGGATGAAGATAGTGAGGAGACAATTGTGGATGACGGTCATCAACTTTGAAGACACCAGCAAGAATGGCCGGAAGACGACTGCGGGAGGTTGTTAATGTAACAACCCGTAAAATTAATTAACTTATAATTAACTCACGTGCATCTCACCAAACCTTTTTATCAAGTAAATAAGTTATAAGTGAATCAAAGTGATCATCTACTTCTAAAACAAAAGAATACAAACTAGCGGAAACATGTTTTTTTTTTTTATTATTATTCTATCAACATTAATCATTACAATTATGGCATTTACAAAGAATCATCACATTAACTTAAATTATTACATTATACATTTCATCACTATAAATCATGTATAAGTTAAACCTTAATACACAAATGCATCTCAAAACACTAGTGTTACCTAGAAGTACTAATTACCATGAACAGACTTCGAAATTCGGCAATAAGTCCACAAGTGATAGCCATATCAATATCATAACGTTAAACGGCTGCATCTGCCTCAAGGTTATTCTTGTACAATCCGAGTTAGCTTTTTTAATGAGACATTGTGATGTTTATAGGTGGAGAAAGTAAAGCGTTAGGTCATGACTTAGTAAGCAAGTAAGTTGGTGTTACTATGTAATTGTGAACATTTAATTATGTAGGTAAAAGTATCTTTAATACAATGTTTTTTTTTTCTTCTGAAATTATCCATTTCAAAACATTTTACTGAAAACATTCCCTTTGTAAATATTATCATTTCAAACATAGAATATCTATGCAAACATCTCTAGCTCTGCATCACTCCTATAGCAAATTGTGCTTGTCATGCACATCACCTTTCGACAAGGACTAGTCCGTGCATCCCCTCTATGCAGAATCCTATCAACCTAGCCAACTTTACTTACGGCTAACAGTCGGAAAGGCTACACCCCAACAAATGGTGTGTTCAATAGCCTCCACACATTAAATTACGCACACACAATATCGGTGTCATCATTCATTAATCCATTTCACATTTCATAATTTTTTTTCGTAACACTTTATAAATAACCACATAAGCATTGCATTGCATTTCATGTATGCATAATCAAACAGTTTTTAAAATATTTCATACATCATTTGAGACAAAATTTATAAGAGTAATATACGTCACATAGTTCATGCACAAGAATAATTCATATTTTTGGTAATGCTAAAAAGGTAACCCGAACTTTTCTTTTGAAAATTTTACATATTATTATACATAAAATACACTTAATCAATATTTATAAAGATACCAAAACAAGAGAAGCTTACTTACCTAGTACCTCAGTTGCTTAAACTCTCATTTCGATTCACACTGTTGCGTATCGTCCAATTAGTAGAACTCCAAGAAACTTAAAGAGAATAATGTATAATCTTACCCTTGAAGCTTTTATCTTTATCTAATTCCAGCGGCTTAAACTCTCATTTCGATTCACACTATTGCGTATCGTCCAATTAGTAGAACTCCAAGAAACTTAAAAAGAATAATGTAGAATCTTACTCTTGAAGCTTATATCTTTATCTAATTCCTCTTGCTCAATGAAGACTCATTTATCTTATTCTCCACTCAAATCTCCTATCTTTCCTTTCATTTCTCGTTTTCTCTCTTTAGAGGCTGTTGTGTTGTGTTTGGAGGGCTAGTGGCGCACAAAATGGAACTCTAACACCAAAACAACCTTTTTTATAGCTCAAAAAGTGACATTTTCGTGTTCAGGTAGGTCGCATCAATTGTTCCATGGTACAATCGAATATTCTGTGGTCTTCATCAATCGTTTGTTGACGTTTTTGCAACTTTGATCACATCGCGCAGTGTTTAGTAAAACAAGAATAACTTTTGTTATGGGTCTCGGAATTCCTCGTGCGACCCCATTTCAGAAATCTCTTTTCGAGAAGCATGTCGTGGTAACCATTCCAATATTTTTTAGTGTCTTCTTATGAATTGAAAATCCAATATTTTCCCTCTTCAAAAGTGTTTTCAATGCTTTCATGCCCTTTAATTAGGAATCCTACTTGAACCTTCGAATCATATTTGCTTGCATATTCATTATTCTAACCATTCATGTTTAGTTACTATGTGTTTCCAATGGGTTTATGAACATTACACTTGGTTTTACATTTTAATATATGATTTTTTAAGCGGTCGTTACAATTGGAGTTGGAGCTAGAGTTGGGTGGCACAAGGCAATAACAACTAAAAATGGTGGCCGATGAAAGCCGGAGAACGAATACAAAAGGTTATGGTGATGGCAACCAGAGGCAATGACGGCAGGGAGGTCGTTGGAGCTAGCGATAATCGGTAATGAAGGCTGGGGAACGACGCCTAATGGACCTGTTGGAGAACGTCGGTGGCAAAAACAGTAGTACTAGGGCATGGGCGACTGGTGAAAGCACCAGCAGAGATGAGCCCAGACCTCCAGTAAAGACGTCGTCACTGGGTCTTAATAGTCGATGAACGCACCGGCAGCATTGGGTCTTAGACGGACATGAAGGCGTCTAATGGGGCTGCTTTTGGACTATTGACCATGTTGTATTTGCTTAAACCCGGGTGGACTAGGTAATGGAATCAAATTGGGTAACTCGAGTTTGAAAACACGCGTGCAGCACATGACATGCGTTGGCGTGTGAGATAGACATGCCGATGAGAGTCGCTAGTGCGTGATGCGCATATATGGAGGAATTGCCATGAGGTTTTGGCTAATCGTTAGAGGTGCGTATGGAAGAAGCGTCGAACCAGAATGGTGCAGATCCACCAATCTAGGATGGTAAAGCATTTTTTATGGGTCTTTTTCCAAAAGGAGATCTAGTGACGGCGCGTGTAGAAGTGGCAATTACACGTGATGGCGTGTGAATTCGCATTTGGTAGCATTTGGTTTTCAGGCTTCCACATATCTATTTGTTCCTTGACAATATGATTCTGATTTTAGATTTTCATAATCAACTTCAAGAAAGGCTAAGAAAGCACTAATTATGGTGGTAGATGTGGAGACAAGCAAGCAAAATGTTCAAGTAGTGGGTGGAAGCTCCAATTTGACTAATTCCAATAGCATTACTCGTTAGAAAGACAAAAATTTGAGATTTTGATTTGTGTGGTTTTGTGTGGTCACCGACTAAGAAAGTCGCTTTGAACAACACTAGGATCACCAAATAGAACGCTAAGGAGACGTGAATAAAATGCTTAAAAAAAAAAATGTTTATGAAAGACCATCAAAAAGTGACTATGGTACAATGTAGAAACGTGACAACGTGGGTGAGATATAAAGAGACTAGATCTTTACAATATTGAATTGATTGAATTATTATTATAATGCATGCTATTTATAGAGAAACTAAGGTATAATGAACAATAGAAGGTAGATCAAACAAAATAGGCAATTGATAGACCTAAAAAGGCTAAAACGGGCTAAACAATTGATGATCTAATTAATCTATTGAGCATTCAGCCTGAACGCACCCCATACATTCCCTTTAATTCCCCTTGGCTCTAGGAGATAATACCAAGATGGGTCAACAAAATAGAAGAAAGAAAAAGATAAATACCAGTGGAAAGATAAAGAAGCGTCAAAATCACGCGAATCTCGAGGCAGATGCACATGCAGATCACGCCGCGTGTCGACTGTCCGAGGCCATGGCAGTCATGTGGGGACACTGGCGTCGCCTTGCACGAGATAAGGACAAGGACACGTGTACGGTCAAACCCCGTCGAAAGCGACTCGTGGGGATCGACCGTACCATAGTCGCATTCATTGAGCAGCAGGATATTTATCGTACGACGTGCTGGTTCTGTTTTGTCGGGATGCGTAGGTGGTGGAATGGTGCTATGGGACAGCCACGTGTACCTTTACCCTAAATGTTGTGGCACCGTCGTAGCCCTTCTTGTTCGACCCTTCACGTGACCTTTCCACTACCGACTGCAGTTACGATATTGTCCTTACAACAGTTTTACCTCTTGCATTGGGGGGTTAGGGTTCTATTCTTTAATGAGTAGGACGATATTCGAGTCAAGTAGAGTACTAAAATGTTTAGATTTGGCTTTTTTTAATTTTATTTCGAATACAAGTTGAGATTAAATTTATTATCGAGCTAAATATTATATTTGAGTTTAATTCGTTTAATTTTATTTCGAACATGAATCGAGCTCGATTTTATTACGAACTGCTCAATTAACTTATTTATTTCTTACATAAACTAAATGATAGAAATTTTCTATAATTCATATATAAAATTGACATGTGTCTCTTGGCATGTGAGAAGCACATGGTATTTCAATAGCAATTGCTTCTTACATGCTTTTTTAATAGTATTAATAAAAAAAACGTATGTTTCTCATATGTTTAAATGACACTTGTCCTTTTTATATGTGGATTATAGAAAATTTCTTACAAACCAGTATGTAGAAAATTTCTGTCCTAAAGTAAATATACACTTTACATTTTTGTAAATCTAAACTAATCATTAATTAATTGATTACCGTAAAAAATTTATGATTTGAGTTTATTAAATAAATTAACTTGAATCTTAAATAATATAATTTCGAGTTCATGTGTATGTATATAAATTCATTATGCACATATACAAATTATGCGCGTGCATACAAACGCATATAACCACACATACTCACAAACACACTTATGTACACACAAATCTATAAAATTAAACTCACAACAATAATTCAAGTTATATCTATCATATTAAGAAGATAATTCATTTTTACTTAAGATGTTCTTATTACAAAATTAAAATAATGTGATTTTTGATTTATTTTTATTTTTTGTAAAAATAAAGTTATATGAGTTTATATAAGCTTATCCAAGTTGAGCCGAGTTTATACGAGTATGTTTCGTTTAATATTTGAACATATTATTGTGTTCACGAACGACTCATTTATTATTCGAACCGAGACCGAATTGAGTTTAACTGAATCGAACCAAACCAAGTTCACGAACAGCTGAGCTCATCTTAAACCCTTATTTATGAGCAAGTTTAAAAATTACATTCTTACTTTATAATTATTTTCAACGCGCTGACATGGTAATACTAATTAATTATTGAATTTTATTTTAGAATTGACTAATACCAGTATTAGTTAGAAGTGTCATGTTAGCAGTGTGTAATAATTGTGAAATAAAATGTAGCTTTTAGCATTATTGTTTAATTTAATTTGAAGAAATGTTATAAATCATATTTTTATTTTACAATTATTCCACAAATATAATGCGGCAGTCTTAACAAATCCATAAATCTATTATTGTTTTTCTTTTTCTTTTTCTTTTTTTTTTTTAAAAATAATAATAATAATTAATTAGAAGTGTCACATCAGCATTATAAGATAGTTATATAATATAAATGTGATTTCTAGAACATTTTTTTTTTTTGATAAAGAATTTTATTGGAGTAATAGTTCCAAATCTATACATAAATTTAATTACGGAATAATTAATTGGAAATAGTAGGAGTAGGAGTATTAACTGTTTTTCAAAAATAGAAACTCTTGTTTTAGGCTCGTTCTTAAATTATTCTAATATTTTTCAAAAAAAAAGTATAAACACAATTTATATTAAAATTCATGCTCATCTCTGATGTAAAATCAAAGAATGTTTATGGTGTCATATACAATCAAGCTATTTTTTAGGAGATACACCTCGTCTTTATCAGAATAGTGAAAATTTAATTTTTATTTCATAATAAATAATGCTGGGGTTGTTTCGCAAACTATTTCTTTTCACTTATCAAAAAAAAAAAAAAAATTATAATTTTTTTACACTTTTTATATCACGTCAATATTTTTTATTATTATTCAAATAAAAAAAAAATACTATAAAAACAATTTTTTTTTTTTACTTTTTTTATAAAACATTCTCAAATTTTATATCAAATCAATCACTTATTTTCATATATGTTTCACGCGTTTAAAGATTCGTTTGGGTTTGCGATTTCATAAACTGCGATTTAAAATAACGATTTTAAAATGTGCGATTTGAAAAAAGTGATATTTAAAAATGCAGTTAAGCGTTTGGCAAAATCGTAAATTAGCCTTTAAAATTTTACGCTTTCAAAAAAGCACCATCTTACCTGGGATTTGAAAAAACATATTTTTTGCGTTTTCAAATCGCAATTTTTAAAAATACAATTCCCAAATGATTCATATTATTCGATTTGGTTTAAAATCACACGTATTGTCTACAAAATCACAATCTCTAACGCATCCTAAAATTGTTCTAACTTGAGTACTCTGTAAAAAGAAATTGCAATAAGACCTTATTTAAATAAAACAGAAACGTAACAAAAAAATAAAATTAAAAAAAAGAAAAATAAAAAAATAAAATCACAATCATTCAGACTTATATTCCACCTAATTATTATCATTCATAGTTACGATTGTTTTCCGTGGCACAATGCACACTATTAAATATAACACGAGATAAAATTTAAATTATAAAATAAATTATTTTTATTTCACTTAAAATAGAGGTGATTGACTTGTTTAGCAAAGGGTTGTAATTGTGAAATATTTGTTTAAATAGTAGTAAAAAATAATTGATGTGATATAAAATATATAAAAAAAAAAATTAGAATTATTTTATAGAAAAGTGAAAAAGTTTTGTTTTGTAGAAGATTTTTTTTTTTATTTGGATAATAATAAAAAATTATTGATGTGATATAAAAAGTGAAAACAAAAAGAACAGAAAAAAAAAATGTTTTTGATTTGATTTTTTTGAGAAAAGTAAAAAAAATAGAGGGGGTGTGAGAGTTCTTTGCCAAACAACCTAAACAAGCTCATGCAATATGTTTGTAACTTATGCTTCATTTGTTTGAGCGTAAAATATATTTTGAATTATTTTATATATTTTTCAGTGTTTGGTGCAACAAAAAATGATGGTCAACAGAAATCATTTTCAATTTGACTAGAAAAGCCTCTTTAATTTTTAGAAAACGATTTACGAATTTAAAAACCGTAAATCGTTTTTTAAATTTAAACTCTTCATTTTTGCAGGCACCTTTATGGAAATTCGTCGACGCCGAGCATTAGAGTTTGTTGGTAGCCTGATTCTACAGTCGAAGGTCCCCAAATTTTGGTATTCAATCGCCAGATTTCGAAAAAACAGGCCTGAATTTGGTCGATGCTAGAATTCAGCGACTTCCAGTACCATCGTCGGATTCCAGCAATCAAATTCCGCTTAAATTGGCCGAAATTCAAATAGATTGTTGGAATCGGACAAAAGTGGCCAAATTTCGAATATTTTACAAAATTTCCTCACGGGTAATTTTTCTTTTCTTTTCTCATTCTTCTTTTGCATCTAAAGAACAGTATTTGATCGATTCTATGCTGATGAGTATTCCCACGAAAAATGATTCAATTTGGCAAATTTTTATATTCCCATTTACGAATATTATTAATGTTGGAAGACTTTTATATTTTGTCTTATACATTTGGAATAAATATTTCATTGCAGTCAAATGATTGAAAATCATGTAGTAGATAACTTGATATGAAGTTTAGCGTAGTGGATGGGGCTGCTGTACTTTTTTTTTTATTATTTATTTATTTTTATTTATTTATTTTTTTCACTAACGTTGGGCCTGCCCACTGCTGTCAAGTGTACTAATAAGTTATCTTTCAGAAATTGGCTGATTTCGTTTGTTTGGTGCGTGGTTTGATTCAAGGAAAGTTTGTTGACTAATTATAATGATAGAGAATTAGAAAATCACAATCACAAAACAAAGAGTCTAGACAGAACGATGTGACTTGTTGTCGACACATGAAATTAACGAAGATATTTAAATTTTATCAAATTCTCAAAATATTCTTATTTTAAAAAAAAAACAAATAAAAAAATTGATAGCATTTTAAGTGTTGGTTAGAATTTACAAAAATACTCATGCCTGAATATTTGAAATTTTTTTAATTTTTAATTTTTAAATAAACATATGGGTATTTTTTAAATTTTGATAGGATTTAATAGAAAATCATAACGGATGACCCCTAATTGAGACTTTTTAAAAAATAAATAGCCTAAATTGAGACATTTTGAAATTAAAGTGCCTTATTTCAAAAAATGTAAAAGTTCGATACCTTAAGTGAAGTTCTTCCATATTATTTTTGGCTCAAAGCCTTTTTACAACACACAAAAGGGTATGTTTGGCAAGTGAATGAACATAAAAGAATAGTGAAAAAAGAATTTTTCGAGTGTTTCAACACCTTAAAACAGCATAAATTACATAATTTAAAATTTAAAAATTTATTTAAAATTGTATGGAATTCTAATCCATCCGACCCATATCATACTTTAATCTAGATAAGATGATAGGTCAATAATAGTAATTGCTATCATTATTATTTTGAAGAGGAGTAATGAAATAGGGTTCAATTTTTGTACATAATTTTTATTTTTATTTTTATTTTTTTTTGTCTCAGCTAAAAACATTTACAATTTTTTAAAAGAAAATTAAAAGAAGAAAACAGCTTAGGTACCATTATATTTTGTACATTTACTCTGACAGTAAAGGTAGATAACATACTAGATTGGTCCACTGAAAATTAAATTCACAATTAAAATTTCCGGTTCATAATTTAAATGTGGAAATCTACCACCACCTAATATTTTATTCAATATACCTAACATCGCATTAATTTTACACGGTGAATTTGCATCCACAATTGAAATGTAGGCTTGGTTTGTGAATTTTTTATTTTTTTTTCTATTTTTAAAATAAAAAATATTAACAAATTATCAAAAATACAAAACACTCAAAATAATTTTTACATTTATGTCACATTAAAATATTTTTTCAAATTAAAAATAAAAACACAATTCAAAACACATTAACATCTAGGAAACCCAGTATGATTGAATGACATGTTTTTTCCTCAAAATTGGATTGGTTTGTTAAATTGATTTTGTCCTTAAAGTATACCATTATCATATGCTCTTAAAAAATGCACCAGAGAATTTGTAACGACACAGGAAAAAATGCTAGTCACATTTGCACTATCACTCAAAAATGACTAGTTAATTTAGATCTTTTCCAAAAATTACTTATGAGGCTCAATTTCACATAGTAACTAGATAATGTGAGACTTAGCACTCATCTATCTCTTATAAACCACTCACTCTATGTGAGCTATTTATCTATTCCCAATATGGGATCTGGGTGTTACAAACTCACCCCCCTTAAATCTCTGATGTTCTCGTTAAGGTCACGTCATGCAGTGTTCCAGTACTAAATGACATGGCGTTACTAGGTGGTTCTGATACCATTTGTAACGACCCAGAAAAAAGCGTTAGTCACATCTGCACTATCACCCACAAAATGACTAGTCAATTTATAGCTTTCCCTAAAATTATTTATAAAACTCAGATTCACCTAGTAACTAGATAATGTGGGATCTAACACTCATCTATCATTTATAAACCACTTATTTTATGTGAGTTATTTATCTCTTTTCAATTTGGGATTGAAGTGTTACAGAATTAAAAATACATTCAAGAATCAAATGTTATAATACAGTGGTAAGTAATGCTTTTAATTCATTGATTGCATTTAAAGATGCAAATTCTCAAAAATTACTAGGAACAGTAAGGGAAAAGAAGAAGTTAAGGTGGAAAGCTCGTATGGATGGTTTTGTTAAGGTTAAATAGGATGCAGCTATGAAGACTACCAAAAAGAAAACGAGTATTAGTGTTATAATCAGAGATTGCAAACGTGACGTTCTAGCAATGTTATATGAACCTAACGATCATATCATTGCACCTAAGATTACAGAGACAATAGCGGCTTTAAGGGCTGTAAACTTTAGTCGCAAATTAGGCATCTATAAGGTTATTTTAGAAGTTGACGCTCTTCAAATTGTGCACGCATTGAAAAAAGAAAGTAGTAATTGGTGCATATATGACCATCTAATTGAGGAGTCAATAGGGTATTGCACAGTATCCAGAGTTGGAAGGTCCATCATGTTAGGCATAATCTAAATTGTGCAGCTTTATCTTTGATTGATGCTTACGTTTATTTTGAGGAAACTTCCCACTGTATTTATAATATTATCGTTGTTGAGTGATATATTTAATTTGACTATTTATAATATACGCTCGATTCTATTAAAAAAAAAAAAGAAAGAAAGAAAGAATTAAATGCTATAAAAACATGTCAGTTTAAATTCCTCAAATTCAATTTGGATAAAATCTTCATCCGTAATAAAAATTAATAAGTATAAATCTGGAAATGAGGTTTTCAAATAGCAAATGGTAGACTAATGGAATGATAAGTAGTAAAATTTTCAGATTTTTACACCTGAATATAAGAAAAGTTTCAAAGTTTTATTTTATTATTATTTTTTTTTTCTTAAGTAAAATTATGCAAGGTTTTCAAAATGACAAGGGGTATCACAATGTGGATAAGGATCTTCTTTACTTCAAGCAAAATGATAATTAACTATTTTTATTGTTAATATTTTATTTCACATATTAACTGTGCACATAATACTATATGATTTTTAACATATTATTTTTAAAAAGAAAATAAGGTGACATCAGAAATAATATATTAAACGTCTTTAAAGGGTAGCTCACGAAGCAGAGATCACTGATTCAAATTTCTCTCGTAGACATATTAAAATATATATATATATATATTAAACAAAACAAAATACTGACCATCCTGTTCCCTACAATATTAACTGTGTCAGAGGGGACATTAGTGTAACTTGAGGTGGTTCCTCAACCATACGAGGGCACGTGTGAGAGAGGACCTAGATCCTTCCTTCCGTTGTGGAGATAAGCACAGGACTGACGTGCCATTATTGTAGGAGGTTTCTCTTTTTGTAAACCAAAACAATTAATGGACCCATAAAGGACCTATAACTAGATCTAAGATTCTAAATCAAGAAGCTCATTCACGAACATGTTGGATAAATTCGATTCGGATTTACTTCATTTGATATATGAGTCATATTCGATTTTTAAATAAAATATAGTTAGCTCTTATATACAAATATATTTATATTTACTAAATCTCTTAGAACTTTCATCGCTATTGTAATGCCCTTCCAAAATTCATAAGCCCGAAAAACCCGATTGCCTATCTGTTTGCAAAGGAAGGAATGTACCCATACAATTAATCGAGTTTTGATCCAATGTATTCCAACGTTTTTTAGAGTCCCTTTTGGTTATTTAGAGCTTCAATGCTCTAGTTTACTTCGAGTGATGAATGAGAATTAGTATTATTATTTCAATATTTAAAAGCTCTTAATTTTGTGTATCGAATTTTTAATTCTTTGAAATCTTATCCCTCCCGTTAGGGTTTAGAATTAAATTAGACCGTAAAAATGTTGAAACCCGTGTAACTCCATTAGGGTTTAAGAACAGAGTAGTGAAATTATAAAAAATTAAAAATTAGATGCACTAAATTATGAGTTTTTTAAGTTTTGGGATAATATTACAAAAGTAATAAAATATGATGAAGTAAAGTGAAGCTTCCCTTATACCCAGCCAAATTCAAAATATTTGTGAAAAAAAAAAGAAAAAATAGTCAATATTGTTTACCCGATTTATCAAAATAAATTCAGAGTTTCTTGAAGTATGCCAGAGAAACAATGTACTCCTTATAGTCAAATTCTATTAACTTGCTTGACAATTTTTCTTAATATAATACTGACTTAAATAAAACATCGGTCACCATTTTATTAAGGAAAATGTTAGATTTACAACACCAATACAACAACTGTACAACAATCCCTCACATGAGGGTGGGTTTCACATATTGGGGCCCACACTCATGTGAGAAGTTATACAGTTGTTATATTGATGTTGTGTAAAAATCAAATTCTTTTTATTAATCGTAACGTGTCAAACTATCGAAATTTGTTGATTGAGATCTTATGCTTTTTTTTTATTGAAAAAGAATTCATCTTTTTCTTAATTGGCTCGTTTCCTAAGCTTTTTGGGTTGTTTAATTAGCGTAGCCAAACCCACACCACAAATTTAACAACCGACAGCTCGAATTTAGAGCCCTAAACTAGAACCATCTAGAATGGACAAGTGTATAGTAGTGTCTCTCTTTTATATTATGGTTACTGCAAAAGTTGTTGCAGAGGTTTCGATGCATCTCCTCGATGGCAGCCCCTGCTTTGCACATGGCTGCCGCCCTGACACCCACTGGATCAACCTCCACGTTATGTAATCTTCAGACAAAAGCAATCTTACTCTTGATTTTATTTGTTCCCACTTGACATCTTAAGCTGTTTATTTAAATTGGGCATTAAAGATCACATTTAATTTAATACTTAGTACAAACTTTAGATGACTATTTTACCTGTCTACGGTCTACCCTAAGTGCCTAACGATTAGATTTTTTGATTTTATTAGGGATAGGTGATCGGATTAGATTAAATAATTCAAGTGGGGGTAATTATTTTTTAGTAGGATGATTATTTACCTCGGTAAGAATATTATTAGCATGATTCGTTCAAAGAAGTAAAAAAATCTCATAAAAAGTCATCTCAAGATTAGTTACTCAAATTAACAACGATCCAAATAAATTGCTTGAAATTTAGATCCATCCAAGATTATCAGTCAATCTATAGTAGTATTTAATTTACAACACTTAAGCCAAATCACAGTCAATCATCCATTATCAGCAACCAAATTGGTGGCAAGTTACTTTAGCCACATTTCTAACACTTTTTTTGGAGATAGGATATTGGACATTCTTTGACTTTAGAGGTATATTTATCATATTTTTTTCCGACTTTTTATCTCTCTTAGTACTTGATATTTTTAGTTTTCTTTTTGAAATGGATATTTTTAGTTTATAGCTTTGGGTTAATAAAAATTGCACCCCACCTCTTAGAAGGTTACCAAAGGCCAAAGGTTTTATTTATTTATTTTATTTTTATTTACTTTGTAAAGGACAAAGATATATGGATGTGGATTCTTTTGTATATAGGCTACTCGAATAACATGAAAGTTTGAGCAGTTTAAGAGATAGGGTTGCGAGACCAATAAGCTCCAGACATGTGAGTCTCGCATTGTAGACCGTCCAAGACAAACGAGTCTGATTGTAAAAATACCTAACACAAATAAATCCAAAAAGGAAATAGGAATTATGAATAGGATAATGAAAGTAAAATATACTATGATGTAATTAGATAGAGCACGAGAATGCTTATAGGCATTTTATTAAAAGAACGTTAAGAGTGTTGGGGTTTTAAGACTTTAATTTTTAAATTGGTGCAATCTCGATCAATCGAGAGAGCATCTCTACATGGATAGGATTGTGTGCAGGACGATGAGATCTAACGACGATAATTTAAAGTTTGAGAATCTCATTCGACCGAGAAAGAGCATCTCCACGTGTCATGCCCTACTGACGTGAGATAAGATCAAACAGTTAGGGTTTACAATATAAAAATCACGATCAACCGAGTAGTTGAGCTCATTCGATCGATAAGACATCTCAACGTCCTTGTGTCATGCAGGGTGGTAGGTGAAGATGGGCGGCTAGGATTGATCACAGCTGCTGGGTAGGTCAATTGTGACACACAATTAAATACTGACTAGCGTGTCTTGTTCAACCGAGATAAAAGCCCGTTCAACTGAATTCGCTTTTGACAACGCAGAACGAAATAAAATTGTAATAAGTTCTCCATCATGTTCATTGAGTGTCAAATTTTGTTCCCTGTGGGAATTTTGTTTGTTTTGCACCAAGAAATCTCATGTCCCCAAGAATTTCAAGTGCATATTTACACTCGCAGCTCCTTATTTTAAGTTGTCCGAATTTGTGTGTAAGTTGGGACCTATTAACAGGGCCGGCTCGATAATTTTTTGAGGTCTAAGTCAATAAGTTTAAGTGTTGCACTTTTCTGATATTTAAATATTAATTAAATTTAATATTTATATTATATTTTTTTATTTAACATGTCATTTATAGTGCTTTCTTCTATTTACATGTAAACATATTTTAAAACTTTTTTTTTTTTTTTTATATATATAACTTATTAGATATAAAATGACTTATCATTGGATTCAAAAACATGAAATAATAAGATCTAATGAAAAATATAGAGAAAAATATAAATAAGTTATATAAAAATTGATTTGTAATAGAACATAATGCGGAAAAAATTGTTGGACATTGAAGACTCATTGATGGTGTAATTATATCGATTATGTACAACGCAAACAATAAGAATTTATGCACTTTGAAATTTTTTCATATTTTTCTAAATATTCAATTCAAATAAAACATTAGAGAAAAAAGTATGCATGTTAGACTAATTTTATGAATGCAAAAATGTGTCTTTTAAAAATAGTTACGTTAACAAGTGAGACTTTTCAAGAATTTATAAATGTTTTTTTTTTGAATGTAAATAATGAAACTTTCAATTTGTTATTACTTTTATCATAATTGAAGGCTTTAATTAGAAACTATTTATTAAATTTTTACCATATTAATGTTAAAATTTGTTTAGGAAATAACCTTTATTGTATAATTATTAAATGAAGGCCTTAATTAAATAGTATTTTGTTAACTTTTTACTATATTAGATCATTAAAATGTATTTTTGAACCTTATTTTTTCAAATATATATATATTATAATTTTTAGTTGTTGGCTTTATTCAAGTGGGGGCCTTAAACGATTGTCTAAATCACCTAAAACTCGAGCCGCCCATTCCTATTAATAAGAACTCCAATCCAAGATATATTGAGTTGTGGATTGTATATGATGCCACAAAAGATGACCTCATAACTGAGAAGGACTACCCAATTTAACTCTGTGGTATGTAAGAAGAAAAAAGAATTCGATTAATTGAACTCTGGCACAGTGGACAACTTATTATTCCCCATGGACAATGGTGCCCCAGAAGAAGCAAGGCTGATACTTGCTGAGACATCGTTTTTGAAGACACATGGATGATCAAATGCTGTCTGTGTCATTTGATTGACCTTACGTTGGATCCTGGAGCCTGGAATCGCCACCTCATTGGCAAAACGCGTCGGTGTGTCGATCCAGTTAGCTAATCTAATAAAAACGTGTCATAAAATAAACATGTCATGCGAGTCATAAACAGATTGACGGGTTATAAACGTGTTATAGCATAAACTCAAACTCTATATATTCGTGTCGTGTTTGTGTTCAGATTTACAGGTCGTGTCAAAATTGCCAACCCTAATAATGACTCTAAACAAAACTCTTTTGGATCCGTATTTGGTATATATATTTATGTGTTCATATTTTTATATTTAGTTTTTAAAATTATTATTAATTTTGATTAATTATAATTTTAAAACTACAATTTTTATTTTTAGAGAAGCATCCGCTTGATAAGATTGATTGTATTTGTAGAATATATTCTAAATATAATATTATTGATTTATATTTCTTATTATAGGTCGATTTGTGTTTTTTTTGTATAAGTCAATTTAGGTTTACTTGTGTAGGTCGACTTATTTAACTATAAATAAGGACATATGTATTGTAAACAATCAAGTTATTGAACACAATGTAACCCTTAAGACTAATTCGTAGCGGTGGATATAGCTGTCTAACACTGAACTACCCGTAAATTCTTTGTCTCTTTTCTCTCTTGTTTATGCTATCATTCTGTTTTTATTCTCATATTTTGGATTTATACAAAAATCTCGATAGTATTCCCCGTTCAACTTTTTTTTTTTCAAAAAACTGTCGTTTATAGTATATATACACCATCTCTATGTATACATTTGTTTAAATAATAAGAGACTAACTTTATATCTTGATCCATAAATCAAAAACGGAGAACTTTATTAAAGGGCACCGAACTATCATCATTTTTTAACTTAAGGTACTTGAACTTCAAAACATTTTAAACTAGAAGGACCTGTTATTGAGACGTTTTAAAAAAAAAAAATATATCTTAATTTGAGACGTTTTAAAATTTAAGTACCGTAAGTCAGAAAGATTGATAGTTTGATACCTGAAGTGAAGTTATACCAATAAAAAAATGTATAACGGTGGCCCTTTAGTTTAATCTGATTTTTTTTTTTTTATTCTTTCATTAAAATATTCTCTTTTGATTAGAATTGATTCTATTTTTCCACTTATAGAAATGTACCACAAAACCAGTTACGAAAAGTTGGAAGGAATACTACTATACTTATCCACTCACTCCATTCCCGAGTTTTTATATGTCTATATTAATAATATTATCATTTGGGATAAGTATTTTATTTATGTTAATTATTATATGCACAATCTTTTATATAAAAATCAACAAAAAAAAAAAAATATATAAAAGAATGAAACCAAACATTTCTCTTTTATTAATCATACTTTTTTTATTCCTTCTTATCTCACGCCGCAAAAGTCTGTGATTCACTAACCTTATTGCTAGTGCCATGTCACCGTAACTGTAAATTAATCCTACAATCGTAAGATTGACGTGAATAGTGTGTACGACTCTCTTACGTCTCTCTTATATCTTCTTTTTGTAAAATCAAAATTATTTTTACCTTTAGAACACATTAAAATATTTTATTTAAATTTAAAATAATAAAAAAAATACCTTCAAAGACACGTTAAGTTACTACTGATCGGGAATGTTCCCGTCCAAGCCTGTGCTAGACTTACGTGGGCGCGCGCTGTTTTCTCCTACAGAAATGAATAAGTTGGAAGCATGACGACCTCTATATATAATAAGAATAAGAAGGGCTATTACTTTTAAAAGTAATACAGGCTGACCACAGAATTTCCAACAAGTTGACATAAAAAAGAATACCCTAATAATAATAATAATAATTATTATTAATTTCTCTCCCATTGCTTTTGGAGTAGATTTCAGATTTTCGGGCCTATAATCAGGAAGAAAATATATAAAAAAAATAAGGTCAGTGGAATGGTTCTTTTGTCGTTCAATTAAAACATGACAGTGGTAAGTAGAATTGATAAGGTGGTGGGGTTAATGACTGATGACAAGAAAGCTATGTGTGATTGTAAACCAAGATTAGAAATCCATGCAAGTAAATAGCATGTCCCACCGATGCCGCCGGTGATCCCAAGAAATATTTATTTATTTATTTTTTATTCCTTTTAATGGCGTTATATATATTTATATTTTAAAAGTGTTTTGTGTTTGAATTATTTATTAATATTTTTATTTTTTTTAAAAAAATAAAGAAAAAAAAAAACATTAATAAACGAGAAAGTTGATCACGTATTTCTATTCACTATTCTGCATGTGATAGTTTGATCACAACTTGATGCATTTGGCGGTTGAGGATTTGAGTTTCCATAAATATTTTCTCTGGAAACTAATTAAAAAGGCTAGAGATCGACAATTATCCGAAGCTAATTAATTAAATCTATCTTTATTCACATCACAGCACACTTAATTGTGATACTAGCAACAATGGAGAGCAGCTGGAGATCAGTTGAGTTAACTCTCATTTTATATAATTTGTGGTTTAGGAGGATTAGTTAAAGAAACAGTTATGTTATTAACTTTATTTTATTGATGAGGCATTGTAACAAAGTAGAATAAAAGTGAGATAAATATGTTTTTTTTTTTTAACATTTATCTTAATTAATAAAAGGGAAAATTATACTTTACTCCCATAATATATCCATCATATGGCGATTTGACCCCTAATGTTTAAAAATTGTTAGATAACCCCCCTAATGTTAACAATATGTGGCACTTAAAACTTTTTGTTCACTTATCCGTCTTTTTGGACGGAAAAAAGGCCATGTGTCTGGTTTTTAAAAGGTCACGTGCAACGCACGTGGCCTTTTTTCCATCCAAAAAGACGGATAAGTGGACGGAAGGTTTTAAGTGCCACACGTTGTTAACATTAGGGGGGTCATCTACCAATTTTTAAACATTGGAGGCCAGATTGCCATATGGTGGATATATTAGGGGGGTAAAGTGTAATTTACCCTTAATAAAATGTAAGAGTTAAAAATAGTGTAGAACTGTTTGGTTCAACCACACTGAATTCCCATCAACCAATTACCCCCACCATTTTACCTTCTCTATGCCCAACTTTGATCGCAATAATCATTGTCGTTACTAATACCACTACCACCACCACCACCATTACCGTCGTCTACAAATACAGTTATCATAAAATGTCTCCGAATATACTAAATTTTTTCATGTAGTTATTTTAAAAGATTATCCTAAAATGTTGCTGTGTCAGTACATTATAAAACAATTGTTAGATAAAGATGTATATCTAGTATCTTGTTCGATAATATTAGCAAATTTAATTTGTGAGTCATTAAAAATTATCATTTCGATTTTGTTTTTGCTTTTAAAATTTCATTTTGTTGTCCATAAAAATCTCAAAAGATAAATCTCTATTTTGATATGTAATGTTATAAATAATACTCCCATCCCCAAACGTGAAGAGATTTTTTGAATTACTATTAAATTAAAATCAAATAGAATTGATCTCAAATTCACTATTAATATTAAAAATTATCACTTATAAAAAATTATATCAATTATATTACTGTTACTTTTAGGGTCCGTTTAGATTCGTGATTTTAAAAAGCGCGATTTAAACATAGCGATTTTAAAATATGCGATTTGAAGAAATAATTTTTAAAAACGTAATAAACTGTTTGGCAAAAACGCAGGTTAGTATTTAAAATTATGCGTTTTTAAAAAAACACCCATTACTTGCTATTTGAAAAAACAATTTTTTACTTTTTTAATTGATAATTTTTAAAAAATGCAATTCACAAACAGTTTTTGTTCTACAATTTAATTTAAAATCACATTTTTTTTTATTTAAAAAATCACAACTCCAAAAGACACCCTTATTAAAATTTGTCCAACATTGCTTCCAAAATTTCCCATCGGCCTATCAAGCGCTCCACCGCCCTCACTGAGACTAGGGGCGTCGCTTGAAAAAAAAAAAAAAAAAGTCCAAAGCTAGGATCTCCGTACAACGCTGTCATCGTACACGTTTCAATTTCAAATAAGGCGAAGCCACGTAGGATCCAGCCTGGACACGTAATGAAATCTGTATCTGAAGGTTGCCACATGGGAATGGTTAAAACCGTTGTCTAGGCCTGCAACTAACAGGCATGTAACTGGGAAATTTTTGAGTATTTTAACCGCAGTGGAAATTTAGCTCTCATTTTTTAACCGAACCACGGTTAACCCCAACCGAACCACGGTTAATCCCCACTCCCACAGCAGTTTATAAACGAGCCCACCTTGCCGGTGATTCAGTAAACAATCAATCTCAAACCCCCTCTCCAAAGATGATGCTCGGAGAGCAACATCGTCCTAATCCAACGGTCCACGTCCCTCCGTGGACACTCCAAGATGATCCAACGGCCGAGATCTACTCCCCTTACGCTTTAACCCCCCTCTCCGCGAACTCTGATGGCAATGGCAACGGCAACGGCAGCGGGGAATACTCCCCTTACTATCTCCAGGAAGCCTTAACTGCGCTCCAGCGTTACTTGCCCTCCAACGGAACCCCCGAAATGGACTCGGACTCGGAATTCTCCGGGTCCGACGCGCCGGTCGATGCGTACTCGTGCGACCATTTCCGGATGTTCGAGTTCAAGGTGAGGCGGTGCGCACGTGGAAGGTCACATGACTGGACCGAGTGTCCGTACGCCCACCCGGGCGAGAAGGCCCGCCGCAGAGACCCGAGAAAGTATCACTATTCCGGTACGGCGTGCCCCGATTTCCGGAAGGGCAACTGTAAGAAGGGCGACTCTTGCGAGTTCGCGCACGGCGTCTTCGAGTGCTGGCTTCACCCGGCTCGCTATCGCACGCAGCCATGCAAGGACGGGACGAGCTGTCGCCGGAGGGTGTGTTTCTTTGCTCACACGACGGAGCAGCTCCGGGTTTTGCCTCAGCAGAGCCCGAGAAGCGTCGGAAGCTCGGTTAACTCCACAACCGAGTCGTACGACGGGTCGCCGCTGAGGCAGGCGTTCGAGGCCTCCTGCGTGAAAACGATGCCCTTTCTGTCCTCCCCATCGTCCGTTTCCCCTCCGGCGACCCCTCCGTCGGACTCTCCGCCGATGTCGCCGATGACCCAGTCGCTGAGTCGGCCACTGGGTTCGAGCGCAATCAATGAAATGGTGGTCTCGCTTAGGAATTTACAGCTGGGAAAGGTCAAGTCTTTGCCATCCTCCTGGAACGTTCCAATCGGGTCTCCCGTCTTCGGGTCCCCGAGAGGCTCCATCCTCCGACCCGGTTTCTGCAGCGTGCCTACGACCCCGACCCGGGCCGCCCCTCACCGTCCTGGAGTCGGGTACCATGATATCTGGGAGTCGGGTTGCGAGGAGGAACCGGCTATGGAGAGGGTGGAGTCCGGGAGGAATATTAGGACCAAGATGTTTGAGAAGCTGAGCAAAGAGAACTCTTTGGGTCGGGCCGATCCGAACTCTTCTACCGGTGCTCCAGATGTGGGTTGGGTGTCGGAGCTCGTGAAGTGAGCCCAATCGGGACACGTGGGTGGTTCAGATAATCTCTGATTTGTTTTGCTAAAGATCTTTGATTCTATTTTGGTGACTTTATTTTGTTCCTTCTCTCACACTGTGAATAGTGTCTGAAGCAAAGTGAGAGGACGGCTCTAGAATTTGATTTTGGAAGCAACGACATGCAGATTCTCTGTATATATTTAATATATATTGTCAGATGGTATGGGGGTGAAGAGTAGAATCTCTTTTTTGGGGGGCTGGGAACTCGGACGAAGACATTAGTAGATTGTTAAGCAAGCAAGGAAAACAACAACAAAAAAGAAGAAGAAAAAGACGACTGGTTTTTTGTATAGGCTGCGGTGGCTCATTCCCTTTTTTTTCTATTCTCTCTGTTAATTATTGCCTGTGTTTCTCAGTATCACCATCCTACTCTTACTGATCTTGAATCTTGATCCTTGTAAATATTTCTTATCATGTATTCCTCTTTATCCTAATGCAATTATATATTAATGTATTTGTATATTTCATCATTCTTTCTCCCCATTTGCTTTCTGGCTTTTGGGTTGGGAAGTCCTCATACCAAGATTGCTCATGCTCTCTCTCTCTCTCTCTCATGTTCTTCATTCATGTCTTCTTCTTTTTGGGGACAGATTTTCTCAATCTGTGTTGAATTGAATTTTTTTCTACATGTAGGTTTTTCTAATATGACTTCTTCTAACAACAATTTTTATAAAGAGAAATATTGTTCTTCACACAATCAAACACTATGCTGCCGTGGCATAGCCTTCGAATCAACTTTTTTTTTTTTTTTTTTTCTCTTTAAAATAAAATAATAATTTAAAGGTTTTTAGCCATGTTAGGTCGGTATAATGTGATTTTTATTACTATATCCGTATAGGGAGAAGAATAGCAAATTTTTATTTTTTTTTGAAAAAAAAATGGTGAAAAAACGGTCTATTTTCTTGCATGCTGATTACAGTAGGTTAGATTGACTATCAATAGTCAACCATCAATGAATGTCCTTATTAAAGGGGACACTTGAGGTTGAGGATTAGGTTGATGAGGGAAATTGGTTGGGGGGATTTATTTTTCACGATAAAAAGTCCTTCTCATTTCTTTGACAGAGTCCGGAAAATTAAGGCCAAACTCCACACATCTTTGTGGGACACAGTTGGAATTTTGGAGCAGCGGAGAAAGAAGTGTATCTGACAAAACGAAAATAATTGCAGTAGGGTATAGACCAAAATTTAGTGAAAGGAAAATTTAGTCTGACAAAGGAAAAAATGTTCATTTGTGTGGCTCAACTTTTTGCTTCCCACTGATTTGACCCTTCCAACACGCAACATCATGAGTCTTCGGCCTCTTTTGATCTCCGCGGTTGAACTGCGTGGAGTTTCTTTTTATGATGTGTACTCCCTCTAGTTTCCACCGTTGGATTCTCTTAGGTCGTAATATTGACGATAGATATGGCCCTACTTTCTACGTGCCCTGTGTCATCATCTTGATAGGTGTAGACCCGCCTTTGGTGGTGCGATTCTATTTATATTGATACAGACAATGGCATTTTCTTTTTCCCTAACATATTGGCAATTTGATTAAAGTTGATAATAAGTTTACATTAACTACTATTTATGAGTACCCAAGTATGAAAAGGCCCAATTAGTCTATGGTTCGGGCTCACCATGCATCATACACACATGATAGGCTAGAATCCTCTCCAAACGGTAACAATTTTATATAAAAATGGTATCCCCTATGTACTAACTTATTTTAAGACCTGCTCAAATAAAAAAAAGGTGCCATTGAGAGAACTTTCTCTAAAGAAAGCAAGTTACAAGCCTTAATCGTCTTGTCCGTTTTAAACTCATTCGGTAAGGAAGAGAACCATTAAAGAGCGTCATCGGAAGGAAATGAAATCAAGATGATGCGCCACTTTTCATACGAATCTCCTAAACCTTCAATACTTGTCTAGTTGAACCCACTTGCCAACTAAAGACAAAAAAACCCTTTATAAAAGGTAAAGCGGTTCGCATTATAAGTTCGCAAGATCTCTCACCCTTCTTGCGTACATTATACTCATACATCCTATAAATTACACTCTCGTTAACTTAATCATCAGACGTAGTTTCGTCATCACCACTCTAACCCATATATATATATATATATATATATATATTTTTGAAAGTTTCCCACACCAAACATTTCACATGCATAGTCATATATTTGAATGTCGTTACTTGGAACTACTAATCAAATAGAAACGACACCCTCATATATGGGTATGTATATATGTTGCTTACCAATAATTGATAATTTCTAACAATTTCCAACGACACCCCCCCATATGTCTATATGTATGGATCTCACCAATGTGAGTGGTTGTATAAATATTGTGTAAAGATCATTTTTCTACGTGATGTACTTTATTCATAATTTTCGATGACTATTAGGGAGTTTGGTAGAGTATCATGTGTTTTCACTTTTAGGCTAAATACAAAGTTTTAATGTGTAGTGAATTTTATAGGAGTAAAATCGGGATCACATTGTTATTCTTGTTGAATTATTACTTATTTTAAAAGTTTTAACATATAAAATATAAATTTAATCATTTAATTAATATTTTAAATAGATAGAAATATAAATTTGAGGGTGTTGCATCTATTGTTGGTATGATGAATAAAAAAAATGTTAAACCAACAGTTCTTTTGTAACTCTTTTACAATTTATGTGATTAGAGGGCGTTCAAATTTTGTTTTAGTGGTTGACTTACCTCTAATCATATACTGACACGTGTAAACTAGTTGTAAAAGAATTGTAAGTGTAAGATTACTCAATGAGTAATGCAATTGACTTACAATTGAGATCTATAACTCATTCACAACTTGTTGACACGTTCATTAAATGATTGAAGCCATGTCAACCACTAAAAAAATTTAACACTATAATCACATATTAACATGTATAAGCAAGTTCAAAAATAAAAATTTGAGTTTTAAAAAATTGAATAATTTCCAATTGAATATGGGTATTGGTTATCTTTATAGAGACATGAAAGAACTTAAGACGTCTTTTATGATATTATTTTAAATCATCATTTATACAAAAAGCTTAAATTAATAACAAAAAGTAAATTTAATCATTTAATTAAAATTTGAAAATAACCAACATTGCTAATTCGGTCACGAGCTTACCAGTTGCATGCACCAATTCAAAGGTGGATCAAGTAGTATGTTAATTAGTTATTGTATTTCTAACCGAGCTATTATGATAAGAGTAATGCTAGAATCTCATGTTGTTATGGGCTTAATTTCTCTAATACATAATGGATAAATTAAGGGTAATTCGAGGAAACTTAATACCTCCAAAATCAACTAAAAAGCTGAATATTAATAATATTTGCTTCTTTTTCTTCTTTTTTAAACGAACTTATGGTTTCTTTAAATGGACGCTTACTACGCATAGTAGAAGTAAAAGAGTAACTAGAATAAGCCATTTCTAATATTAACAATAATAATACCATATTATCTCTAACATTTAAATTCTAATCTAATCATAATTCTAGTATTATTAATAAAGATAACTTATTATTTCTAAGTTATATATTATAGTCTTAAACTTCGATTTAAATTATATAGTCTTATTAAAAATAAAGAGAGTCTTGCTTCTGCAAGACTTATTCTACCATAGGATTTAAATATATATATATATATATATAAATGAAAAAAAAAAATTTGCCTATTGGCTCTTGGCAAAATAAGTTTTTGGCCTCGGACATCTACCCATAATATCTTCTAGCTCCGCCCCTGCATGTTCTCCTCAGGGGCGGATCTCTACCCCCTATTCAGAAGGCTGGGTCCGCCATTGGTCCTCCTTGTATCATCTCAAAATAAATTTAGCTTTTAAAATTACAATTAGATCAAAATTCAATAGTGATCTATCTCAAATTCAATGATGATTTTAAAAGTTTCATTAATTTTGAAAGTATGTAGGAGAGAAACAAATCTTAAATTCCTTGTAGCATTACTCCATCTTAGGGTCCGTTTGGGTTTGCGATTTCAAAAAGTGCGATTTAAAATAACGATTTTAAAATGTGCGATTTGAAAAAAGTGATTTTTAAAAACGCAGTTAAGCGTTTGGCAAAATCACAGTTTAGCCTTTAAAATCGTGAATTTACCTTTTAAAATTCTGCGTTTTAAAAAAAGCACCATCTTATCTGCGATTTGAAAAAGCAGATTTTCTGCGTTTTCAAATCGCAATTTTTAAAAACGCAGTTCCCAAACGATCTATGTTCTGCGATTTGGTTTAAAATCGCACTTATTGTCTACGAAATCGCAATCCCAAACGCACCCTTAGTTTGTGATAATGAAAACAGAAACTCTCACTTCACTATTCTTCAAAGTAGATCGATCCTATCTCCTCCCCGAAGCAACATGTGTTCTGTAGAAGGCTCTGAAAAAGAATAGATCCGTATTATCTTTACCCACAGAAAGAAAAAGGAAAAGGCCTTTGTTACGAACTACAAGACCCTTGACAATTAAGTTACATAAAGTTCATAAAACATTCATGCATGCTTGTCTGGGTGTACAATTAAGCTTTTTCATTTTTGACAACAAATCTGGTCATTAGCGATCAAATCTTCAGTACAATTAGAGATTAAGGTTGTCATATTTTTAGCGACCACAGTTTCAGAAATTAAAGTTTCTCATGCATATTTTTGTTTCTTTCATAAACAACCTTAAATTCAAAGAAAAATTAACAAGCTTAGAAAAGAGCTGCCAAAAGCGACGAGCCATGGATTCTTTCCTTGTGTTTGGCTGGCTACATCATGTGATCGTAAAGAGTCGGCCATTAATATATATATATATAGAGAGATGTTTCCAAATTTGTACAGAGTCAAGTTTTTTCGAGTTACTATAATCGCTAAAAGAAGTTGCAGTCATATGTTTGCCGACAGTTTGTTCAACGAAGGCCAAAAACGTCGCTATTCTCAGCAGGGCTTGGGACAGACAGGCCAGTATGCGGTGTCACATTATGAGCAGCATCGTGTATTGCATGTCGGACACGTGTTTGTGCCAATGCACATAAAGTATGAAAGGTCTTCATCTTGGAAATGCAACATTTGAGCATAATGCATCATATGGTCCCATGGAATTTCTCGACGGTTCATAGAAAGCCTGTCGTATTTTTAGTTTGACAGTTATTTTTGTGACTCAAATTTCTAAAATTTATGAAAAATAAAAACTCTTTCGATCAATAGTCTAATTAAAAATGACGATGGATTTTTGTTTGGTGAGTAAACAAAAATAATAAAATTTATCTCTCACTTTTTTTATTTATTTTTCACACTCAGAGAAACACAAAGCGAAGCGAAGCCCTCGAATTCTATGCTGTTAGAAAAATAAAATAAAAAAATATGACCATTAGGAAAAGATAAATTTTAAAAAATACGACTTCTAGGATAAGACAAATATTAAAAAATATGACCGCTAGGATAAGATAAATATGTAAAGTATGATCGTTCGGAAAAGACACATTTTAAAAAATGACTGTTAGAATCAGACAAATATTCATAAATATGACCGTTAAGAAAAGACAAAAGTTCAAAAATATAAATGTTAGAGAAAAAATAGAAAAATATTTGAAAAATAATATTTAAATAGAATAGTGAAAGTAGATAACTAAAATAGTGAGGCTGTTGAGGTACTTTAAAAAAAGTTGATAGTTAAAATAGAAAAAAGTAAGTTATAGCTATTTTGGCTTGTACAATCTAGTAATGCTATTGAGAATGCTCTAAGCACGTAGAAAATAATGTACAAAATACACACCCAAAAAGTTTTTAAATTACCTCCGATTATATTAACTCAAGCGAATTTGAAACTGAGCAACAAAAATTCTGAAAAAATATTTTAGTAAAAAAGATATTTTTCAATTTATGTCCAATAATATCTTAATTATTTTTTCCAATAAACATAAAAAAATATGAAATATAATGTCCCAAATAATTTTTTATTTAAAATAAAATTCTGTACACCTTGATTTTTGGGGAGACTGATAGACGTGAAAAACGTTTAGTCATTGAGTAGTATTTTTACACGCGTCATCTTCCCATTTAAAATTGGAAGGTATGGAAATGGAAGGCCCTCCAATTGGAAGGGAGCCGCTCCCGCTAGGGACTTGATGTATTTGTGAGAGAAGATAATTATGTCTAGATAAGATGAGAGAGATAGACGGTAGTGATAAACTTTGTTAGGACAGTTTTCGGTATGATGTAAAGTGCATGTTCTTTGATGTTCTTCTCGCTTCCCAAGAATACTGCAAAACAACCAAAATTGAAAAACCCTTTAGAGCATTTGTAGTGAACTAGTAAAAATTTAAGCAAATTTCGACTAAAAAATTCACTTTTGTTATGTTAACTACTTAGTTTTCAAAAGCTCTAAATATCAAATTCTCTAAATATTCTCTACTTTAATAAATACTATTTTTTATTGGTTTTAAAGTAACCACTTCCAACCACTTTTCAACCACCTTCAACTGTCATGAAACCAAAATTTACTGGTTTCACATTCATTTGAGCATTTCATCCACAAGGTGCCCAAACATGGCGTACAAAGAACCCAAATCCAACTTGAAGCACATACATTGATCACAAATGTGCACTGAAAAAATGGGTTTATGAAAATTCACAACCATTACTAGAACAACTCAACATTCAGAAGCCAAAACAATGCATGTAATCTAAACAAAAACCACAGAAAAGAAAACTTTTTACATTCCTTCCCCCTCACCCCCTCAATTTTTTGGGGAAACAAATGAACAAACCACTAAAAGCAATCAAAATGCACAAAACCCATAAAACCTAAACCCAAATAACCAAAAACCATTCACTTTCCCACACGTGCCACAGCTCTAGACACACTGACGAGGCCGAGGTCGAAGCGCTCAAAGTAGGGGCAAAGCACCACGATGAAGAGGAGGAGTCGTACGACTGCGTTTCGTCCTCAAGAACCCCATAAACCAAATTCTGATACAACCCACCACGAACTACAGTCCCAAAACCCTAAAACCCAATTCTTTCCCCTCCAAGAAACCTAAAACCTCAACATTAACAAAAATTCAAGCAAACCCAAGCCCTAATTCCCCAAACAAAACACGCCCAGAAACCCAAATCACCCAAAAACCAAGCAAATTTAGAGACTGTTATCGTACGGTTCTTAGTCCATAGCCAGTTTACCACCCAAAATCCCAAACCCCCTCAAATTCCAAAAACGCAAACCCAAAACCCTAAAAAAACCACAACTAAATCAGAGACCGAACCACACCGAAGATTGCACGATTTAGCTAAAACAGACACCGCAACACGATTGCGTCAATCTCCCTCTCTCATGCATCTTCTTCTATCTCCGATAGATGCAAAATTGGTGCAAAGGAGCTTTGAGGCTGAACGAGTATGTAGGGAAATGAAATAAAAAAAATTGTTAGTTTGTGATTTACTATATTCTATTGGACAAAATCACTTTTATATAATGATGTTTATTATACAAGGATGCTGTTTTATTCAGAGTCTACACTTCATTTCTGAGCTTTAAGAAGACTTTATGCAAGATTCAAAACAGTGTAGTTTAGTTCCCTTGCATCTGTCCGTACAACGTGAAATTCCATCTGGACGCTCATCTGTCAAAGCATTATCCGTTCGGATGATGAGAACTTTCCGTCTAGACGTCCCTTTGTGTCAAGAAGTTTCGAACTGTTATCGGTTGCATTCGTCCGGACGCCTTTCAGTGTTTGACAAGTAAAAAGATTTCTTTCAAAAACACAGATATAGGAAGACAGCTGCAACCGTCTGGACGACATGACTATTCCGTCTCGACGCTATCCTTGATAAGGCAAGTCGTGCAAAAGACGTTCAACCGTCCGGACATCAGACTCCATGGTCCAGACGCTCAAGTTTTAATATGAAAATTACGTGTAGCAGAAGTGCAACCGTCCCGATGCTAGGGCAACACCGTCTGGACGTGACCCGATTCAAGAAAGAATTTCAATCGAATTTGGAAAGTCAGTTGCACACTTGCCCGTCTGGACGCCCTCAGCTACCGTCCAGACGCCGCCTAGGAAAATCGTATTATACGCAATTTACATTTTCTGTAGCCTATAAATAGAGGCTCTTAGACATGTAATTTGTAAGAATTCGGTATTGAAATCCGTAGAGCTCAGAGAGTATATTTTAGGAGTTGTTGTGCTGATCCGCTCACTCGTAAGTCGTTGCCGTTGTGTGTTACTGTTGTGCTAAAATTGAAGTTTATTTTAGGGAGGAGCCTTAAGGTAAAGGATTCCATTGAAAACTCCTTCATGTAGGAGACTTGGTAGGGAAGCGTTCACGATGGGTTTCGTGTCAGAGTAAGAAGAACGATCGCTGAATCGGGGTATGTGAGTATTACTTTCTACGTACTAGCTTTGTTTTCTAAATAGTGGATATCTTAGGTTTGGCTGCCCCGGAGTGATTTTTCTCCTAATTGAGTTTCCATTTCGTCAACAAAATATTTGTCTCCTTTAAATTCCGCATTTAATATTTTGTTGCACACTGTTCACACACACACGGTTAATTAGAAGTCAATTTTATTTTTCAAAAATGAAAAATAAGAAGAGACGATCGAAAGTCACTCGGCTGAAGAGACAATGGTATCTGACAATCGTCTGAATTACTGTAGTAGTAATGAGTTTGCTGCAGGCGTGATTTTGAGAAAATTCAGCAGAATTTGGTGAATTCATTGTTTTGACGAGTTCACTACAAATGCTCTCGAAGGGTCTCGCTTCAATGCATAAATTAGCTTATGGGAGAAAAGTATGCGCTATGCATAAAATAATCAGTCTGTCCTTCTTGACCTTCGAGTGCCGTCAGAGTTTTATTTGGACTTCGATTCCTTAGTAGACGTAGGATCTGGTTCGGATCTTTAGAATGATCCCGAATCTAAGGGATTCTCAGATCTTTAGTGATTAGATTTGGATTGGGAGTCCTATCCCAATTCTACTAGGAATAGGACTGTTGACTGGATTTATTGGATCCGGATTGTGACTCCTACCTCAATTCAACTTTGAGTAGGGCTCTAATCCGGATTTTCTGGGATGAAGTTGATACTTGAGTTTTTTGGGCTTGCTTGTCCCGAGCCTTGGCTGACTGATACTTGAGTTCCTGGGTCATGCTTATCCCGGGCCTTGGTTGAATGAGACCTGAGTTTCTGGGACATGCTTGTCCCGGGCCTTAGCTGACTGTGACCTAAGTTTCAGGGACATGCTTGTCCAGGGCCTTGGCTGACTGGTTCATAAAAGGTTGAATGAGACCTGAGTTCCCAAGACATGCTTGTCTCGGGTCTTGGCTGATTGAGTTGACTTTTAGTCTCGAGGTGTCTGCATTCCCAGGACTTAATCAAGATCTACCTCCTGTTGCATATTTTTGAATAGTTTTTACGGGGATGACTACTTGGTGTCTATCTCCCAGGATAGGACTACTAAGGAGTTCTGCTGTCTCTGCTCTCCGGCCGCCAATTTTTCTTGGGCTGGTATTGACCTGAAAGCCAATGATTCTTTAGATGGGCCGGTCTGAGTGGAATTATTCCTAACAAACTTAAAACATTCATAAGTTATAGAAAATCTTGGCCAATGTTTATAGATAATGTCAACGAAAATCTTGAGATTAATAATTCTTCAAAATTACGATATGTTCACATCCATGACTTTTATAAATAGATGCATTCTTTTTTAGATTAGAATTCAATTTATAAATATTTGTATTATCTAATGTTTACAATTCAATTTGTATTTTCATATCACAATTTGCAAGTGTAAGTGATTCAAAATTTGGATTAAGCTCATAAAATAGATTCTCTCCCATTCAAGTTATTCCACATTATCAATCCTTATTTTGATTTCTTTTGACGATCATGTGAGATGATACGTGTTCTTCCGTGAGATGCGCGGCATCCAAAACCAAGTCATAGAATGGTAATAATTACACCTCTATTCTTCCAAATTTTGTTGGGCTGACGTAGCAATGCTCATCGGTCTTCAAAGTTTTATTTTTTACTAGGATTGAGAGGTAAAGTCGCGTGAATAAAGGTATAATTTTTGCAAACGTACGTGGTTCAAAAATTGGATTAAGCCCATAAAATAGATTCTTTCCCATTCAAGTTATGATACGTATTCTTCCGTGAGATGCTCGGCATCCAAAACCAAGTCATAGAACGATAATAATTACACCTCTATTCCACCAAATTTTGCTGGGCTGACGTAGCAATGCTCATCGGTCTTCAAAGTTTTATTTTTTTACAAGGATTGACAGGTAAAGTCGCGTGAATAAAGGTATAATTTTTAGCATTACTGATACAATGAACACGGAAAGGAATAAACAAAGGCAGATATGTGACTTATTCAAACAAAGACTTGGATGGAAAGAAAAATGGGCCCATGTCTTGACGCAGAACAAAGAATAAATAAATAGTCAATGACAAGCAAAGAAGATGATTACCAAGAAAATAGGCGAAATGGAGGGGAATTTTCCCGGCAAATTGAGGTTACCGTCAACTTAAGTAATGCTTTTTGAGTGGTTTCCCGTATTTATTTATCCCCATTATCTCACACCTTTGCCTAAAATATTTGTTTAACTGGATTCAGATTGACGAATACGAGGTTCTTTTGCAATCGATCTGATGGCGACAGAATCGACCAGATAACCTATAATAATTAGGTGTTACGACAATTCAAAAGCACGACTGTGTTCACCATGATGTGGGCAAACCGTGTCTTATGGATGGAAATTTGGTGATTAGAATAATTAAAGATTAGACCTAATCACCTGGTCTCCATACTTATTTCATACACTTCGATGCATGGAAGACTATCTTCGATGTCTTTGAGGATATTTGAAATTTGTTCTCCTTAAACTAGTAAAAAATGGAACCCAATTCTTGGCCCTTTTGGTCGCTACCAAGCCCGTGAAATCATGTTCCTTTGAACAAAGAGCAACGAAGCCCACACGGGACTGAAGAGGGCTTGTTAATTCACATGCAGGTGGTATTATAACGAAGGATTTGGCTTACGCGCGGTTCAACCGTTCAACGATCAAGATTTAAGAGTCATATACAAGCTGAAACAGAAAGCAACCAACATAATCTTAACTTGCAGTTGTTGTGAAACTCACATTAAGGTTGCAGTTTCTCTTTTGAAAACAAGCAATCACATACACACAAATTTATGTGGTTCCACCACTAAGGGTTATGTCCACCGAGTTGCAGATATTGATGTTTCACTATTTCTTGAAAAACAATACAAGAAAGCGTCAAAACAGCACAAAACCTTAAAAATAGAAACGACTGTAAATACGACCTTCAATTAGGTCAAAACACCTCTTCTTAATGGGCTAAGCCTCACAAGAAATCCATTTAAACTGTGGCGTTTCTATTGTCGGACGGAGTCGGGTGCAAACCAGATCGGACACATACCAAACTCAACATAGCCTAACACTACAGACTGCAGATCTTCGGTTGTGAAATGCTTGGGGCCCAAGACATTTTCCAGGAGTTAAGCTAACAAACCCGTGTTATAAGAGACAGATTGCAGAGTAAGATCATAAATGGGTAGTTTGTCTTCGTTTCCTTATACTTTTTTTTCTGCAAAATGGGAAGTTTTTTTTTGTGTTTTATTCTATGTCATGGTTGGGAGGACGAGTTATGGAATTTCGGAAGGACCACTTGTATCATCAAACCGGCCAATTATTGTTGCTTGTCAAAAGGGAAAGAAAATAGAAGAAATCCAGTAATTATGACCTCCATAGCTGGTATATACGTACTCCTGTGGCAGACCTTGCGTGTCTTCTCCACCCTAAAGCCATGGACGAAATGAAGGCAAGTGGACACCCATATACCACCAAACCAATGTCTCATCTTCTTCGCCCTAAAGCCATGCATGGGCGAAAGGAAGGCCAGCAGCACCCATATACCACCAAACCAATTTCCAACCGCATGTAGTAACTGTGTTCTCATTCAAGTGATCGAACAAAAGATTTCTCACCGTAAAAGATTGACAAATGTGGCCTTTTAATGGTGAGTCCTCCTCATCTAATATACAAAAGGTTAACCCACTTCCAAGGCAATGCGAAAATGGGGTAAAAATCGAGATTTTCGCATGCTTGTACCAGCTTCAGGACATCAGCCCATTTAATAACCCCCTTCCCACTCCTCTTCTTATTTTCACTTCTCTAAAAAAATATCAATTTTAAAACATTTTTAACTTTTTATATTACATCAACAACTTTTTATTATTATTGAAATAAAAAATCCACTACAATTTAATTTAAATTTTTTTTTTTTTCATTTTTTTATATAAATTCTTTCTACTTTATATCACATCAATCACTTTTTACTTTCACTTAACAAAAAAAATTCTCCCCATAAGAAAAGAGAGGGGAGGGTAGGGAGGTTATTACACGGCCGTCATGGACAATTTAGGTAAGTGCCGAATTGGTGTGGGCAGTTTGAGAAGCTTTGGGTTGATTCTAATTTTGGAGCCTTGGTTTTTGTTTGTGAGGAAATTGGGGAATAGATGTGAAGATCTTGGCTTGATCGGGTTTCTCTAGTGTACAAACAGTTTGTTTTGTAGTCTGTTTGTAGATATATATAGGAATGTAGAGTGGGCTGGATGGAAATTGTAATGGGTTGTGCATATTTGGGTTTGATGGAATATTTTGGGCTGATTGGTGTTTTTCTTCATATGATTTTGCTGCACTTATTCCAATTTAATTAAACTTGAGAGATTTTTTGTAAAGTTGTTGTTTGTTAGTAAAAAAAATTCATTCATCCATGTAATACTCCTGTATTTTTCTATCAGTTTTCTGGGAATTAGGAATGAAAATATGGATCGAGTAGGAGAATGAAAAATATGAACTGATATTGAGACAGAGAGACCGGTTCGAGCCCAATCACAAGCTCCAAAGTGTAAAAGGTTACAAAATGATTATAAATATTTTTGTACCATTTCTAGAAAGCCCAATATATTAGCCTTACAATCACTGGGCATATGTAACCCATCTATTTGCAATTAACTTTTGCTGGCCTTCTAACAACCAAGTCCAACTGGCTTAACCGAATACAAGTGGCTCAATTAATGTTTTTAGTACTACTTCACCCAACAACACGTGTTCTCTTATTCCTTCTACGCACACACTTCTATGTTTATTCTTGGTTCTTCTAGTTTAGTGTTCTCACTTTGTTTACCACGCACACACCTCCATGTCTCTCCATGATTCTTCTGGATTCTTATCACTAATCCAGTGATCCTGTTTAGTGATAAGGATCATATATTAATATTTGTGGGAATATGATCCTTTCCATATATATTCTGAGCCATTTCATGTTGTTCACATAATCATTTAATTTACACAGTTAGATCCAAAAATGTTCAATCTGATACCATGAAATAGCTTCTCTTTATTTAAAATAAAAAATAAAAATAAAAATATGTTGATTGTTAGGAGGCCTATTTAAGACAATAGTGAGTTAGGATTCTCACCTTCAACATTAAAGTTCAGAGACACTGTGAGGTGCATAGTACTTGAAAGAGTAATCTGCCACTTATTGCTAAAATCGTTCTTTTCACGTAGAGGTACAAATTAATCATAGATCATCAAATATCTAGATTAAGAGATCAACAATCTCATCATAAATGTCAGAAAGTATTTTGATTATATTCTAAATCGACTTATACAAATAAATACAAATCAACCTAAACTAGAAAACATAAATTAATAATTTAAATATTAGAATATATTCTAACAATAAAAAATTTAACAACCGAAACCCCACATGTAATTAGAAAAAAGAAAAAGAAAAATGGAAACCAGCATGTAATTCTCAATGTGTAAAACCTCCCTAACGTAGGATTTCTCTCTTCATTAACATTCTCACTCCGACAAAAAGGAGTGGCTGGATTGGCCGGCTTCTAAAATTGGTGAGATAAAGCCATCAATGCCCACCCAATTTTTTGTTTTTGTTTTTTTTTTTTTTTTTTTTTAAAAAAAAAAATTATTCCTTGAAACCCACAACAAAGTGAACCATGAAAAGAGGATGAAACAACGACCGAGACAAAGACATATCAAAAATATCGAAGGCCCATGCCTAGACAACATTATAAACCGATCAATGTCAGGTGACAAGTCTAAGCAAATACGTTTAATTAGCTCCATGTCTTCTAAATCCTATCGAATTCTCGTTCAGCCAGTCTCAGTTTGGTTGCAACGTACGAAAATATTTCAATTTTTAAGAATCGACAACAGACGACCCCGCAACCGCAAATTTTATTTATTTATTTATTTTTTTTTAAGTTGTCCTATTACTATTTATAATGATGGAGAGCAGGCATTAATCATATGTAGCTTATAAATAGCAGTCTCACTTAATAATGAATTAATATGAGACTTCATATCTATATATAACTGTCGTTATAATCTACCCAGTTTTAGTGGAAGAGCTATTCAGGAGCTTGGGGAGGCCCCAATGCTTTTCCAAAAAAAATTAAAAATTTAAAAATTTACCCATAATTCTTTTTTTCTTTTTAATTTGGCTCCCCCCACCCCCTGGCCAATTTTTTTCTTCAATTTGGCCCCCAAGCCCTAAGGCTTTTCCACACCGAAAAAAAAACTAAAAAATAAAAATAAAAATTTACCCCTCCAATTTTTTATTTTTAATTTGGCCCCCCCCAAGTTGGGGATGCTAGCTTCGCTCCTGCCCACTTTATAGTGCGGGTTATCTGATTTAATGTGAAACTCTTATACCACAAAATGAAATTCAAAGGATTACTTTGGTGACCTTAACTTGCAGCAATGTACGTGCAGACAGCAGCTGATCGGATCAAACCCAGAACCATTCTTCAAGACTTGGACAAAATGCCCTCCGTTTTTCTAAGGACAAGGCCAGAAAGAAAGGAAAATGCTAGATTTACAACACCAATACAATAATTGCACAACAACCCCTTACATGAGGGTGGTCCCCAGACATTGTGGCCCACCCTCATGTGAGGGGTTGTTGTGCAGTTGCTGTGATGGTGTAATGTAAGAATCAAATCCCAGAAAGAAAAGGTAAATTTGAGAATATAGGAAACTTGAGATTGAGGCTTTAGAGGCTTGAGAAGGAATGAAAAGAAAAAGAAAGGCTCAAGAGGGAATTTCTCTGTTCTCAGCTCTCGGCATGTTTCAGTTTCACGCAAGAGGAAAACTAACACTTGGTTTGTTTTGAAATAAAACTTAATTTATTTGGAAATTTCTTTCTTATTTTTTAATGTTTGGTATGACTGAAAATTTTGGTCAAACCAAAAATATTTTCGGTTGACTAGAAAAACTTCTTTTAAGCTATGTAAAATGGTTTTTTTTTTTGGGGGGGGTAAATCATTTTTTAAGTTTGAGCTTTTCTTTATCGTTGTTCATTCTCGGCCTCTGCCGAAGGTAGTCGGAATTTGCTACTGCCGACCATCGTTGTGTTGTCGTCCGTTGCCACTGTTGATTTTTCATATGAACCAAACGTCAAAAAATGTTTTTAGCTCAAATTTTTTTGAAAAATAATTTCGTTGAAAAGATTTTTCAAAAAAAAAAAACATTTTACATCGAATCTAACGGGCTTAAAAGAAGGAAGCATTTTGGTTTTACACTCTTTGGAGCGGGGAACTAAATGACAGAACTTTTGGAGAGGGGCCAAAAAGTAAATTTGGGATATATATTTATATATATAATCTAGAGTGAATTTTAAGTTTTTTGTGAGGGCGAAGGTATTTCTGCCAAGTTTTACACCTTTGAGGGGTGGACTTATATATAGAAAGCTGAAAAAAAATAAAAATAAAAATAACCCTAAGAAATAGGTGCCTTAGAACTTTTGTTACACATAACAAACTAAAGAATTGACAAAATAAATAAATAAATTCTTAATCCTAGTACAAAAATTTCTCCAATCCTTATTATGGACCTTTGTATAGTTATTTTGGTTTCCCTATCCCACCAAAGCTCCATAACAATTTTTTTTGTTACAACAAAATACCATTAATTAAAATTAAGGGTAAATGAATAATAAAATTTTGAGTAAAGATGGATTTTGTGATCAATTGCTCAGTTTTAAAAAAATCAACTTTAACAGATAATTTTTTTGCGAATTTGATAGAGCTCCCTTAGTGTGTTTTCTGTCTACGTCCTGTTAGTAACACATCACCTTTAGCTTCACTTAAAAAAAAAAACTTAAAAAAAAATACACCCAAGTACATCCCACCACCTGGCGCTGGGCCCATCTTTACAACCCAATTACATTGATAGCGAAATGTGTTATTTTTATATCACATTATTATATATCAAAACATATTGAATGTATAATTCATGTATATGAGATTCATACGTATAGATTTCACACTCTGTGTCTTAGCGTAGATTAATGTGATATAGAAAAATGGCTAGGGTGGCTCGTTGGTCGCAGGCTAGCCCAGAGAGACTGGTTGGGTGGCTGTTGTTCGACAGCAAAAGCATGAAATCTGCGTTCTGCCGCAAGCGCCCACATTGACTGGGCCCTCCCTCTTAACCCAAAATAAAAGCCAACAAGTTGGGTTTGAGTTTTGATGGAAAAGGCAAAAATAGAGTCAGACTAAGTCAAGCTTTCTAAAGTTCTTCTTATCCATCTCCAAAACCTTATTGTATGCTCACTTTATGTCAAAATTTCTCTCTCTCTCTCTCTCTCTCTCTCTCTCTCTCTCTCTCTCAGAGCTTTTGTTTTTCCTGCTGTTGAATTTCAGTGAGTGAGTTGGCCATGGGTAGAGCTCCGTGCTGTGACAAAGCTAGCGTGAAAAAAGGTCCATGGTCCCCTGAAGAAGATGCCACTCTAAAGAAGTTCCTCGAGAAACATGGCACTGGTGGCAATTGGATTGCTTTGCCTCACAAAGCAGGTCTCTCTTTTCCCATTGAATACGATATTCTTCTTGCTTTTGAAAGCTGTAAATTTTTACCCATCTCTCTCTTCTTCTTCTTTTAGAAGAAAAACTGTCAGTACTTGTTGTTGCCGGCCTTGACGATGGTTTTTCTATGCTTTTAATTAGGCCTTAAACGCTGCGGCAAGAGCTGTCGGCTGAGATGGCTAAATTATCTAAGGCCAGACATCAAGCGTGGAGGTTTCACTGAGGAGGAAGACATGATTATCTGCTCTCTCTTTGGTAGCATTGGAAGTAGGCAAGTTAATTCATCTCAACCTAGCTACTTCTTTGTCCTTGTTTTTGTTTTGTTTAGATTTTTGTTATATGTTATGTTTTTGGGATTAGGTGGTCTGTTATAGCTTCCCAACTGCCCGGTAGAACAGACAATGATATTAAGAACTACTGGAACACCAAGCTGAAGAAAAAGCTATTTATGGCAGGAAATAGTTGTCCCATGACTGCCACCACTGACAATAACAACGAGACTACTAAAAATATTAGTTATCTCAACTTGGCAGAGATTTCGGCTCCAATTCCTAAAGTGGAATCCTATGATTATGGTAATTCAGCTTGTTTTGATTCAAGCTCCAGTACATTGCCTATGCAAGTTTATGTGCAAAACTGTGATTCGAATGATCATCAATTATCTCCGATTTCGAAGCCTATCCAAGTTTCGGATTTCAGCATAACTTCATCTCAGGATGTTTCGGGTCTTTCAACTTCATCTGCTTTGGGTCTGGAGAACAGTTACAGCATGTGGTCCGGCATTAATGGAGGTTTCAAAGAGGAGGAAGCAGGAGTCTTTCCCCATGATGATAACTTTCTTAATGGTTTTGAATTTCAGGAAGATACTAGAGATCTTGCCCCAGTATTCTTAGGAAACTCCCCACTAGGTTACTTTGCCGGGTAATAGTTCTGAACATTAACCTATCAAAATGTTACAAACTGACCATGGATTGAAGAATAAGATAGAAAAAAGTAGTTTTTTAGATGGATTTTTAGGGTGTTGTTTTGTTGAAATATTCAATGTAATTGAAATTTTAAACTAATGAACATGGGATCGATCGTGATAGCTAGTATATATAATATTAAAGAAAAGTCATGTGGGTGTGCTGTTTCCTACAACGTTTTTCCTCTTCTTTTTTATTTTTTATTTTTATTTTTTAACAGAGAAGCCTCATTTTTATTTTTATTTTTATATAATAAGTTTGTTTAATTGTCCTGGCCGGTAAATTCATGAACTTGAAAGATGTGGTCAGCAAACCTTGTTTGGTTCTGACTGGTCAGTAGTCATGAAAGTTGCATTGCCTAGCCAATTCAAAGACGAAGAATATGTCTCCATCTGACAAAAACCACCCTTTTAACTCTTTCTCTTATAACACCTCGTTTTTATGCTGGAAAGATGAATATCTTACATAAAGTAGATCATAGATTATAAAAGCAGTGCTAAGTTTCGCATTGGTTTGATTATTAAATGACACTAATAATTATAGAGTGGTCCAATTATAACTTGACTAGTCCTTCTACATTAATGATGACACGGATTTAATTAACGTTTTCTTTGATTTATTACAAGTCACATTAGAAGCATTGCATGATGTAGCTCTGACATTGTATATCATTCATATAAACAAACTGAGTAATAATTAAGTTACATACTCGATCAATTCTCATCCTAGTAGACTGTTGTGGCAATGCCCATCAATCTTCAGATCAACCTTTATTAAAAACAAGAAAAATTAATATAATATATGTTAGTCCTAGAAATTTTGTTTGCTTCCATGGCCAACATGAATGCACCTTTGAATGATGCCCTCTGCACCTCTTTTTTAGTTACACCTATTTCATGAATGTATACATGCCAGTAATTTCACGGCCGGTGACCATGGACCAACCTCATTTTGATCTTTAAGCTAGCTAGCTCGTGCATATACAATGGGACATAAATTAAATACAAACGGGTTTACGGGTTTGTATCAATTAGCTACAATTAAATCAGTCTAAAAAAGTGACGTGCGCGTGTCTCTTAGCATGTGAGATATACATGTTTCTTTAATATATAGCATGTGCTTCTCACATGTTTTTTTACTAATATTAATCAAAATAACTTGTGTTTCTCACATGCTTTAAAAACACGTCACTTTATTAGACTGATTTATGACTAATTACTTCAAACCGGTTTATCGCTAATTTTTGTCCTTTACAATGTTCATCTGCTTCTACTAAATTTCCCATTGAAGAAGCCGAAATCGATCATGATCATCATTAATATTTTAAATACGAGTGCATGGCTGCGCTCAACAGCCATAAATGACCATTTAAGGCCTCATAGCATGGTGTATATGTTGGTTTTAATTAACTTAATGGTGTATTAAAGTTTTAGATGATGTAATAATATATTATTAAATGCAACAAAACAAAATTTAAACCATAAAATAATTTATTGGTCAAAGCTTTTCATGATCTGCTGCTCCAGGCCTAACTCATTATTTACTTACACTGGCAAGAGACAAGTCCGTTTGGCTTCACGGCTATAAAATGAATGGCTTTAAAAAAAATAAAATAGCAATTTTAAAACTCAGTTAATGAAAATGCTCTTTTTAAACTTGTAATTCGTTTCCCAAACATAAGCATTTTTTCCAATTTTGTTTAAAAATAAACATTTAATTTGTCAAATTACTTTACCAAACGCACTCTAAGAAATATATGCCGACTGGACTTTGGAGGTGGAGGTTCATTGTATATGTTCAAAACGAGTACTATGTATCATAAAGAAATTCCAATGTACTTATGTAAGGGAAAGGAAATTGGTAGTGGGAATTTGAAGAAATGGATGTGATATAAAGTAAAAAAAATTTGTATAGAAAAGTAAAAAAAAATTGTATAGAAAAGTAAAAAAAATTTGTATTGAAGTAATTTTTTATATTTAAATAATAATAAAAAATTATTAATGTGATATAAAGTTAGAATATTTTGAAGTTGATTGTTTTTTGGATAAGTGAAGAGGGCTTGCCAAACAATGCCATAATTCAAAGTTTTACAATAGGAGAAATCTTTGACTGGCAAGCAAGCAGAACTCTGCCAAAAGTGTGTGTCTATCTATATATATATATATATATATATATATAATAAGATGTAAAACACAATTTGAATAGTATAGCTAGCCACGGGTTTGGTCTTAATTAATTACGATCAATGATAGAGCAATAAAAATTTGGTGTATATTAATTCCTTCTCTTCCTGCTCATGACTATTGGTCTGGCGGCACATTTATCATCTGAGACTAATTCAAGAAACGGCTATCTTTTACCTTGAATGGCAACACCAACGGAGAACAGCTTAATTTATGCGTTAAACCTTTTTCTTTTGGGCGAAAAATAACATTAATAAACAATTCGAAACACTTAAAAATAGTTTCAAAGTCTTTGTGACATGTCATAACATTTTTTTAAACTTGTTGGATTGAGCTTTGACCATCTCATTTGAAAACTAATTAGTGTCAATTGAGGGAAGTCAAATTCTTTTATATCATTCGAAATTGTACCCTGCAAAACATGTTCTAAGAGCCGTTGATGTGAGTGGAACGGCACTGTTGCACCCCAACAAAACTGGTAGCGGGTGCGTTCTTTTAGGTTAGGGTTTAGGGCTAAGCATTTTCAAAAGCCATCTCATCTGAAAACCAATTAGTGTCCAATGAGAAAAGCCAACACATTTTATGGCATTCAAAATCACACCTTGCAAAGCATGTTCTAAGAGCTGTTCATGTGAGCGGAATGTCACCGTTGCACCCCAACAAAACTGATAGTAGGTGCATTCTCTTAGGTTAGGGTTTAGGGCTAAGAATTTTCAAAAGCCATCTCATCCGAAAATCAATTGGTGTCCAACGAAGAAGTTAAAGCCTTTTATGGTATTCGAAATCACACTCCACAATGCATGTTCTAAAAACCCTTCATGTGAACGAAACGGCATTGTTTGCATCAAAGAAAACTAGTCGTGGATAAGTTCTCTCGTGTCAATGTTTAGGGGTATGCATTTTCAAAAGTTGAACAACTTGGTAGAGAGTCAGAGTGAACCACATTTGAAGAGTGAGAAGTCAAATATGGGCTGTGGGGAGGATCCTAATCTAGAAAATAGAGTGCTTGGTGGGCAATGGCAGGCATTATAATATGAAATGTAATGGCTAGAAAAGCCTTTTGCTTAGACTTCTATTTGAAAAGTGATGATCAAGACAGTGCTTTTTGAATACATTGGCTGGGGGACCAGCGAATGCATGTATATAAATATACACCAATATATTAAAGCCATCGGTTTCAATGTTCATAGTGTGTCCGCTAGCTAGCCTTTGTGACCTTTACTTATAAATAAGCTTAAGCTTTATATATACTCTCCCTTCACCTTCGTTGAAGTTTCTTGGGCATCTTTTAAACCACTCACAACATGTCACCTCTTGACTTTTTTTTTTTTTTTTTTTTTTTTTTGGCCTTTTGGGTTAATAATAAGCATGCCCCTCTTGACTTAATGTCATTGAAATTTATACTCATTTGAAAATTAAGCCTTCCTAGTATGGACATATCAATCCATCAGGGTGTCTCTTTATAGCCGCTAGCTGCCACGTGCTCTGACTCTGTGTTCGTTTGCGTACGTTTGATACTAATTTTAAATTGTATTTTTTGGTTTTGATTTGAAAATTCGCTTTGATGTGATATAAAGATGAAAATTTTTGTTTTTTTTATAAAAGTTTATATTTGAAAAGTGTTAGCAGTATTTGTTAATGGTTGAGTGTGTTGTTTGTTTTGAAAGTAGCATTAGGAAAGAATTTACTTGTTTCAAGAAATTCCAAGCATTTTAATTAAAGGATAGAGAAGAAAACTGGCTAGAGGCCATGAGCTTGCATTCACATATTGCTTTGTAAATTTTCTCTCTATTTTTGCTAAAACAAACTATATTTTTCTATTTTAGATATTTATTTTTACTATTCTTTTTAAGTATTTTTTCTTTTTTGAAGCACCTATATTCTAAAGTCATGTACTTATCAAAAATTATATATATATAAAGAGAGAGAGAGAAAGAGGGAGTTGTTAAATCATCATTTATCCCAAAAGTTTAAACTTATAAGAATATGTAAATTTAATCACTTAATCAATATTTTAACATTTTCCTTATGACGTGTGGGCTCAAACTATATACATTTTTAATAAGCGAGGCCCAACACGTGGTATATAATTGATAATGAGGTAAATGACAGAGTCAAAGTTCGAACTCATGACCTTTGGTTTTGATACCATGTTAAATCGTCATTTATCCTAAAACTTAAGCTTTTGGGATAAGTAGTGATTTAACATGGTATAATAGACTTAAGTTTTAGGGATAAGTGATGAATTAATATGGTATCAAAGCCAAAGGTCATAAATTCAAACCTTGACTCTATCATTTACGTCCCATTTCAGTTAATTATTCTATGTGTTGGACTTCGCTTATTGAAAATCGAGTTTGAGCCCACACGTGAGGGGGAGTGTAAAAGTACTGAGTAAATGATTAAATTTATTTCTTCCTATCAGCTTAAGTTTTTTTGGAATAAGCGGTGGTTTAATAGTAGCAATTCATCAATTTTTAGGCTAAAATATACTAATTATCTGAATATAATTATATTTCTACCTAAATTTATATTTTGAATAGCCAAAATAATCTTTGACTAGCCGAACGAGAATAATTTGCTTCGAAACATATAAAATATAAATCATGAGATTCATGAGAATGACTTTATCACTTTTGACCAGTAATTAAGCACGTTGCTTGATATATACTTGAAGGTGACATGCAGTACACGTGGCTAGAATTATCGAAGCTATAATTATTTTATTGTTGCTTCAACATGCTTAATCACTACGTTTAATCCCTTTTAATCCAAAGTAAATAAAACAAACAAAACGTTGTCTTTGCTGATACGAAACTCCAAGAAACAGTTCTCAGCTTCAACAATATTTGTTTATTTTTTTTATTATTTTTTTTTTGTTAGTAACAGCATAATTAGTTGAAGTCAACTCAAAACATCCTTGTTAACTTGTTGTATTGATGTCTTATCTAGTTATATATATATGCACTTCTCGAAGCAAATTAAAATGATAAGGTCAATTTGAGTGTCTTATTATATATATTAACTTGTTAGAGGGTATTTTTATTTTTTTATTTGTTTAAAATGATGTTATGATGTGCCGTAAAGGTTAAATAAATTTTGAGTGTTTTGTTTTGAAAAGAGAAAATAAATAGGAGAAGAAAAAAATATTATTTATCATGCATGTTTTACTAAGAAACTCCTTTAAAGAACTTTTGACCAGAATAAGTAAAACCAATTAATAATTACAAAATGATACTCCTCGATAAGAAAGAAAAAATTAAGGGAAAGGAATAACTCAAACTTATGGTAATTAAGTAAGCTTTATTACCTTAATACAAGTACAAAACTAACTTGCTAGTGGTTCAATCATGGATTTAGTTTCTATTGAATAAGCTTCAAATGAATTGTATTATGCATGGATAAAGTTTTCTTTAAATTGGATTGAAAAAAAATCTCCAAATCTAATTTATTAAATTGGATCGGACTTGTGTGCTGTAATTTTAACTATAGCACACATTCTGCAAAAAAAAAAATTGAAGAGCTTAGATTTAATTAAATAATTGAATGGCTCATATCTGTCCCACGGTTTTAATTCATGAAGCTCTCTTCCATCCATCACTTCCTCTTCTCCTTTGTAAAACCCCTCTCTCTCTCTCTCTCTCTCTCATCCATCAGAACTCACGAGAGAGCATCCTCATCTTCATTCACAGATTTGACATGAACAGCAAGTGAAAATACAGAACTTTTTCCTACAAAATCCCATAACCATACGGTGATTCTTTTGCAAAATCCAATCTTTTTTTGCTTCATTTTCTTTGGGCTTTACTGGTGAGGAAAATATTGATGGAAGAGAGAGAGAGAGAGAGAGGTTTTACAGAGGAGAAAAAGAAAGAGAATAAGTGATGGATGGAAAAAAGCTTGAAGAAAATTCTAGAATAGATCTGATCCCTTCCATTATTTAGTTAAATCTAAGCCCTTTAATTTTTTTTTTATAGCATACATGTTGTAGTTTTAACTACAGCATACAAGCCGAATCCTATTAAATTAACATTTGTTCTCGAGCACGTCATGCATTCTGACTATAATTTTTAAAATGCGTGTGATATGTTAATCCTATTAAAAATGTATTTGAAAATCATATACTTTTAAAACATATAGTGATTTAATAGACTGAATTGAAGAAAGTTCTTTTAACACAATTTAAAAGAAAACTTTGTCCTTATATTATTTAACGTAAATCTCCTCTCTCAAAGTCAAATTTCTTATTGGTTGCGAGACAACTCATTGTAAAGTGTGAGATTTTAATTATTTAGGCTTCGTTTATTTCGACGTAAAATGTTTTTCAACAGAAAATATTTTTTGGATTTTAGTTGAAAACATTTTTCGATTGGCATTTGGCTCGTATGAAAAATAGCGACGACGAGCATTCTGGTCAAATAGAAAATGTTTTTTGTTTTAACCATTATTTTCGGTCACACCAAATATCGAAAAAATACTGAGAACATTTTATACCGAAACAAATAAAGCCTTAATGAATTAAATTATAATAATTTCTTGCACATATAGGCCTGGAACAAATGATAGTATAAAAAACTCTCCCTCATCCAAAAAAAAATAAAAATAAATAACTGATCATAGAAATCATAGTGTATATTAATTACTTAATTAAAATTTTTACACATACATCTTCTTGATTCACACTTAAGACTCATCCACTACATTATTTGGATTGATTCATATTTATGATTGTAGGTTGGCAAAACGATTAGCTCTAATAGAACAATTTCAAAAATATGGAATATTTATCTATAAAAAAAAAAAAATGGAATATTTAACTTTTCTTGTTTAACTTTCAAGAATTGTAATACCTAGAAATAAACAATTTTAATTGTATCACTTCAAATTTTCAGAGGTACTTGTTGCATATTAATGAATTGGATTTGGTCATCAATTCTAACTACCAATTTAAGATGTAATTTAGTTCGAGTGAAATAAAAAAATCTATTCCATAGCTCAAATTAAATTTTTATTGTAAGGACTCGTGTTACTTTTTTAGATTAATTTATAACTAATTACTATAAATTTTATATATATATATATATTATTTAAAAAAATTAAATAACAGGACAACATATTTATAAATTGAGACATAATAATCTCCGTGTTTAAAAAAAAAAGGCAATAAATAACAGTTCTCTATACGACGACGTTTCAATGACTTCGTAAACAGAAAACTTTCGCGCCTAAACAGAACGATTACATTTCACATTTCGCAAACCTCTGGAGCCTTCTTCGACACTCTTTTCTCCCTGAGCTTTGGTCAGTCTTCGTCGTCTTCTTCGCAAAACGGTTCTTTTCAAATGGTATACCAATCAGTCCCTCCAAACCCTAATTATGCTCTCTCCGTTTCATAGATCTAATTAATTGCGAACATCCTATCTGTGTCGTTTATCTAAGCTACTCTTTGAATTTTTGTTTTCTTTTATTTTGGTCTTTGCGGGGATGATTTGGTGTAGATTTTAATTTTTGAGCTTGTGGTGGACTTTTCCTATGAAGTTCAGAAGTTAATTAATCGATGCGATTAGATTATGGTCTGTGTAACTTACTTATGAACCCTAGGATTCTTGCTCTGTTTGATTGCTGAGGAAATCACCAACAAACCATGTTGTTACTTGTATGACTATGATACATCTATTCGGCGTTTCAATAACTGTGCTTTTTTTGGAAAGTAAAATTAAAATTAGATTTGACGTAAATTAAAAAAGGAAAAAAGAGGTCAAGCTGACAATGAGAGAGTGCCCCCTCAATGTTTGTGAAAATGATATCTCATTTCGGGACTAATATATATTTATCTTGTCATTTGCAATTGTTTGTGTTGGTTCTACCGTTCTTTGTTTTTGTTTTTTGCAATATGTTACTATAACTTTTTGAGTTCGCTACCCATGATGGAAAATTTGATGGACACTTCTTGATTCGTGGCACAGTCTAAGAAACGGGGTCTTTCGTTGGAAGAGAAGCGTGAGAAGATGCTTGAAATATTTTATGAGTCTCAAGACTTCTTCCTTGTGAGTATGCTGTGCTGTTAAGGTTGGAGGTATTTTTTATTTACTCCTAATGTTGTTTTAGAGGATTATTTTCATGTACGAGAAGAAGAGCATTTCTATTTCAACGATTTTATCAAACACGATGTCCCTTTTCTTTCGGACTTTTTTAGGCTCATCAATACTTTGTCACTTATATAGCTAAGCTCGTCTTTATTGGGTTGATTTTGAACTTTCTGTTGGATTATTCGACAATCTTCTTACTTTCCTGCTTCAGTCCCTTACAGTGTTCTTACAGGCTTTCATAACTCAAATTGATTTGTTGCGTACCGTTCTGATGAGAAAATTGCCACATTTGTACCCCCCCTTTTTTTTTTATAAATGATTTCAGCTTAAGGAGCTTGAGAAGTCGGGCCCCAGGAAAGGTGTGATTTCTCAGTCTGTGAAAGATGTCGTCCAAAGTTTAGTGGATGATGACCTTGTTTTAAAAGACAAGATAGGAACTTCTGTAAGTAATTATTCTTAGATGGTTTTTGAACTGAAGTTTCATTTCTCTGCGTTGTGGTAGATTGCATGAGATATCTTGCATGCACTTGAAGTTTGTAGACTAATTTGTTCTATACAACTGTCAAAGATATATTATTATATTACACATGCTGATGTCTCCCGTCATTTTACATACTCATATTTTTGAAATCTTAGGTGTACTTTTGGAGCCTTCCTAGCTGCGCTGGAAATCAGGTGATGTTTTAATGTATTACGTTTTTTTTTTCTAAGCAAGATTGCATTAAACATAGAAAAACAAATACACAAGGAGGGGGTGGGGGACCCCAACAATCACCCCAGTACAGTTAGATTAGTACCCTTAAAAGGATTAAAAAATACATTGGGAATGAACCGAATAATTGGCTCGCCCCAATGGTTCTTGGCACATTGGCCTAAAAGGGGGCTGTTGAAAACGGCAGTTTTTGAGATAGTCTAAGGGTCCAATGCTTGGAAAAACTCCTATTACAATAACAAGAAAACTTAGTAGTACAGGGAAGATTGTACTGTGATCAATTGAACCGAAGTTACTGAAGAGGTCTACTTTGATGTCCAGCGAGGGAGGTGCCTTGTGATTAATGCTCTCAGGAATATCGGATTTGGTAGTCTTCATAGGCAAAAAGGGAGCTCTGATTATGGAGAAGTAAAGGAGGGAGAGGATGTATAGGAGATCCAAGGAACTCGTGTTAAACCAAAATGAGTGGCGGCGCATGTAATCCACGGGTGCTAGTGTGGCACTTGGGGTACATGTTAACCTCAATATTGTAAAACATGTGGATGTAACTTCATCTAACTATGCCAATATTGTTGACCAGCTAAGGAGTGTGCGTCACAAACTGGAATCTGATCTCCAAAGCAGTAAGAAGAGGCTTGCAGAACTAGTTGACCAGCGTGATGCATTAAAGATGGGAAGGGAGGAATCTGTAAGTCCATTTCATCCCTTCTCTAATTAAGGTTAAGGATAAAGTGTTACGTCTTTGTACATCTGACTCGAAAGCTTTACCAGGATGAACGGAAGGAGGCATTATTTGAGCTAAAATCCATCGAGCAAAAGCATAATGTGCTGAAGGTTGGATTGCCCTGCTCTTTTGCAATGCATCGAGAAACATGAGTTTTTTTTTTTTTTTTTGTTTCCAAGTTTGTGATTAAAATTCATGTACATTTTCAGGATGAGATGGTACAGTTTGCAGATAATGATCCAGCTGCCTACGAAGCAATGAGTTAAGAAATGCTTATATTCTCACGCGATGCTTAATTTATAGTATATTTTCATCTTTGTCAAATCTAGGAATTAACATTAACTGATTGATGCTTGATATTATACATACTGATAATTTAATAAAAACATTGGCAGAGGAAGCGATTGAAGTTGCCTATGCAGCAGCTAACAGATGGACAGGTTTACCTTCTACTCATATGTTCCGTTTTTTTTTTCCTACTGGGAAGCGTTTGGTTCCCATAGATGGTGAACTCTAATGATGACCTTTCTTTTGAATTGCTGTGGGCTAAAACTCCTCAGATAACATCTTCACAGTGCGGCAGTGGTGTTCAAACAACTTTCCTGAGGCCAAAGAGCAGCTTGAAAACATGTACAAGGAGGTATATTACCTGATCTCTCCACTATGCATATCTATATACTTGAAAACGGTGCAGACAAATAAATCCCACCATCGCCCCTTTGGTGTTGGATCCTGGTGCTCCTCGTATATGGACATATTTACTCGAACATAGTTAATTTATGCGATAAGCTTATAGTTATCATTCTGCCCCAAATACTCCACAGGGTTTGTGCATCCAAATTCAATAATTCATCTTGGAACTTGCTTTTCTCATATATGAAAAAATATTGAGCCAACTGAAACATATAGCTCTCTGAATGCATCAATGCATCCTGCATGTCAAGCTCAAAGCAAAGCAGTATAGCTCTACATACATCATACACCTTTTTTTCTTGTCACTCCTCATTCATTAGACTGAAATGAGAATATACCCATATTTTTAAGGGACAATGACTTTTTTATTAGCAATGGCGATTGTGACCATGTGCTTGAGGCTGGTAACCTTGTTTGATGGGTTTCTCTCTTTTCTCGGTGTCTTGCCTTTAAATCTATATGCAGGTTGGAATAACTGATGATTTTGACTATCTGGAGTTATCAGTAGTTCCACTCAGCTCAGCTGTTGATTAGATGCTTGAAGCCAATTGAACTCCTAAGGCAATGACGAATGGCTTATATTTCTCTTTTAAGTAATTTCACGCAACTATTTTGTACAAGTTGACATCCAGCCTTCGACCCACCCTTTCCTACCTAAGCGCTGCTATATTGGTTAAAGGTTTCTGAAATCATAATTCTGGGCTAAAAATAGGGTCGACGCTTGATTGAAAGATACAGTGTTTGATTCCTGTAAATGTTTGATTGAATGGGAAATCTCTTGTTTCCAACAATGGCAGATTCCCTGTGCTCTTAAACCTTATAAAGAAAATGAGTACCATTCTACATTGATGCGATTCTTCTGTGTAGGATGAGAATAGAAAGTTAAAAAGATCGCTTAGCACCTTGATTGCAGAATTTCTTCATATCTCAATTTCTTTTAAGACTGGCATACTCTGTGTATTAAGTATGATAATAGGTCTTGCATTTTTGTCAATTCCATTGCCATTCTAAGTAGTCAAATCTATGATTATATTAGATATCCTTTGCAATTTTTGCTTTGGTTTTAATAGACAGCAAGAAAATATCAAGCAGTCCAATTAGGACAAAGTTTTATTCCAAACCAATCTATTAAAAATGATCGTTACACTTCACCTGCACAACTTGTGCACTCACACCAGACACAAGGAAGTGGGACCTATACAATGGGCTCCACTTCCTTGTGTCTGGTGTGAGTGCAGGAGTTGTGCAGCATAAGTGTAACAATCACTCCTCAAACTGATATCTATCTTTTGAGTGATAAGATTAACAAATCACACACACACACACATATATATATATATATTAAAAAAAAAAATGCATGTGAAAATTACGTATTCTAAATATAAATGTCAATTAATTTAATAGACTGGTTTACAAAAATTTTCTTAGAAAAGAAATTTTCTAATTTGTCACGGTGGTGGCATTAGGGCCCCCGTTCTGAATTCTGGGGCTGAAGCCAACGTCACTGCCCAAATCATCGGCTTCATCATCCTTTGAAAATTTGAAGGGCCTCAAATTTCAAAATGTAGGTGGACTTGAAGAAAAGTATATAAAAAAAATGGCCCCTTCCTGCTGATTTCTGAACTGTGAGACCAAGCCAACGGTCACCGTCCAAAAGTAACGGCTCAATCATCTTTGAAATTTTGAATTGAGAAATGCTAGAGATCCAAACACTAATTTGGTTTTAAACTGATGTGTCACAATCGTATAAGATTGTGGCACACTTTCCAAAATGATAGATCTCATGAAATTATGACACATCAGTTTGTAATCAAATTCTTAAAAAAAAAAAGTGTTTGGATGTATAGCATTCGAATTGAATTTTAAAAATCTAGCATATAAAATTAAAAATAATTGAGAATATTCCACAACTCAAATCATCTATGCATGTGGCGGAGGTAAAAAAGTAGAAGGAATATACGCTGATTGGACGAGGTCCTCTCTGTACACAGCTGGAGTTGTGAACATGCACCAGCCATTGGCCGTACACGTGGCATAAATCAACGGCCCAAATATGGGTCTAAAATCGCCGTTATCTTAGCAGCAATTATAAGCCAGAGTGGCCTGCGAATTTCTGAAGATTCTCTTGAGGCTTTGCCTTCTCTCTCTCTCTCTCTCTATCTGTTCCTCTTTATAATCCCAAACGCTTCCTCAACCCCATTGGAGGCGGAGGGAGTTTTCATTGGAACAAAAATCAAAGAAATCGAAACAGGGGTTTCGGTTTCAACTGCAATGGAGATGATGAGAGTTCAGCATTCAGTAGTGGCTGTTTTTGCGCTTGTTTTGGCATTGGTTGTTCCTTCCATCCATGCCCAGAGCCTTGCGCCTGGGCCTGCGCTTGGTCCTTCAAGTGATGGTCTGTGTTCTCTCTCTTTCTGTCACAAAAACAGGAAATTTTTTTTTTAAGGAATGTTTCTTGGGTTTGCAAGGCAGTCTGATAATGGGGCTGAGTTATATATGTTACTTTTGCAGGGGTAGCCATTGACCAAGGAGTTGCCTATGTGCTGATGCTGCTTGCTCTCGTACTGACCTACATCATTCATTGATTCACTGACCTCTTCAAGAGAGAGAGAGAGAGAGATGTCAGTCTCATGCTTGAAATGTTCTGTTTCTTGTTTGTGTTCCCATTTATGTAAACCCCTATTCTTTCCAATATGAACATTCTTTTTTACCTATCCTTCCCTATAGACAGATTGTAAAGAGAGAGGTACTCGGGTCTTTTCTTGAATGTAAGTTCGGACAGCTTGAACCGGGCATCCGTTCAGGCTGTCCGGATACATGTTTGAGTAATGGATAGCCTTATTGCACCCGATCTCAATCGGACTGCCTATAGGTGCGCACGGGGGCCTTGAACAGAGGAGCATATCTCCCTCTCTACGCAACATAACTTATGGTACATGGAGGTTTAAACCTCCCACCATTCATCCTTAGCACTTTCCTGACAGTTCTTTAGGATCCTTTTCTTTATGATTTTTTTTTATTTTTTTTCTTTACTTTGTGGTCAATCATAATGCTAAGCCCCCACCCTTAACCAACAACGTGGTTACCATTTTGATATGACGGCATTAGCAACTGTCAATTTTCAATTTTTAAAGGCCACCAAATTTGACAGAACGGAAAGACAGGACCAAAATTGGCACCATTTTCCTTGCCCCCCTCCCTCACCCGGAGGCCAAAAAAGGGGAAAAAGTAAAAAAGAAAACCAATTTGATTTGCAGTAACGACCTGATAGTAATCCAAATCATGAATGACGGTTTCCTTTCAATTTGAATTGTAAAAAAAAAAAAATTAATTCAAACTATTAAATGGAGTCTTAAAATATGTGATTCTCACGTACATTTTTAATATAGACTTAAAATCGTATTCATGCTTTACATCTAACGGTTCACAATGTGCCAATTGTCCACATGAAATAAATGTTAAAGTATTTATTGATACCACTTTTTGTTGATAGTAATTATTTCGTGTGGACAGTTGGCACATTGTGAATCGTTAGATGTAAAATATGTGATTCTCATGTACATTTTTAATATAGACTTAAAATCGTATTCATGCTTTACATCTAACGGTTCACAATGTGCCAATTGTCCACATGAAATAAATGTTAAAGTATTTATTGATACCACTTTTTGTTGATAGTAATTATTTCGTGTGGACATTTGGCACATTGTGAATCGTTAGATGTAAAATATGTGATTCTCATGTACATTTTTAATATAGACTTAAAATCGTATTCATGCTTTACATCTAACGGTTCACAATGTGCCAATTGTCCACATGAAATAAATGTTAAAGTATTTATTGATACCACTTTTTGTTGATAATATTTATTTCATGTGGACAGTTGGCACATTGTGAATCGTTAGATGTAAAGCATGGTTAGGATTTAACAATTTAAAATTTTCAAATGTTTAGAAAATTTAAGGGGATTTAAATCCATTTTCAATATACTTTGAAGATTTTGAGGAAAACTTTAATTGTCCAATCAAGAAGAAATATGGTATGCAGACTTTTTCTTTTCTTTTTTTTGGCCTTATTTTCTAGCTGTCCTCACCAATGAGATGTGATAGATAAAGCTAAATTGCATTTTCCACCAAGATTTTCATTACCTTTCTTTTGTTTTCCTCCCTCACTGCCACGAGTATGGCAGACTGAATTTCTTTTCTTTTCTGTCCAGGAAAAACATTAGTACATGCTAAATTCATAATTCATTCACGTTCAACAAATTCCATCCTTCAGAGTTGGTGTTCGTCAAAATCTTATTTGCCGTCTCTACAAGTGAATACCTGTGATGGATCGACAGATTGAAATGCATATGCAAACGCTAATAAACCAATCTTACAGCATTATTTATAGCTTTCCATCATCATGCACAATCGCTACAAAAAAAAAAAAAAAAAAAAAAAAAAAAAACACATTCAATTAAGGGTTAATTACATTTACCCTTTCTAATTATCATCTTTATTGCAATGTCTCCCCTAATGTTTCAAATTTTGCAATGTTTCCCCCTCCCCAATCTACCATTGAAATTGCAATGTCCCCCTTTCACGACCCAAAATAACAAAAATACATCGCATATTTTTATTTTATCATTTTGAATCAAGAAAAAGTATCATTGCAAACCCAATGATAATTTGAAGGGGAACATTGCAAAAATTGGAACATTTATGAGAAATATTCTGACAAATATTCTCTTTAGAGAAATGAATTTTTCCTCCCCTCATGATTCTTCTATTCTCCCACTTTTCAAAATTACCATTGAATCTGTAAGACCCATGTATAAAATTTGCGTAAAAACCTCACAAATCCAATAGTGATTTTGAAAAGTGAAAAATTGAAAAAAAAAAGACCGAGAGAAGATGTATGGCACGTCTCAGGGAGTAAATGTAGTTTTCCCTTGAATTAATTATAGCTAGCGTTAATTCAGGCAAGTCCATTGCAGACAGCAACAAGGTGGTACTTTCTTCATTTCACTGTATTTGGCTCCAAGATGATTTGAGATTCACTTGGATATATTACATGGGAGAATCATTAAGCTATCAAACAAGGCCTCACAGGCCCACAGCACATAAAAATAAAAAATAAAAAAGAAACCAAAAAATAAGAGTTGTTTGGAAGCTCGAAAGAGCAGATTTCAAGTTTGAATGGCGACTTGTTTGATTTAATGCCACCTTTATATACACATTGTCCGTTTACCAATGCTTCGACAAAGAAAACAGAATACATGAAGCCTGAAGGGGCAGAAATCTCCATCAAACAATAAGGCCAATTCTTTACATAGCCTCCCATAATTATACCCAAACAATACCTGCAAAAGTCTGACCAACAAAATCATTATCAGAAGCCAATAGAGCAAAATATTTTAACCGCATAAAATGTAATTTGTTTCAATTGTTTTTAAAAAAAATTGGCCCTAAATTAGTTCTACTTGAAGTAAAAACAAAAACAAAAAAGACCACTCAACGCCTCATGGATCCAGACTAGAATGCACAACTCGAATATCCATCAACTGCAAATTACATGCACTATGGAATAAGCTGCAGATGATATATCGTCTTATAAGAAAATTCAAAGATGCATTGATAAAATGGATAAATCATATCACAACAGAGAAAAGGGACCTGCTTAAAGTGCCATCTCAGCCTGTAGTGCAGCCAGTTCATCTTCCTCAGCTGTACGCTTCGGAGCAGGGCGACGTTGCGGGCCTGCTGCGACCTGCACTGGAGCTGCAGGAGCAGTTGTTGCAGGCTGAAGAAGCTGTTCTTCCAGCTCAGCACCTTCCAGCTCTTCAAGTTCAGCTTCCAATTCATCCTGCAATGAGAAAAACATTTAGATTCTCCAGCAGAGCTTCGCAAGGCTCAATTAATAGGTAATTCAATGAGAGAAGAAAATGTCTTTCTTTTGTTGGCAACTGAATAGGACCTAAGAGTAAATGAAAAGGCATCAAGAGAACAATAACCTCATCAAAATCGGCTGCTGCACCAATTGGAGCTGACAATGCTTCCTGGATCTGTTTCATGTTTTCAGTCTGCTCATTGATCTCATCCATGGTCTTGTCCACATCATCAATATTCCTGTTAAACAAGATGATGATTGCAATTATATCAGCCACAGCACTACTTTGATTACCACACCAAATTTTTATAAGCAGCACATATAGTTATTTATTTAGATGAATCAGGTTGGACACAGTATTCTTAGAATATATTAGGAAGATCTAATTTCTCCAATGGGGTTGCATGTCCTAATCAAGTGAACTCCATAGGAATAACTAGAAATAATTCCAATAATAATCGTTTAAGAAAGTTTTGTTGAAGCATGAACGGGAAAGCAAACTTCCATTGACATTTGAGATAAAATCTATGAAGTCAGCTTCTGAGATAAAATGCAAATTGCATATCAGACCACAAAGCCAAGCAGTGCCAGGGTTGAGGAAGCAGTCCAGAATTGTATAAACAGATAGCAAGTTAAAAAAGAAACTAATGGACCAATGCAGAGTAGACCCTGAATTCTGAAGTACTACATACGTTGCTTTTTGCATTGCCTTCATTGCAGAAGCTCCAGTTCTCAATGCATCTACAGTCTCAGTAGTTGCTTTTGCGCCTTCTAACATTATCATCTGCAACATTTATATACCAAAAATTTTAGAGTCATCCCATAGAGCACACACAATATAGAACACTCACCCCTTCCTCCCTCCCTCATCTTTCATAATGTCAAAAACTAGTAGATATAATAAACCAACAAGCACACCTGATCATGGATACGCAACTGGAAATTTCCAAGCTGCTCTATTTGCTGTTCATATAACCTCTTCCTCTTCAAACATTGAATAGCCGCTACATGACCACAGGACAAGTTAGAATACCACCATTTAACAATGTGAATTTGTGAATAATGCTGTGAAACATCTTCTGGTTCAAAAGCCAAAGTAATAAAGTTCAACCATAGCCTGTGTTGATAGTATCTAACTTGGATGATATCAAGAGGCTTTTCTTATTAAGATTCAGAAATCAGACAAACTAAAAGAACCGTAAACTTAAATAAGAGAGTCTCACTTCATAGAATTTTATGCTCCATAAAGTTTTTTTCTTAAAAAAAGAAAAGAAAAGAATAAAAGAAAACATCGGTAGATCAAAGACTTTCACATTTGGGGAACGCCTAGCATCAAAGGGCGACATCCAATGTGTACAAATTCATAAGCAAAACAGTTTTTGTAAACAGCAAAAGTGACCATTAAAATATGGACAAAAATTTCCGACAAACTGGGATGTAGGAGTTCCTACAACCCAGCCTTTAAAAAGTGATATGTGCTTTAAGCATTCATGTGAGAAGCACGTGCTTTCTTATTAATGCTATTAAAAAAGCATATAAGATAAGCACATGCTATTAAAAAAATATGTGCTTCCCACATGCTACAGGACACATGTCACTTTTTTTAGAGGTTGAATTGTAAGAGTTTCTACAATCCAATTTGTAGGAAATTTCTGTCTTTAAAATATTGTAGACCCTCGATGTGAAGTTCCTCAAGAATTGGATTTCAAGCTAAAGAAACTTGTTCTTTATGCATTTTTTATTCTAAATCAAACTTCCTTATACAACAAAAATAGGATCTAGATAACAAAACCAACAGGAATGTCTTGCCTGAAACATGTAGCTTTAGTGTACCTAGCCTATATGGCAAGGTAGTAATGCAATAGAGATTCTAGTTATATCATTGAGAAAGATAATTCATCACTAATTACACTAAAAAAGCATATAACTGCAACTTCTATTGCTGCAAATTTAACTGGATTACTCACACACTAATTCAAGAAAAAATTCAACAATAGAAAAGTTACAGTTCTCCAGATAAAATATGAATGTGCTATCCGACCATACCCCTTTTGTTCTTTGATCTGGTAAACTCCTTGGCCCTTTCAACCTCTGCAGAAGCCTTTTTTATAAGTACTTTCTCCTTTTTCTCTAGCATTTCAAGTGTCTATAAAATTCAGGGAGTAAAGAGTTCAAGCAAATTAGTGATCAACGTTATTCAAAATAAATAATTGAATACAATAAGAAGAAGAATAGCATTGAAAAGTGCCAATTAGTAAACCGTCCAAAGAATTGATGAAATAACACGCCACCATAAAGTTTTCTGCTTTATCTATAAATCAGCACATTTCAAAGAATTCAATTTAATAGCCCCTTCACAACAACGGCTTTTATTTTGAAACTTGTATAATTTATCACATACTTTGAATACTAAAAAAGACTCCTTAAAAGCACTAAAATTTTACAAATTCCATATATGCAACTTACGAATTCAATTTAACATTTGTTATTGAGCTCTAAATATATTGGGATTCTCTTGTGAAAATTGATACTGCTAATTGCCTACTTAACAAGTTAACCATAGCTCTGGTTTCCGCCTCAACAACTATGACTCTAACATTTACACAGGAAGCATACCTTCCAAACAAGCAATTCAATTTCTATGGCCGTAAAATCAAAGCATATAATGTTTTACATAGATGTTTTTCTATCCCTGGACTATTCTCATCGATAAATACCTATCTTGCAACAGTAAGCCATAATTCGAATTCCGAAATAGAAAACGCAAAGATCAATACGAACGTTCAAAACTAGCAATACACAAATAAATCAAATAACAAAATAAATCGGTGATCGTAATCATACCTCGTTTAATTTGTCTAGCGTGGCTAGAGCATTGGTTTCCTGTTTAGGTTTTCCGAAGAGCCGCGTAAACATGGTCGATTCTAACCGATTAAAACCCCTCGATCTTCTGCACCATTCAATAAAAACAAAATTAAAAATGAAATCCTGATTTAAAAACCGATCTTCCAAGATACTTAACAAAATAGTATTTCAGAGGAGAATTAGAAAGATTAAGACAATGATTTTTATATATAATCTAATTAGATATGTACGGACCTGTGAAATTGAGGTTAGAGATCGGCGAGAGAAGAATCGAATTGATAGATTAAGGTCTTGGATTGGATCTGTGAATCTATATGGGTGTGACTGAGAGAGAGGGAGGGAGGGAGGGAGGGAGAGGGAGATTGGTTTTTTTTGGTTTTCTTAGGCGTGTTGGAGATGGGGGTGGAAGCTGCTTTGCCTTTTCTTCACGTCGTTGCGGAGTCAGCGGCTGTCCGCGTGGCGCCCCACTAATTGGTCTGCGAAGCGTGGGTATCCTAAGTCGTCAAAATTTCAGCAAATTTTGACAAAAAAAAAAATATATATATATATATCATTTTTGTTATTTTAACTATTTACTATATAAAAACTTTAAATATCAAATTTTTTAAATATTTTATACTTTAAATAAATATTAATTTTTTATTAATTTTATAAAAAAGAAATAAAAAAAAATAAAACCGTAGATTGGCCAAATTATCAAACCTTCGGTAGATCGGCCGGATTAGCAAAATCAGTAGGAAGATCTTCGGTAGGCAAGATTGAAGCCATGCTGGTAATGCCAATGGGGTGAAGTTCAAGAACTGGGTCAGTCACACCGTGGTTCGCCGTACCTTCGCTTGAACAGCTCGCCACACTGGTGCTCCACACCCAACCGGCCATCTGCGTCGTCCACGACCTGTCGAATCAAAGGATCTGACCCTGGCAACGTCGTCGCAACCGAGACGACGATGAATAGGAAGAGGAGAGAGAATATCGATTTGGAATTAAAAAAATTGCAAAATATTATGTGACGATCGGTTTTGCCCTCGTCTCATCGGACGAGGGTTTCTGACAATCCGCAAATCTATTGTAGAAGTAGAGAGCTCGTTGGAGACGAGATTTTGAGCAAAATCATCTGATTTTGATGATTTCATCTGTTTGACAACTTCACTACAAATGCTCTAAGGTTTTAGAGCCCACTCAAGGATAATAACCAAAATAATTTTTGAAAATAATTTTTTGCTTTAATTATTATTTTTTATACTATCTCTTTACATTTAAATATTATATTTTTGCTAACACCCAATAAAATATAAAATATTGAATTTACACTCCTTTGAACTACACTATACGAATGTTTCACTAGTTCAGTATTTTAGCAAAATTACACAATTTATGAAAGCAAATGCAACAAAAAAACAAAGCAATTGATAATTTTTTTTAAAAAAAAAACAACAACAACAACAATTCCAAAAAAAAAAAAAAACAAAGCAACTAAAAACAATAGTATATAGTTACAATAATGCAATTTAGAAAGCAACAAAAAAATGAAACCAAATGGAAATATCTCAAAAAAGAAAATATGAAACATACAATAAGTTCGAAATGTAAAGAAGTTCCAAAATGCAATGAAAAGTGGGAGGGAGAGAAATACGAGTGAATATCATATTGTTTTACTTGATGTTTTTATAATATTTTATTAGTTATAGAATAAACAGTAAATAGGCTATTCATTTTGCAACGAAAATAACTAATTTGCTTCTTCCGCTGAATTTAGAAAAAAAACTTGATAATAGTCAAATTTAACTATTTGGAACATTTTACTAGCCTGCTGGAGATGCTCTTATATCCTCAAACCATTTTTATTTTATTTTTTTTGAAGTCTCGAAGATTTGTTAATTAAATAAATTGAGGAATATGTTCCTCGACAAACACAATTTCGCAAAAAAAACATAAAAATTATCTATCCAAACTTGTTCCAACGACCGATGAATAGCCTCATTTGCAAGTCTATGTACCGCTTCATTGGCTTGCATGTTTACATGCCCCATTCTCCATTACTGAAAGCTTTTAAGTATTAAGAATAACTTTTGTATCTTCAATTAATTGTCCGTACCTACTGTGTCATGACTGAACCTATAAAGGGAAAAGCTTGGAGTTTTGGGGAAGAAATGAGTGGCAGGAAACTGAAGAAACTGAAGAGTAATCTAGAAGGATTAGATAAGCTAGGCGAGTTCGGTCGAGTGTGACACGGCGGAAGGAGCTGGGTAGGAAACTAAGTGTGATGCAGCTGGCTTCCACCTGGGTAAGCAAACGGCGCGTTTGGAGAAAAAGAATGGATGTGCGTTTTATGCATTCTAGGTGTCGTTTAAAGGCTTAATTTATGTGTTTTAGTCCTTTCTTTTGTAAGAGCATTCCCAGCAAGTGATGTAAAACTCACTCTTAGCTAGAATAGGTAACAAAACCCTTAAAATGTTGCTCCATTAGATTCTCTAAAGCAACTCCAAAATAGATTTAGGTTGCATCTGTGAAGTGGCGTTGCACTGTTCACAAATGTATGAATATTTTATGCTTAAAATTCTACCCGTCTCTCTCTCATTCTCTGATTCTCTTCTTTCTCCTTTTTCTTTTTTTCCTTTTCCTTTCCCTACCGACGCCGGCCTCTACCTCTCCATCACCTTCGTTGAAGCAACTTTTGCCGGATCCATCAAACGGAGGGTAGCATGAAGATTGGGATTTATAAAAGAATTTACTTAGCTCCATAGCCAACCGGTTTCGCCGGCATCCCGTATGGCCTGAAATTTTCCTTGACGCCCCAATTCGGCGACATCGGGTCCGAATAGTACCTGTAGGAGCTCGTATCCACCGTTCGATGGTGGCGACCGTACGACCCAGCAAGGGCATAGCCTTCAATTCCCAAATGGACGTTTGATTTTGATTTTGATTTCCGGTGGGTTTTTTATTTTGATTTTCAGGTGAGTTGATATTGATTTTGATCCGGTGAGTTGATTATGGTGTGGTGAATTATGGTTGAGGTGAAGGACTTCAGGATCGTGGAACAGTGCTTAAAAAGCCATTTCTTGTGGGTTTGTGGAGAAGAGTGGGAATGAGGTTTTAACAAAAATAATAAAAATATATTAAAAATGATTATTTTAATAAAATTGATATAAATTTAGATAATCTGATGGAGAGTAGTTTTAAATGTAGTTAGCTAAACTAGCAAAGAGTGGGTTTTGGTTATATAAAATAGATTAAAATTTAGATGATCTGTTGGGAGTGGTCTAAGGCCACCATATAAGGCCCCTCTATCACATTAGGAAGGTATCTTGAGAATTAATCAATTACTCTTTGGAGGGATAGCAATCTCGAAATTGCTCTATCACTGTATTTCCGATTATCTTTCAATTCCATTACTACTACGTTGAATCCACTTTTTCTCTCTAAATCCGCCCTAAAACACCTAACAGGATTATACTTGTTACATACTCCAACGAAATCATTATTTTCGCAAAAACATATGCTTCCAGCACATCTCCATCCAACGTTATATTTTGGAACCCCAGGTCTTGACAAACTCCACAAGCTTTCAAGCCCCCAAATCCTGAGCAGCAATAGATGTGTCATCAATGTACAGCTTTATTTCACATGTATCCTAGCATTTGCCCATCATGGTCTCTCGCTATTATTCCCGGATTAGGATCGTCTACGATCTTAAATTCGGATAGGTGATTGTGAAAGACTATTTATGGGACCCGGCTACTTGACTAAATAAAAATTGGGTTGTTTAACCACTTATCTGATCAGATGGGTCTCATGAGTGATATTTCACAATTACCTGCCCGAATTCTCTCAAATTCGAACAAATAATTGCAGACGATCCTGATCCATTATTATTCTCATTCCCATCTTCTTTTGATTTTTGTCTGCCGTCGCATTCCAATTTATTTTAATCATTTTATGTCAGCAGCTTTTCCCATATTTGCTTGGCCATCTGTCACGTAATTTCTCAAACCTTGAAAGGTTTTTTTTTTTCTTTACTTCTTTGGTTTGTAGTGGATTTGAAATGAGTCATTTCATGTGTATTTCGTCCAATAAAGCAATTTCTTAGGTCTTTCTTTTTTTGAGATCTTTATTTATTAAAAAAATTATAATTTTTTATTTGATGTCGCAAAAATGCTGATGTTGCACTAATAGACGTTGCTTGATTGGATGAAAAACACACGAAATGACCCATTTTATATCCACGATAAACTTAAGAAGTTATTTTTTTTTAAAAAAAAGAAGGAATTGTCACAAAATGTGCATTTGCTCGGAGATTTATCATAAATTTATCTTAATTTTTCAGTTAAATGATTAATTTAGTTTGTTTAAAATTTAATAAAACATAATAAATATAGACAAAGGTTTTCCTACATTCTAATGCAATTTCTTTTTCGATCAGTCTGCTAAACTGAGATGTGTAAAACACATAATATATATATATATATATATATATATATATATTTCATTTTTTAATCTTTGTCAAAAATTGACCTAAAACAATTGTTCAATAACCTTTTTGAAAAGGTAAGGGTCTTTTTTTCTTTTAATTATCATTATGTGGTGAGGTAAATGGAATACCCATTCAAGCATTGAAATGGGTAAAAAATAATTTTATTAGGTCAATTTCTTACAACGCTTAAAATGGGAAAAATATATATATATATATATATATATATAGGAGCATTAGCAGTATGTGGTGAGGTAAAAGAAATACCCATTCAAATTCAAGCATTAAAAGGGGTGAATGAATGATTTTTTTAGGTCAATTTTCTACATAGATTTTAAAAAATATATATATATATATAAGTGTCATTTCCACTTTTACTCATGCCCATTTGTTCCGACGTAAAACGTTTTTGAGAAGCTTTTAATTATTTTTAAGTATTTTGCACGGCGTAAAATATTGGTCAACCTGAAAATATTTTCAGTTGACCAAGAAAAATAACATTTATGATGTGTAAAATGGTTTACGTTTCTCATATGTGTAAATCATTTTCTGCCGCTCTCCCACAACACCAATAGGCAATTGTGCGAGGGCCTTTAAGAGGGCTATCTATCCCAGACTAAGCCCCGCAAGAGCCTCACGCAATAGCATGCCTAAATTGCAAACAATATGAGCAAATAATTGCACTGATTCTCAATTTAACCTTAAAAAAACCTTTTGTTCTCACACACAATTTTCCTCCGAAGCTCATATTTGCCGTCTCTTTCTTTTCCTTGCAGCTCTACATATTATATGAAAATATATGATCATTGTTATTCAATGTGTATATTTTAATTAAACATAATTTTATGTTGATATCTTTTAGTTGTTTTATATTAATATTTTTATATTGTGAATGAAAGTTGATATTTATAGGTTAATATGATTAAATGAAAATAAAAAAATAAAAAAAAGTTTGTTGATTTTTTCCATGAGCCAAACGCCCCACAAGATTTTCCAACAAAAACATTTTACACTGAGAAAAAGCATCTTTAGTAGGAGTAGCCAAAATAGCTATTGAAAAAGTAAAATTTTATATTTTAGCTACTCATTTTTCTATACACACTTCAACAGATTATCTATTCTATTCTCTATTTTCTTTAAATATTATTTTGTGTGAAAGAAAGAGGAAGAGAGATAAAATAATAAAACAACTTTTTTTAATGTGAATAATGAATAGGCAAAAAGCCTATTTACTATTCACATGATAAGAAAAAACACTAAAACAATTACTTTGTTAAATATTTAAAAAAAAAAAATCATAATAATCAAATTTATCTATTATAGATAACTTGCTTATTCAGGCATTGGTATAACGTCACAACGCAAATGAGATACGATACCCGTTCAAGTATTGAAAAAGGAAAATGAACGAATTTTTTTTTTTTTTTTTTTTGAAGTTTTTCAAAGTTTAGAAAATAAAAGAAAAAAATATTACATATGGGGTTATCTATTCCACTTTTAATATGTGACGAGACAAACGGTATAAATAATAGGTGATAGAATTTGCCAATCTATCCCTTTAAAAAAAATAAAAATATAAAACTACAATTTTTAGTAAAAAGATGTCATTTTTCTGTCATTCTTTTTAAAATATTTTTATTTTTTAAGAAACAAAAAAAAAATAATAATAATAATTAAAAAAACTAGAATAAAAAAGGCCACTTTTTCAACTTTGTTTGCTTAGTTTTTTAAATCAATTTATTTTATTTTATTTTTGTTTTTAAGAAAATATAAGTATTTTAGAAAGAATGACAAAATAGTGATATTTTTTTTACAAAATAATAGTTTGATGTATTGAATTGTCACCACGGTCACTTTGTGGAGCTTTATTAAAAATGATTAGTAATTAAAGGAGCTTTTTTATATTTATGATAATAATAATTTGCCAATATTTGCATTATTTTAAGTGTTAACATATGAAAAAATGCTTAAGATACTATAATTTTTATTATTATTCTCTTCCGTACGAACAAAGATCCTCTCATTATCACATGACATTATTTATACCATTAGCCATGCATGATTTATCTCTATTTCAGATGAAATAAAAAATATCATATTAATTAATGAAATGATAGAGAGTTGTTTACCGGTCAATTACTAACTAATTAAATTAACAAGTCAAAATTATTATTTTTTCAATCATTTTACTAATTATGAACGGTTTGTAAAAAAAACTTGTAAAAGCTTAATGCCACTACCATCACTGTTTAACAAATTATAGCTTAAACTGTTGTAGGATGATAAGGAAGAACGGTTTAAGGTGGTGTTCTACACTCTTGATCAAAATGGAAGAACAAATACAATATGACAAGTGACTCACTCAACTAAACCATGTGCTCTGAAATTAGCACATCAATAAAGTTTCAAATCATTTCAACTTTAAAATAAAGATAAAATCAAGTTAATATCCGAAATGAAATTAGCAAAATTCCAACCAAAACACACAAAAGTCCTATTAATAGCAATTAGGGATGTAATCGAGCCGAGCCGAGTCGAGTTTTAAGATTTCAAGGCTGGCTCATTTATGAGTCGAGCTTAAATAGTCGAGCTCGAATTTGAGCTGAGCTATAAAATGTGTGTTTAAGCTCAACTCGTTTAAAATTCGGGCGAGCTCGAATTCGTTGAGAATGACATTCGAGCCGAGTCGGGTTACTCGACAAGTTCGGCTCAACTAGAGTTCGAGGTAGACTATTAAATTTTTCAATGTGTGACCAAAGTGGAATTCAAGCCCAAGTTTGTAAACAACTTCCATACTAACTATTAATAACTTAATATGTTAGTTTAACATACTAAATACTATTATCAAAGTATATATATATTCAAAAAAATATCGAGTAAGATATAGTTAATTACATTTACTTAGTATATGTTAATAAATTTGATAATATGTTAGTTTATGAACTAACTAGTTAGTATGTTAACTAATACACACACATAAATTACTTAATTACTAATATACGTGTTTAAATTTATATAACTCATTTTTAGTAATATATAAGAGATATGAACGAGCTAAAGAGTCGGACTAACGAGCCAAGCGAGCGATCCGGTAGAACTTTAAACGAGCTGAGTTCGTGAGCCCATATCGAGTTTTGTCGAGTGAGTCAAGTATGTATCACTTACTAATCGAGCAGGTTTCAACAGTAACGAGCAAGTTTCTACAATATTGAGCTCGAACTCGGATCGGGCTAAACCGAGCAGATATCAAGCAAGTTGTCGAACAGATTGATTTATTTACATCCCTAATAACAATTATAACAATAGTAAGACCTCGTTTAGTTTATGGAATAGACCCTTCCTTAATTTGGTAGGGGTCTATTCATTAAAATAGTTATTCCAATTGGAATTACTATTCCCTTCCGAAAATGCATATATTACATTTTCCATAAAAAACCATTCAATTATTTTTTATTTTCTCCCAGATAATAATAAAAAAAGAACGTATGTGATATCTATTGGGATGACAGGTCAGCCACAGATAGAGCCAGGGATGGTTGCACCACCCTCAGAACTCCTCGTGGTAACCCCTAAGACGTTTCATGGGTGGTGTGACCACCACCGGTGCATTTGGGGGTGGCTGTGGCAAACCCTAAGCATGGTCGGGGGCGGCCTAGCCACCCACCAGTTCACGTTTTCTTCTTCTTCATTTTTTGTAATAATTTTAATTTGATTCAAATTAAAATATATGTGTTGGCAGTTGTCACCAAATTAAGAAATAAGAATAATCATTCCATTCCATTATCTTTCTTTCTCTATAATAACTATTATTTTTTTCAATAAAATATTCGCAAACCAACCTAGCCATAAGTGCATTCCGAAGAGGCTGCAATTTTGTAGGGTGATGGTTTGAATTATATAGTTAACAGGACACATTCAAGGGTTATGTTTTCCAACCCTATGTTGCTTGCTTCTTTTATTGTCATGAGAACTATCTTGACCTCCACAATTAATGGTTCCACTGCTCCCAATCTCCCATAACATTCTGACATTGTTCTCTCACCTCTCATGATGAGGTCACCTTCTTCAGATTTTTTCACTTTTCTGCTTAATACTTGCCACGCCCGTCCACCCTCCCACAAAACCAAAACAACAACCTCTGCTCCTTTGCTTCACTCCCACCAAACTCATTGACCAAACCTTCTCCTTTTCTTCCAATTCAATCTCAAGTCCCAAACTTTCCTTGCAGAATTAATGGGTTTTTCCAAATGGGTATGTTTGATTTTCGTTCTCCATGCGATTCTGCCCCTGTCCATTTTTTCTTCAAGGCTTTCTCTGAGCCCGGAAGAGTTGGCTCAAATCCCTGTGAGCTTCCTTGACTTTGCGAAAAAACCGGAGCTTTTTGATTGGATGGTGGGTATTAGGAGGAAGATTCATGAAAACCCAGAACTTGCGTTCGTGGAATTTGAGACCAGTAAGCTTATCAGAGCCGAGCTTGACCAGATGGGCGTCTCCTACAAGTACCCGTTTGCTGAAACAGGTGTTGTCGGCTATATTGGGACCGGTTCACCGCCTTTTGTTGCAATCCGAGCGGATATGGATGCTCTTGCTATGGAGGTTTGTTTCAATTTTGGGATTCTTTGGTTGTAGATGGGCTTCTTGTGTTTGACTTTCTGTGTTTTTTTTTTTTTTAATGGAATTATGATGTGAAAGATCATACTACTTTTTGGTGATATATGTGCAATATGCTTAATGGTCCTGGAAATTGTAATGGACCTGTCTAGAGGTAGAAATTGCGAATTCCTGATTGCTTTGATGAATTGAAGTTAGAGTGGAATTTTTTGGAAAATAATGGGATTTTCGTTGTTATAGGAGAGTGTAGAGTGGGAGCACAAGAGCAAAGTTCCTGGGAAGATGCATGCATGTGGGCATGACGCCCATGTTGCCATGGTTCTTGGTGCTGCAAAGATTCTTCAAGAGCATCGCCACGAGTTACAGGTTCATTGCTTTAGTAACTTGCATATGAATTTACTTATACTTTTTTCAATATTCACCTTTTTTTTTTTTTTTTTTTTTTTTTTTTGGCTTTTTTCTTTATACGATTGATTTGTCTCTATGTTTCTTAATGACTGATCTTTTGCGTTCAGTCAGCTGCAGATGGTTTTTGAGTGTCGTATTGAGATGGATTTTGTGCATTGCATAAATAGCAATTGTACATTCAGATGGTTGTTTGAGATAGAAAAATGTAGTCTCATTTACAAAACATTGTGACTATAAACTGTTTCAGTATTACATAACATGTAAATTGGCCTCAGTTTAATTCATGTAGTTATTATACACACATTTACTTCACTTCATGTGGATTTTGCGTCCTTATCCCCAATTGTTTATTGGCTAATGTGCTTACAGATTAATAATTGGGGTTGCCTATACTGGAAAATGTTACCTCAGATCCCTCGGAAATTATCCCTATTCATGACGAATAACTATCAGCAGTTTATTGCTACGAATGATCTCATGTTTAAATTTCTAGTTGGACCTCTGTATTTGAGGATAAAACATATCAACTACCTTGATAAAGACACTGGGAAAGAAAATCTTTGTGTAGATTTTTATTTGGGGTAATTACCTTTTTCCCCATGAACTACCAAAAAATGCGCGATGCCCCCATGAACTACCAACTCGACCAAAATAGAGTATTCAACTACCAAAGACAACCATTTTCCCCCCTTCCGTCAGTTAGAGGGGTTAAAAGAAACAGTCAACGGGTCATGTGCCGTTTTACATGGGGGCATGTTGGAAGATAGTGGTAGTTCATGGGGGGAAAGAGGAAGACGGTGGTAGTTCATGGGGGAGAAAGAGGAAGAAAATGAGGATAAAACGGCGTGTGACGGTCACGTGACCCGTTGACCGTTTGTTTTAACCCCTTTGACTGACGGATGGGGGGAAAAGGGTTGTCTTTGGTAGTTGAATGCTCTATTTTGGTCGAGTTGGTAGTTCATGGGGGCATCGCGCATTTTTTGGTAGTTCATGGGGGAAAAGGTAATTACCCCTTTTTATTTAATTTCTATGGCTTAAAACATTCACCCTGGCCTCGCACATCATCAATGTAGATGGTAAAAAGTATTAGATTGCTAGAGTATTCATGCTGATGTACTGGGTTGCCATTCTTACTCCTTTTGGTCTCTTTGTGTATGTCTTTTGAAATCTTAGTAGTACTACTTCTGAGAGGCTAAATTCTTACTTGTTCCAACAGATTTATGTTCATAACTGTAAATGGAATATTAGAAATCATTCATAAAAATTATCTATTTCCAGGTTTTTACTCTGAAGCAGACTAGCAAAGTATAATAGAAACCGGCTTTGGCATAAATAGCACATTGGATTGCTTTTGTTTCTTCATTTCTCTTTCTGTCCCCTACTCTACTATGGTAAACCATTGTAGTACTAAAGGTGCATAATTGAGTATAACTTCAAAATGGTGAAAATGACACCATACAAGGAGTCAAATTCTGCTGTCATACATCACTGTTTATGTTGCTTTAGCAGTATTGCACTATTTGTGTTTTCCCCAGACTAAAGCTTTCATAATTATTTCTTCTGTTCTTGAAAGGGAACGGTAGTACTTGTTTTCCAACCAGCTGAGGAGGGAGGTGGGGGAGCAAAGAAAATGTTAGATGATGGAGCACTGAAGAATGTTGATGCCATTTTTGGGCTGCATGTTTCTTCTGCTTACTCTATTGGTGCAGTGGCCTCCAGGTCTGGCCCTATTTTAGCCGCGTGTGGTTTCTTTGAGGCAGTAATAAATGGAAAGGGAGGTCATGCAGCCATTCCCCAGCACACAATTGACCCAATCTTAGCAGCTTCCAATGTAATTGTTAGTTTGCAACATCTTGTTTCACGCGAAGCCGATCCCTTGGATTCACAGGTTCTCTCTCTCTCTCTCTCTCTCTCTCTCTCTCTCTCTCTCTCTCTCTCACACACACACACACACGAATACGCTTGCATGCGGAGGCATACAATGGTTTATTTCCATCTACAAGATTTTTTTTTTCTTTTTTTTTGGGGGGGGGGGGGGGGGGGGGGTGGGGGGAAGAGCCTTCCAATCAGAATGCAAGTAAAAAGTGCGTCCTCACAGAACCTATTTTATTCCTCCTTTATAGTTTTGATATCTGGTATTTGTCTTCTGCAAATTCTTTAAAAATTCCATTGGAAAGTTTGATTCCCCCATGTGTGTCATCACGTTTTCAGCATCTGCTATTAGTTTCACAAAAATATTGCTTAGCTAGGTTACTTCCCATTGACACAACCAGTACCTATATCTACCAAGTGCACTCAAGTGAATATATGCCATGTAAAAAGTAGATTGTTTTTGTACTCTTTTTTCATAGAAAATGAAGCAAATCTATCTCGTAGCATGTATGGCATCAATTTTGGAATTTCAATTGTCAATTTTAATACTTCCTTTGCAAAAGCTTCATCTTTTAAAATTTCCTCCTTTTTTTGCTTCTAAATTTCTATTTTCAGGTAAGATCCCATATAGAATTGACATTTGCTTTCAAATGTGAAAAATAATTGAAAGAATTCCTTTTTGTTTATTCTTTGATCAGTCCTTTTGGTGAATTATCAATAACATTGAAGATATGTTCATGACAAGCCTTTGCAGAGTGGCACCTTAGTTGCTGCCTAACTGTTTAATTGAACTTTTAAACAAAAAAACGCATAAACTTGCAGGTGGTTACAGTTGCTAAATTCCAAGGAGGCGGTGCATTCAATGTTATCCCGGATTCAGTCACAATTGGTGGCACTTTCAGGGCATTCTCAAAAGAAAGCTTTTTCCAACTTAAAGAAAGAATTGATGAGGTAAACTTGTTGAATGCTATTTGTTTAGATTCCCGTTATCTTTTCCAGTCAGTATGCCCTTTTGAAATAGTCACAGTTCTTGTCCTACTCCTCCCTACCTTGAATGCTGATTCTCTTAAAAATGCAAGTGACAGGTTATAACAAAACAAGCCAGCGTGCAAAGGTGCAATGCAACTGTCATCTTCCATGTTGGTGAGAAGCCCTTTTACCCAGTGACTGTAAATGACAAAGATCTGCATGAGCACTTCAGGAAAGTTGCCGGGGACATGCTGGGCACCCAGAACGTATTAAAAATGCAACCACTGATGGGATCAGAAGATTTCTCATTTTATATGGAGGTGATTCCAGGATACTTCTTCTTCATTGGGATGAAGAATGAGACTCAAGGACGGTTTGCATCAGGGCATTCACCCTACTACAGCGTTAACGAAGATGTGCTTCCATATGGAGCAGCATTACATGCATCATTAGTCACAAGGTATCTCCTGGAAAAGCAACCCAAACCTAATCCACCAAAGGGGAGCTTTCATGATGAACTGTGAGTTGCTGAAGAAAGATTGTGAGTGAAAAGGCTTTTATTGATTGATTTAAAGCACTGCCACAATTTTGAATTGCATGTAAATCTTGATACTAGAAAGCTGCAACACCTGTAAATTGAACTTATCAATCATTTAAGATAACCTCTCTCAAGTTTAATGTGCTTAGGGTTTTATATTGTGTGCTTCTCAAGGTTCATACTTCATACTACGTGAAATGTTCATTAAGATAGCTCTTGTGACTATATTAAGATATAGAGAGTTTACACTTCTAGTTCAGATATCAAATTTTGCTAAGTTCGAATTTGAAATGAAAATTTGGATTTTTTGGCTAATTACTTGATAAATGCAATTGTTAAATGATCGCGGAGAGTTTTTATTACCTATTCGAAAAGATAATTACAACGAGGAAAGAAAACCCCTATCTGATTCAGGGAAATAAAGAAGAAACCACAGAAAATTTCATGTAAAAGTTTGTCATGTAGCTCCACAAAGTATATATAGGTCTCCAGATGTTTTTCTCATTTAGCCATTTATCATGATATTAGAAGTTTTGGCTCCAGAAAAGTGTTTCATTTTCAGGCTTCAGGTTCATTCTTAGTCCTGAAGTGAATGCTTTTGGTCCAAACGCATGTTTATAAACAAATCGTATTGCTCAGAAACAGGTGCCGAAACCATGATCAAAACCATCACACGGCCATAAAAGCTCTGCATCAAAGTTACCAGTAACGGAAGGAGCCACCAAATAAGTAAACACCCATTTCTAATCAAACCCACACAAACTTTTGGTTCTACAAACCATGGCACCAGTAAAGTGACAGAAATTTCCTACAACCCACATATAAAAAAGACACGTGTCCTTTTTCTCACATGTTTTTTTATTAATGCTATAAAAAATGCATGTAAGAAGCACATGTTATTTAAATAACATATGTTTTTCACATGCAAAGAGACACATGTCAATTTTATATGTAAGTTTGTAGGAAATTTCTATCCCCAGTAAAATATATATCCAGCTGGGATGAGCATATGACTCATACGGGGTTGTTGGAGAATTATGTTGTATTTAATTAGGGTGAGTTATGTATTCGTGTGTATATCGTGAGTATTTTTGTGTTGCCGAATATTATTTTGCGTGCATTTATGTTAACTATGACATTATTAGTGTTGTGATACGAGACATTGTGAGTTAGTCTCGTTAGTCTTTATGCGAATATGTAGTGATCACTACTTGTGTTATTCGAATATTACACTAGCATTCTATTTGCTTGGATTACGTGTTTGTAAGTGCTTGTTATATGACATGCATTCTCTCATTGTATTCTTAACTTGTTAATTGCAAACACATTTGGACTTGATTGTGCTTTGGAATTCTTTTGTGTGGATTGGCATAATCTTTCCATTTTTTGGGCCCATCACCCTATATATAAGTGGAGTTGACCCATTAACCTTCATTATGTCAATCAATAAAAAATAAGGTTGAATTACTAGTCTTCTTCACACCCACACACACAACATGCTTTAGGCATCCAAAGGAGAGACATGGTAGGAAATAAAGAACTTATCCTCAAATAATGGAGGTATTTACTCTCTCATAATTGATCTGATCTACACAAGCTATGAAGAAATGGCAAAACTTTATTTTGTGTAAGGTTCTGTTTGTTTCAAAGTAAAATGTTTTTTTGTTGGAAAATATTTTCAACGTAATGAAAATGATTTTTAAGGAAAATGATTTCAACTGAAAATATTTTTTGATATTTGACTCGTATGAAAAATTATTGACGGCAACGACGACGGTGGGCGACCTCCAGTTACGATGGTAGGCAATCTCCAGCAAACTTTGGTGGTGGCGCCTGGCAAACTCCAGCGATAAAGGCTGGTGACATCCGGCAACCGCCAATGACAGTGGATGATGAATTACAAGAGATAGTGCGTGCGAGAATGAAAAGCTTAAACTCGAAAAATGATTTACGAAAATAAAAAAGGAAAACCATTTTATGCAGCTTAAAGGAGGAGGTTTTCCTAGTTGACCAAAAACGTTTTTAAATTGACTAAGATTTTCGATCGTACCAAACACCAAAATATACAAAAAAGAAAAAAAAAATCAAGAAAATTATTAGAACTAGTGTTTTATCTCTCTATCAGCAAACGCACAATCAATTTCAAAACATAAAACCCATTAAACAAACTCATATCATTCTCAAAATAATTGATCAGCATAACTCCAACATAATCATAAATAATCCAGCACTTATCTCCAGCAACTAACATAATAAGCATCAGAGTCTTTAACATAACATGAAATGAAAAATGAAAACCAAACAAATCTTTAACCTAAAGAGCCTTCTCATCCTCTCAAAGCTTTGCTTCACTTCTCTGACGAGTTTGGACCCTTCTTCTTGCCAAATCTAACCACTACAATCACCCAAAAAAACAAGCTTCCCCATCAAAATCATAGCATTAAAACCTCTCAAGCCACAAATTCCTTAAACCCCATTTCTAACCCTAATCATAAAACCATGTTATTGCAAAAACCCAGACCAAAAAGCATCAAATAAACTCAAATATACAAAGCAATTTCTAATTTTCTAAAGCAAAAATAAGAGACATACCGGCGGTGACGAATCGGCGATTGTATTGCATGCGCTTGTGGTCGCGTCCACGGGGCTTCTTCTTCTTCTCTTGCTTCTCCACTTTGGGGGTTTGGCCTCTCACCTTACCGGCACGAGCCAGAGATCCATGTACTTTACCTGATTTTTTATTTTTTATTTTTCAAAAAAAGAAAAGAAGAAGAAATCACTAAAAAAAGAACACAAATTGAATAAGATATTGGAAAAATTGAGTGGTGTATTAGATTACCCATGGTGGATTGCTAGAGATCAAGTTCTTCCGCAGCAGAGTGATTGCGTTGCTCTCTCTCTCTCAGACGCACAAATACGCTTGCATGCAGAGAGGCTGCAATGCTTTATAGTTTTGATATAATCTGGTATTTGTCTTCGATCTCCAAAATCTTAAAAAATAAAAAATAAAAAATAAATAAAAAAAAATCCTTGGGAAAGTTTGATTCCCCCATGCGTCCCATCATCTTCCCAATGACACAACCAGTCGGCATTCACCTATGTCTACCAACTGCACTCAAGCCGTCAAGCGAATATATGCCATGGTAAAAAGCGCGCGAATTCTTGTTCCTCTTTTTCATAGCAAATGAAGTGAATATATGCGTTTTGCAGAGTGCGTGGCACCTTCGTTGCTGCCTGACTACTGTTTAATTCAACTTTTAAACAAGCGCATAAACTTGAAGGTGGTTAGTGGTTACAGTTGCTAAATTCCAAGGAGGCGGTGCGGTGCATTCTATGTTACCCCGGATTCCGTCACAAAGGGTGGCACTTTCGGGGCATTCTCAAAAGAAAGCTTTATCCAACGGATCAGGATCCCCTCAAATTCTTTGCCCGAATTTGATACAATTCGGGCAGGTTGTTGTGAGTAAGCATTTATGAGATTCACCTGACCGGATAAGCAGTTGGGCAGCCCAACTTTTATTTGGTCAGGTGGGTCTCATAAATGCTCACTCACAACTACCTGCCCGAATTCTATCAAATTCGGGCAAAAAATTTGAGGGGATCTTAATTCTTATCGAACTTATGCTCAGTTTGTTTCGACGTAAAGTGTTTTCCGTAGTAAAATATTTTTAACGAAATTATTTTTATTTTTTGAAAATATTTTTCGGCGTTTAGCTCGTACAAAAAAATACTAACGGCATAAAAAATAATCCAATAATAGGTTCCGATCTAACCAGTTCAGCCGAAATCTGGCCTAGTTTGGCCGGAATCCTGTAGAAATTTCCATACTCTAGCTGTACTAGTTAGATTACGGCCCATTTGGCCGGAATTTAGTCCGCTTGAATCCAGCAATCGGATAACAAAATTTAGACTACTAATAAACTCCATTACCCAGCAGTGGCGTATTCCCACAAACGTGCGTGCAAGAATAAAAAATTTAAATTCAAAAAACGATTTTCGTTTTTCAAAAAATTAAAGAGACTTTTACGGTCAAATTGAAAATGATTTTTGTTGACCGTTATCTTTGCTTCTACCAAACACCGAAAAACGCCGAAAATATTTTTTAGAAAATATTTTACTCCAAAACAAACAAAGCATTAAAGAAAGATTTTAATTCAGAAAACGACTTTCGTTTTTCAAAAAATTAAGGAGACTTTTACGGTCAAATTGAAAATGATTTTTATTGACAATTATTTTTGCCTCCACCAAACACCGAAAAATGCCGAAAATATTTTACGCCAAAACAAACGAAGCATTAAGGAAAGAATTTAAGAGGTAAACTTGTTGAATGCTATTGGTTTAGATTTCCATTATCTTTTCCAATCAGTATATATGCTCTTCTTCTTCATTGGGCATCCAGAACAAATTAGAAATGCAACTGCTGAATGGGATCATAAGATTTCTCTTCTCATTTTATGGGGAGGTGATTAATCCAGGGTACTTCTTCATTGTGATGAAGAATGAGACTCGATGATGGTTTGAATCAGGGCATTCACTCTAGTACAGCCTACAGGGTTTGACGAAGACGTGCTTCTATATGGTGCATTCACCTTAATTACAATAAGGAGTACTAATGTTAAAAAGGAAGATTCAAGTCTTTTTTCGCTTCCCACAATTGAAATGAGTTCTAAAATAATAAATTATTATTAAATTTTAATCCAATGATAATTTTAATTTAAATGTCAAACTTTACGGGGTTCAAATTTGAAATGGAATTTTGGCTAATACATTATATTTTTATTGTTCGTATTAACATGTTAAATAATAATCACGGAAAGTTTTTATTACCAATTCAAAAAGATAATTACAACGAGGATTGCACTTTAAGAAAACTCCTGGCCGATACAGAGAACGAAAATGGGAAGGATTGTATTTTTATGTTTGTGCTCCATATATTTTTCTTTTTCAGCCATTTCATCATGCCGATAGAAGTTTTGGCTCCAGAACTAGAAAGTGTCTCATTTACGGGCTTCAATTTCATTCTTAGTTCTGAAGTGAATGCTTTTGACCTCGACATAGGGGCAGACAAATTATCTAACTATCGCCTACCGACTATTTACCGAACCAAACTGAATTGCCATCGACCGCCTATCAACTCTACCGACTAATTTTAGATCGGTAATCAGTATAAAATTTTATTCCAAAAGTCGGTTCGGTGAACCGCCTTTTAAACAATTACCGAACTTAACCGAACCGCCTTTTAACTGACCGATCAATCGAACCGACATAAAACGAAATGACGTCGTTTTAGTAAAAAACGAAACGTTTGATCTTTTTCTTTTTTCTTTTCTCTCTTTTTTCTTTTTTTTTTTTTAAAAAAAAAAAATCAAAACGACGTCGTTTCATTACCCATGGTAACCGACTTAACCGACCACCTATTAACCTACTTAACCGAAATAATTCATCGACTGCATTCCGACAAAAGTCGATTAACTAACCGAATTAAAATAACAGTTTGAAAAGTAACAAAATTTTCTTGGAGGTGGTAAGAAATTAACAATCGAACATTTTTGTCAGAGAAACAATTCTCTTTCCTCTTCTTTTTTAGAAAAACGTCACTTTAACACATTATGCTTCATTTGGTTCACGGAATAGATCCTTGAAATAAAATGACATTTCTTTGTTTGGTAAGGGTTTATTCCATGGAATAGCTATTTTCATTCCTTACGAAGAGAAATACATATTCCTCTAAAAACTTAGAGGAATAGCTATCCATCCAAAAGGCCAAAATGGGGGTGGTTTTTACAATTTCCAATAAAAAAAAAAACTCATTAATTTATATTTTCTCTCTTTTTTTTTTTTAAAAAAAAAAATGAAAAACGAAAAACTAAAGAAAAAAAAAAAAAAAAAAAAAAAAAAAAAACTCACGATGTCTAGCCGACCACCCATTGGGGTGATCAGCCAACCACCCCAATGGGTGGTCGACCAACCACATAAGGAGTCGAGAGTGGTCGCACCACCCCCGGACCATTTGGAAGTGGCACAGGCCACCCCTTATTGGCTTCGAGACGGCCACCCTAAGAGTCCATCAGGGGTGGTTGTAGCCACCCCAGCCCTTTTGGTAGGTGGTCGGCGGGCCGCCACCAATGGTTTTCCAAAAACCAAAAAAGAAAAGTTTTTTTAATAATTGAGTTTTTTTTTTAACTTTTTTTTTTAAAAAAAAATAATAATAATAATGTAAGGATATTTTTAGTAATTTTGATTAAATTTCAATTAAAGTATATGAGTTGTAACCAAATTAAAAAGTATGAATAGTCATTCCATTCCGATCTCTTTTATTCCTGATAATAACTATTTCATTTTCCAATGAAATACTTATTTCACAAATCAAACGACGCCTTAATCTTTCAGTACTTTTGTAATTATACCTTTAAATTTTAAAAAGTATCAATTTAATATATATATATATATATATATATATAAGTATGAATAGTCATTCCATTCCGATCTCTTTTATTCCTGATAATAACTATTTCATTTTTCAATGGAATACTTATTCCACAAATCAAACGACGCCTTAATCTTTCAGTACTTTTGTAATTATACCTTTAAATTTTAAAAAGTATCAATTTAATATATATATATATATATATATATATATTTTTCTATTTCAACCCTCTATTGAAATTTTTTATGGAGAAGTATCAAAATTTATAAACTAACCCACCTTTTTTTGAGGAAAAAAAAAATTACAATGATTTAAACATTACGAAATTTGCATTTTTCAATTTCAATACCCTATTGAAATTTTTTATTAAATATTAATAGAGAATGTCAAAATTTCTAAACTACCCTACCTTTTTTTATATTAAAAAAATAAATTACAATGATTTAAGCATTACAAAATTTGCAAGAATACCTCTTTAAAAGATTTATAATTTTTTTTAAAAAAAAAATACAAGAATATTTTAAAATTTTTAACAGATTTAACAAAAAAATCCTAACGGATTAATGAAATTAAAAATAAAAATAAAAACGCTAGAGTGATAAGTGAAGTTTTTTTTCCTTTCTTTTTCCTTTTTCTTTTTGTTTTTACACTACGAAGTTGAAATTTGGTTTTCTCGGATAGTTCTTGAAATCCTTCCTCAAATGGATGTATGCTCAGAATGAGGAGCAGAAACCATGGTCAAAAGATTCAAAATCATCACACGGCCATAAAGTTCTGCACCATGCCACCGGTGAAGTACATCCAGCAGGGATGAGCTCAAGTCATACACACATACATATGAGTTATATAGATAATTCATATACAGAGTTGAGTTTGTGCATACAAAAGAGAGAATTCGATGAGAAGACGAGTAAAATATGAGAGTCAAGAGCATGAGTTTGAGATTATTTTGCAAAAACGACTTGGTTTATTGGTGCCTTGAATCCCCAAATCCTCTAAAAGACCTACCCCTTATACTAGACGAAAAGAATGATCAAACCCACGGGAAAGGGTAATAAAGACGTAAAAAAAAAAAATCCATCTGATTCCAAGAACATGTGCTACTACACAATCAAGCTCTTAGGTTTCTCAACCTATGAGATTGGTAATTTGTTGAAGAGATGTTAATCCAGCTTGAAGAACAGACAAGTTAAAGACATAAAGACACACGGACAAGGATCCTCAGATATGGTCATGATTTACACCTGTTATATCTAACAGTGTAGATGTCCTTTGTTGAATGCAGTCCCATAAACGATATATCCTATGAAATGGAGAAGCCATATTATGGTCATGATTTACACTTGTTATATCTAACAGTGCAGATGTCATTTTTTGAATGCAGTCCCATAAATGATATATCCTATGAAATGGAGAAGTCATTTTATGGTCATGATTTGCACTTGTTATATCTAACAGTACTGTAGATGTCATTTTTTAAATGCTACATTAAATCCTAACCACGAAATGACTCGATCCTATTCCAAGACAAACCGTGCATTAGACAAATATTCTCAGTTTCCTCATTCGAGAAGCAGTTCAAACATAATTGCAACGGTTGCAGCATAAAGGTTTCAACATATGCAACTTCAAGTTCTCTCTTCATATGCATCACAGAATAAGGGGAATAGAAACGAAAGAAAAATAATAATTAATAGATAGCAAATGAACTCAAAGAGCCACGCATACCAAAAGTCTGCTTCCATCCAATTCATAATTCTTTTTTGTTTTATAACCGAATTTTATTATAAGGCAAAAGGGCATATCTCAAGTACACATTAAGAATAAGAGAGACTTGCGTAGAAAAAGAAAAAAAAATCAACAAAATCACTAAAACTAGTCTTTTATGTAACCACATTAGCCCATTTCATCAGCAAACGCACGATCAATTTCAAAACATCAAACCCATAATACAAACTCATCATTTTCAAAATAATTGATCAGCATAACTCCAACAAAATCATAATCCAGTACATAACTCCACAACTAACATAAGCATCAGTCTTTGACATTACATGAAAATTTATCCAAAAAAAAAAATCTTTACCCTAAAGAGCTCCTCATCCTCTCAAAGCATGTTGCTCACTTCTCCGACGAGTTTGGTCCCCTCTTCTTGCCAAATCCAACCACTACAATCACCCAAAAAACAAGGTTCCCCATCAAAATCATAACAGTAAAACCTCTCAAATCACATATTTCTTAAACCCCATTTCGAATCCTTATCATACAACCATGTAATTGCAAAACCCAGATAAAAAAGAATCAAATAAACTTGGAAAATACATAATAATTTGAAAGATACAAATAAGAGACATACCGGCGGTGACGAATCGGCGATTGTATTGCATGCGCTTGTGGGCGCGTCCACGGGGCTTCTTTTTCTTGTCTTGCTTGGCCACTTTGGGGGTTTGGCCTCTCACCTTACCAGCACGAGCTAGAGATCCGTGTACCTTACCTGACAAAAAGAAAAAAAAAAAACACACACACACACACACACACACACAAATCATCAAAAAGAACAAAAATTGAATCAGATATTGGAAAACACAGAAAGAATAGAAACCCTAAGTGAGAGATCTGAGTGGTGTATTAGATTACCCATGGTGGATTGCTCGAGAGTTCTTCGGCCGCTGAGTGATTGTGTCGCTCTATTTAAAGAAAGTGAGAAATCTAGGGTTAGGGTTTTGGGAGGGTATATATAGGACGCTGAGTGTTGTGGGCCGAGTTCGAAGGCCCACAGGAGATCTCTTCTACATCGCTTTGTTTGAGGCGCATAGATATCCCTCAAGCCTATTAGGCCCGGAAGATGGAAGTGTTTGGCCCATGGCCCTTAGCATACATACCACACTGCAACCCACTATCATAGTCCTCAATTATTTTATTTATTTATTTATTTTTTAAGGGAAGGGGAAACTTTCATTATTGAAATCCACGTTATAGCAGCAAACATCGTATAGGTGAACATAAGCAACTACCCCAAAGGTGTACATCCAACATGAGTCTAAAAGATTCACATAAATACAGACAATTGTTACTAAAAAATCTAACCAACAGAATAGTGTCTATGTGTTGACATAAATCTTTACTTGAACATAAAATCGGCCACACATTCTGAACAAAAACTAATGACTAGCTTAATACAAGTACAGAATAAACTGTCAAATGAACCACAAACACAAACAACTCAGGTAAACTCAAAAAACAAGAGCTGCCTTTCAAGAGAACCATTACCAGTGGCAATGCGTGTGGCACACGCGCCACCACTAGAGAACCCCCTACAACGACCAATCACCGGACGCCCCATATCACCTTTAAAAAAGAAAAATTAAATGCAAGTGTTCAAGTTCAAATAATTTCTGAATTTTAAACGTGATTCAATATGAGTTTTATATATATATATATTATAACTTATTTCAAAAACATATTATCTTGAAGATTATATGAAAAGTTTTTGCCATGGGAGATCGCATTGATCTTCTGTATTACATGTACAGAAGGCAGGGGAAATATGCTGAGGAAGATGGGAGGAACTTCGAGAATGAAGCGGTGGAATAGGGAATTGGCATCTGAGCATCAAAGGGTAAAAAAGACTCAAAAGAGTCATTGAGTAGCTACTGTGTACCATATATGGAAGTAGAGGAACGACCTTTTACAAAATAACACTCCACGCATGGAGGAAGCAATTTTGACTCGTGTTAGGTGGGAAGCTCGAGCGAAGATTGTAGCAAAAGGGAAGATCAGCCATTTCAAGAAGTATATGAACCTTGTTGCTAAATGGAATCTGCATTTTCTGGAGTGATAGGATGTTGTGAGTCCTATGTGTCTTTGAGGATTGATGGGGGTTTGATTTCTCTGTTTTGATCTTGTAGATGGGTGTTTGTTTTTTGGATGATTGCTTTAGTTGATTGTGTCTACTAATAGCAGGTTCTGGTGGTCTTTGTATTATGTTGTTGCTTGCTGTGTTCTTGGAAGTAGTAGGGTTGTCGTTGATGTTTTTTCTCTCTTGGTTTCCTAGCTAGGGGTTTGTTGTCCCTATGCAGGAGTTGTTTCCAGTTTTTACCTGAGTGTATTGGTTGCTGAGTTGAGCCTTATAAAATATTTTATTCATTAAAAAAAAAAAAAAAAGAGTCATTGAGTGTTTCTTCTACTTGAAGCCTGCCATGGATGATGGCCTTGTGCCAGATGTTGCCATGTCGGTCTCGTATGCGCATATTTGCAATATTTAATTTGAAAAATGATAGTTAGACATCACCCTTACAATAATTATACTTATACAAGACATATTGGGGTGGGGTCCAGTGTGTGGGCTCCATTCCAATGTGTCTTGTGTGAATATAGTTGTTGTACACAAGAATCGTAAATATCATTTCTCATTTAATTTATAGGAATTTGTTGTTTAGTGTAAAAATTATTAAATTTAATTTTTTTTTATTTATTTTTGTGTGAGTTAAAACTTTTATTTAATAAATAAGGCTCAATATGTCTGTTTAATTAAAAATAGAAAGTAAATTGCATAGATAGTGATGGAATCCATGACGTCTACAATATACCCTAGTCATTAGGTAGGTGAAATTTATGAGAAATGTAATTTTGTATTTTATTACTATTCTCTCTTTTTCTTTTCGTGTTTATTAATATAACATTATCAAATCATCATTTGATTTGATTTGATTTTATATAATTAAGATTAATCTAAATGTGAATTGACAGTGTCACGTTAAAAAAAAAAATAAGAAATACAAAAAAAAAAAAAAAATACCAAATACCATGTCTCAAAATTTAATACATGTTCGATAAGTTCATTATTAAATCAAATAATCTAAACTTGAAAGGAGTAATTCCTTCTACTTATTTGGTTATATAATAATAGATTTTAATAATGCATATTTCTGTAATTAGTTATACCAAAATGTCTGTTCATTGCCTAAAATAACCTTTAATCGTTGCATTTATTTTGTGTTGTACTTTCTTCTTTTCAACTTAGGTCTCGCTTGATTTGCGGAATAGACCCATAGAATGGAATGGTTATTCTTGTGGAATAGTCATTCTTTTGTTTAGTAGGGGTTTATTTATTGAAATAGTTATTCCCATTGGAATACCTATTCATTTACGAAAGAGGAATACTTATTCCTTTAAAAAAATAAGAGGAATAAGTATTCTCTGGGGTAAAGGCAATATTTAAAAAAAAAAACAATTTATTTTATATTTTATTTAAAAAAAAAAAAATCAAACCCTTCAGTGGCTGGGTGCCCGGCTAGCCAGTATATGGAGCCAGGGTGGTCACACCACCCCCGGAACATCTTGTGGTGGACCCCCGAGGTGTTCCGGGGGTGGTCGCCGCTTTTGGGGGTGGCTTGTCTTTGCGGCCACCCTCGGAGACCACTCTGGGGGGTTGCGGCCACCCTCGGCTCTTGGTGGTCAGCCGCCCATGGGTTTTCTTTTTGTTTTTTTTTTTAATAATTTGATTTTCTTTTTTTTTTCTTTTTTTTTAAAAAAAAAAAAAAAATGTGGGGTTTTTTTAGTAATTTTGATTGAATTATAATTAAAATATATGAGTTCTTACCAAACTAAAGATTATGAATAGCCATTCCATTCTGCCACCTTCTATTCATTTTCCTAATAGAATAGTCATTCCGCAAACCAAACGATGCATTAAAATTAAGAATAGGTTTATTTTAATATTATAAAAAAATAAAAAAGAAAAAGAAAAACCTTAAAAGTAATAGTAGTAGAATTTGATATATAAAAATGATATACAATACATTATCACCTTAAGACACTTTAATTATATTTGTCAACGTGGCAACTTTTACTTTTATTTATTTATTAAAAAAAAAAAAAACCCTAAAGTTAGCTAAGGGATCACCTTACCACATGTGTAAGCATTCCTAGTAGCCTCACCAAATTTTACTCACCAAAATAACTAAAAATTACTTTTTTCTATTCTGATGAGCCACTTTATTAAAATTCCCCCAGCAGCCTCACCATTTTAACTAGTCAATATTCACTATTCCATTTAAATAATAATTTTTTCATATTTCTTTATTTTTTCTCTATATAATATTTTTATAAAAAATCATTTATATCCATGAAATAAGGACATTATCGTGTGAGAGATGGGGGATGAAAGAAGAAAATGAGAGAAAAAAAGGAAAAAAGTGTGCTAATCATGTGAGAGAGAAATGTGAAACAAAATTTGGTGAGTGGGTTGTTGAGTGAAAATGCCTGGTCTAATTTGACTAGTAATTTCAGTCATCAAATTTTTTTGGTTAAAATGGTGAGGCTGCTGGGAGTGGTTTTTAAGAGTTTTCATCAAATTGGCTCACCAAAATAGCTAAAAAACTAATTTGGTGAGGCTACTAAAAATGCTCTAAGGTGGTCAAGAGTTGTGTTTTGGGGTAGCAAAATACCACATCTCTATAAAAAGTGAGTAAAAAGCATTTAAAAATCAGTTTATTAAGATTTGTGCTTTTTGAAGAGGAACCATTTGTTAAAAGAGAAATGATCCCTACACTCATTTCTCACAACAGCCCCACAACAAGCTGATGTGGCTGATAATATTTTATTATTTTTTTACAAAAAGAAAACAAAGAAAATAATAAAATATTACCAGCTACGTCAGCTTGTTGTAGGGCTGTTGTGAGAAATGAGTGTAGGGATCATTTCTCTTGTTAAAAAAAATTGAGATGACTTTTATAAATCTAAAGTGGATTCAACAAAATCTACTAAAAAAGTGGATTCAAAATGACGGATTATAGAGTATATTAAAAAAATAAAAATATAAGGATAAATTTTATATGCAATATTTATATCACATTTTACCCTTAAATGTGATACGGTTTTTAAAATTACATATTGATTAAAATCTAATAATAATAATCATTTGAGATAATAAAAGGAAATATGAGTATTGCATGTAACATTACTTAAATATAAAACTCAAATCAGCATCCATAGACTAATAATTAATTTGTGCATATATATAAATTACCGTATATGTATAAATAACCAACTATTTATTTGGATCATTCTCCGATCTCTCATTTTAAAAATTAATTATTAAATCTGTGAGATTCACGCAAAATCCGCATGTATATTAAAATATGAATAAAATCCTAAACACTTAGATATCTCTTACAAGTATTAGGTTATTTAGGAAAACAATGTAAAAAATATACCACTTACTAAAGAAATTTAAATCTCAAACTGTAGAAAATATATAACTTATCAATAGAGATAAATCTAGGATGAAAATTTGTACGTTAAATCAAAAGTGTTAAATCACTACTTTTTTAAAAAAATTAAGTTCATTGAAAAATGTAAATTTAATCATTTAAGCATATTTTAACACTCATTCTCACGCATGAGCTCAATTTTTTTTTTAATAGGTGATACCCAATGCGTGTAATATTTAATTAAAATTTGAAATAAATGAAAGAGATAAGGTTTGAATTTAGAACTTCTGCTTTAATATTATGTTAAATCATTATTTATTATAAAAATTTAATACTCTGAAAATAAGTTATATTTGTTAATATTTTTTGCATTGTGTTTGAAAAAGGTGTTTTAACGTGGAATTAAAAATAATTTTGAGTATTTTGTGTGTTTTATTTTTATTTTTTTAAAAAAAAGCTTAATTGGAAAAAGTTTTATATTCAAACGTATGTAATCGATTTATTCCCCAGACAAGAAAGAAAGAAAAGTTTCCTAATTCGACGTGCTGGTCACGCCAGCGTCAAATTTTAGATTCTAGGCTGGGCATAAACTTAACGCCTAGAATCCCGCTTCTGGAATCTCGTATTGCCGGCGTACATATTCGCACTAACAGTCTGACACGTGTACTAGTATTATCCGTAATAAGGACGTGTCTACAATAAAAGCAGAAGCAGTGGATCATTTCTACACAGCCTATAAAATTCGTTGTTAGGGTTTTTCGGCTAACACACCGTTAGCCAAAAGCCACAGACTCAGACAGAGGGAGAGAGAGCATTTGCCAAGGCTAACCAATGGCAGACGACTCAGCTTCACTACCTGGCCAACTAGCCGCAACAACCCTAAACGTTTCATCATCCGAAGTCTTAAAGGCCGAGTTTTCCGACCGAGTGCCGATCCGATCCATCGTGTCCCGGCCCGACGGCGGCGCGGGGCTCTCGGGGCACCGGGTTCGGGTCGGCGGATGGGTCAAGACGGGCCGGAAGGCCGACAAGGACGCGTTCGCGTTCCTGGAGCTCAACGACGGGTCGTGCCCGGGGAACCTGCAGGTCATCGTGGACGCGGCCGTGGCGGATCTGAGCCCCCTCGTGCCGACCGGCACGTGCGTAGTCGTTGACGGCGTGCTGAAGCTTCCTCCCGCCGGGACCAAGCAGAAGGTGGAGCTCCGGGGCGAGAAGGTAGTCCATGTTGGGCCGGTTGACCCGGCCAAGTACCCGTTGCCGAAGACCAGGCTCACGCTCGAGTTTCTCAGAGATGTCGTGCACCTTCGGCCGAGAACCAACACGGTGAGTTCAGGTGCTAATGTGTGTGTGTGTTTGATTTGCTTATTTACGCAAATGCTTTCGTTTTTCTTATCAAAGATATGTATTTTCGTTTATTTTTTATTAGTTATCAAGTTATTGGGTTTTGGTAGAGAACTTTTGCGATTAGAATAGGATGTTGTAATTGGCGAATTTCTGGAATAGTGTATGAAAGGAAAATTTATTCATTTTTTCTTTCTTTTAATCTATTCACTTATAATAGGTTTTAGTTTCTGTGTATATTGCTTGAGTTTATTGATTTTAAGGCTGGTGTTTGCTCATTTTTTCCGAAATGATTTTCTGTGGCATTGTGTTTGTGATTATTTCTTATTGATTCACTCCTTACATGCCAAAAGATCTGGGCAATCAACTAGTTGAACTTTTTGACAAGTATAGGCACTAAAAATGTGCTTTGCAGAAATGGGATGTGGTTTTTTGTACCAATTTTGAGTTTGCTACCAGATACAAGGTAATAGAATCAAATCTTGGATCGCATGTTTGATGGGATTCTGATGTAAATTAACTGCTTATTCATTTCTCTTTAAGAGTCATGGAAATCATGTGATGATTTTTTGCTGATTGAGTTCTGATGTATTTATAGAATCCTTGTGCAAATGGTATTCTGCTTTATTTTTTAACCCTCTTGTGGTTCTCTAAAGTAGTATGCTATGGTTACAGATATCTGCAGTTGCTCGAATCAGAAATGCCCTTGCATATGCAACGCATACATTCTTTTACAAGCACGGATTTCTTTATGTTCACACTCCGATTGTCACCACTAGCGATTGTGAGGGTGCTGGTGAAATGTTTCAAGTTACAACTTTGATTAGTGAAGCTGATAAGTTGGAGAAGGAGTTGATCAAGAATCCTCCTCCATCGGCAGCTGATATAGAAGCTGCTCAACTTCTTGTCAAGGAGAAAGGAGACATTGTTGCTCAACTGAAATCTGCCAAAGCGGGCAAAGTGGAGATCAATGCTTCTGTAGCTGAACTAAAGAAAGCAAAAGAGAATCTAGCAAAACTGGAGGAGAGATCAAAGCTGAAACCTGGTATTCCCCAAAAGGATGGGAAGATTGACTACACACAAGATTTCTTTGCCCGCCAAGCATTTTTGACTGTCTCTGGCCAATTACAAGTTGAATCTTACGCATGTTGTCTTAGTAGTGTCTATACATTTGGGCCCACTTTTAGAGCTGAAAACTCTCACACTTCAAGGCATTTGGCTGAGTTCTGGATGGTTGAGCCTGAAATAGCTTTTGCAGAACTCAAGGTATGTGAAACTTACATCTAGTAAGCTCATTAATATTTCTGGTTTTTGTGAAGGCTGATCAAAAGCTTTTTGAGTTTCATTGAATGCTGTTGATGAATATGTGAATAGGTGTTTGTATTTCTGGAAAATCCTGGTGTGGCCAGTTCCCTTTACTAATTTAATAAAATAGTTGTTGCAATTACATCAACCATGACAATATCTTCGTCCAAGCATTGGAATTCCATGATAATGGGACTTGTTCCAATGCGTCATTTTAAATCCCCTATGGTCATCCATTGTTCTGTTTCAGTGTTAATTGTAAAATCTGGGGATTAAGATGCGAACTCCTACGTTAAAATTCAATATCCTGGAAATATTATAAAAAAAAATAATTAATATCCTGGAAACAGTATTTGAAATGGCTTTAATCTATTTGTGGTGCACCTCCATATATGTGATGTTGAAACGTATTACACATGGAGGTAATTTTAAAGGTGCTATTTTTGTAGGATGATATGAACTGTGCAGAGGCATATGTGAAATTTATGTGTCAGTGGTTACTTGACAACTGCCTTGACGATATGGAATTTATGGCTGATAAGTTTGATAAGACTTGCATCGATCGTCTAAGAATGGTTGCTTCCACCCCTTTTGAGCGTGTTTCGTATACTGAGGCTGTGGAACTTCTAGAAGAGGCCGTGAAAGGTGGCAAGAAGTTTGATAATAAAGTGGAATGGGGCATTGATTTAGCATCTGAACATGAAAGGTATGTGACTACAGTTTTCAAGTTCTTTCTACTTGAGCAGCAGTTTCTGAAGCCCTTGGTTTCCTAATTTTGCAGATACTTGACAGAGGTGAAATTTCAGAAGCCTGTTATTGTCTATAACTACCCAAAAGGTATCAAAGCATTCTACATGAGGCTCAATGATGACTCTAAGACAGTGGCTGCTATGGATGTGCTCGTGCCAAAGGTACGCTTTCTTATTATACATGTTTATTCTTTGCTTTCCATGTACTTGTTCTGATTTCAGTTTTCACTTCTTTGAATATGAACAAATTGATATTTGTCTTATATTTCAGGTAGGGGAGTTGATTGGGGGAAGCCAGAGGGAGGAGCGTTTGGAGGTTATTCAGCAAAGGTCTGAGAACTTTTTGTGCTTGCTAAATTTTTTCGAATCTGTAAATTTGAATTGAGGAAGGCAATCTTAATGGGATGCATTTCTTTTGTTGCAGAATACTAGACATGGGGCTGCCTCTTGAGCCATATGAGTGGTACCTTGACCTGCGGCGCTTTGGGACGGTAAAACATAGTGGTTTTGGTCTTGGGTTTGAACGCATGCTTCTTTTCGCCACCGGCATTGAGAACATCAGAGACGTTATTCCTTTCCCTAGATATCCCGGGAGAGCAGATCTTTGAGTTGGACTCTGTTGCTGCAAATTGATTTAGATGCTGTAAAAGAAACTGCAGGAGATCTTTTGTCGTTTTTTTAATGGTCCAGATTTAATTATACCCTCTTTTAGTAAACTTAAAATTAAATCTAGACAGTTAAGAAAACTATAGGAAATCTCTTGTAATTTTTTTCTTTACAGCGCTTGATCCAAATCCATTTAGCTTAGTAATTTGCATCTATAATCCAATATAAGTTGTTCTGCTATGTCCGTAAGTTATTGTTATGGCTTTCTTCCTTGCATAAGCCTAAACTTTCCATGTTCCCATTTCTTGTGCTGTTCTTCTATGCTTTGTTGATCTGTCGTACTATTTTATTTTTTCTTTTTCTTGTATTTGTGATAGATGTGCTGTTGATGTCTGCCCAATTGTTACAGGCATATTTATGCCATATGATTTTATGCTCCGTTTGTTTCGACATAAAATAGCATACAAAAAATCATAAATATTTTTCATATTTTCATTCAATCATTTTAACCTATAAAAATTAATTTTTATTCAAAACATATAAATATTAATATAAAATAATATAAAAATCGTCGATGATGAGATTCGGTCACTGACCAACAAGATTCTGACCATTTTTATTTGATTCCGGCGAAAGTGGGCGGATTCCGGCCAGAGAGGCCGGATCTGGACTGATCGGATTCCGGCAAAGGTGGTCGAATTTCGTCTCCAGATTCGGGCGACATTAACCGGATGTTGTCGGATTCCGATACCGGCAATATTTCGATGGTGGTCGGCTGCTTGAACGTGAAGGTCGACTGTGTCGTTTAAAATAGATCGACCGCATCTGGCGTTTTCGGAAAACGATTTACGCTTTACTAAGCATTTTTGGTCAAACAGAAATCATTTTTCGGTTGACTATTATTTTTGCCCCCACCAAACACTTGAAAATGTCGAAATAATTTTCTAGAAAATCATTTTACGCCGAAACAAACGGAGCATTATTGTACATTCTCTTTTTATAAGAAACTGAAAAGAAAAATAGAAGACAGACATTTTATTTTTTATTATTATTTTTATTTAACTTGTTGACACGTATTAGCATGTGATTGAAAAGTATGAAATTCATTTTTAGCGATTACACGCTTGAGCCCCGAAGTCGAAGGTAAACATAAAACCAATTACCAATTGGTAAAATTGAGTCTTGTGCTATCATTTCGTGGTTATCAAGATGGTTTTCTACTCTTTGGACACCGAATTGAAGGGATTTAGACGCTTTCATGAGTAATGGAATGTAAGCGCTGCCTAATATGATTGAGAGTGTGTTTGCCTAATTATTTTGCAGGCCAAACAAGTATTTTTTAAGCTAAATTGTAGATATTGTTCCATTTAAAAGTACGTCTCAAAAAAATAACGATTTAAAAACGTGTAAAAATTCAAGTTTTTATGCGGCAAGTAAAGAATGCATTTAAAAAAATGCACAATTATAAAAGTTGAACTATGTTTGTGTGCATCAAGAACGCTGATTGTGTTTTTAAATATCGTGTTTTCATTAACTGTAAAGTTATAATTTCTTAAATTGTTTGAAATTTACTAAATCAAAAAGACGATCACTATAATTTTTTGAATAATTTTATTCTTTATACCTATTTATTATACTTATTATACATCGGTCGATATAACGTATTTTAAATAGTTTATAAACAAATTAAAAATATATATAACCCGCTTAAAAATATGGCATGTTAGCCGGTGTGTAAAGTGTACCGATAGCACATCTTCTGTACTCCAAAACGGCAGTCGATTTTTGTATTGCGCAAAACTAGCACGTGTGGTAACGCAGTAGGACCATGTCGTCGTTTAGAATCTCCGTATATGTACAACATTTTAGAATGCCATCCCGAACACCTCTCAGTTTCGTTCGGTGCAAAGAAAAGTAAGAGGTCAGAGGGAGTTAATTGTGAGTCGTGACGATGAATAAGCTGACCAGAAAATGGCGTAAATCTCATCACGACGACAACTTCTCTCTCCCTACACTCGACGATTCTCGTCCCATGGACACCCAAGGTCTCTCTCTCTCTCTCTCTCTCTCTCTCTCTTTTTATATATATATATATATATATATATATATATATATATATATATATATTATGTGTAAATCTGCGTTGGGGGCGGAGAAATTGTGGGTAGAGAAAAGAAATTCAATTTTTGAATGTGGAGGTTATCGCTTGCTGGAAGCTTTTAATTGTTTAGCGTATATATTTGCAGAACAGGAGGAGTTGATTCGATCGTTAGAAAAGACTCAAGCTCAACAGAGTCGTCTATGGAGGGTATTTTATATGGTTTCTCAAAAAACAAAAATGGGCCTCCACTTAATGTTTAACTTTCTGTTCTTTACTTGATTTATTTTTAGCCGAATAATGAAATCCAATTTACTCTTTTTGTTTTGGTTTGTGTTTTTTTGGTAGAGTCTGTTCGCAGCAATTCTCTTTTGTTTTGTGGTATTTCTTTTGTACTCCATCTTCCAGCAGGCTTCATCTCCATGGGAACTGGTACGGAATCCTTCATTATGCTATTCCAAGCTTTTTGGCTTAGGGTAACTCAATGGTGGAGTTCTTAAAATTCAACCATCAGTTCATTAGTCTTATTTTATGACCTCAGGCATTATTCATATTTTATATATATACCAGTAATGCTAGAGACTATAATTCTATCCAATATTCATCTAACAAGGCTGACGTGACACTCACAACTAACCCTTGAATTAATCTTTGTTAAGTAAAATAAAATAAAAAATCTAATGGTCGGTTAAGAGTGCCATGTAAGCATTGTTAGATAGAATTATAGTATCTAGCATATTTCTCTTCTCTCTCTCTGCCCCCCCCCCCCCCCCCCCCCCCTCTCTCTCTCTATATATATAATGGTCCAGGGAAAGCACTAGCCATTGTGCTAGACTAATAAAGTTATAATTGGCGTTCACTAGAATCATTTTGTACATGTGTTTTCACAGTCCATCCAACCAATGTGGGATGTAACATTTACAATTCGGGGTATCACAAATATACTATTGATAATGGTTACATTTTTTAGGATCATACAAAAGCTGTTGGTTATGTTGTCATAAATGGTAGATTTTACAAAATTTGTGACAATAAAATTTGTTAATCTAGGAACATGGTCTAATAAGGGTGTTAGGTGTGGGTACCAATCCAGTTGGGTTGGAAGTATTCACCCTCCAACTTCCGACCCGGCGGAAGTTAGAAGATAGATGTGCCTTCCAAGGCGACCCACGCCCTAGGAGTTGCTGAGTCAAGCCGACACCAACAACATCGGCTTAGAGGTTGGTGGCCACCATTTTGAAGTAAAACAATCGTTGGGTTCGGTTCGGTTCCGACTTCTAACCCAACTTCAGTTGGAAATAAAAAAGAAAGGGTTCTGACCTTCGAGCCAACTGGTGAGGTCTGAACCCCTCAGGTCATGTTGGTGGCTCGGGTAATTGAACAGCCCTAAAGGGTGTTGGAAATGCTATGTATTACACTATTATATCAAATTTTGTAGATATATGGAACTTGTTTGTTTGTTTTTGGCATTCCAGAGATTTCTGAATACTACGAAGTTCAAACTAGCGGCTATATGATTGCATATTGCATCTCATGACTTTTTGCTTTTAAAATTGGTGTTTGTTCAATTAACTTTAACCTGTTGTTCTTTGATGAACAGAGGTATCATGCTTACTTCATGGAGGAGGTGGACTCGTGGATGATTATATCTGCAGGTTCATTTCTGTGCTTATCACCATCTTTTAGCTTTTGTTTTTGCTGATTGTATTTCATTTATTGTGGGAGAGCCTTAATATCAAGTGTTCAACTAGTTTTTCGTAATTAGTGTTTATTTTTGGCCCTTGCATATATGGCTCTTTTAATACCTTACCTAGTCATGGTTATCAATCAAATTCATTGTTTCATGAGATGTCGCGTTTGGACTAGTTTCAAGTGTGGCCAGGCAACAGTTTTTTCTGTGTTCCTCAACACATCATTTGACTTTAATCTGGAAATTTGGCATCAGATATTGTGACTGATGTTATGTTTTATGCAATTGGTGTTAAATTCTTTTCAGATATAACTCCTGATTTTAAATTTGAACAGATTGGCTAGCTGTTTTAGCATGCTCATTGGCCATCATAGGGCTACTTCTTAACTCGAAGTATCACAGGCAATGGATGTGGTACTCGTGCTTTGCTGGCATTATAGTTGCAGTTTTCTGGTTATATTACATGTTGAGGTATGTCAAATTTCGTACATATTCTCTCTTGGGGCATTTTCTATTCCTACAACCAATTTTCAATACTTCCATTTCAAAAACGCAAACAAGAGAATATTTTGCACTGCGCATCTGTTGATGTAAAATTTCTAGGTTTCTGTCCTCCCTCATTCCTTTTGCTTCATTGCCATCCAATGCTTTTTCTCTTTTTTTCTTTTTCCTTCTTCAATCAAAGATTCTTTCAATCTTCATTTAATTAAATCGTGTTTCACTCTTTACTGTTCAATTTTTGTGCATTGAGCTACAGAAATTGTGTTCCAACACGGTTTGGCTTTAGGTTCTTGGCCTAGTAAAATGTTTTTTTTTTTTGGTGAAGTGTGTTTTAGTATTGATATCCTGCTCTATGTTCTAACATGTTAAGTTGTATCATCTGTATACTTATCCGATACTTCCTTGGGTGTAGATTGCCAAAGTTCCGGTGGGATGTTATCTGGCTTCCATTTGGGCCTGTTGGGTATGTTATAGCTTATTTGTCTCTGCATTTGTGTGTAACAATATGTTCACTGAGAAATACACATACATGCTTGGGAATTGCAGTGGAGCTGGAATGTGCCTGTATGTGGATTATCTACTGTGGGAGTCATCAGAAGAAATAAGAAAGCTTCGAGGCTACATGTATTCTTATAAAGCCATTTGAAAGGGAATTGCAGTTGCTGTAGTGGAGTTTGAGCTACATTTCCAAAGACACGGGAAAAGACGAAGGATAAGGCTCCAGTGAGGTGATATTTATTATCAAGTACTTAATTAAGCTTTTGATGTGGATGTACAAAATTCTGAATAAAGCAACAAACCCCAATTTAGTACTCTCAAGCAAATACAGTATTGATTAATTAGATGTAAAGATTTGGTCTTTTTTTCTTCTTCAACAAATCATGTGAAATGATAAACTTTAGCATTAGAATTGGTTTCAACTACAACCAAATAAAAGTACCAAAGTCGGCAATCAAAAGATTTAAGAAGCCAGGTATCTAAAAGAACTACCCACTCAACACTATAGCCAAAACCCATGTAATCTTTATCCAGCCTATGAAAGGGCAGGTTTTCTTCAAACAGAGAATGATTCTTCAAGGGTGCTGAAATCTCTACAATCACTCATTGGAATTTTAGCAACAAGAGGGTAGAACTCTTCCTATGCATTTTCGTCATCATCTTTCTTGCAAGCACTGCTAAAGTGCTAACCGATGTCAAACCTCTCCCTCCTGTATCCAAAAGAAAATTTAAAACAAAAAATTAATAATGAAAAGAAGTTAATATTTTAGACTTGAGACTGATTCCTTCCAGAATGAACCAAAAACATGAAACAGCATAAGGGAGACATAGTTCATTATCTCAATAGCCTACATGAAAGGGCATATTAACTTTTATAACCCATAAAGCTGCCTAGAGATTGCCTAACATTTCCTGCATTCCTTTTTCCTCTTTTACAACAAATAAAAAGAGAAGAAAGCTCCACGCAGCATCTTTCTGATCTTTATTACATTATCAATGGATAAGTATGATCTTTGTACAAGCACTTCTCTTCAAAATGAAGTAAAGTAATTCACGTAACAATCATCAGATCAATCTTCCTTTTGTTTGAAAGATCAAGATTCTTAGTCTAAATGAGCATGAGAACAAAAGCATAATAAATAAAAAAAAGGCAATGTGCTTGAAAATCCTAGTTAAACTCATCTAATGCCAAGTGAAGAATCCATGTGCTTGGGGGAAATCACATTGAATCCAAAAATTAGGGTACCTTTTTTTTCTTTTTTCTTTTTCTCAAGTAGAACTAGAGTTTCATCTTAATACACCTAAAAGACCCAAACCATATATTATATAGTGTGGTTGTCTCTAAAGTTATATAATGTGGTTGTCTCTAGAGTGTTACATTCAATGCAAGAACTAATATAAAGTAAAAACAGTTTATAGGAAGACACTTAAAAATTTAATCACGCACCACACATTAGGAGAAAAAAAAATCAGAAATAACAGAGTCTGGAATTTGAATGGAATTAAGGAAAATGAAAATAAAACACTATATAAAATCTTACCTTTCTTCCACTTCCTCAACCTTTTCTTGATCATTGCCCCCCAATTCTTGGAATTGATTCATGATCAGCATCATAAGCATTTGGCGAAACAAGACTCTCCAGATACAAAACCCCATCAAATTCACAATGGTAGTAAGGGGAAATGAATATCCTCCTACAATGGTTTTGCTTCAAATTGTAGGCATCCACTTTCAGTCCACCTTGGAGGACTAAAGCTTCACCATTCTTAGCAAAGCATAATGGTATTGAAAAGTCACGAATATATTCCGGCTCCGCCCGCTGCGAAACGTCGGCCAATTTAATCCAAGACACCTCGGCTCCCTCTTCCTTCATCGCCCACAGCTCAACATCCTTCCCAAATTCAGAACGACACGCGCAAAGACACTCTCCTAGAATACCCAGCATCGGCCCTGTAGCGAATCTCCCATCAGGCTTTGGCACCTCGCGAAATTTCTCCTCCGCTATATCAAAGGAAACGATCAGCGTCATTGCATTTGTATCTCCTCCCTGTTTTGCTTGCCAATAAACAGACCCATTGAAGAAGGTCCCCATCCGATCAAGAAGATCAAATCTGTGACCACCATAACAAACCCTCCTCCAAGAATTTGTTTTCAGCGAGAAAACATCCACGCTGATCATCTTATCAGATCCAATATTTCCAAGAAAGACTCTAACTAGCTTGTAATCATCGTTGCAAGAATCATAACCAAAACCATAAGAACCATCTCCCTCGCCCTCGGGTTCTTGTAGCTTCTTGTACTCTCCTATACATGGGTTCCATACGATGACGTTTCTTTCACCCAGGCCTAAACATAACAACCCGTTACAAGAACCCAGAAGCTTAACAGAACGAATGGCGCCCATTACAACTGGGAATTGAAGATTCTTAATAGCAGAGTTTTCGTCATCATCGCCATTGAGCAAGGCTTCGTAGTCAAAAAACAGGATCTTACGCCGAGAGATAAACGACATAAAGACTTTGTGCGTTAATCTTTGTTTAAGATGCATTTTGATGAAGTGGGGGTCAGAGATAAGAGAGCGCCATAGCTTTGAAACGCACCTGGACCGACCCAATGACTTGACAGGCAGTCTTGAAAGTATTTCCTCTATGATTTCGTAGGGAAGGGCGGCGGCCATGGCCGTCTCGCTTTGGTTTGCGTGGCTTGCCACCATTCCTTTCCTCAACAGTTTCTCACGCATAGAGGGGTGGTGTGTTTTGTCTGGTAGCGTACCTCACACAGTTCTACGCATCGCTTTTATAACAGCATTTTTGGTTTTTGGATAATGTTAAAAATCGCCGTGCTGAGTCACGCGTTTGTTAAAGCGTTACCTTTTATGCCACGGTTTCAGACGAGAAAATGGAGATAAGAAAAGGAAACACACTCGGCGGTCGGCACAATTAACGGTGATTTCGAAGATATATGATCTCTGACAAGCGGAGAAGATTGGGCTAAATCTTAAAGCTACTACTATATTTGTTAAATCCTACGCGCCATATTCACCCCAAAAGAAGGCCTACGTGCCACGTTTTCAGCTTATCGCGGTTAGGATTGAGGTGAATTGAGGTGGGGCCTTCAATTGGGTTGAGGCATGTAAGCCCTAAAAAAATTAACGAAAAAAAATTGAAATAGACAAAAATAAGTGATGCCGAGGGTCTCTTGGTGCGAGACCGTGCGACCATCTCTTCACTCAGGGTGGTCAATCATCCTTAATACCTTATGGGGTGGTTCGGATGGTTTGATTATCCTGTCAAAAGGTGAGAGGGAGTGGTTAACTATTCCAACCAATCCTTAAAGTGTGACGTTAGGGGTGGTTAGAGCTTAAAGGGTACAAGAGATGACAAACTATTTCAAATGATGATGCCATCAGGCGATCAACCCTTCGGAATTTTGTTTTTTCTTCTTCTAAGTGAAAAGTTCCTTTAGACAGACTTCTTTAAGATGAGCTGAAACATAATTTGTCTCCGGTCCCAACAAGAACTTAGTTGTTGTCAGAAATAATTCCATTTAGCTCGACCTAAAAAGGAAGCAGCGGGACTCTTGGAATAGGACATTAAGCGGCCGAGACAGCAGTACTTTCGGAAAAGTCCTATTCCGAGAGTAAGATACTAAGCAATTATTCCTGAGAATTCGTGACAGGAGGTAAATTTAGATTGGGTTCCAAGAATACAAATAGCCCAAGACCAAGAGTCAATAGCCGGCCAAGGCCCAAGACAAGTTTGTCTCGGAAAATAATTTGTCTTAAGAAATTCGGATTAGGATTCTACTCCAAGTTGAATTGAAGTAGAAGTCATAATCCGATCAGCAGTCCTATTCCCCGTAGAATCGGTATAAGACTCCTAATCCAAATTTGATCCCGGATCTTAAGAAATCAGATAAGATAATATGTCTATTAAATGATCAGAGTCCAAATAGAACTTTGACAGTACTCCTAGATTGAGAAGGAGAGGAAACCTAATTCAGGTTTGACTCCACCTCTTTGCCTATAAATAGGCACATATACCATGTATAAACAAAAATTAATTATACATAGTATTATTTTTTTACAGAAGCTAATTTAAGCATCGGAACAGATTTCTAGTTTTGGTTTTGTTTTGCACATTCTTAAAAAGCATGAAGAACATAAAAAAACATGTCTTATCATCGTACCAAAAATTGTATCATCAATTGCAAAATTAATGGATACGAATTTCATCCCCTTAACATCATGTCAGATTTGACGGTTAGTATGTTGTGAGTTGTTAGATATAAAATTTGGTTGGTATTTAACAATTTGAAAATCTCAAATTTAAAAGAAGTAAAGAACCCCTCCAACGAAACTCTCCCGTAATGGTTATCTTTGGTTGGATGCATCAACCGTATCAGTCATAACCAATGGCGAAGAAGGGAAGCTTCAGTTGACCAGGAAGGACTTGAAGCTTTTAAAGGACTGCCGATTTTTCAAAAATCAATGAATTCAATGAATAGTTGCAATATCCCTATTCCGTCACTTATAATGACAAGTCCTGTGCATTGGATAAAAAATTCTGACAAAACAATAATATTTGAAAACTCAGAACAATGACAAAAATCAGAGGAAAAAAAATAATCTAAGAAAATGAAAAACAGAAATTCTTAAAGAATAAAAGCTATAAAAAAAAATGGTACTTTTATCATTTTAGACAGGAGAAATTGCAACCCCAATAGTGGATTAGGGATGATATTGCAAAAATTTAGACATTAAGAAGATATTGCAAAATGAGTGATAATTAGAGAGAAGCAAATGCAAATGCAAATGCAAAATCTTCAATTTTGAAGAGGCTTCTCCACTCCCCGATCCCAACCATTTCATTTGAAATGGAGAGGATCCTATTGGGCCATTGGCTAATTCCCAACTACTTTAGTCATGCAGAGGATTTTTCAACAAGAAAAAAGCAATTGGAAAAACTGCATTCACTACACCCAAAGATAAAATAACCAAGTTGAAATTCTACGCAACAATAATAATTGTAAATCTGAAAAAACAAGTCTGATTCATAAAACTTAAAATGCCAGGACAAAACTCTCATCTAAAACCACCCCTTATACTGCCTATTAGCAGCAAGTTTACTTCTAACAGATAATTAATAAATCAATCATCCTCTTCAATGACCTTCGTTCCCAAACCCCCCAGTCCCTCTGGTGGGACTTCAGCAACAGTGACAAGAGAGTAGAGCTCTTCCTTCGCATCTTCGTCGTCATTCCTCTTTCGAGCAATGCGAACCCTAATCCTCCTTGGAACACTCCGGATACCCCTGCTCCAGATGTGCTTGTTCAACTTCACATCCACTCTAACGTCCTTCGTCCCCATGGCTATTTGTGCAAACTTTCTGATCTCCTTTATTGCCTTGGGAGCCTTCTTCTTGAATGTGCTGTTTTTCAAGAATGACAGTAGAAAACAAACTACTTAGATCCTTTCACATAATATTAGACATGGTAATTATATTCATGGTTAAGTTCAGCACAATTACTGTCTTCCATCTAATAATGCAAACTTAGAATAAACTGAAATATGTTGCATCATAAAATTTCATATTACCGCCAAATCACCTCCTACATTAAAAGGTGTAAGAGCAACGGTGGTAGTGAAATTAGTTGGTGACTATTATCACTATGTCATCATGATAACATGTGATGCATATCTATCACATGCATTGCAACAAACTAAGGAGGGAATCGCCATTGCTTCAGCATCGAAAGCAATAACAGATGAACCTTTGAAATACAGCTTTTGCATTAAAACACTAACCATGTGCTTGCCCCACCTTTTTTTTTTTTTGCAATGCCACTTATATTTTTTTATTTTTTTTTATTAGTAAGAAACCAATCAAACTTAAAAAAGCGTAAGGCCTCCCTTAGTACACTGAGAGTATACAAGGAAAATACCTAGCTAGAAAGAGAAAAGCGAGCAAGAAAGTTGGGATAAGAAAAATACAAAGGGTAGACATAAGCCGTAGTCCAAAAATACAATGAATGGTAGAATGAGGAAAGAATCTCTTCTAAGGTACTTTCTAAGTCCTCAAAGCTCCTATTATTTCTTTCCCTCCATAAGCACCAAAAGAGGCAAATAGGCGCCATTTTTCAAACCGCAGCGCTCCTTGATCTTCTAGATGACCAATAAGCTTTAGTCCAAATGGTACTTCCTATCTTTGTAGCAAGATAGAGGGTGAGAGCCTGGGTTCAAGTCTGGTGCGTTTGTAACTTACCAATAAAAAAAATAAAAAAAGACCTCATAGGTGATAATGAAATCTTTTCAGTTAAGCAAACATTCTCTCACACATTGTTTATACCAGCCCTTGTTCTCAATCAAGAACCACAGCAAGTACAAGGGAAATAAGGCACGGAGAGACGGAGATAATTTATGTACATTACCAACTATTACTTAGAAAATTGAAAGCAAATTTCAGTGAACATAGATCAGAATCTCACTCCATGATTGGAGAGAATATTTAATGGTCCAAGACCTTAGACAGGGCATCCAACCAATTACAAGAATTTGGCAGGGAATCTGACATTGTGACCACTTCATCCTAAACAAACACTTTTCCTAATAATCAAATCCCTCTCTCTCTCTCTCTCTCTCTCTCTCTCACACACACACACACCATATTTTCTATTTCCATATTTTGAGTGACTGCCTCATCCTATATGAAACCCATAACCACAATCACCCAGCACCCCCCCCCCCCCATTCTCTCTCTCTCCACTCTCATCCATCCATCACAACCACCCTTCCAACTAAATATCCAACTAACGAAGTTTCTTATCACTATCAGAACCACTGCCCATTACCAAGCATTAGAAAGCCAGTCAGCATCATCAAACCCACAATTTTCCATCTCCAATCCTTTACGTTATCACCACCCCATCTGCATCAAGGTTTCTTTCCGCTGCTGAGGAATGACTTCACTCACTACCCTCCAATGCAAACGGAAAAAGAAAGACCACCAAAGACCTCGGTACAAGACGGGTAAAGCTAAGGAATCGTGCACTCAAAGGAACAAATCACCAAAGTGTTCACAACACTCATTGCCGGACGGTAATTAAATAATTGAACCTAATTCTCATACCATGGTCTCCATCTATATCGATCCATTAACCTAACGTAAATCCAAATCGAAATTTCATATATTGGACAACCTCTAATAACCCATGGCATGTGAAAGCATTAAAACGATAAAAAAAAAAGGCAAAAGAAAGTGTTACCAGCCATGCAAGCGTTTATGGAGGTTGATGGTGTATTCTCTGGTCACCACCTCCTCCTTCCTCCCCTTGGTCTTCTCCACCATTTTCGCTCTCCCTTCTCCTCAAACGGATTACCTGCCACCAGTCATTCAGTCACACTCGTCACTTTATATTTCCTACAACAGCCTAAATTCCATTGAAATATAAAAAGCTTTTTCAAGATAGATACCCAGAACCATTTGAATTTCAAAGCATAACCAAAATAATCTTAACAAAAAAACCAACAATAAAAAATAAATATTTAAAGGCAAACTAGGAGCTTTATAGGAAATTGAAGGATAGTCAATCATTTGGTTGCTGGGAAACCGCAGGGATCGTAAAAAGAAAAACCCATTACAAAATTAAGATAACATGAGATCAAGATCAAGATCATTGTTTCATTTTCTTTTTCTGGGTTTTTCTCAGCAATCAAACAGAGGGTTAGGCACTTCAGCTAAGAGCTTAGAGAGAGAGAGAGAGAGAGAGAGAGAGCGACCTTGAAGGCTTCGAGTCGTGCAGAGAGAGACAGAGAGAGAGAGGCGAAAGCGGAGGTGAGTACTCAACTAAAAACCTAGAACCAAAACCCTACATTGCATACCGTAATAAAGGTCTATAACTTTCCTTCTTTTTTTTTTTTTTCTTTTTTTTTCTTTTTAATTTGTTTATAGTTAGCAAAATGGCGCTTTTAACCTTATGGCTGCGGTGGCTCCTTTTGGTTCTCTCTCTCTCTCTCTGTGGGGTTTTGAGCTGGGAATTTAGGCAGGCCGGGGCCGGGTACCCACATATTGTCCTTTAGGATAGGCGAAGCCCGACCCAACCTCGAGTGTAACTTTCTGTGTCAATGTTACAAATGAATTGGGGGATGGGTTGCACAATAAAATTACTCTGTACATTTGTGTATAACAAATTCAATTTATTTAAATTGACATTTGTTCTTAAAATATGAGGTTTTTATATAAATTTTTAATTTTTATATGCTCTAAGAATAAATATTAGTTTTATCTTGAATCAAAGGACCAATTATTTCTTCTTCTTTTTTCTTTTTTTCTCTTTTTAAAAACAAACAGAATGCTTAAGTTCACTAGATCTGTCAACCAAAAAAAGATTAGGAAAGTTCACTAGATCCAATTTATGAATGATGCCTGTTTCAATAGATGTAAAAATTAATAGTTTTTGAGCTATCACCATATATGACGTTAAACAAATAAGAGTAATGTGTTTTCTGAAATGAAATGGTTCATTACATAAGCGTCCTTCTTGGGCCATGCATAAGAACTGAATAATTTTTACACAATTAATAAATTTGACATGAATTCAACACAAAATTAGTGTATTGAGGTTCATGAGTTTAACTCATTTAGTTAAATGAGTCGGCTTAAGGTTTAAATATATAATCTTATACCCATGCATCGATACGCGACACTAGGATTAACAATTTTTGACACGATCTGCAAACTCAATACGAACCCAACATGAATTTAGCAAGTTAAGGTTAGATGATTTGACCTGTTTAATTAAATGTGTCAGGTTAGGATTAACTTATATAATCTTATACTTATACCTCGATACAATCTGAACATAATATGCAAACACGAATTGTCACCCCTAGCTATGCATAACCAGTCATCCTTTTTTTTTTTAGAAATTCTAAATGTACTAAATTTTTTGCTAAAAGATGAGTATTGAAATGATGTGGATCTAATTCATTAGTATTTGTAGCATTTTTTTTTTTTATTAATTGTTTTGATCATCTCCAATGAATAAGCTTCACATCAGTTGGTAAGACTCTATTTATAAAAGTTTAAGTACATATAGTATTTCTCATTTCATTTTTTTTTTTTTTGGTAAGTCACTAGTCATCCTATTTAGTGCTACTAGAGGCACCCATATTATTACTTTTATTATACATTCTTTATAAATTAGCATGATAGTCCTTGTGTCACTTATCACGTTGGCTACTAAACAATTAAATTTATCTATTAAATTTTGTTACTTAATTTTTTCATCACTAATATATAAATAATGCTACTCTTCACACTCATTCATCACATCAACTTCATACCGACAGACATAATATGTTTAAAGTAACTTCCCATATCAATCATTTAAAAAAAAAAAAAAACTACCAATTATCAACCGATATGAAATAACTATAATAAATGAATTTGAAGAGTAGCATTACTTTCAAAATAGACATTGTCACGTGAGTTTGGAAGATACTGTAGTAGAAGCTGCAGTGAAAGCATTTTTCCATTCTATTGGAACAAATTATGTGTAGTGTTTTTGAGTCTTTAGACTAGTTTCATGAGACCTATTCTTGTCCACAAGGACCACAGTGCTATAAATAATTTGTTCAGCAACAATGAATAATACAAGTGTAGTGCCACATTCTTCTGAACAAATGGTGCATCCAACAGAGCTGGCCAGAAAAAAAATGGATATATGAACGTTTCAATCATTGAGGCCATATATAATTTTGTGGGTTACTTTTCCTCTGACCTCCTAGTGATACCTCACATCTGCCTGCAATGAGGAAATAATCACCCTGATTTCTGTTGGAAATCTTCATACTTCCAAAAATATATGGAACTCCACTAAATAAAATACCCTAAGATTTTAGGGTACTCCGTGAATATCTCCACAAAGTAAGAGCTACAACTGTGAAACCAGCAATCCCTGCCAAAATCTGCCACAACAAACATAACTAATGTGTTAGGTTTCAAAAAGATCAGAAGAAATACGAGATACCTATGTTAAAAAATGAGGAATTCTGTGACAACCGTGGGAAAAAAAAAAATTTAGCATTTTAAGTATTGAGAAGGCTTAAGAACTTCAGAGAACAATGTCACATTGTTGGCATATGCACTAGAAACACAGCGGTGGCAAACCGGCATAATCATAACTGACCTTTGCATCGCTGCGATAACCGATCTGAGAAGATCGGAAGAATGATTTCAGTAACTTAAAGCGAGATGTCTGGGGCATTAGAATCACTACAGTGTACTGTCTTGTGCAAGGATGTGGCAGTATCCTTTGGAGTGCCAACTGTGCTGTTAGTGGTGTCAGCGTTGATCTAACTTTCGACCGCCCTTCATCTATAATCTGCATCAGAGAAATAATGACAAATTAATTATTTAAGGAATAAGAAAAGAAAAGGTAAAATATGCTTTCTCTCATACTATTGTAACTAAAAATCGCTGCACATAAATGGTTGCATGGCGTGAATACAAAGTGCTTGCTGCAATTACATGCCCAAGCATTACATTTTCTTTCATCTTGTTAAAGAAATATAGAAACATGATTGTATGGTGCATGCTAAATCGTGATTATTCAGATATAATATTACTGCCATTGCCAATCCTCTGTGACAATACTGTTTAGATTATGATCAATGATTATCCAAACTGTCACTTGCTCTTGTAGAAGGTGAGAATTTCTACCCCACTCACGTACAGAATGAACTAATTTTTATGTAAACCAGAACAGTTGTATGCATTATTTATGAACAATGAGAGATTAAAAAAATGTTAAGCTTGAAATCAGAGTTCTATGCATACTGTAACGCATTATTGGTGTAGAAGATGGTCAGAATTCTTGTGTGATACAGTTCAGAAACCAAGAAAAACAAGTGTATGCAATTCTTATCTCTCACCATATATTGTTAGCCCTGCAAATTCTTGCACCTTTAAGGCCTATAGAAACGTAATACATTGTATGCAAACTGCAAACTACAACATAGGCTGGTAGACAACAAGGTTACAGCCACCAACCTCAAAAGAAGTGCTGACATCACCAGCATAGATCCTTGACTGGTAGCTGCGCAAAATCCTGTCAAGCCAGTAGTAGTTCTCCTGAAAAAGCATACACAATCAGCAACACCAAGTGAATGGTAGTAAATTGCTTTCACTTCTCACATCCATGAACCTTAATGCTCTGGATGATTGCCTAAAACACATGAGAAGAAGAAAGTTCAAAGTTTTACGACGATTAAAGTTGAACAGCAGTAATCAAATAGCTTTTACTCCATCTTTTTGACAACCATATGGCCCATAATTTTATAAAACTCTAATTTGTAAATAAGATTTTACCTGAAGTCCATTTTCCTGGGCTCTTTGCTCAATTTCAAGGATGGAAGAAACATCTTCATCTGAAGGACCTTCCTCTTGAAGACGGAGTATCTCATCCAGAGCAAGATCAGCCTGTTAAGAAATATTGCAAGACCTAGATAGTGAGTAGATTGGCCACCCAATAATTAGAACCAAACAAAAAAAAAGGAACAAATTACGATAATAAAAACCCACCAGCTTTGAGGAGATTGCTGGATCACAAGAGAAATTTATGCTAATATCACCACGAACGTTACCAGTTCGCGAAGGTTTATTACCACCAAGAAATACTGAAACAACTACAGAGTAGATCTGGTCCCAAGAGCCAATTAAATAAAAATTAGGCCAACAAACATTACAATCAAAGAAAAGACAACTGGCATGCATGCTCACCTGCCCATGCTTGAAACGCAGAACGTGCATTAATTTTGTTTCAAGAAGTTTGCTCAGGAACCCAACAAAATGAATCTCTTCCACCTGCCATTTATTTATTATTATTATTTTTCAACAAAAAACTCATTATCACCATTGGTAAAATGAATGTCAAAAAGGCCTGTTGGCAATCCATTACAATAGTATTTAATTGATAGATCTAAAAGAACTGCATACCATGGTTCCATTTTTCAGCTCAATGGGAAAGCATAACTGGACCGAACATTGTGCTTCCACCATGGGGCTGCGGACCACTTCTCTACAAGCATATCCAATGGTTAGCAGGGATTAGAATTCTAAAAGAAAAAACATGCATCCACGGACACAGGACAATTCCAATGACGTTTCAAATGTCAAAAGAAGGATATGAAAGCAACAACATTCAAGATAACAACAAAGAGGAGGGGGATTAAAGATTGGGTGACCAGTGACAGACAGGTGGAGTGAATGGTTGTTCCCTTCAAAAAGTTAAAAAAATAATAATAATAAAGAAAAAAGAAACGAGTACTTTATTGTGCTGATTACCTAACTATGGTTGAAGGAAAAGTGAATGGCAAGCCTTTGAGGTCATCACGGTTTAAATGCATAATAGGTTCAGGAGGCCTTGGTATTCCACCCTGCATGCAGAATCACAAACCTAGTTAACATGGAATAATTACTGTTTCCAGAGCTAAGTAGAATTGCAAAAAAGCTACTGCTTACCAAATACTGCAATATTAAGGGAAGTGCAATTGTAGGATCAATACTGCCAATAATCATAACAGTAAAAGTTGATGGATCTTTGAAACAGTTGTTGAAATATTCACAAGCTTTTAACGGATCAACTTTTCGAAGGTCACTTATTCTAATGGGCTGCAGAAGAAGAAATCAACCTCAATTTAGAAGCAGGGCACACCTATCTTGAATCAGAAAGATTAAAGCAGGAAATCAGCCGCACCTTAAAGAAATAGGAGTTTCCATAGTTGAGCTCCTTCACACGGTTTGCAAAAGCAGTGTAAGGATCCCTCTCTTGAGCTCGAACGGCCTCTTCTGCCATTTGCATCACTATTTTGACATCTTCTCCTCCTGGTGCTACATTTGTTGTAAATAGTTGATAGACAAGCTGCCAAAGCAAACAGAATAAAAAATGACAGGTGTGACACTCTCACTGTAGTATATTAAGAAGATTGAAGAAAAAACTAAAAAGATCCAGCAACTATTTAAAACCCAGATATGGATGAATGAAGGGACGGCATAAGAGCTAGCAATATCTGTGTCTCAGCTGATCAAATTATGGCCCAAAGGAACTAGGGGTTGAGTTCACACTTAGGAATGATATTAACAACAAAGCTACTAGTAAGAAAATACAATCATTATGTAACAGAGGTGAGCCTGATTGTCTTAAACCCACTTTAGATAGATAAAATTTATTGCAGGCATGCTTCACAGAATAATTTCGAATACATATTCATATCATTCAACTCCCTTCCCCCCACCCCACCACATAAAAAAAAAAAAAAAAAAAAAAAAAAAAAAAAAAAAAAAAGGAAGAAAAAAAACATGTCCACCATGCATGACATTAATTAACCTTAGCAAGTAAGAGCACCAACATATCACTTTCAAATATGGAGACACATAATTGAAATACTATTATTATTTTTTTTGGGAAAAATCAAAATTAGTCCCTAGGTTTTCTTGCAAATTTAATTTAGTCATCAGATTTCCAATTTTGACAATTAGGTCTCTAGGTTTTACCTTCTTTTCAAATAAGCCCCTCTATCAAGTTCTCGTCTAATTAATTGACGGCATGTTATGTCAAACTATTAAGTTGATGACATGTGGTTTGCGTCTGATCACGTCATGTCCCAACTATATGTTTCACATAGCAAATTATCTTAAATTACAAATCTATTCTGAATTAAAAAAAATAAAAATAAAAGAAGAAGAAGAAGAAAGCTGATAGCTATAAGGGGTGGCCGGCAATGAAAGGGGGTGGCCGCCCCCCTTTGTGAGGGGAGGTGGCCCCACATAGGAGAGGGGCGGCCTCTTCTCTCTTGTGAGGGCCGGCCACCCCTCATCTGGTGAGTGATGGCCATCCTTCACAAGTTTCCCTCATAGGAGAGGGGCGACCGCCTCTCCTCTATGAGGGGAGGCCTCTCCTCACAATTGTCACCCCTCTTTTTCTTTTTTAATCTTGTTTTTAATTTTTAATTTTTTTTTTTATTAAAAGGTAGATTTGTAATTTAAGATAATTTCTTACATGGAACATATAATTGGCACATGACATGTCAAATGCGAACTACATGTCATCGACTTAGTAATTTGACATTGTATGCCATCATTTAATTGGATGGTAGCTTGATGGAATCACCTATTTGAAATTGAGGTAAAACCTAAATGCCTAATTGATGAAATTGTAAACCCGATAACTAAATTAAAATTGCAAAAAAAAAAAACCTAGGAACTGATTTTGATTTTTCCCCTTTTTTAATTACTTATAAAGATTTGTGATAGATACTTTTAGTACAATCCCCTATATGTACGCTTGTAGAGTTCTAGCAAATGAGACTTTGGGCATGATTAACTGAGAGAAGCAAACCTGCAAGGCAGTTTCCAAGTCTGACGGTGAACAGTCACCAGAGAAACTTCTCATGTATGCTCCAAGATTCACACCAACTTCAGCTCTCTTGCCAGCAAGCATGTCCATTAAAATTGATGGTCTATAACCAAATACACCAATTTCTCCGGCAATGGTTGTTCCCATCGAGCAAGAGAAATAGTCGCTCTCTTGGAGTTCTGATAAACCTCCATATGAGAAGCCTGTAAAGATAACCTGTTGAAAAAAAAAAAAAAAAAAAGAGTTAAAAGAATATAGTACATGAAGTCATGCTCAATTTTTGATCATCCAATATAAAAATAATTTTTTTTAAAAAAAAAAAAAAAAAGTTACTCTGACAGTCCAAGAATAGTTAAGCTACCCGAACTCGCTGCATAGATTATAGATTCTCAGGGGAGCATCTCCTATGCATCCATTAAGTATAGAACAAGAGCCCTATATCTTCCAGATAACATCAACAAGAAACAAGTTTTTCTCTCATTTAGAACCAAATTATTTGAAGAAAAAAAAAATCCATTTGCGACAGTAACCCAAATGGAGAATAGATAAATGCCCCTCCACAAGAGTCTTCACGCTTTCTCAATAATATTAGTCTCCTTTTTTATGCACCTCGGAATAATAAAATATGCAGGAATGTAAAAGGAGGAGAAAAAGAAATTGAAAATGAAGTTCCTCTAATTTTCAACCTCCAATAACTCCAGTGAAGACTGAACCTAAAATGGAATCAAGCTCATTTGCCTATGCAAATGACAGTGAAGCAAGTGATCCTAACCCCCCAAATCCACAAATAAGGTGGTCTATGCCCTCCAAATATGATAGACTGATTTCCAGATCTCTTGCGTTGCCATGTACAATAATTTAAGAAGGCCACATTAGATGGAGACTTGCACTCTATAAGAATATTGATTTTAGTCTTAAACTCAAAATTCTTTTCAGTTTAAACTTGTGAGATAACTAATAATTTATCATGATATCAAAACAGGTGGTCATAACAAACTTTAACTCCCCTCTATCCCCCATTTAAAGTTAAAAAGTTTCACGTGTTGGATCCCTCTTATTGAGAGCGAGTGTGTACCCAAATAAGGGGAAGTATGAGAATGTTGACTAAATGAGTAAATTCACTATTTCCTATGAACTTAATTTTATTGGACAAGCAGTAATTTATCTCTCCAAATGACTAGAAAGGAACCTAGTCCACCTTGATGGTATCAGGCATGGGAATACTTCAAATCCATCTCTTTCTAGGCTCTAATTGCAAATGCTATAGCCATATAATTAGTCTACAAATGAAATTATATGATATCAAAGGCTTGAAGTTCCCAATAAGACTGAGCACTCCAAGAGTCGAGCTTTAATTCTCTCACTACAAACCACTAATTCTTCCCAAAATTATTTGTGTCCTTTCTTAGTTGACCAGGCCAATCCACTAATTCTTTCCATTTCAAATCACAATCCTTTAAGGGTTTATATGTCTAGAGTACACTGATGTTCCATCTTATACCCACCTTCAGAATACTCCAATCAGCTTTTTATAATAATAACTGCTCACCTTACGTACAGAAAAGAGATATATGAAGGCTTCAAATTGGATGATTTGTTTCCCCCCCATACACACAAAATTACATCCAATCTCTAGCTGTAAGCACTGATTTATGAATTTAAGATTATGAATGTAATCATAAGTTCATAACTTCAACAATAAACAAACAAGTCAGACCAACAAAAAAGAAACAATAAACAATAAACAAACAAGTGATAAATAAACACCACAAAGGAGCCAATACAAACAAGATCTTTCACAGAATTTCATTACAGAGTTCTTTTCACTACAGATATTGCAATATCTACGCAGTTTTGTACCTGGTCAGCGAGAAAGTCTGTACACTTATAGCAAACTCGCATACCATTTGATAGAATTAACTCAGTAGCTCCAATATTTGGATGTTCAAACTGCTGCACAATATTCCTGAAGCAAATTGTTTGGGAAAAATTAGATTTGACAACCAAACTGCAAATGTGATCTGTCATAGTAGACTGAGATCCTCCAAAATAGTACAAATAACCTATCTTATTGGGCTAATAATGAATATAGAAGGAATATATCAATGCATCAAATTATCGAATTTCTTCCGAAGGTGAAGACAATGTAACCAAAGCAGATAGGGAGAGTAGTCCATGCAAATAAAAGTCAAATGAAAAAACATGTACAAAAGATTGATCTTCAAAGGAGTCAAACTTTACCCAAGATTTGGCTTTATACTGACAATTTCTTCTGGAATGTGTTCATCATCCCAAGGAGAAATGTTCCTTTCTTCCTCAAGAATATTGATCTTCAACATTAAATTTTTCAGATCATCTACTGTTGCAGAAGCTCGAGGCTCAATTGTCTTTATGACACAGCTGCACGATGTTCGTAATTTCTCCGAATAGTTGGATACCTCTAATGCCGTTATATCTATGCATAGAAAGTGATCGTGGTGATTGCAACCAAATATATTCTCATGCTTGGTTTATTTCAGAATCCTAGAACCAGTACATTTACAGATGCAATAATATTTACTCACGAGGTAAAAGAGTTTTCTGGAGTTGAGCCTCATATTCAATCCCAACAACAGGTTCATTGCGAAGAAAATGCTGCAAAAGAAATATAAAGACATTTTTTCCATTATAAATTACAGGTTCAAATTAACAATTAGAAGATCCAAGAAAGCTGCAGTTTGGATATACTTGTAAATATTCATCCCGCAAGCTGGTCGATTGCATTTGATCACGCTCCAAATAGGCAGATTCAATCTCTGACATCAGTAAAGCTCGGACAATAGATATTTCGCGTTCTGAAAACCCATGTAGGCGTACCCTTGCAACCTGAAACATAAGAGCTGTCATTAAAAGGTAAAACATTTTGAACTGGAGAGAGAGAGAACAGGAGGGAGAGAGGGAGCAAAAAAAAAATAGAGCAAGTTCTCAAACCAAGATAGAAAGCAGACCTCAATCAACATTGACTCTAGGGCCTCAATGGTCCCTTTTTCTTTACAAGATGAAGTCATCATATATGCCTTCAATGGACGAACTAGAACATCTGCAGCAGCTGAGCATGAGAAATAGGGTGGATTCTTTCTACGAGAGATCTTAAAGAACCTCTGGTTTAGAGCATAAAGGAACATGGATTCTGCAAGTAAATCCCTATAGTCCTTCACCGTCTTCAGTTGATCTGCTTGCATCTTATAGCTAATCATAACTGCAGACTGTTTTGAACGAATACAAGATAAAATTATTAAGATTTACAATTTCAATATGAAAGCCTTTTACTCGCATGCTTTTCAAACGTGCAGAAATATTTGTATGAACAAGGCCAATTTGTTCTGTACTAACCCCAGCAGCTTCGGATTCAACGAAACATGAAAAACGTGGATGCTCATGAGGTGGAACTGGAAATGTTGGTATAAGTGGAGGATCAGGTGCTGAACTTTTCTGCCCGAAATGAGTCTTTATCAACTCAACTACGCTCTGAGAGAGAGAGAGTTTGTCAAGAAACCTTAACCAGAAAACATACTGTTATAGTTCCAATGTGAAAGTTTACATATCAACAAAATCAAACCTGTGTATCAGAAAAATCTCCAACGGCTACAACCGCCATATTGGATATATGGTACCACTTCCTATAAAACTGCTTCACAGTCTCATGAGAAACGGTCCGAATTACTTTCTCTAATCCAATTGGCAAGCGCTCAGCATACTGCAATTAATCAGAGGATTTCAGAAACAACATAAAATTGATTTATAAAAAAAGTATATTAAGGGACAAAGGGAATATGCGTAAAATAATGGTGCTATATAAAAACATTACAAGAGATGGCTCGTCAAAAAATAAGTGCAGCTTCTCATCAGGATAACTGGGAAATAGAAATGTTTTGGCTCTTTAATGCAATAAATGTGCCAATTATATCAGCAAGAAGAGCCTCAACAATGAATTGATTCAGTAATTATCATGCAAAAAAATTTGTAGTCAATATCAGTACCTGTGAGCCTTCCATCATCAGAACCCAATGTGCATCCTGCATCCTTCCAGCAGCGTTCCTATTCCCTCTGTACTCTTCCATGACAGCTCCTCTTTCTTTTTCCAAATCATCTTTTGAGACCCGAACCTGCATGGAACAAATAAATATACTAAAGTAAAAACTTTAAAATTACCAGATAACCAAACATGGTAGAATCTTTGTTAATACCTCCAAACTGAATTCTGCCAAGACCGAAATGGCTTGAGATAACAGTTCAGGCTTGTCAATGGGAACAAACAACTCATACACGGTGTCATCAGCAGATGTTACTGCATTCTGACAAGCACCAAATTCTGCCCCAATACTTTCAAGAAACTTGATCATATCATGATTTGTGTATTTCTTAGTGGCACTGAAGGCAAGATGCTCCACTATGTGAGCAACTCCACGTTCATCCTCCTCTTCCAAAACTGATCTGCCAAGAAACCAATAAATCAGCTTGATTGCCATTCTTAATATAATGTGTATGTGTGGGCGAGCATGCGCATATTTATGTATGTACAAATAAACTTGGTGAACAACTAAAAAGCATCCGATTTGATAAAGCTGATATCATAACAAATAAACTGTTAAAACTCCGGGACATTGCTAAGTCCTTTATTAAGTTTAAAGTTGGAGATGGCTGCCAGATTTTTATGTGGTTTGATCCATGGCATCCTGCTGGTTACCTTCTTGATAATTTTGGATTTCGGGCAGCCTATGATTCAGGTATATCTGTTGGTTCTAAGCTTCTCTACCATCACCAGAGATGGTGCATGGTTTTGGTCGTATGCTCCGTTTGATAGTATTGTGGAGATCCAGAGTAGACTTCCTGAGGTTGATATAGGTATTGAAGATTTACCTATATGGAATTCCAGAAATGGTTCTTATTCTTGTGCAGAAACCTAGGAGCATTTGAGAAACAAAAAACCTGTTGTGGTTTGGTGAAAACTTGTTTGGTTCTCCCTTTCTATTCCACGACATTCCTTCATCCTTTGGTTGGTCTTTCAAGATGCAATTGTCACTAAGGAGAGGATGTGTAGATGGGGTTACACAGGGAGGACAAATTGTCTGTTCTACCATGGATGGCACTATGGCAGGAAAGTCGTAATCATTTGTTGTTCCATTGCAGTTTTAGTAGAAGGATTTGGATTGCTCTTATGAATGATTGTTCTTGTATAGATCCACCTTCAGATTGGGAGAGTGTTGTGGATTGGTGTGTAGCAGTATTGCACGGAAAGAGTCTGAAGTCCAGCTTAGGCAAGCTTTGTTTTGGTGCCTGTGTGTATCATCTCTGGAAACAACGGAATGCTTTGCTTCATGGAAATACTCCTAAAACTGAGGAGGCCCTTGTAGCTCAGATTAAGTAGGAAGTAAGGTCCAGAATCCTAGCTAAGGGTTCCGTCAATCGGCTTGATAAACACTTAGACCTTGTATATAATTGGAACTTACATTCTCTGTTGTAAGAGTAGGGTCTTGTTTTAGTTTGTTTCATGTTGTTGCTGATGTATAGCAGAGCATAGGCGTGTTTTTTCCTTGTAGTTGGAAAAACTTGGTCCAGTGTTTACTGGAGAGTTGAGATTGTATTGTTTGTGTTTTGCTTCATAAAGTTTTAATTCATCCAAAAAATAAAAAACAATTAAAAAGCATGCTTTAGAATGCACAGAGGAATAGTGATGAGGAATCTGAAAAAGTTAAGCTCTAGAGGCTTAAACCCTCCATTGCTTAGCCAAAAGGAATATATATGTGAACTACAATCTAGATGGTATCTGTAGCTGGCTTGATTAAACACGCCATATGTGAATTAACACTTTTTCTCTGGCGGGATCTGATATAACACCTTTAGAGACTCAAGAGACTGTGATTAGCAGGGCTTTATGAGAAAACCAAAGTAAAATTTTTATATCATCCAGAGATCAATGGGTGTTTTCTATTTTCCAGGGGTATATGTCATAAACCAAATTTGAATTGCACTTGGGTAATGTATCCATTCCATTGTCTCATATTACAATAACTTTATATATAGCTCAATTAGCTCTCATAGAAGATGCTGACATCCCCTATATTGTTCTCAACCCAAAGCATAAGTCCGCACTGATGCACACATTACATTGCTCAGTAATTTCCAATGGGCTTTTCATATTTTGCTATAATGGGTTAAACTCCATAAACTACATTCTTACAGTAAAGGAGAATCAAATTGCCATCAAATTCAACAAAACACAACCACATATCATCAAAAGCAAAGCGACCCAGCAAACAAACAAAAGGCAAATTACCCGGCTTTAACAGCGAGTGCAAGAGCAGCTCTCATTCTGGGCTTAGAATTGCAACGGACATAATAATAGAGACCATTGTCAAGCCTGCCGTAGTCAACTCCCACGGGTTGTTCTTCAAGAGCGCGGTCCTGGTCCACGTTCAACAGCTTCAGCGACCTGAACCCATGTTTCTTTGCGATTTGTAAATTCTCTGCCGGAAGCAAATTCATCCCTCTTCGTCTATTTCTCTCTCACTGTCAGAATTCTCTTCCCAATGAGGAATAAACCGGTGAAACTCTTTTTTTGCACAAAAACAGTCGTTACCCACAAGTCTTTCTTTATAGAATTATAGTAAAGAAGCAGAAAAATCTACAGCAACAGCTTCTGCCTTCTTGTGTTGTCAGACGCTTGCCAAGGCACTGATCTCCACCATCATTGGCTGCCTCCACTTTATCGCTTTGACACGCAGGCTTGCACGGACGACCTAATGATATGACAAAAATCGTCTTGATATAGGTCAAGCTTTTTCAAACTTTGAATTTTGTTTTGGAATAATTTCATCGTTGGTCCACGTGGTATGTCATAATTATTTTTCACTTTTATGGTTTAAAAAGTTCATAAGAGGTCCCTGTGGTATGTAATAATTACGTTTTACTCCCTGGGTCAATTTTCCGTCCACAATTTTGACGAAATCTGTTAGCCCTACACATCAGCGACATATGTCGCCATTTTATTGGCGACACGTGTCCATCTTAATAAAAAAAAATATAAATTTATTAAAAAATAAATAAACTTTTTTTTTTGTTTTTTTTTAATTTTTTTTAAAAAAAATAAGTTTATTTATTTTTTAATAAATTTATATTTTTTTATTCAGATGGACACGTGTCGCCATCTTATTGGCGACACGTGGTGCTGACGTGTAAGGTTAACAGATTCCGTCAAAATGGTAGACGGAAAATCGACCCAGGGAGTAAAACGTAATTATTGCATACCACAGGGACCTTCCATAAACTTTTTAAACCATATAGAGTAAAAAATAATTATAGCATACCACAGGGATCAACTGTGCAATTATTTTTTTTTATTTTTTTAAGTAATTTTGAAAAGAAAAAAAAAATTGATTTTCATACATTTTGACGTGACGTGATATAAAAATATACGACAAGGTATCGAAAATATTTATTCGTATATTTTTATATCACATCACGTCAAAATGTATGAAATTTTTTCTTTTCTTTTCAAAATTACTTAAAAAAGGAAAATAAAAGGGATAATTTGTCGTTCTCAACACCACTTGAGAACGACATGTTTCTAAAAGCTTTTCTTCTTACGGCTCTTTCGCCTTTTAGAGCCATTTCCGGTCATTCTAACGATAATAATTAAAGTAGCAATTTTTTATTTTAGTTATTATTTTTTTTTATATTCTGTTGAACAGATTTTCTATTTTATTATTTACTTTCATTTAAATATCATTTCTTATTCTTTTTTACTATAATTTTGTCAACACTAAATGAAAGAAAAAATATTAAATTTTCACGCATTCTTTGATCTACATCGTTCGAATGTTGCACTAGTTTGATAGTCTAGCAAAATTACACGATTTATTAAAGCAAAACAACCAAAAACAAAGCAATTGATCATTAAAAAAAAATAAAAAAAAACCAACAAAAATGAACAATGTAAAAAAAATAAAATAAAGCAACTAAAAGCATACAATAAGAATAATTATTAAGATTGACCATGCAATTGCCATATGTGTTTGATAAGGTCGGATTGCAGCTGATAATGACTTTGACTGTTTCTATTGTTTATATGCTTTTCAATGAACTCTAAAAGTCTAGAGGTATGCTCGTGAGAAATTTGTACATAGGGAGTTTCATCGATTTGTTCATATTCAAGTCACTAATATCGTCAGTATTTCGTTCATCTTCAATAATCATGTTATACATTATTATGCACGCTTTTATAATGAAAAGTGGGTGGGAGAGAGATTGTGATACATGAATATCATATTGTTTTAATTTTTCTCAATATTTTATTAGTTACAGAGTGAATAAGGAATAAGCTGTAAAGCCTATTTACTATTCACTCTATAATAAAAATAGCCGATTTGCCTCGTCTGCGGGATTGAAAAGAAAATTTCATAATATTTAAATTTGACTATTTTAAAACATTTGACTAGCCGATGCTCTGAAAACTTAAAACATTAATAATTACAAAAAAAATTGTAGATATTTTACAGCATTTTGGGGAGATTTTATTTCCCTTTAAAACAAAGTATGTGTATATGTGTTGAAGCAGATTACTAGTTTTGATTTAATTATTAAATTATTGTTAAAACGACTTATTATCTGTCATTTTTTTTTTTTAAGTAATTAAGAGAATGAATTGATAACACTCATTAGTGGAAGCCTTTTAAACTCTCTTCAACAGAAATAAACTCCTCTCTGTGTTAATAAAGTGTTATGACGGGATACTTTCGTCACTTTATGCTTGGCATCATCATTCAGTCAACTCTTATGGTGTTCTGTTGGTCCCCGTCTCCTTTTTTTAAAAAAAATAAATAAATAAATGTTTAGACAAACATGTATTCTTCTGTTTTTTTTTTTTTTTTTTAAAAGGTATACAGACATGTATTCAGTATTCTTATTCTAAAAAAAAAAAGAATATAAACAGACACCAGTTGAAATGGGCCATTATGTCCAGCATCATATTCAGTTCAAACTATAATTAAATATTTCCTTAAGAATAAAAATATTTAAAAAATTAACAAGAAGGTAAAGTCTACTCTCGTATAGTTTGGAAACTAACTTCACTTTAATTTGTTGTTCGAATTGCATCAATCCGACAACTGATTGAAAGAGACCTCCATTAGATGTTATATTCTTGAACAAGTTCCATTAACGACCTCTTTCATTCGGTGCTCGAACAAGCTGTAATCTGGTCAACAAATTACAATTCATCCATATCCATAGTTTGGTAAATTGAAAGTCATGGTAAGATTGGTGCAAATGTCATTGGCCTTATGGAGCAAAAAGTTTTTAGAGTTTAAATTTAGTCAGCTCTTATTGTGTTTTGTTGGTCCCTCTCCGTTTTCTCTTTTTAATAAACGTTTACACATACATATATTCTTATTCTTAATAAAAAAATAATAATATAAATCCGCACTAGTTAGAAAAGTGTTTCATTAACTTATTATACATTATTATATAAAAATGAGATGGGTGTCCTTGAGATTGTCCTGCATGGCTGCATGTTAATGTTTTTTCTTTTTTCTTTTTTTATATTCTGTTGAACAGATTTTCTACTTTATTATTTACTTTCATGGAGAAATTATTTATTAGCTAGAATTTTGGTGGGCCGACCTTTAATAAAGTTGGCCCAATGAATTGGTGTTTACTTATGGCCCTCGGGCCCAAACACAACCAAAAGTCCTCTGCTGCCGAAGAATGAATGAGGCTCGCCGGCTGAATGGCCCGTATGCCCAAAGGCTCGATGACTTGCCAAAATAGACCAAGATCATCGAGCTAGTAAGAGACTTGTCAGTCAGCTCAAAAGCAGTCATATTCAAGAACTCTGATACACTTGTGCCTTAATGAGACACGCCACACCCAAATTCCCTTTCGCCTGGTCAAATAATGGCTTCTCAACACCATAAACCTCCCCCGATATTTGTTCACACCCTCAATGGCATTTGATTCCCTCAACAATATTCGAGCGAGAGACTACCACACCCTATGAAGCAAAGGCAGGAATGCCGATTCTATATAAAAAGGAAAGGACCCTTCACCATGTACCCATTCATACACACCCTTACTTAGGGGTTTTATTTTTTATTTTTTTTAAAAAAAAAATTTAAATTCAAACTTGGGAAAGGGGTTACAGGGGATCAAAGTACAAACCTACATAGCCACAACGAAAAAGGCAAAAAAATACAAACACAAACAGTGAACAGTAGACAATGGTAGTCGTCTATAATTTCAGAAGAACCATAAACAAATCGGGTCTTTCATGGGGCTGCACAAGGTAGTTTTAAATAGCAAAAAGGCTCAAAGTCGGGCCCCAACCAGTAAAGGCAATAATCACCGGGAGATGGTTGTTGCTGAAGAAACACCGCCAAAGATTGGAGACGATCCGTTGATGAATAACGAAATTCGGTTACAAAAATCTCTACTAACAGATCAAACTTCAAAGGAGTTAGAAGACGGTAACCCAAACCACAAAAGAAAAACATCAAAATACCAACAAAAGTGTAGGAAAACAGCAGAAATACGAAATAATAATAATATATATATATATATATTAACATAAAATAGCAACAACATCGGCATATGAGGACCACGCACAGGTGCGTGGTGGCCGGATCACGATGTGGAGGCTACTGGTGGGAGGCGGAGAGGTTCGAAGCATGGGGTGGGGCGCATTTAAGAGTGGGGCCGATAGAGATTTCCAGATCTGGTCTTGAAAAAGTCAAATTTGAAAACAATGTCAGATCCGTCAAGTGGCCAAAAAGGAGGGTAGGAGTTGGGGCGAAGAGCATCACGGTGGCAAGGGTAGGTGGACTAGTGGAGGATGTAGAGTTGCAGTAGTGTATTTATTATTATTATTATAAGAAAACAGAAATAACTAACGAAAAAATTAGAGAAAACATAAAAACATAGAGTAAATATGGAACAAAAAGGGGAAGGGAGGAGGGGGGGATGAGAACCATCCTTCACCCTTGGAATTTGGAAATCCACCGGAAGTGAAGGAAAAATCTAACTTGGAGGTGGGAAGCCTGTGCGTTTGGGAATTGAATTTTTTAAACTTAGAATAGAATTCTGATTCATTGCGTGAATTTCGAAGTTTGATTTTGTGAGATAAAATTTGAAAAAATTTGAAAAAGTTAAATAAAATATAATTTATTTTTGAAAAAAGTAGAGATGAATAGAAAAGAATTCTGATTCAACTCTGTTGGCAAACAGACCAGTATCTCTGTTGCTAGAGAGAAGGTGGACGTTCTTCCCTAGAGAGGACGATTATTGAACCAAAGATTAACCATATCCTTACTCAGTTAATTTGTTTTTCTTATTACCCAATAAAATAAAAGTGAATAATGGTGTAGTAGGTAGCATTTCTCTTAATAATTTAACACGTTTATTTTGAAATTACTGGAGTATAATTAGTTCCAAATACAGAAAAAGTATTTAAATAATTTTAATTTAACACGTTTATTTTGAAATTACTGGAGTATAATTAGTTCCAAATACAGAAAAAGTATTTAAATAATTTTCATTTAATCTCCTATATCTCGTAAATGATATAGTTTTTATCTCATACCATACAGAAAAAGTATTTAAATAAATGATATTGTTTTTATCTTTACTCCATAAAATTCATTTTCATCATTGGTCCGGTCCATGATAAGTAACTGGGAACCTCCACCAGGGATGAGCCTCTCTCACAGATTCACCAAGCAACTTTGAAAGAGGAAGAGGATGACCGAACAGGCGCAAGTTGAGGAGAGCAGGAGATAGATAACACTGGGCCTCCACAACGCAATGGCTCATGTGTTGCTAGCATACGCCGGTCCCCAACGCCTGCTTATCCTACGCCCCTGCGCAGCGTTTTCTCAACCGCCAACCACTTCGTACCCCAGCTTTTCCCTCCACACCAACCGCTTCCCGCCGTTCTTGACCGTTAATGTTTGGAATCCGAGCTATGCTCGGACCAGAACGTTGCTGTGTAGAGCTAAAGCGAGTCGAAGCCGGAGATTGAATACCCAGAACCTGGAAAGAGAGTTTGAAGAAGAAAAACAAGAGCATGAGGAAGATGATGAAGACGAGGATGAATTTGAAGATGGGTTTTCAGCTCGGGGTGGATATAGAGGGAGAGAAGAAGAGAAAGATTATGACAGAGACCCCGAGTTCGCTGAAATCCTCGGTAGTTGTCTGGACGACCCGCAAAAGGCGCGGTCCAAAGTAAGCACTGCATTGTTGGAATTTCTTAGCAAATTTTTTTGCTGGGTTGTTGTTTTTCACTGACAAGTGTTAGTTTTTAGTTTTAGTTTCATGTTTTATGTGAGAATTAATGCATGGATGTTTTAAAGTTGTGGTCTTTGTGTTGTTGGAAATGTTTGAGGGAATGTTTAAATGGATAACGGGTGTGGTTAAGAGCTATTACTAGTAGATTTTGGGGATTTTTTGTCTGAGTTGAAATGCGGTTTGTTGAATTGCAGATGGAGGAGAGGTTGAGGAGGAAAAGGAATAAAATTTTGCAGTCGAAGACCGGTTCAGCAATACCAATGAAAGTGACATTCAATAAGTAAGTTTGAATACATGGGACACTAATTGGCTAGACTAAATGCAACTAAGTGGTATATACGGTAATGCTGATTTTATACTAATTTATGCTCACATGATTTCTTTTCAAGAGCACGCGAGTTTTAAATTGTTCTTCAATTTTAATGAACCTGAACCTACATTAAGTATCACTCTCTCATAGGAACCATTTACTTAATTCTAACTTTTGAAAAGATTTTGGAGCATTGAGCACTATCAATTCATCATATGTATTCAGAAAAAAGTGTCTATATCTTCTCAATCTCTTCAGGTAAAATGGTTGCTAAGATTTGTAATTTTTCCAGTCTGTGTAAGTAGCTTAACGCTGAGTGCAATTGTTTAAAAAAAATACCACATTTTGGGTACCAATCAAACCATACTGAGGAGAGCTTACTAGGGAGCACAAGCTCTGAAAGTATATTAGTCACACTGCTCTTTTGTTTCAGCAAGGCAAAGGACATAATGTTTCCAACATTACAAGTACTCTAAAACCCTTCTTTTTCTTTTTTTTTTTTCTTTTTTTTTGGGGGGGGGGGGGGCAATAAAAGCCCCATGTTCAAACTGAGCCTTATAGATACTCGAGCTTCATGGATCTCATTGCAATGTTCACTAATCAAAAGAAAAAACTTTTAATCATGGATGCTTTAGAAGAAGGCATAGAGGGAATTGATTTGCTCATCCTACAAGTTATTTTAAGGACACTGGGTGCCAGAAATTTGGCATCATGGTGAAGCTACACACGAAAATGTTTGAAATTATTAACATCTGGTGATATTGAATTATTGCGATTGGTCAACAACGCATGTAAGCTTATAGGATATTCCAGCAAAAGATGCTTTTTCCAAACAAGCCATTTTAACCCTGGGCTTATTCTGTCCTTGTTAATTGATAACAGGTAGTTTTGCATTTATTGAAGACGAACTGATAAGTTGATTACATAAACATATTTTTCTTATGGCATGTGTGTTTGCGGAGTCCACCATGTTTTTCAGATGAGTCTAAATTTTCCTGAAGGGCCAAAATTCTTGAAGTACATTTTTTCTAATTTCTGGAGTTGATATCTTCCATCAGCTTCTAATCATGGATGTGATACAACTGCTTCATTTCCTGCTTCTTGTATTATACTTAGTCTCTTTCATTTGAAAGTTATCATATAGATGGAATTCATCAGTACTCCTCTTTTGTAAATTTACTCTTTGACGATTGGTATTTCCAGATTTGACTTCTCAAACTCATTGATATGGTTTGAATTCTACAACACTCCGTTGGAGAAAGATATTGCCTTAATTTGTGATGTAAGCGACTGTTCTTTTCCTTAACGATAACCTCTCCACAAGATGAAGTTTTATGACTTACTTTTTCCTTCTTTCTCTTGTAGTCTAGTGACTTAGTTGATTTGGTTTGTTTTCAGGCCATTCGATCATGGCACATTATTGGACGTCTTGGTGGTGTCAATTCCTTGAATATGCAAGTAAGGTTTGATCTTCTTAAAATTTTGATACAGATATTTTTCATGCCATATGGATGGCAAGTTTATTGCTTGGAAACTTAGCGACTTTTTTAGCTATATAGGTTATTTGTTAATCACACAATGCACAATGTCATTCCTGCAGCTGTCACAATCTCCTTTGGATAAAAGACCAAGTTATGATGGTTCTCAGGGAGCAAATGTGACACCAACCACATTTTACAATATTGGGGATCTTGAGATTCAAGATAACTTGGCACGATTCTGGTATGGGGACTATTTTGAATTTCAAGATAATGGATATTAGAGATTTTTTTTTTTTAAAAAAAAAAAAAGAAATTCAAAATTTCCTGATGATGCTTTACATATGCTTAGGTTTATTTGTGATTCTTAGTTTGAAGTGTTGTGTAGATTAAGTAGTTACATACACATGTACACATATTGAGAGAGAGAGAGAGAGAGAGAGAGAGAGAGAGAGGTATTTATGTTTCTTCCTCATATATCTGATAACAATTTTAACAGGGTGGATATTGGGACCAGTGAACCATTGCTTCTGGATGTTCTGATAAATGCATTGACACAGATAAGCACTGAGTAAGCTTCACATGTCTCTTTTTCTTTTCAAATATTTTCTTACTTGAAGTGAGTCACCGATTAGAGTTGGAACTGGAAGTAAATATCTTCCTGCACAATCATAGTTTAAATGCAATAGAAATTTCCAGAGAATGATAATTGCAGATTTCCAACAACTTGTCTCTGCATATTTAGTGTCTTTTTTTTTTAACATAGGATATAAAGTTGGGTTTACACATATGCATATGTTGATAGCTAGGAATCTAGGATTGCCTTCTTCTCTCTTTCAGCTCCTTAAATGGTCTTGGATTGGCATTTCTTGGTTACTTTTTGGTTTGGGATGTTTGTTTGCTGGTGTTTTGGCCCATTTTTTTGTGGACTTAAAAAGCTCTTCATGTTTATTTTATACTCTTACCCCTTTGCGTTTTCTTTTAACAGCATAATTGGCATCAAGCAATTAATGTTTGGTGGATCTGAATTTGAGAACTGGAAAGAGAACTTGACATCAGAGGATGCAGGTTGCAGCGTCCACAAGATTTAGCCTACATTCTTCGCTTGTTTGCTTACTTTCTTTGCCACTCCTGAAGGACGAGAACAGGTCGCAAAACGCCTTTCATGAACGCCAGATATATATTATAGCCCCTTAGAGAATGCCGGTTCTAGGCACGTAAGCCTCTGTTCTGAGCATAGAAATGTATACTTCAGACTAGTAAATCGGAGGAGACACTTGAGAGAAGGCTTTTAAATGGGTCGCAGTCTTTAAATCGATTGATGAAAATTTCCTTTCTTCTTTTCCTGGTTTGGAAGCAGCGTGTATTTCCTTCCTTCACCGGGATAGGATACTATCAATTTTAAAATGAAATGAAATGAAATGGATTTATCTAATGATATACATTATGTCAATGTTGAAACGTTTTTTTTTCAAAAAAAAAATAATGTGGCATTATTAACTCTAATTTCAAGTCACAATTATGAAATTAGATACTATTTATTTAAAGTGAAATGGAGATGATCTTTATTTCTCCGGATTTGCGGACCAAGATCCTCTCCCGTTAAAAATCAATTGAAGAGGATCTTGTTGCCAAATTTGCGTACTTGCATGCCTGGACATTAAAGCATGTAGAAACACGGCGAAGTACCACCGCATTTGTTTTTGTACTTCTAAATTTTAAAATGTGACATTGAAAATTTTATTGTACTTCTAAACTCTAAAAAGTACTTCTAAACTTTAAAAAGAGACATTGAAATTCTTATTCTATCACCACACGTCAAATTAAACATTCTGTTAATATTTGTCATCAAGATAGACGATAAAGAAGTCAACGTGCGCTACACATAATCTCTATTGCATTTTTTTTTATACCTAAAATACCCTTAAAGTTGCTAAAAAAAAATATTTGAAAAAAAAGTTCCAAAGTACATTAGTAATTTGAAAAAACCAGGGAAGACTAGACTCTGTAAATTTTCTAAACAATTGCTAAAAGTACCAAGTACAGCTCGGTCTTTAACAGACAAGCCTCTATTCTTCCGAAACTACAGCATCGCCTAGACCTCATATGATTGCATCATTTAGGAATATGCAGTGGCTTCATACAGACTAGAGTCCACTAATGCACAGATACCTTGTGGGCAATTAACTTGATTTCTTTCACCCTCTCGTCGACCAACTGCCGGAGCTGCTCTTCTTGATTTGTTTGATTTTCATCCATCTGAACACTACCATCTTCACCAGCCCGAGACCTATGCATGACAAACGACATCTCCTGGTCATAATCACTTGGAACTTCGATTACTCGCTTTCCGGCAGTCCCAGAATCTTTCCCGATAATGTCATCCTTCACACGATTTGAAATGACGCTCACAAAATCGTCCATGTACTTGTCAACAGGATCAAGACCAAGATAGATTAAAACCTCCCAACACTTGAGAAACTGCTTTTTGTTAATTTTCAAACTTTTCCTGACATCATCAATGAGACTTGAAGGGGGCATGAACCGAGGGATGTGGATTTTCTTTGACAGTTTTCCTTGCGTCAGACGTGAAACAGCTGAACTAACTGCATGCTGAATTGGATCAAAAACAAGCAAGCGTGGTATGTCAACACAGGTGCGCACATGTTGGAAGTAATCCAAGGGCTCTTCAACTGTCAAGTCATAAACATCTTCAGACACTGCAACATCATTAAGCACCTCCAGAAGGTAATGCCCATAACCTTTGCGTTGGTAAGGAGGCAATACCAGTATCTGCAAAAAGCAATATCTCATGATAATGCTGAAAAAAATCCAATAACTATATGAATATAGAATCAGAGTTGTTCAAACATGCTCATGTAAGGGCACCAAAATTGGATTCTCTTAAGTGTGTCAAGAAAGCAACCACTTAGTCAACAATAAAGGAGCATACCTGACTGAGTCGCAATCGAGAACTGTCTGGATAATGGTAAAAACGATAAATGGCTGTAAAACCAAGCAATCTGCATTGAATGTCGCCCTGCTGATCAGTTTTCTTCTGAATCAGGACATACAACTCCCATCTTGGATCAATAACATCGATAGGACTGCTTCCTAATTCAGAAAATAGTACTGTTAAATATTGAAGCTATACTTTCAAAATGCAACCAAAGAAAAGGAGAAAAAAAAATTAGAGATTGCAACAGCCAAGACAAACAAGAGCATTACCATCAACAAGAAGAAGAACAAGAGGTATCAAGCGACTGTAGAGGTGCCCAGCAGCTGTAGTGCCCACCACCATGCGAACAACCTGACCCAGTAGAGCAAATCGACCATCGTACTCAGTTTAATATGCATGATTGCAAATAGAATAAGAAAAAAAAAGGAACGTGAAAGGAATTGGTCATTCTAGATTCTTCTTTGACCTAACTAATAATACTGCTAATGATGGATCCAAAAAATAATTATTATATGTGCACTAGCTAGGCAGGCCGGTACCATAACAATATAGAGGGACCAAGAAACCATGACAAGCATTCTATAAAATATACATAGTATGGAGGTCATAATTACAGACATCTAGACAAGCAACTATCATTTTTACATGATACTAAATCAGAAAGCTTAATATGCAAAAAGCACCTCAACATCAGAATTAGCTGCTTCCAAATGGCTAGCAGTATCGGTGATGTTTCCATTTGAGGTTTTGTGGTTCAATATCTCCCCGCTTGAGATAATGGATCTGCAAAGAGTTAAAAGGTGGACATCAGAGCACAACAAACCAAAAACCCAACACTGCATGGAGAAAAATAAGCTTGATTATTAGATGTCAGACAAAAAAGTACACGGTACCTAATAAGACTACTCTCTGTGGAAAAAGTCTGAAGAAAGTCATGTTTATCCTCAACAAGAGTCTCAGCGAAAATTCTCTGTAGAACATGACTGATTAATTAATCAGCAGATCTATAGGAATAATGACAAAGGATGGTTTAAGATGGGCAATTAATGTATACCTGAAGAGCAGCTTTCAGATCTGTGATACCTTTTCCTCCCTGAAAACAAATAAAAGCAATTAGTAAACGTGTTCAAAGGACAACCAAATTTGATTCTTTAAGGAAAAGGTCATGACTCAATATAAAAGATAGCAGAAGTATATAAACATCTTGACTTTCTAGTAGACCATGGCTTCTATTCTAAAAAAACATTTCTTGCTTAAAAAAAAGAAAGAAAAGCCCTAGCAGGCCATGGATGAATTCCAGTACTTACATCAGATTTGCTCTGAAATGTAATATCAGCATATGCATGAAATGATACACTGCTAACCCAGATGGTAATCTGCATAAAATTATTAAACAAGATGAATTAAGGAAAAGGTCTTTGTAGAGAACTAATCATTCTGTTTACATTGTCAAAAAGGAAACATTGTTTCAACATTATTAAACTTCAACAGCAAGAAAACTTCAATTCGCAACAATGTTAAATCACCTGCAATCCTTGGTAACCATATATCTTTCCATCTTCATCAAAAAAGCTATTCAAGTCAACAGGGTCGACACATAAACTGTCTGCAGAACCCACTTCCTCTTTGCTAGAAACTATGACACAAGCAATCAAGTACATATTGCTGACATAAAGCTCAACAGAATACAAATAAAATAACAAGTATGTAATGAAGAAGAGAATCAATAAAAAGAAATAGACAAAACATCAGATCTTGAGCTGCTTATCTAATAAGTTTATAACAGAGTGGAAGCTTGAGTCATTAAGAATCAAGACAGAGGCCAAAATCAAAATTGCTATCATATAAGCATGAACCATGCCAGGGTATTCAGGTTCCGCTCTGCGCCATATGCAGTAAGTCAAACAATCAGTTTATAGAAAGATTATTGAACATACATACACATATGCATGCTTGTGTGCACAGGCATTACCCAAGTGCAAATTGACACATGCACGCAAGCATTTATCTTCACAGATGGCCCATTCTTTTAGACTGAGCAACCAACCCATAGAATTCATTAGATGACAATATAGCTTATTGCACATATTAACGATACTACATTTACCACCAGACAAACATTGCATTTATCAACTCCTTACATCTCACTTAGGCAAAGCAGGATGAGCTCAGCGAGCTCAGATTCCAGGGTCTCAAGAAACCGAGCTGATTTCTAAAGAACCTCAGCTCATACAATCAACCTTAGTTAAAACCAATTTAACAATTTAAACAAAAACAACTTGAATCAAGTTCTCGTTATTTACCGTCATTTCATTGTTGACTACAGTAATCTCAAACCCAAAACAAGTAAAAATAATGATAATCAGCAAAATCACTAGCATTTTACTTTTCCTGCATTTTCTCACTAACCAAACAGGGAGATAGAAAAATTAATCCCCATAAGTATTTTACCCAAAGGCCCAACTTTACGAAACCACAAGAAGCACCAAACATGTTTTTATCTTTTAAAAAAAATGCTTAAAGTGCAAGCAGAATATAATAATAGTTAACAAAAAATAAACCAACCAAAAATTACCATCAATATAATTAAATCATACTTAATCTAACTACCCATAATCTAATCATACCCAGGTAAATCTTAATGCACTCTTTGGCCTCAACTCCAGCATCTGCACGAAAACAAGCACAAAGAAAACAAGTAGAAGTGAGCTAAAACAATGAAAGTGCTTCCAGAAAACACACAAACAAGAACAAAATCACGGAAATGAAAGGTCAGTCAAGAAGTTTTGGAAGACTGTGAATCGGAGCTGAGTTAACTCACCGATGTTGGAGAAGCCGACGCGCCTTCGTTTCTTGGGCTCGGCTGTGGGATCAGCGGTGGATTGCTGCTTCTGCCCCATTTTTGGGGGTTAGGGTTTTTCAGAGCGGGAAATTGTGAGGGACAGAGGCGGGAAATTCTACAGTACGAACAATCGGGGGGAATTTAGGCCATTATATAGTCCTCCTGTATAGGCAGGTGGAGACTTTTCCCGCGTGCATTGCACGTGACACCAACATTTGTCTAGGGTTACATATGAGGCCCAGGCCCAGGCCCAGGCCAATTAGGGGCTTCGTATTGTTTCAACGAACATGGCTTAGTGGGCTTTAAGCAATCGAAGAACTTAAGATGAATTCTCTTGAAGCATTATTTAGAGGTCAAAATAATCCCAGGGAATTCATGATATCTTGCAATTTCGGTTTCATACTAAGGACATGATTCATACCATATAGGATTTACTGTTCATTTATTTGAAATAGGGTAATCCAGTTGGAACTCTCCATTTTAAGTGAAATAGAAAGGTACAATATTAAAAATTACATTTTTATTTTACAACGTCGATGCGGTAATTTCAACCCACCATTGAATCAATTATTATTAAAATATTTAAATGAAATAGAGAAAAAAAAATTTACGGTTAATATTTTATTTTATCGCATTTATACTATACATAATGCTTTAAACACGGTGACGCATCATTAATTTTTTTTAAATAATGTGATAATATAGACCCATTTGTAAAACCTAATATGAACAAGTAGTACCGTTTGTTTTATTTCTCATTAACCAAAAGTCATAAACATGTCCATCCCAAGAGCCCTTTATATTTTTGCCATAAAAATGGTATGGAAATCAAAAGCAGGATGCTCTCGGAGGGAATTAACGAACAAAAAGCAATTTATCTGGTTTCTCCGTAAACATCCACCAAAACTTCTAATCAAGAAAATGGAGGGAGAAAATACATTGAGTTTTTGTTAACTCAAGTAGGCTGGCCAAATGAATTTCAATGGAAGTAAAACTACATGGCCAATAAATATTACGGGGCAACAATTTGTGTTCATGTGTCAAATTTAGGTCTTGCTGATGTATATATAGTCAAGATCAATCAAAATCTGACTAATTTAATTAAACGGGTAAAGCCCGTTAACCTCAACGCGTTAAAAATTGTTGTAGAGTTTAGGTGCTATCGAGAAATGAGTATAATCCTTTATAACTTAACCATTGCCCAATCAATTTAATTAAACGGGTCAAACACTTCAATTCTAACTTGCTAATTTCATGTAGATGTCAAAACATGAGTATAAGACTATATTAGTCAACCCCATTTAATTCAACTTGCTTTAGGGTCTGTTTGGGTTTGCGATTTCAAAAGTGCGATTTAAAATAACGATTTTAAAATGTGCAATTTGAAAAAAAATGATTTTTAAAAACGGCAGTTAAGCGTTTGGCAAAATTGCAGTTTGGCCTTTAAAATCGCGAATTTACCTTTAAAATTTTACGTTTTCAAAAAAGCACCATCTTATCTGAGATTTGAAAAAGCAGATTTTCTGCGTTTTCAAATCACAATTTTTAAAAATGCAGTTCCTAAACGATCTATGTTCTGCGATTTGGTTTAAAATCGTACTTATTGTCTATGAAATCGCAATCTCAAACGCACCCTTAAACGCCGTGACTTGCCTTGCAGCCAACCACCCAAGCCCTCGGCTAGGACATAAATGTTGTAATTTTCTTGTAATTGCAGGTATTCTTTGTTAGTTCAACTCCCCAAAGTCACCTAATATGCACCGAATCCGGCTTGCATGAAAACTACCGCATGCATATTGTTAGTGGTCCACTTAAATTTTTTTTGCAAAACTTAAACTTAATAATAAATATTTTATTAAAACTTAAAAACTATATAAAAAAAATTAAAAAACCAAAAAATATTAAATCCTAAAAAACCAAAAGGGGTGGCCAGTGTTGGCCAATGGGGTAGTCTGGCCACCCTCAAAAGGCAAAAAAAAAAAAGAAAAAAAGAAAAGAAAAAGAGGCTTGAGTTTTGGGGGTGGTCGGCTCACTGCTTTCCTTCTACAACGAAAAAGAATTCACAGCGACAAAGAAAGAGAATAGAAAACCGATACAGAAAAAGACATGGGAGGAAGCTAATTTTGGTATGAAGTTGTGCAGGTTTCCTCTGTATGAAGCTGATTTAGGATGGGGCAAGCCTACTTGGTTTGGCTCGCTTGCCCTGATTTTCAAGAACTTAGCCTTTTTCGTAGATGCACCGTTGGGTGATGTAATAGAAGCTTATGTTAGCTTGAAGAAGGAATACATAACTAAATTCGAGAGTGACACCCAGATTGCCATCGACACTGCCAACACCCAGATTGCCATCAACTCAATTTTCTCCCTTTCAAATACGATGATTTTTTCCTTTGCAAAAGAAAAGCAATTGGCCACCCCCAAAACCTAAACCATTTTTTTTTTCCTTTGTTTTTTAGCCTTTTGAGGGTGGCCGGACCATCAAAAGCTGATATGGGATGATTCGTCCACCCTAAATCGGCCAAGGGGGTCCTTTGGCCAAAAATGGGGTGGCCAGCCACCCCTTTTGGGTTTTTAGGTTTTAATATTTTTGGATTTTTAATTATAATTTTTGAGTTTTAATAATTCTTTTATTATTAAGTTTTGCAAATTTTTTTAGGTGTACGCACCCATGTAGGTTTCCAATCCATGGTTTCTTTGTTTCAAAAAACGACGGCCCTAATAAACACCTGAAAACAATGTTCCACCATGTGCTTCTTTTCTTCATTATAACACAAGGCTCAAACTCCAAACAGATCAACCGCAGGAGCACTTAAAACTATCATACAGATCAATTAACATATACGCCCCTTCCAATATATGAATGCAGAAAAAAACCAGCTCGAAAGGTTCAAAAAGCTAGGCAAATTTAAGCTGCTGCTCATTATTGTACAGCTCAGCAGCAGTACAAACCGCATACATGAGTCGCCAGATCACACATGTCAAAACTGGAATGTGATATTTGGTTGAAGTTTAAAACTATTTCACATCAAAGGATGGATGTGAATTTCATGTCAAGACAATTGAAGTTGCAGAACAAACTAGGGCAATATTATGTTAAAAACTGGGTTTTCCCTTTTGTGGTAAAGGGGTAGTTCTTTTGCATACAAAAAGAGATTAACACAAAGGAAAAGACTCGACAGAAACAAGAAATGACAACTCAGTCCCAAGCATCTCACTTCCTACCGCGGATCTTAGCATTCTGCCTGTTCCTCTTCTTGAGGCCAGACTTTGAAACCTTAAGGCTCCTGTGAACGGCACTAAGCCTTGCAAGGGCTGCCTTCTTCAAATCTGGCCTGTAGTAGTTATGAGAAACCTGAAATCATGGGCAAACAACCATCTTAGAAGGTGTTGGCATTTACATAAAACATAATGCCATTCTTGAAGGCATGCAATATATAAACATATTTATATACACATTTCAGGGAAGTAAACTGCATCCCATGCAACTCAAAGTACATGGAAAGATACGAGGAAAACAACCAGTTCAAAGTTCAATTTGACATTATGTACACGCAAAAAAGGAAAAAGCAAAACCTAATCAGTTATTCAACTATATGCACTTGGTATCAAAGTCAAACAAAATTTTAAGGAGATTTGTCAAGAAATGGATGTATCTAAAGTAAAATGAGTAAATTCAGTGCTCATCTCAACCTTAAGCATAGCATAAGGAAATTTCTAATGGAGATGATGTTACTACACTTTTTTTATTTTTAATGAAATGGAACCCCGTCAAGGCAGAGCCACTTCGTGACCCATTCTTGTTGAGTAAACACCGGACACACGACCTTGCACACAAGAATCATATCGGTTGAGTCTTCTTGAACCAATCTTGTGGTATTAAGCAAACAAGTTGACCATTCAAGCTAACCCTTGCGGGCAGGGTTTACCCCCACAAACCAGCATAGAAGAATTACACGGCACGGCAATTAACAAGAAAGCTTAATGTGACAAATATAATCATTTCAAGTGATAAAGGCCAACAATCCCGAAGCACAATACATCTTGGTGAAAAGAGAGCTCAGAAGCCAAGCGTAACAAACATTTCATCGAAAATCCCACTGCAAGCAGGATTTCCTTACACGTTAGCTACTCATCACTGCTCATAAGAAGAAAAAAAATTTGCAGCTCATTCTACAGCGAACAAGCAGTTATGGCGAGACGTCAAATAAGGAAAGACATGGCTTCGAATTGCACTTATATCAAAGATCAAATGCATAACTCAAAACAACAAATTACTCATCCGAATAATCGTTATATGCTGCAGACTCGACATCACCAGCGACAATTGCTACCAAAATTTTCTAGTAATCAACAATCAATCAACAAAGGCACGTCAAGTTTGCAGCAAAGTTGAGTACCTGATTGGTAACGGCCTTGGCCATGCGAGGGAACTCCTTTCTCATGACCGACTTGTGAAGCAAACTCGCCGGCTTGTTCTGCTTCTTGGTCTTCGTCGTCGCCAGCACGACCGACAGATCTTTGCCACTCGGCTGAATCGTCACCGTCTTTCGGTTCGCCAACCCTACATTTTCGTTTCGCTTCGTCAATTAGGGAAACATCAAATACAATAGCTGTTTCGCGAAGTTCGAGATGATCAATTTAAATTTTTGAATTTAAGATCCGACATCTGATGTTTTCCGTGAATCTTTTGTTTTTTGTATTTTTCTCGGGAAATAAACAAGTACCGGAGTGCTTGTAGGAGTTGAGATTGTAGAGGTTGTTGCTCTCCTTGCTGAACTGGACGCTGGCGTTGCCTCGCCCGAACTCCTTGACGAGAAAGCAGTTGTTCCTCTTAACGATCTCCCAGATTAACTGATCTGGAACCGCGGCCATCGCTACCTGCACAATTCCAAAATCAATATATTGGATGAACTCGAAGAGTGAACACAGAAAACGCTGTCAAAACATTGAAAACAAACTCCACTACACAGATGGCGTCAATGAGTACTTGATCTGATGTGAAGCGAAAAACTGGTAGAGAGTGAAACCGATTTAAGGATGGGAGAAATGAAAGAGGCGATCGGAGAGATGAGGAAGACTTACTCTAAGTCGCAGAGAGAGAGACGGCGCAAGACTCTGACAGAGAGGGGGGTTTACGAATTACGACGCCTCCGCTCCGAAGAATTTAAGTGCTACATTTATACGCGTTTCCAAAACCCTAATCTCAAACGCCTTAAGAAATGCTCAGGAAAAACAATGTGTATTTGAAATAAATATATAAAACAAAGAAACATTCTCGTCGCGGGCGTTTGGTCTAGTGGTATGATTCTCGCTTTGGGTGCGAGAGGTCCCGAGTTCGATTCTCGGAACGCCCCACGACCACGTTGCAATTTGTAATTTTTATTTTTTCCTTGAAATGTTCCGATCCCAAAATCTATCTATTCGTTCTAACTTCTAACCAACAAAATTGGGTAGTCTAGGATTGCATATTCATTTCAGGTGGGGTGCTCTTTAAGAAACTCCTTCGATAATTATAAAAGACAAGTAAACATGTGGGCAGGATTCATTTATCACAAGTTCTAATTTTATAATTCTCATTTGTATTCGTTATAGTAATCCTAAGTCAAATTTTATTTAGAGTCCGAATTGCTTGAATTTCGAATGCATAAATAAATGATTTGTCTGCATTAACTTTAGTCTTTAAATGGCAGGTTTAACCTTAAGGGTAGCACAATTGATTGGAGATCACGTTTCATGAAGTAAAAGTCATCGGTTTGAATTTTTCCTTCTTTCTTTTGAGACCAATTACTTAATAAAAAAAAATGGATGATGGCCTGATGGGCTTGAGAAAAAATCATCCCATTGATTACAAAAGGAGAAAAATAATGTATAGATTGTTGTGGTTTTTAAACTTCTATCAAATAACTCCTGCTAAATTTTTTAATGGTGAACAATGACACATAGTTTGATCAACAAGGCTTTGCCAAAGCTACACCCCGCGTTTACAACTTCAGATTTCTATATCCCCTTCAGAATATTAACCAATGCATCTACAAACAAAATGGCATTTAAGAAGCTAATCACAAATCTGATCCACACCTGTCCATCATTTCTTCCCTATCAACGAAACGTTCAAGCAGCTCTCTCTCTTGCAAAACTAAGCAATCCTCTGACTCTTCCCGAACCAGTCATAGAGTCGCTTTGCAACATAATCCTAAACAGCGTCCCTCAGTGGAGTTGGAACTACCAAGAGTGTGCTTAAAACAGATTAAGACAGCGACAAGTATGACAAAACTCTCAAGGCAGCTGCAGAATTACACCAACCAAATTGGTCTTGCTTAATCGTGCTCAAAAGTATAGTAGGAGAGGCAGACCGGACAACAATCTGTATAAATATTCACAAGTTTGCTCTCTTGAAAGATGCTCCTAAATTTGTGTTACATCCGCATTGCAACCACAAAATTCTCTGAAATCATCAAAGCTTGAAACTGAAATTCTATAACAGAAGAAATTCATTTTGGGCCTTAAAAAAAAAAAAAAAAAGTTTCCTGTTGCAATTTGTAAAGAAAATTTCCAACAATCTAATGGCCATGAATACCCAGGAATAAAACTGTTTTCATCAACTGAACCTTCAAAGATAAATTGCAAGCAGGGGACAACAACACTTCCTTTGTTCTCTCATCATTTGCCCAAAGATTACACAAGCTAGGTTTGTTAATTAATCTGGATTTTTCTGCAAAGGTAAGCAAAAGGACTAAAAATAGGGGCTGAGTTGGGCCACGCAGAAGCAAGACATAAGTGGCCTATCATTAACATAAGATATGGTCTTAAAAACAGAACGGAAAAGAAGTATATGTGACCAGACACAAGTGCTTGGGAAAAGACATCCCCGACAAGAATTATGCATAATCTATGCAGACGAGACTGTTTAACAGACACAGTTCAAGAGACTGAATAACACGGTCCTCGCAATTTAAATCCAAGCCAATTTTTTAAAGGGTCTTTAAACCTATGTACATTATAGAAAAGCCTATTCGGTGCCCAGCACAGAGCCATTGGTAACATATAAAAGGATCTCAAAGTAATCACCGGTAGCCAATGGAAAGCAATTTGATTTGAAATCCAGAAATTGGGTTTATTGATAAAGAACCCTGACAGTTTGCCATGTTGACCTTAAAGCCTCATTTATGGTCTCAACCATTTTCACAGTAGAGGGACAGAAAAGGAAGAAAGTAGGAGGAGCAATAGTGTGATCAAATAAATTCAACAATTTTAACCAAGAGAACCTCTCTTAAACGCAAACCATATGCCTAAAAGAGTCAAGAAAGCAAGAAAACTTTGTGATAGGCATTCTATAACAAAATAAAGCAAAATTCTTCTCTCCTTTTACCAGTTACGATTTAGAAACAAAAACAGTAAAACACATCCATTGCAATCTATATTCTGCAGACTAATATGCTTCAAGAACCCTCCGCTATGAGTAAGTATAGACGAATCAAAATATAACCGATAAGGTATTTCATAATACTACTTATTATAAAAGATAACTTATCAGCCTCCAATACCGGATCTACACAACACTGCCATTTCCACTGTACATATCACTGGGACTTTGTCGATCTCTGGGTGAATCTCTATCAAATGGGCTCTTGCTTTGAACCCAAAGGAAGTTCAAAACCTAGGCAGTAGCGTTCGGCCGTGGTGGTTGAAGGTCACCGTCGTTTATCTTGAATAGGGCTTCTGGTATAGTTGATTGCTTAGGAGATGGGACTTCTCTTAATTGGGCAGACCCGAACTAGTGTGGACTTGCTCCTTCATTTTGGTGTGCCAAGCTAATGCGGCTGGTTGTTGTTGGAGGGTGTAAATGACCTCGATTACACGAGGCCCTTATTGAAGTTTTTCTGTATGTAAAAAGAGAATATTTTTTACTCTATTTATGCTAGAAGATCAAACGTGATCACACTCATCCAATATATTATCTCCCATGCATTTGATTTTTGTCATGGATCTAATGAATTATTTGGTCATTGCAACCTCCTATTAAGTCTGCCAAACTCCACTCAACAAAATCTTGTTCTAACTCCACGGTGTGGGTAAACAAATTTCATTCAAATTATACTCAAATCCTCCCACCACATGTCCCCTAAACCAATCTAAAGAGGACCCGCAACAAATCCAATTTTGCATCTCTTCCTAGGACAACCAGGGTTACCAAATTAGATGCCATCAGAAACCCAAACGTCTTCTGTTCCTTCCTTCAACATTTTCCATTTCCACGTAACTCTAGGATAAGCAGCCCTGCACCTCGAGACAAGGTCACTAGCAGTGAGAAAACCAATTTGAGGGTAGGTCATCAATGCCATGTCCGACAAGTTGGTACAGTTATCCAAAATAGAGAAAATGAATGAAAGTGTAACATCTTCAGATACCGTCCCCATATGTGCAACAATTTCCTTCAATACTTTCATACCAGTCCTACCTTCCATACATCTTGTGACAAAATAACCCTCTGCTTGCATCCAAGCTCTGATGCCCAAATTAAGATAGCTCAGATTTGGAAAAACATCAAACACTGTCTCGAGGCAAAATCCTGTCATTTTTAGGTGCGGTGAATCCATGGTGAGCTTCTTGATGGTCCTACCAGATGGAAACATGCGAATGAGACTACAAAGATCCACAGACTGAAGCAGAAGGTTTTTCAAATGAGGAAACCCTTTTACTTTAAATTCATTTGCTTCCTCAAGGGTAAGGTGGAAATCAGACAATGATGGGGTTTCAAGGACAAGAGAACGCGGTTTAACACACTTCAAGGTCAGATTGACAAGGTTGGGTGCAAATATAGCCAGAGAAAGTGGAGCATTTGACACCGTCCAATGACAGGTATTAAGGTGCAAAAGATGAATCTTTGGTTCCTTAAGTCCTCCCACACCTATCAAATTCAGAACTTTCAGACAAGGGAAGAAATTGTTGACCTTGTTTAGGTCTTCATCATCCAGTCTTATGAACTCAAGTGTCAAGCTTGTGAGGGTGGGCATTGCATTCAGGCCATCCACTGATAGCCAAGCATTCTTCACCTCTAGTTCGAGAAGACTATGGCCTGCACATGCACATGCAACCACAAACATTAAAATCTTCGTAAACTAGCTAGAATGCTGCATCTTCCATAGTATTTAGTTTGTAAAGTTTAACGTAGAAGCTGTTGAGTGTTTTAAGTTTGAACTACACTGTGGTTACTTCCGCCCTAGGTGGAGATTATCGTGTGATTATCTGGTTTATTGTATTGTTTTCTCTTTTGTAATCCATTTACTCTGATTGGGACTTATCAGATGCTGCATCTTCAGCAGAATCTTCAATATCTCACAAGTCTTGTAATCATAACTATTGATGTACTTTATTGATCATATATTATAATAGTTACATCCAACTGATTCCACTCTTTCGTAAATTCTTCACTTGCAACTTGTAAGTATCCTAATTCTATATAATGATGCTTTGCCACTCTTGAGATGTGTACCAAAAATTTGTGAATACGGTAGATGGGTCATGTAAACAGTTATACATATATATATATATAACATCGGTGATATTTCTCTGTTGTAAATCTCAGTGTCAACCATCCATTTGATAAGAGCATGTTTTATCATAATGAATGATAAAATTACAAGCAAAATTATACAGACACAGACATAGGGGAAACTCACAGCACGATGAGATCAGAGACAGAACCTCCGACTTTCTCCAACAAGACTGAACCCAAAAGTCCGACACCGAAAGCGATCTCAGCCGTCCAGCGACCCTCGGCAACCAATCCTTCACGAAGCGCACATCGGTCAGGTAGAGGTCGTCGGACTCGTCCTCGACGTCGTCGTTTGATAAAGTTCCGAGAGACTTGTCCACGCGGATGGAGACGGACTCGAGTGAACGGGAGTCGCAGACCAGGGTGTTGAGGACGGTCTTGAAAGGTGTGACCGGGGGAATGGTCTCAGGGGCCCGAGACTTGAGGTAGCGCGACAAGGTGCAGAGGAGGCGGACGGATCGGACCTCGTAGGAGAGCGACTTGAAGGTCTTGGAGACGAGTCGGCACCGAGCGAGCTCGGCCGAGTCGGGGAGTCGACTAAGAATGTCGACGATCAGAGACGGTGGAAGCTCCTCCATGGAGCGAGAGAGCGAGCGAGCGAGAGAGAGGTTTGAGTGGTTTGGATTGACACGTGGCTTTGAATCTTGGGGGTCTAAGGAGGGGTAGTTGCACTCGTTTTAACGGCGCGTGTGGGTACGCTTCAAAATGAGCCTGGTATTTGTTTAAATATCCAAAATGCCACTCAAACCCCCATTTCAGTGAACTTGCCAGTATTGGGGTTTAGGGTTTTTTACGCTTTGTGCTGAGAGAGGGAGAGATGGGGAGGAGGATACTGAACGAGGCGTTGAGAGCGATCGTCAATGCGGAGCGGAGAGGAAAAGCAACGGTGGAGTTGAAACCCATCTCCACAGTCATGTCTTCTTTTCTTAGGATCATGAAAGATCGAGGTAAAGCTATGTAGTATTCTTTCTGATTGTCGCAGTTCTTGTTTTCAGTGCTTCAATAGAGTTTCTATTTATTTTGGGTTCTGTTAAATAGGGCTTTTGTGAGGAATAATAAATCTTTATCTGTGCTTCCCCCAAGAACTGAACTAGCTGTAGATAGATCGTTGTTTTCAATGGCTTGACTAACTTTGCTCAGCTTGTAACCAAATCCTGCAAATACCCTGCAAAACATCATTTTCTTCGTGATTTGTTAGAAGTTGAAGCCGTGGGACATACATTGCGGCTGAATTTGGTAAGATCATGTAAAAGAATATATAACCAGGCTCCATTAAATCAATGGGGTGAGTTGGTTTACTTCGTGCAGGAAAGAAAAGTAAACTAGAAAGAACAACGATTAAGATTCTCAAATTTCAAACCAACAATATGATCATTAGGGTCAGGGTATAATCACTTTCTAGTTCTTGAGTTTACTATAGTTAGAAGGAAACCAACCAGGGTCACAATTTAATTCTATGTCAGATTATTGAATCACTCCATATTTTAGTGGTAAGAGCTCAATTCAATGTACCACACACTGCTTCGAACTATTTTGCATGTCTTTGCACCATAACGCTTTCTTCTCCCCTGTGGAAATGTCCAAACACCTTGATCTATAGTTTCATTTCAATTTCTGACAGTAATATTATTAAATCCTTCGTTCTCTAGTTAGACATCTCCTTTTGTATACTCCTAGTGTACTTAGGGGCGCCTTACGCTTTTTATGAGATTGGCTTATTACTTATATATATAAAAAAAATTTAATCCTTCAAACCAGATTATGTGGTCCCTGATAATTAACAGCAATCCTAATAAACTTTTGTTTCAATTGATCAAATCCCTAACATGAAATCAGGACTCACTATTTCTGATTGATATATTCAATTAGTGCAAATACAGAAAACTCAATAAAATGAGAATTCCGCAATCCTTCAAGCTGAAGTCTGAGTGAAACTCATAACCACATATTGCTGGGCTTCTCATTAATCAGTTATATCATCCCAAGTTAAAATTCTACACATTCTAATAAGTGGGGTGCAGGACAAGTTGATCAAATGTCCAACCTAAGACAGAAAAGTAAAACTAGACACTTGATACAGCAACATTAGAGGGTATTCAAGTTATGCAGATTGTGAGCTTTCTGTAAAGTTAATAAATGTAAGAACCTGTTTCTTTGTTGGATGAGTTAATGACTCCTTGTCTTTCAAGCCTCTTCTTTCTGTCCCTTTTGACCTTTTCCAAGAGCTTGCCATCATCGTCAGCCTCCAGAATCGCTGCATTAGCATCAGAGCAGCCTTTACCAGCTAACGAGAAGGCAAAGCTGGTGATGAAGCAGATAGGAAGGCCTTGTTTAGTAAGACTTAGAGAGACTGGAGTTGAATCATAACTGCCTTGCATATTGCTAATTTTCTCTCTGCATTGTGTTCATAAGGGCAAAATAATGATGGTGAAGAGGAAGAAGATTCTAAAGAGGAAAGATGAGAAGGAAGAAAGGTGTTTGCAGTTGAGATAAAGGCTGTTGCCATTTCTTTATTTCCCTTTACTGTAGTCTCTGCTACTTTTGGTGGGAAAAATCAGAGGCATTTTGCAGTTTGGAAGTCTTGAGGATAAGGTTGCTGGATTCTGTTATGATCCAGTCATTTTTTGATTGCTTGAGGGCATAATAGTCTTTTTTTGCCATTTCCCACTTCTAAAAACACTTTTTTGGTTTTGTTTCCACTTATCAAATAAGTTTAATAGCTTCAAAGCACTTCAAACGTGTAATTACCAAACATCTAAACAGTTTTTCAGCAGTAGAGCTTGTTGACAAGACTCTACAGACAAGAGCTCTATCACCACAACAATCCCAAACCGGCTCTAAGTTCTTGAGATCTCTAGAAACATAATAGGATAAGTGGGTAGTGCATTTTATTCCTACCCATAAAATTAGGAAAGGGTATATAACTGAAATGTTTTCTGAAATCTGGGAATGCTAAATAGAATGTTGGAGGATTGCATTAACATATGTTTCATTTCATGTGGATTTTAGAGAAATCCCTTTTCAATATTTGTATGTTTTGACGTCCATTGCTATCATAATTTTGTTTATTTATTTTTTTTATTCTACTAATGATATCATTCAGCAGTGAGATTGGAAAATCCTGTGTGCATGATAAAATGTGCCAACCAGCTCCAATTACTAAACAACTTCTTGTGTACCTGCAAGTTCCTTACGCTTTTTATAAAATTTCGATTACATATAAAAAAAGAAAAAAAAAGAAAAAAAAAAGAAGATAAAAGAAAAGAAAAAATATTCCATTGCGGTTAGAGTTGAATTAAGGTTTGTATTTTGTATGTGCCAAACTGCTACTTCATACCCGAGCCTATTGTCATCCCTGAGCCTGTTGTGTAGGGGTTCTATTATGTTTTCTTTGGTCTTGTATTTGTATCTTCACTGAACTGATATGGGTTTATAAACCAAAATTCAACTTTTATTATTGTTATTTGAGTATTAATTCCTTTAGTCTTACTTTATGTCCAATTTCCTTAACAGAGGGGAGGTTAAAATAGTGTCAATGAAGTAAGAGGGAGAGCATTTGTAGAAACCTCAGGAGGCCCTTATCGTAATCAGAGACCTGAAATTGCCAGAACATAGATAAATAAACAGATTATATTGAAGAGGATGAGGTGCTTATAATTTACTCGATAAAATTCAAGATTGTCTATTACATCTGTTTGTGTTTCAAGAGGGCTAGAAGTATGATTTTGACATATTGTTTTCCTCACATGCACCAATTTCTGTTTGGCATATCAGTCACAATGGATCTCTAGCTGCTTACGAAAGGCCAGGAATTTGTGAATAACCATTGCTTCTATATGAATCTGTGTTTAGAGAAGGGCAGTTTAAGAAGTTTCTTAAGCCATCTTCTCTCGAACATTGAGGATTTGCTACTCTCGGTTTGGAGCAGCTTCTTTGCATGTGTATTTACTCTTTCAATTTTGAGTTCTGAAAGGCTATTGGTTAATCTACTGCCTTTGCAGAGTGACCAACTTGTTTTTTTCTAAGCAACCCAGTTTCATTAACTTGGTATATTTACTTTTAGGGTACATCAGGGGTTTTCAGGTTTATGATCCACATAGAGTGGGGAGGATAACAGTTGAACTACAAGGCAGGATTAATGACTGCCGGGCTCTCACTTACAGGCAGGATATCAAGGCAACGGAGATTGAAAGATACAGATTGCGTATGCTTCCAACACATCAGGTTTGGTAACATTTCATTGTCAATAATCTGTAGAATTTTCTTGATTCTCATTTGGCCCTTGTATTGTGGAAAAGGCTTAGGGAACAACTAACAAGGGCGCTTGATTCTCTCTCTTTGCTTTGTTATTGGATCTTGTTTGCTATAGGACGGAAGTTGTTTTCTTCAAAATCATCTCATTACCCCTCTCTCTCTCTCTCTCTCTCTCTCCATGCAGTGGGGTTATGTTGTAATCACTACTCCAGAGGGTGTTCTGGATCATGAAGAGGCTATTAAAAGGAGTGCGGGCGGACAGGTTCTGGGTTATTTTCATTAGATTCTCACCTTGTCTCTTTCCACATGCTTTGATGGAAAAGCTGTAAAGACGAGTGAGCTTGTTTGCTAATGGAAAAACTGTTATGAGATCCTACTTGATCACAGCTTGCCTTCACCATCAAAAACTTTTTATGTTGTCTATCAGAACTCCGTATCTTCTGATGAATGAGATGATGAACAAACTTCTGTTCCTTTCCCTTAGTAAATTTATTGTTTGTTCAGTTATTGAACTGTGATAGAACTTATTCAAATCAGATCTACATGAAGATCTGGTTTTTTTGTTACAGAAAGGATTTTGTGATTTGACATGGATGCCAACCATATACAGGAACTGATGTTCATATATCCTGAATCTGTAATCCATTTTGAATTTATGATTGCACTTCTATGATGCACTTCCAGACGATGTTTGCTGCCTAAAGCGGTATTGCTTATTGATATCGATTTAATCCAGTAATATCTCTTGAAAAGGCCATTTTGGCAGTATATAGCCTTCTTGTGGCATTATATAGCCAGTCACTGATGTTGGCTTTGCAGGCATGAGGCTTGAGTTCCTTGGCTTGCTTGTGTTATTAAGTATAAGCCTCATTGACGGACTCACACTTGGGTATTTTGGGTTATAGAAGTTGCTTTTGGATCAGAGATTGCTTGAAACTCTGACCACCAAATGAGATGGTTGAAGTTTGAACCATGGCCTCAAGAGCGAGGGAAGCAAAATAGAAAAATATAGCAAAAACAAGCTAATTGAAGGCACTCCCTTGGATAAGCAAATTTTTTTTTTTAGTGAGTGTTGATCAAAGAGTTAGATTTTTATTGCTACATCTTCTAATTGTATGGCCGGTGGACATGAATCCATTAAATAACATTACTCTTTTCATAAATTAATAAAATAATTTGGTCACTGGAATATGTTGATTTTAACGTGTATGTTAATTATTTGAAATGATTTAATATAAAATAGAAGATTTTCTTTAATTGGGATTAGAGTCCTTAAAAATCTTTAGATTCTTTTAGCATATAATTTATCATTTTTATCAACTCAATGTTCATGACTCAATATTTATGTGATTGTCTTGTGCATTAATCATTTAAACTTCTGATAGGAAAAAAAGACAAATGAAAATTTTCTCAAGAAATAAAAGCAAAAAATCAAATTTAGTCTTTATGTTTTGATGTGATTTCAATTTAGTCCATTAACTTTAAATTTTGAAAATTAGATCTTTAAATTTTTCTCTTATTTCAAATAAATCCCTCTATAAATCTACAATCCAATTAAGTAATGGTATGATATGTCAAACCAATTAATTAATGTCAAGACGCGCTCATTTGAGACATCATGTACTAATTGTATGTGTCATATGAGTTCCTTTAAATTATAAATATATCATAAATAAGAGGTGGCCGACCATCCCTAGCGAGACGTGGCTAGGGTTGCCTATCATTAGTAATGAGAGGCCGACCTCACATTGAGACGTGACTGCTTACAAAGAACAGCTTAGTTAATAATATATTGTAATTTAATGAATTATTATATCACTGTCATATAATTGTGATGATCTGACATATTAAATTAGTCCTTAATTTTTTCTTTTTACAAATTCTTGTTAATTTAAAGACTAATTTTTACTGTCATATAATTTTAATTATATAACAGTCCACTATTTATTAAATATCATTACTCATATCTATCTAGAGAGGGAGAGAGAGAGAGAGAGAGAGAGATATGGATGGATGGATGGATAGTAGGGGTAAGTTTGTAATTTTCGGAGTTAGCGTGAAAAAAGAAAAAGAGTTTCAGATAAAGCTTCCAAGGGAATCTTTAGTTTTATCACGCCGGGGGATCCCGCCGGAGGGAGGGGAGCGCCGACAACCCCCCCCAACTTCCCTCTAAATTTGATTAAGCAAATGAGGAATGGGGCCATTCCTCATCATGCTGTTCTGCAAAAATTGCAGAACCCAGAAGAAAAAAAATAAAAAAGGCTATCCCCCTCTCGTGTACTAAAGAGCCGCCTGCCATCCTTTTTTCTCTCACACAACAAAAGCTAACCCCCTCTTCTGTTTTCATTCCCGAAGCAGAACACTCCCCCTCCCTGTTCGGCTTCGTCGAGAGAGAGAGAGAGAGAGAGGGCAAAGGAGCCGAAATTGAAGCTGTGAAAGGTATACTAATCTCTTTTCCTCTCTTGATTAGTTCTTGTGCTGTTTGAGGTTTAATTGAGAAAGAAAGTGTGTGGGTAGGTTTGATATGGCCTGAATGGCCAGATGAGGTATGGGTGTTTCAATCTTCTCTTTGGGTCTTCTCTGAAACTGACTGGGTGTTGGCGGCTTGATTTTCGTAGGTGTTGTTCTTTGAAGGTTCTGTGTTCTTCTTACTGCAATTTCTTGTTTTGGTCGAAAATGGATGAATGTAGAGATTTTGAAGGACGAGTGTCACAATACATAACATCATTAGTGGCCCTTATTTTTGTTTTTTTTTTTTAAAAAAAAAAAAATCAAAATCCTTAACAAACCAACCAAAATACAAATTAACAGTCTTTCGTTCCAAAAACAAAACCTCTCAAAACCTATTAAAAATCATTTTTCGACATAAAACATTTTACCCTAAAACAAACGGGGTCCCAAGTGTGCAATTAAAAATCATCTGGCTTGGTTAAGTTTGGTTTTTTATATATATAAAAGTAAATCAATCTTATTAAATGCGCTAAGGGGAGCAACCCAAGCACACAAGTATACAAGAGAGACTGTCGATCTCTCTCTAAGATGAAATCATTGAATTGCTGAATTGGAAATTTAGCGGCGGAGGGGAAAATTGTTGTTCTCAGTTTTATGTTCTATTTTGTTGCAGTGTTGCAGAAGAAGTAAATAATGGGGGACGCGATGAAGGATAATCTTCTTGCGACCGTGCATTCCACGGTGTTCAAAGACTCGGAAAGTCTGGAGGGGAAATGTGTTAAGATTGAGGGTTACGATTTCAATCTAGGAGTAAACTATTCTCAACTTCTCAGGACCATGGTCTCCACAGGGTTTCAAGCCTCCAATTTGGGAGATGCCATTGAAGTCGTTAATCAAATGGTTGGTTTTTATTTGAAAAAACTTGGATATTGTGTGTGTGTGTGTGTGGGTGTGTTGTTTCCATGTTTTATGGGGCTGCTTGTGATTGATATAAATTCTACTCAAATATCAAGAAGTTTCTATTTTTTAAAAGATATATTGAATTGGACCAAAGCTAGATTGGAGGCTCGCTGATGAGAGTATTACAGAAGATTGCAGTGAGGAGGAGAGGGATCCGACCTACAGAAAGTCTGTGAGATGCAAAATTTTCCTTGGTTTTACTTCAAATCTTATATCTTCTGGTGTTAGGGATGTGGTTCGCTATCTTGTTGAGCATCATATGGTGTGTAATGCGGGAAGCCTCTTTGTGTTATATAATCAGCAAGTTGAGTTATTTTGATCTTTTTGGTTATGAGTTATAAAAGGATTAGAACAGTCTTATCATCACTATTGCATTGTTGCCTTGCATGTTAGCTTTAGCATTATGTGTTAGTTATCTTTTGGCTGCAGGTTGATGTAGTGGTTACAACAACTGGTGGCATCGAAGAAGATCTTATAAAATGCCTTGCACCCACATATAAAGGTGACTTTACTCTGCCTGGAGCCTATTTACGCTCAAAAGGACTGAACCGCATTGGTAACTTGTTGGTTCCTAATGACAACGACTGCAAATTCGAGGACTGGATAATTCCCATTTTTGACCAGATGTTGAAGGAACAGATCAAAGAGGTATGTATTCCTTTTATCCTGTTGTACTACATATCTAGGATTGCAAATTTGAACTTGTTCAATAGTAGTGATTTTTTAACCGTCTACTGAGCTTGTTTGTTGTAGACTGTTAATATATCTGTCTCTAAACCCATCTATTTGAATCTGGACTATTGGATTTTCTTCAAATATGTTATAGTCATAAAGTTTTTTACGAATTAGATTCTAATACCTGATAAGTAATTCAAAAAACATCCTATAGCATAGGTTGTACTCCATTGGCAATCAGGCATTGAAAAAACAGTGTCAAGAATATTGAAATGCTTGTTGTTTTGTGGATCATTACAAATTATGTAGGATTTTATTATTTTGCTCAGACAACCCCCCCCCCCCCCCCCCCAAAAAAAAAAAAAAAAAGAAAAAGAAAAAAAGAAGTGATCGGGTTTTTATTTTCTAATTTATGAGTGCTGATACATGTCTTAGGTTTTGGTCTTTCAGCCCGTGTATGCTCTGTACAATGCATTGATGAACTTTGAAGAGGAAATATCATTTTCAATATGTATTTTCTTCTCTTCTTGCCCCATTGATGGAAAATCCTTTCTGAAACCCACTCTCTTGTTAATTATACACTGCTCTTTGTGAATGCTATCAGAGATTCCTCAACCTTTTTGTTTTTGGTTTCATAGAATGTACTGTGGATGCCATCTAGGGTGATTGCTCGCTTGGGAAAAGAAATTAATAACAAGAATTCATACCTCTACTGGGCGTACAAGGCAAGTGCTCATAGTTTAATATTTTGGAAGCAGGCCTTCTTTTTTCCCCATCTTAGCGTGCTGTTTAACGGTTGCTTATTTTTCAATTCTTTTTTCATTTTTATGTTCAACATTATTTAATATTTTGCTTTCTTCACGTGTAAAAATGATGCTATTTAGTTAGCAGCTTCATTGCTAGTTTGGGAATCTAATATTATTAGGTAACTCTACTAATAATGATGCGGAACAAAAATGCTTGGGAAGAAAGTTTGAAGAAAGAGAATAAGAAGAGCAGGAGAAACCGAGAAGAGAGGAGAAAAGAAGCCAAAGAGAAGGAAAAAGAAGCTAGGGAAAGAGAAAAGAGGGGAGAAAGAAGACAAGAGGGAGACGATAACAGTCGTTCAATTTTCTCAATTTATCATAAACTGCTGAATGCAATAGAAAATTAGGTTTAAATAGACTTGGAATTATACCCCAACCCTAACCCTAGTCGTACTTGGGCTAATGGCCTGCTAAAAGTAACGTAAAGCTCAAAATAAAATAAAAAACAAGTCTGAAAAATAAATAATAAAACAAAAATGCAAACTAATAAAAAGCTCAATAATTCTTCAGCCCTCAATCAACCAACTGCAAGGTCATGGGCTGGGCATCCCCTGATGTTGACGTTCATAGCCACGTGATACGTGGCTTGTGTTTGGTGTCCCCCTCAAATAACACCTATGATTCCAACCTCCCAAGTAAAAATAGTTGTTTCTTAGATTTTCCCAGTACCATATGTAGTAAGTTTGTAAGAGATTTGATTTTCTTTGTTGTCTTTCCCAGAACAACATTCCGGTTTACTGTCCGGGCCTAATAGATGGCTCACTAGGGGACATGTTGTACTTCCATTCCTTCCACAACCCAGGTTTGATCATCGACATAGTGCAAGGTGTGCACATCCTTCTCCAACGCTCTTGCATGCTTGTACTTAACAAGTTGAGAAATGAAACTGCAATAGTTAGCTCTTTGAACAGACATTAGAGCCATGAATGTTGAAGCTGTCCATGCAAGCCCTAAGAAGACTGGTATTATAATTCTTGGAGGGGGGCTTCCCAAGCATCACATTTGCAATGCCAATATGATGCGTAATGGTGCAGATTATGCGCTGTTCATCAATACTGCACAAGAGTTTGACGGGAGTGACTGAGGAGCTCGCCCTGATGAGGCTTTATCATGGGGAAAAATACGAGGTTCTGCTAAGACTGTTAAGGTATATCTCGTTTTTGTCTCATCTTTGTTTTGCTTCTTACCTCTAAGCTATTCTTCTCACTTGTATTATAATTTTTTTTAACAAACAGAAAACTTTAGGCTTTAGCCTTTTGTTCACTTTCCTTTTATGAATAAGCTTTGTTTTCTTCATCTCAGTTATTTGCTTATCTATTTGAAGTGCTACTAAATATGATTCGGATTGTTCCCCTTTTGATTGAACTGGTCAGGTACATTGCGATGCAACCATTGCTTTCCCTCTACTGGTTGCTGAAACATTCGCCTCAAAGGAGAAAGAATTCCATCAGGACTAAAGCTCGATATTACTTTTGGCCAAGTGCAGATTCATTTAATCGTACAATTACCGAACCCCTTTTCTTTTTCTTTTTCTCAATTATTCAATGCCGGGAAAAGGGGAGCTAAATTACTGAACTGGGATGGGAGGTGAACTTGGAGATGCTAGGATATGCAGGGAGGGAGCTTGTTTGCAACAATTATAGTCATGTTTGGCTTTTTTTGCACCAGAAAATTGGGCCTATTTCCTCAATATGACACTCCTTTGCACCATTTAACTGATACATTAGATTACCATAATTTCTTCTGTGCAATCAAAGATTAGAGTGGCAATGCCACTTTTGGAAGACATTGATCTTCTGCAGGTGGGAAAACAACAATAAATTGATCAATTTTTGTAAGGGTAAGCTTTATTTGTCTTCCTGTAATGAGGTTTAATTAGGATTAAACTTCTTTCTGGTTAGGATTAAATTGAAGCATTTTAATAAATAAATTAAATTTTACCAAATTATCATTTATGTTGGACTCTGGTTGGATTTGATAATTTAGAAAGCCTTGTTACAAAGGCATCTTAATATAGCCATGGTGGTGGCAGACTGGCAGGTGGTGGGTTTGAGGGGAAAAATGTAGTGTTTACTGTTCCTTTTTCCATGTTGGATGAGAATGTTGAAAAAATTTCTACCTGATTTAGCAATAAGACCATGAGAGGGGATTTTCTCTGTAATATTTGATTTTCATAGCAACAACGATGGAGCCACAATAAGGCTTCTCAATGGCTAAAATCATGGGATCAGCTTCCATATTGCTTAAGAGCATTTTTAGTAAACTCATCAAAATAGTTGAGCATTCGAAGTAAGCTCATCAAATAAGATTTTTCGCCAAATTCTGAGAGTTTTCTCAAAATCATGTCTGCATCAAGCTCACTACTGCTATAGTGATTTATATGATTGTCAGAATCACTCGTCTATCCAGCAAAGCCAATTTTCTCTCGCCACTTCTTCTTTTTCACTTGTATATTCATCTTCACGCGTACCAAAAGATTGTTGGCTGCTTTGCGTCTCAGCCCCAGCTCCTTCGCGCCTCAGGTTTTGTGTCTTGCAAACTGCTTCTATTCTCAAGTTTTGCTTCTAATCTCAATCTTTTGGGTTTAGGGATTTTGTTTCACTTCTGAAATGTTGTTGAAGTAATTTTGGGGATTTTGTTGATCTGAGTTTGTCATCTGCACTAAATTTTAGGGATTTTGGTGATTTGGGTTTGTCTTTAGTTTTGTTCCGGTATTTCTACAAAAACATATGATTGTCGGTTTTAGATTTCATTTATTCCTCCTCATGACAGTTGAATTCAACCGACTAAAACAAATAAAAAAGAATATTTAATTAAAGTAGATAAATATTTAGAAAATTTGATTTTTAGAGTTTTTGAAAAATAGCTAGATAAAATAACAAAAGTGAATTTCCTGGCTAAAATTTGCTTAAACTTTGATTAGTTTACTACGTATGCTCTTAAAATGCTATTTTGGAGAGCCAATTTGATAAAATAGCTCAAATGTGTTTCCAGCATCCTTACCAATTTGGTGAGTGAACAATACTCACCAACAATAGTTTGCACTGAACTTTACCATTAGTGTTTTCTAGAGAGAGAAGCTCTCAACTTCTTAGAGAGAGAGAGAGAGAGAGGTTTCCTTTAGAGATCTGCTTGCCGGGGGAGAGAGGTCTCACGCCTCTCTCCTCTTGGTCTTTCACTCTCCAAGCTCCTAAGCTTGGAGATTTTGTCCCTCTTTGGCTTTACCAATGGAGGATGTTTTTTGTCCTTACCACTAGGGTAGGGTGTTTTGTTCCACCCAGACTAGTTTCGGTGGTGGCTGGTGATCACCTGATCCTTTGGGGTTGTGGAATGTTTATTTTGTTTTCTGTTTTTGTGTTCTTTGTTTGTTTTTTCTTTTCTCCGGCAGGAAATCTCCAGTGGCTTTGTTAGTTTTGGAACCGATTGTTCTTCAAGTCCCCAGTGTATTTCGCCTTATCTGGCAGTGCTTAGTAAAGTTTTATTTATGAGCCAGATCTATGCGTTTTCATCGGAGATCTCTCGTCACGCGCTGCCTAGCTATCTTTGCCACCGCATTCCGGTTCGACTGTCTCAAGCTGTGGTTGTGTTGCTATTCCCTGACCAGCGCGTGGCCTGCACGTGTCGGGGAACTTGCTTCCCGGATCAGCTTGTGAGGGTTATGCGTTGCTTCTCAGGCCTGGTTTGTGGCTATTGGTGGTGGTTGGGTGCTGCTGGTAGTCTTGGGAGGTGGCGCGTGCATTTGCACGCGCCGACTCAGGTGATGGTTGGCTCTTTTTCCGGCGATGGCAGTGGATGTGTTTCTGTTTGGTTTTTGCATATTCTTTATTTTCAGTGTATCATTGCAATGGAATGATTTTGTATGGGCTTTTAGGTGGCTTTTTAGCTAGACCAGACCTCTTATCTTTATATGGGTTGTGCTTTATTGTTTTTGGAATGCCCAAATTTAAGTTTATGTCTTATTAGTTTATTGTATTTGATAGCTGCTTCAAGTCAAGTTTTATCCTGACTTAGTAGGTGGAGATTCTTTATCTTTGGTCACTGTGATGACCTTTGGGCTATGCTTTTGCCTTCAGGTGATAGATTCGTCTTCTGTTTTTAATCTTATATTTGTGATGTCATTTGAATCATTGTAATCCCCTTTTGGGGCTGTTATCTTCTAATGAAGGTTATGTTAAAAAAAAAAAAAACAATAGTTTGCACCGTTTAGTATTTACTCACCAAAACAATAAAAAAACTATTAAAATTTTCTCTTTTTTTTTTTAATTTTTTTTTTTATTTCTCTCTCTTATGGTTCACATACAATCTAACCTTTCTTCTGAAAAATGTTATTTAAATGTAATAATATTGTAGATAATTAAAATGGTAAGACTGCTAAATGTGGTTTAAAAATATGGATGGCTAAAATAAATAAAAGTGTTTTTTTTAACTATTTTAGCTAGTAAAATTTGATGAGACTACTTGAAATGCTATAAAAAGATCTTTCCAAATAATGAAAGATGATAAGACATGCCTAGAAAAGAATAAAAAAAATAAAAACGTGTGAAGACGTAATTTGTGAAGATATATTTTCAGCAAGAGAATAACTGATGGTATCACCAACATGTATTAATTTAATCCAAATTACATACATATATTTTGAAAATAGAGAGCCCAAGTGTAATTGACCTAATAATAGAAGGTAAACTATAATTTCTCCTAACAAAAATTTGGCATAAGGACTTCCGAGTAGAAATCCTGAATGCTACTTAAGGTACTACAGCTTTTATTAAAAGTCCTTTACAAATTGATGTGGTAGTCCGCGTAATACTTACAACTTCAGCTATTAAAACGTGAATTGTCATTTGGCAGTCAACATTGCACTTACTACATTTGCAACTGACGTAAAAATTTACATGGTACTTATCATGACAATCACTAAAAAGTAGATTGCCTCGTGAATTTGCAAGAAGTTATAGTAAAAACTGTAATACTTCAAAAAGTAGATTGCCTCGTGAATTTGCAAGAAGTTATAGTAAAAACTGTAATACTCCGGTGTACTTGAAAAGAGGGATGAGGAAGACAATATTAGACATTTCAAATTCATTAAAAGAAAAAAAAACTACTTGGGCTGTTGAGGCTTGAGAAGAACAAAGAAGCGAATGGTGTGGGCTGTTTTCAGCTCAGAATGCTGTTTTCTGATAATAAAAGTTAAAACACAGAAAACCGCCCGCAGTGGACTGGTGAAGCCATCTGTTTTTCAGCAACCTCAGTTTCTCTGATTTCAAAATCACAAATAGTTGTTCATATGTAGTTGAGGTGAATTGTACATTGAAGCTCTATATGTATATGATAAGGGGAGTATTACTCACAAAATATATGATAAGGCAAGTAAATTAAAGAGAGGTTACAAGCACTGTTCAGTAGAGCCGCTTGCAGATGGTGATACCATCACCTATTGAAGCATGTGAAATTTGGACGCGGGGATCAGCTACAAGTAATTTGTTAAACTCAATTGTAAACTGCCTGCCCTGTTTCAAGAACTCTGGAACCAACTCATCAGGCATTGCAACTGTTCCTCCCCACAGCGTGTTATCATAGACAACCACCCCACCCACCTTTAACAGTTTCATCAACCGCTCATGGTAGCTCCAATAATTAACCTTGTCCGCATCGATGAAAGCAAATTCAAAACTCCCTTCATTTTCATGCTGCAATAACAACCCCCCACTCCCAGAGAAAAAGGAGAGAGAAAAACAGTAAGACCTTATTGTGGAAAGTAAACTCAAGATGAGCTGAACAGAAGTGTAAAAAGAGAGGAGATAGAAAAATGAGATCATATTGTGGCAAGCATGAAAGAATGTTAAAAATTAAGAGAAAGCTCATCCTTACAGTTTGTAAAAGCTGATCAAGGACTGGTAAAGCCTCAGACTGAATGAAATTAATTTTATCTGCAACACCGGCTTTCTTAATTATCGGCAACCCAATCTCAAATGTCTCCTGATTTATATCTATGGCTGTAATCTGCAGTGATGTACTGCAATTCATAAGTAGTCTAATGGATAAGTATAAGATACTCGCTGAAAATTATCAATTACAGACCTTGCCATCCTCTGGAATTGTAAGAGCAGTGAGGAGAAGAGAGTATCCTGTGAAAACTCCAACTTCAATAGTCTTTTTTGGATTTACTAGCTTCAACAGCATGGCAATCAACTGGGCTGCATCTGGTGCAGTAGCCATCCTAGCACTGGAAAATGACAAGCTAATTATCTTTCTTGAAACTTAGTGATAAAAATACTAGAAAGTCTTTACTAACTGATTTTAAAGGCGTACTAGGGAATTATTGCTATAAACAAGTTCAGTGCCTACCATTAAACCAGTAAGATGATTTAGCTGTACGTACGCCATTCATTGTTTCATGCACCATTTCTTAAGGGAGTATTTGAAGGAAATTTTTTCAACCCAGTCTATTAACTTGAAATCTATCCTTAAAACATATGATTCTCACATGCTCTAAGGACATATGTTAGTTTGGAGGAAAACGTTGTCTTGAAAATAGTTCAATAATTTACATGCATCCATCTATAACTAAAGTCAATAACAATCAACATCAAACCATTCCAACTTTTTTCACTTTTTATATCACATTAATAATTTTTTATTACTATTCAAATAAAAAAATTCACTACAATACAAAACTTTTTCGCTTTTCTATACAAATTCTTTTTACTTTATATTACATCATCACTTTTTACTAATTCTAAAACTAACCCACTACTCTGTTCTGTACAAGCATTTCCCAAACATACCCATGAACTTCTATCAGCATCATCATGTTTGTGGTTTTGCTCTATTAAAGAAATATTCAGAAATTTACTAGTAAAAAAAAAAAAAAATTTCAGAAATTTCATTTCATGCTGGGTTTCTAAACAACTAGTAGATTACTTCGACAAAAGTCAATGTACCAAAAAGGGTCAACAACTATAGTAGGAGAAAGTTAGAAATGAACAATTACCGTGGGTGGCCAGCAGTGATATGCCTTAACTCCTTCAGAAGTTCTGGTTCACGTGGGTACACACTAGTCTCCAGGATATACTGTGACATCATTGAAGAATAAGATTGATAATTTAAACAGCAAAAGCAGAAGAATAATAAGGAGAATGGTACAATACCTGGTACAAATCATCACTCTGCAGTAAACTCTTAGAACGAGAAGATATGAATTTCAAATTTTGCTCCATTGTGCTAAGTCCTGTTTTGGGAACCATGGGCAGAAATGTCAAGTCATTTTTCATGCATGGAAATAAGCTCTATTTTGGCAACCCAAAACAGAGGAACAAAGGAGTCATGCCATTTATGATTGTTTTTCCATTTTATTTGTTATTTTCCTTTTGAAACCATATTTTAGTATCCTAAACAGCACCTAGAGGGGAGTGAAATGTGAATAGATGTTTTCCAACAAATACAACAAATTAAAAAATATGGCAACCACACGACAATCATCAAAATAAGCAAAGTAATAAAACTATCAAACATAACAATTTGGTGACAAAGTGAAAATTCTTTGAAGAATTACTCAAGGTAACAACTCCAGGGCAGCCAAACCCAGGAAACTCATCAAGACATCAACTATAGAAGAATTAAATTACACAGTTTAAATTAAAAATAAAAAAAACCAACCTTTGTAACTAAACCTGATGTGCACCCCAAAAATTGACCCGCTTGTCTTATACTATAGTAACTCCCGAACCTTTGGCCAATTCTTCAATCGAGTCTCCTCTTGTAATCTTGGAACTCTGGTGGTTGAAGGCTTTTGTGGAATTTTTGTGTGGTTTAACAAAACTCTAAGAGAGGTATTAAGTCAAGGCTCAAAACAAAATTATCTTTTAGCTCAAAAAACAATAGTCTCTAGGTCTCTTAGGAAAATCGTGCATTGAAGTCCTTATATAGAGCCAAGGGATAAACACAGTGTTTTAATACGATTAAAACACTGAAAAAACTATTTTCAAAGGCGGCGTCCAGACGTGTAAGGTGATCGCGTTCGGACTAGAATAGGGTTTCACAGCTTTCTTCTGGCGCTGTCCAAACTAGCACGGACCAGGCTAGCGAACGACCTTCTCAAGACCTTTTGTGATCTTCATCTCGTCCAGACCATCATCAAACGAATCCATCGAACGAGTGCCTCGGGACCTCTTCAATGAACAGCTTCAAGCTACCTCGTCCGAACCTATTCCAAAGAAGGTACCATTTGTCTCGGAAATCCTTTTTGTAGAGTTTTGAAGTGTCTCGTCCGGACCACCATCGACCGAGCTTCTCAGAGGCTCTTCAAAAGTCACTCGTCCGGACCACTATTGACCGAGGCTCTAAACGAGATTCTTGATTCTTCAAAAATAATCAACCTCTTGATTTCTAGCCTAAGTACCAACTTAACCTAACTAAATTTTGACTTGCATCAAATTGTTTTGGACACTGAATTGGCCAGCATAAAACCTAACACGACTCACTCCCGTTGAAGCCGCAAAGCGTCGTCGCAACTCGCTAGCAATTGTGTTACAACTGCGATGAGCACTGGGTCACAGGGCATCAATGCAAGCAAAAATATCTGTTTCTCATCAAATGAGACGATATGGATGAAGGCACGGGTGAGACATAAGTGGAGCTTCATGATAACTTTCCAGATCTCCAACCTTGCAGACAAGGTTGATCTTAAGGAGGCGGGGATGTTAAGTCCTGTTTTGGCAACCATGGGCAGGAATGTTAAGTCATATTTCATGGATGGAAATAAGCTCTATTTTGGCAACCCAAAACAGAGGACAAAAGGAACCATGTTTTTTTTTATTGTTTTTCCATTTTCTTTGTTATTTTTCTTTTGAAACCATATTCTGGTATCCTAAAATAAAACATTGACTAGCAGAGAGTTTCCTTGTTGGAAAAACTCCATGCTAATATTTATGCAATGAGCTTAGGAGGAAGAAAGTCATGCAAAAATAACCAACTATTATTCTTGTCACTCGGAAGAATTTCTTTGGAATTCTTTCTTGAACTTTAATATAGTTTCGTTCTTAACACATTGCTTCCAATAAAGGTCTAGCGTAATGAGAAAGAATCACTATAAGAATGATATTATTCGCGAAGGGTAGGGATATAATTTACAGGCTAGTATGGTATATAAAAAAATTAACAGAACTGCATAAATATACTAAGCATCCCCCCCCCCCCGAACAAAAAAGAAAAGAAAAAGAGGAGCCTTTTTAACCCACATAAAAGGCTAAAGAAAATACATATATGATACCTTTGCAAATTTACACTATGTTTGGTTTGCAACTAGAGAAAATGAAATAATTTACAATGAAATAATGGAGAATTTTGAATTTTTTTTTTTTGGTTGTTTGGTTAGTAAATGAAAAAGGAGAAGAAAAGAACAGAACGATGGAAGAGAAAATAATAACAAATTTTCCTCCTCAGTCCAACTAAAATTTTCTCAGTAAGATTTAGAGAGAAAGTTCGTAATAAGAACAAAAGTTACAAATTAAAAATATATTTTCTTCTTTTTATTTTCTTTCCATTTGATAATTTATTTAATACTCTAACATCATCAATTCAATTTTGTGAACCAAAATGGGGCCATTCTTCTTTCAATATTTTCAATTGCAAAACCTCAAGTCATAATTTGCTCAGATTTCTCATGAATCCATCACTTTTTTCACTCAACAGTCTCGGTATCTTACATGGACCAAAGGAGCCCAACAAAAGCAAAGCAAAAAATCAGAGGGTATTAGTCAAAACTCAATGTTATGCCAACATAACAGGAAAGAAAGCATAGATGGCCATGGCCACCTTTAAGATAGAGAGAGATTGGATTATCCATATCAAACGTACAATATAAAAAAACTTAGAAAATAATAACACCCATCTAAATTTTTTTTTTTTTTAAAAAAAAAAATTGAAAATTTATAGTTCTACATGAAGTGAATGCCTGCCAAGATTCTATGTAGAGCGTACCAATGGATTTTGGTGAGAGGAGATGGTTGAATCAGAACCTTGAAGGCTGAAGTTGAATAGACGTTCCACCCACGGGGCTACTGTCTTCAACCTAACGAATTGGGATGGATCGACCGGTGACCGATGACAAGAGCACGATTTGTTTTTTAATACCGAAAGCCTAAAGGCTGTAGGCTTCAAAATTAGGGAAAAATTGTATTTTTGGTATACGTGGTATGTCTAGACTCTAAATTACAAATTGCTTTTGCTTAAAAAACATTGTCCAACAAGTGTACAACAGTAAGACATAATGGAGTGGGGCTCAATGTGTAGGCTCCACTTCATTGTGTCTTGCTGTTGTGCACTGTGAGTATTTATATCATTTTTCCTTAAAAAAAATAGGTTAAATATTTCATTAGTATATGAGTTTTAAGTATTTTTAAATTTAGTATCTGAGTTTTCATTTGTATTCTATATATGTGGTACCTGAGTTAAGGGTAAAAACCCATTTAGTACCTCTATTAGATTTTCCATCTAAATTTTAACAGCTCCCCACGTGTCAACTACACTAAATAAGAAAATAAAAGAAAAATCTTTAAAAAATAATTTTTAAAAAAAAAGAAAAAAAAAAAGAGGTGCCACATGTCAACCTCAACAGTTGACACGTGGCGAGCCGTTAAAATTTGGACGGAAAATCTAACAGAGGTACCAAATGAGTTTTTTCGCCTAACTCAGGTATCACCTATGATACAAATGAAAACTCAGGTACTAAATTTAAAAACGCTTAAAACTCAGGTACTAATAGGGTATTTAACCTTAAAAAATTGACAAATTATATTAGGCACGTCAACGCAAATAAGATGGCGATACATGTCGATCATAATAAAAAAAATAAAAAATATTAAAAATATAAACAAATAATACTTAAAAAAAAAATTGAAAAGAAGAAAATGAGTGGCTGCCCAATCTTTTGTGGGTGTCCTTCGAGGCATCTAGGGGTGGCCTTCGAGCCACCCCTGGCCCCTGGGGTAGGGCTGACAAATCGGGTTCACGTCTCGGATTTGGGTCAATCTGTTTGACTCGCCACTCCGTTAAGGGTCAATCTTAACACGACCCGTTTAACTAAAAGGATCAGACCCTTCGATCCTAACACAACCCACTTAAATAACGGGTTAACACGACACAATCCATTTGACTTATTATATAATAAAGTCTATAAAAATAAAAATAAAAACACAAATATAAACTAAAAATAATCATATTGTTTGAATAATCATATTACTCCACAATTGAAAGTATGAAACGTTGAATTATTTTATTGTTTACTTGTTTTGGTCTAACTTCAAGTTTGAAAACTTGAAGAAAAAAAAAGGGTTAAATATATTTTAGCCCTCCAAACTACCACAATTTCTTTGGATGACCCCTCAAACTACCAATGCTTAGATTCTGGCCCCCCAAACTACTACTTTCTGATTCTTTAGCCCCATCCGTCCATTTATGTCGTCAATTCTAAACAAAAATTCAAAAATACCCCTCCTCAACTTTGAAATTCTCACGGTTAAGGGAGGGGTATTTTAGGGTCTTTTGCCAATTTCTGTTAGAATTGATGGTATAAATAGACGGATGGGGCCAAAAAATCAGAAAGTGGTAGTTTGGGGGGCCAAAATTTAAGCATTGGTAGTTTGGAGGGCTAAAATGTATTTAACCCAAAAAAAAAACTCAGCTAATTTTTTGTTAGTCTTTTCCTTTTGGTTCAAGTTCTAACTCAATAAAATAAACAAACTTGTTTTGTCTTTTGTGAGATTTTTTAAGTTTAGTCTTTACTCTTTAGACAATGAGAAAAATATAGAGGTAACATGATTGTTTAGGTTTACTTTTTAACAATAAAAAAAAAAAAAAAAAAAAAGAAAGGTTTAAGTATACGGGTCTAACGGGTCAACCCTGTCAAAAATTGACAGCCCTACCTGAAGGTGGCCGCACACCACCCCTAGGTGCCTTTGGGGATGGCCGTGCGCCACCCCCAAAGGCTTAATTTTTTTTTTTAAAAAAAGAAAATAAAAATAAAAAAATTGAAAAGAAAAAAGGAGTGGCTGTCGGTTGGGCAGCCACCCCTAGATGTCTTTGGGGGTTGCCATACGCCACCCTAGATGCCTTTGGAGATGGTCGCGTGCCACCCCCGGCCACCTTTGGAGGCAGTTGCCCATTTTCTATTTTAATATTTTTTTAAAAAATATGTTTTATTTATTTATATTTTTAATATATTTATTTATTTATTTTTTATGATGATCGACATGTGTCGCCATCTTGTTGACGCTAACGTGGTGCCTAACGAAATCTGTCAAAATTCTTAACGGAATTGACTCTAGGGAGCGATTTGTAAATTAAGTCAACCACATAGATCTCTGAATTAATTTTGATACCAGAGGAGAGGGAGCGATTTGTAATTTATGCAACCACAAGAACCAATTGTGCTATTTTCTCAAAAATAAAAAACAGCTAATACTGTTTTCCACGCGCTTGGTTGGCGAGTTCTACTGAGTAATTTTAGAGATCACTCTTTTGTCACTCTTGTAACCCTCCAAGAATAATGTGACTTTTAAAATTACGACTTGATAAAAATTCAATAGTGATCAATCACAAGCTTTATGGTAATTTTAAAAGTTACATCATTTTTGAAAGAATATAAAAGTGACAAAAAAGTGACTTCTAGCATTACTCGGGTTCTACTGCTATATACTTTTTGAGTTCAACTCAAGAAATAATAAGCACTCACATCTCCAACAAATATTTAGCTAGAATATATATATATATATATATATATATATATATATATATATATATATATATATATATATATATATATATATATATATACATATTTATAATTTAGCTATTAATTTTTAAAATTACTTACATCTGTCATAGCATTTTTGCTATTCCCTTTCACTTTTTCATTTAAAATATTATTTCTTTCTTGGACATAAATTTCTTATAAACCGATTTATAGGAAATTTCCTACAACCCACATATAAGATTGACATGTGTCCCTTGACATGTGAGAAGCACACGTTATTTAAATAGCATGTGCTTCTTACATGCTTTTTTAATAGCATTAATAAAAAAAACATATGATTCTCACATGTCTAGAAAAATGAAAATTTTTTTAAAAAAAGAGAGAAAAGAAAAACACACACAAAACTAACCATCCATTTATTTTTTTTTCCCAAAAAATGCTAAATACTATTATTCTATTCAACTTTCATTCAACAATAACCAACATTTTTATCAATCATTTTTAACAAAAACGAAAAGAAAAGAAAAGAAAATATCTAATTATTGATTGGAACGGTCACATCAGCATTATTAGATGAAAATTGGATAGAATTATGGTATTTAGCATTTCTCACTTTTTCCAATTACTTTCCCATAAATTTCTTTTTCCAATTATTGATTGGAACGGTCACATCAGCATTATTAGATGAAAATTAGATAGAATTATAGTATTTAGCATTTCTCACTTTTTCCAATTACTTTCCCATAAATTTCTCTTGCAAATGGATAGAAATCTCCCATCGATTTTGTTGCCTAAATTATCAGAATTTAGGCAATAAATGTGAGAGAATCCTTATAGAGTCTACTTGCCCAAATAAATTTTGGGTTGCCCGCCCACTTGATTAGGCAAGTGAACTCCATAAAGACTCTTTCACATTTGTTGCCCAACAATTCAAGCAGCAAATTGTGAGGAATTCAGATCCCTTGCAAATCGGTAGCTGCCACTCTCTTTAAGGGATTGAGATGCCTGTGTAAATTGTAAAAGAAATGATTCATGAACTACCAAAACACATCTACACAGCTAGGGTAAAGTGGTTTTTATTATTTTTTGTTTTTTGGGACTAAAACTGGTTGGAGGGGATTGAAATTTTCATTTCCCCTCCAACGCATCTCTCTCTCTCTCTCTCTCTCTCTCTCTCTCTCTCTCTCTCTCTCTCTCTCTCTCTCTCTCTCTCTCTCTCTCTCTCTCTCTCTCTCTCTCTCTCTCCAACTTTCGTATGAAACAGCCGCCGCCGCCGCTGCTCATTTGTTTCGCCGATCGTCCCCTTCCCAGTGCCGCTTCACCGGCGTTCGATCTCCTTCGTTTGAAACCGCCGCCCTCTCTCTCTCTCTCCCGCTCGCTTGCTCACCGGTTGTGACCGTCGCTCTCGGTGGATATAGATATTGACTCGTTCACCTAGCGTATGAGATGTTATGATTGGAGCCATCGCGACAGTCATAAGTCACGGACTCAGGGGTAGTTCGCATTTTAAGTATTTTATTTATGACTTGTGTCCTACGTGACACATGTATTTATTGAGCCTGTATTTTAGTACGTAATTAGTGTAATATGTTTTATAAGCCTTAAATAGATAAACTTGTAAATGACTCTTGTTGTTGTAATTAACTGTTATGTATTAGATGTATTTCCGCTTATGATATGTGTTCTACTGCACATTGATATTTATATTCCGCTGTATTAAATGTAACTCTGAATATCAGGTACATGTTATGGAACGCGTACGTTATGTTGGCTGAGCGACAAGTAGTCGTGCCACTATGAAAATCCATTTATGTAAGGTTTTTTTTTTTAAAAAAAAATAGGTCGTCACAATAACTTTATCTCAACATACATATATCTAAAGATAATCATGTAGATAAAAGTGATAAGAGATAACATTATTAAGATTTGTATTTGGTTTTAACTTCTTCTTCGTATGATGTACATACGTTTCTCTTGATATAAACAGTTAGGAAAATATCTATTCAAATACATAGTATGATAATGCTTATTTGAATCTCCAAAAACATGCATATTTAAGCTATTATCACAACCCCCAACCAGCTTATTGCTAGTCTCTGGCAATTCAAGCGATTTAAAACACAAATGAAAAGAACAAAGACTCAAGAAAAGAAAAAACTTTTTTTTTTTTAAATGTCGAAAAACAACTAAAATAAAAGTACTAATTACACCACTTTTCACTGGCATTCTCGATTGCATCTAGCGGATGCAACAAGTCTTTAAAACCCTAGGTGTCCTTAGTGGACGAGTTATAGTCTCGTGAGGGCTTACTAGAAGCGATACCCACAAACGATATGTTATTTCCAACAACTTGCTCAATCTTGACTTCAAATTAAACAAAAGCCAAACTATGTTATCAGTGAGAGTGAAGTATCACAAACAATATCGTTCTTATTCATTGACAAGCTTAGAATAACAAACACCATTTTCACAAGTATAAAACATCCAAAATAGGTCACATTACCTATAATTGACAAGTGAAAATTTGATGCATCACTTATCCATTTTATAGTTAGGATTTAAAGTTGATGCATTTAATAGTGTATATAATTTCATATTATTTAATTTTTTTAAAAAAACGTGCTACATTGACTTAATATACATCATTAAATGCACAAACTTCAAATCAGGACCTTAATATCCATTTTATTTAATGAAATTGAGGGATCTTAATCTATTTTCTTTGAAAGCTGCTACAGGTACAAAGAGAAGCTTACCAACAAATTTACAAACTAACGTGGAGCTTTATATGAGGCTCCACGTCAGTTTAATGTAAAAATAGTCAAAAAAAATAAAATTAAATACATAAGACAAAAACACCCTTCTTATTCCGGTTGAATCCAGACACCGCTAGAAGTCCAACACACCGGCCAACCATGACCCCAACCAGCCTTGTGGAAGTCCGACTACTAGAAACGGCCGGCGAGGACCAAGTAAGGGAACAGCGGCGACAGGGGTGAGTTTCCGGCCGGATCTGGGTTTGGGAATGGACGATCGGCCGAATCTGGGTTCGAGAAGGCCGGATCTCTGGCCGCCAGCGAGATCTGGCGAGCGTGGGCATCCCGACAAGAGATCCGGCCGGATCTCAGATCTGGCCGATCGTGAGTTTCGGCTGTATCTCAGATCTGGCCAGATTTCTCAAACCCACATCGGTCGAGCGTGAGTTTCCGACCAGATCCAGTTGAGAGGGGAGAGAGAGAGTGCTGGAGAGAGGGAGAATGGCCGGCAAGAGGGGAGAGTGGGGGAGAGATTTTGGATTGGTGAAGGGAAGGGCATTTTCGTATTTGTATAAAATGTCATGTCAATTTGTAAACCTCCCTTTGTAAAAATGTAAGTACCTCTAGCATTTTCTATTTTCTTTTGAGTTTATTGTTGGGAAGCCCAATTCCTTTTGATTTTTTATTCCCATGTGATCCTTTTCCCCGCATTAAATAAAAAAAAATAAAATTGTGTTAAAGTTGTTGTGGGATCTCAATTATTATCCTAAAGTTGTCATATATTAAAGTTATTGGAAAATCTCAATTATTATCCGAAAGTTGTCATACGTTAAAGTTGTTGGAGAATCTCAATTATTATCCTAAAGTTGTCACGTGTTAAAGTTGTTGGAGAATCTCAATTATTATCCTAAAGTTGTCATGTGTTAAATTTGTTGGAAAATCTCAATTATTATCCTAAAGCTAGAATTATATTTTAAAAAAAATCATTAATTGTTACATGAATATTTTACATGAAGTTGTGACAAAAAAACAAAATTTATTATAATTAGATCTATTATGAGCAAAATTTATTAGTCGATCTTAGTTCCCTTTCTTTTTTTCTTACGGTATAGTATTTGATAACGTTTTTAACAAGTGCTTTCTGTGATTTAGTTTAAAAAGCTTTTTAATTTGATGTAAAGGTGATAAGAGGGAGTTTTATGTTTGCATTGTGTTCTGAGAGAAAGTTGCTTGTTAATATTTTGACTTTTTTGAATAGGAAAAAAAAAGAACGTAGAAAAGTGTTGGCAAACAGACTTGAATCGTCCTCACTATCTTATGTTACAGAATATATTCTTCATATAATTGTGATTGGATATAGTAAGATAATATATGAGATTGATTTGATTACCATTGTAAATATATCAAGGGATAAAAGTAAAATGTAGTCTTTTTGATTTTATCTTGTAAACGTAATTCATAAACCGAACCACGTAAATTTTTTTGTGTCTATTTTATTATTCCGCTTTATTTATTTGTTTTTAACTTTACGTTTTCTTTCATCTTGAAGCCTTGCCTTGCTTAGTCTCTTGCGCTTGGGGTGGCTTGCTCCCAAAGTGTCACGCATGTCAGTTCTGGGAACATTTTTGAAAAATAGCCATTAGGCTTAATTGTAGTTAACCCTAAATATTATTATGATTTTCTAATCACTGGAATTATATTTAAACAACATTTGGACTTGAACTCTGGAACATTGTTGGACTTGAACTAGAACTGAACAACAAATAAAACACCTAACCAATAAGGAAATTAAAGACACTTGATAACAATATACTCCAAACACCCTTAGGTTGCGTTAGGTATGTGGAATAGTTATTCCATAAGAGAAAATGAATAGCTTCTATTGGAGATGGAAGAAAGTGAAATGGAATGGCCATTTCTATGGTCCAAGAGGTAATGACTATTCCAAGTGTTAGGATATATATGTATACTTTAACACCGAGACTATTTTATTGTAACTTCTCCCATTTTTAATAAGACTATTCCTTTTTTTCTAATGAAACGGTCATTATGCGTACCAAACTTATTCTTAATCTTCATACCTCAACGGGTTTTGCATCACATGCTTACAGTACTTATTAATTTCAACTAGATAACAGAAAGCCTTGCAATGTATCACTGCAGGTTTATTTTTGATACTCAGCAAATTCGCTTGCAGATAAGAATGCCGTCACCCACTGAAGCATGAGATATTTCAACGCGAGGGTCAACAGAGATGGAGATGTTGAACTCAATGGTAGACTGCCTCCAGGCCTTTTTCGTTTCTGGAACATCCTCTTCAGGCAACGCAACATATCCTCCCCACAGTGTGTTATCATAGATAACCATCCCACCAACCTTAACCAGCTTCATCATCCTCTCATGGTAATTCCAATAATTACCCTTGTCCGCATCCACAAAACCAAAGTCAAAACTCCCTTCATTCTTTGGCTGCAATCAAATTCTTGTAAAGTGAAAAATAAGAACAAAAACAGGTGAAGCTCAGAAGTAGGAAGAACTGCATGGGTAAAGCTTACTTACGTCTTCCAAAAGTTCATCAAGAACTGGTAAAGCTTGTGACTCAATAAAGTTAATCTTGTGTTCAACGCCAGCTTTCTTTATAATTGGCAAGCCGATCGTCTCATATGTTTTCCGATCGACATCTATGGCTGTGATCTGCATGTAAGATTTTATCTCCATATATGGCCTATATGCCACATAAGGAAGCATTTATTAATCATTTAATAAATGAATAGTATATACGGTATTACGGTTAGATAATTTAATTAATTAAATTACCGTAATGGAATCGATTAATTGATTCAAAATCAATTAATAATATTGTTTCCTTGATGGGAGGAACAATACGGTACTTACCATATTTGAGGGTCCCTGATCTAGCCTATAAATAAACAGCCTGTGTACACCATCAGTACGGCAATACAGTCATAGGCATAGGTTAGAAGATCCCTCAAATAACCTTTTCTTGTTCTTCAGATGGATCGTGGAGACGCTTGAGCAAATATGGCTAGAGGTAAGCTTGAATCCTGTTTTATTCGTTTTCCGCTGCGCATGTTAGTTTAAGTAATATGTTCATTATTTCTAACATGTGGTATCAGAGCATCTTCTATGCTATTTTGCTCAGCATTAAATGTTTTGTTGAATCCAGTAATTTCCTTTGTGAATATAATTTGTTGTTCACGTACAGATTGAATAACATACGGATATTTTTTTATTCATAATATATTATTTGTTTTCTGTGAAACAAACTTCAGAATATGTTTTATTGTTTTAGAGACATTTGGTTTTGAACTGCTATGGGGTATTGGTATGCTCAAGAAAGCCATCAGAGAGAAAGAAACCGTAAAAACCATTTTCAGTGAAAATCACGAGTTTTCGTGAAATATTCAAGAAAGGTCCCGGAAAACCCCACCATCGAGTGGCCGCCGCTCATAGCCGCTTGCAGAAGGCGGCGACCCGTCGTGGCCGACACCGTTCTGTCTAAGGAGAAGCCAAGCGGCCTCTTCCCCTCACCGGGATTGGCGGCCCTTGCGGGCCGCCCGAACCATGGACGCCATCCAGAGACGCCGCTGGCCGTTGGGCATAGCGGCGTCGTTGCCCAAAGAGGAGAGGCCGGTTCAACCGGCCTCTACCCGTCACTAGGACGGGCAGCCTCCAAGGGTCGCCGGTGACAATATCGGCGGCCCGTGGAGTTGGGTGAATGGCGACCCCTTTGGGTCGCCGTGACCTGATAAGCGGCAGCCCTCGTGGCTGCCGCATGAGGAAACAGCGGGATTGGCGGCGAATCATGAGGTAGAAGAAGAATGGGCGGCGGCGGCGGTTAGGGTTTCAGAAAGGGTTTTCGGGTCAACGGGTCGGATTACGGGTAGGGTTTCACACCAATTCGGTTTTCGGGTCATGGGTCATTCGGTTTTGGGCCATTATTAAAAAAAAAATGCTGATCGGGTCGTGACACGGGTCGGGTTTAAAACCCACACGCACAACCCGATATCAAGTGGGCTGACCCGAACGGGTCAGCCCAATCAAGGAACTAACCCATTCGGGTCAGCCCAATCCAAGGGCTGACCCATTAGGTCAGCCCAAGAGACCCTATTCAGTTTAAAAAAAAAAAAAAAAAAAGGGAGCTTTTAATTGGGCTGACCCAATTCAGTTTATTAAAATTGAAGGACCCATTTAAGTGGGTTGACCCGTTTTGGGCCAGCCCTATATAGAGACCCAATCCGATTAGGTGGGTTGACCCAAATGGATCAGCCCAATACAGTAACCCATTTCAGTAACCCATCAAGAATAGTAGGCTCATGTGGGGTTTAGAACTTGGGTTCACCAAGTGTAAAGGGCCTTGGCCACCTACTAAACCATTGGGCCATATTTTTTATTATGTCCTCATATTGCAGTTTTATTCCACTTATTATTTACAGTGCTGTATTTTAAGATTATTGTTTCTTTAATACATATATTGAGGAATATATTTTAATTGTTGAATTTATATTGTTATATATAAATTGTTTGATGCCTAGACCTAAGAATAATCAACAATACCATAAATACTGGTGTGTTTACAGTAATATCTAAGAATGCAATGTCGGGGAAAGTTCTGGCAAGGAAAGTCTTGGGATTTAAGTGTGTCCGGTGTGACCCCCCTCACTTTCCTGGGAGTTCATCTGCTTGCACCTTGGAAAATGCTGTTTACCCCATTTAAGTATTGGTTTGTTATATTCCTGGGCTATTAAGGGGGCATCTATAAAGTTGTTAGATGTTAATGAAGTAGTAATTATCATGATAATTTTGGGAGAGCCACAGCATCCCGGTTTTTAATGATAATTACATCAGGATTACACATAAGAACATCATAAAGAATTTTATTAGATGTTCATAAACTGCAGAGTGATTATTATGATTTTGGGAGAGCCACAGCATCTCGATTTCATATAGAAAAATTAACATCGTCTTGTAATTAATTCATAAATTTAATTACTTATCCCCAAAGGGAATTTTTATTTTTATGACTTAATTAGAATAAGATAACAAATTTAGTATTAAAAGTAAAATTTCTTTCGGTTGCCCAAAGGTACGAAGAATTTTATTTATTAATATTTAAATTTGCTTTAGTCTTATTAATAAAGAGTAAATTTCATGCGTGATGCAACCTTTGCCCAAAGGTAGGTTGAAATTTACTATTTAAATTGGCATTGGCTAATTTAAAATAAAGATGACATCGTCTTGTAGTTAATTCATAAATTTAATTACTTATCCCCAAAGGGAAGTTTTTATTTTTATGACTTAATTAGAATAAGATAACAAATTTAGTATTAAAAGTAAAATTTCTCTCGGTTGCCCAAAGGTACGAAGAATTTTATTTATTAATATTTAAATTTGCTTTAGTCTTATTAATAAAGAGTAAATTTCATGCGTGATGCAACCTTTGCCCACAGGTAGGTTGAAATTTACTATTTAAATTGGCATTGGCTAATTTAAAATAAGGTTAATTCATAGCATTAAAGTATTTATTTTCTTGGTTATTGCAGCTGTTCATATTACTCTACTTTGGTACTTTTATATTCCAATACATTATGGTAATATTTTTCTGACTGGAAAAGGATTAATATGCCTTTTCATTTGAGTGTTTCTAATTCCATTATGAGAATGAAGGATATTGTAGTTTAGCTTAAGTTCCTAAAGATTGAGATTTTTTAAGTCATTATTGGTCTATTTCAATTTTGAATTCTCTCTTCTAAGTGTATAATTTTATCTTGTAACACACGTAAGAATAAATGGTTAGTAAATAAACTTCTAACCATGTGTGTTCAAGGATATGAGAGAATTTATAAAGTGTTAACATGATTACTCATGTCAAGGGAAGGACCAATAAATGCAATCATGTCCAACACTTAAAGCATGAGAATAAAGTGCCAATAAAGTATTATGGCAATCAAGATACTTATTTCTCATGCAATAAGAAAAATTAAGGGCATATAAAGAAAGATTGTATGAAGTATAAGAAATGACTTAAAATAAAGATAATCTCATACATCTAGTACGTCGTGAATCTCTTTTAGTGACTCAATCAAATATATTGTGGATTGATTATGGTTTAACAATCCACATTGTCAACACAAATGCAGAGTCCTTTTTAAAATGGATAACACGTGTTTATAATTTGAGTTTGTTGGGATCTATAGGTTAATTTTAAAATTCAGTTATAATTTTGACCTCAAAAAATGATTTATATTCCATAATCCTTTTGAAATCTATTTTCTAGTTTGGCTTATTAAAAATTTCAATTTTATTTTAAACTTGAAATTTTTCTTATTTTTTGGTGGAATATTGGTTGGGGTTTATTTAAAGTCTATTTAAAATTGACCTACGTCCCAATTTTTGAAACAAAATTATTTGTTTAATTCTGCATAGTGATGTTGACGTAAAGTAGAGTCTTTGAGAATTTAAAATGCTCTGGTTATGGCTTTGGAGATTGAAATATATCTCCATACAGTAAATAAAAGTCGGTAATTTACTGACTTTGGTTCTTGTGTGGGCTGCATAAGGGAAAGCATACCAACAAGACCACTAGAGGTGCCGAAGATAGCATTTTGAGATTCTTGAGATCATGTACATTGAAAGGTGTTGACCTTTTCATACTCACTGCCTGAATGGTCAGAGATATTTTTTATCTCTTTTAGTGATGACCATATAAAGTTTATGTATCTCTATCTTCTAAATATTAAAGCTGAGATATTGAATGCTTTCAATACCTATAAGGAAGAAGAAGAGAAACAATATGAAGATCAAAAGATCTAATGTAGGCATAGAGTATTAAGGTAGGTACACACAAAAGGAAATGATTAGTAATACTAATCTGTTATTACCCTTATAGAGTAAAGCTTTGAAGACCGTTGTGTATATGTTAAACAGGATTCCATCTAAGGTTGTCCATAAGACACCTTTTAAAGCATGAAATAGATGGAAGCTTAGTTTAAATTATTTACACATATGGGGTTGCCTTGCTAAAGAGAGGATTTATAATCCTCGCCTTAGGAAATTAGATTCAAGGACAACCAGCGGATCTTTTATAAGCTATCTAGTAAACTTTAAAGGGTTTTAATGTTTTATTGTCCTTCATATAAGTCTAGAGTTGTTGATTGCAAAATTTCTAGAGGATGCAGAACCTAGTGAGAGTGCTCATTCACACAAATTGAAATTTGAGGAAGCACTAGAGTTGGCCAAATCTCCTCCTCATAGAGGATGATTGATTGTATTCAGGGAAAATCAGATTGATTATCCTGAGCCACAATCATTTCTAGAACAACCAACTCATACAGAACAGGTTCAAAAGTCTATTCTCCCATTGCAAAAAATGCAGAGGAAGTAGAATTAAGAAAATCCTATAGAATAAGGAGATCAACAATTATTAGTGATCATGTTGTATATCTCCCAGAGTCTGATATTAACATTGGACATAAAGATGATCCAAATTTGTTTTCACATGATATGAGTGGAGAAAACTCCACATTGAGATTCAGTGCCATGAAGTAAGAGTTAAATCCATTGCTCAACAGTCTAGCTAGACTCGTAGCCAATGGTTTTACTCATAAGGAAGGCATTGATTATCGTGAAACATTCTCTCCAGTGTCTAAGGATGGTTCATCAAGATGATCATAGCATTAGTAGCTCATTTTTTTATCTAGAGCTACATCAAGTGGATGCGAAAACAACTTTTCTGAATAGGGATCTTAAAGACGAGGTTTACATGAAACAATCAAAAAGTTTTATAAATAACAGTCAGAAAGCTTGCAAATTAAAGAATTCTATTTATGGGCTGTGATAGATCTCTCAATGGTAAGATACTTTTTACAAGGTTATTGTTTGTAGAAAACCTTGTTGATTAGTATATATACCTTAAGGTCAGTGGGAGTACAGTAATCTTTATAGTCCTATATTTGCAAGTGGTGATTTAGGTTTGCTACATAAAGTTCACAAAAACTTTGAAATGAAGGAACCTCTTATGTCTTTTGACATAGAGATTCACAGAGACATAAAGAATATTAACATTGTCTCGGAAGGTCTACATTGAAAAAGTTTTGAAAAAAATTTAGAAACCTTCAGTAGCAATTAAGAGGGACTAATTAAATACAGATTAATGTCCCAAAAGGTATTGGAATAAGGGCAGATGAAAAGTTTTAAGTGTCTGCATTATACATAACCATATGACTGACAATAAATATATTGAGTCAATAAAGTGCTGCAAATAAAGTCTTGCGGTATATGCAAGGAACCAAGAAGTACAACTTAACCTAAGGATACACTTTCCATTTGAAGGTGGTTAGTTGTTCAGAATTGAGTTTTGCTGATTGTGTAGATAGTAAAAAAGTCTACTTTAGGGTATATATCTTTTTATTGAAGGATATATCCTAAAGATGCAGTATGCAGACTATAGTTACTACGTCTACCAAGAAAGCTAAAAGTCTAGCGTGCTATGAATTTAGTACACAGGCATGATGGTTGAGACATTTGTTGAAAGTCTCAATCTTGTCGATTTTTCAGTTAGACCATAAAGATATTCTGCGGTAATTCTACTATAATCTTCTTTTATAAGAATAAAGAGTAGAAGCAGAAGTAAATCGACATTAAGTATCTCAGTACGAGAGATAACATTAAGAGACATAAAGGGTCTATTGAGCATATAAGTACTGAATTAATGATTGCGGATCCCATGACTTACAGTTTACCGGTAAATAAAGAATAAAGTCATGCGGAATATATGAGACTCATTAATTCATTTTTTGCTTGGTTTGTCTCTTTTTGGTCTATAGACATAAAGTTATTATAATAAAGATTTTTTGTGCACATTTTGTTATTTTATCCATGAGGATAAATAAAGTTGGACCCGAATGACTTATAGGAAGTTCATTCATAAAGCTTGATTATCCATAAGGTACTCATGTAATGAGTGTTTTACATCGTGATACATGGAAGGGACGACCTAATTTTATAATGGTTTTACCGCCATGATTCGTGTGAAACATTTCTTATCTGAGTGGGAGGATTCCATAAGTGATTGGCCAAACTAAGGAACCTAATACCATAAAGTCATGTGTCATAAAGGCCAAGTGGGAGAATGTAAGATTTTATCTCCATATATGGCCTATATGCCACATAAGGAAGCATTTATTAATCATTTAATAAATGAATAGTATATACGGTATTACGGTTAGGTAATTTAATTAATTAAATTACCGTAATGGAATCGATTAATTGATTCAAAATCAATTAATAATATTGTTTCCTTGATGGGAGGAACAATACGGTACTTACCATATTTGAGGGTCCCTGATCTAGCCTATAAATAAACAGCCTGTGTACACCATCAGTACGGCAATACAGTCATAGGCATAGGTTAGAAGATCCCTCAAATAACCTTTTCTTGTTCTTCAGATGGATCGTGGAGACGCTTGAGCAAATATGGCTAGAGGTAAGCTTGAATCCTGTTTTATTCGTTTTCCGCTGCGCATGTTAGTTTAAGTAATATGTTCATTATTTCTAACACTGCAAACCTTCGCCATCATCAGGCATGCAGGAACAAAGATATTTTGAGAGACGTACGTATTGATTACTCAATATATAGTTTTGCAAACCTTGCCATCATCAGGAATTGTAAGAGCTGTGAGGAGAAGAGAGTATCCTGTAAAGACCCCAACTTCAATTGTCTTCTTTGCATTTACTAACTTCAAGAGCATGGCCATTAGTTGACCTGCATCTGGTGACGTACCGAAGATTGCTCTGGCCGGAAAAGAAAATGCCCCGTTTGAGAATGCGTTTAAAAAAAAAAAATGACGATTTAAAACGTGAAAAAATTAACGTTTTCAAATTACGGGCAAGGAAGCACCATTATTTTAAACTCACTGTTGTCATTAATTATTATCTAATGTGATGGTTTTGTCATCCCCTTGAGGAAAGTTCTTGGTGAGACATTGATTTACATGTTAATTAGCACAGGATTAGGCTCTTTTACATTACAGCAAAGACACATTATGTGATATTCAATCGTTCAGCAAATTAAAGAAAAGTTACCGCGGATTGTTTGCAGTAGCTTCCCTTAGCTCTTTTAGAGGCTCTGCTTCTCGTGGGTACACACTGGTGGCCAGTATATACTACCAAAACAGTGATATATATTGTATATTCATGTCAAAAGCCAAAAGAAAAAAATTAGCATATAATTAATGGAAGAAAATCTAAAGAAGGTAAGATTGGAAAATACCTCGTATAACTCCTGACTTTGGAGTACAACAGGGTTTGGCAAGAATTCTTTCTGTTTGGTGTTTTCCATTGCTCTGAAATGAAAAAAGTAATATAAAGGGAAATATTCTTTCTCACTCAGATCGTAATATATATATATTAACCTTTCTCACTCAGATCACTTCAAATAAAACCCCACAGAAGGAAAAGAAAATGTCCAAGAGAAACACAGAAAAGCAGATAAAAGGGAAAAACTATGAATTATGATACCGGCTGGGATGAACACAAAGACGGCCAGTTATAGAAGGCGGTGCATGCTAATATGAATTAAGGCATAAATGATCCAAACGTTGTGACAGTGCTTTGACAAGATTTATAGAAAAGTTTCCAAATGTAGACTGAGATGGAGTAGCAAGTTACCTAAGGAACTGATCTGGTTGAGTCCCCTGGCCGGATCTGGTTTCAGCACAAGAAGTCGGTGGCGCACTGCGCACTGCGCACTGAGAAACGAGGAGTCAAGATCGATCCTCTTAATTTATAAGTTCTATTTTAAAGGATTAATCATTCTTGCACAATATTTACATAATTTTTGTACTACTTTTATTATTATTTTTTAATTAATTATTGAATTTTTTTTTTTTCTACAAGTAGGCCCTAAATATTTAATGATTGATCTTAAAAAAAAAGTTATTAGAATTATATAAGAATTCTGTAAGAATCATTATTCATTTTACATTTTATATATATATATAAAACTGCTTTTACTGTAGATACGTATTTGTAAAATCATTTTGTAATATGATATTATTATTATCATTACTAGGACTAGCTTTTTTAAAAGAAGAAGTAATTAATTTAAGAGGTGAAATAACTAATTGTGATTCTTTATGAATAAGGCTTAATGATTCATTAGGAGTATATTCTTCATGAATAATTTTATTAGGTAAATGACTAATTTCATTAGGTAAGGAAATTTTACCATCATTATCTTGTTGTGTAATATTATTTATATTTTTACTATCATCATTAAGACTTGTTATTTTAAGAGGAAAAACAATTATTTGTGATTCTAGGTATATAGGAGTTATAGATTCAGAAGGAAGATTAGAAGAGTATACTTCTTGAGTATTTTCAGTTTTACTAATATTATCTTCTTCAATGTTAATTTTTTCATAATTATGCTCAAACCAGGGGAAGAAATATATATCTGTTCTTAATTCATTCATATGATTATACCATCTAGTTCTTATGTTATTCTGTTCTATTTGTGAAAATTAATTAAAAAACCATTTTCTCTTATTATCATTTTCAGGAGACATAAAATCTTTTCGTATTTTATCTTTATTTATTTCATAATTTCCATTTAACTCATTTCTAATTTTCATCATAATTTCAAAATCTTTCATAACCCTATTTTCTCCATTATTTATATCGTTCCCATTATTACTATCAACTAAAGAAGGCCTATGAGACCTAGAGGAAGAGTTCCTAAAGATTGAATCCATCATTTGTTTTAATATTCTAAGTTTTCAATAATCAGCTTCAAACTACTAACTGGACCACTGCCTGGACCACCCTCAACGCTCTCCTGGCAAACGGGCTAAACCAACGGCCTTACGCTAAACCAACGGCCTTACGCTAAACCAACGCTAGCAGTTCGGACTGACCACCTACGACTCGGAATATTATCACAAACTCTGAACCCTATCTTGTATTATATTATTTATTTCAAATTTTAAATCTTGACTTGTAGTAGGATATTTTTCTTGTTTAGAATTATTAGAAACATTAATAAGATTATAATTTATATCATTAGCAATAATTTTCTTTCTTTGAATAATTTGATATAAGTATTTTAATTTTGTTTCTGGATCTTCAATTTGGTTTATTAATTCCAATATTATTTTTTCTTCTCTTGTTAAAGTATTTATATCTTTTCTGCACATATTCTTATTATTATAAAAACATAATCTTATTTCAATATCAGAATATTTAATATTTTGAGATATAGTATTGTTATTATTAATTTGTAATAATTCTTCAGATTCAAATAATATATCTAAGAGTTGGGATTTAGCTTTAAGGTTTTTATTTTTATATTTTATTTTGCAATTATGACTATTTTGATTATATTTATAATGTATATGTTGTCTCTTATTATGCTGAAAACTTTTAAAGCTTTTTATCTTATAAGGTTTGTATGATCTTATCTTCTTTTTATGAAACTTATACTTAATGAATGATATTATTAAAGAAATAAAACAATTTAGAAAACCATTTTGATAAAAAGATCCTAATTCTTTTTTATCATATTTCTTATCCTTAAAATGATTTGTTAATCTTAAATCATAAATTATACATAAATTTAATTCTATATGTTTTAATGCATTAATAATTCTTCTATATGTAAGACTCATACAATCATTGTAACAATTATTAAGTTTTTCTTTAACCTTATGGGCAAAATAATTTATAAATCTTTCTTTCCAAAAAGGGATTCTATTATTCATTTTGATTAATAATTCTAGAAGAAATACATCTTTATACCACTTAAAATCTGTTGAAGAAAGATATTTTAAATGTTTCAAATTTTTATAAATATTTTTCTTATATCTTAAAACATCTTTTATAGATTGATTTGAAACAATATTAAATATTTGATAATCTGATTTATTAGGACATTTATAAGTATTTGCTATTATATCATGCAAGATATCTAAAATTTCATAATCTGATAAATCATCTATATTCCAATTATGCAAAGCATTAGCTATGTAAACATTTCACGTGATACATTGAATTATTGCTGCTGTCCACTTCCAAGCAAGAATTCAGAAAGACTGATTTAAAGAAATAATTCGAAAACATAATATAAAGGAGAATCATATAGTGAAAAGAGAGACGAAGTAATAAACATACTTGATTATATTGATTCGAAGAAGATGATACAAAGCCTTGATGCGAGGCAAGATAAGATACAAGGAAGGGAAGGGAATAGTACACTGATAGTACTGATACAAAAGGATAGAAAGGCTAAAGGCTTAGAAAGGCTGATGGCTTCTTTCTGAAAGCTTCTTTCTAAAACTCCTAAAGGGTTCTCCAGGCTTCTGCCTTCTAAACATATCTTACATGCCTTTATATAGGCGAAAAGGAAAGGAAGATTACAAATATAAACAGTAGAAAATATTTTACATATCTTTTGAACAGTAGGGTAGGTAATATTCCGTAACAATAATTCTGGGTTGTCGGCAGCAATAATTCAACGCGATTCTGGACAGCAGCAATAATTCAATGTATTGGGCAACAATAATTCGAAATGATTCTGGACAGCAGCAATAATTCAATGTACCACGTGTCTTTTGAACAGTAAAACACCAATAATTCTTGAGAAGGTAATAATTCAATGCTCTGCATGACTTCTGAACAGTAATGCAGCAATAATTCTGAGTCTTCTGAGCATCATTTGTCTTTTGCGTCGGCTTGATACAATGATTCAAAAGTCTTGATACCAAAAGTCTTCGTTCAATGTTTTGCATCTTTTCAAGGGCATCTCAAAATAATACGGCTCATAATGCATCTTCATAAATGATTCTTCAAAAAGTCTTCATACTATTATTATGATCCGGATTGAATCCGTTGAGGAATTTTCTGTAGAATTTCCGCTGGAAATTCTTCATACTCATTCACCTTAGCTTTTCCTTCCTCCGCTGGAGTTAGGCGCTTAGGATTTTGTGGAATTTCCGCTGGAAATTTTCCATACTCATTCACCTTAGCCTTTCCTTTCTCCGCTGGAGATAGGCGCTTAGGATTATGAATTCTTCTAGGTGTCATTATTCCTGATCTGATTCATAAAGTCTTCATAATTCTAAATCTGCATAGTCTGCATAAGGATCTTGAGAATATCCTGCTAATACTGGTTCATCTTCATCATCTTCATCATCTGATAATTGAGATAAGGTTTCTAACAAATGTTTTCTGAATTCTTGCTTGGAAGTGGAGGATGCTAATTTTGCCTGATTGATACTTTTCTTTAGGAGAAACTGATTCTGATCTGTAGATTGATTCTTGGATAATCCTATGATTTTTGTTATAATATCATCATAATCATACTTGTCCCACCACTTGATAGAGATGGTACGAACAATATATTTAATGTTATTATCAGGAGAGACAAAGTTGTAATCCCAGGACAAGATCCAAGGGATATTAAAATGAAGAAAGCAATATAATTCTGGAGGGAAGAGATTAAATGGAGCAGGTGAAGGAAAATTCTTTGAATATTCTAATAATTTGTTACAAAGGGGAGAAGGTAGGATACTAGTTTCGGCTCCAAAAAGCTTCCACCATTTATCAAACCATAGAGGCAAATTTTTGATTTCATGAATTTTATCAAAGGTAAAAAACCAAGAATGTTGATAACGATTATTCTGAAAGAAAAAGGTATTATACCAAGCTTTTTGATAATCAAAATAATTATAAGTTTGAGGAACAAATGGTTGAGTAAATCTTTTTCCCTGCCAAGGGTTATGACTCCACTGAGTAGGAGAAAGAACATTTTTAATAGTGCATTTGGAGAAAGCAATCCTTTTATGATCAGGATCATATTTGCAAGGGGTGTGTGATAGAAGGACTGATCCAGAGTCAACAAGTATGAATTCATAAAATTTTTTGTTCTTATTTTGGTCTTCTGGCAGAAAATCCCATCCTGGTGGGAAGACTTTTGTGACTAATTCTCTAGCATTTTTCATATGTTGGTATTCAGGTTCAACAGGAAATAATTTTGGCTGGTATGATTTATACTTATGCAAAATTTGTGAAGGTTGGGAAATTGGACTAGAATTCATGCTTTCTGAAGAATGTTCTGGCTGATTCTTTGAGGAGGATGATGCAGCTTGAGCAAAGGTGGTTAATTTAGTAGGCAAGGGAGGAAAATTTCCTAGAATAGTAAACCTATTCTGAGAAGGGATATGATTCATAGAAGGAGAGGTAAAGGAAGGATTGGTCGAAGATTCCTTATTCATGGCATAATCTGCTGGATTTTGTATTTTTGATCTATCTGGCTTATTCATTTTCCCTGTAAAAATTCACGGGTTAAAAAAATCAGGAATACTATTTGATTCTCCTTTTATATATTCAATTTTGAAATCAAAAGAACTTAAAATTGCTTGCCATCTAGCAAATATTTGTTTAGAAGCAATATTTTTAACATCTTTTTGTAAAACATCTTTTGCACTTTTACAATCAACACGAACAAGAAATTCTTGATTTAAAAGATCATCTTGAAATTTATGAATGCATAATACAATAGCTAAAATTTCTTTTTTAATAGTACTATAATTTTGTTGTGCAGTATTCCATATGCCAGAATGATAACGGACTAATTGTTCTTTTGAATTAGAAGTTTTTTGCTTAAGGATACCTCCATATCCTATTTCTGAGGCATCAGTTTCAACAATTTTGAAAGTATTAGGAGAAGGAAGACCTAAACAAGGAAGGACTTTGACATGTTTTTTAACCTGCTTAACAACTTCTGTGTGTTGATTAGACCAAGGAGGAGGATCTTTTTGTAATCGTTGATAAAGTGGTTTACAAATGATTCTAAGATTTTCATAATAATCAGAAATATAATTTAAGCTTCCTAGAAATCTTTGTAACTGATTCTTGTCTTTTATTTCATCAGGAAATTTATCTGCAAATTGTAATGACCTATTTATGGGGGTAATAGTATTCTGGACAATATTATGACCAAGAAAACGAATATTATTCTGAAATAAACTAATTTTAGTAGGTGAAACTACTAATCCATTATTCTTTATGATTTGGACAAAAGTATGTAAATGTTTCCAATGTTGTTCTATTGATTTGGAGAAAATTAAGACATCATCAATGTATACAATGGAGAAATCGGAAAAAGGAGTGAAAATATCATTCATAATATTTTGAAATTCACTAGGAGCATTTTTTAATCCAAAAGGCATGACATTCCATTCATAGTGTCCAAAAGGGACAGTAAAAGCAGTTTTATATCTATCATTTTCATCTATTTGAATTTGCCAAAATCCACTCTTCATATCAAATTTTGAAAATATAATTGCATCATATAATCTTGAAAGTAAATCTTTTTTATTGGGAATTGGATATCTTATCCATTTTAGAGCTTCATTTAAAGGTTTATAATTTATAACCAATCTAGGGGCTCCTCTTTCTAATTCGGCATTTTTCTGGACATAAAAGGCTGAACAACTCCAAGGAGATCTACTTTTCCTTATTAGACCTTTTTGTAATAAGTCTTGGATTTCTTTTTTGCAATATTCTAATAATTCTTGATTCATTTGGATAGGTCTGGCCTTTGTTGGTATTGTTTTCTCATTAAAGTCTGATTCATAAGGTAATTGAACAACATGATTCTTTCTATGCCAAAAAGCATTTGGAATGTTAGCACAAATATCTGATTCTATTTTTTCTTGAAAATTTTTAATTTTTTGTTTCAATAAAGGATCCTTTAATTGTTCTTCTATTCTTTTGTGTTTTAAATCTTGTCTTAAGAACATTATTTGTTTTTCTTTTCTGCTTCTTATTTGTTTAGAAATAACATTAATATCTTGAAATATGGAAATATCTTTTAGTATATTAATATCTTTAGTCATTGGTGGTAAAATAAATTTAAATAGAATTTTCTTTCCCATAATTTCAGTACTAATTCCTTCTTCTGTTTTTATAAAAGGATCAAGCAAAGCTAAAAAAGGATTTCCTAATATTATTCTAGAGGTAATATCTTTTACTAAAATAAACGTAGTTTTAAAACATATTTCATCATTACATATATGAGCATTAGGTATTTTATATTCTATATTTAATCTTGTTCCACTAGCTTGATGTAATTTTTCAGTTGTTTTTTCATAATATTTTGTAGGTATAATTCCTTCTTGAATACAATTCATATCTGCACCTGAATCTAATAATGCTATGGTTGTAATTTGAAATTCAGCATTAATAATTAAAGTAACTTCAACATACCATTTTTGAAAGATTATTCTATCTATAAGATTAATGAATAATTCTTTATCTATTGAATCATGTTTAGTATTATCATTATTTTTGATTTTATCATCCTGTATAATCTTTTTGGTATGCTGTTCTTCTGATTGTAATGTTATAATTTCTTGTACTAATTGTTCATTAGAGATCTTGAAATTATTTTCTAATTCTTTTATCTCTTGTTTTATGTTATTAATTTCAAATTTTAAATCTGGACCTGTAGTAGGATGTTTCTCTTGTTTAAATCTTTTAGAGACATCAATAAGATTATAATTTATGTCATTAGCAATAATTTTCTCTTTTTGAACGATTTCAGATAAGTATTTTATTTTTGTTTCTGGATCTTCAATTTGATTTATTAATTCCAATATTATTCTTTCTTCTTTTGTTATAGTATTTATATCTTTTCTACGCGCATTCTTATTATTGTAGAAACATAATCTTATTTTACTATTAAAATATTCATCATTTTGAGATATAATATTGTTATTATTAATTTGTAATAATTCTTCAGGTTTAGATAATACATCTAAGAGTTGGGATTTAGCTATAAGTTTTTTATTTTTTATTTTGAAATTATAATAACTAATTTGACCAAATTTGTAATATAAAGTTTTAGAACTTTTTGTCTTATAAGGTTTGTATGATCTTATCTTCTTTTTATGAAACTTATACTTGATGGATGATACTATTAAAGAAATAAAACAATTTAGAGAACCATTTTGATAAAAAGATCCTAATTCTTTTTTATCATGTTTCTTATCCTTAAAATGATTTGTTAATCTTAAATCATAAATCATACATAAATTTAATTCTATATGTTTTAATGCATTAATAATTCTTCTGTATGTAAGACTCATACAATCATTGTAACAATTATTAAGTTTTTCTTTAACCTTATGGGCAAAATAATTTATAAATCTTTCTTTCCAAAAAGGGATTCTATTATTCATTTTGATTAATAATTCTAGAAGAAATACATCTTTATACCACTTAAAATCTGTTGAAGAAAGATATTTTAAATGTTTCAAATTTTTATAAATATTTTTCTTATATCTTAAAACATCTTTTATAGATTGATTTGAAACAATATTAAATATTTGATAATCTGATTTATTAGGACATTTATAAGTATTTGCTATTATATCATGCAAGATATCTAAAATTTCATAATCTGATAAATCATCTATATTCCAATTATGCAAAGCATTAGCTATGTAAACATTTCTTATTTTAGCTTTTAATCCTAATTCTTCAAATTGTATATCAGGAGGTTTAGGATACCAATTATGAATTATAGAAGTATGTGTTACATAATTTCCTTTATAATTATTCCTAAGTATTATTCCACTATCATTTCTATTTTCTAAGATCATTCTGTTTAGATCTAGATCTTTAGATTGTAACTTTTTAATGTCTAATTCTATGTCTAATTCTATTTCATATTCTTCTTGTGATCTTTCTAAAATTTTATTATGATTAGAAATAGACATATGATTTTTATTCTCTTGATTTTTTATTTTAGAAATTTCTTCTAATAATTCTGTATCATTAATTTTAAAAGAAAATTGTAAATTCGGAGGAGTTTCATATAATAAAAGTCTTTCAGTTTCTTCTTTAATTTTTAATGAATTTATCTGATTTTCAATTCTATTTGTTTTGTCATTAAAAGCTTTTATACACGTATTTGTAAAATCATTTTGTAATATGATATTATTATTATCATTACTAGGACTAGCTTTTTTAAAAGAAGAAGTAATTAATTTAAGAGGTGAAATAACTAATTGTGATTCTTTATGAATAAGGCTTAATGATTCATTAGGAGTATATTCTTCATGAATAATTTTATTAGGTAAAGGACTAATTTCATTAGGTAAGGAAGTTTTACCATCATTATCTTGTTGTGTAATATTATTTATATTTTTACTATCATCATTAAGACTTGTTATTTTAAGAGGAGAAACAATTATTTGTGATTCTAGGTATATAGGAGTTATAGATTCAGAAGGAAGATTAGAAGAGTATACTTCTTGAGTATTTTCAGTTTTACTAATATTATCTTCTTCAATGTTAATTTTTTCATAATTATGCTCAAACCAGGGGAAGAAATATATATCTGTTCTTAATTCATTCATATGATTATACCATCTAGTTCTTATGTTATTCTGTTCTATTTGTGAAAATTAATTAAAAAACCATTTTCTCTTATTATCATTTTCAGGAGACATAAAATCTTTTCGTATTTTATCTTTATTTATTTCATAATTTCCATTTAACTCATTTCTAATTTTCATCATAATTTCAAAATCTTTCATAACCCTATTTTCTCCATTATTTATATCGTTCCCATTATTACTATCAACTAAAGAAGGCCTATGAGACCTAGAGGAAGAGTTCCTAAAGATTGAATCCATCATTTGTTTTAATATTCTAAGTTTTCAATAATCAGCTTCAAACTACTAACTGGACCACTGCCTGGACCACCCTCAACGCTCTCCTGGCAAACAGGCTAAACCAACGGCCTTACGCTAAACCAACGCTAGCAGTTCGGACTGACCACCTACGACTCGGAATATTATCGCAAACTCTGAACCCTCTCTCTACTCACCCTTGGCTCTGATACCATAAATATTATAAAAAAACAAATAAATTATTACATCAAACTAATAAAACAAAATTAAAAATAAAAAATAAAATACCTAATATCCATATATGTAATAATAAAATATGTGTTAAAATATATTTTAAGATTACCATTATTTTAGTAAAAGATATTACTTCTAGAATAATAGTAAGGAATCTATTTTTAGCATTATTTGATTCTTTTATAAAAATAGAAAAAAGAATTATGAGAAAGAAAATCTTATTCAGATTCATTTTACTAATAATAAAAAAAGATATTAATGATATTTCCAAACAAATAATGTTCTTAAAACAAAAACATAAAAGAATAAAAGGACAATTAAATGATCCTTTATTACAACAAAGAATTAAAAGTTTTAAAAGAAAAATAGAATCAGAAATTTGTGCTAATATTTCAAAAGCTTTTGAGTATAATAAGAATCATGTTGTTCAATTACCTTATAAATCAAATTTTGATAAGAAAATAATACTAACAATATTTAGGCCTATCCAAATTAATCAAGAATTATTAGATTATTGTAATAAAGAAATCCAAAATTTACTACAAAAATATCTAAAACGAAAAAGTAAATTATCTTGGAATTATTCAACTTCTTATGTTCAGAAAAATGTTGAATTAAAAACTTTAAAATGGATAAGGTATCCAATTCTTAATAAAAGAAAGTTACTTTCAAGATTAAATGATGCTACTATATTTTCAAAATTTAAAATGAAAAATAGATTTTGGCAAATTCGAATAAGTAAAAATGATAGATATAAAATTGCTTTTATAATATCCTTCAACCATTATGAACGAAATGATATATTATTTGAATTTAAAAATGCTCTCAGAAAATTTAGAAATGTTATGAATAATATTTTCACACCTTTTACCAACTTTTCCATAAATAATGTTTTAATCTTCTCTAAATCAATCAAACAAAATTGGAAACATTTACATGCTTTTGTCCAAATCATAAATAATAATGGATTGATAATTTCACCAACTAAAATCAACTTATCTTTGAATAATATTCATTTTCTTGGTCATAATATTGTTCAGAATATTTTCATAAATAAATCATTATAAATTCTTGATAAAATAAAAAACAGGAATCAATTACAAAGATTTCTAGAAAACTTAAATTATATTTCTGATAAGAATTTTAGAATCATTTGCAAATCTCATTATCAGAAATTAAAAAAGAATTCTCCTTTTTGGTCAGATCGACATACAGAAATCATTAGACATGTCAAAATCCTTACATGCCTAGGTTTCCCTTCCTCTAATACTTTTAGAATTATTGAAACCAATGTCCCAAAAATAGGTAGAGAATATTATGGTAGAAAATATTATGTCTATGTAGTTTGTTATCATTTTGATATACGGTATACTCCATAAAATTATAGTATTATCAAAAAAGAGATTTTAGCCATTGTATTATGCATTCATGAATTTCAAAATAATCTTTTAAATCAAAAATTTATTATCTGTGTTGAGTATGAAGAATTTCCAGCGGAAATTCCTCAAGATCTTAAGCGCCTAACTCCAGCGGAGAAAGGAAAAGCTAAGGTGAATAAGTATGAAGAATTTCCAGCGGAAATTCTACAAAAAATTCCTCAAAAAGATAATAATAATATAGCTTCTAAGCAAATATTTATAAAATTTAAAGTCATTTTAACCCCTTTAAATTATTTTGATTTTAAAATTGAATATATAAAAAGAGAATCAAATAGTATCCCTGATTTCTTAACCCATGATCTTCTTTCAGGGAAAATGAATAAGCCAGATAGATCAAAAATTCAAAATCCCGGTGATTATGCTATTAATAAGCAATCATCTCAGAATAATCCTTCTTTCACTTCTCCATCGAATGTTGTCCCAACTCAGAATAAGTTTACTATCTTAGGAAACTTTCCTCCTTTATCTTCTAAATTAGCCACTTTTTCCCAGACAACATCATCTTCCTCAAAGGATCATTCCTCTTCAAAATCAGATAGTATAAGTTCTCCTTGTCCTGCACCAATAATACCCACTTTTGCCCAACCATCTCAAATACTGCATAAATACAAAACAGTCCAGCCAAAATTATTCCCTATTGAATTTGAGTATCAGCATGAGAAGAATGCCAGAAAATTAGTAACAAAAGTGTTTCCGCCAGGATGGGATTTTATGCCAGAAGAGAAATATAAATCTCAAAAATTTTATGAATTCATCCTAGTAGATTCTGGATCAGTCATATTATCTCATACTCCTTGTAAATTTGACTCAGATCTTAAAAGAATTGCCTTTTCTAAATGTACTATAAAAAAGGTGCTTTCACCAGCCCAGTGGAATTATAACCTTTGGCAAGGCAAAAAATTTTCACAAACTTTTTATCCCCAAACTTATAATTATTTTGATTATCAAAAAGCTTGGTATAATACCTTCTATCTTCAGAATGATCGATATCAACATTCTTGGTTTTTTATCTTTGACAAAATTCATCCAGTCCAATCATTACCATTATGGTTTGAATATTGGTGGAAGCTCTTTGGAGCAGAAACTGGTATTTTACCTCCTCCTCTTCACAACAAATTTCTAGATTATTCAAAGACTCATCCTTCTCCATCTCCTTTCAATAATTTTCCCCCAAAACTTTATTTCTTCCTTTACTTTAGCATTCCTTGGATAATGTCTTGAGATTATAATTTCTTCTCTCCAGAAAATAGTCCTCAGTCTCCCAATAATAATATCAGATACGTTGTCCGCACTATTGCAGTCAAATGGTGGGATAGATATACTTATGATAATATTATTACAAGAATTAATAAATTATGCACGGAACAATTCCTAGCCTCGAATCAGTTTCTTGTAAAGAAGAACATTAATCAGGCCAAATTAGCCTCCTCCAATTCAAAGCATGAGTTTAAAAAGCATTTGCTCGAAACTCTATCTCAATTATCAGATGATGAAGATGAAAATGAAGATGAACCAGTATTAGCAGGATATGCTCAAGATTCTTATGCAGATTATGCAGACTTAGAATTATGAAGATTTTATGAATCAGAAGACTTTAAGAAGAATCATTTATGAAGATGCATTATGACAGATGTATTATGGCAACCTAATTATATGAAGACTTTTGAAGACGCATTAGTGGAATGAAGACTTATAAATCAAACTTTATGAATTATCAGCTACCAGCATCAGCTACCAGCCGCCACAAAAGACAAGCAACTTTATTATGGCATCAAGACTTTTGGGATCATTGTCGGAATTCATGTATCAGCCGCCACAAAAGACAAAACAATCAATTATTCCTCAGGAATCAGTCCATGGAATCAGTTCATGTATCAGCCAGTACAGAAGACTCAAGAATTATTGATCACAAGACCAAAGAATTATTGGTGCTTTACTATTCGGAAAGCACGTAGAACATTGAATTATTGCCGTTCAGAATTATTACTTTTACTGTTTAAAAGATATGCCGAATATTTTCTACTGTTTATATTTGTAGTTTTCTTTTCCTTTTCGCCTATATAAAGGCATGTAAGTTATGTTTTAAAGGGAGAAGCCTGGAGAAGCCTTTAGGAGTTTTAGAAAGAAGCTTTCAGAAAGAAGCTTTCAGAAAGAAGCCATCAGCCTTTCTAAGCCTTTAGCCTTTCTATCCTTTTGTATCAGTACTATCAGTGTACTATTCCCTTCCCTTCCTTGTATCTTATCTTGCCTCGCATCAAGGCTTTGTATCATCACTTCTTGAATCAATATAATCAAGTATGTTTATTACTTCGTCTTTCTCTTCACTATATGATTCTCCTTTGTATTATGTTTTTGAATTATTTTGTTAAATTATTTTAAATCATTATCTTTCATCATCTCCTTTCATTATCTTCATAATACTCATTATCTTCATTATTATACTGTCTTTCTCTTTAATACTGTCACCTGGGTGAGTTTATGGTATCAGAGCCAAGGGTGAGTAGAGAGAGGGTTCAGAGTTTGCGATAATATTCCGAGTCGTAGGTGGTCAGTCCGAACTGCTAGCGTTGGTTTAGCGTAAGGTCGTTGGTTTAGCCCGTTTGCCAGGAGAGCGTTGAGGGTGGTCCAGGCAGTGGTCCAGTTAGTAGTTTGAAGCTGATTATTGAAAACTTAGAATATTAAAACAAATGATGGATTCAATCTTTAGGAACTCTTCCTCTAGGTCTCATAGGCCTTCTTTAGTTGATAGTAATAATGGGAACGATATAAATAATGGAGAAAATAGGGTTATGAAAGATTTTGAAATTATGATGAAAATTAGAAATGAGTTAAATGGAAATTATGAAATAAATAAAGATAAAATACGAAAAGATTTTATGTCTCCTGAAAATGATAATAAGAGAAAATGGTTTTTTAATAAATTTTCACAAATAGAACAGAATAACATAAGAACTAGATGGTATAATCATATGAATGAATTAAGAACAGATATATATTTCTTCCCCTGGTTTGAGCATAATTATGAAAAAATTAACATTGAAGAAGATAATATTAGTAAAACTGAAAATACTCAAGAAGTATACTCTTCTAATCTTCCTTCTGAATCTATAACTCCTATATACCTAGAATCACAAATAATTGTTTCTCCTCTTAAAATAACAAGTCTTAATGATGATAGTAAAAATATAAATAATATTACACAACAAGATAATGATGGTAAAATTTCCTTACCTAATGAAATTAGTCCTTTACCTAATAAAATTATTCATGAAGAATATACTCCTAATGAATCATTAAGCCTTATTCATAAAGAATCACAATTAGTTATTTCACCTCTTAAATTAATTACTTCTTCTTTTAAAAAAGCTAGTCCTAGTAATGATAATAATAATATCATATTACAAAATGATTTTACAAATACGTGTATAAAAGCTTTTAATGACAAAACAAATAGAATTGAAAATCAGATAAATTCATTAAAAATTAAAGAAGAAACTGAAAGACTTTTATTATATGAAACTCCTCCGAATTTACAATTTTCTTTTAAAATTAATGATACAGAATTATTAGAAGAAATTTCTAAAATAAAAAATCAAGAGAATAAAAATCATATGTCTATTTCTAATCATAATAAAATTTTAGAAAGATCACAAGAAGAATCTGAAATAGAATTAGACATTAAAAAGTTACAATCTAAAGATCTAGATCTAAACAGAATGATTTTAGAAAATAGAAATGATAGTGGAATAATACTTAGGAATAATTATAAAGGAAATTATGTAACACATACTTCTATAATTCATAATTGGTATCCTAAACCTCCTGATATACAATTTGAAGAATTAGGATTAAAAGCTAAAATAAGAAATGTTTACATAGCTAATGCTTTGCATAATTGGAATATAGATGATTTATCAGATTATGAAATTTTAGATATCTTGCATGATATAATAGCAAATACTTATAAATGTCCTAATAAATCAGATTATCAAATATTTAATATTGTTTCAAATCAATCTATAAAAGATGTTTTAAGATATAAGAAAAATATTTATAAAAATTTGAAACATTTAAAATATCTTTCTTCAACAGATTTTAAGTGGTATAAAGATGTATTTCTTCTAGAATTATTAATCAAAATGAATAATAGAATCCCTTTTTGGAAAGAAAGATTTATAAATTATTTTGCCCATAAGGTTAAAGAAAAACTTAATAATTGTTACAATGATTGTATGAGTCTTACATATAGAAGAATTATTAATGCATTAAAACATATAGAATTAAATTTATGTATAATTTATGATTTAAGATTAACAAATCATTTTAAGGATAAGAAATATGATAAAAAAGAATTAGGATCTTTTTATCAAAATGGTTTTCTAAATTGTTTTATTTCTTTAATAATATCATTCATTAAGTATAAGTTTCATAAAAAGAAGATAAGATCATACAAACCTTATAAGATAAAAAGCTTTAAAAGTTTTCAGCATAATAAGAGACAACCTATACATTATAAATATAATCAAAATAGTCATAATTGCAAAATAAAAAATAAAAATAAAAACCTTAAAGCTAAATCCCAACTCTTAGATATATTATTTGAATCTGAAGAATTATTACAAATTAATAATAACAATACTATATCTCAAAATATTAAATATTCTGATATTGAAATAAGATTATGTTTTTATAATAATAAGAATATGTGCAGAAAAGATATAAATACTTTAACAAGAGAAGAAAGAATAATATTGGAATTAATAAACCAAATTGAAGATCCAGAAACAAAATTAAAATACTTATATCTAATTTCATTAGGTAAGGAAATTTTACCATCATAATGATAATAATAATATCATATTACAAAATGATTTTACAAATACGTGTATATTAAGACCTCGATCGCTGATTCGCTGAATATCTTTTCTATGGAGATTGTCAGAACTCGATTTGCAGGATCATGCCCCAATTGAATATTTTACATGAAATTGTAAAAAAAAAAATGAAAAAACAAAACAAAATTTATTAGGAAGTGCTTTTTGTGATTTGGTTGAATTTTTATTTTTATTTTTTAAAAAAAAAAATTGATGTAAAGGTAAAAAGAGGGAGTTTTATGTTTGTGTTTTGAAAAAAAGTTGTTAGTTAATATTTTGAATAGAAAAAAGAAAAAAAGAAAAAAGGGTTGGCAATCAGACTTAAATCGTCCTATCTTATGTTAGAAAATATATTCTTCATATAATTGCGACGGGATATTGTAGGATAATATATGAGATTGATTTGATTATCATACTTATCGACCACAATTCTCTTACAAATAAGAGTCTCATGTATTGTAAATATATCAAGGAATAAAAGCAAAATACCCCGTGTTTTTTTTTTTTTTTTAAGAAAAAAAAAAATTAACTTTTTTTAAAGATTCGGTATGAGTATTTTTTCAAATTCCGTTAAATCTTGATCAACACCTAAAACCTTACAATTTATATATATATATATATATATATAAATTAGTATTTTTGGAATTTTGGCATCCCTCCGTTATGATTTAACAAAAAAAATTTAACGGATTGTTGAAATTGAAAAAAATTAAAAGATGAATATACTAAATTAACAATTTTTTATTATTTTTTTATTTTATAAATTAAAGGTGTAATTTCAAAAAAAAAAAAATAGAGATACTAAAAGTGAAACTTTTTCAAAGTTTTATAAAAGTTTCCAAAAACAAGTTGGGGACACGACTTCTGGCACAATGAGAAACGAAAAGTCTATAAAGTAATAAAAATGATTGTTTTTAAATTTCAACGAGTAATCTTCATATTTTATTTATGCACGTGCATCGCATGATGATATAATAATATAAACCAGTAATTAAAAATTTGTTATTGATCTAAAATCTTAAGCCATATGGCGATTATGGAAAAGATTTTTTCTATTTAGTGTAACAGAGCGGGCATAGTTGTTTTTAGGGGTGGGCGCGGGACGGATTTGCATGTTTCTCACAACCCGCCCTGCAGTGAACGGGTTTGAAAATTGAGATCCGCAATCCGCATAGTGAATAGTCAACCCGCTGCGCCTCGGGTAGCCATTAATAAATCCAAAACAAAACCAAATAAATACACAAGAAAGCAAAGCTTTCGAACCAGAGCAATGACAGCTGCGATCGATATTCCGAGAGGGAGACCAATGACGTCCACATTTAATGGGCTAGAATAGGAAAGAATCAATGAATCACGCTGCGCCCTCGCCGTCTAGTTTGAGGGTTTCACGATAAAGTTTTGTTGTGAGGAGTCGTGACTCTTATAATTTTTTTGGAAAAAATTTGATGGTATGAGTATAAAGGGATTGCGGGGCGAGGTGGGTGTGCGGGTGGGAAAAAATTTAATACCGCAACCCATCCCATAAAATCACGAGTTGGCATATTTAGGGTTTGTACTTTTCTAGAAATGTCTTATGTCCATTATTGATGGGGCAGGTTGGTGCGGGGCAGGATGGGTTCGCGGTCATGGGTGGGTTCTGCAAACCCTAGTTGTTTTTACATTTTCATGGAATGTGAAAAGATAACTACACCCTCACTTTTATACTAAATAGAGATGATCCAAATTCCTTTTTGAGCCTTTCCTACTCAACTCCTACCGCTTTGTGCAAATTTTTTATTCAATAAACAATTGGAATTATTAAAAATAGTGGATTTAGATCCTCTTAATAATTATTGACGTGTCGTAAAGATCAAGAAAATAAATAGAGAATTTAGTGTTAATAAATTATATTTGTTTAATAAGATAGGATTAATAATTAGATATTAATTGATAATATTTATATTATCCAAAATAAAATGAGTTTAAGATAAGTAATAGAATTAGAGTAATAAAAATACTAATAATGGGTCTTTAGGAAATAAGTATTAAAAAATGAGTCCCAAGGTAGTAAATAATTAATTATAAGAGTAAGTTTTAATGGAATTAAATATGATGGGCTAAATAACAATTTATAAATGAGATTTGACATGGTGGGGGTATTATCATAAATTAGAGAAGTGGGAGGCTTTAAATGATAATGTATCCTTATCCATGCCACATGGCATGCTAGGATTGGCTACGGGGGATATCTTATCAATTCTCTTTAATTTAAGAAATAAAAAAAAAGTAAAATGAATATATATATATATAAGCTGAGGGGCATTTTGGTAATTTTTCCCTTTTTCCCTTTCTTCTTCTTCTTCTTCTTCTTTTTTTTTTTGTTTGTTGAAGTTGTCACCTGCCTTGCATGTGTCAACTTTTCCATCCAATCTAAAAGTCAATGCTAACATAAAAGCTTAATTGTAACAAAATAGTAATTTGACGTTTTCAAAGTGTCACATAGCTGTCAGTTTCGGAAACATTTTTGAAACATAGCAATTAGTTCATGATGGGCTTAAATGTAGTTAACCCTAAATATTATTATGATTTTCTAATCATTGGATTTATAAAGAACATTTGGACTTGAACTTTGAAACATATATAGTTGGACTTGAACGGGAACACAACAACAAATAAAACACTTGACGGATAAGGAAAATAAAGACACTTGATAGCATGTACATGCAATATACTCCAAACAACCTTAGGTTACGTTTGGTATATAGAATAACTATTCTATTAGAAAAAATAAATAGCTTCTATCGGAGATGGAAGAAAGTGAAATAAAATAGCTATTCCTATGGTCTAAGAGGAAATTACTATTCCAAGTATTAGAGTATATATGTATACTTTAGCACCGAGACTATTTATTCTAACTTCTTCTATTCTTATTAAGGCTATTCTTTTTTCCTTTTTCTTTTTTTTTTTTTTTTCTTTTTTAGAATGTAACATTTATTCTGCGTATCAAACGTATTCTTAATCTTCATACTTCAACAGTATTTATCTTGCTATAAAAAACGTGATGCCTGCTCGCTGTTGGTTGTAGAAGTGAACATTAACGGGTTCTGCATCACATGCTTACAATTCTTATTAGTAATTTCAACATGTTAACAGAAAGCCTTGCAATATATCACTACAGGTTTATTTTTGATACTCAGCAAATTCGCTTGCAGATAAGCATACCGTCACCCACTGAAGCATGAGATATTTCAACGCGAGGGTCAGCAGAGATGGAGATGTTGAACTCAATGGAAGTCTGCCTCCAGGCCCTTTTCTTTTCTGGAACAGCCTCTTCAGGCAACGCAACATATCCTCCCCACAGTGTGTTATCATAGATAACCATCCCACCAACCTTAACCAGCTTCATCATCCTCTCATGGTAATTCCAATAATTGTCCTTGTCCGCATCCACAAAGCCAAAGTCAAAACTCCCTTCATTCTTTGGCTGCAATCAAATTCTTGTAAAGTGAAAATAAGAACAAAAACAGGGCTTTCATCAGGTGAAGCTCAGAAGTAGGAAGAACTGCGTGGTAAAGCTTACTTACGTCTTCCAAAAGTTCATCAAGAACTGGTAAAGCTTGTGACTCAATAAAGTTAATTTTGTGTTCAACGCCAGCTTTCTTTACAATTGGCAAGCCGATCGTCTCATATGTTTTCCGATCGACATCTATGGCTGTGATCTGCAAACCTTGCCATATATCATCAGGCAGGAACAAAGATATTTTGACAGACGGTATTGATTACTCAATATACAGTTTTGCAAACCTTGCCATCATCAGGAATGGTAAGAGCTGTGAGGAGAAGAGAGTATCCTGTAAAGACCCCAACTTCAATTGTCTTCTTGGCATTCACTAACTTCAAGAGCATGGCCATTAGCTGACCTGCATCTGGTGACGTACCGAAGAATGCTCTGGAAAAGAAAATGCCCCGTGTTTGAAAAAAAATGACGATTTAAAACGTGAAAAAAATTCACGTTTTCAAATCAGCACCATTTTAAACTCACTGTTGTCATTAATTACTATCTGATATGATGGTTTTGTCATCGCTCCCCTTGAGGAAATTTCTTGGTGAGACATTGATTTACATGTTAGCACAGGATTAGGTTCTTTTACATTACAGGAAAGACACATTATCTGATATTCAATCACTCAGCAAAGAAAAGTTACCGCGGATTGTTTGCAGTAGCTTCCCTTAGCTCCTTTAGAGGCTCTGCTTCTCGTGGGTACACGCTGGTGGCCAGTATATACTACCAGAACAGTGATATTGTAGATTCATGTCAAAAACTAAAAGAAAAAAAGCACCATATAATTAATGGAAGAAAATCTAAAGAAGGTAAGATTGGAAAATACCTCATATAACTCCTGACTCTGCAATACAACTGGGTTTGGCAAGAATTGTTGCTGTTTGGTGTTTTCCATTGCTCTGCAATGCAAAAAATAGGTGGCAGCGCTTATAGGGAAATATTCTTTCTCACTCAGATCATAATATATATATATATATATATATATATATATATATATATATATATATATATATATATATATATATATATATATATTAACCTTTCTCACTCAGATCACTTCGATCATACAAAACCCCACAAAAGGAAAAGAAAATGTCCAAGAGAAACACAGAAAAGCAGCTAAAAGGGAAATACTATGATACCAGCTGGGAATCTGGGATGAACACAAAGACGGCCAGTTATAGAAGGCGGTGCTGATATGAATAAAGGCATAAATGATCCAAACGTTGTGACAGTGCTTTGCCAAGATTTATAGAAAAGCTTCCAACTAGAGATTGAGATGGAGTAACAAGTTACCTGAGGAACTGAACTGGCCGGCTGAGTCCCCTGAATCTGGTTTCAGCACAACAAGTGGGTGGCGCACCGAGAAACGAGGAATCTAGAAAGTTAAAAAAAGGTGCGGGCCTCAAAAACTGTTGACTTCATGTAAAATATAAAGAGTATTTCTAAGCTGAGGAGTGATTCACTGGGGGAGGGAAAACCGTCCTCATGGGTCCCTTTTTAAAATTTTTTAATAAAAAGGAACAGGTGGGAGATGATTTAAAGGAAAAAGACTGTACAACAATTGTCCCACCCTGTGTCTCTAAAAAGAAAGTGGATAACAGTTTTGGACTAATCTGGTCTCAGATTTAAATCATTTTCCTTCCTAGCGTTAAGCCTTCCCTAGTCCTGCCTTTCTTGTTTTGGCCGACACTCTGATGCCTCGAGAACGAGTGTTTGTGTTTTTTTTTTATTTTAATGCAAGTGAATCCTCGCACGATGCCCTCAACATCCTCAACATGCTCCAGTGAGTCCAATGCATTTGTGTGTGTGAACCATCCAGGTTGTAAACATGCGAATTCAGTGGATCGGGATTTCCTACAATCCTCTTGCCTGGATTGCACCAGCGAGCATGAATCTCTTACGATTTTCTGCTCGATTGTAGTAGGTGATTCTGATCCTAATTTAATTGTGGGTTAGGAAAACTTTGTTTGTAACTTTTAATCTTTTATCACTTTTGTAATTATGTGTTAATTTAAATCATTCATTTTTCATTTTTCATTTAATTTCAACTTTCATTAAAATTTTCCGTTAAATCATGTTAAAATTTCTAAAATACCAGTGCTTTATATATATATATATTCAGGTATTAATATTTTTGTAAATTTCGTTATATTTTGATCAAAACCTGAATCCTTACAATTTTTATTTTTTTTTAAAAAAAAATAAATATTTTGAAAATTTTGACATGATTTAATGAAAAATTCAAATTGAAGGTTGAAATTGAAAAAAATTAAAAGATAAATACCATAAATTAACACTTTTTAAAGTTTGAGTACTTAATTGCAAAAGTAGTAAAAGATTAAAAGTTAAAAATAATTTTTTTCATTGTGAGCCTCATCATCTCCAATACTTTTTAACATCAAGCCATCCTCTCTTTTCTTTTCTTTTTTTTTATAAAAAGAAAAAAGAAAAAGAAAAAGAAACGTCTAAAAAGAGCAACTAAAAATTGAATAGCCATTATTCTGGACAAATGAGAGACCGTCACAAGTTAGAATCGCCTAAAATAAACAGGCCGGCATTCTTATAGTTTTGATATCCAAGCTCAACCAAAACAAGACATTTTATTACGTTACATCAATTTTCAAACAAATGAACCCCTATATCCCTTCAAAAAAAATAAAAAATAGACACAAAAATTATATGACTGTTTTGACTAGCGCGTTTTTGGACAGGAAACTTTCATCTAACACATCCTATAACCAACCAAGTTCACTGGATTCTCAGATCAAAACAATAATTACAAAGCACGTATAAATACCTACATCATATGTGCAACTAAATATATTAGCGATTCTGTCGGAGAGACTCGAAGTGCGCAGTTAAGGCATCATAGTCAGGAAGTTTTGGATGAACATGACTAGCCTTTTCAGTAGATGGAAACTCCGAACTGGAAGACTTGGAAATATCAGCGCTACGTGATGTTGATATCTTTGGAAGAGAACCAGATGGATGTTTCATAGTGGATGACTTTAAACTTCCCCCATTCGAGGACTTCTTGGATTCTGGTATTGGCTTAGATGCCTGCTCTACTGATCGACGCTGCTCAGAACTTCCAAACTGATCTGAGCTCTTGGTCTGAGGCAAGGGTTTTTGTGAGGCTTCAGTAGCATAGAAGCTCGTTGAAGAGGGTTTCCTTTCTGCTCTGTATTCCGGAGTTGACGATGCCTCAGATATACCCTTAGCCTTCAAATAAGAACTCCTACTGGTATTTGGAGAAGAGGCTTTTGTCCGTCGAGAAAATCCAGAAATTGGACGAGCATTGTTGATGGAAGCTTGTTTAGGAAGATCTTTCTCCGAATCGCTAGGATCTGCATCAAAATATGTAATTGGGACCCTTGGGCTTGAATTTTGATTTACTTTAGTGCCTGTTTTCTGATTGTACGTCTGTCGACTACTGCTAATAGTCTGCTGTGTGGGTTCCTCTGAATCATCATTATCAGAATCAGAAGATGAAACCGGGGCTGGGGCTCGGGATCGAGTTCTAGTGCTTAGCTCTTTACTTTGTTTTAAAATCACTTTCTGATTGTATGGCTCTTGATTGCGAGCATCAGGACCAATTGTAGCCCTGACCGTTGCAGGAGAAGAGGATTGCTCAATCTTCGAAGAAGTATCGCCTGAGGCTTGTTTGAATGATGAAGCATTACCTGATGGACTTCTAGTATAAGGTGGACGCCTCAAACCCTTATTTCGAAGGCCTCCTGTCAATTTTCCAAAGTTCAACTCGCTACCACTTTCTAAACTAGATTCCTTAAGTAGTTCATTATCTTTCCAAGTATCAGGTAATGGTGGTGCCTGCTCCTTGTCCTCAATGCTCAAATCTGATCCCCATTTTTTAAGTTTTGGAGATGGCTGGTCACCATAACCAAACTTTTTATCAGATACACCACAAAATTCCTTTGCTTGGTTTGTCTCGAGGCGTTCTTCCATGGGTTCCAAATCAACTGAAGAGGGTGGCGACCATGGCTTTCTGTTAAATGCCACATGTTCCTTCTCTGCAGATGAAGATGCTATTAACTCATGACTTGCACTCTTGCTCAGCTCAGAATTTCTGGAGTAAACAATCTGTTCGCGAGGATACATATTAGGATCCGTATTCCCAACAAGCTTTGATTTCTCCAGCTCCTCTTCACCATCTGAACTCTGGCCATCTGAATCATCATAAGTCGCATGCACAAAATCATGTGGTTGTGAAGGAACCGTAGAACTTTTCGAACTTCCAGAAAATACAGGAGAAGAATGACGCTCGTAGGAAGAATGCAAGAAATCGTTTGGTTGTGAAGGAACCGTAGAACTTCTCAAACTTTCAGAAAATACAAGCTCGCTGGAAGAATGTGATTGGGAAATGGACTTTCCAAATAGCTCATCAATGTTTTTCCTGGGGCTCCAAGCATTTGTATTCTCTAACAGATTTGCCTGTGATTTTCTACCTGGAGATGAAAAATACAAACTAAATTCTTGTCCCTTAAACTCGTTCCCAACATCATCATCCGAACCATATTCATCATAAACCATAGCAGCATTGTCATAAGAATTTGTCTTCTCATTGTTACGAGGGATGTTTCCTTCATCAATAACAAAAGGTTCCTGATCAGCATCATCACTAAAAGTGCTTGAATGAGAATGAGAGGAAGCTCTGCTAGATTGTTTTCTGAGCCTTGCATCTTCAATATAATCAACGTTCTCAGATTCCGTACGATCATTGGGTTCATTAACGATTTCTAACCCACTGTTGCTGGATTGCTTCTTCATACTCAATTCACCTAAAGAATTACTGTTCTCTAGTTCAGATGAATTCTTTCGAGAATACCTACCTGTATTTTGGGAACTATTAACCAATGGGTTATTATCAATGGATGACCAGCTAGACTTGTCAGTGTTCTCATGATCATCCCTGTAAAACCTTTCAGCTGTTCCTGGCAGGATATCTTGCTCAGTGCGATCAATTTTATCACCATGCCTCCAAGAGTTTCTTTCAAGAAAGGCATTATTAACTGGATGTTTGGCAGGATGTTCACCTTGCAATTTGGACCCAGCATATTTTTGAGACCCTTCATCACTTGGCCCATAAGCAGAAGACTTGTGTGATTCCGTAGAATATTGGCTATTGACCTGTGAACAGCTTGCAAGTTCTGCAGCTGCTCTGGCAGCCATACTTGCAAGCTCTGCAGATTCAGCAGCTGCCTGTGCAGCAGCAGTAGCATCCTTAAATTCCATATTCCAATTCTTCCTACCCAAAGAAAAAGCATTGCCATCCCCAGAATATGTATGCCTAGATTCTCTCTCTTCACTCCCAGTTCCTACAAGACAGAAGCCCATAAATCCACTTTGAGAAAGTGTAGATAATAAGAAATTGGCCCAATGTAAAACCTTCAACGAGTAAGAATTTACCATCTTCAAATGGACACTTTACATACCTGACGATCCTGCTTCTGGATGAAATGTGCCAAATGCTGTGTCCTTTTTGGCGCCACCATGTGCAGAATCAAAATTTTGGGAGCGAGGTGATAATCTTGTGTTGTGCTCATAGAAATTTCCAGATACATCATGCCTTGCATCATGTTTAACCGGAGCTTGAACATTTGGAGGAGGTCTGTTGTCATCATGATTAGGTGGAGCTTGGACATGAGGCTCCACAAATAATTTACTGGCCTTCTCAAAAGTGCTTGGTCCATTCTGATCAAATATTTGAAAATGATATTAGTAAACAACAAAACGATTAAAACAATGAAAGGCAGTCAGGCTACTTTGTAACTTTTATATTGGCTATGCTCTATGATAATGTCACACCAAGCAATGTATGGACCAATTTGAAATGAGCACATCTTACCAGCAAATCCTCAGGGGGCCTTGTATCTTTCTCTTCTAATGAGTTAGGATCCCATTTAACATTATGTTCCTCAGCAATTGCAGTCAAAATTTTGATCTTGGTCTGACCATCAGGTGATTTGGCAGATAATTTCTCAACCAACTGAATAGGACGACATTAAAAAATAAGCAGTGACACTAAACCCTTGATCTTTGACAGAGTACGTTACCCTCTGTAATTCCAATCAAGAACAGTTAAGCATGCCGTCCGGAAACTTACCATGCGACCTACACCACAATCTGGACGTAACTCAGTAGCAGCAGAGCTAAATTCTTTTCCATATTTAGCTGTAAAATGTTTGCGGATATCCGTGAGCTCAGGAATATCTGCACATCTTGGAGATGCAAATATTATACTTGAAATTGCTTCCTTCAGATCAATGGGACAGTTTCTGGAAAAATATGAAATAGATCAGCACAAAGCAAGCTCTCAAAACTCAAGAACTAAGAAGTTTGGCAGTAAGACCAACTAAGACGTCATTATTTTGATAATATTATCTTTCTAACCACAGGCAAGAGAAACCTTTATACACCCAACCCCTCACAGTTAAGATCAAAAGGTTGAAATTTACTTCTAATAGAATTGTGAGTCAGCTATCAACCTAATTTAAAGATCTTAAACTAAATCTAATAGTGGAGACTGTGGAGCACCTGCAAGACTGTAATTCATGTCTCACTCAAAAGAACACAATAGGTAGATAGATACTTAAGAGCCACATAATTAGACAGGACTGTAACCCAACATAAAAAGTCTAGCCCCCTTTACTGGCCTCAAGTTACGCAAAATTATGATCTTCCACATTGACATACATGTCTCTAGCAGAACAAAGAAGCTTAGATCTCTAAAACATTCTGAAGAAAATGCTTTTATCCACATGCACACACTTATTCACCAATTTTTTGTGTATGTAATTATGCATGCTAACAAGAAAATGCTAAGGTTACTCAAAATAACTATTATTTTTTTACACATTTACATACTTTTGCGACTCAATCATTGGTAAGCGTGCCATAATAAGTTCGCAGTATATCTCAATAAGTTCATATGCAGCCATTGTCTTCTCCTCCCTGACAACATGTTCAACCTGAGGTGCAGGATAAAAAGAAAAGTCACCAAAAAAGAGAAGAAAAAGAAGATAGGTGAAACAAATGAAAAAGAGTAGAGGAAAAAAAACAAAAGCATACAGTTTCTATCACCATAAAAACCTTAGGAAAGGACAAATCACAAAAACATGGATTTAATTTACCTTCAAGGTAAGACATTGGAAGCAAAGGGCCAAAGCATGAAGTTAATATTGGCTACTTTGCTACTTAGCCTTATAAAAGCAAAATTAATGGCATTAAATATACTACTTTATAAAAGTGGAAAGATCTTGGTCCTGATTGATTTGATACTACTTCAGCTGTCAAAGCCAGGAAATTGTATACTTCATATCCAAGAAATATTTCTTTCCAAAATGCAACTTTTGATTAAGATATCCTTCTCTCAGTTGAAAATGAGCATATGAATACTGCAATACTGAAATATACTTTTGGCCCTTGATATTTGGCCTAGTATGATTTTCATCCCTAAAAGTTAAAAGTTCCAATTTAGTCCTCTCATTGTCGAACTGGAAAAAATTACTGACGTGGCAAACGGAGAGATGAGCTGGCACATCAATAGTAGATGTGGCATGTGAAATGACCATATGGTATATGCCATGCCCTGTCAGCAATTAGTAAAAAAAAAAATTAGTTCTTTATTTTTTTCACTTTTCATTAAAAGAACATAATCTCCCTCTTTCTCTGTCTTCGAGTTCCTTAGCACTGATCCCAGGAATTTCATCACTTCCCATGCAAGTGCCCCAATCCAAGACCCCTCCCTCTTGCCTTGGTCCAGATCTTTGTCTACGAGTTCTGCAAGGACCAGTCCCATTACCACTCCCACGATGTTCTCTACTGCAATCTCAAGCCCCATAATGTGACTGCCACCAAGGACGAGGGGATCCTCAAGATCGCCAATCTCAGCCTCAGTTGCACTTTTACACTCCTGCCTTGATTTTTTTATCTTTTTTATTGCTTTAAACTCTATTTTGTGGCTAAGAAAATAGAGGAAAATGAAAGAAAAGATTTTTGTTTCCCTGTTTGAATTGGGTGAGGTGTAGTGGTGCAGGGAGGAGTGAGGGGGAGTGTGAGAAGTGGGGTCGAAGGTGGAGAGAGAGAGAGAGAGAGAGAGAGAGAGAGAGAGAGAGAGAAAGAAGAAGAAGAAGAAGAAGAAGAAGAAGGAAAACAAAAGTAAAAATTAAGTGGCTAAGGTGCCAAACTCTATGATGGTGATACTATGATGGGTTTGAGGTGGAAGAGGGGGGAGGTAGACCAGAAGTGAGGGTTTTTTATCAATAAAAAGTAGAAAATAAAATTTAAATAATTTTATTAATTGTTAACCTGGCAGATTCCATGTGGTCATTTCCCATGCCACATATTCTACTAGAGAAATGCCAGAAACCATACTTTTATCCCACTTTACTAATGTGGCACTGTCAATCAGTCTTAAATAAAAACAATATCTAATGGTGGATTGACAGTACTGCATCAGCAAAGTGGGATAAAAGTGTAGTGCATAGCATTACTCATTCTACTGATAGGCCACCTAATCTTTCTGGTTGTCATATCAGCAATTTCCCTTGATTTGAGGAGTGGAATGTCAAATTGCCATCATTTAAATAATTTAAGGACTCAAGTAGAAATCTTTTAATCTCAACAATAAAAATCAAACCTAGGTCTTATTTCAAGGACCAAAAATTTATTTCACTAAATAATGCAAAGTTTTCAATCCATCTTGTTCACAGATTTGTACCATTCCCTTACCATAGAAGTTTCTTTTAGACCATTAGGAGTGCTTAATTTTTCTTTCTTTTTCTTTTCCCCTTTTAAATGCAATTCTAGGACAATACATTCACCATTCATAGCCCCCCTCAGATTATTACAATCACCAGTACCTTCAGGCACGCCGCTAAAGAGCTTGATTATTTTAACACAAACAATACCGTATAATGGAGAAAACAATATCCATAAAAATGATGGTCAACCAAACCAAAACTCAACCTGCACAGACTGACTCCATATGGTGAATAAACTATAATAAGCATACTAGAATTCATACTATCATAACAGTGATTAGATATCAACGAAACTCAAACCCATAGACAATTCTACACGAAGAAGGATCTGCATAACATACTCGAATTCTAGCGGTCCGGTCCTGCCCAGACTCGAGCAATTGGGCTACTTCCCTCTTTAGCTGCTTCAGCTGTGCTTCCCTCTTATTCTTCAACAGCTTTATGCGCGATACCGCAAGCCTCAACGCTGTTTTGCTGCACAAAAACCAACCAGTCCAAATTCAACAAATTCTCATCGATTCATCAATCAAAGTAAAAAATCCGAAATCCCAAGGGGGAAAAAACAAAAACAAAAACAAACAAACAAACAAACAAAAAAGAAGAAACAAAGACAAACATGGCTTTGATTTAAGAGAGAGAGAGAGAGAGAGAGAGAGAGTACACAACAAAGAATCCATTAAATGTTTAATTGGCAACCCGATTCACTAACTACAAACTTTCTTTTCATTTCCTACGATTTCTCAGAAACCAAACAGAGACTGAAAATCTGCCAAAAGAGAAAAAGAAAAAGAAAAAGAAGGGTGGAAATTACCATTTGGCGGGCTTGAAACTCCTATGTAGCATAGTTATTATCCAAAGTGAGACCGAAATTCAGATCCTTCGAGTTGCAAAGCAAAATTGGCTAAAAAAAAATGGGGTTCTAATCCGACGCGAGAGGGACCGAAAAGGGATTTTGATTTTTTTGTAATGATAAATTTAATGACTGAATTTAAACCGAGAGAGAGCGAGAGAAAGATCTTTCTTTGATAAGAAGAAAGTGGGTAGGAAACGGAATCGATGGGACTACCGCGGAATTGAATTCCATTGGAAACAGAAGAATAACTACGGTATAGGAAGGTGCATGGAAACCAATCCTGGAGTTGACTTTTCCATTTGACAAAATTACCCTTATTTTAGTTTCCGACCACATAGGTGATAGCTGTTAATAATAAATCGGAAAATGTATACGGTATTATTATTTTTTATTTGGCTTAATTGCTTTAAACATAATAATTATAGCACCTTTTTTTTTCGAAGTTTTTTTAACGGTCTAGATTTATTTTCAAATTTTACAGGAGAAAGAGAGTAGAATTAGATAATTAAAAAAACTACCAAAATAATAATAATAATAATAATATATTGTTATAATTTCTTTTACGACACTTAAGCTAAATATGGTGGTTTCTTCTATAATTTTCTTACCCCCCTTTTTTTTTGTTTTAAATACAAAGGGGAACTAACCAAGCTAAGGCACTAAAAATGAAGAAAGCGATTCTTTTCCAAAACAAGTAGGAAAGGATCCAAAGTGATAAGAAGAATTGGGAATGCAGCTAAATGAAAACCTAGTTGTAGCCCAGTTTGCCACATGATGGACACAGAAGTTTGCACTTCGGTTAACGTGACTAGCTGACCAGCTAGTTATTGTTGAAGTATCAGAGAAAATATGGGATATAATAGAAGAAATTCTCCAGTCTTGTGTGAGATTATGATTCTAAAGAAACAGCGTGACAACAAGAGAGTCACCTTCTAAGATGAAATGCTGAAGCTTCAAAGATAAAGCCAACTGACAAGCTAGAAGAGTTGTTGTGGCTTCGCCAAAAATTGGAGAACAGGGAGGGCTAATAATCGTAGAACAGCCAATAATGGTTCCCAGAGAATTCCTACAAATAGTTGCTTGAGCAGAAAATTCCAGACGAATCGTTGTATCATAATTAATTTTGTAAAAGGGAGGGAAAAGCCTTTCCCATACCGCAATCTTTGGCACAAGCTTATTGGTCCAAGCAGAATGATGATGCTTCACAATACAGTTAATAGTAGAGGATATAACAAGAGCATTTGGTACTATATCGTCATGAAGCGCTTTATTCCTTGCCGGCTAGATTTGATCACAAGCCACCGTTGCAAAAATTTGAAATAGGTGGTAGTCATATAAAGGAATACAATCTTCTCCGAGTACAGAATTGAGTCCAACCAAGATTCCATAGAAGAAACTCTTATAGCAAGAATATCCAAAAGCCAAAAAGAGTTCCTTCAAACCACTCGAGCTATAGGGCATGAGAAAAATAAATGAATAATGGAGTCAGTACGAAATGAGCAAAGAGAACAAGATGTATCCATAGTAGAATTAGGAATAGATCGAAGAAGAAATGTGAATCTTCGTTGGTATAATATCCCAAATCATTTTCCAAAGGAATAAACGTAATCGATGATGCATCTTCAACTTCCAAAGGCTTTTCCACGTAGAAGCACTCAATGGAGAAATAGAAACCCCTCGAGATGTGGTAATATCGTGATGCATAGATTTAGTGGAGAATTTGCCTGAAGATGCAGGAGTCCATAGAATAGAATCATTTGTGGATCTCAACCTAATCTTCTGAATTTCTGACACCGAGTGCGGCTAGAACAAAAATGTTAAAATTTCCAAATTCCTAGAACTGGTAGATGGATTAAACAACTTAGCGATGGAAAGCGGATATAATGAACTGAGAGAAGGAATACGGATCTCCGGTTTAAAGCCTAAAACTGTAGGAATCCATGGAGAAGTCCAAACCAATAACTGACTTAACATAGATGGCAGATAGCAAGCACCAGAAGCTAGTAATGGAACAATAGCTTTAATACCATTCCAAATAAAGGAGCCGCTTCTCAATGGACAAGTCAAAAGGTTCCCATACTTTATATATTTTGCTTTAAAAATAGAAACCCACAAGCTATCATGATCAACTAGAAGCTTCCAACCCAATTTAGCTATAAGAGACAAGTTGATATCTTTCATTAAACGAAACCCCAATCCACCTTTATCCTTCGGCTAGCAGAGAGAAACCCAAGACTTAAGAGTTAAATTCTTAGCTTTATCCTTCAGAAAACCCCACCATAAATTTTTAAAAGCGATATCCAACTTATGATAGAATTTATTCGAAAGTAAGAAAGAGCTCATAACATAAGACAGAATAGTAGAAGCTACAACCTTGATCAGAACTGAGTTGCCTGCCTGCCTGTGAAAGAGTTTTAGATCTCCATCCTTCTATTTTCCCATTGACCTTATTAAGAATATCAACAAATGAATCATGTTTCGACCTGCCAAACAAAATAGGGAGACCCAAATTTTTTGCAGAAGTAGGTGTTGATGCAAAGGGAAGAAAGGATCCAATGCTAATCCGAGTAGCTGCATCTGTATTCTTACTGAAAATAATACTTGATTTTGAAAAATTGACAGACTGACCAGACCAGGAGCTGTATTTATCAAGACAAGTCTTTATAAGAGAGGCTTCAGAAGAAGTAGAAGAAGTAAAAATAATCAGATCATCCGCAAACAGTAAATGGTTTAAAGAAGCATTGGAACGAGAAATCTTGAAACCACGTAAACTATTATGAAGCAGACGAGATAGAGCCTCAGTTCCAATAATAAATAAGAAAGGTGAGAGAGAGTCACCTTGTCTTAATCCCCGAGATGGCCGAAAATGGCCAAAAGAGCTACCATTTAACAACATTGAGAAAGAAATTGTGGATATACAGATTCTAATCTAATTGATCCATTTGTCATGGAATCCTAGCTATTTGAGGATAGCAAGGAGAAATGGCCACTCCATTTTATCAAAGGCCTTCTCCATGTCAATATTTATAGCCATGAGACCTCCTCTTCCGCGCTTATGTTTAAGGGTTTGAAGCATCTCATGAGTCAAAAATTGAATTATCCTATATAAGATGACCAAGGACAAAGGCTATTTGGAACGGAGAAATAAAATTAGGAAGAAGTGGCTTCAACCTGTTTGCCAGAAGCTTGGAGATGATCTCGTAAATTATATTGTAGAGACTAATAGGTCTGAATTGTTGAACCGATGAAGCTCCAAGTTTCTTTGGTATAAGTGCAATGAAAGTATGGTTCTGCTCCCGAAGCAACTGGTTATAGCTAAAGAAATCCCCAACTGCACTTAAAACAGTGGATTTAATATGCTCCCAATACTTTACATAGAACAGGGTTGTAAATCCATCAGGACATGGAGCTTTTGTCCTACCCAGACTGAGAAGAGAGTCATCTCCGTTCCATACCTCACCTATCCACCACACCACACCACACCTCCCAACCACCCATGATTCTCACCTTCCGTCATCCATCCTACATATTTACAGTTTTTAAGTCATTGGAGATAAGGCAAAAGCTCCATCTACCCATCTATCCTTTTAATACTTTACTTGTTTTCTGGTTTATTGTCTCCACACAGAGTTTGTTTCTGGTGATTCCCTACATCCCTCACCGTGTTCTCTGTAATTTTTTGAAAGGTTTTATGATTGAAATTTTTGGATCTAGATCTACTCTCCTTTTTCAATTTTTTTCAAGACATGCTCCTCACCAATAGGTTCTTCGGCATCCTTGGCTTCCACCAACGATCTCCGTTCTTTCTACCGCCGCCTACACACCAGCGCGTGGCCTACACGCGCCAGAGAGTTCTTCGCTCTCGCTGGCGCGTGGCGACCACGTCCGCTCCCATAGCCTCCCAACGCTTAGGCCATTGGTGGTTTCGGGCGAAACCGGCGTTTCTTGATGCTGAGAGGCCTACCCTTGGCGGCGCGTGGACCTCACGCACCGTCACGGAAGGCTCCCACTCCTTCTCCATCAACCAAACATCTGCTGCTTATGTTACTGTTTTTGTAATTTCTTGTTTATTTCTGAGTTTATTTGTTCTTTCCCCTTATTTTTCTCTGTTGTTACTGTGTTTGGAGCCTCTGGGCTCTGTACCAACACCAAACCACCTTAACTAGTGGCCTCGATTATTGACATCTGTATAACGAATCTTTAGGCCCGCATCTTCGGAAGCATTATCTCAGCGTACTTTCATTCTTAGTTTAGTTATCAGACACATGACCCAGTACCTATAAACTGTGATGCATCCCATGCTAGAATTAGCATTGTTATGATATGGGAGTTTAAGTATTACTTAACACGTAAGTTACTAATTAGTTAAATTAATAAGTTGGCTTTTTTTAACTATAACCCAAACCCCTTACTATCCAAGGCCATTAGGCCCTATGGCCATCGTCATTTATGGGGTGACTGAACTACTCTTAAAGTTTGAACCACTCTTATAAGTAGTTAGAAAAGCTAGTCAAACCATTCCATAATCGATCACACCCGCTTGCTTGGTCTTATAAGTTTTTGGAGTGTTACATTGACTATTAAGTTAGTTTAATAGTTTATATGGTAAATGTCATGTGAATTATCACATCAATTTATAATAGATTTATAATAAAAATTGAAATATTCCTAACCACACTCAAAGTGATAACTATTGATATGGGAAAAATAAATAAAAAATAAAAATTGATCATTGAATTAGAAACAAATTATTGAAATTTGAAAAACCTACTTGATAGAATATCTTATAAATTTTAAGAAATATTGATCTCTTAATTTATATTTTTGTTATAAATTTTAAGAATATCTTGTAAAAGGCGTTAAAGGGGCAGACTTTAATGAAAGTGGAAGGCAAGTAGCCTTCACGTTTAGCATTTCAATTTTCAATGCTAAACTTTATGATGCAGCGTACCTTGAAAATTTCATGCACTAAAGTAAAAACCTTCGACCAAAAAAAATTAAAAATTAAAAAATTAAAAAATAAACAAATAGAAAAAGTAAAAAGTAAAAATAAATATGTAAATGACGATCGAGATCATTCTTTAAGATGGTCAGTTATATGTTTATTTTACATTTTAAGAGGATGATCAACCATTTTAAATAAGTAATTGTGGTTGTCGGCTCATTTTTGCCCACTCTCATAGGGGTGATCGGCCACCCCTCATCAATTAGAGTGATAGTTGGCCACTCTTCTAGGGGGTGGTCACACTACAAAAATATTGTCAAATTGCCACGTGCATTTTGACACGTGTACGGCACTGTACACGTGTCAAAATGTTTGCCACGAGTATTTTGACACGCGTCTTACGCGTGTCAGATGTGCAAGACTCTAATTGCACATTTTGACACGTGTACAGAAATACACGTGTCAAACGGTTTGACACGTGTATTTGTAATATTCGTGTCAAAACGGTTTGACATGTGTATTTAAATACACGTGTCAAAACGTTTTTTTTTTTAAAAAAAAAAAAAATCCAAATTGATTTTGTTATTGTTTATTTAAATTCCAAATTTGGAATTTTTTTTCAATTTAATTTTGTTATTGTTTATTTAAATTTATTTGGGTTAATAAATTTTTGTTTTTTTTTTTTCCAAATTTTATTATTTTCGAGAGAGAGAGACGTAGAGATCCAGAGAGAGAGGGAGGCAGAGAGAGATAGGGAGAGAGAGTAGAGAGAGAGAGGGAGGCAGAGAGATATAGGGAGAGAGAGTAGAGAGAGAGACATAGAGATACTGAGAGAGAGGCAGAGAGAGATAGGGAGAGATACACAGAGAGAGAGAGAGAGAGAGAGAGAGAGAGAGGTAGAGAGAGAGAGAGAAAGAGATAGAGAGGAAGAGAGAGAGAAAGAGATAGAGAGGAAGAGAGCGATAGAGAGAGAGACCGAGCAGAGAGAGCTGGAGAGAGGGCGGCTCACCGGCGGGAAGGGCGGATGCGCGGTGGCCGGAAGCTGGCCGCTGCGGCTGTGACGGAGAGGGAGAGAGAGAGAGAGAGAGGGAGAGAGAGAGAGGTAGAGAGAGAGAGACCGAGAACACTGTACCGAGCAGAGAGAGGTGGAGAGAGGGCGTCTCACCGGCGGGAAGGGCTGATGCGCGGTGGCCGGACGTTGGCCGGCGAAACTGTGACGGAGAGAGAGAGAGAGAGAGAGAGAGGGAGAGAGAGAGAGAGAATTCAGATCGGAACCCAAATGGGTTCCGATCTGTATGTACATATATATATATATATTTAATCTATTATTATATTATTATATTATTTGAATTTTAAAAATTATATATATATATATATATATATATATACACATATATAAGCGGGAAAAATAAACTTTTAACCGGGAGAAACCAAACAATTGGGCACGTGTACTGAGTACACGTGCCCAATTCGGGACGTGTATTTAAATACGCGTTCCCAATTGTTAAAATTCTATTTAATAAAAAAAATTAAATTTGAAAAAAATAACAGTTTGACACGTGTATTTAATACGCGTGTCTAATTGTTGAAATTATATTTAATAAAAAAAAAATTATATTTGGAAAAAAAAATAACAGTTTGACACGTGTATTTAATACACGTGTCCAATTGGACACGTGTATTAAATACACGTGTCAAATTGGACGCGTGTATTTAATACGCGTGTCTAATTGTTGAAATTCTATTTAATTAAAAAAAAATTATATTTGGAAAAAAATAACAGTTTGACACGTGTATTTAATACACGTGTCCAATTGGACACGTGTATTAAATACACGTGTCAAATTGGACGCGTGTATTTTTGTCTAATTGTTGAAATTCTATTTAATTAAAAAAAAATTATATTTGAAAAAAAATAGTTTGACACGTGTATTTAATACACGTGTCCAATTGGACACGCGTATTAAATACACATGTCAATTTGTGACGGCTGTACAATTAGACACGTGTCTCCAAAGACACGTGTCAAATTGGACGCGTGTCTACAGTAACGGGTACTGTAGACACGCGTCAAAATGCATGCATTTTTGTAGTGTCAACCATTTCAAGGAATTGTTCTACCACCCTTTTAATTATTCTACTTTATTATTTCAAAGTTTATATATATATATATGCAGCAAGATTCAAGCCTTTCATTAGCTCATACAATTCCAAGAAATTACAGGACAAGGAGAGGTGATGGGAAATGTATAAGAAAAGTTTATTAGCATTGCCCAAATTGAAAAAAAATAAGTTTATTAATACAATCCATTGAGGACGATATCTGATGAAGTAGAAATAATTGGTTTGATTTTTTTTTCTTCCTATTTTGTTATAACCAAATTCACTTAAAAAAAAAAAAAAAACCCATCATTACTAATAGGAAAATATTCTTAAATACGAGAATAAAATTTTGACGAAACTTTTGAAATGATTTAGAGATGATTGAATTTTGTACAGTTAGGGGTTAATACTATGGACAAATTTGGAGATTTTCTCCAAATTTTGTTGGAATAAATTTTTTTAATCTAATTTATTAAATTAATATTTATTCTTAAAATATGTAATTTTTACCTGAAAATAGAATATGTGATATCTATCCTCCTGAGAATTACATACTTTAAAGACACCCTTAAAAGTAAGAATAAATTAAAACATGTAATTTACAATATTAAAACTGTTATTGTAAAGCGATTGGTCGTAACACCGAACATTATTTAAACAATTATCAGCTGATAATTTCTTACCCCCAAACCATACGAAACGACGTAGTGATTGTCACGTACGATGGCGACAAAAGATTCACAAAAAGTTTTTCATTGTTTTAAACGCAATTGTTGATTATTAAAAAACTCAGTCGTTCTTTGGGGTTAGGCAACCTGCAAGTCTTATTACACATAATCACTGTTGACCCATCAATTTAATGAATTTATGTGCTAAACATCTACACATAAAACTCTCAATTTGCTGAGGGGTTGTTCTTTTTTATTGTGATAATATTTCATGATTCAACTTCATACGTGTACATTTTTGATTCGACATATAGTGTTTCAAAAGACAGTGTACCAGGACGTTATTAGATTGGTCTGATGTCATTTAAACGGAGATATGTTTGATGTCATTTCTTTTCATATTTTTTTTTTGTAAACTAAGGTCCTATAAATTTAATGGTAAATTTACATAAAATAGACAAAAAAATGTGCAAGAGAACAATTAAAGCTCCTTAAAATCAATTATAAAATTCATTGTCATATGATAAAAATGGATAGTTGTACCATTGGTCCATGTGGTATGCCATAATTATTTTCACTCCTTATGGTTCAAAAAATTTATAGGAAGTCCTTGTGATAAGCAATAATTACAAATCGATTCCTAGAGTCAAATTCCGTTAAAAAATTTAATCGATTATGTTAAATGCCATGTCAAACCAATAAAATGATAACACGTGTCCATCTGAATAAAATTTTTTAAATTTATTAATAAATAAATAAATAAACTTTTTTTTTAAAAAAAAGAAGGGCAAAGGGGCGGCTGGGCCACCCCTAGCCTCTGGGGAGGCCGCGGCCACCCCCAGAAGGGGGTGAGGGTGGCCACACGCCACCCCCGACGGCCACTGTTTAATAATAATAAGTTTATTAATATAATTGATTGAGGACCATATCTGATGAAGTAGAGATTATTAGTTGGATTTTTTTAATTTTTTTTTTCCCTATTTTGTTATAACCAAATTCACTGGAAAAAAAAAAAAAATCATCTTTACTAAAAGGAAAATATTCTTATATACGAGAATAAAATTTTGATGAACCTTTTGAAATGATTTAGAGATGATTGAAGTTTGTAAAGTTAGGGGTTAGTAACTTAGTACTATGGACAAAGTTTCTCCAAATTTTGTTGGAATGAATCCATTTAATCTAATTTATTAAATTAATATTTATTCTTAAAATATGTAACTTTTACCTGAAAATAGAATATGTGACATCTGTCATGAGAATTACATGCTTTAAAGACGCCCTTAAAAGTAAGAATAGATTAGAACATGTAATTTACAATATTAAAACAAATCCAACTTCAGTACTGTAAATAAAATAACAGCAGATATACTGTTAAAAAATAGACGGTCTAGATTTAGTGGCACAAATTTTAAAAGGACGATGTCGTCATTTAAATACCATATAATGTCTAACTCTAACGTCTAATTTTAAACTAACGTACGTTTTCCAACCAATCAAAACACGAAGCAAAAAACTATCGTCTTCTTGCAAGATTCAGTGGCATACAAAAAATAAAAAATAATAAAGATTCTTTTTTTGAGTTGATGGGGTTTTTGTAAAGTTGTGATTTTCTTTGCATTTTCCTACGTTTTCTCAACAACCAAACTGAAAAGAAAAAAAGAGAAACAAGTTTATCATGACCATATATAATTCCGATATGGGTATCAGGTCACGGCGATTCCAATGGAAGAAGAACCAAGGCATCATCAAGATAATGCATCGCAGTTACATCCATTGCCGTGTCCACCATCATCTGAGGCTTGCAATTTTAGTGGGTTTCCAAGGCCACTGTTTTGACCACGTCACCCACCGCTTGGGCTCACGCATCCAAGTCCATTTTTCCCTCTGTTCATCTCTGTTTCTATGTTCTAAAACAGAGCCTTTTTCCCCGCGTCAATTTCCCACATATTTTGGTGAGTTGCATATGGATTGAGCCTAAAACGTTCAATCCGTATGCAACTCATGACTTTTATGGAGGTATCCAAGCCCACGTGGTAACTTGGGAAGAGTGCATTCTTTGTGTTTGTTGTCCAAAGTGTTTTGTGATAAAACTAATCTACCTTTGAATGAGTCAACCATCAAAAAGTACTCTAAGAAACTAAAACTACCACAACATCTTAATTCTTAGGATTCCTCTTCACATTTTTGTTTATGTCCCGAAGTCTTCTCACAAAATATCTCCATAGACTACATACGCTATGGTGGGTGGCTCCGAGTTGGGTGGAGGATGAGCTTACCGTGTTTATCGATCTGGTAAAGGTTACTTTCAAAACTTATTTTCTTGCTAGATTGGTTATTTGAAAGGGACATCCAAAGCTTTAGGAGTTAGCTTTTTTCTATCATAGAAAACGAAGCTATTATTATGTCTGGTCCAGTGGCATTGACTTTTAGGCATCTTTCACATCAAGTTTTTTTTTTTTTTTTTTTGGTGGAGATGATCACAACGATCGACCACGGTTGACAATTGTTGGTACAGTTTCTGGTATGGTGTGAATCTGAACGTTCTTCTGTTGTTCTTCACGCTTTTCAATAATTCTGGAAAACAACAAAAACTAGGGACCCTTCCGGAGATCCCGCTCCAATGCCTAAATTAGTTTATGTGATAAAATAATACTCCGTGCATAAAAAAATTGAGTTTTCGTTTATACCTGGGGTATGAGCTTATTTATAGGCATAGAAGTGGAGTCAAACCTGGATTAGGACTCCTGCTCCTTGTTGATCTAGAACTACCGTCAAAGTTCTAATTGGACTCTGACCCCTTATTAGAATTCTAATCTAATATCTTTTTTTAGACTTTTGATCTGATCATTTTTCTTATTTGATTGGACCATGAGTCCTATCTCAATTCCACCAGGGATGAATTGGAATAAGACTGATTTCTCTAGAGTTGTTGCTAAATGTCTATCTTCTCCTTGGATCTGGTTGAGTGAAACTTATCCCCAACAGTTACCCCCCAATTCCCTTATCCGAAGCTTGCTTAAATAATGAGAATTCCATGTATAAGGAAACCCGAGCTTTGTCTCCTTCTGAAAACCTGCTAACCTGTAAAACCTGAGGGTTAAATCTTACCCTCCATTACCTTCTTGTTTTTCCTTAGTGTTTTATCCATGTCTCTTGGAATGGCTAGCTCCTGAAAAACCTGGAAAACCCGAGGGTTAAATTTGACCCCCTGACTCACTTTATTTCTTTCTCTCGGTAAGGATTTATCTGAGAATGCTTTTTTTGTTGCTATCGGCTAGGACTGATTCGAGAGATTTCTTCTTACTTTCGGCTAGGACTAATCCAAGAGGTTTTTTTTTTTTCTTCTCTCGGCTAGGACTGATCCGAAAGTTTTCTTCTTACTCTCGGCTAGGACCGATCCGAGAGATTTCTTCTTGCTCTCGGCTAGGACTTATCCGGGAGCTTTCTTTTTGTTCTCGGCTAGGACTGATCCGAAAGTTTTCTTCTTGCTTTCGACTAGGACTGATCCGATAGACTTTCTTCATGCTTTCGGCTAGGACTGATTTGAGAGTTTTTGCCTGCAAAATAAGCGACATCAACGGGTTCCCGGTCCCTAGACCGGGAATACTCCGATGCTTAAGTCAGCTCTATTCTTTTATTCTAAAAAATACTTATTCCCAAAATTTGGGGAATTTTCTGTCTTTTATTATAACTAGTCTGAGTTAAAAATAAAAGTCTAGTTCTTTGCAAACATAAATGCTAAAAATAAAAGTCTAGCCTGAAATTCCCGAGAGTCCTTTCTATGGGATCACGGGCAGATTCTGTTGTTGCCTCGACTCTCTATGCCGTGGGCTTCTGCTTCCTCGGTATTGAGAGGTGTAAAGTTATAATCTTTGAACTTCTTTACCTGCCTCTGCTCTTCCCATCAGCTTTTCTGAATTCTTTCATTTTCTTTTTTGGGGCTGTCTCTCGAGGTAGCCTAGAACTGACCATAGACTTCAGCGTCTCTTCCTGATTGATGAATTCTTCTACTTTATCTATGAGGCCATGCAAGCCAAACTGTTGGTACAGTTTCCGGTATGGTGTGAATCTGAGCGTTCTTCTGATGTTTTTTACTCTTTTCAATAATTCTGCAAAACAACAAAAATTAGGGATTCTTCTGGGGATCCCCGCTCCGATGCCTAAATTAGTTTATGTGATAAAATAATACTCTGTGCATAAAAAAAATTGAATCTGAGTATGAGCCTATTTATAGACATAAATGTAGAGTCAAACCTGGATTAGGATTCCTACTCCTTGTTGATCTAGAACTGCCGTCAGAGTTCTAATTGGACTCTGACCCCTTATTAGAATTCTAATCTGATATCTTTTTTTAGACTTCTGATCTGATCATTCTTCTTATTTGATTGAACCATTAGTCCTATCCCAATTCCACCAGGAATAGGACTGATTTTCCTAGAGTTGTTGCTAAATGTCTATCTCCTCCTTGGATCGGGTGGAGTGAAACTTATCCTTAACAACAATGATGGCTGGACGTGGAAGGCGACAATGGTTGGAGATATTAAATGCATCACATCGTTACAGCTCATATGTCCATCGTTAATTTCTTCTTTCACGGGCGCATACATTCAAAGCGACCAATTGCCACGGCCAAAACTTCCATGTGCAATATTATCCAAGTTATATATATAAGTGGGGCATCAGACCACCATATTCAAGCACACTGTATCCTAAAAGCTAAAATACTTGTGCGTGAGGATGATATCTCCCATTATCTTCATCTTTTCTCTCCTGCTTTCCTCCGGCCATGCTGCTGTGCAGGACTTCTGTGTCGCTGACCTCACAGCTCCTGAAAGCCCCGCAGGCTACGCTTGCAAGAAGGCTGAAAGTGTCACGGTGGCTGATTTTGTTTTCTCCGGCCTAGGCGTTGCCGGTAACACCTCAAATTTTAATAAAGCTGGAGTCACCTCGGCATATGTGTCGCAGTTTCCTGGTTTGAACGGGCTTGGATTTTCTTTCGCTCATCTGGACATGGAGCCTGGTGGAGTTGTGCCGATCCACTCACATCCTCGGGGTTCAGAAGCCATATATGTTGTAAAAGGGAGAATCACCGCTGGGTTTGTTTCCAGTACCGCTAATAAAGTTTACCTTAAAACTCTTAAGAAGGGTGACATCATGGTTATTCCACAAGGATTACTACACTTCGCAGTGAATGCCGGGCAATTTCCAGTCGAAGCATTTGTTAGCTTCAGTAGTGCAAACCCAGGTTTCCAGTCTCTGAACTCGGCTTTGTTTGGAAACGATTTGCCCACTGAATTGGTGGCAGCAACATCTTTCCTTGACGTTCCTCAGATTAAGAAGCTCAAGGCCTTTTTTGGTGGCACTGGTTAATTTATATTTTTGTTTATTTTCCACTTTGTTCTCTAAATTTGGTCTCGCCCGAGGTAAATTTCATGTGAAGTACAATACTTTAAGCTTTATATATATGTAATAATATTGTGTTTTTTTTTTTTTTTTTAATCTAGAAGCATGTGCTCCATCCATTTCTAAACTCAGAGGTAATAGAAAGAGATAAGGGGTACAAAACACCCCTATATCCAAATCAGAAACAAGAACCGACAAAGTAGCTGTCTAAACAATACACAAATAATACATGAACATATTATAGAGTCTCTCTTTACAATTACGCCCACCCTAATAAGATAAGAGAGCTGATTTTTCTACCAAGCCAACATATAAGTCTAGTATATATTTGTGTATTATAAAGACACACTGTGAATCACATAGAAATTAGAGAATACACACAAACAAGCACAACAACAAAAAGCACCAAACAATCACTGCCAATGTCAGAAGAGGAGCAACCACCACTGGAGGCGGCGCATGCATCACACGCGCCGTCCCCTGAAACCTCAGTAGCCCAACAATTGTCATAATCCACCAACCACCACCACCCAAGGCCTGAAAAGCAAAGCGTGGCTCACACGCGCCAAAAACCGGGGAGAGATCCCCAACACATACCAACCACGTGCCGGACAAGAACAAGCGGCGAAAGAAATGGACGAACCAGAACACGGCGGCGAAGACAACTGGGAGACGCGTGTTGAAAAAGAAAACTGGTGAAATAACATAGATCTGGTCCGTGAAGAAGACAAACTTTTGAGGCTCAGCCAGAGAAGCACCGGCGACACGGGGAAATGGCCAAACCCCAAATCCAAACGTTGCGTGAAAGCCTTTTTGTTAGAGAACACAAAGAAAAGTAAAAAACAAACACAAAACTCCACAACCCATGAGGTTAGGAGACAACTTCCACTGCATCTGGTCGGGGAGGCACACAATCTCCACTGAAACAAGTCAGGAAGGGACAAAAAACACTCCTTAACCCGTAGGAGCTTGGAAGACCAAAGCACCGAGAAGCGGAAAGCATGAAACCTCCGGCCCTAATAAGATAACAATATATATAAGATATTGTTAATGATATATGCAAGCTTGTCAAAAAGGCGTTAAAGGGGCAGACTTTAGTGAAAGTTGTTATTTTTGAGGAAGACTTTAATGAAAGTTGAAGGCAAGTAGCCTTCATGTTTAGCATTTCAATTTTCAATGCTAAACTTTATGATGCAGCGTACCTTGGAAATTTCATGCACTAAAGTAAAAACCTTAGAAAAAAAAAATTAAAAAATTAAAAATAAAAGAAAAAATAAAATACAAATTATCCAATCATTCTTTGAGGTGGTCAGTTACATATTTATTTTACATTTTGAGACGATGATCAACCATCATAAATAAGTAATTGTGATGATTGGCCCACCCTAATCCACTTTTACGATGGTGGTCAGCCACCCCTCATCGATTAGAGTGGTAGTTGGCCACTCTTCTAGGGGGTGGTTAACCAATTCAGGAAATTATTCTACCACCCTTTTAATTATTCTACTTTATTATTTTCAAGCTTTTATATATATGCACAGTAAGATTCAATCCTTTCATTAGATCATACAATTCCAAGAAATTACAGGACAAGGAGAGGTGATAGGAACCGACGGTATAAGAAAAGTTTATTAGCATCGCCCAAATTGAAAAAAAAAATAAAATTAAGTTTATTAATACAATCGATTGAGGACCATATCTGATGAAGTAGAGATCATTGGTTGGATTTTTTAATTTTTTTTTTCCCTATTCTGTTATAACCAAATTCACTTAAAAAAAAAAAAACTTTACTAATAGGAAAATATTCTTAAATACGAGAATAAAATTTTGATGAAACTTTTGAAATAATTTAGAGAGGATTGAAGTTTGTACAGTTAGGGGTTAGTACCATGGACAAATTTGGAGATTTTTCTCCAAATTTTGTTTGAATAAATTCTTTTAATCTAAATTATTAAATTAATATTTATTCTTAAAATATATAATTTTTACCTGAAAAGAGAATATGCGACATCTATTCTAAAAATTAGATGCTTTAAAAACAGATGCCCTCGAAAGTAAGAATATATTACAACATGTAATTTACAATATTAAAAAAACTGTCGGAGGACCCCAAATAAAAAAACTTTTTCTTTTAGACTCCTTCCTCTCCCTCTTATCTTGCATACAAGAGAAAACTCGTCGGTGCTGGGGGAGGGAGGCCAGCCTCCTTCCCCCCGGCTTTGGTTTTGTTCCTTAGTCCTCTTGGACTAAGGTTTTGGTTCCTCCTGAGTTTTCTCAGTGGAGGCTTGCTTTCTCCCAGCCATTAAGGCTGTGGAGTTTGTTCCCCTAGCCTTTCAAGGCTATGGTGGTTTGTTTGTGTTTTTTTTTTTTTTTTCTTCTCTTTCTCTTACTCTTAGCAGGAAGGCTCAAATGTTGGCGTTCTAGCTTGGGATTGTGGCGGGTTTTGTGTCTTTTTCGGAGGTTTTGGCCGGCTGTGTTCAAAATTAGTTCTTCATCTTTGGTGCCAGATCTACACTCCTCCGGTGTTTTTTCCAAGACACGCGCCCCCCAGCGGAGTTCACCGTCGTCGTCCGCTCCAGCTGCCGGAAGCTCAGGCCACGGCGGTTCTCGGTTCCCGGCGCATGGACGGCACGCGATTGAAAGCCTGTCGCTTTTCGGCGCGCGTGTTGGCCACGGTCCACCTTTTCTGGCTGTGCACGGCGTTGGATGGGGTCTACGGTGGTCGATCCTCTGCTGGGTGGTACCGGGGACGGCGCGTGTCCTCCACGCGCCGCCGTCTCCGGCGGATTCTGCCACTGTCTTCGGCCGGTAGCTGCTTTGGGTTTTTCTGTTTTTTGTGTATATTCCCATGTGTCTACTATTGATCACAGTTTGTCTATATGTAATGCACAAATGTTCATGGGCTTATTTGGTGTCTGCTAGACTAGGTCAATCCTCTTATGTTGATTGTTGGGGCTTTATTTGTAAAGAGGTGATTTATTTGGAGTCCTTGTAATATTTGTGAATTGTATTTAGGCAACTGTTTCAAGTCAGACTTGTTTCTGACTTAAGGTTTAGGGGAGTTTTGTACCTCTATCCTTGTACTCGCCCTTGGGGCCTTCAGTAATATATGATAGCAAATGCTATCCTGTTCGGAAAAAAAAAAAAAAAAAAATTAAAAAAACTGTCATTGTGAAGTGATTGGTCGTAACAGCAAACATTATTTAAACAATTATCAACTGATAATTTCTTACCCCCAAACCATACGAAACGTCGTAGTGATTGCCATGTCAGGTACGATGGCGACAAAAGATTTCCAAAAAGTTTTTTTTTTTGTAGGAAAGAGGAATCTTTCATTAATCAGGAAAAGGGTACATAACACACAACCATAAAGGTTTACAAACATCACCACAATAAGGTGTATACCCAAACTGAGCCAAACTAGCCTCAGATTCCAACAAACAGCTGCTAACCAAAAACCTAATCAACCAGAATGAAGCCTACTGCGTTGACATCAGGTCTAAATACTTGATCTGGGAGTAGGTCCGCCATTCTGACAAAATAAGTGACTAGGTTTAAAATAAGAACAGAGCAAACTGTTGAAATAAAAACACAACCCAACAACAGAACATCAACACAGAAGTCGGCATCGGAGGCGCCGTCACTGTCGCCGGCGCGTGGATCACACGCGCCAAACACCAGGGACCTTCTCTACGCCAGACGACCGCCGAAGACACCCGAAAACACCGAACACCACCAGCCACACCCTAGAAATCATACAGTAGCCCTCACGCGCCGGAACAGGAAGAAAACCTCCCAGGCGCGTGCTGGCCACGCGCCGAGCAGGAACGCGCAACACGGCCGAAGCTGGGAGCTACTGAACCGGAAGAGGCCGGCGACCGCCGTGGGGAGGTGCGTGTCATGAGAAACCCGCCCGAAGTAAGCAGATCTGACTCCAAATAAAACACCAAGGAACAAGCGGTCAAACACTTCGACGGCGACACACCGAGAAACCACTCCCCAACACCAAACTCCCGTGCAATCTTCTGTCAAGGGACTAGCAACCACCCCCGGAAAACCGAGAGGACAAAACACCCACAGCCCTAATGGCTTGAGGACTCCTAACCTACGAAAACAAACAACACAAAAAAGAAAAAAACTAAACTGAGAACCACCACCAGGAGGGAGAAGGTGCGAAGCGCCCCCCCAACAAGCTCCTCGAAAAAACTCTCTCTAAAAAACTCTCGAGACCTTCTCTCTCTAAAAAAAAGACTCTAACAGTGCACTAAGATTTCCAAAAAGTTAGTCAACCTGCAAGTCTTGTTAGAATAATCATTGTTTACCCATCAATTTTTTTATTTTTTTTTAATTTTTTTTTTTAAAAAAAGATGTTGACCCATCAATTTACGTGCTAAAAATCTACACATAAAACTCTCAATTTGCTTAGGGGTCGTTCTTATTTATAGTGATAATATTTCATGATTTATCTTCACACGTGTAAATTTTTGATTTGTTATATAGTGTTTCGGGACAGTATATTATGACATTATTAGATTGGTCTGATGTCATTTAAATGGAGACGTGTTTAATGTTATTTCTTACAAGTTTTTTTCGCAAATTAACATGCGGTCCCATAAATTTAATGATGAATTTATATATTTTGTATGGAAATAGACAAAAATTGTGCCAAAGAACAATTAAAACTTCTTAAAATCAATTATAAAATTTATTTTCATCTGATAAAAAAATTAATGTGAAATTTTAATGAAGGCTTTTAAAACCTATCATCTTTAAGTAAGATATACATCTTTAAATGGGGCTGAAGTGTTACAATATACGTGCCTTAAATGCGCCATTCATATCTGGTAAAGGTTATTTTCTTGCTAGATTGCTTATTTGATAACATCCAAAGCGTTAGGAGTTAGCTTTTTTCTATCATAAAAAACGAAGTTATTGTTATGTCGGGGTGCAGTGGCTTTTAGGAATCTTTCACATCAAGGATTACTCTACCCGTTTTCTTTTTTGGACTCTATATGAGTCCATAGCATCCTATTTCCTGTCTATATTGGTTATTTTTATCTCAAAATTATCTAATAATAATAATAACGTGATAATCTCAACAATTATTAGATAAATCATTACTCATAAAAATATGAGATAGTTATAAAATAAAAATGTAAAATATAACATTATTCTAAAAAAAAAAATTAATAATTAATTAACACTGTCACATCAACATAGTAAAATAATAGTGAAAATAAAAATACGGTTTGTAGCATTACTTATTACTTTATCGTACATGCACATGTATCATTCACAATTGTATTGCCTACCAGGCCGGCTCTTCTCCTAGGGGGCTTAAGTAGTCGCGACGCCTAAGGCCTCCTAGGTGAAGAAGCCCCCAATAAAAATACCCGTAATAGTAGATAAAATAACAATAGTAATAATAATAATAATAATGTCTTAATTACACTATGAATATGTAAAAAATAAAAAAATAAAATAAAATGTGCATCTCTAGTCTCTCATTTGAAAAAATCAACCTAAGTATCAGAAACACAATGATTTTTATTTTTCATTTTAAAAAAATATGGTTTATCTCTCATTTAATTTGATAGACTCTACAACTCCCCCATAGGAAAACTAACAGTTAGATATTGCCTACCAATACAAAGATTTTGTAAAATAAAAAAAATTGCATTATCTCTTTCTTGTAGGAGACTATAGAACTCCGCCTAGAAAAACCAACCGACAGGAACCAAAAGCACAAATCATATTTAAATATATATATATATATATATATATATACAAATCTTTCTCTTTAAATAACTCACGTCAAAAGAAGAGAGAACGTCCGAGAGTTTTCTAGAAAGAGAGAGGTAAGGGTGAATCTCGTCTACCGGGGGGGGAGGCCTCACGCCTCCTCCTCCCGGCTTTGTTTTCAATTTTTGTTCCCCTTGGCCGTTAGGGCCAGGGTTTTGTTCCCCCTGGTTCCTTTTCCAGTGGTGGTTGTTTTCTCCAAGCCTTTAGAGCTGTTGGAGTTTCTTCCTCCCAGTGTAGCACTGGTGGAGGCTGTTTGTTTTTTCTTTTTTTTTTGTTTTTGCTTTGTCTTTGTTGGTGCAAGCAGAGGCTTTTTGGTTTCTGGCTCGTGGAGAAAGACGGGTGTTGGAGGATGGCCGGTAGAGATGTTGTTCAAAGCTAGATCTATTAATCTCGGCTGGCTCTCCTTTGATAAGAACCTTCCTGTTGCGGTCTTCGGCCCTCTCCGGTCTCGATGGTCACCTAGTGGGACCGTGTAGCTCTCTCCTGTTCGGCGCGTGATCAGCACACGTCGGGGGTCTTCCTTCCTGCCCTCGCGTGTGCGGGTTACGGCTTGCTTTTTCGGCTTCGCAAGGTGCCGATTTGGACTTCTGAAGGTCATCCGTTGATGGGGGGTTCCCGGAGACGACGCGTGTTCTGCACGCGCTGGTTTTTTCCGGCTGTTTATTTCCTGTGCTTGTGGGACCGTGTAGCCCTCTCCGGTCTCGATGGTCACCTAGTGGGACCGTGTAGCTCTCTCCTGTTCGGCGCGTGATCAGCACACGTCGGGGGTCTTCCTTCCTGCCCTCGCGTGTGCGGGTTACGGCTTGCTTTTTCGGCTTCGCAAGGTGCCGATTTGGACTTCTAAAGGTCATCCGTTGATGGGGGGTGTTCCCGGAGACGACGCGTGTTCTGCACGCGCTGGTTTTTTCCGGCTGTTTATTTCCTGTGCTTGTATTCCTGGGCTTCTGCTTGTTTTGATGTATATTCTTCCTTGTTTCATAGTCTACCGTTTTTCGGTAGCTGCTTTAAGCTAGGGTTTCCCTGGCTTAGTGGTAGAGGTTCTTTACCTCTAATCACTACTTTTGGCCTTCGGGCTCTGTTTAGTTTCACCTACGGGTGTCTGTAATTGTCTTCTTTTCTCTGATTTGTGTATTTGGATCTGAACTTTGTAACCCTTTGGAGTGGTTGTTCCGGGCGTTGTTCCGGCAATGAAGAAGGTTTTTTACGTTCAAAAAAAAAATCTCTCCAATAAATTACCAAAATCGCTCCTTAAAATGCATTGCAATTTTCTCACCTCCGGCCTCTCCCTTCAGGAAGCTTGCAGAGTCGCACCAACCAGTTCTCACTTTCATTTGTCTGACACGAGTACGCATCCTCCTCTTCTTCTTCTTTCTTCTCTTTTTTTTTTTTTTTCAGTCATAATGGATGGTCATTTCAAACTTCCTACTTGTCAGAGATAAAAACGAAAATACAGCCACACTTTTTCTTTGTTTGGCTTTTTCTTCTTTTTCTTCTTCTTCTTTTTTATTTTTATTTTATTTTATTTTAAATTGGGTCTTTTGTTTTGTTTTTCGGTGTTTCATGTGACTTGAAACAGCACAGTTATGTTTGAAATGTGTCTAACCCTTCTACTGTTTTGTGTTTTTTACCAAATAGTATTATGTTTTTTTTTTTTTTTTTTCCAATACAAACTTAAATTAATAAATTAATATTAGACATATAAAAGGATATTATACGTTGTATAATTAGTTACTAATGGTTAATTATTACGGAAACTTGTTTTTTATTATGCAGGTCAAAAGTCTTAAATGATCTTATTATTTGATAAATCAGGTTCAATTATTCTTACATGATTTTTTTTTTTTATTTACAAATATTTTTAATTAAGAATGTATGCTACACATATGCATTGGATATGAAAAATAGAAGAATAAAAGCATTTAATTGAATCTAGACAAATTTAGTACTAGCAATATAACATTGAGTCTTCAAAGCCAAAAAAAATAATTTTTAAATAAAATATAATATAAAAAATTTAAAATTTAAAATTATATAATATTTACATATATAAAAAGGTCTCATATAAAATTATTGCCTTAGGCCTCACAATATCTAAAACCGGCCCTGTTGCCTACTTCACAATGACAATTGCCTCCGTTTGGGAAATCGTTTTCAATAATACATTCAAGGAAAATGCTTTTGATAGTGTCTACAAATAACAAGGCATATAAGGACCTCCCGATGAACAAAGTTTTCTTCCTAATTTAGTTGGCATAAATCTATTAAACTAGCGTATGTCCTTAAAACATGTTATTCTTACATGCGTTTTTAAAAATGTTTTAAGGACATATTAGTTTAATAAATTGAATTGAAAGAATTGTTTCCAACCCAGTTTATCTTATGTAACAGGGGCGGCTGGAGCTTTAGGCGAATTAGCCAGTCACCTAAGGCAGGGCCGGTTCGATACAGTTTAGAGCTTTAGGCGATAAGTTTAAGGGAGGCATTTTATTTAAAATTAAATATTATTTTATTTAAAATTCATTCTTCTCACTTTTTGGAATGCAAAATTACTTATTGAGTTTTTATATTAAAGTTTTTTTAACATTTCCTTTTCAATTGATAATATGGCTAGTTCATTTAATCTTTCTTATTGTTGGTCCTAGGCAGGATTTTATCAATTTTAATTTTAAAAAACTTATTTCTGCAGAAGCAACTGTAACATATATTGTCAATAAAATTCTATAAGCAATACTTGCATTAGGATTTTTTTGGCAAACTATCATCGTCTAGTGATTTTAATTTCTTAAAATTAAATAAAAATCCAAAATATTTTCGTATATCTTAAATTGTTCAAACATACTCTAAATTGAAGAAATAGCTTGATCTACTATATATAAGAAGTAATCAATTCTAAAAGATTCTTTAGCAGATTGTGTCTTGTCATTGACAACCTCATTAAACTGTTTTTTTTCTTTCTTTTTTTCTTTCTACGAATTATACATTTCTCATGAAATACATGTTCTATTTCTATTTTAGTTGCAATCTCTGTAGACGAATTCATAGTAGATGTAAATTCATTTTCTCTATAGTTTTTAAAAAGAAGAAATAAGACATTTTAATTGGTCTATAACAACATCAATATGCATGTTTTTTTATTGTAATTTTTTACTAACAGTATTAATGGCAAATAATATATCATACCAAATAGTCATACTTAATAAGAATTCGAAACTTTTAATCTCATAGGTTGCTAAACAATTAGCTTCACTTTTTTGTTTTAGGATCTTCACTTGTTTTTTCTAATCGCAACAAAGCATCTTTAATTTGCGGGGTTTAAAATTTTATGGCTTTAACACTTTCAATCCGACTTTCCCAACGTGTTTGTGAGAGAGGCTTAAAAGTTAAACCCGACACATTATCTTATAAGATTTTTCATTGTTTTGTAGATGAAGAAAACAAAGAATATATACATTGTACAACTCCAAAAAAAAGTTATAGCTTTAGGACAAGAATTGACCATATCGCTTATTACAGGGTTAAAGACTATGACAACCACATGGTGTGTAAAACGCTTTAGGATTAATATCAAGAAGTATTTTTTGTACCCCTCGTTCTTTTCCTTTCATATTAGACCCATTATTGTATCCTTGTCTTTGTATATCATTAATATCCAGTTCAAGATTTTTAATTACGTTTATAATTTCATTAAAAATACATTTTCCAGCAGTATCATCTACTTTTATAAATTCTATAAAATGTTCATCTATTTTGATGTATTTGTTGAAATATCAACACATCTTATATGAGAGACATATGTTCTTGATAACTTGCATAAAGAGTACAATCAAGCATAATTGAAAAATATTTTGCATCTTTAATATTTTTAATAATATTATTTTTAATTTCAGTTGCTAACAAATGTATCAATTCATTTTGTATATTATGTCCAAGATAATGAATTTCACCATCTTTAATACGTTAAATATGTTCTTGCATTACTGAATTAAATTTTGCTATCATTTCAATTAGACTTAAAAAAATTTCATTATTTTCTTGGTAAATCTTTTCATTTTTTCCTTGAAATGCCAAAATATTTTTACCAAGATTTTTTACTACAATAATTCTCAATAATACACTTTTCCAATGATCTTTCTTTGTTAATTTGTTCTTAGACATTTTTATTAATTTTTTTGTTTTTTGACAGTCTCATTTCTAAATCAATCCAAGCATTCATGTTAGTACTATGTTAATTGGTTGTTTCATGACTTTTAAGATTAGCATTAAGATTTTTGCAGTCATTAGTTTTTTCATTAGCTAGTTGATGTATACTAGCCTTACTAGGTTTTGAATTAAACAACTTGCAATAAAAATTCTATCTAAATCTTTTGAATAGACTAGTCATTTTCTATCATACTTCTCCTCATTCGATAATTTTCGTATATAAAATATACTAGAAAAATGTCTAGAGTTGTTATCTTTAGGAAAATTTATATTGTTATCTCTTATTGGACCATTTTCTACTAATAAATCTCTTGATTTTGCATTGACCGGGGTCATAAATATTTGTAACAATAGAATTAGATACATCATTGATATTTTTATTTTCTTTTAAATTTTCCTGAACTTCTTCATCAAGAATTGTTATATTACATAATTGAACGCCAAAATCATTATTTTCAATGTCATATTTTTGTTGTATTATTGCATTATCTTCTAACTCTTTTTCATGAATCTCTTGTTTATTTATGGTTTTTCAACTAAATTATCATTCATATTTTGTTTATTGCTAATAACAAATTTATTTAAAAATCCTTTCTGAGATTCAATTAATTTTTCTACTTTCATATTTTTAGTAGACATCTATAACTAAAAGTATTTACAAATTAAATAAACACGATATATATATATATATATTCCAAAAATAGAACAATAAAATGCACTTGATTTTATAGATGTCTACTAAAAAATATGCTTCTGGATATGAAAGACTAAAAAAAAAAGAAAAAGAAAGCAAGAGTAGAAAAACTAATTGAATCTCAAAAATGATCTTTAAATAAATTTCTTATTAGCAAAAATACAAAATATAGATGATAATTTAGTTAAAAACCTTATAATGAACAAGAGATTCATGAAAAAGAGTTAGAATAATGAAATAATAAAACAAAAAGATGACACCGAAAATAATGATATTTTTCAATTATATAATACAACAATTCTTGATGAAGAAGTTCAAAAAAATTTAGAAGAAAATAAAAATATTATTGATGTATCTAATTCTATTGTTACAAATATTTATGACCCAGGTCAATGCAAAAATATTGATGCAAAATTAAGAGATTTATTAGTAGAAAATGGTCCAATAAGAGACAACAATATAAATTTTCCTAAAAATGACAACTCTAGACATTTTTCTAGTAATGCATTTTATATACAAAGATTATCAAATGGGGAGAAGCATGATAGAAAATGGCTATTTTATTCAAAAGATTTAGAGAGAATATTTTGTTTTTATTGTAAGTTGTTTAATTCAAAACCTAGTATAAGTCAATTAGCTAATGAAAGAACTAATGACTGGAAAAATATTAGTGCTAAGCTTAAAAGTCATGAAACAACCAATGAACATGTTACTAACATGAATGCTTGGGTTGAGTTAGAAATGAGATTGTCAAAAAATAAAACAATTGATAAAAATGTCCAAGAACAAATTAACAAAGAGAAAGATCATTGGAAAAGAGTATTATTGAGAATTATTGTTGTAGTAAAGAATCTTGGTAAAAATAATTTGGCATTTCAAGGAAAAAAATGAAAAGAATCACAAAGAAAATAATGGAAATTTTTTAAGTCTAATTAAAATGATAGCAATATTTGATCTAGTAATGCAAGAACATATTTGGCATATTAAAGATGACGAAATTCATAATCATTATCTTGGACATAATATACAAAATAAATTGATACATTTGTTAGCAATTGAAATTAAAAATAATATTATAAAAAAATTAAAGATGCAAAATATTTTTCAATTATGCTTTGTTGTACCCCTGATGCAAGTCATTATGTGTTGCTATTTCAACAAATATAATCAAAATAGATGAACATTTTATAGACTTTATAAAAGTAGATGATACTGCTGGAAAATGTATTTTTAATGAAATTATAAACGTAATTAAAAATCTTGAACTGGATATTAATGATATATGAGGACAAGGATACGATAATGGGTCTAATATGAAAGGAAAAGAATGAGGGGTGCAAAAAATACTTCGTGATATTAATCCTAAAGTGTTTTACACATCATGTGATTGTCATAGTCTTAACCTTGTAATAAGTAATATAGCCAATTCTTGTCCTAAAGCCATAAATTTTTTAATTTTTTTTTTTAATTTTTTTTTTAATTTTTTTTTTTTTTAATTTTAATTTTTTTTTGTGGAGTTGTAAACGTATTTATTCTTTGTTTTCTTCATCTACAAAATGATGGAAAATTTTACAAGATAATGTGTCGGGTTTAACTCTTAAGCCTCTCTTACTATACAAACACGTTGGGAAAGTCGGATTGAAGTGTTAAAGCCATAAAATTTCAAACCCCACAGATTAGAGATGCTTTGTTGTAATTAGCAAAAACAAGTGAAGATCCTAAAACAAAAAGTGAAGCTAATTGTTTAGCAACCTATGAGATTGAAAGTTTTGAATTCTTATTAAGCATGACTATTGGGTATGATATATTATTTGCCGCTAACACTGTTAGTAAAAATCAAAAGACATGCATATTGATGTTACTATAGATCAATTAAAAAGTCTTATTTCTTATTTTAAAAACTATAGAGAAAATTGATTTACATATGCTATGATTTCATCTAAAGAGATTGCAACTAATATGGAAATAGAACATGTATTTCATGAAAAACGTATAATTCGTAGAAAGAAACAATTTGATAAGATTGCCAATGACGAGACAACACAATCCGATGAACAATCTTTTAGAATTGATTACTTCCTATATATAGTAGATCAAGCTTTTTCTTCAATTCAGAGTAGGTTTGAACAATTTAAGATATACAAAAATATTTTTGGTTTTTTATTTAATTTTAAGAAATTAAAATCACTAGATGATTATAGTTTTTTTTTTTTTAAATGTCTTAATCTTGAAGGTTTTCTAAAACATGATATCTATTATGATATTGATGCAGATTTATTTTCAAAACTAAAAGTTTTAACAGAAATTTTACAAATAGAAGAAAGTATTCCGATTGACACATTAAATTATATAAAAAGACTTGATTCTTTTCCTAATGCAAGTATCCCTTATAGAATTTTATTTACAATACCTGTTACAATTGCTTCTGCAGAAAGAAGTTTTTCAAAATTAAAATTGATAAAATCCTACCTAAGATCAACAATAAGAAAGATTAAAAGGATTAGCCATATTATCAATTGAAAATGAAATGTTAAAAAAAACTTGAATATAAAAATTTAATAAGTAATTTTGCATCACAAAAAGTGAAAAAATGAATTTTAAATAAAAGGCCTCACCTAAGGCCCCGAAATGTATCGAGCCGGCTCTAATGTATAGTGAAAATACTAACATCTTGCTTATCGCATGGACAGAAAACAATACAAAACATCACCCTCTCTTGCTTGTATCAGAAATACTTGTTCATCCTATCATTATATGAACATCCAAACAATGACACCAGCGTCCCATGCATAGATCTCGAAGAAAAAGCCTCACATCAAGAATAGATAGATTTCCTTTGGCCGCTAGTTGTATTCATGTCAAGAATCAGACAAGCTTTGGTATATATGTGAGAACTAGTTATTTCAAAATTCGAGAAGCTCTCAAGTCAGAGCTCAAGCTTCGTGTTAGCAAACTGGCTCATTAAGATGGCGAAATCCATACCTTGGACCATGGTAGCCACAGCTGTCTCGTAAGGACACTCCCAAGAAAATCCAACCTTCCCAGACTTCTGTACTTTCTTTATGCAGCTCTTAAACCTCTCATGACATTTCACATTGGCCAAACCTGCAAAACCCCAAATTTCATTAATCACTAAAACAAGGAAAAACATATTTACCAGGCCTAGCCCCTAAGGGAAAAAATCTAAAATAACCAGAATCAGAATAATATTCCATTAAAACTAATGGACAGAAGATGGAACAAACTCTTGTGGGCACAGAAAATGTTTGATATCCCTAATAATATGATTCATGATATAATGTCAACGTATTTTCACATTTCAAATCTTTTTTTGTTTCAAACAATAGAATATCCAATCAAGTTTTGCCTGCGACTAATGCTTCCCTTTTATCCTTCCTTGATTGATATTTAAGAGACAAAAATATTAGGGAAAGAAAATCAAATGGCATGGTTCTTCAAGTAACATGGCAACCTCCAACTTTCAAAATCCAACAGGATAAAGCAATCAACATACCAATCCACCATGAAGCCCCAACTCTAAAGTTCAAATTTGTTTTATTCATTTTTCAATTGAAACCAGATGCAAAGCACAATAAACCATAAATGATATGACAGGTACCCAATACTTTCCAAAAGCTAACATTCTGTTCAATGAGTTAACCAAAGTCAGGCATATGAACGTTTAGCTTGTGAACCTATCTTATTACTTCCTCTTCTTAATATGGAACACTTCAATTTTTTTCTCCAACAATGTTAACTATTCAGATCTATATATAACACAACCAAATCCATTTTATTAAATTACTACTTGTATCAAACACCTCAAGCGATAGGAAATTGTAATTTTAATCACTTAACCATTATTACAAAATCCCTCTCACGACTGGGCTAAGAGTTTATGCCTCACCCTTAAAAGTTTAACTTTAGATAGAAAGTATGATAGAGTCATAATTCAAATTCAGGACGATCTTTTCCAATACTACGATAAATTACTACTTATCTCAAATATCTAAGCTGGTAGAAGATAGTAAAGTTTTGCAATTCTTATAAGTGGCAACAATCAATTATGCTAGATATGATGTATTTCTACGATGCCAAAGACAATATAACAAGTAGCCAACACATGCTTATGATCCATTTAGGTTTGCGATTTCAAACGTGCAATTTTAAAATAGCTAATTTAAAACGTGCAATTTGAAAGTGCAATTTTTAAAATCGTAGTAAAGAGTTTGGTAAAATCACAGTTTGACCTTTAAAATTGTGCGTTTTTAAAAACGCACCCCTTGCTTGCGATTTGAAAACACAAATTTTTCGTCGTTTTCAAATCGCAATTTTTTAAAAACAAACTTCCAAACAACACATTTTCTACAATTTGATTTAAAATCGCTCTTTTTGGTATCGTAGTCCCAAACACACTCTAATTTCCTCTTTCAGCAAAACTACTCACATTTCACACTACAATATCGATACACATGTTACATTTATGCGTGCAAATCCAATTGATATATAGGAATACCATGTTTATCGACACATTCATCGTGAAGTTTGCAACAAGCATCGAGATCGTCGCACGGTTTTTCTCCGGGACAACCGGTCCACCCTACTCCGCAGTACTTCCCGTATCGGATTCCAACGTCTAAGATTTTAACAATTAAAGAAACAAAGAACGAATTTATTGATTAAATAAAGAAATAAAAATGTTATGGAGAAGTTTTCGAGAATGCAGGCAATGCAATGGAAGGATTTGGATCGGACTTACTATCACAATTCATGACAACACAGGTTCTGCTGCATGTCACCTGTCGTTCAATAAAATAAAGAAATTGAGGCTTTCAGGACTAAATTAATTTCAGATCCAGAACTTTTTTTCTGCCATTTTCTAGGGAAACAAACAGAAAGAGAGAGACGTGACCTTGGAGTTATTGCTGGAGCACTCGGCAACGACGGTGAGGAAGGTGAAAACGAAGGCGAATGCTGCGGAGATACGCGTCCGAGAGGGGGCGTTGGCACCACGCGGCATTTTCCGGTCACTATACAAGTGTCGTCTGCCGGTCTCCTCCTGGTTCGTCTCTCTAACGTCGTCGTCGTCGTCGTTAGCTTCTGCGGCCTTTATTCTATTCCAAATTCTTTTCTTAGCGAAGAAAGGATGTCCAGATTACTAAACCACCCTTGAAAGGTCTAGTATTTAATTCAAGAGAATGGCCCGGATCGGGTACCAGATCTTCTCCGGTTGTCGGTCCTGATGTATAAAGGGCAGAATTATTATAATTTCACCAAAATCGGCTCCTCTTCAATTGCTTCCTATTCTGTGTGCCAGAGGGATGGCAATTAGGATTTATGTCAACATTTTTATTAACATGTGGGTTAAGCAAATTGATTCGAAATTAACATTTTTATTAATAATGTTTAATCAGGTTGATTCGGTTTAATTTGACCCAAATCTTATTACATCAAATCCTAATTCATTAATTTTGCCTGGTGTTCATGAGTTATATAAAAAAAAAAACCCTAGTGTGCCTGCATTTGGCTATTTGTCATTGTGATTGTTAAAAAAAATAAAAAAATTTATTTGTTTTCAAAATAAATATATTAACAAATAACTTAAAATACAAAATATTCTTTAAAACACAAAAAAAAAAAAAAAAAAAAAAAAAAAAAAAAAAAATCTTTATATCACATCAGCTTAGTTTTCAAATAAAGAACAAAAAAAAAATTCCTAACACATGAACAAACAATAAAGACAATGAGCATGTGCACTTTTAATAGGATGATCAAATTTCAGTTTTAAAATGCACCTGGGAATAGGTGGGAGGATATCTATTAAAAATAGGATCTGGCTATCCTGTTGTGACGTGTTCAACAGGGAGCGGAAAGTAAGTGAAAAGCATTAATAGAAGGAGCACCTCATGTAGAAGAAAAATCATTAATGATCCTGAATGCTTTTTACTTACTCTTCGCTCCCTGTTGGACACATTCCAAGAGCATATATGTTGTTAAAAAAATAACAGCATGTAAGCCTGATCCAAATGCCAGTTTAATAAAATGAATTTAAAAAAAAAAAAAAAAAAAATTCCAACCCCATTTAAAGAAATCCGTCCATTTTATAATGCAATTCTCCTCATGCGCACAAGGATTGAATGTCGCACACATGAATTTGATATTTTTTTTTCCTTTTCCTTCTCAAAATTTTAAGCGCGACATACTTCTATAACCCACATTAATTTTGGCCCCAAATGTTATTAAAAGCCGAAAGATATCCTTTATTAAAACATAAGATATAAAGACATTATCTTGGATTGCCCTTTTTCAGTTGTATTGATTTGTCTTCAGTTATGTCTTGACATGTATTGGTAGACTACCAGAAGTATGTGGAGTGTAGTTGTGTGGAAGATGATATCTACGTGTCTTTTATGGTGTTTTTATGGAGGAAAACAAATTACTGGAGTTTTGAGAACCATGAGAAAACATTAAAGGAGATTAAATCATTTTTTTTTCAAATTTTATATCTTTAGACAACTGTTTGTGTTTCTCTTTTATTTATTAATTATAGTGATTTCCTTATTATTTTTAATTTTAGTTAGGTGCTTCCAAAGTATAATTTCAACGTACTTTAAAGAGTTTTTCCTCTTGTATACTATTAATGTACTTAAAGAAAGCTTTTATGCTTTTAATAATAATTATCAATTACTTAAAAAAAGAAGAAAATAAAGACATTTTCTTGGCTTGAACACTTCATTGGTAGTGACTCACGCTTTCAAGGTATATAAACATGTTTGTCAAACTTTAATAGTTGGGTTTTGGATGTTTGTTTTAATTTTTTTACGTAGCTTTTCTCTTTTCTAAAAGAGTGTTGCTTAGATGGTTTTAAGAATTCGTTTTTGATTATTCTTTTTGTGTAGCTCTGTTTTGCTTTCGTACTCATTGGGAGATTTTGTAAGTTCTTCCAATGAGAGGGTAAGTATTGTCTTCCAAAAGGATGTAATACGGAGCCAGACTAAAAAATTATAGATCCCTTTAATTATCATTAGCTGCAACAAAACAAAATCTAATCCATGAAATGAATTCTCTCCATTTTAGTAAAACGGACAGATCGTATTCCGCAAAGAACACAGTCAACTGTCATGCCTTCAAGAAAGCTATCCGAAGGTAAACTAAAGAATCCTTAGATCCCCCACAAACCACTGCAAAACATCAGGTATAGAAATTTGGTTTTGTAAATGCTAGAACAGAGAACTGTATTAAGGTTGAAGTAAAACAGCAGATCAATACAAGTGCAGTATTATCGTTCTTTCATCAGAAGCAGCAGTAGTTTCCAACAAAGATAACAATAAAACAGCAAGGTGCATATGAATTAACTTCAAAAGCATATGGATTATTAATGCTACCACAGATTCCAACTGACTTCTCAGCTTCAAAAATTTTGACGCAGGGTTCCCGTGATTTAGATCACGAAAATAACAAGAGAAGCTTACAAATACAAACCCCTTAAACGGTGGTGATTCTCAGACGTGGTAACCAGTGAAAGTAAAACCCCTTCCCACAATCTCACCAGCACAAAACCATGCGAAGCATTCCAGCCCAAACAGAGCAGCAATGCCAGCATCTTCGACCTTCAGCTCCTGCCTGTTCTTCCATAAATGCTTGACGTAATCAAGTTCCTTCCAAAATGATTCGTAACGACCAGGGATACTGTACAGAACTGAAAAAATAAGTCAAATAAAGTTGAAGACCATGTATAAATCCTAAGGAAAGCCACACATGATATTTCACTAACGAGTATAGATGACATGCATTTACGATGTTCATTTTTCGCCAAAAGAGTGGATAAGTTAGTCATATTTTTTGCATGGGGCAGGATTAAAATATAGCAAGAAAAATTGCAACTCTATTTTTTTCTGGGCAATTGCAACTCCATTTAAAAGAAGATTGTAGCAAACAAATTGTCATTGATTGGTCCTCCCAAGCACAATCTAAAGCAACCTGAGTATGAGATGCTAACTTAAAGTCCTAAAAACCACCAAGTGAAAGCCCATACTCTCCTTACAGGCTAGTTTGCATAAAGTTTGAAAATTGTCACCAATTCTTGAGGACAAGTCAAGAGTATATCTTTTTTTTTTACATATAAGTAAAGGAAGTTCATTAAAAGCACAAGGGGCACACCCCAAGTACACGGGAAATATATAAGAGAAAAAACACACTGCATATCTTGAGATGTTTACCATATCCTATGTAACTATAGTAGTGCCCATCATAAACAGCATCTTACCATCTAAAGTTAGCAAATGCCTGATAAAGCCAATTAACAAGCACCTTATCTTAGACCAACCATGAGCAATCCATAGACACCATGAGTAAAGGAAGTTCATTAAAAGTGCAAGGGGCACAACCCAAATACACGAGAAGTATACAAGAGCAAAACACAATGCATATCTTGAGATGTTTAACATGTCCTATGTAACTATAGTGCCCATCATAAACAATATCTTACAATCTAAAGTTAGCAAATGCCTGATAAAGCCAAAAACAAGCACCTTATCTTAGACCAACCATGAGCAATCTATAGACACCATACATTTGTTACGACTGAATTAATATGATCCTCCAAAGAAACATACCAAACTCCTACTTCACTTATTGATACATGCATAACATCATCATATATGCTCTACACAACTAAAACCATTAGAATATGCTTAATAATTACTAGTTTTAAATAATCTAATTGGATTGAAGTTAGACTTTCTAACAACATTCTTTGGTAGTATTTTATCATTGTGTTTGACAAATCTGCAAGTAGTTGTTTCATTTTAGAGCTAGAATGCTAATATCCTTGGTGCCTAATATTTAAATGCCGTTAACTTATATATAATAAATAAATAAAAAATGCCCTTGAACTTTCTATAGTTCTTATGGTATAATACCAAGGCACACATTACATCACGCAAAGGAGTGTGAAAATAACCCACTAAAACCAACCAGATGAAAAATAATATCAAATGCCAAGACAACAGGGGTACAGGAAGTACAACCTAGCAAGGCGAGTGTAAAACAATTGCTTAGACAAGAGGTTGCATTTCTCCACTGTAGGTGGCTCCTGAATGTATTGCTTGTTCTGCTCCAACAACTGCTTGTAGTAAGCACCTCCATGCTTGGAGACAAGCTGAGATGCTTGACAAGCCTTAGATTGCAACTGCCGCAACTTCGAAGCCATCAACTTCCCAAATTAAGTCTAATCAAATAAACCAATATATAATTAAATACCCAGCCAAACATATCATTACTAAACCACAAAAAGAGATATTATTCCAAAAACATGGCTCCATTTGTTAAAATTTTTGTTTTCTCTTCTCAAAACAAAAACATTAACAAACAACTCAAACACAAAATACTCCAAAAAAACAAAAAACCAAAAAGCATCAACAGCCATTGATTTTCACACCACTAAACACTCTACTTGATTATTCTAAACATAGCAAATAAATAACTACACCAAACTGAGCCATATACTTGGAGACAGAGTTCTTAAAACTAAGGTCAAATTATGGAATAAAACAAGCTTTGACACTTCCAATTACTAGCATTTTCTTCATATCTTCGCACCAACTGAAGCCTAGAAAGTTATGGAAGCCCAAATTCATATAATACCAACTAAAAAAGACACCCAACATGCACAAAACACAAAATCCCATCGTTATTGTAACTTTTCAATAAGACCAGCAAGGGAAACAAGCCAAAACCAATACAGATAGGACCAACACTCAAGTTAATTCAGTCACAACCTTTCACGGCACAAATATCAGTCTCGTACCCATAAGAACAAACGCTTCAATCCCTAATTACTTCACGTTCAACCTAATCCGGGTATGAATCAAAAACCACAGAGTACCACAAAGCACAAACCGCATTATAGAAACCCCATCAACATAAGCGCCAAAACACATGGGGATCTGATAAAAAGCAAAAGATCTAAAACGGAAAAACAACAATCCAAGAGACACAATTGAAATGCTCATACATAGATAGTATAAAATTAACGAAGTTTGTAAATCTCAAGTGCAGAGGGAATTAATTCAAAAGGATTTACCTTCTGTTGCTCTCGATTAGAACGCACGGGCAAATACAAGGAAACAGAGACAAGGACTTCCACCTCTCGCCGCTGGGAGGTCTGGGTATGCGCGAGAGAGATAGATAGAGAGAGAGAGAGAGAGAGAGAGCGAGCGAGCGAGAACGTATAGGGATTCGACGGAAATCTTACCGTGGACGCTTTTTTTTTTTTTTTTTTTTTTTTTTTTTTTTTTTTTTTAGAAATGATCCTTACACTCATTTCTCACAACAGCCCCACAACAAGCTGACGTGACTGGTAATATTTTAATATTTTTTACAAAAGGAAAAGAAAACAAAACAAAAAAAATAATAAAATATTACCAGCCACGCCAGCTTGTTGTGGGGCTGTTGTGAGAAATGAGTGTATGAATCATTTCTCATTTTTTTTTTAGGGATTTTGATTCCTGCACTACACTATCACAACAAGTGCACAACACCCCCTCACATGAGGATGAGCCCTACACATTGGACCTCATCCTCATATGAGAGAGTATTGTGCTCTTATTGTGTTGATGTTGTAAAATTTCATTTATAAAAATTTAACTACACGTACGATTTCTTTTTTTTTTTTTTTTTACTGAGTTCCTCTTTTTTCAACCTAATATTAGTGTCTAAAAATATCATGTCACATTTTGGATGTGAAAAATATATGCATTTTTAATTGTAATGATGCAGTTGGTTTTTGTTTTTTTTTTTTTATTTTTTATTATTAAAAATGTATTTGTTCTTTTAACTTTGTTCTTGCAATTAAAAAAAAAAAAATTGTGCTTCTTATGTACAAAGGGACGAATCTCTCTTTTTCTTTCTTTTCTTTTTTTTTCTTTTTTTTTTTTTCAGTGGGGCAATTTGGAATGCAATTACAGAAAAATAATTCAAAATTACTGAAAAATAATTTAAGGAATGCTAAATACTCTCACTTCTCCGCACTCTTTTACGCAGCTTTTAAAATCAATTTTAGATTAAAATTCAATAAATATATATTACAAGTCTACTGGTGGATTTAAAACTCACAAGGAGTGTGAAAATGGGTTTGAGAAAATGAGTGTGTATGTAATGTTATTCAAATATTTATCCTAACTTACCAAATTCTTGGTGGAATTTTATGGTTAAGAATTTTAGGGTTCTTGAAATATTTTATTCATATCGTTGGATTATTATATCAGTATTATTTTTGTTTTTATTACTTGGTATTTAATAGTTCAATATTTATCTTTCATTTGCGTAGTTTAAAAGTGATCAAATCAAGATGATAAGCATTGCATACAGTGAATTCTCCAGTTGTAGTTCATCTGGAAAAAAGTGACCGATCACATGCAGAAAGAAGGATCATCGACTCATCGAGCAAGGAGTGTAGTGGATTATGGAAGTTAATGGAGCTTGAATCTGTCTAATGCAGCCAAGATGTTTTTGTGAAGAGCATGTCATAACATATTGCCAACCAAAGAGAACTTGCTGAAAAGATGCGTAGTTAAGGAAACCTCTTCCCCTATTTGTGGAATAGATGGCAAAAGTCAAATATATATTATTTGGAACTGCAGATCTGCGATGGATGTATGAAAAGCCTTTACTCAAATGGAAAGCTCCTGCAGTAGGCATGCAAAAGGTAAACTGAGAGATGTTGCGGTTAACACAACTAATGGTCGGTTGGGATTGGAAGAATCCTTAGATCCCCCACAAACCACTGCAAAAATATCAGGTATAGGGATTTGGGGAAAACATGATGGGAAATTGTAAATAAGTTGTAGTAAATGCTCCTACCGAGATGGAAATTCACCTAGGAGAAACAGTAAAGAAGTTCTAGTAAATGCTTGAACAGAGAAATGTATTGAGGTTGAAGTAAAACAGCAGATCAATACAAGTGCGGTATTATCATTCATTCATCAGCAGCAATAGCTTCCAACAAAGATAACAAAACAACAGCAAGGTGCATATGAATTAACTTCAAACGCATGGATTATTAATGCTACCACAGATTCCTACTGACTTCTCAGCTTCAAAAATTTTGTAGCAGAACAAAAATTTTGACGCAGGGTTCTTGCAATTCAGATCCCGAAAATAACAAGAGAAGCTTACAAAAACAAACCCCTTAAACCGTGGTTATTCTCAGACATGGTAACCAGTGAAAGTAAAACCCCTTCCCACAATCTCACCAGCACAAAACCATGCGAAGCATTCCAGCCCAAACAAAGCAGCAATGCCAGCATCTTCGACCTTCAGCTCCTGCCTGTTCTTCCACAAATGCTTGACGTAATCAAGTTCCTTCCCAAATGACTCGTATCGACCAGGGATACTGTGCAGAACAGAAAAAAAATAAGTCCAAAAAAGTTGCAGACTATGTATAAATCCTATGGAAAGCCACACGATATTTCACTAACGATTATAGATGACATGCATTTACAATGTTCATTTTTCACCAAAAGAGAGGACAAGTTAGTCATATTTTTCACCAAAATTGCAACTCTATTTTTTTTCTGGGCAATTGCAACTCCATTCAAAAGAAGGGAAAATTGTATCAAACAAATTGTCATTGATTGGACCTCCCAAGCACAATCTAAGGCAACCTGAGTATGAGATGCTAACTTAAGGTCCTAAAAACCACTAAGTTTTGCCCCATACTCTCATTGCAGGCTAGTTTGCATAAAGTTTGAAACTTGTCACCAATTCATATATATATATATATATATGTAAAGGAAGTTCATTAAAAGCGCAAGGAGCACAACCCAAGTACACAAGAAGTGTACAACAAGAGAAAAACACATTGCATATCTTGAGATGTTTACCATATCCTATGCAATTATAGTGCCCATCATAAACAGCATCTTACCATCTAAAGTTAGCAAATGCCTGATAAAGCCAAAAACAAGCACCTTATCGTGGACCAACCATGAGCAATCTATAGACACCATACATTTGTTACGACTGAATTAATATGCTCCTCCAAAGAAACATACCAAACTCCTATTTCACTTATTGATACTGCATATCATCATATATGCTCTACACAACTAAAACCATTAGAATATGCTTAATAATTACTAGTTTTACATAATCTAATTTGATTGAAGTTAAGACATTTTAACAACATTCTTTGGTAGTATTTTATCATTGTGTTTGACAAATCTGCAAGTAGTTGATTCATTTTAGAGCTAGAATGCTAATATCCTTGGTGCCTAATATTTAAATGCCCTTAACTTATATATAATAAATAAATAAAAAATGCCCTTGAACTTTCTATAGTTCTTATGATATAATACCAAGGCACACAATACATCCCGCAAACTTGCAAAGGAGTGTGAAAATAACCCACCAAAACCAACCAGATGAAAAGTAATATCAAATGCCAAGACAACAGGGGTACAGGAAGTACAACCTAGCAAGGCGAGTGTAAAACAATTGCTTAGACAAGAGGTTGCATTTCTCCACTGTAGGTGGCTCCTGAATGTATTGCTTGTTCTGCTCCAACAACTGCTTGTAGTAAGCACCTCCATGCTTGGAGACAAGCTGAGACGCTTGACAAGCCTTAGATTGCAACTGCCGCAACTTCGATGCCATCAACTTCCCAAATTAAGTCTAATCAAATAAAACAATAAATAATCAAATACCCAGCTAAACATATCATTGCTAAACCACAACAAGATAGATATTATTCCAAAAACATGGCTCCATTTGTCAAAAATTTTGTTCTATCTTCTTGAAACAAAGACATTAACAAACAACTCAAACACAAAATACTCTTAAAAACACAAAAAACAGATCCATTGATTTTCACACCAACTAACACTCTACTTGATTATTCTAAACATAGCAAATAAATAACTAAACCAAACTGAGCCATATTATTTGTAGACAAAGTTCTTAAAACTATGGTCAAATTACTGAATAAAACAAGCTTTGACACTTTCAAATACTAGCATTTTCTTCATATCTTCGCACCAAATGAAGCCTAGAAAGCTATGGAAGCCCAAATTCATATAATACCAACTAAAAAAGACACCCAACATGCACAAAACACAAAATCCCATCGTTATTGTAACTTTTCAATAAGACCAGCAATGGAAACAAGCCAAAACCAATACAGATAGGACCAACACTCAAGCTAATTCATTCACAACATTCACGGCACAAATATCAGTCTCGTACCCAAAATAACAAACGCTTCAATCCCTAATCACTTCACGTTCAACCTAATCCGGGTATGAATCAAAAACCAAAGAGTACCACAAAGCACAAACCGCATTATAGAAACCCCATCAACATCAGCGCCAAAACGCATGGGGATCTGCCAAAAAAGCAAAAGATCTAAAACGGAAAAACAGCAATCCAAGAGACACAATTGAAATGCTCATACATAGATAGCATAAAACCAACGAATTTTGTAAATCTCAGATGCAGAGGAAATTAATTCAAAAGAATTTACCTTCTGTTGCTCTCGATTTGAACGCACGGGCAAATAGAAGGAAACAGAGACAAGGACTTCACTTCTCTCGCCGCTGGGAGGTCTGTGTATGCGAGCGAGAGAGAGAGAGAGAGAGAAAGAGCGTATAGGGATTTGACGGTTGTTTTGCCGTGGTCCGTGGGCGCTTTTTTCTTTTTTCTTTTTTCTTTTTTAAAAGTTTTCGGTTTTTCTCAACCTAGTATTAGTGTATAAAAATGTCATATGTCATCTCGCGAGAAATATATGTTTTTTTTTTTTTCAATTACAATTATATAAATTGAAGTTTTTTTATTAAAAATGCATTTATTCTTTTAACTTTATTCTTGCAATTAATAATAATAATAATAATAAGAAACAAAAACTGTTCAATGAGAAACAAAATCTAGGGCGAAAACCCAGAGTCAAATTTCGATTGAAAATCAAAATGGTACTTGAAATTGAATCGAAACCTATGGAATTTGAAGACGAAGACGAAGAATAAGAAGAACCGTACCTAAGAGAGAGAGAGAGAGATTTGAGATAAGTAGAATGATGTTTCGACGCTCATTCTTAAACATAAAGAGAGAGAAGTGGAAATTAGAGGGAATTAATATAACAACATAGAGGCTAATTTGACGCTTTCTCTGAAAACACATATTTTAGCTTATTTCACTTAAACCGGTTCAACTATAAAAAAGAACGTGTCTTTTGATTGGCAAAAGCATTGTTTAACTTAAACGTGTTTTTTTATCGGCAAACTTAAAATCACCATTTAACTTAAAATGGACTCATAGAAGCATTTTAAGACATCACTTGTTGCAATTATAAGCTCTCGTTTGATTGATTTCCCTAATATATATATATATAATATATTTTTTACATGTAAAGGGACACATTTTTTTTTTTTTTTAAGTGGGGCAATTAAATTTAAGGAATGCTACATACTTTCACTTCTCTACTATTTTACGCACCTTTTAAAATCTCTATTATATTAAAATCTAATGGTGGCTTTAAAACTTACATGAAGGAGTGTGAAAAAGGGTGTGAGAAAATGAGAGTATGTGTAATATTACTCAAATATTTTTCATTGCTTACCAAATTCTTTATGGAATTTTATGATTAAGATTTTATTTTGCTATATATAATTATATATAATGTTGCACTTATTTAATTTTTTTTTAAAAATAATATGATAAAAATATTTATTATATTATAATATATAACACTATTAATTTTGTAAAATTTAATTTGGTCCACAAAATTAATTCTTTTCATTTCACCTGTTGAATGGCTTATCAATTTTTAGGATTCTTGAAATATTTTATTCATATCTATGTATTATTATATCAGTATTTTTTTTATTACTTAGTATTTATTAGATCAATATTTATCTTTCATTTGTGTAGTTTAAAATTAATCAAATCTAGATGATAAGTACTGTGCAAAGTGAATTCTTAGCTCATCTAAAAAAGAAGTGACCGATCACCTGGAGCTTGAATCTGTCTAATGCAATCAATATGTTTTTGTGGAGAGCATGTCATAATATATTGCCAACCAAAGAGAAATTACTGAAGAAGATGAATAATTAAGGAACCCTCTTGTCCTAATTGTGGAATCCATGGCCAAAGTCTACTATATATTATTTGGAGCTACCCATTTGTGATGGATGTATGAAAAGATTCTACTCAAATGGAAAGCTCTTGCAGTAGGCATGCAAAAGATAAATTTAAATGCTGCGGTTGACACAACTAACAGTCGGTCGGGAATAGGTATTATAAAGAGAGATCACGAGTGTCATTCATTAAATCCCATCCATCAAATTTGAAAATAATGAATGAGACTTGAGAAAATATATATATATAATTGAATGAGTAATGATATACACCACCCCACATTCTCCTCCTAGCTCCTAGAAGTATATGTTGCGTGGTTTCTCATAATATTTAGTGCATAAAAAGTGATTTTTTTTGTTAGGAGTCCCCCTCTTGGTCCGTCTCTGCATCTACCCATGATTAAATCATTAAAAATTTCATGCAAAATATGATAATTTGATACTTTCAGAAAAAAATAAAAAATTATTGTGTTCAATTGAGAGTACGTTTAACCTTGCAATTTTTGTAGCTTAAGCGAGCATTTTTAAACAAAATCGTGAAAAGTGTTATACTTTGAAGTGCATTTGAAAAAAGAAAATCCAGTTTGAAAGATAAAAAAAAAAAAATTAACTTTCAAATTAAAAGGGTTGTGTTTTTTTTTTTTAAAAAAAATAATAATAATAATTTTAAAGGTTAAATTACAATTTTACTAAATAACTAATTATACTTTTAAAAATCATATTTTTATTACCGTTTTGAACTCGCTATATCAAGCCCACGTTACCACGTACACTCAAAGGCTAATGGATTTAAGATAAGGGAAGGGATTTGAAAATTATTATTTTGAGGTAATTTTAAAATTATTATTAATAGATCAGATGCATTCTTCTCCTTTTTTTGAAGTTACTTAACAAGGGGAAAGTTATTTAACGGTGTGGACAAGCATTAGTCCATGATTTCGTGCATTGGCAATCCCCTTCAACCCGGCCCATCATTATCAAGACCCGAGGGGATTATCCATGTCAAAAGGGCTATAGAGCCCAATATTAAGCAAGAACTGGGCCCAATTGTTTTTTGATGGACTAGAACCAGGCCCAATTTTAAATTTCATCACCCCTTTCGAAGAAGACAAACAACTTAACCATCATTTCAATTTCAAGTTAAATAGATATGATTTATTTGATTAAATTTTATAGACTTAATATTTTAATAGTGTATATATTGACATGCTATTTCAAATTTTAAATAATGTAGCACCGTATAAACTATTTACGGTAAAATAGATCCTTTTTATTTAACTTGAAATAAAGAGGACTTATTGCCGTTTATAAACCATGCCATGCACAATAGTATATATGAAAACAATTTAAATTTAAATTATAATATTATATTTGTTTAGAGTCTAATTTATATTATTTAATTACAAATTCATCTAACTGAAATTTTCAACTAAATTTGTATACAATATATTCAAGTAAGAATTAGGCATTAGAAGAAAGTATCATGATTTTTATCCTCTGATTTTTTTTTTTTTTAAAAAAAAAATAGAATTTTATTCTATGAGTTATTCATGTTAGAAACTTTCTTTTTTTTTTTTGAAAAATTTCACTTAATCTCTATGAATTTTCATCGCTTTTATAATTCCCCCCCCCCTCCCTCCTCAAAAGTTCAAAATCTCTCAATTTTGTGTATTAAATTTTCAATTTTTTGCAATCTCAGGTCCTCTGTTAAATCATAACCGAGGATGTGAAAATTACCAAATACCCCTATATTTTTTTTTCTTTTCTTTTCTTTTTAAAAAAAATTAATTGTAATTTAAGGGTAATTTGTAATTTCATAAAGTTTACAAGAGTATAATGGTCATTTTATATTTTAACTTCAAACCCTAATGGAAGGGATGGGATTGCAAAAAAGTTGAAAGTTGGATATAATATATTAAGAGTTTTTGAACGTTTGAGAAAGAGATTGCAAAAGTAATAAAAGTTTATGGAAGATTAAGTGAAGTTTCTTCTTCTTCTTCTTTATTTTTATTTTTTCTTTCATTCTCCTCACAACCATAACCATACTTCTTCCCAACCTTAGGTAATTAGTGTAATTGATGCATAGTTTCAACCAACACTAATAATCCACCTATAACTCTTTTGAGTCTTTTGCAATTTGAATGTTAACATGTGTCAACATATGATTCGAACCACGTCAACTACTAAAAAAAAAAACTATTCTCCAATCGCACGTTAACACGTGTCAACAAGTTGTAAAAGAATAATAGGTATAACATTTTTTTTTAAAAAAAAGGATGCTAAAAGCCATAAGAAAAAATCTCATAAATTTGTGACACAAAACAGTTTAAACTATCACATCTTTGACATCAAAGCATATCTACGTGGCATTGTAGATTCATTATTGATTTTTTTTTTTTTTTTTAAGGAAAATTGGCAATACCTTGTCAGCGAAAAATTATAAAAAAAGAAAAAGAAAAAAAAAGAGAAGCATTTCTCTTTAAAATATTATGAGAAAACCAGTCATTAGAGAACCAAGGCATTTGAAAACAGCAAGTCAGCAACAAAGGCATAAGGCTTTGTACATGTGGTGTGATACTGCTTACTATGTGACAAAATTTCGCTTTACATATTCAAAATCTATTACATTAGATCGGATTACATGGTTTAGGGATTTTACACTACACCATCACAACAACTGCACAACAACTTTTCACATGAGGGTGGGCCCCAGTGTGTGGGATCCACCCTCATGTGTGGGGCACACCATCATGTGAGGGGTTGTTGTACAGTTGTTGTGATGGTGTTGTAAATCTAACATTTTTCAATTAATAATTACAAAACAAAATTTATTTGAGAAAAATAAAACTTTTATTTTAACAAAATTGTATATTATAGATGTCACTCCTATAAGCATAGTTTTTGCGATAAACAACCAAGAGTACAAAGGGTATGTTTATTAATTGTTTTGACATTTTTTAATTTTTTCTTTTTATTATGTGATAAAAAGTTGAGAGAAGAGCTTTTAGAGGGGTTTACTTAAAAGATTTGTTTGATAAACTTTTTGAAAAAGTATTTGAGTCATGCTACTCGATCTTCACACAAATTTCTTATTTCACACAAGTTGATATAACATGTTTTGAGTTGCTTTCTTAAAAAGGAAAGTCAATTTCACACTTGGGTCCTTCTCACATTCTCCTATTTTGAAAATTAACCATTCGATCTGTATGACATATATAGGACTCACGTGTAAGTCATACAGATTCAATAGTTGATTTTCAAAATGGGATGATTGGAGAATACTAGAAAGCACGCGCTTGCGAAAGTAACTCAAAACAAGCTACATCAACTAGTGTAAAGTGAGTGTGATATATGGGTGCGAAAAGTATTATTCGTCAAATTATTTTATATACAATGACTATTACACTCTGTCACGTCAGTATAATATGATAAAAATATAGTCCTTTAAAGAAACAAATACTAGGTCTGGATTGATAATAGTTTGTAGAGGGTATTATTTTGTTTTTTAGTTGAAAGTTTTTTCGTATGTGATATAAAAGTGAAAATATTTTTGCGTGTTTAAATTTGAAATTAATTTAATTTAATTTTTTATTTTTAAAGAAAGCAAAAGACAAAAAGCATTGCCAAACCATATCTAAATTTTGGGCATCTTCCCTGGCATATACCACCTGAACATGCTTTTGCTCAAATGGGAACACTCCACTGGCTCCATCTCACCACGGCAATCACGCAAGACGCAACCAATTGCTTTACTCTTACACGCCATTCTGCCGACTTCTAAATTTGTTTTAGATGACTCGGATCGTTGACCGTTACGGATCTAATGTATTGAAAATAGTTACAGTACAACTCATGATACAATTTTTGTTTAATTTTGTCTTCGTAGCATTTTATTTTATTTTATTTTAAAAAAAAAATGATGAAGTCATTGTAGGAAAAAATGCTAAGTTATTTTCTTAAAAAAAATAAAAATAAAATAACACGTAAGCGAAGTTGGACAAGATTTGTGTCAAGAGTTATATAACAATCATTTCTCATCTCATACACTTAGGTGGCAGCTCATGATTGACCTCATGAGCCACAGTAGGTGATCGATCTGACGGCTGTGATGGGTGGATAAGGATCATCTCTAGTTAGTTTTATTTAAGGGACAAAATTGTATTTTTTACATTTATGTGGACAACTTTAATCCTCGAATAATACTAACTAGATCCCCTTCCAATTCATTTGATTCGGAGAGGTTCCAAATGTGTGATGGGTGGATTTGCTTGTAACACAAAAAGTGTCATGGGGAGCCAACAGACCGGGATGGAATTGAATAGAATAGGATCCTCTCAATTTCAAATGAAATTGATACTATCCATTTTTATTGTCATGATTTAAAATTGATACATCTTACGATGTACATAATTTTATATTATTTAAATTTTTAAAAGACGTGTTGATATTGACTTCATATATATCGTTAGATACACTAATTTAAATTATGATTTTTCATTTGAAATGGATAATATTATTTTTATTAAATCAAATAGAAAGGATCATTATTTCAGATTAGTAATATTTCCTAAACAACAAATATACACACTTTGTATAATAAAGCTGATGTAAAAATAATTTTCATTTTTTATTTAAAAATAAAATACTATACATACGAACTTTATTGTACAAAATATGTTCATTTGTCATACACAAAACATTACTCATTGCAGATGGAACAATTTGACTTTTTGGGCATTAAATGGTGTAGGTGTTAAAGCAATGCGCAAAATCTGCGCATGTCTTTCGTACAGAAAATATTACTCATTGTCAACGATTTCAAAAGAATTTGTGATTTTCAAATATATATTTTTTAAAATAAGCCCTTTTTTTATATTAAAATGATGTAAAAAATGTTAAATATTAAAGACATGATATGTTAATAATAATAAAAAAATCATTTTAAAAGATTTTTTTCTTATATTTTATGTCATATAAAAGCTTTGAGCAAAAAACTGTCTTTCAATTTAATAAAAAATGTATTTTCAAAAGTAAAGAAAAAACTTTTTAAAATATTATTTTTTTTAGTTTTATTGTTAACATATCAAATATTTAATATATAGTATTTTTCACGTAAAAAATGACTTAATTTCAAAAATATTTAAGAATCTCAATTTTTTTTTTAAACCGTAAGAGATCTTGATCCTACAAAATATTTACATTTGTCGTACAGAAAACATTACACGTTGCGGATGGAACAAGTTGACTTTCTGGGCATTAAATGGTGTAGGTGTTAGAGAAATCTGCGCATGTCTTTCATACAGAAAACATTACTCATTGTCAACACGAAGCATGTGATTTCCTGCTCTTCTTTGAAAAGAGATCTGCGCATGTCTTTGAAGTCTTTCGTTCCGAGAAAAATTTGTTCTTGTTCTTTGTTCTTTTGTTGTGCTTGATGTAGATTGGTCTGTTAATGCTTTTAAGAGAATGATATTTTTTTTTTTTTTTTAAGAAAAAAATAAGTGCTAAGATTTTAAAAGTAATTTGGAATGTTTGTTTTGAGAAGGAAAAGAAAAAGTGTTATCAAAATAAAGTTATTCATTCGATCTGTTTATTACGTTATTGGTGGATGCACAACTTGATTTTTTTTTTTTTTAAATTATTTTTAATAGCTTACTTCATTTATCCCATTTTCTTATAAATAGAGTAATTTGTAACACAAAAAATGAAGTCAATAAGAAGATCAAGATCTAGCCATATTCTGTTCTATTTCTCTTTCTGCTTTCGTTATTCTCTTACATTTTACATTTTATGGGTTCTTGAACATAATTTGATGTAGAATTGCGCAATATTTGTTTTTAATTAATTTGAATTTAGTCAAATGGGGTAAAACGAGTTGAACAATGTGAACCCGGGCGAGAAAGTATTTCCCAAAAGAAAAAGTTTATCTAATAATTAAGAATTCGTTTAGGTGTTCGATTTTTTTTAAAAAAATATTTAAAATTGTGAATACCAAAAGAATTTGTTTTTTTTGAAATTATGTTTGGATAATTTAAAAAATATGAGACAAAATTAGAAAAAAATTGATAAAATTTGAGTAGACTTTGAATTCAAAAAAACAGTATTTAAAAAGTATTTGTTACTTTTCACCCAAACATGTCCTAAAAGTTTGAAAGGAAGTTGGACTTAATAGAGGAAAGTCTAACCTAATTCTTGAAATTAAACCTAAACTTAAGCAAATTTGGAGGCTAAAACGAAGTTTAATTAATTGCGTGAGGAAGTTAGGTGATTAGTTTATTATGGAAGAGCATTTGGTTGCCAAATGTTGTTTTGAAATATGAAAAAAGCTAGCTACTAATCGAGTCTTAATTAAATTAATATTGTGATAATGAGGGTTAGTTTGCAATATTTTTGTTGATTTTAGAAGGAGATGTTAATTAAAGTCAAATCATGCTTTAAAAGTAAACGCTAAAAATTTGTAAGGAAACTTAATAGAAAAATATGTTCCAATCTCAATGTAGTAGTGATCATCGACTTGCATCGAAAATTCCACATATATTCTATGGTGGTAGGAATGGATGCTGCTGCTAAGATACATCCAAGTTTATGCTTATTAATTACACCCTCTTTGTGTTTGCCTCCTATGCTTAATTACCTTTTAATCATTTCAATGGTAATTTTAAGAGTCACATCAATTTTGAGGGGACAAAAAAGAGACACAAGGGTGATATTTAGCATTACTCTTAATTGAAATCATCTTAGTTGAAGTACTATTCGATGCACGTTCGAACTAGTCGACGGGCCACCTGCAAGACAAGAAAACGACCATCGGAGTCGTGCTGGCCTGAGGCTTGCAGAGAGCCTCCGATGTTTAAGTCAGTAGATTATTTGTAGGAAAAAGTAGAATAAAAAGAGTTTGGGGTCGGTGGTGATTTTATCGTCTTGCATATATATGACCGGCCATCAACTAGTCAGCTGTGCGGAAATCCACTTTTACAAGATGATTGGTGATTTAATATGGCATTATAACAGAAGTCATAAGTTGGTGATTTAACAATAATGATCATTATATGGGAATTATTGGTGATTTGACAATGGTCTTTACATTAATATAATCAAGATTTATTCATTCTAATCTGCCGCATCAATTTCAAATGACGATATCACGTGGTGGAACAATGTTTGGTGTAAGTTAAGCATAATAGTGTATTTATGGAAAGCAAAGCAGTTAATTAAGCATATCTTATCCAATAACTTCTGAATCAAGCCGGCTTAATTATGTGAGCTTGACATGACGATGACAGCATCAACTTCAAATGTCAAAGAAGTAATAAGTTCCAGTTTAGATTCCAACCTAGCCAAGAAGTTTGGTCGGAAACATGTTGAATTAATATTGTATAAACTTCTGCCCCACATTAATTAATTAATTTTAATTAATCATGTCTTTTCAAAGTCGGATTATGTTTAGTTGAGAATTAACGAACAAACCCGCTCCCGCTAAGTATATTAAACAATTATTTATTTCAAAAGCTTAAATTTATAGAAAGCGGTGAATTTAATTAATATTTTAATTAGTGATTTGGTATAGCTAACACGTAAAATACTTTATTGAAATGAGGTGAATTGTAGGCTTAGAGTTCAAACTCAAAATCATCTTTGCTCTTATCAACACCGTGTTAAACCACTATTTATTTAAAAAAATTAAGCTGGAATGATGTTATTCCAACAAAATATGCTTAGAAAGTTCAGCATTATTACTACAGTACTCTTACAAACGGAATTTCTGCAACTCAGAAAAAAAGAAAAAAAAAAAAAAAAAGGAGGAATTTCTGCAAAACTTGCTCAGAGCAAAGCAAGCAAACAAAACTACTTTCCAATTCAATGTGATTTACAGTGTAATTGCGTTGAAAAGAATTCATGGTTTCATGGAAAAACGAGAAGGAGATAGAAATCAATGAAATCTCTGGTCTCAGTCATGTCATCCAAAGAATCAAAATGGGTAGAACCATAAAAAAAAGGGAAGAGATTACTGAGAAAAGATTTGTTGATTTCTCTCTCCTCCTTTTTTTTCCATGAAAATATGAATTCTTTTCAACGCAACTTGTAGTGTGAGCTCACTCATGTTAGCAAAACACACCCTGAACCAACCTGGTTCAGAGCAATGGCAAGAAGAGCCTGGAGATATATTTAGCTTCACTTCATGAAGCATGGAGTCCCAAAGAGCCAATTCACCTTCTCTTGTAGGCTTATCCAACAATGGGCTTAAATTCATCCAGCAAAACAACCCTGCATTTCCTTTCAAACACTCAATACCAGAACTCCTAAGCCCTTCAATGATCATTTCATACCTCTTCCTTAATCTCTCTCTGTTTATCATGATGTAATTCTCTGTGAATGCCTTGTTAGACAACATGGAAGCCAACAAATGCTGTGTTTGTGAAGAAATTAAGGTGAAGCTAGACATCCTCCTCGCTGTTGTCACAACCTTGTCGTTGTACGAGTATATCGTGCCAACTCTAAAACCCGGGAGGCCGAGATCTTTTGATAGACTGTAAACAATGTGAACTCTTTCTGAATCCTTAAATTTGCGGGCTTCAAGGATTTCTGCAACGCTTATGAACTCGGTCGGTGAGAAGACGGATCCTGAGTAGATTTCGTCGGAGACAAGATGGATGTTCTTGCGAGTGACAAAGTCGAGAATCTCTTCAAGAACTAACCGTTGGATTGTTGCGCCTAATGGGTTGGAAGGGTTTGTGATTAGCACCCCTCTCACTTTGATGTTCATGGCTTTTGCATTGTTGTAGGCGGCTTCTAAGGCTTCTGGAGTAATCTGAAAATTGTTTGAGCTGTCACAGTGGATTGGTACAATTTTTACACCAGTTCTCCACCTTAAATCTCTGTCAAATCTGCCATAAAAGAATATAGACAGGCATAAGTTCAAGAATATGGATACGATAACTCAAAAAATCTTAAGCCTTTTCAGTAGGTCATCTATCCCGATACTACTCTTGTATAAGCATGCTTAACTGCGGAGTTCTGATGGGTTCATTACGACTTTAAAACGCGTTGTGTCATTAAGTGTGCGAATATATATATATATATAAGCACATCCTTATTTCCATACTAAGACGATGTGGGACGTCACACTGTGTTAAATCACAACTTATTCCAAAAGTTTAAAGTTGATCGGGAGAGATGAATTTAATCATTTAATTTATATTTTAACGGACTATTTTCTTACCCCGGATAGTATGGGGTTGGAACAAGCAAAGCATCGCCAGGATCGGCAAGAATGAAGGTCAACAGCTCATTAGCAGCTGTAGCACCGGCGGTTAAGACAACTCTTTCAGGGTCGAACTTTACTCTCCCCCCTCTTATTTGTTCCATGAAACTTGCCATTGCCTTTCTGAATGATTTAAGTCCGTGGTAATCTTGAAACAAAGCATTCTCTCTAAAGCCAGATGCTCCTTTTCCCCAGCTAGAGGCTTCTGAATGCTCTTCCAAGTACTCTTCTAGCAAATCAAATGAAACCTGTTTAATTAGGAAACAACAAACAACGTTAATTAATTGATCGACATGCAGATTCTATGAAGCACTGAGAAATTCTAAATCAATAAATTAATGATCCCTTCTTACTTGGTTTTCTGCCAACCCCATCTGTATAACTCCCAAAGGGTTATTGAGTTCATCATATGGGTTTTCATCATAAGCTTTCCAGCCGGCGAAATATGGAGAGTCTTCCCCATGAGTATCAGAAACTGCAACTTTTGATAGCCCAACAGAGGGCTGCTCAATCTCTATAGCCATAACTAGCAGCTGTCTTGTAAGAGTGTTTTTTCCAAAAAGGCTGCAATATAATGGGTATATATGAGAGATGAGAGACAGAGAAGATATAAAGAGGAGAGAGCAGAAAGAGCTGTTGAATGAAACCTTTGTCAAAGACCCCCCATATATATAAGAGGCTTCTGACACAAAAATACCTCCCTCACAGCTCTAAGAAAATTAAAAAAAATAAATAAATAAAAAAGAACAAGCAAATATCAATGATTGATTCTGTGGTGTAAGCAAAATCAAAAGGTCACCTTTTTTACAGATATAGTTTTAATCTCGTGACAACTGTTTGCTTCTGTCATCTTCTCAAAGCTTTCTTTATCTCAATCTTCATAGAAGATCCATACGGATCGAATAATGGTGGTTGATGAGGAGGTGGGTGTTATTCTTTATAGTCGATCTCCAATTTAATTTCTTCGAGTTCTTTTGTCAGAATAGACCAAGTGTATATATGTTCTTTTTTTTTTATTATCTTCATGTAATTACTTTCCCATCATTATAATGGTGGTTAGGTTCTCGATCTCTCTAAAAATTCTCACTGATTCCCAACCTATGACTAATCAAATTTTCGCCAAACAAGCTCTAAATTCCCTGCTGGAAACGAAATCATGAATTAATTAAGAATATGCATATTAATTGCTTACAAATATTTGAAGAGATCTAAGAGTAGTTAAGTTAGATATATATGGTGACCTGAGAAAGATACCAATTTACTCAAGATTAAGATTCTGATTTGCGAACAAAGCTATGACAAACGAAGATCGATCTGATGGCCCCACGTATGTATATATTAATTCCAAACAACAAAACTTATCACTTATATCGGGTTTTGAGGATTGAAATTAAACTATAATTTCTTCTCATAATCTAGGCATACTTAACAAGATTTTGTTCATTAATTATTGATCCTATATATCATATGCAGTCGTTGGCTCTTATGTAAGTTCTAGTGCATATATATACACGTTAAATAAATAAATAAACAAGTTTTTAGTGAGGTTTGAATAGTATCGCTTGCTACATGACAATAAACGTAGGGTCAAGAAATTTTACCCGCATCGTTTACTGTTCAAACAACGTGAAATAATGTTGTTTGAGGTCAAGGGAGTACTCGTTTAGGGTAAACCGATAATGTAATCGAATAATACTATATTATATATGTGTGGATCGAAGGGTGTTGCTGTTTATGTGTGCAATGTGCATGGTATCTGTAGGAGTTAAGATATAAAATTGTCAAGATTGTGCAATTTTTGTGGATATATTTCAACTAAAAGGCGTCGAGAATAAATAAAGAATTGGATTGAGGACGAGAAAAAGAATGCAATAAGGTAAACTGATAATTAATTAATTATGAGGACCGGAGAATATATATGCTACTTTAGATCAACGACGTGGGGCTCAAGATCATGAACATCCATGTGCAAGAAATCAATAGCATGAGATCTTGCAATTGATCATAGATTGAATCCCTAATGCCGAAAGGAGAACGTGAATGGATTGATCAGATGACGACTGCTCGGCGACTTCAGCCTGTAAGGGAGGGACAAGTATCAACCAAAGGTCTTCACCAGATATCAAAATTCTTTTTTTTTTTTTTTTTTTTTTTTTTTTTTTTTTTTTTTTTCTTTCTAGTGTTTCATCTCTTTTGAATAATGGCATGTATCATTGACACGTACGGCACGGGGATGGGGTTTTTTTTTTTTCCTTCACAAAATATAAAATAAAAATAAAGTTTAATTATGTTAATTAAACAAGATCTCACTTGCCAATAATGAAATCTAGTAGATCGATCGAGTACTCTCACCACATAAAGGAAGAGGATTCACGCTTAATTATCTCACTTAGTTTGGCAATAATTAATTTAAAAAAATATAACCCTAGTTTGATCGACTTTCGGCCAAGCTTATTATTGGATTACAAAATAACACTAATTCTTAAAATATAAAACCAAATGATCCAATTATTGATTTTTCATCATGCATCAAATCATGATAGTCATGGGCATGTCATTTCTTACTGCATATATGGAAGCTAGGCCTTTTTCAACTCACCAGAAAGAACCCAAATCATTGGTTGGAAAGCATGTAGTAGTTGATGGAATAAAATAAACCCCTGATCATGCTCCTTGAGCTACGCCTTAAAGCTAATTAACCAAAACATTAATTATTTTGAGAAGTAGCACTGTTTAAGCTTTGTCTTTTACCAAATAATAATAATTAAAAAAGAAAAAGAAGGGATTGTTTCATGGTTAAAGCAAAGAGATAATTAATTAAGCTGAATTAATCTGTTAATTATCATATGTGGCGGTGTGGGGATAACCAAAGCTGGCCTTTTCAGCTTTCAGCCATATGTTGAAAGATAATGAATACGTTAAGTGTGGTAGGTGCAAATTAAGAAAGCTCATTGCCGAGAAAGTGTTGATGTCCCAAGTGGAGTCCAACTGAGAGAGAGGGAGCATGTCATGGAAGCACCCTCGAGGTTAGGACTTACACATACATATGAATATGACAGGCCAATTGGTCTTCCTTATATTTATGTGTCTTGTTCCAAACATATACTATATATTTTAAACTAACAAAGTCACGGGGATTACGTACATACATAAGATGGGGTTTTCTTAATTGTCAACAGCTCACTTTGTCAACATCTTGGATGTACGGGGGGCCAGGATTATGTCACTTCATGTTCTTCATATGGACTACAACCAATGGGAATGTGTTTTTTGTCCTAATTTGCATCCCGTTTTCCCTACTGCCCCAAGAATATATAACTACTGCAGAATTGGCCTCAAATTAATTCTCTTCCCAAATGCTCCATCTCCATTAATTACATCATTGCACAACTTATTATAATGTTAATTCACCATTTCATTACGTTAATGTATCATTGTCAATCCATCTTTAAATCAATCTTTGTTGAAAAAAAAAAAAAAATGGTTCCACCCTGTTCACAAGATTGCAAGATCTTATTGAATGGGTACTTAGAAAATAGGCTATAGAGGGCAACAATTTGAATCCAACTTTTTTCTGCCATCATCAGCCTGATTTCTTCTTGGATTTTCACCATAACGGGAGAGTCCATCGATTCATACTAAATATACTCAAAGATTCTGTAAGTTGAGTCTTTAACCAATGTTGTTACGTGCTTAGTATGAGGAACTTTTAAAATTAGGGTTCCTTAAAATCTTAGAATTAGTGTGATATCAAACATTTATGTTTGTTGTTGGGAGGTTTAGGGTTCCTCGAATTATCTTAAAATAAAAATACCTAAGATTTTTCAAATTATTCTTACTAAAAATACATTTTCTTGTAAATTTTTCATCACACACGTTACGTAGGCAGGTAACTAATGCACACTAGCTTGTTTAATTAGTAGCACACAGCATGAATTACCACCAAGATAAAATAATGAGGTAATTAATTAAGATAAAGTGGGATTTCCGTATAATTTGTAGGCAACTAATTAAAGGGGATCGATCGAATTGGCGCATGTTATTTTGTATCCGATGTTGAGGGCATATGAATCTGCTTGGAAGATACAATACCAATAGGGAGATGCCATGTGGAAAAACATTATAGTAATCATGTTCGAAATAGAGATAACGTCAGAATATTGGGTAGGTCGGTCAGTTGGTAATACTGACTCTGCAGGCTCCATTGGAATGCAATTTTTTCATGCTTTTCTTTCTCTCCTACCCTCCCTATCTCAGGCATCTATCTTGAATATATATATATATATATTCAACGCGCACAAATCCATGCCTCCAAGTACTTGTTTATATTAATGATTCTTAATCTTAATTAGCGTGTTTGTACAAGACACGTTTTTGAGAAACAAATCTCATCCATGGACCAAGGGTGTTCTTTTCGCTACTGTTGTCGCCGACAGTAGTCTTAGACTCTGTTTAGTTCTACACTCGCATGGCATGGAGCCGGTTAAAAGTATGTTTTTAAAATTTATGTTTTCATTAATTGCATTTTGAAATTTTTACTCTTTCAAAAAACAGGTTTCATTTCTTTTGGTTTGAAAATGCAATTTTTTTTTACCTTTTTTTATTGTAATATTTTAAAAACACACTCTTAAATGATATATTTTTTATAATTTAGTTTAAAATCACACATTTAATCTACGAAATCATGTAGCCAAACACACTCTACAACTGCAAACTAAGGGAGATAAGTGTCGCTCGGAGAGATAGAATGAGAACCAGTCTTCCAGTAATGGCAGTGGAGTGGAGTGGAGGGGACCTATTGGCGAGGTTATGCAAATCCCAATTAAAACTGGATATCAGCTTTACAAATTAATCGACCAGACCCGAATCATATTAAGCAAAAGCCAAAAGATGTCTTTGTTAATTAAATTTCTTAATATTGTTGGTCGATCTAGTTGTAAAGCATTGAAATGCAAAATCATCCACCGGCGTCTTTTGACCACCAACAATTCATCAACACCACCATTCAAAATTATTCAAATTAATATTAATTGCCGTTTGGAACTTAAACATTAATTCTGTAGTTTTCTTTATTTTTCTTTAATTATTTCCCTTTTTTTTTTTTTTTTTCTTTTTTCTCTCCACTTGCTGTAGTTGATTTTTTTCAATTAATACACCTATATGTATTTTTTATCATGAATTTTAAAGCCAGTGTTTCTATGTATGCGCCAAGAATCGCCTTTTTCTAGAAGACTTTTCTCTCTCTCTCTCTCTCTCTCTCTCTATATATATATATATCAAAACCATGTGCTCTCTCGTTAAAAAAAAAAAAAAAAAAAAAAAAAAAAAAAAAAAAAGCATTTTCATTATTGGTTGAATTGGTTTTATAATTAATAATTAAAATAGCTTCTTTCACTCCCTAAATTGTGATCCAAGAACGTCCACAGAGGCTCAGAGATAGGATTGCTTTACCCATAATATTATAAAAGAGACCACGATTTTTATTTGTCTTGTCTACTCGAATTCTTCTATTTCTTTATCCAATTAATTATTTCACTTTCTTATATATTGACCTCTAATTATTATTATTATGCATAATCCAGCTCCTCGCCAACCAGGCTCCCACGCACGCTCAACGTCGGTCCCAATCATCGAACATAATTAAGCTTACGTTGGAACTCATGTCTAATAATAGATTATATGTAAAAATGTTGTTTCAGCAATCAGACTTGAGACAAGACGGTACCTCGTAAATTCAAACACATGGCTATAGCCTGTAGCACGTACTAGAAAGAAGTGTGATTGCAACTTCTCCCTCAGTAATAGTTTAATGGGCCTATTGTTTTACTAAATGCACCTTAAGAGAAAGAAAAACACGTAAAACGTTCATTCACGTGTGATATTATTGTTTAAAAACGTGTATTGCATCAGAGTAGCAGAATGAGGGAAGTCCCAATCATTTTCCTAAAGGCATCTTAAGGGAAAAGGTTTTCTTAAGGATTATAAAGCCCACAACCTAGGTATACCTTGGCAATGTGGGACTCTTACACGCCTCCTCACGTGTGGGACTATTGTCCAAACACGTGTACAACGGAAAAGAAGACCCAACATTGGCCAAAGCCCTGATGTTTTGATACCATGATAAAGTCCATTGAACTTTACTCTTCCACAAAAAGCACATTAGGAGAAAGATGGACACTTAACATGATAAAGTCCATTGAGTCTTACTCTTCCATAAAAGACACCTTAGGAGAAAGGGAGACACTTAACATGTCCCCTCACGTGTGGCACTATTGTTCAAACACATGCATTGCATCAAAGCGGTAGTGGGAGGGAAGGCTCAATCCTTTCTCTTTAAGACGCCTTAGGAATAACACGCCTCCTCACTTGTGGTGCTTTAATTTAGTCAAACACATGTTCAACATCGGGAGGGAAAGGCCCATCATCGTTCAAAGAACTTGCTTTGATACTATGTAAAAGTCCAATGGGCCTTACTCTTCCACAAAAGGCACCTTAAGAGAAGGGGGGACACTTAACGCTCTCTCCCTGGCCTGCCAGACCTGATTGGGCAACAATGATAAATGGCAACGTATAGCATAATTTTGGTTTGTTGGGGGAGATAAATAAAAAAGATAATATTAGATATATAGATCCATATTATGGATTGACCACCATCTTCACTTCAACACTTGATAATTAAAGGTGAATACTTTGTTTGGGTCTTCAAGTGAGATTTTGATATAATATATAATATTAAGATACTACTTAACTTAAATCTATGATCAGTTTAGATTGATTAATAATATTTGTGTTATATCAATCTCCCACTCCAATGATCACCACCTAGCTAATTAATGTAAGACTTTGGTCATATTTGGCTATTTGCTAATGGTTTAATTTTAAATCATTTTTTTTGTTGTTGTTTAAAAACCACTTCTCAAAAACATTACCGTTTGTCAATGTATTCTGCACCTGGTTTAATTTTGAAACCTTTTGCCCGAAAACACCTTCTCCCTTTGCTAGATAGCCTAAGCGGTAGCCTAGACAGGCCACCTAGGTTACCGAACGACCGCAAACAATGACAACAGGCCAGCCATGGCTGTTGGCCATTAGGCATCCTCGGGCAGTGACCTAGTTAGGTTGGTTGGGTTACCAACTGATCACAAGCCATGAGGCTTCCTTGGGAGGCCCTTAATCTCTACATAATCCAAAACAAATTAAAATAAGGGTGAATAGAGAAGGTTATTAAACGGTTACGGCTGTCTACAATTACAATTACATTGTAATGGTGCACAATAAATATTGGTACATTTTAGTTGGAATTTGTTAATTGAAGTTCATTTGTTGAAGAGAATCATCTATTATAGTAGGGAGGACTTAATATAAATTGAGTAATGCTAGCTCAACAATGCAACTCTTAGATCAATATTTGTTTAACTTAATGATTGATTGTAACTGCCAAGTTATTATTGTGAAATATTTGTGAGATAAAAATGTAATTTTTATAAATTTATGATTAATGTGAAAACCGCTTAATAGCCTTGTGCGTGTGTGTATATATATATACACACACTTTTCTTGGATTTGAAAAAAAATGAAAATTTAAATGGAAGACTGAACCAAAACCAAAACCTAAAGCATTTTGCAGGTATTGGCAACCCACTCTTCCAAGGGTCACCATCTAAAAATGCTCTTTCCAAAGAGGCATATATAATCCAACCAAAATATATAACAATTAAGAAATGGTCCAAACTCCAAACCAAATAGAAGCAGGCTTGGCTTGTCAAGAGTTTGAGAAGTTCCATTTTGACTTCAAATCACACCTCAAAGCTACACTTTGGCCATTATTATGAAGTAACTAATTAACGATGTCATGAATTGACAAGGAATATACTAATATACACATCTTCCTAGTATCAAACAGAAAAAACCAAGAGACAACATAACTCCTAAACACACTATATATTAGTGGTGCGTCGATCGGACACGTCACTAACAGTTAAATACTGACCCATTGATTAGTGACCTTCTAGGAAGGTTACTGATCAAATGTCACTAATGTTTAGTGACCTTTCACCATTTCTGGTCGGCCACTAAAAATCAGTCACAAAAAGCATGTATTTTTGTAGTGTAACCAAACATTGGGTTAAAATAACATGAACTCAATGGTGGTGTTGGGGGTGGAACTACACAAATGGTTAGGGGGTTTATTTTCAAATAAGTCATGGAAATAGTAATTTAGCTTTGTTTTCAATTCAGGTAAGAGTTGTATCTTTCAATAACAATACATCTTTAAGATGTTTTAGAATTGGAATCTTTGAGTCAATATGGGTTTATGAATAAATTATCATGGTTGTAAGTATAGTTAAAGATTGTTCTAGTGCTAATAAAATCATAAAAATGAGTTTATATATTCTTAAATGTATGTTTAAAGTAGGAACCTACCTAAATTATACCATTACAAACTTAATATTTAGGTTTGTAACACAAACCCTCTTAAAATTAATTTTTTACCCTCCTATTTTTTATTTTTTATTTTAATTTCTTAAAAAAATCGTCTCTTTACTTGAAATTCTAGTCCCAAACTAGTGGTGTTGGATTGCTCTATTCTAAAATTAATTAATTAATTAATTAAGTGTGTGTGTGTGTATATATATATATATATATATATTTTTTTTTTTTTTTAAAAAAAAAAAAAAAAAAACAACTAGAAAGAGACTTTGCTCGTTGCACGGAAAGAGAAATGAGCAAAGCCTGCCTTGAACGTGACGAGAAAAACCTTTTGAACTGGACCTCGAGTCTCGTGTCGAGCCCATCGAGCTCACAAGCCTAATTATTCGGGCCATTAGCAGTCATGGCCCACGCAAAGTAACACAATCAATCATCAACAACACTAAAACCACACTCCAATAAAACAGGCCCATTAAGGCCCACTTTTGTGTGTGTAGTAAGGAAAGGGTAAAAATTGAATAATAATTCTATTTAGTAGAATGTCATATAATTTGATGATGTGTTAGTGAAAATCAGTCACTGAATCAGCACTTACAAAAAAAATTGTTGATTTTCACGGTTATGTTATCTCAATTGTATGTCAATCATATAATGATTTGCTTAATAATATTACTCCTCTATAAGAGAATTCACGTTCTTAACAAAAGACAATTCAAAGAGAATCGGCATTCCTTTAGGTATTTCGATTCCCTCCGCTCAAGTACAATAAAGTGGAGTAATCTTCGGGAATCCTAAAAGATTTCTTCCATCTAAACATCCTATTGGAGTATTCAAATCCACTTTAACTAAAAGGTTACTTTAACACCCGTCATTTATGATCTGTGTCCATTTTTTTGCAAATCAACTATTGGATTTGTAAAACTCACATGGGTCATACAAAATCAACAATTAATTTGCTAACAAAAAACTGTACGAAAATGTATAGAAAATATACACGGGATGGAAAAAAAAAAATAGTCATTTTTCATAAAAGAAACCCACTAGCATCTAGGGATAGGGCCAGAAGCTCTTATGGATAAGGGCAAGGGGCTAAAAAATTTGTTGGTAGGAGTTACTAGGCTAATTTTTTATTTTTTATTTTTTACTTAATTTTTTCTTCTTTTTGGAATTGAGGGGGCCATGGCCTATACCGTCCCCCCTAAATCCGTCACTGCTAGCATCCGATTCATAGCTAAAAAGAATACGAGCTAGACGAGCCATTTTCGTAATCCGGAAGAATTAAAAAAAGGTGTTCAAAGTTGGCTAAAATGGTCTAAAAAGACAAATGATTCCTCATCAATTGATTAGAAGATTTGAAATGAAGAATTTAAATCCATTTCCCACTTTGAAAGTCGATCTACAAAAACCCATGACTGAACTGAGGAACTATTTTCCACATCATGCAACTTGTAGTGTGAGCTCACTCATGTTAGCAAAACACACCCTGAACCAACCTGGTTCAGAGCAATGGCAAGAAGAGCCTGGAGATATATTTAGCTTCACTTCATGAAGCATGGAGTCCCAAATAGCCAATTTACCTTCTCTTGTTGGCTTATCCAACAATGAGCTTAAATTCATCCAGCAAAACAACCCTGCATTTCCTTTCAAACACTCAATACCAGAACTCCTAAGCCCTTCAATGATCATTTCATACCTCTTCCTTAATCTCTCTCCGTTTATCTTGATGTAATTCTCTGTGAATGCCTTGTTAGACAACATGGAAGCCAACAAATGCTGTGTTTGCGAAGAAATTAAGGTGACGCTAGACATCCTCCTCGCTGTTGTCACAACCTTGTCGTTGTACGAGAATAATGTGCCAACTCTAAAACCCGGGAGGCCGAGATCTTTTGATAGACTGTAGACAATGTGAACTCTTTCTGAATCCTTAAATTTTCGGGCTTCAAGGATTTCTGCGACACTTATGAACTCGGTCGGCGAGAAAACAGATTCGGAGTAGATTTCGTCGGAGATAAGATGGATGTTCTTGCGAGTGACAAAGTTGAGAATCTCTTCAAGAACTGATCGTTGGATTGTTGTGCCTAATGGGTTGGAAGGGTTTGTGATTAGCACCCCTCTCACTTTGATGTTCATGGCTTCTGCACTGTTGTAGGCGGCTTCTGGAGTAATCTGAAAATTGTTTGAGCTGTCACAGTGAATTGGTACAATTTTTGCACCAATTTTCCACCTTAAATCAAATCTACCATAAAAGAATATAGACAGGTATAAGTTCAAGAATATGTATACGATAACTCACAAAATCTTAAGCCTTTTCAAGAGGTCATCCATCTAGGTACTACTCTCACATAAACATGCTTAACTACGGAGTTCTGATGGGTTCATCAGGCATTTAAAACGCGTTGTATCAATAAGGGTGCGAATATACATACAAACACATCCTTATTCCCATACCAAGACGATGTGGAACGTCACACTGTGTTAAATCACCACTTATCCCAAAAGTTTAAAGCTGATATATTTATCTCTATATATATATATATCTCTATCTCAAAGCCATGTGCTCTCTCGTTAAATAAAAAAAAACATTTTCATTATTGGTTGAATTGGTTTTATAATTAATAATTAAAATAGCTTCTTGCACTCCCTAAATTGTGATCCAAGAACGTTCACACAGGCTCAGAGATGGGATTGCTTACCCATAATATTATAAAAGAGACCATGATTTTTATTTGTCTTGTCTACTTGAATTCTTCTGTTTCTTTATCCAATTATTTCACTTTCTTATATATTGACCTTTAATTATTATTATTATTAATTTATTATGCATAACCCAGCTCCTCGCCAACCAGGCTCCCACGCACGCTCAGCGTTGGTCCCAAATCCCAATCATCGAACTTAATTAAGCTTACGTTGGGCTTAATTAAGGAATCTTTTTTATAAAACTTAATTTATAAAACTATTGAATTAACTATCGAACTTAATTAAGCGTTGTCCAGTTTTTTTTTTTTTTTTTTTGTTGTAAATTAACTATTGAATTTATAAAACTCACATGGGTCATACAAAATCAACGATTAGTTTTCTAAAAAAAGTTGTACAGATATGTATAGAAAATATACTCGGGATGGGAAAAAAAAATTAGTCATTTCTCATAAAAGAAACCCACTAGCATCCAAGGATGAAGCCCGAAACTCGTATGGATCGGAGCAAGGGGTTAAAAAAATTTGTTAGTAGGAGCCAATAAGCTAATTTTTTATTTTTACTTAATTTTTTCTTTTTCTTGGAATTGAGGGGGGCCATGGCCTATACCAGCTACCCGTAAATCCGTCATTGCTAGCATCCGATTCATAGCTGCAAAAAAAACGAGCTAGACGTACCATTTTCATAATCTGGAAGAATTTAAAAAAATTTGTTCAAGGTTGGGTAGAATTGTCTGAAAAGACAAATGATTCCTCATCAATTGATTAGAAGATTTGAAATGAATAATTTAAATCCACAAAAACCCATGACTGAACTGAAGAGCTATTTTCCACATCATGCAAATAATCCCCCGCTTACATTCCATGCGGGAAAATCTCTTTATGTCTATGGGTGGGTCAAACCCCACTGGTACGTGTAAGAATTAAATAAAAATATATTTAATTTTTGTTGTTAACATATCACATTTTTAATATGTAGTATTTTTTTTTATATCCTCTTATACTATTTAAATATTATTTAAATTAAATAGTAAGAAAAAGAGAAAAAAAAAATTATTTAAATATTATTTTAAATAAATGTTAGAGAAATCAAAGATGAAAGATAAATTTTTTTATATTTAAATAATATTAAAGGAACTACTTTTACTTCCCTTGATTTAAATATTGTTTCATGATTTAATAGGTTTAGAAGGGTATAAGTACAAATAAGTTAAAATATAGTTTGGGCACAAAATATAATTTACCCTAAATACAATAGTTTCTCCTGTAATTTTCATCGACATGAACCCGAATTTCTCTACTATTCGTTATTCGCAGTGTAGCTACGAATGATCTTTGGGAACTTTATGAGACATTCTATTTGACGCTTCCTCCTCCGACGATAAGTTGGAAATTATATTTTAGCTTTTGCGATTGAAGAAAGGGCGATTGAATAGGGAAAGAGGATCAACATCAGTCTCGGAGTCGATTGAAGCCGTCTCCATGGCTTCGTCATCGCCCTCTCCTCCCCATGTGCCAATGGAGCTATACGTCGCCAACCGACAAAAGCTCCTCAAGTCTCTCCGCCACCACCTCACCGAGTCCTCTCGTCCTCTCCACGGCTTCGTCTTCCTTCAGGTACTCTCTCTCTCTCTCTCTCTATATATATATATATATATATATATACACACACATATATACACACACGAGGTTTTGAAATTTAGTTTTGAATTTTTTTTTTTGTTGTTGTTGTTCGGTTTTCAGGGAGGCGAGGAACAAACGCGCCACGATACTGACCACATCGAACTATTCAGGTACTTGATCTCTCTTTCTCATTTTCTTCCAATATTTTAATTGAGAATGATATACATACATCTTATGACATAATATTTTCAAATCCACCGTTAGATTTATGAACCCACGTTGGTCCCACAAATTCAATAATGGATTTGAAACTTAGTTGTATGGAAATGTGTAGAGGATGTATGTGTATCATTTCTCATTTTAATTCTGTTTTTTAGGAAATTCGTGAATTGTTTACTTGATTGAACTTTTCTTTGAATCATTTTTTCATGTTGCAATTTTCATTTGAATATGGTCTTGGCATCAAATGGATTATACTATTGATAATCCATGTGTTCTTTAATTTATAGGCAGGAGAGCTACTTTGCTTACTTGTTCGGAGTCAGAGAACCTGGATTCTATGGAGCTATAGTAAGTAAATTGCGTCTACAACATGTTTCTTTGTTCTGGTTTACTCTTAGTTTGTGAACTTCCTTCTTGTGGAGTTACCTCCACTGTTAATCTTGCTGAAATCCGAGTAAAACTAACAATAAGGATCCAATTACCACTGCCATTAACGGAACAATGATAGTATATATTTTTATTTAGTTTCTGAATTAGAAATCACCAAAAATATGTTGTTGATAGCATGCTCAAAATTTTAAAATTTAGTTTTGAAGCTTTACGCATTTTTTTGGGAAATCAGCGCTTCAGTCTTTTGTCATTTTGACTTCAATACCCTAATTTTCAATTTGATAGATTGGAGACCCGAATTTAGGTACATTATACATTCGAGACCTCTATCAGCATTTCCACCAAGTTGATAAAAGACAATTATATCACTCGATTTTTTTATTTTTTATTTTTAAAAGAAAAGAAAAAAGGAAGTTGCTAGGCGGGCTCACCTTGTGCAACTACGGCAGTGGGCATGGGTGGCACAACCCAACCACCCTGGTTAGGTCACCCCCTTTAGTGCTATGCAAATTTTTGCATTTCTGACCGTCGACCCAATTTCGGCATGCACGCTTCGGCTTCTGATGGTAGGCGGAGGCTGAGCCTATTATGGTTTAAGTTTTCCAACAAAAGTTGAAGTCGGTGTCAGATAGTATTTTAGATTTTTTAATTTTTTACTCGGCCCAACTTTTTATGTTTAAAACACATAACAGAGGTTCTGAGACACTACTAAAGAAGAGGAAGCATAGTTTGTATTAACGTATCTGCCGTATCCCCTAAAGACTCACAATCTACATGTGAGTCTAGGGATCCCAGAGATACTGCACAAATGGAACTCAAGGGATAAAGATAGATTGGATAAAGATAGATCCTAGAGTTCCTAGGGTTATATTAGAATTACATCTCTTGTAAACGCATGCTGTGATGATAAGGTCCAGGATGCGGTTGTAGTTAGATAGGAATGTATTCAAATCTAGAGATAGAGTTGTAGCTATCCTAAACTTCTGTACATCTATATATATATCAATACACACTCACCTTGATGAGCACGGTAGAAATCATTCAGCAATACAATCGATCCTGTAGGTGTTCTATTAGTTGGAATAGTGCACTATACAAGCCCCGTTAAGAAAGCTTTTTTTTCCCTAGATTTTCAAGTGAGGCAGAGCTGCAGGCATAGTAAAGCGTGAAATATTAATTGGAAAGGACATAATGTGTTGGTGAGAAAAGCTGAAAAGTATGCATTTTTTTTAAAAAAAGAAATTCTTCCCCTATTTCAGTAGAAGAAAGAAGATATTAGCCCCCTCCTTTTGCCATGCTAGCATTCATTTGGTCTAAAAAGAGTAGTGAAGAGAGGAGCCAGAAGGCGGAGAAGAAGAAGAACCATGGTGGCTGCTAGTATCTCCCCCCTCCCTCTTTCTCTGTTTGCTTGAAGAAGAAGAAGAAGACCACGGCTACAGCGACTGCTGGTCTCTGTCCCCACCCTCCTCTATTTGTATTTGCTTGAAGAAGAAGGCCACGACTATTGGGTCTCTCTTCCCCCTTTATGCTTGCTTGAGTTTTAACCGCTTGATGATAGTGGCCACCACTAAATCTGTGATGGCTACCTTCATAGGCCATCAACTTTCTGAGTTGACTTCCGACCGCCTTTCAGAGTCAGTGTCAGCTCGGAAATTATTTTCATTGGAGGTGGCGTCAGAGGTTTTTTTATGCCTTCTACATAGGTGGAGGCAAAAGCCAGAAAGGGCATTTCCGACACGGTCAGATTTGGTGCTCACCCCTAAACCCTTTAGCACAGAGGTGGCTCACAGCCAAGCCCCTGCCATCCCTAACAGGGCTACCTCCTTAACATAGGTGGCCACCCTCTAAGCAATGGTTGGCTGAAGCGTGCCACCCATGTCTACAGCCATGGCTGGGCTGGATGAGCCGGCCCAACAACTTCCTTTTTCGGTTTGGTATTTTCTTGGTTCTTTTTTTTTTTTTTTTTTTAAATATTTTTTGATTTGAGGGTTGTAATTGTCTGTTCACATACTTGTCTATTATCAATTTGAAGGAAATGTTGACAAAGGTCTCAAATTTAGAATATGTCTAAATTCAGGTCTCAAATTTATCAAATTGAAACTTAGATTAAGAAATGGCAAAAAACACAAGGGATCTTGACTTGATTTCCAATTTTTTTTTTTTTTATTTTATTTTTAAATACATGCTCGTGTTTGTAATTGTACAAATCATCTATTTAGTGTAAGATATTTAATTGACAGATTCTAGAATTAATTTGCCATCGTTTTTCCCTGAAGGACATTGCAACTGGGGAATCTATCCTGTTTGCTCCTCGGTTATCTGCCGACTATGCTGTTTGGTTGGGAGAGATAAAGCCGTTATCCTACTTCAAGGTGATTAAACTGATTTGTAGTTTTAAGAGTGTGCCTTGTTCATATTTTAGCTCATGATTATGCTCTTTTGCAGGAAAGATACCTGGTTAGCATGGTATACTACACCGATGAGATTGCTGGGGTTTTGCATGACCATTTCCAAGGATCTGGAAAACCCTTGTTTCTATTACATGGGCTTAACACTGACAGCAATAAATATGCAAAACCAGCAGAGTTTGAGGTCCTTACATCTCGCACTTACTTTCTCTTCACAAATAACTTGTTTATGCCTTCAGCATAGAGTAATGGATCACTAAGTTCTCAAGTTTCAATACATTTTTCAAATATTTCTGTACTGATAGCATTAGTGCATTAGCAATAAGTAGATCTTGAACTCAATGATGCATCTAATAACATTATATTTGTCAACAAATTTTCATGGTTCAGATGTATTTTAAATGGAATACCTTCATATTCTTATATCAGAATAATGATACTTAATTTATTTTTTTTCCTCTTCTTTCATTTTTGAAATCTCTGTTTAGGGCGTGGATAAGTTAGAGACGGATTTGACAAACTTGCATCCTATTCTGGCTGAATGCCGTGTTTTGAAGTCGGAGCTCGAGCTTGCCCTTATTCAGTATGCCAATGATATAAGCTCTGAAGCTCATGTTGAGGTAACCATTTCCAAAAAAAAATTATTTGCTAAACATGGTTGTGTAAAAGTCCTTACCTTCAATTGACTATACAACCAAGAATATAAATCTAGTCTTTAATGTCTTGTTCCACATGCCATTCATGATTCTCAAATAGTCTATTAAAGGGGTCAAAGTACCAATGCGTTATCAGTTTGTTGCTATTGTTGTGAAACACATTGTTTGTTGTCACAAGACAACCATAACTTAAATGATGGAAAGTGCAAACAGAAAGCTCTTTCTTGATAGGTGTTTTGAATATTGGGCACATGTTTTTTGTTCATTTTTCCTGTAGAGTCATCTTGGGCATGCTTGTTGAGATAAATTGATGTACTTGTTGCTACTTTACATTCTGACTAGGTTATGAGAAAAACTAGGGTGGGAATGAAAGAGTATCAGTTGGAAAGCATTTTTCTTCACCACACCTACATGTATGGTGGCTGTAGGCACTGCTCATACACATGTATTTGTGCTACTGGTGAAAGTAGGTGAGTGTCTCTGTAGTTCTCAAGGTTTATTTTCTATGCATGTGGTGCTAAGTGCTCTTCTGCACATTACTGAAACCTTGGTGCATGCTGTTAGGGACATAACTTCTCATTATTATAGGAAAAATAATAAAATACAAACAGATGAATTGTGTTTTCTGAATTTAAATTTTCGTTATAATATCTGATCATTTTGAAATGTGGACATGCCCTATATTGTCCAATATTTTTTAACTGGTTTTGCTTGAGTACAGATTGAACTAGAGTTTGTACATATTATTATGAAATTTTGCAGACTAGCTGGCAAACATATTGAGTCTTTTTTTTTTTTTTGAAGATTCTAACTGTTGTGTAAATGGAAAAGTAAATTATGAGTAGAGATGTATTGATATAGAATTTTACATCCATCATAGAAATGTTTGTTAACGGACATATTGTTTTATTACACAGTGCTGTGCTCCACTATGGGCATGCAGCGGCTCCAAATGAGAGGGTATGTAGGTTCAATGGTTTTAGACTTGATACATTATAGAACCTTTTATATTGTCTTAATGCATAAACTATGCTTAATTGCTTAATGACTGAGGTCTTTATTCTTTGGAGTTTCTCAATTCAAGTTGTCTAATTACCCCAATGGGTAGCTCAATCGGTTCAGGATTACGCCTCATGAAGCGGAGGTCATTAGTTCAAATCTCCCCCTCCCCCTCTCCTTGGGGCCAATTAAAGAATTCAAGTTGTCTAAATAAATCTCCTTAACTGGCAGAAGTATTTTTTGGAGTTTTAAAATCCTTGTAATCTCCTTTGTGCAGACCTTGGAAGATGGAGATATGGCATTGCTTGATATGGGAGCTGAATATCATTTTTATGGTTCTGACATAACTTGTTCGTTTCCTGTGAGTTTGGCCTTTTTACTTGCAAGTTTAAAGTTAGATATTAGTTTTTACGAGTAACCATCACACAACCATAATGATCCTTTTATTCGTTTCATTGTCATCATCATACATACTTTATTCTTTGACTTCTTCTGATTTTATGAGTAACCACAATGATCCTTTCATTAAGAAATCCATTGTAATCTTAGAGAGGGTTTAAAATTAGAGTCTTGATTTGATGAGGATTTTTGGAGTAGAAGAGTATACTTGTGATGCAGATTTATATTCAAGGTCATCTAAATAGTGAGAAGTAATAGATAGTATAGAAGTAGAAAATTCTCCTTATGCTACTAGGAACAAAACCTAGTTGTTTGATCTTCCCCTATTGTTAGAAAATTTTCATTGCTTTAAATTTTCTGTGCAGGTGAATGGGAAGTTTACTGGCGATCAGTCACTCATATATAATGTAAGTGCTTTACTTTGAGAGCAGTATCAACCTAAGCATTTGGACCTAATTTTCTCCTCTCTCTGTGTGTGTTTCTTTCTTTCTTTCTTTCTTCTTCTTTCTTTTTTTTTTATTTTTATTTATTTTTTTATTTTTCGCAGGCTGTCCTTGAAGCACACAATGCTGTCATATCTTCAATGAAACCTGGCGTAAACTGGGTTGATATGCACATGTAAGTGTGGAACTGATATTTTCTGTTAAAATAATTACAATGTCTTTCTGTGTGTGTTATAAGGTTAACAAAGGAAAATTACAGGAGGGATGGGATGCCCACTTTAGGGAACCACGAGGAAAATACCGCATATATGAAAGGATTGAAATGGAGTGGTTTGTTTTGTTCATTAGAATGTGTGGAGAACCTTACATTGAATTACAGAAAAAAAGGGGGAAAAAAAAAATCCTCGTGCAATCAAAGCCTAAACAAACTATGGTAGCCAAGAAATGTCGAAGAAGCTTTTACTTATTGAGTGTAGAGATTCCAATGTAATATCGATCATTGTGGTCTGATGTGGTATTCTGGAAACTGGACATCATCTTCTAGAAGTGTTGGTGTACAGGCGTTACTTTCATTCTATTTACAATTTCATTTCTTAAGAGAAAAAAGCTATTTGTTTTATCAAGGTTAGCTACATTCTTTACTAAATAGAAAGATGCAGTCATAATCTATCGCTATATTCCCTTGATCCTGGTTCAAGTTGCCTAGATCATCTCCTGGGCATGCAATTCTGCATCTTACATTCTCTTTTTTCCTCCTTAAAAAAATTGCAGATTAGCAGAGAAAGTTATCCTCGAGTCATTGAAGAAAGGATCCATCATTGTTGGGTAGCATCTGTTTTCTCAATGATTTATCTTCAGTTACTTGCAACTTCTTATTCTTATTAGAAGGGAAGTTTTCGATTCATGTTTAGTTGTGGTCATTGGTTCTAGCAATGTGGACGATATGATGGCTGAACGATTGGGTGCCGTTTTCATGCCTCATGGCCTAGGGCATTTCCTTGGTATTGACACACATGATCCAGGGGGCTACTTAAAGGTCTTTGTGAATAATATTTCTGCTTACGCTTTTCAGTTTGTATTTCTTGTTTCAATTTATAATTATCAAGTACTGTTCATATGATATATGTTTAGTATTATATTTTCCTTGATTGCTTGGAAACTTGGCATTTTCTGCAGGGAATGGAGAGACAAAAAGAACCTGGATTGAGGGCATTACGTACAATTAGAGAGCTCCAGGAGGGAATGGTTAGTAATGAATTTTTTCAGTCGACGGAATTGTCCTTTTTCTTTTCCTTTTTGGTAACAGAATCAAATCATATTTGTTGGAGATTAGGGGTTGTTTGGCCAACCTTTGTGAGAGGAGAAAGGAATGGGTTGATATGATATAAAGGTGGAATGACTTTTGAATTTTTTTTTTTTTGTGAGTGAAAAGTGAAGAAAGTTGTTTGTTAATGTGAATAAAGGAGTTACACTTTTTTGGATAGAAAGGAGAAAAGAGAAAGGGATTGGTGGCCAAACGGGGGCTGATCTGTTTTCTGAAATCTGTGACCCAAGTTAAAAGCATGTGTTGCGTTTGATAACTATGAAGTTGTATGATTTCCTTCAGATTTTTGTTACCATGTTTTCATTTAGATATGTTACATAGGTCAAAATCAGAATTTGTTAAAATATGCCTTGGACTTTTATTATTGTTTTATCTTGTATTTGGTATGAGAAGTTCTAACTTCTCAAGATTAACTTATTTAAATGGAAGTTGAAACTGAAATATTTACATTTATATCGCATCACGTGCCAAGCATGTTTGTCTGGGATACATAATTGCTATTATGATCTATGATTTGTTTAATTGCCTTGGTAGATACTTTATCATAAGGGTCATATTCTGTTAGACTCGTAAACTCCTAATGCTATGGAGTGGAAATGCATAGAAATGTTAGGTCATGTCTTGCATATTATTTGGAAGGAATTCGTTTCTTTTATTCTGCTGTGTTCAATTGGATTCTTTCATTTAATTACTAATCAGTTTTTCTTTTGGCGCCTGAAGGACTGCTTTGAGACTAATATAAATTGATGTTACAGTTATCTACTATGGTTTGCTCAACTGCTTGATTTCTGTACTTGGGCCTTTCTGTGATATGTCTATAAAGTTTGCCAGAACTTTAATATATGCTATAGAAAATATATTAGAATAATCATTGTTCCATTTTTGTGGGGCCTGTTTATGTAGGTGATAACAGTAGAGCCTGGATGCTACTTCATTGATGCTTTGTTGCTTCCAGCCATGGAAAGTTCAAACACTGCAAGATTCTTCAATCATGAAGTAATTGGCAGATTTAAAGGTTTCGGTGGAGTTCGAATTGAAAGTGACGTGGTACTTCATTTACTGAACCATTCTTTTACACCTGAAACTAGATTAAATAATTTGCTCTCCTTGACATTGTATCTGCATAATAATATTGGTTATGTTTGCAATCTCACCGTATAAGGCACATATATGGCTTACCCATTTGAACTTTTTGATATATTGGACATGCAGAATTAGTAGATTTTCTCAAGTTACTGAATATTTTAACTTATTTAATAAACCATTTCTGGTGATTTCTCATCCTGTGCTCATTTTTTCTTTTTTCCTTCAATTTTTTTTTTTTTGGCCAGGCCATATGCAGGCTAGCTTTGTCAAATTTTTCCATATTGAAATTGTACTGCTGCTGTTTTTTCTTCCTATAGTAGCAATTTATGACTCCATGTATTTGGCTATTATATTTTCTTGCTTCATTTTTTTTTTCATCCTTTTGTTTTTTGCAGCATGTCACTGCCGGTGGTTGCAAGAATATGACGAAGTGTCCCCGGGAAATATCGGAGATCGAAGCAGTGATGGCAGGGGCACCATGGCCGATTGACAAGACCTCTATTTATTTAGAAAATGGTAGAGAGCAGGTTTAACAGTTGCTGTCCTTGATAATGTGCTCTCCATGAGGCTGGCTTCTGCTGTTGTCGATTTTGTGCTTTAATAATGCGATTTTAAGGTACTGCATTAGTGCATTGTGTTTCTCTTCATTATAATATGCTACAGCTGGATGGATTCCTTGGGCTAGGAATTTGATTGAACTTAATTTTGATTGTCCGAGGGCAAATGAAGTGGGAGTTTGGCTTCCCTCGTGTTAAAAATAACAGGACATCTCTTGTTATTGAAGATGGACGGTCAGGATATCTCCAAGCATTAAGTGCAATTGTGCTAAAAATAGTAGGTTTTAATCTTGAGTTATTTTACATAAATGTTTAAGTAGGATGAGACACGTAATCTAATTTTAGTTTGAAAATATTAATTTAACTAAAAATTATCGTGTCTTAGAATTAACAAAAAGTTACATCTTATGAACATACTTGAACATGATCTTTGATAATTCATATGATAAGTAGGGTCTTAATATCAATTATTTTATAGTGTAGGGTCCTAATATCAATTACTTTAACAGTATAGATCCATAGGTGATATGTAGCAATTGGCAAGCATGAAAATATTTTAGTGTTGATTGGTTGTGGAGACAGAAGGTCCAAGAATTCACCAAGTGACAGGATAAGACACAGAGGATTAGCATAGTCTAGATTTTAAGATATAATTTAACTATAAAATTTTCAAAATATTTTGTTACTATTTTTAATTAAATTATTTTAAAAGAATAAAATCATGATAATATAGAGAAAGCATTAACTAAAATGATTGGACATAAAAAAAAAAAAAAAAAAAAAAAAAAAAAAAAAAAAAAAAAAAAAAAAAAAAAATCTACAGGTGACTTTTTATGTTGTTACAAAATTTTCATTTTTTGTTCTTAAAATTTTGAAAAAGTTTTTAAAAACACGAAAGCTAAAACAACATATAGCATTTCGAAGCAAGTTCTATCAAATTCGAAGGCTCAACCTTATATAGATAGAGGGTGGAAACTACTAATTTGGTTTCTTTAAGAATTTTATTACGAAATTCCCTTTTAAGTATCCACCCTCAAGTGGATGGTTGGCCACTTCCGAGGTGATTCGGCCACCATTTTACTTTATGTTTTTATTTTATTTTTATTGAAGGTATACGTAGTTCTATTTTGACGGTTTATTCATAGATTTTTTGAAATTACAGCTTCTACAATTCCCTAACATTTCATAGAGGGGAGGAGATATGGTGCACTACATTTTATCTGAAGAGTCCAAATTGTAACATGATTTTTTTATTTTAAAAAAAGAAAAAAGAAAAAAGAAAAAAGAAAAAAGAGAGAAGTGGCTTGGGTGGCGGCCACCCCTTGACTATGGGAGTGGTTTAGCCACCTCCAATGGCTGATTTGGAGGTGGCCGAGTGGGTCTTCTAAGCCACTTTTTTTTTTTTTTTTTTAATTTTATTTTATTTAGTATTATTGTCGTGATCTGAAAATGAACGGTCAAAAAAATGTATTACCCTAGGTGATAGGGCACTGGATCCAAATCCGCTAAAGGAATCACTGTCCAGACAAAAACTGACGATGAACACTGTTTTCAGGGTAGGGCAGCAACTGCAATGTGAATGTGCTAACCAAAACGACAACGTATGATTTCCTTCGCTATAGGCAAATTGGCAATTGAACTTGAAAACCAAATGGAGCTCCCACTATTTAAACCCAAGGACCTGTGCTCGCTCTCTCTCTCACATATACCCATAGAGAGCTCAGCTGCGCAAAGCAAAGCACTGTAGAAAGCCATAAACCCCCACACCAAAAGCCCTAATTTTTTCGCTCTCAAATGGGTCGCCGCAAGAACAGCAATAACGACACCAATCAGAGCTCGAGCAGCTTCAGCAGCTCGCACCAGCTCCACGACGCCAAGGCTCGCTTCGAGGACCCCGATGAGACCACCGAGTGCTCCAACCACGACGAGTCCATGTGCGAGCCCGACGACGACTCGCTTCTCGACGGCGATGAGAAAACCAGCGCTGACTATTACTTCGATTCTTACTCTCACTTCGGTAAGCCTCGAGGACAGACCTTCCATTTGGTTTCCGAGAAAACTGGGGAAAAGAAAAGGGAAAGCTTCGAAATAAAGCCTTCGTAACAGTTTGTGGAAAAGAAAGTTTTTTTTTTCCCCAATCTTTTATGATTTTGGGTTGTCGCGGTTTTGTGGATAGTTTAGAGCTTTGAATCAACTAATGTAGAAAGTTTGTTTGGATTGGTTGAGTGGAAGTTTTTCTTTTCTTCACAGCAAGTTATGACAGTTTTTTCTTTTTTATTCATCGAAAAAACACAATGGCTTTTCTTGTTTTTGCTTAAATGGGTAAATGTTTTTATATTGGTTTTGTCTTAATTCCTGAATGCTATCTGTGACAATAGTATTTGTAGTTGCTCATTGTAATCTTGTGTGTGGATGATGAGGTTCGAGAATGGATTTGGGGTCTCTCGCTTTTTCTTTTCTTTTTCCCCCCTTTTTTTTCGTTTGCATTGATGATGCGTCCTGCAAAAGCTTATTTTGGTCTTTGTGTGTATTTTCAGGTATTCATGAAGTAAGTTGACACAACCTGGATGCAGGGTAGTGTTAATGTTAGATTTTGTTGTCGTAACATTGTATTGCTAATCTTTTATTATTTTTGTGACCCTCCTTACATTGCAGGAAATGCTGAAAGATGTTGTGAGAACTAAGACATACCAAAACGTTATTTATCAAAATAAGTTTCTATTCAAGAACAAAGTGGTTCTTGATGTGGGAGCTGGGACAGGAATTTTGTCCCTATTTTGTGCCAGAGCTGGGGCAGAACATGTTTATGCGGTATGTTTTTCAATATTTTTTTTTTGTTTAAATATATCAATTTGTAAGTATATGTTGCGTCTCTTCTTATTTTACCATGTAATTTGGTCACATAGGCTAAATATTGTACTGACTTTACAAATTTTCCATTCCCAGGTTGAATGCTCCCATATGGCTGACATGGCAAAGGAGATTGTTGAAGCTAACGGATATTCTAATGGTGATGTTATTGTTTTTGACATGTTATTTTCTTTCTCTTTCAGTATTTGCTTCGATTGTTGCAGCTTTATGCATTTACTCATTCATCATTTGTTGTTACAGTTATAACGGTTTTGAAGGGAAAAGTTGAAGAAATTGAGCTTCCAGTGACTAAAGTGGATATAATTATTTCAGAATGGATGGGTTACTTTTTATTGTTTGAGAATATGTTGAATACAGTCCTGTATGCTCGTGATAAATGGCTTGTAAGTTGCTGCTGTCATTTACATTCCAAATTTCCTTTATTTCTACTAGATCTAAAACTGGCTGGTCTTATGCCAGTGACTTTATTAATTCCGACAATAATCATATTTATTCTACAGATCAATATTACAGTATTCTACAGATCTAAGTTGCCTTAAAGTTAGACCTTTTCCTTTTTATTTTATATTTTTAATTGCAACAACATGAACACTTATTTACAAGTTCAAATCTATATCTGTTATTATCCTACAGATAAACATAATTGTTTTCTATTACATATAATATGCATGTTATAATGAAGTAAGTGTTGGAAGCTTCAGATTGTTGCGGCCTTGGAATTGGACCTTCTGTTGAATGGTGGGAGCTTTGGGCTCCTATAGATTTATATCATTCATAGAGTTGTGGATGGAGAACTATGATGGAGAGAGTAGTGAGAGTCATTATCTTGTATTTTCTCATACTTCATAGTGATCAACTTTCATGAAAAAATATGCAGTCGGTTCCTGAAAGTTTGCTCTCTTTATACCTAAGGTTTCAAATTTAGCAGGTCTTCTCTTGCAATGTGATCTTTGCCTTGGTGTGTACTAGGCTATCATGTCCAGTAAATGGTGGGCTGTAAACATAGGTTTAGAACACTCAATTAATTTAGTTGTAAGATTATTCCTTGTATTGCTTTTTTTCTGTTCATATGCTCACTTCCATGGTTGTGTTTTGTTATGCTATAATTTGGTATTTAGTGATTATTTTTTCAACTTTCTTGGTGCAATGGTTTGTGTTATTTAACTATGCTACAGTTTGTTTAAATCATTAGTGTTAATTTTATTTTTTCATTCTTTTTCATTTATCCAGGCTGAGGATGGAGTTGTGCTACCTGACAAAACTTCTCTATACTTGACAGCCATCGAGGATGCAGAGTACAAAGATGACAAGATTGAATGTAAGACTATTGACTTCTGCATGTACAAAAGCAGATACTTTTGGTTTAAGATCCATTTTTTTGTCTGGATAGTACAGGAGCCTGTTAACTCACTCTGTTGCTGTTGTGGGAATATGAATTGCTAAGTTTTTTTTCCAATTACAACATGATGGTGCAGTGTAATTTATTTGTTCTAACTTTTTCCCGTTGCCAATTTCATTCTCCAGTTTGGAATAATGTATATGGCTTTGACATGAGTTGCATCAAGAAGCAAGCCTTGATGGAGCCCCTTGTTGACACAGTTGATCAGAATCAAATTGTTACGAACTGCGAGCTACTTAAGGTGGGAATTACAGGGGCATACTGACACAAACATATGAAATAATATTAGATATTGTTTGATGGTAGATTTAGTTTGCTTTTCGTTTTTGCTTTCTGATTGGTCCTTATGAAGGCGGATACTTTGCTTTTTGGCTAATGTAAGTTCATTTGCTTCCCTTCATTCAGGTAATGGATATCTCCAAGATGGCTCCTGGGGATGCTTCCTTCACTGCTCCTTTCAAGCTTGTGGCAGAACGTGATGATTACATCCATGCTCTTGTAGCCTATTTCGATGTATCATTTAGCAAGTGTCATAAGTTGACAGGCTTCTCCACAGGTTGATTTCTTTCTTTACGTGCTTCTCTTTTGGTAATTTTATTGTCTGGATTAAGTTTTGTTGCAGTACATGTAATGATTTAATCTGTTTATGGTTTAAAGGAAAAAGCATTTCTTTATACCCGAGGTTTAACATATTTCATTCTTGCACTTGCTAATGCCCCATAAGCTAGGTTTATAAATTCCATATCTGACTATAGTATCAAGTCAATCAAATTTATATCCATGGGACCTTTTCTAGATTGGACGGCCATCAGCACACACTTACTGAGGTTGTAGTTTAACTGGTGTGTCTTTCTGGACTGTCTTGGTGTCATTAGTTGGTATCTTATAATACTCTTTCAACCTTCACTGAATCACTATGAAGTGGAAACCAAGTGTGAAAACCTGTGGTTTAGCTTTTTGGGACATCTTGTTGGCATTGCTTTGTCTGTGTTTCTGTCTTTACTATGATTATATGCAAGGTGGTTGGACCAAGCCAGGTTGGTTTCAGCCATACAGGCTTGTTAAACTGTTAATTAATATTTTTCTGATTGGAATATCGTGCAGGGCCTAGATCAAAGGTTACTCATTGGAAGCAAACAGTCCTGTACCTGGAAGATGTGCTGACCATATGCGAAGGTGAAACATTAGTTGGGACCATGACTGTGAATCAAAACAAGAAAAATCCCCGAGATGTTGATATAATGCTCAAATATTCATTGAATGGTCGGCGCTGCTCGGTCTCAAAAATTCAAAACTATAAGATGCGCTGAGTTTTATGTTTCCAATTTGCTTTCCATTATTGTTTCTCAGCCGCTATTTAAAAGCTGCCTACAATTAGTACGTGAAGCATGAATTGCAGTGGGGTTGGTTTTGAAGAAACTGCAACTTATCTGTATCAGATTATCCTTTCTTATGATTTCACGGGATAATATTGATGTGTAATGCTGAAAAATTTTGAATTTGATTTATAATCAACATTTCTCAATCAATTTGTTCTTTAGTGTCTTATCATTTTCTGCTTGGAGTCTAGTAAATCATTATGAAGCTATGCTATCAATGATAGGTTGCCTGTGGCTAATGGGGATTCGGATTTCCAAAATTTGCTGCTGAATTTCTAATGCGAGAAAGTCTATGAATATGAGGCTCACTTGCTTAAACAAGGGATGGGCTGTCCGAGACTTTCTCAGGAGCAAATCTTTTTTGGAGACCTCTATCCGGCTAAATCAAACGAATTTTCAAGATCTGCAAAACACAGTTCATTTTGTTCCAGTGACAATTCTGCTCGCTCGTGTATATTAACAAGCGTGATTGCAAGAAGGCTGTCCCTTCGCTTGAGAAAAAAAAAAAAAGAACAAAAACGGAGATAGATAATGATAAAATAAAACAAAAAAGTTCCAGAAGATAAGCTTTTATTGTACTCAAATTCCTACTATCAAAATTTGTGTTTTGTATTGCCTAACAAAAGATATTTGATACAACGAACGAAAACAAGCAGATCCTCACTTCTCCTGTAACGTTTGTGATTAGTGGGGGAGCTAAAGATCTGACTTGCTGGCCTTCAAATTCTTTGAACCTGCTGCTTTCTTTCTTCTCCACCACTGCCTTACCCGGTTGGAGACTTTGTATGCGTGTTTCTTTAGCGAGTCCCTCACATTTGTGATCCCTTCGGTGAACTTCTGTCTCCAATCGCCCTTCGTACTTTCTTTCTTCCTCAGAACTTCTCCCTGTTTAAAAGGATTCTTTAACGATAAGCATAATACATTCTTACAGAAACTATAATCAAAGACGGGATTTTCATAGTACCAATTTGGAGGGGAATTGTGCCTCGTCATCGTCATCGTCTTCATCGTCATCACCTTCATTGCCGAAATTTTTCATGTTCATCAAATCGTCTCTGGAGTACATTTTCATGCCGGGTGCTCCTGGCATACCCTGAAGCACAGAGAAGCAGAATAAAGGCCAAATCCAACATAGCCCAAATCAACATATAAAACATAAGGTCTAAAGCAATAATAAATAATCACCTCCATAGATTTCATTATCTTTTCCATTTCAGCCTCTTTAGCTGATTTGGGCTCAAAAAGTTCTCCAGGGGTCCTATCCTGTGCAACAGATAGAATATAATTTAGTGCGGTACAAATTTAACCCTTTAGTTCTTTGATCAATGGTGCAAAACCAATTATCTCATTATCAATGTCACACACTATGATAGCCAACTAGTTGAAATATCTAATGACAGGGAGAGGGTCTTGAAATAAATGCCAAGACATCCACTTATCCAAGTAATATACCTTTGGATACAATGAGCTTGTTCATATATGGTACAATTAAGTTATATGAAAAGTGTATAGCCATATGCTAGTGCAAAGCTACGTAGTAATTTATAGCAAAATCTGGGAAGGGAATATAAAATGTTCAGAGACTGACTTCTAGCCGGAAGATATGCTGTGTCTATGGAGGATTTCATTACTTAGGACTCTTGCATCATTTTTTTTTTGTCAGGAAGTACAAAAACATCATCAATGGAAACCATTTTTACCAGAAAGTTCTCATCCTCTTTCACAATAATACTTATTGAGGTGCTTAGACCACATTTAATGATAAGTCTGAAAATGTATCTAGGAATTAGGTGTTGCTCGACGAAAAGCATTCATGAATATATGGGATTTAAATCAAGGGCAGCATTGCCATGTCCAATATATTGGCAAGAATATGTAAAAATTGTAAAAAGTAAATTGCTTCAGCACTGGAATCATCAAGACTAAATTAATGTCTACGTTAGATTCCAAGATGATCTGCAATTTTGTTTTTCTCCAAAAGCTTTAAGTCAACAAATCTCAATCCATTTCAAATTATTCAATGAAAAATGGTCCACGGAGAGCTATGTAATATGTATTATGCATAAAGAAATGACCTAAAAGTATCAGTTCAGAAATCAGAATGCAGTTACCTTGGGAACTGGAGGTGGCTTGGTACTGCATGCTTTAGTAAGGTCGTTACATAGAAAGCTAACCAGTGAATCAATATCAGGCTTGGATTTATATAGAAATTCAGCAACATCAGTATCAGAATACCCCATGACCTGCAAATTCCACAAGTAGCGATATGATTATAACACATCTGGAACTGAGGTTAATAGAATAATATGTAAGGACCAAAAATTATAGAGAATCTTCAGGAGGTAGATGAATACAAGAAATTTAAAGATTGCTGAACATTTCTTTTAGATTTGCTTGGTAGTATCTGAAAACCTAACAACTCAGTCAATTTCTTTGCCATTATAGAGTTTCATAATAGCAACCAGACCAAGACATCAAATAATATACAGATCAAGTGACAAAATCTCACTTCTTGGCAAGCCCGCTCAATTGTCTTACACTCTGAATTGCATTGTCCTTCAGAGTCTTGTTCCACCAGCTGAAACGAGATGAAACTTAAATGAGTTAGCAATTCAAGGCATTGAAAATCAAAATTATGCTTTCAGATTGCCCATAAAATAAGTAGAAATACATCAATGCGACATTGGCTTATCATAAAGAAAATGCCATGTACGATTCCTACCAAAATACCATCCCCCATTAGTTTCATTTATGGAAAACGCGTTCCTGCCAGACTAGGTCCACAAAGATCCAAACAATAACTAATAAAACCCAAGTAAAATCACAATTTCAAACAGCCAATTCATCAAACAGCACCAAAACAAACCCAGAGATTAAATTCTTCTTACCTCTAACTTATCCCGTTGTTCCACAATATCTATCCGTAAAATCCAATCCGCTTCAGCTTTCTTCAGATTACAAACATTCTCCGCCATCTCAATTATTTGATACTCTGAGATCTGACCCCAAATACAAACGATACACCAAAACCAGAATCAAATTCAACAGAATAAACAAAACCCACAAACTCACTTCTCAAATACTTGTATTGAAATGAATAAGTGGACAACCCAAATGACAAAAACAATAATAAAAAAAAAAAAACCTTCTTGGGAGAGATCTCAGCTTGCTTCTTCTGAACCTGGTGGTACAGCTGAGCTGCGAGCTTCTCACAGACCTGGCATTTGATGTACGGAATATCTTCCTTTCTGGCTCCCATCACGGGTTTCTTGGAACAACGAGAGACTGGTATCCATGCTGAGACGAGCAGCACAGACACTACGACGAAAAGCAGAGACTTCATTTTCGCCACTACCAAAGAGTCTCCAGGATTCGAAGAAAACAGGGACTTTCAACAAACAGTTGGGGAACAAAATTTGTTAGACCTGCTATAAACACAGCCAATTTGATATTTATAGAGAATTTTCACCAAAATTTAATCTTTTGGTGAGACACCAAAATACTGATCATACGGACAATATGCGCTCTCTCTCTCTCTCTGGTTATGTTTTGCTACGTACCTACAAGAAAAAACCTTAAAAAAGGGGACAAACGTTTTGCTGTTTATTTGTTTCTGATTGGCTACTTTGAGCGGAGCACAGCGGATCCCTTGCTTTCCACCAATAGGGTGCGAGATAACACGTGTTTGGAGTTTTATTTAAAAAACAAAAAAACAAAAAACAAAAATTATACGAGTAGGAGAAGAAGTTGACCCTGACCCAAAGAATAGCCGCGTCAAAATTTATTGATTGGTGTAAGGAATATTAATTTTTGCTATGAAGTTATTTAATTATTTTTTTCATAACTTTATATAATTAATAATTTTAATCACTTAAAGATATAACATGGAGAAAAACTAGAGGATCAATATATTGAAGGGATAGATTTTTTATTTGTGAAAGGAAAAATTAAATGCTTTCGGAGAAAGATTTGGTATTATGTTAATTTATTGAGAAATGTTCGGTGTCTCATTTCTATCTATGCGGATTAATAATGTTTTTAAAAAATCATTCTTTCTAATATCTCTCATATTAGTGGTCCACGTAAACAATGAGACACCAAGCATTTCTCTAATTTATTTGGAATAACTTTACAAAAGGATATCGAATTATACACGGTTTTGAGATAAGGGTACTGAACTAGCAAACGTTTCAAATTTGGGTATCCATGCTTTTAAACGTCTCACTTAAGAGTACTCCGTTAGGATTTGTGTTAAATCCTGTCAAAATTTCTAAAATACCCATTTTTAAAAAATAAAAAATTATAAATTTTTTTCAAAGATTAAGGCATGGGTATTTTAGCAAAATCCGTTAAATTCTGACCAACACCTAAATCCTAACATTTTTTTTTCCTAAAAAAAATATAACGGAATACCCTTAAATGAGACGTTTGAAAACGTGGATACTTCAATTTGAGATGTTTGCTAGTTCAGTATCCTTATCTCAAAACGACGTATAATTCAATACCCTTTTGTGAAGTTATCCATTTATTTAAAGAACATTCATACTACATATATTTGTAGATATTTTTGAGAAATAGCTGTTGAGTAATTTTTTTGTTTTTTTTATAAGAACAAATACAAAAAATATATTTTCAAAAAAATATTTTAGGTCGAAACAATCGCTTAAAAGGCGACAATACTCACTTTAATCAATTAAAGATGTCGACTTAAAAGGTTTTTTTTTTTTTTTTTCTTTTCTTATCACTGCTAGTGAAGTCGCTGCAGAAATTGTTTTCAAAGCAGTATGATTCGAACTTTGAGGTCGCCGCTACAATTACTTTCGGCCCTTAAACCCTAATGTCATGCTTTGTTAGGGTTTTTGCTTTCAGCATTGGCTCCTCTCTCTAATTCACTCCCATTCAATCCCAACAACAAGCACCATGTCTTTGACTCTAATCGAACCCACAAATTCCACAACTCAACAAAACTCTAACGATCCCATTACAGGCAAAAACTACGAGCTCACGTTAAACGAGTCAATACGAAACCTCTTAGCCGAAACCCACAAAGAAGCCCCCAATTTCTCACATTTCATTCATGTATTCCACGAGTTAATGCAAGCCCAGCTTGACCCACCTCTCGAATCTATCTGGGTCTACGCCGGATTAACCTTTCGTGGCCGGAATTCACCGAAAGATGACCTTTTGGATCGGATTTCTGCCTCAAAGGACCTGTTTCAACTGGTATCGGAGTGTTCGGTTTCGTGTGGTGCTTCGAAGAGCATAGCATTGCTCGCTCCGGTGGTGTTCGAGGTGTACAGGGTGGTGGTTGAGTTGTTGGGAAAGGACTCGGGTTCGAAGAGAGAGAGGAAGGCAATGAGGGAGGCTAAGTCTTTGGTGGAAGCCATTCTTGGGTACATAAATGTGTCTTGCTGTAAGGATTATGGTGAGCAATGCAGTTCGGTTGGTTCGAATCTGATGACTCCTTTTGTGGATTTAGTTCGCGTTTGGATCGATTCGAATGACGGAATAGAGTCTTTCTTGCCGCTTGTGAGCGGTGAAGTTTGTGAAAGGCTTAGTGTAGGAGGATGTGGAGTTGGTCACTTGGCTGCAGTTGTCATTGCAGAGGTGTTTCTATTGGAACTGTGCGTGAGCTTCCGTGCTGGGATTGCGAGGGAAGAGTTGGAGAAGAAGCTGAGGAGTTGGGCTGTTGGTTCAATTACTGGCTTTGGGAACTTTTACTTTTTCGGTTAGTAGTCTTCATTTTTATATTTTTTGGCTTAATATTTGGAAAATTCACAACAAGATTCTTATTGTATATGTTTATATACTGTTTTTCTTATTGGTATACATTAACGTTTATGATGTTCCTCTTTTACTTAGGATTGTTTGTAGAGTCTCACTTTTGGAACACTGTTGAACAGCTTCTCTGTAACTCAATGCATTGTACTCGATGAAATAATTTAGCATGTCCTATTACAATATGATTTTGTCTGATTTCAACTTTGATATGCTTACATACCGGTTTATTTGTCGACAGAGACCCTTGTCCGAATGCTGCTGGAGACGGTTTTACCTGTGACTTCCCTATTGGTTAGTATGTCTTTCTTTGAATGCTTAATCTACTAATATGTATTCCCTATAATTGGTATGTTTTCTCGCTTCCTAGGTGCGTCGGCGTGTGTGAGTGCATATGCATGTCAAATTATGTATGCAAATTGTTTAAGTCGTTCTACAATCTAAACTAATAGGAACTTGAGTTGATGAAACCAGTGATCTGAATTGATAAGTTTTACTTCTCCTCAGAGCACAGCCAATCTTTCTTAGGATCTTGTCCTTTATTATCAATACCACAAATTTGCTACTTTGGAGGAAAATATCAGTTTGAGCAGAATCATTGAAGTCATAGCATTTATTTTGAGCTCCTATGCATTTTCTATATTTTTAAAGGTTATCAATTATTTCTTGGGCATATATTTCTTGGAATGTTGAGCTTTTAGTTGCAGAGTACATTTATTAGTAAAACGTTTCTCATTTCACCATGGAAGTAAGCATCTATATCTTGAGGATGGTCCTAATTCTAAAGAGCGTCCCATGGAAATATGTCTATGCAGAGTTCTGAAGATGAAGTTTTGTTAAGAAAAGTCCTCTATGATGCTGTTATATTGGTGGAGTATTCTTTTCTAAGTCCTGAGAGAGCAATTTATGTACCTGCTGAGCACATGAAATGTCTTGCCATGGTGAGATTGATTATTACACATGAGGCTGTAGAATTTTTCAGGTACTAAAGAATGAGTGATGTTGAAATTCTAATGAAACCCCAAGTGCAAAGTCTCATCGAATATTGGCCTTGCTGCAGGGAAGTTGGGGATCAGATGAGAGCCATCTCTTACATAGACGCCTTCGCCGGTTCACATTTACCTTCCCAAATTATTAAATGGCTCACGAGCCAGAATGGGTTGGAGGAAAATGCGAATCGATCAAATGGATCCTCACCTAAAGCTCTTATTAGTGAGTAGCTCTAATACATTTTTGGTGCACTCTATAGTTATGACCAACTTGTAAATCTAATTTTTAATTTTGAATGATCTCATTCTTCAGAGTGGCTTCTAAACCTTGAGGATCGAGGAATAAGAGTATTTGACGAGAGCATTTCAAAATGTCGTACCAAATTAGTTCTTGATATCTCCAAAGCAGACTTTGAACAGCCTTCATCTAAGTTGGAGGGCAAAAAACTAGATGATGATGTTCTCTTTTACATTGATAATAAGGGGGAAGACGAAGATGCAAATGAGGATATGAAGAACGAATCCACGAGCACTGCATTTGTCGCTGCTGCCCACACAATGAAGTTGACAGAAAATGGCGGAAGAAAACGGAAAGAAGGGAGAAGTGCTGAACAGAAGAAGATCAAATTTGTCAAGTATGACCTCTGTCAAAATTCTGATTCAGCCAGAGCAAGGCCTTCATTTTTCAGTAATGATGGTGGTTTTAGTAGCGAGAGTGAAGTTGAGAATCCACACTCCGATGAGGATACAGAAACAAAGGAGTAGGAAGGTTCTCTGCAGGAACACCTCAATCATGCTATTTCTAGCAACTTCAATTTTTGTTGTGCTCCCTACCATTTCTTAATGTGTATTTATAAGAACGTCAACCAATTTCATGATGCAAGTATGTGCAACCACTCGAAGTTATATTAGGTTGCTGGAGATGCTGACAAAGAACCCGTTGAGCTGCCTTATATCATTTACAGTGGCTTATATATTTTAGAGTTGAATGTAAAATGGCTAACCAAAAGCTTAAAAAATGTGTACATCTATTCTCTAACCAAGTGCATTTTGCATTTGAGCTAAACTTGGAGAAGGATTTTGCGTCAATGACATTTCTATCTCATATTTCTATGTTGTTTGGATTAAAAAATAAAGAAAGAATAAGAAAAGAATATTTAAATTATATTAAAAAAAAAAAAAAATAGACAATCGGATAATGCATGAATTTAAAAAGCCATTAGTTTTTTTTTTTTCTTTAAAAAAAGGAAAAGAAAAAGAAGCTTTGGTTAGCTATTTTAGATAAATGTTTAGAAAATTCATTGTCGACTCACTAAGCATCTTGTCAATTTTGATAAAATTTTCTATTTATATAATTAGGTTACCGTCTATCTTAAAGCAAATATATCGGTCCTGTGCCCCTCTGGAAAACAATAGGCAAAAAGCACATCTAATCACAGCATGTACCCATGCATATGTATAGTTACCAACCAGATTAAATTACCTTAAACATGAAAAAATACAGTGCCCAAATATCATATAGAATGACTGCAATGAAGGGGCTGAAGAACATCTCAAACCCAAAAAATAAAAGGAAAAAAAAAAAGGGTTAAGAAAATACATTGTTTTTTGTTTTTTATTTTTTGTTAGTAAGTAATCGAAATATCATTGGAAATCGCAAAAGGCATTATCCAACCATACAGAAAATATACAAAACAAATACATAGTTAGAAAGAAAAAAAAAATGTCAAGAAAATCATGAAAACCAAGCAAATTAGGATAGTCTAAAGTAGCTATCCAATGATGAAGAGTATTGCCAAAAAAAAAAAAAAAAGGCAAAGAGTCTTTAGTTCCACCATTGTCCTCTCGCAGTCTTCGAAACTCATATAATTTCGTTTCCCCCAAAGACGCTACAAAAGACAGGACAATACCATTTTCCACAATATTACACTATGAGGACTACTAAAAGGTAAAAAGTCTACCACTCGACTAGGCATAACCCAAGATAGCCCTACACAACTGAAAATAGCACTCCATAAGGCACTAACAATCTCTCAGTAGAGAAAAAGATGATCTATAGACTCCTCATACCTCTTACACATATAACACCAATCAACCACTATGACATGTCGTTTCTTTAGGTTATCCATGGTAAGGATCTTCCTTAAGGCGTCCAACCAAGCAAAGAATGAAGCTCTCATGGGGACCTTATTTTGCCAAATATGAAGGAAGTACCATCATGTGGGACACAGACATTCTAGAATGATCTAACGTCAAATATCCCTATTTCGGAAGAGACCCAACAAAGCTTGTCTTCACCACCCCGTCTCCCTCTAAATGAGTACAACAAATTGAAGAACGAAGCAAAGACATTCACCCTCCAATCTTGAGCCGCTCTGATAAAAGCTTATGTTCCACGGATGCCAGCCACTACATAACTTGAAATAATTCGCCATAGAAGGATTCTTAACGCGAGTTATACTATACAAATCTGAGAAAACTTCCTTGAAGTTCTTATCCTAAACTACTTGTCATGCCAGTATCTAATAGAAAGACTGGAGGCATTGGTACCTTTCAATTTGCTCCCATCAATCCAATGGAAAGACTCTACAAAGACAGGTCATCTCATAGGCAACTTGCACCAAGGGGGGCAATATCATATCACCTGTGAAAAATTATATCAATCAAATTCTGGACAGGACATACCTGCACATATGGTCTACCACATCATTTGCAAGATCCACATGCAGCTGTCAAGCTTCAAATGACAAAGAAGCCAGGCAGTTTTCAGTTCAGTCAGCAAAACAATGGTTTCTTCTTGAAATAAACAACAGTTTGTAATAGGTTGTCAGAGTGATGTTAGAGTGTGCTGTCTTCTCTCTCCGTTCATCTTACCCATCTATTACATGTCAACTGTTAGAGAGGTTACTTAATAAGAGTGAACTTCTGTTTAGTCCAGCAAATAATACAACTCAATCTTCAATGCACATGTTTCATAGAACTTCAAGTAGACAAAGATTTGCTAATACATATCTTCACTTCTAAGAAAATGCAAATATATTGGACCTGTGCCCCTGTTCCGAAAAAAAACTGGTCAAAACCACATCGAATCACAGTATACATGGACGTATGTATTGTACATGGATATGCATGCTTAACAACCAGATTAAATTACCTTAACACGAAAAAAACAGTGCTAACCTTGGTTCTGACTTCTGAACAAAATTTGCATCAAAAGAATCCAAAACAGCAGCATCAGCCTGCACGATATCATGTAGAATAACTGCAACAAAGGGAAAGAACATCTCAAACCCAAAAAGAAAAAAGAAAGGACAAGAACTTCAGATTGTAAAGGCGTTCCGACTTCTATAAAACTGGAGGCATTTGTACCTTTCAATTTGCTCCCATCAATCCAATGAAAAGGCTGTCCCTACAAGGACAGGCCATTGTCATAGGGAACTTGCACTGAGGGGGCAACTATAGTGCCATTGCAATATTCAACTTCAATTAACCTAGGAGAGCTCCAAAAACCTGGATGGAATATGTGGACATTATTGACTAACAAACACTAAAAGTTGACATGGATGTGTAGTGTATGCATATGGACCTATTTCTCTCTCTTTTTCCTCTTTTTGTGTGTGTGTGTGTGTGTGGAGGTCTGGAGGAGGAGGGGAGGGGGTGTCCAAACATTTATGCTGTGTATGACATGGGATATTAATTCATGAAGGAAAATACCTGGATTCTCAGTTTTTAAGTCTTTTTTGCCCTGGATACTAGCACTTGGGCATGGTTACTCCAATACCAAGGATTAGAGTTTAATTTCAGCACGGGTCAACTTGCTAAACACCTCTGGGGCCAAATCACCAATAATCCTGACAGGAGCAGGTGCCACCCTTAAAGTGGTGGAACCGATTAATGTCACGAACAACTATTTCCCGATTGGTGATGTCTGAGATGAACTTCATAACATCATGGCAGTCTTCACAGATGCGTAGGTTCTTGAAAATTCTAATCGTTTTTACAGGGTTGGGACTTATAAGGGCAAAAGCAAGAGCCAACCTTTCACTATGATGATTAAGATGTTCCTTTTTCTCTCTGTCAGAGACATTATGAAGCACATGTTCTGTTTTTGGGACATAACCTACTGATATTAGTTTTTGGCCAAGCTCCTCTAATTTTATATAAATATCCCTGATTTTTGGATGTGAACCATCTTGAGACACAAAGATGTGGACTTGACCATTGATCTCTACCCAGCTACATCCAGGCTCCTTCTTAACACCCCGAATAGACATCAATGACCGGACCTTTTTGACATCATCCCACCTACCTTTGGCTGCCAAAATATTGGACAGCAGTATATAAGTCGAGTCAATCTCAGGTTTAAGCTCAAAAAGTTTCTCTGCAGCTTTTTCACCAAACTCCACATTTCCATGCATTTTGCAAGCCCCGAGAACAGTCTCCCAAATCAATGCATGTGGTGTTAGCTCCATCTTCTTGATGAAGTGTTCCATTTCATCAAATTTTCCAGCCCGACCAAGAATATCAACCATACAAGCATAATGCTCAACTGTAGGAGTAATCCCAAATTCTTCACTCAGTGAGTTGAACTGTTTTTTCCCTTCTTCAACTAGACCCATGTGGCTACATGCAGAAAGAACACCTAAGAAGGTAACCTCATCTGGGATGGTGCCTTCATCTAACATTGTCCAAAAGGTTTCAAGAGCTTTCTGTCCTTGTCCATGTTGCGTATATCCACATATCATTGTGTTCCACGCAACAGCATCCCGAAAAACCAAGCCCTGAAAAATAGCCTCAGCATCTTCTAAGCACCCACATTTTGCATACATATCAACAAGTGCACTAGAAACAAAAATGTCACCAAACTGCCCACCCTTAATTGCCATAGAATGGAGCTGCTGCCCAGTTTCCATGGCAGCTATATGGGAGCAACCACCTAAACAGCTGGCAATAGTAAACTCATTGGGCTTTACACCTTCCTGTTGCATCAAACTGAAGTACTTAACAGCCTTCTCTGCTTGATCAGTTTGTGCATAACCAGTGATGATGACAGTCCAAGTGAAGAGGTCTCGATTAATCAACTTATTGAAAACAGCATCTGCATCTTCCAAGCACTTGGTTTTGGCATACATGTCGACAAGAGCTGTCCCAACAAAATCATTACCATCAAGGCTGTTTTTTATTGTATGGGCATGTACTTGCTTTCCAAAGCCTAGATCACACAGGCTAGAACAAGACCTTAAAACACTGACATACGTGTACATGTTTGGCATGAAACCTTCCACAAGCATTTGATAGAAGATTCTTGGTCCTAGATTGCAGATTTTGTAGCCATGGCAACCGGATAAAAGGGCATTCCACGAAACCAATACATGATCTGTCATTGCCTCAAACACCCGGGCACCACCTTGTGGACATCCATTTTTCATGTACATAGTAATTAAGGCATTGCTGACTGAAGTATTGTTTTCAAACCCATACTTGCATATACAAGCATGGATGCTTTCACCATACTGAAGGTATCCCAAATCAGTGGCAGCGCTAACAACACTTGCAAAGCTAAATTGGTTTGGTGGGACACCTGCATATCGCATTAACAAAAATAGCTGAGCGGCTTCTTGGCTATGACCTTGCTGATCAAGGCAAGTGATCATTGCACTCCAAGCTACTACATCAGGATCTTTGATCATCTTAAATACTTTTAGTGCATCATATGCCAGCCCACACTTAGAGTACATATCCACAAGACTACAACCCAAAAACTCATCTAGTTCAAACCCCACTTTAATTGCCACAGAATGCACAGCCTGGCCCTCTCTCAAACTCCCTGAGGTCGCACAACCCTTAAGGACAGTAGACAAGGTGAACTTGCTGAACTTCATTTCTGATTCTCTCATTCTACTAAACAGATTCAATACTTCTTTCCCACAACCCACCTGGGCATAACCATTAAGCAAGGCATTCCATGAGACAGCATTCTGCTCAGGCATGCAAAAGAACACTCTTTCCGCAAGTTCCATCTCACCGCATTTGGCATAAAGGTCAACAAGAGTAGACCCGACAAACAAATCCCAGAAGCACCCGACTTTGATTGCTTCTGCATGCACCTGTGTCGCAAACTTTAAATCCATTGACATAGCACAAGCTTTTAACCCAGTAGCCAACGTGAACTCATTAGGCCTTACACCTTCCCTTTTCATCTCACAAAACAAATTAACACCATCACTACCAAATCCTTCGGCCACAACCCCTTGTATTAGTGCAGTCCAAGACACAACATCCCGCTCAGGCATCTCATCAAGCACTCTGCGCGCATACACGGGACTCCCACATTTTGCATAAGCATTGACCAGCGAAACCCACAAATGAGAGTCCGGGTCTATCCCATTCTTGATCACCTGCCCATGAATGGCTCTTCCCTCATTCAAAGACCCTTTCGAAGCACAAGTACGCAGCATCCCAGAATAACGTCTTAACCTCTCCTTACCATCCAAACTCAGAGGTCTACTTCTTACATTCTTTTCAATCTTCTCCCTCGACGAGACTGAATTATCCCAATCACGAACCGTTTCCTTTCTGGGTTTTCTCTGAAACCCTTCATGAAAATGACTCGGCGAGTTTCGGGTATCGGAGGAATCCGAATCACTGGTGGGGTTCAATTCTACAACATCTAAAGCAGCAGAAGACGAACAGTTCAATCTAACAGAAACCAACGGTGACTTCGAACTGGTACGAAGCTTAGTGGTGAACTGAAATCGAAAACCAGGCGGTGGGCTACGCATCATCAGAGCAATAAGGTCGCATTCCATCAAATTTGAACGCCAAGCTTCGGCTCTGAAGCAGTTTTTTATCATCAAACGCATCAAATACACAGCCAAAACTAAAAGAGCATCACTAGCGACAGAAAAAGCATTACAGACTGAAACTCAGACCGCTACTCCGCCTAACTGAGAGCTTTTCTTTTCAAAAACAAAGAAAAATAAACTTGTAGGTAGGACCCACGATTCCACTTTCTTTTCGTTTTCTACGGATTCCCGGGAACCAAACAGGTTAACAAAGAAAATAACAACAGAAAATCGCTTAAATCAACGAGACGCGGATATTAGGAGAGAGAGGCAGCGAGTGGAGTCGGCTGGCTGTGGCTCTCAAAGAAGCGCGAATACGAGTGTCATCTTTCGAGTAATTGAGGGTATCCTCTTATAAATTAGAGAAAGTGATTCTTCTACAACAGTATCGAACAATTTGTACACAATACAAGATATATGGTTGAAATTTATATGCCTTGTGTTATGCACAAATAAGGCAACGTTATTGTGCAAGAATATTTTTTCCTATAATTATTGGGTTAATCACCTTTTTGTCTAGCGTGGTTTAATTTTTTATTTTTTATTTTCTTGTAATTCATTTTTTATCGCAAATTGTATTTTGACTTTGAAAAAAGATAAATATGGTACTTTTGTCTAAAAACTAACAGTAGTTCATGTGTTTACTCTCAGGTATTAACACGTGTCCCATGCATTAAAAAAACTTAAAAAAAAAATAAATTAAAAGCTTTAAAAAAATTAAAAAACAAAAACAAAATGAGGAAGCCACCCTCTTGGTCGGTACGGGGAGGGCTAAACCACCCCCATGGCCCAAGGGCCAAAGAGCCAAAAAAAAAAAAAAAAAAAATTAAGGGAATTTGGCCATTGGGGTGGCTGAAACCACTCACAATACTCTTGGCGGTGGTTTTGGGCCTTTTGGCCACTCTCATTTTCTCTTTGGGGGTGGCCGAACCACCCCATACCGGCCATGGCCCCCATTTTGGCCAAAGCCACCTCTTCTTCTTTTTTTCTTCAATTTTTTTAATACTTTTACTTTTTTTAAGTTTTATTATTTTAAGTTTTTTAATTTTTTATTAATTTTTCAAACTTTTTATTTTTTATTTTTAAATTTTTTTTAATGTATATGACACGTGTCAACACCTAAAAGTAGACATATGGACTATCATTAGTTTTTTTACTGAAATTTAGACAGAAGTACCATATTTGTTTTTTCTTAAAGTTAAAGTACCATCTACGATACAAAATGAACCATAAAAAACAAAAATTAAAAAAGTTAAACCACGGTGCAATTTTCTATTTAACCCTAAATTATAATGGTCAAGCCCAGGTGAGGTGAAAGATCTGCTGTGACGCTGGCACAGGTAACTGTAAACTGACTTTTATGATGATGTAACAATCTCCCATTTGCTGAGTAGTAGTCAAAAACCTCATTCGAGGGTTTTCAAAATTTTGGGAACGAAAAATAAAACAAGGAATATAGTCGAAAGATAAATGTTACTTTGTTTGTTTATTTGTTTATTTGTTTTTTTTTTTTTTTGTCTTTTTTTATTATTTTATGCTAATGTGGCAGTATATTAGATTTTTTTCTTTTTAATTCAGATTAATATAAAGGTGGATTGACAATGTCATGTCAATAGAAAATAACAAAAGAATACTAAATAGCATATCTCAATTAGAAATTATGTTTAGAATGTCATTTTTGTTTCAGCAATGTTATTTGTTAAATTGGTATAACTATCATACAACTTGATAATGTGGTAGTAAAAACCAAACTTACAAAAATAAAATAAAAAATCAAGATTTTCACTTTCACATTATTCCAGTTGTATGATACATATAACAGTCTATTAAATATTATTGATCTTTTTTTTTAAAAAAAAAAAAAAAAAAAAAGTCAAAGATCTCTCAATATTATAAACAAGAATTTGGATTCAAAATTGATTCTAAATTTAAATGGTCAGCTTTTGAAAGGAAAGAGATTTTCTCTAAACTAGTTTGGAAGAAATCAAATTCGATATTATTCAACCAAACATTTTTTAGAAAGATAAATGTTTGGTTTCCATTTTTTGTCTATCTCTTGTCCATTTACATATAAGAAATGGGCAGATCCACCATTTAATATATGGGACCACATTGAACCAAGTAATGCTAGAACTCATTTTCATGTCACTCTTGTATCCTTTAAAAAATAATGTGACTTTTAAAATTATCATTGAACTTGTGATTGGTTACTATTAAATTTTGATCAAGTGGCGATTTTAAAAGTTACATCATTCTTGGAGGGACATAAAAATGACTTATAGAATTACTCCATGGAACCAACATGCTGTCTAACAAATTCAATGATAGATTTACAAAAAAGATAGGTAAAAATTTGACAAAAGATGAATGTGTATTATCTCTCAATCTCAACATTTTTTGGCACACATGTTTTTAAAACGAGTTAACAGAGTTTGGTTGAAAGTGGATGAATTGAAAGATTTTTAGAAGTTTAAGGATTCAATTAAAAAATTAAAAATTTAGGGTCTCATGTCTTACTAACCCTAAATTTAGGATTTGTAGAATTTCCTAGATGTATGTGGATCTTTTTAGCAATGGCATTGGACAGGTCAAGAGCAACCAACTCCTTGCAGGTTGTTCAAAATCAGCATCTCCTCGAAGTTTAGCAGAACTCAAGAACCTACCAAACTCTGCCATTAGCTAGCTCAGGTGGCAACTTCTCTATTAGATTTCCCGATAGCATACAAGACCCATGACGCATGCTCAATCCTCGTAAGAAGTCTGTGTAAGATTTTAGAACTACATATTTCTCTCCATGAATATTGTAGGATCATTGTATTGATATTTATAAAAACTACACAACCATTGAACTTCTATTACAATTATGAATGGTTACAACTATTTACCTCCAATCTCACTATACATCTTCTAACGTTTTATATTCAATGTATTGTGAGATCTTTTCAACTATCTCATTATTATTGTCTTCAATTCTGAATGCATCTTCAATGTCTTCATTGAGATGCTTGTCATTACTTGTGTGGGTTATTTCTTTAACAGTATGTACTTATTCTTCATCTTGTCAGCCCCTCCAAATATAGACAGATTTCCTTTATCTTTGGATGTGACAGATCATGAGCAAAGAACTTCTGGGCTTGAGCATCAATCACCAGGGAGCTACACGCTGGTTCCTTCTTGATTCCTAGATTGGACATCAATGTCCTAACCTTCACAACATCATCCCACCTTCCTTTGGTAGCAAAAATATGAGATAACATTACATAATTATAGTCCATATCGGTTTCAAGCTCAAATAGTTTCTCTGCAGCTCTTTCAGCAACTTCCACATTTCCATGCATTTTAGAGGCCCAAAGAATAGTCTCCCAAATCAAGGCATTCTGGGTAAGCTCCCACTTCTCAACAAAGCTTTGAACCTTACTAAATTTGCCTGCCCGACTAAGGATATTGACCATACAAGCATAGTGCTCAATAGTAGGAGTGATTCCATAGTCCTTGCTCAATGAGTTAAAATGCTTTTCCCCTTCTTCAATCAAACCCAAGTGGCTGCACGCAGAAAGAACTCCTATAAAAGTAATCTCATCAGGCAGAACCCCTTCATCTAACATTATCCTAAAAGCCTCGAGAGCCTTCTTTCCTTGCCCATTTAGTGAGTATCCACGTATGATTGTGTTCCACAAGACTGCATTCCGAGAAGTCATGCTCTTAAAAATGGCCTCAGCGTCTTCTATGCATCGACATTGCCCATACATATCAATAAGTGCAGTAGCAATATACGTGGAGCTGTACAATCCGGATTTTGTAACCAAGGAATGGAGCTGCCGGCCACTGTCGAGCAATCCTAAACTGGAGCAACCACTTAAACAGCAGGAGAGAGTGTATGCATTGGGCTTCAAGCCTTCTCGTTGCAACTGACTGAAGCACTTAACAGCCTTCTCCCCTTGATTGGTTTGTACATAACCAGATATGATGACTGTCCAAGTCAAGAGGTCTCTTTCAGTCAGTTCATTCAAAAGTATATCTGCATCTTCTAAGCACCAGCATTTGAAATACATGTCAATCAGAGCAGTTCCTATGGATCTATTACTGCAAAAGCCATCTTTTATGATATGGGTATGTGCTTGCTTACCAAAATCTACATCCAAGATGTTGGAACAAGATTTTAAAATGCTGATAAACGTGTAGATATCAGGTTTGAAACCTACCACAAGCATGTCTTTGAGGATTCTTGGCCCCTGATCAGAAGTTTTGTTATCATGAAATCCAGATAAAAGGGCGTTCCACGAAGCTATATCTCGAACATTCATAGTATTGAAAACCTGCCAACCATTATGCACACATCCAGTTTTCATGTACATTGTAACAAGTGCACTGCTGATGAAATTATCAGATTCAAGACCGTATTTATATATACAAGCATGAATACTTTCACCATACTGCCAGTTACCTAGACTGGTAGCAGCACTGACGATACTAGCAAGAGTATACTCATTTGGTGTAACATCTCTACGTCTCATTAGGCAAAACATCTCCGCTGCCTCTTCGCTCTGTCCTTGCTGATCAAGGCAATTGATCATTGTACTCCAGGCCACTATTTTGGGATTTTTGATCCTCTCAAAGACTTTGAGTGCATAGTCTGGCAACCCACACTTTGAATACATATTAAGAATGCAACAAATCAGAAATTTATCAAACTCACTACCCATCTTGATAGCCAGAGCATGCACTGCCTGCCCCCCTCTCAAATTTCCCAAGTGTGCACAACTCTTAACGACAGCTAATAAGGTGAACTTATCATACTTCAATTCTAATTCTCTAATTGCACAAAACAATTTCAGAATCTCTTCCCAGTCACCTGTCTGAGCATATCCATCAAGCAAAGCATTCCATGACACAGCACTTTTCTCAGAAATGCAAAAGAACACCATGCTTGCAAGCTCCATCTCCCCACATTTTGAATAAAGGTCAACAAGAGCAGGCCCAACAAACATATCCGAAAAGACCCCGAGTTTAATGACTTCTACATGCAACTGTGACACAATATCCAATTCCAAGCACTCTAAACAACCTTTCAAGACACTCATCAAAGTTTGTCCATTCGGCTTGACACCATCTTTCCGCATTTCGCTATACAATCTAATACCGTCACGGCTGTACCCTTTATCTATCCACCCCTTAACAAGCGCAGTCCAAGACTCAACATCCCGTTCACGCATCTCATCAAGAACCTGATGTGCACATTGCAAACTCCCACCTTTCACATACACTTCCACCACCAATCTCCAAAAATGGGAATCCGGGTCCATCCCATTCTTGATCACCTGCCCATGAACTGCCTTACCCTCATTCAAGCCCCTTTTCAAAGCACAGCTACGTAGCACCTCAGAATACAATCCTAGCCTCTCGTTGCTATCTAAATTCGCATCAGCTATTGAAGGCACCGGTTTAAGAAGATTATGATTTGATAACTTCCCGAGTATGTTTTGAAAGCGCCCATCGAAACAAGCCGCCGAGTTTTCCTTGCTATCAGTGAAACAAGAACTGGTTTTTTCGTATGGTATTGCAGTACCAAAAGAAACAGAGCGAGGCTTTAGCAATCGCAATCCCAAACAAGAACAATGAAAGAGATTATTGAAAAATGGGTTTTTCACTTCCTTTTTTAGAAGCATTTCCGTTCATTTACTTCTTCCCTCTGTAACTTCGATCAACCGAGAGACTTCAAACTTCCGGCGATTATTTCGTAGCCACGGGATTCATTCATACTGGAGTGTAGGAAATAAATTGACGCAGAGGAAGCTCTAAAACAAACGAAGCAAATAGCTTTGTAATAAAGAGAAAAAATTCTAAATTTTATTATGAATTATTTCAAATGTTTCTTGAAAAAAAAGAAAGTAAAATTAAATTTATACGAAATTAATGAATTAAAATTGAGTGGTTCCATCCGTTTAATTACATACATCGTATTAAGGTTAATCTTTAGTTTTATATCAAAGCTTCGATACAATCTGAGCCTAACATGCAATAATTAGAGCTAATAATTTTGTACGTAATTTATGAATTTAACACAAAATTAACAAATTATGATTAAGTGACTTGAACTTAACACGAATTGTCACCATTATTTAAAAGTTCAAAAAACAATAAAATATTTTTAAGATTGTAAAATCACTAAAATATGAAAAACTAGATAAATATAGACAATTCTGATGCTAGAAATAATCTAAAGATGGAAAGTCTCCAAAAGTGGTACAACGGTAGGAAATATGGAAAGTCTAATGTCAAAAATAAACAAAATTCAAAGAGGAAATCAAAAAGATGAGAGCTGATACATGGGACGGTAAAACGTCCTCCACAGATCATTTTCTCAAAAAGATTGAATTGTATTGTTGCCAAACTTGGAGGATCGTCTAAGGGTGTGTTTGGAATTGTGATTTTCGTAGACAAAAAATGTTATTTTAAACCAAATTGCAAAAAATTAACCGTATAAAAATTGCGTTTTTTAAAAATTACGATTTGAAAACATAAAAAATTACTTTTTCAATGGACCACTCCTCGAGCGATGGTTGACCACCAGTCGAGCACTCGTCTTTAGTGGACCACCGCTCGAGCGATCTATCCTTTTTGCACTCCTCCCAACAATCTTACAGCATAAATACAATATAAAATATAAGTGGCAATAGGTATGTTTGGTAAATGACCTTGTAATAAAAATTTTGTTTAAATAGTTATAAGAAGTGATCGATGTAATATGAAGTAGAAAAAGAAAAAATGAAATTTTTGTAACAAAAAGTGAACAAAATGTTCTTTTTAATATATTTTTTGGTTAAATAGTAATAAAAAGTGATCGATAAATTTAATGTAATATTAAAAGTATGAATGTTTTGAATCAAACAAAGCGTTGGACTCCTTTTCTCCGCTCCTCTTTTTTTGAAAATAATAATAATAATAAGATATTAGTCCTACAAAGTCAAATATAAGTCTACTGACTACATCATCTATTTTTTTTTTCAAGACTTAGACTTAGACCATAACACAGATATTTTAGTCTAGTGGGAATTATGGTTTGCATTAAGGACTTATATTATGAAATTATGTTAAATCGCCCGTTAGTCTAAAATTTTAATTAATATTCTAACATCATCTATGTAATTATAATTATGCAAACTTAATTATACTTATTTCTGGGATCAACATGGGCTTCTATATTTCATTGACGGTTCCAAATTTCCATGTTGCTGAGAAGTTTAGGAACTAAAATAATACAAAAAGATATGTCACCTTAGCATGTGATTTTGATCATGAAGTCAATAGTTCAAATCATTGGAGATGGATTTCATGAACCAGTTCTGAACCCTTAAAAAAGCTACAACACATACACTAAATTCATGGAAAAAAAAAAAATACACCTATTTTTTTGAACTACCATTCAATTTGCAATCAACCTCCAAATTTTAAAATGTGACAAATCAATATTTTAAAAGAGTAATGATTCACTACCACCTAAATATACAACTTTTCACCACTTTGTCTATGTGGCAAAGTGGTCCTCCACTTTAATTTATTTTTAAAAAATAAAAAAACTCAAAAAGTAGTGAGGGACTACCTTGCCACATAGGCAAGGTGGTAAAAAGTTGTATATTTAAGTGGCACTGAATCATTATTCATTTTAAAATGAGTAGTGATTCACTACCACCTAAATATACAACTTTTCACCACCTTGTCTATGTGGCAAGGTGGTCCCCCACTTTAATTTATTTTAAAAAAATAAAAATACTCAAAAAGTTGTGGGGGACCACCTTGCCACATAGGTAAGGTGGTAAAAAGTTGTATATTTAGGTGGCATTGAATCATTATTCTTTTAAAATTATTAAGAACTTTCACTTCACTCTTTCTAGTTAACTTCAATAACGATGCATCAAATCATTACACTCCTATTAGATGTGTAAAAAATACAATTATTCCATTAGAAATATACTTATATATATATATATATATATTTCCTGACCATAGAGACCCACAACTAAATCGCGGGTTTCTAACCTAGTTGTACGTTTCTTCCTATAGTTTTATTTTTTTAAAAAAAATTATGTTACTATTATTTTTGTAAGTATAACTGAAAAACAAATAAACATAAACTACAAAGCTAATTAAAAGGAGGTGGATCTTTGCCGCTACAAATAGGAAAAAAAGGGGAATGAGGTAAATGAGTCGGAATGCAGCTAAAGTGAGATTTAGCTACGGCCGAATAAGTCATATGATGGACGCAGAAGTTTTCACTTCTATAAACTTTTTTTGCATTCCAAAAGGAAGAAACAAGAATAGCAACGATGGTATTAGAGATTATATACGTATTATTCCAATCTTGAACAATGAAAGGGTGTTGAAACGCCGTAATCACTATTTGTGAGTCACCTTCCAAAATGAAATCCGTGTGCTGCAAAGAAATTGCCAAAGAGACTACAAGAGAAGCAACCAAGGCCTCCCCCATAAGTTGGATCACACATGGGGAGATGCCTTCATAATTTTACAAGAGTATAAAGAACATTTTAAGTCTTACTATGTATTTTTCTTCATCCAAATTAATTAAAAAAAAAAAAAGTATTAATGGAGGGAAAAAGTGAAAATGCCATACAATTTGAGGGATCCATCACCCATGTTTCCTTCTAAAAGTTGGAGAATAATTGCAAAGGGTGTGTAGGAAAGTGAGAATAGGTTTCCCATCAATCCACTAAACAAACTTATCCGATAGTTTGATTCCTCAACAGGGTTGATCCAATTCTTAACGTGGAAGCACTTAAAGCTTTCCAAGTGACTCTAGAAGGATCCTAACAAGTGCTTCACAAGCGGTGTTGCAAATTTCGCCGTCCAATTCCGTCTATTACATCATTCCAGGGCTCACAGGAAAAAGAAAAAGAAAAAATTGGAATAAAAGAATTCCCCTTCTTAATCTTATTCTTCTAGATGTGATGTAATATAGGATTAAAATTTAATATTAATTTATTTTAAATCCGATTTTAAAAATGTAAAATTTAAATTAAATTACAACAAATGTATTGTTTAAGAGTGTGTTTTAAAAAATTGTGAGGAAGGAATATTTTTTAAAAAACGTATGATTTTAAATGTTAAATTAAAAATTTAAAAGTCAAACTACAATTCTACTAAATATTTTACTGTGTTTTTAAATTATATATTTTAAAATCATTATTTTTAAATGTATTTATTAAAATCATGAATGCGATTATTTATTTCTTTCAGTTCAATTAAAATTAAAAGTCCAAGCTTTTTATTTTTTTTTTACAATCAATTTAAGAGAAAAGCGAAAGGAATGATTTTAACAAACTAAATGCAAACAAAGTGTGGGCAACCTAAACAAGAGTCTTAAAATTATTAGAAATTACTTAAAATTATTGGAAATGGGTCAAATAAATTACTCAACTCATTGGATTGGCCGCCGCGAGGGACGGTTCGAAAATGCAATATTCGTGAAACGAAACTACCTACACAGCAATTACTGTAGCAAACGAAAAGATGCATCATAGTAGGGGGAAAGTGCACTGAAACTGGTTGGACAGTAGTCATCAAAGAGAAGCTCCCCCTCGGTGTCCAGTGAGGGAGGTACCTAGCACGGAAAGCATTACGGATACCAAAACAGGAACTGGATCCAGATCTTGTGTCATCCAGAGACAAAAATAAGATACCAGCTCTAGATATTTAGTCTAGAAGCAAAGGAGAAAGCTAACAATTTGGCGTGGAGACCAAAAAGAGGCGGTGAAAGTGGCAGCCCGCGGTGGCACGTTGAGAGCAAATGCTGAATTGGGAGGTGCCAATAGAAGCTGCATATGCTAGTGATGCTGTACGAGAGGCACGTGGGCAAAGCGCGGTAGATTTGAATTATAAGTTGTAGAAAAAAAAAAAAAAAATTGAGGAAAAGTTCACTGGTAAGAGAAATAAGACAGACAAAGCTCATAGGTTTTTTTTAAAAAAAAAATAAAAAATAAAAAAATTTAATTTGGGACCGAGTCAAGTCCTTTATGATCAGTTGATCACTTTCAAGCCGCTTATATTGAAGAGAGGCAAAGGAATGGGGATTTCTGCAAGTGTTTTTCCAACCGATTTTTTTTGTAATTGCTTGTACCAATTGTATTGTAATTAGTCAGGTAATTGAGATAGGCTCTTGATGGGTCTCACAAATGTCAAATTGTCCGACATCTATTTAGACATGTAAATTCTATTAAAAAATAAAAATAAAACTCTCACAAATGTAATAGAATGAGCTGCAATCGGAATAAAGGATTTTTGCCGATTCTAACATCTGTTTTTTGAAATTTGAATCCTTTCAATTTATTGTAAAAGTGAAGATGTAGTTATTTTTTCACATCCCATAAAAATGTGAGAAGATAATTATGTCATCACTGTTACAGTAAATAAAAAAGATCAAATAGAGAGGATCTTTGTCCCTTTTTTTGTACCAATATAATGTTTTGAGGTCCATACAAATCTTTAGGGGGAAAGTGCTGATTTCATCGATGATTATACACACCTTAGCACACCTAGTTTGGTTCACGAGCATCCACTTCTAAATTTAATATACACGTACACTTACAAACTTTTCTAAAGAACATGACATTAATTTGGTGGTTAGACCAACTAACACTAAATTTGGGCATCAAAAAATTTTTTGATTTTGACAATCTCTTTGACAACAAACAAAATGAATTCGTCCATTTTTGTACAGAGATGGTACAGCAATGGTGGTTGGTGGAGGAGGAACCAAGGCCACACAATTGCCAAAAACGAGATCAACATTATAAATCAGCATGATTAGGATGGGATGAGTAATCATTGAGTCAAATCAAAGGCAAGCAACCGGCCAACCCACTATTCAATTTTTTTTGTACCTTCTAAAGTCCCCCTCCCCTGCACCCTTTGGGACACACGTCAAATCCCCAATTAAACCACGTGGACCCCCAGATGGGACCCCCCAAAAGAGCATCCAATACAGGTGTCCACATCACAAGGGCATCACCACACACTCTCGCAGTCAAACCAAAATCATGGGGCCACGCCATCCCACCACGGGCAGGGATCCTCTGTTATTCGGATATTTTTTTTTAGGGTTCGTTTAGATTTACGATTTTAAAAAGTGCGATTTAAAAATAACGATTTTAAAATGTGCGATTTAAAAAAGTGATTTTTAAAAACGCAGTTAAGCGTTTTGCAAAATCGTAATTTGGCCTTTAAAATCGTAGTTTAGCCTTTTAAAATACTGCGTTTTCAAAAAAGCACCACATTGCTTGCGATTTGAATAAGCACTTTTCTGCGTTTTCAAATCGCAATTTTTTAAAAACGCAGTTTTCAAACGGTTCATTTCTCTAATTAACCACTTAATTTGAAAGGGCATATATGAAATTTAATTTTTCAGACGGTTCACAATTTATTTAGATAAATGAATCTTATATATGCTATTTTCTTTTTATAATTACTACAAATCCCAATCTATTTATGGTAGGATAAAGTTTAGGGAGGTGTCGTTTTAGAGTAGTGTTTTTCATGTGTATTTTTTAAATGACACAAATTTCATACAAAATTATTTGTAAGAAATTCATACAAATTAGTCTCTAAAAATGACGTGTGTCTATTATATTATTATTAAATTTTGATCAAATTGTAATTTTAAAAGACACATTATTTTTAGAGGAACACAAAAAAGACATGAGTATGACGTCTAGAATTACTCGATGTGTACATGCAATTAAAAAAACTGTGCTTTTCATATGCAAATGATACACATCACTATTTTTGGTTGGTTTTTATGAATTTTTTACAAATCAATTTATAAAAAGTTTCTGTCGTTTTTTTTAAATGTATACGAGAATTATATGCCTAATAAAAATTGTAACTAAAAATTAAGAATTATGTTGACTACAAGAAAATATGATTTTTTTTTTTTTTTCATTTCGAGTAATTAAAAAGAAATTATTTTATGATTTAGATTTTATTGTATTATATTTAATAATTTATATAGTATTATATTTGTTTAAAATTTAAATGATGGGATTATATATTTATTATGCGGTAATATGTATGAGGAATAAAATCTAATATTAACCATAAAAGGTATATTCTGATATATAACTGTATAAGGAATGGTGAATGCAAACGACGCCGTGTAATCTGGTTCGAGGTCAATAACAAGTTAACAACATAGCTAGCGCGGTTAAAAAAAAATTGACCATGGTCACAGGGCAAAATTCAGTTAGTATGGACGGTGTTAGAGCGTCGGTGGTGGTTAACCGTAGGTTATTTTTTATAGTGAGAGAGAGAGAGAGATAGACATAAATTAAGAGAGAGAATCGCTTTGTATATAAGCCATCGAAGCCAAAGGCTAATTTCAGAGAGAGAGTTTGAGAGAGAGAGAGAGAGAGAGAGAGGCTGTGGGGCTTTGAGACGCAGAGAACTACGGCCATGGCAGAATCCAACGACTCCGTTTCCGTTGATATGGAGAAGATCTATCTCGGTGGAAAGGTTCGTGTTTTTCTGCAAGAAAGTATTCGTTTTTACCGCTTTTGTTTTTTCGCTTATTATGAATCAATTTCAAGCAGTTTTTTGCATTTTTCCGGGACCTTGCTGTACTGCATTTGAGTGGATTGGTTGTGGGTGATGCCTTGTTTGTTTGCCGAGAAAGATTGGAAAAGAAATGGGCTTGTTTTGTTGTTTGGAAAATCAAAGAGTGAGAATCATTGGTTTTTCTTCGCAACAAATGATGGGTTGTTTTTATTTTTTTTCCCAACTTATGGAAAGATTTGATTTTTGGGGTATAGAAGTTCGGAAATTATGATTTCCGAATCTGGGCATTCTTTATTTCCTAATTTTATTTTATTTATTATTATTATTATTATTATTTTTTAATTTTTGGCATTATGGGAAGAGTCATTCTTTCCATTAATGTACCCAGTTGTCTTTTTTAGGTTGTATGCTCATATTTATTTGCTAATTTTGCAATTTCACAAATCCCATTCTTCTGGTGAAGCTGCTGACGCAGTTTCCTCTGTCAATATATATATATATATATATATATATATATATATATATATATATATATATATATATATCGTAAATAGTGTCCTTTAATTTTGTTCCCTTTTATGGAAAAGTATTTGATGTTTGGGTTCAATTTGATAATTTGGAAAGAATGATTTATAAACCTTTATTTATTAGGTATTCAATCTGAATTGGGTTACGAGGATTTTGTCTTCTTGATTCCTTCTTGTTGTTTGTAGATTTTTATTTTGGGGGGTTGAGATTCCTTTCTTCTTGTATGATGCTTTTTAGCCTAAAAGAAATCGGATCCTTTGGTGAATTCATTCTTTGGATCAAATTGTGTTACAGTTCATTGAAGAAACCTAAGCTACACCTTTCTCTGTCTTATTTCTTTTTATTATATGGAGACGTCTAGCTGTTTCTTTATGTTTCACTTTCTTTTCCTATTTTTTATTGGTCATTCGATCAGTCTAGTCAATGTCTTCTTTAAATATGTGAGATTCCGTGCCTTCCTTTTTAACTGTCACCCCTTTTTTATTAAAAAGAGAAAAGAATACAATGATTGAAATCTGGAATTGCTTCTTTGTTTCATCTATCTTTTGAAGTTATGTCAATATGATGTGGCTAGTTAGTTTTGGGTCGTCTGAAAAAGGGGTGAATGCACATGGGGAAGCTCGTTTGGGGAATTAAATTCTCTGGATAAAGCTGCCATTTTTCGCTTACTTGTATAGTAAACAATTGATTCCTCTTACTTAACTGGAGGTTGACTCTTTTCACAAAATACCTGCGCAATTGAAGATATTATGGTGATGAAACAGTTTTAAAGTGCACCTCTTTGATGATTTCTTAGAATTTTTGCTCTACATGTTGATGTGTGTGTATATATAGTTCTGTGCTTATTTCTCTGTTCGTAACACTTTTATTATAATTTTGTCAACTACAGGAACATCTTATAAGAACTGGCCGTGGTTCTGTGTCTGTTATAGTCTATGGAGACCAAGACAAGCCAGCACTACTTACTTATCCTGATTTAGCTTTAAATCGTAAGTGCAATCTGCAATGGAGTCAGTTGCTGTGGCCTTGTAGTGGGCATGGGGTGGGTGTCCTGGGGTTGGGAACTAGGCTTAAAATTGTAAATCTATTTTTTTAAAATTTAAAAGAAAAAAAAAGTGCACGAGTTTCTTGTTTTTCCTTTGGTTGCTCTTGTAAATATCTGGTTCACGACCCTTTAATTTACAGTAATAATTTTCATAAATTAGTATGTGCAAATCTTTTTCCTTTATATATGTAACATTATCACAGCTATTGATCTAGTTATCAATACTTTTGAGCAGACGTGTCTTGTTTTCAAGGATTATTTTTCTGTCCTGAAGCAGCTTCTTTGTTGCTCCACAACTTCTGCATTTACCATATCAGTCCCCCTGGGCATGAGGTCTGTAATTGGTTTACTTGACTGTATTTTTTATAATTTAGCTGATTTAACTATTTGGAAAATGTATTGCATGCATTACGACTGAATGTTATTATTCACATAATTTCTCTTCTGGAACTTTCATAAGAGTTCTTGCAGTTAGGAGCTGCTGCAATTTGTCCTGAAGATTCTGTACCTTCTGTTGATGATTTAGCGGATCAGATCATTGAGGTTCTCAACTTTTTTGGGTAAATATTATTTTAAAAAATCTTCTTGGTGATTTATTGTAATTTTTTTTTTTTATATTTGAAGCTCTTAATTTGAAGTTGTAATAGTATGCAAGGTGAAGTTTTTGTCATGCTTGTTAACAAGACGGTGGGGGATTTTACGCATGAAATGTCTTCACTGGTGTTTTCTCAGATGAGATCCTGTGTTTTTAATTTGCTTTCTTATTACATTATTATATCCTTCTACAGGCTCGGTGCAGTGATGTGCATGGGGGTAACAGCGGGTGCCTACATCCTTACCCTATTTGCAGTATGTGCCCTTCTGGAATATTGTGACCTGTATGTTTTCAAACTTCTTCAATTATTGGTCCACTGATCAAGGTTTCATGTTACAGATGAAATATAGGGAACGTGTTCTTGGTTTAATACTTGTGTCCCCTTTATGCAAAGCACCCTCTTGGACTGAATGGATATATAATAAGGTTCCTTCTTGATGCCGTATTGCTATTCTTACAAGTAAACATGCATATATTTCAATTGTTATAACTAAAGTTGCATATTGTCTGTAGGTGATGTCAAATTTGCTATATTTTTATGGCATGTGTGGTTTGCTGAAAGAGTGTTTGCTTCAGCGGTACTTCAGCAAGGTATTCTAGTGCTTCAACTGTGGTGAAGTGTACTTGCTCATACTACATGGTTTTATTAGGTTCACGGGGTGATGGTGTTGCTATAAATTTTAACAGGAAGTTCGTGGTAATGCGGGAGTTCCAGAATCAGATATAGTCCAAGCATGCAGAAGAGTCAGTGTTTAAGCTAATTTTTAAATTCCTTTACCCAAAACTGTTACCTTCTCTTGAATTTGATTCTCTTTCTTTCTCCCATCCCTTTTCGTTCTTAAAATAGTGGATTTTTCAAAAGGTGACACTTGTTTGATCCCCATGACATATATGTTTCCTCAGTTACTCGATGAGAGGCAGAGCATAAATGTTTTCCGGTTTCTTCAAGCAATCAATAGGTAAAAACTGTTGCATAGCTGCTTCCCCAGTCGTACTTCTTTGTGGGCGTGTATAAAATCTTCAAAGATTATATTAAATGTATATGTTTCTGTGCTGCAATTTTGTATTGCCAACTTGCAGGAGACCAGACATCGCTGAAGGGCTGAAGAGACTAAGATGCCGTACGCTAATTTTTGTTGGGGATAGCTCTCCTTTCCATTCTGAGGCTCTCGACATGATTTCAAAACTGGACCGGAGATTTAGTGCCTTAGTTGAGGTATGTGTTGCAAAGCATCTCTAGGAATATCTGTATAATGCAAATGCACACTATCAAGGAACCACTTAGAAGGGTAATTTCTCTCTTATTTATAGGTGGACCACTTAGGGTCTTGTTAGCAAGGGTTCAATGCTTACAATGACTGCTGGGACTTTTTTACTGATTGATTAATCTTTGGAAACTATGTATGATATCCTTCCAGAGTAATTATTGTAAACTTGATGATAAATCCAGAATTCCAAGTTCACAATGTCCTAATCACATGTTATTCTTCAGATTCAGTCGAATAAATGTGCATGAATGTGCGAAGGCTGTGTTTTTTAATGGATGTATTGTTAGTGCAGGTCCAGGCTTGTGGATCAATGGTGACAGAGGAGCAACCGCATGCAATGTTGATACCCATGGAGTTCTTCTTCATGGGGTACGGGTTGTATAGGCCGTGCCACTTCAGCGACAGCCCGAGGAGTCCGCTCAGCCCATCTTGCATCTCCCCAGAACTTCTCTCTCCAGAAAGCATGGGTTTGAAGCTAAAACCGATAAAGACGCGTATTTCGCTCGATGTTTAAGGCGGAAGAGAGGTAGAATTGGAATTAATTTGACTCATGATTCGGAAGATGTTCAATTTTTTTGTTCTTTTTTGTTTGTGAATCAATTAAAAAAAGTAGATTGGTTGGAGGGGTTGTAGATAGAGAAGGGAAGAATATTACAGAATACGTATAGGGATCAGACTTGCATTCCTTCATTCATTTGTAGTCAAAGGAATCATTGAGTTGTGCCTGTAAATTCTATAATGGACTGAGATTTATTTATGATGACGAGCAATCAATAACAGAGGAGCTTCTCCGAATCTCCATTATTCAACTTGTGCTTCTCTCTCTCTCTCTCTCTTGCAACCTCAATTTTCATTACTATTTGGCACTAATAATCATGGCTTGGCTATAAATGAGGGCAGCGGCTGATATGGGTCACTTGCATTTTGTAAAGATATGTTTAATATTTCACATGAATGAGTGCAACGGCTGTGATGGCAGAGGCTCATAATAATATACCAATTACCAGCCAACCCATTTATAATGAATTCTAATCGGGAATCTCAGGACTCATTTGTTTGATTTAAAATTACAGCTCATTTTAGAATCATGGCCTGACCTAACCATATTCCCCCATGTAATAAACAAAGCATTCGATTCTCAAATCAGTCTTGTATAGAAGTTGTAAACCTATCATATCTTTGTTTCATATTCGATTCTCAAATTTGTCAATGTATAAAAGTTGTAAATGTATTGTATCTTTATCTCTATCTCTAGAATCTTTTATTTATAAAAAAATAGTATAATAATATTTGCAACTTGTGCACAACAATCCATACGATGGATTGTTGTGCACAAGTTGTGTACCTAATACCCCTCTCAACAAAATATATATATATATATATATATATGGGGAGTGATAGTTGTACAACAAATGTACAACAACCCTTCACAAGGGGTGGCCCCCACACACTGTGAGGCCCACCCCTTGTGAAGGGGTGTTGTACATTTGTTGTACACTTGGTGTACAACTATCATTATTCTATATATATATATGGAGTAATGTTTCTTACACAATTTTTGTACAACTTTTACACAACTCTAATAACTTTCTTTTAAAATCAACCATTGAATATTTAGGACCCACATGTTCGAAAACAAATCCAATGGCTGATCATAACAAAAAGTAGTTAGAGTTGTGCAAAAGTTGTGTGAGAGTTGTGTAAGAAACATTACTCATATATATGATATGTTTATAACTTCTGTACAATTCTAACTTTTTTTAAAAAAAAATTAATCATTAAATATGTAGGATTTACATGTAAGAAAACAGATCCAATAATTAGTTTGAAAAAAAATGGAAAAAGTACACATAACCCCCTCAAACTACCACTTTATTGTCAATGCACCCCCAAACTACCAATTGTGTCAATGTTCCTCCCTAAACTACCAAAAAATGTCAATGTCCCCCAAATGACAAAAATACCCTTCATAAAATTATTAAAATAAAATAAAAACTAATAAAATTATTAAAATAAAATATAAAATAACAAAAATTTATACCAAAAAAATAAAATTAAAAATTAAAAGCTGTTTTTTCTTTTTCTTTTTTGGTTTGTTTATTGTTATTTTATTTATTTTTTTTAAAAAAAAGAAGTAATTTTCATTTATTTTTTCGTTTTTTTTAAAAAAAAAATGTTCTTTTTCTTTTTATTTTTTTTATTTATCATTTTAAGTTATTTTATCATTTGCTTTTCTTTTTTTTTTTAAAAAAAAAAATAAACTTTCTTTTTCGTTCTTTTTTTTTTTAGTTAATTTTTTAATTTGTTTTTTTTAAAAAAAAAAAATTATTTTTTTATTTTTAGTTTTTTAGTTTTAGTTTTAAATTTAAATTTTTTTTTTTAATTTATAAGAACATATTTATCTTATCAAAAAAATTTAAGGTCATTTTTATCTTTTTGTTATGTAAAGGGGATTTGATTTTTGCACTACACTATAACAATAAGTACACAACATCCTTTCACATGAGGATAGCTCCCCACATATTGGGCCCCACTCTCATATGAAGGGGTGTTATGCCCTCGATGTTTTGGTGTCGTAAATTTAACGCTAACTAATTTTTTGATTTTTTTTTTTTTTTTGAGACGCGAGCTATCGAATCTATCGATCCTCGTATCCAACCACTGATAGAGGCTCTACATAATCTGACGGCGCATATAACTTCAGCAAAGGCATAAGCTTGATCTTTTGGTCGCCCGAAAAACCGAGCTCCGGTGGCCAGAATGGCGGGAGCAACAGCGGTGGTGGCGTTTGACTTTGACCGAACGATCATCGACGGTGATAGCGACAATTGGGTAATCACAGAGATGGGTCTCACCCGCCTCTTCAACGAGCTCCGCTCTACCTTGCCTTGGAACTCTCTTATGGTTTCTATACTTTCCTTCACTCTTTTCAATATCTTTCACATGAACACCCACTCGGGTTTTCGTTAAATTTATCTGTTCATTGATTTTAGGATAGGATGATGAAGGAGCTACACTTACAAGGCAAAACTGCCGAGGACATTATGGAGTGCCTGAAACGGACTCCGTTGGACCCGTGTATTGTCTCGGCTATTAGAGCAGCTCATGCTCTTGGGTAATTTTTTTTTTCTTTTTACCAGCTCATTGTTGTTAGTGGGAATTGCTACTTGTTAATGGTTGATGGTAAAAGGTTGTTATGGTGGCAACTGTGGTTTGTTATTGTTTCAGATGTGACTTGATTGTAATTAGCGATGCGAACCGGTTTTACATTGAGGCAATCTTGGAGCATCATGGTCTATTGGGGTGCTTTTCTGTGATTTACACAAACCCAAGTTTTGTGGATGAAGAGGGACGGCTTAGGATCTTTCCCTTTCATGATTCAAGTTCATCTCCTCACGGTTGCAAATTGTGCCCTTCACATATGTGCAAGGTACTATAACAATGTCTGCCCAAAAAAGGATAGAAATTTTCTTTCATCCATATTATATGAGTAATTAATTTTGGATGTTGTATTGGAGGTATAGCTGGCATTACGTTATATTGTAATGTTTGCAAGTCCCTTAACTGTTTGATTGGTTGGTTGTAGTAATTGAAGCTCGTTTGATAACATAGACAAGAGAAGAACTTCGTTTCTGTTCCACTTTTAATCGGAGAAACTGAGAAAGGGCTCTAATAGCTTCTAATGTTTTCCATATAGCTGAGCCAGTTGACAAATACTTTGATCATGGTAAATTCCAGATAGAGGGATTCTTCATTTGAATCAAACCCACCTTCCACAATCGTTGACGGAGAGGGAAAAAAAAGGCTTAGGATGCTACTTTCTTTTAGGCTGTGGTTCATTCTTACAATTGATTAGTTTTGGACCAAATGACATCTTCTTTTCCCTTAAATAAGGGGCGAAGGGTGAGGCCACGAGTATGATCCCTATATTTATTTACTGAAATTATTACTAATGAAAGATAACGGGGAATAGGAGGCCAACGGAACTAGTGGCTTTTCAATTTTGTTTGAGTGGGATTTGAAAGCACAACTTAATATTTTTTGGATGAATATAATCTTTTTGCTTCTGGTTGAAAACCATATATTTGTGTCAAACCCTCCTTCCCTTCCCTCACTCCTACAAGAAATGCCTCTCCATTGCAGAGTATATGGAACAAAGTCGGTTGATATCATTTATATCGTCTCTGGCATCTTGTAACTTAAGCAGTTTACAATTTACAAGACTCGTATTTCCTTTACTTTTGGCGTTGGGGGATTGTAAAAAAGGGTTTACTTTTATCTTCTGATAGTAGCACCTTTTTTCCATTTAAAACTGGTTCTGATTGTGTGGCTTCCGTGATAGGGTCTGGTGATTGGCCAAATCCAAGCTTCTGTTTCTGAAAGTGGCAAAAAAAGATTCATTTACCTTGGAGATGGTAATGGCGATTATTGCCCAACTCTGAAGCTTGGGGAAAGCGATTATGTGATGCCAAGGAAGAATTATCCTCTGTGGAACCGTATTTGTAGCAATCCAACACTAATCAAGGCACAAGTCCATGAATGGAGCACTGGAGAGGAGCTGGAGAGAGTCCTACAACACCTTATTGATACAATTGTCATCTAAGAAAACATCAGCAGTGGTAAGGCCAATCAGTCTTAACTCATCCAATTGCAAATTTGAGACACTGCGAATCCTCACCAGGAGGGACTCCCTCAAACACTTCCTGTTCCTCACTTGCAATTTGTCTTCCGAATTGTGTCAATGGCAGAAAAAGGGCATTTACTATGAGATCGTTTTCCCTGTGTAATTGCATGATTTCATAATTAAATGACAAAAGAGTAAATATTTGAAGAGCTATAACTTCTTATACTGTTGTTTCATTAAGCGTTTTCCCTCTTTTCTTTTCTTTGGAGAGATGTGTCTTGAATTAGAAGATGCCTGCAATAACCAAGTGTTTGCTATGCAGCAAAGGAATCGTTTTTGTTCTTTGAGTGTTGGTACTTGCACCCTTAAAAGAAAAAAGAAAAAAAGTTTTGAATGTACCTGAGTTAGACTATGAGGTTGGTGCAATATTATACAATATTACAGGGACGATTTGTCCTGATGACTTTTGAAGTTATAGAGTTTACAGAGTGTGCTGCAACAAATCTAAAAAAATAATTTTCATAGTTGTCAACCTTGTCTGTTCGATGTGTGGTGAAGTGGTTCAAACGTGAAGCTTCATTTTTTTTTTGTTGTTGTTGTTTTCATTCTTTTTCCCAGCAACTAGTTTTGGAGATCATGTATTGCAAAAGGTTTGCTCAATACCATGCCACTCTGTTAAGCTCCCAGTGAAGCCTCACTCTGTTTCAGAATCCTGTGCTCTTTCAGTACTGCTATACCATTAAGGATAGACCAGTTTGTCTTTCATTGATAGCGAAGAAAACTTGGCACCTTGTCTGAGTGGGTGCTTTCAGAACACACACAGAGAGTTACCAAATCATAATTTGCTTGCTTGACCAAATGCCTCTGTTAGCTAATGTTATTTCAGATAGCAATGAGAGGCTAAGGCTATATTCTGGAGAGTGCTATGTAGCTATGCTTTAAAAGGGTCTTTGAATGAGAGGAAGGCAAATCATGGCAGGTGATCAAGAATGGGATAGAACTAGATTGAATTTTCGGAATTTGTTGGTCAATGTGTATGGTAAATGTGGGAGTTTGTCATATGATTTTATATCCTATGTAATAAGGTTGCAATAGGGCAGCCTTATGTGAGAGGTTGTCTAGGCCTCACCTGCTTAGACAGGTGTTCAGATAGTCTAAGTCGGTACAGCCTCATGTGAGAGGCTGCTCATTGCATGAGATCCCGGTAATTTTGTCGACAATATACTTGTGACAATATAGATGAAAGCTGGTGATGTATATAATGATTGTCTGGAATTTAATATAACGATAAGGACAGAGAGAATCTTCAAATAAATGCTTTTGAATTTTATTCACCATGGCTATTCAAAACTTGAAACTTTTTTCACAATGCAGAACTTGTGAAGGTTTTCCAAAAAGGTATTCAGATTATAGATCTTCAAGGCAATTGGGATGGTTTTAGTGACAAAGGTCAATTGGGATGGTTTTAGTGGCCAAAATCATCATAGCACCTCAGTCAGATCAAGCCATGAAATCCAGATTTGAGGTTCGTTTTTACAGTGGATTAATTGACCAGCCAAGATCATCTAACTTGACATCATTTATGGAAAGAAGATTTAAGTAATTCACTGAAATAATCTTTGAGTAAGAAAAACATTTTCCTTAAAAAAATCATTTAGATCCTACAGTTTTAAGTGGGGAATTCGTCCATTCAAGTGTTGAATAAGATATTATATAATCATCTTTTTCCTTATTAACTGGCCAACTAGGAACCCACTAGCAAAGGCGAGAGCCGTGGAACAAACTTTCCTTGTGATTCAACAAGAATGCCAAGCATACAATAGCTAGTGCAATTTGACTCGGATCTTTCCTCATTTTGAACTTTATACTCAGATTCGGATTCCCTATATATAATTGAGGATCTCAACAATTCTCCCTGCCTTTACAATTACGGCACTTGCCCAAACAATCTCTTGCACTTTGGGCTAAGGATTATAGGGAATCTAACTTCTTTGTAGTCACCATCCATAGTCGTGTTTCAGTGCCTCCCGGTCACTTCACAAGATTGGGTCATTAGTAGGCTTTTTTTTAGTTGAGTGTTGCCATGGATATTGAAAGTTTTATTATAAATTCTTTACCGAACGACATTGCAGTCTATGTGGTACTTACTACCTCAACCACTAAAAGGTGGATTGTTACGTGCATATGAGACTTACCACGTTTACAAATTGTCCACGTAGCATTTACCAAGTTAATCACTAAAATGTAGTCGGTCACATGGCAGTCCACGTAGCAAATTATAATATCAACCATTAGAATGTGGACTATCACGTGACACTTTCCTTTTTAATTTAAAACTTTAAGGGCATTGTTCTTTTAATTGTGGTTAGATTATCATAAATCTATTTATAACACGAAGTGAATAAATAAGAACTTTTTAAGGTTACTATCCCTTTACCAAAAAGAAAAAAGGTTACTATCCCTTAATTCTTCCCACGGATATTGTTAGCCTATTATTAGTCTAGTTAAATTTAGAATGGTTATTTGTTGAAGTTTTGTGATGTGAAATGGGAGCAAATAGAGGAAAGAAAGAGAAAACATATATAAGAATTTGCGGATAATTTGATGTTAGACATTTACGTTTATCACAAGAGAAGAGTCTGATAAGACTACATTTTATTCTTATTTATTGATGCAAATGACTACCATTTATAAGAAAAATGTGATAAGCGTAGACAATACAAATAAGGTAATCAAATCACAATACAAAGATTTGATTACAATCGCATCGTATACAAAAGAATAATATAAAGAGAAAATATAAACCCAATATAGAAAGCATATATTCTAAACGTTCTCTCTAAGAAGCTTGAGTTTGGAAATAAAACATATGACCTTTTTTGTTGATTTTATTTTTTTTTAAAGACAGAATTATTAATCAATAATAACTAATAAGAAGACTCACATATGTTTATTTTTACCATTTTATCCTATGTGAATTTATATATAGAATTGAGCATCATTCAAGTGTTGGAATGCATGTCACGATTTTGTTTTGATATATTTACGGTAATATTTTTAAATAATATGACAATATATTCAATATATGGTAATATATTCGCCATTAAAAAAATCTATAAAAAATTAATATAATATTAACGATAAAAAATCTATAAAAAGATCTGATTGTAAGATCCTTCACTGAGACTTCAACCTTGGCACGCCAATACCATGGCAGACAAAATTGAACCGGAACCACTTCAACAGAACTCTGCAACCAATGCATGTCATCTTTTACACAACCGGAATCTAAGAAAGCGTGAACTTCTCTGACTTGTCAGAATCCCAAAACATATATAAAGTCCACAACTTTTCACAGCTCAGAAACGTTTCAACTTTTCCCACTCCCCGTTACGGTACTGTTGCGTAGCAGACCAGATATCATTGTTTCGTCTGAAACTTATCTCTCTCTCTCTCTCTCTCTCTCTCTGCCATAAAGGGTTGGCGAATGGGGAAGAAGAGGGAAGAAAGAGATATGGGTACGTTCTTTGATGGGGTTATAGAGGCCATGCCAGTGTTTGCTAAGGAGCTGGTTGCCGGGGGAGTTGCTGGTGGGATTGCAAAGACCGTGGTTGCTCCCCTCGAGCGTGTCAAAATTTTGTTTCAGGTACAATTGGTATTAGTTTCATTATGATTCTTGGTTTTCTTTTAATTGGGGCTTTGGGTTTCTTATTTTTCTTGTTTAGTTCTCTATATTTTGTTATTTTTTATGGGTTTTTGCCAGAAATTATTCTGATTTTGGATCTCTTGGTTTGACTACAAATGACTGCGTTTGACTGTAATTGAATGACTTCTGAGGAGGGTTTTTGTGGGGGCGCTTGTTGCAAATATCTTGGAATAAACAATTGGTGTGTGATTGAGGTGGTAATTTATTCTTGGAACAGTCTGATCCCCTTTTCAAATAATTGCTTCAAGTTCCTCCCTCCCCCCACCCAATAAGCGATTACAGAGTGGGGGATTATTTGCTTTCTTTGTAATTAAACAGAGGGTTTCTAATATGTGAAGTTTACTTCGGACATAATTATCTATGTATGAGCTGCTCAATCAAGTCCAGGAGATTGTAATTGAAACCATAAAAATTGGAACATGGCCCCAACCTTATACCATGAAGTCAACTAGCAATTGACAATTGTGATGTGCCCGAGTTAACTAAATAGAACCCTAATCTTTTCTATATCAACTCAGGTATAAATGCCATAGTTTATTTCAATACTTTTGCTTTATCTTCTTATTTTCTTGCTTATAGCATGACCCTGATTCTGTTGGTTTGTTCTAAGAATAAACTTCTTAGATTCTAACTAAAAAAATACTTCCCAATTATTTTGATAAAAGTTTTGGTTGGAAATTAAGAGTCTACTTTTAAGAATGTTCTTCATGAAAGTATTTCCAATTTAGATCATGTATTGCATGAAAACCTAGTAACTTCTCATCCACTCATAGTGGTACAAAGTATTATGTTGGATATTTATAGAAAATATCTACTTATGTATTGGATGATTTTGGTTGAAAATGTCATATATCTTTAATTCGGATGGTAGTGGCCATTGTCTGGTGTAATTGTAAAGTTTCAGGCAGCCAAGCATGAGTGTGCATGAGTTTGAGTCTTAGGAGAAGTAGTTCATGCAGAAAACGTTGAAGGATAGGACCATGTTCAAGCTACCCCTCTGAGGATCCCACTCAGGATCTGTTTGTTAACAATCAATCCAAAAAGTGATTTTAGGCCTCGAAATCAATTTTAGAGAGAGTATCAAAATTGGCTCTTATGAAAGTTGCTTTTGTCAAATAAATGGGTTTAAAAAAGTTTCCTTTTGGGTTAGATTACTAAACATTGGCTTTCCACTTATGTGTTTACTTAGGTGGGACAACCATTAGGTGATTATCCTTTTATCTGATTAGGATAGTGGATCAGCAATTCTGGCATTGATTCTCCCTTGGGAAATATGACTCTGTACATTTCTAGCTTTATACTGCCACTGAAGATGGGGTTTGGTCCAATAATAAATAGATCATCCTTGAAAGTTAAAAGAGAACTTATTTATCGGTCCTTTTCAGACCAGAAAAGCAGAATTCCAGAGCATAGGGCTGTTTGGTTCCTTCAAAAAGATTGCAAGGACAGAAGGGGTTATGGGTTTTTACAGGTGGATCCCTGAATCATTCTTATTTTTGTGAGGTTGTTTCTGAACCATTTTGTTTGTGAACCTTTATTTATTTTGTGGTATTTGTTTTCAGAGGTAATGGGGCTAGTGTTGCTCGAATTGTTCCCTATGCAGCACTGCATTACATGACTTATGAGCAATACCGCAGATGGATAATACTCGCTTTTCCTGACGTGGGGAGAGGCCCCGTGCTTGATCTCGTGGCTGGATCATTTTCTGGAGGAACAGCTGTGCTCTTTACTTATCCTCTTGATTTAGTTCGGACTAAATTAGCTTATCAGGTGAGTAATTAAAAAGAAAAAAAAAATGTAAACTCCATCCTCCCTCTCATAAACGAGTTGGAGTCATTGGAGAGGTGCCTAACTCCTTTGGCACGTCTTCTGGGGTAGATCATTGTTGCAGATATACCCACTGGTTTGGATCCTGTTGTGTGAGTTTTGTTCACAAGTCCCAGCATTTTCTTTCAGAAAGGACAGCCGGGTTTTGAAAGGAATTAGTTGCTCTTTACTCTTACTTGAGAAAAAATGACAAATAAATTGTATTTGGCATTGCAGGTTGTTGGTTCATCAAATTTGAATGCTCAATCGGTACTGACAAATGGAAAGGTTTATAAAGGAATTCTTGACTGTTTCTCAAAGACTCGTAACGAGGGTGGGATTAGAGGTCTCTATCGTGGTGTGGGTATGCATCTCTAAACTGCTTTCATCAATTACTGCTATCATTCTGTGTTTCTGTGGTTAATATCATTATGAGGTTTTTACACAACATGTGAAACATTGTCAGCTCCATCACTTTATGGAATTTTCCCCTATGCTGGTTTGAAGTTCTACTGCTATGAGGAGATGAAACGCCATGTCCCTCAGGAGCACAAGAAAAATATTATGGTGAAACTTGTATGTGGATCTGTTGCAGGTTTATTGGGTCAGACCTTCACATACCCTCTTGATGTTGTCAGGAGGCAAATGCAGGTTAATTACTTACAATGATATTTTGAATAATACTTTAAAGTGGAACATCAGTTGTAAATTTGAACAAGCATCATAACAGGTTCAACGGCACTTGGCATCGAATAGTGCCGAGATAAAAGGAACAATAGAAACCCTTGTTATGATCGCTGAAAAGCAAGGATGGAAACAGTTATTCTCAGGGCTGAGCATCAACTACTTGAAGGTGGGAAACGTAGTCATTGTGCTTTCTCTATCATATCTTTTTTTTTTGGTCTCTGGGTAATTGAGTTTCGGTGCGTCTGCTGCAGGTTGTACCATCTGTCGCCATTGGGTTTACTGTATATGATATGATGAAATCATACCTGAGTGTTCCATCACGAGATGAAGCTGTTATTGAAGTGGTATCCAGCACAAGTAGCAGCGAACCAACATCACTTCATTCTTGATAATAATTCTTACTCATTTTTTCTTTGAGCAGTTTTCTACACAAGTCATCAGGAGCTTCCTAGGCCCTTTTTTCATCTGTACATTTCCATTCTTTCAAGCTGTACAATAGCACATAATGTATAGTCCATCCCTCCAGAAAGACCTCCCTCAAGGTCTAATTTTTACAGATTTCATAAGAGGATGATCCTTAAAATAGCAGACATCATTGATTTGGCATTCAATCATTTGAAGAGGTAATTGAAATCTAGGAGGGTGATATTTATTTATGTTCATGTCAAGGAACAGCAACTACATCTTATGATTTCAAGCACTCATGGAACTCGGTGGAGAATATTATCATTTCAGCACATCTCTAATTGATCAAATATAGATACTTCCAATAGATATTTGTGTCAGCGAACATTGTCCCGCAGTGACAATGTTCCACACTGACGTGTGTATCTCTTATTAGAGGGCACAAATGGCCTAGTTTATGCCGGGTCCATATATAAGTTATTCTCATAACAAATTGGTCAATTATTGAACTTGTTCCTAGTAAAAGGTAACCGAATCTCAATACAAACATAATGTACAATGAAACATCATTACATTTACAACCTAATCTCCGACCAAAATTTCTTTGATTTCCTTGCAGCAGCAATGGGCATTACATTTACATGAAACTTCAATTTTTTTTGTTGGGGGAAAATCTAGTAGCATATCCACGAGAGGAGCATTAACATCAAGGTCTAAATACCTTTACCACTTACCAGTAATCCCCACAAGAGCACTTGCCATCCTTGAAATGATGGAACCGCTTGTTATCCCTCACAATCAACTCTCTCCCAACAATTTTTGACATTACTTTTATTGCATTGTGGCAGTCACCACAAATCCTTAGATTCTTCATGATCCTAAGCGTTGTCCTTGGTGGAGTACTAATCAGACCATAAGCAATCGCCAAACGCTCACTGTGATACATCAAAGCCTGTTCTTTTGCCTCCTGATCAATGTCATGAAGTACGTATCTTGTATCCGGCACATAACCTGCTTCCCTCATCTGCCCATTCAGACCTTTCAATTTCTCATATGCCTCTCCCTTGTAAGGGCCGGTCCACCGATACTCGCTCAACCTATTCTTTTCCTCAAGCATATTAGTTGCAGAATGCTTCTTCCGGGGAGGAGTTGGAATTTTGTCAGCAATGGCCCTGGAAGGATCAAGGCTAACCGATAACTCCTCGGCATGGTCTTCAAGTTCCATATCTCCATGAATTCTTGCATAATGCCTAAGAGCCTCCCAAACCTCCGCTGTAGGCTCGATCGGCATTTTCTCAATGAACTCTTCTGCTTCATTCAAATGACCAGACCTCCCAAGAACATCAATAACCCCTAGACAATGCTCAATCCCCAGAACAATTCCGTGCTCGTTCTTCATCGATTCAAAGTGATATAACCCTTCTCCCACAGCTTCTGCACTAGCACATGCTGCCAAAACCAGCACAAAGGTCTCACTATTGGGCCGCAACCCCGCTTTCCTCATCTCCTCAAACAACAACAATCCATTACTACCCTGCCCATTGACTGCATACCCATTAATCATCAAATGCCACGAACTCACATTCCGGTCGCGCATTCTATCAAACACTCGGCGTGCATCTCTCATACTCCCACATCTCCCGTACATTTCAATCAATTTGTTATTCAATTCAACCTCACCACGAAAAGAAGACCGTTTCAAGAACTCATGCACCCTCTTCCCAGCCTCAAGCGACTTCGAATTCCCACACGAATCCAACAACGCACAGAAAACACTATAATCAGCATCAACACCTCGACCCATATGCTCCACAACCTCTTCAACCTTAGCCTCCTCGCACAAACCCATCAAATCAATACTTGGTTGGTCACCGCGCAATGGGTCGCTGCCATTTTCATTGTTTAGCCGATTACTGTTCATTTCTCGCTCATTCGAGCGGCTCTCCTTGTTGCTCAGCGACGGGTCAGGGCGGGATTTGTACTGGGTGCTGGACCGAGTGCTGGCACTTTGGCGGTCAGAGACCCCACCACTGCGGCGGCGATGGACCCGGGGGTCGTGGTCATCGGGGAGTGCGTAGGTGCAAAGAGGTCTGGATGGGGCGTAGCTGAGAGAGAGCTGGGCCGGAGGTCGCAAGTTTATTCGAGGTCTCCAGTGGGAAGAGATAACGGAGTTTCCGGACCGTTGAAGAGATATCAGAGAAGCCATCGATTGGCACTTGAAACTTGAAAGTAGCAGAGCACCGCAGATTTATATGGTGACTAATTTCTCAGACCCTGGTAAGTGGTAAGTAAATTTTGAGCCAACGACAGGTCGTTCATTACGGTAAAAAACTAAAAAGAGGCGAGTAATGCTACCCATCATCCCTTTGTCCTCCTTTTGTCACCCCAAAATTGATGTGGCTCTTAAAATTACCATTGGATTTATGATAGATTACCATTGGATTTTGATTCAATGGCGATTTTAAGAGCCACATCAATTTTGGGGTGACAAAAGGAGGACAAGGGGATAATGTGTAGCATTACTCAAAAGAGGCACACAAAAACCATTCTGTTTGTTAATGAGTTTTGCGTGGTATTTTTTCTTTTTAGTCCGTAAAAGTGTTTTTATGTGATATAAATGTGAAAATTATTTTTATATTTTTAAGCGTCTTTTATGTTTATATTATTTATTAATATTTTTATTTTGAAAATATACAATAATAAAAAAAAAAATTAACCCAAGGAGCAATTTCTTGTAATATTCATGATACAGTTTATTCTTGGAATATTGCACGTCCCATATATCTTGTGTTGTGCATTACTACATGCAAAAACATGATAATTCATTGACTAATGGTGCGTTTGGGTATTGAATAATTCGAATATGAATAATATTCTGAATTTGATTGCAAATTTCAAGGTAATGAAAATGTGTTTGGATGTTGAATATAATTCAAATTCTTTTCGAATATGTGTTTGGGTGTTGAATTTTTGAGATTGAAAAAAAGTGTTTTATAATGGTATAAAATGATTGGATTGTATGAAAAATTGTATATAATGATTGGTATATTAAAAAATTAAAAATTAAAAATTAAAAAAAAAAACTAAAAAATTAAAAATTAAAAACTAAAAAAACAAAATTTTTATTTTTATTTAAAAAACAAAAACAAAATAAAGGAGAGAACCGGCAACCACCCCTTGGGAGGGGGGTGGCCGAGCGCCACCCCCCCACCCCTTAGGGGTGGCTTTCAGGCCACCCTGAAATCTATTTGGGGTGGCCCGACAGCCACCTCTAAGGCTTTTAGGCCACCCCTGGATCCATTTGGGGTGGCCCGAAAGCCACCCCTAGGGCTCAAGGAGTGGCGTGCGGCCACCCCTGACCCCAAGGGTGGCCCGAAAAGCCACCCCTAAGGCTTTCGGGCCACCTGTGAATCCATTTGGGATGGCCCGAAAGTCACCCCTAGGGATCAGGGAATGGCGCACGGCCACCCTTAAGGCTTAGGGGTGGCTTTTGGGCCACCCCGAAAATCCACGCGTGGTGATTCAAAAGCCACCCCCAAGGGGTCGTGGGGTGACGCGCGGCCACCCCCCGACCCCTGGGGTGGCTCGCAGGCCACCCCATTATCCTATTTTTCTTTTTTCTTTTTCTTTTTTTAATTTTTTTTGCTAGCTTTGGTTTCTGCAGTCGAAAAAAAATGCACCTCGAAATTCATTCGTCAATTCATGATTTCATCACCTCGAAATTCAAACAGCATTCAAAACAATATTCAAGAGGCAGATGGGTTTTATTCACCATGGATTCGAGTTCCGGGTTTTTGAATAAAAACCCGGTTCGAATATTATTCAAACGCACCATAAAAGTTTCAGGAAAAATACTACCGAGCGCTCAGGGCAAGTTTCTATCACCAGCGGGCAGCAGATAGGTCCCGTATTGAGTATTCAATACACATCATTTACATTACAAAGCTTACAACGTGCCAGTAGGCTGAATTCAGTGGAACAAAGAACAAACTCTTAGATTATGTAATCTGACCACTCAGATATAAACGAAGTATGATCCATGGACTCGCCAGGCACATCTTCATGCTTAGAAGGCCGCTCCTTCCCTCCCACCAGCCTTGCTGGGTTCCCCACCGCCGTGGTCCGCGGCGGCACGTCGATCAGAACCACCGAGCCTGCCCCAATCTTTGCCCCTTCCCCGATCTTCACATTCCCCAAGATGGTTGCACCCGCTCCGATTAGCACTCCGTCTCCAATCTTGGGGTGCCTGTCCCCCCCAACCTTCCCAGTCCCACCCAGCGTGACGTGGTGCAGGATCGACACGTTGTTCCCAATCACGGCTGTCTCGCCCACCACCACCCCCGTCGCGTGGTCGAACAGGATCCCCTTCCCGATCCTCGCTGCCGGGTGGATGTCCACCGCGAACACGTCCGCTATTCGAGAGTGTAGCGCTAGGGCCAGTGGCCTCCGAGATTGCGTCCACAGCTTATGAGCCACTCGGTGTGCCTACCAAGTTAACAACCAATGCATAAAAAAATTACACAACTTATACAAAATTCCATCAGGCTCCCTTTTTAGTTTTATACAAATTTCGAAAAATACATTTTAAAATAATTTTGCGACAGATTAGGATTTAAGCTTTTAATTTTGACAATTAAAGATATGAATTTTGATCACCTAATAAATAGGTATTTTCATTAATTTTTTGAGAAATCTTTTTTTTTTTTTTTTTTATATATAATTTTGTTTCTGGTTCAAACATAATTAATTCTAAAAAATAATTTTTTTTGATATTCATAATTTTAAATATAATATAAAAAATAAAAATCTTAATGACTAAATTTAATTTTTTTTCCAAAAACTAATTCTAGACCAAAACTTTAAAGGAACTTTAACATTAATTAACTTGAAAAAAAAAAAAAAAAAAAAAAAAAAAAAAAAAAAAAAAAAACTTTAACATTAAGCATTTTTAGGGGACACATCAGAGTGAGGGGTACCTGACAGGCTAGGAAGCCCTTGTAGTTTAGCAGGCAGTGGGAAAAGGAGACGCAGGCGGGGTCACGGATGCGGGCGGCGCGGAGATCGGCGACGGCGGCGGAGCAGAGGGAGGGGTCGGAGGAGAAGGCGTTGAGGAAGAGGTCGTAGAGAAGCGTGGAGAGGAGCGTGGACGAGCAGAGCTTGTTCCCGAGGTGGAACGACAGCGACCGCTCCAGCGACGAGTGCGACAGGATCGTCGAGTACAGGTAGCTCGCCAGCGCCGGCTCCGACTCCGCGTCGCGCTTCGCCTCCGCCTTTATCTGCGCCCATACCCACGCTTCCTCCTCGTTCCTCTCCGTCGGATTCTGGAGCTCGCCAGCTGGCATGTTATCGGAGTGGCACGAAAGCAGGTTTTTCTGATTCGGACGGCGTACGATTAGGGCAAGATTGATGGGCGTGTGTATTCGTGATAGCAGTTATATCTTCTGATGTTGGCTAATTATCCCTGGTTTTGGGGTAATTTACGAGGCTAGAGGGTGTAGAGATTCACGGTACGCTTGGCAGCTTCTGTCCGCCACGTGGACAAGCTTATCTCCCTATATTTTAAAAAGAAAATGGGTTAAATTGTTATTTAGCCCCTCAATTCCCAATAATTTTTTCTAAAACACCACAAACAGACAAATATCATGTTTTGACCTTTCAAATTGACAATTTATTTTAACTAGCACCATCCATTAGTTTTGACCGTTATGTTCACCGGGGTCCACCCCTTACCTTTTTTATTTTCTTTTTTGCTTTTTTTAATAATAATAATAATTTTTTAAGTTTTTAATTTTTAGGTTTTATATATTTATATTTTTTAATATATTTTTTTTTATTGAGAGTGACACGTGTCATAATTATATCGGTGCTGACGTGGTACACTAATAAAATTCGTAAAGTGTTTTTACGGAATTTGACTACAGTATGTTGTAATTAAATTGTTATTTTTACTTATGAAATATTTTTTATACCATAGCAAGAAGAAGAAGAGATGACAAGAGTGAAGCGACATAAATGAAATTGCTTGAATGACAAGACTTCACACGAGAATTTCCAACGGTCAAAAAATCCAAAGGCCCATAACAAATAATTTCCGTTGTACAATTTCATACGTTAAACAAGAGAATTAGGGGGCAATTATTGGGCTGTGTACTCAATACCCAGTCCATTAATCAATTGACCAAGAACAACATCATGTAATTCATGTTATCCCATTGAATAGTTTCCTTTGGCACATAAGTAATTGTCTCTATGATCCCAGCACGAGGCGATCACATATAGGAGTAGTGGGATCTAGGGAACATTGCAATAGAGGAGTCTCCAATGAGGGCGTGACACGTGACTGACAATTACGACAAATTGACTACAGAAGGTGGCAGATACCAAGTAAAATGAGACTTTCGTCTATTACTCTTTCACGCTACCTTTATTTTTTTTAAAGATTATTCTCTTTGAATAATATTGACTTAATATCATAGTTATTCCCTGCCGCTCGACTCCGATAAGCTCTTATTTCCTTACACGTTCAACTGTTTTGACAAATGTAATTGTTATCGAAAGAAAGAAACTATAATGCTAATAACCACAAAAACTTGAAAATATAATTACGAAATACCCTTGTAAATATTGGCGTATTAACTAATTAATTTGATAACAACTCATGAGGTCACTATCATTGCTAATTAACTAATTAAATTTTTTTTCTCCCCAATACCTTGCTTCAATTGAGTAAAAAAGCTTCAAAACGAGTTTATTAAGAGTATGAAAATAGCTCAAGTTCAAATTTAATTCCCTCCTATATATATATATATTTTCCTTTTTTGAGAGTAGATATTCGTTCAGTGAAGGAAGAAGGAAAATGTGAAGAAAGATGACAGTTAAAGAGGAATTTAAGGAGAGAAACTGAGGTACATGATCATCATTATCGTTTTCTGTTTTTTACTAGGAGGTGAACTAAGAATTGTGTGGAATTGATAGAAAGGGCACTGAAGAAGAAACATGAAGGGACCCCTCTTTCTTACGGATTATGATTGTCTCAATTTTTTTTTTACAATTGGAGCTCTCAAATTCTTAAATCCTAGCCTTTCTTTAGATCTAACAGCTCATATTGTACTTGCTGTAATATGAAATAAATGCTAAAATAATTCAAAATAAACTCACAAATATAAAGACAAAAATGCCCTTTAGCATAAAAAATTCAAAAACAGTCGGATCCCCAGCCAGTTGGCTGGAATCTGGTGTTCCCCATCCAGAACGACCAGACCCCCAACTAGCCAGCCGGCTAGCTGGGATTAAGCCGTTCCCCTGCCAGATTTGAACAGCTGGCCGGGATCCGGCCGTTCTGGCCAAGGAGCGGCCAGATCAAGCCGGGGAACGGTCGGGATCCGACTGTTCTAGTCAAGGACGACCAGATTCCGGCCGGTTGGCCTAGGATACAGCTGTTTTGGAATTTTTTTGTGCCAAAGGGTATTTTCGTCTATATATTTGTGAGTTTATTTTGAATTATTTTAATATTTATTTTAAATTGACAGCTGGTACAATATAAGCAGTTAAGTCCGAAGAATGACTAATATTTAAGAATTTGAGAACTCAAATTGTCAAAGGAAATTTGAGGGATGCTAATCCCTTTCTGACTGAATCCATCAGGAAGGGACAAGGTTGTAAGAAATTCCTAATAAATTAAAGGAGTAATTGCACCGTTAGTCCCTGTCGTATGCCATAATTATTTTTCACTCCCTATGGTTTAAAAAGTGCATGGGAGGTCCCTGTGATATGCAATAATTACGTTTTACTCCCTGGGTCAATTTTTCGTCCACCATTTTGACGGAATCTGTTAGCCCTACACGTCAGCGCCACGTATCGCCAATAAAATGGCGACACGTGTCCATCTTCATAAAAATTATAAATTTATTAATAAATAAATAAATTTATTTATTTTTTTAAAAAAAAAGAAGAAAAAAAAAAAAAACTGGCAGGCAAGGGATGGCTGCGCGCCACCCCTAGAGGCCGCCGGGGGTGGCGCGCGGCCACCCCCTTGCCACCTTTTTTCTTTTTCTTTTTTTTGTTTTTGTTTTTGTTTTTTTTTGAATTTTTTTTTTTTAAAAAAATAAGTATTTTTATTTATTTTTTAATAAATTTATATTATTTTATTAAGATGGACATGTCAGCGTCACGTGTTGCTAATAAGATAGCGACACATGGCGCTGACGTGGCATTTGACGGAATCTGTTAAAATTTTTAACGGAATTTAACTGTAGGGATCGATTTGTAATTATTGCATATCACAGGGACCTTCCATGCACTTTTTAAACCATAAGGAGTGAAAAATAATTATGGCATACCACATGGACCAACGGTGCATTTATCCCTAAATTAAAGTGTGCCCCTATGTCACATATATTATAAATTAGGGTTAAATACATATTTGTCCCCTGTACTTTACGACATTTATTTTTTGCCCCCTCAGTTTCACTTTTTATCAAATTTGGTACCTGTGGTATATGAAAAGACGGAAATTGTACCTCCGTCTGATTTTCCGTCCAAAACTAATGTTCACCCATTGCATTTTCTGTCATGTTGTTGTCTGGATGTTGTTGGAAACGATGTGTAAAGAATTGGGTTCTGGGTTTCAAATTTTTAGGTACCCAATGATGTGGGTGGACGTTAGTTTTGGACGGGAAATCAGACGGAGGTACCATTTTCGTCTTTTCATATACCACTAGTACCAAATTTGATAAAAAGTGAAACTGAAGGGGCAAAAAATAAAGATCGTAAAGCAAAAGGGGATAAATATGTATTTAACCCTATAAATTAAGGGTATTTCGTAATTATATAAACACATGCCCATATGTTTTCAACTTTTGACTCTAACCCCACATAAAATATAACCAAAAGCATGCCAGTGGAAAGGTATACCTTTAGGATTAGAGCATGCGGGTGACGTTGATTTTGTCACATAACGACAAAACAAAATAATTAAAAAAAATTCTGTAATAGAGAAGGCAACTAAGAGTGATAAATATTGGAATTATTAGATAACGAGGGGTGCTACACATGCATCCCGCATCCCCTCTCATTAAACAAAATAAGGATATTTTCGAAACATTTTGGTCAAATTTAATTTTTCATCCAAAATAACGATCAAGACTAACAGATGAGTCTAAATATTAATAAATTGATAGTTTGAATGGCTAAATCATAATACTTGTCCGTTCGTTGCGCTTCATAAAAAATAATTGTTAGTTTAGGAGGCTAAATAATATTTAACCCAAAAACAATTGTCTCACGTAATTGAGGACATATGACAATTTATTATATTAGTTTATAGAAAACTTTTATCTAACGAGGACATGTATAAAAAAAAAAAAAAAAAAAAAAAAAAACAATAATGATGTACACTTTCTTTTGTTTATTTTTAAAATAACAATAATGACGCACAATTTGCGCACCGCCCAACCCAAAAAAAAAATATATATACAACCATGCCACAATGATTTTTTATTTTTTAGCTAATAACATTCTAAATGCATGCCCGATCCAATTATCTATTATTTTTTTATACTATTTAAATATTTTTTTTAATCCAAACAATAAAGAGAAAGATGGAGGTATAAATAATAAAGAAAGAAAGAGTGAAAGAGAGAAAAAAGCACAAAATACTTAATGCATTGTTTCACCAAGCTTCTCCGGAGAAGCACTTGGCTCAAAAGCAAAATGCATCTAGTTTAGAGAATTTGGATGTACACATTGTTTAGGCTTTTAAATAGCGCTATTTTACATACAACTCTAAAATACATAAGTCACTGTGAGTGCCCGAGCTACAACATTATTTGAAGGGCCTGTGGTTAAGGATACAAAGAGAGCTACAAAATATAGTTAAATGGGCCTATTAAAGAAGACCTCGTCTGGAAGTCCATCTCTAATTTTGTAATTTCTGGGGATTATTAGACTCTTCTCCCCTTGTGCTGCTCACACCTCTTCCTTCCATGAGCAGGAGTCCTCATACAGACAGATCCGTTCTGCAAGGTAACACCACATGCGTGAAGAGTTATTCCAGAGTAAAGCCCAGAGAAGGAACTACCGGCCCTCATGCCTTTATGCTGCCAACACCTTTTATTTCCTTCGACTGGCTGCCTTCTGCACAGAGAACCATCGTTTAGGGTTGCTCCACAAGTAGAGGCATTATAAGAACTGAGTCCCAAACCTATATCAGATACATGGGATTTGTCTTCTGCTGCTAACATGGGGACCAACCCGTCAACTCTCAGCCCTTTGTGCTCTTCACACCTGACTCTACCTCTAGCTGGTTGTCTTGTACAGTAAAGCCCATGACCTAAATTCACCCCACATATAGTGTTGCAGCCTTTGCTGACAACAACTCTCTCTGACTCTGAGGAAGCCCGAGGTTGCACTATTCCAGGTTTGCACATTGCAGATGAATTCTGGTTTCCTTCCATAGCTGACTCAGGAATGGATCCACTTATTCTCATACCTTTGTGCTCGTCACACCTTTTCCTCCCCTGAGCCGGTTGCCTTCTACAAGCAGAGCCATTACTCAAGAGGACACCACATGTAGGAGTAAAGCCCACACTAACAGGACGCTTAAATGCAACCATTGGACACTTTGCTGTGTCATTCTGACTGTAACCTTCTCTGTCATCAAGATTAGTGGAATCTGAGCCAATTGTGCTCTCTGATTTACCTTCTGTATCCAAGGTTGGGATGAACCCAGTAATTCTCATCCCTTTGTGTTCAGCACACCTCTTTCTTCTCTCAACCGGTGGCCTTCTACAAACGGAACCATCACTTAAGACCACCCCACAAAAACTAGTGTTCTCCTCAATGACGCCACTTCTATCCAATACAAACCTGGGCTGCGATCTGCTATATTTGAAAACTCGTGATAGGAAGTTGTAGCTCTCTTCATCAGCGCAAGTGCTTGCTTTGATTCTAATGCCCACTTGCTTCTGATCAAAAGGCAGAAGTTTCCTGACAATATTAGAAAATTGGATAGTGTTTGAAGCAACTTTGTCAAGTTTCGAAAGGATATCATATGGTCGCCGTGCACCATTACTGCTTGAGTTCCATGCGTAATCAAATCTGTTGAGCAGCTTAGCTTCTGTTTTCTCAGCATCCCTCTTGTTCTCCACCTGTTTAACAAGCAAGAAAGAAAAGAGGATAATGTCGAAATAACCATTTACAAGAAAATTTTGCATCAGACCTGCTTCCATACAAACATACATACATTGGTAGGTACATACTTCGTACATACATACAAACAGGCAGACACATAACAACTCATTTAGCATAATTCACCCAGATGTAAGTGGCATATGTATGGCTACGTGTGTGTAGAATGTGATTATGCATGGATATTTTCATGCTTATATGTAGGTCTATATCCCCTGAACCATCTTTAAAGAAGGTATCAAGAACTTCATAAGAGTACAGGTTACATGAGTACTGTCAGCCTTAGTGTTCTAATGAGAGCCGTGACGACTGCCTACTACACTGTGCCGTATGTGATGAAAATAAAAATAAATAGATGTATGGCAATAAATAGATGTATGACTAACAAGAAAATAACAAAATTATTGATAACACCCTTCTTATAATTATGGAAATGTTCAACATCAACTTAAGAAAGAAAATAGAAGTTGCGAATTTTTTTTTCTTCCTGAAAGCCACATTTAAAGTTCCCCACAAGTAACTCTATGTAATCTCGCTAAGCTGGTTCCATTATATATTGTATCAAGGTGAAGAGAACATAGAGAAATAGCGGATAAAGATCCCCTATTATTAGGCTGCCAGAATAACACAGAAATTCGGGCAGCCTAAGAGAGGGGGCTGCAAGGCCTACCTGCACTGAGCAGCCTAGGATGTCAGACCCACCTGACTTGGACAAGTGGGCCTTGCAACCCCACTCTTAGGCTACCCGAATTTTTGTCTCATTCGGGCAGCCTAATAACAAGGCATCTCAATCCAGAAATAGCAAAATTACTCCTTAACCAACTTATGAGGCTTGGCCTCTTTCCAGGGGATGGTAGGAAGTAGGATCTCTTTGTGATTATCACTCCCATGAGTGCCACTAGTCTCAGTCAGTACTATCAGTAACAACTTAGAAAAAAGTAACGATAAAATCCAATGACCACTCATTCCTTATTATTATTATTATTTTTATAAGTAATCGCAAATTTATTAAAAAACACAAAGGCGCAGTCTAAGTACACTTGAAGTATATAAGAGAGAAGCCTAACAAGTAGCAGAGAAAATATCTAAAAAAGCATGAAAAATCGAAAAACTACAATCTAAGCCAGCATCCCAAAGAATGAAAGTCTTAAAGAATGAATCATTTAATTCCACTAAGGTCCTCTCGTGGCCTCTCATTCCTTAAGAGTTGGCGACAGCAACAAACACTCCATATCCAATGACATCTGATGTAGAATGTCAACAAAAGATTCTAGGGTTCATAAAATTAGGCTTAGGGTTTGAAAGAGATATGGGAATTGGTGAGATTTTATATGATATATATTAGGCTTAGGGTTTGAAAGAGATAAGGAAAAAAGAAAAGGAAGAACATCACACCTTCTAGGATATGAGACAAATTCTAAGTCAGCCACCAAAATTCTGATTATACATGCATTATGCATAGTAATAAAAGTATCACTACAAGTATATAACTTCTCAAATAACCCTAGTAACAAATAACAATATGTCTTGATCCTTGACACAAACTAATCTGGACCGTGCATTATCATTAGTAAAACATAGATAAAAGACATCAAAACCGTTACTAATCAAATCAAATCAAAACCCTACTGATCCCGCCAAATCAAAGCTTGAGGTTGATAAATCTGATGTTTCTTAATCCTTGACACAAACTAATCTGGACCATGCATTATCATTAGTAAAACATAGATAAAAGACATCAAAACCGTTACTAATCAAATCAAATCAAATCAAAATTTGACAAATACTAATCAAAACCCTGCTGATCCCGCCAAATCAAAGCTTGAGGTTGATAAATCTGACGTTTTGTTAATTCTCCTATACTCCTATAAACTTTAACTGGCAGGTTTCTATCAACATCTCTAGCAGCTGATCACAAATGAACGGACTATTTCAATATCAGAATTCTTCAAGGATTGAAGCTTATGATCACTAAAGGTACATTATAGGACCAAATTTCATCTAGCTTTGTAAAGTCATTCTGTTCACAAGATTGCCCTCTTCTTTCTACAAAATGCAGTGCCCTTGAACGAACCAAGCAAAGATGTACTTACAGGAGCCCATCTAAACACAATGGGGTAGCCTCTTGACAATATCTCCTCAAACAATCCAGGCCGTTTCTGGAGACACACACTCTTAGAATCATTTGGGCAACCATTGAAGTAGCTATTACCCAAGTGAGCACCTGTCCGGCCATACTGCTGGAGTCGCGTCCTAACATTGTCAGCCTGACCAAGGTAAACCGTGACCATGCTGTCCGGGTCAAGCTTGCTGATTTCACGCCCCGACCTGGCCCGAGATACAGCAATCCCAAGCTCATATACTCCTGGACCAGAACGATTGGGCAGGTTTTGAACTCTATACTTTGCAGCTCCTTCCTTTCCCAGTGAATAGTCTTCCCAATCGGAAGGACCAACAAGAATCTAAACAAGTTGAAACACGCACAATGAGCCCAAAATGAAAACACTACACTGAAGAGACTCACACACACAATGAAAACTAGCATATGCTCACCATGTTTGTTGATATCTTTAAGAGAAGGGGCGGAAAAAAAAAAAAAAAAAAAAAAAACAATTCCAAGACAATCAGGGTTCCAAAATGCAATTTTCAACATGTAGGCTAAGAAATTTAAGAAAGCTAGTACTTGAAATATGGTTTAGAGTTACAGAAACAAACAGACACACCTAAATTTCACTCCCAATTTCCTAGATTAACATGTCTAAAGATTCACAACAATCGGTATTCTGGGCAAGTCGAACTCAAATTTAAAACTAATCTGAAAAACACAGAGAGTGTGTGTTTTGAAGACTGAACCTGCCATTTGGAGAAGACGGAGTCGTGCTTGGTGCGCTTACAGTCTTCCCTCTTCAACCTGGGGGCAGCAACGGACAAATCGCTTGCTGCCATTTTGGTTGGCCGTCGAGAAAATGACAGTTATTCACGCCGTTTTGTAGCCGCCGAGAAATTTTTGTCGAGGGGACCGAATGGCCATTGGAAATTACTCGTTACCGTAGAGGTCCTCCGTCCGCCTGGTTGAATGATTGCGGAGACTTTGGAGTGACTTCACCTCTTTTCTAGCAGTTTTTTTTTTTTAAAAAAAAAAATGCAAGTTTAGTCTACCGTGATTCACCAAATATAGAAATTGCTTAATTTGGTATAAAAAAAATTTAGAGATCAATGTGGTAGGTGAAAGTGACAATTTATTTGGTGGAATTAATTCTTATCTACAATTTAATGGAGTTCGTTTGATTACCACGTCAGACCTAATAAAACATGACAAGTATTACTTTTTAATAAAAAAATATAAATATATAAAAGTACACAATAATTTTCTTTTAAAAAAGAAAAAGAAAAAGGAAGGGGCGGCCACCCCTGGAGGTGGCTGTTTAGCCTGTTTGGGTGGGCCACTCCCAGCCTACGTTTGTTAGCAAGTGTTTGGGACCTTTTTTTTTTTTTTTTTTTTTTATGAAAAAGTATTCATGTAATTACATTAAGGTAAATTTTTATTTTTATTTTTTTGGGTGTTTTATTGAGTTGTTTGTTAATATATTTGTTTTGAGAATTGAAAATAAAAACAAAAACACAAATTATAACTTTTATCATAAGTCTTTTCTACATGACACTTATCATATCAATTACTAAACTGGTGTGGCAGTTCATATGCGGCACCAAAGCTTCAACTTCATGGCCTCAGCTTGCCTCTTCCGCGGCTGCCTCCGCACCCAAGTCGTTATTGCCAACCATCTCGTTTGGGTACATCAGCCCCTTTTCAACTTCGGTCCTTAAGTTTTCACCATGCGTACTGCCACAAAGTTGTGGGTGGCACTAGTATCCAACATAACCGAAAACCTTATGGAGTTGGCTTCCACAAGAACATACATAAGCTCAATCTAAAGGCGTTTCGGTTCGAAGTTGGAGTGAGTTCACTCTGGCATAAGGTTCCCATCTGACTCCTCTTGATAATTTCCTTAAGTGACAAGGTTGTAACGTTTCATATCTCCTGAATATGAAAATGAGAATGTGCTTATAAGTGTATTCATACTTCTTGACACAATTCACTTTAAAGCCATTATGTCATGAACCCATCAAAACTCAATCAACAGTTAAACGTGTTTATGCGAAAATAGTATAATCTTTTGAAAAAAATAATATTATGTTGTTGGGTAGACCCTTGCAAAGGGCATTCAGCTTCTGATTCTTTGGGCACTCCCATTGCCCGATAGTATCGGTTGCAGATCGATAAAGCAACTCAGCTTTGGCTTTTTCTCTTCACCCTCCTCCTTTTCCTTGCGTCGTCTTTCGACTTGGGATCGATTCTTCTTGTCCCCATCATCTTTTCTTTGGCGCAATTCCATCAATATCCATCCACGAATACCATGGCAAAGGGAAGATATTTCGGACCCCTTGCCTACGTACGCAGCTCGAGCTGAGCCCACATTTGTAGACCATATATACATGAAATTGTACAACTTATCTACCTCCGACATACATGTATTTTACCGCAGCAACACCTCCCAGCTTTTACACTGGACCACAATGGAGCCCTTGGTCAAAATCACACACGTACTCAATTAACCACCAAGGCTTTACAAGGGAAACAACAAAATGCAACACTAGTGCTTCCTCACAAGTCACTGTCTGCAGGCAACCAGCAGCGCAAGGGCCAACTCAACAAGCTAGGCCGCGAAGGGGCTGGGCCGCACTCCCAGCCAACACACAGGCCACACCAAAGAAGCCACGCACACTAACCGTACATGAGTCACACACCAACAAAGCTGTGCCTTCAACCGCTCGAGCAACCCACAAGGGGCTGGAGTCTAGACCATGTCCACTCGGACCACTCCAACAAACTAACGTACAGCTAGCGCAACACGAGCCCACAACATACTTTTCTCTATGCCTATGCTAAGAAGGCATATATACCCATGCTGCTACGTACCAAGGCAATTAACCATGCATGCCGCGGCTGTGACACTTATTCTAAGACGTATGTTCAATACCTAGAGCCTGCTTCTAGTACTGCATGGGAAGAGTACGTTTCGAGGTCCAAGCCTAAAAGTGGACACTCCATGGAAATCTCGACAGACCAAAATTTTGTTTTCCATTCAATACGTGATGAGATGTATATATTATAACCTATATTTAATATTCAGAGTTTGATGTTTTATGATGATATCTCTGAACTATTATTAGGTTCTCACATAGCTAGGTTTGTTATTGTATATTCAATATAATGGAACAACGTACAAAACATTAGTGGCGGACCCAGCTTGTGAATATGGGGGGCCAAATTGAAAAAAAAAAATTTGGGGGGTGCAAAACCCAAAAATAAAAAGGGGGTAAAATCCAATATACGTAGGTCTTAATAAATCCAATAATTAATTTGAAAACGAAATGTACAAGAAATGTATTTATATAATTTCTCTACTGTTAAAGATAAAGACTCTGAAATGCCCATGTCCCTCCTCTTCTGCTGCACTGCATTCATTTTTCATCACACGGCTGAAAATGCAAGCTTTTGAAAGAGTTAAGCGACCACAAAAGTACCCTGTTGTGTTGCTTCTTTATCCTTTACTTGGCCATGTCTCATTAAAGGCAACCTTTTTTTATTAAATATATATATATATATATATATATATATATATATATATATAATCAAAAGAGGGAAAGCAGATGCACTAGAACTTTCTTTTTCTTGTAAAGGTTACAGTTCCTTAGGCTATAAGGAATGCATCTCTAGCTATCCCCTGTTATTACATGATCAAAGAGAAAAGGGATTGGAGTAATAATAGAGAAAGTGTGAGAATGGCTTTTCGGCTTGCGCAAAGGAGTTTATGCCTGCGTAAAAGGCCTCACAGGTGGACTCTCTGCTCGAGCACAACTCCCTGCTCAGCAAGGGAGCCCCTCTCACAGTCACATACTCATGAACAAAAAAAGAGCAAAAATATATAAAAGAAAGGAATTAATCTCAATATCAGAAGATCTCTATCCATAAGGAATGGGGTCACATGTAGACAATAAACTTTAAGAAGGTTGAATGATCTACCAAGGCTATTCAATATGTGAATAGAAAAAAAAAAAAAAAAAAAGAAAAGAAAAGAAGAAGCTATTCAATATGCTGGTTTTTCTATATTTTCTTCTCTTTTTTTGAGATAAAATAAATAAAAATAAAATATGCATAAAATTATTATTATAATAGGAATTAAAAAATTAATTTCATAATTTATTTTAATTTCTAAAATAAGTGGTAACTTGTTTGTGAAGTTTTTTTTTTAAAAAAAAAAAACCTTGATCTCATGCCTTGATTTAATAAAGTTCAAAGGTGGTAATAAGTCATATAGCATTAATAGATTCATGGTCAAAATCCCTATATGATACATTTTACTACAATATTATGGTGTTATCTGTCGAAAAATATTTTTAACAAAATTATTTTTAGGAAACAAGAAATTTCTTGAGAATAATTTTCGAGCGACGACCGAAAACAATCGGCGACTTCCACCAATTTTTGCATGTGGTTTGACGGTTTGAGAATGAAAAGCTCAAACGAAAACCATTTTACAAAACTAAAAAAGTTTTTTTATGAAACCAAAAATATTTTCGATTACACCAAACACAAAAAAAAAAAAAAAAAAAATTCAAAAAATATTTTACGCTAAAACAAACTAAGCTTAAATTAAACATTTTAGGGATTAAACCTAATTATCTTAATTATTTGAAGGTATTAAAATTAAAAGATATATTGTCAGTTTGAAAATGAGTTTTGCGTCTATATTTTCAGTACCGACAGATTTGTGGGTTTGCCTAGGGGCCAGCCTCTGAATCCGACCGTTTCTGGTCGATGTTTCAATGTCTGTTCACAGTGAACATTGGCAGATGGAATCCAATAAAATTGGATTATAGAATCAGATTTCCTTCAAAGGAAAAAAGAAAAAAGAAGTAGAAAGAGACGTAACAAAGGAAAAATTAAATAAAATAAATAAAAAAGAAAAAAAAAAGAAAAGAAAAGGGTTTTGGTTAAGAAGGCACTGATTGCTTATGGTCGCATTTTAGGTCCCACTAAGCAAAGAAATTATCTGAATGCTAGGCTTAGGAAGGTCCCATACCTAAGCTCAACAATTGAATAGGTTTCATCTTGTCATATAGCCACAAAGGAAGTGAATTATTTTTGGGTGGTACCCATAACCATAATTATTCTTGTCCCTTTGTTTGGATTTGGAAGGTTCTTAGTTTGGACCCGTCGGCAGAGTTGTAACCTCTTTGTGTGTATCCTAACGTCCCGATATATTCGAGCCATGAGAAAGCAATCGTCTAATGGAGTAGAGTTTAGATAATCATATCAATTATTTCTGAACCATCTTTTTCCGAATCAACCATCATTCAGAAAGACTGGCGTGTGTGGTAAGTTAGCTGATGGTATGATTGGTTGGTTAGCTACTTATCACTCTAACCCCATTAAAAATTCAATGAAAGGGAAATATATATAGGGAGTTGTTTGATAACAATTCAATCCTTTAGATAGTGATTTGATAAGATAAGAAAGCACAAAGAACTACAGGAACACTTTTTCATTGTTTTTAACTTTGTATTATGGCTTTCAAGAATTATTAACAGCCATTCTCGTTGGAGTACATGTGCCTTTTCAAGGCACAAGACTACAAGTGTCACAAATTTCAAATTTTACAGTCTTTTTTATTTTTATTTTTTTTTAATTCGCAGGTATACTAATAGATAATAAAAAAATCCCAAGAGCCAGAGTCTATAATTTTTGGCTTGTACGTGTAAGTGGCAACTAAAGAAGTTGACTTGGTTAAAGGACAGTGCTATTTGCATAGTTAATTGTTTTTTTTTTTTTTTTTATAAAAAAAAATTAATATAAATGAGAAAAACATATGTTTGCAAATAACATTTTTTAATAATGGTTAGTTGGAAATATGGATGGATTTAGGGGGATGGTATAGGCCGTGACCTCCTCTCAATTCTAAAAATAAAAATTATAAGATAAAAAATAAAAATTCAAAAAATAAAAATTTAACTTATTGGCTCTTACCAATAATTTTTTTTAGCCCTAACCCTTACCTATGAGAGTTTTTGCCTCCGTCCCTGATTAAAAATTTGGTATTTTGTTAGGGACAAAGGTTTTTTTTTTTTTTAGACTAAGTCGAAAAAGAATTCCTTTTATTTCAATCTCTTAAACTAAACTTTATCTTTAAAACATGCAATTTTTATACAAATTAAAATTAACGAGAAAATTAATTTTTTTTCTTCGATTTGGTACAATGGACCACTCAACGGACATAAAGCAAAGATATTTTGGCATAGTAAAAGGGTCTTTTAAACATGTACAGCCATAGGCCCTTTGTCTCAATGTGGGTGTTTGCAGGTATTGTTAGTTTTGCCGTATCAAAGTGAAACAAAAGCTGGGAAATCCAATAGGCAGCAGGGAAAGAACAAGCCTACGAATGATAAAACCCCACACCTTGTCACCACTCAATTAGAATAACATGGCACTTGCATCTACATTTGCTTGAGAGGGTTGCTTATTAGGAGTTCAAACCATCAAAATAGTAACAAATTAACAAGTTTTGTTGCCGGTAATTTGTATTTTGCTTTGGCTGTGGAAGGTGAAATGATTGTTTTCAACAAAGAGTACATGCATTCATTAAAAAAAAAAAAAAAAAGGGACCCAAAGGTCTAGTTATAGCGGTTAAAGTGTACGAAGACTCCCTAGAGACAAAATTAGAACTAATTTCTAATTTAGAAGCAAAATACCTAAAAACATTCAAAAATTACAAAAACATACGTGAAACGATTGTTAATGCCTAATGGTGTTTAAATATATAATATTTTTTTAAAATAAAAATAAAAATCAGATTTTAACTCAACATTCTACCTTAAAGCTCTAGCCCTTCTTTTTTTTAAAAAAAAAAAAAGAAAAAAAAATTATTTTAAGTACAATCCATTTCCTCTTCTCCAAAAGCCACAATGAATCTTTTTTTTTTAGGGGATGATACTGACGGTCCAAGTAAAGCTTTATAATTAATAATTATGCCTCTGCATGAAGCAGTTAATGGGTTAATGATGAGAGAGAGCTCCAATCATTGATCTGATTTCGCACTTAATGGCTTTGTTTTTGGTCGTGCAAAAAAAAAAGAAAAAACTATCGCTTTGTTTTGGCTTTCTTCGTTGTCGGTTCTCTCTTGCTGTTTAGCACAAGCTGGATGAGAATCTCTTTTATCACTGCCACCACCTCATCTTAATTCTTTTCTATGGTTCATGCATTCCTTATGACTTGAGTGGGGTTCAGTTTCCATGACCAAAACTTGGTGCTTGAAAAAAATTGTTGTGGGTTTTCTGAACCCAAAGGTGTTGGAGTTTCACGTTTCCTTTTAAGGGAAGGAGCTATCTGCAAGTAAAGTGTATCTTGAAGTGCGTGTCTTCTATACTATTTTTCTTTTCTTTTCTTTTTTTTCAGTTCAGCCTTCCATGTGAGCATCCCAAAAGCTTCTTGCTTTCCGAGACACTTGTCTCTGGTTTACTAGTCATTGCAGTGATTATGCAACTTTCTGCTGTTCAAAGTTTGTTCTTTTCCTGAACTTTGTGGCATCTGATCGAGAAAATTTCATGTGGGTTTAGAAGACCAAGCAAAAAAGGAAACAAATTTCTTCTGGGTTTGAGCCAGAAGTGTGTGGTGAAGGTGGTGTGAGTTAGGATTTTGTTGGCCGGTTGAATATGAAAAAGAAGGGTGGTGAGCAAAAGGGTTCCTCAGATGTGGGTGGGAAACTGGTGCTGGTTGCTGTTAAAGCATCAAAGGAAATTCCAAAGACTGCTTTGTTGTGGGCTTTGACTCATATTGTTCAACCTGGAGATTGCATTAAGCTGCTGGTGGTTATTCCTGCTCATCCCTCAAGTAACTTTCAGAGTCTTGCTTTGTTTTTCAATCGAAGTATTGATGAGTTGTTGTTATATCGCCTTTTGTTTGGTTTTGTGAACTTAATTCTGTTCTTGCCTTTTGATTTATGATTTATTGTTGGTAGGTGGATATGTCTTTTGAACTGTCTGGTTACTGTGCTTCTGCTTCCTGGCCAAATTTGTTGGGGACTTCTCTTATATTCAAAATTACATCTTATAGAATTGAATGGTCCTTCCTAGCGTAAATACTTTTAATCTGCCATTGAATTTTAGTGGGTATAAAATCTTTAGTTTTCTTTTTTCTAGGAAAAAAATAGTCATAACATCTGGGTATTGGGCAATTTTTGTTGTTGTCAGACATGAGAAAGTTGCAGCACATTTTGCTTTTTTCACTTCATTGGCATTAAAGTTCAAGACTAAAGCAAAATTGGTTTTGTTACGGTCACTTGAAAAATCTAAGAAATAAGACAATGATAACAATCTATTCTTACAGTCAATAGGGAGTGATTGGATTGTTGGTGTCGAGCTGTTCTTGACCTATGCTAATAATATATTAAAATGAGGGTTATATAGCACAGCATGTTTGAACGTTCATCTTGAGATGTCCTTGAGTTTACGAACCTCTTAAAGAAGTAGAATGGAGAACTTCAACTTAACTTGCCTATATGATCTCTCTTCCTTGGGCTCGCCAATTGTGTATCACATCCCCCCAGTGTTCGATGCAGGTGCTTTCACAAATTTTAAGCGTTGTTGAATTTAGGCTAGCAAAATTATACTATCCATAGTTAAATGAATTATGCATATTCGGCAGCTATATATACAGCATAGTTAAATGATTTATGCAGGGTGTTTGTTCATTCTCTTATTTTGTCTTATTCCTTTCCTCTTTTTTTTTTTATTTCTTCACTTTTCACTGCCTTGTTGTATTGACTTTGGGGAGTAAATGTTGATGATTGATGAGAAAAGCTATACATTTTCAGGTAAAAGGATTTGGGGCTTTTCAAGATTCACCAGTGATTGCACCATTGGTCACTGGTGGTCTCTGACAGGAACCCGTTTAGACCAGAAGGATGATATTGCAGATTCATGCTCTCAAATGGTGCTTCAACTCCATGATGTTTATGACTCAGAGAAGGTCGGTGGTCCAGTACATTGATTTTCTTGTCAGCGATTAATTCCATGCACCTCATGTCTAGTTTAATGTATTTCATACCCTGATTTTTCTTCGCAGATAAAAGTCAGGATAAAGATTGTTTGTGGCTCGCCATGTGGAGTGGTAGCTGCTGAGGCCAAGAGAGCTCGATCAAACTGGGTTATACTGGATAAGTAATCAATATATGCACCTTGTATTCTAGCATGACATATTATACTGTTTCTCATCCTGAGGCATCCGTTTAAACCTGGGGGGATTACACATGAACATAGCCTGTTGATTTTACAAAAGATGTTGATTCAATTTAAGATGTTGACTAAACATCTTATGTGTTTTGAAAGAAAAAAAATCCCACTATATGGGTTCCTTCTATATCTTCTCTTTGTTCAATTACTATTTTTTGGAATTTTGGACAGACGATTGAAAAATGAAAAGAAATACTGCATGGAAGAGCTGCAATGCAATCTTGTGGTTATGAAGCAATCTCGGCCAAAGGTTCTTCGTTTAAATTTGGTAAATTCGACAAAGATGGAATCTGAAGTGGTTTGTGCATTATCATCTGAATTAGAAAAATCTCCAGAAAATCTGAAAAGCAAGTTTGAACAATTGAATATGATTAGAGGACCAGCTGTTACTCCTGCAAGTAGTCCAGACCATGAGTCACCATTTACTACAACTGATGTTGGAACGTCATCAATATCTAGCTCAGATCTAGGGACTTCACCATTTTTCCTTTCCGAAACTTGTGGGAGCTTAAAGGGTGATCTTCAATTTACCACTAAAGAAGATGAAAATCTGGATGAATGTGACTCTGACACAGATAGTGAAAAGATGAGTACTTGTTCCACAAATTCAAATTTCCATCCATGGATGGCAAACATTCTCAGGTCCAGCAGTGAATATTCGAAACACATGGTGGAAGGTTCACAAAGAAACGAGGGGAAGGTTCTAGCCTCCACATTTGAAGCTTTGCTGGAGAAATTGTCTAAATTAGATCAAGATCCTCGTACTGGAGTGCTGAATTATAGGCTTGATCTGGACCTACGCAAAAGTGTAAGAGAAGCAATTTCATTATCCAGAAATCTTCCTCTCGGCCCTCCTCCATTGTGTTCTATCTGTCAGCACAAGGCACCTATATTCGGGAATCCTCCAAGGTGGTTCAGTTTTGCCGAACTGGAATTTGCTACAGGTGGATTTTCACAAGTCAATTTTTTGGCTGAAGGTGGATTTGGTTCTGTACATCGAGGTGTCTTATCAGATGGCCGGGTTGTTGCAGTCAAGCAACACAAATTGGCTAGTTCTCAAGGTGATCTAGAATTTTGCTCAGAAGTTGAGGTCTTAAGCTGCGCACAGCATCGTAATGTTGTGATGCTAATTGGGTTCTGTGTGGAGGATGGAAGAAGATTGCTGGTCTATGAATACATTTGCAATGGGTCTTTGGATTCTCATCTTTATGGTAAATTTTTCCCTATCCCTATTTTTTTTAGTAACTTAGTAACATTCAATAATGGTAATTCTATTATGATGTGAATAGCAAGCATCTCTGTTGTGTGGAAAAATTTCATCTGTACTTAAGGTTTTATGTCGGAAAACTTAGTTCTGGCCTTTGGTTTAATCAAATCAAAAGCTTTGGCATGTGAACTGACCCTCGAAGTCCAAATTGTAAATGGATACACTTTTGTTAGAAGTGTGGATAATATACTGACAACACTCAGCCGTTCAGAGCTTGAATTTTTTTTTGTGTGCGCGTGGTGCCACTTCTCTAAGTAAGTATGGTGTTTGGATTTTGCAGGAAGAAATCAAAATCTGCTAGAATGGTCTGCACGACAAAAAATTGCAATTGGAGCAGCTCGTGGGTTGAGATACCTTCATGAGGAATGTAGAGTCGGTTGTATTGTCCACCGCGATATGCGGCCTAACAACATCCTTCTCACCCATGATTTTGAACCATTAGTATGTCATGCTCTTGAAATCTCTTTAGTAAAAAAGACCTGAAAATACCCATACCAGCTGTATACTTTCCTTGATGAGTGTTGTGTCTTCTGTCTCAAATTATAAGCTGTCAACGGTGTGCTTTTAATTGCTTATGTGTCAATAGAACATGTGCCAACTGACTGCTATATGTGGACTGTAGGTGGGAGATTTTGGATTGGCAAGGTGGCAGCCAGATGGAGACATGGGGGTGGACACAAGAGTAATTGGAACATTTGGGTAAAACCAGACAACAGTTATTTTCTTCTTGGTTATGCTTTTTGCAAACAATGATAAAAGAAACCATGGCACTGTGTAGGTACTTGGCTCCAGAATATGCTCAAAGTGGCCAAATCACAGAAAAAGCTGATGTGTATTCCTTTGGGGTAGTGTTGGTGGAGCTTGTTACAGGGAGGAAAGTTATGGACATAAACCGGCCCAAAGGCCAGCAGTGCCTCACTGAATGGGTACGAGCTAACTTAGCTATTATATAGTTGTAAAACTTCATCATAAATAAAATATTTGATGAAGATACTTAACATCTAATAGTTAAGAGGCAAACAGATTGTCTTCCATTTTATCTTGTCCCTGCTGGGTCTTTGCACGCGTGTTTTGTCAAACAAGAATAAATTTAATTTTAGTTTTCTCCTTGGTCATTGCTTATGTTTCAAATGTGGAGCAGGCACGACCTTTGCTAGAAAAACAAGCTATTCATGAACTGGTAGATCCATGCTTAAGGAAGTGCTACTTAGAGCATGAGGTTTATCGCATGCTGCAATGTGCCTCCTTGTGCATCCGACGGGATCCCCATTCAAGACCTCGCATGTCTCAGGTTGGAGACTTGGACTTCTTATTCAAACTCTTTTATATACATACAAAATAAGCATTACTTATGCTCTAAGTCATATTACTTGATGATCCTTTAAGAAGAAACTATTTGCTGCTCTCTCTGCCTTGGTATTACAATTGATGTGATTTCTTGAACAAGTCGGTAATGGTTGCAAGTGTTCTTTCTAGAATTATGCCCGAAAGCCCCATTAATCTCCATCTGGACTAATTTGCTTCAGATAAAATCATGTAAGAAGAAATTTACTCATGCAAATTCTTGCTACAGCCATCTTTAACTTGCAACCTCGTGGTACTAGTTGTTCTCCTATATTGAGCCCTATCAGATCTTCCCTGTTTGAATAGTGCTTTTAAATATTATCCCTCACCACCATTCTAAGACGGTCCCCAAGAGCTACCATCCTAAGACTGTCCCCCAAAGAATTGTAAGTGTGGGGGCTCCAATTTTTCTTTTTAAAAAAAACCCCTTAAAGTACGTATTTCTTATGAGCAAACCCCCCTCCCCAAGTTAATTTTTCGTCCCCCCAAAAGTTTTCTTTTGATTTTTCCCCCAATGTGAAAGTAGTTTCTTTTAGTTTTGCCCCCATATGTTTTGAATGCTATGTGCTTATAGCGCCCCCCCCTAATAGCACAAATCCTGGTTCCGCCCCTGACTATATGTTCCTCATATGTGGTTTCCTTATTTTCTGTGCACATTGTTCGCTTGTAGGTGCTTCGAATGCTGGAGGGTGACATTGTCATGTAATCAACGAAGCACACTTCAGCCCCTCTTGGAAACAGCATGGGGAAAGTTTTGACCAGAGAAGGAGCAGCATTACAATAGAGATTTAGTAGGACGTTCTCCTGCAGAGTGAAGGGCAGCACAACTAAAAGAGAGTGGAGGGAGCGGGAGTTTCTTGTGGAAGGACACCATTTGTAGACAGTCCACATGATAGCAAGACTTAAATTGCTTTGCCTTTCTTATATTACTTGAACACAGAATTACAGTAGGAATTATGGCTGTATAGTTGTGAGGATACGAGAAAATGTAAATGACATCCTTTTTTTCTCCCCCCAATTTTTTTTTTTTTTTTTTTTGAATTTTTGTTAGGGGTGGAGGGTTAGCAAATTCCCTTGTGGACATTAATTCATATATTTTTGGTAGTGAGGAAATGTATCTTTTACTCTAAGTTGCTTAGTTCTTTATTTTTTTCATTATTTTATTTTTTTGGGTGTATCCCAACTCTTTCAACTATAGAGGTCTCTTTAGTTTCTATCCCCTAGGAACCCTACCATTGAGCAAAGAGGTTATAAAAGTAGCCTAAATGTAACATTAAATTCGTTTTACCCAAAAAAGAACTACAAAGATTGTTTGGGGTTAATTGTAGATAACAAAGATTTTCTCTAAATTAGATCGAAAGAAATTGTTATGGGTTATGAATCTAACCATATATTTTTTGTTTTTTTGTTTTTAATTATTATTACCTATACTATCATATTAAACAAATGCTAAAAGTAACCATTTCTTATAGGGAAAAATGCTCAAGTGGTCTATGAGGTTTCGTATTTTATTTAATCACTTTTTAAGATGTAAAATTTATGGAATCACACTCTAAGGTTCATACTCTTATCAAATGACTCTCCATACTCGTTCCGTTGACTTTTTAACCGTGATGAGTGATACATGACCATCATATCATATCATTTTTTTTTTTTAAATCCTCTATGGATGAGACTTTTGTTCTTGGAGTGTTTTACTCCTTGACAGTATGCCTTGTTCTAATTTTTGCAGTATTTTCTCCTCATCAACTTCCTTTCGGAGGTTGTTGTAATTTCAGCCTAACAGTAATTTAAGTAGGGTGGAAGGCTCTCTTGAACGTCATGCCCTATATTTTATTGTTTTGACACCTATACTGCCTTTTGCAGCCTATTTCTTAGCTTTTGCCCAACTTATAGGGGACCGAAACTTTTATGACCTCTTTGGGGTCATAAAAACACCAATTTTCTTCTTTCGTTATTATTTTTTCTTTTCCTGTTTACAATTTTAGCACTACTTATTTGGTTTGGGTTTGTTGTTGATTTACCCATCCCTATTGAACTTTTTGTAGTTGTTGCTTATAAGTTATAACCCTTTTCCTCAAATTATAATTTTAAAATTATATAAATTAAAAATTTTGTCATGTTGATGTCTATCTGTCTTTGAAAATATAGTAAAAGATATGATAGATATTAAAATAATAAATGATAATAGTTGTAAAATATTTCTGACCATTTTACGTCTAACTTCGTGATCGGACGACCCTCCTGTTTTAGCCGTACATCAAGCACTTACTCCAACAATCGAACGCTCCAGATTGACCCGGTAACCCGTAACAGACCAACCCGCGTCCTATAAGATAGCAGCTTCGTAGTGAAGTCGCGCTGGGAGGTACACCATGTCTTCACTCTGGAAACTTCGCAATCCTTTTCGCTCGTCTCTCAGCTTCTCCTCACTCTCTCTGCGCCGCTTCTCCACCTGTACTCTCTCTCTCTCTCTCTCTCTCTCGCACTGGTTTGAATGCTTGTTTCTCTGCTATACAACTCGAGAACGCAGAGACTAACATAATAAATGTGTATTTTTGATTTTGTGTTTTTGTGCGAAGATTTGGCGGAGGAGGATAAGAAAGCGGAAGCGTTGGAGAGCTTCATTCACCCTTCGGCAATCGTGCATCCTAATGCTGTGATCGGACGGGTACTACTTTTTATTGTTTCACCTTTTAATTCTTATTCCACTCCAATTTTTGTTCCTTCTTTGTTTTTCTTTTTAAATCTAAATTGTGTCAGATTTTTAGATTTCATCCTTGGAATTAGGAAACCAAGTAGAAAATGCCGTTCTAATTCGAATGCTCTACTGGAACAGTTGTTAAATCGATATTTATTTCAAAATCTTAAGCGGCGGGTAAGAGAGGTTGAGTTTAACTATTTATAATTAATTTTTAATACTCTCCCTTGCGTGGATTCAAGCTTCCCTTTAATAAGAATAGGAGAGATGTAAGTAAGTACGACCAATCACGTGGAATATGAAATTGAAATGGAAAGTGAATTAGCAGATAAAGTTCACTCTACATAAAAGCTTATACCGAAAGGAAAGAATAAATTTAATTATTTGCAATTAATATTTTAACAAAATGTCCTTAATTTTTTTTTTTTTTTTTTTAACAAAAAAGAAAAAAAACTATTGTGTTAATGATTTGAACTTCAAATGCAATTTTGTTTGATAAATACTCTGTTGGCTATATAGAGCTTAGATTGTCAGACCGTGTGTAGTAATAGTACTCAAAATTGAAATTTGCGTTGAGCTGAATCTGCTGCTTAGTTCTTAGTTAATAAGTGTTAATATATAGAGGGTTAAGTCTATGTATAAAGCCATGAAATTCTAGCAATTGGATTGGTTGGCTGTTTACCTGCTTAATGATTCGTAGAGGGTACGTAAAGAGTGATGTTTTATGATGCAGGGTGTTTCGGTTGGTCCTTTCTGCACCGTTGGATCCTCTGCACGGCTTGGGAATGGTTGTCAATTGTATCCTGGGAGCCATGTATTTGGAAATACAGAATTGGGGGAGCGATGTGTCTTGATGACGTGAGTTTTGATGATTGTTTAGCGTTTTGTGTTTATGTTGCGGTGATGCATGCTTCGTCTTGTTCTTCCATGCTGTAATTATATTACATGCTTAAATTTGTCAGGCAGTGGTGCCGTGGTTGGTGATGATCTTCCTGGACGAACGGTCATTGGATGCAATAATATTGTAGGGCACCATGCTGTGGTTGGTGTTAAGAGCCAAGACTTGAAGTACAAGGTTAGTTTCTAGTGGCATTGATGCTAACTTATCTGTTTCAACTTGTGATGGTAACCAGATGTTTGCTGTTATGGAAATTTGTATTGTCAACTTGATTCACTGCTCTCCTTGAATGTGGCTTAGTCTATGAATCGTATTATCATCTCTTCGGAATTATTATTATTATTATTAAAAAAAAAAAACTGTTTCAAATAGGTTACATTAAAACTGTTTTTGAAAACCAAGGACCCTCCTACTTTTTTATTTTACGATAATATATTGCATATTTTGGTATGCTGTTCTGCTATTTTCATATTTTTTCACTAATATGACTTTCTCATGCACTCTGTTTGGTTTTCAGGAAAAAAAGAAAAAAAAGAAAGAATGAAATGAAAGAAAATGGCCAAAGATGATTAAATGAGAAACATCATCTTTAAGCTATGTTTCATATGTATTGAATAATATGTATAACAGTCATAACTTAAATACATGTATGACTGTTTTGTGTACAGGATTACCAGTCTTATTTATGTGTCTATCGTTTAGCCAGGGGATGAATGTTTCCTTGATGTGGGGGACAACAATGACATCAGAGAACATACCTCAATCCACCGATCTTCGAAGTCAAATGATCAGACGGTATGAGGGGGTGGCTGAGGCTCATTTATTTTATCTTTTTCAAGATTAGAAACTTGTGTGTTAAATTTAGATTACTTCATATTTTAACTAGCGTGATATAATCAGGTTATTGGCAACAACAATCTTATCATGGGATCTTGTCATATTGCCCATGATTGCAAGATTGGTAACAATAATATTTTTGCAAATAATACTCTTCTAGCAGGCCATGTTGTGGTGGAAGTAAGTCCTTTGTGCGTAGTTTAACATCTTTGTATAGTGTTATTTCTCAAATGTTTTATATAATTAGAATTTAATCTGCTCCAAATGTAGGACTATGCCCACACTGCAGGTGCCATCGTTGTTCATCAATTTTGCTGTGTTGGTTCTTTCTCTTTTATTGGTGGGGGTTCTGTGGTATGATCATGTTCTCATAATAAGCTTTGAGTTGTCATAATACCTTCTCACTTTGTGTAACAAGGAAACTGGCATGGGCTTTAGTGCCCACATGGACTTGAGTTCTTTGGCACAATGACTTCAAGGCTGACTAAACTGCGACACAGGCCAGTGTCAGTTCCAGAAAGGGTGTCTAGCACATTCATATTGATGTGTTGAGCACTGCAAAAAAGCTGAAGTGGCAGTGTCCATGTTACATAGCCCTCAAAATCTTACTGGATCAATTACTTTTGCTAAGTATTATCCATGAAAATCTAATTTCTTTGTCTTATGTGCCAAAAGGTTTCACAAGATGTCCCGAAGTACATGTTGGTAGCTGGAGAAAGAGCTGAGCTTCGTGGCTTGAATCTAGAGGGTCTTCGGCGTCGTGGATTCACATATGCAGAGGTTCGCATAAAAGTAGAATTTGATTTTCATGGTTTAAAGTTATAAATTAACATTGTTTGAGAGAGCTGGTTTATTCCTTTGCGCAAATGTTTAGATAAATAGCCTGAGAATGGCTTACAGAAAGATATTCATGCCCGTTGATGTGAATTCAAATGGTTTGGAAGAGCGTCTTGCCGAAGTGGTATTACCTCTTTCTCTTCCTCTCTGTCTCTCACTTAAAGCTTACACTTAAAATGAAGCTAAATCATTTTGCAGGAGCAGCATGAAGAATTGGCTCACATTCCTGCTGTCTGTTCCATGATGCAGTCTATTCGCGACTCTTTTGCGGAAAACCGTCGTGGAATTTGCAAGTTCAGACATTGGAGTGGCTCTTGAAAGCATGCTTTACTGAGTGTTGGTTTCCCAATTCTGTTTAGTCATAAAGTGATGCAATTTGTTTTTTTTTTTCCTTTCCTTTTGCATGATTGTAGTGAAAACAGTGGTTTGGACCGATTCTCTTAGCGGCCTCTGCCGTTAAGCTATTGTTTGCAAAAGCTGCTGTCAACTATTCTGTGTTGCGACAACTTTCATGCGTAGCTTTAGGTTGATTTTGTTTGAAGGTTGAATCTGTCGCGGTTCATTTTATCTTTTAGAACAATTCTTGCATTAGTTAAGGCTGTAATATGAAGGAAAGTTGCAGCCGCAAAACTATTAGGTAGAAAGTAGAAATAGATTAAACCAGAAGAAAGTGATGTACCTATATGAATTCTACCTTAAAGCACCCGCATGTTGTGGAAGTAGATCTATTTCTCCTTGTTCTTGACATTTTGATTGTTCTACATATTTTAATAATGGTGTTCTTACCTTTTCAATCTATTTTCTACGTTAGTGATTTATTTGACAATTCAAAGATTCATCTTCTAATTGTTCATTCTTCAATGCCTATGACTTGGAAAATAGCTTCGTTGGGACTTAAACTGGATATTCACCACAATTCAAAGATTCATCTATGTATCTGCTGCCATTGGGGGTATATTTAGTATATTCTGTTGCATATACTGCAAAGAAGTAACAAAGAAGTAATCACCAACATGCTTTCGTGACGATTTCAATCCACCAATATATTTTAAGTCGAATTACTAAAATGAATAATATGCTCAAATGAGCAGAATTTTCTTCTAAATTAGATTGGAAGAAATTTCGAAAAAAGATTTGGCGTAAAGAGTGGCTCTGACTTTTTACAGATTCCAAAATTGTTTAATGCAGCGAGTTTTCTCGTCTTAATAAAGAATTCTAAATTCCTAAATTTTATACTTTTTTACTTTGACCCAAAGAAGGATGACCAAAGAATGACACCTATTTGTAGGGTTAGAAAGTCGCTTCTTCTTTGTTCTTTTCAAAAAAATAATAAAAAATAAGAATAATAATAAATAAAAGAACGTCACTTCTCTGTGGCATAAAGTATTATAATAAGGCATGATGTACGAAGTTAAAACAAATTCAAAGTATCAATATGACTTCACCAACTATTTTCTTTGTGCCAATTAATATATATAAGAGGACACAACATTCAGAAGTCGCAGATGAATTTGACACTTAATTATTCTTTCGCCAGAATTTAGTTAATAAGAATAAAGGGTGTGTTTGGGATATTAAAAAGGACCAGTTGCGTTATATTACATCATAAGGGAAAATAAAAAAAAAAATTAGTCTCTGGGTTTTGATACATTTAAAAACTAGTCCTTAAATTTCTTAAATAATAATAATAATAATAATAATAATAATAAAAAGAATCTCTCTTTGGCTAGTCTCACACATAAAAACTCTTTGGCGATTGGCGGATGCAATAGAAACTTCGCCAATAATTTGGATGGAAACGCTAAGAGAACGAGTAATTTTTAAAGTGATTAAGATCGAGAGAATATTATTTTTTTTTAAAAAAAAAAATTAATTAATTAAGGACCCATCAAAACTCAAGAACTAATTTTTCATTTTCCATTATCAAAATGATTAGTTGTGTAACCATTCAGAGCTACATATGAGTTATCACTCTAAAAGAACCAGTCAAGTTATAATTGAAGCTCCTTGAAATTACTTATAAAGTATCAACGAGCTCCTTCATAATCTACTCACAAGTTATTCATCTTCTCAATATGGGATTGGAGTGTTGCAAGTTGTTAACGGCCGTCGGACCGAAGGAGGAGGGAGATGATTGTAGAATGACAACAACAAGGGTGTAGTTTGGCCATTAACAAAACCTTCTGTTGCAGTACTGTCGATGCTGCAACATTATTGAGAATGATATGATATTATAATGAAAGATGCCAAGAGTGCATGTACATTGGACATTCCTCAACAATTGTAGTTGTAATAAGTAATACCGGGTTATGATCTGTGATGCAATCTTTCTTTTTCTCATTAGTGGCACACTGATGCTAATTAAGTAAACTTAATATTATATGATATGATAAGTAAATATACAATCAATCTCCAGTGTTTGAGATCCTCAGTTTGAATGTGGAATTGATTTGCCCCCTTTTCATGTTACCCAAAAGACTAGATCCCTGTGGTTGCTAATATTTTATATCTGAATAGTTTTTGGGAAGATATTAGACATAGGAGTGATGCAACACAACGTAGTTGGAAGCTGAATCTGCATATATAAAACTCACAACTCTTTTATAAAACCTAAAAAATAGGAGAAACCGAGAAATCTCTCTCTCTCTCTCTCTCTCTCTCTGGCGTAGCCTCCGTTAAAATAGATGCAAACTTGCTCGAGCGAATATCGTGCCAGATTTTTTAACAGGATTTTCGAATTTTCATTGACAACTCGTCCTGAACAAGTAAACATTGGAATTAGAATTGTTTTTGTGTTTTTTTTTTTTTTTTTTTTGCATGAAATAGGAAATTATAACCTTATAAATTAGGGTGGGCAATTTGGGTTGACGTGTCGGGTTCGGGTCAACTAGTTTGACCTGCCAACCCGATTAAGCTAATCCAAACCCAATACGATTATTAATCGAGTTGAAACTAGTAACCCGAACACAACACGACTAGACTATCGGGTTACACGACCCGGCACGATTAAACAAGCGGGTCATATTAACCCGACACAATACAACCCGACATTTTTTTAAAAAAATTTCAAAGTAGAATTGTGTTTACTTTTATGTTTTCTTGGTAATGAATTTTGTGTATATGATTCTAAGCTTGTAATGACAGCAGAACCCTTAATAATGTATCCGAAGCTAAAACCACATGACATGTTTTTGATATTTGCATCGAATGGTCTCTAGGAGCATTTGAGCGATGAAGCAGCTGTTGACAAGTTGGAGATGACGGTGTGGGTTGGCAAGGGGAGACGAAGGCTGAAGGCGTGCAGGCACAGAGGCACTACAAGCTTGGCGAAGAACAATACAAAATGAATTTAGGGTTCCGGTTTTACACTTTTACATGCAGTTTACTATTATGGGTTTTTTTTTTTTTTTTTTTTTCATATAAATTTTTAATAAGCAAACGGGTTGAACCCGTCAACCCCCAAGTTGGTGGGTGACCCGATTACTAAAAGGGTTGGCGGGTCAACTCGTTTATAATCGTGTTAGGAAATGAGTCAACCTGCCAACCCGCTAACTCGTTTAGCCTAAACACTAACCCTGTAATCTTGTGCCGTGTTCGTGTTAGGTTCGCGGGTCCAACCCAAATTGCCCACCCTAGCTACTATAAATCAAATTTCCAATGCCTCTCAAGTCTCAAGTAGAGGTGTACATGTGGATATCCGCGCAGTTATTTGCAATATTTGCACCCGCATCCGCGTTGTTATTGCGGTTATTATCCACTATCAGCAACTAGGTAATTAGCCTATTTTAAGCGCTTTTAAAAATAATTTAGACCAATTTTTAGTCCTTTGAACTTGTTTTGAAAATATCATACAACACCAAAAACATGTAGAACTGAGAAAAAAATAAAAGGAGATGATGTATATGACATCAAAATATTTATGGTAATCAATGGTCACAAGAAACACTTTTATTTTTGTTGAGATATGATACATTGTCACCCCAATACACAACTCCTAACCACCTTTGCCCACGTTGCAACTTTTACTTTTACATTTTTTCTTTTTTCTTTTTCTAGAAAAAAACCTTAAAGCTAGCTAGGGAACCACCTTGCCACATGGGCAAGGTGGTCAAGAGTTGTACGTGTCTTGAGATAACAAAAGATCATATTTTTATTTTTTGATCCATGATTTAATGAGCATAACAATCAAGCCAGCAAACATAAAATAAAATAAAAAATTTAGTAATCCAACATAATAATAATAATAATAATAATATAAATTTACAACATAAAAAACATAAATTATCTAAATATTACACGTGAAATATATATATAAAGGTATGCGGATATTGTTATTATTCTTATACTCTAAAACCGCTATCCGCAGAATGAAGGTAGTTAATATCCGTCTATATGTACACCCATACTCTCAAATTTACCTAAAGTAAAAAGATACGACGGTTTTACTCCGAGTCGTTTGGTTAGTTTCATGATTATCAATTATTTGCTGGTGCACCAACACCTACTCTCAAGTTTACCTAATGTGAAAAGATGTGGATGGTTAATAATATTGTGGATTGCATTAGGGAGACTAGCAATGCATGAGCAGTGGGTAGTAAAAGTAAAAAACTTGAAATGGTGAGATCATCCTATGCGAAAGCATATGAATCGTAATGTGAACTAAATTATATATATTTGTACCTAACAAGCATGGCCAGTATAAAGTGATCTACTTTATTATGAAATTGTGAAAGGTGATCTAACACTTGTTTAGGGTGAAGTGCTTTTTACTTCAGCAAATTAATGGTACACTTCTGCCCATTTGCTTCTCCTAAAGTTTTTGACTTTTGGGCTTGAGTGGAAACAACTTCCAAAAACAAAAAAATAAAAAATAAAAAATAAAACAAAACAAAATTGCAATCAATTTTTGTATATATTTAGCACACAATGCATAATTAGCACATCATATATGTATCTCTTTTGAAATCAGTCTTGGTGCAGCACAGTGTAGTGGGTCGCAAAATTAACAATCATACAAGTTACAAGTTTTCTCAAAACCATGAATCAAATTAAGGAATTGAGGAAAAAGGGATAAAAAAAATACTCCTAGAGTGTTTCTTATTGAAAACTGAAGAAAATATATTATAAACTGTGGCTTAGTAAGTTTATAGAGAAAAATAAGTGCAGAACCTACTTGAAAAGTAAAATAAAACGAAACTATTGAGTTGTGTTCAAACAGATAAAAGTCTCGTTCAAACGAAACTTTGCGATGAAGCCCCACGGTCGAACGAGCTTCGACTAGTTATCGATTGAACGTCTCGGGTTGTTTTCAATTATAGCACTCGATCGAAGGACCATCAACTGTCCATTGACCAAGCCTCTAGCTCTAGGGGATGGACTGACGCATCGACCGAACCTCTTGAGCTAGAATTGTTTTTGTATTTCTTTTTAGAGCTCGTTTTGACCTTGTAAATGTTACAATTGAAAAATTGTCATGAAATATGACTTTATAGTAGTCATAAATGAATAAGCTTACCAACACCACCAAAATTGTATTCACCCGATATTGACAATATATGACATTTTTATTATGATGGACCCTGCCTCGAAAACTGGCCTGCATCAAGTCTCGTAAGAAGTCTTCTTTCTTCTTCTAACTCCAATTCCCCCAATTATATATATATATATATATATATATATAAAATAAATAAATAAGATTTGACCTCACATTCATGCTTTTTTAACTCTTAATGAGAGATCTTGGTTTGGTCGTGCTAGAAACTATGAAGTGGTCGACAGTGTGAAACCTTAAGGTCTTTGTATACCCACGGACTTTGGTCCAAAGACAAAATTCCATATTTCTTGATACTCGAAGGACCAGAAGATCGAGGTTCATCAAACATAACCAAAGACCATGACACACTATACTTCTTAGAAAGTTCACCAAGTTTAATGAATTGGGTCGTTATTCATATATTCAAGTCCCTTCATGGTCACCCAGCTATTCAGCTTACATATTAAATGATGATGGTGAAATCTGCAAGACCAATTCCATGCCAAAGAAGATCTGAAATATATCATTAGAACGAATCGCTTAGAGACTTGTCGGGGGTGAGTTGATGGAGATACTTCCGATACCTAGGTCAGTTGAGAGCTCTAAGCCATCTGTATTCTCCGCCGACTCATCCTAGCAAGCTTCTAAGACATTCGTTTCAAGTGATTTCAGGTCTTGCGTGGAATTGACCGTGTAGATTTCAACAATATCATAAGCAAATATTTGCACAAAACTGAAATCAAAATGATTGTACATTTAGCATACTAGAGGCTTGTCGGGGGTGAGCCAGTGGAGATACTTCTGATATCTAGGTCGGTTGAGAGCTCTAAGCCATTCGTATTCTTCGCCGACTCATTCCGGCATGCTTCTAAGACATTTGAAAGTAATTTCAGGTCTTCCTTGCGTGGAATTGACCGTGTAGCTAGATTTCAACAATATCATAAGCAAATATTTGCACAAAACTGAAATCAAAATGATTGTACATTTAGCATAATAAAATATATGCATTAACTTCTGGAGAGCTCATATGAGACCCAATTGTCCGAGTAAGTAGGTGGCCGGACAGCCCAAATTTAAACCCCAAATGAGCCTGAAGTAATATAGCTGGCCAGGTGAGCGTGCTTGCTGGTTCAAGCATAGAGAAAGGCTAAAATATTCCTAAACTTGGCTTCCAGATGCAATGATATGAGACCCATGACCCATCCTCAAAAGGTTGACCAATATGATAATAACATAACATTAGCCAAAGAGAAACTAATTGGGTGAGGTATCTACCAAACTTGCTGTGATTATTTATGTGTAATATTTACCTACGTAGGAAAGGGAATATACTCTTCTCCTCTCTCTATTCAGCCCTAGATACTATTTATGACAATGATATTTTTGCCCAAGTACCATAATATATATATATATATATATATATATATTTAAATAATGACACTAGTTTAATACAATATAAATTAGTATTTTTCCTCTTGGACAATATAAATATAGTATAGTAGATCGATGATGTGAGCTAGATGTCCAACAATCCAAATAGCTCTAGGATGGGATCCCGTGCAATAATGCAATAGGGTAGTCTATATGAGGACTTGTTTGCACCCCCATTTATTTGGGTGGGCTATCAAACGGGATTACCCTATTGCACAAGATCTAAATCCTATAGTGTGAATACTTATATGGAAGATCCAAAATGATGGGTTATTGATCCCAAGTTTGCTAGAGAATTCAACTATTTTGATCATCAATCAATCTGTGCTTTTGAGTGTTTACTTTCTGAAGATTTTCTTTGGAATTCTGCATTAAATCTTACGGATTTGTATTGACTTTCCAAGGTCTTCGGTAGAACAAGATTGAAAATTCAAAGCTAATTCTTGATATTCTTTTGTCCTATCTTTATATAATTAACATGGAATATGGATATATATATATATATATAGTTGTAGTGAATTTCCCATGAAAGTTGTCTTGGCTGATCAACATCACTTTCCAAAGTTCTCACTTCTGTGATATTTCTTCTCTCTTTTCAAGTTATCTACCTAACCCCTATTCCTTTGTAAATATCAATATATAGTATGAAAATATCATAAAATAATTATCCTAAAACTGTTAATACAGATAAGTACCTGTCTATTCTATATCAAATAGATGCAATGCATTGATGAAAAGTAAATTGGAAGCGTCCCCATCTACAGAATGTAGGATGCTAGAAAACTCCAGAGGACAAAATATACCCTGTATAACTCCAGAGGGCAAAAACCCACCCCGTGTAAGATAAGCTTTCTAGAGAGAAAGATATCAGGGAGAGGAGGTCTACTTTATTATATATTATTTCTTTTTGTTTAGAACACAAGTTGGAAAAATATCCAACAATAAACTATGTCCATCCAATCATCTCCTCTTAGTGTGCAGCCCCCACCTTTACCCATCATTTTATATACAACCAAACATATTAGTCATTTTGTGTTCTCTCTCTCTCTCTCTCTCTCTCTCTCTCTGTGAGAAGTTGAGGTTGTCCCTGTGAACATGGGCAGAAAGTGCTCACATTGTGGAAACGTAGGCCATAATTCGAGGACTTGCACAACTTACAGGGGGACATTTTCTGGTGGTCTTAAGCTCTTTGGAGTGCAACTTGACCTCTCTTCACCTTCTGCAGTTGCCATGAAGAAAAGTTTTAGCATGGATTGCTTGTACCCATCATCATCCTCATCATCATCCCCATCTTCATCATTGTCCTCATCCAGAATTTCCCTCGATGACAATTCTGATAGAACAGCTTTTGGTTATCTCTCTGATGGTCTCATCGGCCGACCCCAAGAGAGGAAAAAAGGTAAGTTTGATATCTTTCCTAGTATTGTTTCAAATTTTCCCAAGAACATGTTCTTTCTTCCTTTTTACAAGAATCTTTACCAATCTCTTATATATATATTTTTTGGTTTAGGAGTTCCATGGACAGAAGAGGAGCACAGAACATTTCTTCTCGGGCTTGACAAGCTAGGGAAGGGTGATTGGAGGGGAATCTCCAGGCACTACGTAACAACAAGAACACCAACACAAGTTGCTAGCCATGCTCAGAAATATTTTCTTCGACAAGCAAGCCTTAACAAGAAGAAGCGACGTTCAAGCCTCTTTGACATGGTACCTGGATCCTCTCTTTAGCTAATATAAAGATTTTCCTTGGATTATTTCATTTTTATTTTCTTATATATTATTGAACATGACAGATTGGGAGCAGCAAAATCAACATGTCAGGTCTTTCTGCTACAAGTTCTAATTCCAAGCCAAGTGATGATCATCCGGGTCCTGCTCAATACAACTCTCAACGTGAAGTTCACCATGACACCACTCTGCCTCTGCTAGGCCTTAGTTCTTCCTCTGAACATATCAAATCAGATAACCAGGAAACTGACCGTCCTCAATTAGCTTCTTCTCACAAGCAGAACGTACCTGTTTGGCTGTATGGGTTGTTTGATTCCCAGCTGAAAGCTTCAAATTATGAAGCAAAATCCAGTTCCCCCATTGCAGCACCTAATCTAGAGCTTACACTTGCGGCTCCAAGACCTTCGGAACAAAATAAATCTTCCCCGGCACCCCTTCTTTTCGGCCCTGTTAGTGTTACCTGAACACATTCATGGATAGTAATCCATGGAAGTGATTATGCAAATGATATCAGAAGAGGATCAAGTAACATGTCATTCACGGTATTAGTAGTATAGTTTTGTACATCTTAATTAATGGGAAATTGTCCCTTTTTTTCCTCTTTCAGAATAAATAGATCTATAATGATACCACTATGAAAACTAGTCAACAATCTTTACTGGATTATGTAGTTTTCTCTTATTCTAGTTACAGGCTCAGACAGATTAGCATCTCTTATATTGTTCATCGATCAGATGTAGAACAAAGGTTCTAAGCTGGAACATGTTCATGCCATTCACCCTTATTTCAGTTAAATATTCGACGTGTTTCACTTGTTGAGGGAGAATTTGAGCTCACACGTAAGGGAAAATATTAGAATATTAATTTAAATGATTAAATTTATCATTTCTGCATAAAATTTTGGGATAAATGGTGATTTTAACACCACCTCCAAAGAGCTCCATTAATTTTACTTCTTAACCACTGTTGTGTCTTCTGTCCATGGAACTCAAGCAGTAATTTGCAATATTTGCCACAAATTTCACTTCCTTGTAGTGCTAGGCTGCTAGCTGTCTTAACAGTGACAGATGAAGGAAAGAACCAAAGTAACTCAAGAATAAAGGTTCTTTAACTTCCCCACTCTTGCCAATAATTGAGTATAAAATTCTAGTGCTTATTAAAATATGGAAGGAAATTAGAAGTTGGAATCTTAGTATTTGGGGGTTGGAATGTTTGTCTGTAATTTCAAACTATATAAGTTCATTCAAAATCTGGATTGTAGCTTCAACTTTGCATTTTATTCGCACTGTGCCTTCTCCGTTAGAGTATATCAGGACATCAAGAATTTAAGTTACAGTTGAAGACTATCACCTACTCACAGTTGAAGACTGTGACATAGCTACAATTGAAATCTATCACTTAACTACAATTACCTAGTTGTAGTTAAAATCTATCTATATTATCTAATTCTCTTATAAATATGAACATTTTTTTTTCTAATTGATTTAAGGAAAAGTTTACATAGGGGATCCTTGCCATCCTAATCCCAAAGGAAGAAGAAGTGACTGATCCTAGAGAAGAAAAAGGAATTAGTTCCCCAACAATAGACCTAAAACAAACCAAAACGGTGCTAAAATATATACAAAAAGTAGGAAATATGACAAATAAATGACCAGATCCTTTTAAGGGGCCGCACAATGTCGTTTCATAAGCTAAAGAGGTACAGAATAAGACAAGCCTATATATACCCCACTTGGGATCAACAACAATCACCCGAAGGAGGCTGAAGTGGTAAAAACATTGTTAAAGTTCGAAACTGAAACTACAGAAAAGAAAAGCGCCAACACAAATTCAAATACAATAGTCTCTCCTAAGGGAGACAATAACCCAAGTAAGATAACAAAAAAAAAAAAAACCATAAAAACAGCAATAAAATCCAAAAAACTACAATAACAGAAGCTGGCAGAGCGGATATCTCCGACACGTGAGATCCATGCGCCAGAGTAAAGGATCCACGCGTGGACGGCTGATGGAGGAAAATCCGACGGCATTGAGTACCTGGGGTGTTGATGAGCACGGTAGTGAGGCACATGGGAGGCATAAACCATCTTAGGAACGTAAATTTAGCTCGTAAAAAACCAAATCTAAGAACCAGCCACCAACACTGGGAGGACGACGGCGAACAAGAACGACGCGGTGGAGAAGCCAAAACACCGTAGTTGCAATTCCGGGTGGGATAAGTCGTATAAGACGACGACTAAAACCTCATCAAAGATGAGGACTAGAGAAACCTCTGTTATAAAAAGAAATAAAAACAATAAAAGACAAAAATGAAAGAAAATATTGGACGAGGGAAGAGATGTGATCCTTCCCTCCTCCCTCATCCAACTAAAACAAGAAGAAAAAAACTAGGTGAAGAGAGAAACAGAGCGTTTGGGTTTGGTTGAAAAGGGACGTGACGGTTTATAAATAGGCACTTGTTATATTGTAAACATCACTCAAAGAAATAAGAGTAACATGTAGCACTTTGAGCTTTATCCTGTGGACGTAAGTCATAAACCGAGCCACGTAATTTTTTGTATCTATTTATTTATTATCTATAGGCTAACGCCAGTGTTCGATCCTATAGATTTTAATTTTTTATTTTTCTTCCCTTTATTCTCTTGTCGGCTTTGGTGTTTTACGGTGAAATCTGACCATCCCGTGATGTTTGCAGCGAGATCCGACCGTCCCTTGGTGTTTTGCAGCGAAATTCGACCACCCCTAGTGGTTTACAGCAAGATTCAACCATTCGTTGTAGTCTTCCGGCAAGTTTTCAAAGAAAAACAAACAAACAAACAAACAAACTCAAGATTCTACAAATTTTCACATTGAGTTTGAAGGGATGTTAGAGTATATAAGAAGTTCAAGAATCCAAATTACAGTTGAAGATTATCACTTACCCACAGTTGAAATTTGTAACGTAATCACAGTTGAAGACTATCACATAATCACAGTTAAAGGTTGTGACCAAGGCTGGCTCAATATATATTGAGGCCTAAGGCGACAAACTTAAATGGTTTTTTTTTTTTATATTTAAATATTTAATTCTTTTTTTTTTTTTTCAAATAACTTGTAAAATTTATCATTGTTATGAGACATTTAATTTTAACACATGTTATATTTTGTGTTGAGCTACATATAATTAATTCTTTTTATGTAGAATTTAAATTGCACAAAACAAAATTTACTTTCATGTAAAATTATGAGTGTTTGAAACCGCAAATTCAACGGAATCAAAGAATGACTTGATGAATGCAGTACTGGCCGGGAGTCATTTACTATAGACTTCTGACAAAATCTTCCATGTTGTGTTTCAAAGTTTGAATGTTCTAAAAGTTCAATCAATTATATATAGTAACTCGATCGGAAACATTTTTTCTCTCACTATTTATGAAATTCTTTGTTCTTGTTCTGCATGTGGACAGAATCTTGAAACCTGATATCAAGTTAATTTGGAGTTACCCAGAGCCCAGAGGAAACCAAAAACAAGATAAAGAAGACAATCTAAACTGTGTGACCAGAAAGTTGACACATTTTTGGCATTCTCACTGCAGGCTGTAGCTGTACGAATTGAAGAAGATAACGAAGCAATAAAAAGCTTTTTGTTCATGTGCTGTGAAGCAAACACGTCTCACCATCTACGCGTCTTCTTCTCTAAAATAGGAAAAGCCACTGACACACTGACACGGCTCTGCAGGGAGGAAGAGATATCTTCTTCTCGTTAAAGCTGATATCTTAAAAAGTTAAACTCTTTCCTTTTTCTTTTTCTTTTTTTATTTAATCATATTTAAAGCAAAATTATACTTTGGCCTCTAAAAATTATATATATATATATATATATATATACACGCCTTTAAACTTTAAAAAGTACATCAAGCTTCTTGAACTACTACCACATATCAAATTAAACACTTTTTTATTTTTATTTTTGTCCAAAATGCCCTTGAGGTTATTAAAAAATTATCATTCGAAAAAATTAAACAAAAAGAGAGAAAAAACTAAAAATACCAAAAAGGGTGGCCTTTTTCGTATTAGCTTCCTTAATTATTTTTCAAACTTTTTTGATTTTATTTTTTAATAACTTCAACGGTATTTTGGGCAAAAAAAATGCAAGTGTCTAATTTGACATGTAGTACTGATAGTACAGGAGGCACATATATACCACTTTTTAAAGTTTGAAAGTATAAAATGAAAATGTAGCGAAAGTTTAGGGGCTGAAGTTTACTTTCCCAGTCATTTAATTAATATCCATGTCTCTTTCATTCCGTCAAAAATGGATTTTATGGTATAGATGCTTAAGGATCGATGTTTGGGAACAAGAAGAATCATGATTCTATTTGCTACAGTTTTTGTGTTTTTAAAAAATAAATCAGATTTTATCTCAGAAAGTCAAACTATCCAATTATCTTTTTACAACTTTTTTTGCCTTGAAATTCACGCACTAAATTATATTTGAATTCAGATTTCAAAAAATCGAACACCTAAACGAGGACCTATCCCTCTATGCGTAATAATTCCTATTGAATTACAATCTTGACCACAATGATGATACTGTCCATAAATCAAATTATTTTGTTGATTAAATTTCACTTGACTATGTACGGCTCCATTACGGGTGCTATGGGTAAAATTACATAGTATACGACACAAAAGAAAATATCTTGGTATTTTCTAGGGTTTTGTTTTTGAATCATGTTTGGATGAAGGAATAAGACTTGTCACATTTATGGCCACTTTTAAAATACAGTGACCTTTCATCAAACATTGTACGCCTGCGTTACAATCTGTAACTATCGGCTGAGGTGTATACTCATTTGGATCATATGACCATGTATATCCAATTTAATATCCACATTAATTGTGTGCAAGATAAAACTTTGTTCCATTTAGGACATTAAAATCGAAATATTCTTTTTTCTACTTTTTATCATCCTTATCATCATCAATTTTTTTTTTTTTTTTTTTTTTTCATTTTTCTTCTGATCCAATTTAAAGAAAAAGTAGTGATTCACTACCACCTAAATATACAACTTTCCACCACATTGTCTATGTGGTAAGGTGGTCCCCCACTTTAATTTATTTTTAAAAAATAAAAGAACTCAAAAAGTTGTGAGGGACCACCTTGCCACATAGGCAAGGTGGTGAAAAGTTGTATATTTAGGTGGCATTGAATCATTATCCTTGAAGAAAAACTAGTTATTTATGTTGAAAAAATTGATTTCTCCCCTCTTTTAAGGTTTAATTGATGAGGTTTTACTTTCTGTAGGCTTGACTAACACTTTATTTAATTATAGCATTAATGAAAAAGGCAAAAAAAAAAAAAAACAATATCTATATGTTCCCATTGAGGAATCAAATTCTGCTCCCAAATTACATATAGGGATAATTGCGTCATTAGTTTATAGGGTCGGCCTAAATTACAAATCATTTTATGTGGTACAAAAAATTCATGGAGAGTCTTTGTGGTAAACTATAATTACGAATTACTCCTTAAACCCGTTTTCCGTCCACCAAGTTAACAGATTCTGTTAGTTTGTCACATCATTTTTAATAGAAAATCGACACGTGTCCATTACAATAAAAAATATATATAAATAAGTAAGGCTCAAAATTTTATATTTTGGGCCTTACTTATTAAGAAAGAGTTTAAATATGAAAAAAAATGTTAAAATATTAATTAATTTTTATTAACTTAAATTTTTATAATAAGTGATAATTTAACGGAATAAAAAAAAAAAGCAGTTATGTCTATATCAAATATTAATGTCATAACAAGACATATTTCCAAGAATTAAGACACTACTGTCCACACATGTTTCATTCCTTAAAACGATGGAAAGATTTAAGACAAAGGGAATTTATATTTACCCCCTTTAAATATCATCCTTTTTATAACATCCCTCAATATTTTAATTTTTTCAATTTCTCCCCCCAATTTATTATTGAAGTCGCAATGTCCCCATTTTAGGATCCAAAATGACTAAAGTAAGTATTAATTTCCTTTCTTTTTTCCAAAATTCAAAAAAGAAAAAAATAATAAATAAATTTGTAGGCTAGGTCGACCATCAAAGTTGGAAGGTTATGGTAAAAGGTTATTGGATAGAATTATTATTATTTTTTTTTTTGAACAGAATTGGATAGAATTAATTAATGGTGGGAAAAAGCAGTAAAAAAGACAAAGCCTGAGGTTCAGGGCTCTCAGGCCTGCCATTCATTTGTTTGTTTTTGTTGGGCGCTTTTTGAGGAAGAAAGGGGACCACTCTTCACTCTTTTGATTGCCTTCTTGGTGGGGTCCACCTTGTTGGCCGGACAAAACAGACAAAATAGGCACGTGAAATATATCTTCAATGCTTTGTTCCACCACCCATTTTGCTCTTCATTTTGTCTTCATGCCATTATTCCTCCATGCCATATTTTTTTTTTTTTTTTTTTTAAGGATAGAAATTTTTTACAAATTAATTTATAAGAAATATTTTACAATTTACATATAAAAATTATATCTCCTTTAAACATACTAAAAGTATATAATTTTTTACTAAAGCTATTAAAAAAAAAATATAAGAATCACATGTTATTTAAATAGCATGTGTTTTTTATATGTTAATGGACACATGTCAATTTTATATGTGAGTTGTAAGAAATTTTCAACAAACCGGTTTGTAAGAAATTTCTTTCCTTTTTTTAATATCTGTCGCTGCATAAATATAAGGAATCATATATTCTAGAAGTGCTTCATGGGTTATTCTTATGTCCATTAAAAAATGAGGTGGCTTTTAAAATTATCATTTGATCAAAATTTAATAGTGATTAATCACAAGCTCATTTGTGATTTTAAAAATTACATCATTGTTAGAATGACACAAAATGGACCTTTTAGCATTACTCTCTTACAATTACCTTTCCGGAAGTGTGAGAGGACGACTAAAAATGGTTTGATTAGATGAGAATCATAAGCCATTTTACGCTTCGTTGATGTTTTTTTTTCTTTGGTTTGCAGGTTGACCAATATTTTATGTTGTACTAAACACTCGAAAAATAAGGTTTTTAGAAAATATTTTACGTCGAAACAAATTGGGCCTAAGAAGATGAATTACTCAACATTGAGTGAGTGGATAAGAAAGATGCTTATGAATGTTAAGCCTCGCATACTTTTTTATTATGTGGGATTGAGTTTTGTAAGTCCTTTTTAGAAAGCTCAAATTATAATTTAATTAGTTGTTTTGAAGTAATAGATCTAGCTAATTCTTTTATTGTCCGGTTACATTAAATATAATTTTTTTTAAAAAAATAATAATAAAATAAAAAATATTGTTCTTTGGCATTGGAAATGTGTGAGAGATTATCCTATTGAATACACATGATTTCTTAACCCAAAAAATAAGTCTCACGATTGAGAATATTATGCACTTCTATAGTGACCTTTGAATTACACTACACACCTACTTTACTACCTCTAGCCATCAATGAGAAGCCCATCCCCCTTTTTTCCTCAACCACCACATGTTTTTATTCATATTCACATGTTTGGGGTTGAGGATTTAACTTTGTACTGTACTTGATTGTGATCTTAATTCTTCAAACATACACAAATTTCTCAATTTCTTTTTTAAAGAAGATAGAGGGGCTAAGAACATTGTAGGTGTGACGTCTCACTTCGTCCAAGTATAACAATGAGTATGTGCTTATATGTATATTCGCACCCTTATTGACATAACGTGTTTTAAAGTCGTAATGACCATGAACCTTTCAAATCTCTACAGTTAAACGTGTTTCTGCAAGAGCAGTACTAGGATGGGTGACCTCTTGAAAAATCTAATTAGAATGAGCTAAAAGCGGACAATATTGTATCGTTAGGGGTAGACTGTTATAGTAGGGCTCATTGCTCGGGTAGAGAACTCCTGCTCAATCAAGAGATCTCCTCTTACACCCACCTGCCTAATAACAGGGATAGAAGTAATAACAATTATTCCCAATTGTACGTAGAGGATCCTGGACCAAAACTTCGACATTTTTTCTGTCCCTTTTTTTTTTTTTTTTTAATTATCTATCAAAACCTATTTTTAATGAAAAAAGATATGTAGAATCTTGCTCTTCAAAGACGGTTTAAGTGCATATTTCATGGAAGATTAGGTCCACCTACTAATTTGTTAAATTAGTTGGGAGTTCATCTCTCCTAGAACCTAGAGCTAAAGACTTAACTTTAAATCCATTGACTAAGCAATATACCTAACCCAAATTAATATGCAGCCGTCTATGATACAGATTGTGATTATGACTAATTTTATGGGTATTCCCACTTAGCCGCAAGAATTCGGGCAAAAAATTTGAGGAGATCTTAATTTAAAATAGTATATTTAATTATTTAATTAATATTTTAATTCTCTCTTTCAATTGTAAACTCAAACTTCCACTCATTAAATGAGACCCAACACATGAAATATTCAATTAAAATAAAAGGTAAAATTACGGAAACAACGTTTAAACTAAAAACATTTGTTCTGATATCGTGTTAAATTACCGCTTATCTCAAAAATTTAAACCAATAGTAAATAGTTAATTCAATACCAACTCACCCTAAAGTTTACCTATTTTTTGTTTTTTTTTTTGTTTTTTTCCTTTGCTATGATTTAAGTTAATGCTTAACTTCCATCAAACGACATTGAAGAACTTCCATATGAAGGTGACAATACACATTACCTATTGACTGAAAGAAGGATTGATTAATATCTTTATAATTGGGAGCATCAACTATCATGATAGCTCTCTCTCTCTCTCTCTCTCTCTCTCTCTCTCTCTCTCTCTCTCTCTCTCTCTCTCTCTCTCTCTCTCTCTCTCTCTCTCTCTCTTCTTATATTTTCTGCATCACATAACATGGCTTGAGTTGCCAATATTTAAGCATCACTTTCGACCTCAACATCATATAAGACTTTCTGTCTGCTGCATTTTTCTCTCGTATTTATTGCCATTTTCATTACGAAAAAAAAAAGGTCATGTAATAGATTCTACATTCTGAAATGTTTATAGGAGAGATCGAGGAAGGAGAATCCTTTTCATCAAGATTTTTGACAAGATATTTTGATTACCCATGAAATATAATACGATCTCTGCCTGTTCAAGTTGATGAGAAATGGGTGATTATCTTTGTCTGCTCAATGTCATTGGAGCTACCCAATGTGGCCTCTATTAAAAATTTCATATCCTTCTAGAGGCTTACTTATCGATCGAGTTGCGTAGCTTTTTTCAAAAAAGATTAATCAAATTGTACAAAAAGCTACTTGCATAGGTGATTAGATGTTCATAATATCTGCTCCAAATTAAATAAAAAGGAAAAAAAAAAAGAAAAGAAAAAGAAAGTCTATCAAACTAATTGTTGAGAAATTATTCATTTTCTCTCGTGGTCCTTCTCTTATCCTCTCACTTTTCAAAATCACTATTGAATTTGTGGGCCTATGTGTAGGACCCACATGGGCCCTAAGATCCAATGATGATATATATTGAAAAAGTTGGAGGATAAAAGAAAGACAATAGGAGGATATATAACTCGTCTCCTAATTGTTTAGGCAAATATTAGTCTCTTTCAAGGCTCTCATTTTCCATCCATCTAAAGTCAAATTAGTATAGGCTTATGGTCTATAAGTTCATCAACATATCATTCTTGTTTTTTTTTTTCATATCTAATCAAAGGATGTCAATTTTAAACACGACCCACAAATTCAATACAAAATTAGCATATTATAATTCAAAGATTTGAATTATTTGCTTAAATTGGTCAAGTTAAAGTTGGCTGATATAGTCTTATACACATGCATCAACAACACCCGAAACCGACACGCGAATTTGAGAAATAAATAAATGAAGAACAAAATACATGCTCGGAGGACACGTGAATTTGAGAAATTTCATGGAATCGAGGAAAATTTTGTCCAATAAGGAAAGGAAGAAGGCTGTAGTACGCCTACCAAATTGGCTTGGCAATTCGGGTTGGCAGATCGAGTTCGTGTCTACCCGTCGGGTTGGCGGGTTGAAGTACAACCCGATTAGCAACCTGAATAAAACCCGATTAATAATCAGGTTGGCGTGTCAACCCGATTGTGGTTTTTTTTAAAAAAAATAATAAAAAAAAAATGCCATAAACAAGTTGATGGACCATAAACGAGTCGTAAAAATGTCATAAACGGGTTGGTGGTTGGAAAAAATTAATCGGATCACAATCAGGTTGACGGGTTATACACACCAGACACGATTCTAATCAGGTTGACCCGATTAGCCCAAACTCAAACCCTATATTTTCGTGTCGTGTTCGTGCCGGGTTCGCGGGTCGTGTCAAAAATTGTCAACCCTATTACCAATGCTCATCTTTTTTTCAAAAGTTTAAGCAATGAAAAAAGAACATCCTGATTACAGTGGGCATCGTTACATGAACAAAATTGCATTGATAAATTTGTGGGTTTATAATGGCGTGGATTTCTGACTTACAAACAATTAATACAATAAACAAAACAACAAACAGCTATCAACTAAAACAACAGGTTGAAATGAATCAAATTACAAAAAAGAAGACTATTTTACACAAAAATAAAAAAATAAAAATAAAAAAGGCCATCCATCCATCCAGCAGAGTAACACGATGGCCCGAACCAAAATTAGAGTATGTCAGCATATATGGATTGCATATTTACTGCACTGCCCGTTTCTGTGTCTCAGTTGGCATTTTTTATCATCAATCTTGCATGGTCAGAAATAAGTATTGAAAGCGGGCAGCACGTGAAGAGCACCTGTTCACTTAGTCAACCTCCTTTGGACTCTTGAGCACCTGTTCTCCAGAGGAGAAGAAGCCCATCAGGTAAGCTCTGAAAATTGCAATATTTTTTTTTTCTGGTTTCATGCTATATTTAACATCATGAAACATGAGAGCCTTGGACCATCAGAGCAATACGCTTAGCACTCTCTGCGCGAAGGCTATCTCCTTTAAATCCAATCTGGGAGCAGAAATCATATTCAAGATACCTCAAAAACAATTTTGCACCTTTTACACGGTGAATAATTAGGGACTGCAGGAATATTTTCTAGGGCAGATGATTACCTCGCTTGAACTATCTGGAGAGAACCAACGCAACAACACTCCAATATGTACTACAGCAGGAATCAGCTTGAAAAGCAATGGTGTAGTCACCTGCATCATCACGTCGTGAGCTTCATTCAAATCACAATATTTGGTTGATTTTCCAAAAAAGATATACGACTAATAATAACTCGGTATTAACAGTACTACACTGCGACCAAACCATCAAATACTGCTAAATTCGATTCTATCAAAATATCCTAATTTCACCCACAGCATCCTGCTTAGATATCAACCAAAAAGAAGAATGAACAAATTGTTGAGATAATCGTTGCTCCAACAATTAGCCTACAAATCGACAAGCAATTTACGAGCAAATCATCTGACAACCCAATTGGTAGTAAACTTGCGATTGATCCTCTGGCAACAGAATTTTGGAAACATAATATGAATTGATTCTACTTTTTTCAAAAATAAATCATATTTTATTCAACTTTTTCTAAAAAGTCAAACTTCGAAATTCGCAAACAGAATAAGAATTCAATTCTGATTTAAAAAATTCAACACCCAAACGGACCCCCATAACTATTCCATAGGGTATTAAGTTGTTCCCAGAATTTGTTGCCATGCAAAAGAATGTCTTTAGTCAAATTGCCTAGACAAATTAAAATGGTTGACATTTATGTCTCCAATGCTCACGGGCTTAGTTCAATGTTAACAGTGATATGATATAAATAATTTATAATCCAACGGATTAATAGTTCTCTTCAATCAGTAATTGTTGATCACAATAAAATACACAGTAGAAAGAATTCTCAGGAACCCTGCATTTCATACTTATCACTTGCAACATGTAATAAAATGGACCACATACCAGACTGAGAGCTGTTGTGCCAAGCAGCAGTAGATACAATTTGCCCTGCAATTGAAATAAAGCCTTCAGTTGCAGGATCAATACATAATGCTGAAAAAGGAAAGTTTACACTTGGTGTTATGAATAAGAGTAAGGCAATCTCTCTCTCTTTCCCTTTTTTTTTTTCTTTCTTTCTTTTGGTCATAATATTGCTCATTTCAGTCTTTTTTAAATGCAACTAAGCTAATATTTTGCAAACAATTTAACCACTCACCTCAACTAGATGAAGATTTGAAGCACGGCTTAGAAGAACAAAAGCAAATTCTCCAATTTGCGCAAGAGACATTCCAACCTACGCATGTGGAATAACCTAAGACCCCTCCGTCAATGAAATTTATGACATAGACAAAATGCAGATGTAACTATACTAACAGTTCAGTAAATCTTACAAGAAGCGAAGTCTTATTGTTGTATCCAAATCCCTTGACAACAATGGCAATCACAATAGTTTTTATAATGATCACCAATATAACAGCTGCTAGCAAAATATCAACATGATTCCAAAGGAAATGAACATGGATTAACATCCCAATGCTGGCGAGAAAAAGAGCAGCAAAAAAATTCCGAATGGGCTCAACCTAAAAGACAAAACTCCATATGAGGGTTGATAAAACAAAGATCATCAAGTATTGTGAAAGTTCTGAAACCGAATGCAAAAGAGTATAATACTTGTTCAAGTGTATGTTGAGCAAGATCAGTTGTTGATATCATCACTCCAGCGGCAAAGGAACCAAGTTCAAGGCTTAAACCCAGCTTATCACTACACTGAAATGACACAAAAAAATCCAAAGCATCATTCGACTACAACAGGACACTATATAAACTTGCCCATTTCACATGCTCGGGTCGTGTACACAATGATATCAATAATATGCCAATATCTAATGCAAGAAGTAAGACTTGGGAAATAGACAAACCCAAGCAACAAGTAAGCAGAATGCCACCGATGCCAATTGATAGAGTTCATTAGTCTGCATACAAAAAGTTCAGTCAAAACAATGTATGTCCATAAAATGTACATCAAATTACAAGATGTATCCGCACCTGGGATGAAAGGCTTATCATGAGCTTTAGGAACCATGGTACACATTTTCGAGATAATATTGACAAAATGGCCAAAAAGGTAATTAAAACCACCAACCTGCAATTATAAAATTAGTATGTGAAAACCAAGGAATGATTGTAATACACAGTGAAAATAGGCAAGAGCCATTAACTGGCAATACTTATGCAATCGCTATAGAAAGTGGGCAACTAAGTCGTGCCTTGATGTGCCACAGACATCAACTATGCTATTTTTTATTTTATTTTTTTCTATGGGCCCTTGAATTAGAGCATCTTTTCCATTTTTATTTCGTCTTTGCTAGGTCATTAAGCAAACCTTAAAGTAGTGCAACTATTTCATTCCTGTGCAGCAAAAAATCCCAGAACATGGTGCCAAAACACCAGAGTCAAGATTTCCTATATCCATTGATAGAGATTCCAAGGCCTATACTTGTAAGATACTATTCTTTAAGGAGAGAAAAGCATAATTTTTCAAGTTAACTAACATAATCGTGCAACACACAAAAATAGCAGTGGTTAACAGAAGCCAAAGTAGAATGGATTCAAAAGTTTCATAATTATAATTCTCTGAAGCTAGACTCACACCCTGTTCTTTTTGTGTTTTATGTGTATTATAATCTGTCAAAAAAAACCCAGGCATCTACTTTCAGAGTGCATGCACGTACTAAAAGCATATATGATTTACTCTTACACGGGTAAATATCATAGTGTGCGTCCTAAAATATTTCTATATTCTATTAAAAAAAATGAATAATCTCCTTTTCCTCCCACATAAAACGTATGTTATGTAGAGTATAAGATTAACATCTAGTGTCGATAAATGTCTAAAACTTTTTAAGCAAAAATTTCTTTAAGAACTTTAGCTTCAACATGTTCAGTAAAATCCAAATGCTTCTAAAGTCCATTCTTCCACTTATATGATGATCAATTAAAGATAAATAACCAGGTTTTCACTCACTTCAGTGAATCTATTGCAGATTACTGATCCTTTTTCTAAATCGCATCAATACCCCCACTCTAGGCTAGCCTATATCAAGCATAAATACTCAATCCCACACCCTCCCAAATCCCAGGCAGCCAGCATTTCCTTCCTAGGTAAAAGAGACCATGCATTTTAAGATGGCCTGACCAAGGCAGATCCAGATCTCTTTCCAAAAAGTTCAATTCAAACAAGCTAGCAGGGCCAAGCTATGGACAATGTGATGGCATATCAGGGCACGGCCTGGCTGATCACTGCTCAACCAGATGACTGTCCGTAGTGGGGCAGAAACTTGCAGATTACAGATCAATCAAATTATCGAGTTCTTATATAAACATAACCCTGAAAGTACATCTGATGATATCAGTTTCACAATGATAAATGGAAGCAAAGGACAGACAGAAAAATTATCAGTCAAGCTTTTAAACATCAATTGCACACAACAAATTTACTGGTGGTGTGACACATAAAGTAAGCCCTCTTCTGAAAATTTGAATACACTATATAAAAGAGGTGTGGTCCATTCTTTGCATTGCTTACGATTTAGTCATGGATATTACTCCTTGAAGAATGCCAGAAGTACCACCGAGAACTGGAAGCAAAGCGAACAGCAAACCTACAGCACAATCCTGGTAGGCCAAATTGCTTGAAACTTAGCCGCAGAATTTGTATGTTATAGAAACTTTTGCATAGAAAATAAATCTTATAAGCTAAATAAAACTTTTATTTTAGATTTTCACGATTGTTCAAACAACAGGTACCAGTCACATACCTGCAAGATAAGGGTGCCGATTGTGACTTGACCATGAAGAGCACTAATACTATTTTTTTCCATCAAAAATTTCAAGACCTGCAGGACAAACGAGATGATACAAGCACAACTATATTTCAAAAAGAGATCTTCGATATCAATATTAATAAAGGCAAATAAGATAAACTGGAGAAATAAACAGAATAATGAGTCCATATAAAATTTTGGTATATTCGTGAATTCAATGAAGTACATAATTTTGAAGCAACACCAATGAGTACATAATTTTGAAGCAACGCTAATGGCAGATATATAATGAGATGAGATACCCATAACCCATTCAAAATGATTGCAAAATTGAAAGGTTAGTTGGGATACAAAAAGACATTTTCACACATAGTTGCAGAGACCTCAAGAAAAGACGAAAAACAACAAATGGAAAAAATAAATAAATAAAAATAAAAGAAGAAGAAAACATTCCATTCTGCTTGAAAATGCGTGAACAAATCTTTTATTAGCAAAATAAACCAATTTAACTAAAACAAATCTCTTATTCAGCACAAAGCATCTATTAGATTTCAGGGAAATCAGGTCAGGACCCTGTGCTTTTGGCTATTTTGATTTTAAAACTCCAGTTTTCAATTCGATAGATTTGAAACCTGAGTTTGGGCTCATTCTAAATTGAAGACCTCCGTCAGCATTCCCATCAAATTGATAACCAAAATGATTGTGGAAAGACAATTATAACCTTTAAATAAAAATAAATAAATAAAAAAGCCACTTTTTTTTTTTGGCTTTTTTCTATTCTTTTTTAATTTTTTTGATCTGAGGGTTATAATCATCTTTTCACAGCCATTTGTTATCAATTTGACGGAAATGCTAATGGAGCCATGGAGGTCTCAAATTTCAAATGGGTCCAAACTCAGGTCTCAAATCTATCAAATTGAAAATTGGGGTTTTAAAATCCAAAATGGTCAAAAGCACAGAAGAATTCTGACATGATTTCCCTAGATTTTATTCAAAAACATTATTTTTTTCTCTAAAGATTCATTACCATATGAATCATATGATAGATAGATATATAAGGATTTAAATCTACAAAATTCTTCCACCCAATCAAGCCCATTGGCATAAGCAACATATACTGAGAGTAATGAATCAATATAATTCCACCTATCAAAGACAAAGTCAGCATATTGGGAATCAAATATAAATCTATAGAAAGAGGTTTACCACTGCTGTCGAAGACATAGACAGCAATACACCAACAAATACCCCCTCAGAAGGCTTGCCACCACACAACTGCAGAAAGCATGTAGCTGCATACATCAGAAATTCATTGATGGAAGTTTATTCATGTTAAAGAATAGCATGTATACTATCAATAAAAAATTCTCACTTCGTGCTAAACTGCATCCAATCACAATGTTATTAACTAGTTACAGTACAAGAAAACTTCAAATCAAATTTAAAAAAACCTTTTAATTGATCCTTTTTGGCAAGAAATTTACTTGTGAAGCCTCATAGAAGCACAACAGACTTCTAAATATCATAAAATAAGCAATACAATTTATATGATTAGAGAATTCAAGTGGACAACAATAGATGAAGGTTGATTCTTGGTTGTCGTGCAGTGGGTTTTTATCAGATATGCCCAAAAAGATCAAGTATAATGCTAGACATACCGAGGCTGTTACTCCACACAAGCACATAAATAGGAAAATCTGGAGTAGACCTCCTAGAACTGCCACGGCTCGAACAACACGAAGCTACAAATAGGGAAAGAAGAGACTATAGCAGGGTTTGAATCAAAGATAAAACAAATACATTAGAAGGAAGAATGCAGGAGGAAAAATACAAGCCAACCTTTGCTGCGGAAAACTCCAGGCCCAATGCAAAAAGAAGAAAGATCACACCAAACTGAGCAACTGTTTCAACCTGCACTAAAATGGACATGATGTGTGAATATCTCAAAATGCTAAAGTAACATGTGAATAGATCACATGACAGATCAACGGACTTGAATCTTCGTCTGTATCATGATGATAAAACGGCCAACATAACTGTGCATGACCACATTTTCTTTCACAATATTCACAAATGATAGGGAAGGAAAAAGACAAACAGCTAAGGTATGCTTATACAGGTAATTTGTAATGTCACAGGCTAGAGACAGAGTCCAAATTCAGAGATGATGGTTATAAATCTTATGCATGCATCAATATCTGTTTCTCCAAATTTTCACATATTAATAATGTAAGAACTCTAAATGCATGGAGACAATAATGTTGCAAGATAATTATATTAAATTTCATTCTAAATTCATGATTTCTATTTCAATAACAAACAAGTAAATAAAAATCATCATGGAGACAAAATAACAATAACTGGTCATAGACATGAAGGCAACATACTTGCACCATTTCACTAACAAAGCTCAATCCCCCAGGTCCAATTACAGATCCTGCAAGGAGATATCCAGAAAAGACCTGCAAAAAATCAAAAGAGGAAACCCTATTCAGAGGCAATATGGTAACTATAGAAATAAATCAAAGACTCAAGCAGTGATAAAGATCAGACCGGCTGTCCAGCACAAGCAAAGGCAATGCCCCCACAAGTTGCAGAGACAATTACAACTACCAGATCTGATATCAATCTGCAAACACATCAATTTGAGTTGGATGGATTAGCCAGCAAGTTGGTGCCAGTCATATATGTAATGGGGTTCAAAACAAGGAAAAGCAAAAAGGAAGAGAAAATGTAAGCTAACCTCAAGTCCACTTGTAGCACAGGATACTTAGACTTTCGATTGGATATGATAAAGACATTGTCCTAGTCATATAAAAGCAGCACCATAATTCTATCATATCATCTATAGCCCCACACCAGAAATGTATCTTGATAGAAATAAAAATTTCAAATGACAAATACAAGACATACCTTTCGATCTATTAAAGTTGGCATATCTTCTGCCCGATTCTCGCTATCCAAATTAAAAACATCATGAATATGGAACGACCTACTGTACAGGTCAGAAAGATTTCAGCAATATGAAATATTCGGGCTGAACTTACACTTGTTTATAAAAACCACTTGCATTCAAGAGAAATCAACAATCTTTAAATAACAGGATAGAAAACATACTTCTCCTCCTTGGTATCATTTTTCTTGGTCTTCATTCTAGCAACAGTTTCCAAAACCGCCTGATAAACCAAACATACTAAAGTTCAGGTAACACATCGACCAAGCATTTGCTAAATTGCTTGATTTCACTTTCTTACACTAGCTTTAGTTACTCAAAAACACCTTCCGTTGCCTTAAAAAGTACCCTAAAGTTTATAGCAGTGCTAAAGAATGTGTCTACCAACCTGCTGCTCAGTAACACTGTTGTTGAAGCTACCAGCATCCGTGACTGCAAATGAAACACCAAGGTAAGTGATGTCAAATTCTATTCTTACTTCAAATCATCCTACATGCCCTGTTTGATTGGTGCAAAGGACCAGGAAACTGAAATTAACATGACTAATACGACCTACCTAAATTAACTAATAGTCTCCACTTCTTACTCTTTATCTTTTCCCACATTTTCCAGCGACGAAACAGACCCCAAGTACACGCAAAATTAAGTTAATCAAATTTCCTAATTGGAAGGGGGAAAAACTAGGAACACTATGAACACTATGAACAGCTCCCAGAGCAAAAAGAGAAAACGAAAATGCACACAAAGATATAAAACAAAATTGAAAAATTGAACTGGTCAAAAGAACCAAACAAATAGTAACGAATTAAAAGAAAATTACAATGGGTAATTTTTCTGAAACTACTGCAAGGACAAGAAGAAAATGAAAATAATGCTAAGATTAACAATTAATACTCATAAATTCTAATTAAGAAAATTAGCTATTAACAAAAATTCAACACCATTTTTAAAAATCCAAAAGCCCTAGTCCAACCACCGCAAGAAGAACCCGAAGAAGCAAAATGCATAACCATTAGAACACAGATTGGGAGAGCTCAGATCTAAAACGGACCCTCGTTTTGCTCGTTCTCCGGGAACTCCCTCTCCAGAGCCCGATCGATCATGTCCGCGAAGCTGTCATCGTTAGATCTGCGCGACACGTTCGACTCGGCGCCGGTGGCATTGCTCCCCTCCACCACCGAGTCCGACTCGGAGAACTCCGTCACCAGAGAGCGAGGAGGCCCAGAACCGAAGCAGAGAAGAAGATCACAGAGCAAGAACAGCGCGGGAATCGCAGAGGATCGCACCCGCATTGCCGAGGCTCGGAGCGACCAATCGAGCCGTTAGTGCGTAGGTTAGCGCACAGGCGTCCTATAATGCGCCCTCCCTCTCTCTCTCTCTCTCTCTCTCTCACACACACACACACACAAACTGTGTAATTGTTTGCAGATAGAGAAAACGAGAGGGAAAGTTTTTGTAGTTCGCGTTAGGAACGAAGGTTGCTGAGAGTGATGAGTATTTTGCTGATCCCACACGCGACGTATCTGCGCGTGTGAACTGATACTTTGAATGTTTAGATCCTTAAGTAAATTTTAAACTTGTTTATTATATTGATTTTTCAAATATTATTTTTTATTATTTTAATATTTATTATAATTTATTAATTTTAAATACAAATATGATAAATATCTTAATTATTAAGTTTAAAATAATAGTTAACTTTTTTTCAAAAAAGATATATATATAATACATATATAATTTTTTTACAGCACTTAAATCTAAAACCGTATTAATTCATTTAAAAAAAAAAAAAAAACCGTATTAAATTAAGTTGTTGAATGAACAAAAGGTATACATTATACATAAGATTTAGGAGTAAGGAAAACAAGATACGGTTGAGGCGTAGTTATATTCCATTTAGAGTGTTTTTTTTTTCAAATTAAATTGAAAGAATTTTTAAAAATTTAATTTATAAAAATAATATACGTTATTAGAGAATGTAATTCTTATGCATTTTTAATAGAATAACAAAGCATGTGACGTGTGTCAATGTTGAACCATGTTATCTACAGAAACTGCGAGACTCACTAACAAACGATTGTTAGCCATGAGACTTAGCAAAATGTTGGAACATTTGGTGAGCTGTTGTAGTACTCACCAAATGTGAAAAGAAAAACATTAATAAATCTCTAACATTTTTTTTCCTATCAAAGAAAAGAAGAAAAAAAATGATTGAAAATGAATATTTAAATGAAATAGTTAAAGTTGATAACTAAAATAGAAAATTGAATGTATGTACTTTGAAAAAGTTAATAATTAAAATATAGATATGTGCTTTTAAAAAAAAAATATTCTAATATAGAGAATAAATTTTTTGAGTCAGTTGTGTGAGTGAAGAGTAATGCCGTACATAGGATTTATGTTTCCCTTTTATCCTCAAAAGTGACGTGACATTTAAAATTTTCATTAAATTTGTGATAGATTATCATTAAATTTTAATATAATTGTGATTTTAAAAGACACATCACATTTGAGAGATAAAAAAAGAAATGAAAAAAAAAAGAAAAGAAATGAATCCTACTTATATCATTACTCGTAAGTAGGGTTGTAAACCCGGAGCCGGTTCCCGGTTATTGGGCGAAACCGGGAACCGGCTCCGAAGTCCCCGATTACTGAATTTCAATAACCGGAACAAGAACTAGGTACCCCGGTTAACAGGGGCGGAGCCACACTATGGCTTGGGGGGCCCAAGCCAAAGGGCTCCCAAAAAAAAAAAAAAAAAAAAAATCTAAAAAAAAAAAAGAAAAAATATAATTTTTACCCCTCTTCTTTAAAAAATTTGTAGTTTTGGCCCCCCCCAAATTATTTTTTTTTCAATTTGGCCCCCCCAAAGCCTAAAAGTTGGCTCCGCCCCTGCCGATTAACCTGGGATTACCCGGTTATCCGGGGTGAAATCGGAGATTACCCGATTACCTCGGGTGAAACCGGTTATCTAGACCAGGTACTTTAAAAATAAAAAATAAAAAACAACCAAACAGCAACCAGAATTATAATTCCATTCATTTTCCACATTTTTCTCAGTAATCAAACAGCAAAAATTCACAACCAAATCCAATGTGGTAAACCGGGTGGAAGAAGACTGGTTCTTGTAGAGCACAAAGGAGGCTGCAGCGGAAGGAGCGTGGCCCATGCCGACGAAGGGCTGACTACTGCCGAAGCTGGCGTCAGAGTCTCGTTCAAACTAGCGAAAGTGCTCCAGAGAGGTTGACGGTGGTGGTGGGTTGAACGACTCATTTGGGCAGTGGCGCCCACCGCCTGTGGCTCTCATCATTTGTTAGGGGTCTAAGCAAAAAGGGAGCTTTTTTACAGTGATTTGAAAATGATCCGTTGACAAGAAGAAAGATGAAGGAAATAGACATTACATAAGAAGCTTAAGGGAGAAGAAGGAAGAAATGAAAAGTCAGAGTCAGTAAGAGATTCGTGCGTGAGTATATCGAGGTCACAGAAGGGTGAGGCTCGAGGTTAGTGTGTTTTACAGCTCTACAAGAACTCCTTATTTTGAACGATATTAGACCAGTCCTTTGCCTAGCCCAAAGAAAAAGCCCATGTTCAATATATATATATAGTCGGAGTCGGTTATCCAGTTATAACCGAGTGTCTAGGAAATAAATAATCGGCTCTGGCTCTGAGTACCCAGTTACAAATAACCGAGTACTGAACCAATTTCTTGATTTTTCAATTATTAGGAGTCAATTTTTCAACCAATTATAACCGGTACATAATTACACCACCTCTACTCGTAAGTAAATCCTCTTAAACAAAGGTTTTCTTCATGTAATCCTCCAATTGACTCTCCATTATTTACCACTAACTGCAAAAAGAATTATATTATAAAATTGGTCACTGTATTCAAAGCCTAGTCCAAGGCAAACCCCATGGCCAATTATAAGCCCAGCTTGTGGGGGAATCGACTCAAATGGGGTTTTGGACCTTCTTCATGCAGTTGGGCAGCCACATCTGATGGGCCGCTAACTTGTTTCTGTTTTTCTATTTGTTGGTTTTTCTCTAAGATTAATGCTAAATATTATATATTATCTCAATGGGCTGATTCAAGAAAATTAGATAGGAATGGATGAGAACATATATAGTATTTAATAGGAAAAAATATACATAACTTTCTTAAACGGATAAAATTTTTTTAGGTTTGTAGGAAGTTTCATACGACCCACATATAAGATTGACATGTGTCCCTTGACATGTTGTTTTAATAGAATGTGATTCTCACATGTTATTTTAATAACATTAATAGAAAAACAAATGTTTATCACATGTTTAAAGGATACATGTCACTCTTATATGTGAGTTGTACGAAATTTCCTACAAATCGATTTATAGGAAATTTCTGTCATTCTTAAATTATCATTTCATTGTCAATGTCCTCATTAAACTACCAATTGTGTCAATGTCTCCCCTAATGACAAAAATACCCTTCATAAAATTATTTTTTAAAAAAACTATAAAAACTATTAAAAAAAAAAATCTAAAATAACAAAAATTTATTCTAAAATATAAAAAATAAAGGTTTTTTTTTTCTTCGTTTTTTCATTAATTTTTTTAATATTGTTTTTTAAAGAATAATTTTTTAGTTTTTTTTTTTTTTTGAATTTATAAGGACATTTTTGTCTTATTGAAACAAAATTTAGGGTCATTTTTGTATTTTTGTTGGTCTTAGGAAAACACTGACATTTTTTTAGTAGTTTGAGGGAGACATTAACACAATTGGTAGTTTGAGAAGACATTGATAATTGAGTAGTAGTTTGATAGAGATATCTGTATTTTTTTCTATTTAATATTTTTTTTTTCTTTAATATATATTGTCACAAATAGGATTGAGATTTATTGTAATTGATTGTCCAAATTACAATTAATTCAAATAAACAATTGAGAGAGAACACCTATAGAATTCTCTGTCCCAACAAGTTCCAGGTTGCTTGAACAATGATTTTATAGACTTGACAAGCTTGTGGGGGTTCCATTCTTAAATCTTAGACCATCCTTCAAGGTTCCCTCTATGCATTATTGGGAATGATTTCAAACATTTTTTTAAGAGACAATTCAAAAGGTTAAAAATAAAATGGTAGATCTGTCTCTTTAATATGTTTTTTTTATAGAAATTTACCCCAAGTTTTTTTTTTTGGTTGGATGGACACCTTCTCCTCAGAATTGTTGCAAACTTTCACAGTTCTCACTTCTCATTGATAAAAGTGAAGTGTTGGAAGAAAAAATGTGAAACAAATTGCACAGTTAAGCATGTTATAATGAATAGCCCAGCTTGTAGATGTTCCATTTAACTCACATATAATTTAGGGCTTGTTTGAATGTGTGATGTTTTTAAAAAAATATTTTAAATTACGAATATCGAAAGAATCTATTTTTTGAAGTTATGTTTAAATGGTTTAGAAAACCTGAGACAAAATTTTTTTTTTTTTAAAAAAAAAAAAAAAAAAAAAGGATAAAACTTAAGTAGAATTTAAATTCTAAAAAATAATATTTGAAAAATAATTATTAGCCAAACTTGCCCTGCATTTCAAACAAGTGAGATATGTTTGCAATAGCAGTTTCAATGATTTATTTTCTACTTGAAGGCATCTCAAATTTTGAAAATCGTCTCTGTTATATATAGCCATATCTACTTATAATTTAAGGGAAAAATCAAATTTAGTCATTAAGTTTTTATGTGATTTTAATTTAGCACAAAGGTTTTCAACTTCGACAATTAAATCTTTAAGTGTTTCTTTAATTTTAAGTAGGTCACTCCGTCATCTTATTGTCTAATTAATTAATCACATGTCATGTCAAACCAATAAATTAATGCTTCGTAGCTCTCGTTTGACATGTCGTGTGTCAACTGTAAATGACACATGACACGATTACATTAAATTAAAGATATATTCTAAATAAAAAAAATTTAAAACTCTTCATTTATGGTAAATTTGTAATTTTAAATAATTGAGCCACATGACATGTACAGTTAGTATATTACGTATCAAACAAGAGTCATGTGGCATTAATTAATTGGTCTAACATGACATACTGTTAATTAATTGGACAATAGATTGATAGAGGAACCTATTTTAAACAAAGGAAAACCTAATGACCTGATTGTCAAAATTGAAAGTGTAATGACTAAATTAAAATCACATGTAAACCTAGGGACTGAATTTGTTTTTACCGTTTGTTAAACCATTCTCCTTCGCCTTTCTATTGTCAAAACAAAAACTTTGACAACCAACTCAAAATACAAAACGCTTAAAAGTCTTTTAACATTCACGTCATATCATAATACTTTTGTTTTTTTTTTTTAAAAAAAATACTAAACCCTGAAAAATATTAACAAACGGAGCTACTATGTTTACAATTTAGTCTTGCATATAGTTTTTTCAATTAAAGTTTGGCCAGGGGCTGAAATCTTAGACATATATAATTAAGACCACTGAGATGAATTGACATAAACCAGCAAATGCATGATGCAATCACAACTTCCAGCCAAAAGCGCCCACTGGCTAAGATTTTCGTACCTTGTTTCCATTTTTCTGTTGGAAATCAACATTTTCAGTGCCAACTGCCACACTGCCCCTAGTTTTGCGTAAACTGATGGCTCATAATACAAGAACGGCCATTGGAGTATGTTTCCCAAAAAATAATTCATAAAGTAAAGGCTAGTTGTCATTTTTCTATACACAGTGAACAAAGGGTGGTTGGGGGTTGGAGAGTCACAAAGAGAAACACGTGACGCTAATTACAAGAGGAGAAATAGAATCATCCAATCACCGAAAGTGTTTCTTAGAAGAATGAAAGAAGCAAAACTAACTTGGTTTACAAGAGAGAACTTGATTGACCAAGCAATTTAAAAATATAATAAAGCACACAGAATCACATGGTAATGGTAGTGGTAGTGGACTAGCGGTAGTGGGGGGAGTACAACTTGGACTTGTTTAGTAAACTAAGCTATTTTCAAAGCACACAAATAGTGATTTGAATCACCGACAATTTTGCTGTTTGAATTGCTAGGAAATCGGGTAGAAAATGTGAGATAGTTCATATGGAATCCATTCGTCCCAACAGGTGGGTTGGCTGTCCGAAATTTGTTAAGGCATGTGGGTCCATAGAGACTTTCACATTTACTACCTGAAAGATAAAAAAAAATTGCTGAAATCTTTATCCGCAATCAGTTTTAACTTTCAATAAGGAAATGGTTTATCAGTAACTACCATATCTTCAAATCTAACTACCTTCCAATTACAATATTGGTAAATACATCCTGTCTGAACCTATATATACCCCCCCCTTAAGTGATGTTTTGCAATCAGAACATCAGAAATAGATAGAAGGAGATGGAGATCCCTCTGATAGATTTTAATGAACTGAATGGTGAGAAGAGGAGCAAAACAATGGCGCTTCTTCATCAAGCCTGTGAAAAATGGGGCTTCTTTCAAGTAAACAGGATCTCTTCTTTTATATATTATTGTATAGTCTAAATTGAATATCTGATTTACTATTCATACTAATGAAAAAAAAATTCTTCTGCAGGTTGAGAACCATGGGATTGACAAAAAGTTGATGGAGAAAGTGAAGCATTTAATAAATACACACTATGAAGAAAACTTGAAGGAAAGCTTCTATGGGTCTGAGATAGCCAAAAGCTTAGAGAAAGGAAATACCTCTGATATAGACTGGGAAAGCAGCTTTTTCATTTGGCATCAACCAACATCTAACATCAACAAAATTGCAAACCTTTCGAAGGATCTCCGGTGAGTCAATAGTATGTCAAAGTTGCAATATGACTTGAACAATGTGGCATTTTTAATTGCATGCATGTATATATATGTATACGAACTGATATTTATGCATAATTCAGTGAAACAATGAATGAATACATAGCTCAACTGGTTGAGCTAGCAGAGAAGCTTTCTAAGCTCATGTGCGAGAATCTTGGTTTGGAGAAGGGTTACATAATGGAAGCATTCTCGGGGAGCAAAGGTCCTTCTGTGGGGACAAAAGTGGCAAAGTACCCTGAATGTCCTTATCCAGAACTTGTTAGAGGACTTCGAGAGCACACTGATGCTGGTGGAATTATACTCTTACTCCAAGATGACAAAGTCCCAGGTCTTGAATTCTTCAAAGACGGAGAATGGGTAGAGATTCCACCATCCAAGAATAACACCATCTTTGTGAACACAGGAGACCAAGTGGAAGTATTGAGTAATGGAAGGTATAGAAGTGCGTTGCACCGAGTCGTGGCTGACAAGAGTGGGAGCAGACTCTCTATTGCTACCTTCTACAATCCTGCTGGTGATGCCATTATCTCTCCAGCTTCAAAACTCTTATACCCCAATCACTTCCATTTTCAAGATTACCTGAAGCTTTATGCCACCACAAAGTTTTCAGACAAGGGTCCCAGATTCGAGTCCATGAAGAACATGGCTAATGGTCACCATAGTGTCGCTGCCTAGAAGTACCCATTACTTGGAATATATATGCATCACTCAATCATGGGCGTCTGTCGGTTTCTGTTATTGTTATGCTTTCTTCATGTTTTGTTTTTGGTCCAGCTAGCGCAAATGTTATGTTTTTCAATTCTCAAAAGAGGGAAGATATGATGCTTCTATCCCTTTACTCCACCCCATTTCCTTTCCTAGTTAGTTCTGAATGTCAACAAACCATTAATGTTGCACTGGTAAAGCAGCTATATATGCAGTTTTCTATAATAATAATAATAAGCACTCAGTTTGTATATAGTCAGAGAATGACTGAAGCTCACAGCAACAAACAAGAATACAGAGATTTTCATAGAATAGCTACAAGTTAGCCAATTTAGATAATATAGATTTGGTAACAAGAGTACTGGTTTTCTCAACAGCTTCAATCAATAAGAGCTTATGAGACTTCAACAATGGAGAACATTTGGTGACAAGACACAACAAAAAGTTTCCAAATTTTAAAGATTTGGAAAAATTTACAGCCAATTGCTGAGCTTGGTAAACAATATGATCAATGGAATCTTGAGTTAAATGAACATTATGATTTAAGATGATTTGGAACAGGTTAAACAATGATTCTGTCCATACCAACTCATTAGATAGCAAATGTCGATGGCAGGGAAGACAGATAACCCTCCTTTCATCTTTTTCTCCACAGAACAGCTTTTGGCAAAACGCGGATACATGAGCTGGGTGCAAACATTCCCTAATGATCCTCGTGATCACATCGCAGATGGGGTTGTTGATGCCTTCTCTCCGTAAAATCAATGGAAACAAGAGTGCATACACGGCTGCTTTCTGATGAAGCTTGCAATACTCTGTTATTGCAGCCACAAGCACACGAGAAGCTGGTTCTTCGAGAATCAACAACTTGGGAAGGATGACTGAGCATAGAACCTGGCTCGGCCAACTAAGCTCTTCTTCGCTTCCATTCCCAAGATGCGAAATTAAAACTGAAGCAGTCTCATCATCCGCCAGCCAAGGTTCTACGAGACCCAAAACCACAAAAGAATCTCTGCCCTTGCCCAAGCAAAGTTGGCGAAGTTCAGTAGCTAAACCCACGGCTTTTGAAGAAGATTCAAAATTCATAATCCTAGCTTTCAAACAAGTAGTCTTTTCCTGAACTTCAGGTTCAAGAGGTACATTTGCGGGCCGATCAATCTCCATTTCCTCCACAACTTCATTCAACTCTTGTCCTCCATTCTGTCCATCTTGCTTGGGAATATCTAAACTATCATCATCATTGCCAAGAAATGTTGAATCCAATTCGTCAGGCGAAATAGGAAGCCAAGGGAGAAGAATATCATTGGCACCCGCAGCCTCCTTAAGCCAACCCGGTACTGATTCAAACTCTTCAACCACGCCTTCTTCCCCAGAATCCATACCCAAGCAAGAAATCCATTCGTAATTCGACTCAGACAATGCATCGAGCAGATTGCGCGCAGCTCTCCTGACCCAAAAATCAAGGCCCTGATTCCCACTCAAAACGTTCCGAGCCAGCCTCGACAAGTCCCGCGCGCTAAACCTCTGGCGCTCATAAGCCAGAAAAGAGAGAACCCGAGCCTGAACTGTACTCGGTAAAGTCTCTATAAACATGACCCTGTTGATCAAAATTTGTAACAAGTCAAATAAAACCAAAAAAGTTCAATCAAAATGAAGATATAGGGTAATCGGGTTGTATAGATTTTGTCTACCGCTTTGTGCAGGGAGGCGAGGAAGGAGTAGAAGATGACGAGCACGCGATGACAACGGCGTCAGAGGGTTTTGTGAGCAACGAAAGGAAAGCGCTCGTGGTGATTGGGGTTGTAGACGATGAGGCGTTGAACGCTTGGTGTAACCATTGAGATGCTTCGGCCTCAGGTGCCGGGGATTTCAGGAAGATCTCGAAGAGTGCGACCCATGACTCCATTTTCGCTCTCTCTTCCTCTCAGGCGTGAGGCTGAAGGAGCTGGGTCTTAGGGAAGAGAAAACGCGGGAATGTTTTTAACTAAAAGAAATTGTTCAGAGAAGAGGATTCGGCTTTCCTTTCAAACAACATCAAAAGTTTATCAAACCAACAAAAAAATCTCCAAGAGAATGAGAGAGGAAGAGAAACATGACTCATTAATAGCTTGGGTTCGCAATTTAAAAAAGTACCGTTTAAAAATTATGATTTTAAAATTTGTGATTTTAAAAACATAATTATGCATTTTATAAAATTACAGTTTAATCTTTAAAATTATGCGTTTTAAAAAAATACACCTAGCCAATGATTTGAAAACGTAGAAAATTCCGTTTTCAAATCGTAATTTTTTTAAATGATTTTCATTTTCTACTATTTGGTTTAAAACCGTACTTTTTTACTACAAAATTGCAATCCTAAAAATGCACCCTAAGAGACGAAGATGATTGAAAAAGAAAAAAGAAAAAAGAAGCAAACTTTACATAATTTCTTAAATTGTAGCTGTTTTTGTAATTACTCTTACATTTTTTTAAAAAAATTATTCAGTGTATTCATATTTCAATTTACTTTGTAATTTTTTTTTTTTTCAGTTTTACTCTTCCATTATGATTTTTTATTAAATCATTTTTTTTAAAAAAAAAAAAATCAAAGATTCATACATCAATATTTTTACAAATTTCATTAAACCTTAATTAACGTCTAAATTTTTTTAATTTTTTTTTTTTAGAAATGTTAACACTCTTTCGTTAAGATTTAACGAGAAATTAAAAGATTGATATATTAAATTGATTTTTTTTTTAAATTTAAGAGAATAATTGAGATGTGAGTTAAACGAAGGTAAAAAAAAATAAAAATTAACAAAACAAAGTGATTCAGGGAAGGCGTGAAGCGTCAGAGAAAGAAAAAAAAAAGGACAGGTAGAGCTGTGCGAAATTGTATGGCACAACTGCACAAGGCAAGCACGGGCAGAGCTAGAATTTGAAATTTGAGGGGTCAAATGAAAAAATATATATATATATATTTGGGGCCAAAACTTAAAAATAAAAATTAAAAATTAAAAAAAAAAATGAACTTTTTTTGGGGATCACCTTGTGCCTTGGGGAATGATTTCTAGAAAAATCCCCTTGCTAAAACAGTGTCGATGATAAGTATACAGGAGGAATGCTACATATCATCTCCTTGTCTTTTTTTTGTCCTCCCAAAATTGATGTGGCTCTTAAAATCACCATTGGATCAAAATTCAACAATGATCTATCATAAATTCAATGGTGATTTTAAGAGCCACATCAATTTTGGAAGGACAAAAGGAGGACAAGGGGATGATATGTAACATTCCTCAGTATATAGATATAGGTAGGCCATAGGCGGGCGGGCAATATTATCCGTTTCCGCCTATTCATATTTCACTATCTGGCATCTGCTCATATATATGGGTTTTTGTCAAAGAAAAATGATATAAATGGGATTCACAACATAAATCTTACCCATGTAAATGAATTATAATAATTATTGTGTAAAATGTATTCCGGAAGGATCACTTCCATATGGCAGAATGGTATTGGCCGCTGGGTAGAAATCTGCCGGTAAAAAGTAGTAAAAAATATATCTTTGGTAAGAAAAAAGTTGCCCAAGCATTTTATTTTTGTAGGCTGAAAGTCAAAAGCAATCGCTTTTGTCTGCAATAGGAGCGCCCCAGCTACCTTACTTTGCACACCCACAAGATCCTCATCTATCACTCTGACTCTCAATTCCACGCCTTCCTCTGAGCCATGGGAGTGAGCAACAACGTAACAGCAATCCTCAACTTCGTGGCCTTCCTGGCCGCCATCCCCATCATCGCCTCTGGCATCTGGCTGGCCAACAAGCCCGACAACGAGTGCACCCACTACTTCCGGTGGCCCGTCGTCATCCTCGGCGCGCTTATCCTACTCGTTGCCCTGGCGGGCTTCGTCGGCGCCTATTGGAACCGCCCGGGCCTCCTCGCCTTCTACCTCTGTTGCATGGCCATCCTTATCGGCCTCCTCCTCATCCTCCTCGTCTTCGCCTTCATCGTCACGCGCCCCGACGGAGGCTACTCCGTCCCCGGCCGAGGCTACAAGGAGTACCGGCTCGACGGCTTCTCAGCGTGGCTCAGAGACCACGTCACCAACTCCGGGAACTGGGATAAGATTAGGACCTGTTTGGCTGAGTCTGACTTTTGTCCAAAGCTTAACCTCAATTACATCTCCGCTGATCAGTTCTTCGCGGCTCATATCTCTCCTCTTCAGGCAAGTCGTGTTTTTGTTCTCTGTTTCCTTCAATTGTACTTAGACCAGGCTATTTGGGTGCTGGCGTCGCCGGAAAAACCAAAAAAAAAAAAAAAAAAAAAAACAAAAATTCCAATTTAATTGTTGATTTCATAAGGAAACAATGATACCCTTTTTCTTCAATTTTGTTTCCGCGTTGAGAATTCTAAAGGGTAGCCATCAAAGAATCTCGAAGAAGTAGGATTTTGGTGTGTGTTCATCCAAACTGGGTCTTAGTTTTTCACTATACTAAAAATGCCGCGTTGTCGTTGACTGCCGCAACGACTTTCTGAGTCCCATGACATCCGTGTCTGTTCCTTATGGAGGTCTTACACTAACAAGTCTCTCGGCATGTCGGACCTTCGCTTTTGGCCTATCCGAGATGGTCGTTCGTATTCGCTCGTCAAATTTGAGTCGTGTTAAAACATAAATATAAAACATCTCGTGGTGCTGTGTGGGGTTTTCCCTGCGCTGTAATGGAAGGAAATTGTTCCCATTAGTTTTTGTGCCAATAGACAGAGGTACCTTCTAAAGCAATTATCATGAGAAATCATGGAATATAGACCTGGTTAAAGTAATAATCAACCTAGAATAATTGAGGTCACGATTTTGTCTTTGTTGCAGAAGATAAAAAGTAGAGTTGTTATGGTTGCCAGCTTTCGCATATAAAAGTGACATAGTTTGGTGGGGTGTCATCTTTTTATGCCCTTTTGTTGCTCCTTTATTGTTATCATTATTGCAATTATATTCTGCTTGAAGTGAAGTTCTGGTTCTGTTATCTTACAGTCAGGATGCTGTAAACCTCCAACAGCTTGTGGGTACGGTTATGTGAACCCAACATTGTGGGTAAACCCGGCAAACCCGGCGGTTGACCCGGACTGCCTCTTATGGAACAATGATCAAACCCTACTGTGCTACAATTGCAACTCTTGCAAGGCTGGTCTATTGGGGAACCTGAGAAAGGAATGGAGAAAAACCAATGTGATTCTCATTGTTGCAGTGGTGGTGCTCATATGGGTCTACCTCATTGCCTGCAGTGCCTTCAAGAATGCACAAACAGAGGACCTCTTCCGCCGCTACAAACAGGGCTGGGTTTGATCTTGTTACTGTCTCGTGACTTGTCACATTGGTGGTAATGGTTTGATTCGGATCTCCGGCAATTTGATGTCCGAATTACTAAGAGTTCTTTCACATTTACTGTCCGAATTGTTAGCATCTGGACAGCAAAATTACTGAAGATCTCTATCCGTATTGGTTTGCGTTCTTTTTTATCCTTTGATGGGAGTGTCTTTGTCACTAGTGTATATACATTTCTCTGTTGTTTTCTATCTAGAATGAACACAGACGGTACTTCTGAAAGCAATTGCTGCAAAAAAGGAGTTTTCGGATGCTGACTAGTGGGTAGTATTTAATTTTGTGTGAAGATGAGAATAGAGAATCCCAATAATGAGGTTTCCATCCATGAGTATAAGATTCTTCTATTTCAGTGGTAGTTGTTGCTTCCCAGACAAATCCATTTTCCTTAAATGCTTGACTTTTTCTTGCAGGCATCCTCACATGCACACCTGCACTCACACCCGTAAAAGCTTTGTTTTTATATGCGTGCTTTGGTAAAAGCCACCGACATCGCCGGCTGGGAGGAAAGAAGGAAGCACTTTCCAATGTTTCAACATCTCCCATAATCATATCTTAATACATGATTATAATACAAGAAATGATAAGCTCGGTAGTGTAAACAAGTTTTGAGTAGGTTTTTTTGGGAAACATCCACGTTTTGTTTAATATTTCAAGTTCTTGAATGACTACTGATTGTAATACAAGAAACAAGAAATCAAGCCTTTTTAACAGCTCACATGCAAATTGATGTCGGTTAATAAATCCAATCCATCTGGTCTATTAAACTGATTATTAAACTGATATCTGTCCTTAGAATATTTAATTCTCACATGCATTTTTAATAACCGGCATGCATGCTCTAAAGACATATGTCGGTTTAATAGATCCAACCTAGTTTAGAAGACACCTCTAAGCTTATTTAGACTGCAGAATTTTCAGCTCTAATACAAAAAGTGGAATCATCACCATTAAATTACATGCACATTGGGAGAAAAATGCACAATACACAATATGCTCAGTACAAAACTTACAGTATGAATCATTGCTCCCAGAATTAGGCTATTAATTAGAAGTATAGAACCACAAATCTGTTCACCTCTCTTAAGCCGTAGATAATTTTCTAGAGTATACAATGTACATAGGATCTGAGCGTCCAGGGTTGGGAGAGATATCTGCAGCCTGCAGGATGCAATGTATCAGCAAGTCTCCAGCAGTGGCTTATACTCAATCTAGGGGAATATTAAAGGGTACATAAGCGTGTGTACGAGCAGAATATATATATATATATATATACACACACACGGACACGCAAGTGTTATAACATACTACGTCCATGACAGCACAAGAGAATTCATTGATATCAGCTGAACTAAACGATATTAATTATCTTACAAATCCCCCCAAAAAGGGTTCGATTGGCAGTTCCAGCACCTTGGGGAGGTACTGAATAAATGAATACTGAATTGGGGGCTAAGATCTTTAAGTTTCTATCAATAATTGTTAAATATAATTATAAAAAACCTATGGTGTGTGTATTACACGGATAAATTGTTTGAAGACGAATATGGCTTTGGTTGCTCAGTGAAATGGCGGGCGTCCAGACCAGTTCTACGGGTAAGGAAATTTTTTTGAATATGGATGAAGAAGTCAGGAAAGAGTATTGTCTGATCAACAGGAAAGCAACGTGATGCAATTATCCAAGAATTATGGCAATTCTCCACTAACTACTTGCTTTAGAGAAAAAGAGAACTCTGAGGTCACTTACCTGAGGAGGTTCAAATCCTCCAGCATAATGGAAATACGAGCCGACAATCAAAGCATGATCAGCATCACCAGTTGATGTCCATATAGAAATGGCTTTTGTCCAAAAGCAACGGTTGGAAAAGCTGGTTTATTTAAAAAATATCACGAACTTAGAATTGCTGAAAAGATTGTAAAAAGATAGGAAAAGAAAGATGGTCTAAAGGTTTGTTTGTTTTGGTAAATGAAGCGAGATTTTTGTTCATGCTGATAGATCGGGCCATACATTAGCAAGGTTGTAAAATTATTCAACTCTATATTGTTTAAAATTTCTATGAACATGGAAACAATTATTTGCGACTGATTACAGTAATTTTAATTACTATCGCTTTTAACCCAAAACTGACAAAATTATCACCTCATTATAGCCAGTCCACCCGGCTTAAGAATCCGGCGCATCTCCTTGAAAACATCTAAAGGCTTCGTTAGATAATCAACACTGACCTGCAGAATTCAAAGAATTTAGGCACCTGAGAATGTCAGAAAATAGGGCTCGTTTGCTAATGCCATTTAGAATGTGCTTTTTGCTTTTTGGTTGTGACATAACATAAAGGTGAAAGTAGTTTCGATTTTTTTGTAAATTTTTTATGTGTTGAGTTGTTTGGCAATGCTTTTGTTTTTGTGCTAAAAAGCATTAGCAAATGAGCTAAATCTTTAACAGCATACGTACTTAGGAGTTATTTGGACATATTTCTCACTTCAAAAATTTAAAGACAAAACTTAGCACAGATTGGACAGGGACGGGGAGCAAATTTCTAAGTTGAGAAATCATAGCACAAGCATCACAAGTTCTATGCTTGAAAATAATAAAGGCCTTAAGTTGTCATTAAGATGAGGAAATTAACAAATTTGCTTCTAACCTCAGCTGCAGGAGACTGCGTTGAGATTATACAAAAAGAAACGTGCATAATAAATTCCTTAGTAAATCAAATGAGTTCATATCTAAAAAGTCATCATTTCGGGTCAATTACTGTGCTTTCAATCGGCTGATAAGGAATTCCAGATTATAAGTTTTCTAAACTTTGCACATAAAGATATTACTCTATTTTTTTAATATTACATGGAAACCACAAAATCATTACACAATTATATCATTGAAGTCTACAGTTCTTGTAGAAGTGAAGTCTGCATTCCTAATTCTAAATATCCCCAATAATTTTCAGATACAGGGAGGCCAAACACCTATAGGATCACAACTAATGAAGCCTAAGCTTTAACAAGAAGTTTGACATAATAAAAAAAAAAAAAAAAAACTTGGTTAACTGCAGAAATACTACAATCCTAAAGGAAAATTTAAAAAATGAGATGGTAAAGATGCAGACTTGCACTTGTTACAGCAGAGAATAAATAATGTGATAGATAGGAAAATGTTGTACATACCACATTAGTAATAATGTCGAAGGAATTGTCTTCAAAAGGGAGTTTAGGGTTCAGATTTAAGTCTTGAACAACATACTCAGTCAGAACCTGCAGAGTGAATAATTTAAATTATTCATGGGTCTATCTCTTCAGTGCAATGCAAGTTCATAATTAAAATTTCCACAGAAGCAAATATGAAAGGCACACAAATCAAAATTTAATATGTAAGACCTCTCACTTTTAGTCCATAAATACATGTGCATGCTTTATTTTGTATCTTACCCATGAATGCATGCTATCAATGTTTCTACGGACCATGATCATACGGGCATCTGAATTTCATACAGGGAATTACTATATAGGAGTTAGATTCAATTTCGATACTAAATCTCACCTACTAATTAAATTCAGCAATAGGACCTCTAAATTTTGGGTAGATATGTCTATCCAACTGCAGCCATCAAAGTCAGTCTATAGGGGCACAGAGTTAAAATTTTGGAAAGTTTAATTATAAGCCAGTCATTAAAAAATGTCTACACCAATGGTTACCAAAGGGATATAACAAACAAAAGTGTGATCTCACCGGATTCCGCTTCAGCTCTTCTTCATTCAAACCTGATCCAACTACTCGATCTTGCCTGTATCCTGGTGGAAAATGGCTGACCTAAATATAAGGTTGATAACAAGTTACGGTAACATACATATGCAACAGAGAGAGGCATACTAAAAATTAAGAAATTTCTTACCCAACTGCTACACATATCCAAGATGCTTACTCCTGGAGTGTTGCTAGGAGGAAAAACCTTTGAGTAATACTTGGTCAGTGCAGCAATGGCAGGATCATCAATGTGTGTCACAAAGCGTGGGCTTTCATAGAACAATGTATCTGGTGACCTACAAAAATCAATTATTATGTTTTAGGTATACACAATTTAAACATAGTTCTTAACCCAAGCAATACAAATACAGTATTGGAATTTCAATTTGGTTGCAGCTCCTTTAGAAACCAAAAACCAACTCTAACAGTCCTACTAGATTCCAATTCCTTATTATATAACTTCTACAACAAAAATAAATTGCAGCATACCATTCGCGTTACCAGGCCTACATCAGGAATTGAAAATTCTCCCAATTTAGCTCCCCTAGGTCTAGTGATTATGACATATGAGTTTTTATAGATGGTCAAGTAAATGAAGCCACTTCAGGATTTAAACAAACAACAACCAAAAGCATAAAGCAAATAAAAAACCACAAGAAATAAAAAGGAATGAAAAACAGACATAGATGTAGACAAATAAATTTAGGTTAGAGTCTTTACTCATCAAAACGCTGGAAATCCTCCTCCTTGAAGGGGAATTGCTCTGGCCATTCGACATTCTTCAATATCTTCGAGAGGGAAGTAAAACAATAGTGCGAAATGTCAATAGGAATGAAAAGTAACCAAACTTCAAGCAACAAGTGAAGCAATTCAGAATTTAGAGCACTATGGTTTGGCAAACACTGAATTGGCACTGCATAAATTTTATTTGCAAAATAGGATCCAAATAGTCGAGAGTCGAGATAACCTTTATACAATTGGGTTGACTGAAACAAATATCGATATATCTTCTGCTGAATAGAATTAAGAACTAGTTTACTTCACAATTTTTTATTTCATGTGTAGAATCCTAGTATGCATTAGCTTTTATCCCATTTATTCAGCAGAATCACTCACCATAATTCTAAAAGGGGGGGAAAAAAACCAGTACAATAACAGAACAAATAAACAATGAGCCCAAATCCACTGGATTAATGGTTTTCTCTACATGGGAATCTGTCAATTCTCAAAATAATCCAAATAATACCACTCAGAAGCTAAACAAACACAATTAATCAAATTCCCAGAACGCCAACAAAAAATGTGGATCACTCTTTGAAAATTCAAGTTTATCCTAACGTTTCACCAATATAGCAGCAACCAATCTTCAAAATTCAACATGCAAGGATACCCAGAAACTAAACCAACATTTTTTTTTAGAGAAAAACTCATGAATGTAGCTTCAAGCCTTCAAGTAATTAAGGACTGGAAGATTACCTCTTCAACAGCACCTTTTTGCCTAGCAGATGCAATGAAAGAATTCCCTCCAACTGCACCACCCATGCTCATTAACTGCGCCCAAAATGAAACACCCAGACCCAATATCAGGCGGCGAGGCGCTGTCCCTCCGATTTTCCACTTCTTCACTGCTCTTGATAGACTAGGAATGGGACCGACAGCACAAGTCACTGAATACGAGGATGAGCAAGGATATACACCAGCTAGGAGTGGCAGCTTCTGTTGGATTGTCCCTCCGAGACGATTGGCCATCTTTGACCTTCACCGTGGCATGTTAATATGTTTGCGTACGTGCTTGTACATGAACAAAGTTGTATCACCGGCTACCGTGCGATGAGCGCAAAGTTCGGTCATCGCTTGGAATCTTATCACATGTGATTGGTGATATACATGCAGTTTACGTGGCTATGTTCAGTCTCAATCGTCGTATATGGATTATGGGCTTTATAAATACAATTATACAAAATTGCTGAATTAGCATCCTACAATTGGGTCCGAATTGCAAAGTTCGATCGGCCCATAAAGGGGGGTTAGGCTGCTGGCAATCTGGATTGGTGGGTTAGGTTCTAGTTGACCCGCTTGACCCAACAATCTGTTATTGGTCAATCTGGAAACGACTTATATAGTTAAACGGGTCACAATCTTTAACCCGAACACAACACGTGAGTGACCCGACCCTACTCGCTTGACCCGTTTAGACCCAAAAGCGACATGTTTTACCCGTCATGACACGTTTGACCCGTTTCGACCTAAATATGTCATGTTTGACCGTTTCAACTTGTATTATATATATATATATATATATATATATATATATTTATGAGCTCCATTGCCTCTCTCTCCATGAGGGATACGGATCCTTTCCATTTTATTACTATCTATTTCATTGTTATAATTTAAAGTTGATGACTTAGCAGTATACATGATGCTATATTGTTTAATTTTTTTAAAATGATTTGCAAACATTGATATCATGTAAACCGTTAAAACTTAATTAGAAATATCAACTTTAAATTCTGACCATAAAATATATATTATCCATTTCATTTGAAATATAAATAACCGTCTAAGAGTTGCCTGAATTACAATGCAATTGGAACACTCCAGTTATAGAGAATTTCGATCCAAACTTGCTTGTGTTAGGATATAGTAGCTTTTAGTTTTTATGCTTTTTTGGTAAGAGATATGTTAGCTGCACAACAATCACACAACAATACTGATGTGTCCAACATTTTCATTTTTTTTTTTTTTTAAAAAAAAAAAATGTAGCATTGTTGTGTAAGAGTTGTGCAAATAACATATCTATTTTGGTAAATCAGTAAGAGATATATTAGTTGCACAACTTTTACACAACAATGCTGACGTATAAGTGAGTTTAATTTTTAATTTTTTTAAAAAAATAATAATAACAAAATGCTAGATAATATTCGGAGAGGGAAAAACTCAATTACACGTCAGTATTGTTGTGCAATTGTTGTATAAAAGTTATGCAGCTAACATATCTCAATCACTAAACTGATAAATCCCTCGCACTATGATTAAAAAAAAAAATCTATTTTTAGCAAAATATTATTTGGAACTTTGGATGCATCATTCCTCTTTTCTTTTCTTTTTTCAAAAATAACTATTACCTAAACATAATTTTTTAATTTTGATTTTATTCTTCAAACCAATCAAAATAATTCTTCTATTTTTCTTTTCTCGGTATCCGTCATTTTGAGAAAAGTTAAAAAGAATACAAAACAATTCAAAAAAATCGCAAGCCCAAACATTTCAGCTTCTCAGCATTTTCTCTTAGCATGGCTAGTAATTCGGGTAAAAAATATAAGAGAGTTTTTATAGAGTTTATCTGTCACAGAAGATGGGTGAGTTATCCAAAACTTGTTCGAACATATAGATTCTATAAGAGTTCTTTCATATTTTCTGCCCGAATAACAAAATTGTTGAATTCTCCGTCCGGCTTTTGAAGCTTTACCAACGCTCGGTTCACAAGTAATATTTATTTTAACACTTATGATACATGTACATAAAATAGATTAACGAACTAATCAGACAGTGTGAACATATTATGGTTGTCTAATTGGGTTAATTTCTAAGAGTTTGATTCCGAAACTTTCTTGGCATAAAAAAAATAAAAAATGGAAAAATGTTTAGAAAAACAATTTAAATATGACTCATCTGACCACATTTAGATTCTTACGTTTGGGATGTGCTCAAGGTCGGATCTGTATTTTCCAAGGTTTTACTTCGTATACGCAACGAAAGGCATTCACCGTGGGACACGGCACTGTGATATGACCAATTCAAATTTGTCTAATCTATATTTCGTGGTCAATCTTGCTCTTAAACCACTGCCAATTCAAGCTGCTAACCATATATTTCTTGACTATATTTTATATAGATTGTTACTGTAACACCCCAGTCCCATATTGGGAAGAGATAAATAGTTCACAGAATGAGTAGTTTATAAAGATATTCATGGGTGCTAAGTCTCACATTGCCTAGTTACTAGGTGAAACTGGGCTTTATAATGGATTCTAAGGAAGTTTCAAATTGACTATTCCTTTTGGAGTGATAGCGCAGATGTGGCTACCCACCCCAATGACACAATATTGTCCGCTTTTGGCTCCCCATACCAGACTTCCCAGGAGGTCACCCATCCTGGAATTGCTCTCGCAGAAGCACGCTTAACTGCGGAGTTCTGATAGGTTCATGACCATCACGGCTTTAAAACGCGTTGTGTCATAAATGATGCATTTATACATATAAACACATCCTCATTCCCAGGCGATGTGGGACGTCACAGTTACGTTATAATTTAGCCGTTAATGACGAACTTGGTAAGTGTCAAGTCAATATATAAGGGTGGTAAGTATCACGCAGACAGTCACATGCATGCCAAAAGAATATTATATATATATATATATATATATCCCTATCAATATTAAAAATGACAGAATTTTTCTCCAAATTGTCCCATTAAAAATACCAATTTGGTGTTCATCTGGTTAGTGCTATGAGGTCTGAGCTGTAGAGAGAAGAGTCGAGAATGACAGAGGTCTAGTCATGAATCCGAGTTAGGCTAGTTTACCTTAGTGGGAGGTGCACCACTCATCTGACAAGGCCCAATATATGGAAGTTCCTAAGATCAATGATTGAATCTTTATAACCTGTTCGAGATTGCATCGAGAAATATAACTTTTTAAGAAAAGAAAAAATCTCAATTTTAGGCATATCTCAAAACACAGTTATGAAATTTTTTAGAGAATATATATATATATATATTAAAGTTTTTTTTTACTAAACTGACCAATTTGTGCTTGACATAACTTTTTATGTACTAAAAGCATTTCTTAAGCTTCTTAAAGTAATCTCGAACAAGCTTTTAGTGATTCTGACAGGAATATCATTGACGATGCCACAAAGCTCATCCTTACGCTGATGTTTTTGTTGGCAAAGCTCATATTGCATTGTCAGCTGCTCAACTTGCAGCCTCTGGTGGGTGCAACTCCCTCATCTTAGAAGGTTCAATGATCCTTATCAATAGTCTCAACTTGTTCATAGATTGGAATTTTGCTAGCATTGCTTTGGATATTCACTTAAATATGCCTTCTTTTCAAAGTTTGCAGGCTTTGAAAACTTCTCATGCTATTAATTTTAAAGCATATTGTTAATTGTTTAACTAAGCGGGTTGCTTTCTATCTTATGTTTGCAAGCATTTTTAATTGGTCTTCAATTCTTTTTTCCATTGAAATCAAAGGTGGAAAAGTCGGAAAGACTCTCCCTTGCAGCCCTTTTCCCCTCATTGAATAGAAAAAATTAAAGAAATATATATATATATTTTCTCTTGAATTTTGAAAGGTACGAATTTATGAGCTTATAATATATTGGAATATTACTTATAAGTTTGATTTAAGTTGGAATATATATATATTTTCTAACCAACATGATGCAACTAGGATTGAGATTTGGTGAATGAAGTTATTTATTGTACCCGCTTAAGCAAGTGAATTTATAAGTGGAGCCCAAACAACCTCTCAGATGACTCGTTGCACCGGATCTCAATCCATGCAACTAAACTAACTTAGTCGTCATAGATGGGTAGGTAAGGAATGGGCAGCCATGAAAGAATAGGCTGGAGAAGGAAGTTTCATATCTAGTGACAAAGAAAGTGTATGGTACAATATTTAAGAGAATAATGAATAGCTTGCAGCAACTACATATAAAATTCCCCCTAAAAAAAAACTACATATAAAATTCGAAGCCGGTGAATGTGAATCCAATGCCATGACTGGCTGGCAGAGGCATATGTTCTGGGTTAGGTTGCATGAGGTGAGGTGGAACTTCTGTTTCCCATGTCCTTCATGGATCATATAAAAGTAATGGTAAACCTGCCACAGAAAGAGACCCAAAAGAGCACTAGCCTAGCCTAGCCTATCTTTAAAAAGTAGCCTAAAATATCTTTATCACTGTTTTACCAAAGTGCAAAGTGCTAACAACTCTTTCTAAAATAATAATAATCAAAATAATCAAAAAAAATAAATAAATAAAAAATGCAAACACACCTTTAAGAGGCGTGTGGAATGCTGTAAGAACATAAAGCTTATAAGACATGAAAGAACACATAATCTAGCAACGATATAAAAATGAGAAAAAGAGACACATAAAATTAAGGTGGTTCAGCTTATGGTATACGTTCATACGTTAATTTTTTTTTTTTTTGCTACATCTGATTAGGCAGCAAACTCGGCACAAGACCTTCTCCATTTCACGTAAAATACGAATCATCTATTTTATGGTCATGATTCAAAGAGAAAAGATAAGGAATAAAAAACCCATCATCCATCATATTCTTGAAAAACTTTGTTTTCACTCTTCCTTGATTAGATGGATCTTGCCAATGCATCTCCATACCTTCGTTTTTAGTCTTTTTGAATGGCAACCCTTGCAATAAATTCAAATCTTGCTGGGGTCTCTGTCAGGGTGATCCACTCTCCCCCTTTCTCTTTATCAATGGGGTTAAAATTTTGTCTAGACATTTCTTAAAGGAAGAACAACATTCTCAATCTGCCTTGATTCTTTTGCAGTGATCCTTGCTCTCAAGCACAACTACCTTGCTTCAGATCAGAAGATCACCATGGTGTTCAAACATCCTTGGCTCGCTTGCCTCCTTCCAAAACTGGTTAGCTTCCAAGGTTCACAAGAGCACTTACTTCCGCGCTTATAATTTAGCAAAATGAGCCACTTTAACCAAATTTTATAATAGCATATCTCTTATATTTTATTATTATTATTATTTTTTGTTTATTGGACCTTTCTCTTTATAGTGGGAGTGATCTTCTTTGTAACGTCTTTTCCTTTTTCTCATTTAAAAAAACAAAAGCTCAAGGTGGTAAACTTGCTTTAGAGAAAGTTCAATTATTCCTTCTAAAAAATAGTACGATTAACTCTGTTTGTTAATGCTTTTTAAATAATTCTTTTTTTTTTAATTTTTATTTTGCTTTGTTTAAAAAAGTGTTATGATGTGCCGTAATTATGAAGTAAGTTTTGAAAAGGGAAAACAAAAAGAATAAAAAAAAAATGTTATTGACAGAACAAAATTGAATATAAAATTGAATAAACTAATTCAATTTTCATTAGACAAATAATTGCACCACAATGAGAAAAGGAAAGTCATGCAATGATGATACAAATTATTATAGAGAAATCGCTTGGGACACTCTTGTTGGGTTGCATCTGGCATCGAAACTGACTTCACTTTTGTACCATACCAATAATTTTACATGCAAAGGAAAATGACAAAGGAGATGGATCCCCTTATAATATTTATTTTAATATAAAAAAAAAAAAATGAAGATTTGTGCAATAAGATTGTCCTTTAATTTATAATAAGGTAGGCTCACCTTTTTGAAATCTGACTATTTGAATAGGTATTCTGACTCTGTGATGGGTCAATGCTTCAAAATTTATATAATTTCAAAATCTGTGGGTTTAAATTGTTGAATTAGAACAATGTTTAGCATGCACTTAATTCAATTGTTCCCACATGTTTTAATTCAACAATTTAAATCCATAGATTTTAAGTTTTGTTGGTTAATGGTTTTTGGAGTGTCTGTTTGAAAAAGTGTTTTGATATGACGTGTAGATAATGTTAGAAATAATCAACATATTATTTAATCTAACATGCGCAGCGGAAAACAAATAAACAGGATTCAGGCTTACCTCTAGCCATGTTTGCTCAAGCGTCTCCACGATCCATCTGAAGAACAAGAAAGATTATTTGAGGGATCTTCTAACCTATGCCTATTGCTTGATGGCTGTACTGATGGTGTACACAGGCGCTCTATTTATAGGCTAGGTTAGGGACCCTCAAAAATGGTAAACACCGTATTTGTTTCCTTCCATCAAGGAAACAATATCGTTAATTGATTTTAAAATCAATTAACCGATTCCATATTTACGGTAATATAAATTAATAGAAATAACCATAATACCGATTCCATATTTACGGTAATCTAAATTAATGGAAATATCCATAATGCCGTATATGTTTATTGAAAAAATAATAAACATAGTAAATACCGTAAATGTGATATAAAGGCCACAACCAAAAAGGAATAATATATTACATTCTCCCACTTGGACTTTATAACACATGACCATATGGTATTAGGTTCTTTAGTTTTGGCCAATCTTTTATGGAATCCTCCAACTCAGTTAAGAAATGTTTCACACGAATCATGGCGGTAAAACCATTATAAAATTAGGTCGTCCCTTCCATGTATCACGATGTAAAACACTCCTTACATGAGTACCTTATGGATAATCAAGCTTTATGAATGAACTTCCTATAAGTCATTCGGGTCCAACTTTATTTATCCTCATGGATAAAATAACAAATGTGCACAAAAAATCTTTATTACAATAACTTTATGTCTATAGACCAAAAAGAGACAAACCAAGTGAAAATGAATTAATGAGTCTCATATATTCCGCATGACTTTATTCTTTCTTTACCGGTAAACTTTAAGTCATGGGATCCGCAATCATTAATCCAGTACTTATATGCTCAATAGACCCTTTATGTCTCTTAATGTTATCTCTCGTACTGAGATACTTAATGTCGATTTATTTCTGCTTCTACTCTTTATTCTTATAAAAGAAGATTATAGTAGAATTACCGCAGAGTATCTTTATGGTCTAACTGTAAAATCGACAAGATTGAGACTTTCAACAAATGTCTCAACCATCATGCCTGTGTACCAAATTCATAGCACGCTAGACTTTTAGCTTTCTTGGTAGACGTAGCAACTATAGTCTGCAAACTGCATCTCTAGGATATATCCTTCAATAAAAAGATATATACCTTAGAGTAGACTTTCTACTATCTACACAATCAGCAAACTCAAATCTGAACAACTAACCACCTTCAAATGGAAAGTGTATCCTTAGGTTAAGTTGTTCTTCTTGGTTCCTTGCATATACTGCAAGGCTTTATTTGCAGCACTTTATTGACTCAATATACTTATTGTCAGTCATATGGTTATGTATAATGCAGACGCTTAAAACTTTTCATCTGCCCTTATTCCAATACCTTTTGGGACATTAATCTGTATTTAATTAGTCCCTCTTAATTGCTACTGAAGGTACATAATCCTTCATTCTAAATCTTCCCAAAACTTTTTCAATGTAGGCCTTCCGAGACAATGTTAATATTCTTTATGTCTCTGTGAATCTCTATGCCAAAAGACATAAGAGGTTTCACCCAAATCCTTCATTTCAAAGTTTTGTGAAATGAACCTTATGTAGCAAACCTAAATCACCACTTGCAAAAACAATATCTACATATAGGATTAGAAAGATTACTGTACTCCCACTGACCTTAAGGTATACATACTAATTAACAAGGTTTTCAGTAAACAATAAAACAAATACCTTGTAAAAAGTATATCACCGGTGAGAGATCTATCACAGCCCATAAATAGAATTCTTTAATTTGCAAGTATTCTGACTGTTATTTTATAAAACGTTTAGGTTGTGTCATGTAAACCTCATCTTTAAGATCCTCATTCATAAATGTTGTTTTCGCATCAATTTGATGCAGCTCTAGATCAAAATGAGCTACTAATGCTATGATTATCTTGATGAACCATTCTTAGACACTGGAGAGAATGTTTCACGATAATCAATGCCTTCCTTATGAGTAAAACCATTGGCTACGAGTCTAGCTCGACCCTTCAGCCATGGACTTAACTCTCACTTCATGGCACTGAATCTCAATGTGGAGTTTTCTCCACTCATAGCATGTGAAAACAAATTTGGATCATCTTTATGTCCAATGTTAATATCAGACTCTGGGAGATATACAACATGATCACTAAGAATTGTTGATCTCCTTATTCTATAGGATTTTCTTAATTCTACTTCCTCTGCATTTTTGCAATGGGAGAATAGACTTTTGAACCTGTTCTGTATGAGTTGGTTGTTCTAGAAATGATTGTGGCTCAGGATAATCAATCTGATTTTCCCTGAATACAATCAATCATCCTCTATGAGAAGGAGATTTGGCCAACTCTAGTGCTTCCTCAAATTCCAATTTGTGTGAATGAGCACTCCCACTAGGTTCTACATCCTTTAGAAATTTTACAATCAACAACTCTATGATCATATGAAGGATAATTAAACATTATAACCCCTTAAAGTTTACTAGATAGCTTATAAAGATCCGCTGGTTGTCCTTGAATCTAATTTTCTAAGGTGAGGATTATAAATCCTCTCTTTAGCAAGGCAACCCCATATGTGTAAATAATGTAAACAAGCTTCCATCTATTTCATATTTTAAAAGGTGTCATAAAGACAACCTTAGATGAAATCCTGTTTAACATATACACAACGGTCTTCAAAGCTTTACTCTATAAGGGTAATAGCAGATTAGTATTACTAATCATTTCCCCTTGGTGTGTACCTACCTTAATACTCTATGCCTATATTAGATCTAATGATCTTCACATTGTTTCTCTTCTTCTTCCTTATAGATATTGAAAGCATTCAATACCCCAGCTTTAATATTTAGAAGATAGAGATACATAAACTTTATATGGTCATCACTAAAAGAGATCAAAATATCTCTGACCATTTAGGCAATGAGTATGAAAAAGTCAACACATTTTAATGTACATGATCTCAAGAATCTCAAAATGCTCTCTTTGGCACCTCTAGTGGTCTTGTTGGTATGCTTTCCCTTATGCAGCCCACACAAGAACTAAAGTCAATAAATTACCGACTTTTATTTACTGTATGGAGATATATTTCAATCTCCAAAGCCATAACCAGAGCATTTTAAATTCTCAAAGACTCTACTTTACGTCAACATCACAAAGACTCTACTTTACGTCAACATCACTATGCAGAAATAAACAAATAATTTTGTTTAAAAATTGGGACGTAGGTCAATTTTAAATAGACTTTAAATAAACCCCAACCAATATTCCACCAAAGATAAGAAAAACTTCAAGTTTAAAATAAAATTGAAATTTTTAACAAGCCAAACTAAAAAATAAATTTCTAAAAATTATGGAATATAAATCATTTTTGAGGTCAAAAATTATGACTGAATTTTAAAATTAACCTATAGATCCCAACAACCTCAAGTTATAAACACGTGTTATTTAAAAAGGACTCTGCATTTGTATTGACAACGTGGATTGTTAAACCATAATCAATCCACAACATATTTGAATGAGTCACTAAAAGAGATTCACGACATACTAAATGTATGAGATTATCTTTATTTTAAGTCATTTCTTATACTTCATGCAATCTTTCTTTATATGCCCTTAATTTTCCTTATTTCATGAGAAATAGGTATCTTGATTGCCATAATACTTTATTGGCACCTTATTCTCATGCTTTAAGTGTTGGACATGATTGCATTTATTGGTCTTTCCTTTAATATGAGTAATCATGTGAACACTTTATAAATTCTCTCATATCCTTGAACACACATGGTTAGAAGTTTATTTACTAACCATTTTTCCTTACGTGTGTTACAAGACAAAAATTCTACACTTAGAATAGAGAATTCAAAATAAAATGACCAATAATGACTTAAAAAATCTCAATCTTTAGGGACTTAAGCTAAACTATAATATCCTTCATTCCCATAATGGGATTATAAACACTTTAGAAACTGTAAAAGGTTTGTCTTTAAAGCATTTTCTATTAGGGTGCTGGCCAAGTTTTGTTTGAACTTACTAAATGTTCATAAACAACCTTTATAAAACTTTGGCTCTAAAACATTCAGGAATAAATCCCTGATGACTTTAGTGACATGAGATTTCATGAACATCTAACTTAAGTGATTAAATCACTCCCACCGTTCATGCTTAATAATCTCACGTGGCGTACTTAATTCCGCGGGAGTAGGTGGTTTGTCCACACGGAGCACCAAATTTTGAACACCCCAAATAAAAAAGCATATTAATATTTTTTTCAGTCAGAAAAAATATTACCTTAAAGTATTGGAATATAAAACTACCAAGGTAGAGTAATATGAATAGCTGCAATAACAAAAATAAAAATGCTTTAATGCTATGAAGTAACTTTATTTTAAATTGGCCAATGCCAATTTAAATAATAAATAGTAAATTTCAACCTACCTGTGGGCAAAGGTTGCATCATGCATGAAATTTACTCTTTATTAATAAGACTAAAGCAAATTTAAATATTAATAAATAAAATTCTTCGTACCTTTGGGCAACCGAAAGAAATTTTACTTTTAATACTAAATTTGTTATCTTATTCTAATTAAGTCATAAAAATAAAAACTTCCCTTTGGGGATAAGTAATTAAATTTATGAATTAACTACAAGACGATATCAACTTTATTTTAAATTAGCCAATGCCAATTTAAATAGTAAATTTCAACCTACCTTTGGGCAAAGGTTGCATCACGCATGAAATTTACTCTTTATTAATAAGACTAAAGCAAATTTAAATATTAAAAAATAAAATTCTTCGTACCTTTGGGCAACCGAAAGAAATTTTACTTTTAATACTAAATTTGTTATCTTATTCTAATTAAGTCACAAAAATAAAAAACTTCCCTTTGGGGATAGGTAATTAAATTTATGAGTTAATTACAATACGATGTTAATTTTTCTATATGAAGTTCATGTGTACGATCCTTATGCAATTATTACAAAATTAGGATGCTTTGGCTCTCCCAAAATCATAATAATCACGCTGTAATTCATGAACATCTAATAAATCTTTATGAGGTTCATGCGTGTGATCCTGATGTAATTATCATACAAAAATGGGATGCTTTGGCTCTCCCATAATTATTATGATAATTACGTGTGTGTAATCTTGATGCAATTGTCATTCAAAATTGGGATGCTGTGGCTCTCCCAAAATTATCATGATAATTGCTACTTCATTAACATCTAACAACTTTATATATGCCCCCTTAATGGCCTTAGGAATATAACAAACCAATACTTAAATGGGATAAACAACATTTTCCAAGGTGCAAGCAGATGAGCTCCCAGGAAAGTGAGGGGGGTCACACCGGACACACTTAAATCCCAAGACTTTCCTTGCCAGAACTTTCCCCGACATTGCATTCTTAGATATTACTGTAAACACACCAGTATATATGGTATTGTTAATTATTCTTAGGTCTAGGCATCAAACAATTTATATTTAAACAATATAAATTTAAAATATATATTCCTCAATTCATGTATTAAATAAACAATAATTTTAATACACAGTACTGTAAATAATAAAGGGAATAAAACTTTAATATGAAGACATAATAAAACACATGGCCTAATGGTTTAGTAAGTGGCCAAGGCTCTTTACACCTGGTGAACCCAGGTTCTAAACACCATAAAGCCTAAATTCCCCTTTTAAAAAGAACTTGATGGGTTACTGAAAAATGGTTGCTGTATTGGGCTGACCCAATTGGGTTAACCCACTTAATTTGGGTTGGGTATCTGTATTGGGCTACTATATTGGGTTGGACTTTTGGGTCACAAGACTCCAAATGGGCTACTGTATTTGGCAATTAGGTCAACCCACTTAATCGGGTCAGGCCTCTGGGTCTATGTATAGTGCTGGCCCAAACTAGGTCAGCCCACTTAAATGGCCCAAAACTGCATGGGTTTTAAAAAACCCTACCCGAAAATATATCAAACCCAAAAACTTTAATGGGTCGAAACCCTACCCAGTCACCAACCAACCCGACCCGTAATGTTCCAGATGGGTTGAAAACCCTAAAAATGGAACCCTAGCCGCCACCCCTTTATGAAAATACCCATATCAAGATTACAACTCAAAATTAGGCAGTATATCACAATATACAGAATAGTGATAAAAAAAAGTTATATCAAATATATGGGTTTTCACAAACAGTACGTGAACAACAAATATTCACAAAATAATCGCTAATGCGTTTCTATCATGTCACAAAAGACGAAATATTGCTCAAACAATATTAACAAACAGAAGTGAACAATACCAAATAGAATATACTTGATTCAATATTGATAACAAATAAAAATACTTGATTCAATATTGATAACACATAGTAAAATTATATGCTAAGCAAAATAGCATAGAGGCTGGCTCTGATACCACATGTTAGAAATAATCAACATATTATTTAATCTAACATGCGCAGCGGAAAACAAATAAACAGGATTCAGGCTTACCTCTAGCCATGTTTGCTCAAGCGTCTCCACGATCCATCTGAAGAACAAGAAAGATTATTTGAGGGATCTTCTAACCTATGCCTATTGCTTGATGGCTGTACTGATGGTGTACACAGGCGCTCTATTTATAGGCTAGGTTAGGGACCCTCAAAAATGGTAAACACCGTATTTGTTTCCTTCCATCAAGGAAACAATATCGTTAATTGATTTTAAAATCAATTAACCGATTCCATATTTACGGTAATATAAATTAATAGAAATAACCATAATACCGATTCCATATTTACGGTAATCTAAATTAATGGAAATATCCATAATGCCGTATATGTTTATTGAAAAAATAATAAACATAGTAAATACCGTAAATGTGATATAAAGGCCACAACCAAAAAGGAATAATATATTACAGATAAAATAAGTTTTAAGTGTTTACGAATATTTTGTATTTTAAGTTGTTTATTAATATTTTATTTTATTTTATTTTTTAAAAAAAAGCTTTAGCAATGTTAGCTTGTAGTTTTTGAGTTCCCTTAATATTTTTTATTTGTTTATTAGGAAAAATAGTAATGTTAGAAATTATATTTTTATCTTATAATAATCTCACAATGCTAATATGTCTGTCTCAATCAACTATTTGAAACTTATTTATTAGAGATAATCAGAACAAAAATTAATAAAAAAATAAGCTAGCTTCACGTTATCTTAATATTCATCTCTTGGTGAAAGATTTGATAATTCTAACATTTTTCAAATAAGTATGGCATAATTGTGACTAACAATTTTCTACACGACTCTTGAATTTAATATAAACAAAACACAAAATTAATAAATTAGAACAAAAAGATATGACCTATTTAATTAAATTAATCAAATTAAAATATTATATAATCTTATATTATGTAAGGATTCCACATTTTATTCGTGATGTCTGAAAACAGAGGCTCACACACAAGCCCAACTATAAATCACCCCCCGCACCCCCCCTGTCTGTTCCCCCTCCCTCCTTCCCTCTTCTCCTCGTTTCCAGGAAGAAGTCTCTCGTCCGCCTCAATCCCAAAGAATCCCCACCCCCACCAAAATGGACAAACCCAGATTCGTAATCCCAGCCTCAGAAGTCGAATCCATGGCCCAAGACTCCAAACTCACCGTCCTCCAGCTCCTCCCCACGCTCGTTCCCTCCGCCCAGCGCCTCGCCCGCCCGCCCATCTCCCGATACCACGTTGGCGCCGTGGGGCTCGGCTCCTCCGGCCGCGTCTTCTTCGGCGTCAACCTCGAGTTCCCCAACCTCCCCCTCCACCATTCCGTCCACGCCGAGCAGTTCCTACTCACCAATCTCTCCCTCAATGCCGAGCCCCGCCTACACTACCTCGCCGTGTCCTCCGCCCCCTGCGGCCACTGCCGCCAGTTTCTCCAGGAGATCCGCGACGCCCCCAACATCAACCTCCTCATAACCTCCGAACCCAACTCCGCCTCCGATCAATTTACGCCGCTGTCAAACTTTCTCTCCCACCCTTTTGGACCCCATGACTTGTTGCCGGAGGACGTGCCTTTGCTCCTAGAGCCACACCATAATAAATTGTCGTTTTTGAGCGAGACCCAGATAAAATTGTGCAATGGGGTTTGTGGGGTTGGCGGTGAATTACGATACGCGGCTCTGGAGGCTGCGAACAGGTCCCGTGCGCCGTACAGTGGGTGCCCGTCCGGCGTGGCTCTTGTGGATTGCGAAGGGAAGGTGTATCCAGGGTCGTATATGGAATCTGCGGCGTTTAACCCGAGCATGGGACCGGTGCAGGCGGCTCTGGTGGCGTATGTTGCAAACGGAGGCGGTGGTGGGTATGAGAGGATTGTTGGGGCGGTGTTGGTGGAGAAGGAGGGAGCTGTGGTGAAGCAGGAGCAGACGGCGAGGCTGCTGTTGCAGGCGATTTCGCCTAAGTGTGAGTTTAAGGTCTTCCATTGTAGATCGGCTTAGAATCAATGGCTGTAAAAAAAGAGTCGAAATCGATGCATGGATGGAGGATATTAAAAGAAGTCTCTGTTAAGCCTTTTGTAATTTGTAATTTTAATATTAATATAATCACAGGGTTTCGAATCTTTTTTCTTGTAGCATTTACTATTTAGATTCAATGCTTCTTTTTTCTATTGGACTTTTAGATTAACAGGAAGAAGACAGCTATGCTATGCAAACAGGTTTGACTGCATATTGGGTGGCATGCAAATAATTGTTATATGCAGGAAGCGGATCTTCGGCGGCATCTTCTACAATTACTTATCTGAATTTAAAAAAATTTGAATAGATAATTATGAAAGACCACTTGTGAGACTTACTTAACCAGATAAATGATTCAATAAACTAATTTTTATTTGGTTAATCAGGTCTCATAAGTGGTGTCTCACAATTACTTGAACGATTTCTTTCAAATCTGAACAGATAATTATAAAGGATCTTCATTCGTAAATCTTGGCCCATTTCCACTCTTCCCATCAATCCATTGAGATTCACATCATTAGGCCATTCAAATAATGCAAAAATTTGGATAGATTAAGCGACGGTTGTACGGGACTTACATGCTTGAGGAACATGTGAATTTCGTATTTTAGATTGTTTGAGACTGGTGTCTCAAAATTCCTTTAAACAAACTAATAATATAGAATTTAGAAATTGGAGTTAGTTAAACAGTCGACGGATTCCGTCCGGTTATCGACAATACCTCCCCCTCAACACATTTCATAATGGTTATTGTCTTTTCCTCTTTGGGCTCCTCACCTTGTCTCGTTGTCATTTGTTAACGCTTTGTGCGACCTTTAGAAAGGCTAGGATAGTTAAAGGTCTTTCTAGGATCTTTAATGAATCTATTGCTTATTGCTTCGATCTGTTTTTGATTTTTTTAAATTTTTTTTTCGTTTGGACTTTGTTATTGGGGCGGACCCTCTACAATTATTCGTACATCAATTAACTTTTATGGCTTTTTTTTTTTTTTTTTTTTTTTTTTTTAACTCCCAACTTTTCTAGTCTTTATTTTATTTGTTTATAAGCAAATACAAGGGAAAAGATGAAGAGGATTTCTCATATATACTTTTATTAATTAATGAAATCTTATGTTATCAAAAAAAAGAAAAGAAAAGTGCCTGATGAGGTCTTATTTCAGAGTTGAAGTTTTTAAGTGACGCATTGATGTGACAATGATACTGTATTAGATTGGTTGAAGTGTAGTGGGTTGATTTGACAAGGCTTTTTAAGAAAGTAATTTTTTTAAAAATAATTAGGAGGTGACATAAAGATTAATAAAATTTTAATGTTTTGAGTTAATAGTTAATATTTTTGTTAAAAAAAAAAAAAAAAAAAAATTCCCCAAAAAACGTTACCAAACAAGCCTAACTGTCCTTACTCTACTGGGAAGGCCATTCTAATTTTGAAAGTTTAGATTGCCATCAGTTTTGATATCATTTAATTTTGTTGGTCCCGACGTGTGACCCACCTGCTTGTCAGATGTCCGGACGCCTCGAAGTGCAAGATCCACCTCCTCAAGCAATAGAAGCTTGATTCCCCACCATCAAGATGATTATCAGAGGAATTGATGGTATTTAGTTGTTTTGGTTGCGACGATGCCCACTTGAACATTTTGTTCGAACAATTCAAAGAGCAAGATTCACCTGCTGAAGCAACAAGAGCCTTGATAACCCCACCACCAGGATGGTTGTCGAAGGAATTGGCAGTATTTAGTTTTGTTGTTGTTGCTGCGGTTCATTGCCTGAATTGCAGCTTATCTGAATTCGATTTTTGATGAGGCTCATCTGTTCGGACACGACGAGTCCACCTAAAAGAAACAGGGTAGGTTGCTCCCTGCCAGTTGCACCTTTGATTGGTGGCTGGTGGAGCTTCCTGAGGTGGAGTTCCAATCTTCCAACATCTTTAACATCTTTAACACACTTTTGTTGCATCAAGATTAATGTCAATATCGACAGTCAGAAACACGAGTATACGCCAAAAATAAAAGTAGTACAAAATAGTTGTCGACCACTTGCTCTTTTATTTATCTAATTATATTAGTATTTAGCAATTTTTTTATCAAAAAAATCCTGTTGAAGTCAATGAACAATCATGCATTCTAGTGATTTTAGATAAAAAGATCGAGATGAGTGAAAGTTGCTTTTTATCTGGATTGGATCTTGTCATATAAATTGATAAGAGAAACAGGGATTAATGGATTATAATCTTTATTATATTTGCATTTTGTTGCTTAAACTCATCTTAACCCTCCATTGAAAGTAATTGGTAGGATAATTAGATAGGATCTTCTGTTAAAATCAATTATGTGTGGTGAAGGAAATCTACCAAGAATGTATCTTGGACTATGATTTAATGACGAACACCAGCAAGAACCGGCTAGAACAGAAGGAAAACATAATGCTAAAATAAAATAAAACGGAATAATAGAAAAGAGAAAAAAATTTAACGTGGTTCATCTATGGTCTACATTCACATAATAAAACTCAAAGAGTTACATTTTACTCTTATTTCTCTTGATATTTTTACAATATAATAGACTACTAATTATAGGAGGGTTTAGGTAGATAATTATGGTAATCAATCAATGTGATTTGATTTGATTGATTATAATTACAATATATTTCTCAAACCAAATCCTTCAATATATGGAGATTGAGTATATTCTCTAACATCTCTTGCAAACTCATGGTGGAAGATTCTAAAATTTGGAGTTTGAATTTTTATTTATTTATTTTTTCTTCCTTCGTTTTCCTCCTCCTTCTTCGAGCCAACTAGGGGCTAAATGGGCATGCGCTTAAAATAAGACCACAAATGCCAAAATACAAATAATGGGCAAAATATAAAAGCCAGCAATAGACTAAAATGAGTCTGGGTTTTAAACAATACCACAAGAGCCAAAAATATATAGGGTCAACTATGAGCTGAAATGGACATGGGTTTAAACAATATCAATTACCACATGCCAAAATAATATGGGCCAACTATGGGCCAAAACAAGAGCCAACAATAGACTGAAATGAGCCTGGGTTTTTAAACAGTTCCACAAAGGCCAAAAGATGGGTATACCAAAATAATGAGCAAACAAAGGGCCAAAATAATATGGGCATCTTTGGCCCTTTTTTTTTTTTTTTTCCTCATTTTTTTTCTTCACAAATCTCCACTTTTAAAACAAGAACCAACAATGAGCTGAAATGGGCTTGAATTTTTAAACACTACCACAAATGCCAAAAGATAGGTCTAGGTGTTGAATTTAACCAACGATGGCCAAAATAATGAGCCAATAAATGGCCAAAATAATATAGGCAACTTTGCCCCCCCACCCCACCCCACCCAACCAATTTTTTTTTTCCCAGCTATTCTTATTCAGGATAGAGATCAGAGAAGATCCAAACAAGACTCCAACTATCCTTCTTCAACATAGGACCAAGCAAGCAACCATAACCAAACAGTAACAATCTTCTCCAACAAACTCGTCGGAGACCAGCAGAACCTGCCAGAAGATTGCCGGTACGATTAGATCTCACCGGATAACATCACAGATCGCCAAGAACGTTGCCGAAAAACTCAAAAGTTGGTGAAAAATACCACAACAGTTGCTGACAACCATGAAAACCATCATTAATAGCCAAACGTCGCTGGTGAACACAACAGAACCGCTAGAAACTTGATTGAGACAAGTAGACGTTGCCACAAACGATTTGAAATTGCTTAGAACTCGCCGGTGACACCAACTAGGATTGCCAAAGGGCCAATCGACAACCACCCATCGAGAACCGCCGTGAAAAACGCATGGTAAAGGATTTTTTTTTTTTAGATTGCAAAGACATCCAAAGGAGACATAGGTCACTAGGGATGTAAATAAACTAGTCCGTTTGACAGCCCGCTCGATACCCGCTCGGTTTAGCCCGATCCGAACTCAAGCTCAATACTGTAGAAACTCGATCGTTACTGTAGAAACCCGCTCGATTAATAAGTGATACATACCCGACTCGCTCGACAAAACTCGATAGGGTTTCGCGAGCTCAGCTCGTTTAAAGCTCAACCGGATCGCTCGCCCGGCTCGTTAGTTCAACTCGTTAGCTTGTTCATATCTTACATATATATTAGTAAATAGTAAATATAGTATAATATATATAGTATTATATATTAATTATAATACTTTGATAACAATATTTAGTATGTTAAATTAACATATTAAGTTATTAATAGTTAGTATATAACAATATAACAATATTAAATAGTTGGCATATACATATATAAACACATATATCACATCACACATGGTTAACAATAGTTATATATTATACTTATATTTTAGTTACTTAATTATATAGAATATATTAGACTTACTATTTGTTCACGTTATACATATACCATAGTTTATACTCTCTACTTATATATAATAACATATTGTTAATTTGTTACTTATAAACTATAGTTATGTACTATATTTTATAATATGCCTTATATAGTTATATATTATATATTTTTGTTATTAATAAATGCATAGAAGTTGTTCATAAACTTGAGCTTGAATTATGCTTTAATTACTCATTGAAAAATTTAATAGTCTACATCGAGCTCTAATTGAGCCGAGCTTGTCCAGTAACTCGGCTCGGCTCGAATGTCATTTTCAACGAACTCGAGCTTGAGCTCGAGCTCGCCCGAGTTTTAAACGAGCCAAGCTTGAACATGCAATTTATAGCTCGGCTCAAATTCAAGTTCGACTATTTAGGCTCGACTCATAAATGAGCCAATCTTAAAATCTTCAAACTCGACTAACCAAAAGGAAAAGAAAACTTGATAACAAGTTGAACATCTTATTTTATTATTTTTTCGTTAGATACACTACAATATCTATGGTGATAAGATTTGCAAGAGTATTGACTATCAAGAACATAACAAAAATAATAATAATAATAATAATTCACAGGACCATTGAATCGAACATTGGCGTTAGCCTATAGCTCTGATACCATGAAGGAAAACCGAAAACATAATGCTAAAATAAAATAAAGCGAAATAATAGAAAAGAAACAAGAGATTTTATGTGGTTCGGTCTATGGCCTACGTTCACAGGATAAAGCCATTACATTTTACTCTTATTTTTCTTGATATTTTTACAATATAATAGACTCCTATTTATAGGAGGGTAGTATGGTAATCAATCAATGTAATTTGATTACCATCAAATCTACTACAAATAAATCAATCAAATCAATCAGATTTGATTGATTATAATTACAATATATTTTTCAAACCAAATCCCTCAATATATGAAGATCGAGTATATTCTCTAACAAGAACGACTAGAATGTTTCCTAATAACCACGTTAATGGGATAATTTGAATAGGTTTTTAGAGGGAATATAGACCTTCTAACAATGTATGCAGTCTGCTATAAACCATTTATAGTTACCAAATGTAGAATATGTTACTCAAGGCCAAGGGTGTGAGCATCTAATTCTCCTTTAGATTCTGTATGCCCATGCCACATTTCAGCATCAACCCATTTGAATTAGCTCTTTTTTTTTCTTCTATATTTTCATTGAAAAGTTAATTTGAACATTCTGTCAAACATTGGGATAGTTTCAGAATTTAGCCCAATATATTACCCATGAGAACTGTTATTCTCTGTGCAGTAACAGCAACTATTGGCCAAATAGTATATGACTGCCGGAAATGTGTCAATTACTATTTTCATAATAGTAATGCCAAAAATCATATTTTTATTCTATCATATTGACATAGCAGTGCCGATTAGCCCTTAGATCGAAAGACTGATTGATACTGAAATATTAGTAAAGTGAAATGGTAGCGGTATGAAAGAGTGATTTATAACATTACTCTTTTAAGATATATGGGCCAAACCCTATGTCATTCATTAAGAAGTATCAATATTTCTCCAAATTTGCAAACCATTGTTGTATTTATTCCTTTTTGGGTAGACTAACATAGTCATTCTATTTATTATAGGCCCATAATGGGTTTGGTTCAATTGTGGACGCTTGAAGAAGCCTGTACTCTAGCTCTATATATATATATATATATATATATATGAATGGAGTTGGCCCATTGAATTTCATGGTGAATTAGGGTAGACAGTACCAAACTACTTTAATTCCTACACAACACTACTTTTGCTCAACGGCCATCGATGCACACAAGCAGAAGAGGTGCTTGTCTTATCCACCATTAATTTACACATGCTATGAAGAAAGGGCCTAACATTTTAGTTTAATTCTAACAACAATCAGTGAGCTAGCTTTCATTATGCTCAAAAGGAATGTCAGAAGCCTAGCTGTGGTGGCTGCTAGTCATTGTTAGAAATTGAGAGTTGAGTTTTCCTGGCATAAAAGCAAGCAGGATATTTACAACTTTGAAGCAAATCATGTTGAAGCTAACAAGTTGAAAACTGACACGTGGCAAAATTAAAGACAGAGACCAGAAAGTTTAGGGACTTGATTGACTCACAACCTCATCACAACTTCATCACAACCCACTCACAATGGTGTGGAGCCCACGTGTGCGGGCTCCATACCATTATGAGGGCGGTTGTGAGGGAATTATGCAAAAGGGTTGTAGTTTTATCATTTTCCGAAAGTTTATGACTAATCCTGGCAACGATTAAGACACTGGCTTCAAAAAGATGCCAAGAGTCCAAGCATGTAGAAACATCTGTCATGCCTTGGACGATTCGAGTCAAAGAATGACAGTCAAATTGGCCCTCTAATTAAGCTTAGTCGTAGTGTTGGAGAATTTGTCAAAGAGAAACTTCCTAGGATCTTTTCGTGGCCTACTAAAAAGATTTTGTCTTCAAACAATCTAATCAACAGCTAGCAAAAGTTAACACCGCTTTGGCACTGTAGATATGACCGTCTTATCACACGTGCGATATGACCGTCGTTCCAATGCCCAAGAGGACTGCATTTTGATTATGTTAACTTGTATGATAAGCTAAGAAGAGTAATCAAATCTACAGACAGACAACTATGGTGAATACTAATAAATAAAATTAATATAAAAACATTTCTTATATTATATATTCTAACAGTCCTGAACCTGTGCAAGAATATAAAAGGAATTCCTTATGATTCTTAGACTATAAACTGAAGGAACAAGGAAGAAGATCAATCCTACATACATACATCCAAGCATATATATGCAACATGTAGCCGATGGAGCAGGTTGTCTTTGCTCAACCTTTGATAACATATATCCTTCTCCTATCTTTGAAATTTGAAGGAGAACAGATGCATTCTATGCACACAAATTCGAAGAGGAGAACTACTGTTACTGTTGAAGAATGCATTTGTCCTCCTCCAAATTCCAGAGAGAGAAGAACCCGAGATTTTCTCTTGCTCTGTTTGGCTCTCTCTCTCTCTGATATCTGAATATATATTTATTGAATGTGTATGGGGCCCAATTTAGCAAGGAAGACTTACTTTTGGATCTGACCCTTTCCTGGAGATGACCGACTTTGATTTGAACGTTGAACTTTGAATTAGTAATTAGAATTCACACGATTAACTTTCTTCTCTCTCTCTCTGTTTATGATTTCTTAAAGAAATCTTTGTGGTGTTTACTTCTTTTATGCTTTTCTTTGTAAGGTGACTAGCCAACTTTTACCTTTGATTTTATTCCCATTAATTTCAACATAATCTAGAAGAACAAAGAGAGAGAGAGATGTTAGAAAATAATTGATAATTGCACTGATACGATGTTAGAGAAATGAGCCCTTCTACACATCCTCCACTCATCCTCCCCTCATCATCCTTTTATAATAAAAAAAATTGATTTTTATTAAAAAGTTGTCTCTAATGTCACATCAGAAACAACTTTTTAATAAAAATCAATTATTTTAAGGAAAAGAGGGTGATGAGGGGATGATGAGTGGAGGATCTTTAGCATTTCCCTAGAGAAATTGAGATGAAAAAGAAAACTACCTATAATATATGGACGTCTATACAAAAGATAACAAGGATGGTAATATAACAAATCATTGTAGTCCATGCTATTATACAAAATCACATTAATCCATAGTGTGTTTTATAAAGTGGAAAAAGCTTTCCTCTAAACTAAAGAAATTTCTGCAATTCAGTCTGTTAATCGGATATATGTTCTTTGAGCAAATAATTCTCACACGTATTTTAAGTAAAATCAATAGAACAAGTGATTCTCACATGAATTAATAAATTATGTTGAAGAAAAGTTCGAAAACAAACTTCGTCCTTATAAAATTATGGTGCATAGTATTTGCAATATTCACAGTATTCTAACAAATGGTTATGGGATCTAATCAATTCTCCGTGACATCATTTATTATTTGTTTTGGGAAGGCTTGTAATGGGGAGTGGCTAAGGGATTAAATCGAACAAGATTTTTTAAAATAAAAAGAAGCTAAGGGGAAGTCTCCATTTTGGAGGATTAATATACTAAACACCACAATAATCAATCATAAAATAAATAAATAAACCCTAAAAGATTCCTGGGTTTTTGTGAAATTAGAGCATCATCAACATGAGTCACATGACAAAGCATTAAGACAAGGTAAAAGAAGAGGAGGCAGCGTTTTTGAGAGGCATTTTGGCATCATCTCCACCAGCCGATTCACGCCCTTCTTCATTCGCAAAGAACGGATCATCATCGTCTGTCTCCCTCAATGCTCCATGAACCACCACGACCACAAGCCCAACGGCGAGCGCAACAATGATATTAACCTTGGCATTGGTAAGAAATAGCGCGACGACGGTGACCAGCGACAACGCCATCATCACCGTTCGATCATCGATGACAGAGCCCGAAACCACCAACGGGTCATCGCGTAGGAAGTATAGGAACAGCCACGCAAACATCATGACGATGAAGACGATGAGGGAGACGGGGTGCCAGAGCAAGCTGAGGAAGAGAATGAACAATACGACAATGGCGTAGTTCATGCGAAAGAATGTAAGGTTTGTTATGATTCTTTGGAAACATTGCTTGAAGGTGGTGGGAAGGTTGTGAGCATGAGGTAAAGGTTGAATCATCTCCTTCCATGGTCTTCGTGTCGAGAGCCCCCCTTTGATCCTTTCTTTTGCAAGTGAAACATACTTCAGGTTTGAATCGTTTGATGATGTTTGGGTCTCTGATGGGATCGTTCCATACGTAGTCATTTTCCTGCACACACACACACAGAGAGAGAGAGAGAGAGAGAGGCAATGCTAAAGGGAAGGGGAGTGAAGAACGTACGTATCGGGAGGGGGGTTCTAATTTTGAGCAACAAAAAGCTGGTGCAATCCATTTTGGGTAAATTCTTATGGCTAATTTTGCACCAGAAAATTAGGTTCCGTTTTTATCTTTTTCAAAAAAAATATATCAACAAGCAACCTAAGGATTCGTTTGGATTTGCGATTTAAAAATGTGCGATTTGAAAAAGTAATTTTTGAAAATGTAGTTAAGCGTTTGGCAAAATCGCAGTTTAACCTTTAAAATCGCAAGTTATCCTTTAAAATCTTGTGTTTTAAAAAAAAATATATATTTGGCTGCGATTTAAAAAAGCATTTTTCTGTGTGTTTCAAATCAAACCGCAATTTTTTTAAAAACGCAATTCTCAAACGATTCATCTTCTGCAATTTAGTTTAAAATCTCAGTTTTCATCTACGAAATCGTTCTACGAAATCGTAATCCTAAATGCATCCTAAACATAAAACGCTACTAAAAACATCATAACCATTTTTCAAATAAAAACAAGGATTCGGTTTGGGTGCTATATAAAAGCCAAACAAGCATGTGTGCTGTAATTTTTTCAAAGGTCTAAACCCTCCCCCCAAAAGAAAACCCAATTAATAGAGTTTCTCAAAACACAAAACACTCGATATTATTTTCACCTTCATGTCACAATCGAACACTTTCAAACCAAAAAAAAAAAAAAAAAATACTCTCCAAAACACGTCAACATGTTTAGTTAGGTGTTTGATGGATGATTGATCACTGTTTTTGACCGAGTTAAAGACCCCCCTTAGTTGATGGCATGGTGGATATTGAGGACAATGTGTGTGAATGCACTGAATGACCTTTCTGCCAAAACAAACAAATAGTGTAAGAACAATGATTACAAAATTGTTCTTACACCAAATCTATTGCAATTATAAATAGGTTTATTTTTTATTTATTTTTTCAATTTATTAAAAAAAACCCATTTATTATGAGTTTCTACCAATTATAAAAAAAAAGGCAGAAACTGTCTATTGCAATCAAGCAAATTAATACACATAGTTGTCATCATTTGACATGGTAAAAATTGCATCAGTATGCAGCTCGGGAAGGAAAGTACAAATGAACAGGTAAGAGCTGCACTCAAAATCTCCATGCTGTTCATATATCAGACGAGAAATGATATAACTACATTTTTACGCATTTCATTTTCAAATCTACTATTGGAATTTGGATTTATGAGACTCTTGCATGTGTATCATTTCTCATATCAGAAACCATTGCGGGATAGTTCCTTGGCTGCTGCAGGCAGCTTCTCTTAGATGCAGAATAAGTGAAAACGATAAATCACGTGTTGGTGATTGATAACAATTTTCAAAGAAAGGGAGAGCATCAAATGCAATAAAGGTGAATAAACCAAAAGAAAACCTACTTTTCATGGATCAATCTTGAAGGAGGAGGAAAGACAATTTTGGGGTTTAATATAAATCACAAAATAACTATACCAGTCAGGAACGAAGTGAAATGGTTTGAAATGGAAGATGTTGAAAAAAATATTAAAATAAGAGGGATTGCAGGGCCTTTTTGACTTTAACGTCCTTGTTTACTGTAGCTTGATGGGCAAAAAAGGCAAATACGAATAGTGGAAAGCTTTGCCAAACAAGCTCCTAAAAACTCCAACATATATAATTGTTTCTCAATAAAAAGCATCATCACATCTAGGTTTTTCTCCAAAAAAAAATTTCCCAGGCAACAGCAAATTCTTATTCAACCATCAAACCTTATCATTTATACAATAAAATAAAAAGTAAAAATGGCAGAAACTCTAACACTGTTCTCCAACTGGAGTTGTGCCTTTCACAGATCGGGTGAAAGGGCCTCGCCCTTCAGTATCTTCCAAGGTCCACCATAGAACTTTGGCTTCATTAGAGGGACAGCTTCCCCAGGATGATCTTCCCAATACTTCTCCTGCACAATGTCACAAGGTACACTTCTTAAATAAGATCCTAGAAAATTTTGATGCTCCGAATTATTAACAATAATAGTAGAAATTTCTACAAATCTTAAAATGACAGCTGTCTCACTTATTTAATGAAAAATTAAAGCCTACTCACTCATATTTCTATTTCAAACTGATACAACAAAGAAATCTATTCAACGCCATCTAGACCTCAATTATTTGAAAAGGCTTGCCATGAAACTCAATCTGAAACTCACTTAATAAGCCATCTAGACCTCAATCATTATTCATGATGAGATTTGTGAAAAAGGATGATGAAACACATATAGCAACAAATATGTACTGACAGTAAACAAGACAATAACCAGGGGTAAAGTTTACTCCCCAATCTAGCAACAAAGCCAATCCCTCTAAGCTCAACATCTAATGCAATTTGGGTCGGTGTTCACCATTCAAGCGTCTTAGCAACCAAAGATACAATAACAATCAAGGCTCTGACACCCACGAGCAAAAGCAATAAAACAAAAGCAACATCTTGAATGACCTCCCCACAACAACAAAATACAAATAGTTCCACTGAGTTCTATAAGTTCACAGTAGGTTTCAATATGTTAAAAAGAAACAAGCAGCCGTTTTCAAGCACTTGTTTGAACTCTAAGCTCCCAATCAGGTTCCTATGCTCTATTTTCAAACTTTCCCAATTGAATAAAATTTCTACTTCCCTGATCAATAATTACTGAAATATTATTCCTCTAATTATCAATTTCTACTTGATGTGCACTAGTTGATACGAAGATTCAATTTCTTTCTCACCAAATTTAGACACACAAACACAGTTGCACGCACACACATTTTGTTAGGCCGCATTACAAAGAAACAGCATAACAAAAGCTTACTAATAATAAAAATATAACAATACAAAGGAAAAATCTTTGGTCTACCAAATCAAATATATATGACATAATTGAACAATGAAAAAAGAGACTTGGCAAAGTGTTTCCAGCGGTGAATGGTTTACCTTGTGGAGTTGCTCGGTGATAGCAGAACCAATGACCCCAGTATAGAAAGCAGCAATATAGATTGTGACCAGAGGTTTAAACGATTTGGGTCGCCTGTACGGATCGATCATGTCCCAAAGTATCGTCCTTTCCCACTTTGTGTACACATAGTCTGCGTATTTCCTCCACAGATAGCTAGCCATTTCCACTGGATTTGCTTGGTTCTCTTGCTCTACTGCAAATTGGCATTCACGCTTTTCTTTGTTACAACAAAAAACACATTCAAACAAATTCTGGGTCTTGTATATGGGAATGGCCAAAATGAGGATTTTGATGATATGGGGTCGTTGTCAGCAAAATTGGAAGAAACCCAATTCAGAATAAACGGTTTTTTGAGCTTTGGCAAATGGCTTATGCCCACTTTAATGAGATTCGAATAGTATGATCAACACAGAAACCAATATGCCTAGTTTTTATGACATCTTCGGACTGAAATTCTTACCTCGGATTTGAGCGGCATGGGGGCATATGTCTCCTCACTTCAGCTGCAGAGTTTTCTTCATCTCTCTCTCTCACTCTCTCCGTCTCTCTGCGATTTTTTCGAAAGCGAGAAACGAATATAAAAAATAGTCCATAATAAAAGAGAGAAACAGACCCCTAAATCCCTAATAAGTCGACATGTTCTCCTCTCCTCAGACTGTTTTCGCAACGACTGTGTTTATTGGGTCGAAAGGTTAGAACTCGTTTAAGTGTGCCATTTTTTTTATTGTATTTTTTTTATTTTTTATTATATTTAAAATTATGAATACCAAGAATTTTTTTAAAAAAAAGTTATGTTAAAATAATTTAGAAAACTTGAGATAAAATTAAAAAAATTTGGATAAAACTTGAGTAAAATTTGGATTTCAAAAATCAACTTAACACATGTTTTTTTTAAAAAAAAAAAAAAAAAAAAAAAGAGTTACCCATACATGTCCTAAATTTTCAATGTTGGCAAATCATAGGTCAAAATTAATTTTTAAATAAAATTGAGGAAAGAATTCGGTTCGGAAGTGAGTTTACAAAAGAAATGAAGGTATATATATATATATATATATATATATATATATATATATATATATATATATATATATATATATATATATTATTTATTTATTTATTTATTTATTTTTTTGATGGAAGGGTAATCTTTCATTAAAACAACCAAACAGTACAACATCAAATATCACGGAGGTGAACATAATCAGACACCCTAAATATGTACATACATCTTAAAACAATACTGACAGTTGCTACTAAAATAACCCAGCCAACAAAATGATGCCTCTACGTTGACATACACCTTTACTTGATTAGGGAATCGGTCACACATTATGGATGACTGTCAAATACTAAGTTAAAATGCACACAAAGCTGTCTGCCCTTTACTTGATCAGAGAGTCGGTCACACATTATGAGCGACTGTCAAAAACTAAGTTAAAATGCGCACAAAGCAGACTGTCCAAGGAAACACAAACAACAACAACACAGGAAAAGCTCAACATAAAAGCTGTCTGCCGGAAAAGCCACCGCCTGTGACGGCGCGTGCAGCACACACGCTGCCACCAGAAACAAACCCATCAACCCTCAAACGTCAAAAACCTCCGATCACCACCAGAACCACCAGCCATGGCGAAAAACCCGGGTTGTGGCCATCACGGGCAGTCCCAATCCGAAAACCACACAGGTGCGTGAAGACCACGCGCCGACCATCGAGAGACCGCACAACCGTGGGAAGTGGCTGGAGCACCAGAGACTGACGGCGAACAAGGATGAAGGGCGCGTGTCCAACAGAAGATGACGGAAACTCGTAAATCTGACCTCCAAAAATCTGACAGTGAACAAACTCGACCACGATCTCCGCCATCAACACGCCATGGATGGCAAGTTCCCGCCGGCACCTTCACCAGAGAACTCTCCTGCCTTTACAAACTAAACAACATAAAAACTAACCTCCCACCAGATCTACACCAGGGAGACTAAACATCTACAACCCAAACAGTTGGGAGACTCAAAACTTAAACAAAAAACCAACTTGCCAAAACCAGGGAGGAGGGAGGCGTGGAAGCTTCCCTCCCCCAAACACAAAATCAAACTGACGGTTCTCTCTCTCACTGGAAACGAGAGCTTCTCTCACTAGAATGAGCCCTCGTTGGAAGCTTCGAGGATCTATTAAAATTAAAGGTAAATAAATGGATTTTTAAAAATGCACAATTTTAAAAGTCGAACAACTATTTTACTAAATGTTTAATTGCATTTTTAAAAATCATTAATTATATTTTGAAAAATCGCTTTTTTTTTTTTGAAAAAAAATGCACACTTTGAAACGGCTAAACAAAAGATCTGGTCTTATGGGTCTTAAAAAGTAATCAATTCTGCATATTATAATTTGAGCTTAGTTGTGAGTTTAAGATGATTTAAAATATATATATATATATATATATATATATTGTAATATTTTTTATATCCACCCAATGAAAGACTTCCAAAAATGGTTTTGCACTTTGTTTTTTATTTTTTTATTTTTTTTCTTTCAAATAATAAGAGAATATGGAAGGCGATACTTATGAATATCAAATAGTAAACTTTCATTCCAATCATCATAAACCACGTCAATCTAAAAAGATGATAAACCCAACTTGCGAACAGTTGGGTTGGACTTCAAAAATATTTTAAGTTAAAAAAAAAAAAAAATGATTATTGTTGATGTTGCAGTGGACTGAACGATGGATCCCTGCAAAATAAGAAGAAGATTATTGAAAAGACGCCGGCCTTATGGCATCGAAGAATATGAAATAGAGAGAATTTTTAGGTGGAAGAATCCATTAAATGTTACACATACTTTTAAGTGTTCACACCTTGATATTAAATGTTACATATATTTTTATTTATTATTTCACCTAATAATAATTTTTAGATCCACGTCAAATATGGAGTACTTAGTAGTAAAATGCTTGGAGTATGTCTAACACTCCTCATTATGTAAAGCTCTTTAAAAGTTGGCATGTGGTGGGCTTGTTTGAGTGGGGGCCCTTGGTGGTTTATGTCCTCAATTATAATATATATATATTTTTTTTAAAAAAAAAAAAAATCAATTCTAGTATTTTTAATTATGAAATTTTTCTAATTGAAGGATTTGGAAATTAGGGTTTCAAGGTTTTCCGGGGCCACGATTTAAGGTGAGAGCTTAGAGTTAAGGGTGTTGGATTTTCTAAAATTTTAAGGTTTAGGGATCTTTTAAAGATTTTTTTTTTAGGTGAAAAGAGCATGCACTCAAATAAATAATTTCAAATGTAATGCCCAATACACGAAAAAATCCATGGATATATAGGACCTTTTCCTTTTTCCTATTGCTGTCATTTATTTATTTGTTTTTAGTTTTCCGAGTTCATCAGATTCCTTTTCTTTTTTCTTTTCCTTTTCTTTTCTTTTCTCTAAAGTTTCTCCGACAATGATATATGGTTCTAGTCTTCTAGACATTTCATAGATGAGTGTGTAACCTTGATTATGGTTATTAATTGAGTAGAATTGTTCCCAATCAAATGAATACTTTGTGCTATGTCCATGTCTACATCCATAATGCATCTTTTTGGATTACCACCAAAAAAAAAAAAAAAAAACAGCTCCTTACGTATAGCTAATCATAAAATTATACTATGTTAACGTGCGAATAAATCTTCAACACTTAAAATTGTTCCTAACCCCCGAATACTAGGTCGTCAGGAGATTCGAACCTCGACACTTCTTGAGTTTTGTTCTGCATGCAGAATTTTTTCTTTTTCCTAAGCAAATGAAATGCATTGAAACAAAAAGGAAGAACAAACAAAATTAAGGATGGGAAGTTACATTTGAGAAGGAAGAATTTTGTGTATAGACTAAAATCCAAAACAAGGGAAAAACTGAATCAATATTCAGCCTGGTGGGGGTGCATTGAGAATGACCTCAACCACAATCTGCATGCAGCAGAATTCAGTGGCCATGACCATGAGTGCCAACCCATTATTTAGCAGTTGTTTCCAGGGAAATAAATGGTGCTCCACCCCTGGAACTTGTTAAAGATGGTTTCAGCAGCGTTTTCCATTAATCACAGACCCCCTTTTCAGCCCAAAAGGCAAAAAGCTGCATAACCAATTGTTGATCCAAGTGACAGAAAATTTTCAGCTTATTATTCTCAATATAAACGATTTGAATATGAGAAGTCTTGTGATCAAGCATGGCAAACTTGGGAGAGAAAAACTATCACTTGCATAAATTCAGAATTTCACTTAGTTTAGAGGTACATATATAACGGGCAGACCATGAATGGCAAAGAATGTGGTAGTATTCTTGTACAATGGAAAACGCAAATATACAGAATATGAGTAGATAGATAGCTGACCCATGAGGTTTATTTGGTGTGCCTCATATACAGCGATGGAAATTAACACCAAAATGCCTGAATTGAGGAAGCTTTACACTGATGTTGATTCTGCTGATTTGTCCTTTGGGGCGAAGGAGGGTTCTAGTTCAAGATCTCCAACCCCCTTGGGTGGGCCAATGCTGCAACGGGCCGTGTTGTGTGTTACAATGGCATCCTTTATCTTCTGAAACTGCAAATAGATTTAGGACAATCAGGGGAATTTACCACATGAAAGATTTGGGCACTGATCAAGGGCTTCTTAATAATGACTAATAAAAGATTAAACTGATGATCAGCATTGCTTTCATGCTATACAATTCTAAAGAATAAAGATACTGAAAAGCATCAATTTCACGATTTAACTAGATAGCTATGCAACCACTTTAGCTTATCAAAAAAAAAAACAAAAGTTATGCAACCACTTTATACTATACTCGTAATCTTTCATAATTTTTATAAATTGATCTAAGTCTTTCAGCCATTCCCCATCAGAAACTTGGTATGAGATTAATTCGATGATGGGGTCCTAAAACATAAAATTTTAGAAATGTCAACCTGCATTTAATACATCAAAATACAGTTGGTAAGATGTTTGTACCTCACCCTTTTTCTTTCAAGAGTATGTTTTATTTACCAAGGAGAAAAAGTGAAATTTCCATGTAGTTCTTGTAGGATGCTCCCAATAATCCATCGGAGATTTCTATTTATGGGGCTTGACACCGGTTTCAATAGAAGCAAGCTACGATTGAAGTTAGAATACTTACCTTTGCAAGTGAACAAGAAAAGGATTCCAGTTGTCCATCAGCTCCACGATAGAAGTGGAAATAAGGAAGCACCTTCACATTCATACTTTTGCACATCGGCTTATTCTCATCAAAATTGACTTTCAGGAATAAAATTTCAGGGTGTTCTTCAGCTGTTCTGCGGAGCTGACAGATCCATTACACAAAAATATCAGGACACAAACATCTCAAAACACCAAAAGTATTTCCAGAAACAGCATGAGAAATTGCTAATTATATCCACATTTTTCTCAAGTCTCAATAGGAAGACGATCTAAAATTTTCCTCAAACAATAACTTCTTCTATTAAAGGCTTCCTCTGAACCAGGGGAAAAAATATCATCTCCCTTCAGTACGCTTTGCGAGGTTTATATCTAATTATGCCTGAAAGCTGTTTTATCTCAGGAAAAAGTATCTACCACACTATTATTCTGCAAGGGACTGGGGACATTTGGGTGTACCAAATTAATCCACCATGTCAATGTATATACCAAGTTCACAAAAGTTAACTTCCTAATACATTTCGACTTTTGAGAACTATAGTCAGTTGCTTAGACACTATCCTATTTGAATTGCTTAATTCATTCAAGGAAACCAAAACACCAAGACACCAAAACCATTGCATTTCAAATCTATGAAAAACCACCAATTTCCATCATCCAAATTCGAATACACGTAACAAATTTCAGAATTGATGCTTCCTTTTACTATTTATATTCGGGAAGGTGGAATATCATACTAAAAAGAAAAGGAGAGAAGAAGAAACACATGCTGCTGATCACTAACACTTCTGAATTCAGATAGTACCACAACCATGATTCTTTCATTTACATAGACTCCAAATGATGCAGTTCAGGTTACCAAGAATGAATTTGCATATCAGCGGCATACCTGCAGTTTGGACTAATCTGACAATCTCATACTTCATGTGATCATTAGTGATAAAATATTCGGCAAGATTACTTAAGATATATAGCTGGTAGTTCACCAGCAATTCGACTCTAACATGCACAGAGATCCTGTGACATGCTGGATTCAGTATAATTGTGTAGACTAGAAGTGAAAACATAATGCTATATTCATTTGGTCCTTCAAGACCTGACAAGCACACTAACACAAGTGACGGTCTCCAACATGGCAACCTCACAGAAGAATTAACTTCAAAAAAAAAAAAAAAACCTCAGTGCCAGTTTCACGTCCAAGATGCAAAGTCCAGTTGAGCTTGACTTTGACAAGGCATAGAATGCAATGCACAATTTTAACTCCCCTTGTTCCACAACCCAAGACAGATCAAACACATATGCAGCTGCAAATTAGATCCATTAAATATGATCTCAGTCTTATATTCCCATATCGATGCTTCGATCAAGGGTGGAAAACCTGTCCTCCCCGATCAAAGAATAGTATTTTTCTTCGGATAGGAATATGAGTCACCTGAAGATTTAAGTATACAATATTTTACTCACAGTTTCCATTAATTACTAACACATCATAGTTTCATGTATCATACTCCGGAATTATTTAAAAGTTGTTGGAAGCAGGATGCTTAGAATGTCAGTAGGAGCATATTTTTGTCAACATTGAAGGTTTGAGATAATCTCAAAAAGGAACAATACACTGATATAATGAACACTCAGTAGACTGGCAACGGGAGTTACCTTAGGGAATAATGCCCGGCAAGAAGCGCACCAGGTTCCGTAAAATTCTACAATAACTAATCTATCTCCAGCATGACCTAGAGCACCCAAAAATTCTTGTGTAGAATGAATGTCAACCATATTTGGTGCATTCTTTTCCCACCATTTTGGTTGGTCAGTTTCAGTCACAGTTGCTTGAACCTGTAGTCAAGCAAACAAAACAAACATTAGAAACCATAATATTATATATATATATATATATATATATATATTAACATAGTTCTATAGTAGGAAAACTAACAAATATATAAACTTCAAAATAATGTCAAAGGAATCGTGAATTTTCCTGCCCTGCTAATATCTCATGCCAGACTTGAGTAATTCATGAAACTGGCAGATACCAGAGGATCTTGTAATAAAAAGAAAGCAACAATGAAGAATGTGACAATGCTTTTCAAGGGACTATCAATTTGCAAGTTGAAGGCTTTTCAAGGGAAGGGAAACTGAAATTTTACATAAATAGTATATAAAAGAACTTGCAAGTAAGTTCCATGAAATACCATTTATACATAATTCATGATAAGATTTTTTACAGAATTACATGTATGATAGTTTTACAAGTCGCAATAAGTACACATACACAAAGATAAGTACACATACACACACTATCAGTTAGCTTTTGCCAAGCTCTAGCTCACAATTCCTGTCCAGAAGGAACAGAAGTAAGCAAGCCTGCATCTTTGAGGTTGCTTCTCAGTGCCATGCAAGATATAAAAAGCATTTTAGAGGTAACAACAGGACTCAAGAAAATGGTAGTTGTTGGGTAGACGATCATCCAATTGTAACTTTAGAGAGGTGATGATTCTAATAACCATGTCAGAATTTGTGTTCATTGTATTAGCCAAAAATTGATTACTACAGAAGTTACTGTGCAAATAAGATACCATATGAAACCCATGAGGTGAAAATACAACCCCACCCCCCCCCCCCCAACCAAAAAAGAAAAGAAAAAGACTGATGCGTGGGAGCATTAACATATAAGTGGTTTCATTTATGACTACGTCGTTTCTTGCAGGCAGGTTCACATTGATCGGCATCAAAGGACTCCCGAGAGCGGCATTTTTGTTAGAGGGTTGAAACCTTCTTAAGGCCAACGAAGAGTAGGAAAAATGCCAATAGAGCATTTAGTTACAGAAACTAAACTTTTAGCCCATACTGCACATCCATTCAAATAAAAGCATAAGGATCAAAATATAAGAATTGAGTGAAAATTCCCATTATATGAATTTTTTTAGTGAGTTGAAATTCTATGATCAGTGAAGTCTTTCTTTGGCTTGATAAATGGCATCCGGATGGAATCTTGTATGAGAAGAATGGACACAGGATCATTTATGATTCTGCTAGTAAAATTGATGCTAAGGTGGCTTCTATGATCAAAGGGCTGAGTTGGTGCTGGCCTCCTGCTGGTTCTGAGGAGCTGGTGCATATACAAAGCCATCTTTCGCTGGTTAATATTGGAGCAAAAGACCAACCTGTTTGGAGTATTTCAAGGAGAGGTGTGTATAATTTGACTGAAACTTGGGAAACTATTTGAATGAGGGGCCCTTTTGCTCCATGGTGGAAGCTGGTCTGGTTTAGCTTGTGCATTCCGCAACATGCGTTTATTTTCTGGCTTGCAATGCGGGATAGCTTGATTACAGGGGAAAAAAAGACAAGGTGGGGCTATGGAGGGGATGTGCCGTGTGTTTTTTGTAAGGCGTGTGTTGAAGGAAGAGAGCATTTATTCTTCCTTTGTGGCTTGAGCAAGCGTATATGAAGGAAGATTTTGGAGAATTGTTTGATTGTGGATATGCAGGAAAGCTGGGATGATATTCTGGCATGGGTTTGCGGGATCTTGTCAATGATAGTATGCAAGTTGTGTTGTGTGGTCGGGACGTGGGGCAGCTGTATATCATATATGGCGGCTTCAAAATGATATTAAGCATGCTAATCCCCTCAGATCAGAAGACAGAGTGCTGATGCCGATAAAATGGGAAATTAGATCTCGGGTCTTATCAAAAAGCCATTTTCGAAGAACTAGTGTGAATGAACAATTGTGTTTGAATTGGGGAATTGCTCCTAGTATTCTTGGTACATAATCTAGGTTGCTGATTTGTTTGTTTTAGTTTGTCTTGTACAGATTGGTTGGATTGCGAGTTTTGTTAGTATAGATTTACTGATTCATCCAAAAGAAGAAGAAGAAATTCTATGATCATGGTAGGCAAGCTGAGGTTCAGCAAATTAGCACAAACTCATCAAGACCAAAGTAAGCATCCTTAAGCAAGAGCAACAATGAAAAAAAAAAATCTGCCATGCAAACATCAAAATTCCAACTTTTCTTTAGTGGGTCAAGTCTAGATTTCAACTCCGACTGCAAATGGAAGTCCTAATTGCAGCACATTATATCATCACCAAACAAATTTAACAGATGGGTTCTCTTAAATTCCCTTTCATGTGCATAACAAAAAAAATAAATAAATAAATAACAATTTTCCAATAATTACACAATTATTAATCAAAGTTCTAACTAAACACCCAATTGAAATACAACATGGCACAATCCAACAATTGCAGCCAATGGGTCATCGTAAATTCAATCAGTTTTCGAAAATATACAAAAGAAAGGACAAGTGTTCACCTTGAAAGAGACCAACTGCTTTCTGGGTCTGAAAGCAGGGCGGGGAAAATCGGCAGCAGAAGAACACAAAAGAGGATAAACAACCCTCTTATCTGAGTTCAGAATGGGTGGGAGACCCGGTTGCAGACTATTCAATGAGGACGCGAAGGAGGTGAGCAGAGAAGAAGAGAAACGCAGTGAATGGAATGATAATCGAACAACATCAGCCATTTACAAATAATAAAGAAACAGAAAGCGAGAGAGAGAGAGAGAGAGAGAGAGAGAGAGAGAGAGAGAGAGAGAGAGAAGAGCTTTGAAATCAAACTCCAAAAGTATTTTAATTGGATTGAACTACTACATAAGGTCAAAGGCACACACGAGACGAGACGCCATGAAGAATCTCTGGGGCTTTGCAGGTTCTTGTGTGTGTATAAAAGACTATCTCGTGGCCTCGTGTGCGCGCGCGTGTGAACCATATATATCGTACCAAGGGAAAGCTTTCCACGATTTTCCTTCTTCTTTAGTTAGTTTTCTAGCGGTTGGCCGGTTACCCACCGGATAGTGCTCTGTTTGGATGCCCACCTTTTTATTTTTTATTTTTATTTTTTTTTAAGGTATTTAACGTGTTTTCCTGTAACGTTACATACCAATTACCACACAAATGTTCTACAAAGAGTAATTAATGATACGCACACTTTTATTTTTATATTCTCCCTCTCTTAGTCTTTCAAGTAATTTTTAAAATAATTATTTGATCAAAATTTAATAATAATTCATCTCTAATTTAATAGTAATTTTAAAACAGACGCAAGAAAATATGATAGCTTGTGTAGCACTACTCTTCCACAAATACTCTCATTCTACTCTAACCTCATTGGCTAGTGTGACAGTATTCATAAGCTATCTTTTTATATATATATATATATTGAAGTGCCGATCCATCATCCTAGTGAAACGGGGTGAATTATTTAGTATTTCTCACCTCACAAAGCTGACATGTCAAGGTTTAATAGTCATTAGATCAACTATTGTTAAAATAAAATATACAATGGCTATTATTTTTTGTTAAGTCAACTTTATAAAATATTTGTGGAATGCTTATTTTTATTTTTATTTTTTTGAAAGGAAAATACATTATATTCATTAGAATCAATTTGAACAATCTTCCTCAGCAAATACAATATTTCGAATAAAGATGGAATATCCTCAATCCAAACTTGTTCTAAAGATGGATGGAGAGCTGCTTTCGCCAGACGATGAGCTACTTCATTGGCTTCCCTTTGAATATGTCATACAAATCATGATTGAAGGCTATTTAGACTGACTTGGATATTGTCAATCAATTGTCCGTATCGACTCTAACTGGATAATTCTTGGTGTAAACCATGCATAATTTATAGCGCATCTCCTTTCAGAATTATTTGTTGGAGTCATAAATCTCTACAGAAAGCTATTACCTTCCAAGCTACCACCGCATTTCTTATTGGGATGCTTATTTGGTATGTAGCATTATTTATATCGATCAAGATAAAAAAAAAAAATATAAAAAAAAAAAAAGGAAAAAAGATTATGTGGCTATTGATTATGACTACTCATTTAGGAGTCTTTTAAGCATTTTTAATTACTTTATCGAGTAGATTTCTTTAAATTGTAGCCGTTATTTTGGCATATCAGCAATTATTTATGACTTTTACAACTCCACTCGTCAGTATCACCTCGGACAAAATCACAATCTTTTAAATATCTTAAGAATTTGGAAAAAAATTAAAATTAGTCCTTAAGTTTTTAAGTAGTTTCAATTTGATCCTTCAGATTTTAATTTTACTAATTAGGCCTTTAGATTTCTCTCGATGTCAAATAGGCCCATTCGTTAACTTACCATCAAATCAATTAATAGTATATCATAATCTGACACATTAGGTGCCAATTGTACGTGCCATGTGATAAAGTTAGCCAACCACGATTTTTAAAAAAAAAAAATAATAAATAATTTTGATTTTATATGTAGAATATATTTATAATTTAAAGTAATTATATCTCGTGGCACGTATAATTAGCACATGAAAAGTTAAACGAGAGCCACGTAAAATTATTGTTTGTTTAATGTGACATGCTGTTAATTAATTGAGTAGTAAGTTAAAGGATGGACCTATTTATAAATGATTTGAAATCAAAGTTAATAGATGTGGATATTGGATAAAAAAACGGGAGATGTGTATAAGAAATAAAGAGTAGAGATATGTAAATAAAATTATTGTGTCCTATGTTATTCAAACTAGTTATTCTTGGTAGAGTTTGGGAATGATTTTTGTTTAAAGCCCATTGTTTATACTCAAAAATTGGCTGCCTCTTTAAACCGAAATATAGCTAAAAATGATGAAAAATTCTTGGGATTTTACAATTTTCACTAAAATTCCTTACGAACTCGCATAACAATTTTTATTATAGAATTGCCACGTATTTTTTAAGCATGTAAGAAACACATGATTTTTCAAGAAACTATTAAAAAAGCAGGTACTTCTCACTAGTGGCGGACCCAGGCTTGTAAAAATGGAGGGGCCAAATTGAAAAAAAAAAAAAAATTGAAGGGGTAAAACTAAAAAAATTAAAAAAATTAGGGGGTAAAATTTTATTTTAATATTTTTTTTTTTGTGCAAAAAAAAAAAATTTTGGGGAAAATTTTGGGGCTTGGGGGGCCAGGCCCCCCCTAGCCCCAATGTAGGACCGCCCGGCTTCTCACATGCAAAAAGAAACCATAACTGTAGAAATATATAACAAATATATAAAATATAAGAAAAAGAGCAGAAGCAAAGAAAGAAAACAAGAATTAGGGCTACATCTAGTTGTATTGAACTATATTGAATTGTGATACAATATGTGATATTTATGGAGGAATTAAGGTATAGTAATCAAGAAAAGGTAGACTAAATAAGGTAGAAAATTGATGGTAGACCTAGAAGGAAACTAAATCATAGCTAATAATGAAAATTATTCTAACAATACCCATTTGAAAAGGAAAAAAAATTGGAGAGAGTTTGGGCCATCCATATCAAGTTATCAACCGTGTGTGCTGACCCAACGTTGATAAAGCCAGTCGCCTATATATAGTTACCTTTCATTTTAAGCAATCATTGACGAATGGAACATCTACTTTGTTAAAATTTTAAAATCCCCTTAATTTTATTATCAGCATCGCTTTAAATCCAAGGTTATAGAAGATTGCAATCAAGGAAGATCCAAGATAGCTGCATCACATTGTTTCAAAAAAAAGATAGCTGCATCACAGCCGCACAAACCAATGCAAGAAATTAGCAACATGTAGCATCTAATGTAATCCATGTAAATAGATCAACAGAAGTACATAACAATTCTTTATAGAGAAATGGAACACAAACTCTCAAGTTTACACTTCAAAATATTTTCTCCTTGACGTGACAATGAAAATCACCATTAAATTTTGAATGGATCACCATTGAATTTTGGAATGTAATAACGTAGCGAAACTTGAGAATTTGTGTAGCATTTCTCTTCTTTATAACCCATGATTGACATGTTGGCTTCCAACTCAACTTAAATGCCTATTCAACAGACTTATGACACAAAAGAAGTCTTAATAGGGAGTAACATCAGTGGAAATGCCTTTAACAAGTAGCCGATAAGTTGACGGCACGTACAACCTGGAATGGAACGGGCCGGGGGCGGGGGGCATGACCCCTCATTCATGCTTTGGCCCTCCCAATAAAAAATCTTGGTTCCGTCCCTGCACAGTACACTCGGTGCAAATTGAGTGCAAGAACTAGCATGGTCTCACCAGGAAATAATGGGCACAAGCACAACCAGAAAGGCCAACTCAAAGAAAAGATATTCAAATTTGGCCTTGTAACTGCAGTTGCATACCAGTAGACCATAGTAACAAAAAGTTAGAAACCGATTAATTGGTTTTGGTGCCAATAGGGATGTCTATCACAATAGGAGTTTTATAATGTCCTCTAAATCAAGCATGCTAATAATTCCATATTATGATTATGCAACTAAGAAGCAACCCTGATGATTCTGAGGCTAAAATATCTTTGTTAGTAAGAAAAAATTTGTTGAAAGTGAAGAGGCAATGACCTGCAGCCCAGATAACCTAGAATCAGATGTCAATTCAATATCATGAAAACAAAACTCAGTCACAGATGTTTATCCAGTGCTTTGAAGGATCAAATGTTACAGTCCAGGATCTAAGCAGATAGCAAGGAGATCCTACAAATTAAAATCCACCAATTTTCTCCTTTTATCTACCATGTGAGGCTGAACACAGTTACAAGACTGCAAAGTTAACTATAATCTGTCCTCTGCTGATACCAACACAAGCACACTATGACACGGCAAAAAATTGAACATCGCTGCAAATGGAGCTAAGGCTAACTTGGTAGACAGGTTTATTTAAATTATAGTTGTTGCGAACATCACCAAACAGCACTAATCAGGTATATATGTGTGTGTGTGTGTGTATTTTCCTTTGTCCAATTTATTTCTACAGCATGTACCTCAATCCACATTCATAGGATACAAGAAGACATGCATTTGTTGGAACCCTTCTACAGTTAGCGAACTGAATTAATGAAAAGTTTTATAAATTTAAACAACTGCAAACTCCAAGCAAATGAAAATAAATGCTACAATCAGATACCAAATATGCATCAAGAAGGTATGAAAAATGCAAAATGAGATACGTATATCCAAATGCTACTGGCATTTTACATCAAGGAAATCCTTAATAGCACTACACAAAAATATAGTAAATATTTTTTTTTTTTTTGCCAGGTTCTGTTTTCACGTGTGCGGCTCCTAATAGTTGAAAATCAGACCATAGGAAGCAGATGGAATACCATTATTTATGTTACCAAGTATGAACAAACAAGCAGCTCGTGGGTTTCTAAGACAACTGATACAGTTACCTTTGGATGCTATTCATAACCATCCATCTTTGTGAGCACATAATCCCGTTGCTTCATGTTACAAAGATTCTTGCTGACAACTGGTCCAACCTTGGGATTTAGTAGCTGCCTCTACTTAATAAATGTTTACCATTGGACTTTAGGGACTAGGCAAAAGAATGGACTTTTGAAACACTGCAGATCCATTATTGGGAGCACCCTGAATCTGGAGAATCGAAGTGACCAAGTTATATATCTGAATGTTCTCAAAGGACGGAACTTTCCGTCCCCTTGCAAACTGAGGACCATGGCCAATGAAAATGGTCCTCATGGAGAAAACTGCATTGTCATAACCATGTGCTCCACCGCATTCTTTCCGCTTTGTTCTCTTCTGCTCCACCTTAAACCCCTCTTCTATCAACCCTATAACCGGTGGAATCCGGTCACTGGCCACATAGTGAAGCCTACCAGGCAGCTCCTCCTTGAGATAGACTCTCACATTCTTCCCATTCTCAACCTTCCCTGACTTCAATCCTTCATTCATCTTTGCAACAACATCCGCTGGCTGAACATCTGGAGGCGGACGAATCGCTAGCAACGGGGAATGGGACAGGACCCAATCAGCCGGAATCTCAATCCAAGGATTCAAATCATCTAGAAAAATCAGCTTCTTATCACACGTACCAACCATCCCGTGATCACCAACCATAATTATACTAACATCTTCAAAAACACCTCTTTTTTCTAAACCGTCAATCAACCTTCCAATCATCCTATCAATCCTAGCAACAGCTTCGGTTATCTCCGGATCATCAGGCCCCACCTGATGACCCTGATGATCGGGGTCCTCAAAATACAGTGTCATAAATTGGGGAATTTCACTACCAGGCAGATCAAAATAACTTAAAACGGTATCAACCCGTTCCTCAAAAGGAACAGAGCTATTATAATTCATACAAAACTTAGCAGGACAAGTCCAAGAACCTTTCTTTACCTCAGAACCAGGCCAGAAATATGTGGCAGCCTTCAACCCATTATTGACGACGGTCTCCCACAGAGGTTCACCTAACCACCACTTAGGCTGATGGCTCCCCATGGTAAAAGCATCACCGGTGTGTGGATCCAAGAAATGATTGTTAATTATTCCATGATAAGCGGGATAAAGACCAGTAACAATGGAATAATGGTTAGGAAAAGTCAAGGTCGGGAAAACCGGGATCAAACCAGTCTCGGCCTCGGTACCGTTACTGATTAATCGGCCGATATTCGGCGTGGAAGTTTTGAACTGGTACCCAAATCGGAACCCATCTGAGGAAACCAGCAAAACCACAGGATGTTTGAGCTTAGTGAGCGGACGGGCTTGAGACTCGATGGAAGAGGAGGTGTGTGAGGTGGCAGGTGGAGCGGAGGAGGAGGAGGCGGAGGAGGAGAAGAAGAGGAAAGCGAAGGCGGTGGCAGCGGAGAGAGCAATGCATGTGATGAGGAGGAGTGAGATAAAAAGGATGGTGGTTGTGGTGGGTTTGTGAGGTGGGTCTGTTGGTGAAGAAGAAGAGGAAGAGTCGGTGTTGAAAGAGAGCAGCGCCGTGGATGGGTTCGATGGATCTTCTTCTTGGGTTGGTACTGCTACTGGTGTAGGCTTTGTTGGAGAATCAGAACCCATGTTCCAAAAATTGGTCTTTCTCTTCCAACTCTTTCTGGGTTGCGTGTTCTGTTCTTGTTTGTAGAGAACCAGAGAGAGAGAGAGAGAGAGATTGGAGTGAGATGCAAGGGTTTGGTTTGGTCTGGTTTGGCTGCTTGATTGTTGCAAAGTTGCTATCTGAGATGGGTGACTTTCCTTGAATAATGCCAGTGGACTAGAGTTGGAAACAAGGTGGGTGGAGCCTGGAGGGAGGGAGGGAGAGAGAGAGAGAGAGCGAGAGATAGGAGAATGAGATATTTCCTCAGCATAATTGTCATTCGCTCATGACTATTATTAGTCTATTCTACACATTTGTTTGCATATTTTAAGTTTAAATGTAATGTAAATCCGATTATTTATTTTAAACTCTATATTATTTTTTTTTATTTTTAATTTATTTATTTTATTATAGTATTTTTTTTCACGTGGGTCCCACTTTATAACTCCACTACTTTGCACACTTTCTTTTAAATCTCCACTATAAAGGAAGAAAAAAAAAAAAAAAAAAGAACGTGGAGTGATGGAGAGAAAAAGGAAAAAAGCAAAGCTAAAAAAATGGAGATAAAGAATAAAAAAATAGATAAGTGAATAGTATAACTCTACATGTAGAGTTCCACTATTTATGAAATTAAGGAAAATCTATTATAGAGTTGAAATACATAAGCTGATGGAGTCTCTTTTTAACACTTTTATTATCTATTCTAACTTAAAGTTACAAATAGATAATCCATTGGGAGTGTTGGTTAATTAACTATTATCTAAGAGCACTCCCAATGAATTATCTATTTGTAACTTTAAGCTATAATAGATAATAAAAGTGTTAAAAAGAGACTCCATCAGCTTATGTATTCCAACTCTATAATAGATTTTCCTTAATTCCATAAATAGTGGAACTTTACATGTAGAGTTATACTATTCACTTATCTATTTTTTTTATTCTTTATCTCCACTTTTTTAGCTTTGCTTTTTTCCTTTTTCCCTCCACCACTCCACATTCTTCTTTTTTTGTTTCTTCCTTTATAGTGGAGATTTAAGAGAAAGTGTGCAAAGTAGTGGAGTTATAAAGCGGGACCCACGTGAAAAAAAAAATACTATAATGAAATAAATAAATTAAAAATAATAAAAAAAATAATATAGAGTTAAGAATAGATAATCGGATGTATAGTGCATTTAAAATTCATTAGCTAAACTAGATAAAATAGATTTTGATTAGCTATTCTAGATTGAAAAATACATAAACCATTGGGAATGCTGACTGATATAAAAAAATTATTTAAAACATGTAAATTAATGTGATAATTAAATGTTAGACAGAAATTTCCTACAAACTGGTTTATAGGAAATTTCCTACAACCCATACATAAAAAGGACATGTATCCTTTAAACATGTGAGAAGTACATATATTTTTTTATTAATGCTATTAAAAAAGCACGTAAGAAACACAAGCTATTTAAATAGGGACACATGTCAATTTTATTTGTGAATTGTAGAAAATTTCCTACAAACTTTGTAGGAAATTTCTGTCCTTAAATGTTTTAGTAGCGATTGAGTTTAATTAGGATAAAAATAAACCATTTCCGCCTATAAAAATGTCTTGTTTATTTGCATGCCCGTCTCACATGTATTTTTAATAACATTAATAAAGTTGGAAGAAAATTTATTAAAAATGCATGTGAAATGTACATGTAAATTGATACATGACATTTTTATAAATTGAGATTAGAGGAATTCTATTTGAATGAAAACTTTGTATGTTTAATAATGCTAATTTTTACATTTATTTTATATTAGTTGATGCGACATATTTTAAATGATTTCGGTCAATATTTCAAAAACAAATTCATTTAATATTTGTTATACCCATTTTATATTTATTGGTTGATGCGATTTGTTTTAATTTTTTTTTTTGACAAAGCGTCGTCTTCATTACTGAGGAACCACCCCAAAGTGGTAATACAATCTAGACACAATACAGAGAAAACAAAGCATCAAATACAAAGCTACAAACGCCCATTGGCGAATAACAATAAAGCCCGAAGGTCATAGGAGTGATTAGAGAAAAAGATTATCTACCCACAAAGCTGGAAAACCTAACTTAAAGCAGCTACCATTATGGTAGACTGTAATTAAAGACAAGAATATACAACTAAATATAGAAAACCCCTGGAAACAAGCACCGAAAAAACCGCCGCCAAAGCCGGCGCGTGTAGTGTAAGAATTTAATGTCCCACATGACCTAGCACATAAGACAACTTATTAGACTCAATCTTAATGTTGGTTAATTAATCATCCTTAATTAATTGTTGGTTAATAGTTAATTAATACACCTTAATAAAGTGTTGGTTAATTAACTACGAGAAATTAATGTTTCTTATTAATTAATTCTAACTTTGATGGGAAGTATAATTAATGGTGATAAAAGAACAAAGGAAACCGACCATCTCTCTACCCTATAAATATGTACAATATCCATCAGCCTTGTATATCTTAAGAGGGTAAAGTGAGATAAATTATTTCCTAGTGTTTGAGCTTTGAATAAGACTTTTTTATGGATTCTAGTATGTTTCTTTTATTCTATTTATTGTGAAAATCATGATAGTTAAGATCTTGGAAGTTATAAATATTATGTGCATTACATTTAACATGTGGTATCGGAGCTTGAATTGTAACTTTCATGATTTTGCATACAATGTTTTGTGAATTTAATTTATGACAAAATTTTGTCTTTTAACGACAATTCGTACGTACAGTTAAGTTTTGCATATAACAAATTATTGTGTATTAATATGCACAATTTATGAAGATCTTTTATAGTAAGTAACGAACAATTGTAGATGTTATAAAACTTTTACATAAACATACTTGTTATTTACAAGATTTAATGCAACTTTAAATGATCGAGATAATGTTTTGACAATAAATATTCTGTCTTTAAAACATTGATCGTTTCATTTTAGTTTAAATGTTATTTTCTTATTGATTAGATACATTAATATTTTTATAATCAATGTTAAAGGCATATTATGACTATTTGCTTTGCGGTATCATTATTTCGAATTGAGATCTATATTATGAAATAGTTTGGTAGTCACCAAACTAACCCAACTAGAAGGATTCATAGATTTCAAGTTGTATGTTTTGAAACTTAATACCCAAATCCCAGGTATTAAGATAATGACATTGTAAATTTTTTTACAGTTTTTCAAATCACAATAATATTTTCTATTGACCCAAAAGTGCACCATTTTTCAAGTGATTGATAAACTGAGATAGGATAATTAATGTGTATCTTAATTGAGAGTTGAAACTAGATACCCAAAGGTAACGGACCTATCGAATTACAGATGCATTATTAATTATTCCTAATAGGTGAATGGAAATCACCATAATGATTGTATTTTTAGTATATTATAATTTCCACCCAAAGGTGAATTGCAATAGTACTACTTACTATTTCTTAAAATATTTTATGTTTGATAACTCAAAGCATTAATATAGTGAGTATTAATTTGATTGCAGTGTCAGTTCTTATTTCGCTACACTCGCATGCTTCATTTGTTCCGATTCTTAATAGAACAAATTTTTCAGACTGGGCTGAACAAGTTCAGTTTCACCTTGGTGTTCTGGATCTTGATTTGGCACTCAGGACTGAGAAACCGCCTGCTATTACTGATTCAAGTAGTGCGAAAGAAGTTGCTATATACATGTCTTGGGAAAGATCGAATAGATTAAGCATTATGTTTATGCGAATGAGTATAGCGAGTAATATTAAGTCAACGCTTCCTAAATGTGACAGTGCTAAAGAATTCCTTACAATTGTGGAAGAACGTTTTCGTTCAGCTGACAAGTCTCTTGCTGGGACTTTGATGGCTGAACTTACCACCATGAAATTTGATGGTACACGTGGAATGCATGAGCATATCATTGAAATGACAAATCTAGCTGGTAAGTTAAAGGCTCTTGGGACGAATGTGGATGAGTTCTTTCTCATGCAATTTATCTTGAATTCCTTGTCTCCTCAATATGAGCCATTTCAAATTCATTACAACACTATTAAGGATAAGTGGAATGTAAATGAATTATCCAGCATGCTTGTTCAAGAAGAGGCAAGGCTTAAGCAACAAGGACATCATTCAGTTCATCTTGTAAGTTATGGAGCCAAAAAGAAGTGGAAGAAGCCTAAAAAAAGCAAAATGATGAAGCCATATAAAGTTAATGGACCTCCTCAAGCAATTGAGGTTCATGATAAAGGATTAAACAATATCAAGCGTCATTTCTGCATAAAGTTTGGGCATGTTCAGAAAGATTGTCACAAACGTAAGGCATGGTTCAAAAAGAAATGTCAGCATTTAGCTTGCGTATGTTTCGAATCAAATCTTACTGTAGTTCCTTCCAATACTTGATGGATTGACTCATGTTCTATGTTCATGTTTCTAATTCAATGCAGGGCTTCCTTACAATCCAAACTTTAAACCTAAATGAAAATTTCATAGTCATGGGAAATGGGGTTAAAGTTCAAGTTGTTGCCATCGGAACCTTTCGTTTGTTTCAAGAAACTGGTTGTTACTTAGATTTGTTTCAAACACTTTATGTTCCTTCAATTTCTCACAATTTGATTTCTTTATCTAAACTTGATATTGATGGCTATTACTTCACATTCCTCAATAAAAAATTCAATTTGTTTAAAAATACCCTTTTTGTTGGTTCTGTGAATCTATGTGATGGTTTGTATAAATTGAATCTTAATAGTCATTTTGCTAAAAGCCTTATAACCCTGCATCATAATGTTGGAACTAAGCGTAGCTTGATTAATGAAAATCCATCCATCTTGTGGCACATACGATTGGGTTATATATCCAAAGAAAGATTAGAGAGATTAGTAAAAGATGGGATTCTTCCAAATCTATATTTTATTGATTTCGATGTGTGTGTGGATTGTATTAAGGGAAAACAAACCAAACACACAAAGAAATGTGCTACAAAAAGTGGCAGACTTCTAGAAATTGTCCATATAGACATTTGTGGACCTTTTGACTCACCATCTTTTGGTAGAGAAAAGTATTTTATCACTTTTATTGATGACTTTGCACGTTACTGTTATATCTATTTATTGCATGAAAAATCTCAAGCAGTGGATGCCTTAGAGGTCTACATTACTGAGGTTGAAAAACAACTAGATAGAAAAGTGAAAATTGTCAAATTAGATAGAGGTTGTGAGTATTATGGAAGGTATGATGGATTGGGTAAATGCACTGGCCCATTTGCTAAATTCCTTGAAAAACATGGCATATGTGTACAATACACTATGCCAAGTACGCCTCAGCAGAATGGTGTAGCTGAAAGGCGTAATCGTACTTTAATGGATATGATTAGAAGTATGTTAAGTAATTCATCTCTACCCATTTCATTATGGATGGAAGTTCTTAAGACCACTGTATAATTACCGAATAGAGTTCATTCTAAAGCAGTTGCAAAGACTCCTTTTGAACTGTGGACTGGAAGGAAACCAAGTTTGAGACACCTGCATGTTTGGGGTTGTCCCGCAAAAGCTAGAATTTATAATTCACATGAAAGGAAATTGGATTTTAAAGCCATTAGTGGTTACTTTATCGGTTATCCAGCAAAATCCAAAGGGTATAGGTTTTACTGTCTTACACATAGTATGAAAATTGCTAAAACCGGTAATGCTAGATTCCTTGAAAATGGTGAAATCAGTGGGAGTGATAAACCACAAAACACGGTTATTCAAGAAGTTAAGGTACATGTCCCACTACCCATAACTTCTAAAGAAAATGTTGTTCCTACAGTTGTACAATCATTTGACAACGTTTAACAAGTTATTGATCAATCACTCCATGATGAGATTGTCACCAATAAACCAATTATAGAAGAATCACAAAGAATAGCATTAAGGAGATCTCAAAGAGAACGTATATATGCTATTTCAGATGATTATGTAGTTTATTTACAAGAATCTGATTTTGATATAGGAACAAGTAAGGACCCGATTTCGTTTTCACAAGCCATTGAAGGTAATAATTCTGTTAAATGGATTGATGCCATGAATGATGAGTTGAAATCAATGGACCAAAATAAAGTCTGGGATATCGTTGAATTGCCTGGAGGATATAAGATAGTCGGGTGTAAATGGGTCTTCAAGACCAAGTGCTACTCAAAATGCAATATCGAACGATATAAAGTTAGATTTGTGACCAAAGGTTTTACTAAAAAATGAGGCATTGATTATAAGGAGACATTCTTTCCTGTATATAAGAATGACTCACTTATAATTATTATGACTTTGGTAGCTCATTATGATTTAGAGTTGCATCAAATGGATGTGAAAACTGTTTTTCTGAATGGGAATTTAGAAGAGGAAGTATATATGGATCAGCCTGAAAGTTTTTCATTAAAGGAAAAAGAGCACATGGTTTGCAAATTAAATAAGTCAATATATGGACTTAAACAAGCTTCCAGACAATGGTATCTTAAGTTTAATGATACTATTACTTCATTCGGTTTTAAGGAAAATATTGTTGATCGGTGTATATACTTGAAGGTTAGTGGGAGCAAGTTTCTATTTCTGATTCTATATGTCGACGACATATTGCTTGCCAGTAGTGATCTTGGTTTGTAGCATGAAACTAAGGAATTTCACTTTAAAAACTTTGAAATGGAATATATGGGTGAGACAACTTATGTGATAAGAATAGAAATATTCCGAGATCGATCATGTGGGCTGTTAGGATTGTCTCAAAAACAATATATTGAAAGAGTTTTAGAGAGATTTGGCATGGAGAACTGTTCAACTAGTGTTGCTCCACTTAAAAAAGGGGATAAGTTTAGTCTCATGCAATGCCCTCAGAATGAATGTGAACGTAAACAGATGGAAATAATTCCTTATGCTTCTGCTGTAGGAAGCTTGATGTATGCACAGACATGCACTATGCCAGACATTGGTTTTGCAGTTGGTATGCTGGGCAGATACCAAAGCAATCCTGAAATGGATCATTGGAAAGCTGCGAAGAAAGTGATGAGATACTTGCGAGGAACAAAAGATTATATGCTTACTTTTAAAATGTCTGATCATTTAGACAGTGGTGGAGCCACTAAGGGGCTTGGGGGGACCCAGGCCCAGGCCCAGGCCCCCCCAAGCCCCAAGGTTCTCCCAAAAAAAAATTAAAAAAATTAAAATTTTACCCCAATTTTTGTTATTTTTTCTAATTTTGGCCCCCCCCAAAACTTTTTTTTTTCAATTTGGCCCCCCCAACTTGGAGGGGCTAGCTCCGCCCCTGCATTTAGAAGTGATTGGCTACTCCGATTCAAACTTTGCAGATGTATTGATAGTAGAAAATCAACTTTTGGTTATATATTTTTATTAGCTGGAGGAGCAATTTCATAGAAAAGTGCAAAGCAGATCATCATTGCTTCATCCTCAATGGAAGCTGAATTTGTGGCATGCTTTGAGGCCACAATTCATGGTTTATGGTTGCGAAACTTTATTTCAGGACTTGGAATTGTCGACATTGTTGCCAAGTCGCTGAAAATTTATTGTGATAATTATGCAGCTGTGTTTTTCTCAAAGAACGACATATATTCTAATGGTGCTAAGCATATGGAGCTTAAATATTTTGCCGTTAAGGAAGAAGTTCATAAACAACGAGTGTCTATAGAACATATTATTACAACGCTTATGATTGCAGATCCAAGGGTTACCACCAAAGACCTTTAAGGAACATGTTAACAAAATTGGTCTTGCTTGTAACCCATTGTGCCCGTAATATTTATGGATTGCATAATGTTTGTTTATGTTATTAGACACTTCTGAGATCTCATTAAATATGCTTATGATTTTTCCTGTTATCCATTTTGTACGTACATATAAGATTGGATGAATGACAACAGGAATAGTCTTTGACAAAAGACATTTTCGTTTGACCATTTAGGACACTTTTCATTTATGAACCATGATTGAACAAGTTGCTAGTGTTGTAGTACATGGAATGGACTATGTCGCCTTTGATGTACAACCACCATGACTCATACTAGTAGGTTGTTTAATTATGGTATTTATGTTAATCAAATTGAAGTAGGGATAGATTAAATTTTTGCGCGCATAATGTTAACCTTATTGAGTCTAAAATAGTATTAGTCATATAGGCTAAGTGAGATAATGTAAGAATTTAATGTCCCACATGACCTGGCACATAAGACAACTTATTAGACTCGATCTTAATGTTGGTTAATTAATCATCCTTAATTAATTGTTGGTTAATGGTTAATTAATACACCTTAATAAAGTGTTGGTTAATTAACTACGAGAAGTTAATGTTTCTTATTAATTAATTCTAATTTTGATGGGAAATAGAATTAATGGTGATAAAAGAACAAGGAAACCGGTCCTCTCTCTACCCTATAAATATGTATAATATCCATCAGCTTTGTATATCTTAAGAGAGTCAAGTGAGATAAACTATTTCTTAGTGTTTGAGCTTTGAAGAAGACTTTTTTTTTTTTTTTTTTTTTTTTTGGATTCTGGTATGTTTATTTTATTCTATTTATTGTGAAAATCATGATAGTTAAGATCTTGGAAGTTATAAATATTATGTACATTAAATTTAACATGTAGAGCACGCGCCTCCTCTGGGAACCTTCATTGCGTCGGACGACTTTCAGGAGTCCAGATTGTCACCTTCCATTCGGGCTTCCAAGACCGGAGAAGCAAACGGCGACCCACACGCGCAAGGCCAGGGAAAGATAACCCCCGGTGCGTGCTGGTCATGCGTCGAATAGGAGCGAACCACACGGATTCATCGAATGACTACCATGACTGGAGAAGGCCGGCAATCGCAACAGAAAGGTCCTTGTCGAAGAAATTCCAGCCGAGTCTTGTAGATCTAGCTTTGACAACATCTTTGTCGGAAACTACCAACACCCGCAATTCTCCATGGACCTAGACCAAAAAATATCTTATTTGCACCGACACACAACAATAAAAAAAAGAAAAACCAACAACCACCACCAGATATAGCTCCGGGGGCACAAAAATCACCCTTGGTGATTTGTTTTAATTGACTTTTATCAATATTTTAAAAAACAACCATTTAAAAAAAAAGTTATTTTAAAAAATAAAAAAATAAGTTACTTAAAATAAGTTCACGATATGTTCATATCGTCTAATATATAAGGCATGAATGAGTGTAATAAATAAGGCACAAAGTCTCTTCAATAGAACAAGTTGAGCAAGAGTATGGTGGATAACTATCCATACTGGAAATAAATACCGCCTCAACAAATGGAACGTCGTCGTTCTACCTCTAAATTCCGCAGAACCTTTACAGCGACACAAACCCCCTTAAAACATATTTTCCTTGAAAGATCTTTGCTTTACTATCCGTTTGGGTTTTTGTTGGATCCTCAACTTTGAAGAACTGAGCATGGAAGAGGCATACAGACAAATCACAGAGTACCTGAACAGCTTCTCCGACGCCGTTTCTTCTCAGGACGGCGCTTCCCTCAGCCTCCTCCTCTCCCTCTCCTCCAACCACTCATTCCTCCTCTCTCTCGCCGACTCTCTCATCCTCTTCCAGGTGCTCCCCCCTCTCTCACTCTATATATATATATGTGTGTGTGTGTGTGTGTGTGTGTGTGTGTGTGTGTGTGTGTGTTTATTGAAGAATTAGGGTTTTTTTTTTTTGTTTTATGAAATTGTTGTTACAGGACGCGAGTAGAGTGTTCAAGCAGTCCGATAATTACTCTCAGTACAGCGAAATCCTCAGCCATCTCTTTCGCTCTCTGCAAAATTACCGGCTTGGAAACCTCGTCGATGCCTACCAAGCCTTCGAAAAATCTGCCAAGTAAGTTTTTCCCCAAAATCCCTTTCACTGTCAAGTCACTCAAATTTCGTTTAGGTTTTGGGGAATGATTTTGATCGATAAAATTTTGAATTGAATGCAGTGCTTTCATTCAGGAGTTTCGGAATTGGGAATCGGCGTCGGCCTGGGCTTTGGAGGCTCTGTATGTGCTCGCTTATGAAATTAGGGTTCTTGCGGATAGAGTAAGATATTCTTTTTCTTTGAAAAAAAAAATGCTAACTTGTAGTTATGTGGTTCTGTTTGAAATTTTGTGTTTTGGGTAGAGCTAAAATAAGAGTTGTGTTTTATAGGCTGATAGGGAATTGGCTTCGAATGGGAAAGCTCCGGAGAAGTTGAAGGCCGCCGGCTCGTTCCTCATGAAAGTGTTTGGGGTTCTTGCGGTATGATTCTCTTTTCAAAATCTCTTAACAAGCATACAAAAAACACAAGTATTCCATAAGATGAGAACAAATTGTTATTGTTCTGATTTTTTTTTTACTTGTCTTGTCTACTTGTTTCATTTACTATGTGTGTTCCATTGATTATTGATAATAGAGTTAGTGTCGGTCTGGTTTAGCGATTTCAAAACATGCGGTTTGAAAAAAATGGCATTTCGAAATGCAATTAATGAAATTGTAATTTTTAAAAATGCAGTTAATCATTTGATAAAACTATAAAAGAGTATCTGCACCCATATCTATGTTTTAAAATCATGCATTTTTAAAAATGCACTCCTTGCCCGCCGCGTGAAAACGTGAATTTTTTTTCTTCATGTTTTCATACTGTCATTTTTTTCAAACGCATTCCCAAAATCTGCAGCTCTATAAATTTGTTTAGACTTCAAGAAATTCACAGCATAATATGTATCTGTTTGGTTTTATGAGTTGGGTATCCTCTAATTCTTTGAAAGGATGTGTATATTGTAGGGAAAAGGCCCAAAACGTGTTGGAGCATTATATGTTACTTGCCAGTTGTTCAAAGTTTACTTCAAGGTGATATTTATGTTTTATTTGGCTTAGCTTGTTGTTCCCTTGGTGTTTGGTTCTACCTTATGATTTGTTTTTGGTAGCATGGCGAGTTAAAATTTAATTAAATGAGGATTTATTTTGAGTTCATGGCTAGTAATGTTATATTAAGACCTCAAGAAAAAATCAATGTGAAAGATATGCATGATTTAACTGTTAAAGATGTCTCGACTCTTCTTAAGTGCTGAAGGAAGAACAAGTTAGCTGAGATTCACAACGGTAACCTTTTTTTCATTACTTTGCAGCTTGGTACAGTTCACCTTTGCCGCAGTGTGATAAGAAGCATTGAAACTGCTCGTATATTTGATTTTGAGGAGTTTCCTAAAAGAGACAAGGTTAGAGTTTAGTTTTGGTTGCAAAACAAATGCATTTACTTTCTTACAATGTTGATCTCAAGTTGCAACTATTTGCTGCTAAGAGGTTGTGACTATCATGGTATTCTATTCAGGTCACCTACATGTATTATACTGGTCGGCTGGAAGTGTTCAATGAAAATTTCCCTTCTGTAAGTGGATTAAACTCCTCTTAAGTTAATGAGATGAAGTTTTATGTTTAGATGTCACTTGATATAGTTAATGAGATTAGTAAGAATATTAGTTGATTTCTTGGGATCAAACAAAATCTAAAAAAACAAAAATAAAGGATGCACGTGGTGCAACGGGATGCTAACACAGTTTGGAGACCCAATGTGTGTCTATATATATTCATATACAATAAGAGAGAAGCTTCAATGTGCAGTTGGTGCTTTTTCTAGAAAGTTGACATAAAGCAAGGAACGCTTAATTAGCATCTTTCTGACACCTAATTAAGTATTCCTTGCTTTATTTCAACTTTCTACAAGTACACATTGAAGCTCTGTTATGATGTCAGCTTGAACGGGGCTGCTTACTAGTTATGATTTTTTTATCTCATTGGATCAATTGTCCTTGCACCTTGTGAATTGGACTCATTTCTTGCATGCAAATTTTCTGAAATTAAGGTCTACTATTCACAGAGTCTACTTTTCTGACCTTGGCAGGCTGATCATAAATTGTCATATGCCTTAATGCATTGCAACCCTCGCAGGGAAGCAAATATAAGGTTTGGTTCTGGATGCTTTTGCTGCATATATATTATATCTGCATTATAAGTATAATTCGATGGGTTTCTTCATGATTTATATTGAGTGTTATATACATACATACATAAATACTTGCTTATGGCTGGGTAAGTCTTGATCAAGATACCTGTTTTAGGATTTATGATTGGCAAATTACCCGTGAGTATTCTTCTTAAATTTAGAAAGTTCACTGAATATGAAGGTTATTAAAATTGGGAAAGACAACATTGAAATTAAGAACTCATAATAGCTTTGAAATTATGACCTAGATGATGGCAATTTAGAAAAGAACATAGTGCATCCACGATAACTGTATCTCATTTCCTGAAAAATGATGGCGTTACTTGAATTTTAAATTGACTGGTATCTTAGACACATTTTTTTACTTGGTTATGTCTCTCATCAAGATGTAAAATCATCGAAATGTAAAATGATTTGCTGTTTGTACTACTGTGGTTTTTAAGTATATGCTTTTGCTGTGTAACATCTTGGCGTTTAATAGTCTTGGATAATATAAAAGTCAAACATGAGATTTACAAGAATATAATTTTCTCATCCCTTACATTTTTTTTTTCTGTGTCCTTTGGAATAGGATGATACTGAAATATCTGATACCTGTGAAGCTTTCAATGGGCATCTTACCTAAAGATTGGCTCCTTGAGAAGTATAACCTGGTTGAGGTATGACATGCCTATTGACTTTTTATTTTTTATAACAATTCTATGAGACATTTTTTAATGCTCGGTTGTTCTTTCCAGTAGACATAAGATATTTTGGTGTTGCCTAGTTTTTGTCACATGTCTAATGAGTAATAACAGCATTGACCAGTTACCTTTTCTAGAGAAAGAACTATATTGAAGGAACCATTCTGGCCATGTGCTTGTTTGAATTAGTAGTTTGAACTTGGATTAACAAGCTTTTAAATGTCTTACAAGCATCCATATCCCTAAAGCTTTTGTGATTGGGTTTTACATATCTAATAAACATTGTTTTTACTTTCACAGTACAGGGATGTTGTGCGAGCTCTAAAAAGGGGAGATCTCCGGCTTCTTCGCCATGCTCTTCAAGAGCATGAAGACCGGTATGTTTGCTTTCATTTTTGCAAATTTGGAGAATTGGTGCATAGAAAAAATTTCTCGACAGTTAAAACTGAGTTGTTTATTTTATCAGTTTCTTAAGATCAGGTGTATATCTTGTCCTAGAGAAGCTAGAACTCCAAGTTTACCAAAGATTGGTAAAGAAAATGTAAGTTATTGTCTCACGTACATGTATTTCTGAATTGGCTTTAGCGTTAGTCGGAAGATTTATTCATGATTACAACATGCTTCTCATGCAGCTACATCATCCAAAAGCAGAAGGACCCTACCAAAGCTCACCAGGTGAAGTTGGAAGTAATTGTTAAAGCATTGAAATGGCTTGAGATGGACATGGATGTGGATGAGGTACTTATTTCTCCATTCACTCTTATTTTTGGTTTCCGGCAACTTACTGACTCTCTCTCTAGCTGGTTGTTTTTCTTGGTGGGAAATCTGATCAGATATCTGTTGGAATTTGTAGGTGGAATGTATAATGGCCATACTAATATACAAGAATCTTGTGAAAGGGTACTTTGCTCACAAGAGCAAAGTGGTGGTTTTAAGCAAGCAAGATCCTTTCCCTAAATTAAATGGAAAGCCCATCGAGTCATAGTAGCAGAGCGGATGTTATTTTATGCTTAAAGCATGGTACTTTTATTTGTTTACCATGTGGTTTCTGTTATATTTGGTGTAAAGTTGCTTTAAGAATAATTCTCTCTTTTAGCCATGTGGCTTCTATTGTAGTTGATGTAACATAGTTGATAGAACTCAATAATTCTGATCATTTGTGTATTTTTGACGGCCCAAATTTTCTATATATATTGATTATTCAGTGAAAATTTTATAATTCGCTTGATTATTGTCCAATATATTTGGCCGAGTCTTTTGCCCTTGCTTTCTTAGATCATGCTACCAACTCGAAAAATCAAAAGCATTATTAAGTGTAAAGAGAAAATGCTTTTGTCCTGATGTCTCCCTCTCAAGGACGAGGATCTCTTCATTTTAAGTGAAATAAAAAGTTAATTTTGTTCACATCTAACATTTTATATGATGTCACATCATTTTAAATATTTTTAAATAACATAACATATTCATTATAAGGCATCTCACCGACAAGAAGAAAATATTCTTCAAGAAAAAAAAAAAAAAAAAAAAAAAACAGAGCATGCCTTTATATTGGCTAAGTTTAAAGTGCTCTTCAAGTAAAATGAAGTTGCAATTAGGTCTAATAAGTAATTTTTCACAATTACTTGCCTGAACTTTTTTAAATTCAAACTCTCAAATCGTAAGCCAAAGGCAAAAGAACAAAGCAAAAAGAGAGATGAATTTAGTTTACTTAAATAACACCGGTAATGTGGTACGTCTTTATTGGCCTAGAATGGAGCGAGATACGATGAGCAACTATCACTGATTGCTTGAAAGGAGTGTATCATGATATCATGCACGCTCCATTCTAGGCCAATAAAAAAATGTTCATGGGGAACCTACAGTCTATATTTGTAACTGCCAGTTTCTCTATTATTAACAAGAATCAGTAATCATAGACACGAGAAGAGTTCCTCAAAACATGTCGGACAATCCATACTAAATAGCTGGTCATGACAAGTACTTTAAAACTTACAAAATTGAAGCAACTCGAGGTTTCGCCGAACTTTTGGGACCAACTGTAAATCTTATCACCAACATCCACCCAAAAAAGAAAAAAAAGAAAAAAAAAAGGGGGATTCAGAAATATATATATATATATATTACCCTTGATTCTTAATTGATTCAAGATGTGTGCATCAGATCAACAGCTGATGCCTGCCATCACAACAATGCCACTTGAGAAACATGAAGCTGACGCTTGCCATCACAGCAATACTTTGGAAAAATATACTGGATGTTCAAGCACCATCTGAGGGGAGGGTACTCTGTATGTTTGAAGGCATCAGGATGTTAAAACCATCTGCTGCAGTAGATACGATCATTCCTGGAATCTGAGCATGCCAATGGAGTTCTTTCAAGTCCTTCTGACCCTGTTTAAAGCCAAAGCAATGTTGAGCTAACATGCTGAACTAGTAAGGAATTTTCAAGATGAATCATCTCCCTGAGAGGAAAGTTTGAAAAGAGGAGAGGAAGGGGATCACCTGATGAACAAACAAAAGTTGTGGAGGTAGATCTTCAGGGGCATTTACTTGCTCTTTTGTTTTAGCTCTGAACTCTGCCTCCTCTTCCTCATCTTTTTCTAATGAGAGGTCCCATATTCTAGTCAAGGAAGCCAAACGAGAATTTAGAGTTCAGCAATAAAAACTTCCATACAAAGAAAAACTACAAACTTATGTTTGGATGAACCCTTCTATCAGTTTTTGCATGCTTCCGTCCTACATGTTAACTTACGTTAGCTGATTGTCAGATGATGAAACAGCCAAAGTGGAGGCTTCGTGCTGACTCCATTCAATGGATGTGATAGGGTGTTTATGGTATTCAAAACGTGCTACTACAGAATCCCCTTCCTGCCACAGAAAAAATCACATTTAACATCAGCATTATCAAGAACAAAAAAACCCATTTTATCACCTATTATCCTTCTTTGGTAGAATAAAACCTTGCAGACAAATGAATAAAACAATGAACTTCAGACGATTTAAAACAAACACCAAGAGAGAGAGAGAGAGAGAGAGAGAGAGCAACCATTTCTACAACTCCAAAATATACACATGTATGTACATATAAACATAAATACACAAATGCATACATGCATACATGTATAATATTATTGGGTGTATACATGTAAAAGGACCATTAAATAAGAGGGGGGAAAATGCAGATTTTCCTGAAAAAATTGAGCACAATAACTTCCAAAAAAGTTTGTCGTACACAGATGGAAGGATATAAAACAAAAGAAAAGGCATTAACTTCAATTATAGAGGAAGATTGTAACGCAAAGCAGAATGAGGAAAGAAAAAATAGAGAGCACTAAGGTATGCAGGGAAACAGAATAAAAAAAAAAGTGACGGATCAACTTGGCCGGCTTTATCAAGACTAAGAAATGTGCTTTTGACAGATCTGAATGGATACATGTAGCAATACAATTTATACAAAAGATGTAGAAGAATGAGAAATTGAAGTTATTACTGATGTGGCACATGAAAAATCAATAAGATTGAGGACGTAATCCATTAACAAGGGTCCTTACTCTGAGAATTAATCAAAGATTACATATTTTCTCAAAAAAATATGATACAATATCTTAGATCAGACAAGGGATACCTTGAGCAATCTGAGATCGCGAATAGAAAATGTGCCATCATCACATCCAGATGCCAACATACAGCTAGCCAGCCTAATCAGAATCAAGGAAGTGCCAAAAGAGGTCACTACATAAAATTTGAGACATGTAAGGATTTCTAAATAGAGGAAAAAACCAGAACTATTAGACACCTGTTCCATGAAATGACATTCACATCTGCATTATGTGCCTTGAAAGATGCTGCTGCTGACTTCCCTAAACGTGTATCCCAAATTGCAATAGTTCCATCCACAGAACAAGAGGCGAACACATTGGCTTCTGTAGGGCTCCACTGCACGGAAGAGTTGGAACAAGCATGGTTACAGGATTGAATAGATACCGGAAAATCGTTCAGATTGAATCATAAGTTTCAACTATATGTAGTTGAAATCAAAACAGATCAACTATCGATTCACAGGTTGAATATATACTTGTAGATCTTCAACACTCGCAGCATGACCAATAAACGGAGTAGTATCAACATTCCATGTTGCACCAGATGTAGGCTCCCACAAATGAATAAAACTCTTGCAGTCCCCTTCAGACATAAAGAACATCATCAAAGCATTAGACCATTTTACACAAGTAAAGAAACTAGAAATTGAAGTTCCTTTAGGGAGAAAAAATACATAAACAATACAAAAATAAGAATAAAAATAAAATAATGTTAACTGTACCAGATACAAGCCTTCCTGGGACAAGAGGATTCCAATCTATAGCAAAGCCTTCATCTTTGTGCTTAAACTTAACTAGTGGAGGCTGACTGAAAACTGAAGAAGCTCCCTGAGCACCTTGCGTTTCTGATTCTGCTAAAGTACTCAAATGGGAGCTGAAGTCCCATATCTGCATTATACATTATCCATTCTTATGATAAACAAAATTTACCAATTCAATTTTCAAGTTCAAATAATATATGTATTAAATGCTATAGCTTCCTAAGACTGCTGTAACTCATTAAACTATTTTGCCTTATCTTGAATACTTCTTCCATCCCAAAATAAATGTCTTGGTTCGAAAAGACAAGATTATGAACAAGGATGTAAGAATATAGTGGTCTTACTAAAACGTTCTTTACTTCATATTAGGGCGGTATGACTTTTAATATCATCTTGTTTACAAAAACAGAAAAAAGAAAAAAAAGAAAAAAAGAAAGAAGGGGAAACTATAGGAAATTAAAGTAAAAATTTTTGACTTTCAGAAAATAGACATGTATTTTGGGAAGTCCTAGAAAGAGAAGTAAAACATTTGAATTTGGGATGGACGGAGTATCTTTTTTGGTCACTGACACATATATTACTATTCATTGCTTTCTAAGGCACCAATGTCACTTATAATTGTATATTGCTAAAAAAAAATTTTTGATAAGTAAATTACTAAAAATGAATACCCAGTTTATTTCCCAGACTCTATTTTATAAATAAAGTTATAATGACCTATTCACATAATTGTGCACACATGCTTATTATAAACACAAGTCCTTTATCGATAATCTAATTCATCAGTTTCTAACCATAACTTATACATTTTCTTTAATTAGCATCTTTCTTTTGAGAAGGGGGGAGAAAGGGAGGATCCAGTGAGCTTCAGCTCAAATGGTACTCCCTTTGTAGCAAGGTGGAGGGTGAAGTTGTAGGTTCAAGTCCCATCAGATGCATGTGTAACTTTGGGGAGAGGGAGAGAGAGAGAGAGAGAAAGGGGTTAAGTTCATAATTTCCAACCTCAACAACAATGTAAATATGCAATGCAAACTGCAAAAAATGTTTTTTCTTTCATACCATAAACCTGAAATTCCAGAATCTAAAGTTTTATTGTCACATTCCACGATGTCTTATGCTACATAGCCTACATTGACAGAAAAAGGGAAAAACAAAATACCCAAACAGGTATGCAACTCATGAAGAAACCCACAATATATGGATATGAAATATTACCTGCACATGACCAGCATCTTCCCAAGATGCACATATATGGGGATTTTGTGCCATAGCACGTATCCGATTAATACATCCTTCATGAGCTACCTTGCGCAACTGTAAAGACAAACAAGATAAACCAAAAATGTAAATAGCTTAGGTAAAGAAGCAGCACATATAAAGGTTAGTCAAGAAATTAACAAAATGACAAAAGAAACAAGACATTGCCTGCAAAATTGGAGTCCCAGATCCTTGAACCTCCTCTTCTTCACCATCTTCATCACTATCACTACCATCACTCTCCATATCAGAGTTATCAGCTGCAGGTTTGGAAGGCACTAGCTCGCGTCTTTTCCCAGTGATGTTAGATACTTTAAATATTCCTATAGAGTTCCAAGAAGCTTTCTCAGCCTGCAGAACAAGAACAGCGATGTCAAGATGGTATGGGTAAAATGCGACAAGAAAAAATCAAAGGAATAAAACACAAGTTCAAACAAACTTAAATGCGCCTGTCCCAAATATTCAGACAATTTTGAATTCTTATTTTTCTTCCTCAGAAAACAAAAGGTTGCCCATGTCTGATATGCATAAAAATCACATTTTGATCCTATGATATTCTTAGAAAATCTGTATGCAATATTGGAGTAACAAAATCCTTATGTTTCTCAAGGAAAAATGTATAAATCCTGATGCACCGATAAATTGGACAGCCCAAGCATACATTTCCATATGTGGTTGATTACACTGAAAATATATTTATGTTCACTCCGTAACCATGCATAAAGGCTAAAGATATAAAGCTCACCTGAGTCCCTGCAACGAAATACACTGTGTGTGGGAACTCCGTTCGAACCAAACCCAATGTATCACGTAAAATATCAAAGCTGTAAAAAAAAAATGGTTTTAACAGCAAATGGGACTTCTTAGACGAATGAAATAAACAAGTTTTAATATATATTAAAAAAAAAAAAATCTTAAACCTCCTATCCACCCACAAAACCTAAGTCAATGACCTTTATTAGCTTCATTGGAGAGGAAGTTTAATTGAACCCAAAAATGAAAATATCAATATTTAAAAAGAATTCAAATTCTTTTCACTTTCTGCAATCAGTAAGCAATCAAACAAGCCTGAAGGTACGAAAACAATGTCTGGATTAATCCCAGCAAATCAAATATAAACCTACAGTTTGAAAATAAATCTTTTTAAAAAAAAAAAAAAATTGTAAGTAATTCAATCTCATTAAAAATGGTAGAGGGGCCCTAGTTAACAGGAATTATACAAGAAAGACCCTAATAGGAATATTTTTTTTAAAATAATAATAACAATAATAATAATCTAATTATAATAGCAAATAGTAACTCACTAAAATTTTCATATCAAGACCAAAAAAAAGTTCCTCAACCCACCAGAAACCAACAAAAAGACCACGTTTTTATGTTTATTTAAACTTGGGTTCCAATTGACACTTTCTGGGTTCCCCAATTTATCAACAACCCCCAATCCAAAGTCCAAAGTCCCAACCTCTTCCCTTTACTTTCCCGGAAACCAAATAGAAAGCAAATAGAATTCACAGCACCTGAGACAGGGCCACCCAATATGGAAGGCGTGGAGAGAATTGTAGGCAGAAGGGTCACACTGAAGCTCCTCGTCTTCCTCCAGTTTGTCCACACCCGGTTGCCACACCTTCGCCGGAATCGAAGGTCCCGAAGAAGACGAAGACCCATCTTCTCCTTTCGAGGCCTGCACCCAAAAAAAAAAAATCAGATGGTTGTGAAAAAAAAAAAAAAAAAAGAAAGAAAGAAGGAAAACCCCTAAATTAATTGTAGTAACTGACAGACTAACGGTCAAAAAAGGGACTTGGAACCTTGTTCTTTCTCTTGGCTTTCTTCGGGTTTTTGATGCTGCGAACCATTTTTGGGTCTTTGAGGTTTGAGCTACACAGTGGAACGAGGGTTTTTGTTTGAGCTAGGGTTTTAGTGTGCCACGTCGGATATTGACACGTTTCACCTATAATAATAAATAAATAAATAAATAACATATAAATAAAAATAAATAAAATAAAAAAGCAGCTGGAAGAGGGGTGGGGTGGCCTTTGGCCAAGATCATATGGTGGGTGGCCGAACCACCCCCTTCTCAGCGAGTAGTCTCCCACAAGCTCTCGCAACGCCACGAGTCCGTACAGTCTAGGGTTTTAGCGTTCGATAATCGATCGCCACCACCATGTACCGAGTCGCAGCCTCGCGGCTCAGGGATCTCAAGGTCAGTGTCAGTCCCAGCTTCTCTTCTCAGTCCCGAGTGAGAAAAAAACCCTAATCCCAACTCTTTGAATGTGACCACGCTGTCACAGTCACGTTCATGATCTCGTACACATACCGGAAAAATCTCTGCTTGATGCTGCGAGTCTCTCTCTTTCAATTCCTTGATGGGGATAACTTAGCCAATAGGGGTTACTCTATGTTTTAACCTCAATATTTGATAAACATTTGCGTAGAAGTCCTAAAAACTGGAGCAATATTAATAATCACACATATTATATATATATATATATTATAATAATCAATTTAACCAATTAATGTGAAAGCTATAATTTTAATAATAAATAATTAACATACATTTATGGATAACTCATACTGATTATAACCATAGTGATAACTAATAAGCGAATAAAACTATTCAGTATCTCAGTAGTAATTAAATGGCTTTTTAACTCCTCCACTGCAAAATATAAGCAGTAATGCAAGCATAGTCCCATTTCAAAAGCTAAAACATTCTTAAGCAGCAGTAATTCAGGAGTGATGGTGGCTGCAATGAGATGTAGGTTGGACGGAAAGTCGTCTCTCTATGCTTAGGACTTAATGTTCATTCGTCTCTCTGCCTCTCAAGTATTTGAGTTACAAGTACAAGTCTTTGCGTCCATAATAATTTAAGAGTTTTTTAAGTTTTAGGCAATATGAGTCAATAGTTATGATTGCAGATTCTTTGTTTGAAGGTAATTCGGATTCTCTTTAAGAAACTTATCCTAAATTACTCCGTTACGGACTTGGTATTCAGGGTCGTAACCCACTAGTATGATGTTTCAGCATTTTAACTCATTGTTGGTTTCTTTGACATTGTCTGATTGTCAACCTCAGCATGTTAGATAGGGCCGATGTTTAATCTCTTGTACTCAAGAATATTCAGTGACCTTCAAGAAAAGTCCAGATGCAACAATTTAGTACAGTTGCTAGAAATTGCCTATGTTGTTCTGGTTTATTGCTGGCTCTTTAAGAGTCATGAAGTGTTGTTGGGCTTATATTAGCTCATTCTTGCTTTCTTGAGACAGAGTCACATACAAGTTGCTCAAAGATTATCATGTGGTTGTATTGCTCTAGAGAAATTTGTACTAAAAGTTGATAATTACATTGAGAGATTTACATCTGGAGTAAAGAACAGCGGATCCTCATCGATAACCATCTGGGTTCCAACTGAAAATAATTGGAGAATAATTTTTTATTTTTATTTTTTTAAAAAAGAAAAAAGAAAAAAAGAAAATCATGGATACAAGAAAGTTCCTCAGCATGATGGCCTTTAGATCCATCAACAGCAACTTCTATCTGCAGTTCCAGAATCAAGCAACCTATGTTAGCATAACATAATGTGAGGGGCCAATATGGTGTTACAATGATTGCAAGAACCCTAATTAGCTCATCTCCGGGTTTTGACAAATGATATCGGTGTAAAGACCTGGAGATTTACTAGTCACATCTAGAGGATATCACAAAAAAAAGACAAGATATGGTTAAGCTTACACTCACTCTAAAAAGAAACATGAATGACTCAACAATTTGTTTATCCAATTTCTTAGTGGAGATGACACTGAATGACATACAGTTTGGAGGAACCACACACAGTACAAGAAGAGTAGAACAGATGATTAACATAGTTGAGACAAATTCAATTTGAATGACAAGAACATGCATACCTGTTATTTCTTTGTCTAGTAAGGAGAACAAGTATTCCAAATCCGACCATGATTGCAACTTTTATTGCCTAAAAAAAGAACAGCAAAATCTTAACGTATTTCAATTATGGTCTAGAGAGGAAGTCATTGAAGAGCAGTTCAAATAAAAATTATATAACCTGTCCCAAGGGTCCTCCAGAAGTGTCCATATCCTCCGAACTCTCAGGTTTTAATTTTCTTATTTTGTGGCAATTCTTCTCATCTTTATCCACCTTGATAACATTTCCAGCATCCACAGTATGCTGAAGATGATGTAAACGCATTAATCAGATTATCTTATACCAGTATAAATAAAAGGAACCATCTCAAATATGTCAGATCAAAGGTTCTGATTTGATGGAAATGTTTCAAAATATCTCACAGAAATGCAGACGTAGACAATTTCGATCAACAGCCTTGTCGTGTGCCGACCCATATGATGCGGATAAAATGCAGACATGCAACTGACACATTAAGAGTTTATTATATATGAAAATATGTTTTGATCTTAATGCTGCAACTATATGTGAAAGCAAGAAGGAAGATCTGGCTGCAGCATCTGGAACCTGGATAGAGTGTTATAGGGCTATGGTTCATAATATGTATGAAAATATGTGGACTAGGTTTCTTAATTAGAAGGTTGTTTCTACTTCTAGTCCCATGAGACATCTCTCCTGACAGTTGAAATATTTATCATAGGCTTCCCAGGCTTCCATTAAGGAAATAATTAAGCTTACAGAAGTGGACTTCTATTTAATCAAGATTTAGTGCTAATAATTGTTAACATCTTGACAATGTTCATAAAATAGTATTTTCAAGATATTTAACATCTTTGGCAAGTTTGGAATCAATTCTCCACTTAGATGGGGAGTTTTATAACACGATTAACTCTCTTCTGACAAAGAAATTATATAAACATTCCTAGTCCTATGACAAAACGAACAAAGATCATTCACTTTATTTACATTTTCATGATTTTTGTACTTCTATTCATTACACTCTGACACCAGCAAGATCAGAACTTTTTCGCTATGTTTAATATCTATCGAATCTCCCTTTGCCCTCCCTTGGGGCCAATTACTTATGAAGAAAATGTTTAATATCTATCTTCTCCTTTTTAAAGCATAGATTTATACATGGTAAAAGATTTATCAATAAAAAAAAAAATCATAAAATGGGAAGTGTTAAATGCTATTATTTGATCTCATAGAATTTGAATGAACTTATGCACAGAAGTAACAAGAAACCAAAAGGCTTGGAGGAAAATTCAGATACCTCTTCCATATTTTCTTGCATAGAGAGATTCAGCTTTCCTTCCTGGAGCTTTGGCTTAATACTGCTACCTCCCATCAGAATCATGACTTTCTTACCACCAGTTGTTACACAAAAGCGTCTTGCTTCATCTGGAAATATCCAGGCATCAGAGCTTTCAAATGAGGAATGCTTAGCTTCACAACACTCTAATGATTCGAATTTATGGCATGAGGCTCCTCCAACATTGATTTCTTGTAAATTTTTAAATTGAATTCCCCTTCTACTTTCCACTGTAACTGTATTGCCACAAGAATCTTGCTTATCAGGAAACAAATTACAAGGAGGCTGCCTACCTGAATGCTCATCAAGCATCCTTCCTGATACTGTAGGTGTTTCAAATGTGGGTAATCTCATCAAATCTTGATGAGATTTCTCTTCCTCTCTATCTACTTCTTTATTCACTACATTGAATTCATCCCTAAGATTTGAATTTGTTCCTTTAATCTGAAATTTCTTTGTGTTAGACTCCTCCAGCTTCCCAGTGTCCCGAGATGATTTACTCCCATCTAAAGCTCCAAGTGAATTAATTTTCTCTCCTCTTTTTCTGATAAATGTTGGGCCATGCTGCAACTCCTCTGCAAGAAAAAGATTATTGACTGTACTGGCTTAGTAATTTGTGTCTTGCATTCATTTAAGTGCTGGCTTTTCGAATGAGATTCTATTCCACACTTACTTGACTGAGATTGTGTTGGTGGTGGTTTGATGGAAGGCCTCATATCCTGCTTGAAATCAAGCAATACGAATCATGGTTGTATAAAAACAAGATATTAATTCGTGACAACATGTTGAGAATGTTATTGAATTTGCACACCATGCCAGCTATACCTGAGCTAGACCACTTTCAAAGGCACTTATCATTTTCCTTACTTTGCTAGGAGTTTTCCCTAGCTGACTCTGCTTCTGAGGGTTGTGAGCCCTATCTTCCTCCAGATTGTGAGGTATTGAATCACTCGTGGCAGCACGGTCTAATCCCGAACCTCCCAAAAGTAATGAACTTTCATTGGATCTTATAGGAAATTCAGCAGGGAGTGACTTGCTCTCATTCTTCTCAAATAGTTCCCCTTGACTTTCTTCAGTTAGATGGACATCAACTCCTTGTGGCACAGGAATTGCTGATGAAACCTCTTCATATTGATCTGCATCATTCTAAAACAGGTGAAATTACCATTAAAAATAGTCAAGAGTACTTTACAATTCTCTTTTGAAAAAAGAACTAAAAGATTACACTGCAAAGTGGTAATGCTTAACTGAAGTCAATTGCTTCTGATCAGGATGAATTCCTTTAATGCTCTCGGTACCAGATTTTTCACTCTTGCAGAAAATAACAGGACTTGATACCAGACAACCTTTGGAGGTTATCTCTTCAACACTTACTGCTTCAATTTGAAGAAGGCATTTCTAAGAATCTTGAGAAGATGGAATGCTCAAAACATTGAGGTTCATAATTTCTCTGCTCGAAGGTTTCAATTGGGTAAGCAAGATCTAACCTGAGACCTCATGGCTGAAGCCCAAAGATGATGTAACAGTACTACCTTCCATTGTTGCAGTCCGTGAACTTCTAATACTGCGATTGAGAAGCTCATCATGTTTAATTTTCAATGCAGAAGCTCTCTACAAAAAGGTGTAAAAAACACATACTAAATAACAGCAACAACAAAAATTCCCACATTGAAAAACATACATGAAGGACAGGTACTACAATTCCAAGTAAAACATCATAAGATAGACTGGCTGTCCATAAACACATTCATTAAAATGAGAATTAGGAAAAAGAAACAATACCATCATACGGATCCGGTCACGCTCTTCTTCACTGAGAACAAACTGCAACTTCATATGCACATGACCGCCTCCTTCAAGGAGAAAAAGATCATCCCAAATACCTTTTTCCACTATAGACGTGGTCTCAACCCCTGCCCCAAAACATATTTTATCCCAATCAGCCTTCATTCTAGAATGAATAATTGAATTCAAATGGGATATGTTTCTATAAACCTGCATGTGATATTTCTTTCCCATCAGCATCCAGAAGTGCAACAATCAAATTGTCGCGGAGGGTTGTTAATGGGCTGTGAAAATCAGCACAAACTTGGATATATATATATATATATATATATATGTATATAACATGGCCAAGAATAACAAGTAACAAATATAAAAACCAGAATGCAGTAATCATTACAAAGAGAAGTCTCCCTTGTCCCAAGTTTGGAACTCTATTTTCCCCATGGAAACTGCATTTACAATACAGAACTTTATTAATTTTCTTTCTGAAAAAGGGTCATTGTAGACATCTACGAAGGAAGAGATCGAAGATTAGAGTAAGCTAAAAAGAGGTGACAAGTGCCAACCTTTAAACGATATTGATGAAGAAGGCGAGGAAGATGGGAGCCCCATGAATTCTAGAACTGGAGTTAATTAAACACGCAAATTAGATACACAAGTTAATGCAGAAGTAGCTGCCATGTTTGAACTATTACAGTTACCAGCCATGCAGCTGTTAATACCTGAAACTTGGATGTTTCCTGGCATGGCAAGAAATTTGCAATATGGGAGTTGACCCAAGCACAGAAAACTTTTTGTTTCAATCGGGGTTCAGTGATATTGTTCAAGGAAATGCAGAATATGGGTTGTGTAAGCAAGACAGGGAAGTGGGATTGGATTGGAAAGTGTGGACGTGGTTGGAGTTGAGGGAAGACTGTAGGCATAGTGGGGTCCTCTGTCATAACACAAATTTTCTAAATTTTTATGAACCACCACAAACGCTGGGCAGCTAAGTATCTGTCTTTGTCTCACTCATGCGTCATCAGTCCTTTTCTTCTTTTGGTAATTTATTCATGCAGAACTCAAAAGTTCAGGCTCTTCACTCTCTTCCACTCTCCCATTGTTATGAGGGGAAAGGATACACTACTATCATCTCCCTTTAATTATTATCTTGTTTGCAAATGTTTTACTTTTTGTAATCATATCTCCAATCTACTATTAGAGTTGCAATGCTCCCTCTCATGATCCAAAATGATAAATACCCTGCCTAAAATTAATATATATATATATATAGAAGAAGAAGAAAAGAAAAGAAAAGTGAGAACTTTTTTTTAAAAAAAAAAAAAAATTCGAAAAAATAATAATTTATTTTTGTCATTTTAAGTGCAAAAGAGGACATTGCAAAAATTGGTCATAACCCTCCTTTTCATGGGTCGTGATTAGATTTTGACGTGATCCAAATCAACGCAATCAAATTTTTATCAAAGGGCTCCGAGCCACCAATAATGCTAGATCCACGGCCCCCTTTCATTAATATGATTAATTATACCAATTATTCTTCGTTTTCTTAAGGACTGTTTGGGTTTACCATTTCAAAATGTGCGATTTGAAAATGTAATTTTTAAAAATACATTTACGCGTTTGGCAAAATCACAGTTTGACATTTAAAATCGCAATTTGGCCTTTAAAATTATGCGTTAAAAATTAAAATAAAATAAAAATAATAATAAAAACACCACATTGCCTACTATTTGAAAATGCTGATTTTCTGCGTTTTCAAATTGCAATTTTTTAAAAAATGCAGTTTCAAACGAATATTTTTTACGATTTAATTTAAAATCGCACTTTTTATCTATGAAATCGCAATGCCAAATGCACCCTTATAAAACAAGAGGAATTTGAATATGGCATGCCAAAACAGAAGGTGGGAATAACGTGATGACCTCTTGTTTCATTACGCAAAACGTTATTTTATTTTATGGATGTTGCATCCGGAATACCACAAATGTGATATATTTAAACAATATGGAGTGGCAAAGGTATTGCATGGTACAATAATTATTGAATGGACGGTTCATTTTAAATGATCGGTCCAAAATTTGTCACATTATATATCATGTGAAAAAAAAAAAAAAAAAAATTGCATCTAATTTTCACTCACCACCGGCTCTCCCTCTACAACTCCACCACCTCCCACCATCGTTGAGTTCATATCCCACTGCCTCCATCCTTGTCGTGTCGGGTGGACAAACCATTACAGTGGCCAAATGGGATGGTTCGACCATACCCAACCTGATATTTGGAAGAGGTTGAACTATCTAATGGCCAAATAGGTGGTTTGGACACCCCAAACCTAGCCTTTGGAGGGGGCCGAACCATCCCCCCCAATCAAACACCCCCAAATGTGATTCAGCCACCCAGCATAAGGAGATCAATGATGAAGGAGGTGACGAAATATGAGCTCAATGGAGGTAGGGAGGTGGTAGAGGAGCAAAGAGAGGCAGCAATGAACAAAGAAAGTAGCACAAATTGTGAAAAAGTATTTTATGGGCATCAACCAAAAGTAGTCCTAAACGACAAACCTTCATGAAAGGTCATATTTTGCCCTGCACAATATCTGTCTTTTATCAATGTAATATAGGGCAACACGACTTTTCAATAGAAAGGCCATATTTTGCCTTGCAAAACGTCTATCTTTTATCAGTCTAATATGGAGGAATTATGATTTTTCATTCAACATAGCTTTGTTATCTAATATAGCACAACTAATTGGTCTGGCTGAAGACATGTTTAGTTCGGCAGGACTTGGTTTGCTTTCAATGAAAAAGTAAATTACTTTTTATAGAGGAAAAATCGGTATCATAATCAGTATTTAAATCAGTAGCTATAGCCTAAACCATATAAAGCCACTGTCATCTAACTGAAAGTTCAAAATGAATCCCACAATGGGAGCACCTAAATCCGGGAGCCTGTCCCTTGTAAGTTGTCACATGTTATCTATAACAGATATTGACTGAAGAGAAGCATCAACTAAAGACTTGGAACAGATTTTGCTCGAATAAACTGCTTGAGAATTGCCTTCTCTTCATCAATTTGTTTCTGCTCTTGACGATCCTTGGGTTTGATTTTTCTTTTCTCCTCCAACATCCACTGGAAAAGTTCAAGCTGCTGATCTCCAGGGATGGGCTGCTGTATCTTCACAGGCTCCAGTACTGGTGAAGGAAGAGATGGAATCTCAGAAATTGGGATAGCAGTACTTGTAATAGGATCGGAGGGGACTTCCGCTTTAGCTTTGCGATGACTCACACTTTTTTCTGCAGCTTTGCTTACATCTTTTTTTCTTGCTCCCGCAAAAATGTAAGCTGCAAGAGATGCATATCAGTGAATAGCCGTGTTTCTTGTTAATGAAGTGAATTTTCTGTCAAGTGGTTGAATAGGAAGTTTCATGATATATATGGAGTGTATTATTGCTTCAAAAAGTCACGAACTCTACAAAGGAATCAGGAACAGAGTAGGTATTTAACCAACCATTTTGACCCTCAGAAATAATCAAAAGAAATATTGGTCAGGACATTCACCAAAAAAACACACCTTAGAGAAGAAACGAATTTGATTCCAAACTTTTAAAATTTGTCATAAAGATTGAACCACACGGATGTATATTGTGTCATAGCTCAGACAGTTACAAGAATTTCACAGCTTTAACCATAGAAATTCAAGGAATATATATATTTATATATATAAAAGAGAGGTGTAAATTATCAACTCCTCACGTGTAAATAATCTTTAACATTATTACTTGACCTCAACATCAGTTACATCACCAGTATGACAACAGCATTTAAGCAAGTCAGCACTACACATCAACAGACACAATGATAGTTCTTTTTGTACTATAATTTGAGTGATTATTAAGTCATGCTTCCATCCAACGATCCAGATAATACCAACTTGAACTAGGACATTATTAAGTTTAATGCTTCTAAGCAGTCAAAATCAAGAAGTTCGACATTTAATATTTTGATCCCATGAACATCAACGTAAGAAAACAGCCCCCTCATTACCAACATTGTGTGGATGATGGGAAGTAGATGACTGCATCTTATGGCCCATTTAAAAAAAAAAAAGAAAGAAAGTAAGAAACAAAATTTTGAAAAAGAAAAACACCAACTTGGTGGCATAGTAAACAGCGAACTTAGTTAAGAAACATAAATATTTGGAGGTTGTTGAAATGCATAGCTTTTGAAGTTAACTGCAAATTTGGAGAATCCATCTTTCTATCCTTGAAATGTCCATCCACCATTCTGTGCTTTGACTCCATTACTAAAGACCCTTAAAAGGGATAGGATTGAAAGTGTATTCTACTTTTTACAATGGGCTATAAAAGGCTACACTTCTTTTCCTCTCTTTACAGAGGTGGCCTGAAGGAGGTGGGATTTTTGGTCCAGTCTACTCTCTCTAGCTATGGAGTTTGTGATGACTAGTTTGCAGCTCAGTTATTGGGGTTGCATTTTCTGACTCAATTGTAAGCAACAGCTAGCATTCTTGCATATGGAAGCATGAAAATTTAGGCCATCCTCTAGAGTAATATATGTGAAAATGCCTAAAGGAGTCGGATTCCAAATTGATGGATGAAGCCTAAATCCAAGTTATTACTTCACAAGGAAATGCTTCCAAACTGGTTTCAGTCAAGTCTCACTCTATTATCTCTCTTCCTGCCTTAACAGCTCTATTATCAATACATATCTAGTTCTACTTAGCTGCTTTTGTTGACATCACTTGCCCCTCTTGCTCCATACATTGACCATAACCAGGGCTGGTGGCTGGCAATTCTTCAATCGAACTGAACCCATGAACATACATATTTACTATTTACTACAGTCAAACAAGAGAGGAAAGCCTTGTCTTTAATCCTCCCCCAACTCAGCACCCCCCCCCCCCCCCCCCCCCACCCCGGGGCCGCGGCAGGGGCATGGCGGGAGTTAACTCCACCAATAACAGGAGAAAATATCACCCCAGCCGTTAATGCTACTAGTAGGGAGCTTACAATGCTAATAACGAGCCTAAACTTTATAAAAAAAATGAAAAATAATTAGTCTGATAAATATCTCAAGTTCTTTACTAACATACCTTACTATGTTAGACGCTCTCATGCATTTCCGCATTGGTCGCGTTTTCCTTCCCAATATATATTTTTCTTTTCGGGGAAAAAAAAAATCCTCCTTACCTCTAAGTAACTTCCACAAAAATCAATCAAAATGGTCATAATCATACTTCAAATCAACACTAAATCAAAAACCAATGCAGCACCAGCTAGAAAACTCATCCTAGCCAATACGTCAAACACATCATAGGCCAAAATGAAAACCACCCAAAACCCATATCACTACAACAAATCTTCTGATTATATTGACAAGTGACAACCCATTACTCAGTATACAACAATGACTCCAAAACCCTAGGGTTTTAACAACCAATGAGCCACATTTCCAATGCCCGAAGCCCACACATGGACATAAAAGAGAGAGGAAAGATAGTTGCTGACCTCCAAGAGCGAGATTGAAGATCAAGAAGAAACGCCAAACGGGCTTGTACCGCCTAATGAGCGACTCTGTTGAAGGTAAAGGTGGTGGAGGCGGTGGCGGTGGCGGTGGCTCCGTCATTGATGGTAGTGCTGGTCTACGTGTATGCGAGTGAGTGAATAGAATAAGAAGGCTTATTTGCTTGGCGGATTTAGTGTATACCAAGCAATTGTTGAACGCCAATTTTGACACTTTAATCACTCTCTCTGTCTCTTGATTATCATTAATTAACTGCCTAATATAAGGCAGATGAGGAGGTACTATTTGTTGGATTATTATTTATAAATTAAATATATTTTTTTTTTATTCTTTACCTCAATATTTGCCAATAAGAAAAGGGTAAGTTTGATTTTTTATTTTTTTTTTGAGAAAGTGTTTTAACGTAATATAAAGGGTAAGAAGTAATTTTTTTTTTTTCTCATAGGATCCACACTTGAAAAAAAAATGTTTTATATGGAGTCCAATTAAGAAAATTGTTTTGTTGTGTTTTCAAATAAACAACTAATAAACATGATTATTTTGATAAAACAAAAATAGGTGTAAAGCTGCTTTCTTACTTATAAAAAATTATTCAAAAAAAAAAAAAAAAAACAAAGGAAGAGTGTTCATGTGACCACCCTCAACAAACGTGGGCCACACTTACCTATTAGGGTCGTTGTGCGGCCATCTCTAATTAGGATAGAGGTAAGCGCACGCCCACCCTCCTCTAGTTGAGCGGCAACATGAGCACCTTTAACTTTAGGGTGGCCTTCTCTCTCTAATCTTATTATTAATAATAAGTAAAAAGTTAACTCCTACATTCAAAAAAAAAATTAAGCACATATTTTTTTCATAATATTTATTTAAAGTGTAAAAAGTTTTTTAAAAAGTAGTTTTTGTTTTGAAATGTGTATTTTTTTTTTTTTGAATTGTTGTTTAATGAAAAGTGTCTTTTTAATTTTTAAAACAGGAAAAAAAAATGTTTTCAAAATTGTTAACAAACAAGGCCAATTTATTTTTTAATTTATTATCTCTATGATAATGATAAATATTGAAATAAGAAAATTTAAATGATTTAATTTAACAAGTAGAACTTCAAAAACTTCAATTATCCTTCTCTGTTAAATTAGTTGTATTAAAGTTATTTTTCGAGGTTTTTTTTTTTTTTTTTTGGGGGGGGGGGGGGGTATGGGATTTATAAAAATTCATTGGGTTTGACCCTTTCCTTAGTCTGGGTCCTATTGGGTAAAAGCCCAAAATTAGACCCACGTCACCTATGGATCCTACTCGGCCCATTAAAAATCCTCCGCAGGCCTACCTTTACTTTTAAGCCACGCTTCACAGGCAACTCTTTTTTTTTTTTTTTTTTTTATTCAAAAAAAATTAAAAAATTAAAAAAGTAAATAAACAAAGTAATAATAATAGAATAAAACCCTAATTAGTATAACTGCGAGGTAGTGTGTCAAAAGATTTGGATTAAGGTTTTTTTCACTATTATGCCAGAAAGGAGGTAGGTGTATGTACGATTCGAATCTCATGCAATAAGGTAGGTTGATGAGTGCAAAATATTATATAATTGAGCTCCTTAATTTATATTTGTTAAACCCTGAGTTTTGTTATATTCTAATACTTTTTGTTAGTTTTGGTATTTTAGTGTTTTGCAGGTTTTTGAGAAATAATGTCGTTATTTTTGTGGAATTGACATAAAGATGTAAGGAAGGTCCAAATCAATTTTATCTCTAGACTTGTGGAGACCAAATCAATCACATATCTCCCTCCATAATGGGCAGCAGCTCTACACGTTATTGGCAAAAAGGTTTTGAAAGAAAATCCTTCAAATTCCAAGATTTTAATGAAGTGGCAAAATCCTTTATTTATGGAAACAATTCAGATTGAACACGCCACTTTATTTTCATCATAACTTTCATCTCAAGAATCGGATTGCGTTGAATTTGGTGGCATTGGAAAGCTAATGAAAAATGAAACAAATAAGTCAGAAATATGTTTTTCCTATTTCGGACTTTTATTATGCCCAAATTGCCCCGCAATAAAAGAGCGCAAATCTGTGCGGATATGGAGTCTTTTTCCTACTTGGATTGAAATTTTAAAGGATATGTATGAGTAGGGGACCATATCATGCAGATTTTCTTTTCAAAGCAAATGTCTTTCATGCACAAGTTGTTTTTCTTTCCATATACTCCTGGTGATGGACGTGTGGAGCACAAATCAGATTGACATGTCATGATTTCTTTCCATAATTTTTACCAAGACACATGGATTCAAGATCTGATTTATTTCCATCTTTGGGCTGCTGTGCAATTAATGCAAGATGTGATTCTTTCCTTAGCTAGACCACCAAGAAAGTACCAAACAGACCTTGCAAGCTCTTTAAATACCATGCTTTGTTCTTCCGAAAAAGTGGAGAGGAGCGAAGGAGCACAGAAGAGCATAGAGACGCCAAGTTGGAATTTTATTTTCTTTGTTTTTAATTTATGTTAAGTACTTTGATTATGGAATTTATTTTCATAAACATGAGTGGTTAAACCTCTAGCTAGGGTTAGAGGTGAAGCCTAGTATTTTTATTATGTGTTCTTGAGACCATGTTATTTGTTCTTCATAGATGAATGATTAAATTTTGGGGATGATTTTTTATTTGAGAGTAATTTAATGGGACAAGTTTATTTTGATTCCTTATGATTTTTGTTTATATCAAATGCTTACTTTGTTTGATTTGATATGATTCGAAAATATATGGAATGCTTAATTTATTGTTTCATGTTTTTGAAATCAAATTCTCAATAAAACCCATGTTTAATCTATTTTATATTTTTTTTATGTCTCATGAATATATAATAAAATACTAGGTGGATCCTTGAAACCCTAGTCTTTTCCAATATTATCTTCAAAATCAAATTTATTTATTTTAGTTTTATAGTTTACTTTTTAATTTAAATTATATTCCTCTGCTCCACTTTCGAGTGGTAACCAAAAGCAAAAATTCATATATATATATATTTATTTTTTTTTTTTCTTTTATGCAAAATAGTAAGAATTATTGTCTCGTGTCTAATTATTCCTTGTGGATTGACCTCAAACTTATCGTGATTTATTACTTGCGAAAACTTACACTTGGGTTTGCAGCCTTTGTGGTCCAACATAGGTCATATGAGAATTTGTTCAAGTCTCAATCTAAGCAAAAAGGATTTTGTGCAGCTCAGGTGCAGGTAGCTTGGATCCTGCCTATTCGGATTACTTGAATACTTGTCTGAACAAGTGATCGAGAGATTCGAACAAATTCTCATATGAAACTGGCATATTGTACATGATCTTCGTTGATACTGTTTAAAGTTATAGAATCCTATGTGAACAGAGACGGAATAATAATAATAATAAAACAATTATTAACGAGAGGCTAACATGATTTTTGTAGGGCCAAATCGAATTTTTAGGCTCCCATGAAACATAATTTCATCATCTACTATACTGATTTTATTTCAAGCAGTCCCAAAAAAAATGACATAGTAAACAAAAATATCAATTAAGGATTTTTCTTTGACTATGATTTGATAATAAAAAATATATATTATTATCGACGTTGTTAGCATTACTATTGCTTTATTATATTCTATAATAGTGTCTCTTTACCAACATTTTGATCCCATACAGATTATACAATCCAATCTCACAATGTCGAGATGGCAATTCCAACTAATTTTTTATTTTTTATTTTTTATTTTTATTGAGAATTGATTTAAAGATTGGTTAGAACTGCCACACTAGTAATATTATAAGATAACTATTAAATATTGCTCATTATTATAATATAGGCAAATCCACAATTAGAATACAATTCTCAGTATAATTCTTTATTCTCTTTTTTCTTTTTCTTTTTGACCCTTGTACTTTACATTTTTATTAGTTCAAAGTGTTAAAAATGGTCCCTATACTTTCACCCCTTATGGTTTTACTCCCTTTGTTCATATAAAAAAAAAAATAGATTTATCCCAAGTGTTCAAGCTCCACTTATGAACCATTAAACATTTGCCACATTAGCATATCACTTAAAAAATAATAAAAGGGGGGGGGGGGGGGGGGAAGGAGGTATTTTGGAGAAAGAAACACCCCATAGTTAGTGATGGGTTTTCTAAAGACCTAACCCCAACCTCGAGGCTCCAGGTGGTTCATGGAGGACTCCTACTCTGCAAAGGGGGTCGCGGGAATGGGGAAATCTCCCTTAACCCACCTTAAAGGGTGGAAGAGGCCAGGTGGTTCGCGGGGATAGGTAAGCCCCTTGCAAGTCCTCATCTCTTCTCCTGCATTAGGTGGGTTGTAGTGGATACACTACCCGCCGATGGAACCACCCCACCTCCTTGGGGTGGTTTTAGGGTCTCTCATCCCAACGACCCACCCATGGGGCAAGGAAGTGGTTGTGGGGGTAGGGGAGTCCCCCACGACCCACTACATAGGTTAGAGAGGGTGGGTCATTGGGACTCCCCTCTACAACCACCTCGACTAAGCTGGAAGAGGTGGTCGCTAGGATGGGGTCCCATGCAACCACCTTCGCAAGAAGGGTGGGTTGCAAGCAACTTTCCTACAAGCATGAGTCGCTACGCGACTACCTCTATAACCTGTAGGGTAGGGGTCTCCCGTTAACCATCTCCTTAAGGGTGGGGTTAGGTCACTATAAAAGCTTACCACCACCCATATATGGATCATATGTTTTTGCCCCCACAGCCAACCTTTCCTTTTGCTATTTTTTAATTTTTTTTTAAAAATGATATGTTGACATGATGAACATTTAATGGCTCATACATGACAGCAGGGGCGGAGCCAGCATTTAGGTTTTGGGGGGGTCAAATTGAAAAAAAATAATTTGGGAGGGTCAAAACTATAAATTTTTTAAAAAATAGGGGTAAAATTATTATTATTATTATTATTATTTAGATTTTTTTTGGGGCCAAAGTGTGGCTCCTCCTCTGCATGGCAGCATAAACACATAGCACACAATCCGTTAATTTCTTTACGAAATATGGATGAAGAGAGTAAAATGATAAGGGGAGAAAGCGCATGGATCAATAATATTTATGACACTTTTAAAAACATAGGGAGAAATTGATAAAAATGCAAAACATATGGACAAAAAACTATTTAACCCTAAATAAAATTTAAATAGTTAGAACGTCTGCCTTGTAAATGTAATCATAGACTAAATTTAGTGTTTCAATGACTAATAAAAAAATAGGGCTTGTGCGTCATATAATACTCGTTTAATATTTAATTCAGTTCGCTCGTTTGCCAATGTTTTTTAAGATTTTTTTTAATAATAAAAAAAAATATCAAAAGCATTAACATACAACTCAAAATATAAAATATGTAAAATTATTTTTATATTTATGTTAAATTAAAACCAAAAAACACTATATAAAATATTTTGTCAATGAACCCTAGCTATTTCACACAATTTCAAGCTAGTTTTCTAACTAATAATTTGAGTGCCCATTTGAAGTTTCATTGTTGTCGGTTGCCACCATTTAACAATTTAAGTTGGGGTTTAAGTACCATTTTAGTTCTTGAACTAGGATTGGAATCTGGACAAATTTATGTCCAAATTGCTAACTTGCATGTCATGCTCAAATAAATTTTAAGTTGTTCGGCCGAATATACGGATTACTCATTCTTCCATGTGCTTATCTCGTTTGGGTGAGTGAATTTTTTGTATTATATTTTAAATTACGAATATTGAGAGAATTTGTTTTTTGAAATTATATTTTGATGGTTTAAAAAACTTGAGATAAAATTAAATAAATTTTTTGATAAAATCTTAATAGAATTTGAATTCTAAAATAAAATCAAACATATTTTTAAAAAATAATAAAAAAAGAAAAAAACATAAGGGGTAATTACCTTTTCCCCTCATGAACTACCGGCCTATGTCATTTTGCCCCTACGAACTACCACATCGATAAAAAAAGAGCATCAAACTACCATCTTTACATACTTTGCCCCCTTCCGTCAGTTTAATTCATGCAAAGACTTAAATGCCTAACTCAATTTAAAAAATTACCTAAATATCCTAATTTTAAACAAAAAAAAAAAAGAAATCGAAGGAAAAGGGGGTGGCGGCAGCCACCTTCTGAGGTGGCCGGAGCCACCTCTGGGGGTGGCTCGCAGGCCACCCGGCCACCTCAGGGATGGCTGCCGCCACCTATTTTCCTTCAGTTTTTTTTTTTCATATATTAATTTTAATATTTTTTATTAATTACTGTAGGGGCATTTTGGTCTTTAAATCAAACTTAACAGTAAAAAATGCCATATTCCATCCAAATTAACGGGATTCCCTGACGGAAGGGGGCAAACCAGTAAAATGGTAGTTTGATGTTCTTTTTTGGTCGAAGTGATAGTTTGTAGAGGTAAAATGACCTAGGCTGGTAGTTTATAGTGAAAAATGTAATTACCCCACAACATAATTATCCTTTGACCTGCTGCCATGCAGACAAAATCTGAGACGAAGTAAGTACTACACCCTAGGAACACAAAAAGCTGAACCCTACTGTATGAATCATCACCATCATTAAAGAAAGTGTTGTTGCTTTATTTGGCTGGAGCCATACATGTTCTGAAGCTGGGCTACAGGTATTAGGTAGCCCTACCACTCGCTTCAGCCACCATCACTATGTGCTTTAGACGGTTTTTGAGACAACTGGGATCATACATAGAATAACAGGAAAACTAATGAAAAGAACATAAGATCGAGCATGAAAATAAAAACTTGGATATTTTATTAATATAGTAGGACTAGCTAGGATATAGATGAACAAGAGACCCATAATTTGGTTATCAACCTGTTCATATCCACCATAGCCTCCTAATTAGGAAAACCCCATTACTTTATTTGTTGTTTTTTTGTCTCACTCACACAAATCGATCGATCACAGATGCTCCCTAGCTAGTTCTAATATTATAGCTTGAAGTAATATTACTAGCTAATTAAGAAAACATTAATCTAAAACTCAGGAAAGATATAAAGATGATCTTGAGAATTAAGTCAACCATGAACAAGGCCATAAGATAGAGCCATGAGCAAGATGGCAGCTTCCTTCTCGTCTTGTGGGAAAACTCGTTGAAAGGCTGAATTTTTACTCAAGCTTAATGTGAAGTCCTCGAAACAAAGTTTCTTCTTTCTGCCATGAGAAGGGGTAGTGATCTGGCACTTTTTCTTGAATTTTGGAACATAACTACCATTGCTGGATCTCTTATCCTTGTGTTGCACCTTACTCTTCATAGATGGTGGGTTTGCTGCCAGAATCGTTCCATTTGCTGCTGCCGCAGCTGCTGCCATGGCCCGTCTCGCCTTCCTTTGACGAATCCCACAGGCGTTGCACAGAGACTACACCCATATTAATTGTACAAAAATCAGCAACTTAATTTTCTTGATCAGCTATATATAATCACTTAAATCAGGACGTTCTAATTTAGTGCTTAATTAATTAATATCTCTACGTACGTACACAACCGGTCACTAACCCAGACTGTTAAACAACATCCATATATAGGAGTAATTTTATAAATTGTCTCTTCAAAAAATTATATGACTTTTAAAATTATCATTTGATTAAAATTTAATAATGACTTATCGCAAATCAAATGATAATTTTAAGAGCAATACCAGTTTTAAAGCAACACAAAGAGTACCTCTAGCATTAAAATCTTGAAATATTGATGTGGCAGTGAAAATTAGCTATTGATTTTTCATTTTTATAAACCCTTGTTGATTTTCACCGTCAAAACATCTCAATTATATGACAGTCGTAAATTAAATCAGTCTATTAAATAAACTTACTCTCTTTCTTTTTACAAAGTCCTTCTTAATCCAAAGACTGATTTTTCACTAACTATCATATCATATCATGAGTTATATATCAATTGTAAAACAGTTTATTAAATAGCTTAGAGAACTTTTATTCGCACTCTATTTGTTAAGATGAATCCTTAGATATATAAACGAAGGAACATATATACCTTGGGGCCTCTAGGACCACTCCTCCAAAGAGGTGTCTTAGTTGTATTACAATCAGCACAAACTCTAACCGCGGTGTTGCTAATGTTGTTCAAAGAATTGCTGCTGCTGCTGTTATCAGTCGTCTCTGCAGAAGGAGGCATTATTCGTCGCTTCTGATCGTCAAACTTCTGCATAGAGTTAACTGGTGTAGTACTACTACTCTCTGAAGTAGTAGTCATCATCTTCCGCATCATTCTCATCTTTGAAGGCATCCACTTAACCGAACTAGTCTCGCTTTGGTCTTCATTTTTCTTCCAGATACTTAATTTGAGCCCATCCCCACCTTCATTCTTTGGTGTTTGATCATGATCACACCATCCGCCATGCGAAACAAGTTCGTCAACCTAAATCAAGAAAGATGTTAGCTAGGATTAATATATTTTCCTTTTTCTTTTTTTCTTTTTGATTTTTAATTTTTATAACACACAAATAATACAGTGTGTATATATATATATATATAGAAGTGAACAAATTAAATCATTCATTTATCCCTTACCTCTTGATCTTTTGGGAAGTACTGCTTCAATTCACTACTATAGTAACCTCCTCCTTGATCTTGAGCATGGTGAAAGAAAATAGGGTTTGAAAAAGAAGAAGCTTGATGGTGTTCATGATAATCTTCGTTGAGCTCTAAAGGAGAAGGAGTCGTCATATATGGAGAGAGATTGGAAAGAGAAGAAGGCAAAAGGGCCTGTGTGATAGAGTGGTAAAACTCTTTTAAAAGAGAGCTGGGGAAGCAGATCGGGCCTATAGACAATCACGTGAATTCATAACAGCCAAACCTTAAAAAAAGACAAATAAACTAAGAGGAGGAGATCGATGTACGTACGTGTGGAATGCCACTATACACAGCCTCAGATGCCAAAACCCTATCTCCAAAAAGTAAATTTCAACCCACGAAACCCTAGTTGATCTGATTAATTGTATAAAAATAATGATTGAGACAAGATTGGATGGTAGCCACACAAAACTTGATCATGTCCTTATGCATCCCACACCAGGCATCTAGTTCTGAAGGTCGTCAACCTAGAAAGTAAACTATGGCTATTAGGCAGGACACTGATCGATGAGAGAGTTTGGGCCGCTTAAAACGTTTTCCCCGTTTCTTAAAAAATTCTTGTGGTCATGTTTTGTTGCATTAATCAATAATCATACGGGGGAGGTAATTATTAATGTGTCTGTGTCGGTTCAGATCTTGTCTCCAGTGTGAGTATATAAAACAATATAAGATTATATAAGGTTAATTTTAACCGAATTCGATCAAATAAATTAGACATTTCAACTTTAATTCATTAATTTTGTATTGAAGTCATAGATTATCAAAAATTGTCAGTTCTAAATTAATGTTCCGTATTTAGTTCACAAATCATGTAAAAAATTTACAATATCGGCAAACATTATTGCCAAAACATACTATATTCTATGCTTTTAGAGGTACTTCAAGCATTTGAAGTTTTTTTAGAGTGTTCTGTGTCGGGTTCGGATTAGGTTAATGTTGTTACCACGCATAATAATGATGAATAATATATATGGAATCGAAAAGAGAGAACAAGAGAAAATCGAGACACAGATATACATGCATGCTATGGAAATGTGTTTACGTCTACAAGACTGCAGCTATATTTCAGTATATGATTTAGGGTTACAGCATAACATATTTATATGAAAACTCTACTATATCGACGTATTTTGGAAAACTTCAAAATATCATATACTGTATCGTATCCTAATTCGCTGATTTCCTGTGTCGGGTTCACAAATTATGTAAAAAATTTACATTATTGGCAAACATTATTGCCAAAACTATATTCTAAAAGCGCTTTTAGAATTAATTACTTCAAGCATTTGAAAATCTTTTAGAGTAACAGTGCGAGCATATATACGTGACTAATTCTTTGTTTTTTTATTCATTATTACAAATGTTAATGTGAGTAACAGGAAGTATATATATTTGAAATTTTGAATGTTCTGATTCAAGAGAAAAACCTGGGGTCGGTGGAGGGACTTCCGCCGATTGATATATAGTTTTACTGCATTGCAAATTTTCTTCACCATATATACATAGATGATGATGCATAGTTTTTGACATTTTGTAGTTATCGAAGGAATATTGAAGAATTGTCCACATTAGAATGGCATGGAACACAACAAATCCTGATCACCGTAGTATTGCCAAAAGACAATGAATGCTTTTGCAGGCAAGGAGACACGTTCAGCTCGCAAGCACCGCGCCACCATGCATGCAGTACCCCCCAGGCCTCTGCCATCAATCCGGCTGTCTTACTTTTATGAGATTTGATTCTTGTACTACATCATAGATCACATCAACTGCACAATAACTTCTCACATGAGGATGAGCCCAGTGTGTGTGGGCCCACCCTCATGTGAAGGATTGTTGTGCAGTTGTTGTATTGGTGTTGTAAATCTAACATTTTCCTACTTTTATATATATATATATATATATATATATATATATATATATATATATATATATATTCTAGGTTGTGATTCATGCACAACCTCATTGTGCTTTGAGATTGTGCATTAGTTGTGCTAAGGTTGTCTTTTTAGCATTTCTCATATGTCCTTCAGTACTATATCTGCTTCATTTATTTAATTATATAATTTGGATGAAGTTTATTTTTTATTTTTTATAAAAAAAAAAAGGCTTAGAGTAATACTGGTAAATTTCATTGTTTAGTGATTAATGCAGTAAGTGTCACATGAATTAAATATGACTACGTCAATTTCTAAGGTGTTAATTGTACTAAAAGTTATAGTACCCCTTAATAAAACAATTTTTTTTTTTCTTTATAATTTATAAGAGGAGTTGGCCAGCTAGCTCTTTTTTTCTTTTTTCTTTTTTCTTTTCAAAAAAAGGTTAACTACAATATTTAATTATCATTACCATAATTTTTGCAATTGTCATCCGAATTTACCATTGGGGTTGCAATGTCCTCCTTCCGTGATTCAAAATGACAAAAATATTTCTCCATAAGATATAAAAAAATAAAAAATAAAAATGACTTGCTCTTTTTATTTTATTTTAAATTTTGTGTAATGTATTTTTGTTATTTGAATCACAAAAGGAGCACTGCAACTCCAATAATAAATGGAAAAACATTGTAAAAATTAAAATATTTGGAGGACATTAGAATAAAAGGTAGTAGTTAAAAAAGAGAAAATGATGAGTTTTTTTTTTAAAAAAAAAAAATTAAAAAATAAACAAATAAATAAGAACAAACAGAGGGTAGTGGTTGACTAAAAAGAAATAAGACAAAGGAAATCATCAAGCCACATGCGAGCCAAAGTCAGATCGACGTAAATATATGTATGAAGAAGCCACAAAGAGTTTTTTTGACTGTTGGTGGGAATTTGGTATTAGCTCGGTTTGGATTTTTCTTAGAATTAGCCTTTCCCTATATACAATATTCAATTCTAGCTATTTCTGCATAAATAAATATATGATTACGATCGAGCAGCAATTTTTTCACTCAAAGGGAATATCTTTCTCTACCTACACATATATGTTAAAATAATGATAAAATGATTTAAATTCATTTCTTCATATTAATTGTAAAGGTTTTTTTTTAGTAAGTAATCATTTAGGGTTTAAGGAAAATTCAAACTAGTGACTTTCGCTTCATGAAATGTGGTCCTTAGACACTAATATCCATGTGTCTTATGTATTAATTATCAAATATAAAGGTTATAAAATTAACTCTCTTTTTTTCTTCTAAAATCATTAAATTTGACATATGGGTTTTTGTCTTCTTTTTTTTATTCATGATTTTAATTTTCTCCTTAAAGCATGTTTAGTATACGAAATAATCATTCTTTTAAGAAAAAGAATGGCATCGTACGTGGTTTCTCTATAGTCTATTGTTACAATAAACAAAAATATCATGTAGGAAGAAAAAAATGAATAATTAACAATTACTTAAGAGAAAGAAAGATAATTTAAGCAAAAACACCTAAATAAAGATAGAACCCTATTTGTTTCAATATTCAAAAACCGTACCCAACAATGATCCTCTCCATTTTGAAATAGTCATTTATTATCAATTTTTTTTTTTTTTACATGTCCACATAAGAGGGGGAGGTGGGATTTGAACTAGTGACCTCCGTTTCATGAGGCGTGGTCCCTAGCCGAAATTTGAAAATTTTTGCCTAATTCCTGCCAAACTAGGCCAAAATTCCGACGAAACTAACCGAATTCCGACCGTACTAGTCAAATTCCGGCCAGTTTGGCCAGAATTTAGCTCCCCAGAATCTCGCGACGGCGATCGGTCGTCACCAGATTCCGGAGGCGGTTGCCGGATTATATTTTACGCTGTTGGTAATTTTTTTGTACGAACCAAACTTCGGAAAATATTTTCAAAAAAATCATTTTTGTTGAAAATATTTTGCGACGAAAAACATTTTACGTCGAAACAAATGGAACATTAATTTACATGATCCGATGCTATATCTTTGAAATTTTGGCATGTGATTTTCAGTATTTGTTTGAGTTTTTGTATTGAATTGCTTTTGCTCGTTTTCTCTAAAATCCATTATGAGTTTTGAGTTTATATAGTTTCGTTTGTTGCTTTCGGATTTTAAGCTCAATATATATGACGGTTGGGAAAGGAAAAAAAAATGTTGGAAAGAAAATAATAAAAAAAGAATAAGAAATATTATTTAATTAATTTTACTGCACATATATACAGCTCCACCTCCCATTATCATACCCACATTAATTTTACTTGATAAACTGAATATCTTTGGACTTACACTTATTACTTAGGGTTAAATAACTAATTGGTACTTGAATTTTACGTGTTTTTAAATTTAGTACTGTAGTTTTGTTTTGTATCATAGGTGATACCTAAATTAAGGGTAAAAACCTATTTGGTACTTTTATTAAATTTTTCATCTAAATTTTAACGCATCGCCACGTGTCAACGGCTAAGGTTGACATGTGGCACTATATTAAAAAAAAAATAAAAAATATATCTTAAAAAAAAAATTAAAATTAAAAAAATTGAAAAAAAAAAAGAAAAGAAAAAAGATGAGGGCCCTTGGCCGGTTATGAGATGGCCGAACCATCCCACCACCCCATGGTAGAGAAAAAAAAAATTGATGAGTTTTGGTCCTTGAGAGTGGCCAAACCACTTCCATGGGCCACGGGGGTGGTTCGGCCACCCCAAGCTGGCCAGTCTGAGGGTGGCCAAACCACCCCCACGAACCATAGGTCGGCTTCCATGAGGTGGTTCGGCCAAAACCCATAAATTTTTTTTTTTTTTTTTTTTTTCCTCTCATAGGGTGGGGTAGTTCGACCACCCCAAACCGGCCAAGGCCAGGGGTGGCTCACCCACCCCCCTTCTTCTTCTCTTTTTTTTTTTTCAATTTTTTTTAATTTTAATTATTTTCTAAAGATTTTTTTTTTAAAAAAAAATTTAGTGTCACCTGTCAACCTCAGCGGTTGACACGTGGCGAATCGTTAAAATTTGGACGAAAAATTAAACAGAAGTACTAAATGAGTTTTTACTCATAATTCAAATATTATCTATAATACTAAACAAAACTGAAGTACTAAATTTAAAAACACGTAAAACTCAAATACCAATGAGATATTTAACCATATTAATCAAGCAATCAGATAAGATAATCAATCCTTTTGAATTTCGTAGCATGATTTTGAAAAATATCCATTTTCAATCATAATCGATTGGCCACAAGTACTGCCTCTGTCAGTCTGTCTGATCGATCAGCATGCAGGAGAGAGAGAGAGAGAGAGAGAGAGAGAACTATGATCCAAAAGTCAAAATAACGTAAAACAGAAGTGGATTCCATTTTTTTTTTAAAAAAAAAAATAATAATAATTATGCGTGTGTTTGGGTGGGCGAGAGGGAAATGTGGCGAGCAACTTAAGTCTTATGCAGAGAATATAAGGAGGGTATATTTGTAAAGGACTTGGACACAATTCGTAAATTCGAGCTAATCCACATTTGGAGGACTGTTGTGCTTAAATAATTGAGATTAGTAACAGCAAAAATATCCGGTAGAGCAAGAAGAGAAAGGCAGACCAGTTTTATCCGAAGCTGACTCGAAAACAATATGGGACATATGAAGAACGTCTGTCTTGTCTATACACCGCAACATGAAAATATCCACACCGAAAACAAAAAGAAAAAAAAAAAAAAAAAACAGAAAATGAAAAGGTAATTTTTACGATGGGGAAGGTGGCTACGTAGGCTGTTTTCCAGTCACTCCTGTGGGATGTTTAAAGGAAGAGACATGGATGGGGACGTGGGGAGAGAGGATGGTGTAGATGCTGTCAGTAATAAGAGTAAGTCCAAAGATATTCAGTTTTCATATCCCTGCCTTGCAATTCTGGGGGGCCATGTCCTTTGAGCTACATGACACTCCCCTCAATTACAAATGGCCACACTCTCTGTCCCTCTCTCCCTCTCTCTCTCTCTCTCTCTCTCTCTCTCTCTCTAGACATATATATATATATATATATATAATCATATCTGTTAAGGTGGTGACGGCAATTAATTCTTCACAGGCAGGCATGCTGGATATTGAAGAGATAACATATATACATATATATATATGGTGTGGACCAAGTTTATATATATCTATATGGTGTGGACCAAGTTTTCTTATTTATGTTTTTAGAGTATGTGTGATTATCATTGATTAAATACATGTATTTTTTAACATATATATATATATATATATATATATATATATATATATATATATATATATATATATATATATATATATATATATATATATATATATATATATATATATATGCCAGATTGATGTGTATTTAATGGACTGAATTTGGAGAAAATCTCTGTAAAACACTTAGAGAATAGTGAATTAGGGTTGTCAATTTTTGACATGACCCGCGAATTCGACACAAACACGACACAAAATTATAGAGTTAGGGTTTAGGCTAAACGAGTTGACTGGTTGACCCGTTTAGTGACACGTTTATAAACGGGTTGACTCTCCAACTCGTTTATGACCTCGTTTAGCTAATCGTGTAGGGTTCGGATTGGCCTAAACGAGTTGACCCGTGCGAACTCGACACGATAACTCGTTTTACCAACCCTAGACTACTGAATGAGTGTTTTCTCAATAATCACAACAAATTTAAATCTTGCAACCACACAAAACATAAAATAAAGAAGCTAAGACGCAATAATTCGGGAACAAAGTGAAATATGTGTAAAACTACTTACTAACATGGGACAACCAACCATAGGAAACTTATCATCTATAGAAGAAACAGTTATAATCGGTTTATACATACTTGCAAAACTTTTGTAAGCATATCATCTCGTAATGAATGATTGCCTGTATTATAAATGAAGAGGTTGTTAAGACAACGCGCGCCTACTATTATATGTCAAACTACAGCACCTTAATAGCAAGATCTTATTATATTTTATGCTTGGTTATTATTTTGAGATGGATTCATTTGGGTATCCGATTTTTTGAAAAATTGCGAATACGTGAGAATTTCTTTTTTTTTTAAAAAAAATATATATATTATATTTGGATGGTTTAGAAAACCTGAAACAAAATTAAAAAAAGTTTGATAAAATCTAAATAAAATTTGATATTTGAAAAACAATATTCGAAAAAAAAACTCTCAACCAAACATGCCCCTAAGCAGGTACCTCAATTTATAGCTCATTTTATATAAATAATTGTGGTCTTTCAAATATTCCCATCCAACATTAATATTCCATACCTCCACCAAAATCATTAGTCGATGTTTAATTGTTATGTAAAAATATAAAAGACTGATTTGAGGTCGAATTGAGAAGGGAAAAGCCCAAAAGTTTAAAGAGTAGCCCAACCCACCCCAAAACCGTACAGACACAGGCCGGCCCATAATGTGATAAAGATCTCTAAAAACCCACCACCAAGATCCATTGAAAATGTCAAAGAACAAATGTATTATATTATCACATTTTTACAAGTTGCATGTGTTAGCTCCTCCTTTTTCTTTTTAATATTAAACATAAAAATAAAATTACAAAATTACAAAAAAAATTACAAAAAGAAAAAGAAAAGGAAAGCCTCCGACTAACACCCATTTGTAATCATGACACCAAACTTTAAAAAGTGACAATCAGTCTCTTCAAACTATCTGGTACGTTCCGTTAATTTGGACAAAAATATATCACATTATCCACATGCAATTAAAATTGTCAATTATATCCCTTATTATGAGACACACCTTCCATAGTTTTTTCTTTTTTATTTTTTTTAAATTATTATTTTAAATTATTATTTTGAGTCACGTGTAGCTCACGTGATGTATTTTTCGTCTAAATTAACAGAAAATGCTTATGGAGGGAATAAATTAAAAGAGTCTAGTAATTTGATATGTCAATTGTCACTTTTTCAAAATTTAGTGGGATTGAAGATAATTGCAAAAAAAGAAAAAGAAAAAAGAAGAAAGATATTAGCTAAGGCTTATCCACTCTTGCAAAGGATTATCACCTGATTAAACATAGATAGATAGATAGAAAGATAAGATTCTCTTTCGGCATGACTTGGAATGATGAAATGTAGTGCTTAATTTGCTTCTTCTTATCCTCTTAATTAAATGATCATTTGCAAAGAGGATGCTTAGTATCTGTCGTGTAACGGCTGATCTTGTCCCCTTAACAACAATGACAGACTGCTTTGTTTCAATAATCCAGTGTATCATATGTTTATGTTTCACTCAAGTTGTTCTTAGCAGTATTACGTACACATTTCTTACAAACTGATTTAATAGTTTATCAGGTTGTCAGCCGATAAATGATACGTTTACAATATTATTATATTTGTTTTCCTACGTATGAATATTACATATCCAATAGTTTGATTTTTTTTTTAAAAAGGTTATTGAAATTGGACAGAAATTATAAACATATCATATCTCGTTATCAACTGCTAAAAATTAAATTTATTTGTCAAATTTTTTCCTAATGGATTTCTAAGAACTTCTTTTCTTTTTTCTTTTTGTTTTTTTTTGTTTTTTTTGTTTTTTTTTTCTTGTTCTTCAATGAGTTTGAAAGATTTGCTGATCACAAAGGTTGAAACTTAAAACAGAAAAAGAAAAACACAAGCATACACACAAGATCACGAATCTATTATGCAATATCTTTCTGGTCAAATTATTATTATTTTAGTAATATTATTTATATTATTATTATTAGGGATAAATATATTTTAGCCTCCCAAACTACCACCCTTTCTCCGGATGACCCCCCAAACTACCACTTTCTGATTTTTTGGCCCCATCCGTCCATTTATGCCGTCAATTTTAAACAGAAATCCGAAAATGCCTCTCTTACACTTTAAAATTCACAGGGTTAAGGGAAGGGTATTTTCGAGTTTTTAGCTAATTTTTATTAGAATTGATGGCATAAATAGACGGATGGAGCCAAAAAATCAGAAAGTGGTAGTTTGGGAGGCCAGAATCTAAGCATTGGTAATTTGGGGGGCCATCTGAAGAAATGGTGGTAGTATGAGGGGCTAAAATATATTTAACCCTTATTATTATTAGCATTAAAGAGAGACTCAAGTAGTCAACTCATGGAGATGTGAGTTATCTTGAATGAGTTGGAAAGATGTGGTTGATCCCGATGACTACTTTGCTTGAACCCATTTTTTCTCTTCTTTTTTTTTTTTTGTCTTTTTATTTTCCCATTTTAAAACAAAAACAATTCAAAACACAAAATAATCAAAACTGTTCTAACTTTAATATTACTTCGGAACACTTTTTTAAACAAAAACAACCCTTTTAAAAAGAACTAACAAGCCAAACCGAAGGGAGTTGGTGATATATGAGCCATTTGCAACAGACACTAGGAGATGGGTCTGGTCCCAACTCACCAACTATTGGATAAATGGGTTGGATAGGCAGGTTTTGAGCCAACTTCTCCTATAAACTGGAAATATTAATGCATTTTGGTTGAGAAGGTGGGTAGGTGGAAGGCTGCTGCCATTAACCCCCGCAGTTGTTTTGTCAAATGTGAGCCCAAAACTTTGACAAATGGTGGGGGCATTGGTGGACGCCCGCAGTTGTTGAACAAATCACAAATATTGCACTAGTTTCAATGTTAAGTAAGCGCCAGTCCTGCTGGGATGGAAAGAGATATTTAGTTGGACATTTTAATTGTCCAACAAATCATATGTTGTCTATCTAAGAAAGCTGATTAAGTTCGTTAAGGCTTCAATTACCATACCTAATGCTAACAAAAATATGGTCGAGTCAAATGATTATGTCATTGGCTGCGTACATGCAGATGGATTCATCGGACTCTGTTCCCATTACCTCGATCCCATGAAGTCTTTATACGTTTGTCTCGACCAACCATGAAACAAAAGGCATATAACGACCAGTGCAACTGGCCAGGTAGCCATTTGCAATAAAGGGACAAGAGGGTAATTGAGTTTTCATTGTTTTATCACCCGACCCATGTGATATTTAATTAAAATGAGAAATAAATGAAACATGTTGACGAAGATGATGGCCCCGGTCCAAACCTATCATGATCACTTGAAGTCGATGGCTTGCCCGATGTGACGGATGAAACCAACAATGGTCTCTCTTGGGTAGAAATATCCGATAGATATTCTTGTTCATTTGAGTTAAGGATTCCGCCGTAACAAAATAAAAATGCCACATATGATGGGATGCCTCATAATTTGCTGAGAATACAAGAAGTGAGTGATAAAAAAATAATAAATTTTATCATTTAATTAAATGATATTTCAAGAGACATGCTAGCCGAACTTCCACCTAAAATCTTAAATGGATAAGTGGATAGTAGCTTTCTTAGCACCCAAAATAATTAGGATAAATTAGTCTTCAAAAAGCTCTTTCTTTATAATTATAAAAGATTCTCATGAGAAACATGAATCATTTTTAGATAGTTTAGGTCGAAATTGATTACGACGTGCACGTTGGAAAGCTTGTCAGAAAAGTCCTAACATTGACGATTTCATTCATGCAGTCCATATTCAAACATATAATATTATTTTCATGTATTCTTTTTTGTTATTGGGAATTAATTAATTAAGTTGTTCTTTTTCTTCTTCTTTTCCCTTTTTTTCTTGAGCACATTACTCTCAATTCTTGAAACTAATGAAAGCGATAATAAGACTTATAAATCTTCTAGATCGATGCTGTCGCCTTACTCCCAAAAAGAATATTTTTATTATTATTATTATTATTTCCTTGAAAAAGAAAACAAAAAAAAAAAAAATCATCTTAGAGATATATACTTGAAAATTGATGGATTCCTCCTTATCTTTAGGCCTTGATATTCAATCATGTGTTATGGCATATACCTTCACGCATGCATTGCATCTATACTACGTTATAATATTCCAGCAAACTAATTAACCTAATTAAAGACTAGAAAAACTTATCAAGACATATATATTGATTAGAATATATCAAAAAAGAGACAATATTAATTATATCAATGCATGTATTTGATCAGTCTTAATCCCTGCTGTCGCCCTTTTGTCAAAATGGGTTGGCTGATGGAGCGGGTTATCCATTTGTTTCCCACCGGCCTATTTCCTAGGGATATATAATATCATAATGACAATGAAAATTGATTGGATCCGTGATGGATATATACATCATAGTTACGTTATACTTGTCCCAAGTTCTATCTAATACAAATTTATTAAAATATTAATTTAAATAATTAATCAAGCCCATTATTTTCTGTTGGTTTAAACACGATCGATCGGGAATAAATGATTGTTAAATATCCTACCCCACAATCTCAACTAAATATTCTAAATATTAGTTCTTACTTGTTGAGGAAGTAAGTGGAGGGGGGTGAGTGGGTTTAAGTCATTGCATTTGAATATTATATCATGATAGAAAATAAACATTTATGCTATTTTGGTGCGCGCACAATTTTTATTATCAATTCTTTACAAACTAATTTACCATATCAATTACGACTAAATAATTGAATTAATTGTGATTGATGCGACACTGTTATTTAAATTGTCACGTTTATTTATAAGTTTACGTATCACTTATCATTTTATTATAAACCGCGCGATCGTGCCACTTGACGGGTTAAGTTAGTTTGTATGGATATCATGACCCGCACCAACATTCTTTCATCAAGATCCGAGTGAGGACCCACCCATCTAGTACTATATACCGCTCGGCCACTTGGGGTCCACTCAATCAAGGGATTCGGATATGGGTTGCAAAATCAGGTGCACATGTGTACAACGTGGCACACTCATCCACAACCAAAAATAAAAATAAAAAAATAAACCAAATGAAAACATCCAACTCCTTTTTCTCTTATAGTCTATGTTGCATGAAAACAAATAAAAAATAATTAAAATTTTATTATATCTTGACGTGACACTGAAAGTTCATGCATCACTTATATTAAGTCGAATATTAAATAATTTAATTTAATTATAATTGACGTAATAATAGTACGATTATAACCTTTCACAAAAGTCCAATCACAATACTAGTTGGGGTCCCACTCAATTAAGGGAAATCGGATATCGGTTGCAAATTAGATGCCCATGTGTGTAGCGTGGCGCACTCATCCACAAGAAAACCATGTAAAAATCCTTAACTTTTCTTTTTTTGTTTTGTTATTTTAAAAATTGTTATTTTAAAATATGGGATTTCATTAAGTAAATTTTAAAAATTTAATTAAATATTTGACAAAATTTCAGTTTACCTTTTAAAGTTATTGATTAACTTTTAAAATCATGCATTTTTAAAAAAATATCTATTACCTGAGATTTGAAAACGCTTAAGTTTTACATATTCAAATCATAGTTTTTAGGGAAAAATATATATTAGCCCCTCAAACTACTACCCTTTTTCTGGATAGCCCCCAAACTACCAAGCTTAGATTTTGGCCTTCCAAACTACCACTTTCTGATTTTTTGACCCCATCCGTCCATTTATGCCGTCAATTCTAAACAGAATTTCAAAAATACCCCTCCTACACTTTGAAATTCTCACAGTTAAAAGATGGGTATTTTCGAGTTTTTGGCCAATTTCTATTAGAATTAACAGTATAAATAGACGGATGAGGCTAAAAAATCAGAAAGTGGTAATTTGGGGGGTCGGAGTGCAAGTGTTAATAGTTCAAGGTGCCATCCAAAAAAAAAGTGGTAATTTGAGGGGCTAATATATATTTTTCCCTAATTTTTAAAAAACGTAACTTTTAAATGATTTATTTTTTACGAATTAATTTTTTTTTCAATCTCAAAATAAGATATGTTGCATTGAAGCAACAGAAAGCAACGTGGGCCCCATTAAGCTGACGTGGGATTCACATCGAGGAAAGTATTATCGGAAAGATGTCATGTCATGCATTACTTTATGCTATTTTTCCCAAAAGGCGTTTTAATTGCTTTTACGTATTGACGTATCACACTACCTTTGTTTGGGCTGCGGAGTGCATGAGGCGTGAGGTTCTGAACTTTCTTCACGCCATGATGGGCCCAACCCAACAAGTGCCAAATGGATTGAGAGGACCCTACATTGATTTTAAAAATAAAATAATAATAAAATAAAAAACATTTTCCCTCCTAAATGATTTAAGAACACAATCCTAATAACTCATGTTTTGGATAAACTTCCTTCCAATCACATCATTCTTTTTTTTTTCTTTTTTTTTTTTTTGATAAAAAAGATAGATCGGATGTACTCCCTCAAAATGAATTGAGTCATACCCTAATTTTGATCTCACCAAAATTAAAATATAATCTCTTCATAGATTTTGCTTAGGTATATTGAAATTTAACTCGTTCGAAGGATAATATCCTAATCCCGATGCATTAAGTTTCAACTGAAGCTGAACTCAAACCAAATTATCTTATTATGCTTAAAAATGACATAAAATGAAAACTTAGTGTCGGTGTACATGTCCAATCCCTTAATTTAATAATACTTAACCATAAAGTCATCGGTAAAAGTAGACTAATCAATTATTGATTAGTCTACTTTTACTAATGACTTTGTGGGACCCTCGATACTTCTTTTACTTTTAGGTAATTATATATATATGTTGCATGATAAGTTTAAAAAACAAAAATTAGGGAAGAATAAAAGCTCAAAAGACTGAATGATAAAATACAAAACATTTAAAACAAAAAATACTTTACAAAACACATTAATAAATTACTAAAAAAAAAAAATTAATATTCCACATCACTTAGTTAAGCGACAATTATTCCGAGAATGACCTTTTTGCAACTTTAGATTGGGCAAAGTATCATGCATGCACTAAAGCCCCTTCTCTTTAGTTCTGCCAATAAAATAGTTCAAAATAAAGGCAGGATTCTTTTGTCAAATCAAATTAATGTAACCGCCTAAATATGAAACTAAGAATCCTATTTATTTATTTATTTTATTTTTAAATGAATGATGTTTGAATTATCTTGTAATTTTATGTTTGTAATCAGCATATTACATTAACAAAAACATGTACTAAATAATAAAAGGAATTACAGTAAAATAAATACTCTAAATTCAACATTTTGTCAGGGGGGTATTTTGGGACACACATAACTCCGTACTGCAAATAAATTATGAGATTTAATCGAATTTTAAAGGTTTGTTAATTAAGTTGATATGGAGATTAATTAATTATGGGTAGGTACTGGGTCACCTACTCATAATTTCTCTAACAACCCCCCATGATTATTTTCTTTATTCTCTATTATTTTCAAAAAAATTGTTCTAGCATGATGTAAAGATAAAAGCAGTTTTAAATATTTTATAATTTTAATTGTTTGTTAATGCTTTTATTTTGAAAATAAAAAACAAATACGATAATAATAATAATAATTTAACAAACAAAGCCTATGACATGCCAACAAATTGTTAACAATTTTGATTATGGTTCTTAAATATGAATGCCTTGTACTTCAAGCTATGATTTTGACACAACAACTGTTGTTTTATAATGCATTATTGGAGTTGGATGCTTTCACATAAAATCTAGTTATAAGATAATGAGATATTTTCACTGAAAATTATGTTATAACCTACCAATTAAGCAAACCTTGGTACTAACTCTTCCCTAGTGTAATATTTTGATCATTAGTGTTAGTGTGTTGTCTAATTAGGTATACATTAGAAAACACTTTTAACATTCAAACTACAACCACAACTATGGCATGGCGTGTCTCTTGTTGGTTGAATGGATTGTCTCGACCCGAGTTTAATTTTTAATGGTCATAATGCCGTTTGATGGCCACATGTCACACTCGTCAACGTTAAAATGTTAACAGAAAGGTATAGAGGGAATCATTTAGTAAATAAAAAATGATTTGATAAAAGACGAAACATCGAGAATTACGTATTAACGGTCCGTTTGAGTTTATAATTTCAAAATGTATAATTTAAAAATAACGATTTCAAACATGTAATTTTTAAAAACGCAGTTATATGTTTGGTAAAATTGTAATTTGACATTTAAAATTATAAGTTTAACCTTTAAAATAATACATTTTAAAAAAAACGCACCCATTGCCTAAGATTCAAAATCACATATTTTTCTACGTTTTCACTTTTCAAAAAGCAATTTTAACGTGGTTTGAAAGTTGAAACTATTCCGTTAAAAAAAAAAAAAAAAAAAAAAACTATCTCTCGTTATCATCCAATGTCCAATGGCAGCGTGCCACGCGATGTACGGAAGGTGATATTTCAAAGGGAAAGCCGAAAGGTGGAATGGGATGGGATAACGTTTAAAATAAACTACGTCACGGCGTACACTTTATATACGCGGCAACTTGACTTTACTCCTCTTAACATGGGTGAGATATACGACATTGAGCCTTAATGGTTTTAACTTCTTCTTCTTCTTCCTCTTTTTTTTTTTTTTCTTTTTCTTTTTTTCCATGTAAATTGGAGAAGAGATAAAAAAAAATTATTAAATATGTTTTGAGATTTATTTCCAAAGAAAAAATATTATAATATTTTTATTTTATTTTATTTTATCTACATAAATATAAAAACCTTGATTGTATTTGTTACAATATTAATTAAATAATTAATATTATTATTTCTTATCAACTTAAATTTTGTAGACAATTAGTAATTTAATATGGAATCAAAGTAGATATAATGAGTACAAATCGTGTCTTCATAATTTATCTTAAATTTTAATTAAATCTTCAACATGTTGGAACTTCATTTATTAAAAAAAATTTAAGCCTACGTGTTAAAATGAGTGTTAAAATATTAATTAAATAATTAAATTCTCATTCAAGAACCCATTGTGTTTAGTTTTCTTTTGTTGATTCACTTGTTCAACTTTTTTTTTTCTTTTTTTTTTTGAAAAAAAAAAAGAAAAAAGGACAACTTGGGTAATCCAAACCCATTACCAAGGAGTCGTGTCTCATGGCAACATACAAAAAGATGGTGTAAGCGTAACCAACAAGAAAGAGGTCTCTTTCTGTTTGTTAACTATTTTGAAGGTGTTTTTTGTTTTTATTTTTAGAAAGTATTTTGATGCGATAAAAATGTGAAATATGTTTTTGTATTCTTTAAAATTATTTTGTATTTAGATTGTTTGTTAATGTTTTTATTTTGAAAAAAAAAAAAAAAAAAAAATTATAACAAACAAAGCGTGTGAATATTATAATCTCTCTCATATCTTTCTCCTACCGTTTGAGGTATTAAATGTGAGCGGTATTATTAGGCCAACAAAATCACTTCCTTTCGAACTATTTTACGAAAAATATTTTATTTTGTTTCATCTAATGTGGTATATGATGTCATATTATTTAAATTTTTTAAATAAAATATCATATATAAAATGATTCTCCCTCTCCATGTTTCACTTGAAATGATCCCTAAACTAAACTAGAGAGTGTAAGAAGAAAGTACACACCAAAACTTGACTTTGAACTTTTTATTTGGGCAAAACTAGAGGGATTGAGGAAATCTTTCTGTAAGTAGGAACAGTTGCAGTAAAAGGCACTTCAGAGCTTCTAATTCTTAGACATTTTGTCTTAATTTGATCAAATACATTTACCAAAGCAAAAGCCAAAGGAGTAGTGCCGGGTCAGAGAGGGTGAACCCCCCCCCCCCCTTAAGGCAAGAAGTGGCCCCCTCAAACGCCATTCTTAAATGTTTATAAAGCAGTTGGGAGAGCCTCCCATTCTATGCAGTCTACACAAGCCAAGCCAAAACTTTCACATATCCCATGCACTCGCTTTCTCTCTTTTCAATCTCGAAAGAATCGAAAAGAAAGTGTGCCAGAAACCAAAACAAAAATCTCTCTCTCTCTCTCCAAAGTTATGAAGAATTAAATCTGCCCCACTCTTAAAGGCCATTGCTTTGAGGATCAGAGAGGGATATGGGTTTAAGAGTTTTGGGGGGGAACATGGTGAGACCGGACATTTTGATGTTATTGCTACTGTTTTCTTTGGTTTCTTCTGCTGCAGCTTCTGTGACTTATGACCACAGAGCTATTATGATTAATGGGCAGAGAAGGATTCTAATTTCTGGGTCCATTCACTATCCAAGAAGCACTCCCGAGGTACTTTGTAATGCCAATGTCGTTCACGGGTTCTTTCTGTTTTTGTCTCTTGTTTCTGCAGATTCCTCATAACTTTTTTACTGATGGGTGTCTGTGGTTTTGCATGTTTTAGTGGATTCTGGGCTCAAATCTTTTAACTTTTTGTGGGTTTCTTTGGGTGGTTGCAGATGTGGCCTGATCTTATACAAAAGGCCAAAGAAGGAGGTTTGGATGTCATACAGACGTATGTGTTTTGGAATGGGCATGAGCCTTCTCAAGGAAAAGTAATGCAAATGCATTTTATTTAATTTTCATTCTGTATATATATATATATATATATAGATATATATATATTTTCCTCCTGGTTGATGAAATACTCATTGGCATTTTCATTGATATTTTATTTTCAGTATTATTTTGAGGATAGGTATGATTTGGTTAAGTTCATCAAGCTGGTACAACAAGCAGGCCTATATGTTCATCTCCGGATTGGCCCATATATTTGTGCTGAATGGAACTTTGGGTAATAATATTGATAACAATTATGTATTTTTTATCTTTAAAACCGAAATTTTTTTAAAATTTTATTCCATTATAAGACCTCTTTATTCACATGCTCTGCTTCTGTTCTGTTTCTGATTCAGGGGATTTCCTGTTTGGCTGAAATACGTTCCAGGCATTTCTTTTAGAACAGATAACGGACCTTTCAAGGTTGGCACTTTGACTTTTCCATTACTTAATTGTTTACTATTAACTTTATTTAATATAATTTTTGTAATTGATTTAATTGATTTCTAATTGTCCGTAATGAAGGCGGCAATGCAAAAATTTACAGAGAAGATTGTCAGTATGATGAAGGCAGAAAAGTTGTTTGAAACTCAAGGAGGTCCTATCATTCTGTCTCAGGTAAGAAAATGAGCTCAATTAGTCTTTGCCATCTTCCTAGAAGTGGGTTTGATTATTTTTTTGAAGTCCGGTCTTGGTTTTCTCAGAAGCTGGCCGGTCAATTTTGTTAGTATATCATTTCTTTATTGAATTTCGACAGATAGAGAATGAATATGGGCCGGTGGAATGGGAAATCAAAGACCCTGGTAAAGCTTATACTAAATGGGCAGCACAAATGGCTGTAGGTCTTGACACCGGTGTCCCATGGATTATGTGCAAACAAGAGGACGCCCCTGACCCGGTTGTAAGTTAATCTGCCCATATTTTCCACACTTCACTTTTCTTTTTCTTTTTTTTTAAGGATTCTAGTTGTCTTCCATTTATTGTCGCCCAACACTCCCAACTTTTTTAGTGGGGCTTAACAGTACATTATCAACTTAGGTGGCTTTTAAGTGATATGGCCAGGCTTACCCCTTTTCCTGTACACATATTTTGGGACCTACCCATCTCTATATTTTTGTCTTTTCTTGCATTTCTCTAGGATTTGGGTTTTGTAATAAAAAAAGATGCAATGATGAGCACGTTTCCTTTGAAATGGTCATGTTTTACTGTGAGAATCCAGTTAAAAAGGTTTACTGTTTCTTCTAAGGTTAATTTTGTTATCATGCACTTAGAATTTATTTCTATTATCAACTACTTGAGCTATTATTTTCAATTAACAAAGCTTGCAGACATTTCTCCTTAACTTGAACTTGTAATTGTTGATCATGGGACAGATTGATACCTGCAACGGTTTCTACTGTGAAAACTTTAAGCCAAACAAGGACTATAAACCCAAAATGTGGACTGAAAACTGGACTGGTTGGTAAGTCACATGTATAACTTGTGTAGGCAAAAACTTTTTTGCTTTCTCTTTTCTCTGTTTAACCCTTCATACTTTTTTGCTATATCCCCAGGTATACCGAGTTCGGTGGTCCAGTTCCTCATAGACCAGCTGAAGACTTGGCACTTTCAGTTGTGAGGTTCATTCAGAATGGTGGTTCTTTTGTTAATTATTATATGGTACATAATCTTTCCTTATGTTTCCATGATATTCTAATTTACCTGGGGTATAATCACCTGAGAGTAAATATACATTTGTTTATTCTTTTTGAACTTTTGGTCACAGTACCATGGAGGAACTAACTTTGGCCGGACAGCTGGCGGTCCCTTCATTGCAACCAGCTACGACTATGATGCTCCTATTGATGAATATGGTATATGCATGTTGATTAGCTTTCTGGAGTAGTTTGTGCTAAAGTTGTTTACCTGCCTCATTTATTTCTTTCAAGGGTTTACCTGCCTCATTTATTTCTTTCAAGGGTGGCAGCTAATTAATGAGCTTGTTTGGTAACCAATCCAAACAATTTCAATTCCCATTTCACTTCTCCCAAAAAAATCAAATCAAAAACATTCTAACTTTTTTACACTTTTTACATCACATCAATAATTTTTTATTACTATTCAAATAAAAAAACTCACTACAAAACAAAAATTTTTCACTTTTCTATAAAACATTCTCAAATTCTATATCACATCAATCATTTATTACTACTATTCAAATAAAACATCCCATTTTCCACAGCTTACCAAACAGCTTCAATATCATATGAGAGGCAGGGCCGGACCTAGGTGTAAGCCCCCCTAACATTTTAAAAGTTCCCTTAAAATACATATTTTTATAAGGTAAACCCCCCAAAACTAATTGTTTCCCCCCCAAAAAAAAGTCTTTTTTATGGTTTTGCCCCCTCCCCCCACCACAGATCAAAATCTCTGGTTCCACCCCTGAATGGAGGAAGATTGGCTAGTATTGTTCCCTTTATACTTGGAAACAAAAAAAAAATAAAAATGCCATAATAATCTTAACAAGGTTCTACTATGTACCAGGACTACCACGGGAACCAAAATGGGGACATTTGAGAGATCTGCATAAGGCTATCAAATTATGTGAATCAGCTTTAGTTTCTGTAGATCCCACAGTGACCTCACTTGGAAATAATCAAGAGGTGATTTTTCATCTAGCCAAAAGCAACTACCTATTGACTGTATTCTCTTTTCAACATTTTCTCATCTTCACTGTTATATTCTAGGCTCATGTATTCAAGTCAAAATCTGGTGCTTGTTCTGCATTTCTTGCAAATTATGACACAAAATCCTCCGCAAAGGTGTCCTTTGGGAATGCACAATATGACCTGCCACCTTGGTCCATTAGCATTCTTCCTGACTGCAAAACTGCAGTTTACAACACTGCAAGGGTAAGAGAAAACTCTTGGCTATGTCGAAAAATCTCGTTCCTGTCTCAGTTAAAGTCTGATGCACGTCCAAATCATTTTCACATGTCATTTTGTTTACAAAAATGATCAATTTCTTGTTTATCTTCTGGATGCCTTTTAGGGTGTCTTAACAAAAATTTGAAGTTTACATTTTAATTTGAAAAGTAAACTTCAGTTCTGCTTTATATTGTATCCCTATATGAAAAATGCCAAGGATGAAGTTTAATATCTCTGATTTTAAATTACAATTTTATATACAGCTTGGTGCCCAAAGCTCACAGATAAAGATGACGCCTGTAAATAGCGCATTTCCATGGCAGTCATACAACGAAGAAACTGCCTCTGCTGATGATGATGATGCAACTACAATGAATGGGCTCTGGGAACAAGTAAATGTCACTAGAGATGTTACAGACTATTTGTGGTACATGACAGAGTAAGTACTTTATAACCAATCACTGCACTGCCTTCTTTGAGACAACTAAGAACAAATGAAGTCCTTGCAATCATTTTGGTATTGTATTGATATATTTTATCCCTAATCATTTTTAAATATTCTCTTGCTCAGTATCAATATAGATCCTGGTGAAGGGTTTCTAAAGAATGGACAGTCTCCTCTTCTCACAATATATTCAGCAGGCCATGCTTTACATGTTTTCATCAATGGTCAACTATCAGGTAAGCATGGTTCTTGCAAAATTATGTCAATAACAACTTCGATTTGATTAATTCATCAGCTTCTTTTTCTTAAAGCAGGAACTGTTTATGGGGGGCTGGAGAATCCTAAATTAACTTTTAGTGACTATATCAAGCTGGGGGCTGGCATCAACAAGATTTCTTTATTAAGTGTTGCCGTGGGTCTTCCAGTAAGTTTTTTCACATGCATTCATTTTCTTTACACTATTAATTGCAGAACAATATGATGCTTATGATCTCTGCATTGTCATATTGATATGCATCAGAATGTTGGCTTGCATTTTGAGACATGGAATGCTGGGGTTTTGGGCCCAGTCACTTTGAAGGGTCTCAATGAGGGGACAAAAGATCTGTCAAGGCAGAAATGGTCATACAAGGTATGTTGTCTATATGATTTCTGTTCCACTCGCTTCAACACACTGGAAAAAAAAATGTATTGGTACTATTCTAAATTGAAAGAGCCCTAGCCAAATCTTGGCAAGCACTTTTGATATTATTCGCAAATAAACATTAAAAGAAACTAATGCTGAACATCAATAACTAATGGAACTTTTAAACTATCCAATATGTGAACATCAATAACAATTGTAAATTATATATAGAACTGGGGTATGTAGAAAAAGTTGACAGATTTCACATGGATTTTTTGTCACTATGATATTCACAACTCACAAGAGGCTTAGAGACTTATTTTTGCATGTTCCTGAGCAGATAGGTATGAAGGGTGAAGCTTTAAGCCTTCATACTGTTAGTGGGAGTTCCTCTGTTGAATGGGTGGAGGGATCAGTACTGGCTAGAAAACAACCTTTGACATGGTACAAGGTAAGAACAACTTCAATACTCAATTATCACGTTCCTATTGCTCTTATGGATTCCAATAAACGGATTTGAGAAAGTAGTACAAGAACTAAATGAATGTTGTTATATCTCCAGACTACTTTTAGTGCACCAGGAGGCAATGAACCATTAGCTTTAGATATGAACAGCATGGGAAAAGGTCAAATATGGATAAATGGTCAGAGCATCGGACGCCACTGGCCTGCATATACAGCACATGGTGGTTGTGGCGATTGTAGTTATGCCGGGACTTATAATGATAAGAAATGCCGAACTAATTGTGGAGAGGCCTCTCAAAGATGGTGAGAAAAGTTCTTCTACTTTATTTGTTTTAACTGTTTCATGCATTTCAATATTTATGATAAAGCTTTTATTTTTCAGGTACCATGTTCCACGCTCATGGCTGAATCCGAGTGCGAACCTACTGGTTGTGTTTGATGAATGGGGCGGTGACCCAACTGGGATTTCTTTGGTAAAAAGAAAAACAGGAAGTGTCTGTGCTGATATCTTTGAAGGGCAGCCGACAATGAAGAACTGGGGCATGCTAACCTCTGGCAAAGTCAATAGACCAAAAGCCCATTTATGGTGCCCACCTGGGCAGAAAATCTCTCAAATTAAGTTTGCTAGCTATGGATTGCCTCAGGGAACATGTGGAAGCTTTAGAGAAGGGAGCTGTCATGCGCACAAGTCCTATGATGCTGCTGAAAAGGTATTGAACGACTTCAATTATTATAGCTTTGCTTCAGCCTAGAACATGGGTACTCACTGTTTCTCTGTTTGGTCTGATTTTAGAAGATCCTTCAAGTCCCCCAGCAGATTCTGTATTCTTAGTAAACATCTTTTATTATGCTTATCTTACAATCAACCTGGATCCTCCCTTGCAGAACTGCATTGGACAGCAATCATGTTCAGTAACTGTAGCTCCTGAAGTCTTTGGAGGGGATCCATGTCCAGGTAACACGAAGAAGCTTTCTATTGAGGCCGTCTGCAGTTAAATATAGCAGCTTCCGTAACCTACAAAATAAATGATGAGCCACTGGCTCATCTCAGTACATAAATACACATACATCCCAGATTGCCAAGGCAACTGATTCGACTCTGCCCAAGGACACAAGCGTAGAGCCGTGCCACACACCACACGGCCAAAGCCAATTGTAGATAGTGAAGTTGATTCTAAACATGCATCAAAGATGCTTTGTGTGTATAGGCAAGCTGTCATTTGTCAAATATAGCTTCATACGTTATACATAGGGCTTATTACCAGATGAGAGTCTAGCCATTTAGACAGACAAGCCTTTAACTTGCTTGTAGAATGTTATGTAATCTTCTGTGAAAGCAATTTCCTAAGAATAAATTGGAAAGTAATAAATACCACCTGGTGAATTGCAGTTTGTCTTGTTAATTTGTACTACTGAACTCAAAAATAATCTCTTTTTCCTAGCTATACTGGAATGTGGGCGAGGAACAAGTGAAATGGAAATGATCTATGTCATGTTCAAGATTTTTTTTTTTATTGTATCTAACTATTTACATAGTGCCATGTCATTTAAAAAATTTAATGAAGTGACAATATATACACCTTTAGATATATAAAATCTGATCTGGAAAATGAGATCCTGATCGGTGAATTCTTTTTTGCTATCTAATTAATGATCTTGTATCATCATTTACCCCCTTGAATTGTCACCCATTTTGTAATGTAAAAGTTTGATACTCTAAATTGAGAGAAATTGAACTTTAGGGAAGACATTGCAAAAGAGGTGACAATTCAAGGGACCGGTTACTGAAGTTTCCTCATAATTTAATGAGCAATACTAACGTGCAACATGTTGGCAATATCAAAAGAAAAATGCTACATACACTTCCAAGTACTATATCCAATGGTGATCCTCTGGAATCTAATGATAGGGTGTATACACTTGAAGTGTATGTAGCATTTATATTATCAAAACTATTGATCTCCTTTCCTTCTAGAAACATTTAGTGCAAAGCTTAACGCTACTTCCTGACAAGGAAATACTTTTTTAAGGAGTAATACTACTATTCACATCCATTTCAAGCTAGTTGATGTGACGTGTTTTAAGTGACTTCACATGTTAGCCACTTAAAAAAAAACAAAAGATCAAATATTTTAAATACGCAACATCAACCAATATGAAATAGATGTGAAGAATAATATTACTCTTGTATAAATATTTACAAGTTTTCAGAAGATGTATATGGTAATATGCATAGTGAAATTTAATACACTATAGGAGCTTGAAGTTGCTGAAAGTATGAGGTTGTATCAGCCATCTTTATAGCTATTCATTAACAAACAGAATATTCAACCATTTTCTTACACCTTCAAGGTTCTCATAGAACAACCGAAGAATACCTGTGTTTTTACACCTTACTCATCTCTCTAACTGGATAAAAATGGTTAGGAACTCACAGAACAACTTCTGCATAAACAAGTGGCTATTCCTTTACAAAACCTCCTCTCAAAGTGAAGATAATTTATGAGTCAAGCTATTAATTATATCATCTATATCTTTGTCAACTGGTGATGCTTGTTGCCCTTGATGCTTCCACTTTACCAATCTACTGCTGAGATCAATTAGCATCGTGACTCCATCTTCATCAATTCCGAGCTGGATTAGCCTCTTGATACACTTAATCAAGTACTTGCAAGCCCTTAACTTCATCCGGAAAATAAATTGCAATCCACTCTCTTCAGTTTCAAACAATAAAACAGACATGCTCTCAACGGTATCTGTTAAACTGAAGACAAGACAGGCACCTGCTACAGCCTCCCTTTTATCACATTTATCACTCCACCTAACAGATCCTTCCCACCCTACAGAGCTCCATTTTACATGCTTCAATTTAGTGTTATTATGTTCTATTGACTGAAGTATTCTACCCGTTGCAGCATAATGTAGCAGCATCTGACATCCATCTTCATCTATATGATTCAAGCACCCTATCAAGATGCCCAATGGGATTCTTCTGAACAACTGATTTTGCTGAAAATTAAGATCACAGGATGATTTGGCCTCACAAGATGCATTAGTGTTGAGAGTGTAATTCCAATACCACATGGATATGTCCTGGAATTCTTTGAGCCAGAGTCCGGTGGTTTGAAAATCATGCTCCTTTTTGAGAGTGTAATCCTTGTTGTGACAAAAATTTGGTTTCTTCAGTTTCTTATTGTAACCGGCTGCTTCTTTGTCATGTGAAACTGAACACTTGAGCATCCAGGACTCTGATATTTTAGTTAAAGAATCAACGAGCAAATCCTGATGAGATTTACTAATGGGGCTCAGAATCCATGCTATGTACCTTGCTGCAGCAGCACGATAAGAAGGTGGTTCCATGTCATGTGTTCGTTCAACTCTGGCCATCCCCAATTTGAACTTTGAATGAAAATTGTCTGGAAGGCTTTCCCCAGAGAAGAGTAAAATAGAAGCAAAATAGAACCAATCTGGGAAGTTGATCGCCAGAGCCCTGCAATGTAATGATTTTTTTTTTTTTTGATAAACAGTAAACAGAAAAAAAGAAAAAAGAAAAAGGGGGATTGAATCAAGATGCTGTAAAAGCCCTGTTGCTTTCATGTGGACCAATGGGGTAAGAATTTACCAAGAAGATTTGTGATCGATTGTTCTAATATTCAGAACAGCTGGTTTGGTTGTCGAATCAAGATATTTCCTAGCACAAGAAACTGGTTCACTTACAGAAGAAGTTAACTGCAGAAGACTTTCGGATGAGAGCGGTCCAGCCAAGGTTCTTAATAAGTGGTGGTTGTACGGAAAATATGCACTAGAAAAAGGCAGCTTCGATCCCAATTCCACTGATATGCCCCACCATGTTGGTATGGAGATTACATCTACTATTACTGAGACAAACTTGGTTAGAAACTCTTGTATAGAGGCCAGACCCCTGATGGACAAGTAAATTAGAAAAACAGATTAGATACGCTGGTTAAAATAAGGTAGCTATGACACATTTTAAAATAAGGTACAGATGTCATTATCAGCTTTATCTGTAAGAAATTATGATAATTTTCTTCGGCGTTAAACTCATGAAACCCAAATGACATAATTTCAGAACGTTGGCATTCATTAACAATATGAATATTTATTCCCAAAATCAAGCCTCGTTTTAAGACGTAGTACGTCTACAAAACCATCAAACATTTTTTTGAAGTTCATATACAAGCAAAATTAGTTGGAAAAAGAAAAACCCTGACAGTGAAGCTCCAAATCATTTAGTCAGAAGGCTGGGCTTTATCAGCAAAAATTGAAGGAAAAAATAAATAAATAATAAGTCCATGTAGTTCCACTAAATTGCAAATAGCTCTTTGGGGTTTAAAAAGTGACTTGAAAACTCCATGTCGTAAGCAAAAAAACACAAATAGGTCTTTAGAACCAACTTCCGTCCAAAATTTTGACAAAATCATTAGGGTGCCACGCCTGCACCAATTATAATGGGACACGTGTCACGTACAATAAAAAATAGAAAGCATGGTTATAGCTTGAAAAAGTTAATCTACTTATCAGAGCCATCAAAACAAGACAGTCAAGGAAATCATGAGGTGAAGGTATAAAGCACACATGAGGCATGACGCATTTAGAACCAACTTAACCTAAAAGCTAAATTCCTTCAAGGATGAAAGAGAAAACAATCAACGACGCAAAGAGCCGAAGCATTGTGATCAAGAAATTTGTACTCACGTCACTAGAAGCCATCTATGTAACAAAGCTCTGGTCTCAATAAACATAGTGGGAGAAAGTACCAAGCAAACGATTGTAGAGCGCCAGTCCATCCTCTCATGAAATTCCTCATTCAAGCAAATGAAAGGCCTCCCCATAGTGTCTTGCAAAATTTTCAAAACATCATGCTTTAGTGTTAATGGGTCAAGATACCATGACAGCAACCTGCAAAAGGATAACATATAAATGCCAATTCACAAACTTACAAATGCTGACGAACATATAGCAGCTTGCCAATATTAAGAGAGCTAAACAAACAATAAAGATTTATGCAAACTTAACGGCTAAAATTTCTTCAACTTTCTCATTGGATAAGAGCACTTTGCTGAGAATGGAAATCTAATGGTAAAACTCATCACAACCCAAATGAAAAGGGTATTGACAGCTGGATAAGTTAGAAAATTAAGATCACGAATGTGAAACATGCTCGAATGTACAAAAATTGGCAGAGCTCTCTATGACTATCCACAACAAACCTGAAAGGTATTTCATGGTTGTTAAGGGAGAACTCTCTGGGCAAATGGCAGAGGAGCTGTGAAATTGCCGTGCTTCTTCCATCAATTGATTTCGCATCAAGAACAAGAGCTGTTGGTAACAAATATCGATAGCAAGATGCTGAAATCACTACTCTTACAACAGCACCCGATAAGATCTGTGCAAGAACCCCTGCATTACATGAAAATTATGTTCTCAATTTTTTTAAAAAAATAAAATAAAAAAACAAAAACGTGTTTGCAAACTTAAAAATGACTAAAATTCCAAATAACATAAAACTATTCTTTGTAATTCTGTACAATGATAAGCACTAAATCATAGTCTCAACCCTTATCCCTAATAATAATTCAACAAACCCACCATGTCCCTCCAATTTCACGACAATATCGGCGCATGCTTCGATCAATTTCGTGCAATTTTGGCGTGAAAACGAGCTACCGACCTGCAAAACCTCGTCTTTCTGAAACCTAAACGCCTGGCAAGAAATCGACGAGGACAAAACAGTGACAATCGTCTGGACCAAACATTCAAGCACCGAATTTAAAACCTAAACAAGAACGAAACACACAATTAGACAAAGGGGAGGTCACAATAGAACGCTGTGTCCAAAAACCCTAAGCTAGGAGCTTCGAAAGAGCTAAACCTGGGGTGCTCTGAAGCACATTAGGGATAGTACCGTGTCCAAAACCCTAACCCTAGAGTCTTCGTTGTTGAGGTTCAGAGATTGGTTGAACATTGAAATTGAGAGGTTAAGATCTTCTTCTTGTTCTTGTTCTTGATTTAGGGTTTTGAGGTGCGAAGCGAGCATCGCGAAGAGATCGGTCACTTCTGGTACTGTGGTCATGGTCGCAGAGAATCGGAGACGGTGATCCAGAGTTCGCGCCAAAATTCGCAGTATTTAATTAAGCTTTACTCGGTGTTTGGGCTTCTTGTGAAATATACGGACCCTCCACTTCATTTGAATCGGAGAGGACCCAAATATACAATTAATTTCACAAGCCCAAAAAAAAATAAACAACTTTACACTTTTTCAATTAACTTTCATTATTTATCTCTTCACCCATTTAGCAACTTTACACTTTTTCAGGCCTTTGGCCTTTGGAGATAAGGCATAAGCTCTAACTACCCACTTATCGTACTTACTTTTTCTTTGTTTTTTTATGGCTTGAGTCTATACAATAACTGTTTATGATCCTTACCTCCACCTTCCACCAAGTTTTTTATAATTTTTGGCAAGGGGTTTCGTTTAAATTTTTCGGATCTAGATCTACACTCCTCCAACAACAATTACAAGACACACACCTCACCAACGGGTTCACCGGTGTCTTCGAATTCCACTGACAATTGCCACTCACTCCACTGACATCTGCTCCACCGCGCGTGGCACACACACTCCAGAGAGCTCTCTGCTCTCATCGGCGTGTGGATGCCATGTTTGCTCTCCCTGCTTTCTTCCTCATCAACCACCGGTGTTTCTGGGCTTCGCAGGCGAATTCGGCTGCTGAGAGGCCTCCCATTGGCAGCGCGTGTAACCCATGTTCCGTCATGGAATGCTCCCACCCCGCCTTCCTCTAGACCTCTGCTGTTTATTTTATTGTTTTTGTGTTCTTGTATTTTTAGGCTTATTTGTTGTTTCCCTCTCCCCATGTTCACCCCTATTATGGTGATTGGGTCCTTGTGACTCATGCTCCGTTTGTTTCGATGTAAAATGGTTTCTGTCGTAAAATATTTTCGAGGAAATTATTTTCAGAAAAAATGATTTTCTCAAAAATATTTTCCAGCGTTTGGTTTGCACGAAAAAAATTACGAAATGCGAAAATGCAACTGTTGCCGGAATCCGACAACGTCCGATCGCCGTTCCCAGATTCCGGCGAGCATGTTTGGCCGGATTCCAGTTGGACTCCTTCGGATCCGGTCAGATCATGCCAGATCCCGGCCATTTTGGCAAGATTCGGCTGGCTTCTGACCATGGTCGGATTCCGACCAATTTCGGCATGAATCTGCCGGGGGTCGGATGTTGCCGGATTCCGGCGCTGCCTGGATTCCGACGACCGATCATTGCCGGATTCCGACAATCAAATATCAAACGTGCGTGCAAGGACAAAGAGTTTAATTTCGGAAAACGATTTACGGTTTTTAAAATCGTAAAGCGTTTTCCAAAAATTAAAAAAGCTTTTACGGTCAAACCGAAAACAATTTTCGTTGACCATTATTTTTGCCCATACCAAACACCGTAAAATGCCGAAATTATTTTCCAAAAATCATTTTACGCCGAAACAAACGGAGCATCAATACACTTTTCAAATCACCTTCATTGGTGACCCCAGCTTTGTGGCATCAATGCCTCGAGCTATTGGGCCTGCATTTTTGGAAGCATTACCCCCACGTAATTTCGTTCTTAAAATTGTTTTTAAGTTGCTCTACCCGTTTTTTATTTTTTGTTGTAATCTGTAAAGGCGTAAACTCTTACCGAAGAGTACAAACAAAAGGTAAATGTAATTCACGCACAGAGAAATAAAATAGTTTTTTTTTTTTTTTTTTAGGTAAAATGAAATTATTTTAAGTGTTTTATATTTTCGGTTGTTTGTTGATTTTTTATTTAACAAACAAAAAAAGAGAGAGTCATCAAACAAGAAGGAAAAAAAAAAAAATTATCAAAGCCTATTCAGATCCAATAAGATCACTCAAAGAAAAAAAATTATGATCCCATGGATATGGCCTGGTAGCCTAAATAACTTATCAATATCACAAATAGAATAGATTTCATCATCAGTGTAAGAGCAAATTAAAAAGAGCGATTTTAAAATAGCAATTTGAAAAATTGATTTTTAAAATCACAATTTGACATTTAAAATCGTAGATTAATCTTTAAAATTTTACGTTTTCAAAAAAACACTTCTTTTTGTGCGATTTGAAAAAAAATAATTTTTTACGTTTTCAAATTGTAATTTCCAAACGATTCTTTTTTCGCAATTGAGTTTAATATCGCACTTTTTACCTACGAAATCGCAATCTCAAACGTACTCTAAGTTGATTAGCAAACGAATTTTATATATATATATTTCAAGGAATGGGCATGACATTTATTAGGTAATTCAACTTCTATTCACTAATTTCAGGGAAGAAAAAAGAAAAAGAAAAAAAAAAAAAAAAAAAAAAAGGGCAAATAAAAACGCCAGATGTATGATGAACAGGTAAATGCTTCTGGCAGCCAATTAGTCTTCGATTCAGTTTGTGTGGGAATGGGATTGAGTGGAGGATTTTAAGGCCAGTGGAGAAAAGCTTTCCCTTTGACTGGGTACGTAATTAATTAGGCTGCTACCCGAATTTAGCATAAAAGGAAAAAAGACCCATAAAAAAAAAAAAAAAAAAAAAAAAAAAAAAAAAAAAAAAAACCAATGGACAAGGAATACTAGCTACACGGGCATGATCCACGTCAACGAGGGTTCTATTTATAAAAGGAGAACAAGGTTATTCTTTTATTACTTTTCTCTACCAACGCAGACAAACAGAAGGTTTGTCTGTCAGGGAATTATCATCATGGATTCAAAAGTTACTGCGCCGTCGTCGGAAACATTAAGAACGACCAACGTACTGTTTTGCATGCTAATCTTTCTCTCATGGGTTTTTGCCGCGACAGCCTCTGTATCTTACGACAACAAGGCCGTCCTCATTAATGGAAGAAGAAGAGTTCTCATATCAGGCTCCATTCATTACCCTCGAAGCACTCCTGAGGTACGTACGTACCAATTGCTAGCTTGTACCGATCGATCGATCACGGCCTTTTTTTCTTCTTCTGCTTAATTCTTCCATGTTGTTAATTAGAATATATGTATATATCTATTATATGAACATATTCTTTCACAAATATAACAATAATATACGAACACATGCATCTTAATTTATATATGGTTTCTTTGGTGATTAATTGATTGCAGATGTGGCCTGAGATTATTCAGAGGGCTAAATATGGAGGCTTGGATGTCATCCAGACCTATGTCTTCTGGAATGGCCATGAGCCTTCTCGAGGACAGGTAATCTATATATATATATATATATATAAATTTACATATAATATAAAAGTTATTCCTTTCTTCATCTTTTTCTATGTTTTTTGCCGGCCAGTATAATTTCCAAGGGAGGTATGATCTAGTTCGCTTCATAAAACTAGTCCACCAAGCAGGTCTTTACGTAACTCTTCGAATTGGTCCTTACGTATGTGCTGAATGGAATTTGGGGTAAGATATATTGTTACAATATGATTAAATCCATCAATATTAATTTCTTACAAGGTTAAGCTTTTGGGACGAACAAAATTTCTATGTTCAAATATTGTTGAATGATATGTCAGAGTTTAGAGCTCTCACACGTGCAGAGGGGTGTGTTAGCTATATATATATATAAAAGCATAGAACAAATTAAATTTTGTGACAAGGCTTAATTAGTTTAAGTATTATTGTTCTAACCAAGTTGTTATATATGGTATATATAGAGGCTTTCCTGTTTGGCTGAAGTACGTTCCAGGCATTGCATTTAGAACTGACAATGAGCCATTCAAGGTTAGGCGGTGCAAATTGTAACGCTTTAATATTAATACATGCATGCGAAAATCGTTATGATTATTAATCTATTCGATCATAATTGTCTATATATAATTAATGATTTTGTTTATGACATATATAACATTGCATTGATCAAGTGGGAGATGCAAAGGTTTACCTATAAGATTGTCGATCTAATGAAGGCAGAAAGGTTGTTTGAACCTCAAGGAGGCCCCATAATTCTATCTCAGGTATGTGTAAAAGGCATGCATCTCGATCATCACGTGAACAAAATATATATATATATATACACACACACATATACATGTATGTATATGTATATATGTACATGTTAAGTCACATGTGAGATGGAGTATTAAAGTATGAAATAAATAATTAAATTTATCTTTTTCTAATATTAAATTTAATTTTTGGAATAAGTGGTAATTTAACATTAATGAATAATGCTATTTAGTAGACTTATAACTTGATTACGTGACAGTGAAAATTAACATTTGGATCAGCACTTGTAAAAGAAATTAAAAAAAAAAAAAAAAAAAGTTAAGAAAACTGATTTTCACTGTCATATTATCTCAATTGTATATCAGTAGTATAACAGCCTACTAATATAGCATTATTCTTTAACAATGAATCTCAAGTTAGATATATACCTCCTTAATTTTAGGCCTCAATTACAAGCTAAATAAATTATTTGACTAGTTCTGGGTTTTTATTTTGTTTGGAATATATATATATATAGCTCTTTGATACAAAGCTAATTTAATAGGCTTGTGATGAATTACATTTTGTGTGGCAGATAGAGAATGAATATGAAATAGTGGAATATGAAATAGGTCATCCTGGAGTAGCTTATACGCAATGGGCAGCCGGAATGGCTGTTGGTACACACACTGGGGTCCCATGGATCATGTGCAAGCAGGGTGATGCACCCGATCCAATTGTGAGAATTTCCTATAGCCATGTTTCTTTCTTCTTTTCGTCGGCCTATTAAATTGACATGTATTCTTACGGAATGTGATTCTCACATACATTTTTAATTCTTACGTGCATTTCTAATTGATGGGGTTATTTAGAGGAAACTGTATGTTCTTTTTCTCTCTTAAGCTTATTTTGATTATTGGTGTTACAGATAAACACCTGCAATGGGTTCTACTGTGAGAACTTTATTCCAAATAGAAACTATAAACCCAAAATGTGGACAGAAGTCTGGGGCGGCTGGTAAGTCACCAAAATGTCTCAATTTGATAGAAATTTTTTTCAAACTAGGTTCGAAGAATTTCGTTCAATCCTATCTATAAAACTGTCAGTATCTTTTAAACATGAAAGAAATATGTGTATTTTTAGTAGGATATTTGTCCACCAAACAGTTTGGAGGACATTTCTGTCCATCTCCAATAGAGGACAACTATTTCTTAAATTCTTATTTTGTTATAGTGCTCATTGTTTGCAAACCCATCTAGAAATTGTAACCTTATAATTTGATTGAAGCCCTTAAATCTAATTTACATGCACCCAGGTTAATGAAATTTGGTGGTCCAACTCCATATAGACTGGCAGAAGACGTGGCATTTGCAGTCACGAAGTTCATACAAAATAATGGTACATATTTTAATTACTATATGGTAAGTCAATCCTTCCTAATCTAATTTTTTTGAATCAAATGAAATCATGCATAGAATTAGTTTTAATATTTGTTCATTTGTTCATTATAGTATCATGGAGGAACAAACTTCGGCAGGACTTCTGGGGGTCCATTTATTACCACTAGTTACGATTATGATGCTCCAATCGATGAATACGGTGAGTTTTCAGGACTATTCCTGCAAAGTTTCTGCATTTGGGTGAGGTTTCCTGCAAAATTATACTATATTTCATGTTGATCATGATCTCTGATTTACAGGACTACCTAGGGAACCAAAATACACCCATTTGAAAGACTTGCATAACGCTATCAAGCAGTCTGAAGAAGCTTTGGTCTCCACTAATCCCATAATTGCATCACTTGGGCAAAAACAGGAGGTTTTCTTCTATTCAGATTGATAAACTCTCATGAATATATAAAACACTTTTGTTCTTTTTGTGTGTGTTCAAGCAACCACTTGTATTACAGTAGTGTTCTGAATCTAAAAGTTAATTAATTTTGGTTCTCATTTTTGTTTATTACAAGCTAGGTTCATGTTTTCAAGTCAAAATCTGGTGTTTGTGCTGCATTCCTAACAAACTACGACCAGCAATATTCTGTAAAAGTTCGATTCGGAAATGGCCAATATGATCTGCCTCCTTGGTCTATCAGCATTCTTCCTGACTGCAAAACTGAAGCCTTTAACACTGCAAAGGTAAGAAAAAAGACTCTTTCAGCTCTTGGTTACATAATAACTTCCTTTTTTAACAAAACTTACATCAGTTTGCGATTTTAAACAAAATTGTGGAAAGTAGATTGTTTGGGAGTCCGTTTTAAAAATATTCCAGTTTGAAAACGTAGAAAAATCGTTATTTTTTGGATCACACGTTTTGAAACCGCAAATCCGAGCGGGCTAGTAATTAGTGATCATCTACAGTTATAGCTTGCGGGTGTTTCTGCAATATGAAGGTGCAGCCATTGACTCTACACCTTCCACATTGCAAAAGACAGATTTCTAGCTATTCTTCTCGGATAATAATCCTCTTTTATGTTTACGTTTCCAAGTATATATAGCTCTTGAAATCATGAGAAGATCAAAGTTTGTATTCAGGTCCGTTTGAACGGCATGCATATGAAGATGGTGCCATGGAGTTGGGGATTCTCGTGGGAGTCATACAATGAATGGGTTGGCACTGCTTCTGATGAAGGTTCATTCGTAGTAAAAGGGTTGAAGGAGCAAGTTAGTGTCACCTGGGACACCACGGATTACTTGTGGTACATGACAGAGTGAGTATAATTATAGAACGTGTTAGAATATAATTTAAATGATTAAGTTTATCATTTCTATTGGCTTAAGCTTTTAGGATGATGAGTGATTTAACAAGTTAATTATCATATTAAATGTCTTGAATTCGAACATTGTCTTCGTCATTCACCCCTCTATTTCAGTTAAAAATTTCACAAGTTGGGTCTTACTTGTTGACGGGAAATTTAAACCCACACCTGAGAAAGAGGTTTAGAATATAATTAAAATGATTAAGTCTGGAATGAATGTGATTTAAAAGTACGTACCTATCATGGTACTCTTTGGAATTTTAGTCAAAATGCTTTTTGAGAGCTTCTAAACCATCATTGTTCTTACTTCACTTTTGGATTTTTTATTTTATTTTTTGTTGTTGCAACAGCATCACTATAGGAGGAGATGAAGAATTTCTAGAGACTGGACGGCTTCCTTTCCTCACTGTTGCATCAGCAGGCCATGCTTTGCAAGTTTTTGTCAACGGTCAATCAGTTGGTAGACATTCTGGCTAGCTATACAAGCAGAGTTTTGGGAAATAAAGCTCAGTGAATCTGAGTTGATCTTAATTATTGTCATCCTTTTAACTCATGGATTTTTTTTTTTTTTTTTAACTTTGCCAGGAAATGCTTATGGGAGTTATGAAACTCCAAAACTAACATTTAGTGGCAGGGTGGCCCTGAAACCTGGTGTCAACAAGCTTGCTTTGTTAAGCTCTACTGTTGGTCTCCCGGTCAGTGTTTTGATCATCCCTGATCAGTCTACTCTTTTACAAAACATTCTTGTTGGCAGGGGAACCTCACATTTTGTTCTCATATTTGATTGATTTCAGAATATTGGCCTGCATTTTGAGACATGGAATGCTGGGGTTCTTGGCCCAGTCACATTGGAGGGAGTCAATGATGGAAAATGGGACTTGACAAAATGGGAATGGTCTCACAAGGTTTGTTTCCTCAACACCCTGTTGTACTGATCTCAAATGAAATGGCAATTTCTCATCGCACTGAAAAAGAATTCAAAAGTTACCAGCAGCATGAATCGTAGGGGTTGCAATTCGTATTCGCGTGTCTGGTTCGGATTTTGTCAAAGCATGGGTATAAGACTATATAGGTCAAATCCTAACCCAACCCATTTATTTAAACGGGTCAGAACCCGCAACATTTACCTGCTAATTTCATGTTGAGTTCATTTAGGATTTACAGGACGTGTCAAAAATTTTTAGCCCTAACAGAGTCCGAGTCAGTAATTAAGTTCATCGGGCTTTAAGTGAGTCAAATCACACCGGAGTCGTAGAGAAAACATTATTATGCAGTAACTTTTGGAATGATTTATCCAATAATAAAACTTAAAGTACCCAATGCATGCTAAGATGAAAGCAATGCACAGTGTCATTCAACAAACAGTTAGGAACAGTTTCTTGATCGACATCATATTAGGTATGATTGATGAAGTTGGCATATAATCTAACTTCTGTGCATGGTTCTGAGCAGAAAGGTCTAGAAGGTGAAGCTTTAAGTGTTTTTTCATTCAAAGGAAGCAGCTCTGTGAAGTGGACAGGAGGATCATCACTGGCCATAAAGAGGCCTCTGACTTGGTACAAGGTGAGAACCATCCTGCTAACCAACTAAATTTTTTCCCCAATTCTCTTCAAGAATCTGAGACAAAAGTATGGTAGTTTTTGTACAGAAGTTGATTTCATGGTTGGTTTTTGCAGACTACTTTTGATGCACCAGAAGGAAATGAACCATTGGCTGTAGATATGATTAGCATGGGAAAAGGTGAGATATGGATAAATGGCCAAAGCATTGGGCGCCACTGGGCTGCAAACAAAGCAACTGGTGGCTGTGGCAAATGCAGTTACATTGGATATTACCATGAAACCAAATGCCAAAGTGGTTGTGGGGAGGCCTCTCAAAGATGGTGAGACGAATTTTGCTTGTTTTCATACCATCCCTCATTGCATCCCCACATCAGATATTTGAAACAGGATTTCTGACAAGATTCTTAATTCCAGGTACCATGTTCCACGCTCTTGGCTGTATCCAAAGGGGAACTTAATGGTCGTGTTTGAAGAATGGGGTGGTGACCCAAGGGGGATTTCTTTGGTCAAAAGAACAACATAAACCAAGTTTTTTGGGAAGATAATTGTCTGGATGCGTAAGAGAAGCAATGTTTGTGAATGTGTTTTGAGATTTAAAAAAAAAAAACACATCATTTACATGTCTCTAGAAAAAGAGTGAAAAAGGTTAATCAACTATTACAGAACAAGCTAAGTGGCATTCAACAAAATTTAAAGTTCCCAATGGCAGTTTTACCCTTGCCCCAAAATAGGAATTAAAAAGTCTTAAATATCTTAAAAGCTTAATAATCAATTAATTAACATCTAATCACCGGTTATCTCAAAAGCTTAAGTTAATAACAAATCGTGAATTTAATCATTTAATTAATACCTAACGGAAAGGTAAAACTAAAGAGTGAATTAAAGCACAACCCTTTAGTATTAATCAGTAAAGGAAAGTACTTTAAGTATTACAACTTTTACTATAATCTCTTTACAAATTCACTATAAGCATGTTAATGGGATTTTGGTATTATCTTACTAATTAGCTGAAGATCTTGCTCAAAACGACTCATTAGTCAGTTATCCGACAATGGGTCACATTTGGGTTCATATTGGGCCAAAGCATTATTGGGTTGAGGACACTAGCAATTAATCAACTCACATCCTTTTGATTTTTGATTTTTGATTTTTTTTTTTTTTTTTTGACAACACATCCTTTCAAAATTCAAATCATTAATTTAAGTAACTTAGTTGATAAAGCTTCATTATCTAGAAAAGCTGGGAAAGATTGTTTCAAATCATTGTTCAATCTCTAATCTACACCAAGTGATGGCAACCTAAGGAATTTGCTAATAAATTTAATTATAAAAAAAAAAAAAAAAAAAAAAAAAAAAAACACACACACACACACACACACACAAGTTTAGTCCCTAGATTTTCATGCGATATCAATTTAATCCATATATTTTTAATTTTGAAAATTAGGTTCTTCTCTGGTTTTAAATATGCCACTTTATCAACCTACAGTATAATTAATTAATGACATGTCATTTACCAACAGTATTTGACATTTGATACAATTACTATAAATTACAAATATACTTTAAAAAAATTAAAAAAAAAAGTTTAAAACATAATTTTAACAGAGAAGTGGCCAACCACCCCCAACCACCCTGGTGAGGGGAGGCTGGCTACTACTAACTGGTGAGAGGTTATGATCCTCACCGGTTAAACCACAAAATATAGCATTGGTTCATGATCCTCCAATCCCAGCCGTGAGATGTAAAAAAAACCATCCAATCATATTTAAAATAAGGTTAAGCTTAGTAAAGACGTTGGATGAGTAATTCACTCTTCGCATCCGTTTTATATCGGTTGATGTGATGTATTTTAAGTGAATTTTTATATCAATTACTTAAAACACACAATGGCAATTAGTATGAAAAAAATATATTATTTAAAATACGTCACGTTAATCGATATGAAATGGACGTGGACAGTGAAGAATGACATTGATTGAATTATAGATGAGCTAATACGATCTTTTATTGATTTAATAAGATACACAACTTTGCTGACCCGAATAAAGAGAAAAAGTATCAAATTTTGGCACCCTATTCTCTGCCTTTTTTTTCTCATATTTTGCTAGAACATGTTCCATGCACTTATGTCTGTTGTCATGTCAAGGAGTATTTTCACAAATCACAACTTCGATTTGGTGTATCACATCAAATTGGAACTTTTTTCATGCAAATTCCTTGTCTAAGTAAGAATATAAATTTCCTACAAATTTGGTCGGAGGAATCTTCTTACAACATAATTTATAACAAAATAACCTTTAATATACACTAATCATACTTATAACCTCTAAAAATTACTCATTCACATGAATAAGTGCACCAACAAATGATGGTACTGGGACAAGCACTTCAAAGAGGAGTGAAACATCTTCTTCAGTGACAGACACAAAATTAGGGGGCGGGGGCATGGCCCCGATAAAAAACATTCTGGTTCCGTCCCCGTTTGCTAATTCTCACCGGCCAGTCGGGGGGATAGGTTAATTACTAGACTCTGTAACCAAAAGAAAAAGACAAGAACCCCACCTTTGTAGTTATTACTTTTACAATTACCTCAAGTCCCTAGTTGCGAAGATGAATACAAATCATAATTTTTGTTCTCTACGGATAGTTGCCCCAAATGGTTTGACATTATTGGACCATCTATTAACAGGACAAATCCACGAAGATACTGCTTTTAAATGTTGTGAAGGTACAGATCTACAAAAATATGATTGCATTTGCATCATCAGAGATGTCTTTGTAGGTAAAAGATAGCATCAATAGGACCATAATTCTCAATGATCAGTTTGTGAGTATTTGGGAGTTGGGAACCATCCAAACACCCAATAATCCGTAGGACTACACCTCTAGATTCCCTCCCCACAAGTTTATAGACATGCTGGTTTTTTCTTTTGGCTAAAGGGTCTCCTTCTAGCCATCTCTATCTATCATCACAAATGGGTTTTTAAAGCAAAGGGTTAGATCCCAAGATGATAACTTAACTTAAATCAGTTATCTTGGCTGCTTTGGTCCTTTTGACATAATTGGCTCTCCAAGGATAGAAAAGTTGATCTGATTTTTGAAAGATTAAAGCAGACAGACAGCTCCTTATACATATAGATGTATCATCAAACTTTTAATCTAAGATTTGCGTAAAAGCAAGCATCGATCATTAGGATAAAAAAGTTGGACTCGTAAAGGAAAAGAAATGTTGTTCAAAGGTGTAAGATGATGCTCAAGCCTCGAGCCCCCCCACTCTCTATAATTGAGTTAATTGTAAGCTTTCGTTAAACAGGATTAGGGGAAAACCTTTTTGTCCATAATAACTATTAATTAACCTCGGTCGCCCTCAAAGCGAAAATAATTGGTCCAAATGTGTGAGTAGGAAGGGAAGATGCAAACAGCTTACAAATATAAGATGTAACGTCTTGCATTCTCTCAACCGTTGATTTTGCACGTGTTGTCTATTAAATTGTCCCGAGCTTTGTAGCCCAAGTGGTCAAAAAGTGCATCCAACTCAAAAAAATTCTTAGGACATATCATCTTATTATCTAATTTATCTTATCTCTTAAGCTAAAGTCCCACTCTTAGTGAATGGTTATCTACTTGGTGTATATTGAGTGAATCCTGAAAAGTTGAAATTGGTTTAATTAATTAAGTAACTAGAGACTAGAGAGTTGATTAACTCAACATGAATTGTTGTTAATGATGATTTTTAAGATTGCAAAAGAGAGTTAAAGGCAAGTGATAAAATGTTGATTTAGTCACTAGGTGTGGTGGATCAGGGAATGGAGATTCTCATTTAATTGGTTTGTTTATGAATCAGACAAGGACTTGGTGACAGAATGGTCTTTGATATGCACAATCATCCAAGACTGATTGAAGCCTATAAGAGGCAAAAAGGGACAGCAGGTGGGGCATTCCAGTTTTTTTGGGGGAGAGCCTTGCAAATCCTACAATAATAGAGTCAATATAGGCAGCTCTTGATTTGACCATACAGTGATCCCCAAACAGAAATCCCCATGAAATCAATCCGAGGCAGAAAGCTAGCAAATTTTTGATCCTTTGATTTGTTGCTGCTTGTTTGGTATGATAGAAAATGTCGGAAGATGAGGTCAAAATGGTTATATCATGTCCCTTGTCCTCCTTTTCATGCCTAAAACTCTTACCCAGTAACTTTTTGTTACGATACAACTTAAGTACAATCTTAACCATAAGTATATAAGCTTTTGGACACCTTTTCCTTGCAAGCCAGTTTTCAAGAGTGAGTTCTACTCAAGGTTTGTATCATTTGATATCAAAGACAACCATCACATCGAGTATGGGATCAAACGCAGCTCGTCGAGCATGTAATTGAATGGGTTGCAGCTTTATGGTCGAGTGACGGAAGGGGCGACCTATAGGCTGAAGCATGGCATATATGGCTCATTGGCTCAAATAAGCATGTGTTAAAAAGCTCTTGAGCACCCTCCCCTTGCAAGCTGGTCTTTAAGGGTGAATTCTTTCTATCCAAGGTTCGTGTCAGTTTTATGTCAACTTGTGCAAATAACTGAACTGGTACGAAAAAAACACTTAATACATGTTGCAAAATCCGACAGAAAAATATATAGGGATGTGGACTTGGATTACGACAGAGCATGGGCATTGTTCAGCTTCAAATTATGCGGTTGGAGTGAGGGATTGAGATTAGTATGATATCAGAAATGTGAAGGGTATCTGTGCTATTTATGCTTATGGACAGTCATTTTCGGAATCTAGCATTGATTTGCTGTGTAGAGAAATCTAATGGTACCTACTGGCTATAAGCCACTGGTGCTGTCAACTAAGAGCTAACTGTCTTAGAGTGTATGTCTGGCTTCCAACATGTTATGAATTGAATGGGACCTAACATTCTAATGGGTCCAATCCAAGAGAGCTTCTGTACAAAAAATGAAAGCAATCAGAGGACCAGAGGCATCTCCAATTCTGTCTCATTGTTATTTGTTAAGGACATTTTGGTTACTGGTGTGATTGGTTCCTGTTGGCCAATATGGGAGGAGATGTACTAGATGGGACCCTAAAGATTGGTGGTTCTATCCCATATTCATGTGACCAGCTCATTTGTTTGTCCCAAGTACTCAATGGTCTAATCTAACTCGAACAAAGGAATGCCTTAGAAATTGTGAGTGATAAGGGCTTGTTTGGATTCAAGAACACAATGTCATGGGCAGTGAAACAAAAGGAGCTGGTGATCAAGAGACTCCGAGCTGGAAAGAACCGGGTTTATCGGATCCTGTCCATTGGACGAAGCAAAACAAAAACACACTTGGTGAGAGAGAGAGAGAGAGAGAGAGGTGGGATCCAAAGCTTTCTTGTTCTTTACTTTTAGATATTAAATGTCAAACACAATCTCAGTTGGTTTGCTTTGAGCATAAAGGGATCAAATGAAAAGCAAAACTACACTCACATACAAAGAGAAAGCAACAGAAAAAAAAAAATTAAAAAATTAAAAAAAAAAATGAAAGGAAAGTTCTTTAATTCTTGCAGTACATCTAAAAATGTTCCCTCGTCTCTCTCTCTTTTCATCCTTCATAATTTTCTTTTCTTTTCCTCCCACTCTAACCCACTTTAAAGAAAGAGAAAGATGCTTTAGATGAAAATGAGAGTGATATTATAGAAACAAATCTTCATTAAAAAAAAAATTAAAAGTACTAAGTGTCCTAAACCCCGACACTGTGATAATGTTGAAGAAGCCTCTTGGCTTCTCTAAGACCACTGAAGTAAGCTCCATGCGTTGTAGAATAGTGGGTTCTGTGTGTTGCCTCCCCTGCAAAGAGAATTTGAAGTGGAGGGGGAGCAGCAGCAGGCTCACAACTGCTAAGTTTTGGCAGTGGCTCGGCCATTTTATCCAAATCATCGCCACTTGACCCAACAGCAACATAACTGTAAGACCCCAAAAACAATGGATCATTACCCCATTGGCTCTTCAATATCTTTGTGACTTTCACTTCACTTCCATGAGAGTTTTCCGCAGAATTCACCTTTCCATTGCATAATTCATGGGAGTTAGAGTTCACTTCCTTGTGGGTTTGTGATAGAAAGCTAAAGATTGTTGTTGAGACCCCATTAACGATCTGTTCATCTTCAAGTGATTCAAGCTCTAATGCTTCTTTCCCTGCAAACCAAGATAGCAGGACACTCGAATTGTTGTAAATTGGGCACAGAGTAGCTGTCCTCCTCATCCACCAAGGTATTTTTTTATGCCGGAATTCTGAGTCCGGTCGATGGAAAACCAATTGGAGAGATGGGAACTTGTTGACATCGTTGCCTTTCACTTGCACAAACAACTTGTTGACAACACTATATCCGAGCCTTGATATTGCCTCGGACTTAAATGAAGGCAGGGGAGGATTGAACATACCTGAATCTTCACGAATTCCGGCTTTAAGTACTCCTAATGAAACCGTGACAATGACATGATCAGCCAACATATTCGACCCGTCACAGAAATGTAGCTTCACAGGCCTAGCACTAGCAGCATGACCATTTTCCATGGCTGATGATTCATGGCCTTCAGGCTGCCATTCAATTCTTGTGACCTTTCGGCCTAATTGGACTAGACCAGGTGGTAGCACAGAAGCTAGTGATTCAATTATGCTCAAGTACCCTTTAGCAATGGTGATTTCCTCACCAGGAAACATACGATATTCGCTTTCTGCGCTATAATCTAAAGTCAAAAGATCACCAGCCGATGTATAAGTCCTCTGGGTGTTCTCATGCATTGCAAAGACAGCTTCTTCCAGCAACCTTCTGCTCCAGTTGCCATACCCTTTGAGCTCTTCTTGGTCTTTTTTAGAATCCCAATAAGCATCGAGGCCTCGTCGTAGAAAAGAACCAACACTGAGCTTTCCTTGACCACCATTGGCTCCAGAAATCTTGAAAGCTTTGGCTGCAAGCTTAAAGTAATCAATTTCTTCACTCCCTGCACTGTCTTCAGCCAGCTTCCCCTGAGCATAATCCATCAGGTTCTTGAAGAGGGTCGTCACAGGCTCGACTATTGGTGGATTTAGCTCAAACCCGCCTTCAGCAACAGTGGTCGGCTCGTCGGAGAACCCGTCCATGCACTCCCATGGCTGCTCGGACTCCAGTGCATGGATTTCTTGAGCAATTTGATGAACTGGGCTGCCTCCAATGCCATGGATCCACGTTGCACCCATCTCAATCCGGTCACCACCAAACTCAGAAGTGTTGATTCTGCCACCAATTCTTCTCCCACCTTCCACAACACACAGCTCAAACATGTCTCTGGAGGCAGTGGCAGTGTAGAGCTTGTTGGCTGCTGTAAGGCCAGCCATTCCTGCTCCAATTATCACAATTCTTGGCTTCTTAGCCATCATTTTTTCTAAGAGAAATATGACAAGAGAAGAAGAGAAACAACTGTGAGGTGAGATTGAGTAGTTGCCTGTGAGAAACTTATAAAGGGTATTTTTTTTTTTTATTGTACTTGTTTAATTTTGTGTAAATAAAGACAGGGCTCTACTTTCTTGAGGTCTACCATTAATATATATAGCAGAGCTCTCATATCCAAGTGTCTGTGTCTGTGTGTGTGTGACTAGTGACTATTTTCCCTCTTGGATGCTTTCAAGGTCTCCCTCAAGGGCCTCATCCCCCATTGCCATTTATGACCATAATATCACGAACTTAATATTAGCTTTATGAAGCCCATGTTACTTCTTGCAAAAAAAAAAAGCTCAAAGTTACCCAAAGGCAAAAGGAGATAATGATATTGTGATGCCAAGAAAAATAAAAGGTTGATAGTGCCTTTCACCAACCTCTCCCATGTACAATTGGGGTTAGGGACGGCCCACCAACTCAGCAAGTCAATGGTCCTGATCAATCGATGGGCCGTCGTTGGGTGGGTCATAACGAGGTAATCATACAAAGCTAACAATCATATTCATTAAAGAGATGGACTAGTCCTCACACAAAAATAATAATAATTATTATTGATAGTCGATGGATTAGTATGTTTTGCTTGCATGATTGCTTAATGGGCCATGATTACTGTTTGGTACAGTTGACTGCACGTTCGTAGTTCGTTCAAGGAGACCTGCAGAGAGACAGACAAGAGGCAGAAGTGATTTGTCGAAGGTATTGGCGAGAAGCATTATGATGTCTAAGTTAGAGGGAGATTCTCCAAGGAGGGAATGGAGAGCGAGAAAGTGAAGAAAATGAGCTTAGAAACCTACCTGTTACAAGTGGTCTCCTATTTATTGGGGATGGGGTATAACAACATGGGCTACGTGATACTATCTGGTTTGAAAGTATTATGTTGATGCGGATTGCCTTGTTTAGGCGTGTAGCAGACGTGGTTGTTGTGATATGGGTAACAACTGACAAATATTCTCCTTTACAGGCAGTTGTAAGAGTAGTCTTACTGTTTGTTGTAATGGTGACGTGGCAATGGGTATAGGTTTCTCGTGATGAACCTTTTGGGTTGGGAGCCGCCAAAAAGTTACCCTCCAAAGGAAGAGGGGCCCATTTGATAGCGTTGGTCCTTATCCTCCGACGAACACAGCTTAGGTTAAAGGATTGGTCCTTGATAAACTATATCACCAAATTAATATTACCTTAAACTTTCTATAAGGTAAATTGCAATTCATCTCAATTGTTGAATCATTACTTATTAAAAAGTTAAAGTTTAAACTATTTTATTTTAAAAAAAAAAAAAAAAAGTGAAATCATTAGATTTGGAGTCATACGGCCCATTCAGAACATACTTCCAAGATAGAAGAATATGTCATGGTCCATACAAAACTTAGAGAGTTGAGTGTAGGAGGCCAAGTGAATGAAATTTTATGAAGCCTACCATGTACTTCTCTCCTACCTCTTTTAAAGGTTCACTTTCTTCTGTTAATCTTGGAGAAGATAATGGGTGGAACCTACTTTTACTAGTCGGTTAACTAATAATGGACAAAAGACTCTCTGATTTACCTTTCAGTAAAGAAGATTTCATTTTTGCCTTTTTCATTGTGTTGTCTAATTGAGTGTTGTTGGATAAAACCTTGTTGAGAAGTGACATTTTCGAAATTAGAGGAACTTACTTTATACACCAACAATTATTTCTTTCATTGATGTTGCTTTCAAGGCATTGGACACGTGTACAAAATACCTGTAATTCTTACGTGCATTTTAAACAGTAGTTATCGACTTAACACACTGAGCTGATAAATTTTCTCTTCACAGTTCACGGTTTTTACGATATTTACGGATGATGGGAGATAAAGGTAAAAATAAAATTCGGTGACAGTAAACACCATGATGGTATTGATACCGTGACCCATCCTTAACAATGTTTTAAATAATCTCATGCGATGATGATCAATCTCTTTAGCAAAAGATTTAATGTTCAATAATTTAAGAGGCCCCAAACTTCATTCTAAATCTTCATTAAAGGAAGTGAAGATATGCGTGCATCATAGCTACATCAAAAAGTAAAAGGCATTGGCATTAAACAAATTTGAAACTTTAAAAATAAAATATATATATATATGTATATATTCTTTCTTTGAAACTTCTGGTTGACACTCCCATCAGTTTTAATTGAGTTAGGGATCTTATAAAACAGTTAAAACATATCATGCCAATGGGTCATCCACATGTTGTTAACAGTGTCCTATTATCACTCGACAAGAAGCAAACAATTTCAAAGGATTCGGACCGAACAAATCATATAAAAGACAGTTTTCCTTCAAACTGGAAAAGAGGAAAACTTGTCCGACCTAATTTATTAAACTAGCATATATATATGTGTGTGTCTTTAAAACATGTAATTTTCACGTGTTTTTAAACAGTGTCCTATTAACACTTGTCAAGAAACCTTCTACAAAACATTGTTTGTGAAATTATTCCCTCCCTCCCCCCAAACAAAAAAAATAATAATTGCGTTAACAATTTCAAGGGTTCGGGTTGCATAGGTCATACAAACGGTAGTTTTCTTCCTAACCGGATGGAGAAAAAATTTTCATACATAATCTATTAAATTGACATTTGTCATTAAAACGGATAATTTTCACATACATTTTTAACAGTTCCCTATTATCACTAGTGTCGAGAAATCTTCTACAAAACAATCAACCCCCTCAAAAAAAAAAAAAAAAAAAAATGATTGTGCTAACGGTTTCAAGGATTCCAGCTGAATGGGTAGTATAAAAAGACAGTTTTCGTCCGGTCAGGATTAAAATAATTTTTTTAAAAAATTTAATCTATTAAATTAACATCTATCTAACGGTATAATACGTGATTATCTGTACTGTGCGTAGAAAGGAGAGTTCATGAAAATGGTCAGATTGATAATCACGGTCAACCTTGGAGGATCATATGGTTGCCATTCCTTGCATTATAATTTTAAATGCCCATCACTATTAGGGTACAAGAATTGGGTATGATTAATATAATAATTAGCTTCGGATGATGCATCATTATCAAAGCTTTTATCAAGGCAAGTCAAAACCTTGATTAATTACCAGATATTGCTCCACATCGTCTCCCGTGACCATATTTTCTTGAGCACTGAAGCTTGGATCCAAAGGGTCTCCATAGGATCACGTGCATCTATGGCTGTAAAAAATTAGAGTTCTTTTTAAAAAAAAAAAAAAAATTACATCTGGTTGTGTAAAAAAAAGTAAGTAATGAATAAAGTTTTCCTAGGAAATTAATATTTATTTTTAAAACACACGATTTTGACATAAATTTTTAATAAAATTATCCAAAATTAACTAGATTTGTGTCATTTCAATAAACCAGAAATTGCATGGTGAAAAAAATAGGAGACAGCTTTTTACTCCCTAACCCAAAAAGCAAAGATGTAGACGTTTACCACCTTTTTTTTTTTTTTTTTTTTTTTTTTTTTCCATAAGTCTTAATATTTTGATAGTATATTTACTCCCGAGATACAACTATCAAGTCATTTGTAACGTCTTTTCAGAACTTTTAATTTGTGTAATGTCTCTCTCAATCTGTCATTGGGTTTCATTGTCTCCCTTTAGGCACAAAATGACAAAATTATCCCCATTAAAATAAAAAATTGAAGACAAAAATTCAGAAAAAAAATGATTTTTTTTTTTTTTTAATGGTGTCGTTTTTGCATAAAAGAGAGATAATGCAACCCCAATAGTAATTTGAGAGGAAGATTGCACAAATTGACAGTTTGGGAGAAGAGTTAGAGAAGGGTAAATGTAGTTTTTACCTTCTTTTTTTTTTTTTTTAATTTTTATAAATATATAGGGCTGAATTGATATGATTGGGATGGGTACAAAAGTGGTGATGGGTTGATATCATTGCTTAATTGATGTTGGGTTTCACTTTTCTTTGTATGCCTTACATCATACATATGATTGTGAAAATTGATACATGCTCAACATATTGCACATTTTCTCTTACTTCCTCATTGCACAGATCTGACTCTCCCAAATTGGTAAGAAGAAAATATATCCTCATCTGGGGAGACATGAAGGAGGCCTTTAGGGTTAGGGTTTAGGCCATAGGAGTAGGATTCTTTGAGCCACAAACTGGCCTTTTTTAGCCCCTAGCTTGATGTCTAGTGGATCAACCCCCTTATTTCTTGGTTTCTTTTGGTCACCATGACTTCTAACCCTTTTCACTTGGTAAAAGCACTTCCAAGGAAATCATTGAGATGAATGGAGCGAGGGAGAAAGCTGCTAGCTAATAGTAGGGAGTTGTGAGTGCATCCAGATACACTTATATTATTCTTAGCTTATGTTTTTTAAATTATCACTTATTATAAAAGCTTAAATTGATAAGAAAAAGGTAAATTTAATCATTTAATCAATACTCCTCTTCACGTGTGGGCTCAAACACTATTTTTAATAGGTGAGACCTAACACGGTGAAGAGTTAATTGAATTGAGATAAATGACAGTCAAGATTCGAAATCAAAACTTTTAGCTTTAGTACCATGTTAAATTACTATTTATCCTAAAAGCTTAAGCTGATAGAAAAATGTAAATTTAATCATTTAATCAATACTGTCCAGTTGCAAATCGAGTTGATGAGTCCAAGAAAAATACAGCACAAGTTGTGATGTCATTCAGTTGTGCTTGCTATGAGTTTGAACGCTCTTTTGGTCTGCCGTGCTACCCAAAGAAAATTGGCTATCCAATTAGCCAATTTACCCTGAACACTCTTAGAAATTTGACAATAGGTGTCTTGGTTATCCCTAGAGTGCATAGAGGAGGAACACCCAAATAGTTTACAAAGATCATTGGCAAGATGAAAATATTAGAAGAGCCTACAAGTTTTCAAAAATATCAATTATGCTACCTGAATTTTACAATTTTTTGTTTTTATTACCTCCACATTAATGTTTCGTCCATAATATTAAGGGCTATGTTGCCACCTGTTCAAGTGGCTACGTCACCACCTATAACGATATTTAACCCATAAGTACAAAAGAGAAATGATTATTGTACAACTGTAGACACAACTCCCATCCAACTTTACTACGTGACATATTATTTTTATTTATTTATTTCAAGAAAATGACCTAGCATTTTCCCCCAAAGTGGTTTCATCGTTCTTTGAAAAAAAATAATAAAAATAAAAATAAACTGCCACGTAGGCAAAGTGAGATGAGAGTTGTGTCTACGGTTGTAGAACAATCATTTCTGAGTACCAAAATGGTATTTAACCAATTTATTTGTTTCAATGTTTGAGATTAACAAGAAGAGATGAAAATCTCCATGTCATGCCACATTCAATAGGCTATAAGTACCTCTCATTTGTTTGGGCCCAATAAGTGTTCCCTTGGGCCTCTAGGCGTTCTGGGTAAGATAAATAGAGGTATGGGTATCAAAATTGCTGGCCCAACTGAGAATAGAGGAAACCCACTCGTAACTGAAATTGAGCTAAAGTATTTTTTTTTTTTTTTTTTTTAGAGAAAAATGCATATATGATGAAATCAGAGTACTGAATATCTTAATTTGTTTATCTTTTTTCCCCCAAAAAAAAAAAAAAAAACGAAATTTTAGCCGAATTAAACAAATTAAACAATGTTAATATTTGAAAAGATTTAAAGTTTTGCCATAGTTGTAATGATGAAATTAGATATTTTAAGACGATCTGGTTGTTCTATACTGGACAAGGATCCTCCCCAGCTCATTTCTAGTTAGTTTTATTTGAGAGGTAAAATTATATTTTCACATTTTTATGGACAATTTTACCTCTCAAATAACGCTAACCGGATCCTCTGCAGTTCATTTGAACGGGGGAGGATCCAAATGCGCTTCTTATAATTAATCATGGAGGGGGTTTGTTACCAAAAGTATATATTAATGCTACCTCGAGTTTTTACCTACTTTGTTAAATAATTGATAAAATAATTAAATTTATCTTCTTTTTTTTATGAGCTTAAGTTTTTAAGATAAGTGACAATCTAACGTTGATAAAATGTTCTAAATTCGAATCTTGACTCTGTCAGTTACTCATTTCAATTAAATATTTCACGTGTTGGGTCACATCCTATAAAATTAAGTTTTGAGATTAAATGGTAATTAACATACTTTAATTTTTGTACTTTTATGCTTGTCACATCAAAACATTTAAAAAAAAAAAAAAAAAAAAACTCCTCAAAACTCATTAGCAAACATACCTTCTTTTTTTTCTTTTTATGAATTGATCATTTTATTAACATGTTAGTATAGAAAATATTGTCAAGGTGTTGCATTTTTTACTATAATTCTTTTATTAAATGAGGCGACAATTTATACTTAGTGAAATTATTAAACAAAAAATTTGATCTTTCACTACTCTTAATCATTTCATCCATTACATCACGGATTGAAATTTCTAACAACTTAGACTAACACATGAACTTACGTGTGATTGAAACCCCACGTGTCCAATAGTATTTTGAACTGACTGGCCATCGACTCTCCGACAGACTCCGTCCTTATATATATACTGAAGGGTTGTGTTATTCCTATATCACATTACTTTACATTAATCCTACACCAAAATACATTGGGTGTGAGACTCATGTATATAAAACCTATATATATGAGACCCACGTACATGAATCTCACACCCTACATATCTTAACGTAAGATTGATATAGAATAATATGATGTCGAAAAACCATTTTCCTATACTCAATCTTTTCCCCCACAAACATGGAAAAGACGAAGAAGAAGTCCATAAAAAGATCGAAAAGAGAAATGGAGGGCGAAGTAAAACAAGTTTATTGCATCGCATGTGTTTCTTTGTGGCGTTGGGGCTCATGCATGAGCTCGATCATTTTCTACTACTTGGGGCGCGTGCTGCACACGTGGGGTCACACGTGTTTCTTCCTCCTCCATGGTTTTGTGCTTAACTGTCGAGGTTGTTCTGATCAAGAAGTCGTTTTTAACAGGCGGGTGGCGGTTGCCGCCATTGGATTCTTCATGGTTACCTGCATTTGGCTGTTCCTTCCCCAGTTCCTCCGGTGTAAGGCTGCAGACGAGAGGGCTCTGCAACTGCAAGAGTACGCTGCATTAGGCGAATTCGTGAAGAGTAGTACGATCACTCGCGCTTTCGTGTTGTATTATTATTTTTTGTGATATTCAGGAACATAATCAGGATCGTCGAAGATAAACGGACCTAGATTTGATAAATAAACCATCCCACATTGAATTCGTTGTCTTTAATTATTGCACCTTTCTATCTATTATTCAGTTAATTCACTTATTTGGAACTTGTTTTTTTCCTGCCTCATTGTCTATTTATGACAGCACATAATCTATATATATATCCACTATGAAATTTAATTTTTTTTTTTTTTTTTTTTTTTTTATAACCGAAAATCTAACCATTTCGTGTATATTCACTCTCGAATGTATATTCCGAATACGTGCAAGCCATATCACCGACACGTGCAAGTTTGCTTGGACCTCTCGATCCGCAGTGTGAAAGAAACGATTTTAGATGGCACATATATACACACTTACACCTTCCTACACTCATTTTTACACTCTCAATCCTAAGTAACTTTTAAAACCATTAATATATTAAAATCTAATAAAAATTCGTATCAAATTTGATTGTAGTTTTAAAACTCACCTAAGTGAATGGGTAAGAAAGAGTGAAAAGTGAAAGCGTGTAGCATTATCCATGCCTAAAATGGGCAATATAAGCAGGATAGGCATATAAAATTGAACTCTTTATAGCAAGAATCATTTACATCTAGACTATTCTTGTAACAATATTGAAAAGAGATGAATAACTCATCTAAAGCGAGTGATAAATCACGCATTGCCTAATTATTAGGTAAAATTTGACTTTATAAAAAATTTTAAGTAAACTCGAAAATAGACTAGACCTTTTAAAGTGATAGCATATACGTGAATAACGTTTTTCTCTTAGTCGTTACAATTCTCGTTAGCAATATTGCATTCTAGTTAGCTAAGGCTATTAGTATATGCTCTTTTTCTTTTTTCTTTTTCTTTTTTTCCTAAAATAGCTAATCAAAGTTATTTTTTTTTCCTTGTTTTAGCTAATAGGTTTTAATATACTCCGCTCCAGGCCGGATAGAGAAAGTGGCCGAGCCAATTTTTTTTTTTAAAAAAAAACTTTTATTTTTATTAAAGGTATTTTGTTATTACGAGAGATATTGACAAATTTTTTGTAGTTTGGATCGCCATTAGGACAGGAAAGATTTCACACAATGACTTGAGTAAAGATTTCAAATAAAACAAATATCATATCTACCAGTTGTTTCACAACCCTTTGATAAGTGAAAATAAGCTTTTATGAAACAAGTACAAGATTGTATTTCTATTGCTTCGAGGCATTCTTATCTTTTGCTCTTTCGAAAATTAAACAAAAGTCAGTTGGCGTTTTGCACGTGTCACCAATGGGGCAGAGCTTGGGAGTATTTCACGAGGAGCACGATGACCAACTCGATCAATGGACCTTTCTACACATTACGTGTAACCTTCCCTTTCCATTTCTATGCTTTATTTTTTATCTTTATCAGCTGAAGGACTATCCTTCAATAATATCGTTGGACTTGTAAATTTATTGTTTGGTTTCATCTGGACATTGTCCGGCCATGTAGATAGAAAAATGATTTTAACGCAATAATTTTGTGTACAACATTCATTAATTTATATATATATATATATATATATGAATTATTGTGTAAATATTGTGCCTCAATAACTTGAAAGATATACGTTAAATTACCATAAAAGATTAGATGTAATATATAACTTTTAATAAACCCACCAAACCCGTCATAAACCCTAAAACAGCTTTTCAGAAAAAGGGATTAAAAAAAAAAAAAAAAAAACCCACTATTCACTGCTCAAAATCTTCACCCAGAAACCTGGCGAGCACTTCGTCATCCGATTCATCCCAATCAAACACATCACCGCCGTCCACCGAACCCTTGCTCTCCGTAGCCTCCACCCACCCGTGCGCCGCCACTTCGCTCGTCCCCCACGCGACGCTGCCACCCAGCAACCTCCCTATGCCCACCATGACTGAGGAGTCCGAGTCCGAGAACGACGACCCGCAGCTCTCCTCGTTGCCGTTGATGGTCACGTACGACGACCGGAAGACCAGCGGCGACGCGTACGGGTCCTCGACGAACCTCACCGAGCTCTTCTCCGGCGCGTCTTCGTCGTCTTCCCCGTCCAAGAGTACTTCCATGAGCTGCGACACCGTGTCGTCCTCCTCCGAGAGCCAAGCCAGACTGTCCTCGCCGCCCAAAACGTCCGTGGCCGACCCGTCACCCTTTCGCGCGTCCTCCATTTTCTTAGAGAGAGAGGTACTGAAGAGCTAGCTAGTCTTTTCTGAGAGGGACTTTTGTGCTCTTCGTACGGTTTGTACGGTTCAGGATTTAATGCCTTCAGAAGCGTCTAGGACCAAGACTGGGACCCACCATTTTTGGAAGGGTTCTGATCCGTGATTGTTAAAAAGAAACGCCTGATGCGTGAATTATAGCCGTTCGATTGGAACCCTTTTTTTTAGAGACTGATGACACGTGGGTAGTTAAGACTGGGTGCGTGACGTGGCAGGCGGTTTTGGGTCGTGTAATGGAAAAAAAGGGCGGGAAGTAGCATCGTAACAAACATCATGCGATAGGCTGGTAAAACAGGTTATTGCGTTGGATTCAGGTCGATTTGGTTGATCCGTTAATTTGTTTATGCTAACTTGAACCTAGCTAATTAGTTAAACAGATTGATAGTTAGCTAGTCGTGTCATAAATGAGTCAATTCGTCAAATCGTTTAGCTTAAATCTTAATTTTATATTTTTGTGTCGGATTCGCGTATCGTGTCAAAAATTGATAATCATAATTATTAGTGCATGCTCTTTGTCTCTTGATGGGTGTGGATTAATATTTTTTTGGAAAGGCTACACTTTTTTTTTAAAAAAAAAATGGTCCTCAAATAGTCAAATATATCACAGTCCCATGCAATTTATTATTTTGAAAAATTTTAAAACTCTAACATTTTTCATATATTTTTTAGAAATTTTAGATTATCTAAAGATATATTTAATTACATAAATTTACCATGTTTAAAATACAATCAATATTAATAAAAATGAAAAGTATTAAGTATGACAGCATCTTAACAATTTAAATTGAAGACAAGATTCTAATTGACAAATCTCTCCCTCTCCCATCATCATAGACATTTTACAAGTTTCTTAGTGCCGCCTCTTTTTCTTTTTTTTGACATGTTCACGTAAGAGGGAATGAAGAATTCAAACTAATGACATCCGCTTTATGAAGTTTGGTCTTTAGCTGATTAAACTAATGACATCCGCTTTATGAAGTGTGGTCTCTAGCTGATTAAACTACCCCTTAAAAACACTTAGTGCTCCTCTTGTTTGTTGGTCTATAGCCAAAATCCACAAAAGTGCAAATTTATGCATTCATAATCTTCCCAAATGCGTTGCTTTTCCTTCCTGCCTCCTCTTAGAAAGCACTCCCATTGATTCTTTGTCCATTCTGAATCTTTGGTTGGATAGTTGGAAAAGATCCACTTTTGTAATTCTCTCTCCTTTTGTCTTGGTTAGAAAAACAAAAGCAAAATCAATGTTTGGTATTTGATCAAATATATAAGGATAAAATACTTTTATGAAATACCAAATTTCGCGCAGTTGGATTGGGTGTTGGGTTTCCTGCAAAACAATGAGAGAACCACCGAAAATGGCACTAGCTTGGAGTCAGCAAGGGTGCCTGATACAGTCAAGTCAATAATTTTGTCAGAAAGAGAAAAAATTCATTCTTTTGAGGGGGAAGACGTATCTTAGTTTTTGAGGAGGAGGAGGGTTCTCTTTTTTTTTTTTTTCTTTTTTTTTTTTTAAAGGAAAATATAATCATTTCATTAGTACACCAACAGGGTAACAAAGTTACAATTTACGGGGACTTAGAATAATAAAAGTACTCTAATACAGTGACCCCATAACACAGATCATACCAACAGTTGCTACAAATAAGCCTAGTCAACAGAAAGGTGCATCTGCGTTGACATATGAACCTTTACTTGCACTATAGAGTTGGTCACAAACAATCTGTGCTTAAAAGCAATGACCAGGCTAGATCTAACCCAGAGCAAACTATCAAATACAATCTGTCAAATACAAAAAAAAAAAAAAAAAAAAAAAAAAAAAAAAAACCCAAAGCAGAAAACTACCATCAGAGAAAGCCACCACTGGAGACGGCACGTGTAACACACGTGCCGCCATCAAACGATCCCCTGCAGCATCCTAAAACAAGAAACCCCTGGACACCACCCGCCACGGCAAAAGAGACGAAACGTGGCCATCACGCGCGGCCCAAAGTGTGTAGAACACCCTGGCATGTGAATAGCACGCGTCGATCACCGCTGTGCTTTCCGACCGTAGCAGGCAGTGGCTGAGCCAATGGACGGCGGCGAACAAGGTTGGGGGGCGCGTGTCATTTAGAGAGCTGCGGAACACCACAAATCTAGCTTCAAAGATTGATGAAAACTGAACCACAGCCAAGGCCTTCCGCCAGCGACACAAACGGTGAACTCACCCCTTTCGAAGCCTCTCTAGAATGTTTTCCTGCCAACAACCAAAGAAAGCTAAAAGAAACTAAAAACCTACACAAACCTCCATAGTCCAAATGGGCTAGAAGGACTAAAATCACCACCGGAACAAGTCTGGGGGGACTCAAAACTCCACAGCCCTAGTGGCTAGGAGGCTCTAGCCTCCACCGGAACAAACCAGAGAGAAACAAAACCTCTCTAGCCCTAAAAGGGCTAAGAGAAGAAGCAAAAGACCGGGAGGAGAGAGGCTTCTAACCTCCCTCCCCCAGCAAACGACAATACTGTTAGGGAGAACTCTTTGGAGAAAAGGAGAAGAGAGGAGAGGAAATTTAGTTGTGCGGGAAATGGAGGGTTCTCTTATTTGAGGGTCCTTAAAGGCATTTTGGGTAGAATGAGCTATTGTTTAAATTAACCCTAGCCTATTTTCTGTCTACATCGCTTGCCCATCATTCTCTTGGTCTTGGCCACGTAGTCCAGCTAGTTGGGTGTAGAAAATCTTGTCTTTATTAGTAATTAAAAGCATAATGTAGAACGACTTCTTTATCTAGTCAAAAATTCTTAATAATAGAGATTTAAGCATCTAGAATGACATATGCCAAGTTGAAATTCTACAATGCTAGAAAATTAGAAATCCAAAGCCTATCGTATAATCTTCCCCAAATAAAGATTCCTTGGTGATATAATAATATTTTTTGTCATTTGAAAAAGATTATAATTCCCATTTTACCCAATAACCAAAGTTAAATGTGCATGGGAGGCCGTGTCTCTAAGAGCTAGCCCCTGGCTGGCCCCAAGCTAGGTGCGCGGGTTGGGCCCATATTTTTAGGGCTAGCCTCGAGTTGGGCCGAGGTTAGGCACGCCGGTTAGACCACGTCTTTTAAGGGAGAGCCTACGGGCTAGAGCGCGTCTAATCCCCCCCCCCCCCCCCCCCCCCAAACCAAATTTTGATGTACGGGCAGAGGGTGGATTAAGTATTCCATCCACAGGGACAGGGCCAGGGCCCACTTTACACGTGTGACCAATCATTTTTCCATATTAAAAATTAAAAAAAAAAAAGTATACACATTATCGATGTCTATCTAAACTATCAATTGTATCAATGTCGTTAAATTATTTTTATAACACCTTAAAAAAATTTAGAATATTTTTCTAATAAAAAATGACCCAAAAAATATTTTATCGGCATTATTAAGAGAGACTAAAGGATTTTTTTATAATATTAGGTATTTTACCAAAAAAAAAAAAAAAAAAACTAATAGTTGTATAAATTTTTATGTGATTATTAAAAAGAAATTTCTTCTCCCCTGTCTTCTTCAAAGTTTAATTGCTTGCTCTCTTTTTATTTAAGTGATTATAGTCTAGGGGTTTTTTTTTTTCTGGTAAGCAAAATCCTTAAGCTTTGATTTCTTTTTAGTTAATGTGGGTTTAGATTGAAGTGGTTCACGGTGGTTAGAAGGATTCATAGAGTTGTGAAAATTTGGGTATTTTTGTGGAAGATTTTTCTGTATAAAACCGAATGGGTACTGTCAAAACTACTCTGAGTTTGTATTGTGGAGTGTTTTTCTGTGGATAGACCAAGTGGGTATTGTTGGATTGTTTCTTTTTGGGTTTGTAGATACTGTGAGAGATTCTGGGTAGAAGAGGTATGGGTGTTCTAGTTTTGAGTATTGGTTCAAAATTCTTAAATGCCCATTAGAAAATCTCATTACCCATAAGGTTTAGAAACTCTTTTAGACATGCCCAATAGATACTCATTCCATTTGGCTTCTTATTTTATGAAAATTTAGGAAGAAACCGTAAAACACCACTTCTTCCAAATTTTAGTTCTAAAAATTCGTTTTCCTTTTGAACCCATAAGATTTAAGATGCTTTTTAGGTTGACCCATTAAAACTTCTTGTGTAAAATCTGTTTGGGTTGGAAGATTTGCTAAAAAGAAATTAAGAATTTCTGTCTTTCACGTCACTGTGTTCCTCTACTAGTCACGACCAGTAATTGTGGAAAATTTTAAGGTTATTTAGAAGCTGAAATTGGTTGGGTATTGTCAATTCTCTGATGGTTGCTCTGGCTCTTTGATGTGTTTTTTCCTTGGGGCTTAGTTCTGGAAGATTCATTGTGTCTTTGAGTCACCAAAGGATTCTTGGAGGTTTGTCAAACATCAACCTTGGATATTGGTTATAATCATGTCTGAATTTTGTTAATTAAAGGGCTCGATCTATGCCTTTGACTGCTTCCTTTTCTTGAAAATATATAGGATTTGTAAATATTCAATATTATCTGTGGAAGTCTGAGTTGGGTTTTAGTATTGAGACATTGTTGTGATAATCTGTATTATTCACTATCCACGTACAGTGTTACCCAACCCAAACAAAATGTTATTAACCAAAATATTACCCCTTAATACCACCGAGTAAAAGATACCCCACAAATAGTGGTATGTTTTCATGGTCTACTCATTGTGTAAATTTGTTATGAATGACCAGCAAAGATTTATTTTCCTTTTCCCTTCAAAATCTATTCAGTTGCTAATGACCAAATGTTTAATAATTTATATCTGATTTGGTATTTTGGAAAGAGAAGGGACAAACTAAACAAGAGTGACCAAAATTCTAGTAAAAATGATTATATAATTTACTGAAGTTTAATTATATGTTGCTAAAAACCTTCAAATATTTCCGCATAGACAGGCGATGCGATGACCCCATGTGTGATAGATTATAAATTTTAAACTATATTTTGGATATATGTCTATACCTTAAATCTTTAATGTCATATGCACCAAATTTGATCATTTCTTAAAGATATTCTCTAAAACCTATTTTTGTGATCCAATCTATAAATGAGATATTAGTGCAATCAAAAAGCACCAGGTAAGGGAGCACAACCTTAAAAACCCCGACAACTTTTATTTAAAACCCCTTTTCAAAAGAAAAAGTCAGAGATTTTCTAAAAACTGTAATATATTATTCCTTTTTGGTTGTGGCCTTTATATCACATTTACGGTATTTACTATGTTTATTATTTTTTCAATAAACATATACGGCATTATGGATATTTCCATTAATTTAGATTACCGTAAATATGGAATCGGTATTATGGTTATTTCTATTAATTTAGATTACCGTAAATATGGAATCGGTTAATTGATTTTAAAATCAATTAACGATATTGTTTCCTTGATGGAAGGAAACAAATACGGTGTTTACCATTTTGAGGGTCCCTAACCTAGCCTATAAATAGAGTGCCTGCGTACACCATCAGTACGGCAATCAAGCAATAGGCATAGGTTAGAAGATCCCTCAAATAATCTTTCTTGTTCTTCAGATGGATCGTGGAGACGCTTGAGCAAACATGGTTAGAGGTAAGCCTGAATCCTGTTTATTCGTTTTCCGCTGCGCATGTTAGATTAAATAATATGTTGATTATTTCTAACATGTGGTATCAGAGCCAGCCTCTATGCTATTTTGCTTAGCATATAATTTTACTATGTGTTATCAATATTGAATCAAGTATTTTTTATTTGTTATTAATATTGAATCAAGTATATTCTATTTGGTATTGTTCACTTCTGTTTGTCAATATTGTTTGAGCAATATTTCGTCTTTTGTGACATGATAGAAACGCATTAGCGATTATTTTGTGAATATTTGTTGTTCACATACTGTTTGTGAAAACCCATAAATTTGATAAAACTATTTTTTGTTTTATCACTATTCTGTGTATTATGATATACTGCCTAATTTTGAGTTGTTGTAATTTTGATATGGGTATTTTCATAAAGGGGTGGCGGCTAGGGTTCCATTTTTAGGGTTTTCAACCCATCTGGAACATTACGGGTCGGGTTAGTTGGTGACTGGGTAGGGTTTTGACCCATTAAAGTTTCTGGGTTGGATATATTTTTCGGGTAGGGTTTTTTTTTTTTAAACCCATGCAGTTTTTTGGCCATTTAAGTGGGCTGACCTAGTTTGGGCCAGCACTATACATAGACCCAGAGGCCTGACCCGATTAAGTGAGTTGACCCAATTGCCCAAATACAGTAGCCCATTTGGAGTCTTGTGACCCAGGAGCCCAACCCAATATAGTAGCCCAATACAGATACCCAACCCAAATTAAGTGGGTTAACCCAATTGGGTCAGCCCAATACAGCAACCCTTTTCAGTAACCCATCAAGTTCTTTTTAAAAGGGGAATTTAGGCCTTATGGTGTTTAGAACCTGGGTTCACCAGGTGTAAAGGGCCTTGGCCACTTACTAAACCATTAGGCTATGTGTTTTATTATGTCCTCATATTAAAGTTTTATTCCCTTTATTATTTACAGTACTGTGTATTAAAATTATTGTTTATTTAATACATGAATTGATGAATATATATTTTAAATTTATATTGTTTAAATATAAATTGCTTGATGCCTAGACCTAAGAATAATTAACAATACCATATATACTGGTGTGTTTACAGTAATATCTAAGAATGCAATGTCGGGGAAAGTTCTGGCAAGGAAAGTCTTGGGATTTAAGTGTGTCCGGTGTGACCCCCCTCACTTTCCTGGGAGCTCATCTGCTTGCACATTGGAAAATGCTGTTTACCCCATTTAGGTATTGGTTTGTTATATTCCTGGAGCTATTAAGGGGGCATCTATAAAGTTGTTAGATGTTAATGAAGTCGCAATTATCATAATGATTTTGGGGAGCCACAGCATCCCAAATTTGGATGATAATTGCATCAAGATTACACACACGTAATTATCGTTATAATTTTTGGGGAGCCACAGCATCCCGTTTTTTAAAGATAATTACATCAGGATTATACATAAGAACATCATAAAGAATTTTGTTAGATGTTCATAAATTACAGAGTGATTATTATGATTTTGAGAGAGCCACAGCATCTCGATTTTATAATAATTGCATAAGGATCGTACACATGAACTTCATATAGAAAAATTAACATCGTCTTGTAATTAATTCATAAATTTAATTACTTATCCCCACAGGGAAGTTTTTATTTTTATGACTTAATTAGAATAAGATAACAAATTTAGTATTAAAAGTAAAATTTCTTTCGGTTGCCCAAAGGTACGAAGAATTTTATTTATTAATATTTAAATTTGCTTTAGTCTTATTAATAAAGAGTAAATTTCATGCGTGATGCAACCTTTGCCCAAAGGTAGGTTGAAATTTACTATTTAAATTGGCATTGGCAAATTTAAAATAAAGTTGACATCGTCTTGTAATTAATTCATAAATTTAATTACTTATCCCCAAAGGGAAGTTTTTATTTTTTTGACTTAATTAGAATAAGATAACAAATTTAGTATTAAAAGTAAAATTTCTTTCGGTTGCCCAAAGGTACGAAGAATTTTATTTATTAATATTTAAATTTGCTTTAGTCTTATTAATAAAGAGTAAATTTCATGCGTGATGCAACATTTGCCCACAGGTAGGTTGAAATTTACTATTTAAATTGGCATTGGCTAATTTAAAATAAAGTTAATTCATAGCATTAAAGTATTTATTTTAATTTTGGGTTATTGCAGCTATTCCTGTTACTCTACCTTTTGGTGGTTTTATATTCCAATACATTATGATAATATTTTTCTGACTGGAAAAATGATTGATATGCTTTTTCATTTGGGGTGTTAAAAATTTTGGTGCTCCGTGTGGACAAACCACCTACTCCCGCGGAATTAAGTACGCCACGTGAGATTATTAAGCATGAACGGTGGGAGTGATTTAATCACTTAAGTTAGAAATCTCATGTCACTAAAGTCATCAGGGATTTATTCCTGAATGTTTTAGAGCCAAAGTTTTATAAAGGTTGTTTATGAACATTTAGTAAGTTCAAACAAAACTTGGCCAGCACCCTAATAGAAAAAGCTTTAAAGACAAACCTTTTACAGTTTCTGAAGTGTTTATAATCCCATTATGGGAATGAAGGATATTATAGATTAGCTTAAGTCCCTAAAGATTGAGATTTTTGAGTCATTGTTGGTCTATTTCATTTTTTGAATTCTCTCTTCTAAGTGTAGAATTTTATCTTGTAACACACATAAGGATAAATGGTTAGTAAATAAACTTCTAACCATGTGTGTTCAAGGGTATGAGAGAATTTATAAAGTGTTCACATGATTACTCATGTCAAGGGAAGGACCAATAAATGCAATCACGTCCAACACTTAAAGCATGAGAATAAGGTGCCAATAAAGTATTATGGCAATCAAGATACCTATTTCTCATGAAATAAGGAAAATTGAGGGCATATAAAGAAAGATTACATGAAGTATAAGAAATGACCTAAAATAAAGATAATCTCATATATCTAGTATGTCGTGAATCTCCTTTAGTGACTCATTCAAATATATTGTGGATTGATTATGGTTTATCAATCCACGTTGTCAACACAAATGCAGAGTCTTTTTAAAATGAATAACACGTGTTTATAATTTGAGCTTGTTGGGATCTATAGGTTAATTTTAAAATTCAGTCATAATTTTGACCTCAAAAATGATTTATATTCCATAATTTTTTTTTAGAAATTTATTTTCTAGTTTGGCTTGTTAAAAATTTCAATTTTATTTTAAACTTGAAGTTTTTCTTATCTTTGGTGGAATATTGGTTGAGGTTTATTTAAAGTCTATTTAAAATTGATCTACGTCCCAAATTTTGAAACAAGATTATTTGTTTATTTCTGCATAGTGATGTTGACGTAAAGTAGAGTCTTTGAGAATTTAAAATGCTCTGGTTATGGCTTTGGAGATTGAAATATATCTCCATACAGTAAATAAAAGTCGGTAATTTACTGACTTTGGTTCTTGTGTGGGCTGCATAAGGGAAAGCATACCAACAAGACCACTAGAGGTGCCAAAGAGAGCATTTTGAGATTCTTGAGATCATGTACATTGAAAGGTGTTGACCTTTTCATACTCATTGCCTAAATGGTCAGAGATATTTTTTTATCTCTTTTAGTGATGACCATATAAAGTTTATGTATCTCTATCTTCTAAATATTAAAGCTGAGGTATTGAATGCTTTCAATACCTATAAGGAAGAAGAAGAAAAACAATATGAAGATCATAAGATCTAATATAGGCATAGAGTATTAAGGTAGGTACACACAAAGGAGAAATGATCAGTAATACTAATCTGCTATTGCCCTTATAAAGTAAAGCTTTGAAGAACCATTGTGTATATGTTAAACAGGATTCCATCTAAGGTTGTCTTTAAGACACCTTTTAAAGTATAAAATAAATGGAAGCCAAGTTTAAATTATTTACACATATAGGGTTGCCTTGCTAAAGAGAGGATTTATAATCCTCGCCTTAGGAAATTAGATTCAAGGACAACCAGTAGATCTTTTATAAGCTATCTAGTAAACTTTAAAGGGTTTTAATGTTTTATTATCCTTCATATAATCCTAGAGTTGTTGATTGTAAAATTTCTAGAGGATGCAGAACCTAGTGGGAGTGCTCATTCACACAAATTGAAATTTGAGAAAGCACTAGAGTTGGCCAAATCTCCTCCTCATAGAGGATGATTGATTGTATTCAGGGAAAATCAGATTGATTATCCTGAGCCACAATCATTTCTAGAACAACCAACTCATACAGAACAGGTTCAAAAGTCTATTCTCCCATTGCAAAAATGCAGAGGAAGTAGAATTAAGAAAATCCTATAGAATAAGGAGATCAACAATTCTTAGTGATCATGTTGTATATCTCCCAGAGTCTGATGTTGACATTGGACATAAAGATGATCCAAATTTGTTTTCACATGCTATGAGTAGAGAAAACTCCACATTGAGATTCAGTGCCATGAAGTAAGAGATAAGTCCATGGCTAAAAGGTCAAGCTAAACTCGTAGCCAATGGTTTTACTCATAAAGGAAGGCATTGATTATCGTGAAACATTCTCTCCAGTGTCTAAGAATGGTTCATCAAGATAATCATAGCATTAGTAGCTCATTTCTATCTAGAGCTACATCAAGTGGATGCGAAAACAACTTTTCTGAATGAGGATCTTAAAGATGAGGTTTACATGAAACAATCAAAAGGTTTTATAAATAACAGTCAGAAAGCTTGCAAAATTAAAGAATTCTATTTATGGGCTGTGATAGATCTCTCAATAGTAAGATACTACTTACAAGGTTATTGTTTATAGAAAACCTTGTTAATTAGTATATATACCTTAAGGTCAGTGGGAGTACAGTAATCTTTATAGTCCTATATTTGCAAGTGGTGATTTAGGTTTGCTACATAAAGTTCACAAAAACTTTGAAATGAAGGATTTGGGTGAAACCTCTTATGTCTTTTGACATAGAGATTCACAGAGACATAAAGAATATTAACATTGTCTCGGAAGGCCTACATTGAAAAAAGTTTTGGAAAAAATTTAGAATGAAGGATTTGCACCTTCAGTAGCAATTAAGAGGGACTAATTAAATACAGATTAATGTCCCAAAAGGTATTGGAATAAGGGCAGATGAAAAGTTTTAAGCATCTGCATTATACATAACCATATGACTAACAATAAGTATATTGAGTCAATAAAGTGCTGCAAATAAAGCCTTGCGGTATATGCAAGGAACCAAGAAGAACAACTTAACCTAAGGATACACTTTCCATTTGAAGGTGGTTAGTTGTTCAGATTTGAATTTGCTGATTGTGTAGATAGTAGAAAGTCTACTCTAAGGTATATATCTTTTTATTGAAGGATATATCCTAGAGATGCAGTTTGCAGACTATAGTTGCTACGTCTACCAAGAAAGCTAAAAGTCTAGCGTGCTATGAATTTGGTACACAGGCATGATGGTTGAGACATTTGTTGAAAGTCTCAATCTTGTCGATTTTACAGTTAGACCATAAAGATACTCTGCGGTAATTCTACTATAATCTTCTTTTATAAGAATAAAGAGTAGAAGCAGAAGTAAATCGACATTAAGTATCTCAGTATGAGAGATAACATTAAGAGACATAAAGGGTCTATTGAGCATATAAGTACTGAATTAATGATTGCGGATCCCGTGACTTAAAGTTTACCGGTAAAGAAAGAATAAAGTCATGCGGAATATATGAGACTCATTAATTCATTTTCGCTTGGTTTGTCTCTTTTTGGTCTATAGACATAAAGTTATTGTAATAAAGATTTTTTGTGCACATTTGTTATTTTATCCATGAGGATAAATAAAGTTGGACCCGAATGACTTATAGGAAGTTCATTCATAAAGCTTGATTATCCATAAGGTACTCATGTAAGGAGTGTTTTACATCGTGATACATGGAAGGGACGACCTAATTTTATAATGATTTTACCGCCATGATTCGTGTGAAACATTTCTTAACTGAGTTGGAGGATTCCATAAAAGATTGGCCAAAACTAAAGAACCTAATACCATATGGTCATGTGTTATAAAGTCCAAGTGGGAGAATGTAATATATTATTCCTTTTTGGTTGTGGCCTTTATATCACATTTACGGTATTTACTATGTTTATTATTTTTTCAATAAACATATACGGCATTATGGATATTTCCATTAATTTAGATTACCGTAAATATGGAATCGGTATTATGGTTATTTCTATTAATTTAGATTACCGTAAATATGGAATCGGTTAATTGATTTTAAAATCAATTAACGATATTGTTTCCTTGATGGAAGGAAACAAATACGGTGTTTACCATTTTGAGGGTCCCTAACCTAGCCTATAAATAGAGTGCCTGCGTACACCATCAGTACGGCAATCAAGCAATAGGCATAGGTTAGAAGATCCCTCAAATAATCTTTCTTGTTCTTCAGATGGATCGTGGAGACGCTTGAGCAAACATGGCTAGAGGTTTGCCTGAATCCTGTTTATTCGTTTTCCGCTGCGCATGTTAGATTAAATAATATGTTGATTATTTCTAACAAAAACTCCTCCATTTTCTGATGCTACTTGCCTTTTTACATTTTCATTGTGATAATATTCTTGTTATATGATGTGATTGGAATCTCATGTGGTCATACATAGCTTATATTTGTTACATGTGCATCATGTGTTAAAGGATGATAAAATCATAGTTCTCAAAGGTATATGTTACATATGAGCAAAGAGTGACATCATAGTATATGTTTCACGTGCACACAGTTTTACCTCCGCAGCACCATGTCATAGATCTGGATTCCATAGTTTCATAGTGTAGCATGGCAAACACACCGAAGGACAGTTACGCGAAAGAATGTGCTACCAACTGGGATGACCTTCACCTAGGGAAGTTCCCTAATCCAGTATGGCTCTCCCCTGTGATGACATGATGAGCTCATAGTCGTTTTTTGAGACAAGCCAAGCGTGCGCCGCTCATGGTTAAATAGCGGATATTGGGCCAAGGGTGGATAAAACTTACACATTGAATTGTTGTGCATTTAATCTAATTGCATTCTCTTTATCTGATTTTTATCTTGAATTAGTATACTGTTTATAGCTTAAATTCCAACCTGTATTTTTTATATATATATACTGCCATTTATTATGTTGTATCCCTTACTGAGTTGTCGAACTCACCATTTTCCCTACAAACTTTTCAAATGACACTATAGATCGAAGTCATTTCTTTATGGATGGCGTAGACTCCTCCCTTAAGAGTATTAGACCAGTAGGGACCGACCTAACTTTTGTATTGTACATTATGTTCTTTTTTTGAAAATTTATAGAAATATGACTATGTTGTCACGCCCCCATTTTGGGATATAAGAGAAATGTGAACTTAGTGGACGCCCCTTTTTTTTCCTTTTATTTTTATTTTTATTTTTTTTAAAAAAAAAAATTGTCTTTTTAAGTTGTTTTTTTTAAAATATATATATATATATATAATTTTTTTTTTTTTTCAAATTTATAAAGACATTTTTGTCTTATTACAAAAATTTTAAAAATTTTTTGTCTTTTTGTTGGTTTAAGAGAGGACATTGACAATTTTTTTTTTATAGTTTGAGGGGGGACAATAATCCAATTAGTAGTTTGGGGGAGGAAATTGACGATTCAATAATAATTTGAGAGGGAGATATGAACTTTTCGATGAATGATCGAGAGGGGACACTTAACCGTCCTCTCTCCCTCTCTTTTGATTAAAAAAATCATTTTTAATCAAAAAGTACTCTTTTATTGTTTTTTTTTCTTTTTTATTAAAGATGATTTTTTTACTCAAAAGAGGGGGAGATGATAGGTTAAGTATCCCCTCTCAATCATTTTCCGTACTTTTCTCTAAAAATTAATTGAGATTTCAAATAGTTCAAAATAAATAATATATATTAATATTTTAAAATTGTATGTATATAAACTCACGTTGGACTCAATTTGACGACTTATAAGGACAAAAGTCAAGAATTCAAGAAAACCTTTATCTTTTATTTTCTTGGCCATTTTCCACTTCATGAAAATCTATTTTTTCTAAAAAAAATTCATTAAAAAATATATATATATTTTTTCTAAAATATATATATATATATATATATATATATATATATATAATCACTTCTTATATTCAAAAAAAAAAAAAAATTTCCCTGCAAAATCGTATATTGTAATTTTCAGCTCTGCTCATCTTGAAAATAAGTTTTGAATTATATTTAATGAATTAATGAATGAATCTCATCGGCTTCTCTTTTTTCAACAAACAGTCATCACGCTTCATTAATGAAATTTAGGTGGTTTGAGCTTCGACCTGGAAGATCCTCTACTTTTGGACCTTCTCGCTTAGCTTAACCGTTAATTCTGGATCGCCGCCCGCCATGGTTTACTGTTTTCGGGGAGTGTTAAATTATTAAACATGTTATAGGCTTGTTTAATTAGTGCAAATTGCGTCCGCGTAAGTCTTACAATATTGATTGAATATGATTAATTTATTCACTTTCTACCAACCGTAAATGCATGCGTGTTGAGATAATCGATGATTTAACTCTTTAAATTTATGCAAGCACACACAGCGGTCTCCAAAGCGTGTTTGATGAAGCCAGCTTTCTCTGCAATCACGATCTGCAAATAATATAGTTCGAAACGTGCTATACATTTTTCTCAGTTTCTTCTGTTATTCTTTAACTTTTCACAATTACCATTGAAAATTCTATTTTCCGGTAGACTTAATTTAAAGCATTCAAATTTGACTCATCACAATTTAACTAAATTTTACCTAATTAATATTTTTAAGTATTTTAACCACTCACTTTTCAAAACACTTACATCTCACTTTCTATTTCAGCTATTCGATCATTTTTACTTTTCATTTAAAATAATATTTATTTTAGTCACTTTTAGTATTCCTAAAGAGACGAGAAAATCATATAATTTTGTTTTTATTAATTTAATTTAATTTAATACTTCTTTGAGCTACAACGCTCGTCAAAGAAAAATAATTGTTGTACAGTTCTTAGCATAACTCTCATATAATTTTAACAACTTTTTTTTTAAATTAACCATTGAATCTGTTTTCTTACATGTAAGTCATATATATTCAATAGTTAATCTTAAAAAAAAATTACTAGTATAACGTATCATATTTTCTCGTGAAATTTTTTAAACAAAGTAAAACCTATAATCCATTTTTAATTAAAATAATCGGTCAAATGAGATTACTCTTTTGCCCATTTTTCTTTTTTTTTTTGGAAAAAAGAATGCTCTTGCTTAATTAGCTGCTTCCATGTTCCAAGTCAGCTCTACCAAAGACATGCTTTTTTAAGTAACCTCTCAGAATCGAGGAACATGCCTTGGCGTCGATCGATTCCCCCAAAATATTATTGCCTTTTTGAGTACTTAAAAAAGGTCTTTATCGTTTACAATGCATGAGGCTGATGACAAAAGGATATCTTTCCACAACATACATCATATCATGCACACTCGTGACTCACGCTTATATGTTTAATATAGACTCAAGAATGAAAGAAAAAGATAATACAAATAAAAATTAAAGCGGAATAATAAAATAGAGATAAGAATTTTACGTGGTTCGGTCTATGACCTACGTCTACATTATAAAGCTCAAATTGCTACATTATACTATTGCTTCTCTTGATAGTTTCACAATACATTAGACTCCTATTTATAGGAGAATATGGGTAGATAAATATGGTAATCAAAATCAATCAGATTCGATGGTAATAAGAGTCGGGAGATAACAATAATTACAATAAAGCTCTTAAATCAAATCCCTTAATATGCTCTAACATTGAAGCTTCATTATATACAATTTTTTTTTGCACGTAATAGTCCATGTGATACTTACACGTCAATCATTACCGTCAACATTAAATTATACTTATTATGTTTACAAATCGATGTGATAATTATCGCGCCATGCAGCCACTAACATATAAACTATTATATCACATGACTTTGACCCTTGATATGAATAAATAAATTTAATCATTTAATCAATAATTTATGTTTTTATTTTTAACTAACAATAGCCAAATCGAACACCAACTCTAAGTCTGGTCGTTGATGTGCAATTTGGGTAATCACTGTATTGGAAATTTGGAAGTGTGGAAACATCTTGAACTTTGATCACAAATTCATCATTACGAACAAGAACACAAGGCACTGAAAATAAATATCGTGATAGAAACATGACAAATAAAAAAATAAAATGGTAGTGATCAACCATTATGTATGTCTACTACTCATGAATCCTTCCAACGCAAGCAAACATAAATTCAGATTTTTTTTTTTTTTTTAGGGAGTTTTACAATTATGATAATTTATGAGATGATTCATTTTGAAATCAAGTTTCGCGAGTGTTCTACCATGAAAAATTGTTTCCATTTCCTTTTTTTTAAAAAAAAAAAATAAAATTAATTAGTAAAAAATTAATATAAATACAAAGAGTTGTTTATTTTAATGTTATTGTCAGGAACAGGATCCTTGTCCGTTGTTGTCAAGCATATCTTCGACGATATCGATCCGGTTGTTGTAACTTGTACGTTTGGGTGCCTTTTATCTAACTAATTAAATTAAGATCATTAAACACTCATGAAGGAATACGACATATATATGAAATTCAATGGGCAAACTGTAATTTGAAATACTATTGACGATATTGTGTCCATTCAATATTATATATTATTATTATTATTATTATATTATTAGAGTTTATGTAGGACGCATAGATTATAAAAAGCAATTACATTTATTTATTCTTTAATAGGTAAAATTGAACTTTACAAGTGATTATAAGAATTAATCTCAAAATTGACTAGTCTTTTTTAAGTGATAGCGCCAATATAACTAACAGTAATCTCTCTAAGTTGTTACAACTTCGCTATTAGTTACACAATGATCGTGTTACTCTTAAAGAAATAGAATGACCGAATGAAAATAGGTGAGATTTTCTCGATTCAAATTTCGTTTTGTTGCATGTAATGATGGCATGACACCCCGTATATACTACTATTAAATTAAATTTTCTCCACTTTCACTTCAAATAGATTATCTCTATTTTTTTTTTTTTGAAATGAAAAGCCCTTAGCAGAATTGAAGATCCTTTTGTACACTATAATATGAACACCCACGAAAAGAAAATGCAACAGAAACAACAGACATCAAAATTAACGCAGAACACTCTTAATTATGTTACCCTAATTTTAACAAACGTAAAAGGATCAAAATGACAGAATGACCCATGAAATTCAATCCAATCCAAGGAGCAGATCCACTTGGGGGAAACTCTTCCCATACACCCATAAAAATGCAAGTTCCTGAAAACACACACACATCAGGCTGACACAAAATTACTTACCATTTAATTACATTACCGCTAATTTACCTAATAGAAGCAAAAAGACAGAACAACCCCCACGAAATTCAATCAATTTCCACCACCATGGTCTATTGCTCTCTCTCTCTGGTATTCATTTCTTCCCCCTTCCCTGCCAAGTGCCAACCCCACGTTCATTCACCAACCTCCTCTCCTGAGCATTGATAATGTAGTCATCAAAAGCCGAAATGACCAACATACCCATAGCCTTTTCCAGGGGAAGAATCAACAACTAATTTTCCATAATAGACCGAAAAAGAAAGAAAACATTAAATCCTAATTCCCCCCCTTAAGGAATTCCCTGTAACGCAGAAGAGAGTCAAGCCTCTGCAACCGCAACTGCTGCTTGAACCTGTTGATAAAATCATCAGCCTTGGCGTCCACCTCTTCGTCGTCTCCCAACGCCGAGGTTTCTCTGCGTCGTATGACGACGTCGTTCTCCTCCAGCGCCGATCTCTCGCTGACCGACTTCTTCATCTTTTCCCGAGGCCTCTCCGCAGCCCCGACAGCCTTGGCGGACTTGGTCCGTCTCACCACACTGCCATGATCCTGACCCGGGCCCGCGTCCGTGTCCACGCTCGGGTCAGGGGCTTCATTTTCGGGTTCGGGTTCCACTTCCGGGACGGACGAGTCAGATCTGTAGAGAGTGGGGAGGTTGAGGCACTTGAGCCGTTCCAAAAGAGAAGGAGATCGGACGAGTTGGGTCGGAGGATTATCCGGGTTGGCGTGATCGCACTGATCGGGTTGTAGAAACTCTGTGGCCGGGGCTGTGTTGGGTTGCTCGAACTGCTTGTAGAAAGAGAGGTCGAAGGACCTAACTCGGTCGAGCAGAGACGGGGCTCGAGCGAGTTGTTGTTGTTGTTGTGGTTTTTTGTGAGAGCCGAAATGCGAGGCGAGGAAGAGGGTGAGGATGGTGAGGTTGAAGAAGATGAAGAGCCAGGTGGAAGTTAACCAAGTCGCCATGAAATCCCAAATGGAGCTCATCTCAGCAAACCACACAGAGAGACAGAGCTTCTTTGGCAGAGGGTGACCGAAGACGATGAAGATAGGTTAGCTTATAGAGAGTGTCGCAGAGTCTTTATTGGGAAATATGCCTCGTGGTTATGAGGTTTTACCTTTTTCCCCTCTTTATTGTTTTCTTTTTACTCGGATTAAATTTTGTTTGTTGTTTTCTTATATAGGAGTTCTGACTCTTCATTTGTACCTCTATCAATGCCCAATAGACTAGGATCTGAACGTTTCACTGAAATTGAGGGTAAATATTTTCATGATTTAAGATTAGATGTTACAAATTTAACCGTAAATAAATGTTATATATTACTTTTTTTTTTTATTATTATTATTAGACTGATTTGGTAGATTACCAGTATTTATCGGTCTTTAATAACGGTTAGTTCAATAAAATAAAAATATAATAAGTTATGAATAATCTTATAAGAAGGATTCATATTTTTATTGAGTTCTTTTAAAATTGATGTAACTTTTAAATTTATCATTAAATTAAAAAAATTATATTTAATAAATATTTTTTTAATGTTATTCAAACGTGGTTCTTAAATTTTAAGTAATATAAAATCAGGTATACAGTATACTTATATACAATAACCACCTCCAAAAAGCACTCCAACGCCTACTTTTTTGTTTTGGACTTTGTAGGTAACATCTGAACGGTTCACCGTTCACCTAAAATGAACGGTGACTCCTGACTTGAATTGATTGATAAGACTTAAGAGTCCTTTTTTTTTTTTTTTTTTTTAATTTTCGGACCAAATATTTGACATCAAGTCAGCTTATAAAATGAAAATATCTGTTTGGAGCCATTGGAGGGAGGCCGGCAGGCGTGCATGAAGCTGGTGACAGCTGATTCTACTGTTCATATCTTTAAATAACCGAAAAGAACACGCGTATTCTTTAAAAAAAAAAAAAAAAACATTTAAGAAGTATTTTGTATTTTCGAACAAGCAAACAATAGATGTATATGCATTTCAAGCGTGGAGACTCACTTTTTTTTTTTAACTTAAAAAAAATGAATTTTGACACCTTTTTATTAGTATTTAATAAAAAAAATTAATGGGTTTAAATTGCAAAAATAAAAAAATTATAAGATGGATAGACTGAATTGTTATTTTTTAAAGTTTAAGAATATAATTGTAAAAATAATGAAATATCACGTATAAATAGTGAAATTTTTCTTGTCAAAAATAAAAATAAAGAAAAATAGTGGTTCCACTTCTGCCAATACTAACCTCGTTGGAACCTCCTTCACCTTTCCAACATATTTTTAGGATGACGGTTAGAAGCTTACAAAAAAAAAAATCAATTAAAGACGTTTTTACGTTAAGATAATATTTATATATGAAAACTTAACCGAAGCTTTTTTTTTTTTTTTTTTTAAAAAAAAAAAATAATAATAATAATAATAATAAAACTTAACCGAAGCTTAAGTTGTAAATATTAGGTTTTTGTGTGGCTAAACTCATTACTGAATTAAAAAATGACAAGACAAAAACCTAGAAAAACTAGAGCAGGAAGGTGATGCCAAAACGCCAAAGCAAAAGCATCTATAATTAAAGCATCTCGTGCCGTATGATGTCAAATTCTCAGTGGTATTATTTATGTTATTATAATGTAGATACAACTACTTTTTTTATTAAGCAAAAAGGAGAGAGGGAGCCATGGGGGATTGAGGTTGTTAAGGATTTGAAGGCCACGTGTTAATTTTAAAAAGATAATTGTAAGAGTTATGAAAGTCTTAAAGATTAAGTGAATTTTTTTCTAAATTATATAATATAATATTTACAGTGATGAATTTTGCGAACGGTCCAATTACGGAAAGGGTCAAAGTTTTCCCCCTAACCCAAAAAAAAAACATTATTTTTCTGCTGTTCATAAAGCACAATGTAAATTTTATAAACTAAATTAAATAAAGTAGTTGCCTTGTTGGATGGGTGACTCGTGCAACTCGTCTAACTGGATTCAAAGTGGCATTCCTTATGCATGCCTACTTCTCGAGCATATTTCTTGTCACATGCATGCAGAAGAATTAATTAATTAAAAAACATTGGTCTAATACAAAACTGGCACTCATTGACCATGCCATTTTTTTAATTAATATATATATATATATATTAAAAAACATGCAAGTTGCTATCTTTTCCCATTGGATGAAAAAAAATAATGATATATATATATATGCTTTTCTTCCCTTTAATCAAATATTAGGAGAAAAAGGAGTATATGATTTGGCCCTTCATAATTATAAAGTACTTTTCGGTTTTCGATGCATTATACATGCATGTGACGCTTGCCACCAATCAGAACAATCCATAAATGCAGGGGGTGGAGCATTCGGGATTTAGGGAAAAAAATTGAAAAATAAAAAAATTAGGAGTTAAATTTTTTAAAAAAATCTGAGAGCTGGGGCTAGCTCTACCCCTGCATATATGCATTACACTTATGACCAAATAAACTCGTGTTCTCGAATTACTCCAACTTAGAGTAACGTGCTAATTAATATGCGTAATTTTATTTTATTTTATTTTTATTTTTCTATAAGGTTGATTGAAAGTATATACAAACGAGGTAGTTATAATTGATCCGTAATTGCTAATCGCATAAACTACTTTCAAAAGCGGTTATAATTAACCGCTAACTGTCTATATATATATTAAAAATTTGTTTGTATTTAGTTATTTGGATATGTAGTGTTTTGGATTTGTATTTTTTTTTAATAGATATTTTGAATTTGTATTTTTTTTTAATAGATATTTTGGATTTGGATTTAGATTTATTATATTTGACAATGAAATATAGAAGATGCTTTTCCAAAGTATGTCTGGTTAAAGGTTGAGCGGCACTAATGCGTGACGTGTATCCTATCCGAGCAATTGACAGGCCAAGTCCCCAACTCCATCAGTAAATTAAAACCGGTTCCAATTGACTCGGTATGTGAATGCAGACATATGGGGTCATATATAGTTAAAGATTTTTAAGGAAGAAACTTCAACTCCCTCACAGAATATCTGCAATCCGTTAATTAATTGTGCACCCTTAAGGGCTGTTTGGTAAAACATTTTAGTCGGTATTTTTTGTTTTTTGATTTTTTTATTGTGATGTGACCTGAAATTAGTAAAAATAGTTTATCGAGTGTTTTGTATTTTTAATTGTTTATTAAAGCTTTTATATTTTTGTTTTAAAAAACCAAAATTGTCTTAAAAAGTGTTACCAAACTAGCTCTAAAACTTTAGAAAGTAAATGACACAAAAAATTACGAGTGGTTCAGTGTTAGACATCTACGTCCACGACTACGAATTAGCCTTAAGAGCTACATTGTGTTCATTAACATGTTTGTTTACATTACATAGGTCATTATTTTTAAGGTTTATAGTAAAAACAAATTATGATTATCAAATCTCAATATTTGATTACAATTAATTCGTAAAATAGAGAATATTTTAATATAAATAAAATATAAATATACGGAAAATATAATATACTTTTCATATATTATAATAGGTATTAAAGCCAATCACTGCATCACGGATTCGAGTTATTTAGACTGTGACCCATGAGATATAATGAACCGCCGTAAACACTGACGGGATGGTGTGATGATATGTTACAACTTTCTATCCATTCATTACACATAAATAAATTAAGTCGAATTGTAATCAGATTCATATGTTATAAACTATTGAAAACCTTCCCTTAACCAACCAACTTTGAAAAATTTGTTCAATTCAAAGTTTTGTACAAAAATCAGTCTTATCTTAAGTACTCATTGCATTGAGGGACTTGAAAATCTCAAGTCTAAGTAGTCTTCATCACATTAACAAAATGTCAGCAATTGCCGCAGAAAAGCGTCTACAATTTTCCATAACCTTTTACTTGGAGAGATGATTCACGATGTCGTCGGGAAAACGTCGTCCCCCGATCGCACTTGTACACGTCAGGAGTAGGTGGCTGGTTCGTGAGGATGAGCCCAAGAGGCCAATACTGTTCATTTCTATAAACGACAGTTGAGAAGTCGACCTTCTTGGCGGGGCACCGGTGTGACGTCACCCTTCTGTCGTCATTGACAGACTTATTTTGGCCGCATTCGAAGCGTGAGTTTACACGTTGTCTCTTATCCACTTCCAGAGTTCCAGTACACCAAAACCTTTTCCTTCATTCATTGATGCTTTGATTGTTTGTTTGATAGGGAGATCGATGATAGAAATAATGAGAGGAAAAAAAGAAAGAAAAAAAAAAAGAAAAGAAATGAAGAAAGGAAGTGAGCTTTTTAAGGCCATCGCTCTCCTTTTTCTTTTTCTTTTTTTGTTCTTTTTCTTTTTTTTCTACAAAACAAAAAAAATAACTAAGTCATATTTTTTTTTTCTTATTTATTGTGTTAAAATATTAATTAAATTTATATTTTTTTATCAACTTAAACTTATATAATAAATAATGATTTAACGTGTTACTAAAGTAAAATTCATAACCATTATAATGAAAATAAACTTAAAAAATATCTGCTTCTTTTTCTTTTTACTGTTTATATATATATATTAGGTGTCTCAAGAAAAGGTGAATTAATTACGTGTAAAATACTGACAATGAAAGTAAAGAAAGACCAATAATAGAGAGAAATTATGTCAAAAAAAAAAAATAATAGAGAGAAATAATCGACAATAAATGTTGTTATTTATTGTGCAGTCAGGGTGAGCTTGTTCCCACTTAGTGTGATTGAGGAGCATGTGCCAACTAACTGGACCAACTACTCTTTCCCTTCTTGAAAAGTATACGGCCGGTATGAACACTACTGACAAATGACAATACCCTCTCTAGTATCACCATTTATGTGGTTCTAATTTATCGGTAGTGTGACTCCAAAATGTTACTGGATCGGATTTAATTATTATTATTATTATTATTATTATTTTTTTACTAAATTAAAATCCTAGGTATGACAAAATTACACGGGTGCAGTACCTTTTTTTGGACCACCCACTTGGAAGGATCAACACAAATTATGACCTTTTTATTTTTTACTCTCTTTTTAATTGTTGTCATCATTTAGATGGTTGAAATGAGGCACATGGGATCTCAATCCTGTTATACACACTTTTTTTTGTCCTATTCAAAGGGGTAGGAGAGGGCATAAATGTTCTCCAACCGAGACAACGATGGGTTATCTGCCCTTGCAGAAATGGAGCGATAAAAACTTTGAGAATCCAATCAAAGAAAAAGTTACGACTTAACGAGTCGTTTATTATTACAATAGGTGTGAAGTGGAAGTACACCGATGATGTATGTACCTTGTTCAAACTCTGTGAAATGTTTATAAAATATTTGTGTATTACGTATGATTAATTAGTTAAAAGAAAAGACAGGGTTATTAGGAAAAGTAAAATGAGATAACTTTTTCTTTTCTTCTTTTTGTTTGGTAATAGAGACGAGACACTTGAGTCTTGAAAAGATGGGATAGGCAGGAATATCCATATAATTATCTGGCCAATTATGTTGGCGGGGTTAAGAAGTCTTGATTGAGGATTGAGACCTTCTACAAATATCAAGATATTTTATTACATTGATTTATTTCATCCCTCAATTGAACCGGGACGATAAAATATTCTAGGAATTAAAGAAGGGGAGTGATTCTTGCATTCACAGTGTACAACAGGTGCACAACACCAAGACACAATAGAGTGAAACTCAATGTGTAGGCCCCACTTCATTGTATCTTGCTGTTGTGCACTTGTTGTGTACCGTGAGTATTTCTATCATTTTTCATTAAAAGAATTTAAGAACTTTAGACAATCTTGATCCTATAGTTGAATTAAGATGACGGTCGAAATTGAAACTCTATCTTGCATTTTAAATCGGGCACTTAACCTATCATGGACTAGCCCATTATCAGATTGCGGCTCAAATCAGTTGTAATTAAGTCTTAATTGAATATTAAGATAGAATTTTAGGATATTCTATTATGTGGAATACTAATACTATGCACCACATTTTTTTCTTAGATGCTTTCTTGATAGTTCCAAACTTCCAATCAATTCCATCATTTCACAGGAAGCCCTTCAAGTTTATCAGTTATGGTTCTCACTTTGTGTTTCCTTCCTTAGTCTTTCATCGCGAGGCAGGGTTTATCATTTATGTGATCGATAAAAATATTTTTTTTTTCCTTCTTATCTTTCAGTAATATATATATTTTGCAACGAATAGAGAAAGATTTATTCAATCATATAGTTTGGACGTGATTGTATCGAAAGGCCCAATGAATTGGAATTTCCCTTTTGGGATAGGTTATTTTGAGGCAATTAATTTTAGGGAAGGTTAGGACAACCACGTCAACATTATAAAATAGTTATGAGATAAAAATGTTATTTGTAGCATTACTCTTCAATAATAAAGTTTTTTTAAGAAGTGTCTATGCTGGAAAGAGCAAGAGAGAGAAACTCCCGATACTTTCTAGAGAGAGAGAGCGTTGATAGATTTTGTGGCATGGGGGGAGGGAGGTTTCACTCCTCTCTCCTCCACACGGTGTTTTTTGTGACCTTCTAGAAGGTCTTACGTCTTCCCCATAGTTAGATTCAGGGGTGTTTTGCCTCATAACCTTTAAGATTATGAAGTGGTTTTCCTCTTTGGTTTTGTAGAACCAGTAAAGTTTGTTTTGTTTTAGTATTTGGTTGTGTTTTTGTATTTGTATTTCTGGTAGGAATGGCAAGCAAGATAGATCGTTTGGGGTGAGAATTTATGGCCGAGCTTCACTGTTTTCTTCGCTTTCTTCGCTAGATCTATGCTCATCCTCCTGGCTTTTTGGGACATGCGCTTCTTATTGGAGTTTGCTGTCGCTTTCCGGTCCTACTGCCTTTAGCCACGGCCATGTGGGTTTACGGTGGTCGGCGCGTGGCCTGCACGCGCCAAGGTTTTCATTCTCTGTTTTTGTGAGTGTGGGTCACGGGTCTCTCTTTTTGGTCTTGGCCGGTGGTGGGGAGGGTTTTCGACAATTAGTTGTCACTGGGGTGGGGTTCGTGTATGGCGCATGTTGTTTATGCGTCGGCACCGACAAGATTTTTCGATGACCGCTTGTTTGATGTTTATGTTTGTGGTTTTGTTTTCCTTGTATTGTTTTTTTTCTTCTTCAAGTTTGTTTATGAGTTTTCAGATATTATTGGTTTGTTTTAGGGCTTGTTTTGTCCGAATCAGCCTTCTCATCTTTAGAAATGGTGCTTACATGTAGAGAATGGCTCAAATGCCTGATTTTGTAATATTTGTTTATTTGTTGACAACATCCAAGTCAAATATTCTAGCTTAGTGGGTAGCATGCGTTTGTATTTCTACTCACTGTGATGTGCCCTCGGGCCTGATGGTTTTTAATGCAAGGAGCCCTGAGTTCATTGTTTAAAAAAAGAAAAAAAGAAAAAAAAAAAAGAAAAGGTTTTTTGAAGCCTAACTAATGGAATTAATACGAGGGCCGGGATTGAAACTCTCAATTGCATTTGTATGGGCTGATGAGGGGCCCTTAACCGGCCCATGATCAGATCTGCAGCCCAAAGCCGCTCTTTCATCTTCAAGCTTCAGAGTTCAGACCCTCTCTCTGTCTCACGCGCGCGCGCAAACACTTGACTGATACACACATGGCTCCCCCAAGAATTCTGCTCTGCGGCGACGTTCTTGGCCGCCTCAATCAGCTCTTCAAGCGCGTATCATCGGTCTCTCTCTCTCTCTCTCTCTCTCTCCCTGCATTTATGAATGTCCACGTATCTCTAGGGTTTTGTTTTTAATTCCAGGTCAACAAATCGGCGGGCCCATTCGACGCGCTACTCTGCGTGGGCCAGTTCTTCCCGGACTCGCCAGACGGGCTCGACGAGCTTGCGGACTATACCGAAGGCCGGTCCAAAGTCCCTCTTCCCACGTACTTCGTCGGCGACTACGGCGTTGGTGCGTTTAAGGTCCTATCGGCGGCTACCAGGGACTCGGCTAACAAAGGGTTCAAGATGGACGGCCTCAGGGTCTGTGAGAATCTTTTCTGGTTGAAAGGCAGTGGCAAGTTCACGCTCCATGGTACGTTTCAAATTTTGCTATTGGATTAATTTGTTTTTTAAGAGGTTAGCAGCTAATTTCGATTAATCCATGTAGTTTTGATGTAATTGTAACGTAACGTGGTCAAATTAATTCACAGTTTAGCTTTATAGGGTTACAACATCAGTATTGTACTACTTGCTCTTTTAGCAGCCAAAAAGAGTTTTTTTTTGTTTTGGCAGCCTGTAAGAATGATTTGGTATTTATAATTTTAAAAAAGCAAGAATACGGTATGACATGAGAAATTAGTTCGTTATCTAGAGTGGCATTTCATGAGTTTGGTTGACAATGTGATACATTTCACGAGTTAGATTAAGAATTATAAGCGAATGTCTATAATCACCATATTTAAATTGTACTGTGGATTCTGGATAATCTTGACAAGAATATTGGCATTTGAATGTATTCTGATTTCAATGATGTAGGGTTTTTATCAGGACAAATGCTGATGACTTTGTATAATTTTTTTTAGATGAATAATGACTTTGTATTATTGTTTAATTTCGATTATAGGGTTATCTGTGGCGTATTTATCTGGTAGGCATTCATCGGATGGTCAACAGTTTGGAATGTACACGCAAGATGATGTGGACGCATTGCGAGCTATAGCTGAGGAACCTGGAATAGTTGATTTGTTCCTAACATATCCTTGCTCTACTATGAATGGGAGCTGTTCTTGAAGTTGGTTATTTTATATGTGATTCTGAATGTTACTTGCTGGATTTTTAGTGTGTGGTCTGTTTAGTTGACTACCTTAATCATTTACTACTAATGAATGGCCGAGTGGGGTGACAAATGGAGCAGCTACATCTGATCTTCCCCTCGGATTCTCTGATTCATTTGGCAGCGATTCTGCCGTATCGGAATTAGTAGCAGAGATAAAACCACGGTATGTTGCTCTGGGGAATCCTGGATTGATCATTGTACATAAATGTAGAATCAGAATTTACTGCCCCATTGCATAGATATTTCTTTTTTGGAATGTATTTTCCATAATGTTTCACATTTTATTGATTGCTTTCTGGCCCATATATAACGTATTAAAAGTTTGTCTTTGTATTAAAAGAAAATTATATGTTGTTTTTATTGGTTGAACTCTGTCTTCCGTGGTAGGTATCACATTGCAGGTACTAAAGGCATATTCTATGCTCGTGAACCTTACTCTAACATTGATGCTGTGCATATAACCCGCTTCTTGGGTCTTGCTTCTGTTGGGAATAAAGATAAACAGGTCTGAGTTTCTCATAATAATTTTTGTAAGCATTCGTGATCTATTTTGCTATAATTTTATCTTCTTGTTCTTGTTCTTTTTTTTTTTTTTTTTTTTAACCTTTCTTTTTGCAACAAAGTTTACAAAACTATTAATTTATTATATTTACCTTTGGCAACATAAAGTCTCAATCAAGTATCAGTTAATTGTTTCATTAGTGCTGGAATTTCCAAGGATAGCTCCTTTGGAAAGAGATTGCTATGGGCTTGTCTATGCCCTGAGTATAAAGTATGAATGCTTCACAGAGATGGCCCTGATGCAGCTAAGCACTTGATTACCCTAGAGGCTAATTTTTAACATCACTTGCATTTATATCTTATTATGATTTCTAGATACTGCATGTGATGTTGGGCTTATGCATGTGATGTTCTCTCTCTTGCATGGGATATCTTTCATTTGCTTGTCTTTTCTTCGACCTTCGGCATTTAGATATATTGCTTCTGGGCATTCTATAACTATTGGTCGGGAACTTTCTCCACAGAAATTTATTCATGCGATTTCTCCTACTCCAGCATCTGTCATGTCAGCTGTTGAGCTTAGCATGAAATCCTCAAACACTACCCTGTCTCCATATACATATTCAGAGCAAACAGTTCATGCGAAGGAAGCCACAAAGAGGCATAGTGATAGTGTTGATGACTCACAATATTGGAGATATGATGTCTCCCAAAAACGGCAGAGATATGGAGCAGGAGATGGTGATAAGCTGTGTTTTAAATTTGTATCTTCTGGGTCTTGTCCGCGAGGGGAAAAATGCAACTTTCAACATGACAGCAATGCAAGAGAACAGTCTCTGAGAGGTGTTTGTTTTGATTTTATTAACAAGGGAAAATGTGAAAGGGGTCCAGATTGCAACTTTAAGCACAGCCTGCAGGATGAAGGTGAGAGTTATTCTCACAAGAAACAAGGATCTGAGAATGCTAGCACTAACAGGTTGGTGTTTTATTGAAGTAATTTTCATATTAACTTAGTCTTTTGCTTTGTGAAGATGTTTGAGTCATTCTTTTTGTTATAACCATGTTTTTTTTTTTTTTTTTTTTTTTTTTTTTTTTTTTTAATTTTTTTTATAAGCGAATGGATTTCATTAAAAACCAAAAGGCGCACCCAAGTACACATGAATTATAGAAGAGAAACACCTAACCAAAAAAAGAAAAAAGTTAAAAAAAAAGTCTTGAAAACTAGAAATATGAAAACAATTATAAGCAACAATCCATTGAAAAAGGGTATGGAAAAAGAATGCCTTTGGCTCTGCCATTGTTCTCTCACTGTCTTTAAAGCTCCGGTAATTTCTTTCTCTTCAAATGCACCACATCAAACAGAGTGGAATCATCTTCCACATAACTTCACTTTGAGAATATAGATGTATATGGATGTATGTACGTATGTATATATTACATATGTCCTTTTGATGCCGAGTATTCTATCTTACAATTGTCAAACAATGTTGACGTGGCACTCCAAATCAACCATTGGATTTATTATTATTATTATTTAACAAGAATTTATCCAAGGGTTAGTTGTGAGTGCCACGTTAACCTTGTTGGATAGAATTATAGTATCCAGCATTTCTCTTTGATTTCATTTTTATGAAATGATCTCTTATATTAACTCTGTCTTGCAACTGATCAGTTACAGGTCAAAAAAAGAGTGCTGGTTTTGTCTTTCAAGCCCCAACGTAGAGTCACATTTAATCACCAGCATAGGAGAGCATTACTACTGTGCACTGGCTAAAGGCCCGCTTGTTGAAGACCATGTCCTAATAATACCGATTGAGCATTTGCCTAATACCCTTTTATTACCGCTGGAACATGAAACTGAGCTTCGTAGATTCCAGAATAGTCTCAAGAGGTATTATAAGAATCAAGGGAAATCAGTTGTTTTCTTTGAGTGGTTTTCAAAACGTATTACTCATGCTAATCATCAGGTAAAAGCTATCTCCTTTGCAAGTTCCTTTATTAGATGCATTATGTGTTAAGACTTGGGAATGACTGACAATCTAGTGATTCTCTTGTTGTTTCCACTACTGAAGATTCTACTTAGGCTGAAGAATATGAAATTTTTAATTTACCTCCCTTTTTTTTTTTTTTTTTTTTTTTTTTTTTTTTTTTTTTTTCGTATTTTGCTTTGTAAATTTCATTTATTCCACACGTTCCTTGTGTAGGCTGTTCCTATTCCCTCATCCAGAGCGGTTGTTGTTCAAGATATATTTAACTTAGCTGCTGAAAAGCTGGGATTTAAATTTGTGGCCTTGAAAAGTAAGTTTTAATGTTCAAGTGTGTACTTCAAGTTTGCTGTGCCAATTGGCTTATAAATACTGCACTGGATCCGTCAAATCCCTATATGCTTGAGTTTTTTGCCACAACTTTGTTTTCCTGTGCCCTAATATGTTGTCTATAGAAGATGTGAGTGTTTAATTACTGTGTGTGCATGCGTGTGTGTGTGTGTGTGTGTGCTGATAAATAGATTGAATAGATATCGCAATTTCCATTCCAAGAGTTCTGAGTTTTCTCTTCCCCCACACGAAAAAAAAAAAAAATCAAGAATCTGCCTTGCTTTAATGTCCTGCTGCTTGTAGTATCTATGCATGTTACAACATCTACTAGATCTTGGCTTCCACTGTATCTTAATTCTGTTATTCTCTTGATTGTAGCGAATGAGAATGCTGATGGAAGAAAATTGTTGAAGACACAGTTCGATAAGGATTTTAGCTTCTTCTATGTTGAGCTCCCTAATGGTACAATATTATCACATTTGGTTGAGGAAAATGAGAGATTTCCTGCTCAATTTGGGCGCGAGGTAAGCTGCTTGGTATATATTATGTATTTGTGTTCAAAATTTGCGTATCTTTTTCTCATTCTTTTCCCCCAAAAGATGGAATTCGCCAACTCATACAATATCAACAATACTTGGCCGTGTCCCAATATTTGTTCTCAGGACTACCTAGATTAGTGCAGTGCTAGTCAGGTGTGGGATGTTAGAGGACCTTCAGGCTTCGTTATTTGAAATTTGACTAACATATTTCGGTATTCTATTTTTGAATTTGGATTTCATTGAATTGTCTACCCACCCTCATAATAGTTCTTGAGACATTCCATAAATATTTGAGGCTAATCAGATATGTAATATGTTTGTTTTTTTTTAAACAGCAGTTGAGTTTCATGGTATTTTCTTCATTCTCATTAGCAATAGTAACACAAGACAACTAGGATGTGCTTGGTAGCCAACAGCAAACTTTCAATAAGCAAGTTAGATGTATGTTAATTTCTAGACGCATTAAGGAAACAAATATAAAATGACTCACATTTCACTTTTTATGCTCTGGTTGATCATTTTGTTAGTGGTGACATAAACGGGGGAGAGCTTGCTTGTCTTAAATGACAAAGTTGTTCGCATTTTCATCGTGTCATGTAAAACCATGAATTTTGGTTATGGCATGATGGCTATTGTAGATACTTATTTTTTGGTCCAAGCTATTGTACTAGCACGAAAATTGTGTGACATTTAGATGGAGCATCAGCTTCAGATTCACAATGTTACATGGCAAGACGATTTAATTAGGTGGGAATGGCTATATGTCAGATTTGATTACTCTTCACAAGCAGCAGGATTTTTCGCTGCATTGTTGAACATGTGCAGTGGTTTTTGTTTAAATGCGCTGTTCTTGGCTTTGGATTTTCTTTCTTAACTATATTGGGTTAGTGGTCTTAATGAGTTATTTCTTGTTAGTCTCCAATCGAGTGGAGTACAGAATTTCACAGCATGTCTGTTTATTGTAAACATTCTGATGAATGGAGAGCTAGTGCGGATCAATTTCAATTTATTTTTGTCAGAATTTCTTTGGGTAAAGTTTAAATCCCCCGCCCCTCCCAACCCAAAATTTGTCATGGGAAAACAATTGAAATGTTATAGCATGTAATCTATGTTACAGGTTCTGTCAGGCTTGCTGAACATGGCAGATAGGGCTGATTGGAGGAATTGTGCAGATAGCAAAGAAGAGGAAACAAAGATGGTAGAAGATTTCAAGAGTCGATTTCAAGAATTTGATCCAAATAACTGATTTTTCAGTAACAGAAGCGAGGACTGATGTGTCATCTATTGTAATTCTAATATATCTCTAGAGATTCTTTATTAGTTGGTGAGGGATGCTACCCATCTTAAAAAGGTACCTTTGACTTCTTAAATTTTAGAACACCAGAGCCCATATGCCAAAATAGACGACATTGATTTGTCATCTGAACAATGCTAAGGGTTTTTGATTTTTTGGTGTCCTAGGTGGAAGAACACTCGCTTAGATACACACTGCACCTGCCAGTCTCCACTGCTCCCTACAAAGATTGCCAGCCAACTGTTTTATCATCTCTTGTAACCAGTGGAATTAAGAGGTATCCTCCTCAACGGACAAGGTGCTTGAAACTGATTTTCCTTCAGAGTGTTATATGTTTGAAGCCAAGCCAAAGAAGAGATAAGACAAGTTTAGACATCAATCTGTACAATGCCTTCATGCGTCCAAACAAGTTCCTAGGTTGCTTCTTGAGTATGATTTACCGTTGTTGCTGTGTTTTTTTCTTCCTAAGCTGTGCATTGTTGCAGTTGAGCCCCCTTTCCCCCCCTGTTGTTCTATCATGTTCCTTTGAAGCTTTTGCCCTTACATGTAGTCGAATTTATTGTACAAGGATTCCCTGCAATTTGGCGGTGCAGGTGGGTTCCATAGCTCCCTCTCTCTCAATTCCGGCAACCAATTGTGATCCAAATTCATTAGGGAGGGGGGGTTACATAAAAGTTGTTATTTGTGGTTTAATGTTTTTTCTTCTTTGTTGCAATGATTTGTAGCTTTGACATTATCCATTCCGGGGTCTGTGACCTGAATTTGACCAAATAGCGGTATCGGGGGATGGATGGTTCCTGCTTTGTCCGGGTGTTGGGGGGTCCACCAGAAAGAGGAGGCCCAAGGGTCGTGGAAATCATAATGACCTATCCAATGACTGGTTGAGTTCCTTGAGAGATAGGTTTTGGTAGGAATTCCCTACCACGAAGAAAAAAGCGTGGGGGTTGGTAAAGGGGGGGGAATATCCATTCAAAGGATTTATATTAATATTTTTCAACCTTAAACAGGGCAAAAAAAAAAGAAAAAGAAAAAGAAAAAGCTAGACGGGGAAATAATGGCGTCAACAAGTGCTCACTGCATATTTGCACGTGGTTTGTAAAGGTGGTTGGAACGTTCTTGGGATGGTCCCATGCTTCTCTTACCCTTCAGGAAGGTAGACCAGGTGGCCTTTGCCCCATTAATGAGCAGTGCGTGTTACACCAGTCGGCTTCATTGGCACTAGGGTCCTGTAACGATTACGTTTTTTCTACTTTTTTCCAAAGCAAATAAAAAAAGAAAAAAAAAAAAATAAGCTCATTGTTTTCATCTGCTAGCCGACAGAAGCTTAAAAAAAGGTAAGGATTTAGGGGGGGAGTTTGTTAAATTCTTTAGAAAAAATAAAATGAAGATGGAAACGTGTTTTGAATGACTTAGAATTTGATGAGAGCTTTAGATCAAATGGATAAATAAATCCATGGAAATGATCCCAACGAGTCCAATTTCAATTGGATCTAAGCCAATGATGAATACAACCTAAAATAAGACGTAGCCTAAATTTTGCCCACTATCGAGAGGACTGTTTTGTCTCATACCATATCGATCTCATGTTGGGGCTGGTCCATGTGCGACAAAAATATGGTACATACTATTCAAATGGTCCACCATAGATCTACTTGGGGCGCTATCGCAATCTTTGTGGCTTGTGACTTGTCTATCTCCACAAGATGCTGCTTCCCTGTCGGATTAGATTAGAGGATGTACAAATTCACGGGTGCCCAAATTACCTGACAAAAATCTGCCGATTAATTTTCTTTTCTAGTATTTATATAGTCCCAAAGAATCAGTGTGACTAGATGGATGGCCACATGCTTACATAGTTACATGCTTGAAGACTGTTGTTGGAATATAACTGACAATTTTTTTACCCGATTTACAAATTCGATATGAAATTATTGGGTTAGGGTCAAGGGATTTGACCTGCTTAATTAAATTGGTCAGGTTAGAGTTGATCTAAACCCAGCACGCAAACATGAATTGTCACCCCTAATCGAGTGTCATAAAAACTGGCATTATTTTATCAAGGAATGATCCAACATCTTCGATACATATTCCGTAGGAATTTGAGCTTTCCGCCGTTGTCTTCATTAGGGACGTTTAAAATGGCCGGCCTGGCATTTGATTCAACCCGACCCAATTCCGACATGCACGAGTCAATTTTCAACAACAACGGAGTCAGATGTGTGTGAAGAGTTTCGTGACGATATGTGCTATTCTTTATAATCCAACAAATTATCCTAATTCCTAAGGATCTTATCATTATATGAGTGACCAATAAAAGCCTCTTTCTTTCTATTCTTTTCTTTTCGGGACAAATGAGAGAGACTGTTTCATCAATGAGTTGATGGGGGATGCTGATTGCTAAACCATACATGTTGCAATATACTTTTACCAATACCACACACTAATGGACCTTTTGTTATATTGTTTTTTAAAAGCTAAATTATATGTAAATCTTGAAGAATCAGAGGGTGATGTGTCAGAGTCCAGCTTTGACACATGCCACACCCCACTCTCTCACAGTCGCTATCTCCAACAGAAACAACTGCAAAACCAGGAAGAAAATGAGTCCAGCAAACCCATTAAAAAAAACCCACGAAGAGTTTCAACTCCAACGTAAAAGTAGATTCAATTCCCATTTACTCCCACTCAATTCCAACCTTCCCATTAAAATATTGAGAGTCATTGACCATTACCAACAATCTCTCTCTCTCTCTCTCTTAAAAGTGTCTGTTACTTAGCACTGTGGCCTTGCCTGTTTTTGTTGGTTCTACTTGTAATTGTATTCAATAACCTATGCCAGTGAGGGCGGTTCTGTCACATATGGCAGTCTCAAAACTCTGCAAATTCCAGAGCTTTAGTTTTAAGAAAACGATTGATTGGGTTTCTTCCACCAAACCCATTTCTGGGTTTTTCTATAGACTCTATTCTCATTGCTTTGCTCTCACTATTTGTAGCTCTTCTTTAATTTAACATCATTTTTTTGTTCTTGCTTCAAGTTATCGACTCCTTATTTAGTAATTTATTCGTTTATTTATTCTTGTATTGGTGTTTTTAATTTCTTCATCATCATTGAGAAGTTTGGGTAAGAGATTTTTGAGATTTTTTGTTATATCTGATGGGGGTGGGGATGGCAGCCGTTCTCCAGCTGGTGAAACTCTGTGTCATTGGCTTTGCTTTGGCTGTCCAAGGATCTACAGGTAAATTTTTACATTTCAAAGTTTTTTGCTTTATATAAATATTATTGGACTTTTCTGATAAAGTTAACAAATTTAAAATGGATTTGATAAATCTTGTGCCCAAGCAGCATATAGTGATCCCGGTTGATGAAATTTCATGTTGCCAGTTTAGTTTGTATAATCAATGGTGTGGAGAGTGTGAACATGTAGCTCAACGTTGTACTCAACTTATGTTTTAATTGATTCATGGAGTATAATAGACTGAGATAAACTGTTTTGTACATTGGCGTCTTCATTGATCTGGACGTATTATTAACCTGTAGAATTGTTTCCCCAAATTTGCCTCGCTTAGCTTTATGACCACAATTTGCAGCTAGTAGTTTCATTCTTTTGTTAAGTTTAGCAACGATTATCCTAGGCTTCATGTGGGGAATGCTTTTCTATTGAGGCTTTATATAAGGAAATGGTTTCCATCTAGGAGCTGCTATAATAATGAAAGCTTAACCCTATAGTCCCTTATTGATAACTGCAGACATTCATGCAGTTGAGGCATGATTCTGACCCATGGGATGTCTCATCTTCATAAGATCCGCTTGTCTGCTGGCTAAATTACTAAGTTCTATTCTTTGGAATATTTTCATGAGACTGATAGCCCCAGATTCTCATACTGAATAGGAGAAACGAAAATTATTTCATAATTTCTCCTTTCTATATCCAACACAGATATCAACACTTAATCTTCAAACTAATTCCTGCTCCTGCAAATGCTAATGAAAGAGAAAACTGTCCCTTAATGTTAATGAAGACTTCATAAACCGAGCCCATAAGTCAGTCTTCTAGCTGAAACGCATGAAACTTTCCAAAAAAGTGTTTAAATTATAAGTTTTACATTGAAAATCTATATTCATCGTACTACTGAATAATTTCAAGAATTGACTATATATCAAAGTTGTTGATGGCTTGTTGAGTTTCCTAATAGTCTTTTATTATGCTCTTTCAGAGTCCAATATATCCCCGTCTCCAGCAACTTTTTCTTCAGTTCCTCTGTTCGAAGGAACACCTGGTCCAGCCCATCACAGAAAGTCATGGAGAAGCAGTGCACCAAGCTCATCATCCCAGCCAAACGGTAATCCTTATAACCCTGGCACTACAGAATGTAATCTTGAGGCCATCGGAATAAGCTTCTAGTTTGGACAATCCAGGGTCAGATTCTCACCCTCCACTTGCATTACCACCTCTTACATCTGCTCCAGTGCCCCGAGGGACCCAAGGGCTTGTACCAACATTGACACCAAGCACTCCACCTGTATCCCCACTGCATCGGACAGCTCCTCCACCTTCGGCTGTTCAAGGACATGTCCCGTCCATGCCACCAAGCGCTCCTCAGACACCAGTTTATAAAACTCCTGTTTCATTGCCAGTTGCTGCTCCAGGTAGATAATTTATTAGGGTTTTCTGAGTTCCCAGTTGAAATAGGGTAAAGATTAACTGCTTGTGTCATAATGTATATTTCCAGTGGCAACTCCAAGTAAGTTGCCCCAAAATTCACCAGTCAGCCACCCAAGTATGCCGGGAACTTTGTCACCTAGCTCTCATCATAGAAAAACACCAGATAATAAGGCTCCCATACCAGTGCCAATTACTCCAGGTATGTGATCAGTATTTCCATGCCATCACTAGATCTCTGTTCAATATGTTTTGAACATGCCCCTTTTTATTCAAATAAAGTATCTGTTTCATCGCCACCGGGGAGATTTGGACGATATCCACCTGCAATCCACCCAAATATGCCAGAAATAGCACCATCCACATTACCCGGTGCACCTTATTGCATTAATTTTTCAAAACTAGACTTTATATCAAACTATCAAAGTGACCAGTTGAATTGACCTTATTGTTTCTTCTTTTTGTCACAATCATGAAGCACCAGTCGCATCACCAACGAGTGAATTGCCACAATATTCACCAGTCAGTCACCCAAGTATGCCAGGAACTTTGTCACCTAGCTCTCATCATAGAAAAGCACCAGATAATAAGGCTCCCATCCCAGAGCCAATTACTCCAGGTACATGACCAGTATTTTTTACGCCATCACTAGATCTCCACTCAATATGTTCTAAACTGGCCCCTTTTATTCAAATACAGTCTCTGTTGCATCACCACCGTGGAAATTTAGACGATATCCACAGGCAATCCGCCCAAATGTACCAGAAATAGCACCATCCACATTACCTGGTGCACCTTATTGAATTCATTTTTCAAAACTAAACTTTCTATCAAACTGTCAAAGTGATCAGTTGAATTGACCTTATTGCTTCTTCTTTTTGTCATAATTATGCAGCACCAGTCGCATCGCCAATGAGTGAATTGCCAAAAAATTCACCACCTCTACATCCAGTTATGCCTGGTGAATCCCCATCCATATTACCAGGTGCATCTTGCGAGAAAAATGTACTTCATTTATTTCTATATTTTTAAAATGTGGACCCTTTTTTCCCCTTTACCCCCATTGCTCCAAGACCCTTTATCCTTAAAAAAAGGAGTTATTTCTTTGTTTTTATTTTTTTTGAGAGGGGGGAATTTATGCACTATATACGAAGAGAAACCTATTTTTTGTGTTCCTCTTTGCTTCATGGTTCAAGTTGAAATGCTAAGGCTGTGAGTTTCAAAGAAAAGATGCCATTGTACCTTACGTCCGGTTATCTTATGTTGATAAGTAGTCCAGATATATGGGCAATAGAAATAAATTAATCGTGACATATATCAATATTATGGCAATAAAAAGAATTTCTGTAACAGCCCAAAACTGTTGTGATAAGACTTTGATGGTTGAGTTGCATGTACACTATAATCTTTAAAACGTATCAAAGGTGAGATAATAAAAACCACGCATAAACTAAACCATACACTCTGTTTTTCCCAAATTGATCTTATTTGTTCTACTGAACAGTTAATTTCAATAAGGTTTCTCTGGAATCACGGAACCCCATTTCCTTCAACCTTTGTTCCCCCTATTTTATTATTTTTATTTTAGGTGTTAAAAATCTGGCCATCATTAAATTCATTTTGTATGGCCGATATATGCATTTAACCAGTTTATCCATTTGTTTTCTAAAGGCTACTTGCTATGGTTGTTAAAGCTCTCTATAGGCTGACAAATATTATATTTGGCTGGTCCACATGAAGTGCAGACCCTGATGTCTCGCCTGAATCAACTCCTCCTCCAAGCATTGGTTGGCAGAGGGATAGAATTCCAGAGGCTGCACCTCCACATGAAACACCTACGCCATTACCCCTTGTGGACCATTCTCCAGCTCAAGGTATGCAGAAACCTACATATTTCAGCTAGATTGGTAAAATGAAGTATGTGCTATAAGATGGTAAAACTTTTGTTAATATTATTTGCAGGTTCTTTTCCTGCCGTAGCTCCTTCCACACACAGGGCTATGAGGCATTCTAATTACGCTCCTGCACCATCTCTTTTATCTCCTAAATCTCCATTAGACAAAGGTTATCATTCTCCTGCGTCTTCACCTTCAACCTCATTTTATAAGCATTATCATGCAAGGAACAATATCACCAGCCCTGCTCCAGCATCATCATATCTGGTTTCTCCTCCCACCTCAAAACAGCAAGGTTTAGTATTTTACCTTACATATGTAGAGCAAAGCTTGATTTGATTTATTATGTCCTTTGACGTTAAAGACATCATGTGTTGCTTTTCATTTCATTATTATACATAGGTCCGGTCATCTCTCCAGCATTACTTCCAACAAGTGGGGGAACACACTTTGCTCCTCCTCCCCTGAAGCCAGGTAAGGCAAGAGTGAATACTGAAGTGATTTCTTCCTACTAGAGACTCAGCAGTGAGCTATATAGCTGTTTCAATTTCGGATTAACTGATGCATGGCAGGCTCTTCAGTTTCCCAATCCCATTTCCCCTTTCCTTCACCAATGAGCAATGCTTCACCTGCTCCTTCTCCACCTCCAAGAGCTGCACCTGGCCACACTAAAAGTAAGGAAAACTCAAGATTCTTTTGTTTTTTTTGTTTATTAAATATTATTAATTGAAGTTTTTCAAGTTCAGTTTTTCTTGAGTTAAATGAGTACCTGATTGAGTATGTTTGCAATCTCAAGTGCCCTTTCTTCCCCCTAATGTTTCTCCTTCTAAGTCTACATCGAAGAGTCCAAAGATACCAGTCCTGCCACCACTTAAAGCATTCCCACCTCCGCCTCCTAATGAAGGTATGTAAATACTTAATTTTCAAAACTTAAGGGTTACTAGGGCTCTGCACTTCTGTTGTTCCAATAATATTGGGTGTGTTTGGTAAAGATTGTTGAGGTGAATTTTTTTTTGAGTAGTAGTAAGAAGTGATCGATGTGATATAAAGTAAAGAATTTGTATGGAAAAGTGTAAAAGTTTGTTTTGTAATGAATTTTTTTATTTGAATAATAATAAAAAATGATTGATGTGATATAAAAAGTGACAATGTTTTGAAGTTGACCTTTTTTGGGAGAAGTGAAAATAAGGGGAGGGGAGAGGAAGTTGGTTACCAAACACATTAATTATTTTTCTTACTAGAATTTAACGCACAGGTTCTGCCTTTTTGTAGATTGCTCATCAACCATATGCACAGAACCCTATACGAATACTCCTCCGGGTTCACCTTGTGGCTGTGTTTTGCCCATCCAAGTTGGTCTGCGCCTTAGTGTTGCTCTGTATACCTTCTTCCCTTTGGTATCAGAGCTGGCTAAAGAAATTGCTGCTGGGGTTTTTATGAAACAAAGTCAAGTTCGTATTATTGGAGCCAATGCTGCTAGTCAACAACCAGAGAAGACTGATGTCCTTATTGACTTGGTACCCTTGGGGGACAAGTTTGATAACACCACAGCCTTATTGACTTTTCAGAGATTTTGGCACAAACAAGTTGTTATACAAGCTTCCTACTTTGGTGACTACGGAGTATTATACGTACGCTATCCTGGTATATATTAACACTCAGTTTCTTACCTCTCTCTCTCCATCTCTAATAATCTTCCAACTGGAAATTTATATAGAACTACTGCATTTATAGGTTTACCCCCATCTCCGCCTTCTCCTTCGGGCATTAACATAATAGATGGTGGTCCTTACTCTGGTGTTGACAATAATGCAAGGACAAATAAACCCCTTGGGGTTGATGTGCATAAAAGGTGGCATAATGATGGGCTTGGTGGTGGCATAATTGCTATTATTGTGATTTCAGCTTTTGTAGCAGTGGTCTTATGCTCTGCTGCTGCTTTGGTATTTCTCTTCAAACATAGAAAGCTTGTTTGTGATCCAGTGCCAACTCCACGGGTTTTGCCCCCTTCCCACAACAAACCATCAGGTACTCCCTATTTCAATACCATAAAAAAGCAGGTGCAGTCTGTCACAAAATTTAGCCAATTAGTTGCTTGAATTGGTTGAACCTGGCAGGTTTATTTCATCTTCTGAATAAAGAATACTTTTGAGCTTGGTACTGTCAATTAGTTAAATGATCTTTTACATGAATCTAACACGTAAAAGTTGGACTTATGAAACCTTAAGGCATGGCATACGAATTCTTCATAAATCTGAAATGCATGTGTTATAATTTTGGTTCGATCCTGATCACGTAATTAGGGGTTTCATCCTCAAAATTGGATTCATCCAGAAGTTTTTGCTCTTTCAATATAAGAAAGAATATATTTTGCAGGCCTTGGCGGGTCTTTGATTGGAAGTGGACCCAGTTCTGTGTCATTATCATTTGGATCTAGCATCGCAACTTATACTGGATCTGCTAAGACTTTCAGTACGAGCGACATAGAGAAAGCCACTGACAATTTTGATGCTTCAAAAATACTTGGGGAAGGTGGCTTTGGGCTTGTTTACAGTGGTGTTCTTGAAGATGGGACCAAAGTGGCTGTCAAAGTTTTAAAGAGAGATGATCAGCAGGGTGGTCGGGAGTTCTTAGCTGAAGTCGAGATGCTGAGCCGCCTTCATCATCGCAACCTGGTCAAGTTGATTGGTATATGTACAGAGGAGCGCACCCGCTGCTTGGTTTATGAACTCATTCCAAACGGCAGTGTGGAATCCCATTTACATGGTTTGTTATTTTGCTCTTTCTGGGCTTGCTCTATAGTTGGTTATTACTGTTTGTAATAGTTAAACTCTTTGTGAAAATGGTTGTGTTTTTGTCCATCTTCTTTGCTGGCAGGCATTGACAAGGAAACTGCTCCACTTGATTGGGCTGCCCGTATGAAGATAGCACTTGGTGCTGCTCGTGGTCTAGCTTATCTGCATGAGGATTCTAGCCCTCGTGTCATACATAGGGACTTCAAGTCCAGCAACATCTTGTTGGAGCATGATTTTACGCCAAAAGTGTCAGACTTTGGTTTGGCTCGAACTGCCATGGATGAGGAAAGCAGACACATATCGACACGTGTCATGGGAACTTTTGGGTACAAACATTTTCTTCCTGTGGTATCCAATTTTTGTACGTCTAATTTATGCATATAAATAGAAACTGTAGGCGTGTGAGTGGAGAAGATAAACATTCTTTTCTCCAAAGACGTACACACATAGGAGCTGACCATCAAGTATATCACTTTGAACAATTATTTTCGTTGCAGGTTCGTGTTGACTGATTTATGACAGTCTATGTTTCCTTGCCTGTGATAGGTTTTGTCTTTAAGAGGAAGTTATAGGCATAAAATGTGGTCAGCAGTATTTCTATGAATTTCAGTGAGGTTTAATTAAATAACCCTTCTCTTAAAACGGTAGCCTAATCTTTGGTTAATTGGGGCCAAAAGCCATCCTTTATACTACCCTACTTGCCACTGATTACTACTCCATGCTATTTCTTCAAGAAGAATAAAGATGAGAGAGTAAAAATAAAACGAAGGTAGCAATTTAGGTTGTTTATCATCCCTTCACTGATGGATCATTATTGTTTAAAGTAATTCCATATATATAGCAGTAGTTATAGCCATCTAAAATGTTTTTGGATACCTCCACTGGGCTGCTTTAGTGCCTTCTCTATTTTTGATGAAGTTTTTATCCTCGTAACTTTCCAGGTATGTGGCTCCAGAGTATGCAATGACTGGGCATCTTCTTGTGAAAAGTGATGTCTACAGCTATGGAGTTGTCCTTCTTGAGCTTTTGTCCGGGAGAAAGCCAGTAGACATGTCACAACCACCTGGCCAAGAGAATTTAGTTGCATGGGCCCGTCCACTCCTCACTAGTAAAGAAGGGTTAGAGACAATTGTAGATGAATCTCTAGGATCTGATGTGGCTTTTGATAGCGTTGCCAAAGTAGCAGCCATTGCATCAATGTGTGTACAACCGGAGGTATCGCACCGCCCGTTTATGGGTGAGGTTGTTCAGGCCTTGAAACTAGTATGTAATGAGTGTGATGAGGCAAAAGTTGGTTCAAGAAGCTTAAGCCAAGAGGATTTGTCAATTTGCATGGACGCTGAGGTCAGTACTGGCTCAGGAGAGTTACCAGATCCTGTGCAAAGCCAATACTCACTTCCTAATTTCAATTCTGGCATTGATACTGAGAGGGGAATGTCAGCGTCAGATTTTTTTGGTTCGTCAACAAGATTTGCGAGGCAGGAATCTGGGTCCTTTAGGAGGCACTCTAGTTCAGGTCCTTTGAGAATGGGAAGGGGCAGGTACTTCTGGCAGAGAATTAGGAGATTGTCTGCGGGCAGTGTGAGCGAACATGGGGTTATGTTCAGGTTATGGCCAGGTTCGCATTGATGCTGATAATCCCTTCTCTAAAGGTTGTTTTCTCTTTCAATATTTGAACTCAGATTTGAAAGCACAAGCAGGAATTTATCTCATGCAGAGTAGAATGGCTTGTTGAGGCTTCAAACTGGGATGTGAGCAAGTCATGAAATGGGAGTGCAGTACTTTGCAGCCCTAAATAAACTCCCGGATGCAAATGCTTTTTGGTAAGGGTGTGAATCTAATTTTGATTAACGGTAATAAGTGTCAATTGGTGATGGTGACAGGGCCTCCATTGTCTGTTTATACTTGATTAAGCCTCAATAATTTCGGATCCTGAAATGTATTTGAGGGGGGAAAGGGTTGCTCTTGTTACTGAAATGTATAGAACACTTTGTATCATGAAATGCATCCATTCCCCCCTTCCAGTGCTGTGAATTTTGTTGTTATGCTGTTACTTTTGTTAGGATGTAAGTAATCATTGACACAGAAAATATACACCTTCTCTTATTGCCAGTCACAAACATATTAACTCCACAAGAAGTTTTGGTTTAAAGTTGGGAATCATGTTTTTCATCACCAAAGAAGCAGAGAAGGTGACAAAACTAGTTGATTTGTTCTCTCCCTCCCTCTCAACTGAAACAAGTATATTAATCTAGAATATTCAAATGGAGATAACTATTTTATATATGATCCGAAATTTGGTTTGTTGCATCTAATAATGCATATATTGGCACTTCATTTAAATTTTTTGAATGATATGACAACATATATACAGTGTGATAATATATACATCATTAGATTTGTGAAATTTAATATGGACAATGAAATGGTTCTTCTCCATTTCAAGTTCCTGACAATCTCATGGTTACTTCATGACTCCAAAATCTATCTTTTTAATTATTGAATCTTTGAATCTCCATTTCTTAAGAGAGCGAGAAGAACCATACAGATACAAAACATACTAATAAAGATCGAAGTTGTTAGTTCTAAAATTTTTTGAAATATTTTTGACTTGCAAGTTATTTTATGTTGCCTTAGCCAAAATTTTCACCTAATGCTCCGTTTGTTTCGATGTAAAATGATTTTCGTCGTAAAATGGTTTCAGGGAAGTCATTTTTCTGAAAAAAAAAAATTTATCGAAAGCATTTTTCGGTGTTTGGCACGTACAGAAAATCACAAATATTTTTTATATTTTTATTCAATCATATTAACATATAAAAATCAATTTTTATTCAAAACATATAAATATTAATGTAAAATAATATAAAAATCACTGGTGACGAAATTCCATCACTGACTGATAGGATTTCAGCCACTTTTATTGGATTCCGACTACTATAGCCATAATCCGAGATAAAGGCTGAAATCCGGATAGTTTCGTCAGAATCTGGGTTTGCCGAATTCCTGCGAAAGTGGCCGGATTTTCGGCAAAAATGACTGGATTCTGGCCAAAACTTCTGGAATCCGGCACAGAATCGTCGAACTCCGGCCTACTGGCTGGAATCGTTGGAATCCGGCTAGTCGACAGGGATCCGGCTGTTCTAGCCGGGATTTTTTGGCCAAATCCGTCCGGCCAGCCGGATTGGATATTCTAGCTAGATTCGGCCAGCTGGCCGAGATCCGACCTTTCTGGCCAGATTCGGCCAGCTAGCCGAAATCCGGCCTTTCTAGCCAGATTCGGCTCGGATGCCCGGAATACGACCAATTTGGTTGTCGGATTCCGTCGACATTGACAGGATGTTGGCGAATTTCTGTACTGGCAAGATTTCGGTGATGGTCGACTACTTGAACGTGAAGATTGACTATGTCGTTTAAAAGGGTTTGAATGAATCTGGCGTTTTTGAAAAATGATTTACACTTTTAAAAAAACGTGAATTATTTTTTAAAATTTACTAAGCATTTTTGGTTAAACAGAAATCATTTTTCAATTGACTATTATTTTCGCTCTTACCAAACACCAGAAAATGTCAAAATCATTTTTCGTTCAAACAAACGAAGCACAAGTTTAAAACAGTTTTCTTTGTCATATTTTGATAAATTTCGAGTCACTCACACTTTTTTTTTTTTTTTCATCTAATTTAATTTATAATGTAAAATTCTTAAATTTTGTCATATTAATATTAATTATTTTTATTAAATTTATATTTATCATTTTAAATATTTAACATGATAAAATAGATGTGATAACATCTTAACCATTTAATTTAATTTGAGATGAACGACTAAAGATTCAGAGAATTCTATATCATAGCAATTTTAGACGACGTGCAATTTTTTTCATCTCTGCATTTTCGTTGCTGATGTGTCACTCTGTGAACCGTTAGATTCATCAAAGGAACCCGATCCGGTTCTCATATTGACCGAGAGTCTCCACTGCACCACTAGAGCTGAGTTCAGAGTCGTCGATCCAAGCTGCGAGAAGGAGAAGCAGAAGCAGAAGCTACGAAAACCGCTTGTGATGGTAAACCTCTTGATTCCCAAACGTTTTCTAGGGTTGTGGTTTTTGTTATTCTCCGAAGGCGTTTTTTCAGTTTTCGATTTCTGAGATCCTTTTCCGTTTGCTTTTGTTTTCGGAGGCGCCGAAACCGATCGCCAGTCCCGTCCCTGACGCGTGGTACCCAACCCTGTCGGCGCTCATGCTCGCGATCGGCCTGATCGTCACCGCCTCCTTCTTCATGTAAGCTCGATCCGATCCCCAAAGCGCACTTTCTTTTGTATTTCCAGAACAATTTGTCTTGTTCAATGTCTTTTAGAATTTCTAAAGATCGTGCTAATGTGATCCAGCGCACAGTGAAAATAAGCTACTTAGATGATAATTTGTTAGTTGTTTGAAGAAAATTAGCATGTGAAAGAGATATATCGAATTGTTTTCTGAAGCTTTTACCGATGCTACGGTTTGAAATTCTAGGGTTCTGAATGGATGGAGATTCGCTATTATTTTGTCTATTCTATTGTTCTTGGCCCTATTGCCCATCTGATGGAAATGATATTCAACTTCTTAATATATTTGTGTTTGTTGGATCCTGAATTTTCAGATCAAAAGATATAAAAAAGAGATTTGCTTGTTTTAGTCTTGAAAAGACAAAAATTTCAAGAAAAAAAATACTTTCGTAATCTATGGGAGCTTTATATTTTGCAGACTTATTTGTATTCCTGTACTTAAAACATTTTAACTTTAGCTTTATGTGTTCATCTGTTAGTCACGTGATTTGCGGTCTTAGAGGATTTATATATGCATTTACACATCCCATGTCTCCTTTGCTACCAAGTGGACAAATGGAGTTTAGTTTCTAATTGAGTGTTGCATTGGAGGAATTCTATTCACACGCACACTCAAATTTGGGCTTTTTTGAGGTTAAAGGCTTCATCAGTGTAAGATTATGTGATGGTTCAGATCTTATTTTTTTGTTCTTAATCATATCTTTTGGGCATGTCTTCAATGATGGAAAGAGGTAATTGTAAAGAAGTTGAAAATGAAGGTGGAAAGTATAGCCTAACGTGCATTTGAGAAGTGTGAAGTGGTGAAAAGATTTGGAATCAAATGGAATTCTGTTAAAAAAATTTCTGAGGTGCATTAGATGAAACAGTAGAAATCTTCCACAGTTCTTTTTTTGTTTTGTTTTTCCTTCTTGTCTAGCAATGAGAGTAGAAGTTAGAATATCTTTCAATTTTCTTGGGAAATTGGAACTTGGTTTCTGAATAAAAGGCGGGAGAAGACTTTTTTAATAATTGTGATATATGAGACTATTCTTTCTTTCAGCAAAATTTTCGTTTCTTCAGGTCATAGACAGCTACCTTGCTTATTTGAGTTCAGTAAATCATTATTTTATTTTATAAATTTTCAATTCCTTAAGTTTGCCTCTTGAAAGCCTTCTTAATTCTGAGTCACTTGCGCTATATCTTTGATTTCTAACCCAGAATTGCCCTATTTTACTTCCAAAATTTGTGCCTGTTGAACATTTCTGATGGTATATATGGGGATAAGTATGGAGTCATCTTGTTATGGTCATGGGTGATGTAGTTTAATTTGGATAGCTTTTAGCTAAGCACTTCAATAGGCTGTGGAGGTTGTTTCTCATACCTTTCTTGGCCTTTTGGCTAAGATCAAGTGTAGTCTCTATATTATTCAGAGTAAAAAAAAAAAGGGTGGCTTTTACTGTCAACCTTTGCTGCTATGGCTTATGAAAAAATTATTCTGTAGCAGAAGCTACTAATCCATTGTATGGTCAAGAATTGTAATGGGCTATGGTTTATGGATACTTGGGAAGACACTTCAGAGAATTATTTGTTATTCTTAAAGTCAATAATACTCTTAGGTCTTTGCAATATCCATTTTTTCTTTCTTTAAAGATGGCATTTAACAGCAGTAAGTATCACTTGCAGCTATGAAGCAACCTCTTCCAGGCGAAACCGCAGTCTTGCCAAGGAGCTTGTTACCGGAGCTGTTGCATCTGTCTTTTTGGTACGACTGTAGCTTTTGTTCTCCATTTTGTCATTACGTGTAGATATTAGGAGATATTGGAATCTAATCCTATTGCTGATGCGAAATATCAATATCTCTGGTGCAGGGTTTTGGGTCCTTGTTCTTGCTACTGGCTTCTGGTGTTTATGTATGATTTTTTAACATTGGGCAAGACAAAATTTTGTCAAGCAGGATTAGTTTTACATGGAGAAGGATGTTACTTTTGACGTTATTAGTTAAATATATTTTGTGGTTTTTGGAACGAAGACTTTGCCATCAATAAAATTACTAGTTTGTTGTGTCATGTGGCAAAAGAAAGATGATGAGTGCTATGGTGGCTTTGAGCATCATTTTGTCTCGGAAAGATTATTATGGTTTGGAAATGAGAGTGATGAATTGCATCCTTCTTAACCTGCAGTAAGGTTGCCATAAATACAACGCAGAATTAGAAAAGTGATCCAGGCTTCTTGAGAACCTGCTGTAGAAATTTAATTTGTCCTTTTTGGTGATGTTTACTTCAATATTTGTGCATTATGTCCACATGTCCTCAAGGTATTACATTTGCTAAATGAGTACGTGGTCAGACTGTTACAATAAGAGGCATGAACTTGATACGAATTCAATATGAAATTAATGGGTTAGAATTTAGGAGTTTGACTTGTTTAATTAAATAGATCAAATTATGGGTTAATATATATGCTCTTATAGATATGCTTCAAGCACAATCTTAACTTTACCTGCGGCATTTAAGGCTAATAATTTTTTACACGAACTCAATACGAAATTAGTGGATTATGATTGAGATCTTAATTAAATGGATCGGAATATGGTTGATATTAAGCCCCCTTCAAGTCTTACTGTGGTTTCGCCTCTAATTGACATATATAATCTTATACTCAATTTTTAATAAGTGAACACAAATTGTTATCTTAATATTAGGTTAAACATAGAAGCAAATTGTAATTGCGGATTTTTGCATTTGCCAAAAAGTTTAACTATTGAAAAGTTGTTTAGCTGTTAGGTAATTATGTGTAGTTGGTTGCTCAAAATTAATAAAAAAATAATATTTAGTAAAAGTAAAAAAATATTTAACGAGTTTAATATTGAGAGTTTTTTAAAAGTGATAATTAAAATAACTAAAATTTGGAGAACTCGTTGAGATGCTCTCACAATGACAAATTAACTTGTTGGAGCTTGTTTGTAGCGAGAGTTTTGTACCAAATAAACGACACTTACCTAAGTTTTGTATCAAATAAACGACATGGTTTCCGTCTCTCACATTACTGGGCAAATGGACGACGGAGTCGGACTTAATTAATGGACCAGGGCCCGGCCCATGACAGTCCGAGTTATCGCGTGTTTAGCAGAGTATTTTAAAATGCGTGACGCAGAGGTAGAAACAGAGAGAGAGAGAGAGAGAGAGAGAGAGAGATTCAGTTGGACAGTGTCGTAGTTGGGAGGAACAGGAGGTGAAGCAGCGATGGAGTCGCAGCCGCAGATCGTGAAGAAGAAGGAGACGAGGGGCCGGAAGCCCAAGCCCAAGGAGGAGAAGAAAGAGGAGGCAGTGAAGGCCAAGAAGGCCCAGCAGCCCAGCGTGGACGACAAGTACACCCAGTGGAAGTCCCTCGTCCCCGTCCTCTACGACTGGCTCGCCAACCACAACCTCGTTTGGCCCTCTCTCTCTTGCCGGTACCCCCCCCCCCCCCCCCCCCCCCCCCCCACACACACACAAACAATATCTCTCTCTATCTCTCAGAGTCATTTCTAGGGTTTTGATCTTGTATTCTAGTTCTCAGGGTTTATGCTGGTCTTCTGTTTGTTTGTTTGTTTGTTGTTAAGGGCGTAATCGTTTTGTTGTTGCTATGAGCAGGTGGGGTCCGCAGCTTGAGCAAGCTACCTACAAGAATCGCCAGCGTCTCTATCTCTCTGAACAGGCAAGTTTGCTATGTGTCAATTCGATTCGTTAACTGAAATTACACTATAGGTGGCTTCTTAAGTATATTAATTAACCAAACAAGTTTGAGTTTAAGATGTACTATTGTGATGTTTGAATTCCTCGTTGTTTGCATCAGAATCATACTTTTATGTTGAATATGCGAAGTTTCGTGCATTTTCTTTTATTATCTCAATTCCATGTTGTAAGACACAAATAGTCAATTTGATTAAGATATTTTATATTATTCTGTATGTTTGCCAATGCTCTGAAGCAAAGAGCTTAATTAGGCTGTCTTGTACAAAGCAAGTTTATGGGTCTTCTTCACTTGATTATTGGTTTTTTTTTCCCCTTTTGTTTTCAGACTGATGGTAGTGTTCCAAATACTCTGGTCATTGCGAATTGTGAAGTTGTCAAACCCAGGGTTGCAGCCGCAGAGCACATATCCCAGGTAACTCATTATTTTGAGATGTTTTTGCGTTCTCCTTCTCGTGCACTACTTTAACTCCAACGAGGTTATGCATGCAGCTAACTTCTTTGTTTACCATAAATTGCTTTATTTTTCAGTTCAATGAAGAAGCGCGCTCGCCATTTGTAAAGAAGTACAAAACTATCATACATCCTGGAGAGGTATGAGTCGTCCATTCACCAAATGCATAAAATCACCCATATACTAAAAAATGAAGTGGATTTTTTTTTTTTTTTTTTCTTTTCTGGATACTTTGTATCAAACCCATTGTTTTTTTCTGGATACTTTGTATCAAACCCATTTAAAAGCATGTTACTGTTATTGTGCAAAACGGAAGGAAATAGCTATCCTACGGTTGTAATTTTTTCAGTGAAAAGGCTCGTTGCTTTGAGTCTTGTTCAATTTTATTTGTTTTTGTCTCCATTGTTGCAAATGATGGAGGTGCCCGTTTATTATTGAATCCCTTGATACTTATTGCATTAATTAGTTAATACCATTTTGCAGGTCAACAGGATCAGGGAACTCCCACAGAACTCTAAGATAGTGGCTACTCATACTGACAGTCCTGATGTAAGTGTTTTATGAAGTTTGTCATGTATATACTTTGGATCGAGTATATTTTAGTTGTCTTTGATTTCTACGTTTCATTAACCTGAAAATTTTAATGTTGCTAATTATTGGATATACTAAAACTCAGGTTCTTATTTGGGATGTCGAAGCTCAACCTAACCGCCATGCTGTCCTTGGAGCTACCAATTCTCGTCCAGATTTGGTACATTTTTATTGTCAGAATGTTTTTTTCCCTCATTGTTAAACTCCCATTTCCTTTATTTAAATCCTTTATAACTTACCATTATGGCAAATTCACTCATTATTATCTGAGGGAAAAGCTTCACTTTGGATCTGTATTGTGATGTGAGATTCCTTAGCTTTTGGAATACTAGGATTAATGCTTTCTTTTTGGACTAAATGGCACCTTCATCGTCCTTGGAATGGTATGGTGGGTGAAGTCATGGGTTCAGGTCCTTATGGGTGCATGAGTTATTTTCCATTAAAAGAAGCTGTTGTTTATATGTCTGTAAGCTAGAAAATATGTTATAAAAAAATTTAACAGCGGTATGTGGAAGTGTACTCCAAAAGCTTAAGAAATTAAGTCTATATTGTTGCAATGTTCTCTTAAGTTCTTGCCAAGAGAGGTGAAATCAGAAATCTGTACAGAGAAAATGAACTATTGGGATGGATCGCCCTTGGATTGGGCATTGGAAGGGGTTTTGGGGAGGAGGCCTTGGCAATTAGGGAAGCCATGGAAGAGGATTTTCAGCGGGAGAAGATGATTGCGCGCCAAAAGTCTAAGGGAAAAAGGGAGCTACTAAATTTGCATAGCTCCATCAATTATGGTGATGCTAAAGTTCCTTCTAGGAGTAGGAAAGGCAAGGCACACATGATGTAGGTTTGTGTGCTTTGGTGGGTGGGTGGTGGGTTGTTTTTGTTCTTAGTTGGTTTCTACTGTAGTTTGTTTTGGGGTTTTTCTTCGTTTTCGAGGGGTTTGGGTTTTGTTGGTTCTATTGAGTTTTAGTGGGTTAGCTTTGGTTGTTCCTGTGTATACTTCATGTGTACTTAGGGGCGCCTTACGCTTTCTTTAATAAAGTATTCTTACTTATCAAAAAAAAGAAAATGAACTATTAGTGGCATGACTTTTTAGTTAATCTTCTGGACCAACTTGTCCCAAAAAAAAAAAAAAAATCTTCTGGACCTTCTAGCGTCAGTATCTGTGTAGATGATACAATTAATTAGTGGACCTTTTAGAATTTCTTTCTTGGGACTAATTTGATATTAGTACAACAACTGTCAGCCTTTATCTTTTGTATGGCCTGTACTGATTATGCTTCTTTCTTTCATGATATTAACATTGAATTTTGCTTCCTGCAGATTTTGACTGGACATCAAGATAATGCAGAATTTGCTCTTGCAATGTGTCGTACTGAACCCTATGTGCTCTCTGGAGGTGACTATATATATATATATATATTTTAAAAGTTATTTCTACTATTTCAATGAAGTGTAGAAACTATTGCTAAAATCTTTCTCTCTTTATTTCCACTGCTTGAGATGTTATGAATCCTGTTGAATGTCGCCTCCAATAAATTTGTTGGAGTTCCTGCATGCTATGTCCTTTTATTATTATGCTTAATAAAAATGAGTTTTGTCTTCATTAAGATTTTCATCTGAAGAATAAGATTCTTATTACAGGGAAGGACAAGTCGGTGGTTTTGTGGAGTATTCAGGACCATATATCAACAGCAGCCACATCTCCAGGATCTAGTGGATCAATCGTTAAACAAAATACTAAACCTGGAGAAGGCAATGATAAAGCTGCTGATGGCCCTTCTGTTGGACCACGGGGTGTCTACCTTGGGCATGAAGAAACAGTTGAAGATGTGACGTTCTGTCCATCCAGGTAAATTTGCATGACTTTATTAGCAGTGGGCTTACTAGCTATTATGGCTTATGAAATGTCCTATTTCTGACGCTTTTATATCTCTCTGCTGAAGTGCACAGGAGTTTTGTAGTGTAGGTGATGATTCCTGCCTCATATTATGGGATGCGAGAGTTGGCTCTAGCCCCGCTGTTAAGGTTATTTGCCCCATTTGCTTTTTAAATTTTTGGTCCTCTTATTTAATGCTTTTTTTTTTTTTGTTATTATGGTTTTCAATTTATGATTTTGACTATACACTAGCAGCAATACTTATTTCTTGAATCTGTAACATTTTTTGTTAGATAAATTCTCGGCTTTTGTTGATTATATTTGTCTGTTGTTGTTTCTGTTTGACAGGTTGAAAAGGCACATAATGCTGATCTTCACTGTGTTGATTGGAATCCCCACGATGATAACCTTATTCTAACTGGGTATGTTGTGATCTCATGTTTCTTTCAATTTTATTGTCTCACTGTATTTTGGGTGTGTGATACTCTTCTGGGTTCGATGGTGCTTAATTTTGCACTGGGGGGGGGGGGGGGGGGGGGGGGAGGAGATGCTGAAAATTAGTAGATACGTACATTCAAATTGTTGTAATCTCTTTCCAGGTCAGCAGATAATTCTGTTCGCATGTTTGATCGCCGAAATCTCACTTCAAATGGAGTTGGGTCACCTATATATAAATTTGAGGGTCACAAAGCTGCTGTCCTTTGTGTTCAGGTATTAATGAATCTTCTTGTTTTCTTCTTTCTTTAGTCTCATACTTTCTACTTTTTATGAGGCATATCTTTTTTCCAAACTGGTAGTTTTGAAACTTTTGTTATTACTGAAGTATGTTTCCTGTTCCAGTGGTCTCCGGACAAGTCATCTGTCTTTGGAAGTTCTGCAGAGGATGGTCTCTTGAACATCTGGGATTATGAGAAGGTGGAAACTTTTGAACTGTACTTATCTGAGTTTAATTGCTGTTATGTCTCTGGGATTACATAGGTCCTTCCTTTCAAGCAGTCAAATATGAACATGTTTGCCTTTTATGTGTGTCAGAGTCTGTCATTTTGCCACTGTTGATATTGGGTATGTTCGCTAACATGCATGCTTTTTCCTTGTCTTTGACAATCTTTTATTTCATGTTGCAGGTTGGTAAAAAGGTAGAGCGAGCAACAAGAAGTCCAAGTTCTCCTCCAGGCTTGTTTTTTCAGCATGCTGGGCACAGGTTTGAATCTGTCTTTTTCACTCCATTGACTTACCCTGAGAAAGACTCTCCAGCTATATAGGGTCTCAGTTACAGGATTATTTTTAAAATTCTGTTGTATCTTGGACCATATCTTCTTCTGAACCAGGCCATCATTGACCTGACTCAAAATGCTCTTCATTTGAACTTGGTTTTTGTTTCATATCCCTTCAATTATTTTCATATCCCTTCAATTATTGGTTTTCTTTCTTCTTATCCTGTATTTTCCATCTCATCTTGATGTCCATTTGTATATTTGTTTTATGATTTTCACAATGCTACCCATGTATACACACCCCGTCCATTAGAACTTTACTTGACTATTGCTGATCTGGTGTGTTGGTTGTCGCAAAAACACATTATTCTATGAGATATGCTTAAATCTCCGTGTTGATAGCACTCAGAAACCTTTGCAAACTTAGCAGTCAAAGTTTTTCGTGAAATGGTAGTGGTCTAAAGCCCTTTTGCTGTTTGCTTGACGTATTTTATCTCCAATGGTTCTTATGTTCCAATTTCAAAAGTTTTCCCTTGCTTGATTTTGCATTCGGAAATTTTCAACTCTTGTTATGAGATGCCTAGCATAGGGGCCATTGTATGTGTAATGGCAAACATCTTAAACGCAAGTGTGCAAGTTTGAGCCTTAAGAGTGGTCGCTTTATGCCAAAAAAAAAAGGTTGAAGGATAGGACCTTATCCAAGCCACTTCTTTCCTGATCGACTCAAGTGGGACCTGTTCTGGGTACAGACCTTGTTATGAGATGCCCAGCATATAATATTGCACTCCTTTTTAGTCCTGGCTTATATGGTTTGATTGGTTAATTATGCATTTCTTCAAGGTGTTTTTAAAGTGTTTCTTTGACTGATTTACTCATAAAGTCTTCACTTTTATGCAGGGACAAAGTTGTTGATTTCCATTGGAATGCATCTGATCCATGGACTATTGTTAGCGTCTCTGATGATTGTGATACTACTGGTGGAGGAGGGACATTACAGGTATGATACTTTTGGTTTTCATTTTATTATTTGCTTGCATAAGTTTTATAATGTATGAACATATAGGTGATCAGATGGGAAATTAGTTCAAGGAATTATTGCCGTTCAAGTCTTTCAAACATGCACACTGGGAAAGATGAGGGAAACTTATGAAAGATAGTGTTGAGATTGACACAGATGAAGAAGCTATAAGCTTGGATAGATATCCCGTAATTTGTTGTAATATCAATGTGCAGCGTTTACACAAGATGGTTCTAGAGTGTTCTTACAACAAAAATAATATTTGAATAGCATTAGAGTGATGAAGCTGTTAATTTTAGTCCTTCCCCAGCAATAATCACCCACTACTTGAATTTTACCCCCCCTATGGGATGGAAAAGCTTTAAATAGCAACTTGAACAACCCCACCTCTCTCCTTACCAAAAAACTAAAAAAGAAGAAAAACCGCTACTTTTCCTTTCTGATCCTTTTTTTTTTTTTTCCGATATGTTTAAGGTCATATAAAAGTTCTCTTTAAGTTTGTTTCAGTGACTTGAGTTGATTCACGAAACTGACATTAATCTCTGCAGATATGGCGCATGAGTGATTTGATCTACAGGCCTGAGGAGGAGGTTCTTGCAGAGCTGGATAAGTTCAAGTCGCATGTGGTTGCTTGTGCTTCAAAGCCTCGAGAATCCTAAGAACTTTTACAACACCTGTAAAATAACAGGATATTGATTGGGGCTTCTGTTTTTGTATTTAGGCGGAGAAATTGCTAGCAATGTCTTTGTAGTAGTAATTGTGGTGGACAAGTCTACAACCCTTTCTCAAGTTCCAGGATGATCACTAATCTATGGGTCTAATTTGGCTTAACTGTAGCTGGGCGGTTCCTGATTAGCTCTCGGTGGATGCCCTCCATCTCTCCTCCCTTACAAGGAAGTTATGTTTAGAGCATTATCATGCTTGGAAATCAATATCTTCCTTCTCTCCTTCAGTGGCTTGGACGATTTCTCCAATTCTCCCTCTGGGTGGCATCAAGATCAATTTTGATGTGGCTCTATGGCCGCCATTGTATGTCGGGATTCTTCAGGTTGCCCACTCGATGTGGTGTACCCCCCTTGCCTTCCCAATTTGGGTGAAGCTTATCCCGCTCATCTCACTGTTGAATCAACCTCTGTTCAAGCTGGAAAATATGTTTCTGTTTCTTGAAGGCAACTTCCTAATTAGCAAAAGATTGTGCATATCCCGGCGCCCAAAATGCGCTGGGAAAGAGAGATTCAACACTGGGATATGTTGTCCCAGCATCTGGTTGTAATGTCGGCTTATACAGTGTTCTGGGATGACGTCTACTATGAGCGCTGGTGAAGCGAGGGTAATGGTAGGCATTTCTAGTGAACACCGGAGCTATCTTGTACCGGCATTCTTTGAAAGCGCCAGCCAAGATGAGGCCGGTGTCCGCAGAGAATGCTGGCCAAGATGAGGACGCCGGCCCCGTTCTCATGCATGCATGCCCATCAGGAAAACGAGAAGTTTAGTTCTAAATTTGAATGTCATCTTTTTGTGTTGGTAAAATAAACCCCATTAATTATAAAAGCTTAACACACGAATATTGCATTTGCACCCAGAAACAGAGAAAAACAAATAGACCTCAACAGCAGTGACAATGCTTATAAAAAAAGCAAGGAAACTCTTTGACGGTTTATTTCCCCAAGCTGAACCAATCCAGCAGCATGAATTGATAACTTTTTGACGCGTTTTTGCTTAAAAATTGATGCACGTCAGGAGCATGCGCTGTGTCTGCATGTCTACAAGTCCTTTAATCACACGCACGCAGAGAGAGAGAGAGAGATAGAGATAGAGAGCTAGAGGAGTACACTACGGTGTCATAGGGCTAGCTAAGCTATCAGCCTATGACAAGCTAAACTATTCAAGAAAGACTGGTTGACTTTGTCATATTCAATTAAAAAAAAAGAAAAAGAAACAAGGCCCCGTTTTGAAGGGAATTCACAAGAGCCTTCTCCTAGTCATCTCCTTTCACTAAATCAAAGGGAAGAAACTCGAGAAAGAGCTCTATCTGTATCTACACCTTGACCCACTCTTATTTCATCTAGAAAGATAAAATCAAGGGGAAAAGACATAAATCATGAGTAAGAAACTGTGAAGAAATTTGCTTACAGTTTGTCTTCTTAAGCTGACGTTGGCAGCTGCTTTTAGTTTGAAATCTCAAGAATGAGATTGAGGTGGAGGCTACGCGAGACGACTGATTAGGAAATAAATCTTGGCTTGTGACCGACGTATATTATATAGAAATATTTTTTTTGTTAATCCAAGTCAGCCAAGTCAGCAACACTCTTCAACTCAAAAACCTGCAAACATTCAACCAACCACAAATAATGATGGAAGAGGATATCAAGGGATAGTAGTTCAAAATTTCATGAAGGTAGGCACGAAGGTGGACACGTTTAGCTAAGATTTATCAACTTAGAATGTCGATCACAGCACTTCTAAACACCATTTTGCTCCAAATGCTGGTATATATGCTATCTATCCTGACGTTTTCTCACCAAATGTCAAGAAAACTCACCATTATCGGCGTCCAAACAAAACGCTACAACATAATATCTGTTGCAGTGTTTTTAGTTGGCCGCTACTACTTAAAACGCCGGAAAATTCACTATTTTTTTATTGTTTTTTTGTAGTGCCTTTCACTCATTATAGCTCCACCATCTTACGCGCCACCATAGCCAAAGTGGCTGGCTGTTAAAGTTTCCCTAGTGCAAATAGTTGATTTTAATTTTAAATTAAAACTTATAACTTTAATTATATATATCAACCTCCTCTAGACTTTGATTGTTTTAATTATTTACTTCCATTCTGTACTAAACAATTACACAAATTTGTCCCTTGAGATACATGTGTCTCCACTCACTCACTAATGTAATATCCAATAATTTTCACGTGGCTCGTTTTTGTTAGTAAGTTTAACAGGATGTAGATGGAAGTGCTAATTTAGAATAATTGTATATCACTAGAGTTGTGATTAGAAAAATTAGTAATATTAATAGGGTATCAATAAAATTGCATCAAAGGACATGGGTCATTAGTGTATTATACAACTCTAGCTCTTTTAATTTGTGGTTAGAATAATCAATTCTGGTCTAGAGTCTTGATAGATTCTATGTGATCAGGGATAGGAAATGGAGAGTAATTATTTTATGGTTTAAATTTTGTTTTGTTGCAACCAATGGTATATATGGTGCTGACCATTTTAAAATTTTAAATGATGTAGTAACATATACACCATTAGATTTGTAAAATATAATTTGGACCATGAAATATATCATTTCCACTTCACTTAAAATGTGCTTTCATTTTTATTATTTGCTTGTCTTTCTTGAAGTATACTATTGACTAATTATTTATACTTAATTATTTCAACATTTAATGAATGAACTATACATAATAGATAATAGTATGATATGGATATAAATAAACATGGGGTCCAAAGCCTAAGGCCTTTATACTCATTTCTTTAAAAGCGAACATGAATTGCCACCCTAACATGAGGTCAAACATAAAAGTAATCGTGGAATCCCGCCTTTGCCAAAATGTTTTACAACTGTAAAGTTGCTTAGCTATTAGGTGATTATATGGGTGAAGTGCTTTGCCAAAAAGCTCTACGAGGGCATCAAATTTCTCGTCGTTGCAGTGAATTATCGTTTTTTTTTAAAAAAAAAAAAAATTAGTTATAGAGTTTTCTAGAGCTTTTAGATAACTTAAATCCTAATTATTATTTCAAATCAAACATTTTATTTTTACGGTATTTATGGTACATGATAAGTGATAATTTTTTGGGTTAAATAGGCTAGACACCCATGTGCTTTACGAACTTTATTTTTTGCCCCCTCGGTTTTATTTTGTATCAAAATTGGTACATGTGGTATGGAAAAAGACGAAAATGGTACCTTTGTCCAAAACTAACGTCCAGCCATGTCATCCTACAGGTGTCGGCATACATGCACGACACCTGTCCCCGTAGCACACCTCAGCGTTGACGTGGCTACCATTTTTTTTTAATTATTTTAATGATTTCTTATATATAATAATAATAATAATATATATAAAAAAAAAAAAAAAATCTGGGGTGGCTGCCACCCTCATTTTGGCAAAGGGGATGGCTGAGCCACCATCAAGGTACAATTTCTGATACTTATTCAAATCACAGGAAACACATCATGAAATTTATAAAACCACAGGGATATATATGGAAAAAAAAATTGTGTTTAAGTAACAAACATTTAGTCATTTTTTGGGTTATATCAATTGGCCACGCATATAATTTTGTGTTTCAAATTGTTACACATGATTGATTGTGTTTTGTTTAAAAAAAAAGGTTCAATTCTTGTCAACATGTTATTTTGATATACGACAGGCATACATGTTACTTTTAGTTCAAAACAGACATACCAAATATACCAAATATTATTTGTGTATAGAGTACCATTTATGATATAATTACAAAACTAAAGTACAATTTCTGGTACTTATTAAAACCACAAGGGACACTTCATGAAATGTATAAAACTACAGGGGTATATATTGGAAAAAAAAAATTGTAATTTTTAATTTTAAGGTTTTTTTTTTTAAAAAAAAAATAAAAAATTAGAGCGGTGGCTTAGCCACCCCTTTGTGCCACATGGGGTGGCCGAATCACCCCTTAGCCAAAATGTGGGTGGCCGGCCACCCCCAAGGGCCAAAGTGAAAAAAAATAAAATAAAATAAAAAATTAGGTTTTGGTCCTTGCCCCATGGGCCATGACCACCCCCAGACCCCCAGGCCAAATGTGGCCGGCCAAAAACCTTTTTTTTTTTTTTTTTTACACTTTGGCCCTTGGGAGTGGCCGGGCACCCACATTTTGGCCAATAGGGTGATTCGGCCACCCCATGTGGCCTAAAGGGGTGGCTGAGCCACTGTTATAATTTTTTTTTTTAAAAAAAAAAAACAAAAAAGACCTTAAAATTAAAATCCACAATTTTTTTTTTCCCAATATATACCCCTTTAGTTTTATACATTTCATGATTTGTCTCATGTGGTTTTAATAAGTATCAAAAATGGTACTTTAGTTTTGTAATTATATCATAAAAGGTACTTTATGCACAAATAATATTTGGTATATTTGGTATGCTTGTTTTGAACAAAAAGTAACATGTATGCCTGTGGTGTATCAAAATAACATGTTGACAAGAATTGAACCCTTAAAAAAAAAAAAGAAACAAAACAAAACACAATCAGTCATGTGTAACAATTGGAAACACAAAATTATATGCGTGGCCAATTGATATAACCCAAAAAATGACTAAATATTTGTTACTTAAATACAATTTTTTTCCCATATATACCCCTGTGGTTTTATAAATTTCATGATATGCCCCCTGTGGTTTGAATAAGTATCAGAAATGATACCTTGAGCCACCCCCTTGGCCAAATATATATATATATATATATAAGAAATCATTAAAATAATAATAAAAAAAAATGGTAGCTACGTCAGCGCTGAGGTGTGTCATGAGGACAGGTGTCGCGCATGTACGTCGACTCCTGTAAGACGATGTGGCTGGACGTTAGTTTTGGACGGAAGTACCATTTCTGTCTTTTGCCATACCACAAGTACCAATTTTGTTATAAAACAAAACTGAAGGGGCAAAAAAAAAAGTTCGTAAAGCACATGGGACAAATATGTATTTAACCATAAATTTTTTAAAAAAAGAGTAAAAATAATATTTAACCCCCTTCAACTAACTGTCTTTTTTATAAAACACTACGAGCTGACAAGTGTTTAATTTAATTCCTTCAACTAACATGGTTTCCGTCTCTCTCACATTTGACTGGGCGAGTGGACGACGGAATCGGACTTAATTAATGGACCAGGGCCCGGCCCATGACAGTCCCAGTTATGGCGTGTTTAGCAGAGTGTTTTAAAATGCGTGACGCAGAGGTAGAAACAGAGAGAGAGAGAGAGAGAGAGAGAGAGAGAGATCCAGTTGGACAGTGTCGTAGTTGGGAGGAGCAGGAGGTGAAGCAGCGATGGAGTCGCAGCCGCAGATCGTGAAGAAGAAGGAGACGAGGGGCCGGAAGCCCAAACCCAAGGAGGAGAAGAAAGAGGAGGCAGTGAAGGCCAAGAAGGCCCAGCAGCCCAGCGTGGACGACAAGTACACCCAGTGGAAGTCGCTCGTCCCCGTCCTCTACGACTGGCTCGCCAACCACAACCTCGTCTGGCCCTCTCTCTCTTGCCGGTAGCCCCCCGCCCACAAACAATATCTCTCTCTGTCTCTGAGAGTCATTTCTAGGGTTTTGAGCTTGTCTTCTAGTTCTCAGGGTTTATGCTTGTGTTCTGTTTGCTTGTTTGTTGTTAAGGGCCTAATCGTTTTGTTGTTGCTATGAGCAGGTGGGGTCCGCAGCTTGAGCAAGCTACCTACAAGAATCGCCAGCGTCTCTATCTCTCTGAACAGGCAAGTTTGCTAGGTGTCTGTATGTTTGCCACTGCTCTGTGAAGCAAAGAGCTTAATACCATGGCAATGGAGCGTGATATGCGGCTTCACTTTTCCCATTCCACTCTTTTCCTTTTCCCCCGCTCCATTGCGTAGGGAAAGTGTTTTTCTCACTGCTCGTTTGTCCTTAGTGAATCCCTCGCATTATTTTGTTCTGTTCTGATGCTAATGCCGCTGTTTGATATTAGATTGTCTTGTACAAAGCAAGTTTATTGGTCTTCTTCACTTTATTATTGTTTTTTTTTTCTTCTTTTGTTTTCAGACTGACGGTAGTGTTCCAAATACTCTGGTCATTGCGAATTGTGAAGTTGTCAAACCTAGGGTTGCAGCCGCAGAGCACATATCCCAGGTAACTCATTGTTTTGTGATGTTTTTTGCTTTCTCCTTCTCGGGCACTACTTTAACTCCAACGAGGTTATGCATGCAACTAAATTCTTTGTTTACCATCAATTGCTTTATTTTTCAGTTCAATGAAGAAGCGCGCTCGCCATTTGTAAAGAAGTACAAAACCATCATACATCCTGGAGAGGTATGAGCCGTCCATTCACCAAATTCATGCGTATAAAATAACCCATCTACTAAAACATGAACTGGATTTTTTTTTTCCTGGGTACTTTTTATAAATCCTATTTAAAAGCATGTTACTGTTATTGTGCAAAATGGAAGGAAATAGCTATCCTACAGTTGTAATTTTTCCAGTGAAAAGGCTCGTTGCTTTGAGTCTTGTTCAATTTTATTTTTTTTTGTCTCCATTGTTGCAAATGATGGAGGTACCTGTTTATTATTGGAACCCTTGATGCTTATTGTATTAATTAGTTAATACCATTTTGCAGGTCAACAGAATCAGGGAACTCCCACAGAACTCTAAGATAGTGGCTACTCATACTGACAGTCCTGATGTAAGTCTTTTATGAAGTTTGTCATGTATATACTTTGGATCGAGTATATTTTAGTTGTCTTTGATTTCTACGTTTCATTAACCTGAAAATTTTAATGTTGCTAATTATTGGATATACTAAAACTCAGGTTCTTATTTGGGATGTCGAAGCTCAACCTAACCGCCATGCTGTCCTTGGAGCTACCAATTCTCGTCCAGATTTGGTACATTTTTATTGTCAGAATGTTTTTTTTCCCTCATTGTTAAACGCCCATTTCCTTTATTTAAATCCTTTTTAACTTACCGTTATGGCAAATTCACTCATTATTATCTGAGGGAAAAGCTTCACTTTGGATCAGTATTGTGATGTGAGATTCCTTAGCTTTTGGAATGCTACGATTAATACTTTCTTTTTGGACTAAATGGCACCTTCATCGTCCTTGGAATGGGATGGTGGGTGAAGTCATGGGTTCAGGTCCTTATGGATGCATGAGTTATTTTCCATTAGAAGAAGCTATTGTTTATATATCTGTAAGCAAGAAAATATGTTATTAAAAAATTTAACAGCGGTATGTGGAAGTGTACTCCAAAAGCTTAAGAAATTAAATCTATATTGTTATGATGTTCTCATAAGTTCTTGCATTTTTTTTTTTTTGGGGGGGGGGGGGGGGGGGGATGGGTATCCCTCAAAATACACGAATAGCTGAGAGAGGTGAAATCAGAAATCTGTACAGAGAAAATGAAATATCAGTGGCACGAATTTTTAGTTAATCTTCTGGACCAACTTGTCAAAAAAAAAAACCTGTCTCTTTTGTATGGCCTGTACTGATTATGCTTCTTTCTTTCATGATATTAACATTGAATTTTGCTTCCTGCAGATTTTGACTGGACATCAAGATAATGCAGAATTTGCTCTTGCAATGTGTCGTACTGAACCCTATGTGCTCTCTGGAGGTGACTGTTTATATATTTTAAAAGTTATTTCTACTATTTCAATGAAGTGTAGAAACTATTGCTAAAATCTTTCTCTCTTTATTTCCACTGCTTGAGATGTTATGAATTAACACTTTTCAATATCAATGATGGAATGTGGAGGTAATTTGAGTGAGCTAATGGTGCCTTCCAAGTGTAGGATATCATATGATGCATGAATTATCCTTTATCTTTGTTGGCATTTTTAGCAAGATGTGTCTAGTTATCTTGTTCAGGAAGTGTAATCTTTGTTATATCACGTTTTATAGTATGGATGTGTCCCTTCATGAATCCTGTTGAATGTCGCCTCCTATAAATTTGTTGGAGTTCCTGCATGCTATGTCCTTTTATTATTATGCTTAATAGAAATGAGTTTTGTCTTCATTAAGATTTTCTTACTTATCAAAAAAACAAAAAAAAAAAAAAAAAAGAAAAAAGAAAAAAGAAGAAAAAGAAAAAAAGGTTTTCATCTGAAGAATAAGATTCTTATTACAGGGAAGGACAAGTCGGTGGTTTTGTGGAGTATTCAGGACCATATATCGACAGCGGCCACATCTCCAGGATCTAGTGGATCAATCGTTAAACAAAACACTAAACCTGGGGAAGGCAATGATAAAGCTGCTGATGGCCCTTCTGTTGGACCACGGGGTATCTACCTTGGGCATGAAGAAACAGTTGAAGATGTGACGTTCTGTCCATCCAGGTAAATTTGCATGATCTTTGTTGAATTTATATAGGAGTGGTTTGTTATTCTTGCTCATAATTTGCCATTTTAAGTTTCACTTTTCATGTCACACATGGAGTTATAGGATTTCATTCATGCTTTCTAATTATCAAGCGTCATCTTTAAATTTGTCTATTATGTTATCTATCTGTTGCTGGCTGTAAAAAGCCTTTTTAGTTGCTGCGAAATTTTAAATTCTGATGGTTTCTAATTCATTATACTTTGTATATGAGTTGGATTTCCTGAGTGTTGACATTGTTATTGCTTGGAAATGAAAGTATTCTCGATACACCATATTGAATGTGGGACTGGTATTTCTTCTTTTGGAGGTAGCAGTTTGGATTCTTGCATTTTATGGGAATGGGGATGCTCACCTGATTGTGGTTATCATGAATCTTGTCAAACAATAAACTTAATTTCTGTCAGTCTCTGGGAATTGACACTTCCCACCTTAAATTCCCTCTTAATGAGCACGACCTAAAATGTTTCATTGTAACTTCTACTGTTATTTTGACTTTAATAGCAGTGAGCTTACTAGCTATTATGGTTTATGAAATGTCCTATTTCTAACGCTTTTATATCTCTGCTGAAGTGCACAGGAGTTTTGTAGTGTAGGAGATGATTCTTGCCTCATATTATGGGATGCACGAGTTGGCTCTAGCCCCGCTGTTAAGGTTATGTGCCCAATTTTCTTTTTAAATTTTTGGTCTCCTTAATGCTTTTTTTGTTATTTTGGGTTTTCCATTTATGACTTTGGCTATGCACTAGCAGCAATACTTATTTCTTGAATCGGTGACATTTTCTGTAAGATAAATTCTCGGCTTCTGTTGATTATATTTGTCTGTTTTTGTTTCTGTTTGACAGGTTGAAAAGGCACATAATGCTGATCTTCACTGTGTTGATTGGAATCCCCACGATGATAACCTTATTCTAACTGGGTATGTTGTAATCTCATGTTTCTTTCAATTTTATCGTCTCACTGTATTTTGGGTATGTGATACTCTTCTGGGTTTGATGGTGCTTAATTTTGCACTGGGGTGGGGGAGATACCGAAAATTAGTAGATACATTCAAATTGTTGTAATCTCTTTACAGGTCAGCAGATAATTCTGTTCGTATGTTTGATCGCCGAAATCTCACTTCAAATGGAGTTGGGTCACCTATATATAAATTTGAGGGTCACAAAGCTGCTGTTCTTTGTGTTCAGGTATTAATGAATCTTCTTGTTTTCTTCTTTCTTAAGTCTCATACTGTCTACTTTTTATGAGGCATATCTGTTGTCCAAACTGGTAGTTTGTAACTTTTTTTATTACTGAAGTATGTTTCCTGTTCCAGTGGTCTCCGGACAAGTCATCTGTCTTTGGAAGTTCTGCAGAGGATGGTCTCTTGAACATCTGGGATTACGAGAAGGTGGAAACTTTTGAACTGTACTTATCTGAGTTTAATTGCTGTTATGTCTCTGGGATTACATAGGTCCTTCCTTTCAAGCAGTCAAATATGAACATGTTTGTCTTTTTTGTGTCGGAGTCGTCATTTTGCCACTGTTGATATTGGGTATGTTCGCTAACATGCATGCTATTTCCTTGTCTTTGACAATCTTTTATTTCATGTTGCAGGTTGGTAAAAAGGTAGAGCGAGCAACAAGAAGTCCAAGTTCTCCTCCAGGCTTGTTTTTTCAGCATGCTGGGCACAGGTTTGAATCTGCCTTTTTCACTCCATTGACTTACCCTGAGAAAGAATCTCCAGCTATATAGGGTCTCAGCTACAGGATTATTTTTAACATTCTGTTGTATCTTGGACCATATCTTATTCTGAACCAGGCCATCATTGACCTGACTCAAAATGCTCCTCATTTGAACTTGGTTTTTGTTTCATATCCCTTCAATTATTGGTTTTCTTTCTTATCCTGTATTTTCCATCTCATCTTCATGTCCATTTGTATATTTGTTTTATGATTTTCACCATGCTACCCGTGTATACACACCCCGTCCATGAGAACTTTGCTGACTTGACTATTGCTGATCTGGTGTGATCTCCATGTTGATAGCACTCAGAAACCTTTGCAAACACTTAGCTGTCAAAATTTTTCGTGAAATGGTAGTGGTCAAAAGTCCTTTTGCTTGACATATTTTATCTCTAATGGTTCTTATGTTCCAATTTCAAAAGTTTGCCCTTGCTTGATTTTACATTCGGAAATTTTCAACTCTTGTTATGAGATGCCTAGCATAGGGGCCATTTTATGTGTAATGGCAAACGTCTTGGGCTGTCAAACGCAAGTGTGCAAGTTTGAGCCTTAAGAGTGGTCGGTTTATGCCCAAGAAAAAAAAAGGTTGAAGGATTGGACCATATCCAAGCCACCTCTTTCCTGATCCCACTCAAGTGGGACCTGTACTGGGTACTGACCTTGTTATGAGATGCCCAGCATATAATATTGCACTCCTTTTCAGTCCTGGCTTATATGGTTTGATTGGATAATTATGCATTTCTTCAAGGTGTTTTTAAAGTGTTTTGACTGATTTACTCATAAAGTCTTCGCTTTTATGCAGGGACAAAGTTGTTGATTTCCATTGGAATGCATCTGATCCATGGACTATTGTTAGCGTCTCTGATGATTGTGATACTACTGGTGGAGGAGGGACATTACAGGTATGATGCTTTTGGTTTTCATTTTATTATTTGCTTGCATAAGTTTTATAATATGTGAACATATAGGGTGATCAGATGGGAAATTAGTTCAAGGAATTATTGCCATTTAAGTCTTTGAAACATGCGCACTGGGAAAGATGAGGGAAACTTATGAGAGATAGTGTTGAGATTGACACAGATGAAGAAGCTATAAGCTTGGATAGATGTCCCGTAATTTGTTGTAATATCAATGTGCAGCATTTACACAAGATGGTTCTATAGTGTTCTTACAACAAAAAAAATAATATTTGAATAGCATTAGAGTGATGAAAGTGTTAATTTTAGCCCTTCCCCAGAAATAATCATCCACTAATTGAATTTGTCCTCTATGGGATGGAAAAGCTTTAAATAGCAACTTGAACAACCCCGCCTCTCTCCTTGCCAAAAAACTAAAAAAGAAGAAAAACCACTACTTTCCCTTTCTCATCCTTTTTTTCAATATTTTTATTGTCATATAGAATTTCTCCCTAAGTTTGTTTTCAGTGACTTGAGTTGATTCACAAAACTGACATTAATCTCTGCAGATATGGCGCATGAGTGATTTGATCTACAGGCCTGAAGAGGAGGTTCTTGCAGAGCTGGATAAGTTCAAGTCGCATGTGGTTGCTTGTGCTTCAAAGCCTCGAGAATCCTAAGGACTTTTACGACCCCAGCAAAATTTCAGGAAATTGATTGTAGCTTCTGTTTTTGTATTTAGGCGGAGAAATTGCTAACAATGTCTTTTGTAGTAGTAATTGTTGAAGACAAGTCTACAACCCTTTCTCAAGTTCCAGGATGATCACTAACTTGAACTAAGCTCTAGCCACATTTGAGCAAATCAAAAGCAGCATAGTTGCTACACATTTCTTGTCTATTTTGAGCTTCTGTAGAAAATAAGTGAACAGATGAAGCTCTCCTCGATTACCAAGATAAAACGCCACTCGGGAAGCTAGATGTCCCGACTTGCTAGGATTGTCATTGCTGGCTGGGATGCATTTCACCGACATTTATATATCTCTTTCATTCGGAAGACACTGGTTCGAAACCCCACTGTTGCATTCTCCTAGGGTAAAAAGTAAAAATTGCACGAATAATTTACTTTTGGGTTAAGTGAGAGTTACAATACTTTATTTTTATTAAAAAAAAAATAAATAAATAAAAACGACACCAACGTGATACTTTTATTTGGTGACAATCATTTTGTAGGTTCTAATCTTTATCATTGAAATGTTTTTATTTGGAGAACATCATGTGATGGGCTTTGACTTTTACGATTTTGGAATTTCTACCAGGTGGATGTTACCCTACAGACGCGGGACTATAAAGAAGCGGCCTTGCCCTGCCTACCTAAGAGCATTTGTAACGAACTCGTTAAAATTTGAATATCACTTTTGTTATTTTAGTTACCCAATTTTTAAAAGCTCTAAATACTATACTCTCCAAATATTTTCTACTTCGAAACAAATACTATTTTTTATTACCCTTTTAACCAACCATAAAAAAAACTAAATAAATAAAAAAAAAAAAAACCCAACCGAAGACCCTTCTAGATCCAGACTTCCACCGGACCCAACCTTTGACGACTGGTGGAGGCTCGACGACCGGCTTCTAGATCCACCGGTGGACGCGCGACGGCCCGCTTCTCTGCTTCTAGATCCACTAGGACTGGCTTTCCATGAAGGCTGACTTTTCCTCGACGACCAGCGAAAATGAAAGATCGATGACCGGTGGAGGATGACTATCAACGACCTTCGCCCGCGAAAATGAAATAAAAAATTGTAAAATAATAAGAGACGATCGATTTGCTCTCGTCTCATCAAACGAGGGATTTAGACAATCCGCAAATCTGCTGTCGCAGTAAAGAGCCTGTTGCGGATGAAATTTTGAGTAAAATCGTTTGATTTTGGTGATTTCGTCTGTTTGATGACTTCACTACAAATGTTTTAAAGGCATAAAGACTTTGTCGCAGGGCACGACCTGATAAAGAATAATGATTTGACAAGTTAAGTTTTGAAGATGACCTGAAAATGATTTGACAAGGACTGAGCTACGAGCTCGGGTGCAGAGATCCACACCACGTGTTGGGCACTCCAATGACGATCCCAACTAAGCACCTGACTGTCGATGCTTTGCCTTTAATATTGAAGGCTAGAGAGAGAGAGTTACTGTTAGAGTCGTGTTCGCCGGGGGAGGGAGGCTTTACGCCCCCTCCTCCAGGTCTTTTGTCCTCCAAGCTCAAGCTTTGGAGTTTTTTGTCCCTCCATGGTTTCACCAGTGGAGGTTGATTTTTCTTCCTACCATTAGGGTAGGGAGTTTAGTTCCCCCGAACTTGTTTTCGGTGTGGTTTTTGTTCTTTCGACTCTTCGGGGTTGGGAATTTTTATTTTTATTTTTATTTATTTTTATTTATTTTTTTTTTCTTTTCTGTTTTCCGGTAGGAAACTTCCAGTGTGTTGTTGGTTTGGATCCGGTTGTTTTCTTGAGTCCTCGGTGGTTTTCGTTTTCTCTGGCTGTGTGTTTTCTGTTTTATTTTGAGTGCCAGATCTGTGCGTTTCCACCGGTGTTATCCTGTCACGCGCTTCGCAGCCGCTTCCGCCGTCGTCCTCCGGTCCGATTGTCACAAACGGAGGTCGCGTCGTTATTCCCTGACCGGCGCGTGGCCTGCACGCACTGGGAACTTGGTTCCTGGATTGGCGCGTGAGGGCTGTGCTTTGTTTCTCCGACCTTCCTTGTGGCTGTTTGGTGGTGGTCCGTGGTGGTTGGGTGTTGCTGGAGTCTCGGGATATGGCGCGTGTGTCGCACGCGCTGACTCAGGTAGTGACTGGCCCTTTCCGGCGATGGCAGTGGAGTTTTTTGTTTGGATTGTATATTCTTTGTCTTTTCACAGTGTATCTTTGCAATGGGCTAATATTGTATGGGCTTTTAGGTGGCTTTAAGCTAGACCAGGCCTCTTATCTTTAGTTGGGTTGTGCTTCATTGTATTGAGAGGTCCAATTTGTATGTTCATATAATATTAGACTGTTGTACTTGATAGCTGCTTTAAGTCGGGTTTTCCCTGACTTTGTGGGTAGAGATTCTTTATCTCTACTCACTACCATGGCCTTCGGCCAGTGCTTCCGCCTTTAGGGCGGTGTTAACACCTTCTGTTGTACTGTTGTATTTGTGTAGACCTTTTGGTCTCTTGTAATCTCGTGTAATCTCTTTTAGGGCTTTTCTCAAGTAATGAAGGTGATGTTCAAAAAAAAAATAAAAATAAATAAATAAATATTGAAGGCTAGAGGCAACCCCAATTGCAAGTGAAGGCAAGATTCGCAACACCCAACCAACTGAACATGTCGGTCATGGGAATGACGGCAACTGATATGAAAACAAATGAGTTTAGGTCCAAACCCTAAGGTCAATCTTATATAAAGGGCACACTCAATAGAAAGGTTGAAAAAGCCTAGGAGCCTCATGCCTATATATAACTAGTGCATCATTGCAGCTTGCTACGCGGCAAACAATTAGGCACTCAATCACATATAGTGAAGAGTCACCCTCTTTAGGAAAGAGGTATTTCCCTCCTTCCTAACTCTCTCTTCATTCCATTTTTCTCTCAAATATTCTGTTAACTTAAACATAGGAGGCTCTTGGTTCCCGGTGATTTTCGGTGACTTTCTCCATTGTTTTTCAAGAGTCCCCCATCTTTTGGCCAGTTTGCTTTAATACTATATAATTATTATAGATAATATCGACAAGTTTAACACGAGCTCCATGTATGAAAGATGCAATCATTTTAAGCTTACTTTAAGCACCTAGATTTGCAAAACACAAATCTACGTGAAGTCGAAAAGAGGTCTAACCCACATTATAGTTTAGCTTTGGTCTAACCCCTTACTTTTATGGTCTAAATTTTGTTTTATTACATTTAATTTTAAATGACGTGACAATATATACATTATTAAATTTGTAAAATTTAATATAAATTTTAAAATAGATCATTTCCATTTTACTTGAAATTTAGATGATTCTCTTCTTGCACACAAATATATTAGCATTATTTTTTTTTGTTCCCATAATTTCATTTATGATCATTCTTGCAAAAGAGAGAGAACAATTAAGGAAAACTTCTTCATGCATCCTAGATGTCTCTATCTTCCTACGCTTTTGTAGATGATCCTGCCTCGTTTTCTGCATCTTCCTCATCAACACACTACATAGGCTGCTTACCATGGGCTTTGGAAACAATACTGCTGCATGCACAGTAATCAAACTTATCATATCAATTGAACCAAAATAACTTAAAGACAATTTTTTATATATATATATATATATATATATATATATATATATATATATATGAGATGATTTGAACTTATTGTAAGAGAAGAATAAGTATTTGATCTTTGCAATTCGGGCAACCCCAAAGAGAGGAGGTCGCTCAACTGTGAGGCCCATCGGCTCTAGGCAGCTCCATCTACATGGAATTGTCCGAATTACGTATAATTTGGATAGCCAAGTTTAAGGAATCTTAATCTGGTAAGAGTACTACGTAATGTCATCAAATAATCTTAATCGAACATCCTACAAATATAATTAATTAAGGACGTGGCCAAGCAATCACTCATTGATGATTAAAAGAACACCAAATTGATCATCAATACCTGGATTCTCCTGGTCCACTGAAACTTGTAATAACAATGTTCTCATGCTGATCATAACATTCCAACATTTGATCTACAGGCTGGATGTCAAAGGGTTTCACATCTGCACCTTCTTCCAAGGTTGGCAGCTTATAGTTATAATATCCATCCTCCTCTGAGTTTTTCATGTCACATGTATAGTCGTTAGGCTAGAACCATATAGAAACCATAAGAAACTAGTCAGAGAAAGTATTATCAGTTGCTTAATTCACTTATAAATGCTAAAAGGACGAAACTTTCCTTCATGCAACATGCATTTTAACAAAGAGAAATGCTATTCTTCACACCCTTTTGACGTGACGTGTTTTAAGTGATTAGTAGAAAGTCACTTAAAACACGTTAAGTCAATTGGTGAAGATGCCGCAGAAGTATTGTATATATTTTCCAAAAATTCTTACTAGGTGATCAGGCAGGATTGGAGTGAGATACTTAAAGCCATCAAGGTGATGATGCTGCAGTAGTGGGGTTGGAGTTGGAGCATTTAGAAAGCCTTCCACTTTCTGCTTTTCTGTCTCCCGGAAAAAGGCAAGGTGTTGATTGGCAATATCAAGTTGGTTTTGATAAAAATCAATCTGGGACTTGAGGATGCGGGCAATCCCAAGACAGCCATGCACCGGATCATTTCTCCATGCATTGCCCTCCATCAGTATTGATTCAGCAGCTGCTTGTCTTTGGTGTGGCTCAACTACTGCGCTCATGATCCTTACTATGTTGCTCACACCAAAGAGCCTGTGAGCATTTTGGAATTCCCGATACCGGTTAGCCGGAAAGTATGGAGCCAACTCACAGCTTTCGTCACATTTTTTCCTTTGATGTTTACACGACGCGCATGCCTGAGGATTTCCACCCTCCCTGTTCATTCTACGTCTTCTAAAAGCACTCACAGTAGAAGATCGAGAAAATGTGGGAAATTAAACTAGTACTGTTTTTCTTCCTAACCAAACAGAGAGCAACGCATGCAGATCGAAGCAATGGAAATTATATTAAGAGACGGATGGATTTAGAAGTGGTTTAAATGAGTGAAATGCATGGCGTCAGATTTTGGTATCCAGAATTAAATGGAGTCAGATATTGCAATTACCTGACAAAACCTAGCTTTTATTACGGCTTCGTTACAAATTCACGTGACAGTTCAAATTTTAAAAACCGACGGAGTATTAGCAAAGTGGGCTGTCAAATTAATTTGTAAATGAGGTAAGTACAGTGTGAATTATCATGTGACAGTCTATATTTTAGTGGCTAACATAGTAAGTATGATATAAATTGCTTCGTCAATTTATAAGAGACTTATAGTAAAAGATGTAGTACCCTGGAAACTATCCTACACTTTTGAAGAAAATTCAAATCTTAGCAAGGAAAACAATCCGATCGTTTCTATTAAATAAGTAATATATGCTACTCTTCACACTAGTTTATTTATTATATTAATTTTGTATTGATTGACGTAACGTATTTTTTTAAAAAATAATAAAAAATTAAGTGATATAAAAAAATCACTTAAAACACATTACATCCATCGATGCAAAATTATTAAAATAATTGTGAAAAGTATCATTAATTGTTTACTTACAAGAGCTTATATATATTAATTGCAAGAAAAATTATATATGCCATAATGGTCGCCGGCTCTAAAGCTGCCAAGAATTGGGACTTACTTCCAAAAAAAACAAAAGGAAAAAGTACGCATAACCCCCTCAAACTACCACATAACTGTCAATGTACCCCCCAAATTTCCAATTGTGTCAATCTCCTCCCTTAAACTACCAGAAAATGTCAATGTCCCCCTAATGACAAAAATGCCCTTCATAAAATTATTAAAATAAAATAAAAACTAAAAAAAAAATTATTAAAAAAAATAAAATAACAAAAAATTATTCCAACAAAAAAATTAAAAATTAAAACTGTTTTTTATTATTATTTTTAAATAATAATTTTCAGTTTTTTTTTTTTTTTTTTAAAAAAATTGTTCTTTTTCGTTTTTTTTAATTAAATAAAAACTGGTTTTTTTTTTTTTCATTTGTTTTATTTTTTTAAAATAAATAAATAAATTTCAGTTATTTTTTGTTTTTTCGTTTTTTTTTCTTTAAAAAAAAATTGTTCTTTTTCGTTTTTTAATTTAATAAAAACTGTTTTTTTTTTTTCATTTGTTTTATTTTTTTTTAAATAAATAAATTTCAGTTATTTTTTGTTTTTTTGTTTAAAAAAATTTGTTCTTTTTCGTTTTTTAATTTAATAAAAATTGGTTTTTTTTTTTTTTTTCATTTGTTTTTTTTTTTTTAAAAAAAAAATCAGTTATTTTTTGTTTACTTTTTTTTAAAAAAAAAAAATAAAAAATTTGTTCTTTTTTTTAAAATTTTTTTTTCGTTTTTTATTTAATTTAATTTAATTTTTAATTTTTAATTTTTTTAAGTTTTTTAGTTTTAGTTTTAATTTTTTTGAATTTATGAGGACATTTTTGTCTTATTAAAAAAAAATTAGGGTCATTTTTGTCTTTTTGTTGGTCTTAGGGGAGACATTGACATTTTCTGGTAGTTTAAGGGGGGAGATTGACACAATTGGTAGTTTAGAGGGTACATTGACAATTAAGTGGTAGTTTGAGGGGGTTATATGTACTTTTCCCAAAACAAAAATATTGGAACAAACCACTGGAAAAAGGTTCGATAGGCCCAATTGCCCAAATACATGTTCATGGGCTGGTAAAGGAGGATCCAAAACGTCTACAAAACCCGGAAATATGTCCATGCCCAAAACGACGTCGAGTCTTTTCCTCAGATGCTTCACCATAGAAACGCAACCTTTTTGCGTTAACGCCTCGCCGAGGCCTAAAAGAGGCGGCACAGGCACAGCACCAACACAAAACAAATTGCGTCGCAAAAACGCACCGTTTTGATCCTTAACCATCACTTTTAGGGGGAGAGAGAGAGAGAGAGAGAGAGAGAGAGAGAGATTAATCATGTCGGAGAAGCCCCAACCGATTCGCGTGTTGTATTGTCCGGCATGCAGTTTGCCGGCGGAGTACTGCGAGTTCGGACCCGATTTCGAAAAATGCAAGCCCTGGTTGATCCGAAACGCCCCGAACCTTTACCCGGATCTCATCAAAGGTGTGGCAAACCCTAACCTAATTCTTCGCAAATTTTTTATTTTTTATTTTTATTCTTTTGAATTTTTGTTTAAATTTTGTTAAAGTAATTATATGTGCTTTTTGTTCGCAGAGGCGAATGCGAAGGAAGCTGATAAAGTTACCGAGCAGTTACAGTCCACTGGTATGTCTTCGGATGGAGCTACTCCTTCAGGTATGCCTTTGTTACTGGTTTTGATATTTTCATTTGGAGAAAGTTTGATTGAATGCTTTATACTGAAAGAAGAAGAAGAAACAATAGCTATGTGATTTGATATCCTAAGCACAGGCTTTAGGGATGCCCATCATAGTTGCTCTCCTGATCTGTGGAATTATTACAAAAGAAAAAAAAATGCTCTTTGTGAAATTATAAAACCAAAAAGAAATATTTTTTACAAACTGACTTGGCACTTAGGCTCCTATCGTTTCCGCATTAAATATTTCTAGAAAATGCGATCTGTATTCTAATTTAATTGGTACAACTGGAGTTTGTTACCCAAAGGAAACGTATACTCAAATAGGCGGAAAACGGCTTGACCTTCAGTCATTTTCTAGACCAAGCCTGTGCCCCCTCACCGCCATCACAGCTAACATTGGCTACAGATTTTTTGTGGTTCTTGTTGGTTTTAAATTAGAGATTTTCGATGCATCCATTACTAGAGAATTATTTTCAGGGTCCGAACCAAATAATAGAAAACAAATCATTTTCCTTGAAAATATGTTTGTATGTCGAAGCAAACAGAGCCTTAGATTATCATGCCTAGTGTATTGCACTGCAATTACATGCATTTTGCATGCTGAGCAGGTAGTCATTTTGTAACATACATGATGTGTAGGCTGCCACATATTTAAAACGAATGGCATGACACTGCCAATATGGGCATCTATGGACATTTTGTAATGTTTATTATTGTGTAAAGGTTTTTGTGCGTGTAGCATCATTCAATTTGTGATAACGTGCAATATGCAGACACCTTTGTGGTTTACAACTCATGGTTGGAAACTGAGGGAAGTTTGATCAGCAAAAGAGTCAGGAGACAATGATTTGCCCTTAACCTTATAATGATGCTTCCGGATTCCTGAACGATACCTGTCATTTAGTTAGAGACTCATACGTGTTAATTGGCCAAAACCCTTCTTGGAGGGGCAACCGATTTTCAAATAATGACTAATGAACTTAATAGCTGTGTTGGGTTAACTTGACAACGTATTTTGTTTATCTGGGTTTTACATAGCAAAAGAATTTATAGTACTCATAGCATTCACATGAGGCATCATTGCAAGTGTTTCTGCGCATCAATTTGTGTTGTTGGACGTGGTACCAACCACTAGGATGAGGCCATATCTCTTTTGAAAAACCACATACGCAAAAAAGGTTATAATGTTATATTATTAGTTTAGCTGAATGCACTTTGTGCTACTAAAATGTCAAAATCATTGTCTTCCTAGTTTTGAAAGAAGATCATTATGCCTTTTTTTTAAGTTGATAATTCTTTTATTTATTTATTTATTTTTTTATGTTGACACTATAAAAGATTACTTTTATAGGGTTCGTAGAGTTGGATACTTTTCTCTGTACTTAGACATGACATTACCTGGTTTATTTTTGTAATTGTGATGTCCTCTGGCAGCTGTTGGTTGAATTTTGGATAATATATATGTTTCATGGTGTTAATCAGTTCTATTTCTTTCATAAAGTTTGGCTTCGACTTGCAAGTTCAAACTATGCTGACTTTCTTTACCTCTCTCTATCTCTCTCTCTCTCTGGGTTGTTGGGGTTACTTCAGCGCCAAAGGAAGAAGTAAAACGTCTTCCTGGTGGGAAGATAAAGAAAAAAGTAAGAGCTCTGAAATTATTTGTTCCATTGGATTCTGAAAAACAACCTGGTTTGCATGAAACCAGTAATTTAATATAAGATGATAGGAAAAATCGAGTTCAATATGATTGAAATTGCTGTTTGATTTTTCTGTAGGAGAAGCAAGAAGTAGTTATTGAAAAGGTTGTACGTAACAAGCGAAAATGCATCACCACTGTAAAAGGGCTGGAGCTTTTTGGTGAGCACTATGCTGGTTTAAATTGTAAATTTGTTGTCTCATCGTCGTCATTAACACAGTTCCTATGATTACATTCAGGTGTCAAACTTAGTGATGCTTCAAAGAAGCTTGGGAAAAAGTTTGCTACAGGAGCTTCTGTTGTTAAGGTATGATAGGTTTTGGCAGTAAGTACGAATATCTGTTCTGGTGAAAAATGGTTCTGATCTTTTATAATATTTTTGGAATGGCGTTTTCAGGGGCCTACTGAGAAGGAGCAGATTGATGTTCAAGGGGACATATCTTATGACATTGTGGAGTTCATTACAGAGACCTGGCCTGATGTAAGATACCTTATTTCTTTCTTCAAATGTTATGTGTTGGCTAGACATGTGCTTGTTTATTTTCTCATATTGTTGTATTTAAACAGCAGAAACTTTCTACTTGGTCATTGCCATAAGAAAGGTCAATACATTATATTTTTGGATAGCGCCCCATCATAGTTTGAGTGTTTTTAATTATGTAGACTTTTTAAATTTATTCTCTGTTCGTCCCTTTTAGGGATTCTCTTGTATACTTCCCGTGTATAAGGGTTGCGCCCCTTTGCGCTTTTTAATAAATTGCAATTACTTATCATTTTTTTTTTTTTTCATAAGAAAGGTCATGCCTTTTGTATATAGAGAACTTCAGCTGAAACTAGAGTCACAAGAAACTAAGCAGATGGGGCTGCCTGTATTGACTAATATATTCTCATCCCAACATAGCTTATCAACATAAGAATATGAATAATGTGTCCTTCAACCTAAACCTAAACAAACTCTGTCCAAAGTTTAGGTTTTAGGCAAAGGGACCATGCACTTTGAATACTTGCTGTTCTTGTTGCATGTTCATTTGCAAATGAGTTTGCTAATTTCTGTTGACATTGATTTGAATCAACTATTTCGCTGGTATTAGAGACACACATATATAGTGGCTTAGCTTCTTTGATTTGGCAGTCAGAGGCATGGATTTCATGTTCTCCAAAGCCTCAATTGGGTTTTTGCATTGGCTAATCATGATTGGGGATTTGCTAATAGCGATCCTAGTTTGTGGTGAGGGCATCTGGGTATAATTGTTTTCACCTGTTCTGTTCTACTTTTGAATTCGTACATGTATCTTAATACTCATTGAAAGGTTGATTCCCTGTTTTAAACCAATGCTGCTCAATTCTTTTTCTATAGAGAGCTAAGTTTCTACCCAACTTGAAAATTTTTATGTTGACTTTGGTCACTTCTGATGTACTAGAGCTATAATCCAAAATTTTAAGTTGACTTTGGCCACTTCTGAATTTGGATTAATGGTGGAATACTAGGAATACAGTATTCAATTTATAGCTCTAGTACATTGAAGGCATTATAATTTTGGGAGTTTTGTTTTGTTTTGTTATCAGAAATGAATTGTGATTATTTTAAAACTGAATATGATATTGGCTGTAGCCTTTAGGGATGTATTTTTTCAACGGGGTGTAATGAGTTGAATTTGTAACAGTGGACGAATGGTTCAGATAATTTTGCAGGTTCTTTATCTGGTTGTTTTGGGTGATGTTATCTTAGTTACTATTTGGGCTTGACCCTTGATTTTTTTTTCCGTACGATTATCTTCTCATATTGTGTATTCTATTCATGAACAATTCCATATTTTATTGTGAAAGAAGTTAAACATGTGTTCAGGGTGTGTTTAGCTATACATTTTCTTTCTCTTCTCAGGTCCCAGAAACGGCAATTTTCTTTATTGAAGACGGAAGAAAGGTGCCGGCTGCTTGATTTTGAAATCATGGCACATAAATAAAATGGAGTGTGGTACCTTTCATCCTGCCTTTTGTGACTCCTAATCTGATTTCCTGTATCTGAGAGTAGATGGGCGCCAGAATTACTTGTTAATGTTACAAGGATCTACTCCCAGTGAGAGTTTTCGGCCCTCTCTACGATCTCTTGTTATATCTTTGTGTCGAGAATAGTAAATGCTTTTGCAGTTTGAACTGTGTTTTATATTAATGGATGTGCTTTGCCATCTACTTTTGTTGTGTATTCTTGTTAATATCTTACGGAGAAGTAATAGAAAAGCTGCTAAGTTAAATTGGTAGAATTAAGATTAGCATTTCTATATCCGGCTTCTACCACTCTTCTCATTGTGAGTGCATGAAGCTAAAAGAGGAGTGCCCATCTTAAGGGAAAATCCTTCCATTGATACTGTGTACATGATGTTATCATAAGAAAGATAACTGTTTATCCGATTGTAGGGTGACTGCCTGTCAGTTACTGTAGCTCTCCAACGCAGACATCCTAGTGTTGATTGGAAGATTTTTTCCTTTCATCTCGGATATATATATTTACCATTCTTGCATTTACTTGTTGGAGGATAAGAAAGGTTCATAGAAGTGGAAATTATTTTGTCCATCTATAAAAAAAAAAAAAAAAAAAAACTGACGTGAAACTTACTCATTGGAGATAATAAAAATAATTAATAAAAAAAAATGTTACGAGTACCAATGAATAAGTTATGTATCATCTTAGTAAGGGCAGAGCTACTTCTAACCTTAGGGGGCCAGGCATGGGGTTCCCCCTAAAAAAAAAAAAATTCATAAAAAAAAAAAGAAAAAAGATTAATTTTACTCCTATTATTTATTTATTTATTTATTTTATTTTTCAATTTGACCCCTCCAAATCTTAAATCCTAGCTGGTAAGATTCTTTTTGTAAAAATTTAAGTAAATATAGTATTGACGATAGCAGCCAGTAATAACAGTCTCTCTCTCTCGCAGGACTTCGTCGAAAAGAGGGAGAAGAATTTCTGAGTTTGGGTTGCCGGAGGAGGGAGGTCCCTCCCTCCTCCCGGATTTTGTTCCTCCTTGGGTTAGCCTAGTGGAGGCTAGAGTCTCCCAACCACTAGGGTTGTGGAGTTTTGAGTCCCCCTGGACTTGTTCCAGTGGTGGTTTTAGTCCTCCTAGTCTTTTTGGACTATGGAGTGTGTTTGTTTTTTAGTTTTTTAGGTTTCTTTGTTTCTTGGCAGGAAAACACTTCAGAGAGGAGCCGGAGGGGGTAGCTTCCGTCGTACGTGTCGCCGGCGGAACGATTTGGGGAGTCTCAATTTTTATCATTTTTTAGTTCCAGATCTGCTCTGTTCTGCCACTCTCTAGTCGACACGCGCCCCCCAGCCTTGCTCGCCGTCGTCCTCTGGCTCTGCCGTTGCTAGCTACGGCCGATATACTCACCGTTGACCGGCGCGTGGTCGACACGCGCCAGGGGGTTAGTCACTCCTTGGGCCGCGCGTGATGACCACGTTTCCACCTCTGTTGCCGTGCTTGGTGGCGTTCGGTGGATCTGGTGTTCGGTTGCTGCAGGGGAGTTGCCGGCGGCGGCGCGTGTGGAACACGCGCCATCTCCGGCGGTGCTTTATTCCGACGACAGCTCTTTCTTTGGGTGATTTCCTGTTCTTGATTGCAGATTGTATTTGATAGTTTGCTTTGTGTTAGATTTAGCCTAGTCTTTGATGATTTGTGACTGACTCCATAGTGCAAGTAGATTTTCAAATGTCAATGCAGAGGCACATTTCTATTGATTAGGTTTATTTGTAGCAATTATCGGTATAATCTGAGTTTTAGGGTAACTGTAAGGGGACATTTGTATTATTATGAGTCCCTTATTGGTTTGAGTTTGTTTATGACTGTAACTATGTTACCCTTTGGGTGTTTAATAAAATGATTACATCTTCCCTTCAAAAAAAATAAAATAAAATGTAAATATAGTATTTTTCAAATATATATATATATATATATTCAAAACCAGGAGAGGGGTAAGGGGTCATGACCCCACAGTCCTCTAGTTCTGCCCCTGCCTGATTGGAGAGCGGGAAAAATCAGCCTCTTTAATTTTCTCTTTTCTCTTCTTATTCTCTTATTCTTGAATTTCTTGTTCATGTATTACTCAAGCTAGGTAGCAAAGGCGGCTGGCTCCCAAAAATATAAGGCCTCCTTAAAAAAAAAAAAAAATTATCTTTTGAAAAGATAGTATTAAAAGGCCCCTGAGAAATAAAAATCCCCTAAAAATAGCAATTTTTTAATTAATGATAAAAACAACATTAATAACCTCATAAAGTCAAACTTTAACATACATTGCTTTTCAAGACAAACAAATGAAAAAGATGAACAACAATTCTAGTGTAATTTTAATAAAAAAATAAATTATAAAATTAAATAAATAGTATTTAATTAATATTTAAATATAAAAAAGGCTTCACTTAAATTTGATGTTTTAGACCTCAAAATTTAGGGTTAAATACATTTTTGTCCCATTCGGTTTAAAAACTTCATTTTTTTTTTTTTTGTTTCCTGTGCTTTATTTCGTATCACATATGATACCTCTTGTTTATGGCTAAACATGAAGATGGTACTTTTGTAAAAAATTGATAGAAGTTCACGTCATTACTCTTAAGAAACTGACACATGTTCTATGCTCCATTAAAAATAAATTAAACAATAAAACAATTAAAAAACTAAAAATATTAAAAACATTAAAATTTTTATAAGAAAAAAAAAATAGAGGGTTATCTAGGGGTGGCTGAGGGTTAAACCCTAATTACTTTTTTGGGGGGAGCCTTGTGAGGGTGGTCGAATCACTCTCAAGATACATGGAGGTGGTTTTGGAAGTCAAAGGAAAGATGGAATAGAAAAAGAGAATCGAAGCTGATTCAGTGAATTGGAATTTGGAAGTACTCTTAAAGTTTAAACTGCATCAATATTTTAGAACTCTCATTATAAAATCAATGTCAGACATGGAAGTATGTATCTTCCAACAAAAGTTATCACGGTAATGTCGGCGCTGCATGTGAAATTATTTATGTTAATTTGTGAGTAAATTAAATGCTCCGTAATTCAGGAAACCCGTATTATCAAAATCATTGATTTTATTTATTTTTTAATGATATTAATTAGTGTCTTCCAATAAACGTTATTATGATAATGTCGGTGTTATATGCCCGTTAAGAGAAGTTAGTAAATTTTTTCACAAGAAAAAAAAAAAGACAAGTTAGTAAATGCTAATTTGGAAATTATCTACTCAATCAAATCTTCTTCCATTTCTTTTTTTAAATGAAAGATTTTAGTATTTTATTGATAAAGATTACGAAACATAAAGCTTTGCAAAATTATAGTCACGTGCTATGATCGAACTTACATAGTTATAGATATAAACAAAATTCTTACAATAAAGTGTTATTTATACTTACATCTTCCGTTAATTACCCATGTACAAAAATAGTTAAAGAGCAGATATACTCCAAACAAACTAGATCTAAGACAAGGGTAACCAAATATCCTAGAAAAATTAATTTAAACCAGTCGGAGACATAACATCTCACACTGAACTATTCATGCTGTGAGAGATAACCCCTCATACCTGACTAAATTTCATCCCATAAATAGCTCATGATGGCAAATCTAAAGAGAATAAAACTCTTAGTCAAAGCAAAAACACAACCAATAAATAGTAGTAGTGGCAAAGGAGATGAACGGCACAATACGGAGGTAGATGGATGGATGCATAGAGGAGATGCCAAAATTACTGATCTGATCGGAGAACACCTACAAACAAAAGAAAAAACCAGAATAGGAGGGGGAGGGTAGGAGCGGGGAGTAGAAAGGGAAAATGAGAGGAGGAGGCCAGAGAGCAGATCTGCTCCCTCTTCATCTCAAATCAGTTTCTTGAGGGGTGAAATCTAAATCCTCTCCCATTTCAAGTTGAAAGGAGAATAGTAATTTTTTGGTCAAGATTATATTTCACACATTTAATGGTATATATGTTGCCATGCATAGTCGTTAAAAAAATTTAATTGACGTCGTACCATGTACACTATCAAATGTAATAAAATAAAATCTGAATCATGAAAGGACTTTTCTTCCTTTTAAGTAGAGTTAATGGAAAAGATCCTAATCCCACTTTTTTCTAAAACAAACCGTTCAAGAAAGGTCAATCCAAATGACCATAAAATTTTAATTGCTTAAGAAAGATCTAAAATTTTAACTGAAATATGTTTTTGCTTTTGGTCACTGACTACGTTGTTTGTATAAAAATGCTATTATTAAATCTTGACCGTTCACATCTTTAACTGGAGATGTCCAATTATTTTATAATTGAATGTAATTAAGCCAAATGAGTTTAAAAAATTTGGTATATGAAAGTAGGAATTAGTGAAATGGAGAGGATCATGGTCAAGAAAGTCATTGTTAATTATGTGCACTAATTTTGAAGAGTGGTCAACTTTATTAAACATTTCAGGATGAAAAAATTGATGAACAAAATGAGAATTGAGAAAGAAAGAGTAGGGGTGTACATACCGATGCGGATGCAGTTATTTATAATATTTGTAACCGTATTTGCAAAATGCGGATACCACTTTTAGATATCTGTATCTGTATCCGTATCATATTTTTACTAACCACGCGCAACCGTGCGGTTATTGTAGTTTTTATCTGTTATTTGTATATTATGTAATGAACATTTTGGGCATATTTTAGTCTTTTGGGCCATATTTGAATATCTATTAGAGTCTATTTTAAATGATTTTAAAAATAATTTATGACTTTTTTTTCTTAAAGTTTTTTGGGCTTGTTTTTATTATTATTATTTAATCCTTAATTTTTTAAAAATATATTGATTTCACATTACTCATTTTTACCCAAGTATTACACGAGAAAGCAACACAACTAATCAAACCAATGTAAACAAAACCTATACCTAATTCAAAACGACGTCATTTTCGTATTTAACACCAAGATGACATCATTTTGGTGAATTTATTAGATAGAATATATATAAAATTATATTATATGTAAAGGGCATGCATATGCGATTAGTAAGCACATCAGCATGCCCTAAAATCGCTATCTGACTTCGCGTGTGCGGATAGAGGCTAAGATAATTGTAGATAGCAGATGCAAAAAGTTAATATCTTCTAGCATATATATATATAGAGTAATGATTCACTACCACCTAAAATATACAACTTTCCACCACCTTGTCTATATGGCAAGGTGGTCCCCCACTTTAATTTATTTTTAAAAAATAAAAAAACTCAAAAATAGTGGGGGACCGCCTTGCCACATAGGCAAGGTGGTGAAAAGTTGTATATTTAGGTGGCATTGAATCATTATTCATATATATATATATATAGAAAATTTTTTCTAATTTAGTTTTTTAAATTAACATGTATCCCAAGAATCACTTGCATTTTAAAACATTTTTTAAAATGCATGGGAGAATTATATGCTCTATTAACTCCAGTAGATTGTGAATATATACCTATTAATTTAGGAAAAATATAGAAATGATTCTCTTGTCTATCCATTAATTGTCCATTTCTATACAACGGATTTGCAAATTAATTATTAAATTTGTTGGACTTACACGTAGGATACACAACAAATGGACCGAAAAATGATGTGTAGCAACTTTCGTCAATTTAATAAATTTAATAGACTAAATTAAAAAGAAAACAATCAATCAAGGACAAAAACGCTGTGGATATTCGATGTCTTCTCCCTTATTCTTGAGAAAGCATAGAGGTTAGGCATGCATGTTTGGTAGCAAAATGTGTTTCTATACTGTTGATGTACATTTGGCAAACCGTTTTAAAAACCAAAATAATTGAAAACAAAAACACCAAAAATCAAAAATATAGAAACAACTAATACATGTTTTCGAAAATAGTTTTCGGTGTTTTCATTTAATCTTTTTTTTTTTCTTCGTCTTTCGAGAGAAATAATATATTTAATTATTTACATACTAACGTAAATATTAGTATACTTATGACATAATGATAATATTATACAACATATACCGTATATATCATAAATTATTCAATATTCTTATAAATTATAACTTGTAGCATTAATTATAGCATATACTTATAACATATAACATTCATTTTTTTAATATACTATTAAATTATAACATATAGCATTATAGAATATACTTATAATTTATAACACACACGAGTCGATCCTAATTACAAACGAGTCAAGTTCATACTAGTATATATCATTTAATTATTAAGCCTAGTTTCATGTTCACAAACATCCCGTTTGATAATCCGGTCGATTTGGTTTTTCGTCTCAAAGTCAGATTATTTTTGGTATTGGTGAAATGGGTTTGTTGCAAATTTTCTAATAATTAAATCAATGTATGTGTGAGAATTAGAGCAAACAATTTCTCGAACCAAAATGATACCAGCTATTTGTTTTCTGAAACTATTTTCGAAACAGTTTACCAAAAGCTTCTTTCCAAAAAAAATAAAAAAAATAGAAAATTGTTTTGTACTTATGTTTTAAAAAATAAAATCAGAAACCAATTTGTCAAGTGAGCCAATCATCCAAGGTCTTCTCTCTTGCGTGTATCCATAAAAGCAACACCTTGATCGATCCCGGCCACCTCGTTTCCAAGTCAAACGCCAAGGATTCCAAAGATTTCCTTCCACATACACACGCAACCTTCTTCTATATATATATTTGTCCGTCCCGGCTCTTCCTCCACCATCACTGCAACACCACCCAACTTCTTCTAAGTTCTATGCTCATTTTTTCTCTCCAAAGAAAGGAAAAAAAAATGGCAGAAATATTCGAAATTATTCCAAAATACTTGGTGAAGATATGTACTGTAAGCTTTCTGATACTGTCCACCATGGGAATGTCGATGTCCCAACCAGGGATCACAACCTGGCTCCCACCCAACGATATTGCAGATAGATTTCGTAATGATGGCGAAACTATCAAACTAGCCTCAACCGATTACGGCCATATAGTTCAAGAAATCCCAGCAAAAGTTTTTCATCCAACCTCCATAAATGATACTGCAAGCTTGATCAAATTCGCGTACAATAATTCTAGTGTTCCTATAACCATAGCCGCCAGAGGTCGAGGCCATTCGGTTCGTGGACAGGCTATGGCTCGTAATGGGGTTGTGGTCAATATGACATCTTTGGAAAATCGTATAAATGGGTCTGGAATATCAGTCTCGACCAGCCCTTCGTTGGGCTACTATGCCGATGCCGGCGGCGAGCAGCTTTGGATCGACGTGCTGCATGCAACGCTTGAACATGGACTTGCGCCGGTTTCATGGACCGATTACTTGTACCTGACCGTCGGTGGGACGCTCTCCAACGCAGGGATTAGCGGTCAAACTTTCCGGTTCGGTCCTCAGATCAGCAATGTTCATGAATTGGATGTTATCACTGGTATGCATACAATCTCAATGTATTTTGATTTTCACATTTTTTTTAAGGAGTATGACGTTAATTAATGATATGCCTAGACCCCCTTATACCTTACAAAAAATAGTTTGGTAATTCAGGCACATGTGCAAGACATGTGCTAATCAATGTTTTCCATTATTATAAATAATGACCAATTTTGACACGGGAAATTCAAAAACATTGTGGCAGTTTATAGGTTTGAATTGTATAGTTAATTTAGAGGTCAATTTGATCGAGAATATGGTCATAATTTTGGGCGGGGGTTCAAAATACAGTCTACCCCTTAAACTAAACAAATGTTGTAAGAAATTAAGTTCCATATATATATATATAGAGAGAAAACAATAGGATGATATGCTCAAATTAATGAGATATATTATCAAAAAAATAAAATAAAATGTGTGAATGATCAGGAGATATTGGGATCAATTAAGATCTCCTAGAATTAATCTTAGAGTATTCAAACAATCCTATATTTATTTTTCATATTTTAGCTTGGTTATTAGAAAGCAAATATGGTAATAAATATTGATATGAAAATATATAAATCATTTAATTTCAAAAAATGATTGAGATTTGGATAAATCTGTATTAATTATATAATACTCTAGGAATTCTGGGGATCTTTATCATAGAATTTTTTTGGGCAATCCAATCGGGATTTTTTTTTTTGAATTGGTTGTAACTTTCATTAAAAACTAGCATATAACTAATGGTCAGCAGAAATTACATGATGAATGATAGAAGGACATTCTGCAACCCACATAGCGTCTAACAGTTGGGAAATGGCTAATTTAGCTAAACAATGAGCCGCCCGATTTGCTTTCCGTCGAACATGATTAATCAAAACAGGTTGCATCCGAAGGAGGCCCTGTTTAGCGTCGTCGATCAAGTGCCCATAACTGCTTAAACACATCATGCTTCTTCAAAGCACCGATAACAGCAAGTGAGTCCCCCTCCAAAATCACATCTGTAAAGCCCAATTCACAGCCCAACGAAACAACCAGCCATGCACCCAAAGCTTCTCCTGTAGCAGGATTGGCAATATAAGGAAAAACCTTGGCCTTCACAGCAACTACCCGCCCCAAGTTGTCCCTAGCTTGCAACCACCCCTATACCCATTCTCTTGTTTGACAAGTTAAAAGCAGCATCCCAATTAATTTTTGTGGGCTGCCTAAAAGAATCCGCTTCTGAAGAGTGGGAAATGGCCAAGAGATTAAATGAATTGGTTATGTTCAAATTTATGTATAGAAAACTAGCTAAAATATATATGTTGACCTCCTCTCAGTGTATTTGGTCAACGAATATAAACAATCATTTCAATCTCTTCATTCCATATTTTGATAGTCTCAGCAATTTTAAAATAGATAAAACCATGATTTTTTTTTTTTCCTATTCATGGTGATAGGACTCTTGCAAAAGGGAAGACAAAAGTACCGTGGATTTTATTAGCTAAAATTTTGTGGGTTTCAACTAATTACTGCCCATCGACAACGACTTCAATTTAGTAATTGATTTCGAGAGTACATAAATAGTACTAGTTTTCATGAATTTAGCTGTTTTGGGCTTACTTACGAGTTATGAGGTTTTCTAATTTGTTTTGTGCAGGAAAAGGGGATCTCGTGACTTGCTCCACCAAGGAGAACTCCGAGCTATATTATGCGGTGCTTGGAGGTTTAGGCCAATTTGGGATTATAACCAGAGCAAGGATTGCCCTAGAGCCAGCTCCAAAAAGGGTACAATTTACATGCACCATATCGACGGAATTTGTCTCTTAAGCTTGTTTTATATTGTATTTAATATAATTCCTTACAAATTTACATGATATCTTATATTTTAAAGAAACAAGTGTCACGTGATCAACAATATACATTTTAATAGTTGATGTGATAAACGTCACGTTAAAACTGGTAAGAAACTTAATAAAAGCTATACGTATAGTAATACCCCTGACATCACTCATATATGTTAGGAAACCTTCGATCCTAAACAAAAAATCTATTGTCACATAAATGTAGAATCTATTTATTACCATTTCATGCATATATATTTTCCATTTCAGCATGTCTTTTACGAATAACATATGCCAACGTACGCTCGCTTTTAATTGCGATAATTAACCTTGTTAATTTTCTTTGTAGGTTAAGTGGTTACGAATGCTTTACAACGACTTCTCTGCATTTTCAAGAGACCAAGAACATTTGATCTCAACAAATGGAAGGAAGCAAAGCAATGCATTTGATTATTTAGAAGGTTTGCTTCTACTGGACCAAGGCCCTCCAGAGGTTTCCTTTTTCCCAGTACCCGATCACTCCAGAATAATTTCCCTAGTAACCAAACACAGCATCATCTACTGCCTAGAAGCAGCCATATATTATGATGATCACACACAAAATAAGGTGGACGAGGTACATTTATCATAATCGTCATCATGGATTGTACTTTAATTAGCTAGACACCCTTAAACTATATGCTATAAATAGTAATAGTTTAAGGTTTTCTTTCAAAGAAAATCCTTCTAATTCAGTCTATTAATATATACGACTTTTACGTGCATTTTTTTAACAGAAGCTTTAATTTGTTCATAGTAATACAACAAATTTACCATGTTTTAATTTATTCACTTTGTTTCTCTTTCTTGTATATATAGGAACTGCAAGTTTTGCTCAAAGGGTTAAGCTTTCTTCCGGGGTTTGTGTTTGAGAAAAATGTGTCGTACGTAGATTTTCTGAATAGAGTCGGAAGTGAAGAGCAAATACTTAGATCAAAAGGACTATGGGATATTCCTCATCCATGGTTGAATCTTTTTGTACCAAAATCTCGTATCTTGGATTTTGATTCGGGTGTTTTTAAGGACATCTTTCTTAAACAAAACATTCCCTCTGGACTCGTCATCGTTTACCCCATGAACCGAGACAAGTAAGGTTTCCGGCCAAGTTAAACTACGTACATATATGTCTTGCTTAAAATTATTAAAATACTATATATATATATATATGCATGGTTTTGATCATTTCGTATAATTTGAAAATATAAATGTACGTTAAATGTTTCATTGCAGGTGGGATGATAATATGTCTGTGATTATACCGGAAGAAGATGTTTTCTACGTTGTAAGTTTGCTCCGTTCAAGTGGCTTCAATAATTGGGAGGCATTTGATCGACAAAATGGAGAAATATTACAGTTTTGTGATAATGTTGGCATCAAGGTTAAGATGTATCTTCCACATTACGAGACACAAGAATCTTGGATAAACCATTTTGGCTCAAAATGGGTATCTTTTCGAGAGAGAAAAGCTCAGTTCGATCCGAAAATGATATTAGCTCCAGGACAGAGAATTTTCAATAAATAGTCAGCCACATATTCTTGTGATACATTAATTCTGGTTTTAATTTCAATAAATCCCTTAATATGCATTAAGATAATTACTATTAATAGATGAGGCAAATGGAAAATGGAACTTTTTTGTGGATATTTTGTTGTCTTTTGAGGATTTGAACGTGCATGAAGCACTTTGCCCTGATTAATTAGAGAAAGAAACCCCTCAAAATCAGCAACTTACCATATATTAATAATATATGGTAAGTTGCTAATTTTGTTTTTTCTTCCTCGGCAGTAGAGTGTTGCCCTGATGCATTATTAATAAATTCCGTGATTTTTACATGTATTTTTAAAATAATAAGTGAGAATCACGTAATCTAAAAATACGTGTCAGTTTAAGTACAAATTGTTTTGATTAAACGTCATGCTACAAATCGTTTAAAGTTTGAACCCGTCATTTGATTTAATTTGGGCCAGTACTATATCTACCTTGTTTATTGAGAAAGTGTAATGCCCATAATGCACCAGCTAATAGTTTCAAAATTTGGTTTTCTTTATTAGTCAACCAAACTTGTAAACTTAATTAGTTAACATGCATGTTGGCCAGGCTAGGTTTTGGCCCAAGCTCAGCATATGCAACGCAAAAAAAAATATTTAGTTCTAACTTCTACGTACCTATAGTTGAATAGCATTAGTACTTTAATTTGGTCAAAATTATTGACTTCCATTGAAGATTTCTGAAGTTAGGTTGTATTCCGTCCTTTCCTTATTTTGAACTAGATATTAACTTTTTTTAATGAGAAAGCAGCATACATACATCAGCCATCCAGAGCATTGTACTAGAAGTTTGCCTCTTTCCAACTCGATCGTAGATAAAGTCTGCAGGTCGGAGGAATGTCCTTCCTCCCTCCATAGCATTGTACTTGCTGAACATGATTCACCTTCTTGATTTTGAATAAATTAAAGATCACATTATCACAAAAAAAAAAAAAAAAAAAAAAAGCAATAGAGAATTATGGTGTAATTTTATAAAACCTCAAGGGAGATTATAAGCAAAATGTTTTCTTAATTTTATTCTAGACAAAATAAGAACTTTAATTTATCGCTATTATGCCTAAATTAATGAGCAATAGTAGAATGAATCGTTTTTTTTCTTTTTCTTAAACCTATTACTAGGATTCCAGGCAACATTTATTTATTAAATTAAATATGAACAGTTCTCTTATAAAGCCTGTCACCTTCTGTTTTAGCACCATACAAAAATACCATGCCACCAGGAGAACAAAAAGTTGCAAAACAATGATCGAAACTGATATTTATCAACTAGCTAGTACTTTGGGGACAACCACTTTATAGTGTGTCCTATATATGGATGTTTTGCCCTCGCTTTCATTGTAGCCTTAGGGCATACATATAATTAAAATGAAACATTTTTTTTTTAATGTTAACGTACACCTAAAGGTCTAAGACAATAAAGTTAAATGAAGAATATATATATATATATATATATATATATATATATATATATATATATATATATATATATATATATATATATATATATATATATATATATATATATATATATATATATATATATATATATATATATATATATATAAACAATATCTATTTTGATTTTAATATTATATTTTTTATTTAAAAATTATTCTTTTCACCTTTTAGAATGCAAAATTACTAATTAAATTTTTTTAACATCTCATTTTCAATTGATAATATGCATAATCAATTTGATTTTTGTTGTCACATTGTCGATCTTAGATAGGATTTTATCAATTTTAATTTTGTAAAACTTCTTTCTGTAGAAGCAATTGCAATAGGTATTGTCAATAAAATTTTATAAGTGATACATGCATATGTAAAAGAATCAAGTCTTTTTATATAATTTAATATGTCAATTAAAGCCCTATTTTATTTTTAAATTTTTTTTAAACTATTATTTATGAAAATAAATTTAAACCATCAATATAATAATAAATATCATGTTTTAGAAGACCTTCAAGATTAAGACAATTTTGTTGCAAACTATCAATGTCAAAGGTTTGAATTGTCAATTGTTGGAAAATCACAAAACTAGAGAAGAATAAAAGAATTCGATTTTTAAATATGACTCGAAGGAAAAGAAAGAGACAAATGGAAAGTTATAATAAAGAGTACCTGCAGTGATTTGTAATTGAATATGATGCAAATTGTTGGAACAGTTTCCGGTATAGTGTGAATCAGCACGTCCTTCAAGTGTTCTTCAAGCTTTCCTCAAAGATCCCATAAGACAAGTTCCTCAAAGATCCTACAAGACAAGTAGAGTTAATAGACCCTTTCAGGGGTCTCGATCATTCTGATGTTTAAGTTAGTGTATGAGGGAAAAGTAGTATATACTTCTTAATTGAAAAATTCATTCGTCCCTTTCATACCTGGGGCATGGGATGTATTTATAGTCCTGACTTTGCTTAGCAATGAGTCATCCCTTGGGCTTCATGCCCAGGAATGACTCATCATTTTTTACCTTCATTCCCTACTAAGGAAGGCATCTTTAGTGCCTTGTCATTTTACTGCACCCGCAGGTGATATTTTCGGCGCTCTGCATGAGGCGAGATATTTTTGGCGCTCTACACGAGGCATTACGACTCCTACATCCTTTCTGCACCATCACTGACACTCTGCACAAAGCATTGCAATATGCTTTTCGAGTTCCCAGGACGTGCTTGTCCTGGGCCTTGCTAACTCGGCACCTATCTTTCGGAACAGAACTTCCTGGGAGTACTGCTGTCTTGGCTTTACAATTGCCAACTATTCTTGAGCTGATTATGACCCAAAGGCCCATGGCTCTCTGGATGGGCCAGTTCTATTGGGATTATTCCCAACAGTTACCCCTCAATTCCCTTGTCCGAGACTTATTCGGACAATGAAAATTATGTATTCTGGAAAACCCGAGCCTTGGCTCCTTTTGAAATTGCATCTCCTTGTGGTTCCTGAAACTTGAAAACCGCAAACCCGGGGACCGGTCAGCTGTAACCCCCCACTTCTTCTTGTTTTCTCTGCAGGACTGTCTCCCTGGCTCTTGGGGTTGGACTACCTGGAGTCTTGCTTGCTAAAACCTGCAAAACCGTAGGGCTGGCAAAATGGGTCTACGGGTCGACCCGTTTAAGGTAGACCCAAACACGACCCGTTTATGTTAACAGGTCGAAGCCCTAGACACGACACGACATGGTAATTTTCACGGGTCACCTGACACGGCCCGTGAAATCCGTTTGACCCATTTAGCTTAAAAGTGATAAAATGAGGCCAGTTTTCTACGTGGAGGCGTAAAATGGCTCATGGTTTGATGCTTGGAGAATCTTTGGTGTTTGGATGGTCTTTATCCTTGGTTGACCACTCTAGTAATCTCATAATTTCATGTAAAATATGTTCTTGCCAAGGAGATATTTCCCCTTATTCACATATGATGTAATGCCATCTTTCTGGAATTGAGCAAATGGAGGCTTGTGTGTCAACTAGCAGTCAGAGTACTTGTAGTAACAGGAGCAATGGAGATATAGTATCTCCCTCTTGTTTTTGTGGGCAAAAAAGAGCTAGGAGAACGTTCTCTGATCATGTTGTTAGCCTGCAACATTTACCATCCATACCGAATCGGATCTTTATGAATGGAAAGAGCCGTACTTCTTGCATATATATTCACGCAACAAGGCCGCAAGGGTATAAACTAGGATACCATGATTGTGTGGGAAGTAAGTTATGTTCCTTACATTGGAGTCTAATTACATTTGGTGGTTGATTTCTTAATCTGGTTTGAAATTCTACAGGATTTCATGTCCAAAGATGCGGTACTTTTTTAGTCCTAAACTCTTACCTAATCCCATTTCCTTTTTTTTTTTTTTTTTTTTTTTTTTTTTTTTTTTAAAAAAAAAATAAATAAAAAAATAACTGTGTCTGGTGGGTGACCTGTGACACGACCCGCCAGACCGAAATAAACGGGTCGATCTGTTTATGACCTAAACCTGTTTAAGGTAAACTCAAACCTGCTAATTTCGTATCATGTTCGTGTCAGGTTGTCTGGTCGTGTTAAAATTGTCAGCCCTACAAAACCAAGGATTAAACCCAACCCCTCATTTCTTCTTGTTTTCTCTGTAGGGTTGTCTTCCTTGCTCCCGGCGTCAAACTACCTGGGAGACTAGCTTCTTGCTCCCGGTGTAGGACTACTCGGGAGACGTTAACTTGTTTTATCTGCAGTGTTGTCTCCCTGACTCCCAGGGTTTGACTACCCGAGAGACTAGCTTCATGCTCCCGGTGTAGGACTAACTGCGAGACTTTACATTGTTTTCTCTACAGGGTTGTCTTCCTAGCTCCCGGGGTCGGACTACCCGGGAGTCTTTGCTTCTTGCTCCCGGTGTAGGACTAATCGAGAGACTTTACCTTGTTTTCTCTGCAAGGTTGTCTCCTTCCCTCCTGGGGTTGGACTACCCGAGAGACTAGCTTCTTGCTCCCAGTGTAGGACTAACAAGGAGACTTTACCTTATTTCCTCTGCAGGGTTGTCTCCTAGGGTCCTGGGGTTGGACTACCCGAGAGACTAGCTTCTTGCTCCCGGTGTAGGACTAACCGGGAGACTTTACCTTGTTTTATCTACAAGGTTTTCTCCCTGGCTCCCAGAGTTGGACTACCTGAGAGACTAGCTTCTTGCTCCCAGTGTAAGACTAACCGGGAGACTTTACCTTGTTTTCTTTGCAGGGTTGTCTCCCTAGCTACCGAGGTTAGACTACCTGAGAGACTAGCTTCTTGCTCCCGGTGTAGGACTAATCAGAAGACTTTACCTTGTTTTCTTTGTAGGGTTGTCTCATTGGATTTGCTTTAAGGTTTTCGCTCTATTCAGTTTTTTATAGAGGTTGTCTTCTCGTAAGGTTTTTTTATAAGGTTGTTTTCCCGTAAGGTTTTTATAGAGGTTGTCTCCCTGTAAGAGTTTTTTTTTTTTTTTTTTTTTTTTTTTTTTTTTTTTTTTTTTTTTCTTTCTTTCAAGGTTGTCTCCTTGGCTCCCGATGAGGACTAATCCGGGAGACTCGTCTTCTTGCTCCCGGTGTAGGCCTAACTAGGAGACTTTTCTTCTTGCTCTCGGTGTAAGACTAACCAGGAGATTTTTCTTCTTACTCCTGGTGTAAGACTAACTGTGAGACTTTTCTTCTTGCTTCTAGTGTAAGAATAACTGGGAGACTTTTTTTCTTGCTCCCGGTGTAAGACTACCGGGAGACTTTTCTTCTTGCTCTCGGAGTAAGACTAATCGGGAGACTTTTCTTCTTGCTCCCGATGTAAGACTAACCGAGAGACTTTGCCTTCTTGTAAGAGAAATGACATCAACAGGTTCCAGGCCCCGAGACCGGGAATACTCCGATGCTTAAGTCGGCTTTTTTCTGTTATTCCGAAAAATACTTATTCCCAAAATCTAGGGAATTTTTTCTTTGTCGTTATTATAATTAAAACAATAACCTCGTTCTTTGAAACATAACTCAAAATAGATAAGAGTCTTTCTGGGGATCCCTCCCGGTATGGCCTTGAACTGGCCATCGCCTTTAGCGTCTCCTCTTGATTGATAAATTCCTCCACTTTGTCCATCAGGCCTTGCAGGGTGCTCGGTTCTTTCCTAGCCAACTTCTTCATTAGTGGCCCTTCCGGTGACAGCCCATCAGCCCCTGATAAAGGGCTGCGTAGGCCATATCGTCGGTCGGATCCTCTACAGTCATTCTCTCTTAATTGAAGCAGGCCATGAAGTCCTTGAGAGTCTCACCGCTTCCCTGTTGCAATGTAAGCAGGTACCCTGAAGGTTTCTTGCGCACTCGTGCCGCCATGAATTGCCCCAAGAATTCTTTGTCCAGTTCCTCAAATGAGTCGACTGATCCCGGAGGTAGCCTTCTGGATCAATTCCGGGCATTCCTAGTCAGAGTTAACGGGAAAGCCTAGCAAGCAACCTCGTCTGGGGTTTTGTGGAAGTCCAGATGGACCCAAAAGTTTTCCAGATGTTCCACGGGATCCCCAGTCCCAGCATAGCTCTGGCTTTGGGGGACTTTGAATTTTTCGGGCAAGAGGTACTCGGTCACTCGTTGGGTGAACGGAGTACTAGTACCCATCAGGAGTCTGTCCACCGCAACAGCTTTGCCCTTGTCCTTCTTTTCCATCTCCCGAGCCATGTTGACACACCTCCTTTCCAACTCGACTACCTTCCTGTCGAAGTTGTCAAGCAGCCATGCACAGGAAATGGCAGCTCCTCCCAGGCCCCTCCTTCGATTATCCCATTTGTAACGTCACTCTGGGGGCTCGCCTTCCCGGGGATCTCGGTCTCCACCCCCCAGGGGAGGGAACGGTGGAGGCTGTCGATTGTTCCGAACTCCTGGATTCGGGTTGTGCTGAACAATATGCTCTGGTAGGGACCTCCTTTGCCGGCTGGCTTGGCTTCCAAAACGCGTGTTCACCACCATGATAGATTTCTTTTTCATGAGAAACGAATAATTGTTCCTACAGACGGCGCAAAACTATTGGGATAGTTTCCGGTATGGTGTGAATCAGCACGTCCTTTGAGTGTTCTTCAAGCTTTTCTCAAAGATCCTATGAGACAAGTAGAGTTAGGAGACCATTCCAGGGGTCTCACTCCGATACTTAAGTTAGTGTCTGAGGGAAAAGTAGTATGTACTTCTTAATTGAAAAATTCAATCCCCCATTTCATACCTGGAGCATGGGATGTATTTATAGTCCTGACTTTGTTTAGCAATGAGTCATCCCTTGGGATTCACGTCCGGGGATGACTCATCATTTCTGACCTTCCTTCCCTGCTAAGGAAGGCATCTTTAGTACCTTATCATTGTACTGAGCGCACTTGCAAGTGACATTTCCGATGCTCTGCATGTGGCAAGATATTCTTGGTACTCTGTACAAGGCATTATGGCGCCTACATCCTTCTGCATCATCACCAGCGCTTAATTTGCACAAAGCATTGCAATATGCTTTTTAGGTTCCCAGGACGTGCTTGTGTTGGGCCTTGCTAACTCGGAAACTATTTTGGAAACTATTTTTGGAAACAGTTTACCAAAAGCTTCTTTAGCAAAAAAATAATAAAAAATTATTTTATATTTTTTATCTAAAAAGCAAAAATAAAAATCGATTTGCCAAATGAGCCAATCATCCAATCATCCAAGGTCTTCTCTCTTGCATGTATCCATAAAAGCGACAACTCACTACAAAAAAAATTACAAATTGCCACGTTCATTTTGACACGTGTACAGTGTCGTACACGTGTCAAACAGTTTGACACGTGCATTTTGACACGCGTGAGACGTGTGTCAGACGTGCAAGTCATTAACTGCACAGTTTGACACATGTATTGAGATACACGTGTCAAACCAATTTTTTTTAAAAAAAAAAAATTCCAAATTGAATTTTTCATTTAAATAAATTTTTTATTTAATTATTTAATTGTATTTTTAAATTAAATAAAAAATCTAATTAAATAAAAACTTCAATTTAGAATTTTTTTTTCAATTTAATTTTGTTATTGTTTATTTAAATTTATTTGGGTTAATAAAGAAAGACATAGAGAGAGTAGAGAGAGAGAGTAGAGAGAGAGACATAGAGATACAGAGAGCGGCAGAGAGAGATAGGGAGAGAGCGAGAGAGAGAGAGAGAGAGAGAAAAAGATAGAGAGGAAGAGAGAGATAGAGAGAGAAAGGTAGAGAGAGAGAGACCGATAACCGAGCAGAGAGAGGTGAAGAGGGCGTCTCACTGGCGGGAAGGGCGGATGCGCGGTGGCCGGAAGCTGGCCGATGCGGCTGTGACGGAGAGGGAGAGAGAGAGAGACCGAGAACCGAGTAGAGAGAGGTGGAGAGAGGGCGTCTCACCGGCGGGAAGGGCGGATGCGCGGTGACCGGAAGCTGGCCGGTGCGGCTGTGACGGAGAGGGAGAGAGAGAGGGAGAGAGAGAGAGACCGAGAACTGAGCAGAGAGAGATGGAGAGAGGGCGTCTCACCGGCGGGAAGGGCTGATGCGCGGTGGCCGGAAGCTGGCCGGTGCGGCTGTGACGGAGAGAGAGAGAGAGAGAGAGAATTCAGATCAGAAATGGGTAGCAGGAAGCTACCCATTTCTGATATATATATATATATATATATATATATAATCTATTATTATATTATTATATTATTTGAATTTTAAAAATTATATATATATATACACATATATAAGCCGGCATTTCTCCCGCGCAGCTGTCCTGGCCAAACAATTGGGCACGTGTACTGAGTACACGTGCCCAATCCGGGTCGTGTATTTAAATACACGTCCCCAATTGTTGAAATTCTATTTAATTAAAAAAAATTATATTTGAGAAAAAATAACAGTTTGACATGCGTATTTAATACGCGTGTCCAATTGTTGAAATTCTATTTAATTAAAAAAAAATTATATTTGGGAAAAAATAACAGTTTGACACGTGTATTTAATACACGTGTCCAATTGGACACGCGTATTAAATACGCGTGTCCAATTGTTGAAATTCTATTTAATTAAAAAAAAAATTATATTTGGAAAAAAATAACAGTTTGACACGTGTATTTAATACACGTGTCCAATTGGACACGCGTATTAAATACGCGTGTCCAATTGTTGAAATTCTATTTAATTAAAAAAAATTATATTTGGAAAAAAATAACAGTTTGACACGTGTATTTAATACACGTGTCCAATTGGACACGCGTATTAAATACGCGTGTCCAATTGTTGAAATTCTATTTAATTAAAAAAAAATTATATTTGGAAAAAAATAACAGTTTGATACGTGTATTTAATACACGTGTCTAATTGGACACGCGTATTAAATACACGTGTCGAATTGGACGCGTGTATTTAATACGCGTGTCCAAATGGACACGTGTATTAAATACACGCGTCCAATTGTGAAGATGGTACAATTAGACACGTTTTTCAGAAGACACGTGTCTAATTGGACGCGTGTCTATAGTAACCGGTACTGTAGACACGCGTCCAGTTGTAGCGATTTTTGTAGTGACTTGATCCGACCTCATTTCCAAGTCAAACGCCGAGGATTCCAAAGATTTCCTTCCATATACACATGCAACTGTCTTCTATATGTATATTGAATAATGCTACATATCACTCTTGTCTCTCCCCAAAATTGATGTGGTTCTTAAAATTACCATTGGATCAAAATTCAACAGTGGTCTATCATAAATTCAATGGTGATTTTAAAAGCCACATCAATTTTGGGGGGACACAAGGGCGATATATAACATTACTTATATATATTTCTCATGTCTCGACTCTTCCTCCACCATCACAGCAACACCACCAACTTCTTCTAAGTTCTATGCTCATTTTTTCTCTCCAAAGAAAAGAAAAAAATGGCAGAAATATTCCAACCAGGGATCACAACCTGGCTCCCACCCAATGATATTGCAGATAGATTTCGTAATGATGGCGAAACTATCAAACTAGCCTCAACCGATTACGGCCATATAGTTCAAGAAATCCCAGCAAAAGTTTTTCATCCAACCTCCATAAATGATACCGCAAGCTTGATCAAATTCGCGTACAATAATTCTAGTGTTCCTATAACCATAGCTGCCAGAGGTCGAGGCCATTCGGTTCGTGGACAGGCTATGGCTCGTAATGGGGTTGTGGTCAATATGACATCTTTGGAAAATCGTATAAATGGGTCTGGAATATCAGTCTTGACCAGCCCTTCGTTGGGCTACTATGCCGATGCCGGCGGCGAGCAGCTTTGGATCGACGTGCTGCATGCAACGCTAGAACATGGACTTGCGCCGGTTTCGTGGACCGATTACTTGTACCTGACCGTCGGTGGGACGCTCTCCAACGCAGGGATTAGCGGCCAAACTTTCCGGTTCGGTCCTCAGATCAGCAATGTTCATGAATTGGATGTTATCACTGGTATGCATACAATCTCTATGTATTTTCACATTTTTTATAAGGAGTATGACGTTAATCATATGCCAAGAGACCCCGTTATTCCTTACAAAAAATAGTTTGGCAATTCAGGCACAGGTGCAAGACATGTGCTAATTAATGTTTTCCATTATAAATAATGACCAATTTTGACACGAGAAATTCAAGTACATTGTGGCAGTTTATAATGTGTGAATCAGGAGATATTGGGATCGATCAAGATCCCCTAGAATTAATCTTAGAGTATTCAAACAATCCTATATTTATTTTTCATATTTTAGCTTGGTTATTAGAAAGCAAATATCGTAATAAATATTGATATGAAAAATACCTAAATCATTTAATTTCAAAAAAATGATAGAGATTTGAATAAATCTATTTTATATAATACTCGAAGACTTCTGGGGATCTTTAGCCAAGAATTTGTTTTTTGGGCTTTTCGAGAGATTAAATGAATTGGTCATGTTCAAATTTATGGACAGAAAACTAAAATATGTTGACCTCCTCTCAGTATATTTGGTCAACAAATATAAACAATCACTCCAATCTCTTCATTCCAAATTTTGATAATCTCAGTAATTTCAAAATAGATAAAACCATGATTTTTTTTATTTTCCTATTCATGGTGCATATATGATAGGACTCTTGCAAAAGGGAAGACAAATTAAAGTACGTACCGTGGATTTTATTAGCTAAAATGTTGTGGGTTTAAACTAATTACTGCCCATCGACAACGACTTCAATTTAGTAATTGATTTCGAGAGTACATAAATAGTACTAGTTTTCATGAATTTAGCTGTTTTGGGCTTACTTACGAGTTATGAGGTTTTCTAATTTGTTTTGTGCAGGAAAAGGGGATCTCGTGACTTGCTCCAGCAAGGAGAACTCCGAGCTATATTATGCGGTGCTTGGAGGTTTAGGCCAATTTGGGATTATAACCAGAGCAAGGATTGCCCTAGAGCCAGCTCCAAAAAGGGTACAATTTACATGCACCATATCCTCGGAAGTTGTCTCTTAAGCTTGTTTTATATTGTATTTACTATAATTCCTTACAAATTTACATGATATCTTATATTTTAAAGAAACAAGTGTCACGTGATCAAAAATATATATTTTAATAGTTGACGTGATAAACGTCACATTAAAACTGGTAAGAAACTTAATAAAAGCTATACGTATAGTAATACCCCTGACATCACTCATATATGTTAGGAAACCTCCGATCCCAAACAAAAAATCTATTGTCACATAAATGTAGAATCTATTTATTACCATTTCATGCATATATATTTTCCATTTCAGCATGTCTTTTACGAATAACATATGCCAACGTACGCTCGCTTTTAATTGCGATAATTAACCTTGTTAATTTTCTTTGTAGGTTAAGTGGTTACGAATGCTTTACAACGACTTCTCTGCATTTTCAAGAGACCAAGAACATTTGATCTCAACAAATGGAAGGAAGCAAAGCAATGCATTTGATTATTTAGAAGGTTTGCTTCTACTGGACCAAGGCCCTCCAGAGGTTTCCTTTTTCCCAGTACCCGATCACTCCAGAATAATTTCCCTAGTAACCAAACACAGCATCATCTACTGCCTAGAAGCAGCCATATATTATGATGATCACACACAAAATAAGGTGGACGAGGTACATTTATCATAATCGTCATCATGATTTGTTCATTAATTAGCTAGACACCCTTAAACTATATGCTATAAATAGTAATAGTTTAAGGTTTTCTTTCAAAGAAAATCCTTCTAATTCAGTCTATTAATATATACGACTTTTACGTGCATTTTTTTAACAGAAGCTTTAATTTGTTCATAGTAATACAACAAATTTACCATGTTTTAATTTATTCACTTTGTTTCTCTTTCTTGTATATATAGGAACTGCAAGTTTTGCTCAAAGGGTTAAGCTTTCTTCCGGGGTTTGTGTTTGAGAAAAATGTGTCGTACGTAGATTTTCTGAATAGAGTCGGAAGTGAAGAGCAAATACTTAGATCAAAAGGACTATGGGATATTCCTCATCCATGGTTGAATCTTTTTGTACCAAAATCTCGTATCTTGGATTTCGATTCGGGTGTTTTTAAGGACATCTTTCTTAAACAAAACATTCCCGCTGGACTCGTCATCGTTTACCCCATGAACCGAGACAAGTAAAGTTTCCGGCCGGCCAAGTTAAACTACGTACATATATATCTTGCTTAAAATTATTAAAATACTATATATATATATGCATGGTTTTGATCATTTCGTATAATTTGAAAATATAAATGTACGTTAAATGCTTCATTGCAGGTGGGATGATAATATGTCTGTGATTATACCGGAAGAAGATGTTTTCTACGTTGTAAGTTTGCTGCGTTCAAGTGGCTTCAATAATTGGGAGGAATTTGATCGACAAAATGGAGAAATATTACAGTTTTGTGATAATGTTGGCATCAAGGTTAAGATGTATCTTCCACATTACGAGACACAAGAATCTTGGATAAACCATTTTGGCTCAAAATGGGTATCTTTTCGAGAGAGAAAAGCTCAGTTCGATCCGAAAATGATATTAGCTCCAGGACAGAGAATTTTCAATAAATAGTCAGCCACATATTCTTGTGATACATTAATTCTGGTTTAATTTTTAATAAATACCTTATTATGCATTAACATAATTACTATTAATAGATGAGGCAAATGGAAAATGGAACTTTTTTGTGGATATTTTGTTGTCTTTTGAGGATTTGAACGTGCATGAAGCACTTTGCCCTGATTAATTAGAGAAAGAAACCCCTCAACATATGGCAAGTCGTTGCTGATTTTGTTTTTTCTTCCTTGGCAATAGCGTGTTGCCCTGATGCATTTTTATTAGAAGTATGTGATTTTTACATGTATTTTTAAAATTTTATATAAGAATAGCATACTCTAAAGATACATGTTAGTTTAAATCATTTTTTTTTTTTTTTTGAACAAGTTACATGTGATACCATAAGCCATAATCAAAGATTTTGACTTGGGTGCGGTCTACAAATAAACAAATATTACATGAACAAACGTTTGAGCCACTTTTTGACAATAAAGAACTCCTAACAAAGAAAAGATGGTTGATCTAGGTACACAAGCCATAAAAAGTCCATTAGTATTTGCAAATTCGACAGACAGACTTTCGAAAAAAAAACTACACTAAAAAACAATTACAAAAAAACCCAACCCAAAGCTGTGTTAGGAGGGATTGCCTTCGTTGGAGGAAGATGGGGAATACTTTTGAGGGGTGCGTGTCTTGCAAAAGTCGGTGGAAATGCACAGATCAAGCTTCAAAAAATAGATGTTAAAGACTAAAGCTCGGCCAAGCAAAATGCGGGCGACACTAACGGAGCAACCGCTCCCCCTACGGGACATCTCGAGAGAGCCTTCTTACCTGAAAACCACATGAAAAAAATCCAAACACAAAGCTTCGTAGCCTTGGAAGGATTAGGATAAAATTAGCCTCCACCGAATCTAGCTTGGAAGGAAACAAAACTCCACAACCCTAATGACTGTGGTAGCACCTAACCTCAATTGGATCTCACCAGGAAGGAACAAAAAAACCTTCCTAACCCTAGAAGCGCTAGGGGGTAAACCAATGCAAAGCAAATAAAATAGGTAAAAGCATAAAGGAAAGGAGATATGAGAGGAGGGAAGAGAAAAGACCCTTCCCTCCTCTCTCACCGACTGCACGAAGAAGGAGGATACCAGGATAGAGAAGAGAGGTTTTGAGAGGGCCGCTAGGTTTTTGTATTAGGTATTGTCAGTTTAAATCGTTTTGATTAAACATCATGCTACAAATCGTTTAAACCCGTCATTTGCATGCAATGCCCATAATGCACCAGCTAATAGTTTCAAAACTTGGTTTTCTTTACTCAACCAAACTTGTAAACTTAATTAGGTTACATGTTGGGCTAGGTTTTGGCCCAAGCTCAGCATATGCAACGCCAAAAAATGTTTAGTGTTTAGTTAGTTTGGTAGAAGTCTTTGAGTCTTTGTGTATCCTTTTTGGTTGGAAGTGTTCCAGTTTTTTTTCACTGGAGGGTTGTTTTCTGTTTTGGTTGGTTTATAAAACTTTAATTCATATAAAAAAAAAAAAAGTTTAGTTCTACGTACCTATAGTTTAATAGCATTAGTTTTAGTCAAAATTATTGACTTCCCCATTGAAGATTTCTGAAGTTAGGTTGTATTCCTAGCTTCCTTATTTTGAACTAGATATTAACTTTTTTTAATGAAAAGGCAGCATATATACATACATCAGCCATCCTCAGAGCTGAAAACCAATTAATGTCTTCACAAGAAGCTTACTTAGAAAAATGAGATTTTAATTTTCAACAAAAAAAGAAAAAAAAAAAAAGGACCAATGAATTTGTGAGGAGTAATTTAAGCTCAAATTGTTAATGCAATAATTGCTACAGCTAGAAATAGTACTATTTTACATATATTTTAACTGTATTTCAATTAATATTTTATGTCAACAAAAGATTAATTTCTTCAGTTATATATTCCATAAATATTTGTGTAAGTTTATATATATATATATATATATATATATATATATATATATATATATATATATATATATATATATATATATATATATATATATATCTGATTCAAAGCAATAGAGGTGTAAGTTTATATAGGGAGGTCATGCGCAAAATGTTTTCTTAATTTTATTCTAGACAAAATAAGAGCTTTAATTTAATTATCGCTATTATATGCCTAAATTAATGAGTAATATATAGTAGAATGAATCGTTTTTTTTCTTCTTCTTCTTCTTAAACCTATTACTAGCTAGGATTCCAGCTGGCAACGTAAATTTATTTATTAAATAAAAGATGAACAGCTCTCTTATAAAGCCCGTCACCTTCTGTTTAGCACGATACGAAAAAACCGCCACCGGGGGAACAAAAAGTTGCAAAACAATGATCCAAACTGATATTTATCAACTATTACTTTAAGGACAACCACTTTATGGTCTGTCCTATATTTGGATGGTTTGCCCTAGCTTTCATTGTACCCTTAAGACACATACATATATGGGTGCATGGTATCAGGGCCGGCTCGATGAATTTGAATTAAAATGAAGCATTGCTTTTTTAATGTTAACGACGTACAGCCTAAAGGTCTAAGACGATAAAGTTAAATAAAGCATTTTTTTTTTTTATATATTTAAACAATATCTATTTTGATATTGGTATTATATTTCTTATTTAAAAATTACTCTTTAATTTCACCTTTTAGAATCTCATTTTCAATTGATAATATGCGTAATCAATTTGATTTTTGTTTAATTTCACATTGTTAATTTTAAGTAGGATTTTAAAACTTCTTTATGTAAAAGCAACTGCAACAACTAACAAGTATTGTTAATAAAATTTTATAAGTGATACAAAAGAATCAAGTCTTTTTATATAATTTAATATGTCAATTAGAGCATTTTCTTTTTCTTTTTTTTTTCAAAAAAATTCTTTTAAAAAATTTATTTATGAAAATATATCTAAACCATCATTATAATAATAAATATCATGTTTTAGAAGACCCTTCAAGATTAAGACAAATTTGTTGCAAACTATAAATGTCAAATATCTGAATTGTGAATTGTTGAAAAATCACGAAACTAGAGAAGAACATAAGAATTCAATTTTAAATAAGACTCGAAGGAAAATAAAGAGATCGACAAATGAATAGTTATAATAAAGAGTACCAGTACTGACTAATTTGTACGTAATTGAATATGATGCGAATAAAGCTAGATGTTGAAGACTCTTTGAGTGTTTAATATATGTTGCACAATGCAATCAATTATTCTTTTTTTTAAAAAAAGTCGTAAACAATATTTTTTAGAAAGAGAAAAAAAAACGTTTATTTTATAATTATTAATTAAAGCCTTAAGCGACCACCCAAATGCCCTAAGGCTTGAGCCGCCCTACGTGGGAGAATAAAAGTGGTATATGAATTACTTGCAATCATTTTGTTGGAGAGGGCAAGGGGGGCCAAAGTTGTAGCTCAAAACCTTTTGTGTCTTGTTCAGACACGCAGGCCATCTGTGGTGTATCATTTGGGATCTCTTTCATACAGATCCCAATAGGTGAAAGAAGTCTTTCATGAGGATCTATAGAGTTGGACAACTAATTATGAGCAAGGAATTAAACATATATATATATATATAAGCATCGATATCAACAAACTCATGATTTGGAGGGCTTTCAAGTCAAGTTTCCCCGTGTCTTGAATTAAAGCCGATATATATGTTGGCCAGCATTTTGCACTGTCATCCATCCGACACTCATGCAACAGCCTGGTCCAGACCAGACCCTACTGTTGTTTCGACATTTTATCTTGAATTTCCTCAATGTGAACACTTCCCTTCTTTTGAAATTTGCAAGTGCATGCTTCCATCATGCTTGTTTGGGGGACGCCTGGACTAACTTGGTGTACGTTCACATCTAAAAGTGCTTGACAACAAATTAAAGCTGCTTTCAGAAGAAAATGATTGTCAAAAGGGTAAATCAGCTAGCGAGTACTCAATTAGTTTGTAGTATAATTATTGTCTGTCAACACGCACAATAATCAATATGCTATATATTTATATACGTACTTTCTTCATTTTGTCTTTATTATGGCACTTCAAGATTTTCTTGGATCGTCTTAAGGATCTTATGAAATGATTTTGATTTGGATTTTTGCAGCATAAAAATATAACATGAAAAATGATTGTTGAACAATTTTTGACATAATTTTTATATAATTTTAATAATTTTTTTTAAATTAATCATTGAATCTGTTTTTCTATATGTGAGATCCTAAATATCTAATGATTGATCTTAAAATTTTTTTTGGTTAGAATTGTATAATAATTATACAAAAGTTGTAAATGTATCATACCTCTCCGACCAGCAAAGAATTCATACTCCAAATAACTACTGTGTTAATTGGCATCTACCGTTTAGCTAGACAAAAAAGAAGTCATCTACCATTTACCAAAAAAAGCTCGCGGCTAATTACTTGATTATTGAGGTCGAGGCACTAATCCAAGTGTCCAAGGTTTACATGTGTGTTAGCATGTACCGCATTTAATTGGTGGGTTGTGCGTATACAAGATTCTCCTTGTTATGGAAAAAAGAAAAGGAAAATTATATCACGTCTAATTGGTGCATAGGTCATGCGCACGAGATTCCCTTCGTTATTAAAAAAATAAAAAAACTGGAATACAAGTAAGAAAAAGAGAAGGATTAGAGTGTTTTTCTTTTTCCTCTTTCCTCTATATATGAGGGATAGATCACAACAAAAAGATTGCTCGTTAGCGTCCACACTTAGTGAACGCTAAAAGTTTTAAAGTTGACAGTACTAATGAGTATTAGCGTCCTCACATCAATGCTAATACTATATCGAAATATCTATATGGCCGGCCGGGCATGGGAGCTGGAGACTCATGACATGCCTTTTAAAAAAAAAAAAATTTATCATGAGGGTGTATTTTAATTTATTACACTTAATTAATATGTTAAATACTGATCTAACATGCATGTTAAGTCTCAGACCTTCTGGTGTATACAAGACACAATCCTTTGTGTGCATATATATATATATATATATATATATATATATATATATATATATATATATATATATCACTAAAGAAAACAAATGATTCTTTGATGGTGCCTACTCCGATTCTATATAACCGAGAGACTCCGAGACCTAAGAATTAATGATTCTTTGACCATATTTTGGCGGTACCAGTTTGCTCACGTGAATAAGCAGGATTGCCTAAGAGTGCTCCTAGCTCTTAAGGGTAGGTAGCTTCCCCTAATTTCCTGCAGGTTGGTCTCCCTCTATTAGTAGGTTACTATGGAAAAAACCTTTTGAAAATTCTAGGGACGACCTTGTTTAGTTTCTAAAAAAAAAAAATACACGACTCATCTGATTTGTTTCCAATTGGATTTACAAAATGTATAACCTCTAGTTTTGCAGGATCTAATAGTTCAAAACTCTTTTTCTTCTCATTGGAGATATTATGTGAAATGTGAATGAACCTACTACTGAATCTAATTAATGAATTCAAATTAAAGTAAAAAAAAAAAAAAACGAAAAAGGAAAGTAATAAATATGGAGATGACTTGGCAATATGACCGTTGTTTTTCCATGAAAAATTGATGGAAGTATTAATTTGGTAAATGACTAAAGTAGTAAAATTGTTATTCTATATTTCTTCCATCTCTTCTTTTTATTTTTGCACAGTAGGAAAACCATTTTTTTTGCACCATAGAACACATTCTTAAAAACTAGCTCGCAATGAGAAGCGTCCGTATAAGATTGTACTTAAATTAATCATGTAAGACATTGCTTAAGATCGTAACACTCTCCCTGGCTTGATCTCTAGAGACTATGTTGATGCTCTCATTCGTTAGGTTTTATCTAAGTTTCACTCTAATTGCTGTCATATCCACCAAATTAGGTAAATCATCTTTGATTAATTTATTGATTCAGCATATTGCAACTATACGACTTCTGATTCTTTTCAATTCTCCAAAAAATCATTTCTTTCTAAACTCTCAGTCCTACATTTTACTTAAATATTCCAACATGTTTGCAGCTTCCTTAAGCTTGTGGCACTCTTGTCATGAGCATGCTTCCCCCCATTATTCCTCCTCCTATATATCACGTCTTTTAAAAGCACTTATAATACTGTAATACCTTCCAAATCAACTTAAGAGCTGAATATTAATAATATTTGTTTACTTTATTCATCAACCCAATAGATTTATATAGAGTTACAAAAAAATGTGATAAACATAAATTACTTTTATAATTAAAGATATACGTATCTTATCATTAATACTACATAGAGATGTATCTTATGATTATCCTATCACTAACAGCTATTAATAAAGATAATATCTATTTTTATATAACTGTAGGCTCCTACCATTCTATTCCTCTTAAATTGGACTTTGTCCCCAAAGTCCTAGGAAACATATGGATTATGGGCTTATAAGTTGTTGGTGTTTCAAACGTTGCCGTGGCGGTCGCTCGAGCCGTCGCTCCTAGTGCCTCTTATCGTTGGGCTTCAATGTGCTTTGTGGTACACGATGGGGGTTGAGCAAGTGGATCTGAATTTTGGTTGCAACTCCTAGCTTCTCCTTCAGTACTATGACATGATTGAGGTGTTGCTATGGTCCAGACTTGGCTCGTGGCAACTTCTACGTAACCTTGGTGGTAGGATTTTTTGGGAAAACTTGGTATTATTGGTGGTGGGGCAACAGTGGTTTGGTTGAATGAATGGGTCTGTGTGATTATGGCCAAGCAAGGTGGTGAAGGTGGTGAAGTTGTCGGATTGACTAGTTGGTAACTAGAATCAATGGAAGATTCTGATAGGGAAGGGTATGGTAACGTGACTGGTTGCGGTGATGGTGAGGCTTCAATGGTTGGGTTATTAGGTTTGATGGAGTAATGGTCGTCTTGTGATAGTGTGCTTCAAACATTTGTTCATTTCAACACATATCTCCTCCATTCGCTTCATCATGCTCTCTTGTTCCAAATGCATGTTGGTCAACATCTTTTGTTGAATAGATTTCATGAATTTCAACTACTTCTTTAATCGTTCCAAACGATAGTTGTCCATGGCAAAATTAACGTCGTAACGGATAGATAAGGGTAGTTTGAGAAACCTTAATACCTTCTAAATCAATTCAAGAACTGAATATTAATAATCTTTACATACTTTATTCATCAACCCAATAGTTCTATATAGAGTTACAAAGAAATGTGATAAACATAAACTACTCTTGTAAAGATGCATCATATCATTAACACTTCATAAAAATGTATTCTATGATAGTCCTTTCACTACCAACTATTAATTAATAAAGATAATACACAACTTCTTAGAGATAACATACTATCTATTTTTTCTATTATTATCTACTACTAGAATCTTAAAAGAAGTAATACTTTCAAAAGACAAATAACAGCTATTTCCATATGATAGACTCTAACAAACACAAAGATAAGAGAATGTTTATTCTGTGGATGATCGAGTAGATTTTTCATTTGCTCCTTTGTTTGTTCACGTCTGCAAAATATGTTAGGCTTTGTGTGAATGTGTCATGGTAAGCAGGTACACAATTCATCTAAGAGATCGAATATAATTGTCGGGTCATATCTCTAATAAGACAGTGTGGACCAGACTCGATTCGTTAGCTATTATTGTGCTGATCAGCGACAGCTTGCGGAGGGAGATTTTGGTATCTATAGAGGTACGTGCTCTAGGGCCGGCTCAAGTGATCGATCTTAGGTGATTCATGAATATGGAGATTTTGGTATCTCTAGGGCCGGCTCAAGTGATCGATCTTAGGTGATTCATGAATAGGGAGATTTTGGTATCTCTAGGGCCGGCTCAAGTGATCGATCTTAGGTGATTCATGAATAGGGAGATTTTGGTATCTCTAGAGGTACGTGCTCTAGGGCCGGCTCAAGTGATCGATCGATCGATCTTAGGTGATTCATGAAACAGTGACCCGAGGTTCACCAGATCGACTCAAGTACGTACATATATATATATTACGTTGGCCTGAAACTATATATATATCTACAAAGTACATCAGTTTGATTGGCCAAATATCTCTCTCGTAGACTGTGACTGTTAGTATATATATACGTACGTTGATACACCCACGAACCAACCATTTTGATTGATTGATTGATTTTCTAAAGAAAATTCCACCTGAACTGACATGCAGCCTACATGAATACTTGGCCTAAATGACACTTAATTGGAGTACTGCTTGTTTCCATCCCTCTTAAACTATTACCTTGATGGCGCGCTAATTAATTTATGGGTTAAAGGTGTACGTGGTTTCTAGACGTAGAAACACGTTTTAGAAATGATGATATCACAAAACTATTACATTAACTAATTAGAGCATTCACAATCAAATTCTTTACATACAATATGTTAATATAAAATAGTTAATTAAAAGCTACTGTTTTTATTTTAACTAGCTAATGTCTTTTTAAATACAGTTTAATTATATCTGGTTATCTACTATTTTTTTATATCATTTGGAGAGAGAAAATCATAAAAAAAAAAAAAAAAATTTAAACATTCATCTACGGTGGTTCCTACCGTAGATAAAATGCAAAATACATTTGGTTTAAAAATTAAAGAACGTAATGAAGATTTTTTTATTTATTTTTATAAAATTAATCCAAGCTAGTGTGATGCTCTTACCAGACAAAATCCTTTGAATTTCCCTTAAAAGTCTGGTGCATGCGCTTGGAAAAACTAATTGGTCCAAATTCGTATTTGGTGCATGGACAACCAAATCTATTTTATCAGATATTGTAGGGATGAGAATCGTGAGAAATAGTTGTCATCAGCATTTGAGGAAATTTATGTAGACATGCTATTGTACCACACATAATCATGACTCGATATTTTCAAAGATTTCCACATTTTGCTTGATTATGGAGGAAACATCTGCGTTTTGTCTTTTCAAATGTTTGAATTATTCTAGAAACTGTACAAATGATTTTTAAAGCATGATTGCAGACAATCTTTTGTTTTGTTTTGTTTTTAAAGTAATATATTCCAAGAAAATATAGCACGACGACCAACTTTTTATACATTTGGTTACATAGAGGACCTAACTATCACTATTTGGACATGTGGAAAGGCATGCTTAATTAGTTGTTTCACAAAGTTTCTTCATTTTACATTATTCAATGCATGGTAAGTTAACTATACAAGCTATCACTTTAAAGGATTTTTTTATTATTATTTTTTGTTGGTATTTGACAATAAATTAATTAGCATTAATTTCGTTTTCATGGGTTGTTACGTATATGTGGATAGACATGCATGGAAAAACATATGCATGACATGTATTCCCAATAACAAATTATAGGGTGTTTATAGAATATTGAAGCATGGTACCATGCATGGTGGGGGGTCTTGCTATCCGATAGCTACTCCTACCTATGAGATCTTTAGGTCAAAGATATTCATCTGTTGAATATTTGGGACGATTTTGTTTAGTCTAATCTCAATTCCCAATCAAAATCTTTGCCTCCAGACCTGACGATATCTTTGTCTATACTGTGCCTTCAATATTTGCAAGATATTAACAATAAGATATAAATAATTGATAGTACGTACTTTAATTAATTTGTTAATTATTCTACAAATAAAAACTATGTCCATAACTATATGTTTAACATTGGCAGGGACTATTTCTTGCAAATTAATCCAGCAGATTCTCCCGTGTGTATGGCATGATATTTGTTTTCTAGCAATATTTTTATAAATGCATGCTAGATGCTGAATATCAAACATAGTAATTTATTGACAAAGATTATATACTACTTCTTATAATTGGCTTTGAAGTATGCAAACAGCTAGCGTATACTAATTAATAATCAGGAAAAAAAAATGCTGACATGCAGCAGTTTTAAACAATTTAATTTGGACGGAATGATTGAAATAAAAAATTCAAAAACATTAAGAAATTAATTGAAATGGCCGATACAAATATTACTCAATGATTAAATATATATTTTTCCTTTTAAAATTGAAATTATAGTTGTTTACCCATGATATATAGATGGAATTGGAAACATCCTTTTTCTTTTCTTTTCTTTTTTCTTTCTGAGACAATATCTAATTTCCCTGTCCCATGGAAAAAAAAAAGATCTAGAATTGAGATTTGGAGTGATCACTTCTGAGACAACATGGGCTGTTTAATTATCATTAGAATCCAAATTGACTTCCACCAATTACATGTTGCGTTAGATACTCACAACCAAGATCTACAATGAAGAAAATTCTAGTTTGATGTTCACACCAATTGATCTTTCTCCATCAGTATTAAATCTCAAGGTTGAAGACAACGCCTTGATTCGTAAGAATTGCTCCAAGCCAAAAAGAAAATCTCCATGCAAGATCCTTTTGACGATTACCTAATTTTGACCACTTTTCATCCTGGCAGTGGCCGGATTGGAAACAACTAACTAATTTCTAATTTAAAAAAAAAAAGAAAAAGAAAAAATACAATTTGGTACAGAGCCAATTGACCAAACTTGACTTATCGTACTCATCCAACCAAAAAAACAAAGGACTAACCTTTTTTGTTTTTGGATGAATAAAATGGATTAATCTTGACCATGAGAATATGATCAACGGTCTATCCTTATTGTCTTGGTCCTTGATTGATGGGTCCACAGAATGAAGACTTGGGTTGGTGGATTGGATCATGATCATTATGATGCATAGACTGGTAGATAAAACATTAAATTTTAATCCTATGGCACGAGCAACTCGTGGCGTTGGGAAAGAAAGAGAGAGAGAGAAAGACAAATTAATCCAAGGTCGATCGTCATAACTTGTCCTACAGTAGCTTTGAATAAACATACACGGTAGGTAACGCCGTCGTTTCCTATGCAAAAGCCAAAGATTTTCTTATCTGCAGAATATTAAAGGACATCCCTTGTTTCTTAAAAATTGGGACCCTCGTTAGGAAGAAATAGACTTTTCAGTGGACGCCTTTTGGATCCAGATTTATGGACTACTCTTATAATAATGATTCCATTACAATTTTCATATAATGTATATCGGGTGAAACCCACACGTGGGACCCATATGCATGAGTCCCACCCAATATGTTTGGGTTGTATGAGAGGGGTTGTAATGGAATCACTCTCCCTGCTCTTAATAAGTTACAATCTTAGGTAGTGTTTTACATGGCTAAGTACTAAATATTTTGAATATAATATTATTAATTTATATTTTTTAGTTTATGTCGATTTGTATTTCCTTGTATAAGTCGATTTATGTTTACTTGTATATGTCAATTTATTCAACTATAAATAAGAACCTATGTATTGTAAATAATCAAGTTATTAAGCACAATGTAACCCTTTGGGCTTTATATTGTGAACGTAGGTCATAGACCGAACCACGTAAATTCTTTTTTTCTTTTGATGAGGGAGAGAGACTAGAGAGAGAAAAGAGACATAATTTATGAATGCCGGCCCCAATTTGCTCAAATCGCTCATCTAATTGATCATCCACGATCTGCTACAAACATATCGCTTGTTGCTCCTCATGTGTTACTTCTTCGTGTTCATGCACATCATTTAGGTCTACAAAACATCTACCCCTTCCGCCTCCTCATGGCGTCATGAAAAGTAACTTGGGCTTTGATACCAGCTAATGCAACATGACGTCGTGGGTCGCAAAGATAAACAACAAGAGACTCACAAATCTTCTTGAAACCTAGATTCTATCTAAGGTTTGAGGCAACATCATCAAAAAAGAAAAAAAAAAAAAAAAACTCAACTTTGGGTAGTTCTTAATTAATAAACCGATCCAAATAAAATTCAACTCGATCTCCTATTACAACTCAAGCTACGAATTTGTAATAGTAGGATTACTTGGGGATAGCTAAAAATTAATCCAAAAAGGAAAAGGGCAATCAAAACAAATCATAATTATATTGGAATAAATCGCCAACTAATGAGATTCTTCAATAAATTCGTCGTTAAAAGAAAAATCCTTTATTATGGGAAGCTTTATCATTAATGCGCTTGATCTTTGGATTTTGTCTTTAATGCACTAGTCGAATTCTCGATCTCTTATTCCCAGATCGCTCCTTGCCCAATCGCATCTCATCCGATTGCTTCTTTAAAAGACTATTTGATCGCTTCCCAGAAAGATTATTCGAGACAACACTTACATATGCTCCTATCTTCCTTAATTTACACGCGTCCTGATCTACATCATATCACTCATGAAATCTCTCAATAAACACCCCATAGTGTAGATAGTATCACAGCACGACAGTTCTAAGAGTAATATGATCCTAGTGGGACAAGTGGGGTTGTTTTGTCAAACTCAACGAGTACCTTCCTCCTCATTTTATCGATTGAACAAGTAGCAGCCTCCATACCTAAGCCCAAACCAGGAGCGTCCATGCCCGTGGAATATAAGTATACCTAGGGTTTTAGATCATGTACACTTCTGCAATCTATTATTGTTTATAATTGTTGTCTCCAGGAACGGAACCGAAATGTTTACTAGCATTGACCAAAACATTAATAAACCAAGAATTCCGAATTATAATAGGGGCTAAACTTAACTTTTAGTTGCAGTGTCCTTAAAATCTCGAGGAGATTGCTAAACCAAGAAATCCATTAAAATCTCGAGGGAGAACTACATTTATCCCCCACTCTCAATCTACTATATTTGTTGCAATATCTCCTCAATCTTTCAATTTGGTTAATGTATACTAATAATCTACCATTCTGGTTGCAAGGTCCCCATTTTGCCGCCTCCCCCCCCCCCCCCCAAAAAAAAAAAAAAAAAAAAATCTCTAAAAAATAAAAACAAAAAAAGGGGAAAAATCACATTAAAAAAATTTAGGAAAAAAACAACTAACCAGACTCATGACGCGGCATGGGTTATTTTTTCTGAATTTCTTTTAATGCTCTTTTTTGTTTTTAATATAAAATAATAATAATAAAAATTTATGGTATTTTTATCTTTTAGGAAAAAGATGAAGAAGAAGAAGACATTACAACATTAATGATAGATTAATAAGATACATTAATCAAATTAGAAGAGTAGTAAGATTTTTAGGTGTGTACATGCGGGTGGATAATATATGTTCGCATCCGCTATCCGCAACTATCCGCTATTCACATATGCAGAATGCGGTTAGTAAAAATCATTATTTGCATATGCGGATGCGAATATCGGTTTTAAAAGATGCGGTTCGCGTACACATCCTTTAGATATACTATGTATTTTATATATTTCTTATATCGACATTGTTTTGGTGTTTAATACCAAATGACGTCGTTTTGAATTAAAATATAAGTTATGTCTACATTAGCTTGGTTGTTTGTTGCTTTCTCGTGCAACACTTGGGCAAAAAAACAAAAGTAATGTGAAATTAATATACTTTTAAAAGATTATGGTTTAAAAAAATTAAAACAAGTTCAAAACACAAAAAATCAGACTAAATTATTTTTAAAATCGTTTAAAATAGGCCATAATGAAGACTCAAAGAAGGCCTAGCTAAAAGACTAAAATAAGCCTACTATCTAATATGCAAATAACGGATAATAATCATATTTAATAACTACAATAACCGTGTCGATGTAATTAGCAAAAATATAACGTCGATACGATTGTGAATATTACAAACCCTATAAGACATTTCAAATTATATAATAGATTAAAACGCCTAAGTATAAAAATAAAATAAAAAAGGAAAAGGGCCCAACTAAACTCCCAAGAATAGATTAAATCTCTAATTAAGACGACCAAGACCGCAGCGTCTCCAATTGTGCCGTGTCTTCGTACTTTATGACTTTCGCAGTACGTACGTGAGGGCAATCAAATTGGGATGGTTTTGGCGGTGGGTATAGTACGTAGTTATTGTTTTGGACCACGTGATCTTGTTGGCTGGCAAACTTGGATCCCCAGAAAGATTTCCAGTATCTTAGAATAGTCCCACCCCCCCAACCTTCTCCACGAGCACCCCTAGTCTTTATCCATATTTTTCTGCACGGCCACCTCTCTCTCTCTCTCTGCTTTGCATGCGGAAGAAGCATATATGATCAAAACTCAAGCTCTCACTTACAAGACCAAAAAAAAAAAAAAAAAAAGCTATCATTTAGAGGTAACTTTTTTTTTTTTGACAATAAATTATTAGCATTTCGTTTTCAAGGGGTTGTTACGTATGAATAGACATGCATGGGGCAAACATATGCATGACATGTATTCACAATTATAAACATGCATGTTTCTTATTCAATATATAATCTGGCATAGGTGCTTTCCCTCTCTGCGAACCACAGCCATAAACACCACCAATTCCTCTCATTTCCTCTCTTTCTCTCTCAGAAATGGCTGCTAATTTTCCAAGTACACCAAATTTCATAGTCCTTTTTTTAATATATATAAGCCGTTTGATGCCCACCGTTGGAAATCCAAACCCATGGACGAATTTGCTGCCAGCCAAACTTCAAACCCTCCAGATCGCAAATAGGCTCCGTGATGACCCTGATGCCATTAGATTAGCCTCTAGTGACTATGGCAATATTGTTCGAGAGATCCCAGCTGCCGTTCTTTATCCATCTTCCTTGAATGATATTGCAAGCTTAATAAAGTTTGCGCACAGTAGTTCTTCTCCTTTTAATATAGCTGCCAGAGGCCAGGGCCATTCTGTTCGAGGACAGGCAATGGCTCGCAATGGGATTGTCGTGGATATGACATCCTTGAGAAACCACAGAAATGGTTACGGAATCACTGTCTCCTGGAGCCCTTCAATGGGTTTTTATGCTGATGTTGGGGGCGAGCAGCTTTGGGTAGATGTCTTGCATTCCACGCTTGAACATGGACTTGCACCCGTCTCTTGGACCGACTATCTGTATGTGACGGTCGGGGGGACGCTCTCTAATGCCGGGATTGGTGGGCAAACCTTCCGTTACGGTCCTCAGATCAGCAATGTGTACGAAATGGATGTTATCACCGGTATATACGATATTATTATACTGGTTTTTAAAGATATATGTATTGGCATGATATTATGAGTCTTTTCATTGGGGCCTACGTTTGAAACGTTTTGGACATAAGTTCACACGGGGTCCTAGACAGAGCATGTATTGTCTTTTTGTTTAATTTCTAGTTGTTATTGTGGTTCAATTATTCTCTGATAATTTAGTTTTTATGAACTTTCACTTTGCTGCATGCACCATGCAGCTATATATATATATATTTAGTTCGTTTAGGGTTAACTGATGTGGTTTTCACTTGCTTGATCCAGGGAAAGGAGATTTTGTAACTTGCTCCCCAGATAAAAATACGAAGCTTTTTTATGCGGTTCTTGGAGGTTTGGGCCAATTTGGGATTATTGGCAGAGCGAGAATTGCACTAGAGCCAGCACCAAAGAGGGTATGTACAGATCACCATTAATTGACTCAGATTTGTTTTTGTCGTTCCCACTGTCCAGTCTAATGTCGATTTTTGAAGCTTTCTTAACTCAGTAATGTGTTATCATGATCACAACGTCTGTCATGATGATGCTAAAGACTGACAAAAATCCATCCAACTACTCCACAACAAGAATTTGCATTATCAAGAACGATAAAATTGATTAATTAAGCAAATCTAATATATATCTGGTTGTACATCACATAATTAGTATTTGGAACCATCTCATAATCCCTCTTTTAATTTACTCTTCAAAAATTAAAATAATTTCATGTACTCCAATTAACTCCATATGCTAACCAACTAGGGACCACCGTACATTTTTTTTTTTTGGGGGGGGGGTGGGTGGGGGAGGGTAAATTGCCATTATTGTCGTTATTGTTGAGGAATTTTGATCTCGCAAATTCTTTTAAGGGGGAGTGTCATAATCTCTTTTAAACGGTAGAATTAACATTTGAACTTAAGATCGATCTTGACTATTATCCCATGTTAAATTATTAGTAATATTTATTTCAAAAGCTTAAATAAATAAAAATAAAAATAAAATTATTTATTTAAATTAATATTTTAACCATATGCATGTATGTACGCCATTGTTTATTGATGTCTGTGAACTTATTTTTTTCTAGGTCAAGTGGGTTCGAATGCTTTATAATGACTTCTCTGCATTTGCTAGAGACCAAGAGCGGTTGGTTTCAATCAACGGAAGGAAGCAAAAAAATGCACTCGATTACTTGGAAGGTTTGCTTCTCATGGACCAGGGTCCTCCGGATAATTGGAGATCATCCTTTTTTCCATTATCCGATCACTCCAGAATTATTTCCCTTGTAACCAAATATGGAATCATCTACTGTCTAGAAGTAGCCAAATTTTATGATGATCGCAGTATTAATTATGTGGACAAGGTACGTATAGTACATGCATCATAATGATCATCATCGTTCTACCTTAATTATAGCAAATTATATATATTTAAAGTCTTTTCCAATATAATGTATAATTATTTTTTTTTTTCTTAATAGGAACTCCAAATTTTGTTTGAAGGCTTGAGCTTTATCCCGGGATATTCATTTGAAAAAGATATCTCATATGTAGATTTTCTTAATAGAGTTCGAAGTGGAGAGCTAAAGCTTCAGTCACAAGGACTGTGGGATATTCCTCATCCATTTTTGAACCTCTTTGTACCAAAATCTCAAATCTCAGATTTCAATTCCGGTGTTTTCAAGGATATTGTATTTAACGGGAACATTACGACAGGACCTGTCCTTGTTTACCCCATGAACCGCAACAAGTGGGACGATAGGATGTCTGCGGTTATACCTGATGAAGATGTTTTCTACACCATAGGGTTTTTGCATTCAAGTGGGTTTGATGACTGGGAAGCCCTTGATGCACAAAACAAAGAGATACTGTTGTTTTGTAATAATGCTGGTATTGAGGTTAAGCAATATCTTCCCAAGTATTACAAGACAAAGGAAGAATGGAAAAACCATTTTGGCAAGAAATGGAGAACTTTTCAAGAGAGAAAATCCCAGTTTGATCCGAAAATGATACTATCGCCGGGACAGAGAGTTTTCAATAACAATTAACATATCAAATATTACTAGTGATTGGAGTTTAGCATTAATTAGAAGGGACAATAGGGGTACTTATCCTTTTTCTTTTGTAGTATTTTGTATTTATATTTTGTTGAGGGTTTTTGTATCATTGTTGATAAGTAGTTTTCAGAAGTTTAATTTAGGAGATATAATATATCTTTTTGTAAGGGTCCATATTTATATATATTAATGGGCTATTTGTATTGGACATGTTCTTCAATTCTCTTGCCTTTTTTTTTTTCTGAATTATTTCTTTCTCGGACAATATTATGATCGATTGTTCATGCAGTAGTTAGAACTTAATGGTCCAGAAATCCGGCCAGTTGGAGTACCCACTGACCATTGAAAATTTTCTTGATGCTATTGTTTTGGTCAAACTGTTGTTGCCATTACCTAACTTGAGATACACGGATCTGTTTTTAATGATGGGAATCCTGTAGTAATAACGTAATGTTTAAACAATGTTGGCTTTATATATATGGAATATATATAAAAGTTTACAATTATCAATTAGCTTGATTGCTGGTTAAGTGTGATCATCTTGGACTGGCCGGTTGAGATTCCCATATTTCATCTAAAACAGAGTCCTACATATATATAGCTAGCTAGCTGGCTGTGGATATATAAGAAGTTATAGCGATGATGATTATCGAGAAAAATATGATAAAGGCCCTATTTTTAATGAGCAATTCTACGAGAAAGATTACATTCGATCTCAAATGTCACGTGACTTTTAAAATTACGATTAAATCAAAATATAGTAATGAATATCTCAAATTCAATGATAATTTCAAAAGCCACGTGACATTTACATGATGGGCTTTTAACCTCAAATCTTAGAGATAGGTCCTGTTTGTTGAGAATGCAACTCTTATATACTAGCTGTTTCTATTACATGAAAGTTTATAAGCTAATTAGGTGACAGTAGTTCACTTGCCATTAATTTATTACCGCTTTTATTTTTTTTCTTTTCAAAAATAAACACTAGTACTATTAATTAAAGGAATTAGAAACACATGCATCCTTGCCAGCATGAAAATAAAAGAAATAATAATAAATAAATATAAAATGGGCAAGATTCCAGAAAGGTTGAATTGATAATGATTAATTAGCAAAAAAGAAACACATGCTTTACGGCCTGAAGGCGGGCTAAATTACAGACAAACCTTCTTTTCAAACATTTGTAAATATTGCATAAAGCGTGTTCCCAACTCTTATTGCAGCTCGCGGGCAAGCAGGAAACATCATAAGTAATTTCACTTCCCTTTCCTACCCAAATCATCCTTTAACTTTTCCTAGTGCTTAATAGAATATACCTTCTTTTTCTTCATCATCACTGAAATTCCTTGGCAGGATCCCAACATCAGGATGACAACGTAATTATCATGATCTTTGACAATAAGACAACAAACCTCTAACTTTTAAACTACTGGCACCATGTGGCAATCATTTTCTTTCCACCTCTTTTTTTTTTCTTTTTGTTTTTCACTTCTCTTAAAAAAAGCCGATAACTTCAAAATATTTTAAATTTTTTTCACTTTTTATATCACATCAATCAATTTTTATTATTATTCAAATAAAAAAAATTAACTACAAAACAAAACTTTTTTACTTTTCTATAAAACAATTTCAAACTTTTTTTATACTTTATATCGCATCAATAACTTATTATTATGTACTATTCAAACAAAAATTCCACAACACAACCATTTAATGTTTGGGGGTTGAATTTTTTGAATAAGAATAATATTCTAAAACTGTTTACTGATTTCGAGGCAATGAAAATTTGTTTGAATGTTGAAAGAATTCAGATTCTTTTTTAATTTGTGTTTGGATGTTGAATTTTTGAGATTGAAAAAAAATGTTTTTTAATGGTAGGAATTGATTAGAAATGATTGGATTGTATGAAAAGTTGTGTAGAATGGTTGGTGTTAAATTTATTAAATAAATAAATAAATAAACTTATTTTTTAAAAAAAAAAAAACAAAAAAGGAAGGGGTGGTTGGGCCAATGGGGATGGCCGCGTGCCCCCCCTTCCTTTTTTTTTTCTTTTCTTTTTTTGTGAATTTTTTGAATTTTTTTTTAAAAAAATAAGTTTATTTATTTATTTTTTAATAAATTTATTTATTTTTTTATTCAGATGGACACGTGTCGTCATCTTATTGGTTTGATGTGGCGCTAATGTGGCATTTAAAAAAATTTGTCAAATTTTTTAACAAAATTTGACTTCAAGGATCGATTTGTAATTATAATTTACTACAATGACTTTTCATAAACTTTTTAAACCATATGGAGTAATTCGTAATTATGGCATACCCCAGGGATCAATGATGTAATTATCCCTTCAATATTTTTGAAATTGGAAAAAAAAATATTTTTTAATGATAAGAAATGATTGGATTGTATGAAAAATTGTGTATAATGATTAGTGTTATGAAAATTAATGTTGGTAATAATTGAAATAATCATGGCATTTGAATATTTAAATCCAAGTTTTATTCGGCCGGGTTGGACGTGGGTTTCCGGGTTTTTGAATAAAACCCTATTAGAATATTTAAAAAATTTCGAACCAAACAGTTAAATACCACTGCCTTTTTCCCTTTTTGCCTTAAACCGATTATGTTTTTTATTTTATTTTTTATGTTTTTAGAGTATGTGATTTTAATGCATGTCGTTATCCGATTCTTTTTTATTTTTTTATTTTTTCTTTCTTGGAAATATCTTAACTACTCCATGGAAAAAAAAGAAATTAGATTTTGAGTGAGACAACACGGACTGGGTAATAATTATCAAGGGAATCCAAATTGACTTCCAGCGAATACTTGTACCCCTTAGCTAGGTACAGGCAATTAAACAAGATCGTGTACAAGGAAGAAAATCTGGTTTGATGTCTACCCCAATTCTTATTTTCACACAGATGATTTGTGACAATTCCCGATCAAAATCAAAAAAGAAATCTATAAAGATCCTTTTGATGAATTTCCTAGTACATATCCTAGCTAGATACGCAAATTAACAACCATTAATTTCTATTCAAAAGCAACATGATCGATCTTCTAGATCTTAGGGGTTGGTCTTTGATAGACACCCAAGAACAAAGACTTCTGTGGGTGGCTTCGAATCTTCATGATCATGATGACGGATATACATAAACACACAAAAAAAAAAAAACATTAATTAGAAGAATGTGTAAATTTTAATCCCATACCACGTACAAGCAATTCTTGACGTTGAGTGAGAAAAATTAATCTCCTGTGTGTGGCTTCGAATCTTCTTGATCATGATGATGCACACACAAACATACAAAAAAACGTTCAACATGTAAATTTCGATCCTGAAGCATTAATTCGGGTCGTTGGCCGGGGAAGACAGAGAAGAAAAATGAATCCAAGACCGAGATCTTGTCCTACCGCGCGTATCTTTGAATAAACATATATGCGTCAGAACACGACGAAGTCATTTCGTATGCAAAAGCCAAAGACTTGCGTCCTACCTACGTAGCTCCTTCCCTGCAACTTCGTTAACGGCCAAATAATAGTTAATGTATTTAATTAGTAGGTGGTGTATAATTAATTGCTCTCCTCCCCCACTACTAGTCTACGTATATGCCACAAACACCACCAACACCTTCATCAATCGTTTCCTACGAATCTTCATGATCGGGATGATCCATACATCATACATATATAAACACAGAAAACGTTTATGATGTAAATTTCAATAGTATGAACGAGCATTAATTAATTAATTCATGTTGTTGACTGTAACAGTACCCCAATTCAAAATATCTGTATAGAAACATACTTTTTATTTCTAATATTCTCAAATGAATCTATCACAATAATTTCCACATGTTAACAAGGTGATCATCTATAATCTTCAAGCATAAGTGAATATTATCCAAAGATCACCTGCGTTCCATATAAACAAGACGTTTAATCTTAACACTCCCAAGTAAAATTTAAACATTTCTGAAAAATAAAGACTCCTAATTATCATGTGTGTGTGATCAACAGTGCAACAAAATATTAATGGGAAATTTAAAGAAAACAAATATTTTGTTGGCGAAATGGAAACTCTTATCAAGAGAAAAACCATTCCGGAGCAGCCAAACCCAAGAAATACACTATTTAGAAGACAAAGCTAATTACAAGGCAATAGTATTCACATAACTTGATGCAGTAGTCATACTTCTAACTCTGACACGTACCTATACGTGAACACTTTCCAATCAGACCTTCTATCTGAAGGAGTCTTCAATGAACTTCTTTATCTTAGGGCTCCTCCCTAAACTAGACTTCAATGGGTTGATCAAATCACACAAATAAAACTATAAGAAAGCTAGCTAATCTCACAATCGTAACCTAAACACCCTCTCTTAGCACAATGAAATTCAATACCGAATTCACTTAAGAATACATGCCTAGAGACCTCTATATATAGGCTTTAGAACACCTAATATAACTCTGATTTGAAGTTCTCTGGGAGGCGTCCGGACCAAGACAGTGGGCGTCCAGACGGCAAGTAGCAACCAACTTCTTTTCACGCGGTCTCACGTGTTTCTTCATTAATCTTCAGTCATCGCATTTGGACGGCCTTTCCCTAACATTCGAATGGTTGCATGCTATCTTCACTGTTCGCAGTCTTCATTTTGCTGTTCGGACACCTGTGAGAACAGGTGCTCTCGGGAGTTGATGTCCGCTAGGCTGTCCGGACATTTGTGCGAACATGTGTTCTCTGTGATTGATGTCTGCTGAGGTGTTCGGACACTTCTTCGAACAGTGGTTGGAGTCTGGACGCTTTCTTTGGCCGTCCGGACAGTCACAATGGAAACTGTCTTTGCGGAGCTGTAAGTGCATCAGAATCTTTCTTAACTTCTGGAAATTGTCTTTCTTGATATTTGTGACACTGAACTTGTCATATTTGGCCATTTCCATATTGGAGAAAATATTCTGAATATCTCTAAAAAATTCTCTGAATAACGGTGTTCCTGTTTCAGCAGTCTCATAATATGGTAGTGATTTTGTCAACAGAATGTAGCCAATAAACTAACAAACTCTCTCTTTGACCATTTTGGGACAAAATTACCTGACCGGTGAAAAATATAAAAACCGGTCCAAAATTAAAAATACTCCAACTTTTTGTCTCAAAATGACAAAGGGTAAACATAGTATTAAAAACCACAGAAAAAATAGTACTAATATTCAACAAAAACATGAATAAAAGTAAAGTGTCTCAAACAGTAGCCCAAATAAACAGAAGTTTTAAACAAAACAACTGAAAATAAAACATGAGTGGCCATGGCATTCAAATTTGCCCATCATCATCATCATCATCATCCTCTAGCTCAAAGAGTTTGAGGCATCGTCTGATTTTAATCTAGTTCTACTCAACTAAGACACTGATAGTGTTGACCTCCCGCTGAATGGAAAGCACAGTGTCTAGAATGCAGGATAACACAACATCAGAGGCTAGAGAAGGTGGAACAGTTTGGGAGGAGGAAGCTGTAACAAGATCAACTTGAAATGGAGGAGACTCTACTTCCCGTTGATCTTCAAAGCGCAATTGTGCATTTGACTTTATCACCGTATGCTTTCCAAGGGTATCCTTGGTTCTCTCCTTTGGCTCCATGTCTGTAATGTCAAGTACAAAATGTATGCAAATCTTCAGGACTAAGCACGCAAACGAAAGACCTGTCTGATGCTCGTCTCGCATCTCGAGCATGGTATGCACAATGTACTTGTAGAGGTAGAATGGTATCCGTCGAATCAAGGCATACATGAATCTCGCTCTCTTGAGGTCTAGCTCACTCTGTCAAGCCATAGGCCATAGATTGTGTTGCACAATCTTTTGTGAGAAGACGATGCAGAGAGGAGAATAAGCTAATCCTGATCGACTAAGGGACTTTGTTCTAAGCTCGATGGTGAGGATTAGAAACCAAAATCTTAGACATGTGTGTCCTCACCAACTAGGTGAGTCAACTCCCCCTCAAGGGGTGAATAGCCTCATTCTTTCTAACCCATACCTACTATTGTGCAAATTTATTTAACTCGTAAGTGTACGAATCATTTGCCATATAATGTTGTGCAAGTGTGAGGTTGATCCTACAGGAAATTGTGTTGTGAAAATTAATTTCTATTCAAACTAATCATATTTTAACCTAGTTCCAAATTTAATGATTTTTAACAAAAGAAAAACATAAACTCAATAAATCAAAAGATAGGGTTTTAAGTTTCAAGAATCCACACCCACCAAATCATAACAACATATTCTCATGCTCATCTACACCAATTCGAAGTTCTCACCATACAAATCTTATGTATGCTCTACTTTGCTTCAAAAATCGTTTAAACCATTTAATGAATCCGTTCTTTGCATAAATCACAAAAGATACTCGATGTTCACCAAATCATCCATTGTACCCATTCAAAGAACAAATCACAATAGATACCCAATTTTTCACCAAATCATCAAATGTACCTATTGAACGAAACACAATGAATATCCAACGTTTTGATAAATAAAACCTAAGCAATCAATTAAATCAGACAACCTCCAATCATCACTTGTTTCAGAAAATCACAAGAGATACCTAAAATCATCTCAATAATCGAATAGAAGTAGAACAATTAAAAATCAAAACCTCATAAAATCAAATAGCATAAACTACCATGAAAACATTATTACTCTTCAATGATGAGACTTCATCCTCAACCCTAGATGAGATTCTAGCTATACATGACTAAAGAAAGCATAAATAAACCAAAAGAATCAATTAAAAATCAAATAAAGTTACAAAATACAGAAGTTCTAGGTGAAAATCACCTAAGAACCCTAAAAAACTGAGAAAACGGCGCATAGGGCGCTTTCCAAGCGGCCTCTCCCGAAAATAAGAGAAACGAATGGTATTTATAGACAAAAATTAGGGTTTTTGCGTGCAAGTGACACGTGTGCGCTCGAGCCCACTCGGCTTGAAGGCGGGCTAAGGGCTGTCGTGGGCACGTGCGTTCGAGCTCACCAGGGCTGCGCTCGAGCCCACTCTGCTTGAAATCTAAATTTTTAGCTTTTGTGCAATTTTGGCTCAAAACCTCAATTTCTCACTTAATAACCTACAACATGCTAAAACACCAAAACTAGCAAAAAAAATCAGAAAATAACAAAGTTAAAGGCCTAACAAGTTCAAATTAAGGAGTCCAAATATACAATATTTGTGACTCATCACCTACCTTATTCGTGGTGGTTGTTGATAGGCCTTCATCTGATTGTCCATCCATCTCAACAAGCTCTGCATCAAAATAGGCAACCCCTCATAAGATTGGTCTCTGTCGGGCTTCTGCGGCTTCTTCTTGTAGCGCCTTGATTTGTTCTTCTTTAGTTTGCCACTCTGATTGGCAGGAAGAAATCGATGTTGTTGCTGCTGATGCTATGGAGTCTGATGCCCCGTCGAGGTCTAATGCTGGATGTAGCTTGTCTTAGCGGTTCCTTCTTGACCTTCGAACTCTGAGCTTTGAGAAGTGAACACTTGGGTCAAATGTGACCACTCAAGCCACATTGGAGGCATATGGGAGGCCCTCTCATGGTAGGAGGCTTCTGAGTGTTCTCTACAATAGCTGGAACATCTCCACCAACAACAGTATTTCCCTTATCCACACAGGTAGGTGAAGGCTCGAGGACTATGGGCTTGACAAACACAGTCTTGAAAGTAGAAGGGATATCAAAAGTAGACGTTACATACCCGAGTCTTGTTTTGTCTGTTGGTCTCTTCTAGACTGATAGCATGTGGGTCAGCTTCTCATCAGTCATCCTCTCTATCTACAATTGTGCCTCTAACAACTTTTCTTCTAGATTTGTGATCTTGATGAGCATTGTGCTTCTCTCATTCCTCAACCTGTTCAGCTCTTGCACATGCTGTTGGCATGTCTCCGTCAGCTTCAAGAACTTTACATAGAGGACTTTGTAAGCCTCTTTTAGTTCTTCCCTGTCTTCATCGCTGCTTTCTAAGTAGTATGACTGTGACCCCTCAAATTCTTCATGAGGTGCTATGAAAGCCAGAAACTTCTGATCCTTGTCTGGGGTCTCCCCTTCTTCAGATTCGCTGAGAATAGCGTTGTAGGCCTTCCCCTTGGCCTGCTTGAGATTCCCGCAATCTGCCCGCACGTGCCCAAAGCCGGAGCACTTAAAGCATCGGGGACCCCTAGGATCCTTCTTCTCAACTTCCTCTGGCTCGGCTTCCTTGGGGACTTTCCTTAGTCTTTTAGTAAACTTATTCCTGAATTTGTCATTCTTCATTAGTCTACTAAAGTTCTTGGCGTGCATAGCAACTGCATCTTCTTCTTCATTGTTGGAGTCTTCATCAGAGGAGACTCTGCTTTCCTTCTTAGATGCTTTGAGGGCAATTGCCTTCGCCTTTCTGACTGGGGGTAGAGAATACTCATAAGTTTGAAGGAATCCCACCAACTGTTCAATCTTCATATAATCTAGATCATAGCTTTCTTTAATGGTTGTGACTTTAATTCTGAAACGCTTAGGCAAAGATCTTAGAATATTTTTAATGAGTTTTGCATCCGAAACCTTCTTCCCGAGACTCACCATGGAATTTATCAAGTCGCTGATTTTGGTATAAAACTTATTAAAAGTTTCGTCTTCCAACATCTTAATTTCTTCAAATTTTGTAATCAATATTTGAAGTTTGGCAGATTTTACAATTTTCATGCCTTCATATGTTGTTTCCAAAATTGTCCATGCTTCTTGAGCAGAATCACAATGTGAAATTCGTGAGAATTCCACCGATGAAAGTGCTTGACAAAGTGTATGAAAGGCTTTATCATTGGAAAGCCGTGCACTGGTTTGAACAACTATGAGTTCAGTAGTTGTAGTCTCTGGTTTAGTCCAAAACCAATTTCTACAATCTGCCAAACATTAATGGATTTTAAAAAGAAACGCATACGAGCTTTTCAATAGCTGTAATTCGTGCCATCAAAGGCAGGAACAGAATTAAGAGTTTGAGACATGATAAAATAAAAAGTCACAGATCGCACTCAAGAAATTAATCCAATAACAGTGAACCCGCTCTGATACCAATTGAAAAACAAAGACTCCTAATTATCGTGTGTGTGTGATCAACAGTGCAACAAAATATTACTGCGAAATTTAAAGAAGACAAATATTTTGTTGACAAAGTGAAAACTTTTATCAAGAGAAAAATCACTCCGGGGCAGCCAAACCCAATAAATCCACTATTTAGAAGACAAAACTAATTACAAGGCAATAGTACTCACATAATCCGATGCAGTAATCGTACCTCTAACTCTAACACGTACCTATACATGAACGCTTCCCAACCAAACCCCTTATTTGAAGAGGTCTTCAATGGACTCCTTTAGCTTAGGGCTCCTCCCTAAACTAGACTTCAATGGGTTGATCAAATCACACAAATAAAAATCTAAAAGAGCTAGTTGGTCTTACAATTTCTGCATAAACATCCTCTCGTAGCACAATGGAATTCAGTACCAAATTCACTAAATAATACAACCTTAGAGACATCTATATATAGGCTTTAGAAGACCTAATACAACTTTGATTCAGAGTTCTCTAGGCGGTGTCCGGACCAAGACAGTAGGCGTCCGGACAACAAGCAGCAACCGACTTCTTTTCAAGCGGTCTCACGCGTTTCTTCATTAATATTCAGTCATCGTGTCCGGACGACCTTGCCCTAGTGTCCAGACGGTTGTATGATGTCTTCACTATTTGCAACTTTCAGTTTGCTGTTCGGGCACTTGTGCGAACAGGTGCTCTCGGGAGTTGATGTCCGCTGGACTATCCGAACATCTGTGCGAACATGTGTTCTCTATAATTGGTGTCTGCTGAGGTGTTCGGACACTTCTTCGAAAACTAGTGGGCGTCCGGACGCTTCCTCTGGCCGTTTAGACGGTCTCAATGGAAACTGCCTTTGCTGAGCTGTAAGCGCATCAGAATCTTCCTAGGCTTATGGAAATTGCCTTTCTTGATATTTGTGACATTGAACTTGTTATTAGGTCATTTCCATATTAGAGAAAATATTCGAAATCTCTCTGGAAAATTTTCTGAATAATGGTGTTCCTGTTTCAGTAGTCTCCTAATATGGTAGTGATTTTGTCAACAAAATGTAGCCAATAAACTAACAATCTCTACTAATCTACATAAGTTCCATAAGTCACTTCAAAATATTTACACCAATACATATCTCTAAAAAGTTGAGAAAACATACATCAAGCTTATACATTAAAAATAAATCACATAGGATTTTTCCAACTAGCTAACTAGTCACCAAAAATCTCTCCAAGATACGCAACCTTTCGTTAAGCTTCAAAATCCTTATCAAATTTCCCCAGTATCAATACTATTAAAAGTCTTTGCTATCTTTGAAAAAAAAAATGCAAATTAAATATAATGAGCAACCTCAGTAAGTAGAAATAATTAATCAAATGATTGATGTCGAATCGTTTACCAGTTGGAATTATGTACATAACTTAATAAAAAAATTCTCAATATTTTTCAAAACAAGATATGAAATATTACATTTGTAGCATTCAATAACTATGAGAATAATTTGTGCACATGTGTAACCATTCTTAATGTGAGCAATAAAATAATGCAATGTTTCAAGTATATTAAAAACCATTTCCCAAATATCATACACTCGTTGTCAAATTTTTTTTCCCCGTTTGACTGGGTTGTGTGGTCCCCGTATAGGAACTAAGATCCCTTCTCAGGCAAGAAGAAGCAACCCTCTTTAGAATCTCTAGCCATGGGATTGCCCAAATAATTTATGAGGAATTCACCTATGACCGATTATTATGTTGCCTCTCCCTCAAAAGCACACATAGTTGCAAGATACCAAAATTTAGGATTCAAACACTCGACATCCTCATACAAGAACTAGCTTCGGTACCGAGCTTATAAATATCACTATGCCATAAGGAGTTTTCAAATAATAATCAATATGCTCACAGTCAATATCATTTATAAATCATATATAAGGTGCCAATGTCCACTTCTGAAAAACTCAATGTCATATTTTATCATAAAAATTTCAACGGTGCCAATGTCCACTTTTGGAAAACTCAATGTCACAAGCCAATGCCTTTCCAAATCAACAATATATACAATTCATACTTTTTCACATATAAATTCCACAATGGTACCACTATATCAATCTCACATTATGCATTACCATTATCAAAATATAGCTAATTGACTCACTATTTGCATGATTTATTCAAAAATTCTCATTTACTTTGATAATCAATAACAATAAGACATAGTCATATGTATTTACACCAAAATACATTTCATTTGAAAATATTTACTTTTTGGTATATTATTTCATAAAATCATATTGATTAATAAGTTCTACTTATCTTAAATTCATGTACCACTACCATGGGGATTTATTACGCCTTAATTAGCTTATGTCACTTGTTCCTAAAAAAAATAAATTAATTATCAGTATCTAAAATCTAAAATACATATTATTTAAGTTATAAATTTCTAAAAGCCAATTTTTCACTTTTATATTTTATCTCCATCTTTTTGATCTCTCACATTTCCTAAATTTTGTCTTATTCTTACATTTTTCGTTTTCCTTTTAATTCACATACGTACAGGACCATTTCATTTTTTTTTCTTTTTCTTTTACACGCTCTCGCTCTCTCTCTCTCTCTCTCTCTCTCTCTCTCTCTCTCTCTCTCTCTCTCTCTCTCTCTCTCTCTCTCTCTCTCTCTCTCTCTCTCTCTCTCTCTCTCTCTCTCTCTCTCTCTCTCTCCCCCTCCCTAATAGTGACTCAAAATCCATCTAAACATAAACTCTACCTCAGTCCACCAAAATACCTGCCAAACCTTCCTCACAAGTCTACCTAGTCACCTAAATCAAATCCCAATGAAAAATTCAAATACTCATCTTTTCTTCATAATCAAAGACACTGAATTAAACTATACTTTCTTTCCAAAACACTAAAATCATCAAATAAATTAAAGACAATGGAATTTTCACCTTGGAAGAGGAAAGTCTACCTCCAATACCGGTTATCTTCTCTCTCAATTTCCTCTCTTCTTTTCTCTTCCCCTCCTTTCCTTTTTTTTTTTTTTTTCTCATTTTCTCCTTTTTCTCCTTCTCTCTCTAGCTCGAACGTTCTACCTCTTTTTTTTTTTTTTTTTAATTAACTTCTTAACAAAAGGAAGAGTCACGAAGGTTTTAGAAACTTTAAGAAATAGCTAAGTTTTTTTCTTTTAAGTTTTGTAAAATTACTGAAAAGCTCTAAACTATTTTGGTTATTACATTGATTCATTGGGGAAGACAATATTAGAAAAAAGAGTAACTACTTACATTTATTCCCTCAATCTACCACACAAGTTGTAATGTCGCCCTTCCGTTGATTTTTTTTTTTTTTTGTTAAATCCTAATGGAATAAGTATAATGAACATTTCACGTGATTCAAAATGTCAAAAATACATGAAAAAAAAAGCCTCCCACGTAGCCACATGGCTAATCGCTTGAATTTTTGCGGTGCACTGCTAGCTATATATTTATATTTTTTATAAATTGTATTTTAAAATGCTGCCATTTACATACTTTTAGGATCTCTTCTAATTTATTACTAATATAATATAACAATATGACGTATGTATGTATGTATGTATGTATGTATGTATGTATGTATGTATGTATGTATGTATATATATATATATATATATATATATATATATATATATATATATATATATATATATATATATATATATATATATATATATATATATATATATATATATATATATATATATATATATATATATATATATGCGCGTGTTTTTCTTAGTAAGAATTAGGAATTAACTCTAAGTTTTATTCAAAGGGTTGAGCTTTATCACAAGTTCTCTCTTGAAAAGTTTCCCACTTCATGCCAAAATGGTTTTACCATTCTTCCTTTGTCTTGTAATTAGAAAGATACTGCTTAACCTTAATAGCAGCTTCACTATAACAAAATTGTAGTATGTCTTTGTTTTTGTACATCATAGGCCGGCTTCCCACTCATCAAACCCAGTACTTGAGTGCAAAACCCTAGGGTGTAGAAAACATCTTCATCAGGTATAACCGCAGACATCCTATCATCCCACTATATATATATATATATATATATATATATATATATATATATATATATATATATATATATATATATATATGCGCGTGTTTTTCTTAGTAAGAATTAGGAATTAACTCTAAGTTTTATTCAAAGGGTTGAGCTTTATCACAAGTTCTCTCTTGAAAAGTTTCCCACTTCATGCCAAAATGGTTTTACCATTCTTCCTTTGTCTTGTAATTAGAAAGATACTGCTTAACCTTAATAGCAGCTTCACTATAACAAAATTGTAGTATGTCTTTGTTTTTGTACATCATAGGCCGGCTTCCCACTCATCAAACCCAGTACTTGAGTGCAAAACCCTAGGGTGTAGAAAACATCTTCATCAGGTATAACCGCAGACATCCTATCATCCCACTATATATATATATATATATATATATATATATATATATATATATATATATATATATATATATATATATATATATATATATATATATATATATGCATTTAGATGGTATTCCCAAAAAGGAAAATGCTAAAAATACTATTAGTGTACAACTAGTGTACAATTTCAAGATACATTGGGATGGAACCCAATGTGTAAGTCTCATTCTAATGTATTTTGAGGTAGTGCACTAGTAGTACATGAATCATTTTCCTTTCAAAAGACCTATTTGTTACGGTTCAAGGTGTAAAAAAGGACAGTCATGTGGTAATTAATATCCATTTCAGAACAATTTTCTTGAAAACAGTACCCTAATTGAAACCTGAGAGATATGAGATTTTTTTATTTTTTATTTTTTGAATAAGAGAGATATGAGATTTTGGTACAAAAGATTTAGCCACGGATGTGACGCAGGACCGACTCCGTCAAGATGAGTAAGCTATTGGTCATCTTCCATATTTCCAGTTCTATTAACAAAATCTACATATAAAACGTCTTTCTCAAACGTATTTTAGCTCGATCTGTTTGACCAGAAGATGATACTATCACCAGGATAAAGAATTTTAAATAACAGTTAAAGCATAAATTAATACATGTGATTGGATGGAATTGAGGAAAAAAAAATTAGGGTTTATCCTTTTTCTTTTTCTTTTTTTTTTTCTTTTTCCGTATGAATTTTACATTTACGTGTTTCATATTATTTATGTGTTTCATTTTTATTGGGGGCTTTTGTGTCAATGTCGATTAGGAATATTCAGAAATTTAATGTAGAAACTATATAATACTCTTGATGGACGTCCATTAATGGAGAGGTTAAACATATTATGTTCTTGCACGCCTTGTTTTCTTATTGAAAAATGTTTGGAGTATAAAAGTTTTTATTATATATAATTCATTTACAAACTCACATGGAAGTCTAAATGACATTTATCATGTTAGCCACTAACTCACGTGGCAGTCCAAGTATACCGTCAAAGTGCCACTAGCTAGTGCCCTACAACCTACTGTCACTCACATACTCGCGCATTCAGTTGATTATACACACAAACACTACTATAAAGCAAATGCTTGACATGGGTTGAGCCTTTTAAATGTCAATTTGACTTTTTCTTTTTTTCATGTGTAATTATTTTCTTTCAAAGCTCTTTAATTACTTCCAATTATGGAAATGCTTTAACACTTTTTCGATTATCTACTATTTCTCTATATCATTTGGAGAGATAAAACAAATTAAGCATTCATCTACATGTGGTTTCCTAGTACTGTAGATGAAATGCAAAATATATTTGGTTTAGAGATCGAATTGAACCATTTTTTTTTTTTTTTTTTTAAAGTTTAGCCATTTTACAAAAAATTAATCCAAGCTACTGCATGTCGATGCTCTTACGTACTAGACAAAATCCTTTGAATTCCCCTCAAAAGTCTGGTGCGCTGGAAAAAGTTGGTCCAAATTCGTAGCTGGTGGACAACCAAATCTATTTTATCAGATATTATAGGGGTGAGAATCGTCAGATATAGTTGTCATCAGCATTTGAGGAAATTTATACAGACGTGCAATTGTACCGCACATAATTAATCATAGAGTCATAGACCCGATTATTTCAAAGATTGCCACATTTTGCTTGCTTATGGAGGAAACTAATGCGTTTTGTCTTTTCAAATGTTTGAATCATTCTACAAATAATTTTCAAAGCATGATTGCAGACAATCTTTTGTTGTTTCACGAAGTTTAATTCTTCATTTTACATGATTCAATTGTAAGTTAACTGTATAAATTAGCATTTCGTTTTCTAGGGGTTATTAGAGTAGACATGCATGGGCAGGCATACGCATGACATGACATGTATTCCCAATTATAAAATATTATAGCTAGGGTGTGTTTATAGAATATGGAAGCATGGTACCATCCATGGTGGGGGGTCTTGCTATCCGATTAGCTCCTCCTACCTACCTAGCTATGAGATCTTTAGGTCAAAGATATTCATCTATTGATTAATGGGGCGGTTTTGTTTAGTCCAATCAAAATCTTTGCCTCCAGATTGACCTGATGATGTCTGTCATGCTATACTGTACCTTCAATATTTGCAAGAGATATTAACAATAAGATATAAATAATTGATAATACTTTAATTTGTTAATTCTTCTACAAATAAAAACTATGTTTATTATTCATCCAAAAAAAAAAAAAAAAAAAACCTATGTTTATGACTATATGTTTAACGTTGGCTAGGGCTATTTCTTTCCAATTAATCCTGGATTTGGAAACGACTTATTTCTAATTAAAAACAACAGTACTCTGGTACAGAGTCTTGACCATGAGAATATGATATTCAACGGTCTAAAGTTATTCTGTTGGTCATCCTTCATTGATGGGCCCACAGAATGAAGACTTCTGTTGGTGGCTTGGAATCTTCATGAGCATCATGATGCATAGACAAACACATGGAAACGTATTAAAATTAAAATTTTAATCCTATGGTGTTGGGAAAGAAATAAAGAGAGAAAAAAAAAAATCCATGGCGGTATTAGCTTGTCCTATAGTAACTTTCTACGCATGATTAAGATAACACGATAAATTACGCCGTCATTTCTACACATGATTTTCTTCCCTGCATAATAGTAAAGGGCATCCCTTGTTTCTAAAGATTAGGACCCTCGAAAGAAATAGACTTTTCAGTCTATGTGTTCGGGATCTAGATTTATGGACTACTCTTAATATGTTACGATTTTAAGTGTATTATAGAGTTGAGTATAGTCTTAATCGCGGCTATATAATCTTTTGAGCACCCTTTCTTTTTAAGCTGGTTTCCAATGGTGATTTCTACCAATGGTGATTTCTACCAAAAGTTTGTATTATTTAGTATTAGAGTCAGATATCACGTCACGGATTCGAGTCTTAGAGGGGGCGACCTATAGGATAAAGTGGGCAGTTGTGGACATCGAATTCGAGAGCGTGATAGAATATTACGATCTTAATTGTCCCACATGGCTATGTTATGATCTTAAGTATTCAACATGATTTAAGTACAATCTTAACCATGTGTATATAAGTTCTTGGACATTTTTCCTTGCAAGCCGGTTTTCAAATGTGAGTTCTACATGAGATTTATATAATTTGTTATCAAAGTTAGCTACTACGTCGAGTATGGGATCAGACGCAGATCACTGAGTAAGGGATCAAAAGGGTTGGGACTTTGTGATCGAGTCACAGATGGAGCGACCTCTAAGCTGGATTAAATTGTCTTGGTACTATGTATGAGCATAATATTAAATCATTGAAAACCGATAGGTGAGTAGGGTCGCCAAAGGAGAAAAGGACTACCATCAGATTAGTGGCGATCGATAGAGTGGGTTGTTGTGGACGTCGACTGTGGAGCATGGTGGTATGTTATGATCCTAAGTACCCCACATGACTTAAATACAATTTTAATAATGTGTATATAAACTCTTGGACAGTATCCTCCCATTACAAGTTGGTTTTCAAGGGTGAGTTATACCCAAGGTTTGTATCATAATCCATATAACCTCAGCTAATGCTACTAGTACTATCAAATTTTTATAACTATAACCGCTCCGTCTTAGGTAGTTGACGATTTTAAAATAACCGTCGGTTAGTAGTTTTTGAAACTCATAACCACTTTCATTTTTTTTTTACCTATTTTGATGTTTTGGACCTTCATTGAACCTATTTTAGATGATTTTGAGTTGGTTTTTTTTTTTTTTTTTTTTTTTTTTTTCAAAAAGCTTTAACATGTAACATATTAAGCTCAAGAATATTATTATTATTTTATGAATAAAGATCAATTTTATTGAACTCAAAATGTAAACTCTATGTGAAACGCACCAAAACGATATCGTTTTATATTATTATTATTATTATTGTTATTATATATAAAAAATAAAAATAGGCGGTTAGCGATTATTAACCGTCTTCACCTACACCTAAAATCTCTAACCGCCTTGTCGTAGGCTGTTAGCTGTTTTTTATTTATTTTATTTTTTCAATTACCTAGAAAAACGATTATGCATGCAATTAACGATTATTCTGTGGTTAATAACTGTTCACTTGTACACTCATGATGACAAACAAAAACAAAAAAAATAGAAAAGAAAAAAGAAAAAAGGGACAAAGCTGAAAGAAGAAAGACGTGTGTAGCAAATCATATATGGACAAAATCAAAAGTATAAGGTTGCATCATTAATGCACATCCTCACCCTCCCAAGAATGTAATAGGATCCTCTCCATTAATTTCAAATGAAATGGAGAGGATCGATCAGTTTCCCCCAAGAAAAGGAACGTGATCCAATTAATGTTGTGTTTCATAAGAATGATCGGTTGTGCACCACACGTTCAATTGCCATTGTTTTGTTAATTTAGGCTACAAATTAAACTATCGCCAGATCCATAATGACCGATTTGCTTGTTATTCCCATCACATTACATTTGGATGGGATCTGCCTATTTTAGTAGGTGTGAAATTTATCTCTTCTCTCACATGGGATCTCCCATGTATCGTTTGCATTACGGATTAGGATACTTTCAAACTATTTGATCGAATTTGAATTGGTGATTGATAGAAACTACTTATTAGATTTACTTGACCAAATAAAATTTAGGTTATCTAACCACTTATCTAATCAGGCGAGTCTCATAAGTAATCTCTCACAATCACCTCTCGAATTCTCTTAAATTCGGACAAATAATTTGAGAGAATCTTGATCTCCATTACATAATATATGGTTGTTAAAGTTAACTATCAAATATAGACATCTATTTTTGTTTTTGTTTTTAAGGTTTGGTGGTGTTCTACTACTACTACAAACACCACTAACACCTTCTTCAATCGTTTCCTTCGAATCTTCATGATCAAGATGATCCATACAGCATACATAAACACCAAAAAACGTTAAACATTACAAAAAAAATTGGTTTTTAGTAACTTGCATTTAGTGGCGTTTTTTATGGTCTGACACGTCACTAACTGTTAGTGACGTGTAATTAGTGGTATTTTTGACACGCCACTAATCAGTTTGTCACTAATTCCTATTTAGTGGCGTGTCTACGTTGCCACTCCACTAATTAATGGCGTGGAAAATTTGGCCATGCCACTAACTTCAGTGGTGTGGCCAAAAAAAAAATAATAATAATCAGACCCATGCAATTTCGCTCATCTAGAAGCAACTGGAATTCCTCCCCAACAAAAACTGCTCTATAGACCCATGCCTTCCATGTACGCGATTGATCAAACCCATAACATTTCTTCCTTGACTTTTCCCAATCCTCCCTAACAAAAACTGCTCTACATTTGTACTACAACTACAACACAACAGCCATATCCTTCTGATCAGTTCATCAATGGCCGGAGCTCTTCTCCGCCTTCCCATATATCCTGCTTCCTTTTTCTTCCTTCTTTACCAAAACATTTCTTTCATAAAACAAAAATCAAACCCATTCTATTGAAACACATAAAATTACCCATTTGACTAAAGTACTTTAGAAAAGGAGAACCCAAACACATATAATGTATATAATAATAATAATAAAAAAATAAAAATAAAAAAAAGGGAAGACAAGAAAAAAGAAAGGAAGAAAGAAGTACCCGTGTAGGGGAGAAGAGAGAAGATAGAAGGAGAAAATAGGGGGAAAACAAAGATAAATAGGGGGTGAGCAAGAGTAGGGAAAAAAAATGAGAAAAACGAAAAAATTAGTAGCGTGTTGAATTTGGCGTGTCAGAGAGACACGCCACTAAATTAGTGGCGTGTCAGTATCAACACGCTACTAATTTGTAAGGTGGCATATTCGGCACGCCACTAAATTATTTTGTGACGTTTCATAAAATGAAACCTCATTAATTAGTGGCGTGTCATAAAGTGGGTTACTGTAGCCATGTCACTAAATTGCCAATTTTTTTTATTACGTTAATACATGTAAATTTCAATCGAATGAACGAGCATTAATTCATGTTGTCGACTCATTGGGGAGGACGTACAAGAGAAGAAAGAGGAACTACACGTATTCCCTCAATTTGCCATTTAATTTGTAATGTTTTTCAAATAACTTTTAATTTTTGTAATGTATTCTATCAAATTTTCTGTTAAATTCTAATGGAGAGAATATAATTAATGGACATTTCGTGTGATCCAAAATAATAAAAACACATGCAAAAGATAAGGAATTAAAATGTCAAGACAACTATAATTCTGCGACATGCATGCACTTAAGCAAGTGGATATCTTCAACTCATGATTTGTAGGCTTTCATGTCAAGTTTCCCGTGTACATGTGTAGAAAGCCGATATATGTTGGCCAGCATTTAATTTGCACTGTCATCCATCCGACACTCATCAACAGCCTGGCCGGTCCAGACCAGACACACTGTTGTTTCGACAATTTTATCTTGAGTTTCCTCAAATGTGAACACTTCCCCTTCTTTTGAAATTTGAAAGTGCTTAATTCCATCATGCTTGTTTGGGGACGCCTGGAGTGACTTAGCTAGTGCACGTTCACATCTAAAAGTGCTTAACAACATGCACGAGCTACTTTCCAAAGTAAATGATTGTCGAAAGGGTAAATCAGCTTGTGAGTACTCAAGTTTCTAGTATAATTATTGGCTGTCAACACGCACATTGATCTATATATATATATATATACACACACACACGTACTTTCTTTATTTTGTCCTTATTATGGCACTTGATTTGCATGGATCCTCATAAGGATCTTATGAAATGATTTTGAGTTGGATTTTTGTAGCACTATTTCTCGTAAGTTATTTTTGAAAACCTAGCGGGCTAGATAACTTTTTTACAAAGCTGCAAACCACTGTAAAAGCATTCATAGCAGTTTTTTATTTTTATTTTTCTTAAATTTAAGGAATAATACTACTTTTTTCTTCCATATCTAAATACACTTCACAATAGCTTCTCTTATTTTTCTTTATATCAATTAAATATTATTTCTTTACAAATATAAGTTTGTCCTTACCTTCACATTTTTCACAAAATTTCAACACAATCTCCAATAAAAGATAAATAGATGAGAGATGAGAGAGGAAAGAGGAAAGAAAAATATTTTGTATTAAAAATAATGGATATGAAAAGTCTTTTGGTTCTCTACATATTGGGTAAAACTGTAGCATGCACTCTAAATGCTTAGGAACCAATAGGGTATCTACTGTGGGTGGTTTTTTGTGATTTTTTTTTGTGATTTTTTTTTTTTTTTTATTTATTTATTTTTTTTTTATGTAGGGAAAGAAATGGGCTATAGGAAATTGTTGGGAATACTCTAAGCAGTAAAAATTAGATTTAACCCTAAGAATTATTTATATTTCTTCTCTTTCTTCATTTTATTTTTTTCACGGTAACAAAACCACTTTTATCATGATACAACTCACATTTAAAACTAACTTGCAAGATAGGCGATTACACTTAAACCAGGTAGGTCGGTCATTTAGGATCGTAACACTTTTCCTTGCTCTCTAGAGCCGATGTTGAAGCTCTCATTCGTTAGATTTTGAGGAGAACCTTGGGGCGCCCCCAAGCCCCTTAGTAGCTCTCATTCGTTAGGTTTTGGGGAGAACCTTGGGGCTCCAAGCCCCTTAGTGGCTCCGCCACTGTTGCTGTCATATCCACCAAATTAGGTAAATAATCTTTGATTAATTAAATTATTGATTCAGCATATTGCAACTATACGACTTCTGATCTTTCTCAATTCGCCAAAAAATCATTTCTTTCTAAACTCTCGTTCCTAAATTTTACTTAATTCCAACATGTTTGCAGCTTCAAAAACCCAATATTAATCATCGTCAGCTACATACCTTACGCTTGTGGCACTCTCGTCTTGAGCATGCTTCCCCCATTAATCCTCCTAGCTAGCTCCTATCATGTCCTGTAAAAGCACAAAACAAAGATAAGAGAATGTTTATTCTCTGGATATGAGTAGATTTTCCTTTTGCTTCTTTGTTTGTTCACGTCTGCAAACAAAATATTTTAGGCTTGTGTGGTACACAATTCATCAAAGAAATCGAATATAGTTGTCGGGTCAAATCTCTAATAAGACAGTGGGGGACCAGACTAGATTTGTTCGCTAGTAATATTGTGCTGAAGCGACAGCTTGCAGAGGGAGATTTTGGTATCTCTAGAGGTACGTGCTCTAGGGCCGGCTCAAGTCCTAGCTAGGTCATTGAGAAATGTTTGTTTTCGTATGTCATCTTTGTATGATTGATCCAGAAAAAGTTGGTTTCCCATATTTTGGTGGATTTTTTTTTTTTTTTTTTTAAAAAAAGAAGATAAAATGTGTAGAAAAATAACATCATACACAAAAACGGAGCTGAACATTTTAATGAGAGGGAGCTAAATAATTTTATATATATATATATATATAAAGCCAAATTTTAAGTAAATTAAACATAACTCAGTTTTTATATTTTTATTATTTCATTCAAATTAAAAATCAATAAGCAAAATTGAAAAAAAAGTTTTTTGAAAAAAAAAAGGATAAAGAAAAGTGCTGTCTAATTATTCAGAAAATGAAAAAAATAAAAGTATCAGTTTTTGTACTCTAATTGAGAAATTTCAGTTGGATGAATTGCGTGCTTTTCGCCGTTCTCGCAAGGCTTTACCTGGATAACATGGCTCTTAAAACTAATATTCTCTTGCTCATTTTGTTAGAACAGCCTACTCTAATTAACACAGTAGACAACTAACTGTTATACAAAACACACTATATTCTACGTACACAAAACACATTTTGCTAAACGCAACACAAAACAAATAAGACGTATATCTTCTAGACTTTTCTAAACCCTATTTTACGTCATCTTTGCCACACATTCTTAGGAAATTGAGCTTTGCCAAGTGTATAACTCCTCGAGTCCACGCCTGTCTTCTTCCAGTTCACTGCTTTACTAAACCCTTTTCATTTACTTTGAACAAAACATATGCAAACCATGAAATATTAAAGGAAAAAGTTTTGACAATGAAACTATCGTTCCAAATGAGATTAAACTAGTTGAAAAGATGATAAAATAAAATGGGCCAAAAAAATTTATTGCTAGGGGCCAACAAGCAAAAAACTTACAATTTTTTATTTTCTTCTTAAGAGTTGAGAGGGGACCATGGCCCCTACTCCCCCCCCTTCCCCCAAAAAAATTATTAAAGGAAAAAAATTTGACAATGAAGCTATCGTTTCAAATGAGATTAAACTAGTTGAAAAGATGATAAAAGAAAATGGGCCAAAAAAATTTATTGCTAGGGGCCAACAAAGCAAAAAACTTATAAATTTTTTTTTTTGTTTACCTTCAATTTTTTTTCTTCTTCTTAAGAGTTGAGAGGGGACCATGGCCCCTATTGCCCCCCACCCCCTTCCCTCCATCACTGATCAAACACATCTCTAGGTGATTTAAGCATCGCTTAAGACTCCATTAGAATAGAGTAATATTGCTAGCTAGGAATTATATTTTTATGCCTCTTTTTATCCTCTCAAAATTGATGTAATTTTTAAAATCACTATTGGATCAAATCCAATAATGAGTCATCACAAATTCAATAGTGATTTTAAAAGTCATGCATGTCAACTTTGAGAGGATGAAAAAATGGGGAATGCTAAACATCCCAAAAATTTTTTCTCCAAAAGTTGGTTTTTAAATGATTTGAAAACTAACTTTTGAAAAAAAAAAATTGAGATGTCTAGCGTTTCTCTAAAAAAATAGTCCATAGCATTAATCATTAGAATAAGGCTCGAATTAATAATTATATAGTAAATGTTCTTTTTAAAAATAATTTTGTTTAAGACTCTAATATGATAAATAGTGTGTAATTAAGGCCCCCAACAATAGTAAAAATGATAATTACTAATTGAAAGTCCGATTATTTACATTCATAGAAAGTTTCAAAGTACATAAATTTTTGGAAGGGCATACTTGTTTTATTTTTTATTTTTCTTGAAAGTCTCATTTTCACATTCATGCATGGAAGTCTCCAAGGTGCATAATTTTTTTTTTCCCAACGTCAATTTCAATTAAATGCTCAGAAGAAGATTGAAATGCGACTTTAATTAGTAATTTTGCCATATTATTAACTGAAAAGAAGATGTTAGAAAAACTTAAATATACAAATTTAATTAGTAATTTTGCATCCTAAAAAGTGAAAATATTGATGGTTAAATAAAAAATATAATATTAATGTTAAAATAAATATTATTTAATTAATATTTAAATATATATTAAAAAAAATCACTTAGAGCATTAAATTCACTTGTCATCTTATACTTTAAAATTTATCGAGTCAACCCTAATCATAACAACCTTTTTTGTTATTATTATTGTTGACCCATAAACGACGTTTATGCTAGAAGAGTGTTGTTAAAGGTACTAAAATTTTTACTATAAATTCCTAACAAATTGATGTGTTAGTTAATTAACTTGACACTTATCGTATTAATTACAAAATTTTGTTACTTTTTTTTTTATCCTAAAAATACGGTGACCTACATTTATGTAGTAAAAGTTGTAATAGGCATTTTTTTTTTCTTCATGTTAAATAATACTAAAGTATGAAAACTTCTGGCAAACTTGTGAGTGATGGGTTTTACCTAGGGGTGAAATAACCGTCATTTAATAACCGTTCGCTAATCACTAACAGTACAACTGCAAAATCGTTTTAAAAAATCGCAAACTGCCCTATTGGGGCGGTTAGCAGTTTTTACAAAAGCGGTTAGCGGTTATAACTGCTAATCGTCTTTATTATTATATATATAACTTTTATATAAAAAATATAAAATGACGCCATTTTGGTGTTTAGCACCAAAATAGCGTCGTTTTTTATGTTTAGAGTTTTAAGTCTAAACATAATATCGCTTTGACTATCTCACTCTTAGTGTGTTCGCACACCCTCCTCTCTCACTCTCTCATTCACAATTGAAGTAGCAATCAAAATCCCCACAACTCCTCCAAAGCTTTTCGCTGTTTCGATCTCCCTCTCAGCCCTTTTGATTCCCTTCTCCACCTTCACAATTCCTCTCTACACAGACCCGATCCCCTTCTCTGCCATAATGAACCCTTCCCTCGCGATCTCCTCTGCTTCCTCCTCCGCCTTCCTCAACTTCTTTCTCAAGCCGAACAACGGAATGTCATGCGCAATCGACAGAAATTCTCTTGCAGCCAGAGCCATCGACGCCTTCAGTTGATCTAGCCATCCCTCATCCATGTATCACTTTTAATTTCAAGTCTGAATCTCCATTCTCTCTCTCTATTTCCTCTCTTGGGCTAGTTGGGTTTTTGTGCTTTTAACGTTAAATTTTGAAGAAGATTGATCTAGGTTTTGTATATAAGTTGATGAGCTTGATTGATTTTTGAGAAAAGTACATATAACCCCCTCAAACTATCACCACATTATCAATGTCCCCCTCTCCCCCCCCCCCCCCCAAAAAAAAAAAAAAAACTACCAATTGTATCAATGTCTCCCCCCCCTCCTCCAAACTATCAAAAAATGTTAATGTCCACCTAATAACAAAAATAAAATTTTTAAAATAAAATAAAAACTAAAAAAATTATTAAAAAAAATATAAAATAACAAAAATTTATACAAAAATAATAAAAATTAAAAACTAGTTTTTCTTTTTTTGTTTGTTTTTTTAGTTTTTCTTTTTTAAAATTGTTTTTATAATTTTCAATTATATTTTCGTTTGTTTTTTTTATAAAAAAAAAAGAAAAAGAAATCGTTATTTTTTTGTTTAATTTTTTTTCTTTCTTTATTTATTTTTTTAAAATAAATAAATAAATATTTTTTTTTAGTTTTTTTTTTCGAATTTATAAGAACATTTTTTTGTCTTATTGAAAAAAAAATTTGGGTCGTATTTTTGTCTTTTTGTTGGTCTTAGGGGGGGGACATTGATATTTTTTGGTAGTTTGAATGAGGATATTGACATAATTGGTAGTTTGGGGGTACATTGACAGTTGAGTGATAGTTTGAGGGGGAAATGTGTACTTTTCCCTTAATTTTTCCGTGGATTTTTGGAAAGAAATTTTCGTGGGTTTTGTATGTTGATGAGCTTGATTGATCTAGGTTTTTTTGTTATTGTCTCCAACCAGCATCTACATCAAAGATTTGGAAATCGTTTACTACAGATCGAGATATCAAATATACTCATTATGGTTTAGGCCAAAAAAAAAAAGGGTTGGCAGTTTCCACTAACCGCCCATGCAGTTGTGGTTAGTGGTTTTTTTTTTTTTTTTTGCCAATAACCACTAACTACAACCGCCTTTTCACCCCTAGTTTTACCTTCAAAGTAAGGCACTACGTGCATTAATTAAAAGAATCGGAGACACATGGTCAAATCATCTTGTGGCCATGTTTGAAATTGAATATTAATTTAGAAGATCGTAGAAATTAAAAGTCGAATGATCAAGATTCTGAGGATATATGGCTCTTCTGTTAGCGTATAGTTATATACATATGGGCAGTACTTGTCAATACAACATAATTTTCCGCAAGGCAAACTCCTCTGCAGGTTGGCCTGCTAATTTTAATGGCTATTCTAAGCATGCATTAGCGGTTTCAACGGTTCTTTTCTAAAATATACGACCATTTCTTTCTCGTTAAATAAAATCCCACATTATTTGCTACCCAACTTTACTTTTCCTTGAACCTCAACTTTGGTGATGGGATATACAGGGCCTACTAGCTCGATCGCTGGCCATCATGTTGTGCTTTATCTATAGCTTTTTCTATCAGTTGGGAATTTATTTGAATAATAAATTATCATTTCCATCCTAAGTAACTGTACTTTATTTGTAAAATTAAGTGTAGAAATTGAATTTTTGTGGAAGCAGTAATTATTTGAATTACAATCTTTAGGTGATATATATTAAGATTTTTCTATTGAGGATTTGGACGGCCCAATTATATTATATTATACTAACTAAGCACTTTTTCTTATGATATATTTCTAAAGTGGGACTTATTTGTTTTTCACTCACTTGTAGATACTGAACAATTTTCCTTTCCCGTGTTGGTCCATCACTATATATATCAACTACACTCTCCCTTGAACAGAAGTTCATTTTACTTAGTGTTCAAGTGTCATATATATAAGAGCTCAACACTTACAACTTTGCATGCAAATTATGCGCTTCTTTAGTTCACTCTACCATGGTAACAATAGATAGAACTTTAATGCTCATGTTGTGTTCAACCCTCCCTCTGCGGTTGAAAAAAAAATGTTTAGAAAGTTAGATGATAATTAAGTTTAAGCTAGTAAATTTGGGTCGATTATATTACACTAACTAGTCATTCTGATATATTTTCAGTATGGTTATTTTTTACTCATTTTTCCCAAGCAAGATTCACTCGGAAACATGCACCTAGGCAAAAGCCAAACAGTGACCAAAGATTCACTCGTACATGTTACGTTGGCCTGAAAATAAATGGGGCTGACGGAGATCGATAGTATCTAGAAAGTACATCAGTGTGATTGGCCGAATATCTCTCTCGTGGACTGTGACTGTTAGTACACCCATGAACCAACCATTTTGATTGATTGATTGATTTTCGAGAGAAAATTCCACCCGAACTGACATGTCTACATGAAAACTTGGCCTAAATGACACTTTGATGTGCTGGCTTGTTTCTGTTAAAGTATTATCAATTAATTAATTTTACCTTTTTTTTATTAGTTTAATTTTTTACAATAAAGGGGATTAATATGATATTAACACATAAATTTTAAGTTTGAACCATATCTCTTTTATTTATTTTATATTATAATTAAATAATATATTTATTGGGCATAATCTATTAAAATAGAGTTTAAACACACACATGAAGGTCGATGAGTGTTAAAGTATTGATTAAATAATTAAATTTATTTTTTTATATCAACTTAAACTTTTAAAATAAATAGTAATTTAACAAGATATAAGAGTTAGAAGTAAATTTAATTATTTAATGTTCCACATCGTCTGTGTATGAGAATGAGTATTTCTTGACACAACGCGTTTTAAAATTATGATGGCCATGAACCTATCAAAACTCATCCGTTGTTAGGAGAGCTTTTGTGAGAATAGTACCAGAATGAGTGATCTCCTGAAAAATCTAGTTCGAAAGAGCAAAAAATAAATAATATTGTACCGTTTCAAGTGGGTTATTACAACAATGCCCAAGAATATTGATGCCATATATAGGCATGTTCATGCCGTTAGAATTCTTAATTAAATCTTATAGCAAATGAAACTTAATTTAGAAGAACTTTGAGGCCAATTAATACCCTAACATACATTCTCGATCGCTACATGCAATTTCCAAAGTAGAGAGCTGATCATAGTTAGAAACCACCAATATTGGTAGCCTTGCATGCCGCTCTTCACGATCACGGGCAGGAGCGCATGATTAAAATTTGAGGGCAATTAGACGCGCGCACTTGGGAGGATATGATTCCATTTCTTTGAGGAAACGTCTATTCTGTTCGCTCATCAAATCTCTCAGTAGGCACCCCATAGTACAGACAGTATCAAAGCACGACAGTTTTGTCAAAAACAAAAAAGGCCTAAGTAAATGGATTCCCTAAATCTCGAATTAGACGACCAAGACGCGGGCAGGGTCGCTGATGTGCCGTCGTGTCTTCGTACTTTATGACTTTCGCTTTGCTCAGTATTCATGCACATACGTGTGGACGGATATGATTGCAGTACGTGAGGGCAATCAAATTGAGATGGTTTTAGCGGTGGGTTTGGTTGTTGTTTTGGACCACGTGATCTCCCTGGCTGGCAAACTTGGATCCCCATGAAGATTTCCAGTATCTTAGAATAGTCCCCCCCAACCCACCTTTATCCATGTTTTTCTGCATGCCGAGGAAGCATATATGACACATCAAAACTCAATTTGTAATATCCTTTTACCTTGGACAACTCAGAGCATTCACAGTCAAATTCTTTACATTTTTAACTAGCTAATGACTTTTCATCAGCATTTGAGGAAATTTATATTGAAATGCTATTGTACCGCTCATAATCGATCATAAACCCGATTGTTTCAAAGATTACCAAATTATTCTTGCTTATGGAGGAAATATATGCGTTTTTGTCTTTATAAATGTTTGAATTATTAACTCTATAAATTGTACAAATGATTTTCGATGCGTGATTGCAGACAATCTTTTGTTTTTTTTATTATTATTGTTATTTAAGTTATATATTCCAAGAAAATGTAGCACGACCAACTTTTGTTTACCTTTGGTTAGGTAGAGGACTAAACTATATATCACTATTTGGCCATGTGGAAAGGCATGCTTAGTTTTTTTCACGAAGTTTCTTCGTTTTATATTATTCAATTGTAAGTTAACTATACAAGCTATCACTTTAAAGGAAAACTTTTTTTTTTTTTTTTTTTTAATTTTTGGGTATTTGACAATAAATTAGCATTTCATTTTGAAGGGGTTGTTACGTATATATGAATAGACATGCATGGGGCAGCAGACATATGCATGACATGTATTCCAAAATTATAAACATTTTCATTCAACATATTCTGGCACAGGTCCTTTCCCTGTCTCTGCAACACAACCACAAACACCACTAACTCCTTCACTCATTTGAGTCATTTCCTCTCTTTCTCTCTCAGAAATGGCTGCTAATTTTCCAAGTACACCATATCTCATAGTCCTTTTTTTAATATACATAAGCCGTTTGATGCCAACCTTAGGAAATGCAAACCCATGGACGAATTTGCTGCCAGCCAAGCTTCAAACCCTCCAGATCGCAAATAGGCTCCGTGATGACTCTGATGCCATTAGATTAGCCTCTAGTGATTATGGCAATATTGTTCGAGAGATCCCAGCTGCCGTTCTCTATCCATCTTCCATGAATGATATTGCAAGCTTAATAAAGTTTGCGCACAGTAGTTCTTCTCCTTTTAATATAGCTGCCAGAGGCCAGGGCCATTCTGTTGGAGGACAGGCAATGGCTCGCAATGGGGTTGTCGTGGACATGACATCCTTGAGAAACCACAGAAATGGTTACGGAATCACTGTTTCCTGGAGCCCTTCAATGGGTTTTTATGCTGATGTTGGGGGCGAGCAGCTTTGGGTAGATGTCTTGCATTCCACGCTTGAACATGGACTTGCACCCGTCTCTTGGACCGACTATTTGTATATGACGGTCGGGGGGACGCTCTCTAATGCCGGGATTGGTGGGCAAACCTTCCGTTACGGTCCTCAGATCAGCAATGTGTACGAAATGGATGTTATCACTGGTATATACGATTTTATTATACTGGTTTTTGAAGATATATGTATTGGAACGATCTTATGAGTCTTTTCATTGGGGCCTACGTTTGAAAGGTTTTGGACATAAGTTCACACGGGGTCCTAGACAGAGCATGTATTGTCTTTTTGTTTGATTTCTAGTTGTTTTGGTTTAATTATTCACTGATATTTCAGTTTATATGAACTTGTATTTTGCTGCATGCACCATGCAGCTATATATATATATATTTAGGCCCTTTAGGGTTAACTGATGTGGTTTTCACTTGCTTGATCCAGGGAAAGGAGATTTTGTGACTTGCTCCGCAGATAAGAACAGGGAGCTTTTTTATGCGGTTCTTGGAGGTTTGGGCCAATTTGGGATTATTGGCAGAGCGAGAATTGCCCTAGAGCCAGCACCAAAGAGGGTATGTACAGATCACCATTAATTGACTTGGATTAGTTTTTGTCGTTCCCACTGTCTATAGTAATGTCAATTTTTGAAGTTTCCAAGTTTCCTTAACTCAGTAATGTGTTATCATGATCACAACTGTCATGATGATGGTAAAGACTGATAAAAATCCATCCAACTACTCCACAAAAAGAATTTGCATTATCTAGTTAAAAGCAAAACCAATATCTAGTTGTATTTGGAACAAGCTTAATTAAAACCATCTCATAATCTCTTTAATTTGATCCCATAATTAACTCCATATGCTAACCAGCTAGGGACCGCAATTTATTTATTTATTATTTCTTTTTTTGAGGGGGGGGGGGAGTTAATTGCCATTTTTGTACGTTAATTATTGTTGAGGAATTTTGATATCATAAATTCTTTTGTGGGGGAGTGTCATAATCTCTTTCAAACGGTAGAATTAAAGCTTTGAACCTTAATTTTTTTTTTTTTTTTTCTGACTATGATACTATGTTAAATTATTAGTATTTGTCTCCAAAGTTTTAAAAAATAAATAAATAGGTAATTATTTAAATTAATATTTTAACAATTCGTACGTCATTGTTCATTGATTTTGTGAATTTATTTTTTTTCTAGGTCAAGTGGGTTCGAATGCTTTATAATGACTTCTCTGCATTTGCCAAAGACCAAGAGCATTTGGTTTCAATTAATGGAAGGAAGCAAAAGAATGCACTTGATTACTTGGAAGGTTTACTTCTCATGCACCAGGGTCCTCCGGATAGTTGGAGATCATCCTTTTTTCCATTATCCGATCACTCCAGAATTATTTACCTTGTAACCAAATATGGAATCATCTACTGTCTAGAAGTAGCCAAATTTTATGATGATCGCAGTATTAATTATGTGGACAAGGTACGTATAGTACATGCATCATAATGATCATCATCGTTCTACCTTAATTATAGCAAATTATATATATTTAAAGTCTTTTATAATATAATGCATAATTTTTTTTTTTTCTTAATAGGAACTCCAAATTTTGTTTGAAGGCTTGAGCTTTATCCCGGGATATTCATTTGAAAAAGATATCTCATATGTCGATTTTCTTAATAGAGTTCGAAGTGGAGAGCTAAAGCTTCAGTCACAAGGACTGTGGGATATTCCTCATCCATTTTTGAATCTCTTTGTACCAAAATCTCAAATCTCAGATTTCAATTCCGGTGTTTTCAAGGATATTGTATTTAACCGGAACATTACGACAGGACCTGTCCTTGTTTACCCCATGAACCGCAACAAGTGGGACGATAGGATGTCTGCGGTTATACCTGATGAAGATGTTTTCTACACCATAGGGTTTTTGCATTCAAGTGGGTTTGATGACTGGGAAGCCCTTGATGTACAAAACAAAGAGATACTGTTGTTTTGTAATAATGCTGGTATTGAGGTTAAGCAATATCTTCCCAAATATTACAAGACAAAGGAAGAATGGAAAAACCATTTTGGAAAGAAATGGAGAGCTTTTCAAGAGAGAAAATCTCAGTTTGATCCGAAAATGATACTATCACCTGGACAGGGAATTTTCAATAACAATTAGAGCATATCTAATATTACTAGTGCTTGAAGTTTAGCATTAATTAGAAGGGAAAATAGGGTTATCCTTTTTCTTTTGTAGTATTTTGCGTTCGTCTTTGTTGAGGGTTTTTGTATCATTGTTGGTAAGTAGTTTTCAGAAGTTTTATGTATTAATGGCTATATTGGACGTACATGTTCTTCTCTTGCCTTTTGTTTTCTGAATTATCTATTTCTCAGACAATATTATGATTAATGTTCATGCATGTAGTTAGAACTTAATGGTCCCGAAATACAGTTGGAATACCCACTGACCATTGCAAAAAAATTTGATGTAATTTTTTCTGGTCAAACTGTTGTTGCCATTACCTAGCTTGAGATATTACACGATTCTGTTTTTAATGGTGGGAATCCTGTAGTAATAACGTAGTGTTTAAACAATGTTGGCTTTATATGGAATATATATATATTACAATTATCAATTAGCTATCACAATTATCAATTGGCTTGCTGGACTGGTTGAGATTCCTATCTATCATCTAAAATAGAAGTCCAATATAGCTAGCTAGCTGGCTGTGGTTAAAGGAAAGCATTAAAGGATCGGAATTAGAAACGTACACAGCCTAATTTCTTTGGAGCAAAAAAGAAAGTGGCCGGGCAAGATTCCATAGCTAGTCCCACCCTATATACGCCTAGAGAACTAGGGTTGAATTGATAATTAGTGATTAATTAGCAATTAATAAAAGAAACACATGCTTTACGGCCTGATGGCGGGCTAATTACAGACAAAGCTTCTTTTCAGACGTTTGTAAACATTGCATAAAGCGTGTTCCCAACCTTATTGCAGCTCTCGGGCAAGCAGGAAACATCATAAGTAATTTCCCTTCCCTTTCCCACCCAAATCATCCTTTTGACTTTTCCTAGTGCTTATTAGAATATACCTTCTTTTTCTCCCTTTATCACTGAAATTCCTTGACAGGATCCCAACATTAGGAGGACAACGTAATTATAAAGATCTTTGACAATAAGATATATAACAAATCTCTAACTTTTAACTACTGTGTTTATGATATCATACCTAGTGATATCACGTCACTGCCTTTTTTCTTTTTGCCTGAAACCGTATATGTTTTTATATTGTTCTTAAAGTTATGTGTATATATATGTGCTCTAACTAAGTAAATTCTTCGTCTCTAATTTAAAGAAAAATTTATATATATATATATATATATATATATATATATATATGTTAGAGAATATATTGATACCGTATGTTACGGTACTCTCCATATAGATGTTAGAGAATATAACGATACTGTATATTACAGTACTCTCCATATATTGTAGGATTTGAATTAATCATCATTAATTGTAATTGATTATAATCAAATCAGATTTGAATACATTCAATTCTGATTTGATTGTATTATCTTTACATACCATTTTGTATTCTCTCTATATCCCTATAAATAGGGATAATTTGTATTGTAAATCAATCAAGCAATAAGAGCAACAATGTAGCTCTTTGGGCTTTACTCTGTGGACGTAGGTCATAGACCGAACCACGTAAAATCCCTTATCTCTATTTCTTATTATTCCGCTTTATTTTCTTTTAGTTTTATGTTTTCTTTCATGGTATCAAAGCTATAGGCTAACGCCAATGTTCGATCCAATGGTCCTTTGATTTATTTCTCTTGTTTTTCATTTTCTTGTATTTTAGTTTTCTTATAGTCAATGCTTTGCAAATCTCATCCCCATAGATATTACAGTGTATTTGACGGAAAAAAAAAAAAAAAAAAAAAAAAAAAAAAAAAAAAAGAAAGAAAGAAAGAAAGAAAGAAGAAATTTCGTACTGTTCCTGAGAAAATGAAAGGAAAGGAAAAAAAAAATTGTATTCCGTTATGGGGAGATTTCTTATTGTTCCTGAGGAAAAAAAAAAAAAAAAAAAAAAAAGAAGAGGAAATTTCGTTATGAGGAGATTTCGTACTGTTCCTGAGAAAAAAAAAATGCATTTTGGTTTTGGGGAGATTACTGTTCCTGAGAAAAAAATAAAATAAAAAATCTTTCCGTGTGTTTTCATGGTGGGTGTTTGTAGATTGACTCTTTGTCGATACTAGTTGGTGTCACCGGCAAGTTCTCAAATGCTCCAACAGTTTCAGATCATTTGAGGCGGCGTCTAGTTGTCTCCGTCGAGTTTCGGGCGGTTCTGTTGTGTTCACCGGCGACGTTTGGCCATTAATGGTGTTTTCATGGTTTTTAGTGGCTTTTGTGGTATTTTGATATTTTCCGCCAACTTTTGAGTTGTCTAGCGATGTTCCAGGCGATATGTGGTGTTTTTCGGCGAGATTAAGTCCTGCCGGCAAGTTTTTGGCAAGTCTCAGGCAAGCTGTTAGAGACGGAGGTCTCCGTTTGGTTACAGGTATTTCGTTTAGTTTTTCAAACCGTTCAGTTCAGTGTTTTCTTGGTCAAAAAAAAAAAAAGAAAAAAAGAAAAAGAAAAGGGAAACATGTAGAGAAATTGAGAAAGGCTTGGTTATTTATGTGCATGACTTGAATCAAATGAGTGTAGTGTCGTGCAGATGCAATGAAGGAAGAAAAAAAAAAAAATCATTAAAAAGAGGCCAAGTTGCCCATATTATTTTGGCCCTTTGTTGGCTTCTTATTTTGGTCATTGACCCATATTTTGGCATGTGGTATTGTTTCAAATCCATGTCTATTTTAGCCTATAGTTGGCCCCATATATTTTTGGCTCCTGTGGTATTGTTTTAAACCCAGGCTCATTTCAGCTCATTGTTGGCTTTTATATTTGGCTCATAGTTAGCCCATTATTTGTATTTTGGCATTTGTGGTCTTATTTGAAGCCCATGCCCATTTAGCCCCCAGTTGGCTAGAAGAAGAAGAAGGATGAAGACGAAGAAGCAGAAGAAGAAATATATTCTCTAAACTGGGTTATATATGACCCAACATAAATTAAAAAAAAAAAAAATCAAACTCAAGATTTCAGAATCTTCCACCTTGAGTTTGCAGGGGGATGTTAGAGAATATATTGATACCGTATATTACGGTACTCTCTATATATTGTAGGATTTGAATTAATCCTCATTAATTGTAATTGATTATAATCAAATCAAATTTGAATACATTCAATTCTGATTTGATTGTATTCTCTTTACATACCATTTTGTATTCTCTCTATATCCCTATAAATATGGATAATTTGTATTGTAAATCAATCAAGCAATAAGAGCAACAATGTAGCCTTTTGGGCTTTACTCTGTGGACGTAGGTCATAGACCGTACCACGTAAAATCCATTGTCTCTATTTTTTATTATTCCGCTTTATTTTCTTTTAGTTTTATGTTTTCTTTCAATATATATATATATATATATATATTGTTTTCTGAATGAACCCGACCATGAAGAAAATAAGAGCTATTGGTTTAGGAATGACAAAGAGCTACTCAAAAACATGAGTTGCTCCAGCTATGTAATTCTCTATTTATCACTACAAAAAATTTGACATTTCGTCACCTGCAGTTAGCCACATGGATGTGGCCAACCATGTTATTAACGGTTCGCCATGTGCAATTAACTACATGGGTTCTGCGTAGTTAATCCGGTTATTGCTAAATGTCAATTAGCCATGTGGCTTTTCACATACGTGGTTATTTAGCCACGTGGGACACACACATGGCTAATTGCATTTTTATTTTTATTTTTTTAAAAAAAAAACCAAAAAAAAAAAAGAAAGTATTCTTAGCCACCTACCCTTAATCCACGTAGCCAAAAACCAGATTTTTTTTTAAAAAAAAAACAAGAACAAGAACAAGAAAAAAGAACAAATTTCTTCTTTTTTTTTTCTTTTTTTTTTTTTTTTTTTTTTCCCAATATCAATCGTATATGATATATGTATACGTACGTATATCACTACATCTCACTGGATCTCCAGCGAGATTCGGAGCGGATTTTCCTTCACCGTCGACGTCCAAAGCGGATTTTCGTTCCCCGGCAACGAAAAACAATAACCGGCATAGAGATTAAACCCAAAAAATCAATAACCGGCATAGAGATTCAACCCCAAAAAACAATAACAAACAAAAACAATTTCTGTTCCCCTTCCTCCCCCATGAAATTCAACCCAAAATTAACATCCGGCCAACACAGAGTTCCAAGAGAGTTCAAAAAGGAAGAAAAAGTGGAAGATCGAATCCGATCTTCCATGGGTCACTGGTGAGACCGGGTCTAGAGTAGAGCTCGACGCCTAAATCTCCGTCACCGACGACGCAAACGAGCTTCTCCGGGTGGTGGCGACCGAGTCGTGTGGCTGGTGGGTGAGTCGTCATCTTCTGGGAAAAAAAAAAAAGAAAAAAGAAAAAAGAAAAAAAAAAAAGTGAGACAGAGACAGACGAGGAAGAAGAAGAGAGTGTTGAAAGAGAGTTTTTTTTTTTTTTATTCAATATTGAGATAAAGAGAAAGAGAGATATGTAAGAAAAAAATAAAGGAAAAATTTAAAGTGGTCATAATCGTTCACGTTGAGAGAGAGAGTTGAGAGGCATGGCACGGCTTTTTAGGAAGTAAAAGAAAACTTCAATTTTTATTTTAAAAACAAAACAGAAGGAAAGAAACTTCAATTTTGAATTTTAAGAGAACTCCCGCCCATTACGTCACTTCCCTCCAAATAACAAATAACGTGGTTTATTTGTCACGTGGCCAATAAAACACGTGGCTAAAATTTCAAATCCTGAAAAAATTAGAAAAAAAAAATATGAATATTTTAGCCATGTGGCTTATTTGCCACGTGGCTAATTGGCGATGTGGCAATAAGCCATGTGGCTAATTGGCAACATTGCTAATAAAACACATAGCTAAAATTTCAAATTTTCAAAAAAAAAAAAAAAAAAAAATTGAAAATTTTCAATTCCTGAAAAAATTAGAAAAAATATGAATATTTTAGCTATGTGGCTTTTTGCCACGTGGCTAATTGGCGATGTGGCGATAAGCCACGTGGCTAATTGGCGACGTGGATAAATACACATGGCTAATTACCTACATAAAAGATTTCATTATGTGGTGGATTATCCTCGTGGCAAAATAGTGAAGTGGGCAATCTACCACGCAGCAAAATCGCCACGTGGCTACAGTACCGATTACTGTAGCCACGTGGCGAAATGTCAAATTTTTTGTTGTGTATATTGAATAAGAATACAAAGGGAAATCTACAATAGGCATTAGCCTACAACGGGTGACTTTTCACCCATATGGAAAGTTTCACAATGATACAAAAGTCCACCAAGGTCCACTCAACGGTAACTTTCTAAACTAAAGAGGTCACAACAATATCTTCCTAAACAAGGAGCCACAACGACAATATTCTAGATTACAATTCTTCCTAAATCAAAGCCACAACGGTAACGCGATCATATCCCAGATTTTAAATCTTCTTAAACCAAATGCATATCTTCTCCCATGATTGATGAAGCTCAATCTGTATGAGATTCTTTATCACGCCCCCTCACGCTGGAGGGAGGCGGAGGCAGAACTCCAAGCTTGATTCGAAGAGTATGAAAGTGGTCTCTAGGATGGGCCTCGGTAAAAATATCAGCCACTTGTAAGGCAGAAGGAACATAACGGGTAATGAGGAGACCGACATCGACTTTTTCCCGAGCATAGTGAACATCAAGTTCGATATGTTTGGTACGAGAGTGGAAAACGGGATTGACTGTCATATGGAGAGTACTGTTGTTGTCACAAAACAATGTAGGAGGGTGATGTGAGGGAAGACCAATGTCAGAAAGAAGATAGGTTATCCAAGTAAGTTCAACTGCAGTAGAGGCTAGAGCCCAATATTTAGCTTCAGCACTAGAACGGGAGACCGTGGGCTGCTTCTTGGAGGCCCAAGAAAGACAATTTGCACCTAATATATGGAGTATCCAATGGTGGAGCGTCATGTGTCAGGGCATCTCGCCCAATCAGCATTAGAAAAACCATAAAGATTAAGGGGTGAACGTGAGAGTAGTCGTATCCCATAATGTAGTGTACCCTGTAAGTAACACAATATGCATTTGACAGCTTGAAGATGAGATAGTCCAGGTTGATGCATAAATTGACAGACAAGATTAACAGCGTGTGTGAGATCAGGTCGTGTCAATGTGAGATACTGTAAGGCACCAACAAGACTTCGGTAATGGGTGGCATCAACGAGAGAGTCATCCTTACTGTGTAGCTTGACCTTTTGTACAAGAGGGGTACCAGTAGGATTGCAACTTGACATGGAGGCTTTCGAAAGATTGTCTCTGGCATATTTTTATTGGGAGAGAAATAGGCCACCCGAAAATGGAATTACTTCAATGCCTAAGAAAAAATGGAGAGGTCCCAAATCTTTCATGTAGAATTCAGAATTGAGCTGTGAGATGAGGTTAGCCAAAAAAGAAGTTTGATTGCTAGTAACAATAATATCATCTACATAAACTAAAAGTAAAACAAGAGCAATATGAGATCTAAATATAAAGAGAGATGAGTCGGCTCGACTACAGGTGAAGCCAATATGTAATAGAAATGAGTTAAATCGATCTAACCAAGCACGAGGTGCCTGTTTGAGACCATAAATAGCCTTGCGAAGGTGACAAACATGAGTAAGGGAAATGGGATTGGGAAAACCATGGGGTTGCTCCATATAGACAGCCTCTTTAAGATGACCATGCAAGAATGCATTTTTAACATCGAGTTGTCGAATGGGCCATCCATGAATAATAGCTAAAGAGAGTACAAGTCGTATAGTAGTGGGTTTAACAACAGGACTAAAAGTTTTGGTAAAGTCTATACCTTCCAGCTGATTGTACCCTTTGGCAACTAACCTTGCTTTAAAGCGCTCAACGGAGCCATCAGATTTTAGTTTAGTTTTGAAAACCCATCGGGAGCCTATGACATTCATTGAGTTGTTACGAGGAACAAGGTCCCATGTGCATTGCTGATGTAGGGCAACGAGCTCGTCTTTCATAGCTTGGAGCCAATGAGAGCTTTGGAAGGTGGAAGAAAGATTACGAGGTTCCATCGGAGTTGGTGATCGGGAACTGAGAAGGCCAAGATGTGCACAAGTTTTACGCCAAGTGATCATTGAATGAACATTAAGTGAGGAAGAGTCACCAGTTCGTGCTTCGATAGGAATTGGAGGCAAATCAATGTATAACTCGCCTGGTTGAACATGTATTAGTGGAGGGAGCAGTTGAGGGTTGTTTGATGGAGTGTCTGCTACATAGGAAGGGGGTTGAGGAGTAGTGTTGTCTACAGGTTGAGACGCTGAGCTGTCGGCGAGATAACTTGGAGCATGATTCTGTGAGTCATCAGTGTTGTCAACAAGGTGAGAATCAGTGCTTCTGGTGATGTCAACAAGCTGAGAAGCAAGCCTGTCGGTTGGAGAAAATGGAGCGTGACTCAAGGATTCGGTGATGTTGGCTTCGGTTTGGGTGTGTACCAGCTCTTGTCTGCTACATGAGTCCAAGTGAGATGGAGCTTCAATAGTGGTGCTTCCTACAAGCTGAGAAGCAGGTCTATCGGTTGGAGAAAATGCGGTGATGTCGACTTCGATCTAGGTGTGTGCCAGCTCTTGTCTCCCACACGAGTCCAAGGGAGATGAAGCTTCAATATCTAGAACAGGGTCCAAGATAGCCAGATCTTCAATATTTGGAACGGCTGAAGTGATCTGGGCTTGGGCATTAGTTGTCTTGCTACATAGGTTGTCAAAAGATGCTATAAATGGTTGGGCTCTGCATGTGGGTAAACGAACATGGGATACATCAACGTGGGCTGGTGCATCACTAGCTACTTGCTTGACTAGGATTTGCATCTGAGAGCCCAACAGAAGAAGGCGTGAAAAATCCACCTGCAAGTTCTGTAAATGTAGAAAAAAACACTACTTTGTTATGCAGGAGAAAATAGTGATGTTAGATTAGCATATGAAAATAGTCTCATCAAAAATCACATGGCGAGATAAATATACTCTTTTGGAGGGTGGATGAAGGCATTTATAGCCTTTGTGCATAGGACTATAACCAAGGAACACACACAAATAGGATTTTGGTGTGAATTTGTTCTTGGCATAGTCACGTAAATAGGGAAAACACCTACATCCAAAAACTTTTAAAGAGTTATAATCAGGATGAGTGCCATGTAATTTAAAAAAAGGTGTCTTCATTTTGAGAACTGTGGATGGTAGGCAATTGATGAGATAGACATCGGTCATAAAAGCATCCACCCAAAAATGTTTGGGTAATTGAGCATGAAATAGCATTGTGAGGCCGATTTCGACAATGTGCTTGTGGTTCTGTTTGGCAACGCCATTTTGTTCTGGCGTTCCTGGACAAGAGACATGTCGTACAATACCATTTGTTTCTAAGTGAGACAAAAATTCCTTTAATTCAAATTCACCACCTCCATCACACTGAAAAATTTTAAGTTTTGACCCAAACTGATTTTCTACCATGCGTTGAAAATTCAAGAAAGTGTTAAAAAAATCAGTTTTTTTTTTCAAAGGATATAGCCATGCATATCCAGTATGATCATCGACAAAAACCACATAATATTTGTAATTTTGTATGGAGGCAACGGGGGCTGGTCCCCATAAATCACAATGAATTTTTGTTAGAGGAACAGTTTCAATTTTATTATGCAAAAAAAAAAGGAAGACAACAACTTTTTCCCATCTGACAACTACTACATATATTTTGAGATTTTAACAAACTACAGATATCAATAATTTTTTTGGAAACTAAATTGTGTAAAAGCTTGGAATGAGGATGACCAAGCCTCTGATGCCAAAGAGGCTCGGTGCTCGTCCAGATTTTATTGCTGCCAAAGCCGTAATTGCTCCCCCTTCATGAAGTGCATATAAGCCACCTTGCCTACGCCCTGTTGCTAGGATTAGCCCCGTGATTCTGTCCTTGATCTGAAAACCAGAAGAAATGAATTCAGTAGCACATGAGAGATCTTTAGTTAATTAACTAACCGAAATTAAATTTTTCTTAATATTAGGCACAACAAGCACATCTTGAAGTTCTAATTTTCCATGGGAAGAGTCTAGGTTAGTGTTACCAATATGGGAAATAGACAACTGTGAACCATCACCAATCATCACATGATCATTACCCATGTAAGGTTGAGGATCATTAAGATTACCTGGATCATAAGTCATATGAGAATTTGCTCTGGTGTCGGTATACCATTTGGGATCAGTGTCATGTGGATCAGATACCATAGTTGCAACAAACGCTTGAGTGAGATTTTCATTGGTATCATAGGAGTAGTCATACCTATACCAACATTTGACTGTGATGTGTCCAGTGCGCCCACAAATCTGACATTGAGGGGCTGAATTTGAATGAAATTGCTGTGGATTTGGTCGTGAAGAATTGGATTGAGTGGGATGGCCTTTTTGTTGCACAAACTGCCCGACAGTATTGTTATTGTGAAAAGGTCCAGATGACCGGTTTGTTCCATGAGTGAACCCACGGCCATACTGAGTGGGGGCTTGGTTTGCTAGAGCAAATCTATGTCCTCTGGAATTGAAAAATGAACCTTCATTTCTGCCACGATTTGATCCACAACCCCTTCCACCATTTCGTTGACCAAAAAATGCAAGATTTGGATTGGGATTAAATCCCTCTTTTTCTTCATTAGTCACGGAACCATACCTCATGTCGTAGCCTTGTAAGGCTATGATAAACTGACTAAATGTGGGAAATGGAGGTTTAGACAGCATGGCTGTGACAAATACATCATATTTTTTGACAATACAATGAGACAATTGCACAGTCTTGTCTTCATCAGAAATAGGTTTTTCTATAGCTGCAAGATTATCACAAATAGATTTAAAATGAATGAGATAATCACCTAAGGAAGTCGACTCTGGTTTGGGCATCTGAAGTTGGCGTTTTAATTGAACTTCTCTTTCTTTGGTTGCCTAAAGATAGGTGTCTTCAGATAGCTCCACACTTCACGTGCGGTATGTTGGCCAACAACATGTCCAAGAGCTTCTTCTGACAATGTTCCTATGATCCAACTGAGTAGCAGTAAATCTGTGGATTAACATTCTTCGTACTTAAGATTGGACACTTCTTTATTCGACTCATCTCTTGTTGTCGTATCAGGCGGAACATGGGTAAGATGATTCATCAGTTTGAGGTTTTGGATTACTGGAAGAAAGGTCATTCGCCATGCAAGATAATTTTTGGAGTTGAGTTTAGCTGAGATTGCTGTGATGAGGTTATGAAGATTGCACATAAAAAGGGTAAAAGATGTTAATGATTTAGCCATTTGTCTAGATGTGTTAAGAGCTTCAAGGCTATGATACCATGAAGAAAATAAGAGCTATTGGTTTAGGAATGACAAAGAGCTACTCAAAAACATGAGTTGCTCCAGCCATGAAATTCTTCTATTTATTGAATAAGAATACAAAGGGAAATCTACAATAGGCATTAGCCTACAATGGGTGACTTTTCATCCATATGGAAAGTTTCACAATGATACAAAAGTCCACCAAGGTCCACTCAACGGTAACTTCCTAAACTAAAGAGGTCACAACAATATCTTCTTAAACAAGGAGCCACAACGACAATATTCTAGAAATATTCTAGATTACAATTCTTCCTAAATCAAAGCCACAATGGTAACAATAAACAAGGAGCCACAACGACAATATTCTAGAAATATTCTAGATTTAATTTCTTCCTAAAACAAAGTCACAACAGTAACAAGATCATATTCCAGATTTTATATCTTCTTAAACCAAAGACATATCTTCTTCCATGATCGATGAAGCTTGATCTGTATGAGATTCTTTATCAGACCTAAAGTCCGATCAAAACTAAATTTACAATAACGATATGGTCTAGTTGTATTTTTTTTATTTTTTTTGGATGAATGAATGATTTCATAACCAATTGGATATATAACCCAATACCCAAATTTTCACAAAGAACATATTAGACACAGATAGTTTAAACCTTCCTTTTCAATTGACTCTATGATTAATATACCAAATTACAGCATTAAAAATATGTTCTTTAGATTGAGGAGCACTTCCCTGATATATTGCATTCCTCTACAGCCAAATATGATTGTTAAAATAAATATATTAAATAGAGAATATATGTGAAAGAGAGAAAGAGCGGAAATATATTAAGGACTACATTGTATTGAGTAGTTCATCTAACATATTACAAGAGACCTCTATATATAGAGAGACTATGAGAGTGACCAAGAAACCCTAAAGTAATTAAGGTATGGAATAAACCCTAATAGGAAAGATACGGTAAACATAATATTGAGAATATAAAATATTTTAACATCCTCCCTCAAACACAAGGTGGATTTTATTTTTTTTATTTTTATTTTTTCGAGCTGGAAAAGTCGCCGGAGTTTTGCCAGAAAGTGGCGGTCGGTGGCAGAGTACGACAGCTTCTGGCTGCCTGTAGCAGATGGTGGTGGCTGCTTGTGGCAGTGAATTATTTGGGCCCTGAATTGGGCCCGAGACTAGAGCCTTATAAAATAGGCTAAATTGGGCCGGTTTAGCTGAGCCAAAATAGGCCAAAACCCATGGACCATTGAATATGGTATGACCCGTAATTAAGTGAATCGGGTCTAGCCCGATGGACCGGGTTGACAAACGTGGGCCGGTTTGACAAATGAAGAGACCCGGGTCTAACCCTCTGGGCTGGGTCAGAATTGCTGATGTGGCGCCGGATCAGACTGAATGCTAGGGCTGACGTGGCATGACAGGAACACTGTAGGCGCGAGGCAGGACACTCTGGAAGCAGATTGCGCGTGAGCGCGTGACCCAGAAGGCTGGAAACTCTGCCCGGCGCGTAACGACGAGTCCAATGTCTTCTGGCGGCGTTCTAAATGTCTATGGACATATCGGAGGCGGATTTATTAGGTGGAGCTGCAACTGGGGTGATCGGTTAACGGGAGAGGCGCGTGGCAGGACGGCAGTGTCTGCAATGGAAGATTCTTCTACCGATGCATGGCTGCACGTGGATATCCTTATGGCGAATATCGAGGCCAATCTGAAATTCTCAGCGGCGGATCTACGTAGTGGCGCTATAATCAGGATGATCGGCTGGTGTGAGGCAGCACCGCAGAACTGGTTGCGCGTGGAGGCGCGTGGGCTCGTGAACCTTAGGTCCAAAACTTCGGACGGCGCATGGAGGCGCGTCAGAGGTTCGATGAAGACGTTCTGAACGGCGCTGGACAGGTTTACGGCGGATTTGTCAATTGGTACTGTCACAAAGGGAATTGGCCTTGGCTGGAGGCGCGTGGCAGCACGAGCAAAAAGTTTGGGTGGCACGTGGAGGCACGTGCGGCTGTCGTCGGCAGCGGATCTTCCCCAGATCATAAGATCTGGACCTTGCAAATCTGATTATGAAGGCATGGAAGAGACTGACAGCAATTTTAAAAGCGAGAGGCGGCAGGTGGACGACTGGAATTATGAGACAGTCGTAGAACACATGAAGAATGCCTGGAAACGTCAATGACGTTACATGAAGGCCACAAGAAAGTGGCTCTGATACCATGTTAAAATAAATATATTAAATAGAGAATATATGTGAAAGAGAGAAAGAGCGGAAGAAAAATAGCGGAAATATATTAAGGACTACATTGTATTGAGTAGTTCATCTAACATATTACAAGAGACCTCTATATATAGAGGCTATGAGTAGTGACCAAGAAACCCTAGAGTAATTAAGGTAGAGAATAAATCCTAATAGGAAAGATACGGTAAACATAATATTGAGAATATAAAGTATTCTAACAATGATAAACCACAGCAGCCAATTAGTTCGACTTACACAAAATCATGGCACTCAAGCTAGCTACCACCCCTCCAATTCCTAATGCGAAGAGAAACAACCCCATCCCAACCAACATGAGGATCCATGCACCAAAGTATTTTTTCACAAGAGGCATTTACCTAACCAAGCACTAAAGCCCCATCCAAAAAATAAGTGGTCAATAAACTCAAAGATCTAGTTGTGTGTTAACCTGCATATTGAAGAGTATCAATTTTTATGAAGCCCATATATACTAATTAATATATATCATTTAATCAAGCATTGCTTGGAATTTTCACTAACGGGCCAGAGATACTAGCCGTGGTCGCGGGCATAACGGGTAAGCTCCATTGGTTTACTGAAGAAATAACATATGTGCTACAAGTCGTTTAGTGAAAATCTCAAAGAGAAAACACTTATGGTGCGTTTGGGTATTGAATTTTGAGAATTAGAATTGAATTCTAATTCTATTTACAAATATCGAGGTAAAAAATTGTGTTTGGATGTTGAATTTTGAGATTGAAAAATATTATATTTTAATGGTAAAAAATGATTGGAAGTTTAAAAAGTTGTGTATAATGATTGGTATTTTGAAAAGTTGTGTAAAATAATAATTTAAATAATAATAATTTATTATATATTGATTATTTAATTAAAAAATAAATAAATAATTTTTTTTTTAAAAAAATAAAATTAAAATTTTTTTTTTAAAAAAAAATGATGCAGGGGTGGCTGCCGGTTGGCAGCCACCCCTTTGGAGGTGGCCGGGGGAGGCCGCGCGGCCACCCCCGCTGTTCGGGGGTGGCCGCGCGGTCACCCCTGCTCGGGTCGGGGGTGGCCGCGCGGCCACCCCCAAGGGGTGGCTGCCCGCCCGCAGCCCCCCCGTGTGTTTTTAATTTATTTTTTCTTATTTTTTTTTATTTAAATTTGTATTATTTTATTATTTATATGTGGGACCCACGCGCTTTTTGGGAGACAATTTCCCCTGCGCGTGGGGCCCAGCTCTTACACAAAATATCAGCTTAAAATTCAAACGAAAATCCGGGTCAAATTCGGGTATTCGGGCGGGTGGGCGGGTTTTAAAAAAAATCCGAGTGGAATAATTATTCCACTCGGTTGCCAAACACATCATTATATATGCACAGGTCGTACGTTTAGCGAAGAAATAAAACAATGCCACAATTCATTCTTCTGTGAACAATATTTCAAGGGACTAGTCTTTAGTATGTGTGTGTGTGTGTCTATATATATATATATACACACACACTTCGGATATATCTGTTTTGGGTAAAATTCTTTTTGAAGAATATTTTTGGTATTTTCTAAATGATATACATGCACTTCAGGTGTTTGATGGTGTTGTAATATTGTGTAGATACTAGTGATATAATGATATTGGGAGTAGGGGTAGTAATTCGTATTCGCGTGTCGAGTTTGGATCATGTTGAGATATGAGTATAAGACTAATTATATATATAGGTTAACTCTAACCCAATGTATATAATTAAAAAAGTCAGACCCCTCAACCCTATTGAAAATTTAGAATTCAGGGCTTGATTGTAACGATAATATCTTTAAAACGTATTTTTCCCCTTAATAAGTGCGAAGGAATTTGAAAAAATAGTTCCCATCTTAGAATATATGAAGCCCAAAATGTTACTCTAGAATAGCACTTTCTAGAATAACAAGAAACACCCTTATGAGAATTGCATAAAAGAAATTTGTAGGAGACAATAAAAAAACTATATGTTTTTGTGTTTTTGCATATAACCAAAGGGTTATATATATAATGATTTTAGACCATTGAACTAATGGTCACAAATTTGTAACCACCAGATCCAACTTATTAGACACCTTAATAGCATATTAATTTATTTTGTAACAACAAAAACCTTAAATAACATATTTAAATCTCTTTTATAACCATTCCACCGAATCTTTAAATATTTCTTGTAACATCCAAATCCTTAAATAAAATAAATTTCATAATTATTTGAAATAAATAATTTCATTTATTTATTTAAAAAAATCTAACAAACCCTAATTGGCCTGCTAATTAATTGTGTTATGTTCATAAATTGTGTCAAAATTTGTTAGTCATTATGTCAAGTGTTGCATCCGGATCATGTCGAGGCATGGATATAAGACTATATAGGTCAACCTTAACCTGACCCATTTAATTAAATGAGTTAGATCCATCCTATCAATCATAAGACTATATGGGTTCGTGTCGGGTTCGCGAGTCGTTAAAAAATTAACAGCCCTTCAATTGGGAGATATGGTTTTTCAAGGTGATTTCTGTCACTACTTAAAGCTTATGTCATAGGTGGTGTGGTAATAATTTCCTATGCAAGCCAAATAGCTAAAAGCACTAACAACTTTCCTAAATCCCATTCACTTCCTTAAATAGAGGGAAAACTCCTAAAAAAATAACCTACTTCCTAGAGAACACCAAATGAACTAAAAGTGTTACCTTAAATCTAGGGTAGCATTTTTGCTTTCCTTAACATTATTTTAATATAAAAATGATTTCTTTTTCATATCTCTTTCCTCTAGCGTTTATTTGAAAGAATATTTAAATGGTTTTCTCTTTCCTCTCTAGCTCTCTCTTTTCCATAGCATTTAATTTAAATAATAGTTAAATGGTATAAGGAGTGAATAAGGGAAGCTAATGTGAAATTTATTTGAATAGAGAAGCAAAGCGAATCAGGATGCACTTTTGAAATTGGCAATTCTTAAATTATGTTAAATCCAACCATTTTTTGCATTGAATGACTTAAAAAATATTACATATTAAAAATGTGACATGTTGTTGAGGCATAAAAAAAAAAATTAATTCCAAAAAAATATTTCTTCACTTTTGAAGACTCTTCTTCTTTAGTAAACCAAAAGACAGTTTTTTACAAGTTTTTTTACGACATTGTAACAACCCGCAGACTCTTCATCAAGGACGTCATCAAAGTATAAATTGGCAACGGAATACATTTTTCTTTTACAATAACATATTAGAGCTGACTGAATTACTTCAATGTATAAAAATAATAACCATTTGTTCTGATATAATAAATACATCCAAATAACAACATAGTGCCACATGCGACACAAACATTACATACTGAATGTCTCGTCCATAACCTAGCAACTCCTGCTTCCAATCCTGCAACACTTGCATGTGATTGTGGTTCACACCACAATCTCATACTGTGGTCAAGTGAGTCAACGGTCCTTAACCACATAGTAAGATACTGATTTATTTAACAATATACTATGCAACCAAATAATGCCAAATATACATATCATATACACAATCTCACAAGCAAAGACAGTTCTCTAACATACTACCATATATACTCTATCATGAATAGAGCTCCCCATCCATGCAATTGCATGGATAGCGACCACCATCCCATGCACCCAACCATAGACAACGCCCACATCTATACTGTTGGAGACGACGACCCCCATGGAAAATGCCCACCATCCAGCACCTTGGCAGCGACGAGCACCATTATAGTTAATTGCGACCACACATCAACTATGCACACCTATCATGAACAGCCCCCACCATTCATACTTACCACGAATAGCACCCATTATCCTAATATTGTTGATAACGTCCACTATCCAATAATGTTAACAGCCAACTTACTAACCTGTTACATAAGCTTAGTATAAACATATACTTATCTACCTGTAATCATACAACCATCATACATGTAATTCCAATCAAAACATGTTTAACCCTATGTCAAACAACTTGCATACAATCAAATAAAGTATCAATCATTATGTTGCTAAAAACTAAACCACACGTATCATCCCCAATGAGTAAGAAATACTCACAGTAGTTCTTCTGGTTTCAGGAAGGCGTTCAGAGATAAAACCACTGCAATATACATATATAATCCAAACAAATAGTAAATTAGTACAATTCACTAAACATAGATTTAACCCTATACTCATTTCTGATTTCTTAATCCTATTATTGTTCCGACATAATAACGGCATATAAAATTCTTCAATTATAATACCACATATTTTATGTGGGCATTATAACTGCATTCATTATTAAATTACCAAAATAGCCCTAACCATAACAATTACCAAAATACCATTTTCATAATAATTACCAAAATACTCTTTTCATAATAATTACTGAAAATGATTCTTTTTACTCGGGCATCATAACAGCATGATTTATACTTTAATCACTCTGCTTTGAAAATCTTATTTTAAATCATTAAATGATAAGAATCTTATTCAAAATATCTAAAATATCTTGTTTTTGTTTACCAAAATATATCAATAATAAATAACCACTCGCAATAGGACGAATCCTTGTAGGATAAGGCTATAGAGAGGGTGTCGAACCTCAAGGACTACAGGGGTATTGCTATCAAGTTTATGAAGATTAAAAATAACTAATGAAAAGATTGTTGAATTTGTAATTAACTAAAGTGCATAAAAATAAACGTAAAAGAGAATTGAAATATAAGAGAGAGAAAAAGAGTAGAGTATTGACTTCACCGCTATCCGCACATCAATGGTTAATCATCTTTAATTAGAAAAATTCATTCTATGCATGCTATAAATAAACAAGAAATTACCATATTAAAGCATAAGTATAATCCATCTTCGGTTGGCACGGACTGTTCACCTAACCACTAAGATGCGGTACGACCCGTCTTCCCTAGGCATGGATTAGCTACGTCTTTAATAGGATACATACAATCAATGAAAAAGTATAACCCATCTTCAGTTGGCACGAATCGTCTACCTAAATTACACTAAACTAGGGTGTAGTACGATTCGTCTTCCCTAGGCATGGTCTATCTAATCCTCTTGATCATATATCAATTAAAACCGTTGTATAACAATCATTCACATAATCACAGAAATATGAAGGATTGAGTTCAATCAATATAAAAGACTTTCTAAGACAAGATAAGAAATTCGTAATGATTGAATATAAACATTAAAATCAATTCTCACAGTTATACAACCATCATGCATAGAGAAAATCTCAAACTAAAATACAATTAAACCATTGTTACTTGGAAAGGGCTACATCAACACCCTATTAGAAATTTAACCGCTCATCGTAGTGCTGGGATGGCCTCCTGCCATGGTATTCTCCTCTTCAACTTGTTAGGCCTCCTAGAAGAATTTTCTGTCTAAATCTAACCACAAGCCCAAGCACCAAGCACCAAGCACCAAGCACACATTCTCTTGAAGCTTAGGGGTCTATTTATAGGGAGCACACAAGTCTTATAAGCCCTTGGAATTCCAGAAAAATCGTCTCTTGAGTCTTCTTGTCCAAGTAGGAGATTGAAACTTTAATCCAAGTAGGAAAAGGATTCCAAATTCGGCTAAAATTGCGGTCCTTTATTGCGAGGCGATTTTGATATAGTAAACGTCCGAATTTAGGAAAAGCTATTTCTGACATATTTGTTTAATTTTTTATTAACTTTCCAACGCCACCAATTTCATTGCAATTCGATATCTGGAAAAAAAAAAGTTATGATCCAAACACTGAGACATATGCAGAATCCAAATTTGAATCCAATCCGATTTTTGACTCTTAGTAGAGAAATTCCGATTTAATCCTTCACTTGATTTGATTAAACTTAACCATATCATATAAGTATTCTATATGATTGGTTAAGCTTAAACATATCTTCTAGGTCTTCTCAAAGTGTACTTTAAGCCCAAAATTAATGGAATTAATTGCATCTTTATTTAAAACCCGAAAACAATAAAACAACACAAAATCAAACAAATAACAATGCTAAAGAATTAACATATATAAGTTAAGGGGCTTGAATGTGTAACATTCAACGCTTATCAGGATATTTTGTAAAAATATCTCAAAATATCTTCTAGGATATTTTGCAAAATATCAAAATATCTTTTGAGATATTTTGTAACATACAAAATCTTAAAATATGTTATCCTTTTATTTTCTCAACCCGTTCTACCTCTTATCTTTTAAAACCTTATTTCATTTTCTTATCTACCATCCAAGAGATAAAGTAGAGAGGATCTTAAAGATGCTTATCTCAATCAAAACCCAAGAGAGAGATCCTTCCTCTTTGTTGCAAGGTTCCCGAGAGGAAGAGAAAGAGAGAAATGGAGAGAACTTTTCCCACAACACTCACACACACCAAATCCGGCCAAGAGAAAGTGATGGAGAGGATCCTTGTTTCTCCTTTGATGCAATCCGAAAACATGATAAAAAAAAAGGGAGTTAATGAGAGACGTATATATATATACACATGTGAGAAAGAAGAGAGAAGAAGAGTTCTTCTTTCCTTGCTTGAACCATGAAGTAGCGAAGGAGATAGGATCAAGTATCACTTACCAAAATGGAGAGGATGAAAGCTACTAATGCACCTCCAAACCAGGGACTAAGAGCTTCTAATTTCAGCGCATGCAACTCAAGAAAAACATGCTGGATAGAAGAGGAAACCAAAGAGTTTCATGCTTTGATTTTCGATACATAAATAGGGAGAGAATTGCCTTTGCTGTCCAAACTAAAACCAGCAACTAATCCAAAGAAAAGAGGGACTAAAAGAGCTTTATTACAAGGCTTCTTCTTCCTATAATCGAAGAGAAACAAAGACAAACAACAAAGAGTTCCTTGCTGCAATAAAAACAGAGAAAGAAGATAAGCCACCGAGAGAGAAATTTGAGAGAGTTTCGAGACTTCTTGAAGCTTAAAAGTGAGGGGCATGCTTCCTTTTTATACTGAAATGAAGGGTGAAGATCAAGACAACACCAATAAGCATCAAGGGCCTGATTTTAACCAAGTGGAAAGGGAATCATTCCTAAAAGATAAGATTTCTTATCTTTTTAGAATAATCATGATTACCTTCAAGAAAGATGAGGTATGGATGGCTTAAATTGATCAAAAACTGATCAATGGCTGTAAAAGTGTCGAGTTGTGCCATGACTCATCAAAATAAATGATGAGAAATTGCTAAAAATTAAATGATAGTTGTTCGGGTGATAATATGCATTTCTGCAGAAAACCGATCAATCGCATTCCGAGCTATTTTTACACTGAAAAATAATCGATCGATCTAATTTTGATTGCATTTCTATCGATCCATTTTATAATCGATCGATCGATTATACTTAGTCATATTTTCATCCGTTTCAGAACTTATATAACTAAATCGCACGATCGATTTTGGATCGACATATAATCGCTCGATCGATTATACTTAGCTAGAATCTCAATCCATTTTAAACTCTAAATATATTTTTACTGAGTATTTGGTTTCTTTAAACTTATCTTGATGAATATTTATGAATAGATATTCATATTTAGTTTTTTAGGCCTTAAATCCTATTTTAAGATATTTTATTCAATATCTTAAAATATGGAGTATTACAGACATAAAACGTCGTTTAATGAAAATATATTCAATTCTTATTAATAACAGATCATATTTTTAATAGATGCCATTTTTTACATCGTTCAATACAAAAAACTGCCTGAATTCACATAATTAGAGAATGTACAATTTCAGGAGATCATTATCCAAAGCAAAAGTTTAGTACCTTAAATTAAAAAATAATAAATAAATAAGAGAAGCTGTGCTTGCATGTACTCTAAATATATATAGTTTCGATATTATTTTTCAAATTTCAATCAAAAAATAAAAATAAAATAATATATTTCTAAAAAAAAATATTATTAAAAATATTTTGCACAAAAACAAACACAAATACTAGACATCCCACATTTAATTGACACAATTAACCGCGAGTTATTTTTCAAACAGGTTGCTCACGCATGGAGTAGGGGGGCGCGCATTAATGGTAGGATGGTACCTACATTTTTAGTTACGTTGTCGATCAATTAATTAATTGTACATTTCAGAGTTAATAGAATATATAGGGCCGCAATGGTAGCTAGGATGGCACCTACATTTTTATAACTAAAATCTTTTTTTTTTTTTTTTTTTTTTAACATATATATATATGCTACAATTCTAAAATCTATGTTTATAAATATTTAACATTGACAATGACAGGGCCAAATTCTTGTAAGTTAATTAATTATATATAATCCACCTGACTCTCCCGCGTGCATATGGCTTGATAATGTTTCTTTGCTATATTTTTCTAGATGTAAATTAAACAAGATGCTGAAGATCAATTAGAATAATTCATCAACAAAATAACATATATACTTATTCTTATATACTTGCCTTTAAATTTTGCAAAAACAACTTGCATATTTTAGTATATAATTATAAGCCTATAAAATATATATTTGATATATATTAATTTAAATAAAATGTTTGTGATACTATAACTCACTTAGCACTTGATAGTTTACATAAGTGCCACTAGATGTCACATGAGTGAAAAAATTAAACAACAAAATGTTACAGATAAAATTTGTAAATCACGTATCTGTTTATATAGAATTTAGTGTTAAATACGTTCGACTCATTTGTAGTTTAATGATTTTCTTTTTTTGCCTCTTGTAGTTTTTTTTGTATCGTAGACGGATCGGAGTTGGTACCGTCTAAAAATTAATGGAAGTTTATGTCAACACTTCTAAGAAGTTGACATGCATGTGTCCTATGTCTAATTAAATTTTTTTAAAAAAAATAATAATAATAAAATTAAGAAAAAAAGAAGAAGAAGAAGAGGGGTGGCTCACATGGCCTGTTTTGAGGTGGCCAAACCACCTCCAAGGCTCTTGGGGGTGGTTTCGGCCACCCCTACAAGGCCACATAGAGAGAAAAAATAAAAAATAAAAAGTTTAGGGTTTGGCCACCCTAAACCGGGCGGTCTGGGGTGGCCGAACCCACCCCCAAGGCTCTTGAAGGTGGTTTCGGCCATCTTCATTTTGCTCTTTGGGCGTGGCCGAACAGCTCGAGCCACCCTTACTATTTATTTTTTTAACTTTTTAAAGCTTTAATTTTTTTTTTAAGTTTTTATTATTTTCAATTTTTTAATTTGTTTTTAATTTTTAATTTGGCATAAAACACGTGTCAGCTTCTTAGAAGTGTTGAAGTGAATTTCCGTCAATTTTTGGACAGAGATACCATCTCTGTCTTTAACCATAAACGAAATACCATCTACGATACAAAATGAACTACACGGGACAAATTAGATAAAGTTGTTAAAACTTAAGGGGCAAAAACATATTTAACCCTAAAATTTATAGTAAAAACTATAATATCTCTAGCTAGCAACTCTCTAACTCTGATCAGTTGGTAGCGCCTTGTCTTTTTCTTTTTCTTTTTTCCTTAAATAACTTAATTACTCGATGGAATAAATTAGATATTGAGTGAGACAACAGTACGGGCTACGTAATTATTGCGGGAATACAAATTGACTTCCAGCGCGCGATTAACTGCACCCCTTAGGTCCAGGCAAACAAGATCGTGTGCAAGGAAGAAAATCTGGTTTGATGTCTACCCCAGTTCTTATTTTCCCACAGATGATTTGTGACAATTCCTGGACCAAATCAAAAAGAAATCTTAAAAGATCCGTTTGATGAATTTCCTAATTATAATTTTGACCTTTTTCATATATCCTAGATACGCAAACAACCATTAATTATTCATAGGGTTGGTCTTTGATAGACACCCCTAAGAATAAAGACTTCTGTGGATGGCTCCGAATCTTCATGATCAGATGACGGATACATAAACACACAAAAAAACATTAGAAAAATGTAAATTTTAATTCCATATATATATACCGCAAGCAATTCTTGACGTTGGGTGAGAAAGAGAGAAAAAGGAATCCAGATCTTGGTGACGGTGAGAAAATCTCCTGTGTGTGGCTTCGAATCTTCATGATCATGATGATGCATACACAAACACACCCAAAACGTTTAACATGTAAATTTCGATCCTGAAGCATTAACTCATGTCGTCTGGGAAGACACAGAAGAAAAACGAATCCAAGACCAATTAAGATCTTGTCCTTCCGTATCTTTGAATAATTAATACGTCGATCATGACCTCATTTCCTATATGCAAACGCCAAAGACTTTCATCCTATTCCATGCAACCAATTTCCTCTATATATATCACCCAATCTTTAAACTCTCCCTATCCCTCCACCACAACCACAACCACAACCACAAACGCCACCGCCACCTTCTTCTTCAACGTTTCCTCTCTCTCTCTCTCAACAATGGCTGAAAACTTTCCAATTATAGCATATTTCATGGTTATAATATTTATATATATAAGCCCTTTGATGTCAAAGCAGCCACCAAAGCTGGAGACAAATTTTCTCCCACCCAACCTTCAAAACCTTTCTATCGCAAAAACGCTTCGTGATGACCCTGATGCCATTAAATTAGCCTCTAGCGATTACGGCAATATTGTTCAAGAGATCCCGGCGGCTGTTCTTTACCCATCTTCCAAAAACGATATTGCAAGCTTGATAAAATTTGCGCACAGTAGCTCTTCTCCTTTTAATATAGCTGCTAGAGGCCAGGGCCATTCTGTTCGAGGACAGGCAATGGCTCGTAATGGGGTCGTGGTCAATATGACGTCTTTGGAAGATCGTATAAATGGGTCTGGAATAGTAGTCTCGAGAAGCCCTTCGTTGGGCTTCTATGCTGACGTGGGAGGTGGGCAGCTTTGGGGCGATGTGTTGCATGCAACACTAGAGCGTGGACTTTCACCGGTGTCGTGGACTGACTATTTGTACCTAACTGTTGGGGGCACGCTATCCAATGCCGGGATTGGTGGGGAAACCTTCCGTTTCGGTCCTCAGATCAGCAACGTGTTTGAAATGGATGTTATCACTGGTATGAAATACTTTTTTGGAAACCAAAGTCAGTAGGTTTTTTCCACGGTCACTAATGTCCAATAATATATTGACTAATCTGACGAGTCCTACCCTTTAACTGTAATTACAGGAGGGTACTTTCATTTGCTTAATTTCTAGTTGGTTTGGTTTGATCAGTACTTTGCGTTGACGTAGAGTTTTGTACGGTCGAATCCGACGATTGTCTCTTTCAAAATGAGGAGAAAGTCACCGAAAAAATGCCAACCTCTAAGGAATTGGAAAGTCTCTGATGTTTAAGTCAATAAATATATGATTGTGAGAATAAAACTAAGTATTGGAGAGAGTTTTTAGGGTTATAGTGGGCATATCTGTTTTCTGATAATAGTACTGACCATTTTAACGCGCTTGAGACTTTCTGGAGGGATTCCTGGTGGAGTTGTATGATTTGTGCAAGATTTGTCTGATTATTTCCCATGGACGGAGTTTTTAGGGTTGTAGTGGGCATACATGTTCTGTTATAATATAATAATGACTTTTAATTTTAACGTGAGGCTCCCTAAAGGTAATCCCTGGTGGAGTTGTTTACTTTGTGCAAGAGTTGTTTGAATATCATTTGCCATTAATTACATAGTTTTTAGGGCTGTAGTGGGCATACCATTTTCTTGGAATAATGACCCTTTTAACATGAGGCTCCTTAGCTAGAGGTGATCCCTGGTGGAGTTGTCTTATATGTGCAAGATTTGTCTGATTATTTGTCGTGAAGAGGATTTTTAGGGTTGTAGTGGGCATACTTGTTTTCGATCTGGGAATAGTGACCCTCTTAGCGTGAGGCTCCCTAGTAGAGTTGTTTGATTATTTGTCACGGAGAAAGTTTTTAGGGTTGTAGCCGTCATACTTGTTTTTTGGAAATAATTACATTTTTAACGTGAGACTCTATATATAGAGATGATCCCGTGTGGAGTTATCTAATTTGTGCAAGTGTTATCTAATTGTTTGCCATGTAGTGTGGTTGTTTGAATGGGGCCTGGCCATTGTTATTTATATTTTGGAGAACTTCACTTATATCTTTCGATTTTTTTCACTTTTGAAAAAAAATGTATCCAAATTTTAAAAAGTGTCAATTTAGGGTATCCATCTTTTAATTTTTTTACAATTTCAATCCTCCATTAGAATTTTTCGTTAAATCCAATCAAAATTCAAAAATACCCCTCATTTTTTTTAGAAAAAAATTATTATGATTTAGGTATTTGTCAGAATTAACGGAATTTGCAAAAATAGCCATGTCTGAATCTTTAAAAAAAATTATATTTTTTTAAAAATAAACACGGGTATTTTGAAAATTTTGATAGGATTTAACGAAAAATTGTAACAGAATGTTGAAATTGAAAAAAATAAAAACAAAAATAAAATAAAAAAAAAAAAATTGAAAGATTGATACCCTAAATTAACACCTTTTAAAGTTTGGATATATCTTTTTCAAAAGTAATGATAAAAGATCAAGGATTATAAGTGAGGGGGTGTAGTGCAGCAATCAAATCTCTTTCCTTTGGGAAATGCATGTTAGATTTACTACATGGGTACAACACCTTCTCACAAGAAGGTGAGGCCCAGTATGTAGGGCCTACCCTCATGTGAAGGGTGTTGTGCCCATGTATTGCAGCAATCAAATCTCTTTTCCTCTATATCCACTTCACTTTGTAATATTTTAGTTTATGTAGCCTTGAATTTTGCTGCATATCAGCATATGCATGCAGCTATATACATAATTAGGGTTTACTTATCAGGTTTGTCCTTGTTTGATCCAGGAACGGGGGATTTTGTTTCTTGCTCCCCAGAAAAGAATATGAATCTCTTTCATGCAGTTCTTGGAGGTTTTGGCCAATTTGGGATTATAACGAGAGCGAGAATCGCCTTGGAGCCAGCACCAAAGAGGGTACATATATACAAAGGACATTGACTTAATTTGTCTCATTGTTCCCACTTCTTATTCTAATGATGATTTATAATGTTCCTTAATTTCGCAATGCATGATTAATATTAATAGATTCAGATGCATAATAATTAGAATGTGCTATTCTTAACTGATGTGTGGTGAATTTGTTCGTAGGTCAAATGGGTTCGAATGCTTTACAATGACTTCACTGCATTTGCTAGAGACCAAGAACATTTGATTTCAATCAATGGAAGGAAGCAAAACAATGCACTTGATTACCTGGAAGGTTTACTTCTCATGAATCAGGGTTCTCTGGGCTCTCCGCATGATTGGAGATTGTCCTTTTTTCCATCAAATGATCACTCCAGAATTCTCTCTATAATTAAAAAATATGGAATTATCTATTGTCTGGAAGTAGCCAAATATTATGATGATCACACTCTTGAGTCCGCGGACGAGGTATAATGATCAACGTACAACCAGTTATATATATACTTTAAGAATCTCTTCTAATTTATACAATATGACGTGGATATATATGTGTGTGTTTTTCTTAATAGGAACTTCAAGTTTTATTCAAAGGGTTGAGCTTTATCACAGGATTTACGTTTGAGAAAGACGTTTCATATGTAGATTTTGTTAATAGAACTGGAAAAATGGAAGATGACTCAAAGCTCACTCATCCTGACGGAGTCGGTCCTACGTCACATCCGTGGCTAAATCTCTTTGTACCAAAATCTCAAATCTCAGGTTTCAATTCTGGTGTTTTCAAGGATATTGTTCTGAAACGGAATATTACCACAGGACTTGTTCTTTTTTACCCCATGAACCGAAACAAGTAGGTCTTCTGATGGAAATACCATCTAAATACGTACATATATACACACATGCATTTTTTTCAATACGTTGTGATCTGAATAAATTATTATAATTAATTTATGTTGCAGGTGGGATGATAGGATGTCTGCGGTTATACCTGATGAAGATGTTTTCTACACCATAGGTTTTTTGCATTCAAGTGGGTTTGATGAGTGGGAAGCCTATGATGCACAAAACAAAGACATACTGCAGTTTTGTTATAATGCTGGTATTGAGGTTAAGCAGTATCTTCCTAATTACAAGACAAAGGAAGAGTGGAAAAATCATTTTGGCATGAAGTGGAGAACTTTTCAAGAGAGAAAAGCTTTGTTTGACCCGAAAATGATACTGTCACCAGGACAAAGAATTTTCAATGACAACTAAAAAATAAATACATGGGATTGGAGGAAATGTAGGAAAAAAAAAAAAAATTAAGGTTATCCTGTTTTTTCTTTTGCAGTATGAATTTTAGATTTATGTACGTGTCTCGTACTATTTATGTGTTCATTTTCCTTGGGGGCTTTTATGTCATTGTTGGTCAGCAGTTTTTAGAAATTTAATGTAGAAACTATAATATATATTATTTACTCTTAATGGTTCATTAATGGATAGGTTAAACATATTATGTTCTTTCCGGCCTTTTGTTTTCTTATTGGACAATATTTGTAGTATTACAGTTTTTATTATAATTTCTTTACAAACTTACGTGATAGTTCACATAACATTTACTATGTTAGCCATTAACTAATTAAATCACTGCCTCTTTTCCCCAAATTCAATAACATAGCTCTAACTCTCTCTTCCATTTTGAGAACTCATCACCTTCAACCACCACCAAAATTGTAACGCCCAAAAATTAATTAACTAGTAATTAATTTGGAGTGGCTCTTCGAACTTATTTGCTACAAAAATAAGTTGGAAGAATTTTAGGACCCCCTGACCATAGGGTTAACGGTGGAAGAAAAAGTCACTTTACATCACAAAATAAACATGCGAGACACGTACATAAATCTAACAACACAAAGTAGCCAGAGCATAAACTAATTAAAGTATCATAACATAACTTAACAAAAAGAAAGATAACATCAAGTATCAAAGACCGGTCTCAAAATCAAATATTAAATATTACAACCTGAGTCTAATAGTCATAGAGTCATCAAATACAAAAAGTGGCTAAAACCTTCGATTGAATATGAGGCAAAAGAACACCTGATAATAATCCCACATAAACCCTTGATAATGAACATGCCACAAATTGTCATTCAAAAGTAGGTCTAACTCCTTGAAAACTAACCTAGCAAGGTATTCCAACGACCTTTTCTAGTTTTGGTCCCCAGTTTCCATCTTCAAGGGGAAAGTTCATTATAAAACAATAATATTTTACAAGTGGAAAAGATAAAGCATAAATCTACGACTTAGTAAATTAGCACGCATGAAACATGTCATTGGGTAGTATACTCAACAAGTTTATAAAATATTTATGAATCACATGCAACATTATACGATAGGGTCGTTAGAATAATAAAGTAGAAAATCTTGTTGATGAATAATAATAATATATGATATCACATATGAACAAGTCATAGCAATTCTCATATGGTTTACTTGTACTTTTTACCCTCCTACGGTGAGGTTTGGTGATGTACATTAGCTAACCACCGCTAGTGGCCTGACCGGGTCTGACCTCGAGTGATCTACACTGCTAGTAATGTCGTAAGGTGTGATCGCCATCTGTTGATGATTGTGCTGGTTACTCTAGCCAATGGATTCAAGGTATACTAAATCTATTAACTCTAGGCCATAGTATCAAACTCATACACTGATATGCACATACTCTAGATGGTAGCCATGTCGTATGATGTAATTAATTCTTTTTATTTGGCATGCATGCACTTATAAAACTCAGATGATGCATCATTCATTTTTCAAACACTTGATTTACATAAATGATAGAGTTCACGACACTTATACAAAATATTTTATGTGAATAAAGCATGCATGTTTGATAATAAAATAAACATGTCATGAAGCTTGATAAAAGTTTTCATGTGAGTTTCACTCACCTTGGTCGCAAGGGTCCTCTTGGTAAATATCATCGAATCCTCCAACGTCATTTCATGTGAAATGTTCTACTTTCAGTCTCATGCTAGGCTATAACGTATTCCAAAACCTAAAATTTGGACTTTTAGATCATTATTGGGAACGTTCGATACGGTCTCAGTAACGATCGATCATTACTAATGTTTGATCGTTGCTTGGGTCGTTCAATCGTTCTCTGGGTATAACTCTAAAATTCCTAAAAAGTTCCAACTTTAACCTATCTAGCACGTTCCAATGCCCAAACATACTTCCTACCACCATTCTAAGCATAAACCGGATCTTATGACATGAACCTAACACCAATATTCAAACCTTTTCACTAAAAATCAAAAATTTCTTTCATAAGCACATAACTTCTTTAAAACAACTCCAAAATACAAGGATATATATGTTAACACCTTAGACAATCAGATACGCAGCAAAATCACTCTAACACACACACACAAGGATTAAACGAATATATAACACAAAAAAGAACCAAGCTTTGAGTGTAGGGTTTACCTTTCTTGAAGTTAGAGACCCAAAACCCTCAAAGATCCTTCCTTCTCTCTCTTTCTCTCTCTCTCTCTTGGGTTTGGTGCTGAAGAGTGACAAAATGAGGTTTAGAGTTTGACCTAAACTCTTAATAAACTCATGCTAAAATGACCAATTATTATTCGTATGCAAACTGTCACCATTCGATGATCGATCGTTAAAAGTAACGATCAATCGTATTGCTCAGGGCATTCTCGATTGATCGTTTGAAAGCAATGATCGATCGTTATGGGAAGAGTAGCATCGTTCGATCATTTGACTTTTTCATCAAATTTTGTATCCACAAAAAGTGTATGTGAATAGTGCAAGAAAAGAATAATACTTTTTCATCAGATTTTTTACAGGGAAAATGGGGGCATTTTGGACTTTTCATCCACTAAAAGCCCACAGTTGACGCACGTGGGTCATTTTCTATAAGAAGACAGAAACGCCTAACATATTGGTAATATTGCAAAAATTAAAAACTTCGTAGGGGTACATTGTCACTTTTTAAACATTGGAGGCAAAATTGAAAAAGCATGTATACTTCGGGAGAGTTAAATGTATTTTTTTCCTAACATTTTTTTGTTTGTATACAGGTACGTTGTTGTTTAGCTATTTCAGAATGTGAAGGCCTTTGAAGTTGATGTACGTTCAATATGTTGCCATTGTTTTTGTTGTTGTACTTACTATATTTGTTGTTTGTATAAAGTTTTTGAATTTGATTGTATTTGCTGTGCATGTAAAGCTCTAATTTTATTTATTTTCAATTTATTATTTACATAAATTATTGTTTGTGTTGAAATTAGAAAATGTGTAATTTAAAGTAATAACAGAATATAAATTTCAATAATAAATTAATAAAATTGGTTATTTCGGTTTATTTAAATTTGTTATTTTAGTTTTTTTAAATTTAAAAAAAAAAATAATAATAAGAAAGCTCCAATCAAGCTCAAACCGGCCGAATACTCGATTGGGGGCTCGGCTCAACACCCTAGCCAATTAAGTACGAGTCAAGCTCAAACATGCCAAAAGTCCCAACAAGCCGAGTTTAAACAAGTTTTAAGAACTCGCTCAAATTCAAATACATATCTAATGTAGTCGAGTCGAGTCCGAACATGCGAGACTCAATTCAGGCGGCTTGACTACAGCCTGCTGCAAGTCATTTAGTGAGAAATCTATGTTAGTAGTGAAAAAGGTAAAAGCAGCTATGCACAAGTCGTTTAGTGATGAAGCAAATATTTGTCAAGCATTTTAACAAAGTAATACACATAAGCTAAGTATTATTCAGTAAATAATTCCTGATAAAAGTCTTTAAAGAAGTATTTATGAAAATTTATAATTGTTAATTTTGAATCTTAATGTGTTAATTTTATGTCTAAACTTTTGAATTTAACACGTGTTTATTTTGATTCTAAAGTTTTATTTAAATAAATTAGTTATAATATTGGATTTGTATCAAGAAAGCTATTAGGGATAGGTAGGATATGCACAGCCAACTATTGTTATGCAGCAGTTTACATGACACTTATATACTTACAAGTTGACATAACAATTTATGTAATATTTATCAATTATTATGTTAGTTACTAAAATATAATTTATTACGTATGAGTCCATATAACACTGATCTCTATGAAGCTTATATATATAATAAAAACGATATACCCTAAACATTCTTGGATTAGCCGTTGACTTAAAATATAGGGAAAAAAAATTATATTTAGCCTTTAGATTTTCATTTAATTTGAATTTAATGTTAGAGTTTCAAATTTAAAAAATAAGATCTTTAAATTTTGCCTATATTCTAAATAGTTCTATAAAATGGAAAATAGTACTTACACATCACTTTCACAACAACTACACTCACACAAGACATATTGGGGTGGGAGCCAAGCACAAAAAGTGTAAATATCATTTTCCCTATAAAATATGCGTGTCAATGCCATGTCAGCAAAACCCAATGTAAATGGCATGTGCTACATGTCGTTTAGGAGTTTCACTTGGCAGAGAAATCCTAAACCGTGTCCTAGAAATGGCTGAAATTGCTTCTGCGTATCAGCATGGCGCTCCCACCAATTTCACTGAATTCCTGCACTTCCTCTTGCGCTTGCACTTACCCTTTATCTCCTTCTCTCTACTTCCTTCTTCTCCAACCCCAAACCCAATCTTCGACCAATCCCAGAACCCTCATCAGGTTCAGAGTTTCTTGCTCTAATCAGACGGTCCAGGTTGACACCCAGCAACCACAGAGAATCAGAGTGGTAGCTTCTGAGACCACAAAGAAGAAGAGGAAGCCCAGGCCGAGCTTCTTTGAGCAAATACAAGAAAAATGGTCACTCAAACTCGGGTCCACGAGAGACAGATTTCCATGGGAGGAACCAGAACAACAAGAAAAGCTAGAGAAGCAGGAAGAAAAGGACGAGGAGAGCCAGCAATCGTCTGGGGTTTGTGTATCTGACTTAGAAGTTGGTGCTAAAGAATCGGTGAGTGACCCAGTGAGTTTTGTTCTGCCGAACCGGTTTGTTCCCCCTCCTTGGGTTCATGGAAGCAAAACCAGGAAGTTTCAGGTTGATTCTGAACCTGAAATTCCACGAAAGAGTTGTGAGAAAATTGAAACTTTTGGTGGGTCTGGTGGGCCTTGTGGGAATGGTGTTGCAAGTGGCGTTGTTGAAAGAGTGGAGATTCGTGAACCAGATTGTGATGGCGAGTTTGAGAGAGCAGGTGACGTGTTTGATGAAATTCCAATTGGGATTTCAGAAGACAAGGAGTCAAAGATTTTGAGTGGCAGAAATGACATTTCTTGGGAGGAAAAACCACCTGGGAAAGGTGAACGTTTTGAAAAAATGGTGGGTTCTGTTGATGGCAATAGTGGCTCAATTGAGTTACCGTGGAAGAGAGGGGAAGCTGATATAAGGAGGAGGAGCAATACGGAGTTGGCGGAGAAAACACTTCCGGAACACGAGCTGCGGAGACTAAGAAATGTAGCTTTGAGGATGCTGGAGAGGACAAAGGTTGGAGTTACGGGTATCACGCAGGCATTGGTGGATGCTATACATGAGAAGTGGAAGTCTGCTGAAGTGGTGAAGTTGAAATTTGAAGGGCCTCTTACTGTTGACATGAAAAGGACCCATGAGATTTTAGAGGTCGGTGTTTGCATATTGTTTGGTTCATTATATCTGTTCTGTTTCTTTACTTTTGAATATCACATGTGGAACCATTTCAATGATTTAGGGGCTTCCAATGACTTCGTAACTTTATGCTTAAGTGAATTGCAGAGTCCTACATATTTTGATGTCCCAATTGAATCATGATCTGACTGTAATTAATGATAGAACTTGTACATCTATAGTTAAATTGGATACTCCATGACTTTGTTTTTTAAAATTATGCATATACTGTCTTCTTGTGTTTTACTATCAGATGTTTGCGGAATTGAGTCTGCTAGCATCTCATGTTAATTATTTCTTGGTCTCTATCAGAGAAAAACAGGAGGTTTAGTTATATGGAGGTCAGGCAGTTCTGTTGTGTTGTACAGGGGAACAGCCTACAAACTTCCTTGTGTACAATCATATACCAAACAAAACCAGACCAATACGAATATGTTGGAATATTCAAAAGGTGCCATGAGTGATGCTACGTCTAATACTACGAAGGACACAATTAGAGCTACAGAACCTTTTATCCTTGATTCTGCAAAGTATTTGAAGGATCTATCTAAAGAAGAACTGATGGAATTTAGTGATCTCAACCAATTGTTAGATGAGTTGGGTCCACGGTTTACTGATTGGACAGGTCGTCAGCCATTGCCTGTTGATGCAGACTTGCTTCCTGCTGTGGTTCCTGGATATAAACCTCCATTGAGACTTTTTCCTTATGGGGTATGGCATTGTCTAAGAAACAGGGAGATGACAACTATCCGTAGGCTTGCCAGAATGATGCCTCCACATTTTGCTTTAGGTATGTAATACTTAATGTACATGATTGTGTTCATATTCACTAAATCATGTTTTCTTTAATGCTTTGAATTTATTTAACTATTCATAGGAAGGAACAGAGAACTGCAAGGTCTGGCTAGGGCTATGGTAAAGCTATGGGAAAGAAATGCTATTGCAAAGATAGCCATCAAACGTGGTGTACTGAATACACGTAATGAGAGGATGGCAGAAGAACTCAAGGTGAGACCTCAAAAATGTTGATGCTTCTTGAGTAAAGAGTATTTTGAATATATCACGTGTGTTTTCATACTTGCTAAAAAGAATATTCGAGTAGCATGTCAAGTATCTTGAAGCATTTATATTGTTTTGAGATAATTGTCCCACTTCAATATGAATTTACTTATCTGGATTTTTTGTTTTCTCAAAAAATTGCTGCAAACTGTAAATCTGTGGGATCCTATTAGTAAAAGCTGATGGTGATAACTTTAATCTCCTTGCAGAAAATATCTGCTTGAGTAGTTCATTACCCTAGCTAGTTGATACAGTCTAGGAATTGTTATGAGTAATGATACTTTTCATACCCATTTTACACTGGCTGACGTGCTGTATTTGAAGTGACTTCCCATATCAATCACTTAAAAAAAAATAATAGGAAAGCCACTTAAAACATGACACATCAGCTAATATGAAATCGGTGTAAAGAGTAGCATTATTCAATTGTTAAATATTGAGTGTGCAACACATAAGAGATTGGAACTAATGAATAAAAAGTTGATACTAAGAATGAATTCTGTGGTTTTATTTACTATGCCATTGCTCAATTCCTATATGATACAATTGGTTTACGAAGTAATATAAAGCATTAGAGGCAAACTCCCTTTCCTTTTGCATATAACTTGATGAAGTATAATTTAACTGCATGATTCAGGTATTGCAGTCAGCGGGAAAGTACACATCGATTTACTGGGAAATTCATATGCCATCTCATTTCAATTCTAAGCAAATTCAAGATTTTTTTCTTGATATCTGACTTTATGAAAATTTTAAGGAAAACTAAGTTTTTAGTTCCAGCAAGAAAGACTTGAATACCAAAGAACTGCTGCTTCTGGCTACATCTTGATAAGTGCTAAAGATATGCTATTCAACTATTCATTTATCTTATCTTGAAGGACAGGCTACTATTCAGTATATTCTTTCTTGCAAGCTCTTTTGAGACTGTTGATCTGTCTTCTCTGTTCTAGAAGCTGTCTAATTCCTTCTGTCCTGTAGCATATCAGATTGTGGATACTCCATTCTTGACAGTAATCTCTTGTTGCTCTTGACAGTTGCATTTTTATGCATGCAGAAATTGACAGGGGGCACAGTAGTTTCTAGAAACAAGGAATTTATTGTCTTTTACAGGGGTAATGACTACTTGCCTCCAGTTGTTACAGAGGCATTGAAAGAGAGGCAGAAACAAACAGATCTCCAACAAGATGAGGAAGATCAAGCACGACAAAGGGCCTCGGCCTTAATCAAACCAAAGGCTAAAGCTTCTAAAGGTCCATTGGTTGCTGGAACCCTAGCTGAAACCATGGCTGCAACTTCTCGCTGGGGAAACCAACCAAGTAGTGAAGATGTTCAGAAAATGATTAGAGATTCAGCCTTGACTAGACATGCTTTGTTAGTCAGATACCTTCAGAATAAACTAGCTCTTGTAAGTTACAAGATTCCCTTTTCCAGCTCTAGTGTCTTGACAGACAAAATTCTAAACCTTTTTCCAAGCTCTTATGTATATCTAATTCTGAATGGTCCTAGGGCAAAGGGAAGCTCAAAAAGGCTGAGAAGGCTTTAGCAAAAGTGCAGGAGTATCTGGAACCAGCAGATCTCCCAACTGATTTAGAAACCATAACCGATCAGGAGAGATTTTTATTTCGTAAGATGGGTTTGAGCATGAAACCCTACCTGCTTCTAGGTAAAAACAGCCACTTCAATTCTCTTCTTAATGGTTTTTACGAGTAGTCAAATATCCTGTGTTTCTGTTTCAGGTAGGCGAGGGGTTTATGATGGAACCGTAGAAAATATGCACTTACACTGGAAGTATCGGGAGCTGGTAAAGATAATTGTGAGAGGAAAAAGTTTTCAACAAGTCAAGCACATTGCAATTTCTTTGGAAGCTGAGAGTGGCGGGGTGCTAGTATCTTTAGATCAAACTACCAAAGGATATGCGATTATCGTGTATCGTGGGAAAAACTATTTACAGCCTCAAGCACTAAGACCTAAGAATTTATTGACAAGAAGGCAGGCATTGGCGCGGTCAATTGAACTTCAGAGGCGCGAGGTAAAATTATAATACTTTCTTGGTCCTATGCGTTTCTTCACAAAATGATATGATTTGGGCTTCTGGTTAATTGATTTCCTATTTTGCAGGCACTTAAGCATCATATCTCAGACTTACAGGAGAGAATTGAGTTGGTGAAGTCTGAGCTGGTATAATGGTCATTGCTTCATAAAGACAGAGATAGTGATGTTTTCCAGAAAATACTTGGCTAAAGGAATTGTATTTTTCTTATGAGTATTTAATATATTTCTGATGTTGATTTCAGGAAGATTTGAGAACTGGGAAGGAAATTGATGACTCAAAAACCTTTTACTCGAGATTGAATGATCCTAATGTTTCTGAAGCTGACATCGAAGAGGTAATTGACCATTTAGTCTCTAGTCTTCTCTATATGAATTAGTGCAAAGTGCCTTGTGTGAAATTGTCGGTTTGGATTTGACTCCAACCCAATAATGTCAGTTAGCAGTTTTGCACATTAGACCAAAGTAGTTGTTACATTTAGTATATGTGCCCTTTGTCGTCTTGTTAGTCTAGCCACTTATGAACTCATTTGTTTCTAGTATCTAAGGGTTTTTTTTTTTTCCCCTTCTTCTCTTCTTTCCTTGTAATATATATTTTTTTAATCCTAGGACACTTTCTTCCAACCTCTTTGGATTAAATTCCTCATGCTAGAAGGTTCTTTTTTCTTTTCTTTTTTTCTTTTTCTTGGACTCAGGATAAAGGGGAAGAGGCATATCTTCAGATATATGACAGTGGGAGTGAAGATAGCGATGATCAAGATATGGAGCTTAGACCTGTTTAATCATCCATTTTTGCTTACAAGATTATGCATTGCAGATGCTTGAAAAGAAATTCATCAGTTCCAGAGGCTAAGCATTCTACAAGATGATAGCAGAGAGATGCATGTTTATGGATGGCTTGTCTAACTTATATTTGTCAACTAAGATCACATTGAGTACAGTTGAAAGTGTTTCTGCTGTTGTGGCATGGCATCATTTTGTAAAGCCCTCAACTTCTCTGCTGCTGTCAGTGATAGGATTTTACGATAATCACAATGTTATCAGCAATTGTTTCTAAATATTTGCAACTGCTTGCATGCAAGCTATTGTTGAATACAGGGTCTTGACAGTCCATGGATCTCTCTTTTGGAACGTTTTTTTAAAAAAAAAAAAAATATATATATATATATATATATATATATATATATATATATATATATCTATTCAATTTTGCTCTCAATACCAAAAAATGAGTTCTTTTAGATAAAATAGTTTTGTGTTTCATGCAATTATTGATCTCCTGTTGCAGAATTACTGTACATACACCATATTGGAGGATGCATGACATGACCTCGGTTCTTGAGCTTGATCAAAACAAGAAGGCAAAAAGGAAATGGGAGAAAAGGATACCGTTGCTAATCTGCCCATAAATTTTCACTATTACTCGAGTACATACAGGATGGCCACAACAAGCTATTCGATTATCTGCGGATCAATTTCCCCCTGAAGGTGCTTCGACAAACTTCTTAAAGAGACATGGCAACAATATCTTCCTTCACTCACTATCTGGTTCTTCTGAAGGGCAGTTTCAGCAAAAATATTTGTAAAAATGGGTTGAAAATCACAGATGCTTTAGATATGATTAGATGCCATGACCAAATGTCACGGGTGACCACAAAAAAAAAAAAAAAAAAAAAAAAAAATGCAGCCTGGAGTTGGACAATGAGCGATGGTTAATTCAGACAATGCCACAATACTCTTTCAAATTAAGAGGTCAAAAGGGTTCATATTATGAAGTTCTTAAAAGTTCAGGCAACAGAGCATGATTCAAGAAAACAATTGACTTGTCAGCTGACGATAAAACTAGCAAATAACTTGCATCAACATCAATGTAGAGCTCAACCATATTCACTGCACAAGTAGGTTAAACTAAAAGTAAATTCATTGGTAGGAGAAAGGTTGGGAAGCTCAATATCTGTAAAATCTGCTATTGTCTTCATATCATTCTAGATATGCTGGTAAGCACATTAGTATTTAGCTAGTGGTGTCCTTGTTCTCCTGCAGGGCTGCCTTTATAAATTCCAAAACAACTGAGGTTAATTCAGCTTGATGTGAAGTGTAACCATGATTAGCTCCTTCTATAATTTGTAATTTGTGGTTCGGTATGATCTTGGCAAACTCGAAAGTGTCTTGAACTGGAACGATTACATCAGCAGATCCATGGGCTATCAAGACCCTGTATAGAGAATACTGGTGAGTCTATACAGCACAAATACCATATGTCAATAGCAACCTAAAATGCATATGCATAGTGTGATTGGTGAATTGCTGCACTTCAACAGATAATGATTAGCAGTAGAGTCGGTTATACAGATAAAAGTCTCCAGTACTTTTGTGGCATCAATGGAGGGAAAAGAATGAAAGAAGTTTTGAGGGATGTAAAGACTTTAAAAGAGATTAAATATTTATTTTACAACACCATGTATCTTTGGACAGCTGGTTTTGTTTCTCCATTGTTGGTTAGTTATCATGAGTTTCTTGTTATTTTTGCTCCTACTAACTAGGTGACTTCCATTGTATACTTCCTGTATACCTGGAGGCGCCTTATGCTTTTAATGACATCTCAATTACTTATCAACAAAATAATTGGGTTACTAGTATTTAGTTTTGTTTTCTTTAATTTTCAAGAGTTAAGGGTGCTTTTGGTAATTCTATAAATGGGTGTTGCTAGGTTCAGCCATTAGTTTATTTAAGTGTGTTTTGTACTCCAATGGAAGCAAGCTTATATGGAATAAAAACATGTGAAATTAATTCTCCTTCTCTTTCTGTCCTCCCTGGGATGACTTCATCAGCAGATTCATAGACTGTCAAGACCCTGTATAAACAATACTGGTTGAGTCTATACAGTACAAATACCATATGTCAATAACAACCTAAAATGCATATGCATAGTGTGATTCGTGAATTGTTGCAGTTATACAGATAATGATAAGTAGCAAAGTCAGATGTAGGAAGGATTAACACAGTTTTAGATGTATAAAAACAACCAATTTCTTTATACAAACATAAAAAAAGTTTTAGGTCTAGACTTAAGCCGGTGTAAAAGTTGATCAAAAACATAAGAATTCAAGTTTGTGTATGTAGTCCAGCATAGACCAAGTGTAGCACTCCGATCCCATATTAGGAAGATAAGTAGCCTGCATAGCGTGGGTGGTTTGTAAAAATACTCATGGGTGCTAAGTTTCAAACTGTTTACTTACTAGGTGAAACTAAATTTTATAAGTGGTTTGCATGCTACTCTCTGAAAATAAGTGTTTTTACAAACTACCCATCATTAAGTTTGATGGCCTGCTCTCTAGTTTCACCTAGTAGGTTTATAAGTAAACAAACCTCGTTCGTTTCAAAACCGGAACTCTGGTGGTTGCAAGCTATTCTATGGTTTGGAAGGCTAAGAAGAAACCAGGAGAATGTTTTGATTTGTTTGGGCTATTCATGTTTCATAACACATTATAAACTTGATCAACAGGCCTAGAAATCAAAGAACGAGTAAAAGCAAAATGTCATACGAATTTTTTCCTCACCTGCACTCTTTGTCAATCTGAAAACATGCTTCATGCATATTTGTACTTAAGTGATCCATTAAACCTTCCTCAGTCAAACAGTAATTAACACTTCCTACAAAGTATACAAATATAGGTCCCATTATTATTTTAAGTCACTTACAATTAATTTTCTCTTCCAAAATTCAAATGAAAGGAAATCAGCAGTTTAAGATGTAGTGCTACAACAATTGATAATGGATTTAAGCTCAATCCAAAAGCCTCAGAGAAGTGAATAAGAAAACTTGGGCAAAGGCCAAAACGATGAGGCAGAAAAGCATGTGAAAACAAGTACTGAACAAATTGAAAGACTTCAGATCCTCAAGCATACACGACCGTGTTGGAATTAAACTAACAGATTACCTTTTTTATTCTTAACGTCAAGAATTCCATCCTCCTTGATTCTTTGCATAAAGTCTTTCCCGAGGCGTTCTTCAATGCCTTTAGTCAGATCATAACGACCTGAAGGATTGACAACAGTGTGGATATCATGGTATTTGGAAGCATACAGTACGTAGTACCACATCACCTCCTGCAATTACATTTTCAGCACTTACATGAGAGGAAATTACATCTAAAAGAATACATTATTTAATGAAGGCACTAAGGGTAAACATACTAACACAAAAAATGAAACGCGAACAAGTTTTGGGGCAAAGACTAGGCTACGTATTTACGTAAGGTGTAATAACCCCGATCTTCTTTTGAGGATATAATGGTAATATAATATTAATTAAGACCCTAGGTAAAAGTAAGTTTGATTTAGTTATGAGAATGGATCATTGAGCAGAAATATAAAATACCTGATTTTACATTTAATATTTTTATATTAATATTAAATAACCGATTTTTTTAAGTCTTACATGTAAAACCCTAGCCGTCAAAACCCTAGTAGTTTATATAAATGAGCATTGTTTAGTGTAGCCACTCCCTTATTTTTTTCGAATAGCCGCATCTCTCTCTCTCTTTCACAATAATTTTCAGTTTCACCCACTTGTACCTCTCACGATAGACTGCATTGCTTAGTTATTAGGTGAAATTAGGGTTTATAAGAAATTTTAGGAAAGCTTCAAATTAACTAGTCATTTTGAAGTGATAGTACAGATCTGGCTCACGCTTTCTCCTAGGTCGTTACATAATGAGTAGAGATTTTCGTTGTTCTAGAATTGAAGATGCAATTTCATACAGAATTTGAATCTAAAGATAATAAATTCCAAATCACTCATTTTTCTATGTGAATCTCATAATATATTTCGAATTCTACACCAAATTTTTTGTCTGTGGATTTGGGAAGATGAAGTAACTAGACATTATTCACATTTCCTACTATGGAGATATTCCACAAGCAGAAGCCAAGTACAATTATCACTTAGTATCAGCAGCAGCAGCAGCACACTGACAACCACAAAGCCCCAAGAGTGCCAAACCATGTATAAACTTGTTTTTTCTTATCAATAAAACTTCATATGTTGACTATGTCAAATAATCCAACATACCTTTACTATGCCCAAGGATAGCACTTATTATACGGTTTGCTCCAGAGAAATGTTGGATTACAGAGTGTAAGTCATCAGCCTCTCTCCAGTAGTTACCATACGAAAATGGACCTTCACTTTCACTGAAAAAGCATGATAGAACACTAAATCAACATGAAAGGCAGTGTGTAGGGTGAGAACTACCATGACTAACATTCAAAACTAGACCATATACCACATGTTTAAGTCACAGAAGAAGAACACGATAGAGATGGAGGAACAAGCCTATGCCAAAAATATAAATGCAGTCATTCTTTCCACAATTGCAATCTTATCTCTTTCTTTCTTAGCTTTTCTTTTCCCAGCAAATCAATTGCAATCTTACTGTGTAGTACATGGGCCTTAAAATTTTTCTTGCCAATACTTATGAGGGCATGCTCTATATCCAAAAAAGTTTCTCACATTAAGAACCATCAGAAGAATTTGACTAAAAATCATCACTAAACAGAGAAGCACAATAACAAATTCAAAGTAGATGAACAAGTTAAATGCTAAAAAACAACCACTGTAAAAAAATGTTTCACATTCGTACTCAACCATGAGAAAATGGCTTCTCATTTGGTCAGGATTTTTCTTGTACTCGTATCAAAGAGCACAGATAACAATGGCATGATTAAAAATAATTCTACCCCAACCAAAATCTTATAGTCTTACTCTTAAACAAATCATGGCATTAAAACTGATGAATTCCAAGTTTACAGATTTTTTATGATTCCATTCAGCAACCCATAGATTGTGGACTAGATAAAATTATGGCAGACGGCAAGGATGCAATTTCACATGATCCTAGATTATCTAGAGAAATTTATTTACTGCTAGATACTTTCATGATCGATTAGACCAGCTAAGAATATCATTAACTGGAGTCTCAGAATTTGCATTTAGGTTTTTTTTTTTTTTAATATCACAGTATTAAAGCATCCACCATTATAAGTTATATGCCTTCTATTATCTCCGGAGATTCTCAGTTTCATGCAATTCCCTCCTATGACTTTAAGCCGAACCACTGAAACAGTGCAATACATTAATCAGTAATAAATTTTTGGGCTGAAATACACTTTTAGTCAATGAATTTGACCCACGTTCAACTTTCCTCCTCAAAATTTAAAAATTTCAATGTCGTCCATGGATAATCGAAAATACGTCGATCCCGTCCTTCCGTCAATCAATTGAGCATGTCACATCAAGCACTTATAACCATGGCAAAATCAACCTTCCTTTAGCCGCTAATTAACGGCTAGTGGACGTTGTTCAGGAACAAAATTGGAACTTTTCAAATTCAGTCACAGAAATCAAATCCTATGATTCTCTACAAATCCACATCAGATTCAATTCATAGATCCTTGTACGAAGCACAAATAACATCACCAAGAGTTAATCATAAAAATAACATCGTAAAAATTATTGCATCAAAACCATTGGTTACAGCTATAGCTTTCGCATATAATACATCCTTTATCATCTAAAGTTGTACCTCTGCCATAATTCGCTAATGGGTCATCCTCAATTTCATGGTATATCCTTTATCATCTAAAGTTGTACCTCTGCCATAATTCGCTAATGGTCATCCTCAATTTCTCTCTCTCACACACACACTTTCTCTCTCTCTCACACACAGGGGTATACCTGCATTATGATGCATAGATACATTGTACATACATAGAGAGATGTGTATGACTGAGATGATGAATTTGGTTACCTGGGTTTTTTGTAGCCTGGGCCATCCTTAAGGTTTTTCTTTTTTTTTTTTTTTAAAAAAAAAAAAAAATATATATATATATATATATATATATATATATATATATATATATATATATATATATATATATATATATATATATATATATATATATATATATATATATATATATATATATATAACTGGCCAAGTGAGCAATGTGATTAGAATGAATAAAAAAAATAAAAATTGTGATTTTGAGTGGCAAAAGATTTTTTCTTTATATTATATGGAAGAGTACACATAATTCTTTCAAACTACAATCTCATTACCAATGTCCCCCTATTGATAAAAATACTCTTCATAAAATTATAAAATATTTAAAAAAATCTAAAATAACAAAATGTTATAAAATAAAAACTAAAAATAAAAAATAAAAAATAAAAACGAGATTTTCTTTCTTTCTTTTTTCCTTTCTTTTTTTATTTTATTTTTATATAATTTTCAGTTATTTTTTCCTTTTTCCCTTAATTTTTTAATTTTTTTAATTTGTTTTTTAAAAAGTTATTTTTTAAAAAAAAAAAAAAGTTTAGTTTTTTTTTTTTTTTTTTTTAATTTATAAAGACATTTTTGTCTTATTGAAAAAAAATTATAGTCATTTTTGTCTTTTTATTAGTTTTAGGGAAAATATTGACATGTTTTGGACCTTTCGTAGTTTGAGGGGTGACATTAACTGATTAACACAATTGGTAATTTTGGGAGACATTAATAATTGAGTGGTAGTTTGAAAAGGATATGCGTATTTTTTCTATATTATATCTTAAAAATTATAAAAGCTGTTGATTCGAAGGAAAAAAAAAATATATATATATTTCTATATGATATATTTGTACGTTAATTTTTTTTTAACTTTATTATTTTATTTTTGTTAATTTCTCATAGAAGTAGAAGTTAAGTTCAAAATTAAGAATTATGTTGATTGCATTGTTTCTTGAAGAAAAAAAAAAATCATCTAAAATTATTTTATGGAATTGGATAAATTGAATATAAAAAGAAAATAAAGTTTAAATTATACATGTGTCTTAAAGGGAATAGGATCCTCTCCATTTCAAATTAAAATGATGATATCTATTTTATGGTCAGAATTTAAAGTTAATACATCTAATGGTGATTATAGTGTACATGATTTCACATTATTTTAAATTTTGAAGAACATGCCAACATTGACATTATATACAACGTTAGATACATCATCTTCAAATCATGACCTTCCATTAAAAATGGAGAGAATCCTATTCCGTCTTAAAGCTAAGGGGAATGAAATGATAAAGTCTCATACGAAAGTTATGTTTGTAAAAATTATATCAACAACTAAATAGTTAATTAAATGACAATATATAACCAATCTTTTGTGCAAATGCATGAGATGAATCATGAAGAGGCAGAAGTCAAGACTCAAGATTGGAACAGGGATAAGGATCCCCTCAACTTTTCTGCTCAAATTTAAGAAAATTCAAGCAGGTGATTATGAAAAAGCACTTATAGAACCTATCATAACGTCATTACATGTACCAAGTACTACACAACCCAATACACGGAGCGCAATGCTGTACATGGGCCATATTAGCATAAGTAGATATATCTATATGTTCAAAAGAAGTAAATATGCTTTATGTAATTTTACCTAAAATTAATTTTTAAAGAAAATGAATTTATCTCAAACATTTTTATGGTTAGAGATTTTGTTTACTGTACCTTTCCGCCCGCCGTTTTGTTTTGTTTTCAAATTATGAGCAAGATGTCATAGGAGGTCAAAATGGAGACATAGGAATCATTAAATCCAACACGAAAATTACCGTACATATAAACCATATTGGAGGATGCATGACATGACCATAACAGGAACTGTGGTTAGTTCGGACAATGCCACAATCCTCTTTCACATGAAGAGGTCAAAAGGGTTCATATTATGAAGTTCTTAACGGTTCAGGCAACAGAGCATGATTCAAGAAAACAAATGACTAGTCAGCTGATGATACAACTAGCAAACAACTTGCATCAACCTCAAGACGATGAGGTGATCAACATCTGAAACACTAAGCTCAATGTAGAGCTCAACCATATTCACCGCACAAGTAGGTTAAACGAACAGTAAATTCAACAGTAGGAGCAAGGTTGGGAAGCTCAATATCAGTAAAATCTGCTTTTGTCTTCATATCATTATAGATATGCTCGTAAGCACAGAAGTATTTAGCTAGTCGTATCCTTGTTCTCCTGCAGGGCTGCCTTTATAAATTCCAAAACAACTGAGGCTAATTCAGCTTGATATGAAGTGTAACAATGATCAGCTCCTTCTGTAATGTGTAATTTGTGGTTGGGTATGATCTTGGCAAACTCTAACGCGTCTTGCACTGGGATGACTTCATCAGCAGATCCATGGACTGTCAAGACCCTGTATAAACAATACAGGTGAGTCTATACAGTACAAATACCATATGTCAATAACAACCTAAAATGCATATATGCATAGTGTGATTCGTGAATTGCTACAGTTATACAGATAATGATATGCAACAGAGTCAGCTGTAGGAAGGATTACCATAGTTTTAGATGTACAAAAACAATCAATTTCTTTTTACAAACATAAAAATAAATAAATAAAGTTTTAGGTCTAGAATTAAGCTGGTGTAAAAGTTGATCAAAAACTTAAGAATTCAAGTTTGCGTCTGCAGTCCAGCATAGACTTAGTGTAGCACCCCTATCCCATATTGGAAAGATGAGTAGCCCATATAATGTGGATAGTTTGTAAAAACACTTATGAGTGCTAAATCCCTAATTGTTTACTTACTAGGCAAAACTAGATTTTATAAGTAGTTTGCATGCTACTATCTAGAAGTGTTTTTACAAACTACCCATCATTAAGTTTGATGGCTGCACTCTAGTTTCACCTAGTAGGTTTATAAGTAAACAAACCTTGTTGGCTTCGAAACCGGAACTCTGGTGGTTGCAAGCTATTCTATGATTTGGAAGGCTAAGAAGAAACTAGGAGAATGTTTTGAATTGTTTAGGCTATTCATGTTTCATAACACATTATAAGCTTGGTCAACCAGGAAATGAAAGAACAGGAAAAAGCAAAATGTCAGAAAATTGATTTCCTCACCTGCACTCTTTGTCAATCTGAAGACATGCTTCATGCATATTTGTACTTAAGCGATCCATTAAACTTTCCTCAGTCACACGGTAATTAACACTTCCTACAAAGTATCAAAATATAGGTCACATTATAATTTTAAGTCCCTTACACCTGTGACAATTAATTTTCTCTTCCAAAATTCAAATGAAAGAAAATAAGCAGTTTAAGATGTAGTGATACAATTGATAATGGATTTATGCCCAATCCAAAAGTCTCGGTGACGTGAACAAGAAACTTGAGCAAAGGCCAAAATGTTAAGGCAGAAAAGCATGTGAAAACAAGTACTCACCAAACTGAAACATTTCAGATCATCAAGCATACATTACCGTGTCGGACATAAACTACTAACAGATTACCTTTTTTATCCTTAACATCAAAAAATCCATCCGCCTTGATTCTTTGCATAAAGTCTTTCCCCAGGCGTTCTTCAATGCCTTTTGCAAGATCATAACGGCCAGAAACATTGACAACTGTGTGGACATCATGGTATTTTGAAGCATACAGTAGTACCACATTGCCTCCTGCAATTACATTTTCAGCACTTACATGAGAGGAAATTACACCTAAAAGAAGACATTATTTAATGAAGGCAACAGGCCTTTAAAAGAAATCTAGGGGTAAACATACTAACACAAAAATGAAAGATGGACAAGCTTTGGGGCAAAGGCTAGGCAACATATTTACGTAATGAGTAGAGATTTCAGTTGTTTTTTTGATAAGTTGTTCAAGTATTGTCGATGCAATTTCATACAGAATTTGAATCTAAAGATAACAAATTCCAAATCTCTCATTTTTCTGTGTGAATCTCAGAATATATTTTGAATTCTACACCAAATTTTTTATATGTGCATTTGGGAAGATGAAGTAGCTAGACATTATTCACATTTCCTACTATGGAGATATTCCACAAGCAGAAGCTAAAGCACAATTATCACTGTGTATGAACAGCAGCAGCACGCTGACAAACACCACATCCACGCTTATTTCCTCCCATAACAGCCAGTCTGCTGCTTCCACTATCACTAGTAATATAATTGTTCTGGAAAGAGGGCAGGCACTTGGAGGAAACATTTGTCCTGGGTGTGGGTTCCGTCCAAACAACATAGTCTCGGAAATGATGAGGGAGAGAGAGAGAGAGCTCTTGCTTTGAAACCACGAGACTCGTAAATGCAACTAATGCACACCAAAAAAAAAAATAAGAAGATACAAGATGATGGTGGTGTCGGTGATGATGATGATGAGTGGGGATGAGGGTAAGACTTCTTCCAGTCACACTGGATCACCAAGGAGGGGACAAACCATGTATAAACTTGTTCTTTCTTATCAGTACAACTTCGTATGTTGACTATGTCAAATAATCCAACATACCTTTACTATGCCCAAGGATTGCACTTATTATACGGTTTGCTCCAGAGAAGTGTTGGATTACAGCATGTAAGTCATCAGCCTCTCTCCCGTAGTTACCATACTGAAATGAACCGTCACTTTCACTGAAAAAGCATGATGGAACACTAAATCAGCATGAAAGGCAGTGTGTAGGGAAAGAACTACAATGACTGACATTCAAAACTAGACCATATACCACATGTTTAAGTCACAGAAGAAAACAAGATAGAGATGGAGGAACAAGCACATGCCAAAAATATAAATGCATTCATTCTTTCTTTTTGATAAATAAGAAAACTTAAAACAATGGACTGTAAGTGGCCAACCTTCCTCTCTCTCTCTCTTTTCTCTCTCTATGAGGGGTAGCGCGTGAGTGTGGGAGTGGTGCGTGAGGGTCTCTGCGGAGGAGTAGATTCAGAATTCTGTAACACCTAGGAGTGAGTCTTGACAGGTAGTTTTCTCGGGGATGGTATGGGCTATCATGGCTATTGCTACGTGGATTTGAAGTCCTTTGAATTCCGATCTGAGGTTAGTGGCAGGGTTAGACTGGCAGAGAGGAGTAGACACTTGTTCCGGGGGGTTATTTTAGGCCGGTCCAGCCTGGTTTGGCTGATGCAAGCAGTGGAACGATTATCCAAGGGAGAAGAAGATAATGATAAGTGGAGAACGTTCTGGATGGGTAGCACTGTCTATGTGGTGCTGCGTAGAAAAAACTAGTATGGCCAGTTCATTGAACTGTCAGAATATGGTGGAGGAGGACGACGAAGTTACGTGGTGATTCCGGAAGGTAGCGATGGAAATGGGTGGCTGGATGTCTAGGTGCAACTCCAAAAGTTGACAAACTACCATGCAAAGCAACAGGCCGGCATGACAGTTGTTGGAAAGAAAACTGTGACAGCACCGAAAGCAGCACCAAGAGTCCTTGGTTTACGTCCGGAAGGACAGTCTTATGCGACGGTGTTAGGAGAACAGTTGCCGGAAGGAGGAGGAGTTCCAGCTGAAGGCAGGGGCAGCAAGGTCATTCGAACGGAGCCAGAAAAGGAAGAATCTTTAATTGTGGCCGGCGATCACGCAAAAGGAAGGGGAGTTACGTTTTCAAATCAGCCAATTGGTTCCATTATGGGAAACGGCTTGAAGCAGAATCTGGACGAGGTGAAGAATCTAGAAGAATTGAAGACTTTCCTTCGGCAGTTTAAGGTAGAAGCTGAGAGATGGTTGGGCCTTTTGGAGTTGGGCTGCGGGAATGAAAAAACGGGTTCAGGTGGGCTAGAAGATGGGGGGCAGTGGAATAAAGCCCATGGTGAACATTTTAAACCCAAGGATCCTATTACCACAGACAAACGTGATAGTGAGCTCACGTGTGTATATTCTAGACGCTCGCCACGCAAGGTGACAACACAGTGGCAGCAAGTGTCCCAGCAACCGCTGCCGCCGGCTCCTCAGCCGGATAAGGCGGTGCTGACAGAGAAGGCCGATCTTTCACCTGGTGACGAGAAGGAAAGGTTTGCTGGAAGGATGCTCCTGGCTGGGTCATGTTCCATGGGTTTGTCGGAAATGTGCACTGAAACAGAGCACGGGTCCCAGCAAACTCTGGCGCTAAAGCTCCAATCGGACAGGGCGGCGCGGATAGAGCCAAAGGTTCCTGCACCTGGGACGGTTTGGCTTGTTGGCGAGCAAGTGGCAGGGTCGAGTTCACCGGCTGGGCAGGAAACACGCACTGTTACAGGGTCTGAGCTAGCAGCGGAGAGGAAAGAGAAAGATTATGTGGTGGAGGAGCTTGAAGTGGAGGAACCTAGCTGTGAGGGGGATACGCCTACTGGTCTTGTGGCAGAGAACGAGGGATCGAGCCTACTCAACCAAGGCACAGGGGAAGAAATGAGCCGTGTGGTTGTGGAAAAAATTATAGGAGACTTGGGGATCAGTGAAGGTACTACCGAAGAACCTGAGGGGGAAAATGATAGATTTTATCCTTATACTTCAGACCCGGTGTTCCAGCTTGAGCCTAGTCAGAGGATTGAACTTAAGTTGGGAGGAAGGAAGGGAGTTGGATGTTTTGGGGGGGAGGAATTTTCTCATGTATGTAATCCTAGAGAGCCGGAGGGCTTAAAGGAGTTGTCATCTGCTGTTATCCAATCCGATCTCAGTTCTGAAATTGTGGAGGATGGTGTAGGCAATGAATTGGAAGGTATTGGCCCGATTTCGGTTATGCCTTTGGTAGTGGAGATGGACAAGGATTCCAATTCGAATGTGTCTCCTAGATGGGTGTTGGAGAGGGTGAAGGGCTACTACAAATTAGTAGGAGTGTCATGTGATCAATATGAAGATAAGTTGTTGGCATTGTTTGAACAAATTGAAGCTAGGAGGGTCCAATTCTTGGCTGATTCTTTGGCTATGGTCACCATAGTTTCAGGGGTGAAAGGACAGAGAAAGATTAAGTGGATGGATTGTTCAATTAATTATGACAAGAAGGGGGAGCAATCTAATAGAAGGAGAGGGAAGGGTAGTGGCATGACTTGTGTTAATGAAGCTTAAAATACTTTTTTGGAATGTAAGGGAGATAAATGAGCTGGATAAAAGATTGTGTATTAAAGGGCTCATTAGAGATTGGAAGGTTGATTTGGTATGTTTGATGTAGACAAAAATGGAAGTCATTACTAGGGCGGTGGTTCGCAGTTTATGGGGTTGCCAACACGTGGATTGGAGTTATATGGGGGCTAATGGGGCGTCAAGTGAAATTCTGATTATGTGGGATAGGAGGGTGGTGGAGAAGGTGGAGGAATATGTGGGACGGTATACCTTAGCTCTCTCATTACGTAACGTTGAGGACAATTTTTCGTGGGCGTTTGGGGGTGTGTATGGGCCTAATGATGATGGGGAGAGGAGGGTGTTGTGGGATGAGATGGCTGGATTGATAAGTTGGTGGGATAGGCCATGGTGCTTTGGGGGAGACTTCAATGTGGTGCGGTTTCCAAGTGAGCGGTCGGGAGCAGGGGGTTTTTCTGCAGCTATGGAAGACTTCTCGGAGTTCATTCGTGGGCAGAGCTTGGTAGATATTCCTATGCATGGAGGGCAGTTTACTTGGTCCAATAATCGGGTATGGTCTAAAATTGATAGGTTTTTGCTTTTTCCGGAGTAAGAAGAACATTACCCTGATGTGTTACAACGACGATTGCCTAGACTTTTATCGGACCACTTCCCGTTGCTGTTGGATTGTGGTACACATAGAGAAGAAAAAAGACATTTTAAATTTGAAAACATGTGGCTCAAATCCAATGGTTTTGTGGAACAAGTGCAACGGTGGTGGGAGTCTTATGATTTCCAAGGCCTGCCGAGTTATGTGCTGGCAAAAAAATTGAAAGCTTTAAAGGCAGATTTGAAGAAGTAGAATGAAGAGGTTTTCAGTGATGCGGGGAAGAAGGAGTTAGTGGAAGGTATTAAAGAGTTGGAGGGATTAGAGGAGTCTCGAGGGCTAATGGAGGAGGAGCAGGTATGGAAGTCCGACATAATCAGGGAGATGGAAAAAAACACTCCTGTTTGAGGAGGTTAATTGGAGGCAAAAATCTCGGGCTTTGTAGCTGAAGGAAGGGGATAATAACACTAAATTCTTTCATAGGGTGGCAAATTCGCATCGGAGGTACAATCATGTGGGAGCTCTGAGAATTCATGGGGTTATGTCTACTGATCCGATGGAGATTAAGGAGCACATTGTCAATTATTATGACACTTTGTACACTGTGCAGAGTTCGTGGAGGCCTAGGGTGGATGGGATTTCTTTCTCTTCCATTGATGCGGATGAGTGTATCTGGTTGGAACGTGTCTTTGAGGAGCAGGAGGTATGGGAGGTGGTGCAAGAGATGAACAGGGATAAGGCTCCGAGCCCAAATGGTTTTTCTATGGCTTTCTTTCAGAAATGTTGGGCGGTTCTCAAACAATATATTATGGCGGTTTTCTTAGAATTTCATAATAGTTGCCAGTTCGAGAGGAGTTTGAATGCAACTTTCGTCTCTCTTATCCCTAAGAAGGCAGATGCAGAGGAGATTAAGGATTTTAGGCCTATCAGTTTGGTGGGAGGGGTCTACAAAATGATTTCTAAGGTCCTTGCTAATAGGCTGAAATCGGTGTTGGGGAAAATAATTTCAAGCTCTCAGAATGCCTTCATTGGTGGTCGGCAAATCTTGGACTCAGTTCTTATTGCCAATGAATGCCTGGATAGTCAGTTGCGGTCGGGGGAGGCAGGGTTATTATGCAAGCTGGATTTGGAGAAAGCATATGATCACGTGAACTGGGATTTCTTACTCTACATGCTTCAAAGGTGTGGGTTTGGGGAGAGGTGGAGGAAAGGGATTCAATTTTGTATTTCTACTGTAAAATTCTCCATTTTGGTTAATGGTGTGCCAACAAGTTTCTTTCAGAGCTCGAGGCAGGATAGGCAAGGCGATTCTCTTTCACCCTTGCTGTTTGTGGTGGTTATGGAAGCGCTTAGTAGGATGTTGAATGAGTCTATGCTCCAAGGCTTGTTGTCTAGTTTCTCGGTGGGCATCAGGGATAATGAAGCTTTAGTGGTGAATCATTTGCTATTTCCTGATGATACATTAATTTTCTGTGGGGCACAGGCTGAACATGTTCGAGATTTGAGGTGTACCTTTTTATATTTTGAAGCGGTTTCAGGGTTGAGGATTAATTTAGGAAAATCTGAATTGGTCCCTATTGGTGAGGTGGATAATGTGGAGTCTTTGGCACATATTCTGGATTGTAAAATTGGGTCTCTGTCGATGACATATTTGGGTCTGCCGTTAGGGGCATCGTTTAAATCTCTCTCTATTTGGAATGGGGTTATTGAGAAGGTAGAGCGAAGGTTGGCTAGTTGAAAAAAGCTTTATTTATCCAAGGGTGGTAGGGTGACGTTGATTCATAGCACACTGTCCAGCATTCCTACTTATTATTTATCTCTGTTTCCCATTCCTGTAAGTGTTGCCAAGAAATTGGAGCGGCTTCAAAGAGAGTTTCTGTGGAGTGGTATGGAAGATGAGACTAAATTTCATTTAGTCAATTGGCATCGGGTTTGTTCTCCAATCAAGGTTGGTGGATTGGGAGTTCGTAATATTATTAAGTTTAATCAAGCCTTATTGGGGAAGTGGATATGGAGGTTTTCGCATGAACGTGATGCTTTATGGAGATCGGTGACTGAGGTGAAGTATGGGAGTGTGAGGGGAGATTGGAGTTCATTACCGGTGACAGGGTCTTATGGTGTCAGTGTTTGGAAGTTTATCCGAAGGGGGTGGGATATTGTAGCCAAATACTTGCGTTTTGAGGTGGGTGAGGGGTCTCATATTCACTTTTGGCATGATTTATGGTGTGGGAACAGGCCTCTCAAGCTATGCTATCCAGCTTTGTACTCTATTGCTCATTTTTCAGATGCTTGAGAAGTGGATAATTTGTCTGTAGTAGGAGGTGTGGCTCATTAGAATGTACTCTTTTAAATGCTATGCTCAGGATTAGGAGGTGGAGATGATGATATCCTTCTATGAACAGTTATACTCTATTCGGATTTGGCATTGAAAGGTTGATAGGGTGGTGTGAAATCTTTCTAAGAAGAGAAATTTTGAAGTGAAGACTTTTTATAAAGCATTAGTTTGTCACGAGGCAGCTTATTTTCCTTGGAATGGTATATGGCGTGTTAAAGCTTCGAAGCGGGTGGCTTTTTTGTTTGAACAGCTACTTTAAGAAAGATTTTAACTCATGACAATTTACGTAAGCGTGGTATTGTGGTGGTAGAGTGGTATGTTATGCACAAGAAGCATGGGGAATCCACTGATCACCTTCTTCTACATTGTGACGTGGCAAGGGTTGTTTGGAGTTATTTTTATAGCTTATTCAGGGTGGAGTGGGTTATGCCTAGTAGTGTTTTGGATTTATTGAGTGGTTGGGGCACTTTGCTGGGTCGTGGTTCTGCTATCCGTATTTAGAAGCAGGTTCCTTTATGTGTTTTGTGGGGCTTGTGGCATGAGAGAAATTCTAGGCTTTTTGAGGATGTGGAGGTTACGGTTGGGGCTCTTTGTAGAAATGTGCTTAATATGTTATATTTGTAGCTGTCAGGGCATAGCCCGGGTCGTATGTCGTTTGCTATTTTTTACTTTCATGTTCGTTTATCTTCTCTGATTAGGGGCTCTTTTGTATATTTCATGTGTACTAGGGTTGCGCCCCTTTACGCTTTTTAATGAAATTATTACTTATCAAAAAAAAGTAAAAAAACTTTATTAATGACTTTCTTAGCTTTTCTTTTCCCAGAAAAGAAATTGCAATCTTACTGTGTAGTACATGGGCCTTACAATTTCTTGCCAATAGAGTATGCCCTCATAAGTCCCAAAAAGTTTCTTTCATTAAGAACCCTCAAAAGAATTTGACTAAAAAAAGTCACTAAACAGAGAAGCTACAATAACAAATTCAAAATAGATAAATAAGTTAAATGCTAAAATACAACAACCCTACAAAATGTTTCACATACGTACTCAACCGTGAGAAAATGGCTTCTCATTTGGTCAGGGTTTTTCTTGTGCTCATATCAAAGAGCACTGATAACCACGGCACTAGAACTGTAGGATTAAAAATAATTCTACACCAACCAAAATCTTATAGTCTGACTTTTAAAATAAATCATTGCATTAAGACTTAAGAATTCCAAGTTTAGGGAATTTCTATGATTCCATTCAGCAACCCATAGACTGTGGACTAGATAAAATTATGGCGGATGGCAAGGATGCAATTGCACGTGATCTTAGATTATCTAGAGAAATTTATTTACTGTTAGATACTTTCGTGATCGATGAGACCAGCTAAGAATATCATTAACTGGAGTCTCAGAATTTGCATTTAGGTTTTTTTTTTATATCACAATGTTAAAGCATCCACCATTATAAGTCATATGCCTTCTATCACTAAAGTAGCTATGGTGTGTTGCGGACACCACATAAAAATATGTAAACACTATCTCCAAACAACTACAAGATAAAAGCAATACAAGATCAGAAATCTTTATAAAATCTAAAAAATCTAAGACATTTACATTCTGCAATTCTACCAGCTTACCCATTTCCAGCAAAGTCAAAACGGAAGGCACTGATTCTTTCATTTTCCAAGGCAACAGCAAGGTTCAGCATAGTATTCTCTTCCTGGAGGTGGAAAAACAGAAATCTAAAACTTTCTCCCCACCCCAAAACAAAGACAATTTATGATGAATGCATATACAAACAAAAAATTTACATGTATTTACATAGTGAATCCAAAAATTGTGGGGAAAAAAAAAACAAGAATAAACAACCACAAAGCATAGTTGATTTTTGAAGAACATTAAGGATGAGGGTATTTAATCAAATTGAAAAGAGGAAAAAATAAAGAAAATACAAAGAAACGAAAAAGAACCATTATGCATATTAGAAATACCAACCTTTGTGGACCGAAAACCATGGCATAAGATTACAATCTCTGGAGATTCAGTTTCATGCAATACGCCCACAAGTTTTTCACCATATTTGTTTGGTATTATGACTTTATGCTGAACCACTGAAACAGTGCAATACATAAATCAGTAATAAATTTTTGGGCTGAAATACACTTTGTCCTTGAATTTGACCCAGGTTCAACTTTCCTCCTTGAAATTTAAAAATTTCAATGCAGTTCATGGATAATTCAAAAGGCATCAATCCTGTCCTTCCGTCCATCAATTGAGCATGTCACCTCAAATTATAACCATGGAAAAATCAACCTTCCGTTAGCCACTAATTAGCGGCTAATGGACGTTGTTCAGGAACAAAATTGGAACTTTTCAAATTCCAGTCACAAAAATCAATCCTACTGATTCTCTACAAACCCACATCAGATTCATTTCATAGAACCTTGTACGAAGCACAAAAACCATTACAAATAGTTAATCAAAACTCTCTGGGTGTATCATTAATCTCATTTCTTTCTCATTTGCTTTGAGCTACATCTTTACCATCGTAAAAATTCTTACATCAAAACCGTTGGTTACAGCTATAGCTATCGCATATAGTACATCCTTTATCATCTAAAGTCATACCTTTGCCATCATTCGCTAATGGTCACGCTCAATTTCACGGTTTGTTTCTCATACAGAGACTTGATCAGAGCCAACAAGAAGAAAGTAATCCCATTCACACACACACACACATGGGCATACATGCATAGATACATACATAGATAGATGTGTATGACTGAGATGATGAATTTTGTCACCTGGGTTTTGTGCAGCCTGGGCCATCCTTAAGGTTCTCCTGGAACTTTGATTGCCCGAGGAGATGATGCACACCTGGTGAAAAAAATTTCTTGTTGAAGGGGGTTTTCTGAAAATTAGCGAATTTGGGAGCACCGGATGGAAATTATACACAAGGGTTTCCATTCCTGAAGCTAGAGAAGGTAACTTACTGCCTTTGCTGCTCACTGCTCACTGCTCACTGCTCACTCGTCTCTGCTTCCAAGAGCCTTAGCTCAGACTTTAGAATCTCTGCTGTGCTAGTCTGCTAGAAAAAGGACAAGGATCCTCTCCATTTGAGCAGTTAGTGTATTTTTAAGGGCATAGTTGTCATTTTGCATTTTCATAAAATCTAAAATGATAACTATGCTCCTAAAAAACACGGGTCAGTTTGGGTTTACGATTTCAAAAAATACGATTTAAAATAACGATTTTAAAATATGCGATTTGAAAAAAGTGATTTTTAAAAACGCAGTTAAACGTTTGACAAAATCACAGTTTAACCTTTAAAATCGAGAATTTACCTTTAAAATTATGTGTTTTCAAAAAAACACCATCTTATCTGCGATTTGAAAAAGTAGATTTTCTGCGTTTTCAAATTGCAATTTTTAAAAATCCAGTTTTTAAACAATCTATATTCTGCGATTTGATTTAAAATTGCACTTATTACCTACAAAATTATAATTACAAACGCACCCTAACCGAAGAGGATCCAAATGCCTAGAAAAAATAAGTTTGGTTCGGCTGCCCCGGCCAATCTGAAGCCCAAAACTACCAAATGTTTGTTGGGTTAGCTTAAGTCCATACCAACTGTGCATGTTTCAGTTCAAGGCTTCAAGCTTGTGAGACTTTCAATATGGTTTTGGATAAGGTTGGGTTCAAGCGGCCCAAGTTAGGTGATATGGATTGCCTGAAATTCACTTACCAAATTGTAAGCAATTCGGGTAGTTTGAGTCTCTATAGAGTGGGGCCAGTGGGCAGATGCAAAGTCTCCACCTACTCCGGTGAGCTCGGCATTCGAGGCATACCTGTCTAAGACAGATATGCTTTGCAATTGTCCGTACACAAATTTTTAACGATCTGGTTTTTAGGAAATGCAGAGCTTCTCCGAATGTTAGAGTTAAAGTAGCTACTTAAAAGGTACCAATTTTGACTTTAACTTCCAATTTTTTAAAAACACTCTAACAATAATCTATATTCAACTCTTCATTTTCATTAAATAATATTTTTTTTATCGTTTTATTTTCTTTCCCTCCCTCTTCTCACTCTCTCTCTCTCCCTGATTACTCCTCCTCGTCGGTGGGTTCACCAGAATTCCACACCCAATCAACTTCCGGCCAAAACAACAACAAACACCAATTATTTCTATAATTGATCAAACACAAATTCACAAATCAGGGGACACGGGTAAACAGGGATTACAAAATCATCCCCAACAAATCTCAAGGGTTTGTCTAAAATCTAACAAGAGATTCACACACACACACGGCCGAATGTTCATAACACAGTCATCACACACACAACCAAAATTACTAACGCCACCACAGGGAACACACCCAATCGGCCAACTAAGGAAAAATCTACAGAAAAACCCATTTCAACCGCTGGAAGTCGCCGGAAATCACTCCTCAACCATTGGACGACAACCCACAGGAAAATTAGCGCCTGCTCGACGGAAATCGGCGTCTCTGCTCGGTCGACCCACCTTTCTCAGATCTCCTTCTCTCTGATTCTTCTCATTCCTTCTTCGCCGAACCCTAAGTGGGGAAGTGGGGGAGATGTAGGATTGAAAGAGATGGATGGAGATGAGAAGTGAGCGAGTGAGAGAGAGAACAAAGTAGGGGAGAGGGTGAAAGAAAGAGAAAATATAATAAAAAATTAAATAACTGATAAACAATGAATAGCCAATAGCGCATACTCACTGTTCATGAAGTTAGAAAAAAAAAAATTAGAATGACTACTCTTCTGGAGGAAGAAAAAGAGAAAAAAAAAATAGCTAAATTTAACTTTTTGGTTAAAATAGAACTCCTGCTGGAGATGCTCTTACTACAAACCAATCTTTAAAAGCTATATGTCTTTTAAGTCACATGTAAGGGACACATGTCACTTTTAGAAATTAGTTTTTTAATAAATTTTTCACACTTGTCCTCTTTGTATGGCTGCACAAATTGCCTACAATTCAGTCAAATCCCAAGTTAGGACCCTAGTTTTCATGGACAGAAATTCTTAGCAATTTTGCTGCAATCTAAAGAGTCTATATGGGTCACACTTGCTCCGAGCAAACAATACCCACTTGTTAGGACATGTGAGTCCCATTTATAGAGATTCACTCATATTTGCTGCCCGAATTGCTTGTAATTCAAGCAACAAATCATTGAGAATTGAGATCCAGCTTTTGCATGGTGTTTATTTATTTTTTTTAATAGCTTTCACATATATAATGTTACCTGTGAAACAAAAGACAAGATGCCAAAGGGTTATCGGTTATATGGCAAGATGAACCCAAAAAATATGTCTAATATCGGCCATGCAAATTATGGAAGACTAGATTCAACATTGTCCCTTATGACATTGACATGCGCATTTTGCAAGTGGAAAACAAAGGACAAGATGCAAGACTCTGACCAGATTGAAAAAAACTAAGAAGGTGAGAAGAAATTGAGGCAAATCCCTTTCATGCCATTTTAGAATCCCAAAAAATAAAAATAAAAATAAAAAAACCCTCGACCAATATTTATAACTCTACATAGTTAGATATTTATTTCAAAAATTTAAGTTAATGTAAATGATAAATTTAATTAATATTTAACACAATCTCACGTGTGGACTTAAACTTCAATTCAACAAGTGAGACCCAACACTTTTTTTGAAATATTTAAATTATTATTTATCTTCTTAATCCGATAAAAAATGATAAATTTAATATTCTTTTAACATTCAAATTTTGTATATATCTTATAAAGTTTAGTTTAATCTAAAAGCAAAATTAACTATGCCTAGCTTGATTTTATTTTATTTTATTCCTTGTAAAATGCATGCATTAGGTCGTCGAGAGTTGCTTTCCTCCGTATACCTAAACTAAAGCCACCAAAGGAAAGGAAGTTGTTCCAGAAGCCACGTAATCGGAGTTAATTTAAGGGCACGTTCCATCTTAATGTGAATGCCCGCGTTTATACTGCTGAGTCAATGGAACACTGCAAATTCTGCAATCGCCTTGCTCAAGAGGATCGGTCAAGTTCTAGTAGGTGCCAGAAGATTTGCTCAAAGGGAGACAGCGTCAAACTGAGAAAACTCCGACCGATCTTTCTAAACTTAACAAGCAAGCGTATTTTTGACGCAACTTAAAGCACACATAATCACTACCAAAAAAGGAAAAAACAAGCTTTTACCGGCGCATATTTTCTCAACTACGGCCAAGATAAACGCCTAACATAAATGATCTTTGCCGGCAGGTGCTTTTCCTGACGGCTGCGGCTTAATTATTTAAATTAGGGTGTGTTTAGGATGGATTTTATAAATAGAAAATGTAATTTTAAACCAAATCACAAAAAATAAATTATTTGAAAATTGGGTTTTAAAAAAATTGATATTTACTGCTTTTTTAAGTCGCAGGCATGGAGTGCTTTTTTTAAAATGCGAAATTTTAAAAGGTAATATGCGATTTTAAAGGTCAAATTGCAATTTTACCAAATGCTTAACTGTGTTTAATTTTGAAAATTACTTTTCAAATCGCACATTTTAAAATCGCTACTTTGAAAATTTACATTTTGAAATCGTAAACCCAAACAAACCCTTAATATGGTTAAATCATAGCATTTATTCACATTTTGCTAATACCTCAAATAAATTTATCCGCATTTTATTAAAAGGCAAGAGCAGCCGCTAATCATAATTAAGATTTAATCAATTTTATTATTTGTTGCTCATTTCTTCTAACCGTCTTTGTGGAATTGGTAGCTCTTCCCAACACTTAACTTTTTTTGTCCATAATAAATCCATCCATTCATAAAAAGAGTAAAAATGTTAAAGCAGTTAATTAACGCAGCCATCAGGTTGATGTTCTAACTATTATAGTATAATTTAGATCATTTATTAGGGAAAAAAAATCAAATTTAATCCTTAAATTTTTCATGTAATTTCAATTTAGTCCGTATATTTTTAATTTCGACAACTAAGTCCTCAGATGTTCATTGAGTTTTAAATATATAGTTTCATCTATCAACTCACTATCTAATTAATTAATGGTATGTCATGTCAAATTAACCAATTAACGTCACGTAACTCTCATTTGACACTTTATGTGACAACCGAACATGTTATGTAACATAATTATTTTAAATAACAAATATATTATATATTTTTTAAAAAATAAAAAAGAAAAGAAAAAAGAGAGTGGTGAGAGGCCAACATCCCCTCAAAGAGGGGCAAAAAGGTTGTCACCCCTCTAGGTAAAATTCTTGTGATTGCTTGATTTTGGTAATTTTGTAAGTGGGTGTTTATTTTAAATTAACTGTGATTGTTATGATAATTGAGAAAACATATATTTATCATCTCTACGTGTTGTTTAGAGTCATTCTCGAGCTTCAACGCTCATGAATCTTCACATAGGGGCACTGATTGTCCTTCATTGGAGAGAGGACCACCCCTCCCAGAGAAGAGCAACCACCTCTCTATGAGGGATTAGGGAATATTATTGACTCTCATAAGAGAGAGGGTGCCCCTCAAAGAGAGAGAGAGGTGGCAACCCCTAAAGAGGAGAGGTCACCCCTCACAGAGAAAGGTGCCACATGCACCTTTGTTAGGGGAAGGCCGCCACCTGTCATCAAGTGTCGGGCGGCTCCCCTCACCAGTTATTGGTGGCCGAATACTTTTTTTTCTTTAATATATATAATTTTTCCAATTTTTTTTTTTTGATATATTTGTAATTTAATGAAATCATGTCATATGACATATAAAATTTACACATAACATATCAAATAAGAACTACGTAACACTAAATTGATTAATATGGTGTGCACATTGAGAAAGTGAAATAAAAGTATGGTATTTGAAATTTCCCAATAATATTAATATTAGATTGCAAGTAGATCCTTAAAAAAAAATTGTAATTGTAGTCTTCCCCAAATAGTGTTTACGGGCTAATTAATTAAGGAGAGGTGGAAGGCTGGAAGCTGAGCAGAAAAAATAAATAAATAAATAAAGGAAAAACGTAAAGAAGGAAAACGACATTCTGCCTTCCTCCCTTGACCCCATTTCAAACCCTCGCGAGGGTGGACTTTGACCACTACTTTTCAAACGTTCCCATGCCTGGCTGCTCTCTCTCTCCACTACTTTTCGGAATCTCACTCTTCTCAACATTATTTTTGTGGGTTTCTTTCTCACTAGTATACTCTTCAAGTTCTTACTTGGCAGATCGAGGCAGAGACAATTCTCTTGTCTTTCTTATTTTGGTGGGGTTTCCCCTCCTGTTTCAACCCTAGCCCGGTCCCCCCAGCATCTGTAGCCTCTCTTCTTCCCTACCACTGCGCATGCTTTTCAAAATATACCTCTCTCCACCAGCTGGGTTTCATTCTGAATTATCAAACCTCAGCTCACCTCACGTGACCTCTATTCGTCCCCATGATTTCAAGGCCATACACCCCTCTAGTTGCCTTGAAAAGACATGCATATCTTTCAAATGAAGCATACAGCCACGGAATACAAAGGCCGCAGGGACACAATCAAACTATATAAAAAGAGCGGCATAGAGGTCCAGAGGGATGTCATACAGCATTTTTAGCCGCCACAGTACCTTATGGACACCCTCTTCCTGCTCGATGAAAGCGGCCGCGCTGCCCGCGCCAACTTCTTCCGCTTGATAATGCAGCCTATTGGCTGTACTTACATATGCCTCTGGTCATATGTGCCCCACCCAACAAAGTATATATCTATATAGACGACTCTCTCTCTCTCTCTCTCTCTCTCTCTCTCTTCATATACATCTATATATATTCTATATATTCCGGTGGCTAACATGTACGTTGTTGATCTTTGCAGCTGTTTGTGCCTCCTGGATGGATTCTTTTACGAAGAGAACACCCAACCAAGCTCTTCTTCCGGAAGTCTGGCTCGGAGGTTTTTTGACGAGTACCGGCAATCAGTTTTTCCGGTCGAAAATGAGTAAGAAGTGATATACTATCTGTATGACGTTGGATATATCAAAACATGTTCCCCATATGTGATCGCTTTAAATGGGTTTTGTTTTTGAATGTTAGATGTGTTCCAGGACTCGCTTTCAAGAATAGTCGTCCGTACATAGAGTTGCCAGAATTGAATCTTCAAAGACTGGCGAGGACAGAAGCACAGCGACAATTCTATCAGGTAATAATTGACGACAATATATAATGAGGAGCACTTTGTTGATTAATTGAGACAATGAATTCAAGTTTTCTTCCCGATGTTAGCTAAATTAATTCTTAATTTCTGTGCGTGTTTTGTCACAGGAAGCGAGGATTAAGGTTTGTGGCACTGTTTCTTAAAGCTTTATATTTGAGAGCAAGCATAAAATAGTGAAAGATAGTAAAGGTTTGTGTTTAATTATTGATTGCAGACTGCAATTTTTATGGGGTGCAAGAGTGGAGAGATTGAGATAGGCTTGTCCAATGCGTCTCAGGTAAGAAACCCATTTTCACATGCATGTTTTGTATTTTTTTGATGAATGAATTCTTTTATACCAACCAAACAAAGAACACAACACTCCAGTAGATGCCATCAAAAGCACCTCACACAAACAAAAGCCTACAAACCATACAAAACGCCTCAGGAAGAAAAACTATACAATTCCAAAACAAACTGACAGAAATTTTAAACCAGATCGAGCAAAGAGGGGAATAGCCCAGTTAGCACAAATGGCCTGATTCACGGCATTATATCTCACATGTTTTATAATTATATATATACTTTTGTTTACAAGTAAAAAAAGATTTCAATCTAGTTTATTTTGCAGCTCGACATTGAAAAGGAAATGAGGAGCTGGTTTCCTGAAGTTTTCTCTCAGCATTTGTCTCCACTTAGGGAGGCCCTTCTGCGACCGGATCAAAACCCGCCTTCATCATCCTCATCATCGTTGAGATCACTATCCATGGATAGCCCCGAGTGTTCATCCCTTCTGTTCAACATTCCAAGCACTTCCCACTTTCCAGAAACCCTTGGAGAGATTCCTTTATTGCATCAAGTATTACCAACAACAACTAGTCCACACCAACAAGCAATGCAAGCGTTTGCAAGAAGTCGAAACAATGTTCAATTCCCAGCTCCAGAGAGTGAAAATGCTGCAATGACAAGAGCCATCCTGGCCGTTCTATCTTCAACTTCTTCTTCTTCATCTTCTTCATCGCATCAACCCCAGCAAAATTTACCTTATAGTCATCGGTTAAATTCAAAAGCTAGTGCATTCAAGAGCTACATGTCGGCTTTAGGACCAACAAGCCAGATGGGAGCGAATGCTCGCAAGCAAAGCATGCTGAAGAAATCAATTTCATTCTTTAGAAGCCTAAATTTTTTGAGACTCCATGAACGTATGCAAGTAAGCCGCCCCACAAGCACTCAGTTGCACCATATGATCTCAGAACGCAAAAGGCGTGAGAAACTCAATGAAAGCTTTCAGGCATTGAGATCCCTACTTCCTCCAGGAACTAAGGTACAATATCTTAATTTCATCAACTAAACATTCGTTTCCAGCAATGAATTAAATCTCTCTCTTAATAGTATAGAGAACTGCAATTTAGCAAACTGATATATCCATCATTTTTGAACCATTTAATTTTTAAGTCCTTACTGATTTAAAATCTGATTTTAACTGTCCTATTATCTCAATTGTATGGTATAGCATATGTGTATCATTGCATACCAATATATTGTTACAAACCCCACCTTGATCACAATTATAATTTTGTTTTTTTGATCAAATAGAGAGATAAAGCATCGCTGCTTACCACAACAAAGGAGTATTTGAGTTCATTGAAAGCTCAAAACGAAGACCTTACTCGAAGAAACCAGAATTTGGAGGCGCAGCTTTTGGCTGCAAAAGGAGCTGATGATCATGAAGAGGAAACCAGTTCCTCAAGTGAAAGACTCGTCGTTCGGATTTCACCAGTGCCGGAATCAACATCAGAAGAGCACACGGTTAATTTGCAAGTGACTATAAGAGGTGAATGTCAAGTGGTTGATATGGTGATTCGCATTTTGGAATTCCTGAAGCAGGTTCAGAATGTAAGCTTGATGTCCATGGAGACCACAACCCGGAGATTAGAATCAAGCTCTATTAATCGCATAACCTTGAGATTGAGAATCGAGGTATGTGAATTTAGATACAATTTTTTAAGATAGATAGATAGACCCACTATGAAAAAAAATTCATTGTACATTAATATTGGCTGTTAAACAGTACTTTTAGATCGATAATTTATACAAACAATATGTATATGCCATTATAATAGTAGCTAGAATAAATAAGTAAACAAATTATGAAGGGAACACTTCTAGAACCATATTTATATATTTGTATTGCAAATCAACTCTGCTATGATTTTGTTTGTCTTACAACTACTGTTTTCAAAATAGGAGGTTTACATTTTGATTAAAAAAAATCAATTTGTGACGATATATGAACCCAAGGTATATATGATTACCCTAGCATGAAAGTGATGTTTTACAAAAGACATGATGGCATATCAAATCAAGAAAATCAGAAGGGAGTCTTAGAAGTGATGATCATGGGTATTGAAAAAAAAAAAAAAAAAAAATTGAGTAGTACAATTTTTATTATAATTTTATTACAAATTTATGTGACAATTTAATTATTTGAGTCTAATATCACATGAATAAATGTAAAATTAATTATCATATCAATTTGTTAAAAACTTATAATAAATTAAAGCTAGCAGCACTCACTTAGAAAAGAAAGTACTAAAGTTTTCATGGTTTAAAATTCGTTGTTGGCAGGGAAACGAATGGGACGAGCCTGCCTTCCTGGAAGCAGTGAGAAGGGTGGTTGGAGACTTTTTACAATGACAATTTGACCAATCCTTCTATGACACGTGGGTGTTCTACGGAGGATTAATTCTGTGGCGGCTGTCCTTTCCTCTTCTCAGATAATCTCAGCTGCCTTCAATTTCGGGTTCCATATATAAAATAGTATTGACTAATATGATTAGTGTGTCAGCGCGCAGCACAGTTTTGAGAGCCATCCCCCTCATCGGAGCAATGAAGCATTCTTAACCACATATATATTGTTTCTTTTCGTACGTAATTTCGTCTTTGTGTGTTCTAGATATAAACTTACTTATATATATGTTTCTTGTACGATTTATGTGTCGCCCATATTGACTGTAATCTTATAAGGAGACTGAAAGCGAATCCCATAAAGATTCATACATATGTTATTCAAAGGTTATCATCAAAATATAACTTTTTCAATATTTCTCACCAAACCCCTCATGGATAGGCTTCTTTCTTATTTCTTTTTATTCTTCGCCTTGAAAACACCTAGACTACAATTCCTGTTTCAGGCCGCCAATTGAGAGAGGGTTCATATATTGAGCAAGTCGGCTCTGCATCTCGAATTATTTGAAAGAAAAATACTAGACATTCTAATACTTTTTTTTAGAATTTGGTTTAAACATGATGTGTCACAATTCTATAAAATTGTGAAATACTTCCCAAAATGATAGATCTCATGGGATTGTGACACATCAGGTTGGAACCAAATTCTACAAATGGGTTTCATTGGAATCATTTCCTATTTGCTGCTCGGATATGTAATAATTTCATTAAGAGATATGATACGTTTATAACTTCTATACAATTCTAATAACTTATTTTTTTCAAATTATCAATTGGATTTCTTTTTCTACTTGTGAGTTCGGCCCACATATTTAATAATTGATTTTAAAAAAAGTGGTTGAAATTATAAAAAAAAAAAAAATTACAAACGTGTCATATTTTTTTGGTTAATGAATTGCCGACAATTCAATTTTTTATTTTTAATTGAATAAAAAAAACTACATGATTTTTGTTGTCCCATGTAATACGCTTTTGTTTGCATCATGTATCACTAATCTATGGATTAGACCGTACGTGATGTGTCTGATGGAAACTGGACCACGCTTGTTTAGCTTTTTTCCCTCCGAGGAAAAAGTTGGAAAACGATGGAGACTTTGGAGACGGCGTTTTTGACCGTCGGTATCTGAGAAATGGTTTTGGCAGAATTTGCTCAAGACAATGATTTATTTTATTTATTTATTTATGAATAATGCTATTTTTTATCTTTATTTATCACACTGGCAAAAAGAATGTCATTTAAAATATGTCACATTAGCCGATATGATAAATAAATGTGACAAATAGGATTACTTTTTATTTATTTATTTGATTCAAATCTCATAGGGGTGAAAGGGAAGGGAAAAAGGACTAGCAATATGATAAGATCTCGAATGTCTCATTTTAATTGTGTAATACTACTAAACACTATATTTTTATTTCAAAAGTATTTTACGATGTTGACGTGGTAATTTCAACAAACTTTTGGATCAGACATCGTTAAAAAAGAAAAAAAATCAATAGTTGAGTTCAAACTGTCACATCAATATCGTGGAATAATTGTGATATAAAAATGTAATTTCTAATATTACTCTTTTAATTGATATGTGAGTTATTGATATATGAGTTAGTGTTAAGAATGTCACTAATAGAGGCAAAATATATATATAAAGCAATAAAAAGAAATTGATTGGTTAGGAGAAATTGGTTGACCAACTCCAAATGTTGGAATTCTCTTAGGAAAATGTTAGATTTACAACACCAACACAATAAGTACACAGCAATCCCTCATGTGAGAGGTTGTTGTGCATTTATTGTGATGGTGTATTGCAGGAATCAAATTCCATTTTCTTATGACATTCTTGGAGGTGATTCTTGATGCATGGAACCTGAATTATGTAAACAACGTAACGTTTACATAAGCATATAATTCAGAACATTAAATGCTTGAGATAGGAAACGGTCTTTGTGGTTGCAACTGCGGTCTTTAATTATGGTTGCAACTGGGTTTGTAAGTGGGACTATGTCAAGTCAGAGTGGTTAGTTTGGTATGCAGTCAATGATCATGAACGTATCTTTTAATTTGGACCGGTTACATCAAGATTAACATTTACTAAACCAGGGAGCTAGAGAGCTGCATTTTAAGAGCAGGGGGGGGGGGGGCTGGCAGGGGCCATGGCCCCCCTCCCCACAATTTCCTAAAAAAAAAAAAAATTTTTAGATAGAAAAAAAAAAAAAAAAAAAAAAAAAAAAAAAAAACTCTAAAAAATTAAAAAAAATATAAGGTAAAAATCAAAATTTAGCTTATTTGGCTCCTACCAAAATTTTTTTTTTGCCATCGGACCCTGCCCATAAAAACTTCTGGCTCCGTCCCTGTTTAAGAGTATAATTGCAATTTCGTGATATGAAATTTCATTCTTGAAGCAATGTAACACTAATTTCCTTCGATCACAATCATACCATGACAAGGATATGCTGCAAGCCTTGTTACGCAACTTCCTTAATAGTGACTTATTGAATTGCAACTTATTCCGAAAACTAAAAAAAAAAAAAAAAAAAAAAAAATAATCCAGCTAATAAGTAATCAAGTGGTTCGGGATGTGAGACCCATTTGGTTGGGTAGGTGGTCTTTATCGGACCCCTCTTTCATTATCTGCTCGAATCAAACTACAATTCAGTTAAAAAGAGTTGGCAATTTTTGACATAGTTTGCGAACCCTACACAAACTCAATATGAAATTAACATGTTATGGTTGAGGGGTCTGACCACGTTTAATTAAATGAGTCGGGTTATGATTGACTTATATAGTATTTATTCATATGCCTTGACTCGGTCCGAGCTCGACACAGGACATAAGAGCTAACAATTTTTTATACGGCTCACAAACTCAATATGAAATTAGTAGGTTATGATTGATGAATCTAACCCTTTTAATTAAATGGATTGAATTAGTCACATATGCACTCACCTAATGGTAACCAATTCCATTCAATAATGTGATATTATTGCAAAAAAATAGCAGCGATGCTATTTAGACTGTCGGTCAAAGCTTGTACCAAGACCTTTCTTGGATCCTTCCAACATGTCTTACATTTTTTAGGGGTGAAAATTTGTATTATTCTATCAAGTTCGGATCATATCGAGACATGAGAATAAGACTATATAAGTCAACTATAACCCGACCTATTTAATTAAACGAGTCAAACATTTCAACCATAACCTTCTAATTTTGTATTCGGTTCGTGTCGGATTCGCATGTCAAGTTTGTGTCGTATCGAAGTATGGGTCTAAAACTATATAGATCAACCATAACCCAACTCATTTAATTAAATGAGTTAAACTCTTCAATCTTTAACTTTTCACTTTCATGTTAAATTCGTATGAGATTCACAAATCATGCCAAAAAGGTAATATCTCTTTAACATTTTTGCCGATAATTCCCATTTATAGAAAATGTTGTAAGGGGGACAAAAAAAAAAAAAAAAAAAAAGTGGAATGAAAGTAAAGGAGCAAAAGTAGTCATGCTATTATTGCTGGGGCTCCCAAAAGTAGTCCCAAAACAATGAACGAAAGGGAACCGGATCTTCTCCATTTCAAGAGCTGGACCATTGTTTTACGATGGGCAAAATTGTCATTTGAAAGACGCTACGTATGCAGATTCTCGGTTGTTTCATCCAACGTACCCTTTTTTGTTCCCCGTACCAGGGCATTTCCTTTGTTGATATTTCAAAAAGTTGCTGGATCCCACTTCTAGAAACTGTCGTTTAATTCTCTAAAGAATTTTCCCCTTTTTCCCTACTTTTCTCACACCCGTTACTCTCTACAATCTCTACCAAACGCGGAATTGAATTGAACCCATGCAATGGGCAGGTGAAGAAAAAAAAAACAAATGAAGAAGAAAAATCCAATGCGCCAGAGAATTTAACTTCATCATGCAAACCTATATCACGCGTCATCAAAAAAATCAAGAGCAACTGAACTCTGCAAGTGGTTAATCATGACAGTGACCACTTTTCACGTGCCAAGGCATATGTTCCTCTATTTTTCTCTCTTCTGTTTGGGTTTTTGGGGGAGATTTCATGAGAGAGATATCAAAACCGGAACATGTTCGTTGCAAGGAATAAGATAGTTTTATGGCTCTTTCATTCAGTTTCCACTACCAAGTTACCAACAGCCTCTCCGAAACAAATCCCAACTGATAAAATGTAATAACACCAGCCTAGTTACAAATTGTAGCTATGGAAACGATTATCAGTTGGACATGTACAATGGCCCTCCCTCCAAGCTGCTCCTTCTGAACCAACAAAAATTCCATTGGATACATGACGCTTAATATATTGACCTATAAACAACCTATTTTACACGACTCTCTCATTGGAAAGTTGGAAACCTCAACATTTGACCATAATAAACAGTTGCACGTGACTCTGAACCAAAGACCTTTCCCAATTCTAAAACCAAGCTGCGCCCACAAAAATGCAATGAACGTTACCTAACCCCCAATTGATCAGGAAAAGGCAATTGCAGATCACAGGGAACGATCGACCCTGTCAGCGGAAAAAAAGAGCAAATACCTCCAACCGTGCTTCAAGGTCACATGTACACTTAAGCTTCAACAGCAGTGACTACTTCCTCATCAGTAGAATCGGGTGAATCGCTTTCTTCTCTACGATCTCCATTCGTTGCCTCTGTTTCAGGCTCCTTTTGTGTCTCAGCATAAAGCAGCTTCTCCCTGAGCTTCACCGTAAGTTCATCTCTTACACTTTCATTTTCAGCCAGAAACTTCTTAAACGCATCCTTGCCATGGAAATTCTGGCCATTATAATTGAAAAATGCGCCAGCCTTTGAAATCAATTTGTGTTTTACTCCCAAGTCTATGAGCTCTGCTTCCCGACATATGCCCTTGCCAAACTCAAGCTCAAATTGGACAGTTTTAAATGGAGGGGCAAGCTTGTTCTTCACAACCTTCACAAGAACTTGGCTTCCTATAGTCTGCAAAGCAAAACAACATCAGAAGAATGCACAGACCAAGAGAATGCACCAAAATGAAACCCAAGGACTGTGTTGAATTAGAGTCTTCAGCCTGTCCCCATGTTTTGTAGATGAGGATTGCAAAGAAAGACCAAGATCTACTAAAAAATGGTTCCCTCAATATGATAGTAAGAAGATTATCACATGAGATGTCGTAATGCACACAAGTCACACAGCACAGCATCAAATCCTTTTGATTGTTTCTCACTGTAATAGAAGTTTTTAAATCTCCAATAAAGGACAAATTTGTTCGAGTAGCTGGGAGTGCAAAAGTGGAGAAGACAGAAAATTCCAAAGCCAATGGCATTTTAAGGACTCACCATTCACTTTCGGTAATCACTAAGCAATTCACACTTCTTTCTTTTCATTTCTTCAATTTAAGCCTATTAATAAATAGCTGTGATTGCTTAAGTCTACATCTTGTGGTGGCTCTTATGCCACAAACATGACTAATGACCGGTGAGCAGGCTCAAGTATACATGATTTGAGCCCAGGGCTCAAAGGCCAGAAATTGTGGGAAGAGAATGTCAACATGATAAAATGATTGAATATATAAGTAAGAGTCTGTTTGACTCGCCTTGCGATTTTGCGAGTCAAAAGTGCATTTTTTTTAGCAAAATCACGAAAAACATCCTGTTTGGGAGTGCATTTGAAAAAAGATGCAGTATGAGAACGTGAAAAAAAAAAAAAAAAAGGAGAGAAAGAAAGAAAGAAAGAAGAAGAAGAAAAGAACAAAAAAGGTTCAAACCGCAAGCAAGGAGGCACATTTTTAAAAACGAATAATTTTAAAGACCAAACCGTGATTTTACCAAGCGCTTAATAGCGTTTTTTTAAATCGTGTTTCATTAACTGCGTTTTGAAATTGTTATTTTTTAAACCACACATTTTGAAACTGCTAAACCAAATGGACCCTTAGTATAGCCCATTTCAAGCCAATCAAAACTTATGGGGGGCAAACAAGTGAAGTTCAACTACACGTGCAAATAGAGCATACATGACAGATATCATAACACCCTCTACAAATACAACGTTCAAATTCACAAGTGAAACAAATGAATGAAATGTTATACCTCTTCACCCTTCTTGACAAGCCCTATTCTCTTAATATTAAGGCGCACTGAAGCATAGAATTTCAAGGCATTACCACCACAGGTAACTTCAGTGGGCCCACCAAATCCTCCAAAAGTAGAAAGCTTCGATCTTACCTGGAGATGCATGTAATCAAATTAGGGAGGTCTCACTATAAAACAGACATGATTATCTGCCAGTGAGAAATCAGGACAATCAAACTGCTTTTATGAGGACACGTCATACATGCTAAAGTTATCACTTTTCAGGATGGCAATAGCACATTAATTAAAAACAAGTACAAGAGTACCTCATCATATCCTCTAGCTAAATATTATTCACATCATACCAGCCATTAACAATCTCATCTTTGTCAAACTTTTTTTCTTTTTTTAAGAAGCAATCATCTTAGTCAAACCCTAAACACAAAAGAATTTACATCAAAGGCATCAGATATGTAAATTCCAAACCCGCCCCTTGAATTAATAAATAATAAAATTACATTCAGTTGGGAATGCCTGGTTGAACAAAAGCATTTTGGTCAAATAAAAATAATTCTGAAAGAAATGTAAATTCCTGAGGTATTGTAACTTTTTCTTAAGACAACAAGTGGACTACTTATCTTAAGGGAGTCCAAAGAATATATTAAATTAAAAAAAATGGAGAAATAAAATAAAATGCCAAGAATAAAAGTGCTGGTCAATTTGAAATGAAAAAAAAAAACAAAAAGTACAAAATATTGGCCCAGGCTGACCAGGTCCAAGGCTAAGCCAAGCTCATTCCATTTGCCGACACCTCGGACCATGCTTAGCCCAAGCGCAATTAAACGCATGCCTCTCATCTCAAGTCCAGCCATCAAAATTATACAACAACAGGCTATGCCTGAGATAGTACAACAAAAAGTAATACCTGATTTATAAATATCAATATAGTCTGTGATAGTGATAAAGAGTGGCTCAACTTGCGAAGTGCCTGGCTCATCAATCTAGCCTGCATCGCCATGTGAGCATCACCCATCTCGCCATCAAGCTCACCTTTAGGCACAAGGGCTGCTACCTGCCATTGGAAATACAGCTATTATTGTCAAAGCAGAATATTAACCCATCATGTGTGTTTATGCCACATATGTTGCTACAAAAAGCAAGCAGCAAGAAAACCTTTCAAAAAAGCCTAATGAGATGATAAGGGAATCACAAAAGAAGAGTTTGAGAGGGGAAGAAAATGGTATCCCAAACAGATTTTGGAAGAAAGTAAGAAGCACATTCCTGCAGCTACCAACTATGAATTTGAACACCGACAACAATGATCTTGAATACCAAGCAAAATAACCTTAAGCCAATTGAGCACCTTACTTACACTGTCAACAACAACAACATCAACTGAACCACTTCGGATTAGAGTGTCCACAAGACTGAGAGCTTGTTCACCACAATCTGGTTGCGAGAGAAGTAACCTGTCAGTTTTTACCCCAATAGTCTGGGCCAGTGCTGGATCTAGAGCATGCTCAGCATCAACGAACACACAGTAACCTGCATAGAAATGGCATGAAACAAACTCAATTTCCAAGAAGCTATAGAAAAAATCTTTTAAAAGGAAACAATAATTAAGAGTTCACCAACAGTATTACTATTCTATCTGCACATGGTTGATATGGATTCTTCATTATTAATGTATGAGAATGCAAATCCAGAATTTCTGACATGACATAAGGTATGCATAATATCTTCCTAAAAACCTTTGCGTTTGAGTATCTCCTTTATAGATCAAAATGATGATATATTAGGACAACCTATGCTTGCTATAAAAATATAACAATCTAATCAATGAAAAGAGCCCTGTTTATTTAGCAAAAAGCTAAATTTTGGGGCGGAGGTGGAGGCCAGGATAGATAGCATCAAATGGAATGCACCAGCCAAATAACTATTTCATTTATGATCAACCAAAGTGATAAGACAAACCCAAATACATGGAGAAACTATCTGCACAGAATCAGGAGATTTAAAAAGAAAATGTCCTTCAAACAGACTTATCATGTTCTGTAAAAACAAACATAAAAGCACTCTCGCACCCAGCCACCCACCCACACAAACAATTATAAGAATATGTTGCTTAAACTACTGTAATGACGTATAGTAACAGATTTCCTTTTTCCCAGTTATTATTAGTGATGAAATTAGAAAAAGTAACTACAATAGCATATAAGAATGACCTCCTTCCTTTTGTGCTTCAGCAATTACATGTAGAGCAAGAGTAGTTTTCCCGGAAGCCTCTGGCCCATATATCTCCACAACGCGTCCCTACAGACATCCAACAAAGGCATATTACAAGCAGCCGAAACATCACACGGGTTAAATAAACGGTCCAGTCTCTGTCTATTTCCATCCGTATGCTCACACAAAATACGTGTCCACTCATAGATATATTCACTATATACATAAAAATATCCGCGTATGTAAAGAAACATATTATACATATATAAGTGAAATATGTAACATAATGTTTAACTGAAGTAACGAGGTTTCTAACTTAGATGACTGAAAGGAAAATATCACAGTTGTAGACAATGAAAGTATAAGAACAATAATTAGCATACAGTCACTAAAAGGAAAAGGGCTGAAAACAACATAAGAAACAAAACCTGCAAAACACCCAAAACCTTCTCTCTCTTTTTTAATCCCCAGCAACATAAATAATTCGCATCAGACAAAAGAAAATTTGAATTAAACTGAAAAATGTCAAGGTCCATGAATTTTCATGGAACAGAGCTCATACCTTTGGAAGTCCACCAGTTCCCAGTGCTGTATCCAGAGCAAAAGAACCTGTGGATACCACTGGGACATGCCTTGAAGGGTTTGACGGACCAAGCCACATAATAGATTCCTTTCCAAATGACGATGTAATCTGATCCAGGGCTTGTTGTAGGGCCAAATCTTTCTTCGACATTTTATCTTCACTGGAGTCACTTGCATCTGACTTGGACTTTCTTCTACCTTCAGGGACATAGAAACTGAGATTGTTAACGATCCACTAATCAAGACATGTAACAAAGTTGAACATGCTAATTCTAGTGTACTTTCAATCAGATTTTATAACAGCAGACAGAATCAAATCTATCTTACACGTTACATCGAACCATACTACCAAGATAAATTACACTACACATCATTCATTATCATACAGCATGGTAATTAAAAACCAGAAATTTCATTAAATTTTGATTGATTCATGTCTCTTATAACATGGAAATAGAATTACACTACAGCATTGACAACAAAATCATAAATTTTAGAACTACAAAAACATGCTTTTGTCAAGCAAAATACTTTCAGCACCTTTACTAGAGAAGTCACGAAACTGAAAAGATGTCCCCGATATCCCTGTCCTAAAGCCCTGCACAGATTTGACAAATAAATAAAACGTTAAAATGAGTTAGTTACAAATGCACGAATCCCAGAAACTATAGAAGAAGCAAATAAAAACCCTGAAAAAATATTCCCACAAAACATAAATTTTTTAAGATAAACAAACATGGAAACAAAAAATGCTCATATTTCTACTTTCCCATTTGATTGCCCAGAAAACGAAAGTCCAGAAAATGTTTCAAAAAAAAAAAAAAAAAACTGTTACAAGCACTTCTGTTTTTGTTTCTTACAAACAAGCTAACTTAACTCCATCGAGTCAACCAGTTGCAATATCCTCCGTTGAATGGAGATAAATGGCTTTTTGGATCCTAAAACTTAGTTTACAAACTTTAAAAAAACTTTCATTTCTGAAACAGTCCTAAACTTTCTCGGTGACCAAACAAGGTGTAAAAGCAACAGAGTCCCAAAACAAACATTAAAAAAAAAAAAAAATGCTCTAACAAATGGGTGGAGAGAGTAACCTCTGGAACGAACAGAGAGCGTTTTAGAAAGGAAGCGCTCCGAAGAAGCCTCGCCATAGACGTTTAGTACTCTCCACGCCCCAAAAGACGACTTCTTCGGAATCGAAATAAAAAGAGCAAAAATGAACAAAAACTTAATTGTCACAAATATGCCTCTCCATGCATGTGCAAGTACGAGAAATAAAAAGGAGAGAGAGAGAGAGAGTGTGTGTCTGGTTTTTAGGGTTTTAGGTTTGATTTCCCTCCCTTTTTGAGTCACCGAGTGTGAGTTTATTGCAGAGTGAATAAATTGGGCTGTTTGGGCCGTAAGTGCCACCTTTTATTGGGCTTATGGGAGTCATACAGTAAAGGGTTAAAGCCGACTGACAGCATGTCACATTGTCACTGACCTCTATTTTTTAAATGGTTTTGAGTTTTTTTTTTTTTTTTTTTTTTTAATATTTCCACTCAAAAGGATGAGAGATTCGAACTAGTGACCTCCGTTTTATGAAGCGTAGTCCCCAACCAATTGAACTACCATTTAGGGACGATTTGGAGTTTCTAATGTGACATGATCATCTGGTATGCCACATGTAACTATATGATTGGTTAGGAGCAATGTTATAGCATTCACACTAGGCTAGCAAGAGTTATTTTGGCTAGTGGTGATGCAAATTTGGGTGAAAGATCACTCATATTTGGCTAGTTATTTTAACAAATAATTTGGTGAGGGTTAGTAATGCACTTATCAAATATTATTTTCCTTTCAAAAAATAAAATTTGGAAAATAGATAGCTAAATTAAAGTGTATGATGTAAATGCTTTGAAAAAATTGATAGCTAAAATATTTTTTTTAAAAAAAAAAAAGAAGTGCTTTTTTAATTAAAAAGAAGAGAAAATTTGCTGAGTTGAATAAGAATGCTTAAGAGCATTCATTAATAGACTTACCAATATAGATTTTTGGCTATTTTGCTGAGCTAATTGTTGAAATTATCCAAAATGAGTCCCCACTTGCCTCACCAATTTGGTAAAAAAAAAAAAATTGATGAGTGAGCAGTATTCACCAATAATAATTAGCACTATTCAGTCACCAAAACAACAAAAAAACTATTAAAACATTCTCTCTCTCTATTTTTCTTTTTCTTTTCTTTTTTATGCAACACGAACAGTTTCCCTTTTGTAAAAGATTATTGGAATAGTGATAATAGATACATTGGGTAGCAACGTAGAATACCCAATGTTTTTAGGGAAGTGCAAGTATTTTTGTGAATTTTTTTTTTGAAATTTTGAAATTTTTCCTATATGTAGGAACGAAAAACAGCTATAGGGTAGTTGTTGTGAATACTCACCAATGTATTTTGTATGAGTTCTACTGAGGTACAACTTTTATTATAAGTCTTTTACAAAATTATAAAACAGTCTACATAATATTTGTCATATCAACCGCTAAAATGTAGGCTACAACATGCATTTTACATAGCAATTACCACATTTAAAGCATTTCCAATGAATTATGCATCTTTTACTTTTAGTTATAATAGTTAAGCAAAATCATAAAAAAAACCTTCTATCTCATTATCTACTAAAAATGCAAAATAGATTTGTCTTCAATTTGAATAGTGTAACTCCATATGTAGAGTTATACTATTCCGAAATGCATCTTTTTTTATAAAAAAAATATTTCTTTTGAGTCTCTCTCCTTCTCTATCTTTCCCTTATTTTTCTTTCTTTTTTTTCACGATTGCTTGTGAGTATAATTAATTAGTAGGGAATGGTTCCCTTTCCGGCTTGATCAACAAAACATACCTTCCTTCAAACGTTTATGTTTTACTTCTTCACAATATATATATACATTGCCATTTACAGCTTTTTCAGCTTTTTTTAATTTTATTGATGATATTAATTTTAATCGAACTTGGTCAACGTTAAAAAAAATTATTGTGTTAGAAAAATAACCGTTTTATGGTCCGTTTGGGTATTGAATCCGAATATTATTCCAATTCACTGTGCGAATTACGAGATTTGATTTTGTGAGATAAAATTTGAAAAAAAATTAAAAATTTTAAAAAATAAAATAAAATATGATTTTTTTTTTTTTTTAAAAAAAAGTAGAATATTATTCGAACCAAACACACCTTAACGAAACGACCATTGTAAAATATGACTATAAGAAAAATGTCAGTATGAAAAAGAAAAAAAAAAGTTTGAAAAAAAGGACAATAGAGAAAAGTGGTGTTCATCTCCTGCATATAAAGCCAATATACTGCTGGTTTATTTCATCAAGCAAAATACAACTTGATTTTGCAGAGTTTTTTCAGTTTGGAGTGATATTTGGCTCATAATTTCTTCAATCCTAAAAAATGACCAATGCTTCTTAAATCCTGTGATTCATTATCATTATTTAGTTTCTTATGATGATTTTTCGGTGATAATGGAGAATAGGGCAATGATTATGCTTCTAAAGATAAGAGTTTTATTTGGTTTTTTGTTTTTTTTAGAGATGAGCTTTTAATTCAAATGAATAAAATATTCTAAAATTAATTATTTTAATAAAATAGAGAAGGAGATTAGATAGGTTGTTGAAGTAAAGTCTCGAAAGGTAATTAGCTAACTTAACAAAAGTAAATTTTGGTTAATTATTTGACACTAAGATTTACATAAACCATTGTGAGTGTTCTTACATTATGACGTTACAATATACGTTATACTTATCACTTTTAAGTATTAAAATGTGAGGGATAATTGCACTGTTGGTCCATAAGGTTGACCATAATTATTTTTTACTCCCTGTGGTTTAAAAAATTTACGGGAGATCCTCGGGGCAAACAATAATTACAAATCAGTCCCTTAACATATTTTCTATCCAAAAGTTCAAATTCCATTAGTCAGCCACGTCACACCCAGTAGGAAGCCAACACGTGATTATTACAATAAAAAAATAAAAAAAATATAAAAATAAAAATAAAAAATAAAAAATATTTGTTTTAAAAAAAAAATACAAAGGGTGGCGGCGGCAGTCACCCACGGCCACCCCTAAAATCCTTTGGGTGTGGCGCGCGGCCACCCCCATTGACTGGCACCGGCAACCACCCCTTTGTTTTATTTTTTATTATTATTTTTAAATTAAAAAAATATATATTTTTATATATTTATTATTATTATTATTTTATTGTAATAGACACGTGTCGACTTTTTATTGGGTGTGACGTGATTGATTAATAGAATCTATTAATCTAGTAGATGAAAAATTGGTCCAATAAGTGATTCATAATTATTGTTTACCACAAAAACTTTTCTGAACTTTTTAAACCACAGAGAGTAAAAAATAATTATGACCAACTCTACAAACCAACGGTGCAATTATCCAAAATGTAAAACCACCTCTTGACACTCGTTTTTATTATATAAAATATGAACTGTCATGGTTTGTAGGAGGGTTGTACGAGCAGCATCTCAGCAACTCAGGGAACGACCCAGGATACCGGATGAAAAAATGTACCGACAAAAATAGCAAGACAATAATACTGATGCCTTTCCAAGTCAGAATAGTTAGACTCGCATCTGGAGATTTTTACCGGCACAGAATATTACCAACAGACAAACGGTATTAACACCGTATATAATTTCAACATCAACGACTTGCTAGACTAGTCCAACCATCCAGAACAGTCGTCGATCACACAATTAGTCGCACAATGTTGAAAATAATGCTAGCTCAGTAATAGGTCGAACCATTCAAGAGAAACATGGGAGCAATCAGAACACTAGGCCTACAAAAACATAGACATACTAGAAGAGTTTCTGGAAACATTCACATTCAGACGCATCAACAAATCATAGCACATCTCTCATTAATATAAAACCAGTCTCTTCAAACCAACATGAACAAAAAGGAGGGAAAGAAAAAAGGCCAAAAATCATTCATCATTTGACATAAGGGAAAAAAAATATATGAGTAAGGAACCATCCAAAATCGCCAGAAAACCCCTTTTTGTTCAACATTGCAATGACCCCATCACAACTCTCATGCACTTAACATCTGCTACAACAAACTCTTCTACTCTACTGTTGCTTGCATTCTGGAGGGCGCTCACCCTGCGGACCATCCGCAGCTTGTGTTCTTCCACTCTTCTACAAATTGTAACACCAAAAGTGATTAGAAAGAAATTCTGATTAAATTAAATGCAATAAACAAAAGAAAAGAAGAATAAGAGCAATTGGGATGAGTTTTATATTTTTCTGTAACAGAAGCCCAGGGGAAAAGTAGAGGGGATGGGAAAACAGGTACCGTACCTTGTGTCCAGCTGATGACTGCAGAAACATTCCAAACCAATTTAACAAACAATCATCAGTACCAGTTTTAAAGCAAAAATTAGAAATAAAATCTGTCAAATCCAAATTGCTTGAACACTAGCCTTCTTTTTGGTCTTGCTTTCATCTTCATCTTCATCATCGTCATCATCGTCTTCTTCATCTTCATCATCCTCTTCATCATCATCATCCTCTTCAACATCATCATCTTCATCATCATCCTCTATGTCTCCAAACTCATCTTCCTGAATAGCCTCTCCCGTAAACCATGACACAGCATGGGGGATGATCTTGTCTCGAATAGTTGACCTACACAAAGCATTAGAAAGAAATACAAGAATTACTTCATATGGTGACTTCAACATTTCACTTCACCACTATAGCCACAAAGCTTGAACAGCATTTCCATTTAAGAACTCTGCCATGGAAAAAAAGATATACTCACCCAATGTCATAATCTTGTTCCATTTGATTTTGGAGCTCCTCAGCCTGACCAAAAATATCAAAACTAACGTCAATCACAAAATCAAAAGTCACTTATCATCAATGATTTCTCAAGATGTTGATGGTGGTCATACAGCATCTTCTTCAATATCTTCATCATCCTCAGGTACTTGAGGTGGACTGAAAAAGTTGAAGAAACTCTCACAACTTTCAGTTTTAGTAATTGGCTTGGCATTCTTTGATCCCTTCTTAGGCTTCTTCTTAAGGAGCTTCTGTGTCAAGCATTTTCCTTGATGCCATTCAATTTCCGTACTGAAAAGCACCAAGGATCAATCAAATAATAGTTGCACACAAGCCTATACAATAATCTAACTACAAGTAAGAAAAACTTTTCAGCGAGATAGCAAGGTAGGATCCAAAGTTACCCAATTGCTTTCTCTAAAATAGGTTCATCTTCATCAATCATGTGATATGTCTTTGTCAACACAGCGTTCTTGAAATAAGGATTGGTGTCAAAGAAGAACTCAAGCTTGAACCCCTTCGGATTGTCTATCCTAGACCACTTAATATCTTTGAGGTATTTCAGAGCTCCTTCATCACGCTCAGTTATCTGATTGCATGAAAAAAGGAAACCACAATTTGACATACAGTCTTATAGAAGCATGAAATACAACAAATTATTATACACCATACTAACCTCCTCAGCTAGCACTTCATTATTTTTCATTGCAGTGAGCCAGAAATCAGGAACTCCTTTCTCTGCATAAACATATAATTCAACATCAAGCTACAATGAATCCCACACCAAAAATAAATTCTCCAGTCACGGATTAATATCAAGAAGACACCTTCAGAAGCTTTATCATCTTCTTCCTTTGCTGCAACATCTGTAACCCCTTCAGCTTCAACAACAGCATTTACAATCTCATATCGCTGCAAGTGTTTAGTAAAATTGACAAATATGTTAAACAGATTACTACTTATCAATTACTTTCAGAGTAATTAAAAGGAAGTCAGCATCCAACGGACTAAGCATGGCAAAAGACAAGCAAGAGCCACCAGTAATGGCTGGATTCAATAACATGGGGGCATGTCTCACGGGTGCCTAGCTATAGGCCTCAGTAATAAATTGTAAGTACATAATTCAACACAAAAATATCCTAGGAATACTTTCTTCATTTTCACAACATGTTGACCTAAAAAATAATGGAGGACAAAGAGCACGAAGCGTGTGTGAGAGACAGAGAGAGAGCCCAACCAACTCTCTTCCTTAGTGCAGAATATAGACCAGTATGATACCTTGGTATACAGTGGTTGATACATCTTTTGATATTTGGCTTCAAGAGCAGCTCTCTCCTCAAAAAATTTTGCCTCTAATTCATCATGCTGGCTCTGTGAATTAGAAAAAAACTCTACATTTTATGATATGAATAGATCAAGTAAAGCAAAAACCACAACAACGTATAAGACAAAAGGCATGTGCATGTAATTTATTACCTGACGCATGAAATAACAATAATAAGAGCAGTATCAGAAAAAACTTGAGATTCAATAGTAATCAAAGTTTGTATGATTTTTTTTTTTATGAATAATAAGAATTTTATAAAAAAAGAGGGCAAATCCCTCGTACACACGAAGAGTATACAAGAGAACCAAGAGAGCCAAAGCTCTAACTGCTACTAAAAGTTTGTACGAAAATTGGAAATGCAACACGTCAGTAGAAAGCAGCAGGTGGAATCTTTTAGAGGTATTAACTGTCCATTGCTATGTTCTGAAAGAGCAACAAGGTCTTAATAGAGAGACTCACCAACATACTAAGCTCAATTGGACTTTGCTCAATTTGAGTATGTCGAAAAAAAAAAAAACTGAGCTGGTGTTAGATTTTTCCAGTGCCTTATATCCTAGTATGGAGTTCAATGATCCTAGACATTCTGCATAATTTTGCAATTATATAACCCGTTAGTTCTTGTAGTAAGATCATTTTATGTGAATCACGCGCAAGTGCCATTTGTATGTGACAGAGTTACATGCTCCAGACACACTCAAAATATTGCTAAAACTACCCCTAACACAAAACCACTTCGAATTAACGTAAATTGAATTCAAGTCCATTTGCATTCACACACAACACTACAACGTATCATGCATCTTCTAAAAGAATATACTCACAACTTAATAAACAATATCACATCATAGTTTAATAAACCACTTCCACCAAAGAAAGTTGAATGCACAATAAATTCTTGAAAGAAAATGAGAATCTAACACTGAAGAACATATACATGCCTGGATCTCCTTGAGAACCTCGACACGTCTCCTGACTTTCGGAGATAGATTCTCTAGCAAATCGGAGTGCTGCCCAGCCAGAGACTGAATCTTATTCTGTACACAACACCACGAAACCCTAACATCATCAACAAATCAAACCCTAAACGCAAAGACAAGATAACAAAGAACAAACTCCTGCACAATAGAGTCCAATCAACCACCAGCTAAAATGCTTAATTAAAAAAAAAGAAAGTAAAAAGTAAAAATCAGTACAAATTGAAGCTCCCTCTTCATTTCCCGTTGGATTCTCAGCAAACAAACAGAGACATCGATACAATAGTTCACTAACCTTGAGAGCATTAACGAGGCCCGCTCGATCCTCCTCGTTGAGAGCTTCGCACAAAAAATGGCCAAAATAACAAAAACATACTATCATATAAGATGTACAACAATCAAAGACAAAAAGAGAGAAATTAAGGTTTTACAGAAGTAGAGATTACCCGCATTGAGATCGGACATGTTGAAGTTGTCCTTGTCGTTGCTCATTGTTTGGCTATTAGAGCTGCGAGGGACGAAGAAGAAGCGGAAGCAATGGAAGGCTAAAACCCTAGCCTCTCTTTTTAAAACCTGCTCTCTTTATCACTGGGGCACCGCTTAGCTTTAATTTTTTAATTTTTCTTTATTTTTTTAATATTGAGGGAAAGGTGTTGGGCTGCGTTTGCAAGCCCAGAAACTTCGAAGTGGACAAGATAATACAAGTATACTTTTAATTTTAAATTTTAAATTTTTCTTTATTTTTTTAATATTGAGGAAAAGGTATTGGGCTGCGTTTGCTAGCCCAGAAACTTCAAAGTGGACAAGATAGTTGAAGGGAAATCCCAAGTTTCCTTTAAATGTTTTTGGAAAAATTCCTTAGCTTCAATACGGTCTATTAAACCGACGCCTATTTAACTTATTTAGTTGATAATACATGTAAAAATCACATGTTTTAGCTCGATTTGATTAATTTCTTCCAATTTAATTTAGTGAAATTTTTTGTTTAATAGCAATGTAGAAAATTAGGAATCACAATTCTCTACATTTATAAAGTCATTTTATAATTGCATTTTTTTTTTCCTTTTTTTTAAAAAAAAAACATGTAGCATGAGCTACCATATATTTTCTGAAAAGCTCAAAGGCATACATCATGAGAAAATAGGTACTAGACTCCTACACTCTAAGTCAAAAGGATCTGACTTACAAAACAATTACCTAAGCAGAACACAAGCCTTACAAGAACAACATTTAAGCCACTCTTTACAATAACGCATACTCTAAAAATAAAAGAGGGTCTATCTAGCTACAAGTCAACAAGTATTCCAGTAAAATTTGAGCAATACACAGGCAGACTGTGACCGGAGAAACAAAGAGAATACACAAACATAGCAAAACAGAAAAACCCAACTCAAGCCGACGGCAAGGACTGTCTTCGCGCGGAAAATGACCTGTGTAGAACACGCGTCGTCCCCGGAATCGCCCTGCAGCAAATAGGACTTCATAATCCTTAGGCGCCACCTTGCACGGTAAAAAAAAAAAGCGAAACGTGGCCATCACGCGTGCCCAATGAGAGAAGACTCTCCGGCACGTGATGACCACGCGACGGTCACTGGTGATACACACGATCGTAGCTTTCACTAGCAGGACCAAAGGACGACAGTGATCACGACTAAAGGGCACGTGTCTCTCATAAGTCGACGAAAATGCGTAAAACTGGCTTCAAAAAATAGAAAGCAAATGAAAGTTCAGCCATGCATCCTGCCGACGACACGAACCAAAACAGCTTCCCACCACCTGACGCCTCGAAGACAATCTTCCTGCCTGAATGAAAGCAAAGAAAAAGAAACAAGAAAACACAAACACAAACCATCAAAGCCCTAAGAGGACTAAAGGAATATCAGCCACCACCGGATCTATCGGGGGAACAAAACTCCACAACCTTAATGGCTATGAGAGACCTAACCTCCATTGGTTCTCACCAGAAAGGGACTAAAAACACTCCATAGCCTTAAAAAGGCTAGGAGGTAAAAACCACCGAGAGAAGGAAGGCGTGTACCAGCGAAGCAGCATTCAAAATGTAGACTATTTTTCTCTCTAGAAAACGAGAGCTTCTCTCTCTCTTTGTTACAAATCTCTTATTATAATTGCATTCTTAAAATAATATGATTCCGATGATTCTCTTGAGATTGTAAATGCATAGAGAAAATTTAAATCATTTGATTAAACTACTAAATATTAGGGTTTTAACTTTTAAGAATCAATCACAAAGCTATCTTATAAAATCTTGAAATTTCGTAGTTGAATTAGTTTGATTGTTTGAGTGAGTACAAATCTAATCATTAGAAACATCAAATTCGATCCAATTATGAGGGAAATAATTCTAACATGTTTAATGCATTTATATATTATTTCAATATTATATGCTTATTGATGAATATTGTGTCCTCCTTATAGTACGACCTTCTACATTTGTGTAGCATAGCCTTCAAAATAATAGTTAAAAACAATAATCCACAATCATAAACCTAAACACATAATTTAGGCAAATGATCAAACTTTTCACTCAACCAACCTCTCTATCAATTGATATACTCTTTCCCCTCCCACGTGGTTTATGAACTTTGTAGTTCCATTGAAATTGTTTGTTTGACAAAACTTTTAAAGTTGTGGTTTTTTGTATTTTTGTTGTGATGTGAAAATAGTCTTTGATGTTTTGAGTTGTTTATTAAGATTTTTATTTTTATTTTTGTTAAAAGGCAAAATGCTACCCGAAAAAGCGTCGCTAAGGAAGCCTATGATTTTTCAACCAAATATTCAAAATCTATAGGTTTTGTCTATCCTTTAAAAAAAAATGAAAATTTGTGCCATAGTTATACCTCATTCAATCAAAATGCATATGTTTTGTGGCAGATTAAACTGATCAATCTCTAATTTGGTTATGTGTCGTTTGGATGGGGGTTAATATTGTAGGATTCTTCATTTGGTTATATTGAAGTGAAGTAATCTGTATGCCCATGGCTATTTGAATTTCCTTCTAATTGCATTTTGCTAGGAATGTAGATTCCCTTGTTTGGAGGTCGGGGATCCATATTTCCTTCGCTTTGGGATTTTTTTCTTTTTATTTTTTAAATTCTAAAGACAAAAATGCCCATATTTGCTTATTAATAAGGCGCTCTAAACCATCATAATCATTTTGGCCCGTTTGAAATCCCATTTCCCCTCTCCTTCTTTTCACTTCTCTAAAAAAAATCAATTTCAAAACTTTGTTAATTTTTTTTTTATTATTATTATTATTATTTTTTTACTTTTTATATCACATCAACACTTTTTTATTACTTTTTAAATAAAAAACTCACTACAAATTCTACAATACAAATTTTTCTCACTTTTCTATATAAATTATTTCAACTTTATATCACATCAATCTTATTTTTCATTCATTAAAAAAAAATTCAAAGGGTAGGGGAGAAGAAAGAGAATTTCAAACGGGGCATTTGTTTTTGTTTTTTCCTGTTTGGAATGCTTCTTATTGACCTTTTTTTTTTTTTTTTTTTTTTTTTTTTTTTCGGTAGTTTAGATAGTTCGACACAAATTTACATATGGACCAATTTTGGTAAATTACACATGTTTTATGTACGTGCAAATAGCTACGAATTTCTGTTAATTTCAAATTTTTAACAGAAATGCAAGTCAACTGAATCCACGAGACAAACAAATTTCTTTTACCGTTTATTTATTTAAATTATTGATCAATTATAGATAAATTACACGGGATCAGTAACTACGTGGAGTAATGCTACATATTATTATTGTGTCTTTATTTTATCCCTCTAAAATTGATATGGCTCTTAAAATTACCGTTAGATTAAAATTCAATAGTTTATCATACATTCAATGGTGATTTTAAGAGTCATATTAATTTTTTAGGAAGATAAAAAAGAGACACAATGGTGATATGTAGCATTACTCTACTAGATGTAGACAAAAACTATATAATGTTTTGAAAAGTATTTTTTTAGTTTTGGTTTAAAAAAGGTTTGCATGCAATATAAATCGGAGAAGTAATTGTTAACTAGTACTGTTATATATTATAATTTTATTTAACATTCATCCAACAATGTTTATATGACACTCTCAACTAATTATTAGATCAATCATTGTTAAATAAAAAATAATAATTAGTTGTGAGTATCACATTAATTTTGTTGGATGAATGTTAAATATAATTATTATATTTAGTTTTATTTATTTTTTAAAATATTTTCAAAATTGTTCTCAAACTGGCCAAAGGATTATCTCAATTTTATTTAAAATGCATAATATTTATTTAATAATTGAGATATGTCATTTGCACAACTCTTACATAACAATTGCACAACGATGTTGATATGTCTAGCATTTTTTTTTTAAGAAATGACACTTACACATCACCCTCACAACAACTACATTCACGCGAGACACATTGGGGCCCAATGTGTATTGTGTGAGTGTAGTTGTTGTGCACAAGAAGTGTAAATATCATTTTTTTTTATATAAAAAAAATAAAAATGTTGGACACATTAGCATTGTTGTGTAATTGTTATACATCTAACATATATCTTAATAATTATGATTTAAAATTAATGTGTTATATTATTTTAAATTTTTAAAAGATGTTATAATTTTTTTTTTACATGTCCACGCAATAAGAGAGAAAAAAAAAAATTAGTGACTTCTACTTCATAAATGTGATCCCCAACTGATTGAGGTACTCTTAGAATACAAGATGTAACAATATTGACTTAAGTAGTTTTGAATCTTAACCATCAAGTAAATATTATCTATACATTTGAAATGAAGATGATATATTTCCAAACCCGCGCGGATTGTTAGCGCATCGACTTTTCGCGGTGATAGTAAACGACAGCGTTTCAGAAAAAGCAGGAAACAAAACTGGTAGAAACAGCACCGTTTCGGACATCTCTCGAAACTCCGCTCCAACCTTCCCAACGAAACGCCTCAGCCGCTTTACAAGGCGGTTAACGTTCCGGTGAAAGACTCTCGAAGCCTTGCCCAGCGTTGCTTCTTCTAATAAGAAAGAATATTGAAGTCGAGTTTCTCTTTTCTGGGTAACGATGGAGAGAGCACAGATTGAAACCCCAAAACCCTCAGAGACTCTTTTCTCTTATACTCGGCGTCGGTCTCCCCTCAAGAGCGAAACTTACTACACCCTGGTTCGAATCCTATCCCATTGCTACGACAAGTCGCACAGCTCTCACGCTGCTGAATTCGCACCTCAGGAGCTAAATCCAGGTAGTAGGATTCGAAATACGTCGCCGTTTTATTTACTGTAATTTGCAGAATTCGTAGGGTTTCTTGCTCTATATTTCGCAATGCTTTTTGGCTTATGAGAAATTGAATTGTTAGGCGTTGTTTGGTTGGTCTAGAAAATTGTGAATTTGCTTTGGTTTCTCCTCGTGAGAGCAAGCAATGTTCTTTCAAATGTCAATCACACAGTACCTAATGAGTAATTTTTTTGAATTTAGCAAACAGTGCCTAATTACTAATCAAGAGTAGGAATTTGAACAGTATTTCTTTGCTAATCTCAGTCTTAATCGCGCTGTTCTCGTTGTTTTTGATGTTGTTTCTTTGCTTTGAAGATCATGGCAGCAATGAAGTGGCGCGAGCTACCGGGAAAGCAGAGTGTGAGATTGTTGAATTGGTCGGTCCTGATAGAATGGAGCGCCAAAATTTGGTAACTCGGAAAGAGACAGTGTCTGATGTGAGTTTTGAAGCCATTGGTGCCGAAGACAGAGGGTTCGGTGATACACAACATGTGGTGATAGATGAGATAGAGAGAATAATGGCCATAGAAGAAAGTGGGGATTTGTTGAAACCGATGGATGTTATGTTCGATGAGAGTGATGAAGGGATTGGCTTCCAAGATAAAAGGTGTTGTATGGAAAAAATGCTAATGGATGAGTTGGAGCAAATTGTGAAAGGCAATGAAGAACATGTCCATGAAAATGGTATTAACCTGTCAATGACATCGTTGGACAAGAACCAGAGCGGGAGAGATGATGTTGTAGTGATGAATAAGCGAGGAGAACAGGCTGATTGTCAAGATCTAGTTATGGAGAAAGATGGGAATGCTGAGAAGAATTCTGAAGCTTTTGATGTATTATTAGATGAGAATGTGATTGGTGAAGTTCTAGGTCCAAGAGGGAATGGCAAAGACAACAGCTTGTCATTGAAGACTACTTCGTTGTGTGGAGAGCACAAAATGCAGCCGGCGGACATGGAAGTGGAGAAATTGGTTGCTTCCGGCCGGGCAACGGATTTCCTTATTCCTATTGCTGAGAATGCTGCAGAACCTGAGAAGGGAGAATGCTCGAATCAAAAGATTTCGGAAGCCTCCAGTGTATCGTTAGATAAAGATATCATCGGGGAACCTCCAAAATCAAGGGAGAATATGGAAGAGGAAAGTTTGTTGCCGAAGACTAATTCAACCAAGAGGGAATTGGAGAAATCAGGTGGTAATAGTGACTCATTGGATTCTCCCAGTCACATGGCTGAAGGTGGAGACATTGAGGAAGGTGAAATTTCTGGTGACTATGGAACTTATGACATGTCATTGGATACGCCTTTAGAAGATCCTATGGTGTCAGAGGAGAAGAATGTAGATGAGGTGCAAGTATCTCTAGATATAATTGATAAAAAAGAGTTCCTTTATGATGGCCTGAACGGAGCAAACAAAAAAGTTTTTGAGTTCACTTCTTTGAAAGTGGACGCACACGACAATGCCAACACTAGCGGAGAAATTGGACTAGATATTAGTAATAGAAACAAGATGGCATCTAAACCTGAAGCTGTTGTTCATGAAAAATCTATGAAAACTAAAAAGGCTTATAGGGAAGACCTTTTGCTAAAAGATGGAGGAACCAAGGAGGGTGCTGGTTGTCCACTAGCTTGTCCTAATAATCTAGACTTGCATGGACAAATCTCAGAAAAAAATACAACTGGTTCCCATGGAATCACATCTACAGAAGAGGTATGATTTTGATTTGCATTTTTTTACTATTTGACATATAATATTTTACACTTCTTCATGGGAAGCTTTTTAATATTTTTTTGAACCAATATCTGTTGGCATTGCCTATTTTGTTTTGGTTATGAGTTGTCTCTGTATACTATATCGATATGCTGCCTTCATGCAGGGTATATTCATTTTCATAACAGTTGTTCAGAGTACAATTGGAGTTAGTCATGGTTATTTTTAGAACTCTGTCATTCATCTCATTGTGGGCAAAGGAATGGGGTCTTGCTTTCTTTTAAGTACAAATTCTCAGTTTTAGATCAATTGATTATAATTCCCAGACAAGTGACTTTGCGTGTGCCTTTGGAAGGAAATGAACTATAGAAGTTTTTTGAGGACCGTGTGTGATGCACACTCTTTTTTCATAACTCTTTCCAGAAATGTTTTAGAGTTCAAAAAAATTAGGAAGTTATTGAAATTATGGTGTTTGTTCTCATGTAACCCTTTTGATTTGATATTTGTCAGCTGCAGCAAGATGCTAGTTCCTGCAAAAAGAAAAGGCGGGGCCCTCTTTCTAAAGAAAATAAAGCAAAGAAAAAGGTATTTTATGTCTCTATGTTTCTTCTATTGCTTCAATGCATTTGGTGTATGTGTGTGTTCTTTTATGAAGCTTATTTGTTGTCCATTGTCACTGAAAGAGATTTTATACTGTATCAACTTGGTATTCCTCAACAGTCATCTGAAAGATTAATTTAAACATTTTTCAATTCCAAATTTACCAAGTCCGTAGGGAATGTAATTCTATCTTCTTTTGAAGTGTTTAATCAATTTTTTTTTTTTTGGACAATCATATTCTGCAGCAAAAAGAACGAAAGAGACGAGCAGAAAAGAACAGAGAGCTTGGTGTTAAAAGGTTGAAACTGTATCCAGTATCGAAACCAAAAACTGTGACATATTGCCGCCATTATCTCAAGGGAAGGTGCCACCAGGTTCTACAACATTCCCTATCATATTTACCTTGTTCGATCTTTATACTGATTATTGAATTGCTTGTAGACTGTAGTTTCACATTACCCTTGCTATGCAGCAAAGGTGCATTCTGATGTTTATATCATATGACTCATAGAGAAGTATAATTCTCTGGTTGTTGAACACTGGGCTTTATGGTGATTATTTATTTATTTCTGGTTACCCTTACGGGTCATTCAAATCTGATATTGAACCTTCTGTTTCAGTAAACAGGTCTTTTGCTGCCCTTTTTTGTCTTCCTGTATGGGCTAATTTAGTTCAAAAGATGGTATCAATTTCTCTGTCGCAGGGCATATGAATGTGCCCTATAATACCATCAATTGAAAATAATTCGTGACAAGAGTTCAACAAATTGTTTCTGTTCCAGAGCATCTAGATGTAGCATATCAACCCCTTTTTTATCCTCTTACCCTTCCCTCGCCTCCAAATTTCCAATTAACTTGTGTAACATAATTTTCTAAAGATGTTATTGTATTGCTTCAGATGATCTTTTTGCCTATGGGTTTTCTTTCTTATCTTTTATTGGATACGTACCTATGGATTTTCTTTGTGTAGTCATCTACTCATACAATCATTTTTCCTCCTTGTTTCACAGGGTGACAAGTGCCAATTTTCACATGATGCAGTACCTTTGACAAAATCCACGGTATATTCTTTTTACTTATGCTCTAGCGCGTCCTCCCGGCTTAGCAGAGGCAATGCGCATGTAGGGTAGCGTTGGGACCTCCCGAAGGTTTTGGGATTGAGGACTTTGGTTTTTGAGGGTTGTTGGGCTTTCTTTTCTTGTTGTAGGCCACTTTGGTACTTCCTGTGTACTTAGGGGTACTTTACGTTTTTTTTTTATAAAATCTTTATTACTTATCAAAAAAAAAAAAAAAAAACTTAAACTTTCTTAAGATGCTACTAGCTGCATTCTACCCTGGTTAATAGTTTCATAAAACTATTGTTGCTATTTAGGCTGAGTAGCTGGAATTTAGTCTGATTAAAGGATTTAATTGGTTGTTCACTCAACTTGTTCCCCATTACTAATTACATTGGATAAGCATCTGTTGTCTGATTCTAGTTCAATGGTCAACGTATACGTGTAGTAAAGCAAATTTGTGCTACCTCAGTAACATCTCTTGAATGGCCTAACAGACTCTCTGTGTGTGTGTGTGTGTGTGTGTGTGTTGTTGCAGCCCTGCTGTCATTATGCACGTCACTCATGCATGAAAGGGGATGACTGTCCATTTGATCATCAGCTTTCTAAGTATCCCTGTGACAATTATGTTAAAGGTTTCTGCAGCAGAGGTGATGCTTGTATGTTTTCACACAAGGTACTTTCTTGCTCTGTGCCTTTTGGGTCTTTTAATGTTTTGAAATACTGTACCCTTTTTGTTCAAGAACACATTGAAGTGTTTTTTCATGTTTATTTACTACTATTTTCTCCCTCAAGAAAACAAAATAAATAAGTAAATTTTCCCCAAGTATTTGGGATTAATGCTCAAGAAGTTGAGTTGCTTTTTCACATTAGCTACTCTCATCTCAGATACCAACCAAGGAAGATTCAACACCTGCTTCGAATGATTGCAAACCTGAGTTGAAGTATCCATCCTTGCCAGGTAATACAAATATTAAGAAGCAACTGAATGTTACTGGTAGCTCCCTGCAGAATGTTGATTCCTTGTCCAACTCTGTGGGAGCACATTCTCTCACGAATGTGAAGACTCTAGTGAAACCACCTGCACTTGTACCCAAAGGTATTAGCCGCCTCCTCACTGCTGAGAAATCTGCAGTGGTCAATTCTACTATGTTTAAACAAGGGAGGTCCTCTCCAAGTGGGAGTGAGGGAGCCAAAGTTGGGAATCAGGCGGTCCCAAGTACATCAGACACACTTCAAAAAGCTAATGAGATTCCAAAGAGAACTTCACCGTGTGTGGTACCAAAGGGAATAAATTTTCTCTCATTTGGCAAAGCCCCATTGGATGATTCTGTTGGTAAAAAAGTGGCTAGCTTGCATTCAAACAGGTACAGTGGTACCAAATTAACTTTAGCAGACAATTTAAATTTGCAGAAACAAGCTAGCTCATCTCCAAATAATGATGTTAGCATCAAAGTTGGCAACCAGACAAGCCCAAGTGCATCAGAGACAACTCAAAATTGGAATGAGATGCTAAAGAAAACTCAACCTGCAGCTACACCACAGGGAATGAACTTTTTGTCTTTGGGAAAGCCCTCGGTAGATCATTCTAGTAGTAAGAGAAAGGTCAGCTTCCCTTCCAGTTGCAATATTGGTGTTCATGGAGCTGTTCTAGAGAAACAAACTGCAGGTGATAAATCTCAAAACTCAAGTGCAATCTCATTGAGGCTGCCAGCTTCTCCACTTGCTTCCGGTCAATCTTCAGGTGGCTTAGCATCTGTGAATTATGAAGATGCACCAAACTCAGCTCAGAAGGCACTCTCATTGATACTTTTTGCATCAAAGTATGAATCAAAGATGAAAATGAATCAGTCTGTCAGTGCTCTTGATGTTGGTAAGGAAGGTACTAGTAATATAAGAAGAAGTTCCCAGAATGATATGGCAAAAGCTTCAAAAATTTTGGACTTCTTGTCTAGTGGTGGTAGTAAAACTAAGCAGTAAAGGATAAAACCCTAAGTGGTAGCCAAACCCCAATGTGGTCGGGCTGTGGCTCTTATATCTGATCAGTTCGAGTAAAACACAGCAGCATTGAGGAAAAGACATCTAATAGTTCATGCCTTCTCTTTTGTCCTTTAGCAGCACAATGTTGTATTTTTTCAGCTTATTTCCAGAAGCCGCTGATCAGGTGCAGTTTGCATTTCTATTGATGTTTTTATTGCCTTTAATTGGTGATAGTTAACAGGCAAAAACTAACTAAAGGAACTTTTTTTATTCTTTTGAAATCTCAACTGTAGATGGAATGGCTGCATTGTGATTGTGAAGTTCATTGATTATGATCGCTTGAGATCTTTGCTTTGAAGGGACTTCAGATTGATTTTCTTCTTTGAGATATTATAAACCAGTTCTATAGAAAAGCCAGTCACATGTGACTATCATCTTAAAGTTGAGGCCCTGGTAATTGATTATCTTCTTGTCACTTGCAACCTTGCTTGTTGTCATGGCTTCATCTTGATTCTAACTTTATTACTGCCGTTAAAGGGCAAAAGCAGATGACCGCAGTGATGGTTTTATGGAAAATATCCACCTTTGTCACCCTTGTGATCAATTCTCAAAAAGTGTTTTCAGTCTGCCAACTTGCGATGGGATCTTGATGATCAAGTTACAGATGCCTAGTCCTTGCAGGTTCTTTTTTTTTTTTTGGTTAAAAAATAATAATTGGGAAGGCCTTTGCAGCTATTCAGGTTGCTTTTTCGAATGCTCTTTGCTGCTCTTCCAAATATTACAGGTGTATGTTAGATCCATGGAAAATCTCAGTCAATTTATTACTTCGCTGAATATTCTATGATAAACAAAAGACTCTTTCATAGGTTCAATGTAAATTTCGAATTAGGTTGTTAGATTGAAGATCCAATGCTTAAATTTACTGAAGGTACATTTTGAAATGGTAGCTCATTAGTCCTGCGGGATGAGGTGTGTAAGAGTGTAGTGCTCAACTATGTTAGTGAAGTATCCATGATGTTGAAGGTGGACAACCAGTCTAGTCTCCTCAAAACAGTCTCCTTTGATGACTAAACACATATTTTAAAGCACAATATACTAATAGGAGTTTTTGGTAAGAATAGTTATCTTAATTTTTTCAATGAACATGATTTTCGCCGTGATTGTTTGGTCATAACAGAACCCCTAATATTATCTGTGCATTATTTTGTGACAATGTGATGGGGACACCTGACACAGACCACTGACCACGCGTGTATGGACATGGATGTCGGAGGATGGCACAGTCCATGACCTTGCGGTTGGCTGATTGAGAGCTAAAGATATTATTATGGGTACTTTTGTTATTTTCCACCTTTTTTTTTTTTGTTATTTATTTTTCAGATTGATTGTGTTATTTTTCAGATTTTGGGCTTTATATTATTTTAATGGCTTGTCGGCCCAAGTATCACTAGAGTTAGGGTTAGGGTTTAATCCCTAGTCTAGTTAAGCATAATTAGTTTTGATGAAATAAAGAAAATATCGACTCTTGTTGTCTTCCCTCTTCTGATTTCTCCCCTCTCCCATGCTTCTTCATTTCCTCTTTTACTTCTCGTCTTCTTCTCTCTCTTCAAACTTTCTTCTCAATTGCTTGTTGTCCCGCATCACAATGTCTTTTAGTTTATACTATTGGATCACGATTCTCATCATTTCACTTGGAATGATGTCATTTAAATTTTTTAAATAACGTGATACCATGTACACCGTTAGAACATTCACAATAGATAATGTATATCCACCTTTTATCTAAAATAGCTAATGGAAACACTAAAATGCCCCTCCAACGGATTATGTGAACCAAATGCAAATTAGATTTTGGTTGCATTTGTCTACAGTGTCATGGGGCGTGACACTGTGCAACAACCTATTCTTTTTTTATTCGTTTCTATTTCTCATTCTCTCTTTGCTTTTCTCTTTTCCAGTTTCCTGAAGCTTCCGTGAAAGTTTTTGTTTCTCTGTGTTGTCTCTCTGCTAAAGCAAAGTCTTGATTGCTTGATTTCGTCGACGCTAGCCAGAATTAGAAAAAGGAAAGATCAATAGTTTCGAAATAGGCAACAGTATAGAAAGGTGATTTACTTATTTTCGAAATGGGCAAGAGCATAGATAGCACAATCACTCAAGGCAAAATTGTAGATGCTAGAGGATTCTATGTGCAAGATCTTGGGCCTGTTATACAAAGCACAACCATGCCTAACCATGCTTCCAAATTCAGGACAGATTCCATTGCTTCAGCTCAATTTTTATGTCTAGATGAACAACCAACTTACGCGGAGGTTCCACCGAGATGTTCTGGGCGAAGTCTACTAACCCATGAACATGGGTTTTTCTTTTCGTGAGGACGTCCTTCAGGCCAGAGCTTCGAACGAGGGGTGTATCGCGACAACGACGCACATCCCATAGTGGTGATTTGCTTGATTTTAGAAATGGGCAAGAGCGTTTGATTTGTTTGATTCCTTCTGATTTGTGAAATGGTTATGCGTCTGATTTTCTTTTGAATAAAACAATTTATAAATTATTATTTTAAGAAAAAAGTAATAAAAAAGAATAAAGAAATAATATAGAGTCAGGAACAGATTATCGGATGTATGGTGTCTTTTAAAACCCATTAACTAAACTAGATAAAGTGAGTTTTGATTAACTATTTTAGATTGTGATATACATAATCGGATGAGAATGCTCTAAAGAAGCAACAAAACAAAATCTGAACTTTTCATTTCACTTGATATTGAGAGGATTCTATTTCAATACTGTGGCTTGCTAATAATGAAAGTATTCCTGTACTGTTACTTGCTAATAATCAAAGTAGTATAGGATATGATGAAGACTAGGAAAAAAGCTGTTAATGTTGCCTTCAAATTGGGAAACAAATTTAGTATGATTTGTGGCGTGTGGTCTGTAGTGGTGAGTTGAATTATACATCTGTCAGGCTTTTCTGTGCTTGCAATTCATGCGATGTGAAACGAATATCATAGATATTTATGGAATATTTTATGTAGGGAGCGCTTGGCACTCGCTTTCGGTTTGGACAAAGGCATAGGTTGAGTTTGAAGTTTGCTCGATGTGGGACTCTCTGTGGTGTATGTGGGCCGTAATCTGGGCTTAGTGGATGGCCATTCCTTTCGTGGTGCTGACCTTGTCGAGCATTTGCGTAGTGCTGTTATCATGGGGAAAGCTATGATCATTGTCCAAAACATAAAGGTGAGAGGAAAAAATTCGTGATTGATACGTCTGAAAAGTTCTTAACTATTTTCAAATTTGTTTGAAATGCTTCAAAAGCTATTTGATTTTTTTTTTTGTTTCACGTGGACCTACAGATCCAATAATTTGAAAAAAAAAAAAACATTAATGTGAGATGGAGAAATAAAAAATTCTTCTCCTAGTCAAACTTAATGATGTTAAAACATTTGCGCTTATTATCACTTTTCTTCCTTTATACTATATCTACTATGACCCAGAACACTGAATTTGAACTTTGGCTTCACTTTAGTATTCACTTATTGAAATCAACCATATAAGATGAAACTTGAGGAAAAAGCTTGGTTTATAGCAGTTTTCACAATTCCTTTTAAACTCACATATCAATTTACATTTTAAGAAAATGTCATATGGATTGTTATGTGGCACTCCACATTTTAGTGTAACTAATGGGATAAGTGTCGTGTTGATTGTTATGTTAATTTGTAAACGTGATAAGTGTCATGTGAATTACCAATAAGGAATTTATAATAAAAAACATAATATTACCTCTAAAGATGAATGATTGATATATAACAGTTGTCTACCTGTTGTGCACCAATCACTCCTCATTTCTAATATGCTAGACTGTACAACGTGATTTCACCAAACATAGCATCATTACTTCCTTTTTTATTTTTATTTTTAATTTTTAATTTTTTTAATGCTTGTAAGGGTGATCACAGTGACGTAACACCCCTCCATTTTCGCAGGAATCTGTGTTAATGTTCACGGGCCCATATCTAAAAGTAATGAGACAGCGAAATCAATGGGAATCATGAATGGCTAGGTTAGGTGTCCCGACCAATGCTCGTACGAAATTGATTTTGACTACAATATGAAGCAATGACACATCACACATGGAGAGTTGGTCTCATGTGATGTTGTCATACAAAATGACTCCCATTTTATAGTAAGATATGATATGCATTATTTTCTTGTTCTCTTCTTTGTCATTTTTTATTGGCAACGCCATTAATCTTAATAAAAAAATCAATGGTAAATTTATAATGCTACGTCAACGGAGAATGATGAAAAAAGGATGGAAGAATATAAAATAACATTTATCTTTTGTAATTGAGTGCTGTTGGGAGTAAAAATAAAACCATTTAAAACACGTTACATAATCAGTTGATATAAAATAAGTATGAAGAGTAATATTATTTTAATTTTTATTATAAGTCTTTTATAAACAGATATAACAATTTATGCAGCGCTTATCACGTTTACAAAATAATGTGACGGTCCATGCGGTATTCACCACTTCAACCATTTGAAATTGAGCCATCATGTGATGGTTCAAGAGATATTTACTTTTATAAAATATTTATCTTGTAAGTTTGTAAAAAAAATTATAGTAAAAATTGTTGGATCTCAAACGTATAACTTTATAATAGCTGAACCATAAAGAAACGTCCAATCTCTATATAACTTTGCTTTAGAGGTTTTCGTGTTTCTTGCCTCATAATAAAAAAAACCTTTGGTGCAAAAAGTTTAGATTAGATTTAAGGAACAAGTTTAGATTCACTTTAATATTTTATATGTTTGTGTTTTACATTGTTTGATTTATATTTTAAGACACATGGTGGCTCTAAGCAACGTTATGTTTGCGTATGGTCATATTCATTTTTCATATATTACCCAAGAACTCAATTATCAAGAGTTATGAACGATTATAATCGATTCATAATATTTTTTTTATTTATTTTTTTATCAAGATCGATTTGAACGGATTTTAGACTCAAATTTTAAGATCTATTAAGGTTTAAAGTTTGAAAAATGCTAGGAATAATCTTTTTATATTCTTTCAAATTGATGTGACTTTTAAAATTATCATTGAATTTGTAATATATCACAGTTAGATTTTGATTTAACGGTGATTTTAAGAGTTACATCAATTTTGGAATAATAAAAAGAGGATAAAAATATAGTCCCTAACATTACTCTTAAATTTTAGGTATGGTAAACATGAACCTAACTTGATTATACTGGATAATTACTAAAATATTTCAAATTAATAACATTACAAATGTTTTATATTTTCTATAAAATATTTTACAATGTTATCTTGGGTGTTTAGTATTATTAGATAGTTTAAAAAATATTAATAGTCACAATAATTGGTAGACAAAATATCCAATAGGGATTAGACCAAGTCTAAGTGGAAAGGTTTTGGAATAAAATTCCTAAAATATAATTAATCTTGGAACATGATCAAGATATATATATTTTAAGAGAATTCAATTTGAGATGGCTTCTTCAATCTCGAAAATACAAATAACTGTTTTACAAATTTGTAGTAAAAATTGTAGTGCCATAATAACGAGTAATGCTAAAAAAAAATAAAAAAATTATTAGAATTGTACATCAGTCCTGTATCAATCATTTTCCGTGTAACAATAGCATTGCTCAAGCTTGCCCCAAACTTGCCACGTAGGACACCACGTCCTCGAACTACTATATATAATTCCCCACGAAGCAATATCTCACTCTCATCTTCTCAAATGGCGACCTCTGTGGGGAACAACTTCATGCCTCCGACTCTGATCTCCAATCTCCAGCAAGTTCTGATCGCCAGAAAAAACGACACCGTAGAATGCCAGTCCCACAAACCAACCGAAGCTGACGAGTCGAAAACGGAGAGCGATTGCGCAAAGCCGGTGGTGTTGGTGACCAACGGGGAAGGCGTAGAGTCTCCCGGTCTCACATTCCTCGTCGAAGCTCTCGTCCGTGATGGTCGCTTCGACGTCTACTTGTGCGCTCCTCAATCGTCAGTTCCTCATAGCCATTTCCTATTTTCCTCTTTATAATTTCCATGTTTATCCCTTCGTTTGGTTGCCGAGAAAGTGTGGGAAAATAAGCTTCCGATTTGAAATTTTCTTTTCTTTTCTTTTTCTTCAGCAGAACTAGTTAATTTTTTTTAACTAAACGTGAAGCTCATGTTTGGTAATGAGATTTTGGCTTAGTGTGATTCACGAGGGTCGATTGGATGGTCATGTCTTCGCTTCCCAATCATCGGTTTCTTATAGTCATTTCCCTCTCTATTTTCCACTTTGATCCCTCCGTTTGGCTGCTGAGAAGTTTAGGAAAAGAAAATCTCGTAACTCTGGATATTTTTTTTTTGTTGCCTTTTATATTCTTTTTTCTCAAAAGAGTCCAGCAAAACTAACTGAAATTTACTCCATTGTCTTTTCTTATATATTCCTGCTTCCTCAGTTGCTGGTTTAGATAGGATTTGCTGTTCTATTCAAAATAAAATAAACAGAAAATAAAATGAAACGAATATGCTCATGTTCAGTGGTATGAATTTGGCTCATCGGTGCAGGGATAGATCGGTGTCCGGTCACTCGGTGACGATCCGGGAAACGCTTTCTGCGTGTTCCGTTGAATTCAGCGGTGCCACTGCTTATGAAGTTTCTGGTAATTCCAATGCTCACATTGTGTACTTTTTTGGTTAATTTTTAAAATTGTTTTCAGGAGCTATAGCTATCATCGTATTATACTGGAATTAGAATGGAATATGCTTTGATTGTTAATTTTCATATGATCAGGCAGTCCTGCTGATTGTGTATCTTTAGCTTTATCTGGGGCATTGTTTTCTTGGTCAAAGCCTGTTTTGGTATGCATTTAGAAATTAGAATCTGTACTTTTTGAGATGCTTGTTGATACTTTGAGCACTAATTATTGTTTCTATCCTGTATTGTTATTTTCAGGTCATTAGTGGAGTAAACAAGGGATCAAGTTGTGGTAACAACATGTAAGTAATATATATATGTATTATATATTTTAAATAAGTTTGAATTTGCCACTGAAAGGAAATTCAGCTGACAGTTTTGGTGGTATGGGTTTGCTATATCGCATTTTATTGCTTTGAGCGCTGACGTTTGAGTTCCCATGACGTAGGTTCTACTCTGGGGCTGTTGCTGGAGCTAGGGAGGCAATGATTTGTGGTGTACCATCTCTTTGCATATCATTGAACTGGTGATTGTGTTTTCTGGGTCTTGTTTCTTATTGGTTCTGCTTCTTGTTTTTGGGCATTTCTTTCCTCCCCTCCCCCCTCTTCCCCGCCCACTTTAATGGGTATCTATCGAGTATATTATATGTCAAAGCCTCTTTCAGGAAGAAGGAGGTGAGCTGTGAGAGTGATTTGAAGGATGCAGTCATTGTTTGTTTGCCATTAATACATGCGGCTGTGAGAGATATTGAGAAAGGAACTTTCCCTAAAAGTTTCTTGCTGAATATTGAGATTCCCAGCTGTCCTTTGACAAACAAGGTTTGCTTCTTGTGCTGCTACGTTTTTGGATTGTGTGCAAGTATTGTAATTTGAATGTGAAGTGTATATCTAAACTAGTCGTGATCATCTTTATATTGAAAATGACTTATCTCCATCCATGTGTCTATGGTATTACAAGAAGGTGATATTAATTATATGGACGATTTTTTGGGTGTTTAGAATAGCTTTATTTATCAGATGGTCAGTGGCAGAAGTTAAAAAATTAGCAAATTTTCCATGGCACATTTCGCTTTCCTTCAACTCTTGAGATTGTATTGTTAGTCATACTCCTTTTTGGAAATAGAATCAAAGTCACATTTTAGACAGATCAATGAATTAGATGTTCGAAATAGGCATGTGTAGCAATTGACATTACCCTTAAAAAAGAGCCAGCTTCATGATCTTAAGTATGCTTATGTTTCTCTTCTTGTTTTTATTCTCAAAAAATATGCAACTGAGGAATATGGATTCAAAGCATCATGTGAGATTAGACTTAGGCACCAGGTCAGGATAAAATTGATATAAGGATGACTAAATAAAACAAACATGGAAGTCTATTTGCAGTCTTGTGAATGTCTTAGTACAAATATTTAGGCTTATATTGCCCTGACCAGGGCCCTCCTGTTATTAGATGGGTCACATTTCTGTGGAATTTTAGAGTTCCGGGATGTTCAGTGGGCTGAAGTCTTTCCATTTTTGTCTCACAAGAACTTCAATGAGTCATCACATTCGCTTGGTGACATTCAAGTGCTTTCTAGTTGCACCTTGCAATTATATGGTTTATTTATTGGGGCTATACTTTTGTTTGACAGGGCTTCAAGGTGACCAGGCAGAGTCTATGGAGGTCCTCTCTAAGCTGGCAAGCTGTGTCAGCTAACAGGCATCCCTCTGCTGGCCATTTCATGTCCAATCAGCAAAGCCTTGGTATGAAGCTGGCACAGCTCAGCCGAGATGCCTCTGCTGCTGTGAGTTCTTCCTGTTTGATACCATAATGCTCCAATGTTTTAATTTTTGGGTATGTTTTCAGTTGTCATTCTGAAAAGCATATCCTCTGAAATTCTTAGGGTGCAGCACGTCGTTTGAACTCACATCGGAAGAATGTGGAGATTGAATCTGTTGGAGTAGCAGGAAAATGCAATTCCCAACAGACTCTGAAGAAATACTTCCGTTTAGAGGTACAAAGCAGTAGCAGCCAAATCTCTCTACTAGTTATCTATGTATTGGGGGGGCTTGGGAGGGGAGGAAAAAGTAGACTGTGGCCTCGTTCGATAACGCTTTTTGGGAAAGCTTTTTGGTTTTTTAACAAGAAAGTAAAAGCATTAACAAATAACTCTAAAAATAAAGCACTCACAAAATACTTAAAATTATTTTCATTTTTATCTCACATTATAACACATTTTCAACCACCAAAAAAACAAAAAGCACCCTTTTATCAAACGAACCCACCGGATATATTTGTTATGGAACCCACTTCCTTTACATTGCTGCACTATCCTACTTTTTCCGTTAGCAACTTTTATTATTTCAAGGAACATTTTCTATGAGCTGTGGTTATATTTATGTTTGCAGTTCGTAGAAAAGGAGCAGGAACATGTGGATGAGGATCTAGATTACAGAGCACTTGAAGATGGATTTGTGAGTTGCAACCTCTTTGTTTATCATCTTCTTGTCAATCTCTTCTCCTTGATTGCTGATTCTATGGCTCCCTTTGGCACTACAGGTTGCAATTACTCCTATGTCTTTAAATCCAGCCAACTGGTTAGAGGGTCAATCAATGGTGTCAAACTGGCTTGCTGTTGCACTCGCAGATGAACAATAAAGCTTCCTATGAAAGAAGGAAAAAAGGGAGCAAAGGAAGCTTCATCTGCCTTAAGAGTAACGTGTATATGAGAGGACGCCCCACTCTTCTTATATCAATGTCAAGCCAATTCGTGGCAGGCAATATTTGATTACAACTCAAACTAGATGGTCCACACTGATGTACACACGGCCTATGGCCTTGTACAGAGGATGTCTTTTCAGTTTTCAGCTCAACTAATTTGGTGTGCTATCGTGTTTCGCCAACCAATGTTTTCGAGGTAGAGTTTGGGCCACGCGTCAATGTTCATTTACTGTCATGTGAGCTCAGGCCCAGGGGCCATTAAGGTTCCACGTCAGTATCAACGAAGCCCAACCCACCAACTATCTGTCAGCTCAACACGCCTACTCCTTCTGGGTGAAAAAACATTAGACATTCTATCTTCCGAAACTAACACTTTTGATGTTATTTGACGCACAATAATCTCTATATATCGATTATGAATCTGCATTCCCTGAGATCGATAAACTTTTTGGATCTTATCAACCAAAGAGATACGACTCTGCACTATAGTTAGCTTAGCACCAATCAAGAATCCCCAAGGAATTTCAAGAATTTTTGTTATACGTTTGTTCCAACCCTCAATCCTCTTTTCTAGGTTCATCGATATTGAATCAATTGAACGAACTTCTAACACTTGTTCCACTTTTGGAAGACCCTGTGTTATATCTCTAGATCTCTATTTTTCATATATAAATGTAATTAACGTATCTCCTTTGTAAATGATTTCTCCATACACGCCTACTCCTTCTGGCTACTGGCTAGCAGTGCTACTTCTAAAAGCATTCATAGCAGTTTCTTTAAAAGGGGTCTGTTTTTTAAGTTTTAAAAAAAAATTCAAGAAAATTACAAAAATTCTTCCACAATAGTTTTTCTAAAATTTTCATTTCCCTAAGAAGTGAAAATCACTATTCACTTCCCTTCAATTGTTTATTCACAAAATATATTATCTCTCACATACTTTATTTCTCTTTCCTATTTTTAATTAAAGTAAAGGTAAAAAATATATTATCTCTCTCCTACTTTATCTCATTTTTCTTATTTTTAATTAAAGTAAAAGTAAAAGAATAATATTTTAATGATATAGGAAAAAATAAAGGGAAGCTGTTGTATGGTGTTTACGTATAAGGAAAATGAGTATAAGGAAAATGAATAAAAAGCTGTTGTGAATGCTCTAAAGTTTTATGAGAAATACTACACATCATCTCATTGTCCTCCTAAATTGATGTGGCTCTTAAAATCACCATTGGATCAAAATCTAATGATGATCTATCATAAATTCAATGGTAATTTTAAGAGCCACATCAATTTTAAAATAACAAAAAAAAAAAAAAAAAAAACAATTAAATGATGTAAGCATCCAAGACTCCAAGTATCCAAGTTTTATATCCAAGTTGGATGATGTATAAATCCAAGTTGGATATGCCTTTAACGTTCGGAAGGATTTAAGCATGACGCGTGGCGTCCATGCAGATTAGGGACCGACAAAAGTATGAGACCGAGTAACCACATCATCTTGACCATTCAAAATTGTGACGAGAAGATCCAACGTTTCGAAACCTTTCTTGCTTCGTGGAGATAAAAGCAAAGAATAAAGTTGAATACCAGATGTTGTTCCGAGCAAAATGACGATTACATTGTGGCCGCAACCGCCCAAGTCCACGGACTATTGTCATCATTAAAGACAATAAGTTGGTTTTCAATGGGAACAAAAAAAATAATAATAATAATGATAAAAAAGTTGGTTTTCAATGTGAATTGAACTCGTTCGATATAAGTGTGTCGTAACAGAATACAAAGTAAATATCTCTCAATTTTATCAGGTTAATTTTATGGATAATTGCATCACTAGACCTTAGAATTTACCTAAATTACAAATTATTTTCTGTGGTACTATAATTACAAATAATTTCCTAAACTTATTTTCCATCCACCAATTAAATAAAGTCCGTTAATAGATTACAATATAAATGATATTTAAAGGTTGTATCATTATTTATATAACGTGGAAAACTAACTGATTCTGTTAACTTGGAGGACGAAAAACAGGTTTAAGGATTGATTCGTAATTATAGTTTGCCACAATAACCCTCTATAAACTTTTTGTTCCACAGGGAGTAATTCGTAATTTAGGTCAACCCTAAGGATCAATAGTGCAATTATCCCTTAATTTTAATTTGAAACTAAATTCAAGCGGAACCGTTCTCTCTTGGTATTTGTTAACCTAATGATTTTGTCTATTGTAATGTAATATTAGTGATATTATGAAGTCTTATTTAGTGCATAAAAAAGCCCTTCACTGCAATTGTTGATACAGTTTATGATTCGCCTTTTTCAAGATCTGCAAAATAATAAATAGCTCGTCGAGAGTGCCGACTGTCCCCACTCCGATGCCTAAATTAGTTTTTATAGACAATTTTGAGAGTATTCAGAGTAGAGTAAACTCAGATATTAGACAGTAAATTTATCCTATTTATAGGCACATAGTTCCAAAATTACTGGGTTGCTATAATGTAGTTTTGTTAGGACTCTGATTGCTAAATAGCAGAGAATCAAACTTATCTTCTTGAAAATTCAATTCAGGTAGGACACTCCCTTTCAGCTGATAATTGATAAATATCAGGTCTCTTATCCCATATTTTATAGGATAATTGTATATCCTGAAAAACCCGAGATAGAGTTATTCTACGGATAATAAACTTATCGGGAAAACTTGGAAATAGAGTCCTTCTGTGCCTGCTAGGATTATGGGATCAAATCTTATTCCTTATCCCTTGAATTTTAGTTAGAGTAATCTTTAAATAGCTTCATAACTATCCCGAGTAGTCATTCCCAAGGCCACTTAGATACGATCGTTTGATATTTTCTCATAGCTTATCCGTGACGACATAGAATATTCGAGATGTAAATATTCCAAGACGATTCATCTATAGGATTTTGTAGTGAATATCCAAAACCTTGGTGACCGAGCAAGTATAGCCAAGTCAATCAGACCAACTAAGCACCCGGTTTGGTCATGGGCCTACTCAACTTTGGGGATGATTATTTTTCCAACAACAATTATTATTTTTTAAGATCGACCAAAGTAAGCAATAATCAGAAGAGATAGGTGACATGCACATGCTTACAAAATAGAAGGGAAAGTAAAGAAAATTATGAATGTTGTCATTATGCTTTAAAATGTGTCCATATGGTCTAACGAATATTTAATTTGAATAATTTACATTGTGGGTATTATATTTGTGAGTATTTTTTTTTTATTAATTCTAGTAGATTTAATTACGTGCCATATATGGAGTATTGTTAATTATCATAATAACCAAATTTCTTTTAGTGGACTTTCTTGACCAATATGTCTATGTTTCACACTAAAAAGACATTGAAAACTAGAGTAATTTTAAAACTTGTGATCACTAAAATCGAACAAAAGAAATGATTTTTTTTTTTATTAAAATGATTAAATTTATTATTATGTTTTTATTAAAATTGTCTTTATAATTTATCTTTCATTTTAATTAAACATTTTAGATACTGACTTTCATATATTAAGAAAAATTTTGATTCCACATATGAGGGATATTCGAATATTAAGTAAATTATTAAATTTATTATTTTTATTAGTTTAGAATTTTAAAATAATTGATGATTGAACATTTTTTTTTTTGGTCCCAAGAGGAGAATAAATACGGGAAAAATAATATAGATGTTATATAATCAATAATTTGTTTTTAATGAAATATTTGATTTATCACAAATATAATGTCAGGAAATAAATTACGTAAATCAAAAGTTTAGGATCAAATTCATACCTCATAGTCTATGCATGGACATTTGTAACAATCAAAAAAGAAAATAAAAATCCAGCGGTTGTGATTCCATCACCAGATTAAAGGCCTTTTACAAGTTCTGGTCAAGAACAGTGGGTCCCACTAGGAAATGCTTTAGATGGGTCCCAGTGGTGACACTTGGACGGTCCCCCCTATAGCCTGCAACATTTCTGTTTTGTTTTTTGCTTGGAGATCCTGGCTATACACAAATATAAATAATAAAGAAAAGAGGGGCCATTTAGAAGTTTCTAGACAATTGAGGGGCTCGGATTAGGTGGGAACAGGAGGTCCGGTCCACATAATAGCTACAAATGGCAAAAACTTCAAAAGCAGTGAGACGTGGCGATCTACAGACTTCCTCAAAATAGACTCACACTCTCTCTTTCTCTCTCTCTCTCTCTCTGTGCAATTCTTTTGGATATATCGGTGGCTCTTTGTCACTATGTATAAACAAACTCTCTCTCTCTCTCTCTTTCTCAGTGATACTCTCACTTGACCCAAAAAGCCAGAAAACAAATGGTCGCTGAAAGTGAAGGTGGGGGTGGAAAGAAGCCAATGAAAGAACAGGTCACAGTAAAACTAGAAGAAATAGAAGAAGAAGTAGAAGAAGAAGAAGAAGAGGAGGAGGAGGAGGAGGAGGAAGAAATAGCGGCGCCGTTTGATGATGGGTCCTCTTCTTCATCTTCATCCACCGCACTGAGAAACGCGGCCTTTGTATCAAAAGACACCGTTGAGGCCATCAAGGTGGTCCATATCAAAGAAGAAGAAGAGGACGAAGTGGGTGTTGAAGATAAAGGAAATTACACTGGTTCTGGCGGCGGCGGTGGAAATGGACCTTCGTCGTCGTCTTCGTCGGAGGCGGTGCCAAAGCCGATGGAGGGGCTGCAAGAGCCGGGTCCGCCGCCATTTCTGAAGAAGATATTCGAGATGGTGGAGGACCCGGAGACCGATAGAGTGGTGTCGTGGAGTGAGACCCGGGACAGCTTCACCGTGTGGGACGAGCATGTCTTCGCTCAAGAGCTTCTTCCTCAGTATTTCAAGCACAGGAACTTCTCCAGCTTCATTCGACAGCTCAACACTTATGTGAGTAATGTATTCTGAAACCAAGTTTTGGGTTTTTCTTTAATGAAAGGATTTTAACAGGGTTTGTTGGTTTGTGTAAATTGTAATGGTTATCCTTGTTGAACTTTTGAGGTCTGTTGGATGGTTTTCTTACTGGAATATGTGGAAAAATTGCTAAAAAGTTTGTATATTTCTTTGCATAGCTTGAAATTCGGTTCTGTCATTGGTTCCTTATAATTAGAAACTGAAGTTTACTGTGCTTAATTAAAAAGTTTGGTATTTGTTGTGTTGTTGATGGGGTACGTTTTGGTGGTGTGAAATGGGTGATCAAGGGTTTCAAGAAGATTGACACGGATAAATGGAAGTTTGCAAACGAAGGGTTTCAGAGAGGGAAGAGGCATTTGCTGAAGAACATCAAGAGGAGAAGTCGGTTCAGCAAGCAGCAGCAAGGAGTGGAAACTAGTGTCAATTTGACGAAACCGGCCGGGTTGGAGTCTGATGAGCTTGTGAGTCTGAAGAAGGATCACAATGTGCTGAAAGTGGAAATCTTGAAGCTGGGCCAGCAACAAGAGGAATCACAGAATCAGATAACTGCTGTTGAAGATCGCATTCGAGGCGCGGAGTGTAGGCAACAACAGATGCTCCTTTTCCTCACCAAAGTAGCCAAAAGCCCCAGCTGCGTGCAGCAATTAATCCAGAAGAGAAAGCAAAAGAGAGAGCTTGATGGGGTTGAGTTTGGCAAGAGACGCAGATTGCTAGCCGCCCAATTGGGCTGTGAAAGCTTGCCTCATGAGCCCATTGACACAAGCAAAAGTGTGAATTGCAGAAACCAACCCCAGGGAGACGTGACAATTAGTCTATCTGAACTCTCTGAAATCTTGCAAGAGGCGGCGGATGTCCGCCTAATACAAACACCCTTCCCAGCTCCCATGGACGACGTTTTGTGCAGCCCTCTTCAGGATCGGAAGGTCAATGTGTTGTCTGATCATGCGAGCACTAGCCCAGATATGTCGTCTGTTTATCATGTCATGTCGGAGAAACTGCTCGCGGACAACTCCATTATCGACGAAGAGTTGGCTGTGAATGACTCAAAATTCTATTCGGAGTTCGAGGATTTGATTGCCAAGCCACCTGATTCTTGGGGTGGATTTGTGAGTTGACTGGTGGAGCCATCTGGTTGTATTGGGGCGATGCTTTGATCAGTCCAAATGATTGTACGTGTTAGCGTTTTGTGATATATATATATATATATATATATATATATATATAGGTACATACGCAGGTTGCATGAGTATGTTTAATTAGAGGCCATTGCTTCTTCAATCGTGGAGAGGAGCTGAAGGTTAACGAGGGGGATCCTCATCCATTGCGCGCGGAGGTGGCAATGGCATGATCGATAAACGATCATGCGTGTTCTTTTCTTTTTTCTTTTTTTCCTTTAATGTTGTGTTCCTTTGTCTTGTAAAAATTCTTAGTGCTGTCCCACTATTGCACAGCTTGGTCTGACTTATAACATAAATACCGGTGTTAGAAGCTTGCCGTTCGGGTTTGATTAAATATTAATTAAATTTTTTATTTGTTATAAATTTTAACTTTTGAATATAAGTGATAATTTAACATTGTATAAATTCAAGAGTAAGAGTAACTCTCTCTTAAATCCACTAGGGAGTACACCTTGTGAAAGTCACTGATTGGAATTCCCTCCTACTTGGTTGGTCATATCAAAAAAGAAGGAAACAAAATTATTGAGTTCAAATTTCTTATTATTTATTCTATATTTTCAATTAAAATAGTCTATATGTTGTTTGATTAACACTATTTTTTCTTTCTTCCTTGGCAATGGCCATGTGGATTCAAATGTCTTGTGGTTTTAATAGAGATTAATGTTATTTATGATTGTCATATAATTTAAATAGTGTGATATTATTTATTTATAAGTCTTGATGCAAGAGTTAATTTTTACTATCATGTCATCTCAATTATATAAAAATTATATAACAATCTACTAAATAACATTATTTACTTGGATAAAGAAACGTGAATCATTAAAAAAAATATGAACATGAATCATTAAAAGAGCTTTAAGTTTCTTTTCACCAACAAGGAGTCCCTTATTTTGATAATTAGGGGCACCGACATGACTCTTGTGGCTATTGTGTCTTTTTGAAAAATAATATTTACTTAATTTTTTTAAAAGAAAATTATGCTTTCGCTTCAATCTATCACCTAATTTGTAATGTTCTCTCAAATCGTCTACCTAACTTACAATATCCTCTTAATGTTTCAATTTTTGCAAGATATCCTATCAATTTGCAATGTCAGCTGAATCTGTGAGCTATTCTTGATAAAAAGTTGTCTGAGCTAAATGTAATTAGATGACTAAGATCTTCACCAGAAAGTTCAAGCAAATCCATCTGTGCTCAAAATCGCGGCACATGTTTGACGACAAAAGCACTCCTATATAATATGTTTATAGATTTGGTGGGTCTCTTGCGAAAGTGCAAGATGTGACTTAAAGTGGGATTTAGATTGTTGCCTAAAGAAGCAAATACGAGCTTAAAGAATAGTGTGAACTAGTGGCAAATCTAGACCCTGCTGGCACTTTCTAAATGAACAATAAGCAGTCCAATGGCAGACTAAAAGATAAAGGAGATTGATCTCACCTAAAAATTCTCTAAGACTCGAATAGAAAATTTTGGGTCCCTCATAAAATTCAAAGCCAAAGTACATATCCTGTGCAATAGGATAGTTCATGGGAGAGTTTGTTCAGGCTCTACTTATTTGAACAAATGCTGGGCAGTCCGGACCCCACCTACTCGGACTGCTATAGCAAGTAAAGGCCTGAACAACCTCCCGCAGGGGACTGCCTTACAGGGTCCCATCGCAGTATTTGCAATTCATGGTAAAAGGATCATCAGATGTAGTACTGCCAAACAAGTATATGGAGTCCACACTTATTTCCATAAATCTTCTCCATACTAAACAAAAAAAAAATGGGAACTCAGGAGAAAGAAAGAAGGAAGGAATGTCATCACTCAAGATCTGTAATGCAATTAAGATAACAATCACAGTACCCCTCGGCCAATAATCAATTAAATACATAGGCATATGATACAGGAAAAAAAAGAAAAAGAAAAAGAAAAAGAAATGAGAGACCTAGAAGAAACAAAGAGGTATTTTGCATCTTTTTATCAGTAACTATTTATTTGTTGATGGTGTGCTTACCATTAGGCTTCACCAACCCTCTGGATGTGGAAGATGCCGAAGTTGACATAGCAGACCGATCAATCTCCTGCTTATCTTCATCGAACGCCTTATTTAGAACTTCTTGGAGTTCCATATACCTTTGTTTCTTCAAGAGTCTCTCCTCTGGACTGTCATTCCCCAAGCATGCCAGTTGTGATATATCGTCAGCATCCATTATCTTATTAAGGACTTCTGAGCAACGAGGGAAGAAGCGTTTTCCAAGTTCCACTGCTCATATTAAGAGGAAGAGAAAATCAGGCACATTAAGCAATGTAATTTTTGAATAACTGACAGCACAAAATCTGGTTTGCTTCCCTTTACTTTAGAGATTCAACAAGAGGTTATCCCTTGTATGAAGGAAAGAAAAAACGATAGTAATGAAAATACAACTTCCTATGAGATCATCTTTAAAGAAAAAAGAAAAAAGAAAAAAGAAATCTGAAGATGATGTTGTATTGATCCTCTGCCATTGTTCAGAAGTGGCATGTATTTGCCTCAGTAAACAAAGAAATTAGGTACTTCTTCTTTTGTGAGGGAAGATTAGGAAACCATAGCATCTTTTCAGAAATTGATTCCTAAAGACGAAGTTCAAATTATATTTGATATTTTGTAAGAAACATCAGAATTAATGACCAGAGATTAATTTCTGATATAACATCTAGGAAATATAATTCTTGTAAAGTTCCAACATAAAAGGGCACATCAGCCTAGAAAACTTGTCCATCCAGGTGAGTTTTTGCAGGGGCTGATCGAACAAATCTTTTGATGTTAAAACGAAACAAAAGATATAATTATTGGAGGTGCATATGTATATGTGAGGAACCATTACCAGTTTTAGAGAGTGCTCTCATCCTAAGTAGATGCTCCTCTTCGATTCTGAAAGGTGCCTCATTTAAGTCTACAGTTGTTCTCTGGGCGTTCCTCAAATTCTTAGACTTGATGCCCAATGGAAACTCAGAAGTGCCATCAACTTGAGCAATATCCATTACAACTTTTGCTTCCATGGGGAATAGAAGTTTTGCCAGTCCAACTGTCAAGAATTAATCAATATATAGCATTATCAACTGTTTCAAACAACAGATCATGAATTTAACCAAAAGCCTCTTTATAATAACCGGAATAGTGTAATGCTCCAAGGGATCATTAGCTACTAGGTAGCTCTAAATAAAAAGCGGGGAAAAAAAAAATCTCATTCTCTGGTATCATGATAGTAAAGATAAGAACAATCCTCCAAATTTTCTATCAAAATTCTAATTTTTTGTATCATCTTTCAGCTAGCCTGGGGAGGAGACAACAAAAATAGTACAGAAATGGTGGTAATATTTTGCCTTACTTCAACTAGCAAATTTATCGCAAAGAAATAGTAAGATGATAAATGGAATGAAGGCAAGATTCCCTAAACAGCAGCTGCATGTTCTTCAAAAGAAACGCACCCTTGTATAAGCACATGGATACCAATTATCAGATCCATAAAAAATTTAATGGTTATACATATCACAAGGTCAATATGACAAACGCTCTGCCTCCTTCAAATCACACTATAAGTAACTAGCAGTATCTTATTCTAGAAAGATAACACAGACTTATAACTATCATCACACGATGCCGTTAAGTACATTAAAATTAAGCATTTCTTTCTAACAGAAAGACATGTTTTCTTAAAAAAAAAAAAAACTTTGAAAAAGGTAAGGCACAGATAAATCGTTTAAACATAAGACCAATAATCTTTTTATGAAAGAGTCATGGAGACCAACATAAAATAGCATAAGATTCCAGGAAACAGGAAAAAGCAATAACTATGTCTTTCACATATAACTTCCAAAGGAATAAAAATAGTTTAACGGGCTACAGAAAAAAGTTAAAGAATATGTTAACACAAGACATGGAAATATTTTAGTGCCATAACTCTGCTCTTTTAATACTCTGAAAATTATTATTATCAAGTGTAAGAGTTTACTTTCAAAGATTATCAAGATGGAGAAGCAGTAGCCAAGCGCTGAAGCATATTGCCTTAACCAAACCAGGCGGCAGAGAAAAATAATTGTAAGTTACTACTCCCATTGGAGTTGAAAACAATGGAAGTCCTCTCATTCTTGTCAAGAAATTTGAATGGCTGGTTGGATGATTACAATGCTTAAAGAATACATGCAAATTATCCCTCCCCCCCCCCCCCCCCTTTATGCTCATTATTATAATCTCGTGGATGCTACGGAAAATTGTTGATGCAAGAGAAAGTCAAGCATAAGATTTGAAGATTATTTCTTGAATAAGATTAGCCCGAGAATGGAAAGAATCGTACAAAACATTTGAAGATTATTTTTAGAATAATATATTTTACTTTATGTACAAGACTTTTACTTTGTCTCCAAGTTTACGGTTATATTTTGTATTTTTATTTCATTCTTTTTCTCCAAGAATTCTTCTTGGAAAATGCTCAAACTTTGCCTATTAAAGGCAGGTCTGTATTATTTTGTCAATCAAAGTTTTGAAATATCAATTAAATTTTTAGTCTTTCAGACTTATTTATTTGTTTGCTTATTTGGGGCAATTAGGGGTTATCTCTTCCCTATTTGTTATTTTCTTTCTTCCTGAATTCCCTTTTTTATCCTCAATTCATAGTTTATGCTCCTATCATACGCTGTCAGAACAATCTTAGTTCTATCTGGCATCAATTGTCTTGCAAACTCAAAATAGATCAGCTGGAACTGCAGCAATGTGTTGGATGTATCACATACAAAACCAAGGGATATAAAAACACCAAGTTTCTTGTCGATATACTAAAACAAAGAAAGGAAGTTCAAACTAAAAGGAAGAAATGGAAGTATAAAAGACACCAAGTTAAATCTTATATGCAGCAATGTAGATATACTTTGAGAAAAAAGACTATGAACAGATCTTGTGTATACTCCCGGTGTACTTAGGGGCGCCTTACGCTTATTTATAAAGTTTTCTTACTTATCAAAAAAAAAAAAAAAAAACAGCTAAGGAACACAAATGAAAGTAAAGAAAATAAATTTGGGCCTAATGGGAAACTAACCTCTATTTTCAAGGTATAGCAATTTCATACGGAGATCATCGCCTGCCATAGCAAGAGAATGAGAAGCCTCTCCTAGCAATGGATCTCTTCTTTCAGCTTGCTCCAATATCTCTATACATAACCGATCCCTGGGAGAAGCTTTTCCTTGCTCGGTGGACGTATAATAATCCATGTACTTCGTGAGTCGTTTTGAGATCTGAATTGCTTTTCTACCATCCGATGTAAGATCTGATGGTTTGGCTCCCTTTGTTAGGAGGGAAACTATGATCTTAGGTTCTTTCCTAATTGCAGCAACATGCAACACGCTGTAGCCCCTCAAATTCCTATGGTTAACATCAGCAAGTCCAAGATCAAGAAGCTCTGTTGTGGTCTTTGCATCACAGTATGCCACAGCATAGTGGAGAGCAAATGCATCATCTAGATTGGTATGCCCCTCTTTGAGTAGCATTCTGACTAATTCAACGTCATCCGAGTCCAGGGCCCTATGTATTCTCTTTACATGTTTATCTGGAAAACTGCTGCTTTCAGGCGTGATCAAGCCGAGTTCCTTTCGTGAATCCATGATTTGTTTGACAATATGTTGGGGAAGGGCTTTATCAAGAGTAACAATATCAACATCAGATTTGACAATAATCTCAATACACCTTTCCAGCAATCTTTTGCATGCTTCACCACACATGTTCGCAACAGATAGAATGACCAAAATGTCATCTATTGCAACCTTGTGAAGAATGACTAGCAAGAGCCTCTGCAACCAAAGACAAGCTAACGAAATATTCAAAAAAGAGATCAAAACATAATATCCAGAGGGAAAAAAAAAATGCGGAAAACTGAAGCAGCAATTATTTCCTATTAGGAGTAGCTAAGCAGAATGTAACAGTGCCACATGCTATAAAAGTGAATAAGAATCTAGAACATTCCCATTTATAGTTCATAGTTGTAATGTTAAAAGTAATTAGAACACGGAATAAATTTACTAGATGCATCAATCTCAGGGAAGAGAAAGCCCAAAACCAAGATGCTGCCTGCATTAACACAACACACAAGAGAATCCAACAATATAGCCGAGACAATTGGGACATGAGTTAATAAGAACTTGGTGGCCCTTTTTGGTGGGAACATGATCTTACAGTAAGCCAAAGTCATAGCACAGATTTTAGATCTTCATGGTAGTGTGCTAAAAACAGTTTTATAAGAAAAAAAGAGGGACGGCCTTCAATGCTCTAAGCAACAAACACTAGGTAGCTCAGGACACAGACCCAACACCACCAAGCCTTACCTTGATTAAGCTGAATGCTTCACAGCCCATTAGTCTACATAACCATAAACAATCCTCTCAGTAATGGCTTCCTAACAATTTTCGCATTCAGCTACTGCCACAAAATAGCGGAGCTACGCTAATTACTAATTACTAATCAGTGAATCGCGAAGCGAGTTTGCCTAGACTCTACATGTTTCAAGGATTTCAAACTAATATTAGTCTTTTTATTAATCTCGCAATTCTAAGAAATTGAAGATTTTCAACATGGGATGCTAAACATGAAAATAAATTGTTTGGTTAAAATTACTGCCTTGATCACAACTATTCAAGCTATTATGTTAGAGAATCGAAAGTAAAAGAAGGCTTGCACGCTATTAGTGTGTGCTAGTGCTACTATTACCTGATAAAGAGCCATCAGCTCAGAAATCTGGAATGTAAACGAGGCATAGAGCACCTCGACCATGAAATCCACAACGGGCCTGCACGCCTCGTGGAGGCAATCTTCGTCAACGCAAACGCATACATCTTTCGGCAACGGTTTCACCTTGCCGCTGTACAGATAAGCCAAGACCGCCTCTAGCGCATCGAACCCGACCTCGTAATCTCTCGCTAGCTCCTTAAGTTCGAACTCGCCTTTTTTCCCCGCCCGCGAGGAACCGGAGAACAAGCTCTTGAAGAAAGGACTCCTCGCCGAGAGAATGCACCGGTGTACAGGGACTTCACGGCCGTTACTAGTAGTACTACTACTGACGACGATCTTGGCGTCGGCGAAGTCCGACCCGGGCGAGTGGAAGATCGATTCGAGATTCTCAGAGAGTCGGCGTAGGGCCGAGATATCCGGAGCCGGTGATGGCTCGGAGGAGAGGGTTTCGGCGTTGGTCGCCACGGAGCATATGCTGCTGCTATAGCTGATTTCGTTCGAATCCGAGAAACCGAATTTATTATCCATTACATTCAAAGACAGAGAGAGACTATGTGAAATGGAAAAGCATAGATATTGATAGAGAGAGCTCTTTGGATGTACGAAAAGTGAGAGAATCAGAGCAATAGATTTGCAGAGAAAGAGAGGGAATATTGACTATGTTCAGCGTCTGAGAGGAAAGGCCATGATTCGTGAATTTTTGGGCTGAAGTTGCAGAGAGAGAGAGAAAGTCGGAAGAGAGAGTCGGCTGGGAAGATGGGTGACGATGTAAAAAATTAAAAATTAGTCGAAGACTTTCTAATCTATTATTCTATTTATGCCACTGAAATGTAACGACTTGCCGTTTTGTGTCATATTCCAAATTCCAATATAAGGGGAATTTTCGTACGTGCTAATCACTAATCAGGACCTTCATTTTGCTTCGATGAATGGCAAAAGCAAAATGATAGAAATCAGTATATGTATATCTTCGTACAGCGAATTTACAAAATCAATAGTGTGAGGAAAATTATCCGCTCAAAAATGTTGTAGGCCACTGGTTAGGGTGTCTATGGGCAGGGGCGGTGCGGGTTTCTGCCTATTTTGGCCCTGTCCCGCACCTTTGCAGGTTGAAAATTTCCAACCCGCAAACAACACTTGATAAAGACTAATCGTGCGGGGAGGATCACTGTGGGGCGAGTTCGCGCGGGGCAGGATGGGTATTTTGAGTGGCATTTATGTAATTTTAATTTTATTTTGTAAAAAATAAAAATTCAAAAAAATACTGGTTTTTTTAATAAAAAAATTAAATTCATATTAATTTTTCACAGAATCTTATGAATGCAAAGTTAAATTTTTAGGAAATCACTCTGTTTCATTAAAGAAAAAAATTATAATTTCAAAGCTCCTTAAATTTAGTCCTTCGACATGTTGACACATATATTTCAATCGTTTATATTTCCATACAAGAACATTTTCTATGAAATTAGCCTTGTAAACTAAACTAAAAACCCTATTAATTATAGATAAAATTATAAGAAACATGATTTTTTTTTTCTTTTTTTTTTGTCCTTTGTGCGATGCGGGGCAAGGCGGGGACCCGCATTTTTTAAAAGGCTAAACCCGCAACCCGCGCCGCATAAATTTCTCAAATTAAGACCCTAACCCGCAAAAAAACCTAAAAACCCGGTCCTCTGCTGGATTGGGGGGGATTGCGGGTTTTGCACACCCCTAGCCACTGGCCATCGGCCATGATCGGCCCACAGTTAAAGTCCTAAATGATATTAGGTCAAGTCGTCAAGTTTGCTGCTACCTCTAAGCCTTATACATAGACATTTATAACAAGTATAACCTTAAACTCAATTATCTTAAGTACACTGTCTCTCTGAAATTACATTTAATTCTCTCTTACTTGAGCATCATAAGGAAATTATCGGCATCCCTAACGCAGTGTTTATTGTTTGCAGATCATGAGTGACACATCACTTACCGAAAAACTGTATCAACAAATTTTTTTTCTTTTTTCTTTCTAATTTACAAAATCAATAATTAATTTGTAAAAGATATGGACTAAAGAATAATGTCTAACGTCTCTTTTACCGATAGAAAAATTTGACTTTCATTTCTAAGCGTTATTATCAGGTGCATACTTTGACTTAAATGTAAAAATCTTCATTTAATTTTTATTGCCACGTCATAAATAGGGCATTTTAGAGTACACACTTTGAATTGCATGTAACAATCCTGTTAAAAAAAAACCTTTAACTCTAATCATAGTGCAGAATTGTGCATTGGATTGAAATCCATGCAACACATAGGATTTTGTATATGATGCAACATGACAATAAAACAAAAGTAATTGTTAGGACCGCTTGAGGATGGTCGCCGGAGGTGGTGCGACTACTTTCACCAATCCCAATCCCAAAATCCACCAAATCAACCTTTTTTTTTCTTTAATTATTTGTTTGATCTGGACCTTTCATTTAATATCCTATATATCACACCTGATCTCTTTTCTTTTTTCTCCTTTTATTTTTTTTTATTTTTTTTTAATAGACATATTACACCTGATCTCAATAAAGAGAAAGGAGAATTTTATCCAAAAGCTATGGCCCGCTAACCTTGACCCTGAATAGTCAGTAGTCAGTAGTCAGTAGCCAGGATGTCACTTAGCAGCTATCACAGTATCACCGGCCATGGAGAAAAAGATAATCTTCTGATGTGTGGCGTTGAAGCCGTTTTCGTGTTTCCCATTCTTCAGCGCTTTTGTCTTTTGCTTGGTGATCGACGTACTGAACGTTGTGATCCCGTTCCCCGGCCTACCAAGAGGCAAGAGGAAGACACATTGATAAATAAATAAATAAGTAAAACGAAATGGGAAAGGCTAGGCATCTCAATATTTTTTTAAAAAATTTAATTTTAATGTGATGTGTCACAATCTTATAAAATTGTAGTATATTTTTCAAAAAGATAAATCTCATGAGATTGTGACACATCATCTTGAAACTAAATTTTACAAAAAAGTATTGGAATGTTAGCATTCCTCAAACGAAATTACTCGCTTCAACCAGAATAGTAAATGATAACTCTCCCAAATTTTTAATTGCGCTTATATTTATAGAATTGGCATCAAATAATCATAGGATAACTTCACAAAAGGTATTGAACTATCACTCGTTTTGACGGAAATATACCAAACTATCATTTCTCTCGAATTGAGATATAAAACTATCAAAAATCCTCAAATAAAGATATTCCGTTAGCTTTTGGAGTTAAATTATGCCAAAATTCATAAAATACTCCGGTGTTTATTTTTTTAAAAAAATTATAAATTTTTTTCAAAGATTCAAGCATAGATATTTCTGCAAATTCCGTTAAATTCTGACCAACACTTAAATCCTAGCATTTTTTTTTTTTAAGAAAAAGAAGAGGGACATTTTGGGTATTCCGTCAGAATTTAACATCCAAAGCTGACGGAATACCCTTATTCGAAGGTTTTTGATAATTTAATACCCTGGTTCAAGAGAAATGATAGTTCGGTATCCTTCCGTCAAAACGTGTGATAGCTCAGTACCCTTTTGTGAAGTTATTCCAATAATCATAACATACACGATATCAGAGTCGAGATTATGAGTTCAAACTATGATTCTACAATTAACCACATTTTAGTTAAATATTACACATATTAAGCCTTACTTGATGATAAATAGTTTGAACCCACACGTGAAGAGAGTTTTAGAATATTAAATGAGAAATGCTAGAGATACCAAATCTTTTACTAAAAGATGGGTACTAAGATGATGCGAAGCTTATTCATTGGTACTTGTAGCATTTCTTTTTATTAATTGTTTTGATCATTTCCACATCATCTTGGTAATCATCTCTTTGTAAAATTTTTGATACCCCTAGCATTTCTCATATTAAATTAACTATTTTCTTCAAATTTAAGCTTTTAGAACAAGTATCACTATCACTGGAACGGCAGTTTTATGGCGAAAGGGGTTCGGGGATTTTGGCGTTTCCTGATTCTTCGATTTCGGCGGTGCTGTAACGATGATTCGGGCGCTATTTTTGAGCGTGGCTTTAGGGGTAATCAAGGCGTTTTTCCAGGAGCGATTTCCAGATTTTCTGGAATCTGCAAACCGTCGAGCAAAATGGAAAAGTGGGGAAATGGTCCGTCTTGTGCATTTGTAGTTTTTTCTTTATCTTTGATTGTGTCTGGTTGTTGTTAATGTGACTGCTGTGTTGTTTGTTTAAGATCAAAACCTGATCTGCAAAAGCCTTCTCCTAGATCTAGCAGCGGTATAAGTTATGTAGAGGTATCTTTCTGTTTGTCTAGGTTTTTGAGCAGCTTTATTTTGTTATGGTCTTTGTCTATTTGGCATGGGTGGAGGAAACTCTCACCGCGGTGTCTCTGACTTGGTGTATTAGGGATTCTTTGTAACCCTGCACATTTGACCAGTTCCGTCTCTTTTAATATATTGAAAGGGATTTCTTAAAAAAAAAAAAAAAAAAAGTATCACTATCACCTAACATTTTTTTTTTCTGTCTTTTATTTTAGTGTGATTTTAATAATATGCTATGAACAAATTCAATATTATTATGGTCGCAAGTAAAAATTACTTGAAATTGTTCACGTATTCTTTTCATGATAATCTTAGTTGATAAACTTAGAGATAAGTTAGGAAATTAATGTACTCTAAACGTATTTGAAAGTGATTGCCTGTTGCAACTTGCAAACCAACTACGCGTGCGTGGAATGATTTGTCTTCTACTATTTATTATATTATATATCTCTACAAAATGCCACAAAAAAGCTTAGATGAGCAAACTACCCAGAAATGCAATGTATCACATTTTAATTTTATTTTGTTGACGTGAGATTACTAATTAGTCCTTGAATTATTCTTTTTTAAAAATAAAGAAAAAAAAACTAATTAACAGTGTCATGTCATACCATGTATCACATTTTTGTTCTATTTTGTTGATGCAACACTGTTGATCAATCCTTGAATCAGTATTTTTTTTAGAGAAAAAAAAAAATTCAAAAATTAATTAATAGTGGTATGCCAACAAAAATTAGATAAAACTAAAAGTAAAGTGTACAAGAAGCAGAAATTGATAGGGGTGGGTATTGTGACCCGTGATTCTGAAGGTAAGGTTATGGCGGCTATGTGTTCTTTCCAGCGTTATATCTCGGATCCCTCAGTGGCGGAGGCTTATGGGGCTAGACTATGTGCTGAATTTGGTTTGTATCTGGGGCTTCGGTCTGTGATCCTAGAGGGAGATGCTTTGGAGATCGTGGAGGAGCTTAACCGGGTGATTGAGGATGAAGGCAATCTTGATAACTTGATAGGTGAAACTCGATTGTTATTAAGAAGTTTCGATTGTTGGTCAGTCAATCATGTAAATCGTGAAGGGAACAAGGTCGCACACACCTTAGCGAAATATGCGGTCTCTCACCCGTAGAATTGCGTTTGGTTCCAGTCCTGCCCCTCTTGCTTGTCGGGTTATATTATCTCTGAGTCTATTATGTTATTTTCTCCTGCGTAATACAAGCCATCTTCAAAAAAAAAAAAAAAAGTTGCCACACGGGTCGCTTCCCACGCAGATGTGTCCAACTTGAGGGAACACCAAGTAGCTAAATGATTCGCTTCCCACAATTTTTTATTTTTTTAGTATTCCCACAAATTCCCCATATTTTCTTCCATCCTTATCAACATGGAAAAGACCCACTTGTAAACCCATTATTATTAGGAAAATATAATAAAATTGCATCTTTCGGTAAATAGTCTTATACTGTAGCATGGTGTAAAATTGTTCAACCTGAAAAGCAAACCAAAATAGGTGTACAATACATGCTACACCCACTAGGGCTGGGCAGACCCGCGGAAACCCGACCCGAACCGCCAACCCACCCCTGCCCCTAAACTTAATCTGCCCGCACCCCTTATAAGCGGATCCCGGCTTTCTGTTTAGCAAACCGCACGGTGCAGTGCGGTTTGTGAGTTCGGATTAGCGAAAATATCGGGGGACCCGACCCGCCCCGCCCCGCACCGTAGGAAAAAAAAAAAAAAAAAAGTCAAAAAACCCTAAAACTAAAGTTAACCTAGGCGCCGCCCCCTCCTATATTCTCTTCTTCACTTCTTCAGACTTCACTCTTCAGTGTCTTCACTGATTCACTGAACGGCACCACTACCAGTCACCACGGTCCACGCTGGCGCTTCCTTTTCGCCTCTTCGGCCCTTCCACCCCATCAGTGCCCTCAACCCCTCACAGTTTCACAGTCTCACCTTGCGCCGCCGCTACCACTAGTCCACTACCAGGCTTAAGTCTACCCCTAATCCATCTACGCCGATCTTCATTTCTTGGTAGTCTTTTTTCTTTTCTCTGACACCGATATTTCATATTTAATTGTCTTTGCTTTTATATTTCAGTTTATTAACTTAATTTCATGTTTGAATTTATTGTAGCCTACAACTGCACGGCCAAGGGCTCCAAGTCTCCGACCGGCGACCACAAGGTACCTTCTAACTTCTAAGTTCTAAGATTTGTTAAAAAAATACTCCAAAAAATCCTGTTGTAAACTTGTAAATATTTGTTTGTGTCAATCTTGTTTCAGTAATGGGTTTTACTGCTATTGTTACATTGCCTAGTTTAGGACCGATGGTATTGGGTTCAAGCTACGGGTGGCGGAGGGGCTTTGTTTATTTATTTGTTTTATTTTTATTTTTTTTTAAAAAAAATTATCAATGCTTGCCTGCTTGGTTGAGTTGGTTCCTGAGAAATGTTTGTATGTTTTGACAATCATTGATGATGCTATCATGATTGAACACTATTATCTCATATTAATAAATGTATATAAATGATGATGCTTCTTTTTGGTGCTGATTCTGGTGTTGCTTTCTTATCAATCATCGTTTCGTTCCAAGTGGTTTGGACCTCTTTCGAGGTTATGATCTCTGGTTTAATTTTAATTGGAAAAGAAGAAACATCTTGTAAAATTTTGGCTGTAATTAATACTTAATTTTGTCTATATATATGTTAGCTAGCTTTAACAATATTGTGTATTGGTCTTTGTGGAGAGATTCTATCTGATGATTCTGATCTATACTAATATCATGTTATATATCAACCCCATCAATGGAATTGTTTTGGTTTTTAACCTAGCTAGCTAGGTTAATTTGAAAAATGGACATAAAGGTAGATCTATTTTTTTAAATAATTTGATTTAAAGTTCAGCTTAATTAGTAATTATGTTTAGGTTGTTGTTAATTTTTATATTCCTGCCTTTGTTGGTCTAAATCGTACTTTTTACAAGTTCAATTCCATAACTTTGTTTGGTATGATTTAAAGTTCAGCTTAATCAATAATTATGTTTAGCTTGCTGTTTTTAATCTCTTAAATAAGATTATAAAAGTTCAGCTTAATTATGTTTAGCTTGCTATTGATTATGTTTTTTTTTTTTTTTTTTCCCACTTAATGTAGAGTTGTAGACTCAAGTCATGGATGATAATTCAACTCGTTGTCATAATACTATTGATTCTAGTTCTGCGTCATCTGCACCTAGTCTTTTGGACAGTACCAATGTACCATGCCTCCCATGTTGAATGATAATGTTGACTGTGTTGGGGTTGGGGTTGGATCTACAGGAACTTCTGGCTCTCAAAATCCAAGTTTAGCTGTCCCACACAAACCTAAGAAATCTGAGCAAACATCAAAGGTTTGGAAACATTTTACTAGGTTAGAGGAGAGTGATCCCAAGGATCCTAAACCACAATGTAATTATTGTAAGACATTGTTTAGTTGTCACCCTAGAAGCCACGGTACCTCATCCATGTTACAACATATCAGGAAAAGTTGTAAAAACTATCCTGGTAGATTTGATAAGTCCCAAACAAAGTTGAGTTTTTAGGTTAAGAGGGAAGGACAAGGGGTAGTGGGCGAAGGGACATGTGGTAATCTTGTTTTTACCAGGTATAATGCTACAAAAATAAGAGAATCAATTTCACAGATGATTATTATGGATGAGTTACCATTTAAATTTGTGGAAGGTGAAGGGTTTCAAAACTTCATGAAGACAGTGGAACCTAGGTATTCAATTCCTTCCCGTTATACTATGATGAGAGATTGTGTTAGGCTTTATATGTTGGAGAAGGAAAAATTGAGGGCAATGTGCTTGACATCCGATATTCAGGTTTGTCTTACCACTGATAGTTGGACTTCGGTACAGAACCTGAATTACATGTGCATCACTGCTCATTTTATTGATAGTAATTGGAATTTGTACAAAAGAATTTTGAACTTTTGTTTACTTCATAACCACAAAGGTGAGACCATTGGACAAAAGATTGAGTCATGTATGCTTGAGTAGGGTATTAGTAGCATTTTCACTATCACAGTTGACAATGCTTCTTCTAATGATACCGCTTTGGAATACTTGAGGAAGAGAACGGCTCATAAGACTGGTGCCATATTGGATAATCAATTTATTCATGTGAGGTGTTGTGCACATATTTTAAATCTGATTGTGTCTGATGGTTTGAAAGAGGTTGATGAGTCCATTGTGAAGGTTAGAAGTGCAGTAAAGTATGTGAAGTCTTCTCCCCAAAGATTTGACAACTTCAAATATTGTATGGAAAGGGAAAAAATTGCTTTCAAGGGTTTATTGTGTCTTGATGTTCCAACTAGATGGAACTCCACCTTTAAGATGTTAGAAGGTGCTGAAAAATGTCAGAGTGCTTTTGATCTTTTGGAAGAGTATGATGGGAATTATGTGCTTTCGTTGACTGAGGAAAAGAATGCTAAAAAAGGTTTGGGACCTCCTAATTATGATGACTGGGATCGTATTAGGACTTTTCTCAAGTTTCTCAAACTTTTTTATGATGCCACATTGCGACTTTCAGGGTCTTTGTATGTGACTTCTAATATGTATTGGCAAGAAATTTGTGGCATTCAAATGCATATACAATTGTATCGTGATAGTGGTGATTATGTGTTGAGTTCTATGGCAGAGAGAATAATGATGAAGTATAATAAGTATTGGGGGGATTTAGATAAGGTGAATGTGTTTATGTTTGTTGCTGTCATACTTGATCCACGAACCAAATTGGGGTCATTGGAATTTTGGTTCAAGGATGTTCTTAATGAGGAGCAGTGTACTAATATGGTGAAAAAATTGAAGCACTACCTTCAAAAATTATATGATCACTTTGATGCTGGAGAGACTTCATCTCAAGTTGAACATGGTAGTGATTATGCATGCCCTCAAGGTTCCTCAATGATAGAAGAAACTGATAACCTTTCACTTCACTTCATGAACAAGTTTCATAATTACCTAACTTCAAAAAGTGATGTTCATAACAAATCGGAGATAGATCGGTATTTGATGGAAGATGTTGAAAAACCAAATGTGAATTTTGATATTTTAAATTGGTGGAAGGTGAACTCATCCAAATTCCCAGTACTTGCCAAAATAGCATGGATTGTGTTGGCCATTCCCATTACTACAGTTGCTTCAGAGTCGACGTTTAGCATTGGAGGGCGTGTATTGGATTCTTTTCGAAGTTCATTGGCCCCCAAAACAGTTGAAGCATTGGTATGTGCACAAAATTGGCTAAGATCAAAACCCTTGAGCAATGGCAATGGTTGTGACACAGAGATGATTGAAGATCCTGAAAGTTATAAGCTCGATTCAGGTAAGATTTATGTTATTCAATATTCACTTCTTAATTTATTTTGATATTTAATATTTACAAATTGAAAAATTCTAATTATCAGTTTCAATTGAGAATGTAATTCTTTTTTTCTTTTTCTTTTTTCATTCTTTGTAAAAATAACTTCGAAGAAAATCAATATGTTACTTGAGGAGGATAAGTGACGTGAAGATTGAAGTTGCCTTTTTTATTTTGCTATTATCTTTTACTTTATTTTTAATGTAACTTAAGTTTTATGTGTTAATGTGTGCTACTAGCCTACTAGTTTGATTTGTTTGTGTTTTACAATTTTACTGCTGAATCTGTAACTTAAGGTTAATGTGTTGCTTGTTTGGGTGGGAGGTAGGTTGCTTTTGCTTGTTATGTTTATATTTGTGTATGTTTTAATTAGGATTTAGTTTGATAGATGCTGAAGATTTAATGTTGTTTATGTTTGTGTATGTTTTAATTAGGATTTAGTTTGATAGATGTTGAAGATTTAATGTTGTTTATATTTGTGTATGTTTTAATTAGGATTTAGTTTGATAGATGCTGAAGATTTAATGTTGTTTATATTTGTGTATGTTTTAATTAGGATTTAGTTTGATAGATGTTGAAGATTTAATGTTGTTTATGTTTGTGTATGTTTTAATTAGGATTTAGTTTGATAGATGCTGAAATGTAACATATTTTAAATCATTGTGTGGATGCTGAAGATTTTGTTAGAATTATTGATTTGTTGATTATATTATTAACTTTGAATGTTGATTTTTATATTTACTTAAAAAAAAAAAAAAAAAAAAAAAAAATCCTGTGTACTTGCTGAATAGTGACTAGTGAGTGCTGATTTTGAATTGTTGATTTATTAAAAAAAAATGTTTAATTATTGAAATGGGCTTTTAAACTTTTAATTTATTTTACACTTTACATGGTTAATCAGGTTTTTATATACAAAAAGAATAATTTTTTTTTTTAAATTTTTTTTTTTTTTTTTTTATAACAGCAAAATCAATATTTATTCAGTTTTACAGTTTTAAAATTTAATAAAAAATTTACGAAATTGCCCCTACTTAATCCAACCCGCCCCGCCCGGCAAACCCGCGCCCCCCGCCCCGAGCAGATCCGCCCCGCACGGATACCATCACTCGTTGATGTTTGCGGGTCTTCTTTACCCAACCCGCATGTGCGCGGGGCGGGGCAAAAAAGGGCGGAAACCCGCCCCGCCCCGCCCCGTGCACACCCCTAACACCCACAACCCTTCCCAACTTTTACCACTATTTAATTTGCTAAAACCAAATCGATCTGAATATTTACTCTAACAAATTGACAAAGAAAATCCTGAAAATTTCAGCAGAAATACATTATGAGAATGAAACAAATTCAGCAACGAGAAAACAAACAATAAATTCATGTCTTTGAATAAGGGAATGAGCAGTGAGAACGGCTTAAAAGCATGTATTTGTATGTGAATGGTCTATAAATAAAAAAGAAATCAAGTAGAACCAAAAGTTTGCCATATAATTCACCATTAATCTCTCACACTACCCCGAGGAGAGCAAACTTTTTCCAATGTTCTTCCAATAGAGAACATGAATCCACCTTCTTTACGCGGTGACGAAACAGAATTTCTTTTTTCTTTCTTTGGATGAACTGTTTCAATAACAGCTTCAATTTCTTCTTTTGCTCTTTCAAAAACATTTGGAGCTTTCACATCATATATTGGGGTTTTCTCATCAATATCATCACTTGTTCCATGAGTTTCTTTATGATGATTGTGTGTAATTGCTTCAATCTTTTTCTTAGTTCTGTCACTATAATTGGGCTCCTTAACGTTGTTCTCTGCCAGTATAAAAGCATCCAATTAAGAAGACTAGGTGTAGGCTTTGAAGTCTTTACACAAAGAATATGAAGCCAACAAGCAACAAAGTGATATGAATATTTTTTATCGATGCATGGTGTGATCATTCCTTAATATAAATAATGGTGGAAATAGTCTGATAATTCCTATCAATGAGAGCAGCAAAGTATCCATAGAATAAAAACACAAACAGTGACCACCTAGAGCGATTGGTATAGAATGTTTATGGAAGATTAAAAAAAAAAAAAAAGTAATCAACATAAATTTCTTGGTCATGAAGAAAAATTAGTACCATGAAATTTTTGCACCAAGTAATCTATTAATTATAACAGTTGAAAAAGGTGCAACCTTTGTAGAAGGCAGTTATACAAGAGAAATGTTTGAGGGAAAAAAAAATGAATGATAATGGCAAACACAATAACAAACACTTCAAGTACTTGATCATTAAAAGCTCGTTGCCCTCAGAGAGCATTGCAAAGCCCGAATGATAATGGCAAATTTGAAAGAATGAGAAACTAAGGAATGCCATGCAAACAATTATAGTAAAAAAAACCCACAAAAATGCCAAAGCCATGATTGCTCAAGTTTCATTTCAAAGTAGAACGAAAACCATCATCTGATTTCTTTCTAAACTGACCTTGTCACACTAACTTATACAGTATAAACAACATTTCAAAAAATAGTTTACCTGATAGAGAATCTGCTTCACCCTGCTTGGACTGTGTCTTTGTAGTTTCATCCCTGCAATTAAATATCAAAGAACACTGAGAAAGCAATCCAAGCATACGAAAATCTAATATTAGCTCCTTGATTTTAGTCCCATGGATAACTAGTGAATTCGAACCGTCTTTCATGGGTTGGAGACTCTTTCCTGGGACGGATCGCTTCAACGAGAGCCTCAAACTCCTCTTTTGCTCTGTCAAACACATTTGGGGCTCTAACATCGTCTAATGGGGTGTTCTCATCAATGTCATTTCGCTTGCCATGAGTTTCCTTGTGATGGTGAGGCGATTTCTCAGAGTGCAAAATTGCTTCAATCTCTTCCTTTGCTCTTTCAAACAAATTCGGTGCTTTTACTTCAGTATCTGCTAGCAATCAAAGAAATGATAAATTCCTACATGCGATTGACATGCTCACCAGCACGCACATCATGCATAGCGTGTGTTTGGTTTGGTTTAGAAGTTTGAAAATTTGACTTAACACAAATAATCAGTGTTTGGTAAAATTGTCCTTCAGCCTTTAAAACTTTCCTTGCAAAGCAGATTTTTTCACGTTTTCAAACTGTTATTTTTTTCAAACCAACTCTCAAACCGATACTTTCTGCGATTTTGTTGAAGAACACGCGATTCACCAGCGAAATGGCGGGCAAAACGCACCCTTATTTTGGCCTCCATACTTTACTACTATAATCAAAAGAACCGTTCCAATAAGAAAGGATTTGAGAAAGAAAACCCATTAACGATAGACTATAAGAAACCATTTAGAGAAATATATATGCACAATTTGATTCCATAAAAAGCGTAAGCAGGCAAACTCGATTGGATCCCCATTTCTCCAAACTTAACGTTGCATATTTTCATTTCCAAACAACGAAAAAATAGGCCCAGCACAAGGAACGGTATGAGAATGAGAATGAGCAAGAAAATCGTACCTGACAGAGATTGTGCTATTGGGTCTGGTTTGGATTCGGCCATCTGAGTTTGTGGGCGCGCACAGAGGTTCTGGTTCAGACTCGGGTAGGATGTTATGCCAGGCGGTCCGAGGACGCTAAGAATATAGAATACAATCAACACGTGGGAATGAGGTGGTGCGTATGCCAGATTGGACAAAGCAGCTTTGGCCTTTTGGCCCCACTCCGGCATCGCGGCTTCGATCAGCTGCAAGTATAAAAGTTTGTGAACCTTGCACTCGGCCAGGTGTCACCACTCAAGGGTTGCCATATTTGATTCCGAATAAGGGTATATGGCCCAATGGGTCCAATTTTCAAGTTCAGTCATGTAGTTGGAAACATATTGTCCAAGCCTGTCCAATCTGTAACTGATGGAGACAAAATGGAGAGAAAGCAATACCTACAGAAGTGGAATAGAGAGATTTCCAAATTTTGTTTGGTTGGATGGCTTGAAATTCCACAGCAAATAGCTAGGAGAAAGTTTTTAAATTACTAAGAATCCAGATTCTCGACAGAGTGCCTACATCTATAGTAACAAGTGGTTTCTTTTTTTTTTTAGATAGGTGGTTAATTTTTTTACTATATGCATATATATTGTTCTCAATTAAAAGAATAATTGTACCATTGATATCTGAGATTGGTCTAAATTACGAATCACTCCATGTGATATAAAAAATTATTGTAGAGTCATTGTGGTAAACTAAAATTACGAATCACTCTATGGAATCGTTTTCCATCTACAAAGTTAACAGAAACCGTTAGGCTGCCACGTCAGACCAATAAAAACGCGACACCTGTCATTTCTAATAAAAAAAATATATTAATATATTAAAAACCTAAAATTCATTTTTTAATTTTTTTTTTTTAAAAAAAATAGATTTTAGAAAAGGTTAGGTAGCCACCCCCTGCCAATGAGGGTGGCCGCGCACCACCGCTAGAGAGTACAGGGGTGGCGCACGGCTACTCCTAGATTCCTTTAGGAGTGGCTGCGCACCACTGTCGGCATCCTCTAGGGGTGGCGTGCGGGTGCGGGTGGCCAGGCCACCCCTTTTCAAAACCTAATTTTTTAAAATAAAGAATTTTAGGTTTTTAATTTTTAATATATTAATATATTTTTCTTATTAAGAGTGATACGTGTCACGTTTTTATTAGTCTAACGTGACAACCTAACGGTTTCTGCTAACTTTGTGGATGGAAAACGACTTCATGGAGTGATTCGTAATTTTAATTTACCACAAGAACCCTACAAACAATAATTTTTTATACTGCAGGAAGTTATTCGTAATTTAGGTCAATCTTAAAAACTTTATAATAAAGAGTACTTTCTCGTCAAATAAATAAATAAATAAAGGATTGCTTCATCGTTCAAGATATGAGTCACCATCTTTATCAGGCCTGTGGCCCAATGACTCAAATTTCAAGTTCCGTCATGTAGTTGGAAACTTTTACTGTCCCACTCTATCCGATCTGCAACTCAGGCCCAAACTTAGCCCTGAATAAGACCAAGTTTGAATACTCTAAAGAAACAAACAATTTCAACGTGAGCAAAAAGAAAAAAGTCGAAGTTTTCACGCCCAATAAAATAATTATTTAAATTTCAAGAACAAAAGCGGCACAAGTTTCATCGTTCACTCTTAATGAACATATAAGAATAATATTTCTTGATTTATATTACATATTGTTGCTAGACTTTCTGAATTGTGGCATGTCAGCGTATGACTGGTTCTTTATCGGGACGGATATTCAAGCTGGCCTGCTAAGCTATGTGTGTTATGACCTGCACAACAATAAATACTTGTTGGGAGTTGATTTGGGACGCTTTCTTCGATGGTAAAGTCGGTGAATATTCTAGAGAATGAAAGTAAATGCTATCTTAGAAGTTAGGTGTTACCAGATTTGTAGTTTCTATTTATACTACCTATTTTTCACGAATCTGCACGTGTGAACTTTTTCAATCTTCAGACTACGTACTGCTCACTTAGCGTGGGTAAATAGTGATCAGATGTGACATGATTGACAGCTATTTATGATGTTCTGACCTCTTGGCATGATGAGCCGGCCTGAAGAGCGACGCGTAACGCTGTTATCCACCATGTCTTCTGACCTGATTTGACAATCTAATCTCTTATCTAATAAATGTTCAAATATCTTAATAAATGCGGGGATACTCCACCTTGAATTCGTTGCGGTTGTTCGTGAAGTACGCACTTTGTACAATTTTGTGCCTAGGGCATGAAGTTCCGAACACCAAACGGTCCCAAATACTTGACATTGGCTTCTCTCCAAAGAGCCAACCCTTTCCCCAAACAGGAATTCACCATCCGAGGAGGATTTGATCAATAGGTTGGGCCGACCTATTGGGCTTGGTTGGACTGGGCCGCCCTGAAGGCCCATTTTCGATTTGGGAAAGGATAATTACCCAACACATATGCTCATTGCTCAAGAGATATGATTAAACCCAGCACTGTATTTGGTGAAAACATAAATGCATATTTTTATTTATTTATTTATGAATGTTCAACGGCATACGCCGTTGAATATGAAGGTCAAATTCAAAAACATATGATGGAACGTGAATTTTACATGAATTCTGTGAGGCATTCCAAAAGGCAATGGGAATTGTCGGAATTGTTGATACTTTATGCATCCAAGCGAAGAGTTCAGCAAACTTTTAGTTTGAGGCGGCTAATTGAACTTGTCAACCAGAGGTTCTGCTCATCTTCGTTCCCTTCGCCTTTTCTAGGGCCGTAAGCATGTAAACACACTAGTTTATTCGACAATTTACTCGATACCCGCTTAGTTTATTCCGATTCAAATTCAAATTTGATATTGTATAAACTCGCTTATTAATGTAGAAATTCACTCGATTCGTAAGTGATACATACCTGACTCGCTCGATAAAACTCGATAGGAATTCCCGAGTTCACTTCGTTTGAAGCTGAACCGAAGCGCTCGTTCAACGTGTTAATCCGAGTCGTTCATATCTCTTTTGTATATATATACGTACAAATATATATTAATATATTACTAAAAATGAGTTATATAAATTTATACATGTGTAATAATAATTAAGTAATATATATTATATATGTTCCTTAATATTTATATATGTGTGTATATTAGTTAACATACTAACTAGTTTGTTCATAAACTAACATATTATATAGTTAATTAATATATATTAAGTAATGTTACATATCACCCTTGTATCATCCTTTTGTCTCCCCAAAATTGTTGTGACTAGCTATTAAAATTACCATTTGATCAAAATTCAAGTGGTCCATTGTAAATTCAATGGTAATTTTAAGAGTCATATCAATTTTGAAAGGACAAAAAGGGGGCACAAAAGTAATATGTAGCATTACTTATCATTAAAATATCATTTATTTACAAAATTCTTTAAGAGAATCTACTCACTTTTAGTTCTATTTTTTCCTCTGCTCTCTTATTAGCTTAAGCATCAGAGGTGGCTCTACCAGCACACTCGGCAAGCCTTCCTAATCACTTTTGTCTCCTCATATATCTCATTCACTGAGCATTTGGTGTACGGTCATTGTATCAACAAATATGGTATCAGAACAGAAGTTTTGGGTTTAGACCATAATTTTACAATTTACTCTTATATATATATATACTACACATTATAACAATGGTTGATTCACGGGCTATTAAACCCTGCCGCATTAGTTTCATACGATATTCATATGTAGCACTAATCTTCTTATTATATACATTTTTTTTAAAAAAAAAAAAATCACAACGAATATTTTGGACATTTTGAACACCGATCATCCGTAGGCAATGACATTACTTTTTACCATCTTACACACTTCATATGTGAATAGAAATTTTCAGCAATTTTGTTGTTCGGATCATTAACAATTTGGACAGACGGATTTGGATTAAGTATTGTAGAAAAACTATATCATATATTCTGTAATTTTTTCAATGGTCCATATTTAATTTCACTACCTCTCTATTTTTTTCAAAAATAAAATTAAAATTAAATATGGACCATTGAAAAAATTACACCTCATATGCATAGTTTATATATATATATATATTGTTTCTTTTTTTAAAATAAAAATATTAATAAACATTTCAAAACATAAAATACTCAAAATTATTTTCAATTTTACGTTACATTAAAACAATTTTTTTCTTTTTCTTTTTTCAAAAAAAAAAAAACACACCATCTGAAAAGCATTAACCAAAGGATCACTAGCAAAAGTACTCTCACTCAATTTGTAGTTCAATTTATGCCACTTTTTTTTTTTTTTTTTTTTTTTTTTTTTTTTATGAAAAAAACCTTTATAAAGCCCAACACAGCAACAAAATCCCTCCATACAGGGGCAAACTACTCACAGGGCAGAGTGGACAACAACCCACAAAGCCCTACCAGAAACAATAATAGAAACAACTTGGCCACACATGCCCAACAACAACTCTAAATTAAACAAGCAACAAAACAAGTTGCATAAACCAACACTTACGAAATACGAAACCATCAACGATGCAAAAAAAAAAACTATACTTTCTGCATCAAATCAGATTCCAGAGGGTAGCTGAAAATTTCCTTTAGTTATCATCCGGGCCTTAATCTCCCATTTAATTCTCCCAATAATAGCTTACTCAGTGAAAATAGAGTAATGCTATATACCATCCCCTTGTCCTTCTTTTTATCCTCCCAAAATTGATGTGGCTCTTGAAATCACAATTGAATTTATGATAGATCATTATTGGATTTTGATCAAATAATAATTTTAAGAGCCACATCAATTTTAGGAAGACAAAATGAAGATAAAGGGATGATATGTAGCATTACTCGTGAAAATATTGTTTGAATGCAGGAATTTATGACGCCTTTGCACACTAAGCTCCACATAATTATATTATTATTTTATTGTATTTAATAATGTACATAATATCATGTTATTTAAAGAATTTCAATTAATGTGGTTACATATTTATCATGCACCGTACCAACATCTACACTTCATATCTATAAAATCTAAAATGAATCCTAAAATGAACTTAAAATGGAGATCGAAGATTGTGATCCAAGCTCCGCGTTGTCTCGTTTTCTTTCGAGCTAAAATTGACTCTAATCTTCTGCATTGAATTTTATGAGTAGATTAGAATACTAATCCGACACATTGTAAATGCAGATAATACATGAGTTAATGTTTGAATTAAGATCTTTATTATGGTATTATGTTAAATTATAAAAGTTTAAAATGATAAAAAAATAATAAATTAAATCATTTAATTAATATTTTAATAGATATATATAAACTAATTTAACTTAGTCACCTTATTTATTTATATTTTTTTTAATCTCATTTTTCCTTATTTTTCCATGTCAATGTTTCTAACAAATAGGGCTGACAAATTTTAACACGACCCGCAAATTTGACATAAGATTATAGAGTTAGGGTTGAGGGGTCTTACTTGTTTACTTAAATGAGTCGGATTAAGATTGACTTATACAATTTTATGCACATGTTTCAACATAATACGAATTTGACATAATGAGAGATAACTTTTGACATGATCAACGAACATCACAATTCATACTAAATCAAAGAATTATAATTAAAGAGTTTGACCCGTTTAATTGAATGAGTCAAATAAATAAGTAAAAATTAGAACTATACATACTGGGGAGTACGGACCGGTGCAGAGGTCACATAAGGAAACACGGCGTGCCAAGTGGGCCTCTGTTGTTCAATAATTGAACCGATGGTGAAAACGACGAGGCATGGCCCCGTTACATGCCAAGTTGCCAACAATTGGCGTCAGCTCAAAACCATGCAAAAGACAAAGTACGCGTCGTTGTTGCCGACGGTCAACCACCGTGACAGATGTGGCAATTTATTTATTCATGCTACAGTGGATTTACTTAAATGCCCATAGTCCCTTTTCCTTGAAGTTTTGGCCTTTGGGGATCTTCTACAGTTCTACGTACAGCGTACTACTATTATCCACTAATGACAAAGATGTTCTGATCTGATCATATTGACTCGTCTACAAGCATCAAATTACAAGGAAATTCTTGAAGATAGCACCATGAACGCGTTGAAATTGTTTAATTTAGCTCTTCCTCAATCACGTGGACGACTTCCACAAATATTAAATGTGTGTCAAAAACGGCAAGTGTAAGCGTCAACATTTCCTTAATCATATTCCACTCATAATACTTCTTTTATTATAAATTAATGGAAAGAAATTTCTTATGTAAAAAATTTCATACAACTCACATATAAAATTGACATGTGTCGATCATTTGGCATGTGAGAAGTACAAATTATTTAAATAGCATGTGTTTTTTACATGTTTAAAGAACACATGTCTTTTTTATATGTGGGTTGTAAGAAATTTCTGTTCTAAATTAATATGACGGCCATTATGATACTTATTATCATCGGTAATTGAAATGAGAAATGCTATACATCTTATTATATTATTATTTTTTTCAAAATTTAATCTTTAAATGATATGTCACAATTCCATATAATTTATTATTTTAAAAAATGTGTTACCATTTTATGAAATTTTGATAGACCAAATTTTGAGAAGCGTACCATTTTTCAATTCAAATATAGATCGGCATGTGACAATTTTTCACATTAAACTTATCACGTTTACAAACCGGTGCGGCAATCAATGTGATGTGCATGTGAGCTTGTAAAGAAGTTGTTGTGAAAGAGATAATAAATTAAAAAATAATAATAATAATAATAAAGGAAAAAGTTGTACGAACCATGCATTTTCCTAAAAAGGTACGGTAAAGGGTGCGTGCTGGTCCCAATCGATCAGATTGGCTTGAGACGTGTGATCAACGCATGGAAGGTTCGTATTCAAAGTTTTGCCGTAGACTTGCAACCGTGGAAAGAATACTGAGACACGTCTATGGGAGCTGGGAAGTCAGGCTTGACCATTTTTAGTAATTAAAAATTAATTTTCTTGTTTTAAAACATTTAAAGGTAAACACCCATATCTATGAAAAAAAAAAAAAAGGTAAACACCCATAAATGGCGTATTATTAGTGTTTAAAGTAGTAAGATTGTGTTTTTTCATGTAGCCTTCTAGCCAAGCCTTGTCTTTAGGCATGTTTGTAACTAGTACGGGTAGTCTCAGGAATATATGGGCAGAACATTTTAAAGATATAACTCCAATTTAATTCAATTCAACTCAATTAATTAGTTCAATCTCTATTAAATGATGGTTGATTTTATAGATTTTCATATTAATTGTGGTAAGAACATTCACAATAAATTCTTTACATTTCTATCTAAAATAGTTAACAAAAAGCCATTTTTTTCCTTCTTTAACTAATGATTTTTCAAATGCACCCTACGTCCGATTGTTTATTCTTTTTTTATATTATTTAAATATTCTTTCTTTTATTTCATTTCCCAAACATATACTTGCTCTAAAGATAGAAAGAGGAAGAGAGTGAGAAAAATGACCATATATATATATATATATATATATAGAGAGAGAGAGAGAGAGAGGAAAAAAGAAAATCATTAAAAAAAAAACTTATACATTAATCTATAGTGCTTCCATACGTCTGGCTAAACATTGTAGATGAAAAACAAAAGAGTAATGCTACACATCATCTCCTTATTCTCTTTTTGTCCTCCTAAAATTGATGTGGCTCTTAAAATCACCATTGGATCAAAATTCAATAGTGATATATTAAAAATTCAATGGTGATTTTAAGAGCCACATCAATTTTGGGGGGACAAAATGAGGACAAGGAGATAATGTGTAGCATTACTCAAAACAAAATGCATTTAGTTTAGAGAACCGGATGATTTTTTTTTTTTTTTTTTAGGGATTTAGTTAGCCATTTTATATAGAAATCCAAAATACATAAGCCATTGTAATTTATTTGTAAATGCTCTAACTTGCATGTAATTTTTTTTCCCTGATTTTATCATATCCAAAATCAATAGTCCCTATTGTGCGCTTATTTATGTAACAAATCATTCTTATTCATGTTATTTTATTATATCAATTTGAATTAAAGAATTTTTTATTAATTTTTTTTTTCTAATTAATAATTTTTTACTAATCTATTAATTAGATTTGTTACCCATAATCAAGCCAGATTAAACGGTGCATAGTTCAATCTATTAATTAGAATTCTTACCCATAAGCTATTAATCTTTTTTCTAATAAACTACTTATAGACCTATTAAACGCCTAATCTAGAGAAAGTGCATAGTTCATATGCCAATCAAATCAAACACGCAAACTATGGTCTCGATTTTTGACAAATCTCTGTTGATTTTGATCCACCTAGCTAGCTAGCATGCAGCATTGAACATTTTTTCCCAGGCCACAAGCTAGCACTAATCCTGTCCCTAATGCAACTATCAATCACAATAATGGTTTATCCTACGTACCGATCGACCACAAACATCTCGATCATATATTTCTATATTAATTAGTCAAAGTATATAGTTTAAGGGTATGTTATGTTTCTTAACGTAATTCCAACCAGACTCAAAGTTAGTGTTCTTAAAAATACTGTTATATTAACTGTCAATTCAATTTGTAAGTTCACATGATACTTAATATAACAGTCATTAAACAATTAAATTTGATTAAGGTGAGAGTCAAATTTGTAAGGGTTTATAGTTCAAGTTATAACTGTCCACAAAGCATGATTGATCAACGAAAATGGGAAAGGGTATTTTAGTAACCACATGCATCTTTTCCAAAGGAAAAGTCCATAAAGGATGAGAAAACAAATGCAGAAACAAACACTATGCAACAAAAAGGCAGCATAACTTCAAGAGTCGCAGGCGCGACCGAAGCCATTTTCCAACGAGAGTTGTTGACAGCACTTGAGAGTTGAGACACGAAAACCCAAGTCTTGTTGGAGATCTCTAAAGCAAGTTGCGGTTTTTCGTGGAAGCGCGGCAAAGGTACTTTCTTTGACCGCCCATCTATATCTCATATCTCTAAATTAGGGGTGTGCAAAATCTATCCGCACCCGTGAACCCGCCTCGTCTCGCACCAACTCATCCCGTCAATAACGAATATAAGATATTTCTAAAAAAGTGCGGGCCCTAAATATGCTAACCCGTAATTTATGGGGCGGGTTGCGGTATTAAATTTTTTCACACCCGCCCCGCAATCCCTTTATACTCGTACCATCAAATTTTTCTCAAAAAAATTATAAGAATCATGACTAGGGGTGTGCCTTTGATTTCATCAAATTTTCTCCAAAAAAATTATAAGAGTTACGAATTGCCCAAAATTGTGTACCTTTGATTTCATTCAATTCTGCACTATCCATTTCATATATATTCTTATTCCATTCTTATATACACTTTCATCTCTACATTCTCACATACACATATCCATTCAATCTACAATCACATAAAAGAATAAAAAAGTTCTTTACAGTTAGGTTTGTTGGTAATTCTGGTTCTTTCTTCTTGTTATTGTTTGCTGGTAAGGTTGATTCAATTGGGATTTTCAAATTTTAAATTGGGTTAACAAGATTGTGAATTATTTTTCTAGTTTTGGGCCCAGAAAAAAATAAAAAAAAAAAATACCCGAACCTGCATGAACCCGTCCCGATCTGCACTACCCAAGGTCCAACGGGTTGACCATTCACTATGCGGGTTGCAAATCTTGAGTTTCAAATCCATTTACTGCGGGGTGAGTTGTAGAAAACATGCAAATCCGATCCAATCCGGCCTGCGCCCATTCCTATCTCTAATAATAGTAACTTCCCTCTTTTCTACGTCCTGCTATAGTGCTATGGTCCGTACTGTGGGGAAATGAAAATGAAATCTCGACCTCTGTATATCACACCCCAATCCACTTTGACTCCATCAAATCACTCGTGCCTTTGAACCGATTAAACAAACCGTTGAATATATTATATATCACACCCCAATCCAAACGTATCTTGCTTTTTCGGTTCGAAGAATTCAAACGCTGCATTTTCGTTCTTTTCTTGTCCATTTTTTCCAATTTTTGACGCGTATTTGAAGGACATGTGGAAAATTTGTTTCCAATGACGGGTATATAAGCCAGGCAACGTGAACTAGTGAGAGTCATACTCGTCTTGCACTTTGGTGGTTGATTAATCCATTCAGAATTTGGTTGGAATTAACTCAGAAAAAGGGTATCGTGGAAAGTGGAAACCTATTGCAGGTAGGTTCATTATTAATCTTTCTGTGATGGATTCTGATATATATTTTAGTTTTGATGGTACAAGAGTAGCAGTTTGCCTCTTTTCTTTCCCTGCTTGTTGTGTGGCTTTTGCTTGTCTTTGAAATGGAGAGAATTCAGAAAATGGGATGGTGGGGGATTTTGTAGTTGTTCATATTTGCATGATTCCTCTGTGGTCTGATATAAATTTCTTAAATCATTTTGAGCAGGCGTTGGCTTGGCTTGCCACAAATTCAGTTTCTTGGTGCTTACAAATCAATGGGTTTGGCCTACAACATCAGTTTATCTCCCAAGGGGAGAGGTGTGAACTTGAGATCAGACAGCTTTAGCAAAACAGATTCAGAAAAAACCATGACCCTCTCGAATGGGTGTAACAAGATGACCACCAATCACATAAGCCGCTTGAGCCAATGCAAACCCGAAAATGTTGTGCTTGAAAAGAGTCTTTCATTCAAGAATCTAGTTCAAAATGGAGAGAGCTTGGGTTCGGATTCTTTTAGCTTCAAAAACGGATTGAAACATATGCCAATTCCCACACTTTCTCTACCTGAACCAGTAATATTTTTTTCTCCGAGACCCGTTTGTGAGCTTGATGCTGCCGCGGTTAAGGTCCAAAAAGTCTATAAGAGTTACCGAACTCGAAGAAACCTTGCAGATTGTGCAGTGGTGGTGGAGGAGCTCTGGTTAGTCTCCTAGCATTCGATCTTTTTTTTTTTTTTTTTTTTTATGAGTAAAAAGATAAATCAGAAAAAAGAATGCTCCTAGCATTCGATCTTTAACCATTTGGTGTTTCTTAAATCTTGGGGCTTGTGGTTAGAATTTATGATAATCTTTCATGTATTTTTGATATATTTTCTTATATTTCTACACATATAACAATGCAGGTGGAAGGCATTTGACACTCTAGCTCTAAAACAGAGTTCTGTGTCATTCTTCAATGTTGAGAAACCAGAAACTGCTGTCTCACGGTGGGCGAGGGCAAGGACTAGAGCAGCCAAGGTACTCTTTTTGTGCATCACAATCATTTCTACATGGCCTTATTTTATCTCTTATTCTTTTCCATATTGGAGAATTATTTGGATATTAATGAGAGGTACTAATTACAGGTGGGAAAGGGCCTGTCCAAGGATGAGAAGGCTCAAAAACTAGCCCTCCAACACTGGCTTGAAGCGGTGAGTCCTCAAATTCTTTTTTGATGCTTTTACCACAAATCATAATGTAATTCAGTGATAATGATATTAGTTCAGCTAATCAGCTTGATGCTCTATCAAGCCACATAGAACTTGAAAAATTTCATTGAAACTTAAAAAAGCTTTGGACTGAGATACCTCATAATTGAAGAGCCTGAATTGCGTGCAATTTGGGCCACATTCCACTAAGAGGGGGAATGCAGCTCTAAGTAAGTAGGCTCTACAGCTCCTTTATGAGGTGCTCCAATTGTACGCAATTCAGGCATCCCAAAATCGCAATGGTCTTCAGTAGTAAAGATTTTCTACGTCCCTCGTTAAAAGAAGGGAGGAAGTAAACTTTGGTCCTTATACGATTTTTTTTTTCCTACAGATTGATCCACGCCATCGGTATGGGCATAATCTACACTTATACTATGATATCTGGTTTCAATGCGAGAGCGTTCAACCTTTCTTCTATTGGTAAGTACTTCTGTTAGAAATCCCCCTCTCTAATTTGGTTGCTCTGTCACCGTTGGAAATTAGGAACAGAGAGCTTGGAATATGATGTTTTGTTTCTCACATGATTAGTGAATTAAAAAAGGATCAAAGTTTTCCTTCAAAATAGGTTAGGAAAATTCGTTCTAAAGACTATGTGATATGTTAATCCTAAAAAAAAAAAATGCACGTGAAGAACACATATTTCGGTTTAATAGACTGAATTAGAAGAATTTTCTCAAACTCAGTTTGCTGTCGTTCTATTCGTTGTAATATTTTCTAACTCGCTGCTTTCTGAAATGAAGGCTGGATGTCGGAGATGGCAAAGAAATAAATCTCGACAAGTGTCCGAGGAACGTTCTACAGCGCCAATGCATCCAATATCTCGGACCTGTAAGTTGTATTTTCTGAAATCATTGACTGATATACCAATTAATGCCTGTTTGCGTACATAGAAGTTTATCATGTAACTGATGAATGTGTGCAATATTCTTTTCGATGTGGGTATTTCAGAAAGAAAGGGAAGCATATGAGGTGATAGTTGAAAACGGAAAGCTTGTTTATCGGCAAACTGGGCTGCTCTTGGAAACCGTAGAAGGTTCGAAGTGGATATTCGTCCTCAGCACAACCAGGTCTTTGTATGTGGGTCAGAAAAAGAAAGGCTCGTTTCAGCATTCCAGCTTTCTAGCCGGGGGTGCCACAACAGCAGCCGGAAGATTAGTCGCCCATGAAGGCCATCTTGAGGCCATTTGGCCGTACAGTGGTCATTATCACCCAACAGAGGAGAACTTCAGGGAATTCATTAGCTTCCTTCAAGAGCACCACGTAGATCTTACAAATGTTAAGGTACTTATTGTGCATCTCCATGTAACTTTGAAACTTTCAACCAACGGTACAAAATAGCTGATTCTGATATTTACTATTTTCATCTGCAGAGGTATGCAATTGATGATGACAGTCTTTCATTTAAGGTCATTGATGATGAACCAAAAACAGAATCGAAAATGGGTCCTTCTAGATCTACAAAATCAGACCATGAAAATACAATTGGCGTAGATGAGGAGGCTACAATCACGACCGCTCATCAACTAGAAACTAAGAATGCTAATGCAGATGCACCAGCCTTTCCCGTGGGCAGGCCCTTATCTTGCAAGTGGAGCACAGGCGCTGGGCCCCGCATTGGGTGTGTCCGGGACTACCCTGCAGCGCTACAATCGAGAGCACTGGAACAAGTCAACCTATCGCCCAAGGTGCCATCTGGGCAGGTTGTTAACTATGGTCCAATCCCTTCTCCACGGCCCAGTCCAAAGGTCCGGGTCTCCCCTAGACTTACATTTATGGGACTCCCTAGTCCGAGGACACCGATTACTGCAGCTAATTAAGCCAATCCACGAAAGGTGAATGAATGGCTTGGGTCATGCAATTTAGGTAATAAATGTGAAAGAGTTTTTATAGGATTTATTTGGCATCAAGGGCACTTCTAGTGCCCACAATGTGGAGTCTTTTCTAGCAAATGAGGGGACAAAGGGATTAACATTAATTTTTTTTAGATGTTTATTGCTTCATTTTTTTACAGGGCTTAAGTGAGCCAAATAGGTTTTTTTATCCTCCCAATTTTGGCTTCTGTAATTTGGGTTGGATTTCATTGATTTTTCTTGTAAAACACAAAGTTGAGGTAATAAATATACATGCATGTCGACTGAGACAAATTTATTCTATTATTCTTCTCCTTTGTTGCTTTTCATTTTCTTTTCCATGTTGATTGCCAAGTGTTGATGATTGGTATGAGAACTTTGAATCGGGATTGATTGCAATTTATTGTCCAAGCTTGTTCAATTCGCGACTACTCCTGTTCGTTTACGGATCATATTGACTCTTCTACAAACATCAAATTACATGGAAATTCTTAAGATAGCACCACAAACGCGTTGGATTTGTTTAATTTTTAGCTCTTCATCAACAAGTGGACGACTTCCACAATACTAAACGTGTGTCAAAAACAGCAAGTGTAAGTGTCAACATTTCCTTAATCATATTCCTCTCAAATTGTCCTTATAAATTAATGTGACGTACGTGATATGTATTATGTCAGTTACTAAAACTAACGGGTTTGGCCTTGAGAACAAATTGAGCTAGCTTCTTGGCGCTTGCAAATCAATGGGTTTGGCCTTGAGAACATGCTTAAGAAAACAGACTCAGAAACCATGACCCCTCAAATGGGTGTAATAAGATGACCACCAATATATAACATAAGCCGCTCGAGCGATTGCAAACCCGAAAATGTTGTGCTTGAAAGGAGTCTTTCGTTGATCAAGAATCTAGCTCAAGACAGGGAGAACTTGGGTTCGGATACTTTTGGCTGCAAAAACGGATTGAAACATAAACCAATTCCCACACTTTCTCTACCTGAACCAGCAATATTTTTCTCTCCGGCCAAGACCCGTTAGTGAGCTTGATGCAGCCGCGGTTAAGGTCCAAAAAGTCTATCAGAGCTACCGAACTCGATCGAAGAAACCTTGCATGCAGACTGTGCAGTGGTGGTGGAGGAGCTATCATTAGTCAATTTAGTCTCTTGGCATTCTTTAACCATTTGATGTTTCTTAAATCGTGAGTTGTGTGCCCGCGTTTGTGTTAGAATATATGATCGTCTTTCGCATCATGTTTGATATATTTTCTTTATTAATGCTTCGACGACGTAAAATGTTTTTGTTGAAAAATATTTTTAACGAAATTATTTTTCAGAAAAAATGAATTTTTTTTATTTGAAAATATTTTTCAACTGTTAACTCGTACAAAAAAATAGACAGCGTCTTCCGGCGAACACCGTGGTGGATACTAGCAACCTCCAATGGCAGCAGATTCCAGCGGAGGTTAGACAACTTCCGACAGTGGCCTGCCAACTCCTATGGGCGTCCTGCGACTTCGGGTGGTTGTCCGTAAACTCCCATGACTTGAAAATGAGAAGCTCAAACTCATAAAAATAGTTTACGGTTTTAGAAAAGGCAAACAATTTTACAAAAATTAAAGAAGTTTTTCATGATTAATCGAAAATGTTTTCGGTCGAACCAAATACCGAAAAATAGGGAAAATGTTTTCTAAAAAGTAGTTTACTTCGAAATAAACAAAGATTGAGTATTTACTGTTGATTGTGATTGTAATAAATTCCTAGAGATTGAGTATTTACCGTTGATTGTGACCATTTTTGCCCACGTGATAACTTTTACTTTTATTTTATTTTTATTTTTTTAGATTAAAAAAAAAAAAACCCTAGAGCTAACTAGAGGACCACATTGCCACATGGACAAGATGGTCAAGAGTTATGTCTTGTAACTGCAAAAGATCATATCTCTTGCAGATATAATCAATTCATTATAAACAAAATGTAGCCTTAATTTTTGTGTTCTCAAAAAAGAAAGAACAAAACATCTTCCTTTTTTTTAAAAAAAAAAAAGTTAATTGTTTTTCTTTCACTTTGAGAAGATATTAGAATATAGAATATCTTCCAGAGTAGACTTTATAAAAGTTTTCCTTATTAAGTACTTATTGTAATTAAATTCAAGAGATTTGATTACCTTCCTTCCTTGAATTTAACATTTTTCTCTATAAATATAAATATAAATAGGATCATATTGTATTGCAAATTAATACAATGAATTTAACATAAACAAAATGTAACCCTAATTTTTTGTGTTCTCTATTTCTATCTTGGCTTCGACTCTTTTCTCTTACATTTTATGTTTTCTCATATATTTCTACACACATAACAATGCAGGTGGAAGGCATTTGACTCTCTAGCTCTACAACAGAGTTCTGTGTCGTTCTTCAATGTTGAGAAACCAGAAACTGCTGTCTCACGGTGGGCGAGGGCAAGGACCAGAGCTGCCAGGGTACTCTTTTTGTGCATCATAATCATCTCTGCATGGCCTTATTTTTTCTCTTCTTCTTTTCCATATTGGAGAATTATTTGGATATTAATGAGAGTTGCTAATTATATAGGTGGGAAAGGGCTTGTCCAAGGATGAGAATGCTAAAAAACTAGCCCTCCTACACTGGCTTGAAGCTGTGAGTCCTCAAATCCTTTTCTTATGCTCTTACCGCAAATCATAATGCAATTCAATGATCATGATATTAGTAGCTAATCATTTTGGTGCTCTATCAAGCCACATAAAACTTGAAAAGTTTCATCGAAACTTAAATACATTGTGTTTAATTTGTTAAAATCAACAACCACTTAATAGCTTTGGACTGAGATATCCTACCATTAAAGTTTCTGAATTGCATGCAATTTGGGTATGCCACACAAAGGGGCAACTCGGGGCCATCAGCTTCGAGTAAAAGGGCCATGCAATCACTTTATGTGAGGTGCCCGAATTCGAATTATATGAATATAGCACTTACAATGGACTCCTCATATTTAGCTTTTCTTTATATTTTTAATAAAAATGCCTAAATAAGACTCTTTAGTAAATGTTAAACTTCGTATTCGTCAGATTTTCCTTTTAAATTTAAAGAGCCAAAAAGACTATTATAATTTTTTTAATAATACTTTCTGCAAATGGTGCCAATATTCTCCCTTTCTCTAATAAATAAAATCTGCTCCATTATGTTGAATGATTAAAAAATAGTATTTATTTAAAGTAGAGAAATATTTAGAGAGTTTGTTATTTGATGGTTTAAAAAAGTGACTAGCTAAAACCCTTGAAGTAAATTTTGAGAGTTAAATTTAAAAAAATTACGAAAAAGCAATTGTGAATGCTCACGATTGGGGCACTCCAAAATTGTAGGAATCTTCATATATATATATATATATATATATATTCTTGCCTAAATAAAAGATGGGATGGCTTAAAAGAAAAGGAAAATAATTAAAAAAGGGATGAAGTAAACATTACACTTATACGATTTCCTTTTTATTTTTATTTTTTAAATCTACAGATTGACCCACATCATCGGTATGGGCACAATCTACACTTATACTATGCTGTCTGGTTTCAAAGCGAGAGCGTTGAACCTTTCTTCTATTGGTGAGTAATACTTTTAGAAAACCCTTCACTACGCTTACTCTGTTATAATTAGGTTGCTCTGTGACCGTTGAAAATTAAGAACAGACAGCTTGGAATCTTACGTTTTGGTTCGCATGCACAAGTTGATTAGCCAATTAAAAAAAAAAAAAAAACCCTCTCAACACGTGGAAAACACAATTATTTTTAATAATAACAACAAAGTTAAAAGATAATTTATTAAAAAAACATTGTTTGTCACATGCAAAAGACGCGTGTTATTTTTCTTTGTCCGTGTGGGACATGCACGTGGAGTACACAGATCCCAATGTAATAGACTGACGTAGAACAATTTCTCCCAAGCCAGTTTAGAATATTTTCTAACTCGCAGCTGCTTTCTGAAATGAAGGCTGGATTTCGGAGACGGCAAAGAAATAAATCTGGAGAAGTGTCCGAGGAACGTTCTACAGCGCCAATGCGTCGAATATCTCGGACCTGTAAGTTGTATATTCCGATGGATTCCATAATTTCATTGACTGATATACAAATTAATGTCTGTTTGCATACATAGAAGTTTATCATGTAACTGATGAATGTGTGCAATATCTTTTCGATGTGGGCAACTTCAGAAAGAAAGGGAAGCATATGAGGTGATAGTTGAAAACGGAAAGCTTGTTTATCGGCGAACTGGGCTGCTCTTGGAAACCGTAGAAGGTTCGAAGTGGATATTCGTCCTCAGCACAACCAGATCTTTGTATGTGGGTCAGAAGAAGAAAGGCTCGTTTCAGCATTCCAGCTTTCTAGCCGGGGGTGCCACGACAGCAGCCGGAAGATTAGTCGCCCATGAGGGCCTTCTTGAGGCCATTTGGCCGTACAGTGGCCATTATCACCCTACAGAGGAGAACTTCAGGGTATTCATTAGCTTCCTTCAAAAGAACCATGTAGATCTTACAAATGTTAAGGTACATATAGTTTCTCCTTGCACGTAACTTTCAACCAACGGTACAAAATAGCTGATTCTGATCTTTAATTTACATTCTTCATCTGCAGAGGTATGCAATTGATGATGACGGTCTTTCGTTTAAGATCACCGATGACGAACCAAAAACAGAATCGATTATGGGTCCCTATAGATCTACAAAATCAGACCGTGAAAATACAATTGACGTAGATGTCACAGTAGAGGAGGAGACTACAATCACGACCGCTCATCAAGAAGAAAATAAGAATAAGAATACTAACGATGATGCCAATGCAGATGCACCAGACTTTCACGTGGGCCAGCCCTGGGCCTTTTGGTAACTACGGCCCAGCTCAAAGGTCTGGGTCTCTCCTAGACTTGCAGTCATTGGACTCCCTAGTCCGAGGACCCCAATTACTGCATCTAAGCAAAGCCAATTCACCAAAGGTGAATCAATGTCTTGGGTCATGATTAGCGTCCTCTAAAATTATTTTATCTAAATTTGAGAGAATTTCGGACAAATAATTATGAGAGACTACTTATAAAACCCACATGATCAAAAGTTAATGATGAATTGATAGATATTTATCAATTTTGTTGACATGATGGTTAACAATTTAGGTAGTAAATGTAAGAGAATCCATTTGTCTGAGCAGATTTCGGACAATCCATTCTCTTGTTAAGATAAGTATGCTTTATAAAACTCTCGCAGATTTACTATGAGAATTGCTAACAATGCAAATAACAAATTACTGAACATCCGAATCTATGGTCAATTATATTTAACAATATAACGGGACAAAATTAGTGGCACCAAGGGCACTTCTATGAATCTTTTCTATCAAATGGGAGAGGAAAAGGGACTTACTTTATTTGTTTTTTCCTTGATTTTTAATGTTTAATTCTTTTTTTTTTTTTTAGATGTTTATTACTTCATTTTTTTTTTTATAGGGTTTGTGATCCAAATAAGGTTTTTTATCCTCCCAATTTTGGCTTCTATAATTTGGGTTGGATTTTGTTAGTACAGTTTTCAATATGGCCGGAAACAGCTCGCTCCTTTCCGGTGCTCTTGTCCTCTATTTGTTGCAATACCTGCAATGTGAAGAGAATACGCCTGGGGGTTGGCCAGTGTTCCTCTCTTCGATGCTTAAGTTAGTATGAGTATATAGTATGTGTAAGTGCAACAATGGTGATCCCTCTTTCTTACTTGAGGTCTTTGACTATTTATATGTTAGGGATCAGTACCTTCAACGCCTTAGAGTTTTGTCTCTTTCTTCTCCCTTAACCTAAGAGCGCTATTAAAATTAGACCCTAACCGCATACCTTCCAAATCGAGATACTTCCCCTAATAATCTCAAGGCAAGATTCACAAAGACAAATTCGGGATTAATGTTAATCCCATATTATCAGGGACGGGACGCGATTCCAGAATATATAGGACGAAACAATGTCCATATAACAGACCGCCGGCTCATCTTGTGAGTCCCGGGACGGCATCTACTAAGGACTCCTAAATACCCATTATGACTCGTATTCGGTGGGCTTTGGGCCCATTTTTTTTGCATTGGCTAAGGTGGGCTGAAAGGCTAATTGTTCCCAACTTGGGCGGGCCTAATGGGATTATTCCCAACAGATTTTATTAATTTTCTTGTAAAGCACAAAGTGGAGGTAATAAAATTAAATAAAATGTACATATTAGTGACACAACATTATTTTATTTTATTATTATTCTCCTCTGTTGCCAATTATTTTCTTTTCCATTTTTCCAATTTGATTGCGAAATCTTGATGGGTATGAGAACTTTGAATTGGGATTGGCTGCGATTAATTCAGGTAGCTAATCTAAGAAGGTCTTGATGGTGTTTACTTCCCTCAATAGATTTTAATAATTTATTGTGGAGCCAACTTCAAACAAATAAACCCATCAGAGCCCTATTTCATTAACCAAGCGACAAGAAAAAGACTATGAAATTACATAATAAATAAATATTACGCATACTTTTAAGTGAATTTGGATCCTCTTTAATTCATTTAAATCGAAAAAGATCCGGTTTCCTTCCTAGTAGTACTCTTTGATTTGGCAGATGATGATCTGGTTTAGGTAGTGTAAAAAACAAACATAACATATGTGCATTAGTTTTTCTAATGTTTTAAATTTAATTTCAAAAAATTTATGAAAGAAAGTGATAATGAAATTAAATCTAAACTAAAAAACAATAATAATTTTTATTAGACATTAATAAGTAAATATTTGAATGTAGCATTTCTCAATTAAATATATAGAATAAAATATGAATTATCTCGGTAGAGATGAAGTAGACCGTGGAAAACCGGAACAGAGTCCACAGTGAGTAATCAAATCACTCAATCACCCATCGGAAAATCTCTCTGTGCACAACAAAAAGGCAAAAGCACTCCAGCCAAGGTGCTTCTCTGACCAAACGAATCATCATTTTAGCTTAGAGGGTCCAGAGAAACATTCTTAGTATCAAATGATTCGAATACTTCTTATCAACTCGGTTAACAACCTGTCTCCAAAATTCTTCGTTTTACTGGCTCTGTCTTTAGACCATCCCATTTGCCCCAAGAACAAGCAGCACTTCCAAGTTCCAACACCAATCCCTATAGTTGGCCGCTCAAGGCAACATTAATTTAATCCAACAATAACCTCTTCTTTCTTTTTCTTTTTTTTCTTTTTTATTTATTATTATCATTATTATATATGTATAACAAATAGCACGTGGTATCATATATTACTGAAGAAAGTGCAAGGGCAAATTATGGAAAATAGAGGTACAAGATCCCATATACTCTAAGCCAGATAAATCTGACTTAAAACAGCAATTTAAACAAAACACAAACATTACATGTATAGCATTGAGCCACTCTTTACATTTAAACACAATCAGCTTATTAAATTAGTGATTAGAAGATTGAATTTACTTATTCTTATTTGCTTAAACTTTTAAAATAAGTGGTAGTTTAACATGATATTAAAGCTAAATATCCTGAGTTTGAACTTTGACTTCACCATTCACCACATTTCAATTATATTTTACTTGTTGGACATCACCTGTTAAAAGGTAATTTGAACTTACACATTAATTAAATTTACCTCTTCCTATCATTTATTTATTTCACCTCATTTTGCTTGCCGACCAATATACTGGGTGGATCAGATCTCCTATAATACATTATATACATACTACTAACTGTGTGAAGTTTTGACCCATTGATAGAAATTTCTTCTAAACTAGGTTCAAGAATTTTTTGTCCGTCTATAAATTTTTTAAGTATCCATTAAACATGAGAAAAGCATATCATTTTTTTAATTAGTATGTGAAAATAATTATAAAAAAAATCATGTACTTCTTATGTGTTAAAGAACACTTGGCAAATTTATAGACCGAAATTTATTCAAAATGTACATGCACTTATCCAGCCCTTTAACACTCTTTTCATCCAATTTTTTTTTATCTCAACAGATTTTGGCTAAGAAGCACAGAGTGTTTAGTGTTAATGTGAAAACTAAAAACTACAGCTGGTCCAATTTAATGATAAAGATAATTCATTTTAAATTTGGAGGAAACCAGGATTTATATTTCCTCTTTTTCAAAATAGATTATAATTCTTATTTTTCTTTGGATCTGCTGAAATTCTTAAAAAAAAATTGAATGTGAAAGTTCATATATATATATATATATATTCGTATTAAAAAATAGATTTTGTCAAATATTGTACTATTTTAATATAAAAGAAATAATATTTTGAAAATTACTATAATCTTACTTTTTGTTAATAGTAATTATTATAATCTTCCCATTTCTTCAATTTTATGGGAAACTACACCTAATCTCGTGAACTTTCACACTTTAATTACAATGTACCTCCAAACTCAAAAAAGTTATAATGCCTCTTTTCGTAAAAAAATTATTAGCCCCTTCTATGAAGAGAGATTTATTTATTTAAAAAATAAATAAAAAATTCCAACAAAATGAGTGGAACTAAAATAACAATAATACCCTTGTAAAATGAAGTAAAAAATTATTTAAAGAAAATGGCAAGAGACCCATTTGATATATACCAAAATGAAGTGAAAATAACACGGAAAAATGATTATTTTCATTTTAAATAAAAATAAAAAAGAGTTGCTTAATTGATTTAGGAATAGTAAAATAATAATAATAAAAAATAACTATTTTATTTATTCTAAGAGTGCGTAGCTATTTATGATACTATGCAATTTGTACGACCAGATGTACAGACAATATGCATGGGATTAGCCGCTTCAATGGGATCTTTTATTCTAGTCGGAGGAGAAATTACCAAACGTCTAGTATTCCCTCATGCTCGGCGCCAATGAGTTTTGTATTTGAGAGAAAAAAGAAGACTATGCCTTCGCCATATGAAATATGACTATTAAGTAATAATAGCATGGCATTTTGAATTCGATATGAAAATTTTTTTTTTTTTTAATTTTTTTTTTCAAAAAACTATTAGATTATATATCGAAGGAGTAGTATGAGATAAGGGGCATTTCCGATTTTATCTGATCTATCGGAAATCTATTGCAGTGTTTGGGATTGCGATTTTGTAGACAATAAGTGCGATTTTAAACCAAATCGCAGAACATAGATCGTTTGGGAACTGCGTTTTTAAAAATTACAATTTGAAAACGCAGAAAATCTGCTTTTTCAAATCGCAGATCAGATGGTATTTTTTTGAAAACGCAAAATTTTAAAGGTAAATTCGCGATTTTAAAGGTTAAACTGTGATTTTGTCAAACGCTTAACTGCGTTTGTAAAAATCATTTTTTTCAAATCGCACATTTTAAAATCGTTATTTTAAATCGTACTTTTTGAAATCGCAAACCTAAACAAGTCCTGAATCAAATAATCAACCGCCCGCTTGAAATGAAGGCATCCGTTTCCCACGTCTCCGTAGAGAATAGCATCCCCCTATCTATCTTGAATGTCTATAGCAGATAATTTTTTATTTTTTGAAACAATCTATAACAAATAATTAAGTAAAGCACAAGGGCAAATATAACTAAACCGTCCGGTCAAAGATGCAGAGAGCTTTCCGTTTTTCCACTTTTAATCAAAGCTTGTTTGATGTTTCCTGGATTTCCAGCCAATTGATTGATAAAGCTGATATTAACTAACTGCTAAAAAGAACTGAAACTGGTGATGAGATAATAATGTGAGTCTGCCACTCTACTGATTGAGATGGGTCATTAAAGGACAGCCATTTACCACTGTTTAATCTCCATCAGCAATCACTACCATCCGGTCCATCCATCTTCCTGCCCAGATGGATCTTCCAGACTTTTTGAGTCAAGAGGCAGATGGACTGTGTGTGCCCCATCAACCCATTTCTCCGATTTGACCCAACCAAAAGTACTATGACTGATCTCGATTCAATAACTGTACGTCTCACACTAGTAAATTTCTCTCAAGGGTTTTTCTGCTTTTAATGCTCCGTTTAAAATGGGTTTAAAAAAGTCATTTTTTAAAAAATTATTTTTTGGTGTTTGGCGCGTACGAAAAATCACAAATATTTTTTTATATTTTTATTCATTCATATTAACTTATAAAAATTAATTTTTATTCACAACATAAAAATATTAATGTAAAATAATATAAAAATCATCGATGACGAGATTCGGTCACTGACCGACAAGATTCTGACAATTTTTACCTGATTCCGGCTAATATAGCCAGAATTTGAGATAAAGGCCGGAATCCGAACAGTTTCGTCGGAATCTGGGATAGCCGGATTCCGGCGAAAGCCAGGGCCAGCCGGGATCCGACCTCTCTGGCCTGATCCGGCCAACCGGCCGGAATCCGGCTCTCTGGCCAAATCCGGCCAAATGGCCGGAATCCGACTGGTCTGGCCGGATTTCGGTTAGATTGGTTGCCGGAATTTGGCTGACCGGATTCCGGCGAAGGTGGCCGGATTCCGTCGCCAGATTCCGGCGACATTAACCGGATGTTGTCGGATTCCGATACCGACAATATTTCGATGGTGCTCAGCTGCTTGAACGTGAAGGTCGACTGTGCCGTTTAAAATAAATCGACTACGTCTGGTGTCTTCGGAAAACGATTTACACTTTTAAAAAGCGTAAATTTTTTTTCGAAATTTACTAAGCATTTTTTATCAAACAGAAATCATTTTCCGGTTGACTATTATTTTCGCCCCTACCAAACACCGAAAAATGCCGAAATCATTTTACGCCAAAACAATCGGAACATAAAAGAAAAATTTTTGTAATGGATCGTGAAAGTCTTTGTGTGGGTTTGCAATTAACATGTGATTTTAAAAAATAATTTTAAAAAAATATATTTAAGTGTTTGACAAAATTACAGTCTAACTTTTAAAATTAAAGGTTAACTTTTAAAATTTTCCGTTTTTAAAAGAACACCACATTATCTTGCGATTTGAAAAAACAATTTTTTACGTTTTCAAATCACAACTTTTTAAAAACACAATTGCCATAAGGTTCATTTTCTGCGATTTAATTTAAAATAGCACTTTTAATCTACGAAATCGCAATCACAAACACATTCTTAGTCATATTTTGCGTTAAAAAAGATTAATATGCTTTTAGATGTTTTTTAAAATCCCTCTTGTCTCGCTTAATAAAAAGTTAATATAAGACTTAACATTTAAATGTGAGAATGAAATGTCATAATCTTTTCTCTTAAATTTTTAATAATTTAAAGGTCCCTGTTAAGATTTATGTCATGCAATACTTCAACACTACATAGTGTTATTAGATTATTTTACTACTAAGGGCGGAGTTAGGATTTAGGATTTTGGAGGGGGCCAAATTAAAAAATAAAAAAATTCAGGAGTAAATTTTTTTTTTTTTTTTTTTTTTGGGATAAACCGCTGGCCTTTGGGGGCCCCCCCAAGTCCAGGGGTAGCTCTGCCCCTGTCTACTACAATATGTAATGACCCAAAAAACAAAAATATTAACAACATATGGGTTATTATTTTAAAAAAATTAGTCAAATTATATTTAAAACTTTTTAAAATTCACTATAAAGCTCGGTGTCGTTTAATAAAAACCTAACGTTCACTAACTCTTCTATAATTCATATGTTATCTATAAACTAATTTATGTTCGGAATATCTTCCACTAGTAAGAGCTTGTTTGGCAAACCATCCTAGCCCTGTTTGAAATTTATTTTCCTCTCCTCTCCCCTCCCTTATTTTAATTTTTATCAAAAAAACATCAACTTCAAAACATTCTTAACTTTTTTTTTTTTTTTTACTTTTTATATCCCATCAGAACTTTTTATTACTTTTTAAATAAAAAATCTCACTACAATTCAATTTTTTATTTTTTTTTAATTATTTTTTCACTTTTTCATATAAATTATTTCAACTTTATATCAAATCAATCATATTTTCCAATCATTCAGAAAAAATTCCTAAAAGGAGGGGAGAGGTGATGAATTTTCAAACGGGGCCTAATCTCCCTCTATTTCTTTTTATTTCTCTCAAAAAAATCAAATAAAAAACATTATAACGTTTTTATACTTTTTATATCACATCAAATAATTTTTTTTATTATTATTTAAATAAAATAGGCCACTAAAACATTTTTTTTTTTCACTTTTTTATAAAACATTCTTAAATTTTATATCACATTAATCAATTCTTATTACTATTCAAACAAATATTCCACAACATAATTACTTATTATGTTATAGCGAAAATAACTATTAAATTTTGGATTTTGGATTCAAGCTATAATACTGTCACACCGAGCTTTATTCCTCTTTGTGGTAAATTCCGAAGTTTAAAGGGGGCCGTGGCACTGTGGAAGAATAGGTAGAACTGTAGAAGTCTTTACAACGAGAAGACAAACAGTGGCACAACTAGATTGTTAGGATGTGAGTGTTTTGTCAGAGCTTCTTCAAAGCGATGATATTTCTTGAAAAGAGACAAAAATGGGGAGCAAAACCCACCTCCTAGACAGAAATTTGACTTGCTTGGGAAGCAAAACTCTCCTCCTAGACAGCACAGAGAGAGGGAGAGAGAGAGAGTGAGTAGTGAGATTCCAGGGTCCCTATTTTTTGTCTTCTCTTGCACCAGGGTTCTATTCCTACAGCAATATTTATTATTTGGCCGCTTGTGAGTGACTTGAAGGGACTAGGGAGTGATTCAAACCCACCTCTCTCTCTCTCTCTCTCTCTCTCTCTTCATCTCACTCTCATAAAGATCATCATCATCTTTTGGGACTGTTAGAAAGATGAAGAAAAGAACGTGCTATTTCCTAATGGCTATTCTGCAGATAATGACCTGTGTTTCTGTAACAAGCAGGCCCTTGGAATCACATGACGCTGCTCCTACACAAGGTTAGCTATTCCTATGCTTTTTCTAGTCTCGCTAGCAAATCCGTTTCTTTTTCACTCTTACTCCCAACTTTTTGTCCCTCGGGGGAAAAGAAGAAGAAGCTTTTTTTTAACATTTTTGTGTAAATCATGACATATTTCGTTATGGTGCTAGGAAGAGCATTTCTTATCATTTGATTTGTCAAATCTTTCCCTTTAGACCTTGTCTGTTTCTGGTTTTGGTTAAACTACAGCTCTCACTATTATATTTACTCAAATTTCTATACTTGATCCAACAGGCCAAATTCCACATTTCCCTCAAGCTGCCTGTGATTCAAAACAGGTCTCACTCTCTCTCTCTCTCTCTCTCTCTCTCTCTCTCTCTCTCTCTCTCTCTCTCTCTCTCTCTCTCTCTCTCTCTCTCTCTCTCTCACCCACACACGAGGATCCCCTAGATTCTCAAATTAAGCAATTTAAGCCTTTTTAAGGGTGGGAAAGCTTGAAAAATGTTACTTATGAAAAATGTGGCATGTTATTGAGTTAGAAAAAAAAAATTTCCTTCCTAAAAGGCTTCCTCTTCAATTTTGCAAAGATGTTTGTTTTTTTTTTAAAATCAAAATATAGATTTTGACTCAAATTTTTTTTATAATATAAAATGTAAGAAACAAAAATATACTCAATTGTTGATTGTAACATGCTACATTCTAAATTGGTGGCAGCTAAAAAGTAAAAACAGTCAAAATTACATTATTTGGGAAGGGAATCTCAATCCCGCATTGATGGGTTGGGGATCTGCACTTAGGCCCAATGGCTAGCAATTTGGGCACTTGAACTGTCAGGGGCAAGTTGATTATGCGGTCTCACACTTTATGGGGTTACCCAAATTGGGACTCCCCATGTGCGGGTATCCCGATCCCAAGTGCACACACAAATTGGAATTTTCTGTGTCTTAATTGCACTACCGGATAAGTAATTGTGAGAGGGTTAGATGGGCCCATGTGTCCGAGCACCTGATCAAGCCAATGGCCCGTCAAGGCCTCTCAAAATTACAATCAGGCATGCTGCAATCCGAGTAGGGAATAGCAGCCAATCCCAATCCCAATCCCATTCCCAATCCCAATCCCCCACGCACATGTAATACGGGTTCCATCGGTATGTCTCCTTGATTGATCTTGGTTTCTCTCTCAAGGGGCTTGGATGCATTGAAGGAGAACCTAATGAGAAAGAAGACACATACAGGTGGCTCAGTAGGCTGGGGTCGAGACCACCAAGTTGTCGGCAGAAATGTGAAGGCTGCATTCCTTGTTATCCCACTCAAACACCCACAACCACTGATCATATAGGAGTTCAATATGCCAATTATGAGCCTGTTGGGTGGAAATGCAAGTGTGGCACTTCTTTCTTTAATCCTTGAACAAATAAATGGTTTTAGTTCAGTGGCGCACGTGCAGAAAAGGCTGGGCTTCTTTTTTATTTTTTTTTGTCGAGAAATTGAAGCTGAGGAATTGTAGTTTAGACTTTAGAGGGTTAAAGCTTTTTAGCTAGAGTTCTCAACGTATGCAATTTAAAATGCTTTTAAATCTATCTAAATTATCTGTAATTGTGGCGATGTATGAGATAAATATTAGATGAATGTGAAGAATTATCTCTCATGGTCGGTTTTAAATAATTTTTTCTAAGATATTTGGCTACCATTGTCTTAGATCTAGTTTGCTAGAAGTAAATATGCTCTTTAATTATTTTTGTGCATGGGTTAGCGGAAGATGAAAGTCATAGATAACATTTTATTGTAAGAATTTTATTTGTTTCTATGACTATGTAACTTCATAGCATGTGGCTATCATTTTTCGGAACTTTATGTTTTGTGATGTAAGATCAATTTAATATTTAGATCTTTCGTTAAAAAAAATGAAAAAAAAAAAGGGTCCTCTTATAAACAATTAATTTTAAAAAAAATTATCAAATAATACGTAATACCTATCATGCTGCATAAAATGTAAAAATCATGTGCTTAAATGACCAACTTTAAATGTAGGGTTAATTATCTTCCCCATTAACTACCGTTCATTGTCAACATGTTATCACGAACTGACATCTTGACCAAAAGAGAGTATGAAACTATCATTTTCATACCATTACCCCCATTCCGTTAAGGAATATCGTTAAATCGGACGGAATATTCTATTTTTAAATGGTAAATTTTGTTTAAAGACAAAAATGTCTTCAAACAGTAATTTAATAAAAAAATATTAAACATAATATATACACTTTTTATTTTTAAAAAAAAAAAGAAAAGAAAAAGGATGTGTCAGCCACCTTTCTTTTTTTTTTTTTTTTTTGCTTATTTATTTATTTATTTGTTTTTTTTAAAAAAATTATTTTAAGGGTATTTTATATAAATTTTGATTTTAAGTTTGTGTATTTAAGTCTTTTCACAAATTTGACCGACAGAAAGAGGTAACAATATGAAAATTGTAGTTTCATGCCTTCTTTTGGTCGATGCGTCATTTTGTGGTGGCATATTGACAATAATCGATAGTTGATGAGAAAAAAAAAGTAATTACCCCATAAAAGTGAAAAAAAAAAAGAAAAAAAAAAAAGAAAAAGGAAAAGATCTGTGAATCTTAATATAAGCTAATAACCAAAGATTATGTTTTCTTTTTTGGACAATGGCCACAAAATTCAAACATTGCACATAAGAGATCCTTGAAAAAACCTGAAGTTACGGATGGACCAAAATCTCATGCAATTGACTTTCCGAATTGAGAGAGGATTTTGATGGGATATACCTTGGGTTACTTGGGCATTACAGATCGGTACGCTATAATTTATGTGAATTGCAACTACAAAGCGGGTTTTACAGAATCAATAGTAAATTTTCAAACTAATAGATCGAGAAAAAGACTATAATATATTAAATGAGGAGTGATTGGTGCACAACAGTTGTGCACCACTTTAGAAACATGAGATGAGTCTCACGTGGGATCCATGTGGTAGAACCCATCACATGGGACCTACCCAATATCTCTAAGATCTTGCACAACAATTGTGCAAGAGTCATTTTCCATATTAAATAGCATGTCTCTTAAATTTTTTTTTTTTTATTTGTTACATGTATTGAATTAAAGACTAATTTTTATTGTCACGTGATCAAGTTATATAACAATAGCACAACAATCTATTAAATGACAATATTTTTTTTTAATAGTACACTTAGTTGCCCCCTCTTTGTAACTACTTTATTTATTTGTGATGTATTCTTAGAATTTGATTTTTAGTTTAAAAAAAAAGAGTAAATTTCTAAATTATTGGCATAAATTTAATTTTTGAATTTTAAAATAGAAAAACTTAAAAAGACTTTCTGTAAATCCTAATCATAGTTGCCACCCATATTTAAATTTAGAAGGACCTTTTCTTAAGTTTTCAAAAAAATTGTCAAATTTTTATTCATTTGTGGAAATTCTAAAAAAAAAAAGAAGGAAACAAGAAAAATAAGTTTTGAATTGATTCCCAAAATTATAAAATGTGATAAAAAAAAAACTTATAGAAACCCTATTGTAGCAGCTTTTTCCTCACTTCCATGCTAAATAATTTTTTTTTAGTAATCAAAACTTTATATTTAAAATCCTAAAATTTAGCAAATTTTCCAAAAACCAATAGGAGAAAAATTGAAAAATTGAAAACTTACAGGAACCTATACAAACCCAAATTTAGCTTCCACCACCCTTAACTTATTATAAAATATTTTTTAAAGCTTTCCAAAATTATTTCCTAAAACTCAATCAATTTAGCTAATTTCTTAATTTACTGAGTTTTTGATAGGGTTGTTGATGATTAATCAAGATTTTTCTTGAAAACAAACATCTCCTTGAAAAATCCAATCGGGCCTTTTTTTTTTTTTTTTTTTTTTTTTTTTTTTTAATATGTATATATATATATAGAGAGAGAGAGAGAGGGGAAAGCAAATATTCCATAACCAAATTTATATTATCATTATTGCCAGGCAAATAACACTTAAAAATTGCTTGATAAGATAATAACATCCTTCCCCCCATAAATAAGGTGTAATATTTTTTACACAATTTTTATACAATTATAACAACTTTTTTTAAAGATAAACCATTGAATATTTAGGATCCACATGTAAGAAAACAAATCCAATGATTGGTCATAAAAAAAAAATTAGTTAGAGTTGTACAAAAATTGTATAAGAGTTGTACAAAAATCATTACTCTAAATAAGAGAAGTCGAGAACGTAATGACCGTATAGATCAAAGTCATAAGTGCGAGTCTCCAACTCATCCAAAAGTGAGTATCTTAACTTATGGTTTGATAATTTATAAACACACATCGTTAATTTTTATTTTATTATTATTGATGAAATAAGTTTGGTATTTTTTTTTTTACATATTTGGATAAAATTTTTATTTAAATTAAGTTGGAAGAATTTTCTCAATTGTAGCTATGAACTGATATATGTTCTTAAAGCATTTGATTTTCACAAACATTATTAAAGTACTCATACGTTAATTTAATATAAATGATTTAAGGTAATTAGAGGAAGACTTTCTTTTACATATATGATATATTATTATTTTTGGTCCTTTAATTTGTAGTTGTTTTCAATTTGATCATTGAATTATCAATTTTTTCAATTAAAATATTTTACTTCTAGAAACTTTATTACAGTCCAATTATTAATTAGAGTATAAAATTATAAATGAGATCATAAAATTTTGCTTAACGGCAGGGTAATAAGACAATGCACGAAGAACGTTAGACCTTTCTTTGCATTTATCATTTTTTTTTAATAACTTTTTTCTAAGAGAAATAAAGACAAATATGAACGTTAGACCTTTGTTTGCCAGTTATGAAATTGCATAATTATGAACATATTTTGAGTAACTGTTGACACTTGACAGTTGACAAGGGACAAGGATATATATATATTTATTTCGATGCTCAGAATTTTTTCAAATTAAATAAATAAAGATATTATCATACGGGCATCCATCATTTTTGCCGATTCGGTATTTGGTTCCACCCCTTTATTTATTAAAGTAAAAGATTACGAGTAATTTTAGACATATATTCTTTAATAATTATATTGATTTTTAAAATTATTATTTAATTAAAATTTATTAATGATTAACAATAAGTTTAATTATAATTTTAAAAACAAAATTATTATTTGAAGAATGCAAAAATAACATAAATATAACAAATAAAATCACTTAAAAATTATATTAAATGGTGACGTATCATTCTATAACCAATTTTTGTTTAAAATTTTTAAAAGCTTAAACATTTTTTAGTCAATTGAATAGGTGTTAGGGGTACGACTTTTACTTTTTCTTATTTTTATTATTATTATTTTTTAATTTTATAAATACTAATCCATTGTTTATTATAGGAAATGAGACTCCATTTCACCTACATGGCTACATTCAAGAACAAAACACGAGTTAAAAAAGAAAAGAAAAGACCACACGCTTAGATTACGTGTCAAGTACGCTCCAATTTGGTGGATAAACTCACGCGACACGGACCCACATAAGACCGGCAGCTTCTCCGTCGGTCCGTCCTCAGTCCCCACCTTCTACCGGAGAGCGCACTTTCGTCACGCGTACTGAACACGCGTGCACAAGCATTTTCCCGAAAAAAGTAATAAAAAAAAAAGAAAAAAAAAGAGAGATAAAAGAAACCAAGAAAATTTAGTAATAAGAAGCATATAGCGCAGATTGTCGTCGTCAAAGTCTTTGCTCATTGGATCAGAAAAAACCACCACAACAATGCCATAGAAGGAAAAATATCAAACACGAATATGTCTCTCACTCTCTTTTTTTCCATTCTTGTTACCCAAACCTCCTTTAACCTAAACCTAGAGTTAACTCCAAAAGGGAATTGCCACGACAGCGTTTTCTAACCCTAGATCTTCAATTCGTTTTGTTTCCTTAAAATTTCCTCCTTGCTTTTAATCGGCGCAGAGTCTTGTGCTTTCTCGGCGTTAAGATTTTTTGGATTTTTTTTTTTGTTCTCAATTAGGTTTTTAAGTTGTGGATAGGGTTTCGAAATTTTTGCGTTGTGAATGGAGCATCGTGTAGGGAATAGGTTTCGGCTGGGCCGGAAGATCGGAAGCGGCTCGTTTGGGGAGATCTATCTCGGTATGTTTGTTGTTGTCTTCGATTTTGTATTTTTCTGATAATTTGATGTTTCGGACTAACGATTGAAAATTGTGGTTTAGGTACTAATATTCAGACTAACGAAGACGTTGCAATTAAGCTTGTGAGTATTTTTTACCTGATCGTGATCACGTTTATGTAAATTCATGAATTTGTGCAATTTGTCACTTTTGTTGTATTTCCTTTTGATACATTTTTGTTGTTGTTGTTTCTATTATGTGAATGTTGAAGTTAACTTCTGCTCTGGTTGATTTATTTGAATGTTATTTTTACCGTGGAATGTAGTATATGTTTGGTCAGAGAAAGAGTTATTGGATGGATTCGGGAGAATTGTCCAGTTCTGTTGGAAATCATAGCATAATCGAACCTAGGTTTGCACAATGGATACAATCTACTCACGGAAAAACTTTATATGAGTTTGAAGTGCTTTTATCTTCAATTAAGGGTCCAGCGATCAATGACGGCTGAAGCATATGGTTTCCCACTCGGTTAAATGTTATAAGGTGTCTCTTTCTTTGAGAAAAAATTGGGTGGTATGGTTACTCTTGTCAGGTTGAGATGCCGAGGTCTTCTAATTTTAGCACTCTGCGGCTTATAAGCTGATTATTGGACCCCCTTGATTTTTGAGCTTGTAGAGTTCATCTGTGTCTATAAATTAGCTGATATCTCCTTTGGTACTTATGACGGTTGTTGAGTTTGTTTTGGTTTCTTCCGAAAAGAAGAAATTTAGTGAGAAAGGTTGACCGAGATGGAGCTTTTGAAAAGTTGGATTATTGTACTTAATTATATGTTCCATTTGATTATGACAACTGAAAATTGGTAAGGAGCATTGTTAAATATCGTGATCCATTTGTCACAGCCTAACATTGTACTTTAAGTGGTTTAATGTTTTCTGTTGAAATCTTTGACATACCTGCAAATGAATTTCCTGTAAAGGCCCAGAAATTTGCCTATGTTTAGGTTTACTGTTTGCAATGCTGTTTGGATTCTTTTTTGTTCTTAAGATGCTGATGCTGTTTCCTACATTCAGGAAAATGTCAAGACAAAGCATCCTCAGCTGCTCTACGAATCAAAGTTATACAGACTCTTACAGGGAGGAAGTAATGAAACTTCTTAACTTTGTGGTCAATTGGTCATTTTTTTTCTTTCAATTTCTGGAGTTTTGTTTCAAGTTTTTGTGTTTCATCTGATATCACTTTTTATTACCATTCAATTTTGGTCTTGGCAGCTGGAATTCCAAATGTGAGATGGTTTGGAGTGGAAGGAGACTATAATGTTTTGGTGATGGATTTGCTTGGACCTAGTCTTGAAGATCTTTTTAACTTCTGCAGTAGGAAGCTTTCTTTGAAGACAGTTCTTATGCTTGCCGATCAAATGGTAGGTTCGCTAGACTTCATGCATTGGGCTGGATTAGTTTGTATGCTTTTCTGTAATTCATCAATATGTGCCTTTTTTTTCCTATTATTTCAGATCAACCGCGTTGAATTTGTTCATTCTAAATCATTTCTACATCGAGATATCAAGCCTGACAATTTTCTTATGGGCTTGGGGAGGCGTGCAAATCAGGTCACTGTTCCTAATTTTATATATTAAATTCTATCTATTTCTTTCAGGATACTGATCTTGATATGAAAATTTCTATTCACTTCATGTAGGTCTACATCATTGACTTTGGTCTGGCTAAGAAATATAGAGATAGTTCAACACATCAGCACATTCCTTACAGGTGAGAGGCATTTATGTTTGATATCCAGTTTTGGCTGGGGTGTGTATTTTTAAGGTGGGATTTTGATCCATTTGTGTTTGTTGTGGTATGGTGAAAAAGGTTGGGGAAGAAATATCATAGTTTGTATGGTTGACTATAAAAGCAATGACTTTCTTAATTATCCCACCTTTTTCTACCCATGTTCTCAACATCAACTATTCAGTGTGCTAAGAACTTATATTTTTCGTTTGTATCTGGTTGGTCCCTTTCCTGTTATGGATCAATTAATTCCTTTTTCGACAAGCACCATTGGTAATTTATGAAAATAGTTATTGAACCTCTTATATCCTGTTTAGTAGGCATATTTTTGTATTAGTAGTATTAATCTATTTTTAGCTTTGTGGCTTTTAGTACATAATTTGTGTTAAACCTACCCCATTTTTTTTTTCTCGTTTTTGCTATGAAAGTCTGTTTCGGTGTGCCAGTACTCTCTTGCATAAACACACTTAAACATCTGTTCACTTATTTCGTAGGTCAGGCCTCTATCCGTGAATGGTTTAGTCTTAAGCTGAATAAGTATGGGATGGTTAACCAAAAGGTTTTATATTTCCAGATGACATTCTTAGATATCAATCTCTTTTTGGGTGCTTTTGAATTAACATAAACCAACTATGTTGTTATTGCTATCACTTGCTTTAAAAGAACATTTACAGACTGCATTCCAAGTTCATTTCCGTACTTGAGTCTGTTTCACTCTGGGTTATGAGATTATTCTATGTTGGTTTAAATACGTTAGATTCTATGGACTTAGAAGTTTGTTTATTTTGTTCCTATAGCAGTGACAAGGTGAAATTTAGGTGTTATGTGAGTACGATTTGTGAAATAAAGCATGTTAAAGGATGATTTTAATGGTGGTTTGGGTGGTAATTAGATTTCTGATGGCAAGAAAATTCTTAACTCTTTTCATTGTGCAGCACTCTAGATCGTTGTCTCATTTTCCTTTCCCAGTTTTGATAGAACTAGAAAAGAATCTGAGCCAGCATCTCATCTAGCCTTTCTTCTTCTTTCTTTCTTTCCTCTTTTTCTTCTTTTCTTTTCTTCTTCTTCTTCTTCTTCTTCTTCCTTTATTTTATTTTATTTTTTTTTCATATCAATCTGTGGCTAACACTTGAATGATGGCAAGCCCTTATCAAATATGGTAATTATGACAAGCCAACTGTTTGTTGTGTTTTGATCATGAACGCTGCAGAGAAAACAAGAATTTGACTGGAACCGCTAGATATGCAAGCATGAACACTCACCTTGGTATAGGTACGCTTTGTCTTGTCATTTTGCACTTTGTTTTCTTTCTAAAGTTTGGCACTTCCAGTTAGTGTCCTCTCAGGATTTCGTAATAATTGTTCTTTCTTTCCTGTTATTTTGGACACAATAGAGCAAAGCCGGAGGGATGATTTGGAATCTCTTGGATATGTCCTTATGTACTTTTTAAGAGGAAGGTGATTGTTGCTCTGTCCTTCCTTTTTTTCTTGCACTGGTTGCTATTCATACTTTAGTGATTCCCCTTTCCTTTATAGTCTTCCTTGGCAGGGACTGAAAGCAGGAACTAAGAAACAAAAGTATGACAAGATCAGTGAAAAGAAAGTTTCTACTTCAATTGAGGTTGGTTGTTTGTAAAAGGTGGCTGCATCCAATCTCTTTGTCCAGCTTCTACAAATTGTAAATGCTGTACTTAATGCTTCTTTCAGGCCTTGTGTCGGGGTTATCCAACGGAATTTGCATCATACTTTCACTATTGTCGTTCACTTCGATTTGATGATAAACCGGATTATGCTTATCTGAAAAGAATATTTCGTGACCTTTTTATCCGTGAAGGTTTGACTCTATTTTCCTCTAAAAGAGATTTAATTCAGTTTTACACAGCTTTATATTTGCAAGGCGTGTATGCTGGTCTCGGCTAACTTGTTTGAAAGCCAGTTTTTCTTTTTTTGTTTGAAAGATAGACTAGTATTAGTATTCCATCTTCTCATTGCTCTTTTTGGTGTTTTTACAGGCTTCCAGTTTGATTATGTGTTTGACTGGACCATTTTGAAGTATCAGCAATCACAGCTAGCCGCTCCTCCAGCACGTGGCATTGTGAGTGATATTTTAGTTCTGTCTTTCCATCCTCATTAAATGCATTTTGTAATGCCCGTTTTTGCTAGGCTCCTGGTGCTGGGACTAGTTCTGGAATGCCCCCTGCTATTGCCAATGTTGATAGACAGACAGGTATTTTTTAGCTCATTACATTGATATCAATAAACCTTATTCTCATGTATAGTTTCTTCATTACAACTAACAATACTGCTGTTAGTTTCTCAAAAGTTGTGGTATTGTCATTAGGTTCTTCCCTTGCTATCCTTTGCTTACTTTCTATAAGGATATCATCTGTGCCTTCTTCTTCTAATAATTTTGGACTGTCACTTTCCTTTTTCACGTTGCCTTTTGATACTAGTTTTCTGATTTCTGGTTGTTATTCCTTTGAGCTGTAAATAGAGGATGTATACTTCTTCAGTTTGATCTTGGGTTTATGTTACTTCTACTTTATTGCAGGTGGGGAGGAAGGGCGAGCAGCTGGTTTGTCTTCATTGGATTCTTCACGGCGGAGAATATCCGGACCAGCTTTAAATCTTGGAAATTTTTCGAGGCAGAGAAGTCCTGTTGTTAATGATTCTGCAGTATCTAATGATACTATGGTGAGTTGATTGGAATGTAAAATCTCCTTCTAATATGCCTAACTTTGTAGAACTTCTTTGATTGTCATCCAAACTTTTGGATAGTTCCCTGTTACTATTTATGTTCTGCGATGCCATTTTAAATTAGCACAAGGCATAGGCTTTTCTACCTCATTCTGGTTCACCGAATGCTGTGGTAGGTTGGTATGACACCACAGAAAGTCAATCTCACATTGGGTGAGTGGACTATAAAGGTGCTTATGAGTACTAAGTTTCACATTGATTTTCTACTAGATGTTACTAGGCTTTATAAGTGATACTAGGAAGTTTCAATTAGGACTTGACTAGTCTTTTAGAGAAATAGCACTGATGTGATTAGCATTTTATCTAGGTCATTACCAATAATATCTAATTAATTTAGTAACACCATGTGGCGCTAAGGCACTGCATGACTTGGGCCATGACGAAGATGTCAGGAATTTAAGTGAGGAATAGTGTCGCCCTAGGAAGTTAGTCACATTGGGTGGGTAGATTATAATTGTGTTGATGGGTACTAAATCCCATACTTGTTCGTTACTAGTGAGATTGGGCATTATAAGTGATTTTAGTGAGTTCTAATTGCAACTTGACTAGCATTTTTTGAGTAATAATGCAAATGTGAGTAGGGCTTTTCCTGAGTTGTTACAGTTGCTGCCGAGTTGTTACTTTGTCCGAACTGTTTGAATTATTGCATTGGTTCTTCTTTAAAGGCTGTTTCGATCTCATAGGTTAAAGCTTAAAGTTGACCAGTTTATTACTTTTTCCCCTTCTTTTGTCGACCGTTGCCCCTTTAATGCATGATATATTGTATAACAGAAAATATGATATTGGTATGGTTTTTCTTGTAAAATTGTACTGTCCATTCGGATCACATTCTTTCTTCACTTAATGCATACTATACTTGGACCATGCAGTTATCAAACTCCAATAATTTGAGCCGGCCAAGTGGATCATCAAGGCGAGCTGCTGTTTCTAGCAGCCGTGATGCATTTGTTGATAGTGAGTCAGATCCCCATCACTCTCGTACTACTGAGGCAAGCCCTGGAGCGGCACGCAGAATTTCAAGTGCACAAAGAACCTTGCCAGTTGGATCTTCAGACCCCAGGCATACATCTGGGAGAAATACCACTCGGAACTATGAAAGTACCCTCAGGGGCATTGAGACCCTGCAGTTGGACAATTGATGAGAGAGGTTTCAGTATTAAATGCTCACCTCGGTGCATTCTTGTGAAGCACGAATTTACTGGTGTGCTGCTATTATGCTTGCGGTAGAATAGGTTTGCTTGGAGTTGAGTTGTGAAGGAAGTTGGAGTTGAGTTGTTGGGACTTGAAATCCAGGGCATTCTGGGTTTGGATTTGCACTCTCATCTGAACTTTCCTGGGCACGGCTGTCTATAAAGCTCAGGTTATGTTCGTATGGCTTCTCCATTCTGGCTACAACCCTACAACTTTTTATCCCTCATATCTGTGATCATTTTGTTGATTTTATGATGCCTTACAATGTTGGTTCGACTTGTAGGCCAAAACTTGGCACTGTAAATTGGCCGATGTGTTCATATTTCTCTCTAGGCTCTTTTTTATTTTTTAAAAATTATTTTCTGGGTTTTTTTTTTTTTTTTTTTTTTTTGGGTATTTGTCTATTTTTTATACACATTATGCTGATCACAGATGCAGGTTTTAAGTAATTGCTTGGAAGGGAAGAAGTGGGGAAGGTCGCAGCATCTTTTGTTATTTTTTTTAGCTTCTCATCTAACTGAATTGATTGTTATGCCTGTAGATTTTAAGCTGTTACTGTGTTTTCTTGATTCATTTGTATTTTTTTTTTCCTTAACATAATTATTTTGATTCATTTTTTGATGCGATATATGTATATCTATCCTCTGTTCATTGTGTGGATTTTATGAAGAGACTTTCTACCTTCTGATCAACAAAATCAGCTTTAGACCACCTGAACCCGTGGCAAGTGACGAGAACTTTCCCCTCTCTTAGTCTTTTCCCCTTTTAGTTTATACTCGATGGCAACGGGAGGTTAAGGAGCGCAAGAGTATATTGCAAAGTTAACGACATCTCAACTGAAAATAACTGCCTAAACAAGATAACGCCTAATACTAACAGCGCACAAACGCCCCACGAAGAAGAAACAACGAATGGAATGTGTTTTGATTTCTAGTTACTATAATTAAAACGAATCAATCTGTCTAGACTCTTCTTGCCATTTTAGAGCTCATTTGGTCCTGCTATTTTGCATGCCAAACGTGCTTTTTTAATACTTGGAAGTGTCATTTGGAAGTCCGTTTTGAGGAAAAAAAAATATTGATTTGAAAACATTTAAAGCAATCACATTTTTAAACCATCGAGTCATGGACCATGAAATGCTCGATTTGAAAGGTCAGAATTACAATTGGATTACCCATTTCTCGACTCTATTTTAAAAATTATTTTTTTAAGAATAATGCTATTTAGAAAATTTCGTGACTTGGCAATAAAAATTCATTCTTGAATTACTGTTATGTCAAATGTTATTTTTTCAAGATCAATCATACATTACACTACAAGTGAACAATTTTAGCATTACCCTTTTTGGAAAAACCAAACGTTACCGCTAAACCAAACGGTGATATAGAGTATGTTTAGCAGGAGGCAATGCGTCCCCTCCCCCATGTCGGCTATAGCTGTACGATCACATATTCACATCATCTCCAACAAACCCAACACAAACAGACAAAAAATCATTGAAAAGGCTTCCATAGTAGAATCAATAATTTCTAAACGGTGCCCCAATTAATATACAATGCATTACAACAATTATTCATCAGCTTCTTCTTCTTCTTCTTCTTCTTCTTTTTTTTTTTTTTTTTTTTTTTTTGCATATTGTAATATTTTCAGTCCATAAACCACTAAGCTGAAACACTCGAACGCAGTACACAAGTTGAATTGAACAAACCTTAAAAAAAAAAATTAAAAATTAAAAAATACACGAAGAGAGAGTGGTGCAAAAATGGCAAGAACATACTAGGACCCATTCACCATTCTGGAGTACCTGTCCTTAAGCCACCTGAAGGTCTTCCTCAGAGACCCTTTGACCTTCCCTTCCACCGTGTAGACCTTGTAGCTAGCCACCCTCTTCTTCCTCTGCAACTCCGGATCATTGAAACTCCAGCTCTTGGAAGCAGACCCATTTGCCGACTTCCCCTTCTTGAACTTGGCATCATTTCCTCCCACCTGGGTTTGGCTCGGGTGTGCCGAGGTTGCATAGGAAGCGCTGTAGCACCTGAGATCTTGCATACCACTGATCCCAGATGTAGTAGGTCCCAGTCCCATCCCACCATCACCATACCGCTCCATCTGCATCCTCCCATCACCCCACGATTTGGATCTGAAATCTTCCATGGTTGGCCCCACCTGATGGATCCCCTCCTCCTTGTCCCAAAAATCTACACAACTCCTATCTTTTAATGGGACTTTGGAGCTTGGACCATGGGGGCGCTACTAACTAGAACGGTGTCACCGTGTAAGCGTCGGTGGTGGTGATAGCTATGAAGGACTGGGGTTTTATTCTCTGTGGAAGCCGCTACAACTCCCCTTCACATGGAGCCACCACTGAAATTCAACCACGTAATACATACCACGTGACCAATAAACTTGTCGTTGCAATCTTCTTTTTAATTTTATTGAAATTTGTCGTTTTGCACTAGGAATTGTCACCAGGTTTGATTACCATGTTGCAGAACCCACCTAAAATAGATACTATCGTTTATGTATATTTTTTTGTTTTAATTTGAAAAAAATGAGAGAAATTCTTTTTGTGGGATTTATTTTTGAAAATTATGTTATGTTTTAAATTGTTAAAGTAATGATTTTGAAAAGAAAACATTTTATTTTTTATTTTAAACAATATTTTGTATTATTTTACATTGTTTGTTAATATTTTTTTAGTAAACAAAATTTTTTTTTTTTTTTTTTGGCATTTCGGCGAGCGGTCTAAACATATAAGGTTTTGCTTTTTAAAAAGAGAAAGGTTAAAGGTACCAAATCTTTAACCAAGAGATAGATACCAAGATAACGTGAAGCTTATTCATTAGTACCTGTAGTATTTCTTTTTATTTATTGTTTTGATCATCATTAATTAATAAGCTTCACATCATCTTAGTACCTATTTTTTGATAAAAAAAATTAATATCCCTAACACTTCTCAATGCAAAAAAGTTTTTTGTCGTACGATGAACTAGCATGATAAAGACCAAAAGCAAATTGAAGTCAAAAAAGTATGAGGCTCCTTGGCGTGCAACTTGCATTAACTTTGAAAAAGGCGACCCTTCATAATGACCTAGGGTCGTGGTAAATGGAAATCATGCTCACCAACTGAAATAATTGATCGAACCCCAATTCCCACCAATTATTAAAAAACTTTATACTTGATAAGATTTGACTACATTATTTTTATGGTAGCCTCAAATCCGGATCAAAATAGCGAGGTTCTAGATTGTGGTGACAATTTTTTAGGTCAAAAGAGACAAGGGATGATTTCTGTGGCCTGCATTTCTCGAACTAACCCACCATTTGCAATCTACACTAAAAATATTAAAAAGTGACAATCAACCTCCTGCTACTCAACATTTTCAGATTGCCTCCACTGGTAGCAATTTTTGTTATCTTGGACTTGGACGAAAAATTAATCACATGATAAAAATGATCAATTATACCCCCTAATCCTATATGTGAAAAATATAATTATGACTTACTTTAAAAAAAAAAAAAAAAAAAGCTTTTTATTTTTTTATTTTTAGGGTTTAATATAATTTAGTTTCCTGAATTAACAACTATTTTTTATAAAACACCACGAATTGACAAGTGTCATGCTTTGGCCCTCCAAACTGTCAATTTGTTACAGTGGGAATTGGCCCTCCAAACTGTGACAAGTGTAATGCTTTGGCCCTCAACCATGGAGACTGGAGATTGTCTCTGGCTCGTGGATCTCTGGCCATTTAGACCCATGGCCAAGCCTAAGGAATCCTTCCACAAAGACCCAAGACTAGGCCATAAGTCCGCATCAGTAATCCATAGGCTTTTTATCTGCAAGGGTATAATGAACAATTTGAGTTACGCGATGCATTTTCCGTCCAAGTTAATGAGAAATTCTAACGAAGGGGACAAATTGAAAGTGCTTGGTAATTTGAAAGATTCACCTTTTTAAACTGTAGGGAATAATTGCAAATCAGGTGTCGGTTCATAGTTTCTCCAAAAGAACAATATTCATAAAATGTCACGTGGGAAGAAATCTTTGAATTTTCTAGCAGATAGCCCATTGGCCCCATTTTGTTATACTTTCTGAAAAGAGATGATATATTGCATAGATTTATTTCATCTTCAACTTAGAATTCCAATTATCCAAGTTTTCAGGCTATACGTTTCTGAGGAACAACAATAGAGAAAAGGCAGAAACCCTAGACCATCAGCATTTTGAATCTGAATCATTTACAAATTTTCCATTAACAATTGACCAACAAAATAAACCAATATTACAACTGTGGCACTACTCATTGGCTCATTGCTATTGCATTGAATCTCAAAATTGTTCCTAGACCAGTAGGAATGCCAAGAAATGTGTATAATAGCTCATATGACAAAATCAACCCCACCCCCACCCACCCAAAAACTGAAGTGCCATTAGAAATGGAAATGAAATGAAACTCAACCCAGAACAGAAGGTTCCACGTGGCAGTAATCTTACCCATACACTTTGAGGCAACGAGGGAATAATAGTTTATTCCGTCTTCCCTTTACGGTTCATCAAGTCATGGTAGTATAGAAGCAGACACATGGGTTGACCAAGAATGCTGAAAATGAACCAGAAGATCATGTTTCCCACCTGGCATAAAAGGAAAAAAAAAAGGGGGGGGGGGGGGGGGGGAGGGAACGGTGAATTAATAAATCAAGTTTGGCATAAGAAATTGGGTGCTGAAAAAATGGATGGGCTAAAAACTAAGACATACCATAGAGTTTCTGAACTTATTTTGCAGGTAATTAGTAATCAGAACCAATGGAACCTATTAAAGAAAAACAAAGAGCAACAATTATCATTAATCTCATGTCCAGAAACAATTCTTGCTATAATTAATATTCTTTTCTGTTTTTGTTTTAGGGCTGTTCTTATTTGGAACGATCAGAAAGGTCAATGATTGTAATATTTTTACCTGCAACATAATTCCAATAAAAGCCCACCACTTGAATATGTGGCATGGAACAGCTATGCATAGCTGCAGATAAATTAACCAAAATTAGGTTCCCATAAAAGTAAATTGATGTGATTGAAGCAATGTAATAATTAATTAAGTAATCATTTGAAGATTCATATTGTGGTGTATAGAACAGTACAACTATTATTTCATTAAAAAAAAAAAACTCTAAATTGCGATTAATTTATATTTGGCAAGCTTCTTTTACCATGAATAGAAAGAGCGTGAACATATGAATGGGGTAAAACCTACAGGGAAAATCACATTCAAATGACATCACAGTGGTGGTTCCTCCGGCAGATCACCATGAGGGAAGTTCTAACTTCAAAAGTTTGGTTACTTTCATTTCAAATGTGAGTGTTCATATTGTGGCAATGCAATATTGTCTTACCCTTATCACTCATTCAATGCCCCACTATCTTTACCATTTTTCTCTTCCTTCTCAAAACATCCGCCAGAGACCTAACAATTAAGCAAGAAAAATAGGACAACTTTGCCCTTCAAGTTGGGGTTGATATCAGCATGTGTTCTTACTAGATGTCAGCAATTTGACATAAATCCAAATTTCTGATTACCGATTTCCTAGGTGAAAATAGCTAGCTCTTGACTTGGCTCCTAAATTCCTACTATGATTTGTGGTGATGTTACAGTGGAGTAATTCTATTTAGTAGACTGCTACACAATTGTCATATAATTGAGATGACGTGATAGTGAAAATCAACCTTTGGATCAATTTTATTTTTTTACAAGTCTGATCCAAATGCTGATTTTCACTGTTACGTCATCCAAATTGTATGGTAGTCGTATAACAGTATACTAAATAGCAATACTTTTTACGGTATAACCTGTATCAAAACCATGCCTAGCCAGTGAGTCACAATATTGTGTATAGTTTCAACTTCCACCTCCCTTCTCCCCCCTCTTTCCCAAGAATGAAAACTCCAGGCAACAAAAAAATTATACAGTAAAGATGTAACCTTTGAGTGTGCACATATTTTATCTATTGCATATACTAGACGCCAATAACTACGATGTACAAATAATAAATAAGCTATTCCAATCTGCTTCTGATACCAAACAAAATGTTGAAAGATAGACTTGTTATTTGAAACACAAACTGGAAACAAAAAGATAAAAAGAAAAGCAATGTACCTCATGGAATATGGCAGATACAAGGAAGGCAATTAGAACGGCAACTCCCTAAATTAGAAACAAATAATTAAATAAAGACAAATTATCAAAAATTAGTTCACTTATCAAAAAAATAAAATAAAGACAAATTAGTTCAAGATTATGAAGTATAAACAGGTGGGGCCAAGAGCATTAAATTAATGCTGGGGCAAGTTACTAAGTTTTAGTTATAATTATAACGATACAAATGAATCCAAATATTGTCATGATCACCATTCCAAGGTCACTACTTTATTGAAGCTTAGAAGAACAGAGGTTGGTATATATACATTCTTTTTAAATTTTAATGTGTCTGTATAGTTATATGATATCTTAATCTAGTTTAATCACGTGAAATTCAAAGGGATGATAATGTTGAAAAACAAAGATCAACAAGGGAGGTTAGTACATGTATTAAAGGATGTATCAATGAATTGCCTCGAAAAAATGACTATGAACCTGGGGTGAATAGATAACAGATCTACTATCATACACTTTTCCCCTAAGAAGACTTGTAAACCAAACAACATAGTTCTTGACAGATAATGGCAGTGAAAATGAGACGACATAGATTAACCCAACAATGTAGTAAAAATATCTTCATGCCAAGATGCATTCATCAAGCATCGCTTACAATCTAAGGTGAGATTGGTCGTTTACCTTTGGTATCCCATTCCGCAAGCATGGAAAGTAGATATGACGAATCATCCACTTATGAACAGGCTGAAATGAAAATGAATCTGATCAGTAATATACTTGCTTTTATTTGGCATACTTTTACATCAAGAAACCAGTATCACAACCACAGGCAAAAAGTTATAAAAGAGCTTTATACAAAACCACAAACCTACTTTTCAAATAGTTTCTTTCAAGAACATACTAAACTGATGGTTCAAAATTTTCACATCATTCAAAATCTTAGTCTACAAGAGAATAAAGATTTAGACATTCAAAACTAGCTCAATTTCATATGAATATAAAGTCAACATAAGAACATCATAACTGAATATATATATATATATATAACTTGGAATTTGCAACCTATGGGGATGGACATTCTAAAACAGAAAGAGGAAGAGCTAAAAAAAGAATTAAGTGACCATGATAACCTACGTAATTAACTAGTTCCACAAAAACTGAATTTTGAGAAAAGAAACTTACCATATTCCACATTCTCCAATACTGATGGCAGCCACAGAACCGACCGTGAGATTCATGCAAGAAACACAAATAGTTTACAAGTTCTCTTCAGCATTGGCTTGTGGAAATACACAACCCAAGGAACACATATTGCAAGATATAAGACCTACCTCTTCAACTGTCTTTGCATTCCACCAATCTTTGTAAAACTCACGATCACCAAATCGAAGAAGTTCAGCCAGTATATTTAACCTAAAAATGCAGGCTTAGCAATTACTGATACTAAAATCTAACCAACAATTTAAGAGGAAACATTCACAATCACTGGAAAATGATTTCAAAAAAATTAATGAAATATATGCCTTATCGAAATAAAGAAGAGTAGACACACCAGAGGTGAAAAAAGCAGTAGAACATGCAAAGCCACACATATAAATTTGGAACTGAAAGCTTCAAAACCCTCTCAATGGCATATAGAAGGTTCCCTTTCAAGGGATGTTGGGAATTCTTGACAATAGGATTAATATACTGCAGAATTTACCAACAAAGTCATGTCAGAACATCTCTAGCAATTTTTCTGAAGAAAAGAAAGAGCAAAGAGTTCTAGTTTTAAATTAGTAACAGCTACTTACTTGTTCTATTATGAATCCCATAACTCCTGTAAATATTATCAACTTGACTAGTTGACGAACCACCCAACCCTTTCGAATGCATGCCGTACGAGGATAGCTTGGCTATAATGATAATAAATCAATACAAAGGTCAAAGAACGCCACTACCAAATGATAAGAACTTCGTACATTCAGCAAATAAAGAAATTATACAATTTAACTTAAGTGAGTTTTATACAAATGGAAATACAGAAACAAATTTTATGGAGAAATCACTTCCGTATTCCGGGTTAAGAAGGTGAAATACTGTAAACACTTGCAAGCTGATAACTCCAAAATAATGATATGATATTATGTGAAGATAAACTTTGGACGAGCACTTACTAGTATAAAAAGATTAAGAAGTCAGCAGACAGGAAAGAATAACCATCATAATAGCTAACAAAAAGAATGTGACTGAGAATACCACCACAGAGATACAATTTTCGACAAACTGCAACATATTGAAACATGGCTCCAATTACGACGGTATGCTCATAACAGGTGCAGTCTGGACCAGTTAAACCAGAGAACTGACACAGACCAACCTGTGTTGGTTGATCTAGGTTCAAAAGTACGATAACCAATTTAAATTGGTTTAGATTTCAGTCAAGGTATCTAGTTAACCAAACACCAGATATATATATAAAACAGACATATAAATGTTCATATGACAATTCAACTTTAATTAGATATTTTTGTCATGATTCGATCATTGGATGTTTTGATCTCGGAAAAATAGAATATATTGCATGAGTTGTAGGATTTGTACTATATAATACCAGTTAGATTAGGTCATGAAAATAGCAGTTAACCATTAGATGGAAACATATAGAATCAAATAACATCTTATGAGTGCCATCAAATACTAGATATCTACAAACGCAAAACCAGCATATAAAGGCAGCTTTTTTTGCAGGCAAAATATACTAAAATACTATCCCAACAAGACACGTGAAATGGAGCATGGGACACCAAAAGCACCTCAAAACACAGTCCACAAACATTTTAGTAATTTTGAAAATTCATTTGTTCTCCAGCATCCGAAGATATGCTGAATATACAACATATCAAACAACGCAAGACACCCACACACCTAAAAGACATCCAGACCCATATAACTTGTATTGTATAAGAATTTCTCCATACTTTATAATGGGGATAACTCTCACAAAATTTCTGAATGGAGAGTCAACTGATCAACCCATTCAGAGATATATCACCAGACACCATTGTTGTGCATGAAGAACACAAAAATGCTTTGTACATGTAACAAATACTCCAAAAAGTCAGAAAGCAAGCAAATATCATGAAATAGGTGTACAAAAATGGCTCAACCTGAGTATCGATATATTATAATAACTGCAACACTTGAAGTTGAATTACCTGGTAACATAACGTTGGGGCAACCATGAAGTAAGCCAGACTCTTGAAGCAATCACTGTAAGGATAATCCGGATTCAGAGAATTGGGCAGTACATCCCCCTAGCACCAAAGCAGGGCCTCAGTGAATAAATAGAAAACAAACCTTCGTTCATCACCCATACATCTGCAGGAGATTAAATATCCATTGCAGAAGAAAGGAAAAGAGAGGAATACAAACTCTTTTTTTATTCTAATGAAGAACAAATATAATGCGTTTTGAAAAAGTTATGATGGTGACTTATCCCAAAAAAAATGTTGTGATGGTGAATTATCCCAAGGATTACTGTGGTAATACTTGCATAGCTTCTGGTCTATTTTTCTAAATTACCAACTTACCACCAAGATATATTTAGCATGTAATTTCATCTATGTAACTACTGAGTTTCATCAAAGAAACCTACCAAATTTCGTCTAAGCATAAACATCAAAACACTTTTTATCTTCCTATCTTCAATACTTACATATTTCATTTAGCAGGAAACTTCAATATACACTAATCATCTACAGACTTTTCAAGGGAATTTCCTTTACCTTTTCAATAGATTTCGCCAGTGATCTCATATCATAGTTTGTATGCGTATAAGACACCAATTTTAACCATACGATGCAAGCAAATAGCATCAAGGTGACGCCAGATAAAACTGCAGAATCGCACCTGCACGGTAAGTCATAAATCAATTAAGAAATTTCCACAATATCCTTGTCAATGGAATGACCAAGGGAAAGTTCCTACATGTACGATTTTCCTTGTACAAATATTAATTCTATGTAGTGAAAAACTTGAGCATCCATTCATATAATACCAGCATAATTCTTTGGCATAGTTCACACCAATAAAAGGTTATGCTTCCCAAATGAGTATTAATAGTCTAACAAAAATACAAAAAACTAAATGATGTTTAAAATTGGATGAAAGTATAAATGAAAAATAAATAAAGGTTAAAACTTACCCTAGAATAACAAAAACTGGATACAAAAGTGCCGCTGTGGTAATGATTAAATGAAGTAAAACAACAACCTGTAGCATTAAAGTAGAAGTTAATTTTGAGGATAACAGTACCTCAACATAGCATGTTATTATTTTCTTTTATATATATAAGTAATCAAAATATCATTTTTAAAAAGAAAAAAAGTGCAACCTAGGTACCCATCATGTTATTCTCTTGGAGGGTTTTTCATATTCCTACACTGCAACTGACAATATACAAGAAGTAACCTCAAGTATCCAAATGGCAAGAAAATTTCCATCACTCCAATTCATTTTCATGTAAAGTAAGGAAAGCTGTTGATTTGCAGCAAGTAAACTTGAATCACTTACAGGTTCAGAGATATACTTCCACTGTACTAATTTTTCCACTACGAAGGCAGCAGCTGAAAATATCGGGAGTGTAAGACTGCAATATAAGCAGAATGAACAATCAGGTGCTCATTGGACATATAAAACCCAAACGAAATATGCAATAATTAGTTCATCCTATAGAAAACACAAGCAAAAGTTAAGGGATCATTACCAACACATAAGAAGGGGCCAATCTCCCAATGATCTCGAACTAAACCAAAAACCAGTCCTAATTAACCAGCCATACTGCAATAATATTAAAGAATCAGCAAGTAAAATAACTGATAGGAAAAACCTTGGCATAATCAATAAGCGTTGGGGCATGGCTCATGCACAAGTAAACAGACGTGATCACCATCCAACTAAAGTTACCTAAAGACGGAGGCACACATACCTTCATAAGATTTTCAATGATTAGTCTGCTGTTTACAGCAACAAGCACTACTATACAGAGATTAAAGAGACCTGCATGACTCTGCATAAAATTTATAAATAAATTAGGATCGAATTGCACAATGTAAATAACACTTCTTTTAATGAAATTTTCATTCATCGAAAAAAAATAACACCTATAGTCACTGATTTTTTTTATCAATAAACATCCATTCCAACTAACAGAGCGATTTCGTTTTCATACTCATCATTCAACCAATACTAATTGTGGACCGAAATTCGATAAACGATAAAACACACACACACATACAAAAAAAAAAAAAAAAGCCCTAGCTGTTTCTACCAAAGTTTAAAAACTTGAACAAGTTCCGAACTTTAAAGAAGGCATTCTAATCTCTGATCAGCAATATATGAGTCAAAAAGTTAGTAAATTCGAAAAAATATATATATATTTCTTTTAAAAAACGGCTAAAGCAGCTGGACCTACTTGTCTGAAGATTGCGTCGGAGCTAAGAGGACTCTCCTTTATTCTTCGGTGAGCCGGAGCCGATGGCCGATACGCGAGCTTCACCGCCGCGAAATCCGTTCCCCGATCCTCACCGTTCGCAATCTTCTCACCGCCGTCGTTTCCATTAGCCACAGGATTCCTCGATTCAATTGCAACCTCGCTCCTATCCCCGTCGTCTTCGCAGCTCTTCCCAGCCGCAGACTCGTCGCTGCTCGAATCTCTGACTTTGACTGATTCTCTCACCAAATTATCGGGTTCCGGATCCTTCGTTTTGGAATTTGAATCGGATACTTCCGTGGTTGCGGTGGCGCTATGTCGTTTTCGAAGATCCGAACCGGCGTGTGGCATCGTGGCGGTGGTGCCTGTGGTGCCTGTGCTTTCAGCCGTACCGGAAATCGCCATTCCCGGGAACCGTGTCGTATCGTATTGCGCGCTTGCTGATAAGATAAACGAAACTAAACAGATAAAGAGACGGAATTGCGGGGAGAGAATTATAGGAAGCCAATTGCAGTGACTGAGCGACACAGTGAACGCGAGAGAGAGAAAAGTGTGCACTAAAAGAAATAGTTCATGCAAACAGGGAAAACGATGACAGGGTAGATAAAAAGTAAGATTTTAATCCAGAAAATAAATTATTTGATAATTGAGCTTTTAAAAAATTTATAATTTGTAAATTTATTTTTTAAATTGCATGTAAAAAAATATTTTTTTAGAATCACATAATTTTAAAAGTTAATTTTTAATTTTTAATTTTTAATGACTGTAATTTTGTAAAATACCTATTTTTAAAAATTACTTTTCTTAAATCACATATCCTAAAAAATCTAAAACAGCAAATCCAAACCGACATAAAGCTGAGACAGGCAAATGCACGAAATTTCGTGAAGTGGCTATACGTGTGGGACCGTTTAGCGGCGATTCTGTATTAAACGCGAGAAAAATAAAAGAATGTGAGAGAGAGAGAGAGAGAGAGAGAGAGAGAGCTGTGGGGCAGTGTTGTAACCTGTGTTGCGTTTGGAGACCAAGTGGTTGGCTGTTTTATTCTGTTTTGGGTTTTTTTTTTTTTTTTTTTTTTTTTAAGTATTTTGATGTATCATAAAAGTTAAAATATTTTTTAATTGTTAATATTTTTATTTAAAGGGCAAAAAAGAAAAAAAAAAAGAAAGAGAAGACAATTTTTACATAGCAGTTATCATTTTCTATGTATTACAAATTTTTTAATTCATATATGTCATTTTTTTAACACCTGTTTTAAATCCATATTTAACAAGTTGAGAAATACTAAAACCATATACTTTTATCTCAATTTTATCTAATTTTATTGATGTGATGTTGGGACATTATTTTATCTTATAACATAATTTTTGAGTCTGGCTTGCCTAACATCTCATGTTTCGTATACGGATGGTAAAAAGAAAATCAAGCATAAAGTGAGTTTGTACTAAACATATTCAATAATAGGACTATTGGAGATGTCGTGTTATTTAATAACAGGGTGCAAGCCAAAATCGTACTTTCTTATTGGCTTAAGTTTTAAGGAACTTTCCTACAAGTTTAAAGTTTTAAGATAGCTTACCATTTAATATGGTGACCAAAGATGAAACTAGGAATTTTCATGAGGAGGTCAAAGTGATTTAATATATGTTATTAAAAACAAGTACTTGATGGATACGCTTTCGCATTATACTTTATGAATTGAGTTTTTCATTAAAATGGGTCGGAGGAATCCCATCAAATTAAATTTATTAAACTGGCACGTATCCAAACTGTATGCGATTCTCACAAAATCATATGCCCTATTAAAAATGTAGTCAGAATTATATGCATTTTGAAATAATGTCAATTTAATAGTATAATTAAATTAAAAATAAAAAATTGTTCATACTTCGTCCTCTTCTAAAAGTCGGTTGGGTTTGTGATTTCAAAACGTGCAATTTAAAATAGTGATTTTAAAACTCAATTTTTAAAAAAGTTTACCTTCAAAATCACAATTCAGCTTTTAAATCCATATATTTTTAAAAACACACCATCTTGCTTGCGATTTGGAAACGATTTTTTTTTTCTTTCTTTCTTTTTTTTAAAAAAGTGTAATTTAAACAATATTTATTTTTTGCTATTTGACTTAGAGGGCGTTTAACATTACGATTTCGTATTAAAAAATGCGATTTTAAACCAAATCGTAGAATATAGATTGTTTAAAATTGCGTTTTTAAAAAATTACGATTTAAAAACAAATAAAATATGTGTTTTGAAATCCATGTAAGGAAGTGTTTTTTTTTTAAAAAAAAAAAAGTGCATAATTTTAAAATCTAAATTATAATTTTAAATGTCAAACTACAATTTTACGACTTTTAAAATTACATTTTTAAATACACATTTCAAAATCACTCTTTTTATATCTTAAACCCAAACACATCCCTACAATCACACTTTTAATCTTCAAGATTGCAGTAGCGCACCTCTTAAGTTGACGTTGATGTTTCCTTAACAAGGAAGGAATGAAGTTTTCTGTGCGTACCAAAGCCGTCATGCTTGGGAAGATAAAATTGGGGCATTTTACCAACTTTATGGGTCCTGCTGAAGCTTTCATTTAAAAGCACGATAGCAGAAAACAAACAAGATTGACCGACATATAACTCGTTGACTTTTTTGGAATCCCTCTGCGGGAGATTCTAATTTAACTCCAGGGAAAGACAATTACGTCAAGTAATAAAACACTTTTATATTTAAGTACTTTTTAAGTTCAATTGGATCATATATAATTAAGTAATTTGAGGACACCAACCAAAGTAGGTACGATACTACTATGTAGTCTTCATAGATACACTGGGCCACTTGAGAGCCTTACTCTTATTGTTTTCTTATTTTATTTTATTCTCTGTTCAAATAATAGAAGACTAAAAAAATATCTCAACTTTATCACTGAGGTGGAACGATAAGATAAAACATGAGAGAAGTTTAATACTTTAAGGGGTAATTACACCGTTGGTTCCTGTGGTATATCATAATTATTTTTCATTTCTTATGGATTAAAAAGTGTATAGAAAGTTCTTGTGGTATGTAATAATTACAAATCGATCCCTGGCGTCAAATTCTGTTTAAATTTTTAACAGATTCCGTCAAATGCCATGTCAGCGCCACGTGTCGCCATCTTATTGGTGACACGTGGCGCTGACATGCACATCTTAATAAAATGATATAAATTTATTAAAAAATAAATAAAAATACTTATTTTTTTTTTAAAAAAAAAAACAAAAAAAAACAAAAAAAAGAAAAAATAGGGCAAGGGGGTGGCCGCTCACCACCCCCTGTGGCTGCCGATGGCCACCCCCTTGCCCCATTTTTTCTTTTTTTGTTTTTTTTTTTTAAATAAGTTTATTTATTTATTTTTTAATAAATTTATATTATTTTATTAATATGTCCATGTCGGTGACATGTGGCGTTGACGTGGCATTTGACAGAATCTGTCAAAAATTTTAACAGAATTTGACGCCAATGATCGTTTTGTAATTATTACATACCACAATGATCTCCTATGCACTTTTTAAACCATAGGGAGTAAAAAATAATTATGGCATACCACAGGGACCAACGGTGCAATTATCCTATACTTTAATTTGGTTTCCTTCTAGAAGAAGTAAAGATCATGTTTAATTGTTAAAAATTTGGTTATTGTCTTTTGTTTTGTATTAGCAGAGGCATACAGTAGAAGAGGTCTTGCCGTAATAAGACTCTTAATTAAGAATAAGAGATGTATTATCCCATTGGGACTTTAGTACTTCAGTAATTTAGTAGTTCTATTAGCAGTTTTATTTTCATCACCTATCTAGTATTCTTGTATTCCATTTCAAGTCTCTTTTATAAAGAAAGCCATTGATATGATCAATAAAGAATATGAGATAATATGAGAAAAATATTATTATTCAGCTTTTGTAATTGTCTTGGACTCTTGGGAGGTGTCAAAGTTCTTCGAACTACCATAAATTTATCCGTTACGTTCTTGAGAAATTAAGCCAGTAACAAGTATTTTCACTCAACTTTTCACGGTATTTTCTACATAAGATGTTGACAACACTGGCGAAAATTCTTGTAGAAAAGAAATAGGATTTTCAGATATGGTAAAACGCCGGAGGGAGCCGTGATTTTCATTAGGTACTAACAATACAAAATTTGAAAAACAAAAATTACCTTGAAAAAGCATTGTCAAACAAGCTGAAAAACACTACTTAAGACAATAATTTTAATATTTATATAGCATCAAAAACATTTTTGACACCAAAAACAAAAAAATACATGTCCAAACACATTAACAATCACCCTTAAAAAATTCTTCAAACTAGGAGTGTAAAATCGGTTGCGATTATTTGCTCAGAATTGCAACCGCAACTGGTAGACCGGTTGCGGTTTTTACCAACCGTCGGTTATCCGGTTATTTTAAACCGGTTATTAACTGAATAATCGGTTTTCATATATTGTTGAATATTTTCAAAAAAAAAAAAAAAAAAATCACAAGAATCACCTAACATGAGAATAATTTGTGAATCAGATTATGCTCAGGTCACGAACCTGAAAGCCGAGTTGTAGATTCAATTTCAGATCGCTCTCAAGTCTCAACCATTTGTTAAGTACTTGGGTACACTTACGTTGATGGCATCCACTGCGCAAATTTGTTGATAATGAGTGAGCGTGTGTGGGTTTTTGTGTTAACACTTACGTTGGACGCAGGCGAGGCGAATGTGCGATTAGGGTGTTGAATATTCGCGTCCTGTTGCTAAATGAACAACAATAAAGCTTGCCAGGCTTGTTTGTTTAGGGACGGAACAGAATAGCATAGTGATGTTACTGTTTATCTAATTTTTTTAATACTTTTTTATATTTTCTACCACCAATCAACATCAAAACATTTCTACTTTTTTCACTTTTTATATCACATCAATAATTTTTTATTACTATTCAAATAAAAAAATTCACTACAATACAAAACTTTTTTCACTTTTTTATACAAATTCTTTTTATTTTATATCACATCATCACTTTTTACTAATTTCAAAACTAACAACCCACTACTCTGTTCTGTACATGTCTTTGCCAAACAAGCAGTGTCGATGGGATCAGGATCAATTTCTAGTCCCATCTCTAAACTTTATGAAGCTGTCCTGAAAATCACGTATGGAAAAAGTTGATAATTGCCTTTTCGCACGGTCAAAAACACTAAATATGTTTTTTAGTACACATACTACAGAGAAGCTTTTTTTTTTTTTTGGTAATATATATATAATAAAAACTAATTACCAAGTTATTAACCGGTGTTTTAAAATGCAATAACCAATTATCCGATTGCTGTTATTTTTTATTTTTTGGCTAACGGTTGTTGCCGGTTATTAATGATTACTGATTATTTCCGGTTAATAACCGGACCACTTGTAAACCCTTACTCCAAACTGACAACAATAATAAAGACTCAAAGATTCACCGTGCATTGTAAATTTGTAATCATTGGATAGCCTTCGTAATTTGCAACCAAACCCGATTCATTGAATAGTCGAGACACTGAGTCAATCCCAAACTACCTCCAATCTAACCAGGGCAAACTATCCTGCGGCTACATGGGCCGTTCGTTACTTATATAGACCCCAAAAATGGCAGATTAATCTAGTTTACTAAATTCAAAAGAAGAAAATTCAGGGAGAAAAAGCCAAAGAAAAAGGTGCCATTCAACTTGGTAGGAAGATTTTCGTATAATTCCCACTCCCGGAGAAAAAAAATCTAATCTTTAAGGAGGGACATAATCAGACTTTTTTTTTAATTGAGGAACAAGGGGTCAAGCTTAATTTTGACAAGGATCAAACCTAAAAATGACATTAAAAAAAAAACCATCCAATATACTAAAAATGCAAAATAAAAATTTGAATTATTTTAGTATTTTTGTTCTCGTAATGCTAAGGGTTGAGGACGAGAAAGAAAGAAAGAGATGACCAGTAGAAGTTAAATAGGGTAATAAACCCAACAAACCACATCAATAATGACGGGATAGAGTTACGAAACAAAGCATATAAACTTCAGAATAACCTTAAAAGACAAAATTGAACTGCCTTATATTAGAAATACATACGACAATCACAACAGATCAGGCAAAATTATGGATTCTACATTGCAAGTACCACTTAAGACAGTCGAAAATTCAAGCTTCTTAAAATAAAGACATCAGACCTATAAGACAAGACTTGGAAAACGAAAAGCGACACTTACCAAACAGAATCAAACATTCTGTACTAAATAGGCAAAAAATCTCATCAGAGGAGGTCAGCAACATTCGATGGCAGCTCCTCAACTACAACATTATAAAACTTCTGGATGTCAAACAGCATCCTCTCGTCATCCTTCGTTACGAAGTTGATGGCGACACCCTTCCTCCCAAACCGTCCACTACGTCCAATTCGATGGAGATAGTTCTCTGGCTGTGTAGGGAGATCATAATTTATAACAAGCGACACTTGCTGGACATCAATACCACGGGCCAAAAGATCAGTAGTGATAAGGACGCGAGAGGATCCGGAACGAAATTCACGCATGATAATGTCTCTTGTGTTCTGGTCCATATCTCCATGGGTGGCTGAGACTGTGTGGTCACGGCCACGCATCTTGTCAGTGAGCCAGTCAACCTTGCGCCTGGTGTTCACAAAGATAACACTCTGGGTAATGGCCAAGGTTTCATAAAGATCGCAGAGTGTCTCAAGTTTCCATTCCTCCTTATCAACATTGACATAAAACTGCTTTATACCCTCCAGGGTGAGCTCATCACGCTTCACCAGAATTCTAACAGGTTTATTCATGAACTTCCTTGTAATCTCAAGGGCCTCAGGTGGCATTGTGGCAGAGAATACCCCAACCTGAATCTTTGATGGCAGAAGCTGGAAAATATCATAGATCTGATAGCAAGAACAATCAAGATTAGGACAACGATAGTAAAATTAAAGAGTTTTCTTCCCAGAAAAAGCTAGAGCCAACTAAAATGAGTGGGGTTCAGTTACTGTACAGTATGAGATTCAGTTGCTGCCACACAGTATATGTTCATTTATGGACTTAAATTGATTGAATAAATGGGTTATAATTAGGGGGTTTAAGAAAATCTTACATAAAAGTTACAGCATTGATTAGTTAAAAAGAATGATTAATTGAGAGGCAGTATATATCAAAGCCATCAGACACAAACATATTGGATATAAAAAGAAAAGGAAGAAGAGAGAGAAGGAAAAAAGGACCTGATCTTTGAAACCCCGGGAAAGCATTTCATCTGCCTCATCCAATACAAACATCCTGATGCAATCAGGACGAAGTGACTGCCTTCGCAGCATGTCAAACACACGACCAGGAGTGCCAACAACAACATGAACCCCACTGGACAGAATGCGTTGGTCTTCACGAACACTTGTTCCACCAACACAAGCATGTACTCTTACACCAAGATAGTCTCCAAGTGCCCGCATAACCTTCTCAATCTGTTGAGCAAGCTCTCTAGTGGGTGCCAGAACCAATGCCTGGCATTCCATCAAACTGTAATCAAGTTGTTGCAAGATACCAGAGCAGAAAGTTGCTGTCTTCCCAGTTCCAGACTGAGCCTGTTGAATAACATCAAGACCCTTGCAGAAAGGAACGATTCCCCTTTGCTGAATAGCTGAGGGTTTTTCGAAACCTAGACAAGAAAACATCCAACTTAAGCACTTATGCATGCACTGGTCGGGGAAAAAAAATGAACAGATTAAAAGACACAATACTTCATAAACACATCGAAAAAATAAATAAATATTCTCCCAACCACTCACAAGTTCTCATACAGACAAACCATAGAGCTACATCAGCTCTTCAATTCTTGTAGTTGAGTTATAAAAGACTAATTCAAACTTGTAGGACCAAAATTCTCAACAGTTATTAAAGCAAGAAATCTCATGCAATAATTCATCATTATGTAACCTATTACTGCGAAAAATAAATATATGAAAGCCTGCTAGATCTACCATAAGCATATATGCCCCTCAGAAGATTCTCTTGCAATCCCATAGCATCAAAACTATCATAAACCTCATCATATGACGTAAAGAAATCCTGTCCATCAGCTGAAAGTCTGTACAAACAAAACAGAAGAGATTAGCATCCAATTGCAATTCCCTATCGCCAAGTCTAAGGGAACACAAATAAACTCACTGATGTGGCTAACATCCAAACAAGTAATCTAGAAAAAGGAAAGAAGATGGTGCAAAACTCTTACAACTCATTCATTTTGGTATCAAACTGACGAGCATCAAATTGTGACCCCTCTGAAGGCATTCCAGCCATGTCTGCAAAAGGTACAAAAATAGTCCATAGAAAAATATCACCATCTATATGTACACAATAAGTGAATATCCAAATCAAGTGTTAAAATCTGTGCATGTTTGTGCACTTGCAAGAGAATGAGAAAGCGTAATAACTAGAAACTAGGGCCGTACATGAACAAAGCTACTTGTGAATTAGCTCGGGCACAGCTTGGTTAAGCTTGGCTCGAGCTCAACTCGACTCAATTATTAAACGGGTCATTCATGAACACGAAACTAGGCTCGATTATTAAACGATTCATACTCATATTAAACTCGGGTTGGCTCGATTAACATTCGTGAAAAAGCTCGTATAAGGATCAACTCGTATATATTTATATCGTGACGAGTGTAACAAGCCAAGCTCACATAGGTACAACTCGCCCGGGCTCGGCTCATTTACAGCCCATCCAGAAACTGTATAATTCTGGTGTAACACAATTCTACTACAGGTTACAAAGTGACCAAGTGTCCCCCCACACACACACAAAAAAAGGGTTTCTAGAGTTCAATAAAATTTTCTTTGTATTTTTTTTTTAATCTTTGCTCCATCCGGCAAGCATGATAAACCAAAACTGTTTTAGCAGAAAAAAGATTTTACAAAAAAAGGGGGGGCTCTATGAGAATAATGGAATAAACTAACAGCTCTTCAGAGCGTTAGGTTTATTTAAAATATTTGCAAAAAAATAATAAAATAAAATAAAATAAAATAAAATCAATTTATGACTCAAATAATAACACTCACGCGGAAACACCATAATAAAAAGACAGGCATAGCATCAACAGTTTTAGCTCATACAAAGTCTATAAAAAATAAAGTGCGAGACTCATAAACCTAACTCTATAGATAAACGTAGCGTACAAGTTAACTAGATGGAATATAATGCAAAGAAGTTCGTGATCGGTTTGGTTGCATCTTATACAAAAAGATAATACAATTTACTTTCTGATTAGCAAAATACACTAATTAGCTTACTCAAAGAGACTTTTCCTCTGCAAACAAAAAGAAAAATCTACCAAAAAAAGTCTTTTTTTTCCTCCTCCGCTTTCCCGGCAATCAAACATAACGACATCAAAACCCAAATTGTTATGACTAGCATCAGAAACGTTAAAAGAATAACCGGTAACTCAGCGAACCAATTTTCGCAGCGATTAAGAGCTTATGCAAAGCATCAAACCCAAAAGATCGAATAATCAACTTCTACGCGCGGATCGAATAATCAAAACCGCAATATCTAAATCATATGCGACAGATCGAATAGAAGGAAAAACTAAATAAAGATCTTACAAAGAAATTCTGACATAAAAGTGAAATTCAGATCAAAATCAACAGTCGGATCAAAGAGAGAGAGAGAGAGAGAGAGAGAGAGAGAGAGAGAGAGAGAGAGACCTGTCGATCGGTGAAATATGAAATCTTCGAAGAGAGCTTAGTTTGCTTTGTGAAGGAATTAAGGTTTTCCCAAACTCCTCGGATCTACGCCGTGGAGTTGAGGAACGATAGCTAAAAAGGTTTTCCTGGAAAGTAAAGAGTGAGCGAGGATGAGATAGAGAGATTGAGGACTAATAAGATTATGCCTTTTGGAAGGGTCGGTGTTTTTCGTGTTTCCGGATTTGCCACTGGCTTGTGCTACTTAAAGGGGTAGGTTTTAGATCAGATGGGCTTCAAGCCCTTATTTGTAAATTGGAATAAGTCCAAGCCCAGAGCTAATGGCACCTTCGTAGGGGGTAGTCTTAGCTCAGCCCCTCATTTACTTTTGTATACACCTCTTTTTTTTCTTTTTCTTTTCTCTCTCTCTCTTTTTTTTTTTGAAAAAAATATAAATAATGATTCTTTACTTATAAAATTTTTTTTAAAAAAAATAGTAATTGTGTGGCCATTTTCACTAAAAAATAGGTGGCTACACAACCATACATGTTTTGCCTCTCACCTCTTGAGACTCACGATTCTCTAAATTTTTAGGATAAATATACTGTAAAAAAAATTACAATCTTAATTATTATAACTAAATTAAATAATTTAAATAACTATAATTTTTTAATGATTAGACACTATGACCCAAAAAAGAAAAAAGAAAAAAAGAAAAAGAAATGTTACCGAGCTGAGGAGAAAAGGGTCAATTTATAGTTACATATTAGCATACACATTAATTAGAGAGAACCATATTAAGTTACTATATATAGCAGATACTTTTTCTGCTGGTTTTCTTTCTGTTTTAAAGGAATATTTACTTATTAATTAAACTGTATATAATTGATACTTTTCCTTTTTTGTATTCTTTCCCTTTTAAAGGAATATTTAGTTATTAATTAAAGCGTATAAAGTATATACTTTTCCTTTTGATTTTCTTTCATTTTTAAAGAAATATTTACTTATCAATTACTTATGTTTTCAACTTTTATAATTAGCAAAGTGCGATTTTATTTGATATTGCAAAGCCAACTTGGGTAAGAATCAATTCCCACGGATTAATCACTCGTATTAGTGTCTCACGGCAGCTTGATCATATATGGTTATATATATGATAGAGCAAATAAAATATTCTAAGAAATCAAATTCATTAACCACTACATATTGATTAAATTGTTTAGTAATTTTCATTAGTTTAAACAATCAAGAAAGGTGTTTTATAAGTCAAACTAAATCCAAATAGGAGTAACTTATAAAAAAAAAAAAAATCCAAATGGGCCCCACACACTGTAGGGCCCACCCATGTGAGCGACTGTTGTACCATTGTTGTGTGGGTATAGTACATCAATCAAGTCTCTTAAAATTATGACATTCTTCCACTTGAAAACTAGTTTCAAGAATAGAAAATATTAGATTTATAACACCAATACAACAACTGCACAACAACCCCTTACATAAAAATGGGTCCCACACACTAGGGCTCACCCTCATATGAGGGGTTGTTGTGCAGTTGTTGTGATAGTGTAGTATAAGAATCAAATCCCTTCAAGAATAACCCAATGCACATGCTGCCCAATGTCATAATCCAAGTGTATTAGGATTCTTAAAAGGAATTTACAATCCGGGGAAGATTAGATTTCCCAAATTTCACATCCTAAGCTGCCAGAGGCAAGTGGGCCTAAAACCCCCTCTTAGGCTGCCCAAATTTCTGTAAACTTTGAACAACTGGAATCCCAATTTAAAAAGGACTATGATTGAAATAGGATTTACAGTACTAAAATAACTTGAATTTGAACATAATTTGAGATAAGCCATTGGAATGAGTTCCAGGCAAAACTGCTATGGTAACTAAGTTTTAGCAAATAATAATACTATACACCACACTTTTATCCTACCTTGCTGATGTGACACTGTCAATCAACCCTTGGTTAAAATGACTGCTTGGCAATGCCACAATTAGCTAAGTGGGATAAAATGTGGTATACATCTCTCTTTGACAAATACCTGAAGTTTTCAAAGAAAGAAAATCACGTAAATTGAAAATAAAATAAAATAAAACCAAGCTTATTCAGTTTCAGCAAATTGTGCTGGCTCTAATAACAGACGCCAATAGGTATGATACAACATATTACATTGTTGTAGCAAAATTTGACCAGGGCAGGGTTTTTTTGGGCAAACCCTCACAAGAAATCAAAATCTAACATGGATACTTGCCACCCATTGACCTCTAAATCCTTTTGGAGGCTACTCACCTAATTTTTTCAAACATGCATCTAAAACTGCAACAGATCAATAAGCTCAAGTTATATTATATACATCTGCAGCGAAATGTGCAAAGGTGGCTTCCAAACTGTGAGATAACATCTACAAGGCCTCCATAACCTCCAACTGCCGCAACCTGTAACAAGTGGGCTCAGCAACATGAGAATTAGGTCGAGCATAAATATAAGGAGCCAAAACTATTCTTTGGTTCGAGAGTGCTTTTTTTTCTCTTGAGTTGGCCAAACATTAACAAATACCAATAAACAGTAAATATTTTCAAAGGGGAGAACCAGATTTGATCTCAATCAGAAGTTCAATAATTTGGGTTTGTTTGACCACTTTTTGGATGGTGTTTTTTGCATTTTAGTTGAAAAGGAGTTATGATATAACATAAAATGAATTTTTTTTGTTTTATTTTTAATATGTATAGATGAAAGTAATTTTGAGTGTGCTATTTTTGGAGTTTCTTTGTTAATGCTTTTGTTTTTTGTTTTTTGCTTTTTTTTTTTTTTGCTAAATAGCAAAAACTTGGACAAAAAGTGTTGCCAAACGAAACTAATTGAAGCACATTAGACTCGTGGTCTTCGAAAAAAAGTCTATTTCTTTCTCTCCAAATGCTCCGGAACTAAAGAAGGGATGACTTTTCATATGGCCTCTTTGAGATGTCTCCGCCCTTGCGACTTCCAACATTTAAGTAATTCTAGAATATTGTCTGGCATGACCAACAAGACTCCAAATAAAATGAAAATCAAGTGCCATATCTCATTGGTAAACTCGCCATGGATGAGAAAGGTGGCTTATGGTCTCCTCGCTCCCTTTGAATGCGCTCCAATCTACTAGTTATACCAGCTGGTAAGGAAAAAAGAGACAATAAATATGTAGGCAGGCTGGAAAGTGTGCTCTTGATAAGGGTAAGATGACCCCATGAGACAAAAAAATCTTCTTCCAACTAGCCAATCTTCTTTCCATTTTCTCCACTACTCCATCCCAAATTGCTTTTGACTTGAAGGGAGCACCCAGGGGAAGACCCAAATATTTCAACAGCAGGAAAGAAATGCTACAATTCAGAATGTCAACCAATTCTTACTGATTCGGTACATGGCCAACGCTACTAATTCCGACTTCTGGAGATTGATCTTCAAACCCGAAGTAGCCTCAAAACAAAGGAGGATATGTCCCAAATTATGAATCTGATCTAAATCTACATCACACATAATAAGAGTATCATCTACAAAATAAGATGAGAGATCTCCAAAGGGGTTGCATTATGGAGGTCGACATGGAATCCTGCTAAATAGCGCCATTGTTCGTAGCTCTAGTCAGCATCTTACTTAGAGCCTCCACGGCAATCACGAAAAGGAGAGGCGACAATGGGTCCCCTTGGCAAATTTCCCTAGGGCTTGCAAAGAAACCATGTGGGTTGTCGTTGATCAAAATAGAGAAATTGGCTGTGGAGATACAGAAGGAAATCCACTTCCTCCATTTTGATCCAAAGTGAAGGCGCCCTAGAAGATAGGATAGGAACTCCCAGTTGACATGATATAAGCTTTTTCAAAGTTCAGCTTGCACATCACTCCAGGAATTCCATATTTCAGTATGCTGTCCAGGCATTCGTTGGCTATAAGAATTGAACCAAGAGTTTGTCCTCCCTCCATAAAAGCATTCTGATTATTAGAAATGATCGAACCTAGAACCTATTTCATTCTAATAGCAAGAACCTTAGCCAAAATCTTATAGACACTCCCCACTAGACTGATTGGTTTGAAATCCCTTACTTCCAACCGCCCAATCTTTTGGGGGATAAGGGCGATGGCCGATGAAAGTAGCATTAAGTCTCTTCTCGAACAGACTGTGCACATGAAAATTATGAAAAACACACATAAGATCATCCTTCACTATTACCCAACACGATTGGAAAAAGGCAACAGTGAAACCATCCAGTCCCGGTGCTTTGTCACCATCCATATTGAGAAACGGCTGATGGACTTCCTCCTCTTGAAACGGCCTCTCCAACCAATTCGCTTCACCAGCGTCTAGCGAGGGAAACTCCAAACCATCTAACTTGGGTCGCCAAAGAGTTGTTTCTGTAAAAAGATTCTTGTAATATTGGGTGATGGTGTCATTGATCACCTTTTTATTGGAAGTCTCTGAACCATCAATGCTAATACTGGTTATGATATTATTCCTCTTGTGGGACTCAGCAAGGTGGTGGAAAAAACTCACATTCTGATCCCCTTCTTTCAACTAAGTTGTCCTTAATTCTGTCTCCAGCTGACTTCTTGCATAAGAACTACTTTCTCCAAATCTGCTTTCAACAAAGCCCTTTTAAATATCTCATCCTTTGCCAGGGGCCTATCCTCTTCTAGCAAATCAAGGGACTAAATCTCTGCCAAAAGGGACTTTTTTTTCTCTCCTCTACATTTCTAAAGACCTCCAAATTCCAACATTTTAAATCGAGCTTCAGCTGTTTAAGCTTATATAAGCCAAGACAAAACAAGGAGCACCAAAACATTGGTACGAATTCCACCATTGATTCACCAAGCCACCAAAACCTTTTGCTTTCAACCACATGTTCTCAAATTTAAAATAGTAAGAGCCTTTAACCATACCTTCACTCTCGAGCAAAATGGGGAAATGATCTGATAAAGGTCTTGGAAGACAACATTGAATCAGGTAAGAAAAATACTCTTCCCAATCTGAAGAGACTAGGAATCTGTTAATTCTAGACAGAGAAGGCGGGTCTTGGTTATTGGACCAAGTAAAAGAACCACCTGCTAACGGAGTGTACATCAACCCTTGGTCTGAACTAAATTCTGAGACTTCCTTCGTGGCGGAAGTTAACCGGGGCACCCCATATCTTTTGTTTGGGAAGTGAGTGACATTAAAATCCCCTCCAATGCACCAAGAACTATCCCACCAACTGATGACACCTAATAACTCCTCCCACATGAAATGCCTTTCTGAATCCGCATTAGGGCCGGTGGTACATATAGCATGGTTGAGCCAAGTATCATTTTGCATGGATGTAATTTGGCAGTTTATATTAAGCTGCATCTTTTATCAAGAGCAAGGTTTTTTTTTTTATTATTGGCAAGTTACACATGCACACCCAGTGGGGTGGGACATGAACCCATGACCTCACCCTCCACCTTGCTACAAAGAGAGGAAGTACCATTTGAGCTAATAAAACTCATTGGCATCAAGAGCAAGGATATGAGCTGTATCATTTACCAGAGATGAATATTGACAATACCAAAGAAACAAATAGAAGATGAGAACCAAAGTCTATATCAATAATTAACAATCACAGAAATTTAAAATCTTCAAAGAAATATACCCATAAAAACAGTAAGGAAAAAGGAGATTAAATCAGAACATACCCCTGATGGATGTACGGAGACAGAAAATGCTGAAAGAGGAGCAAATTGTATTTGTGAAAGAATCGCCCCATTTATGTCAAAACGACTAAGGAGAGGTTCTGCTCCAACAGCTAAAATCTGTGTTATTTTTTCTTATTAAGTTAAATCACATGGCTAATGGGAGAAAATGGAAGCCAAATATCATAAGGTAACTGGAAAAATATTTGCAGGAGAAAGGTCTAAGAAATGACAATCAATCACAACATATATGAAAAACCGCAAACACGGGCAATTAAAATGCTTACTGTTAAAATAGAAATGGTAATCACTAATCAAATTCAACCACAACAGCTGAGAAGGAGAATATTTAAAAGCACAGATGTGAATATCATGTGATAAGAAGCAAAAGATCTAGGGACACGGGAAGCAGATTATAAAAATGCCGCAGAAATCCACAACATACAAAACTAGAAACTTATTTGTGATCAGACCTCAATCAAGCAGGACAACTGGAAATTAACGGATCAACTTAGAAATACCAATTGGCAATCGCTTAAAACAAGGGGCAGTGATATAGTTTGCTTTTGATTTTAAATTTCCTAGGTGCCTCATCTGTTAAATTAGGTCTTGTTGCAGACCTCTTTTTTATATATACGATATTATCACACTCTATTTAATAATGCATGAGAAGATATTGCTTGCATTTTCCAGTGTTTCTGGCTATTCAATTTATCCAGTTGGGTTGAGAAAAATTGTTGAAAAGTTTGTGGAAACCCTAATAACATATTAACCCCCAAACCCAAAAAGAATGGAAAATTCCAGGATTTGCAGCTGTTTAAAATGAACTGATTCACTTCTGAAACATAAGTCCCAAGCACCTTTTATTTGAGCAACCCTATGTTCTAGGACCAATCAATTACAGACAGATACTGTAACAAAAGCTGCTCTGATAAGATAAATAAGAAGTCGTCCTATTACATCCTTTGGAAAATCAATATGGGTATCACGGGCTTTCAAATGGCATACCGCCAAGTTGAATTTTGTTCCTTTTACTTCTTTTTTCAAGCAGGAACACCACGGTTAAACTTAAAAACAAAAGGTTCCCACCAATTACTATCACACCTCACCCCCCCTCCCCCCCCCCCCCCCCCCCCCACCAAAAAAAAAAAAAAAAAAAGAAGAGAAGAAAAAGAAAAAGAAAAAACTCACTTGATTATCATCAAATAATACATCCTGCATGGAAGCACGGGTTGATATCCTTGAAACACACTCAGAAGCGGGAAGGTTCCAAATGGATAAACTCCGACCACTGCCACAAGCCTATGAAGATAAAAGCTGATTAGTTATGTATACCATAAGCCAACTGTCATAAGACATTTATTCTTGACTCTAAATGATAAATCTTTGGGAAAACTTCAATTTACCCCCATGAAGTTGTCACCGATTTGCAATTCTACCACCAATGTTTCAATTTTGTTAATTGCACCCCATTAAGTTTCAGAAATTTTCAATTTAGATAATTCGTCCAAATCAACCGTTTGACTTAACGAAATTTGGTCCATGTGCCGCGCACGTGCCCTTTTTGACAAAATTGCCCTCTTTAAAACGACACTGTTTTGGATATGGAAACCAAAATTGCCTTCTTCAATACGGTGCGGTTTTGTAAGTCTTCTCCAAGCTTCAAAACGGCACCGTTTTGAAGACAAGCCCTAAAACAAAGACGGCCTCGTCGGGGGAAGACGACCTCGACGGAGATGGACTAGCAGCGTGCGGATCGTCCATGATGGAGATGGACTGCGTAGTAGAGGCCAGCGCGGAGGCCTTCTGGCGTCGGCCGAACTCCAAAGTGACCTTTTCCAAGCTTCAAAATGGCACCATTTTGAAGACGAGCCCTAAAACAAAACCTAGATCTCGTCGGGGAAGACGGCCTTGACAGATGCCAACGCAACAGCCTCCTGTCGTCGAGGACACAACTTCACCCTAGCTCAGCCACCTCGGCCTCCAGCAACAATGCCTTGTCATTGAACGACTCAGCCGAAATCGACGAAACAAAGTACCGTCAATTTCGGCCGACGCCGAAGGCCTCCGCGCTAGCATCCACCTCGCAATCCATCTTCGTCAAGGATGACCCGCTCGCCGCCAACCAATTGACGCTGTCTTCCTCGACGAGGCTGTCTTTGTTTTAGGGCATGACATTTTGTATCAAAACGGTGCCGTTTTGTTTTCCAGAAATTTTGGTTTTGGTGTTTCACAACACGGTGCCGTTTTGTAGAGGGCATTCTCGTCCATTTTCATCCCTAACAAGCACGTGAACGGCACATAGGCCGAATTTCGTTAAGTCAGACGGTTGATTTGGACGGATTCCTTAAATTGAAAATTTCTGAAACTTAATGGGATGCAATTAACAAAATTGAAACATTGGTGGTAGAATTGCAAATTGGTGACAACTTCATGGGGGTAAATTGAAGTTTTCCCTAAATCTTTATACCAAATGTATCTTTTTTTCGTCAATTTTGACTATAACTCAGATGCAGCATTATAATATGAGCATTATCAATACATAATACTTCGCCGTTAAAATTACAATCTCACAATTATAACTTGTTTTCTTATGTGACAATTAAATTGAAAATTGAGTAGGAGAAAATAATATAAGCTCATAATTGCTGAAAGAGTTTCTCCACCACCAGATGTCAAGTATCAAACAGAGTTACACCGACCACCATAATTCCTTATACGCTAATGACAAACAACCGAAGACATGAATATGAGCTTTATGTTAAGGATAAAATATAAATCTTTCATCAAACTAAAATATCACAATACTTATATAATGATGTGAATAAACAAAGAACAAAAAAGAAAAAGAAAAAAAAAAAGAAAAAAGGGAAGCTATTACATCCATATCACACAAAAACTTTTTGTTGATAGCTTATATCATGTAAAAACTTACCAACCAGCTCTCACTTCCATCGAGAGCAATGCAACTAACACATGAGAAGAAACCTTTCACCTCTGTATTCTCTGCTGGATCAATTACTTTAATACATTTTCCACTTCTGCAGTCTAGGTAACACCACATACAGAAGCAACTAGCATAATCACTTCTAAATAGAATAAACATTATAAAAAGTAATTGGTAGTTAAAAAAAAGAAAAAGAATTCCAGAACAAAATATTACAGGGACCTACAATTTTTTTTTTTTTTTAAGAAAAAAAAATATCTTATTTCTGCCTAAATTTTAAGCTATTGAAGATTAGGAGAATTAGTTTTACCCCATATCCGTGCAGTCCCATCCTCTGAACCAGTTATAATCTGAAAATATAAAAAAAGTAAGAGAAATCCTGCAGTGCATCTTTTCCTTCAAATGTGCTGTGCTATGTTATTGTTAATTGCGATGACAATTACACACAAAACACATAAACTAGTGCCCCCTAACAAATAGGTTGAAAAATGAAAACTAGAAAACAAGCATTCATTTGAATAGATTTAAAACCAGGGTAGTGGTTAGGTAAATATAAAAGAACTGTTTTATCTGCAGATTTCCACTTTTAAGAGACCGAAAAAAATATGATTATTATAGAATTCTTGATGGGAGATAGTTTAGATGCCCCATCAGCCTTTTCACTTAGTTGTATCTCATAGTCCAACCCCCTCCCTTCCTTTTGGCAGTCCTTTTAAATTCTTTGCTTGTAACTAGTTTGCTCCCTTTTCTATTTCTTACTAGTGTTTTTTGTTTTCCTAAGTATGACACCAACCAACATATATATATATATTATAAGTAAAAAGCTGCCAACCAAAATATGTAAGTGTTAAAACATTATAAAAGGAGCCTTCATACCAATTCCCATAGTTGAGGACAAGTTAACTAATGATGGAGAATGACCATCATCAAGAAAAAGAAAGAAGGACCCCCACCTGATTGACAGAGTTTCGGGCTACTATACAATGCAAGTAATCTGAATGCCCCTTAAATACTACTTTGATTTTGCCAGTTTCCTGAAAAATACCAATTACATTCATGCTGAAATTAGATCAGCTAGAAAAATAAATCAAGAACACTCTAAATCATCTAAAGGGAATAAAATTCTTAAATTTTTCTGAGTGGAAACTCCCTTAGATTAGCAATATATTCACCTTGAAAAGATACGTACCACATCCCAGCAATATGCACAAGAATCACCAGAAGCTGAAAAAATAGATCCCCCCTACAGTACAAGATATGATATAAACACAGACTCCATAAATAGATAGATATACATTGCAACCAATCTAAGGAGAAGGTTATATATGACAAAAGAACAGAAGAGATCACAGACCTGCATATTAACAGCAATGGCATTATTCTCGGGGATTGGTGAAAGAGACCCCCAAGGACCTCTAGAAGACAAAAATAACACCAAAAATGGAAACTAAGTTGGCAATATACAGGGAGAAAACAGGATAAAAAAAAATGGTAGAATGGACAAAACTGACATAGACAAGCATATATATAACTCACTTATGTTGAGGATTTGCCAGATCAAGTACTGGCTTCATGTGGTTCCCTGTAGAGAGAGAGAGAGAGAGTTTAAACACATCCATAAACACCAAAGTTTTTTTTATATGTATCCCTAAACACAAAAGTAATACATCAAAATTATTGAATAATAAAAGTTGAAGCAAAAATCCAGAACTAGGCAGCAGAAAGTTATTTAGCAAAATGCAGGCACCCTAGATGGTAATCTTAAAATGATAAAGAAGCTTCTTAAGGGAGTTAACAAGGTCATATTCAACTCTATGTAACAGAAGTGGACAAAATCCATTACAATATTTGCATATTGTCTTTTCGATTCTACAGTGTCTTCTAAGAAGCATATGCCAAGTGCAATTTGAAGCAACCTTACATATGATTACTTTTCATAATCCCTTTACATAGACATGGTGCAAGCATAATTTAGTTCCATTTGGGACCAAAGTTAAAGCCTATCACATCATTCATATGTATGTCCCTGAATCACATTCCTGTCTGTAAAAGAAATGCACAGGTCCTTGAGGGAAAAAATAAATGGTTTCAAACACTCTGAATAACTTATAAATACTTTTGACGCTTCGAGAGGGACAAGTTTATGACCTTTCAATCGTTAAACATTGGGATTTGAACTTCTACCACTGTACAAAACGCCTCCATGATACCCTTAGCTAAGACCAACAGTATAAGAGTGACAAAATTGAATACCTAACATTAACAATATCCTGATCAGTTAAAAACATTAAAAAAGATTTTTATCAACCTATTTTTCTGGTGATCTGAGTAAAACTATAAAGAATGAAAGAATAGTAGTTACACATGCTAAAATAGGTACAATATCAGTTTGATGCTTTATGCCGTATACTTTTTTTTAGAACCAGTAAGAGAATTCACATGTTTATTACCTTGCAAAGGAATGGGCACATCTGAGTTCTTAAATTCCTTCCACCTCCATCCCCGAATCCGACCATCATCACCACAACTATATAAATATACTCATAGTCAAACATGTTAACACCATACCAACGCTTATTTTCATTTAGATCGACTTACAGGTAACAATTATTATGTCCAGGTGTATATGTGTTTTGTGCATGTCTATTATATTCTCTACTTGTATCTAATATAATTTTTTTTATAAGTAAATTTAGTCTTATTGAAAGCGTAAGGCGCCCCAAAGTACACTGAAAGTATACATCTCACATGTGAGACTTTGCATCTTGTAGTAAAGACACAAAATAAGCATGGACATAATTTTTTTGATAGGTGCAAAATAAGCATGGACATAATATATCCTAGAAATCAATAAATTATTGAAGGGCCTACAAACAAGCATGCTCCTGCTGAGCACTTCAACTTATTTACACCTAAATTTTATGAATCAGCCTAACATGAAGCAAATATATGCAGTCATAATTTTCATTCTACAGCAAGGGCAACCAAAATGGGATAACAAGTCCAAAGAACATTGACACTCTTAGACTTTTAGCGTGTGTGCGTGTGTAAATATATTTCCAGCAAGGGTACAAAATCATCAAGAAAAACAAAAATTGCACACCAGAAGATCAAGGACAAGCTGTCCAACCAGACTGTCAAAGCATCGATAAGAACAGAAATGCTAAAATGTTTCTACTAATAAATTAACATTTATGGAAAAACCAGTCCTCCATGAGCTCGTATCTATAATCATCTCAATAATAATTGAAATGAGTTTTGCTACGCCACTTCAATGCACATAAACCATTGTTCTAGGAAACCAAAATGACGGTAGAGCCCATAACATGGTAATGCAACGCTATTCGTGGAGACACATTCCACATATTACTATTGTAATTTGTTTAACAGCAAGAAAATCATATAAGACGCAAAATTCAGCATTGATATTTTCTGAAACTCGAAGTGGCCACACACATACCTTAGCAACAAGGCATCTTCACCTTCACCATATAATTTGATATCATATGCGGGTCCATCATGCCCTTGCAGAAACGATTCTGGTTCAGCCATTAACAAGCTACAAAAATTCAATCACATGTTGTGAAATATCCACATGTGAGTGGGAAAAAAACCCCAAATTCATTAATTTAAACTTTTCAGTCGAGTGGCATTTCAATGTGTAATACTATAGTCTCAATGAAAATACTCACCAAGGAGTTAGTCTCTGTTTGGTTTATCGATTTAAAAACGAGCAGTTTGAAAAAATAACGATTTCAAAACACAGCTGATGAAAATACTTGCGAAAAAGTTTGTCAGTTTATATTTTTTTCACGTTTTTAAACTGCAATATTTTAAACGGCCATCCATATGGTACACTCACGATTTTGTTTAAAAACGGGGGTTTGGCCTACCTTTGGCCTGCGACACTTTTCGCGTTTTTGTTTAAAAACGGGCATTTAGTCCTGCAAAACGAGCGTTTCGACTGCAAAATCGCAGAGCGAAATCCACTCTAACCTCCCAACACATCTATAAGCTGAGATTTCAAAATTTAACCTGCCATAATGTATAGCGATTCATACTTACTGTTGTGCCTTTGTATCGCTAAAACCAAATTGCTGCAAACCCCAAAAAAAAAAACGTAAATAAAATAAAACTTAGTTCACTGCAAATTCTGTTGAAGGGAGACATATAAACAAAGAAATGACTCACGAGCTTGGAAATGCAGGAGGAAATGGAGTAGGAGGATAGCGAGCCGTCACTGGAGGCCACGACGATGGTGTCCGGGTTAGGGTTCTGGGAGGGTCCCCAAACCGTCCGGAAAACGGTTCGGGTTCGTATCTCCCTCTCCTTCAATATGCTTTCCCTGTACGCATCTTCGTCCCAGTTCGTCGCGTCTCCGCACATTGTGGTTTGTCTGAGCTCTGAAACTTTGTGAAGCTTCGCTGAGAACAACGGGACATGAACTAAAGAAGTGCGGCGTTCAGAGGAACGTGAGAGACCGTTACGTTTAATAATGGCGAAGATTCTCGACTTTATAGCTCAACTTGTCGTCTTGGTCAAAAGCCTTTTCATAGCGCGCGTTGCGACTTCGTTTCCGAACTTTTCATCGCGTCGCAAAAGAGTCGACCGTAAAACTCAAAAGAATAATTACTCTTCATTCTCATTTTCTATGTACGTGTCATGTTTTATGTGAATTTTAATATTAACTACTTATTAAAACACGACACCCCAATGAATGTGAAATATGTATGATGAAGAGTTTAAAGAATATCATTACTTTGACTCTTTGAGTGTCTTTTACATTACGATTTTGTTAATTAAAAATGCAACTTTAAATCAAATCATATAAAAAAAAAATTATCATTTAAAGCATACCTTTTTTAAAAAAATTTGAGTGGAAAACGTTAAAAAATCTATGTTTTTATCACGGGTAAAAGATTCATTTTAAAAATGCATTCTTTTATAGATTAATTGTAATTTTAAATATCAAACTGATAATATATTTTTAAAAATTACAATTTCAAACTGTTGTTTTTAAATTTTACATTTTGATTAGAAGACAAACGGATCCTCTAACCCAAAAGCCCATTGTATCGCCACTACAACTGGCATTGGGCTATAAATTAACATTACGTTGGTTTGTGCTTTTATAGGTTTTTGGGGTTTGCGTTGGAAAACATGGCATTATATGTGTGTTTGGCAACCGAGTGGAATAATTATTCCACTCGAATTTTTTTAAAAACCCGCCCACCCGCCCGAATACCTGAATTTGACTCGAATTTCGTTTGAATTTTGAGCTGACATTTTGAGTAATGGCTGGGCCCCAGCGGGGGTGGCCGCGCGGTCACCCCCGGCCAGCGGGGGTGGTCGCGCGGCCTCCCCCGACCAGTGGGGGTGGCCGCGCGGTCACCCCCGACCACGGGGGGTGGCCGCGTGGCCTCCCCCGGCCACCCCCAAAGGGGTGGCTGCCAACCGGCAGCCACCCTTGCATCATTTTTTTTTTTTTAATTTTAATTTTTTTTTAAAAAAAAAATATTATTTATTTATTTTTTAATTAAATAATCAATATATAATAAATTATTATTATTTAAATTATTATTTTACACAACTTTTCAAAATACCAATCATTATACACAATTTTTTAAACTTTCAATCATTTTTTACCATTAAAATATAATATTTTTCAATCTCAAAATTCAACATCCAAACACAATTTTTTACCTCGATATTTGTAAATAGAATTAGAATTCAATTCTAATTCTCAAAATTCAATACCCAAACGCACCAGGTTTTTTTTTTTTAAAAAAAAAAAAAAAAAAAAGTAAAACAGTAAAAAAAGTACTTTTAAAAAATTTTCACTAACATACTCATTCTAATAATAATAATTTTTTTTCTTTTTTTTTTTTTATAGATCGTTCTAATAATTTTGAAGTGCCAATTTTGCACTCGATTGTATATTTCACGTGACTTTTTATTCTAGATAACTTTTTCCAAATTTACACGATAGAATGACATTAGAGATATTATGCTGGACCCATTAATATTAGGGATAATTGTACCATTAATTTGTAAAGTTGGCATAAATTACGAACCACTCCAAGTAGTACAAAAAATTCAAAAAAAGTCATTGTAATCAACTATAATTACGAATCACTCTCTGAACCCAGTCTCTGTCCACCCAAATTAGCAGAGTCCATTAGTGAATTAAAATATAAATGATACTTAGAAGTTGTCACACTATTTATATGACGTGTCAAATTAACGAATTCTGTTTACTAGATGGATAGAAAGGTTTAATGAGTGATTCGTAATTATAGTTTACTACAATAACCCTTCATGAACTTTTTGTACTACAGGGAGTGATTCGTAATTTAAGCAAATCTCAGAGATAAGTGGTGCAATTATCCCTTAATATTATACTTCACCTTAATTTTTAAATTTTAACCTTTACAACTATTTAAAAACTCGATTTTTTTTAACCATTATTTTTTTAAGGAAAAAATATAAAAAAAGAAAAGAAAAAGAAAGCACCCTGAATTAACAATCGATTTTAAAATAGTTTCATGAATTTATAAGTTTGCTAAAGTGACCCATCAAACTACTAAAGTATGCCAAAAATGTTCATTTTGTCGAAATATTCTTATAATACCATTGCCACGTATCATATATTCACTTAAAAAATAATAAAAATTAAAGGCAAATTAAAAATATTAAAAATAAATAAATAAATATTGAAGGGGTGGCTCCTTCTGATTTTTTTTTAAAATATTTTCTTGATTTTTAATTTTTAATTTTTTAATTGAATATATAACACGTGGCGATGGTATTATAAAAATATTTCGACTAAATTTACCTTCTTGGCACACTTTGATAGTTTGATGGATGACTTTAGCATACTTGAAAATTCAGTAAACTATTTTAAAACCAACTGTTAATTTAAGGAGTTTTTTTTTATATTTTTCCTTTTTCTTTTTTTTCTTTTTTTTAGCTTTGTAGATTGACATTTTAGTTTTCCAATTCCTAAATGCCTAGGAATGCACTTTTGATTTATTGGCAAATAATGGTCTTTATCAAATAATACTTTGCAATTGTTAATTATTATCTGATATGATTATTACCAAATACCAAGCACTCACTGACTCACATTCACCATGTGATTGGTTTAATGGTGTAGGTGCATGTTGACATGTTTAATCTTACCTCTTAAGAGTATTTACATTCGACTAAAGTAAAAAAAATTTTGTTGTTGTTGTTGTTTTTTTTTATTATTATTATTATTATTTTAATTAAAATATTTTTTATATTATTTTAATTACCCAAAATTTCAAACACCTATATTTCACTTTTTATTTTGGCTATTTGCTTTCACCATTTTATCTAAATATTATTTTTTAAAGAATGTCAATATTCTCTATTTATTGAGAGGATAAATAATGATAGAATAGAAAATGGTATTTTTTTTTTGAAAAAAAACATTTGGTGAGTCTATCTCACTTTACCAAATTTTTTGTTAAAATAGTTAACCAAATGTAGTGTGATTTTTTTTTTTTTTTTAAATAAATAAATATATTATATATTTGTTTTATTTATTTAACGTGTCGGCTTCTTGTTGGATGTGATGTGATGTGACTGACTAACGGAATTTGTTAACTTGGTGGATGAAAAACGTGTCAATGGATTGATTTGTAATTATAGTTTACCACAATGACTCTCCATGAACTTTTTAAACTAAGAGAATAATTTATAATTTAAGTCAACTTAAAAAACCAATAGTGTAATTATGCTTAAACAATATATCATCTAAAATACGAAATGAACCACGTAAAACAAACAATAAAATGGTTAAATCAAGGTGGACCCAAAAAGTATAGTATGTGGTCTAACTAGGATGGGGACACAAGTGTGTTTTTTTTTTTTTTTGGTTAAATACCCTTGAGGTACCTGAGTTTTACGTGTTTTTAAATTTAGTACCTCAGTTTCATTTCGTATCACAGGTAGTACCTGAATTTGGGAGAAAAAATCATTGTGTTGTTTCTCGTCCAAATTTCAACTTCTCGCCACGTGTCAACCGCTGAGGTTGACACGTGACACCACATAAAAAAAAATTAAAAATTAAAAATTAAAAAAATGATTAAAATTAAAAAAAAAAAAGAGGGGTGGCTGAGCCACCCCCCTTGGCCACCCCCATTTTGGCCAAGGAGGTGGCCCAGCCACCCCCTTGGCCGGTCTGGGGTGGCCGAACCACCCCCTAGGGCCATGGGGGTGGTTCGGCCACCCCCAGACCGGCCGGACTGGGGGTGGCCGAACCACCCCCGTGGCCCTAGGGGGTGGTTCGGCCACCCTCTAGGGCCAAAACCCTTCATTTTTTTTTTTTTTTTTTTTTTCAACTGTGGGGTGGCCGAACCACCCCCTATGGGGCGGTTCGGCCACCCCAGACCGGCCAGATCGGCCAAGGGGGTGGCTGGGCCACCTCCTTGGCCAAAATGGGGGTGGCCGGCACCCCCATGGTGGCCAAGGGGGTGGCTCAGCCACCCCTCTTTTTTTTTTTTCTTTTTTTTTTTAAATTTTAATCATTTTTTAAATTTTTAAATTTTTTATGTGGTGCCACGTGTCAATCGCTGAGGTTGACACGTGGCGAGAAGTTGAAATTTGGACGAGAAATAGCACAATGATTTTTTCTTCCAAATTCAGGTACTACCTGTGATACGAAATGAAACTGAGGTACTAAATTTAAAAACACGTAAAACTCAGGTACCTCTGGGGTATTTAACCCTTTTTTTTTTTTTTGACATGTCCACATAAGAGGGGAGGGAGGATTCAAACTAATAACCTACGCTTCATGAGGCGTGGTCCCTAGCTGATTGAGCTACTCTCGAGATAAGATGGGGTCACAAGTGTTATTTCGTGATTTTAGCAGAGAAATTATATATTAGTGAAGACCCCAGGGATGTCTGTGATTTTCCTGGACAAAGCAAACAGAACGCATAGAGTCGCACATGGAAAAGGCGTCGTAGATTAATCCCACCAATCCCAAACACAAACGACATCTCTCATCGTGTTCTCCAAAGCCATCGGTATCTCCAAAGCCGCCTTCACCAAAAACCCTAGTTCCCATCTCATTCAACGACGGAGAGACCAAAACAAGCAAACTACAATGTTGTTTTAAGATCTGCGTCGATTTAAAGGTCCACTCTTGCAAGTTTGCTAGTGAGATTGTAAGTTGATGTAAATTTTCAATTTTATCACGTTGAATATCTGAAATCTATTAGCTTTCTATAATTTCATTTTCAGACTTGTTCTTCTTAGGTTGACTAGAGAAATAGAAGACGGTATCTGGGGTTTATGTATTTTTTGTATTTGGATATACAGTCAATGGTCTGCTGGATTTCACTCTTGCCCAGAATATCTAAGCGTTCGTTATTATTTGATTTTTTGTTAATATTTTTAATTGAATATTATCTTTGATTGCTTTTTGATCCAGTTTCAGATAATAACTAGATTATTTCCTAATTGTTAGGAGGTTCTAAATCACATTGTTGGATACATAATCATTATTGAAAAAAATTGTGGAAATGGGTGATGGCAAATCTCCTCCTGGGTCTCCTAAAGAAAACGCGGATAATGATTTGGATGCAAACCCACTTTCCAAGGATGATAGCTCATTGGAGACCATAGTACGGAAATTCCAAGACTCGCTGTCCCTCAAGAGGCATAAGTTTTGGGAAACCCAACCTGTTGGGCAATTCAAGGATGTCGGTGACACGAGTGTACCAGAGGGCCCGATTGAGCCCCCGGCACAGTTATCCGAAGTCAAACAAGAACCGTATAATCTTCCGAGTCCCTACGAATGGACCACATGTGACATGGATTCCGAGGAGACTTGCACCGAGGTTTACAATTTGTTGAAGAATAATTATGTTGAGGATGATGAGAGCATGTTTAGATTCAATTACTCCAAGGAGTTTCTTAGGTGGGCACTGCATCCTCCGGGTTATTACAGAAGTTGGCACATTGGTGTTCGTGCCAAAGCTTCGAAGAAGCTGGTTGCTTTTATTACTGGTGTCCCTGCTAGAATTCGGGTCCGGGATGTGGTTGTGAGAATGTCTGAGATTAATTTCCTGTGTGTTCATAAGAAGCTTAGATCAAAGAGACTTGCACCTGTTATGATCAAGGAAGTCACTCGGAGGGTTCACTTGGAGAATATTTGGCAGGCAGCTTATACAGCTGGAGTGGTTCTTCCAACACCAATAACAACTTGCCAGTATTGGCATAGGTCTTTGAACCCAAAGAAACTTATTGATGTTGGGTTTTCGAGGCTTGGTGCAAGGATGACGATGAGCCGAACCATGAAACTTTACAAATTACCGGATGCACCGGCTACCCTTGGTTTCAGACAAATGGAACTTCGAGATGTCCCTGCTGTTACCCGGTTGCTTAGGAACTACTTGAGCCAGTTTGTTGTCGCACCTGATTTTGACGAAAATGATGTGGAGCATTGGCTTCTTCCACATGAGAACGTGGTTGATAGTTACTTGGTCGAGAGCCCAAAGACTCATGAAATCACTGACTTCTGCAGCTTCTACACACTTCCTTCGTCTATCCTTGGCAATCAGAATTACTCGACTTTGAAAGCTGCTTATTCTTACTATAATGTCTCCACGAAGACTCCGTTGCTTCAATTAATGAATGATGCTCTTATTGTAGCGAAACAGAAGGATTTTGATGTTTTCAATGCGCTGGATGTCATGCAGAACGAGTGTTTCCTGAAAGAACTGAAATTTGGACCTGGAGATGGGCAACTTCACTACTATCTTTATAACTACCGGACAAGGCATGCATTGAAGTCATCTGAACTTGGTCTTGTGCTTTTGTAGTTTGATGTGTTCCAGTGCTGGTTATTGGTTTTGTTCGCTGGATCTTAAACCTAATATGCTTAGGTAATAACACAATTTTGTTGACAATGCATATTGTTCATGACTTTATTTAAAAGGAAAGAGAATTTTCTGGATTGAATTTTGTTGAGATATTGCATGCATGCCTTTCCCTACATGTATCTGCAGTTCATTCATGCTGTAGGCATCATGAACTCATGGTTCGCATTTTGAGTAAAGTTGGTTGCCTATGAGTTACTTCTGTTTATGTGCCACCATAGTATCTCCTTGCATACTGATTATTGTCACATGTTTAATTTTAGTTCTAGCTCCTGGATCTCTTTTAGTTCCTTTGGTTCCTCATTCCAAACGTGTTTTTAGAACTTGCTTTTGACATTTATATGATATTAAACAAAATTTCTGTATATTTTTCAATTTCTAACCCTATTATGATTAATTGAGTTCTGGCAAGCAAATATGTTCAACCTTTCTGTTGTCACGTCAGCATTTTGGGATAAAAATGTGGCTTATAGTATTACGCTTTGAACAAAACTTGTGTGCTAAGCATATATGTCTACCAATAAAGCATGAAAAGTAATTTATCAGATCTGTATAAAATTTGTGAATGCTAGAATATTAATAATTAAATGATTATATTTACTATATCTTATTAATAATTAAAAGTGATGAGTGAAGATGGTTTCAAACTTTGCCTCTATCATTTTCCTCTCATTTCTATTAAATATTTTGTCTTGAACTTATACGTAAGGGTAAATGTTAGAATATTAATCAAATAATTAAATTGACGTTTTCTTATCAATTAAAACCTTTTCTCATAAAGAAACTCTTTAGGGGAATTTTAAAATGGAAATTGAGATCAAAATCCATTTTCTAGTCCCATTAGCTCATGCCAACCAAATAGATGGATAAGGGAACATGAACAATGCAAGAAAATCAAAATTAGATAACGGGCATCCCCAATAAACTGATCAAATTTTAGCTAAAAAATCTATTTTTGTTATTTTAACTACTATTTTTAACAAACTTCTTACACAAAACTCTCTAAATATTTCTCTATTTTAACTAATACTCTGTTTGTTTCGGTGTAAAATGATTTTCGTTGTAAAATATTTTCAGGGAAGTCATTTTTCAGAAAAATATTTTTCGTCGAAATAATTTTTCGATACTTGGTGCGTACGGAAAATTACAAATATTTTTTATATTTTTATTCAATTATATTAATTTTAAAAAATTAATATATATATATATATATATATATATATATATATATATATATATATATATATATATATATATATATATATATATATATATATTGGCGCACATAGATTCCGGCAAAAGTGGCCAGGATCCAACCGTTTTGTGCCGGATTCTGGTGATTTGTGATTTCGGCACAAATTGTCGAAATCCTACACAAAACTGCCGGATCCCGGCCAGTTGACCGGAAGCCAGCTGTCCTGGCCGGAATCCTGCCGTTCTGGGAGGATCTCGGCCATAACGGCTAGAGATTAGGCCGGAACGGTCAGATCCGTCCAGGATTCTGGCCAGAGATCCGGCTGTTTTGGCTAGATTCCGATTAGCCAGAATTCGGCGACAGTAGCCGAACATTGCCGGATTCCTGCATAATTTTTCAGATTTCGACACCGATCGGTGTCGGAATTTGGTTTGTCGGAATTCGGCGATCGTCAATTGCTTGAACGTAAAGGTTGATTGCGTCGTTTAAAAGAGGGTCAACTACGTCTAGTACCATCTACGGAAAATAATTTACTCTTTTAAAAAACGTAAATAATTTTTCGAAATTTATTAAGCATTTTTTGTCAAACGGAAATCATTTTTCAGTTGACCATCATTATTTTTGCCTCTACCAAACACTAGAAAATGCCGAAATCATTTTCCAGAAACCATTTTACGCCGAAACAAACAGAGTGTAAATATTAAATTTTTATTGGTTTTAAACCCGCTCCTCACAAAAAGTTAAGTGAAGTGGGAGAGAGAATTCTAAAAAATGATAAAAAATAAAAATAAAAATTGAATAGCTCATGGAAATTGTGAACCAAATTTGGGGTGGAATTTTGACAAAAGACAAATTAAAGAAATTATAGTGCTGAAATGGGCTTTTTTGAGATATTCACCAAAATTTAGTGAAAACTTTGAAATGGAGAGCTTGTTGGGATGCACTAAAAACGCACATATCATAGAGTACAGTGAAGAGTTCTTGTAATTGTCCTTGTTATTTGGTTTAGTAATACTAGAAGTCACTATTTTGTCAATTAAAAAATGATGTGGATTTTAAAATCACCACTGAATTTATGATTGATCACCATTGAATTTTGATCAAATGATAATTTTAAAAGCCACATTTTTCTTGAAGGACACAAAAATAACAAAAAAATGACTTCTATAGTTACTCACAATGGTAAAGAAATTAATCAATTCAAACATGTTGTGAACGGAGGACCCCATTATATGCAGGCTCGTGTCCGGGGGTCTAAGCGCGGAAGAAATCATGGTTAAGACTATACCCCTAGGTACAGTTTCTTGTTGAGATATGCAATCTAGGTACAGTTTCTTGGAGAATACAATAAGCTCCCATGCCTGCCATAATTGGTCTTACCTACAGTTTACAATAAGCTTGAATTGGTTTCATTACTGGTTGGCCGATGATGACAATGGCCATGGCGTGTTTCAAACTATACAACTGACTTGCTGTTATCAAGGAATATCTTCTTCTTCTTCTTCTTCTTTTTTTCTTTTTTTTTTTTTTCAATCTTTTGCTGTTCCTGAGCGGCCAGGGAACATGATTTGAACGTGTAAACATCATTACCAAAGAAAATATATTATTCCTGCTTTCCAGTTCGACACTTGATGATTTTCTAGAGCCTCACATATAATTTATTTGAAAGACAGAAAAAATATCAATCACTGAAGATTTTGATGATACCTCTAAACTGTTATGGCTTTTGCAATGTCTTCCCAAAGTTCAAAAGTTTATAATATGGATCTAAACGTCCTAGCCATGGGTCATCTTTCTTTCTAGTTTGAGGGTATATTTGTATTTTACAAATTTTATACTGGCATAAGAATTATTTCGCTTGTTATGTGTTTTGAGTTAACAAAAAAACCCTAACGGGAGAGTGATTAAAAGGGGTTGAATTTTGAGTTTTGAACTTTGGAAGGACACTGCAAATGCCAAAAGCCATGACAGTTTGGGGAAGGTAAGTGAAATTTACCCTAAAATAGAATAAAAGGAGATGATTCCATGATTGCCAATTTGCCACTCCATCATTAACAAATCAGCGCCTTACCATTGACTGAAAATTACAGAAAACAAACCTGTGAAGACTGACAGACAGGACAGCCTATGTAAGAGTTCTCCCATCACCAGGGCGAGTCTGAAGAGATGCAGTTTCATTATTGGGCAACCAGTATACAACCAACTAGTTCAATTGCACCGGGAAAACACAGCAATCTAAATTTACAAATTCTAATCAGGGGTATCATTCCTCCAGTTTGGTCATGCCATAAGCACAATTTCACCTCGTGAACCTGTCAAGAATAAAAATAGAGTCAAAGAAAGTGGAAAGTTTATGGCAAAAGCAGTGAAAAATCAGGACTTTGGATGTTACATTTCTCAAAAATCTCTTTCGCCAACTGCAACAGTGAATCTGCGTCTTCAGCTATCTCTGAAATCCTCTCTGCCTCCTTAACTGCTTCAGCTGCCACAAAAGATTTGTTTTCTGCTTCAGCAATCTTGTAGGCAGCAGCCTCTGCTGCTTCTTCTACTGTATCACCAGCCTTTACGGTGGGTGTCAAAGATGAGGCATCATTTTTCATCTTGTAGCAGTTTTGGACCTGCATTTTGACCATAAGATAATTCAAGTTCATATTCCACCACAACCTGTATATTTAACCGTTTTGGGATAGGGTACCCTAGCAGTAATAGGGCCATGTTCTTCCACTCTGCTGTAACGAATTGTTTCCTCTTTTAACATCGTGACTGTTCCTTGTATCTGGGGCGTCTTACGCTTTTAATGATATCTCAATTACTTAAAAAAATAAAGTGAAAAGGCTCCAACATAACAATAGCATACACAAAAGCCTTCCCTTTCTTTTACTTGATGAAAAACGACAAATAAAAAGTTAAGACATCAAGCTGTCCTAACAAGAGGGGAAAAAAATGTAATTCACAAGAATTATCAGGACATGCTAGTGAATAGGGGCGTTCAAATAATTGAACCCACCGACTCGACCCGACCTGATTGGTTGGCTTCCGACACGCCTCAGGTCAGAAGTCGGTTGTAGGTGCCATTTTCCGGCTTCTGACCCAACTCAACATCTTTATATAAATGCTTCCTTTCTCAGAAGACCTAGCACACCTCTAACTCTCACAGGTGCTCTGCCTCTCTTTCGGTTCCCTATGTTATGTTCCCTCAATCTCTCTGATTCCTCTATTTCTTCAAAGTAAAAACCCTTGTCAGTGTCAGGTCAGCTCAGAAGAAAAATCTGACTTCCAACCTCCGTCAGGTCGAAAGTTGGAGGGTAGGCATTTCCAACCTGATTGAGTCGATTACCACCGCTACTCGTGGACATTATTCAATACATGGAACACTGCATAGAAGAAGAGAGATAAAAAGGCAAACTTCTCACCGTACATAGCAATTCTCCGTCCACTTGTGCAACATGCACTTACTCCCTACTTTGGTAAGTAAAATGTAAATAAGTAAGATCACTAGGGTCACAAAAATGGGGTTTAACGATAACAAATGAATATGGAAAGTTCAAAATTTAAGTTGATAACCTTGATATTCAGTTTATTTGGGTAAACTAGTTCTCATTCTATATTCCGTGACAATAACTCGAGAAAACAAGTTTCACGACGCAATCTCTAGCTCTTAGTTCCCAAGACCTGAGAGGAACTTGAGTGACTAGGAAATAATGATGACCCAAAGAAGTGCAAACAACTAAATAAAGCCTAGTTAGCTGGGCACTGAAGCAAATGAATAGCTTGGTCTTGCAATAGGTCAGCTCTTAAGGGATGAAAAGCAAATTAAGGCATATCATATTGACCAAATGGCAAATCCAACATTATATTACATTTTGAGAATAATGCACTAGAAGTATGCACCAGCCAATTTGAAATTGTATTGTTTAGATGAATATATATAAAATGAGCCAGCAAGAGAAATATTCATGGTGCAGAATAATTAGTAAATAATCTGCATTGAAAAGCATTAAACCAATCACCTTTTCAAGTTTGTCTTGTGCAACCAGCCTTCTCAACCTTGCACTTAACAACCTCTTAAAATTCTGTGGAACCTCATGCCTTTGCTGCAATAATTATTGAAGAAAAAGGGCATTCATCATTTCTCCCAAACTTAACAAGTGGAGTAATGATGATGAAAATGTGATATAGAAGCTAAAGAATATTAACACCTCGTGATAAGGTTAAGGTAGCAGCGAATAGGTAATATCATTCAAAACTTCCAAAACTAGCTAAGCTCTAGAATTTTCACTTTATTGTAGGATTTAAGAAAAGCTCATTGTTATAAACCAAAGAAGTACATGAAATATAATTTATGGTAATTCTAGCCAATGAGGATTATCTTAAAAAGTTATGGCAGCAAGAGCAGCACAACAATAAAATCAAAATGCATCAGCAGAACCAGACTGTATTGCTTCCTCTTACTGGTAATAGTACCAATTAGAAGACCAAGGAGAGTAGGATCCTCAGCCTACAGGGCATTAGCAGCTGTTCCCAGCTGTCGTGCTTCTCCCAACAGAAGATTCTTATGCATTACTCACCCATCTGCCACTAGAAACACCAGTTCCCATTTGTCTTGCATGTGTTAAGCATGATTTTTACATGTTTTCAGAAATTAAGTATTTTTTACCTGAATTAAAGAGAAAGTGTCCAAGGTTACTTAGACGTGAGATTTTCTAAAATCAATTTTTTCTTAAATTTGGTTGCAGACTTAGGAGTTGGATATGTTGAGTACTAGGGAAATTAAATTCTATTTTGAAACTTGAGTTTAATGAGAGAAAAATATAGCCGCTGCCTCTATTCATTTCCTTTTGCAATAAGCCTACATAAAGTTTTGGTATCAGCAGAATCTTAGAGATATTTCTTTGTAAACCAAATTAATAAGTTCCTCCATGGTGTTTTAACTAATAATGATATACAGGGAAAAAATGAATCATACCTCAATAAAGCCAACGATTTTACCAGTGTCCAGTCCATTTGGCTCTTTCGAGGTTGAAAGTGCTTCAAAAATCATTGCATTGTACCTGTTCACAAATGATGAAATATGTTAAACATAACAGGAAAGCGATTGAGAAAAGTGAAGCTAAAAACATGATAGGGGCATGTAAGGCTCTTGGAAATAATTGAAAGTTGGAACAAGACACTGCATAACAACTGTAGACATACAAGGAGGTCTTTCTATGACTTTGTACATGGGTTTCATATATCATGAGTAACCACTTGAATTGTTTTGAGAAAGACAAAAGGAAAATTCTTTCTAATTTTTTGAAATGAGAACTATTGGTGATTACTTGCACCGGATTCCTCTGATCCTTAAAAAAGTGTAACTAATAGATGGGCTTGAATGGATGCGAAATATAGAGTATAACTTGTGACTGACTCTAAAAAAACATCATCATGATATATGATTCTAGGAAGAGGATGTAAATAAGCCCATGGAATGCAAAGCAAACCCGGATCATGCCATTCTGTACAATAGCATCAATGTGCAAATTTACCACATAACGCAGCTTTCCAGTACACATAACAATTAGCTACAGGCTTTCAGTCGTGCCTCATTTATAATTTTTTTCATTGAATAGAGATTCTTTCAATTGGGATATTTAAGAAAGCATGCCATGAATCCATGCACATTAATTGCGGGCAGGAGACAACATCAAGATATAATAACTCTTCTCCATATAGAAGTTACATACATAACTATTTCAAGCCACTGAATGCAGCAAGCTATTTTTGGATATCTGATGACAAACAACCCACTTCTTATATGCTTAAAAGGAAGGACTATCTTATAGTTTTAAGGAAATGGCTGCCATCTCATATCTACCGGTCAATTGAAACAAAGTCTTTGGCTTCAAGATACATTCACTGCATTCCCTTTCCCCCCCAACTTGTTAACCAACCGTCCTATCACAATGCTTGCAGGAATTTATAAGATTCTCAAAAGCTGTCTCCTTTCATATTGCAAACACGTGTTTCCCACTCATCATTCCTCACCTTTTGACATTCAGAAAAATTCCAATCACTCAGCAGATATGCAAATATATGCAGTGAAAACTTCATAGTATACCATACAGCATCATGGAGTTACCTGCATAATTTTTCGGTTACGAAAATAAAAGGCAAAAGAAATTTATTGGCAGCAAAGGAAAGAGAAAACTAGGTGCCATACCTTGAAGCATTTTTTCCATCCATTAAACTCTTTGAAGAATCATCCATATTTGGATCAGCCACTGCATCATGTGCAACTGGAGCTGCAGTGGGGGTCTGTGCAATGGATGATGGAGTAGGGGGAGCCTCCTGGTTGAGTTTTGATTTTGGCGTCCGTGATTTTTCTCGGGGGCCTTGGCCATTGGCACTAACACTCAAATTCCTCCATTTATCCTATTCAAGCAGAAAACAATGAGAGCATCTATCAGGCACAAAATATTTGCCGCAATAAATATATGTTGTGATACCACATAAGTGGCATCCACTCTCAATACTAACATGGTGATATTTGGGTGTACATCTAAACTTACTGGATGAAGCTATCTGAACAGAAACCAGATCTGACTCTCAATTGCCAGTTCAAGATATGGTTCCTCTCCTCTGGGAACCTCTCCATCAATAAAAATGATTTAAAAAACAAGCTTCCATGCCTGGGCTTGTGCAAAATAGCTTCTTTTTTTTATAAGGGAATTCATTAAAAGTGCAAGGGGCGCAACTAAGTACACTAAAAGTACACAAGAGAAACACCCAGCAATCAAGAGAGAGAAAAGAGAACAACAATAGCATAGGTAGAGTCTAGAGACATGGAGAAAGGCAGTAGAAGAGATCTACTCAAATAGGGATCTAAGAGAAAACAAGTCCTTAGATCCAAGCTCGTTCTCTCTCGATCATCGAAGCTTTGAGTGTTTATTTTCTCCAAATGCTCCACATTAAAAAGGAGGGAATTGCATTCCAAACAATATTGATATCATTTTGGCCAACCCTTCTATTCCAACACGCCAAAAGATCCATCACCCATCTAAGCATAACCCACTCTAGCCCAAACATTTGAAATACCATGATAACTCACAGTGCCGGTGCTTTCTAACTTGATTTCATGGGCACATCATCTCATTTAGATTTTATGATCTAGAGGTTTACCATTTTATTTCACAGATACAATAACTTTTTTGAGCCAACACACCTCAAATTCAAGGTTGCATAGCTCGTTTTCACTGGCCAAAAGTTATATAAATTTGTATTTATATTCAATAAGACTAAATTTACTTATCAAAAATAAATAAATTTGTATTTATATAAAAAAAGAAAAAGAAAAAAAGTAATATAAATTTGTATCCTAAATCACTTCCCACATTGATATCTCGTAAGTGATGACACCATCTTTCCATATCCAATTCAAATGGGATTCCCAGCAGGGGCAGAACTAGAAATTTAGGTTTGGGGGGGCAAAACTATATAAAAAAAAAAAAAAAAAAAAAACTTCTGGGGGGTGGGGTAAAAAAATTATTTTAAAGGTAACATGAGAAATTTTTTTAAAACTTTGGGGGGCTAGGACCGCCTACACCCCCCCCCCCCCCCCCCCCCCCCCACCCCCCCCCAACCCATACACCTAGTTCCAACCCTGATTCCCAGAGAAACAGAGAGAGAGAGAGAGAGATTAAGATCCATCATAAATGGGTCTTAATTTATAAAGCAAAAAGGAGAATGAAAGAACGAAGCTTAACTTAACAATCCCAGTCAGTCAGATGTTGCATTGTCAAGAAAAAAAATTGGGACTTTAGCATATGTCAATGAACTAAACCAACTTTCTACATGGTCCACATCACTTCCTTACATGTCAAATCCTCTAATAATCATCATGGTGCATTTCCACACTGAACATTAATCATAAGGAGACTCAATAGAAAAAGGGTAAACTTAAATACAATCATTGTGAATGTTGATATAAGTTATGATCAACTAATAGCACTGGGAGGAACTGCATGATAGCTTATTCAATGAAGAGTGAATTGGTTCCCAATTATTTTCATAGTCACTAACAGTCAAAAATATTCAAGTTCGGCATAAAAACTCCCTAAATTAACAACCAATTATGCCAGTTCGATGGTTTTCACATGCTATGAAGGCAGGCTATATTACTTGCACAAGTCTCTTCTGGGTTCAAATATACAAGGCCAAAATAAAGAACAGCATTCATTCCTATAGCTTATGAATCGGAAAGGCACGTTGTTTTCTTGCAGTTACTCAAAATTTCTTGGTTTTGTGTGTTCGTGCTAAATCTCATAAATCATGAAGGAACGTTCTTTTCTTGCAGTTTTTCTCAAGATTCTGGGTTTTGTGGGTTTATCAAAACCTATACAAATCTCTTCTGGGTTCAAATATACAATTCCAAAATAAAGAATAACATTCACTCCTACAGCAAATCATAAAGACTCGTTATTTTCTTGCAGCTACTCAAAATTCTGGGTTTTGTGTGTTAATGAAAACCAGCTATGCAAACCCACATACATACTACGTAAGTGTACATGTATGTACAGAGGAAGAGTGGGAGAGAAACACCTTGAGATCAATGTTGGAGCGAGAGGAGAGAAATGGATTGAACTCAGGGTCTCTCTGGATGTCCTTCCATTTTCCAGTGCCGTGCTTGGCCACTCCTGCACGTAGTGCTTCTTCTTCCTCCGATGTCCACTTTTGTTTTGGGTTTCCCATGTCTCTGTATCTCTCGCTCTCTTTCGCTGTCTTGCTGCCACTGGATGCCACAGCCCGCAAATACACAATTTCAGTGTTCCGACTCTGATATCGGTATGGTAATTGGTATGGTTTCGAGGGTTGCTCGTGGCGGCTTTCAACGACGTGAACTGTTATGAAACGGCACCGTATTGACCCCCTCATCCTTTTATCAAATCAGAGCTTGCCATGTCATGGGGGTGTACATCGGATCAGTGTAGCGGTAATGAAACGAGTATAATCCTAGAAGTTGTTATTTTTTTTTTTTTTTTTTGTTATTTAATAATGACGGGTCTTTTAAAATTATTATTAAATTTATAGTTTATTATTATTAAATTTTGATCAAAATATAATTTTCAGAACGACTTAAATTACTTCTAAAAATTACTCGTGATCAGTGAAACGATGATTCCTTATTAATACGAATGAATATTATTAAGAAATAAGAATAGGAAAAAGTTAAAATAGAAAGACAAACCAAAATTTCTAATTGAAATTGAATCATATTTTAACTAAATTTTTTAAAATATACTAACTCTAAAAATTATTATTTTTTTGCTAAAAAAAAAAAACAAAAGATTAATGGTGACACAATCAAATAACGAAACAATTATTCTATTCCTAAATCTATTCTTGTGTCAAATATGCCCTTTAAAGTATTCTGCTATATAAAAAAATTTAAATTATAGCCATTGATTTTAATTTAAATGATCCAGATTTTATTACATCAATATTTATCACTTTAGAAGGTGATAAAATATAATAAATTCTGAGGTGATAAACACTTAATAAAAGTGATCAATACTAAAATAATTACAAAGAATTCTTTTAAACTAGGTCGAAGAAAGTTTTTTCAATCCAATATATAAAAATGATATGAATTCTTAACATGTGAGAGTTACGTGTTTTTTTTAATAGCATGTGAGATGCATATGCTTTTTTAAATAGAATTTCTTTTAACTTTGTCATTTTTATTTTAAAAAAATGTGATTTTCACAAACTCTAAAAATACATGTTTTTTTTTAGATTTTGGGTTAGAGGAACTTCTTCCAACTTAATTTAAATGAAATGAAATAAAAATGATCGATACTAAAATAATTACAAAGTTTCTAGATGATTTAGCAATTTTAAAACTTGCGATTTTAAAAATAAATATTTTAAAACACAATTTTTAAAAATAAAATTAAGCATTTAGTAAAATGATAAAAGGGCATTTTAAAATCGTTCGTTTCTTAAAACACATTCATCATGTCTCCAAGGGTAATACAATTGGCTGGAACTATATTTCACGAAGTGGAGGTCATTAGTTTCAATCATTAATTCTACTCTTATTACGTAAAGATATAAATAAATAAATAAATAAATAATAAATAAATGTATGACGTACAGTCGTACACTTTCCGCAATTTTGTTTTGCGAGATTAAACGCAATCCAAAAAGAGTCTCGTGTTTCAACAACGAAAATGCCGCCGTTACAACTTTGTAGGACAGCATTGAAGGAACTTACAGGAATTAAGCTACTACTGGCGAAGGAGTCGTTGGCTGGGTGACGAACCCGGGACCGCAAAGTCTCCACAAGAGGTACGAAAAAAGAAAACGACTCGTTTTTGATAAGGGCGGCTTTGCAGAGATCCAGCCAATCCTCTCATCCCACGTGTCGAACTACGAATGGGAGTTGTACACCTCAGCAAATCAAATTCACCATATAAACACCCTTCCCTATCCCCAAGCCCACTCGGTTATCTCCAAAACAGAGTATCAAAAACAGAGAGAGAGAGAGAGACTCTGATAATCTCATTCACTCACACAAATCCCATTCTCTCTTCTCATTTCACTCTCCGCAAGCGTTCAAAGCAAACGGTGAAGGGCGCGTAGTCAATGCCAGGCTCGTGAAGGAACAAAAAAAGAAAAGAGTGAACAAGTCAAAGATGGAGTGCCTTGGGCTCGGAGCTCGAAACTTCGCGTCAATGACGGTGCCGTTTTGGCCTGCTCTGAGGTTTCCTGGAATATCACTGACCAGAAAACAACCTTTGTTTCGCCGGTGTGGTTTGTACAGGCATTTTGTTCGGGTGAGGGCCAATGCAGGGAGCGAGAGCTGCGTGGCCGTCGATTTCAAAGAAGGTTTTGCTGACGAAGAAGACTTTGTCAAGGGCGGTGGGTCCGAGCTCCTCTTTGTCCAAATGCAGCAGAAAAAGCTCATGGAAAAGCAGTCTAAGCTCGCCGATAAGGTTAGCGTGTATGTTTATTTTTCTTTTGTTTGTTTTCATGCACGTTCAGACTTGCAAAATTAGAAATTCTGGTGCGTGGTAGGGTTTTGAAGATATATGAGGTTTTTGGTGTTACATGCACTACATATTAGCATGCCAAGTAATTGCACTTCTCTGTTCACATATATTTGGTGAATTTTGAATGAATTTGGTTGTGACGGACTGTAAAGTTTGTGTAATGAGAAGTTATTGGATTCCTAACCACTCGGCAAAGTTTAGTTTGTTGTACTGGTTCTGATTAGTTAAGTCCCAACTCCAATGGATAATAGTCAGAACATAGGGTTGAAATTGTTAAAATATTAATTAAATAATTAAACTCACTGTTTTTTCTACTCCTTAAGGTTTTGCTTTTGGATAGCTAGTAATTTAGAGTACTGTTAGAAGCTACATTTGTATCCCACAACTATTCTACAATTTTAATGCTGACATGGAAGTTCCAACCAACCCTTAGATTGGTGCCTGTTAAAGAAAAGAAAATATAAAATATATATATATTCAAGGGTTGGTTGGAATTGTATTGTAGGATAGTTGTGAGATAGTTGTAGGATAAAAATGTGGTTTCTAGAATTACTTAGTAGTTTAGAAACCTGACTCTATAGTTGACCACTACCTTAAGTTTTTTGAACAAGTGGTGATTTAATAGATATAACGTAATTGAGTCCAAACTCCTAAGCCTAAGCCATTTGTTTTATTGTTATTTCAACATTTAATATCAAATTTCACATGTGGTGTGTAAGTTCGTCCGTTCAAAAATTTGAAGTAAACTCTTTTCGATATTTCTAGTATTTTTTTTATATGATTTACGTTTCTAGTTTCATGTTTTACTTCTAGCCTGATTCGATTTAGTCAGTATGTTGTATCTTTTTGATCATCAACTCAAGTACTGTGAACTACTATTGCAGTTACCAGCTATATCAATAGGGGAGAATGTACTGGATTTGGTGGTGATCGGTTGTGGTCCAGCTGGGCTTGCTCTGGCTGCAGAGTCAGCCAAATTAGGACTCAAGGTTGGACTTATTGGTCCAGATCTCCCTTTTACAAACAATTATGGCGTGTGGGAGGATGAATTTAAAGGTACCATTTTTTTTGTCTAACAAAGAATCATTTCAATTCTCTTTATCTACAATGTTGTTTGTTAGTGAATGTGAATAGGAACACCAACTCTCGATTATATGCACATAGACGTTTCCTCTAGAGCAAATGCCGAGTTGGGCTGTTTTATTTTCTCTCATCTATCTACCATATTCAGTTGCTGTCACCAAGCGTTTTTTTATATATTGCTGCTTCACCATGGGAATTTCAAATTAGCTAGCCATGTTTAAATGTGCCCTTGCTGAAACAATGATTTATTTTATTTTTTATTTTTAATCATCCGGATGTTCATTGCTATACCATCATTTGCTCTCTTATACTCAATGGACGAGGTAGTAGTAGATCCAGCCATTACTATCAAAGCTATTGGACATCAATGGTATCGGACTTATGAGTATTCAGACTAGTGAAGCGATCTCATACTAAACGAAACTACTTTCACTTTCCATAACAAAAATGAAAGAAAGTTAACCTATTCCTGCAATTGTGGTCAGTCTCGCTACCTCTTTAGTTGCCGCCCCCTACTTGCTCATTCGCAATTAGTACTTATTCAGTATTTCACTCCCAATCTAGGAGATTAGAACATTTATGTTTCTGGAGAACTCTATACATCAATTTTTGGCAAAACTCTCAAAACCTGGTTGCATCCAGATCTAAGTTCAACCTACTTTATTCTGTTTTCAGATCTTGGACTTGAAGGGTGTATTGAGCATGTTTGGCGGGATACCATTGTGTATCTTGATGACAATGATCCCATTCTGATTGGCCGTGCCTATGGACGTGTAAGTCGACATTTGCTCCATGAGGAGTTGTTAAGAAGGTAAGACAGGTTTCAATTTCTTGTCACTATTAGTTATGTTGTTTGTTATTCTAGTACTCATTGATATGGTATTAATTTCCCCTAGGTGTGTCGAGTCAGGTGTTTCATATCTTAGTTCCAGAGTGGAAAGGATTGTTGAAGCTACTAATGGCCACAGTCTTGTAGCCTGTGAACACGATATTGTTGTTCCCTGCAGGTACAATGGGATACTCTACTTTTTAAGTGCTTAATGTGGAATAAATGAAGATCTTTAATTGCTGTTGTACCTTGTTTCAAACTTCTAACATGGTATTATAGGCTTGCTACTGTTGCGTCAGGAGCAGCTTCAGGGAAATTGTTGCAGTATGAGGTGGGTGGTCCAAAGGTGTCTGTCCAAACGGCTTATGGTGTGGAGGTTGAGGTAGGAATGTAGATTGTACTATATGAATTACTGTATTCATTGTAGATCTTCCCATATCTATCTGCTTGTTACAAAAAGTTCCTCATCTCCTGTAGCTTGTTTTTCTTAGCTCTGTCAATTCTTACAATTTCAGGTAGAAAACAATCCATATGATCCCAGCCTTATGGTTTTCATGGACTACAGAGAGTACATGAAACAAAAAGTTCCATATGTAGAAACAGAATATCCGACATTTCTTTATGCTATGCCCATGTCTCCAACAAGAGTGTTCTTTGAGGTTTACTCAATGTATTTCAGTTCTCTTGTTATATCACTTATCAGAATTATGTGTAAGATATTATAGAAAGTGAATTGCAGGAAACTTGTCTGGCTTCAAAAGATGCAATGCCCTTCAGTTTATTGAAGGAAAAACTCTTGTCAAGGTTACAGACAATGGGGATCCGAATTATAAAAACTTATGAAGAGGTAATATTTGTGGCCAAACTCTGATGCTCACATTTTTTATAGATGCATGAACATATTTATCTTTTCTTTTTTTATCTAATGCCAGTACATGGCTTCATACCACAACCATATAGTAGATCAATCATGTCTGCATATTTTGTTCGGGGGAAAAAAATACTTGTTGCATTTTATATCCTTCCCCATCTTTATGTGCATGATAGCATGTACGTCCCCAATAGTGTTTTAAGTTGTGTACTTTTATAACAGAAATTTACTTATTCTAGCTAAACAACATAAGAACTGAAGTGGATTTGTGGAATTTACATTCTGTCTTCCATGTTACTTACTGTTTCGGTATTAACCTGATTAACATAATTTGGAAAAGCATTCTAATTAGAGGCATTTTAAGAAGCATTTTGATAAGGATTTTGCATACTCAACACTTGTATTTTATACACAAAGTGCTTTGGATTTGGCAATATTGCTGTTTTATAAATAAAGATTCTTGCAACTACTACCAAATCACACTCTCAAGATGCAGATTTTTTACTTCTATAGGATTAAGGGCGTAATATTACAATTTTTTTTTTTTTTTTTTGCAGGAATGGTCATATATACCAGTTGGCGGATCCTTGCCAAATACAGAGCAAAAAAACCTTGCATTTGGTTCTGCTGCCAGTATGGTGCATCCAGCCACAGGTAAGGAAATAGATGAATTAGACAATGTTATTTTTTATTCTATTCAAATTAAATGGGCTTATATTTCTACCTTCACTAAACAGGGTATTCAGTTGTGAGATCTCTCTCAGAAGCTCCAAATTATGCTTCTGTAATTGCAAATATTTTGAAGCATGGTCATTCTACAGATACTCTTAGTCGTGACAAATATAATGGGAACATCTCAATGCAAGGTATATAAGTGGAGATTTTTTTTGGGAGTCCGCAGGGGGGGGGGGGGATATATTCAATGTTAAGTGCGTGAGACATTCTTTATTTTGTGGTAAAAATAATTCTTTCAGGTCGAGTTAACTACATTTCCATGCTCTGTATAACAATTACACCTTCATGATATTTTTGATACTGTTAGAGGTGTCAATTTGTTTTGGGCCTCAGATTTTCAGGGTTGCAGAGAAATATTTCCCCTTCCTACTTGTTTTGGCAATTCATGTTTCTAGGCTCCTAGCCTTCCAGTTGGCACTTGGAGAGCCTATTGCTTGCAGTATACCTTCTATTTCCTAGAGAGATACCTCACAAGAGTGACTCTTTAGGTCTTTTTTTTTTTTATGATGAGTAAGTCATAAAATATTTCTCAAGTCCCTTGAAATAAGTTCTTATAACTTGAGAGCGATTGGCTACATTTTATTTATGGATCTGAGCACGTTTGCTTACAAACTATCTTAGTAACTCGTTGAAGTAATCTATTGTGCTTTCATTTAGAATTGCACTTCTAAAAGGGAAGTCCATCTCTATCTTCTGGTATGTTTTTGCTTCTCTTGCTTTTGAAACTTGTGTCCATTTTATGAAGCTTATAAACTTGCACTCAGTTGTGGTTGCAGTTTGATATACATATAAGGCAGAAAATGGGTTATCTCAGCAATCAGATGATTAAGATCAAGTAGTCAACAATTTTTATTTTTTTTTATGACTTTGGAAGCATACGCATCTAATCATGAGCCTGTTATAATGGTTTACCTTTTTCTTACAAGCATATTCTGTGAGATTTGGTTAGTGATTCATAATTTGCATTTTATTATTTCTTTATATTTCCATTTCAGCTTGGAACTCCCTTTGGCCACAAGAAAGAAAACGTCAGAGGGCATTCTTTCTCTTTGGACTAGCGCTGATTGTGGAACTGGATATTGAGGGCATTAGAACATTCTTCCGTACTTTCTTCCGGTTACCCAATTGGTATGATCCTATCATTTGTCTGGTAGATATTTTACAAGTGTTTCTTTATGTGTCTTCTTAGAGTGATGTAGATGTCTCAGTTGATGATATATATATAGACACACACGCACATATAGTATATGTGTTGTAAATATATTTATATATTGCATATGTATAGAACTCAATAAAGCCTGTGCTCCAGGTTCTTGGGGTCAGCTACAAAATTCATGTTCCAAGTCTACAGAAAGGAGGCAGCACTTGCTTCCTTCCATTCTATATACTTCAGAATTGCTATATATAATCTATTTTTAAAGGAGTAAGGATAGCAAGCCATTAGATTTATTATTTTGAACTTGAATTGAGTCTTGTGTATTCTATGGCTTTCAAGATAAGCTTGAAGGTGCGTCTTCATTGAAATTGAGGTGGTAGTCTAAGTGAGAGTCACTGGAATGCTAGTCTCTGGGTGTTTGTTATAGGATTGAGAGGAACAGTAATGCTAGTGAGCACTGACCAGCTATGCTACTGATGGTTTATGAGGTCAACTTGCAATACTAGTAATGCCAGTGATAAATGTGTACTCATGCTGCAGATTGAATTTAAAATTGTTTAGTTAACTGATTGATCACGCAGAAAAGAGCTACTTGATGTGCTTCTCAGATTATGATTGTCAAGGACTTCTAAGGGCACTGTATCCAGATATGATCATTTTGAACCTTTTAAATGCTATAATGTCCTTAACTTATTTTGATAGTTAAGTAGTTAGTAATGGTTAAATGATTAAGTTAATAATTTTTTAACTAGATTAAACTTTTGGGACAACTGATAGTTTATAATATCAGAACAAGTAGTCTTATATTTACCTTCCATTTAAAGTAAAAAAATCTTGTGCCGAGCTTCACTCACTGAGGAGAGTTTGGACCTATGCGTAAGGAGGAATGTTAAGAGTAATAGTTAAATAATTTAATTCACAGTTTCCCATCAATTTAAGCTTGTGAGACTAGTGTCAGTTTATTAGTACCAAGAAGATTTCTTTATGATAGGATATCAAAAAATGTTGGTGAGAAATATTGCTGGCTTAATGGGACAAAGATGAAATGGCAAATTATTTCCTTCTCTACTAAAAATTACAATATTTCCGTGAGGATCAACTCGAATGGTTGCTTGTTTGGTGTAAGACCATGAGGTTTGCTGTTTGAGTCTCCTCAACTACCTGATACACAGTTGTTGCAGGCGGGGTCATGTATCTTGGATTTAATTGATAGGGATGGGCCCCTAAGGGGCCTTGCCTTGAATAAGTTCCTTGTCAAAAAAAAAAAAAAAATTACAATAAAAGACTTGTTGAAGATAAAGCTTGAGCGGCTTGCTTTTTTGAATTGGGGTATGGAATAATTGATGATCTGTTCTACTTGCAGGATGTGGCAGGGATTTCTTGGCTCCACCCTCTCTTCAGCAGACCTCGTATTGTTTGCCTTTTATATGTTTGTTATAGCATCGAATGGTTTGAGAAGGTGCCTTATCAGACATCTTCTTTCTGATCCCACTGGAGCAACCATGATAAGAACCTATCTTACCATATAGTTGTATCCTTTGAATGTATATATATATATTTTTTTTTCCTTGTTAGGTTCTATTAAAAGAATATATAATGTAGACAACACTAGGAGCCCACCCAGTTTTTGAAAATTGTTAGGTGTTCGTATGTATATATAGATTTCGTGCTTTTTGTTCATGAGAGTAGAGTTCAAGAGGCTATGCATTAATATAGCTATCCTTATAGCTGCTCTAAAAGAAGAGATGTTCAGCGCTTTCATCTTCTACCACGCACAGCCGACAGAGGCTCACGGTGTAGGGGTAACATCTGCTAACTCAGATTTTGTTACAAGAATTAATTTTCTGCATATTATTTCTTCAACCAAACATTGGCTTAAATAGGATTACAAAATTAAATCAGGTCAAATCCCTAAAGAACTCATAAATACTAATATTACCTAAACTAGAAAAATAAAAGAAAAAAAATCTCCCTACTTGTCTAACACGGCAATTGGAGTATAACTTTACTTATTGAAATAAGAAATAAACTATAATAGGCTATTACTCTTTTAAGACCCTATTCTTGTAACAGATTTTCTGTAAGAAGCCCAGAATCGAGGGCCATCCAGGTGGTAGTACTGTGCTTGAGGTATCCAACTTGTTCTAAACGATGCCTGCATTGTTGACCTTGGAATGGTCTGCCCAATGAGGTTCCAGGCTATTTGGAGTTTCAATTTCCATCTTTGCTGAGAGACTAAACATTATATATATATATATATATATATATATATATATATATATATATATATATATATATATATATATATGAGTGTGTGGGATTTCAATTTGGTCTTCAAAACTTTAAGAAAGATTCTGTATATGTATATTGAAGGGAAAACTTCACTTATAACTCATGATTTTTCATCACTTTTGAAAAAACATACCCGAACTTTAAAAAATATCAATTTAATATATTTATCTTTCAATTTTTTTTAATTCCAAAACTCCGTTATAATTTTTTGTTAAATTTTGTCAAATTCTCAAAATATCTCTTTTTTTTTTAGGAAAAAAAAATTGATAGGATTTAGGTGTTAATCAGGATTTAACGGAAATTGCAAAAATACCTATACCTAAATCTTTCAAAAATTTATAAATTTTAAAAAAAAATAAACACGGGTATTTTAGGAATTTTTATAAAATTTAACGGAAAATTCTAACTGATGATTAAAATTGAAAAAAATTGAAAGATAGATATCTTAAATTGATACTTTTAAAAGTTTGAGTATTTTTTTTTTCAAAAGTGATGAAAGATGAGTGATTATAAATGAAGTTTTTCTTATATATTGAACTTAAAAACTAAAATCAAATGCAATTAGAGGATAGGTAGATAAGTGTAAACTTTTTACAATTTACATGTACTCGTCACGAGTAGCTTAAAAAAAAAAAAAAAAAGAAGCAATAATCATTGTTCTAAGTTATTGCAATTTGCATGTTTAGATCTACCTTGAAAAGAAAATAATTAGATCTTAGGTGGGTAAAGTGCAAACTTTTTGAAACTATAAGTTGACAATTCATGTACACCAAGTGTTCGATATAAATACTGTGAGAAAACAGAGATTTGCTGTGATTGTTGGATGCAGTAGAGAGAATTTGGCACTTCCTTCCACTGAATATGATAATTCCATTCTTTCTTTTTCTTTTCTATTCAATGCGGGGAAGAGGGGAATATGATAATTCCATTGATTATTAGCTTTTAGGGTTACGAATCTGAGTTTTTTTAATGCTTAAAAATTAAAATGCTCTTTTGACTTTCAATTACCTTAATATATTATGTACGTAGAGGTCCTAGAGGACTAAGAGGAGCATCAAATCTAGCAAAAAAACAAACAAGACTTAACATACGCAATACAGGGCAATGTGAAAAAGGCATGACGTCTTTCCACCTATCCATTTTCATAGTGATTTCTGTGTCCAATTTCAATGGTTCTGGGCACAGTGTAATTTGTTTAATGACAAAAAGCATATATACCATATGCTCCTCCATTCTCCCATAGTAATCTCTTTTTGGGCGCAACATATATCGTTTACTATATTGTCACTTAGACTTTGCCAAACTCACATTATTCCGACACAGGAAATTAGCTATTTTTTATTTTGGTTTGAAACAATATTTTGATGTTACATACAAATGATACGGTCTTTAGTTGTTTGTTAATGTTTTTGTTTTAAAAACATAAAACAAAGATGAGAATGAGAATGATTTAACAAACAAACATTTCTTTCTATTATTATTATTCTTCTTCTAAAACAACAGCCTTAATGGAAACTAATATTCCATGGCCTGTGATTCAAAGAGGGCAAGCCCTATGGCAATTCAAATGACTCTTACTGTGCCGGTCACTAAAACGTAGACCGTCATGTTACAATCAATATGACATTTATTTATCATGTTTACAAACAAGAAAGAGGAGGAGTCGGGTTGGTTGGCATTGTTAGGATAGGTGTCGGCTGAGGCGGCAAAGTGGCCGGAAGCCATGATGCCACGTGGAGTACTACGTACTACATTAATTTGAAACTGACATAATAAGTAATATGTAAACTGTCAAGCTAATTTTTAAGAAACTTATTAAAAATTTCTAATACACCTAACAGACACCAAGTTGAAATGAGAAGCAATATTGTTGGTGGTAAGTTTGGTAACCGGTCACCTTTTCAACGGCCAGTATGGCTGCTTTTATTGTGCTGTGTATAAGCTTGGTCACGCCAACAAAAACTCGAGTTTATGGTCTTGTTTGATAAGGGAGTGGAAGTTGGGAGTAGTAATAAAAAGTGATAAATGTGATATAAAGTAAAAAGAATTTGTATGAAAAAGTGAAAAAGCTTTGTACCGTAGTAAATTTTTTTATTTAAATAATAATAAAAAATAATTGATGTGATATAAAGTTAAAATATTTTGAAATTGATTGTTTTTTAAAAAAATGAAAAGGGAGACGGAGAAGTTTATTTCTTTTACCAAACAAGTCCTGTATGAAGCTAATTATTAAACCCAACCACATAGTCGATCGTACGTTAATTGTTTGTTATAATATTATACTTGGAGAGGTTTAAACCACATATATTCCGATCCGTTATAATTATTGAACTTCTCCAGTACCTCTTCTTCCCACTCTCTATAAATTAAGTAGTGGCATGGAAACCATTATGCTTTCACACGTACAATCAAATCAAGGTTTCTTTCTTTCCTTCCATGGCGATAATTATAATGATCATCATCGATCATGACGATCCTAGCTACTTCTTTGGGATATTAAGGTGGTCTGCCGGAAGAAGAAGGCTTAATTATTTTGGTATTGATATTAATTACACGGGTTGTTTGTATGGGAAGGTGACAGAAGAGAGTGAGCACACAAGGTGTTCTTTCTTGCATGGACTGTCCATGCTTGAAGCTTTGCGTGCTCGCTCTCTATCTGTCACGTATCCAACACTCTGCCCAATCCTCTCTCTTTTTCTTTTTCTTTCTTTCTTTTTCTTTTTTTATTAGGGTATCCTCCAACTCCTTATATGCTACAATGTACCTCGTTCGCTGAACGACTATCATACCAAGGTGGTAATCGAACATTTCAAGCGCAGTAGACCAAAGACTAATCCATAACCCAATATCCGACGCCACTCCAAACTGGACCTTAAATCATAAGTAAATGATCAGAGACCCACAAGAACCCCCCCCTCCTTCACACACACAACCCAGGTGGCTAGCCCCAAGAGGGAGGTAGCACCCAGAGGGATTTGAACCTGAAATCAAATGGTAGAAAAGCCCTATTGTCTCATGCTCTACCCGAGCCACCCCCTTGGGGTTACTCTCTCTCTCTCTCTCTCTACACTCTGCAGCAATTAATCTTTTGTTTCTCTACGTCAGGTTATCTATATATTCGATATTTTTGTTAAATTATTAATTATTCTAAAAGTTTAAAATATTTACTAAAATGAGTGTAAACTATGAAATTGGGGTTGTACAGCAGGTAGGTAATGTATTTGGAAGGATCTTAATTCCCTTGTTTATCACGCACGTACTACACATGGCAGGTGCTTGATCTTTCGACCGGCATGAATTGTCTCATTAATTTAGAGCGTGTTTTTTATATTTTGTTTTAAAAAATGTTCTGATGTGATATGAAGGTGATAGTAATTTTAAGTATTTTGTAAGTATTTGAAATTTTGGATCGTAAAGAAATCAAAAGAGGGAAGAAAAAGCGTTAACAAATAATTTTATGAAAAACAAAGCCAAAAAGATAACCATTTAAGTAGATTATGAATGCAAAAATTTATGCTTTGGTGAACTTTGCCTGTTAATTAATTAACCAACAAGTAGTAACAGCAATGGAAGAAAAATATCAGAAATAATAGGAAATATCCTCCAATCAATGGTAAGATATCCTATCCCATTCTTTAAACTTAATTAGCTACACATCACAACATTAAATAATAACCTTTTAATTTTTTTTAGTTTTATACAAAAATAACGCCATTTTGCTTTCATGACTTTATATGAAACTATTTTTTATTTATTTTTTAATTATCAAAACTTATAAAAAAAAAAAATTAAAATTAAGACGCTATTTACATTACACGTACTATCGATGGAAATAAACTAACAATATTTCTTCTATAACTTTAGATGTTGCATTTTATTTAAAGAGATCTTATTATTTTCCGTATAGCAACTTAATTAAGTTTTTTTTTCTAATAAAGCAACTTAATTATAAAGTTGTTTCCATATTGAAAAATGCTAGAGCATCTACTGTGGTTCTTTTTGGGTCTTTTTGTGCTATTGACTTTAAATAAAAAAAAAAAATGGTTAAATACCCTATTGGTACCTGAGTTGGGGTGTTGAATTTTTGAAATCAAAATTAAATTCTTATTCTGTTTGCGGATTTCGAGGCAAAAAAATTGTGTTTGGATGAATAATAGAATTAGAATTCTTTTTTAAATTGTGTTTGGTGTTGGATTTTTAAGATTGAAAAATAATGTTTTTTAATGGTAAGAAATTATTGAAGGTATGAAAAGTAGTCTAGAATAATTATTTAAATAAAAATAATTTATTATAAAAAAATATTAAAAATGTTTTGAATCTGAAAAAAAAAATATTATTATTATTATTTAAGCATGGGTCCCACCTGTGTTGACCTCCAGGTGGGACCCACGCGTAAAGTCTACACCCATTTTGAAAAACACTTGAATTTTGAGGCTTTTTTCAGGTTGAAACTAGGTTGAACCTGGGTTTCCGGGTTTTGAAAAAATAACCCAAAAAGAATTGAGATCCTTTTTCATACCCAAATAGACCATAAGCTTTTTTAAATTTAGTACGTGAGTTTTCATTTGTTTCATAGATAGACATAAGTTTAGGGGTAAAAACTATTTTGGTACTTCTGTTACATTTTCCGTCCAAATATTAATGGTATGCCAAAAAATAAAAATCTTTAAAAATTAATTAAAAATTTAAAAAAAAAATTGAAAAAAAAAAAGAAGAAGAAAGAAAGAAAAGGGGTGGCCGAGCATCCGTTGGCCGGTCTGAATGATTTCTTGCATTATGAAGGCCTCGTTTGGTTCGCGGAATAGACCTCTGGAATTGAATGACTATTCCATAAGAATAATTATTCTTTTGTTTGGTAGGGGTCTATTCATTGGAATAGTTATTCTCATTGGAATAGCTATTTCCTCACGAAGAGGAATACCGATTCCTCTAAAAAATAAGAGAAATAGTTATTCTAATGAGAATAAACTACAATTTTCAAAAAAAGAAAAAAAAAACAAAAAAAAAAAACTCTTCACTTTTTATTTTCTTTCAATTTTTTTTGCAAAAAATAAAACCTTAACCCTGGCTGGCCGAGGGTGGTTGGCTAGCCACATATGTCACGCCCCCGTTTTGGGAAATAAGGGAAACGTGAGTTTGAGTACTAAAATCATAAAATGGAAGCGTGCAATTACAACATATAAAATTAAAACTCATATTTTAATTAAACCTTTCTATTAATAATCTATACAAAATCATGAACTCCAAAAGGAACAAATCAAACTATACAATATTAGGGTTTGGCTGGTTCATCACGAACTATCGCTCTCAGCGAGGTCTACGCCCTTACAAGAAAAAGACTTCGTCTTACAGTTGTCATCTGGAGAAGGGTGGAGGAAGAAGGGGTGAGTTCGACAACTCAGTAAGGAAAATACAACACCAGGGGAATAAAACATGTTATAAACCTTTATGTCATAATCTTTAGTCATGCATAATGACAGATTTATTCTACTCACTGATAAGAATTATTTTCACATATAATGAATTGCATAAAGTAAATTGATTTATAACCTAAACCAATAGTATGTTTATTTTAGATGAATTAAGTGTTTTTGAGTATATTAAAGTTTACGATGATGTTTAAAAGTATGAATATGTGATTTTAGATTGAGTATAAGTTAGAGATTCAAGTTATGAAAAATTGTCTGAGAAGTGATATGCTAGGCTGTTTATGTTTTATAAGAAAACACATATTAAAGCATGACTCATAAATGAAATGTATTGTTTTAGAACAGGTGGCATAGCATATGAACAATTAAATAGAATTTGAAGAATATGAATAATGGTATAAGAATGACAGTTTATAAATGAGAATGACAGTTTATTATGATCCAGTATATTCTTTTTATCAGTTTTCTCTTTAATCCTTTCTCTGTGGTTTAACCCTTTATAGACTCTAAACCGCTGTTAACCGTGAGCGGAGCACGTTGGCTTTTGTCACACAGACCTATGGACTCAGCCTGTTGTCACAGGGGAGAGCCGGTTCCGAGTTGGGGATCTTCCCTAGGTGAAGGCCAACATCGGCTGGTAGCACACACCAACACATGGTATGCTTGCCATGCTACCCTATGGGTACCAATTCTAGCTGTAATAGTGCCTCAGGGTTAAACGGTTACTGCACATGAACGTTTTCTGTAATACTGTGGGCTCTGCTTTAACTGTATACTTTATTTCAAAACTGTAAGAGCCATTTTCATAACTGTAGTTATGTGCAGAATTTAACTTTAGAATCTCTTTTCTTTCAAAACTGTATTCTTGAATAGAATCATATACTTTGGAATTTTCTGTAATCATATCTTTCAAATGCTCTATTTTTCATCATTGTAAGTATGCATAATTCATAACTTTGAACTACCTTTGATCATATATGCATAAATCAAAACTTTAAAAATGCTCTTAATCATATCTGTATGCATAATTCACAATTTCTGAAATACTCTTAATCTTAACTATAATTATGCATACATCATATCTTTAAAAATGCTCTTACTCATAACTGTAATTTATGCACAAAATTCTTGAATAATAACATATGAGCAATAAAAGCTTCGCATTAAAAATCACATGATCAACGCTTTGTAAAATTCCCCAACACTTTTTCAAAAGATTTATAATAAAATCTTGTTGGGGGTTTTTCGGTGTTGTATCCCCTTACCTGCACTAGCCGTTAGCCTCGGAGTCGAGCTTTTACCTAAATAAATTGAAAGAATAAGCTTAGAAGAATATTCTAAAATTTGAATCCTACAATTTTACTAAAGTAAACATAACACATAACAAAAGGCCTCCAAATGGTATTATCCATCAATACGTCACCCACGCTTTGTAAAATTACTATGATCCTCTAAATTAACATTACAGAAACTCCATCACAGTACTTACACTAATCCGAATAATACCTCATATCATAATTGATCAACAACAAAAGCCACCAAAAGTCTTAAATTTAGTTAGCAATCCATTAGGACTACATTTATCCCATTTCAATTTAACACAATATATATATATATATCACTTAATTATCTAGCCAAAAACCTCCAAATAATATTCCAATATCTATTCATTTAAACAACCTAAAACAAATATCCAAATCACCATAAGCAGGAATTACATAGCCAATTCCAGAGACGATTTCAACATCAAAATCATTAATAACCTGAAATCAACTCATAATCAATGAAATCTCCAAATCTGAATACCCATCAATAAAGGACACAAACCTAATCCAATCCTCTTTTTGCCAAGACTAGTGATCAAATCTAATTTAGCCAGAACCATAAAGCCCTAAACAACTCAACACAAGCTTGATCTAAGAACTTAACTTCAAATACCAACTAAATCAACGACAAGTAAGTGGAAACCCAAATCAATACATGTTATAGCCAAAACAGTATCCCAACCCCTCACTGCCAGTAAACCTAAACAAGAAACACATCACAGCAAAGTCATCACTGTGGACCAAGCTACTGGGAACACAAACAATATTAAAAATACTCAAACACAGCCCACGGCCACTGTCCAAAATCCACACAAATCAAAACACCCAAGCTAGATCATAGGGTTTACTCACTTTGAGGATTTTCCCAGAAAATCCACCGAAGAAAATCACCGAAAATCGGCTCTGGTTCGCCAGAAAAATCGTTGGAAATTCGCCGGAATTGCACAAGAAGAACCGGGTCTTCCTCTCGGGTCTTCAGGTCACGGGGTCGGGTTCTGGGTCACGGGGCTTCGGGTTCTGCTGGGTTGCTGCACTCGGGTAACGGCTCACCGGAAACCGCTACAGGGATCGCCGGACATGGAGGATCGAACCTCCGGAAGATTCGGGTCGCACCAGTTCTCCCGGATTCCGACGGGTTTGGCTCGCGGGTCGCTCGGGTCCTCCTCGATCGGCCGGAAATCGGCCTGGGCTCCACCGGAAATCGACTTGTCTCGCCGGAAAACAGCATCCGCTCTACTGGACGACGCCGTCGGGTTCAACGGTCACGGGTCGTGAGTCACGGGTTTCTCGGATCTCTCGGGATTTCTTCGGGTTTGATGAGTCGTTCGGGTTTCACGGCCCCTGCTCTGCTAGACGACGCTGTCAGCCCGCCGTCGACCCTCCGGAAATCGGGCTTCCGGTCGACTAACGGTGCTGACCCACGGACGTGGGTCTGGGTTGGTCGGGTCTCACCCGGGTTCTCTTCCTCTCGATCAGTCTCTGAATCTCTCTCTCTCGGTCTCTCAATTTCTCTCAGTGATTCTCCCTCTCTCACGATCTCTCCCTTTCTTTTCTGATTTCTCCATGGGTTTCGGATATAGAAGAAGAAATGGAAGAAACTAGAAAGAAGATGGAAGAAGAGAGAAAGAAAAAGTAATCGAAGAAGGAAGATGCAGAAAAGAAAGAAGAGAAAAAAAAAAAAATAATAATAATAATAATTTAATAAACAAGACAACTTGCCGTGCAAGTTGTGATATATATATATATTTTTTTTTTTTATAAAACCAATTAATAAATTTTTTTAAAAAAAACTGGAGTATTACAACATAGGGCGCAGGGGGTGGTGCGACCACCCCCGACGCAATGGGGGGTGGCACAGGCCACCCCTAAAGTCCCTCAGGGGTGGCCGGAGACTACTTCGGGGGTGGTTGTGGCCACCCACCATTTTTCAAAAAAAAAAAAAAAAAATTGTTTTTGTTTTTTTTTTTAAAAAAAAATAATTTGAGTTTTTTTAATATATATAATGCATGAGTTATTTAGTAATTTTGATTGAATTCCAATTAAGGTGTATGAATTGTCACCTAACTAAAGATTATGAATAATCATGCCATTCTATTCTCTTTTATTTCTGTGAATAACTATTCATTTTTCTAATAAAATACTCAATCCGCAAACCAAACGAGATCGAAAAGATTGTTAAGACAACGCCTACTATTATATGTCAACCTACAACACCTTAATATATCTTATTATATTTTAATGATGATAAATTTTGAAATGTCATAATTTTATGCTTGGTTATTATTTTAAGATGGATTCTTTTCTAATTTCACACAACTATTTTGTATATATAAGTAAAAAAATAGAAAAATATATAATAGGGGGAGTAAAATAAATATAGGTAAATGCATAAAAGTTTCATGCAAAGTCTTGAGATTCCATGATGGCAATGCTGAAGACAGTTTCTCACCCTATACACTTCTAAAAATGCTTCTCACCTTCGCATTAAATTAAAATACATTTTCCAATGAAAAACACAAAATACTTACTCAAATACGTTAACAAACATAACGAATGATTCCGTGTTAATTTTGGGTGGGTCGATAACTAAGCATTTTTCTCAATTTATATCTCATTTTATATAAATAATTGTAGTCTTGTAAGTAGTCTTTCAAATATTCCCATCCCTATTCAAAAAATAATAATAAAAAAATATTCCCATCCAACATTAATATTCCATATATACCTCCTCCAAAATCATTTGATGTTTAATTGTTATGTAAAAATATGAAAGACTGATTTGAGGTCGAATTGAGAAGGGAAAAAGCCCAAAAGGTTAAAGAGTAGCCCTGGCCCAACCCACCCCAAAACCCACCACCAAGATACATTGAAAATGTCAAAGAACAAATGTATTGTCACATTTTTACGAGTTGCATGTGTTTGCTCCTCTTTTTCTTTTTAATATTAAACATAATAAAATTAATTAATTAAAAAAAAAAAAAAAAAAAAAGAAAGGAAAGCCTCCGACTAACACCTGATTTGTAATTCTCACACCAAACTTTAAAAAGTGACAATTAATTCTTTTAAACTATCCGGTACGTTATGTTAATTTGGACAAAAAAATTTCTTTTTTTTTTTAATTTTTTATATTATAGATATTTTAAGTCACGTATGGCTGTCATGATCTATTTTTCATCCAAGTTAACAGAAAAAAAAAAAAAAAAAATGCTTAAGGAGGGAATAAATTTGATATGTCAATTGTCACTTTGTCAAAATTTAGTGGATCGAGAGACTTGCAAAAAAAAAAAAAAAAGAAGGAGAAAGAAAAAGAAGATATTAGTTAAAGCTTATCCACGTACTCTTGCAAAGCATTATCACCTGATAAAACATCGATAGATAGATAGATAGATAAGAATCTCTTTTCGCATGACTTTGAATGATGAGATGTGGTGCTTAATTTGCTTCTTCTTATGCTCTTGCAAAAAGGATGCTTACTATCTGTCTGAGTAACGGCTGATCTTGTCCCCTTAACAACGACAGATTTGCTTTGTTTCAATGTATCATGTTTATGTTTCAATCAAGTTGTTCTTAGCAGATTTATAATTTCTGTACAATTAATTTTAACAATTTTTTTAAACTAATTATTAGATCTATTTTTTTTTACATGTAGGTTCTACATATTTAGTAGTTAATTTTTTTTAAAAAAAATTAAAAAAGTTGTTTTTTAATTTTTAAAAAAATAAAAATTAAAAACTAAAAACTAAAAGCTAAAATTTTATTTTTTTTTAAAAATATTGTGATGGACAGGAGGACGTAGTGCTTCTTTCTAGCATCGTCGTTGGGCACGATGCACGCCTATAGCTCGGCGAACTCGTCCCCACCTCTCTGAACAAGGACATATCTAATTTCCTATCCTTCGATGTTTATAATATTAATCTTTCGAAAGTTATGAATGAATCCAATTTGAATTTTGTTTTGTTACAAACGACGTGCAAGTCTATTATCGTTGTGGAAGACCTCAATCGATTTTTGACAGAGAAATCAACGGCCGTGAGCTTGTTCAATAATGTTAATATCTATTTTCCTCTCTGTGATTTTTTGGCATTCAAAATGTTAGCCAATAGCTAGCTGTAGCTCAAGACAAGCTTTTCTCTCGAGTAGAGGATATTTTTCATAGCGGGGCGAGCTTGAACTCGACCGAGATCAGCGAGCTGATGATTGCGAATCGGAATTCACCCAGCCGGGCTATAAAATCGATCATCACGGCATTACAAACGAACGGTGACCGAGGGGTGTCGGGAAGATCGGGTCGCAATTTGGAAATAACGCCACTCCAAACACCCATCTTTTTTAAAAAAATAAAATAATAAATAAAAATAAAAAAGATGAAATAAAAATTTTATTTTATTTATTATTAATTTTTTAATTGAAAAATGACACATGGCATGAGTATTATGGGGATATTTCATAAAAAATGGCATTTTTCAAAAGTTTTAGTAGTTTGAAAAATCAGAGTGTAAACTTTAATAATTTGAAGAGCCATCCAGAAAAAAATGATAGTTTAGGAGGATAAATTATATTTTTCCATCATTATTATTATAAGCATTAAAGAGAGACTCAAGTAGTCAACTCATGGAAATGTGAGTTATCTTGAATGAGTTGAAAAGATGTGGTTGAACCCAATGAATTAATTTTTTTGAACCCATTGTTCTCTTTTCTTCTTTTTATTTTCTCGTTTCAAAACAAAAACAATCCAAACGCAAAACATTCAAAAACTGTTCTAACTTTTATGTTACTTCCGAATGCATTTTCAAACAGAAACAACCCTTTAGAAAGCATTAACAAGTGAAGCGCCAGACGAGGTGGTCGTATATGAGCCACTTGCAACAAACGTTAGGAGATGGCCAATTCACCAACTATTGGATAATGGGTTGGATAGGCAGGTCTTAAGCCAACTTCTCCTATAAACTGGAAATATTAATGCATTTTGGTTGAGAAGGTGGGTAGGTGGAAGGTTGAGCGGTTAATATTTGGACCAAAAATATAATAGAATTACCAAAATGATATTTAACCCTAAAAAAAAGCTATAGTTTGAAACCATATCGGTTTTTTTCTCTATTTTTCTTTTCTTCTATGCCAAGTTAACACAGAAGGGCTCAAAAAAGACTACAGTCCATATTTAGTGTTTTTAGCTGTTTTTGTTTTCGCTTGTCGTTTTCATTGTCAAAACAATCCTCCAAACGCTAGCTACATACACTACAAAAAACTAGTATAGTTTCGCCACGTGGCTACAGTAACCGATACTGTAGCAATGTGGCGATTTCGCTATGTGGTAGATTACTCACGTCGCGATTTCGCCACATGGGTAATCACCATGTAGCGAAATGCTTCGAGTACGTAATTAGCCACGTGGATTTTATTAAAAAAAAATACTGATATTGGCGACCTAGGTCAGGGGTAGGTAGCTAAAAATCATAATTTTCGTTTTTATATGTATATATATGCATTTAGCCGTGTGGTTAAAAGCCACGTCTCTAAATAACCATGTATATAAAAATGCCACGTCTCTAAGTGACATTTAGTAACATCCTGATTAGCCACGCGAGACTCACTTGACCAACTGTAGGTGGCTAAAAGACGTGTTTTTTTGTAGCGGTAGTACATACCAAAATGAAACCAGATTTCTGTTTCAAAACAGCAACGAAACAGACGCTATCTAAATTTAACGAGAGGTTTAACCAAAATATATAATAGCATAAATTTAGCGAGAGAGAGAGAGAGAGAGAGAGAGGGCGGATTAGCATTCTTTCTATAGGGGATCGGGAAGAGAAATCACCATTTTAGACTTACCAATCGATCACCATGGCCAACGTAGACAAGCTTCACATAGGCTACATAGCAATGTTTCCATGGCTAGCTTATGGGCACATTATGCCATTTTTTGAGCTCTCCAACCACTTGGCTCAAAAGGGTCACAAGGTGTCCTTCATCTCCACCCCCAACAACATCCATCGCCTCCCAAAGCCGCCCCCATCTTTGTCACCATTGATAAGCTTCGTAGAGCTTCCTCTACCCCACATCGACGGCTTACCTCAAGCAGCCGAGTCCACCAGCGAGTTACCGAGTCACCAAGTCCCATACCTCAAAAAGGCCTATGACATGCTCCAGCTCCCTCTCACTCAGTTCCTTCACGACTCCGACATTACCTGGATCATCCACGACTTCGCTCCTCACTGGCTACCCCGAGTTGTGACTCAGCTCGGGCTCAGCTCGGTTTTCTTCAGCACATTCAACGCTACCATGCTCGCTTTCCTTGGTCCACCATCTGAGATGATCAACGGTCCCCGCGCAGCGTCCGGAAGACTATATGGTCCCACCCAAGTGGATAGATTTTCCATGTAATGTTGCTTATAAGCTCTATGAGTTGCTCAATCACCAGGTCTGCATGGACATGGACGTGCCTGATTTGACCCGTTTTGCCAAGGTTATTGAAGGTTGCAAATTTGTGACTCTGAGAAGCTGCAATGAGTTTGAACCTGAGTCACTCACTTTACTCCAAAAGCTTTATGGAAAACCGGTCGTGCCAGTTGGGTTGTTACCACCCGACGTGCAAGATGATGAAGAAGATCAGAGATGGGAGTCACTGAATGAATGGCTGAGCAAAAAGAGAGAAAACTCGGTGGTTTACATTGCGTTGGGTACGGAGGTGACTCTGAGTCAAGAATTAATGCACGAGTTAGCTCATGGGATAGAGAAATCCAGGTTACCTTTCATTTGGGTGGTCAAGAACGCGGGTCCGGATGTGATCCCATCGGGGTTTGAAGGGCTTGTTTGGCAAGTGACATTACAGAACAGAAAAGAACAGGATAGTGGGTTGTTAATTTTTGAAATTAGTAAAAAGTGATGATGTGATATAAAAAGTGAATAAGTTTTGTATTGTAGTGAATTTTTTTATTTGAATAGTAATAAAAAATATTGATGTGATATAAAAAAGTGAAAAAAGTGAGAATGTTTTTATGTTGATTAGTAGTGAAAAATATAAAAAAATGAGAAAAAAAGTACATGAACAGTACTGTAATGTATTGTTCATGGACAAACAAGGCCGAAACCTCGGTTTTGTTTAGACCGGTTGGGCACCTCAGCTTAGGATCTTGGGTCACTCGTCAGTCGAGGGTTTCTTGACCCATTGTGGGTGGAATTCAGTTATTGAGGCACTCGGGTTCGGTTGGGTCTTGATTTTGTTTTCGGGTGGCAGCTCGAATCAAGGCTTGACGACAAGGCTATTGCATGGGAAGCGGGAAGGGTTGGAAATACCCAGGGACAATCAAGATGGGTTGTTTTATGAGTGACTCGGTGGCCAAGTCGATTCGCCGAGTGATGGTGGATCACGAGGGGGAGGCACTAGTGGCGACCCAGGCTTGTAAAAATGGAGGGGCTAAATTGAAAACAAAAAATTTTGAGGGGGCAAAACTAAAAAAATTAAAAAAAATTAAGAGATAAATTTAAAATTTTTATTTTTTTATTTTTAGTAGAAAATTTTGAGGCTTGGGGGGTCAGGCCCCCCCCCCGGCCCCTATGTAGGTCCGCCCCTGGAAGGCACTAAGGGCTAACGCATGGGCCATGAAGGAAATATTTGGCAATGTGGACCTGAATAAAAGTACCTGGACGAGTTCACTCGGCTCCTTGAAACTGAGTCAGCTTCAACTCGGTCATATCGACGCGCTGTATGGTAATTGAGAGCTGCTACAGATACAAAGAGAAGCTTACCAACAAATTTACAAATTGACGTGGAGCTTTATATGAGGCTCCACGTCAGTTTAATGCAAAAATAGTCAAAAACAAAATTAAATGCATAGGACAAAAATACTTTCTCATTTCGGTTAAATTCAAACACCGCCAGTAATCGAACACACCGGCCAACCACGACCCCAACCAGCCTAGTGGAAGCCCGACCAGTAGATCCGGCCGGCGAGGACGAAGTAAGGGAACGGCAGCGGCAGGGGTGAGTTTCCGGCCTGATTTGGGTTCGGGAAGGACGGTCAGCCGGATATCTCTCTTTCTCTGTCGCCATCTAGTCGGGGGTTTGGGGTCTGGTCGCCGGATGTCTGAAGGACCGGCCGAGGTGACGAGATCGGCTCTCCATGAAACACTGCACAGTGCGCCGTGAGATCCAGCCGGATTTCTCTAATCCACGCCAGCCGAGCGTGGGTTTTCGGCCGGATCCGGTCAGAGATCCGGCCGGCCAGTGAGAGGGGAGAGAGAGTGTGTGCCGGAGAGAGGGGAGAGAGAGAGAGAGTGCCAAAGAGATTTTGGACCGGTGAAAGGAAGGATATTTCTGTCTTTGTGTAAAATGTCATGTCAGTTTGTAAACCTCTATTTGTAAAAGTTTAAATACCTCTAGCATTTTCTATGGTAATTAGCTATGGTCCTACCCCATTAGGGCTTTTGGTCCAAACGCATGCGTTTTCTTTGCCAGACAGCCCAACAAAATTGGACCATTTTCAACTTTTTAATGTTTTTATATGGCATTGTATTAATTGTACTGTAGTGATTATTAGGAAAGCATACCTTCTTTTCTGTGTATTTTTTTTTGTTAATTTGATTTTAATGTAATGTTATATTACGTTAGAAAAAGTAAAACGAGCATGATTTTAGGATTAAAAAAAAAGGTAAACCCAGCATGACAAAAATTGAACAGATTCTATATATTTTAAATGGAATGAATAATATGATTATAATTTAAAATTAATGTATCTAAAGGTATACATTATTTTAATGTACATTGAGGGGTTAAGCTGCTAAATAGACATTATAACTGTGTTATTATGACATGTGTTGACTTTTAATTGGATAACTATGTGGCATGAATGTTCAAAAATTATCGAAATGTATACGAAATGATCTATTTTATAAGAATTAAAACTTCAAGGAGTAAATTGATAAGTTTTAAACTTTAAGGAATGATTTAATAAAAAAGTCATATTTCAAAAACTTCTAGAACATTTTTTCCTTTAAAATTTTGATGGCTTAAGCGTTAATGAAAGAGTAATGTTACACGTCCTTATTGTGTTTTTTCTGTGTCAATTAAAAATAATGTGACTTTTAAAATTACTATTTAATTAAAATTCAGTAGTAATCTATTGAATTTTAAAAACCATATCATCTTAAGAACACAAAAAAGACAATAACATTACTCGTCACTGAAGTATAAGTTCAAAATAGTTACATGAATTTTTTTCCCTTGTTTTTTATTTTGTTTATCAAAATAATTGAATAAAGATATTGAGCTATGCAATTTGGGTAGTGCTCTTCCAAAATTATGAGCTTATATTTGTAAAAAATAAAAATATATATTTTTTATTTTCAAAATAAAAATATTTACACGCAAAAGAAAATACAAAATATACTTAAAAACATCAAAAATAGTTTCAACTTTTATTTTTAAGCAAAAAATATGAAAATATTAACAAACATTCCGTGACATTGCGAAGGCAGCCAAGAGCGACCTTTCAGATCTATCTGTTTAGCTTCAGAAGCTCCTCGAACTCTTTTTTTGTTTTGTTTTTTACAGCTCCACCTGGGCCTTTACAGTGGCGTTGACTCGGCGGCGATGACGTCAGTGGCAGTTGCCGTCAACGGCGGAGGAGGAGGCAAGGAAAGCCGACGCGCCGTTCTCTGGGCGGTGGAGAATCTCATGCCCGAAGCTGATCGCTTTATCTTAGTCCACGTCATGCCTAAAATCACTTCAATCCCAACTCCAAGTACTTTTTCTTTCTTTCTTTCTTTCTCCCTCTGACTCTGTTTGGTTGCCGAGAAAGTGTTGTGAAAAATGAAAACTTGGGGTTTTTTACTTCAACCGCAATGTGTTGAAAGATTCTAATGTTTTCTTATCGATTAGTTTTGTCAGGTTGATTAATTTCTATACTCAGCTGATTTTCTTGGATTAATTGTTAAGAAGGCTTTACTTGGCTGCGAAGAAAATGTGAGAAAAGAAGGGAAACTAGATTGGAAACTAGATATTTCAGTATTAGAGACCTGAGGAAATTAAAATGTGTACTATATCTATATCGCGCTAAATGTCACTACTTGACTTACTTCTTCTAAGGTGAATTTTCCAAGATGCTATATGGCTACTATTTTTAAATTAACCGAATTCCCCCGAGAAAAAGACAAATTAAGTAGGCAGTGGATCAGAATTCTCTAGGTTTTTTAGGATAACTCGATGGTGTAGTTCTTATAATCGGAACTTTTATTTTTAATTAAATGGTTTAGATTTATCATTACGGCATTTATCATAAGTGAAAGGTGTTAGAAATTGGACACTATAGGTGATCATAGGTCGAAAGGTGTTAGAAATTGGACAATGATTTTGATAACTCATAAGATGTGCTATGGTGAGTTAATTCAATGTTACCGCGTCGGGTTCATGTTTTCTACAGCGGGAGAGCGTATCCCCGTTGAAGAACTGGATGAGGATGTGGTAGCAATGTACGTGGAGGATGTGAAAGCAAACTTTGAAGAAATCTTTGTGCCATTTAAGAAATTATGCAAGACAAGTAAGGTGAGCTTGTCGTCTCTTCCAAGATAGGTTCTGTTTATGTTCAGCTTGTGAGGAAGCATGAATGTTATTGTGGAACTTACTGTAGATGGAAACTTTGCTGCTGGAAGATGATGATCCCGCTTCTGCACTTCTTAGATACATATCTGAATCAGGGATTAAGAGTTTGGTGTTGGGCTCCAGCTCCTCAAATTTCTTTAGGAGGTATGGTATCATTCTTGCTCGAAATATCATGCATTTTTTTTTCTTTCTTAAATGTTTATCATACTACTAATCTATATGGTTGGAAATATATCAATCTGTGATATCTAATAGTCGAAACAGTGTTGTTATGGCTATTTTCAACGAGGAATATCAGTGTTGTTGAGGACACCAAAGGGTGCAACCTAAGAACACCTGTAGTACTCAAGAGAAGACATCAGTGTCTAAAGAAACTATGTTAGTCTATTATTTATGCTGCTTCTTTGCTTGTAAGAGTGCATAATAATTTATCAGGAGGGTTTTAATCATGAGAGTTTATAAGGTTATGTGTAGTAGCACAAGTTGATTTGCAAGTTTTTGCTACGTAAACATATAACATATGGTAAGTATAACCTGATGAAGCCCTTCTTTGGCTATATCCATGGTATGATTGTGATGTTTGTAACTGTACTTCCCTCAACTTTCCTTATAGTTTTACTCTTCCCTTTTTTTTTCTTTTTTCTTTTTTTTCTTTCTTTCTTTTCTGTGCGCGCGTGTTTGGGGGGGGTGGGGGAATGGTTTTCATACTCATATTTTTTGGTGCTTCTTCTGAGATTTATCACAATTTCTTTTAGGAGGTTAAAGGGACCAGCGGTACCATCAACTGTTCTGAGATGTGCTACGGGCAGTTGTGATATTTATATTGTATCGAGAGACAAAACCGTCAAAAATCCAGCTGATTCCTCATCAGCTAGTGGTAGGTTGTAAGTGCATGCTATTTCAGGCAACAAATTTGTCATGTCTTTAATTGTTTTTCTGTTCCTCTTACAGAGACCAGTTCTAAGCGTGAAATGTATACTCAAAGAGTTTATAGAGAAGGTTCCAGTGACATTAGTGAACAAATGTCGAGGCTTCATTCTCCTTCTGTAACACCTGAAGTTCACTACAACTGCGGAGAATCATCAATATCACAGTTTAGTTACCTAAATTCTCTGGCATCAACACATATTGACTCCTTAACAAATGCCATTGTAGCTGAGGAAAGGAATCATCGCAACTTTAGAGATGATTTTGAAACTAGTACTATTAAGTGCTGCAATTCCTTATCTACAAAAATGGAGCAGGTAAAATATTTTTGAGAAATTTATAACACTAGCACATTCTTTTGTAGATTTTTTCTTTGTGCGAGTATAATATGAAGTACCTCTTATCAAAAATATGAAGTACCTTTTGTGCAGTTGGATGTGCAGACTGAAGAAGAACAGCTGCGACAAGAAATTCAAAATACCGTTGCCATGTACAAACGAGCGTGTGAAGAGCTGGTTCATGCTCAAAACAAAGTAAGAGTTTGATCTCTTAGCAAAATAATATTTATCAAATAATAATATGGTATGTGTTTTATCATTCTATGGTGTTCTGAAGATCTGTAGGTATAGAAGGTTTTAAAACTTAAAGAAAGAAAAAAGAAAGGGAAAATCAGTATTTTTTTAGGATTTCTTTTATGTATTAACCAGGTTTGTAATATATTTTAAAACCAAAGTAATATACTTGACATCCAAATTTTTTGCATATGTTAGCGACTTTGCTAATTTTGTAGTGAACCTCTACCATGGACCCTTTTACGACTGATTCTTCAATTTGCAGGTCGAGTTACTTTCTTCTGAATGCCTTGAAGAGGCTAGAAGAGTGAATGCCACCCTAGAAAGAGAAGAAACTTTGACGAAAATTGCTGCTGAAGAGAAAGCTAAGTATTTGGAAGCTATAAGGGAGGTTGAAGAGGAGAAACGCTTGCTGGCTAAAGAGTCTTATGAAAGGCAGATAGCTGAATGGAATGCCCTCAAAGAGTCCATAGAGAAACAGAGAATTGTTGATTCACTATTCTCCAATGACATGAGGTACAGAAGGTATACTAGAAATGAAATAGAGGTAGCAACAGAATTCTTCTCAGAAGGTAATGTGATTGGGGAAGGTGGATATGGGAAAGTTTACAAGTGCAGTCTTAATCACACCCCAGTAGCTGTTAAGGTTCTAAGCCATGACGCAACTGGCAAGAAAGAGGAGTTTCTGAAAGAGGTATCTTTCGCTTATAATCCATTTCAATTTTCAGTCACAGTTATGTTTCTAAACCAAGTTGACCTCTCCTGTCTGTCAACTATCATGGGTACTTTTTTGAAGTTCTTGAATATTTTTCAGAAATTCAAGTTTGCAAAAACTCACTGTGCTTAGGATCCTCTCTGATTTATTCCAAGTCAAATACCCTTAACAATGTCATGAATATCAGGGGAAGCTCCCACTTTGTCCTTTGAGCTCCCTAAAATTGTCTAAGCTATATTTGCTTGCAATAGGGGGAAAGAAGCAAAAGGAAATAAAGAAAGGGGTAGGGGAAGGAAAGGAATGGAATGCTAGTTTCCCCTTAGGAGTTGGAGTATGATTGTCTAGAGGAAATGGGGGAGAGGGGAGATTGTTTAGTGGGGACTACACCAATTAAACATTGCAACGTAGTATTTCTCTCCTCTTCCTTGCATTTGGGAGGAAGCAAAATGGTGGTCCAGGAGGGAGAGGGAATACCTTGATCTCCCTTCACTTCCCTCCCTTTTTACCCGACCAAACATAGGAAAACCCCTATGTTCCCTCCCTTTTCCATCCGCCCTTTTCCTTTCCCTCCCCTTTCCCCCCAGTGAAAAATGAAAATAGTGTAAAACTAAGTTGTTAGCTGAGATGGGTTCCGTCTCCATTTGAATCCTTTGTTGGCACACCCCCTCTTGTTCAGGCTCTTCTTCTTCTTATTTTTCAGTTTTCTTTCACGCCCCCTATTTTTGACCTTGTATCATACCGGGAATGCCATCAGTCAAACTGATTCTCAAATGACTTACTATTTAATCATAGAACTCTCAAATGACTCATGGCATTTTCCAATGAATACTTGATTGCAAATTACGTTGGTACTGAATGTCCTAAATCTTGGTTTGTTGCTGCAATTATGATGCAAGTTTTTCCTTCTGTTTTCTCCCAATTCTTTGCAGGTTGAAGTCCTAAGCCAGATACGCCATCCCAACGTGGTTTTGCTGCTTGGAGCCTGTCCTGAGAGTGGTTCCCTGGTCTATGAATATTTGGAAAATGGAAGTTTGGAGGATTATATTTTCCACAGAAATGGAAAACCACCACTTCCTTGGTTTGTTCGGTTCCGGACGGTTTTTGAAATAGGTTGCGGACTTGCATTTTTACATAACTCAAAGCCAGAGCCAATTGTTCATCGAGATCTAAAACCAGGTAATATCTTGTTAGACAGAAATTATGTGAGCAAAATTGGGGATGTTGGGCTTGCGAAACTACTCAACGATGTTGTGCCTGACGACATCACAGAATTCAGAGACTCAATCATTGCTGGTACATTCTGCTACATGGACCCAGAGTATCTGAGAACAGGCACCATCCGACCCAAATCAGATTTATATGCTTTTGCAGTCATGACCCTCCAGTTGTTAACAGCTCGCCCACCAAATCGGCTTCTATCAATTGTTGAAAAAGCCATTGCAAACGGCTCCTTTCCTGACATTCTAGATAAGTCGATAAGAGATTGGCCGTTGGCTGAAACCGAGGAATTAGCTCACATTGCTCTCAAGTGTTCGGAACCCAGATGCAGGGATAGACCTGATCTTGATACCGAAGTTCTGCCAGTCCTCAAAAGACTTACTGAAGTTGCAAATGCAAGTTTGAAAGTAGAAGGCGATGATATTTATGCACCAAACCATTACTTCTGTCCAATCCTACAGGTAAAAGTTGATCTTTATTATATAGGTTTCGATTCATAAACTTCGTTATGTGAGCATGCATGCATCTCATGTATTGCTTTCCTCCATGCATAATGCAGGAAATCATGTATGACCCACACATTGCTGCTGATGGTTTTACGTACGAGTATGAAGCAATCGAGGCATGGCTCAAGAAACATAATGTATCACCAGTGACAAAGCTTAGTCTCCACCATCTTACGTTAACTCCAAACCACACATTACGTTCTGTCATTCAGGAGTGGAGGTCACGTGTGACATTTTCACGTGCCTAGATTACAAGAGTTGATTGAATTCTTCTGGTTACCATTTACCTTCTCTTAATGTTTTGTGAAACAAATTACAAGATAATGATGGTAATGTAAGTCTGTCCCACCTCGGAAATATGTTTATATGTTCTGCCAAACAAGCTGGTTCAACTCATATAATCGCTCCCATTACTCCGTATATAGCAATTTCAACACCAATGACTTAGAAAACCATAGTAGTTTACATTTTTAAGTTCTTCAATTATCTGTACATGTAGTTTTGGATGATATTACAAGCTCCTGCTGCATGTGTTTAGAGATTTCAGTCATTCCACTTGAGTAAATTCTAGAGCATTTGCATCTGGATCTCGTGTAAAGATTGCTGGCCTCCCAGAACGGCTAAGTGTGTAGGGAATACCTGCAAAACATAGCGAACAAGCATTCTTTAAATACCTTCAAACTTTTAGCACTGATTGGTCAGCCAAAGGGAAAGCTGGATGGGTAGGAGCTGCAGGGAATTCCAAGAGATTCTAAATGGAAATGGGTTAAGGGTTCTCCCTTGACATTGGAGTGGCAACAGGCATAGCAGCTGAACTATGGGGGGTTTAAGGGAGGGTCTTTCATTGGCATTGGATCTTGGAATCTGACAACTCTTAAGTTGAAGTAGATGCCCAAGCAATCCTAACCTTAATCGAAAGTAACCCCTCTGAGACTGATACTCCTTTTTTAAAAAAATAAAAATAAAATTGACGTGGAAACTTCACCAAGGCAGGGCCCCTCAGACAAACTCTTGGGGACTAAACTCTGGATACGCGACCTTACCCGTCAAAACTATGTATCAGGTAATCCAAGAAAACTCCTAGTGCGAAATCAAACTTAGAATGTTTGAGTCTACTACTCAAACCAAGCCCGCCCTTTAACCACTAAAACGGATACTCATAATACAGCTCTATAATATCTGATTGAGATACCTCGTCAGCAGAATTCCTTCTGCCTCAGTCACCACTAGCAGAGAGTTAACTTTTGTGCTGATCTGTTAAACAAGGAGGGGTGCAACCAAGCGTCATCTTTTGGTTTTTGTGACCCCCTCCCTTTTGTAATATCTCAGCTTAAATGATGCATGGGCTTGCCTTCAAAGCCCGTATCTTTTGTACTTGACTTTTGTCTCAAATAAAATATCCATTTCACCAAAAAAAATAAAAAAAATACTCTAATATATGCTGACATTGTTTTACTAGGAAAACTGAAAAACTTGAGAAAAGTAAAATTTACCAGCTTTATCAAGGATTGCTTTCAGCTTAGAAACATCCCTAATTGCAATACAAGTATGACGATCTCGGCCCCCATGTTCAGGTCGTCCGGTTAAGGGGTCAGGATTGGTTAGCTCCATCAGATGAATCATCTCAGAACCCACCCACAACCAAGCGCCTCTGTAAGGGAGCTTATCATCTGGCCTTGCCTCATTTATGTCAAGACCTAATTTACAATTGGAAATAAATAAACCCTTGTCAAAATTTTCTTCTCCTCTAAAACAGAGCATATCAAGCAAACATTAGCATGGGAAAGTAACATAACATAACATACCCAGAATATTCTGATAGAACTCAAGCGACCTTTCAAGGTTTTCACAGAGAATTCCAACATGGTGAACACTCACAACTCCATAATCTGAATCAATAACAGCCAAAAGATAAACAAATCATCCTTTTCCTGGATAGAGGGGAAAAGGAAATAATGTATATTTACAATCAAAGTGAATATGGGGCTAGGGATGACAATTCATGTTTACGTGTCGGATTCTTATCGTGTCAATGCATTGAGTATAATTAGACTATATAAGTCAACCTTAATCTGACTAATTTAATTAAACGGATTAGACCCTTTAACCTTAACCTGTTAATTTTATGTCAAAGTTCGTGAGTCGTATAAAAAATTATCCAGGTTCACACAGCAAACAACTTAGCCTTTTCTTTTTCTTATCATCTCTTTGAGTTTCTCAGTCGGTACATTTTGCTACAGACGATGAGATGATGAAATAGCAGAAGTGGAATATGAAAAGAAGAATTACCACCTTTATCATTGGAACTAACTGACTCTTTCTCGAGTACGTCTCCTTCAACAGCCATCTTAGCTTTTGTCACCAATCTAAGCCCATGCAATCTACCATTCCTCACACTAGTCTGGTTACTTTTGTGTGGTATGTTTATAGGTATGATGACACCGACACGATTCACCTGCAATGGAAGTGGGAGGAAGTTCTCAAAGTCATCAAAAGTAACCAAATTTTTTTTTGATATTTTTCAGTGAAATATCAACAGCAAACAGAAGGCCAATTTGACTCAGAAAATGAGACTGCTAAAATTCCCAGCAAGAACCCTAACCCCAAAAATAAAATCCAATTCTGGAACTCCAGAACTATCCACCAAGAAACAAAACCCAGATGAGTTGGAGGCTCTCTGGCTTTACCAGATGGGTTTTCTCTATTTAAAAAATTGAGCTCTACCCTTAATCGGCCAAATATAAAGCAAGTAAATAATCAATTTGCTGCAAATTAAAACCCCATAAAGAGGAAGACTTGGTGCTTTGAGACTTTCAGTCAGTGAAAATGACGAAATTACCTTGTGTTGCAGAGGAGCAGTGGGTGGTGTACTGAGAAGGGAAGCCATGGAAGAGCAGCAGCTCATCTGGGTTTTCTCTATTAGTTTTTTTTTTTTTTTTGGCGTGACACCCAAAAGCCAATAATTACTTACCACTCCTTCCTGTTTCCTGGCTCACAATTTTCGCCCAGAAATAATTTCTCAATAAATAAATAAATTGTTCTTGGCTCAGAATATTTAATATTTATTTATTATCAACAAATACTCCAATGTAGTCTTGGGTGATTCTTTAAAATGTAATAAAAAATGGTGGAAAACATGTCAAAAATACTAAAAATAATGAGCTGAGGGGGGCATCACCAATATAAAAAATTAAAATTAAAATAATAATAATAAAAAAAAAAAAAAAAAAAAAAAAGAAAAAAGAAAAAGGATAATGCCTGTACATCATATATGGAAGAAAACTGAGGAATCATCTAAACCACAATATCCATCAACAGCTGTCGACTTAAGAGAATGCAGTTTTTCTCATCGACTTCTGAGATTGGGAAATATCACAACAAAAATCACAGCTGTCAGACATAAGAGATTGCAGTTTTCTCATTGACTTTTGAGATTGGGAAATATCACAACATCGTAATTAGTAATTAATCACTTCTAACATTTTTTTATTTTTTATTTTGGTGAATTGAGTAAAAGAAAACTCTAAATGGTTGACCCTTGATTTTTGTATTGCTTTCATCATTGATTTAGTTTGATTATAGAGAATAATTTTAAAAAATAACAAATTTAATTCTTAAATTTTCACGTGATTCTAACTTAGTCTTTGAATCTATAATTTTGACAATTAGATTCTTCGTTTTTTTTTTCCCTCTGTTTAAATAGGTTATTCCATCAACCTATCATCTAATTAATTAACAGTGTGCCATGTGACCATGTCAGATAATATATCATATGCTAATTCTACGTAGCATGTGATACATTTTTTTTTAATTACAAAAATATATTTGATAAACAAAATTTATAAATAATAAAACAAAATGTGAAAGAGAGAGGTCATCCCTAATTGGGGACCGCCCCTCACATCGAGGGGTCGCCACCCCTTGCCAAATGAGGGGTGGTTGGTTGCGTCTCTCTCTCTTAATATATATATATTAATTAGAGTATATATGTAATTTAAGACCAATGTGTGAAATGATACATGTGGTTAGCACATAATGTGTCAAACGAGAGATATATGACATCAATTAATTCGTATGACATGACGCACTGTTAATTTGTTGGATAATAAGTTGACAGAGAAATGTACTTAAAATTAAAGAAAAATTTAAGGACTTTAACTGTTAAAATTAAAAATTTATGTACTAATTTGAAATAAGGCGAAAACTTAAAAGATTAAATTTAATTTTTCTAAAAATAATAATAATAATAATAAATAACAATCATCCTATCATTGTATTTATAATAATTGTGATATGTATGTTTGATATATTGCCAAACATGATTAGGAGGGGGTCGCAATCAAAACTTCAATAAACGCGGGAGTCAAAAGGTTGACATTGCTTGGTGTGCTACACGCGGAAGATTCTAACCTTTCTTTTTGTTAGTCTAGTATAATGAAGGGCTTCTAGAAATCTATTAAGGATCCAGTTACTTGTAGTTAGGGGTATTTTTGTCTAAAAAAAATATGAAAAAGACAAAAATGTCCCTACATTTATAACTAACTAAATACTTTCCAGTCCTGTTGAACGGAGAGGATCCCTTTCCTCTAGAAGTTAGTAGTGTTTAATGCGCACAAAGTGTACACACTTGTGTCCGGCAATTTTTTATTTTATTTTATTTAATTATAATGGAGTCGAAGAAGCTGATTGCATGCCAAATTTTCAATTGAGAAAACTTGTAGAGGAGTAATGCTATAAGAATGACTCGTGTTCTTATTGAGTCGTCTCAAGATTAATGTGGTTTTTAAAATTATCATTATATCAAAATTTAATTGTGATCTATTACATATCTAATGGTGATTTTAAAAGTCACGTTAATTTTGGCATAAATAACTCGGTTTGAAACTTGAGACACGTGTTCAGTTGTTTAAGGTTGTGTGGGATGTTAGGGTTTGATGCACTGTTTGGGGTTTAAGGAGAGTTATAATTTTTTTTAAAAAAATGGGTAAAACCTAACTAGTAAACATAATAGAATGCAAACGAACATGTAATGCAAGTTAAAAGTTAAAGGCAAGGAATTTAGCAAAGGTTTCTTGCTAAAGTACCTAGCCAGTGGTGAGTAGTTTTTCATCCAAATTTGAATCACAACTAATCAAAATAAGTTATGTATGTAAATTCTATTAGCCTGTTCAAAATTTTATAAAATTCGAACAACCTAATTATAGGGAATTTAAATCACATCTCTTATGTGAAGTTAACTTCCAATTTCATGTAGCTTGATTGTTCTTGAAAAATTGTTAAGATCTAAGTCAATCTAATGTCATGGTCGTGCTCACTAGTGGAATTAATTAATGAAAAGAAAGTCAATAGTTGTTCCATCGTGTGAACAAGAAAAAACATTATAGGAAAAACTTTTAAAGGCTTCTATTGCAAATAATTTGTCTTTGGGGAATTTCTGGCCAACAAAAGTTGTTAGCAGCCTAGTACTATTGAAAGAGCCTTGTTACACAGGGGACACTCATCCGTCCCCTGTGAGTCTCTTTTTAAATAGGTGCTGGGACGGATGAGTGTTCCCTACGAAGCATTTCCCCTATTAAAATAACCTCTTTTTAATTTTTATAAAATCACGTGATGGTTTAGATTTAATTTTAAGTGTTCTATGCATTTAAGGCAAATATAATTTATAAATGTTTGAGAAATTATTGTCTGAATGAATATATTTTTTATTTATTTTTTAGAGAATGATTCTCACATATATTGTTTTTTTTTTTTTTTTTTTTTTTATAGATACATATATTGTTTTAGATATGTATATTCCCCCTTGCTCTTCACTTCTGGAGGCTCTTTCCCTCTTCCTTCCTTTGTTCACCGTCCAAAACGAAACTTCTCGACAGCCGTCCACTTTTTGCCAACGTGTTAAGATAACCCAGCGCACAAAGCAAACGAGTCCCCCAAAACCATCTGCTCTCCGACCGCGTAAATCTCCGGATGGATCCAAATTTGAGAAAAGTCAAGTCACCGTCAAAGCCTTCTACACACCGCGTTCACACCTGCGCACACGCTTCCTGGCCCGGGTATATATATATCCCCATATGCAATCGGTCTACCCAATTCAAACCACCTCGTGTTCACATTCTCTCGTACAGACATTTGATCAAACACTTTTCCATCTCTCTCTCTCTCTCTTCGTTCTGACACTCGGTAATGGAAATTAGCTCTTTCCCATTTCTTAATCAAGAAGATTGTTCACATTTCTACAGTTTGTTCCAAGACATGGAGAGTTTCAATGTGAACGCTAACCCCAAAAAGCGGCAAAGAAAGGACGACGATGTTAGCGATAAGGAGGAGACGAAGAAGACCGTGTTTACGGACATTCTCACTTCGCTCATCTTGTTGGATGAGCAGGAGAAGCAAGAACAAGAACGGTGGGTCACGGACGCTCAGCAAGATAAGTCCTTCTTCGAGGCTAACCACAAGCAAATGACCCAAGCTACGAGCGAGTATTATTCCCAGCTCCAAAACCATTACTCTGATGTGGACAATTTGGACACCTCGAGGACTAAGCGGGCCCGCCGCTCCGCTTCAGCATCCGCCGCTGCCGCCGCCTCCTCTGTTGCGGCGGGAAATTCCGGATCGAACAGTCCGCCGCAACAGCACCATCGTCGGCTGTGGGTGAAGGATCGGTCCAGGGACTGGTGGGATCAGCACAACCACCCAGACTTCCCAGACGACGAGTTTCGCCGTGCGTTCCGTATGAGCAAGGCCACGTTCAATATGATCTGCGACGAGCTCGAAGCTGTCGTCACGAAGAAGAACACGATGCTTCGCGACGCTATCCCTGTTCGCCAACGCGTCGCGGTTTGCGTGTGGAGATTAGCCACCGGTGAGCCTCTACGACTCGTGTCGAAGCGGTTCGGGTTGGGTATATCCACTTGTCACAAGCTCGTACTTGAAGTTTGTTCAGCGATTCGGAATGTCCTAATGCCGAAGTTTGTTCAGTGGCCCGACGAGAATAGAATGAGGATTATTAAGGACGAGTTCCAGTCGGTTTCAGGGATACCCAACGTTGGTGGGTCGATGTACACAACCCATATTCCAATTATCGCTCCGAAGGTCAATGTGGCTTCTTATTTCAATAAGAGGCATACTGAGAGGAATCAAAAGAGCTCATACTCGATAACGGTTCAAGGGGTTGTTGATCCTAAGGGAGTGTTCACCGACGTTTGCATTGGTTGGCCCGGTTCGATGCCCGACGACCAGGTGTTGGAGAACTCTGCCCTGAGCAAGAGGATCCAGATGGGGCTCTTGAAGGACGTTTGGATTGTTGGGAATTCTGGGTACCCTCTCACTGACTGGGTTTTGGTTCCTTACACGCACCAAAACCTCACTTGGTGTCAGCACGCGTTCAACGAGAAAATTGGGGAGGCTCAAAGGGTTGCCAAGGAGGCGTTTGCGAGGTTGAAAGGGAGGTGGTCTTGCTTGCAGAAGAGGACAGAGGTGAAACTCCAAGAATTGCCTGTGGTTCTTGGGGCTTGCTGTGTCTTACACAATATCTGTGAGATGAGAAATGAAGAGATTGATCCGGAGCAGAGGTTTGAGCTTTTTGATGATGAAATGGTCGCTGAGAATGGTTTGAGGTCTGCGAGTTCTATACAGGCTAGAGATCAGATTGCTCACGATTTGTTACACCATGGACAGGCAGGCACTCGTTATAGTTGATCTGAGTTTGTTATAGTTATTTGTATTTCGTCATTCTTTTGGCTATGGCTTGTTACAGTCATATTTGTACAATAAGAACGGGCTTATGTATAATATATTTTTGGCTCTCTAATAATAAATAGATTGATAGTTTTTACTAAACATTGCGATCTCCAATTCTCCATCTGATTCTGAGACAAGCTGTTACTATATAAGCATCTTTCCTTATCAATCATAGAGATGGCTTCATTACCAAAGGCCCTCATTAGAGATTTGCAGGCCCTTATTTGGTTTGACAGAGTTGTTCATTAGGGTACATCAGATCAGGGCCCCATTTTTGATGTTACAGCCCCTGTGCTGTTTGAATTGATGTATAGTTCTGCCATACTTTTGTGTTTAACAGCAACGCGCTTCGATTCCATGCTTCTTCTTTTGTCCCACTGTTTGACCCATGGTTGCTTGAGCTAAGCACACCGTTTCTTTTTTGTTCTTTGACTTCAACCAACCTTTTCTTGGCATTTATAGGGGAGTCTGGAAAGTAATTGACTCAATCAATGAGTACCAAATGTCATCTTGGTGTGCAAAAGTTGTTTTCATACACGAGTAAGGCTACCATTCACACTATATATAAAAAAAAAAGGCTACCATTCACACTTATTTTATATTATATGTCATGTTTTAAGTAGCTTTTTAAGTGTGATAAAGGCGTGAAAAGTAGCATTATCCTTCATACATTGTGTTAGCGGGGAAGATCCTTAAAAGTTGGCTGCTATGAATATATTTAAGGTGAATGACAAATCTTTGTGTCTCTGCACTGTCTCTGTCTGGCACCAATTGGGTTTTCTGCACTAATGCGTTTTGGGAGGTCTATTCCCAAAACAGGGGCTTCCAAAATCTTACAAGCCATCTATGGATGTTCTCCATTCTGCTTCATTGTTTTGTCTGAAGATTTGAAATTCTGAATGAAATTTCCGCCTTCGACTTGCCTTGAAGTAGCAGCTGCACACTTTAGCTCACATTCGCCCTCCTAGAAGCTGATTGAGTTGCAGAGCAGGCAACACACATGGTGTTAATGGGATTAATACTCAGCATTCAGCAAAATTAACATAATCATCTATCTTCTTTCCTTTTCATTCAACCTTCAGAAGATCCTTTGTGTTTGAAATTTTTTGTAAGAAAAAATGAAAAAGTTATGCTTTTTAATGGATTTTTTGTTTAAATAGTAATAAAAAGTAGTAATGTTTTTAGTTTGACTTTTTTAGAAAGATTATAATAGTTTGTCAAACGGTGCCTTAGAGTTTCCCCCTCCTTTACAAAACTAACAGACAGTATAGTTAATGAGGTGATAAGTGTCATGTAAACTGATATATTTTGATTGTCACGTTAACCACGATCAAAATATAGGTAAGAATTTATCGACCTTATTATGAAAAATGCTACATGTACTTTAACAAGTAGTAATGTTTTTAGTTTGACTTTTTTAGAAAGATTAGAATGGTTTGTCAAACGGTGCCTTAGAGTTTCCCCCTCCTTTACAAAACTAACAGACAGTATAGTAAATAAGGTGATAAGTGTCACGTAAACTGATATATTTTGATTGTCACGTTAGCTACGATCAAAATATATGTAAGAATTTAACGACTTTATTATGAAAAATGCTACAAGTACTTTAAAGTGATTATTCATTGATGTGGTAGTGAAAATCATCATTCATATATCATGGATTAACCATCTAAGATTCAATAATTTTCATTGCCATATCAACAAATAAGATCATAAGAGTAAGCAAATTGAAGTTCTAGTAGCATTTCTTCTTATTCATATTAATAACAACCGTTAGAGTAGTCGTAGTGAACTCGTCAAATCCACGAAATCACCATAATCAACTGAGTTTGCTCAAAATCTTGTATCCAGCAAGCTCACTATTGCTACAGTATTTTTGACGATTGTCCAAAACCTTCGTTTGTTCAGTCGAGTGAAAATCGTTCTCTCTTCTTATTTTTCATTTTTTTTAATTTCATTTTTGTTAAGAATATGCTCGCTCATCCCTCACTCACAGGGAGCTGTCGAGAGAATCATGCAACAGATCATGCTGCGGATTCTCATGCAGCCAATCACGCAGCTTGCATATCAGAAAAGGCAAGCCTTGATCCATGCAACGTCTCCAAACCAAAAAGGCAAGCCTTGACAGCGTAGCTCTTCTCACAAGGCAAGGCTGCTCATCCCAGCCTTGCATATCATTTTTAATTATAGACTAAGCTGATTTTGTGCAATGTAATCAATGTATATTTTCCTTCCTTAGCACACCTCCAAAGCTGTATATATTCAGAGTTCCTTCATTTTGTGAAATCATCGAGAATAGTAATTCAAAGCATTATTTTCTCAAACTTGGTATCAAAGCCATTTGGCTAACTCCATTCTACGATCCTTATACGGCTTCTGATCCATTGCTTTAATGGCTTCATCAAGCTCTTTTGCATCATTTGTTGTCCCCAATATCACATCCTTGGTGACAATCAAACTTGAGGGTCCTAACTACATGAGTTGGACCACTCAGTTTGTACATGCATTAAGCACTCACGATCTGCTGGGCATCATTGATGGCTCAGACGTTTGTCCCTTCAAGTTTGCTGTTGATGCAAATTGCAAACCCGCATACACCATTAATCAAGATTTTATGGTTTGGCAGAAGAATGACCAGTTTATACTGGCCTGGCTCAATGCAACTTTCTCTGAGAAAGTTTTATCCATGGTACATGGACTCTCCACGGCACAGCAGGTTTGGGCACACATTGCCAATCGATTTACACCTACTTCTCGGACCAAAATCACCAATCTCATACGTCAACTTCAAACAATCACCCAAGGCTCCAAAAACTGCACGGATGATCTCCTCACAACCAAGAGTCTAGTCGATCAACTTGCTGCCATTGGCAAAGGTGTTGAGGATAAAGAACTGACCTCTTATGTGATTGGAGGCCTCAACCCCTCTTATCACACTTTTGTCACCACTTTTAGCTACGGCAACAGAGATGCAGCAGTTCCTTTTGAGGATTTTCAGACTGAGTTGCTCAATTATGAACAACTCCTAGAAGCACACCACACCAGAAACCTCTCCAATTGGATGGAGGCCAGTTTGCTTTCCACCTTCAACGACATAAAAGCCCTCCTTTTCCTAAGAAGTATCGTCCCCCACAGTATGGCAGACACCTTCCTAAACATCACCAGCACCAGCAATACTCATCAGCACCTCCACCTGCACCATCCAAGCCACCTACCAATCACCAGTATGGGAGACCACCAGCTCCTTCCTCCAATTCGGCTTCTTCAAATCAACCTCCCTGCCAGATTTGCGGTAAGATCAGTCATCAGGCACTAGATTGCCATCACAGGATGGATTTTGCCTTTCAAGGCCATCACCCACCTGCCCAATTGGCTGCCATGGTAGCCTACACTTCAGAATCTCCTGAAGTTGAACAACCTTGGTACTTGGACAGCGGTGCCAACCATCATGTTACCTCAAAATTGGAAAAACTCTCCCTGCAGAAACCTTATCAGGGCTCTGATCATGCGCAAGTAGGCAACAATGGAGGCTTGCAGATTGCTAATTCCGGTTCTTCACTCATAACCACTCCTACATCTCAATTTTATATTTCCAAAGTTTTACATTGCCCTAAAGCCTCAGCTAATTTACTTTCTATTCATAAATTTTGCAAAGATAATCACTGCTATTTCATACTAACCTCTACTCATTTTACCATTAAGGACATGCAGACCAAGGAAATTCTACTGCAAGGGCCGACTAAGGCTAGTCTCTACCCCATTTACCATCAGCAACTTCAATCCAATAAGTTTCAATCCAAAGCTGCCTTTCTCTCCTCTGCAGCATTCCTGTCTCACTTCACTGCCTTTCTTGGAGTCACAGCACCTATTGGAACTTGGCACTCTCGCCTTGGAGACCCTTCTTCCTTTGCTTTGAATAAATTGTTACAGCAATCACTGCTGCCTTGTACTGGTTCTACCAAATTTAATAAAGTTTGTGATTCATGTCAAGTGTCCAAAAGTAAGAAACTTCCCTTCCCCGATTCCACTCGGATGTCCACACAACCTCTTGAGCTAATTCACTCCAATGTGTGGACATCCCCAATCCTGTCTCCTCGTGGCTGCAAATTTTATGTGCTGTTTATGGCTGATTTCTTTAGGTTTACTTGGCTTTACCCTTTGAGACACAAATCGGATGTTCTTACTTACTTTGTTAAATTTAAAAGCTTGGTTGAAAATCTTTTCTCTTGTTCTATTAAACAACTCCAAACTGACAATGGGAGTGAATATGTCTCCGTGGCTTTCAAGTCATTCCCTGAAACATGTGGTATTTTACACAGATTCACTTGCCCCTATACTCCATAACATAGTGGTATCTCCGAAAGAAAACACTGACATATCATTGAAACTGGTTTGGCTCTCTTGGCACATTCCCATCTCCCTTCATTCCATTGGGTGGATGCCTTCCTCACGGCAGTTTATTTAATCAACCGGCTTCCCACCCCAGTCCTACAACAACACCCCCTACTCCAAACTCCTAAACAAACACCCTGACTACTCTTGCCTCAAAACCTTTGGCTGCGCCTGCTACGCTCTCCTCAGACCCTACACTCCTCATAAATTAGCTTTTCGCAGCACCAAATGTGTCTTCCTTGGCTACAGCGGCACTCAAAAGGGTTATAGGTGCCTTGACTTGACTATTAATCGTGTTTATGTCTCTCGTCATGTTGTTTTCGATGAATCCCAGTTTCCAGCCAGCCACCGACCAGCTTCCAATGCCCCTGCAATGGAGTCCTCCACAGGTGTTGCACTCTCCATTCCTCCAGGTATCTTCTCCTCTCCCTCTTCTAGCTTACCTACTACTAACCCTGTCTCTCATGTGCAGCCTCCTGTACTCTATCCTGATCCTCATTCTCCCTCAGAAACACTTTCATTTTTTATTTCATTTTTTTTAAGGATATGCTCGCTCATCCCTCACTCACAGGGAGCTGTCGAGAGAATCATGCAGCAGATCTTGTTGCAGATTCTCATGCAGCCAATCACGCAGCTTGCATATCAGAAAAGGCAAGCCTTGATCCATGCAACATCTCCAAACCAAAAAGGCAAGCCTTGACAGCGTAGCTTTTCTCACAAGGCAAGGCTGCTCATCCCAGCCTTGCAGATCATTTTAATTATAGACTAAGCTGATTTTGTGCAATGTAATCAATGTATATTTTCCTTCCTTAGTACACCTCCAAAGCTGTATATATTCAGAGGTCCTTCATTCTGTAAAATCATTGAGAATAGTAATTCAAAGCATTATTTTCTCAAACTATTTTCGCGGGTCAACGAAGGTCGATGAGGTCCATAGTCAACCGGTTGTTGAAGAAGTCGGTCGTCGAGGAAAAGCCGGTCGTCGAGGGTTGGGTCCGGCAGATCTGGACTTGGGTCTGATATTAAATTTTGGTTGGTTGAAAAGTGGTTATTTTTAAACTAATAAAAATAGTATTTATTTAAAGTAAATAATATTTAGAGAGTTTTAGTATTTAGAGTTTTTGAAAAGTAGGTAGCTAAAATAATAAAAGTAAAATTTATAGCTAAAATTTGCTTAAACTTTAATTAGTTCACTAGGAATGCTCTTAGTATCCCAAATCATATGGCTCATTGTTGTTGTTGTTGTTGTTTTTTTTTTTTTTTTTTTTTTTTTTTTTTTTGTGTTAAATACACTTTTGGTCCATGAGTTTTGAGAACTTTATTTTTTTAGTACTTGAGTTTCAATTCGCATCACAGATGATACCTCAATTTTGGAAAAAGACCGAGTTAATACATCAGTTAAATTTTCTATAAAAAAACTAAACGTCTGCCATGTGTTAACCATAAGTTGTAGTGTAAAAAAATAAAAAATTAATTAAAAAAATTAGAAAAACTTAAAAAAGAAGTTGAAAAAAAAAAGAGAAAAGAAGAGTAGCCACCCTCTTGCCTGGTATGGGGTGGCCAAACCAATCCCCTACGGCCCATGGGGGGTGGTTCGGCCACTCCATGGCAGGAAAAAAAATAAATTCAAGTGTTTAGGCTCTTGGGGGTGGCCGAACCACCCCCGTGGCACCCTCAAGGGCCAAAATCCTCTAAAAAAAATTTAGAGGGTTTGCCTAAGAGGGTAGTTCAGCCACTCCTAAAGACCAAAACGCTTCAATTTTTTTTTTGTTTGTTTGTTTGTCATGAGGTGGCCAAGAGCCACCCTCTTCTTTTTCTTTCTCATTTTTATTTTTAGTTTTTAATAATTTTTTTAATTTTTTTAATTTTTTAATTAATTTTTAAAAATTTTTTATTTGGTTTTTTTTTTTAAACTGAGATATCATCTGTGAATCTGTGATGTTAATTGAAATTCAAAAATTAAAAAAAATAAAGTTTTCAAAACTTGAACACCAAAATAATTTTAACTTTTTTTTTTTTTTTTTTTTTTTTTTTTTTTTTTTTCACCATGAACTACTTTACTTTGACACAATCACCGTTCAAGTTCTCTAATATTTTATGTGGGTGAAACCATGGATGACGTTTGCTTCAGACCGATCTTTTATTACGAACGAAACACAAGAGTTGGGCCCATTAGGTAGTATTACACAACCTACAGACCGTTCGATCAGCCACAGATTTAATATCGAAAACATCAACGATTTCAGACCGTGGGATAAGTCTGCCATGAACAGGGGCCCCACGTTAATTCCAGGTGTTGGTCAGAGTCGCTCAAGTTCAACTGTTGGAACCCTTGGACACACCAATCCCCTGCCCCCACGTGTCAGACACACAAAATAGACGTTGAAGGATGAAAAAGAGACTGTCTTGTTGTTTTTGAGGTTCGATGGGTGTTGCTTCGTTGTCACCATCATCAAAATTCACACACATACACACAGACCCAAGCAAATCTTTAGAGAGAGAGAGAGAGAACGAGAGGGATAGCGTTTGAGAGAGAGGGGGTATGAAGAAACATCAGGAGGAGGAGGAGGAGGAGAAGGACGGGGTGCGACCCATGGTGGAGGAGGAGGGGACGGTGGGGTCCAGCCTGACCATGGAGAGGGTGGCTGCCGCCAAGCAGTTCATCGAGAACCACTACAAGGCTCAGATGAAGCACATCCAGGAACGCAAGGAGAGGTACCGTTTTGGGTTTTCCTCTATTTGTTTCTTATTAATTCTAATATTTCCATTTCGTTTTTTGGTCTGCTAACCAAAATTTGGTTGATTTTGTGGTCAATAGTAACCGAGATGTTATGTTATGTGCTAAGCCAACAAAAAAAGAAAAAAAGAAAGAAGAAGAAGAAGAGAGAAATTGTAATTATTAGGCGTTTGTGGCAGTTTAATCTTGGCATCTTCTGAGCTATGAGAGACAGGGTTGTGTTCTGGGTTTGTTGTGGTTATCATTTTTTATGGTAAAAGGAAAATGGCTTTGTAATGAAATTCACGATTAATGTGATCTAGCTTCTGTGGGGGTAAAGTGGAGGCATTATTTTAACGAAAGCAGAATGGATTTTTTTGGATAACATTTATTTGAAAATTATCTGAAAGGTGAAAGCTATAGCTAAAAACTCTTAAGAATTTGGATGCGCAAGGGCTTTATAAATTAGAGATTATACTCTTCGGCTGTCTAACAATGGTTCTGAATCCCATCATGTATTTATCAGCGAGTCTTTATGCAGAATAAATTCTATAAAGGGTTTGTTATAATCTAATTAAGTTAAATGTAATGAATGAGGTATAATAGTAAACAAATTGAGTTATTGTGAAAATGAAAACAAATTAGAACCAACAGTACCAAAAACCATCACTTCGTTGCACTTTGAAGAACAAGGCCCATTTTTCATCTTTCAAAAGCTCATGAGCATGGACTTTCGGGATTCAAGTGTTAATACTTGTCTTCTCTTGTTATTTCCTTGTGTTTTTCCATGATTGATCCCTCATGCCTCATTTCCAAATTGCCCCTCATGTTTGCTAGGCACTTTATTTATCGGCTATTTTGGCGCTCTTGCTTCATACATACACACAGGTGTACATGCATAAACACTTTTATTGCATTTCAAATCTTGTGATTATTCTTCTATGTGTTAAAGTTTTAGTCCTTGTTCTCTGAGCAAAACTAATCCTTATTAGGGGATGAATTTTCTGGTTTAGTGTTTGATTGTTATGTTTCCTATTTTAATTTTATTCTTTGCAGGCGTTCAGTGCTGGAGAGGACATTGGCATCTTCAGATGTATCACAAGAGGAACAAATCAACCTACTGAAGGATTTAGAACGCAAAGAGACTCAATATATGCGACTTAAAAGGCACAAGATTTGTGTTGATGACTTTGACCTTCTGACCATTATCGGGAGAGGGGCCTATGGAGAGGTTAGAGACGTCCATGTAACATTATTGTCACATAGATGCAAAGAATGAGCTTACTTTTGAATTTGTCATTATTTCTTTCTTTTGTAACATTTTAACATTTGAAAAGATTGTCTATAAGCTTATCAGTCTTCTGTACAGTGTTAAGCTTGGCTCATATCTATGAATTATTCTTAAAATTGAGTAATGTCTAAAAAAATTAGGTACCTTTATATGTAAAAACAATCTAATTATTTCAAAATGATTTGACTTTTCCACTAATCAATCCCACAAGGAATCAAGGTAAATCCTAAGGTACTAATATACAAGAGTGGAACTAAGGTGTAACTAAGAGGTCCTAATAAGCTTATTTCCATAAGAAAAAATATAATTCCAATCTTCCAGTGGTTCACCATCTCAAGAAAGTATAGGATCTGATTTACTTGTGGGCCTTTTTAATGAGCCTTGAGATATACTGCCAAAGGCAAAGCCACTTCTCCGAGAGATCTTTATACATATTACAGGAAAATCTGCCGTGAAGCAAAGGTGGAGGTGGAGATAGCCATGGTGCGAGTATTATGGTGGTGACAGTGGAGGGCAGGACACGATGGTGATGGAGGTATTGCCAACAACATTGGTGATGGTAGTGATATGCTGGGGGAAGTATTGGTGGTAATGTATTTTAGGTGGAAGTGATAGCATTGATGCATTTTCCCTCTCCCGACTAGTGTTGTTAAATGCATTGAAAAGCTCCAATGTGATTTTTTATGGAGTGGGCTAGGTGAAGAGTTCAAATATCATTTTGTAAGTTGGTCCAAGGTTTGCTCACCGATTTCTGAGCGAGGGTTTGGTATTAGGAATTTGATGGTGTTTAATCGTGCCCTCTTAGGTAAATGGTTGTGGTGCTATGGGCTTGAGAGAGAGGATTGGTGGAAAGTTGCGGTGGATTCTAAATACGGTAGTTCATGGGGTGGGTAATGTTCTCTTGAGCCTGCTAGAGTGTTTGGAGTGGGGTTATGGAAGAATATTAGGAAAGGACGGGAAAAATTTTTGCGTCTTACCAGATTTGAGGTTGGAGATAGATCTAGGATTAGCTCTTGCCATGATCAGTGGTGTGGGTATGTGGTTCTAAAGTTAGCTTTTCTAGATTTATTTGGTATTGCTCATGCAAAGGATGCCTTTGTTGCGATTAAGTTGGAGTTTTTTGAGTGGTTCCAACTAGTGGAATGTGAGCTTTGCTAGAGTTGCACATGACTGGGAGGTAGATGTTTTTGCTTCATTTCTTCAGGTGTTGCACTCAGCTAGAGTAAGAAGAAGAAGTGAAAATCAGCTGTGGTGGGTCCCCTCCAAAAGATGATTGTTTAAGGTCAAGTCCTTCTATTGTTGCTTGGCTTTTACTGAAGGTTGCCACTTCCCTTGGAAGAGTGTGTGGCGGACTCATGATTTTTTGATGGCAACCTTTTTTGCATGGTTGGCGGCTCTAGGTAAGATCCTTACCATGGATAATCTTAAGAATCGACACGTCATAGTGATAGACATGTGTTTCATGTGCAAAAGAAATTGAGAGTCCATGGACCATGTTCTTCTTCATTGTGACGTGGCTTATGCCATTTGGACTGTCTTTTTCAGTTGTTTTGGGTTGTCCTGGGTCATGCCTAGACGTGTAGTAATCTGAATGCCTGTTGGTAGACCTCTGGTAGTCCGCGGCGTGCTACAGTGTGTAAGATAGTGCCTATGTGCCTTTTTTAGTGTTTATGGAGGGAAATGAATGATAGAACTTTTTAGAACCAAGAGATTTTTATTCGTCAAAACTTTGTATCTGTGGACAATTGCTTGTGTCTCCTCTGACGATTAGTTATAGTGATTTTCTTGTTCTTTTTGCTACTCCTAGGTAGGTGGACTTCTTGTGTACTTTGGGGTGCCTTACGCTTTTAATAATATTTATTGATTACTTATATATATATATAAAAAAAAAACATTGATGAAAGTGGAGGTGGGAGAACTTATCATTGGTAGCCATGGTGAGCGTGGTGTAGATGCATGTCGGGCCTGACACAGTTTTGACATGATGTTGGTGGAGGATTTGGAGGGGCATGGTAGTGGTGCTCTTGATGGCAATAGGTAGTGATTGGCTTAATTGAGGTGCTGGTGGTGGCCGTAAGCTTATAACTGCAGCAGGTGACCGCAATAAAAATCAAGGTGAAGACTGTGATATTATATTTTCTAGAAGATTTTTGGGTGAAAGAGGATGTTGATGGAACCCAACTTATAATTGAGATGGGTATATGCATATAGTTGAGATGGGTAAATTCCCATTTTAGGGAGGATATGAATGTCTCTTGGAAATGGAATTGCAATCATGTTAACTGGTCTGAACACTGTCTTCCATTGAAGTTGTGGGATTCCATAGTAATTCATGGGGGGAGGGAGGGAGGGGGGAAGAGACTACTTAGTGAAGAATAAACCTCCCTTGAATAGATGAGGGCTTCTTATTTAAACTTTAGCAAGAACCTACATTCTCTTAGATAGGAAGAATTAGATAGAAACCACCATTCAAGTACAATTTGACTGTCGAAAGCAATAAAAAAATTGTAACAGTAATGTTGAACAGCTTACTATAGTTCTTGTTCCTCCTCCAAAGTTTTCATGATTTTCTTGTTCTTCTTCTAAGTGTTTTCTCTTGTATACTTTTTGTGTACTTGGGGGGACTTACGCTTTTAATGATATATCAATTACTTAATAAAAAAAAATTATAGTTCTTGTTCCTCAATCTTTCTTGTATCTTGACCAAAATTGCCAGTTGTACTTCACATTATTTAGTACATTTTGACAGGATATCCAACATTGCCATTCAGGCATTTATTACAATGTTGACCTTGTTATCTTGTTTTTCCCAAGTGCATTTTCAACTACCTTGAGTTGTTTTTGGTTAGAATGTATTGACTATTTAATTCATTTGTTCTGAGGTGCTTTTCTACATTTTTCTAGCTTTATTCAATATTGGATGCTTATGAATTAATATTTTGCAGGTTAGACTGTGCCGGGAGAAGAAATCAGGCCATATTTATGCCATGAAAAAGTTAAAGAAATCAGAAATGCTCAGCAGGGGGCAGGTGAGATCTGGCATTCTTAAAATTTATTTTTAACTTATTTTAAGAGGCGTACTGAAACTTTCATGTTATACTCTTTAGATTATTATGCCACTTAATATATAGGAGACTTGCATGTTATTCTCAGAGCATTAACTGTCTCATTTCCTCTTACTGTTAAATTTACTTAAGGAATGCTGTGGGTTATGCGTTTCCTCTGCTTTGCCCAATAAAATGTTGAGCTTTATAAAGTTTGTAAGATTGGCCATTCTGAACTGCTTTTGGTGATCATAGAGATAGTTGAACTGTCCAAATGGTCTCTTTTCTGTACAACGCTGGATTGGCAAACAAATTGAATTGGTAAAGGTTCAGTTTTTCTTCCTGTTTCCCTTGCTTTATATTTATGCATTGTTGGGAGAGATGAGAAAATTGGGGGGGTTCCAAGTTCCTTCCAATTTGTGAAATTTTAAGGTGGTAGCTGATATTTTAGGTGCTCCTTGTACTTATGCTGCTTTTCTGCTTGAAGAGGGTGTATAATGTTATTGTAGTTTGAGAAGTGATGGCATTTGATTGCAAGAAGCAGTATTATTATTATTGTTTAATAATTCAACATTTAAGCAGCTCCTTATGCAACAAGCATGATTGTCTTGTTCCTGGTCAAATAATTAAGAATTTTTTTTCAATGTTTCCATAGTTCCTATGAATTAACTTCATATACTAGTTGCATAAATTTGTTTTCACTAACTGATTGTTTATTTACAACATAGGTTGAACATGTTAGAGCTGAAAGAAATTTGCTTGCAGAAGTTGCCAGTCACTTCATTGTGAAACTCTATTATTCCTTTCAAGATGATGAATTCTTGTATCTAATTATGGAATATCTTCCTGGTGGTGACATGATGACTTTGCTCATAAGAGAAGAAACTTTGACCGAAACTGTTGCTAGATTTTACATTGCTCAAAGTGTTCTGGCCATAGAGTCTATTCATAGACATAACTACGTTCACAGGTTGGTATTCTCCTGTTGGCGACATTTTTACCAATGTAGTTAGTAGGAACTGTAGAGTCTTGATGTGGATTACATTTTTGACTTGGTATAACTGTGACTTACATTTTGCTTTTGCGACCATGATTTTTACAGAGATATAAAACCCGACAACCTCCTGTTGGATAAAAATGGCCACATGAAGCTCTCTGATTTTGGCCTTTGCAAGCCTCTTGACTGCTCCCATTTATCTTCTATAAATGAAAATGAAGTCCTGGATGATGAGAACTTGAATGATACAATGGATATTGATGGATGCTTTCCAGATACTAAAACTGGGAGGCGGTGGAAAAGCCCCCTTGAACAACTTCAGCATTGGCAGATAAACAGGAGGACATTGGTAGGAAAATATCAATTTTTAGTGTATTACAGATTTTGCATTTCACTATATCTCATACCTGAATATGTGCAGGCAAAACATGTTTACAGTTTTGATTTTTCTAAGTCATGCGTCTAAAGTTAAAGATACAATATTTTATATCAAAAGAAGAATCACATGAATTCCGAGACTGCATATGCCTGAGAAACGATGGCCCAATGAAGTGTTATTGATATAAGAAAAACAATAACATACTGAAGGAACATACTGAACTTGGTAGGCGTTGTATCTATCCACAAAATCTTGGTCGTATTGGTTATTTTCAGTGCTTAGAACGCAGCACACATTGTTATTGTCTTGGCCATTAGATTGGTTACTAACTCATTGAAGATCTAAGTTGTGTTACATGAGTGTTGTATATATATAATTGCATTTTTTTATTCTAAAAAAATAATTCTTAAAGGTCTTTGCTTTCATGCTGTCTTATATATTTTTATTGTTTTAATTACAGGCATATTCAACAGTTGGCACCCCAGATTATATTGCTCCAGAAGTATTGTTAAAGAAGGGATATGGCTTGGAATGTGACTGGTAAGTTATTTATAAAAGATGATGCACTTGCGTGGAATTCATACAATGTGATTGGTGTGTATATTTTCTCTCTATTAAATTTTGTTCTTATGTTAATAAGTGAATGGAAAAGTTATTCTGTTTCACTTCACAATGCTGTGTTATTGGGTTGCTATCTGTTACGTAGCAAAAGGGGTGCAAAAGGATGAGGACTCTTTCCACGAGTCCTAGGAATAAACAAGCAACGGCTGGGAGGATGATTTCTATTTCTATTAGTAAGGAAGAAAGAGGTAGCATGTTATTGCTAAGTAGTAGTGTGTTAGTATACTTATTAGTAGTCCATTTTATCTCTATCAGTAAACGTATTGTAAGGCTATAAAGCCTGTTGCTTGAGGAATAAAGATCATCAGAGCATTATTATAGTAAACTCATGTTTGTTATTGGGAGGCCTAGGGTACCTTGAATCACCCTACCGTGTTACTCAATTTTATTCACCATAGGCAAACTTAGGAAGGCGGATCCTGCTTCGTTATCCATCCAATGCCTAAAAACCCGTTCTCAAACACCGACTTGTAACAACTTGGTATCAAAGCCAAGTTTCGCCATGTCTGACCAAAGGTTGGAACAGTTGGAGAAGGAGGTGGGGTCCTTAAATACGGGCCAAGAGAAGACGATGAAGCAAATGGATGAAATGTTCGTAGCGTTGAGCAATTGCTTGTAACATGTTGCTGCCTGTGTGGGAGGCCAGGAGGAGATCCTGGAGACGGCTCATCTTCATGAAACAAAGGGAGCAAAAATCGTGGCTTCCGCCAGGAACAAGGCAGTTTGGCTATGTCCAAATTTGCCAAGCTGAGGTACAATGGAGACGAAGATCCAACCAGTTGGGTATATAGAGTGGAACAAATGTGTAGATGAAGACAAATTTTATTGGCGGCGTACCATCTGGAAGGAGAAGCCCAGTTATGGCATCAACTCTTCCATGAAAATGAGGAGTACCTTACTTGGGACTCCTTGAAAGGTCTGCATGTGAGGTATGGGCAACTCAGTTTGAAGATTTTTTTGGGGATCTCACTAAACGACGTCAAATAGGTACTGTGAGAAGCACAGAAAATTGGAGGCTTCATGAGTGGGCTTCGGGAAAATATTCGCACACAGGTACAAGCATCACGACCCAACTTACCTCGGCAGTGGGATTGGCTCGTCTATTTGAAGTGCAACAGAATGCCCAAAAGGGAGCTATGTTTCCAAAATTCAAGAAGACATCCATGCCACCCAATCAACCTCCATTGCCATCAAATCTCTTTTGAGAGCTAGAACACCAACTATCAAACGTTGAAGTCTGGTGGAATTGCAAGAACATAGAGAGCTAAGGGATTATGTTTTAATTGTGATGAGAAGTTTTCACCTGGGCATAGATGCAAAAAATTGTTCCTACTTGAAGGATGCTACAACAAGGATGATCCACCTGATGACTGAGCCAATTTGGAGTATGACCCAGAGGAGGAGTTGCCTTGAATTTCTTTACATGCAATCACGGGGATTCCTGCCCAGACTATACATATAAAGAGTGAGATTGAGCAAAATAAACTAATCTTGTTGATAGATTCTGGTAGCGCGCACAATTTTCTCAGGGAGGAATGGGCTGACAGAATGGAAATTCCCTACCAAAATAATTCCTATTCGAAGTGGTGGTAGCCAATGGACACAAAATTGCAAGCAATACTGGTGTTCGTGTTTTTCTCCAGGGAGTTTATTTGGAAATTGATTTCTCCTACCTTTGGGAGGATTTGAGGCAGTGCTAGGAGCTCAATGGCTGCGCATGTTGGGACCAATCCTTTGGGATTTTGGTCAGCTGCTCATGAAATTCATTTTGAGGGGACAAACGGTGGAGCTGAAGGGGCTGGCGTCACTAAGGAACCAACTTGTGGAAGGAGAGCAATTTGCCAAAGAAATTCGAAAGTCCAAAGCTGGGCTTGTTTTACATATGTTCTCTGTGCAGCTAGCTGTTACGCAAAGTGAGGAAGAAATCACCGACAGCTAGCTTGTGGACCTCTTGGAGCAATATGTTGCTCTGTTTTGTGAACCACAAGGGCGGAACCCACATGGCATCAAAACCACCGAATTCCTTTGGTGCCAGGCAGTGAGCCCGTAAATGTTCAGCCTTAATGGTATCCACAGTATAAAAATGAGATTGAGAAGCTGATTACTGGTTTACTCAAAAGTGGCGTGATCTGTCCTAGTTCCAGTCCCTATTTGTCACTGGTGTTATTGGTGAAAAGCATGATGCCTGATGGAGACTGTGTAGATTATCGGGCTCTCAATCACCTTACCATTAAACACAAGTTTCTGATTCCCGTCATTGACGAATTATTGGATGAACTCCATGGGGCCCAATATTTTTCTAAGTTGGACCTTCGCTCCGAAGATCATCAAATACGCATGCAAGAGGCGGATGTTGAGAAGACCGCATTTCGATCTCACCATGGCTATTTTGAGTTCCTTGTCATGCCATTTGGGCTAACCAACGCACCCTCTACATTTCAATCGTTGATGAACAAGATTTTTCTGGAGGTTCTTCGTTAGTTTGTTTTGGTGTTTGTTGATGATATTCTAGTCTATAGCATACATGGGAGGAGCATATGTCTCATTTACCCATCCAATGCCCAAAAACCTGTTCTCAAACACAGGCCCGTAACACAATAGTAGCTGAAAAATGGTAAACTTTGTGTTGTCAGTATAGATTGGTTCTAAGAAGCAAAACAGATTTAATTGACATTGGACTATGTTTTGTAAGATGCACCAGTTAGTTGTAAACCTGTTGATGAATAGCATTAAAAGCGTCAACCAAAATCAAAGTAATGTTTTCAAAAGAGTTGGTGTGACTTAAGTCAAAGTGGCCATGATCTTTGGTAATTCAGCGTTTGATAACCATCTAGTTTGATGTATGCTAAAGCACTAGAAGTAATTAAGATTGTCTGACTAATAGAGGTTATTACATGTTCTTTTCTTTATGGTTGTGTTTTGGAGGTTGAAGATGGGTTTTATAGATCACATACCACATAGATTTTTTTTTTTGAGTAAAATGGAGTTGTTTTTGTTTAATCCTTTCATGAATTCTTATCCAGTTGCCTGGTTGCAGGTGGTCACTTGGTGCAATAATGTACGAGATGCTTGTTGGATATCCCCCATTTTATTCTGATGATCCAGTGACAACTTGCCGCAAGGTTAATTTACTATGAGCACTTGTTGGATTATAACTTTTGAACCGAAACATATGATGTCTAATTTCTTTCAGGTTATCCTATTTTGAATGGTGGTAGGCCTTCATAATTTTTCAAGTTGCTTTCCTCTCGCCTGTTCTTTTTTGTCTGCTCCTCTTTTGTACTTTTCAGTCCTAAGCACCCTTCCTTCCCTAAGCTCACCCCCCCTCCCCCCCTTCTCTTTCTTCCAGACAAAAAAAAAAGGAATCTAACAAAGGCCGAAGAATTCTGTTTCTAGGTCTCTGGTACAGCCTCGTAAAGGTCTCTGTAGTAGGGTAGCTGCATCTTCTTATCACACCCTACTTTTGCTTCAATGAAGCCATTTTGTTGTTGTTGATGAAGCTACATTAGAGTTAGATAAAGCAAAAAGGCATCGTTTAAGAAACCAGCATACTTGACCTACTTAACTCTATTCACAATAGATTTTGCAGAAGTTCAGTTTGAACTTTTTTTTAGATTGGGGCATTAAGAAGTGTACAGTACCATAAACAATAAATCTCTTCCAGTCAGCATGTTTTTCTAGTGATATTCAAATGCTTGTTATAACCTTGAGCTGCATTCAGATGACTTTTCTTGGATTTTGTTAGTCACAGCTTTCTGTAGCTATTTTTTTCTTTTCAGTACATTGATGTGAGCTACCGCATGGGACATGGCCTTTTTTCATCTTTAAATTCCTCTGGTGTAGGTGGGATTTGAAGGCCTCTTGTATAACACTAAAAGACTTTATTAGCCAAGCTAGCTTGCACCCATTCTATCTTTTTCTTTTTCCTTAAGCTTAGCATCACAATTTGTGTCAAGGGATTTATGTTAAGCGTAGTGAAGATTTAACTTTCTGAAATAAAGTGCATTGTGCAAAATGATTAACGTCTTAGGAGAATATGCTTTTGGTTTAATTTATTGATATTTCTTTTGTCAGGGGTGACGAAACATGTTATCGTGTTTGTTAAATATGTATGATACCATAATCTTGGGAAGAAAGATTTTTTAAATCACTAATTTTTCTAAAAGCTTAATCTAATAGGGGATGATGAATTTAATCATTTAATTAATATTCTAACACTCCTCATGTATGAGTTTAAACTCTCTCATTAAGCTCAACGTGTGGAATATTTAATTAAAATGGGGAGCAAACTGTAGAGTAAGGGATTTGAATTCAAGATCTGTGCTTTGATACCATGTTAAAATAAAATATAAAATATAAAATAGCAGAGTGGTGGTGCGTGAGCTTCGGCAACAAATACTTGCGAGGGCGCGTGAGGGTGTGTGCAGTACGAGAGTCGCTTCGTTCTAGCGGCACGGTGTAAACAAAACATGTAGGTATTGTTTTTTAGCCAAGACAATACCTAAGAGTACCCAATATTAGACAAAATCCATGCGATGGCGATTTCCAAACACCCTAGAAGAGGCCGCATAGTAGTGGCTCTTATACCATGTCTAGATGACTAATTGTCCCAAAAGGTTAAGTTGATAGAAAATGGTGAATCTAATCATTTAATTAATATTCTAACAATATCACCCCTTGAAACTCCAAATGAGACAAAATGTGCATGTAAACTCAACTTAATCATTGTAACTAGGATGTAAGGGATTTAAACTTAAAAAGAAACTGAATAAATTTGTCACAAAATATAGTGCATGATATTTGGTGTGGGGATCAAGCTCTCAAGACATCTTTTTCAATCTTGTTTAGCATTGCCCGCTTGAATGATGGTTTTGTGGCAGACCATTTGAAGCTTTCTAGTGCCTCCCATTAGTAGAATATTATCTTTCTCCGAGTAGCACATGATTGAGAGATTGATCTCTTTACCTCTCTCTTCACTCTTTTGTATTGCATTAGAGTGAGAAGGGGTGGTGAGGACGGATTTTATTGGATCCTTCCAAGAGAGGATTGTTCGATGTTAAATCCTTTTATAATGTTCTTGTCCCCCATGATAACACTCCCTTCCCTTGGAGAAGCATATGGCAAAGCAAGGCTCCCTTGAGAGTGTCCTTCTTTGCTTGGTCGGCCCTCTTAGGGAAGATCTTCACCATGAATAATCTAAGGAAAAGATATATTGACGCTGCTTTGGGCAAAATATTGACACATGATAACTTGCGTAAGAAAAATGTTATAGCGATTGAGTGGTGTTGTTTGTGTAAGAAGAGTGGGGAGTCTATTGATCATTTGTTGCTTCACTGCGAAATCACCCGAGATCTTTGGAGCTACATTCTTATTTTATTTGGGGTAGAGTGGGTTATGCCATGATCGGTGTTGGAGTTGTTGAATAGTTGGGGGCCGGCGATAGGGCGTGGTCGTGCTAAAGAAGCTTGGCGGTTAGCTCCTCTGTGCTTATTGTGGTGTATTTGGAGGGAGCGGAATGCGCGGGTTTTTGAAGATGTAGAGATATCTATGGTGGAGCTACAGAAGTGGGTGCTCAATACGTTATATATTTGGATAGCGTCCCATTATAGTTTGAATGTTTTTACTTATGTAGACTTTTTAAAATTATTCTCTGTTCGTCCCTTTTATGGGTTCTCTTGTATACTTCCCGTGTATAAGGGTTGCGCCCCTCTGCGCTTTTTTATAAATTGCAATTACTTATCAAAAAAAAGAAGAGGAAAAGATATATTCTTATGGTTGAGTGGTGTTACATGTATAAGAAGAATGGAGAGTCAGTGGATTATCTTCTACTCCACTGTGAAATCACAGGTGTACTTTGGAAATACTATCTTCAGCAGTGTAGGGCTAGCTTGGGTGATGCCTAGAAGGGTGGTAGACCTCTTTGCTTATTGAAGAGTGCGGGGGGGTAGGTTTCAGCTTGATGCAGTTTGGAAGATGATCCCGTCTTGCATATGTGGTGCCTACGAAGGGAAAGAAACGATCGTAGCTTTGAAGATCATGAGAGGACCTAGCTAGAATTAAAGGCTTTATTCTTTAGGACTCTTTTTCTTTGGGTTGCTGCCTCAGATTCTACTATCTCGAACTTTCATGTTTTCTTAGTTCTTTTCTCCACTACTAGCTAGCCTTCTTTCTTATATACTATCTATGTACTTAAGTTGCGTCTTTGTTCTTTTTATTAAATTTGTAATTACTTATATATATATATATATATATATATATATATATATATATATATATATATATATATATATATATATATATATATATATATGGTGGAGTTCTGGTTAGCATGCTCTTTAGATGTGAACCATGTAGTTAAGAAAGCCTTTCATTATATGTTTTCCCTTATTTGCTTTCGGTGTTCCTTCTTCTAGTCCTTTTTTATTATTATTATATAAGTAATCGAAATATCATTAGAAAGCGAAAGGTGCAACCCCAGTACATATGAAGTATACAAGAAAAACACCTAACTAGCAGAAGAAAAGAGAACAAGGAAATCATGAAAGTTAAGCACAAAGGGAGCTTAAAACATAGTTGTCCAAGTATACGGAGTATTAAAAAGAAAAAAAGACAGACTCTGCTAACGTCTTCTCACGGTCCTTGAAACATCTATCATTACGTTCCTTCTAAAGACACCACAAAAGACAAGAATGCGTCATCTTTCACACAACAACACACTGAGAGCTAACCCCCGTCCACTAACAAGCATGCAAATCAACTACTCTTCTAGGCATAGCCCAATGGAGCCCAAAACGACTGCAAAACGTGCCCTGTAATGCACAAGTTACCTCACAATGGAGAAAAAGATGGTCTACGGACTCCTCATCCCTTTTGCACATGCAACAACAATCAACTACAATGACATGCATATTCCTAAGGTTGTCCATGGTAAGAATCTTTCCTAGGGCAGTTGACCAAGCAAAAAAAACTGCTCCCAATGAAAGCTTGGTCCGCCAAACACTTTTCAAAGGAAAATGAATGCTACCATTATAAACAAGGACCTTATAGAAGGAGCTAACAAAGAACAACCCTTTTTTAGAGGAAATCCACCAAAGCCTGTCTTCACATTCCCGTTTTGCTATGAGTACAACAAATTAAAAAACAAGGCAAAGACATCCACCTCCAAATCATGAGCAGCTTTAACAAAGCTTACATTCCACTGATTGGAGCCACCAAAAAGCTCAAATTGAGCCGATACAGAAGCATCCTTAACAAAAGTAATACCAAATAAATTTGAAAAAGCCTCCTTAAAGGCCTTGTCCCCACACCACACATCATACCAAAAACTCATCCTTAGTCTCCCACCTTATATCTGGTGTGACTTGCAAACGACCCTCGATCCCTCCTAATATTCTTCCAGAACCTCACCCCATACGACCCAAATGGTTCATTGGAACACTACCCACCCCACGAACTGTCAAATTTAGACGACCACAACTCTCCACCAGGCCTCTTTCTCATGCACATAGCACCAAAGCCATTTCCCTTAGAGGGCACGATTAAACATCAACAAGTTCTGAACCCCTAAACTGAAACCCTTGTCCTTTATATTTTCGGCAGAGCATCTAGAATGTCTTTATTGATTATAGGAAAGTTTGTAATGCATTGTTAGTTTTGTTAATTATTGCTGAAAGTTGGTATGATTTTAAGGTAATTTGGTATGTTATAATTGACCTATTGGTTAATGTATGTTAGATTGTGCATTGGAAAAATCACTTAAAATTTCCGGAGGTGAGATTGACACCTCAAGCAAAGGATCTGATTTGTAGATTGCTTTGTGATGTTGAACATAGGCTTGGCACTGGAGGGGCGGACCAAATTAAAGTATGCTTAATGTTTTTTTATTGACTGCACTATGTTAAACTTTTCATTGCAATATTATTGTAACTAAAAATTATTATTAATGAAACCTCATCAGGCTCATCCCTGGCTCAAAGATGTGGTATGGGACAAACTCTATGAAATGGAGGCAGCGTTTAAGCCAAAAGTTAATGGGGAACTTGATACACAAAATTTTATGAAACTCGATGAGGTAAGGTTTTTTTTTTTTTTTGATGAATAAGTAAGCATATTTCCATCCTTGATCATTGGTAAATGACCATTGGTTGTGTAGTTGTATTTGACTTTCAATTGAATGTATTTATTTCTAGTTATATGTTAAATGAGACAAGGGTTTTTCCATCCTTGATAATAAAAAAAGGGTAGAACTTTTCTTTTTGCTGTTTCCTTGGGGATATAAGAAGTTGACATATAAAGATGTGTAGGCATGTGTGAGGTCAAGATATCTCTGTATACTAGGATTTTATGTTCCATTTTTAAGTAAGATTGGATTTTTTTTTTTTTTTAAAAAAAAAAAAAAATCTAAGATTCGGATCATTTACTCAGCTTCTAAGGTAATGAAAGTTTCTTTTATGAGAATATTCTGTTTTATATAATTAAAAGTAATAAATTTCCAAACTGGAGACCTGCCTTTGCAAATTTGTTTAAAATTTATGATCTGTGCACATGCTAGTTGAGTACTAAATGAACTTGGTATTCAAACATGATAATTAAGCAATTTTGTAAATGAAAAGTAACTGGCTGCCGTCCTTATTTTTTATGTTTTCAATGTGTTTATGATATCTGATTGCTTTTTTATTCCATTTAAATGGATTTTCTAGATCTTTACTTATGTCCAGTATGACGTCTTTCTTGTACCAAAGCCATGACAAATCCTCTAATTACTATAGGTAGATCCTCCTACACCGTCAAGACGTGGATCCGGACCCACAAGGAAGGTATGCAATCTTTTTGCACAAAGAATGATGAAAACCTAATTGGCATAAATTAAGTAATTTATTCCTGTTGTTTGCTTGGAAGTATTTCTCAATTTAAGTGAAAGAATCAAAACAACATCCAAAATGCAGTCGAACCAATGACAGTAATTAGACTTCTTAGGTAGGGGAGTGGAGTATGAGTTTGGAATATATAGATAAATGAAAGAGTATCGGGAAATTGATGAAATGGAAAGTATAGAACTAACCCAGAAGTTATCTTTTTTCTAGTTATTCTGGCAATATTGTCCAAACATCATGTGCATGTAAGAAGTATGCGATTTTATATTTTACAAAATCAGATGGCTCCATTGTGTGACAGAGCATTGGAAAGTATAATCCCTCAAATTAAACAGAACAAAGGGTGGCCATGCTATGAGTTGTGATAAGGATTTGAAACTGTGCTAATAGAACCTAAAATTGACTCCATATAATTAGTTTGGTTAGGTCCCCAATTTTCTGAAATTGCCTACTTCAAAAATTGGCGTTTTACGCCTTCCAATTTTGCCTGATATATACATTATAGACTCCTTTTATACATCATTTATATTGGTGAAAAGTTCTTTTTCTTTCTCCAATAGGGAGAAAAGAAATTAAAAACGGAGAGCACTAAGAAATATACAATTAACAGTATTCAGAATAAGGACATGAAAGTTGGGCCAAATTTGTAATCCATCTTTTCTGACTTGGTGGACATATATTCAATCCTTAGGCTCCAGTGCATCTCTTCCGTAGCCTACATCCTAGTCATCATTGCTTCGTCAACTAATATTGTCTATCTGCATAAGATTTTTATTTATTTATTTGTAGTATCCGTATGATAAAATGAAGCTGACTTTAATATGTTCTGACTTAACGCTACGTGGTGTACTTATAGTAAGGCATCTTACTATTATCAATAACTTTGTTGGCAGATGCTTTTAACTCCTAAAGATCTCAGTTTTGTTGGTTATACATACAAGAACTTCGAGGCTATCAAAGGGCTTCATAATTCTTTTGGTAAGGGAACTTCTTTCTACTTGAGCATAAATTTCTCCAAACATTTTCATTTCCCTCTCCATTACACATTGCTACTTCTTCTACTTGGTATTTACATTTTCTTGCAAGAGTTGGTTAACTAGTTGTAAAACATTATCTGCCTAAATGATGCTTGTGCACTGCACATGAGCCATAAACTATAAAATCATTGGCCTATCTGACAAGACCTCGCACTTAGAATTTTTATATGTTCAATGTTCCAAACAACCATATTAATTCACTATTACTTGCCCTGAAAACTTAACTCAGAAGGTTAAACAATTCTGCGTAAAGGTATTCTCTTAGGATGAGGAAGGCTTGCATCATCAAGGTTTCCTTAATTAACTGACATTCCAGTCTTGCTTAAGATCTGTCAGATTTTGTGATTGATATTTCCTTTTCCATTATGTCAAAAATAGCAAGTGCTACGTGCAAATGGTATTGCAACCTGTATTTACGTGTTATGTATAATGATCCAGGCTCTGATTTTGATAGACCTGCTTGTGTACTTCTATCATTGCAGACACTGATCCTTTTTAATTTATTAAACGATTGTAGATTCGAAGAGGAGCATATCACCAATGCGGTCATCCACCGACTCTTTCCACAGTAATAGATCACAACCCACTGCTACCATTACCAACTTCTTCTTCTTCGATTTGACCTTTTTTGTGTATCATATTGACTAGTAGTTTTTAATCGATGATGTTCCTTGCTAGGTGATTCTGCAGTCGACTACTCTGCTGACGACACAGAAACAAATATGCTTGTGTCATCAGGGGATGCCATGTCACAGTGAAGAGCGGCCAACCCTTACCATGTAAAGCTTCTCGTGGAACACATGGACAAGCCCTCTTACGAAGATGGTGGGTATACCTGCTTATTTTTCGGCCAGGTTTTGCCCGTTTCTGCATTATGAATAAAGTTTACTGGCATAGTGTTGCAGAACTTCAAGTGTACAGTTGAGGAGCTTCAGGAATGGCCCTTGATGGGTTGGTTTGTAGCATGAGTAGTAGTTCTAATTGGAAGTTTTTGTATCAAGTAGGAATCTTTAAGCCATATTCTGGTCCTGACTACCCAGGTTGGCATACTCAATATGCCTTCGCTTGTGGCAGTTGCTGGTCTTTTTCTACTCTTTTTTCAGTTTTCTTTTGTTCTTCGTGATAGTCTAGGAAGCTGTGAAGTATGAAGTATGGACAGCCTAGGACTTTGGTGAGCAAAATATGAAATCAAGTTGTTTCCAAAGATTGAGGAATAAGGTCTTGTAGAAATGTTATGTAATCATTATGTCTTTTATCATTTCCGCCATGGACAACGAAGTGAAATGGAGATGAGTTATTTTTTGGTCAAGATTTAATGTTGCATTTAATGGTGTCATCATTTACACCATTTAAATTTTTTGAATAGCATGTAAACATATTTATTATGTGTCATTATATACACGGATAGATATAACAATATTATACCTTGACCATGAAATGGAGGTGATCCTATTCCATTTGGCATTTTGATAGTGACCTTAAAAAGTAAATTTTTCTGTTGTTTGCACTGGATTTATGGTTAAAAGAAAAAAGTTGGAAAGTTTATAAACTCAAATGCTATATACTACACAAATATCTCACAAATATTGCACAAAGCTAATGTGACAGAGTCTAGTAGCCTCTAGATCGACTATTGTTTGAAGAAAAAAAAAAAAAAAGAGAGAGAAAAAAATCAATGGCTACTAGACCTTGTTACATTAGCTTTTATCACATTTATCTTTGTAAAATATTACAAATATTTGTGGGATGTTTGGTCTTGGATCTGCCTAGGGAAGGCTTTCTTAAAGGGAAAGGAGTTGAACCTTAAGGTTGAATTCAAATCTATTAAGAAGAGAAATGTTACATGTACTTAAATTTTTACAAAGAGAGTTTTACTAAGATGATATGAAACTTATTCATTGGTACCTGTAGTATTTGTTTTTATTAATTGTTTTGAACATCTTCAATGAATAAGCTCTACATCAGTTAGTAAAGTTTCATTTGCCATTTGGCATAGTTGTAGTACGAGTTTGTCTATTTAACTAGCTGAAGTTAACAGGGATGTGTGGTATGTAGCATTGCTTTTTTATTATTGCACTACATTGGTTGCATAGGCTCAAAAAAACAAAAAAATGCCAAAATTTGTTTGAAAACATAATTTTATGATAAACAATAGACAATATGCTAAAAATATAAATTAGAATTAAGAATAATTACTTAATCTTGAATATTCAGAAAACAAAATCTGGCCTCACGATAATGGTTAGGGTTTCATTTGTCTTGATGAGATCAATTTTAGCATGTAATGATGGGATCAAGATCCTAGGGACTATTTCACGTTCCAAATTTTGTTATGTTGCATTTAAATATGTATATAGTGTTATGTCATTTAAAAGTTTTAACAGACGTAACAACATACCATATTTAAATATGAACTACGAAACAATTCAATTCCATTTGCCTGTAAATGGAGTGGTTGTCTCCAAGGGGTAGTTCAATCAGCTGGAGATCACACCTCATGATGCGAAGGTCACTAGTTCGAATTCTTCATCCCTCTCTTATGTGGACATGTCAAAAAAAAGAAAAAGAAATTGAGCGGCTACTATTATATTGTTTAATTAGTTACAATCATTAATGTGTTTTGTAGTGTTTATTAGTATCTATGTATAACTGTGTGCAGGAGCGGAGCCAGCATTTGGGATTTTGGGGGGGCAAAATTGAAAAAAAAAAATGGGGGGCAAAACTAAAACTAAAAAAAAAAAAAAAATTAAAACAATTAGGGATAAAATTTTAATTTTTAATTTTTTTTTTAGGGAAAACTTGGTCGGCCCCCCTCCCCAAGCCACCATGTAGTTCCATCCCTAACTGTGTGCATTGCAAATAGTCATATCTTTTTTTCCTTTCTTTTTCTTTTATTTTTTATTTTTTAAGTTATAAATGGACAATCCAAGCATTAATGGGTTCCTATTGGGTGTGACGTGGTTGACTAACAAAAGTGTTAGTATGTGATTATTGAAAACGTTAGTCCTATTCCGTTAGTCAGCCACGTCACACCCAATAGAAAGTCATAATCACATTTTTTGTAGAGTACTATTACACATTTTTACAACTTTTGGCGAGTGTTAGCATGTGATTGGAGTAAAAAGTTGTAAACATCTAACACCCTTTAATCACATGGCGACCCAAATCCATTTTTCTATTCCTCAACTCAAATTCAACCCGTTATAAACGATGGGGCTTCAAGCCAAGTTCCTGTTGGCCCAATCTCAACTTCTAAAATGAGGATGATCAATCATAGTGAAATTACTCTATTGCCTTGCAAGTTCAAGCCCATCTTGATTAGACAATGATCATTTACATTTCAAATGAAATTGATAGTATTTCATGAACAATATTTAAAATTTGTGTATATAACGATATACATGATGTTAATATTAGCACGCCTTTTAAAAGATTTTAAATAATGTGGTATTATGTACACCGTTAGATACACAAACTTTAAATTATGACATTGAAATAGATACTGTCCATTTCAAATTAAATTGAAAATGTCCTATTTTATATAGGATTCCAACATGAAATGGTGGGAGCCCAAGCTAGCTTGAACTTAATTTGGGGCTCTAAAGACTTTATCCTATTCAAATGAGTTCGGATCTCTTATTATTATCCATATAAATGTAAGGGGGCAATGATAATAACAGGAGAATAGTAAGAGAAACTTATCTGTCCAAACAGGAGACCCTTTCTCACATACCCTTGCCTTAAAAGGAGGGGATCCCTAATTACCGCAGATAGGAGATGTATGCCCCATCCAAAGTACTCAAAAATAAATAAATAACTTTTAATTTCATATGCAATTTCATGGGAAAGCACACTAATGTATCTTATATCATTTGAAAATGTTTTTCAAAATTCTAAAAGTTTCTACTAATTTGCTGAATAAAAAATAATTAAAATATATGGAATTTTTTTTGCTCTTTATTACAATCACCTCTAACAATGATCATAATACTTTCCATTACATTTCTCAATCTAAAATTTGTTTTGTTGCATCTAACAATGAGTAAGGTATTACGTCATTTTAAAATTTTAAATAACGTAGTAAAATATTCATTATGTCATAACATATATATCTTTAGATTTTATGAATTTAATGTCGACACAATTGTTGTTTAGATATATCACGATTTTGAATTATATTGTATAATAGGGAAACTGATTAAGATAATTTGATATATAAAATTTAATAATTCAACTATTATGAATATCTTTCTAAACGACAACAATGCTCTTAACTGTTGATAAAACACCTTTCTAGTAAAATATGTATTATTTTTTAGTTAACTTTATGTAGATATTTTTCAATAAAAAATAAATAAATTTGAATATATATGTTTACATTAATAATAAATTATTTCATATATAATTCTCAAAATTAATTGAATTATGACCCTATAATTTTATATAAAAAAAAAAAATTATCAACTGAACAATCAAATAATTACAAGTTTTAGAGCATTGATAATTCCCACCCTACATTTTTATTTAACTAATTAATTTTTTTAGAAATATTTCAAACAACTTGACACATAAAATACTTAAAATAACTTTCGTATTTATATTATCTCACCGCAAAAGGAAAAAAAAGAAAGAAAAAAAGCACATTCTATAAGCATTAGCAAATGAATAATTTTCTTGGTCAATGAGCCCTTCTTTGACTCATTTTCTAGTTTGATTATTATTTTTATTTTATTTTTATTTACATTATATTGAATGTTTTTGGATAATTTTGGGGCTCTCCATCCCTTTCTTTGCATATTTTTTATTTTAATGAAATATTTTATCTCACTTACGAGGAAAAAAAAATAAATAAATAAAAATGGGACAATAATTTTTACCTCTCACATCGGCAAACATCGTTCGATCTTCGCAGTCACATAATCAAAATAGTTATAATCAGTATTAATCACAATATCAAATACAAACTCAAAGCTGATCGAGCCGGCTCAACTTTTCTCTTCCATTTATGCCCCCACTACAACACCCACTCTTAAATCCTAAACAAAACAAAGCATGGGCATAACGGTAACTTCGGTATAGCCAATTTCGTTTCCGATCAAAACACAGGGTGCTTCGTCCTCCATGGCTTTGTACGAACCTTCGATTTCGAGCTCCAAATCGTACTAACCCCCAAAATACCCAATTCGGAACCAGTTGAATCTCCAAATCTCGGAATCGTCGCAGCGCGAGAAAAAGCACTGACACTGATAGCCCAATTGAAAAGGTATACAAATTTATGTGTATTTTAATCTGTGCTGATTTAACTTCTAGGGTTTCAAATTTTTTTTTTTCTAATTTTTTTTTGGGTAATTGAAGGTAGATTTTTTGGTTTCGATTTATGAGGTTTCCTGTTGATTCAACTCCTAGAGTTTCCTTTTTTGGTTTGCGATTTTCTTGTTTTTGTTTTTGTTGTTTTATTTTTTCAAAAGAACTCGGATTGAGAGAAAAAAATCTAAAATTTGGAAAGAGGACAGTGGTTTCAAACTTCAAGAGCATTTAATTTAATTTTGAAACTTTATTAGAATGATATTAGGAAATGGAGGAATTTAAACAATCACAGATAGACAAAACGTAGGAAAATTTTCGTGTGCCCTCATTGGACGTGATTTTAACGGTGAATGATAACTTAGGAAGTGAACTTGTTTTTTAAATGAGGAAACATTATTAACAAAATTGCTACTCATACTGACTGTGATTTAGAGAAAGTGTGTGCCAACTGATGTTGCAAGATAGCTTTTGAAATTAATGGTATGACCCGCCATGTCAGTTGGGATAGTTTTACTGCATGTATTCATGTCATGTGGTAGTACAATTGCAGCCATTGGTTGGGTGCAGGCAATTGTGTAATTTTGGTTTGGTCATTTTAGTGTTTTTGAACCTTAATTTATTGTCAATTATATTTAAGGAGCTGAGATTAGGGGCTAAGAGTGTGAGCCATAGCTGAATTTTATTATATCACTTGCGTTAATCAAACGCACAATGGTTTGTTATTCTTGATCTATTTATGCTCTCATTGACCAGGGGGTGCGGGGATTGTAAATTTGCTATATCATTATAAAGCAGTTCAAGGTTGGAGTCCAGGTTGCTGATTTCCTTTGTCATCAATGCATCATGTAAGTCGCCATGTCTGAACTCAATACCATTTTATATTAGTCGTAAACTAGCGCCTTTGCATTAACGAGTAAACACGTCTTTATGTAATTCTTGGGCGTGTGCGTTATAGAGAATCACTGCAAAGATAATTTTACGAGGAGGTAGTTGCTTAAGTTTTCTAGGATATCATTGTTTTGTGTCATTTTTTTGGTTGTTCCTAGTCAGGGATATGACAAATTTTAGGAGCTCAATACCATGTTATTTAATGATAAGCTTGTTAGTTTTTTTATTTTTATTATTATTATTTGTTATTTTATTATTATTTTTTATATAAGTAAATATAGTCTTATTGAAAGCGTAAGGCGCCCCTAAGTACACTGGAAGTATACAAAATGAAACACCTAATTAGGGAGAGTTTTTATGAATATGTTAACTTACTTTGATTGACAAAATCTTCAAACAAGGTTGCAAAGACTATGAAATCGCTTAGATTATGAGTCAATTTTGAATTGATTTGCAATGCATGGATAACAAGTTACATACACCTAAAAAAAAATGCATAGCAAAGAGTGCATCAAGGAAAAAGTGGCAGTACAAGAAAATCTGGAAGAGAAGAATTTGTTAGAGGATTATCATGTTTTTTGTATTTTTACTTGCGTTTAAAGGTGTATTTACTTATCAAAAAAAAAAAAGAATTTGTTAGAGGATAAAGGTAGCACCAACTGAAAACAAAGTAATACATAGCAGTTTCATGGATTTGCTTAATTTTAATCTTCTTTGTAGATGGAAGTACCCTTTTCTGGCAATCAGCTGAATGCTAAGAAGACGAGTGCTAGTTTATTGCTATAGCATTTTTATTTATTTTTTGGGAGTCGATTTACAATCTCTTTATTTGTTGTTATGCGACTGCGTGTGCGTTCGCACACGAGTCTGCACGCTTGTGTTTCTTTATTTATTTTTTTCGGGGGGTGGGGTTCCCATCCATCCACTTTAAAAATTGGACAAATTCGATAATCATAGAAAAAAAAGAGTCCAGATATCTGTGGAGGATATTGTAGTCCCTTCTGTTTTGGATCATGAAGGTGTGAAACTGGGTGATATCAAAGATTTTAGGATTTCTATGATTTATGTTATTGCTCTTACTCACAAAGACATTTTCTTTCCTCTTTTTTATTTTTATTTTTTTTTATTATTATTTGTTTATTTTAACTTAGGCACACACAGTGCATGCACAAACATTTTCTGCAATTAACTGTTGCTGGTTCATTTGGACCTCAAATCTACTTGTTATTTCAAGTTATATTTGTGTCATTGAGGAACTTAAGATGTGAAGCCCTTACATGTCATGTAATTATTTGGTTTCACCATTGCAGGAGCATTGTCTGGACCAGGCGGTCATTGTAAATATTGGCATAAATTTCGCCTTTATGTGCTATAGTACCACAACTTTGTCATGCACCACTATGTTTTCTGGGTTTGTGGCACAGAGGATGAGGGGAAACTAATGCAATGGCAACATCTAGCAAATTTGATCTGCCTTCTGGTAGTCCGGATAGACCATTGTACACCAGTGGGCAGCGTGGATCCCACATTACTGGTCCATTGGACAGATCGGGTAGCTTTCGTGAGAGCATGGAGAATCCAATTCTATCTTCTCTCCCAAACATGTTGAGAAGCAGTTCTGCAGTAACACAAGGAGATGTAGTGAACTTCTTGCAATGCTTGCGTTTTGATCCAAAGGTACTGGCTGCAGAGCATAAGGCTAGTCGTCAAGTGGAATTTAAACGGCATGTGGGTGTTGCACTTGGCATTTCACCAGATGATTCTCCATCTGGTTCTTCAAAAGGCAAGCTGCTACCACTTCCGTTACCAGAGGAAATCAAACGAGTAAAGGCTTGTCTTCGTGAAATCTCTGTTAAGGCGAGGTAGTTCTTCATATACTTTGCATTTGAGATTGAAGTTGTAACGAGTTATAACATTGTAATATTTAGCAGGGAACGGGTGAAAATTTTCAATGAATCCTTATCTGTCTTCAACAAATTCTTCCCAAGCATACCGTCAAAGAAGAGATCTCGATCAGAAAGTTTTTCTAGTGACAGGTCTAGTGTGTTACCAAGTGATCGGTCAGTCCTGGGGCCAAATGTAGGTAAAATCGGAATTCAGAGTCATGCCATCACCAGTGGTTTTGAACTTGAGCAGCAAAAGCCAGAAGAACGAACTAAAAATGCTGTCCCAAACAAGCGCACTCGAACTTCTTTGGTGGATGTGAGAGTATGTAACTTGGGATGAATATCTCATTTAATTAACTTGAAACAACTATTTTATTTATGCATTGTGCTTCCTGTTCTCTCTCTCTGTGTATATGTGTGTGTGTGTGTGTGTGTGTGTGTTTGGCTTTTTGCTTTTTGACAAGCACCAGTTGGCAATATGGTTATCAGTGTAGATATGATTCTTTTGTACTTCACATACATGCATTACCTTCATATGATATGGAAGCCTCTCAGTTAATTTTTCCTTCTACGATTATCACTTATTTTGATTTTTGTTCTTTTCCAGATTAGGTGAGAGGATATGAATCATATGATACTTATTGTTCTTTATATAATTTTATTTATTTCGGTTTTATCAGGTGTCTTATTTACTATGTAGTTTCTTGAGTTTATATGTATATGTGATTGCATGTATTTATATGTGCACCTGTTAGGTTATACCGTTCCTATTGTTATATTATATATTTGGCATTCTGATGGACTTTTTTTGCTTTATAAATCTATATTTGGTGTACCCAACTTTATGTCTAACATGCACATTGTCTGAATTATCATTCCTCTAAGAGATGAATGACATGGATTCTTTTAAATCTAGATGGATGTGCGGAGTAATGCTCTTGTCAGGCCATCTGGGGTTGTAGATAGGGATAGGGAAATGCTAAGGATTGCAAATGGCGGTGCAGTTCAGGCTGAGGATCGAACATTACCTATTGGTGGTGATGGTTGGGAGAAGTCAAAAATGAAGAAGAAGCGTTCTGGGATAAAGCCAGATGTTTCTCCAAGTACATTGTCAAATAAACAAATTGATGGCTACCGGGAACCTAAACAGGGAATACAGCAAAGACCTGTCACTGATGCCCGGTCAAGGTTAAGTAATGAATCCCATGGTTTCAGGTATGACTTCTTACTTCTATTCATGCATCTCTCCATAGTGTCTATTTGAACCTTAACACAATAGCATCTATTAAAAGCATCCACTTGACCGTGCTGGTATATTTAATTGCCATTTTGTTGTAGGATTTATCTATTTTTTTCCTTGGAAGAAACATAGGAACATAGCCCTCCGTAGGGCACAATTAGCTGTTATAATCATCATTATGAGCCTTTACTGACTAATATTAAAACTCCAGAGCTGTTCATAGTTGATGAACTCATGACAATATGTTCAAGCCTTTTGTGAGAATATTGTGGGGCTAGATAGGATTGTTGATGAATACGATATTCTTTGGGAAAAATATTCTGTAGGCCCCGAACTATCACCTATTTTGCAATTACGCCTCCGAACTTTAAAAAGTGACATTAAGGCCCCACATACTACCATCTTTGCGCTTTTTAATGATATTTCTCTTACTTATTAAAAAAAAAAAAGGCCCCACATACTACCATCACGTGTCAAATTAGACACTTTTTATTTTTCTCCCTAACATACCCTTGAAGTTATTAAAAAATAAAAATAAAAATAACCATTTGAAAAAAAAAAAATTTAAGGTGGCTAATATGAAAAGCGCCACCCCTTGTTGGTGTTTTCAATTTGTTTTGTTTTATTTTTTTTAAATACTTTTATTTTTTTCAAATGGTTATTTTTAATTAACTTTTAGGGTATTTTGGAGATGAAAATACAAAAGTGTCTAATTTGACATGCGATGGTTGTATGCGGGGCCTTAATGTCACTTTTTAAAGTTTGAAGACGTAGTTGTAAAATGGGTGATTTTTTTTTTTGGGGGGGGCGGGGGGTAAAGTATATTCTTCCCATGTTCTTTATACTGCAATTTCATTATTTATTTCTTTTCTATATCTTTTTTTCTTTTACTTATCAAAATAATATTTTTTTCTTTCTGCCTTTTTCCCCCTTATATATTATTCTTATTCTTCTTAGGAAATCTAGACTTTTAAAAGGGATAGAGCTTCTATTTTATGCATCTGAGGTTGTTATTGAAAAGTATATTATTCTTATACTTTTTTACTATTAGAGTAGTAAAAATGTATAAATGAACATATTTTTGAAAGTAGAAATTGAGTAAGAAGACAAGGGGGTAGAATAGGGGAAGTAATGACACACATATATGGTAAACTTCTGTCCATTCTTTTATATTCAATTCATTTATTATGTTTTCTGTGTGTGTCTTTATTCAATGCTGTATTTTCCTTATATAGGCTACCCTCAAGGTTAAGGAAAACACCTCAATGCTTGAGGCGCCTGAACTATTGCCTTAGGGATGCAGCCGAGATTCATATGACTCTTAAAGTCTTTTTTTTTTATAAGTAAATAAAGTTTTATTGAAAGCGTAAGGCGCCCCTAAGTACACTGGAAGTATACACAAGGAAACGCCTAAGAAGGCAGAGAAAAACGAACAAGAAAATCAGAAAAGCTAATCGACAAGGGTGACAAAAAGGCCACCGTCCAAAAATACAGCATACGAAATAAAGAGGCAACAATATTTTAAGTTTAATTTCTTAAACTTAAAATATTCCTTTTTTATTTTTCATATCATAAACTGACTTCGTCTATTATGCCATATTGTTAACCATTGTCCTAATAAATCTCTTTTTAGATGTTGTGACTCTTTGGCCTAGCAATGGTGATTGGTTAACATTCTGCAAGTTTTGAATAGAATTCAAGCCCATAATTAGAATTGTGAAGAATGAAATTGTTCTTTCTTTCCTCAAGGCTTTCGCGTAATGGTGTAGGGAAAAAGGTTTGCCTTAAATGAAGAACAAAATTAAGTGTAGGGGAAATTTAGATATTAGGTTCTCTGCTTCAAGTGCCGTTGCTTTGAACTTTGGCTCTAAACAAACTTGAATTAATTTTAGTTTTTTGACAATTATCATTTGTAGTTCGTTATCTAAGAGGTGATATTGATATGTATCTCTATATAGGCCAGGAGTCCTTAATGGAGCTGTTGGAGTTGGAAAATCAGATGGTATCTCGCAACAGACTGGCTTGGGCATGCGTTCTTCCATCCCTAGGACTGACCCTGAGAATAATTCCCTTACAAATGATAGGAGAGATCGTCCTATTGGCTCAGATAAGGAAAGGGTGAATGTTAGAACCGTCAATAAGTATGTACAGCATCCTTACTTTTGAGTTTTTTTAGTAATTTCATCTTCTTAACAATATTATAATTTCCTTTCTTTTTCTATTATGTGAGCCTTCAGTTTGTTAATGAAAGCTCCTTTTACTCTGATTCCTTTTGTTTTTGTTTTCTTAATGATAAGATCACATATTAATTTACATTCTCTTTATTTTTTGCGATGCTCAGGACAAATGTTCGTGATGATTTTAATTCTGCTAGTCCTACCTCAAACGCGAAAATGAATTCATCTGTCCGGGCTCCGAGATCAGGTTCAGGCGTTGCACCCAAGTTGTCCCCTGTTGTCCACAGAACAAATGTTCAGAATGATTGGGAGCTTTCTAATTGTACAAACAAGCCCCCTGCTGCTGTTAGTGTCAATAATCGCAAACGCATGGCATCAACACGGTCTTCATCCCCACCTGTTGCTCACTGGGCTAGCCAGAGGCCACAGAAGATCTCCCGTACTGCAAGACGAACAAATCTTGTTCCTATTGTTTCCAGTAATGATGAAACTCCTAATCTGGATACTGGGTCTGATGTTACCGGTAATGACATTGGGTTGGGATTTGCCAAACGCTTGCCTGGAAGTTCTCCTCAGCAAGTGAAATTAAAAAGTGATCCATTGTCTTCAGCCACCTTATCTGAAAGCGAGGAGTCAGGGGCTGTGGAAACTAAATCCAGAGATAAGTCCAGAAAATCTGATGAGATAGATGAGAAAGCTGGACAGAATGTACAAAAAGTGTCCTCTCTGGTCCTGCCATCAAGAAAGAATAAGCCAGTTGCTGGGGAAGAGCTTGGAGATGGTGTTCGGAGGCAAGGGAGGACTGGGCGAGGTTTTACTTCCACAAGATCTCTCATGCCAATGACAGTTGAGAAGCTTGGCAATGTGGGAACAGCAAAACAGCTTAGAAGTGCAAGACTTGGTTTTGATAAGACTGAAAGGTCAAACATTTTTGTCCTACATGCATTTGCTGGTTGGCTAACAAATTTATATCCCATTTTGTAGTCTCGGGCCACTTGGATTGAAATCTAATAGTTTTATGAAATCTTTTACTCAGCAAGGCAGGCCGTCCACCAACTAGGAAACTTTCTGACCGTAAGGCCTATCCACGTCAAAAGCATACAGCGATCAATGCAGCAGCCGATTTTCTCGGTAGTTGAACTACAAACTTCTTAGAAAATATTTATGAACCCTAGATTTTCTCTGATTACTTTTTTCTACGCTAATCAATTTTGGTTTGTCTTGTTTAGTTGGTTCAGATGATGGACATGAGGAGCTATTGGCTGCTGCAAATGCTGTTATTAATCATGGTAATGTTCTCACTGAATTTTGAATCCATCTTACTGCTAAAATACTTGTAGTTTTTGGGTTAATGGATTTGTTTGTTACTGCAGCCCGTGCCTTTGGCAGCTCTTTTTGGAAGCAGATGGAGCCGTTTTTTGGTTTTATATCTGATGCAGACATTGCTTTCTTAAAGCAACAAGTAATGGCCCACCTTTTATTTTTCTAAAGACTATATGGGATATATTAATCTTGTCTCACAGACTGATGTTGCGATCATTATAGTGTTAAAAATGTGGTATCGATAAAGTTGGCAGCATGAATTTGAATCTCATATGTTACCCCCTTGACTTGATGGATACCGACCAGGTTTTTGTGTTGGTGTCTGTGATTTAATGAATCGGAATTCCACTTCTTGTTTGTATAAATTATTTCACTGATGGTGCAGCCATTGGATGGCTGGAGAAGAAACATCCTCTTTGGAAGCCTAACATTTTTTTTTTTTTTTTATATAGAGGCAAAACCAAGAAAGAAACCTTTTTGGCTCAAGAATAAGTGTCTGTGATGGTTCATTAAGTCACTAATACTTTATTTTCTTGTATTTGATTTTTATATAATCAAGGGTATTTCTGTTTTTTGTAATTGCTATTGTGGGCCATAGTTGTGGGTCTTGGGTTTTATTTTATTAGTAGGCAAGTCTTACGTAGTTTATGAGTTTTTACGTGTGGGCTATGGTCCAGTTCAATTTGGAGTTTGTTTACCAGTCGAAGTAGAGTTCTAGTCCCATGAGAAGACGTTAATATCTAGAGTCTATATTAGCGTGTCATTGTGCTCAAGTAAGTGAGAACTGAATAATAGAAATTGAGTACTTTGGTTTATGGAAGGCTTGTATGTCTAGAGTCTTTCTTCTCTTCTCTTTTCCTTGGTTATGTTCACATCACTATGCACGTGCACTATTCCCCTGGATTCAAGATCCTTCTCCATTTTCTTCCTTTTCAACCCCAAACCATATCCACTCTGCCATACCTTTGAAACCCTCTACCCTAGATTTTTTCTCAACCTTTTGACAGCAACTAGCCCTTCCAAACATACCTTAAAATCTCTAATTTGTTAGTGCCAGAAAATTTCTAGCACCCAGTTTTCTATAAAACTATTGTAATATCCTAATCTCATATTAGGAAGATGAGTAGCCCATATAGAGCGGGTGGTTTATAAAGATAGCCATAAGTGCTAAGCCCCACATTGTCTAGTTACTAGGTGAAACTGGACTTTATAAGAAATTCTAGGAAAACTCCAAATTGACTAATTCTTTTGGGATGATAGTGCATATGTGGCTAGCACTTTTTTCTGGGTCATTACAAATAGTATCAAAGCCACCTAGTAACGCCAATCCATGTGGTATTGGAGTACTGCATAACTTGGCCCTAACGAAAACGTCAGAAGTTTAAGAGTGGAAGTTTGTAATACTCCGGTCTCATATTGAGAAGATGAGTAACCCACATAGAGTGGGTGTTTATAAAGATATTCATGAGTGCTAAGTCTCACATTGCATAGTTACTAGGTGAAATTAGGTTTTATAAAAAATTGTAGGAAAACACCAAATTGACTAGTTTTTTTTGGGTGATAACGCAGATGTGGCTAGCGCTTTTTTCTGGGTTGTTACAACTATAACTCACCACCTATTATTACTAAGGCAACTATAAACTGACCAATGGAAAGGCTGTCCTATGTCACTCACTTCAGTAAATCATGCAACTTGATACTTACCAAAAAAATAAGATGTTATGAAGTAATTCTTACATTGTGGTTGATTTTGGTAGATATTTTCACTATCCTTAGATCCTTTTATATGATCATAGGATTGTTCTGTGGATACAATTTTCGTTGATGATAGGAAATTTAAATAGCATTAAAAGAAGATGTTTAAATCATTTTCTATTGAGTTGGAGGTATTTATGTTTTGCTATTGGATTTTACTTATTTTTGGCTTTTTATCTCTCTCTTTTTTTTTTTTTATGTCTAATTTCTTGCTTATTTGTTTTATCATATGAAGTTGTATCACTGCATCAAGGTTGTATTAAGCCTGACAGTGCCCATTCTTAGGATGTTGGTCCCAATATTTGGAATTTGAAGCATAATAGCCACATGTTTAAGTGTCACCTTTTCAGCCAGTATGATATTCCTTTGTCACTTGAGTACCATTTTTTGAAAAAGTTTCTCATGTGGATGTGGTTTGGAGTACAACATACTTGCCTTTTCAGTGATTTAAAAATTCCATGGTTTCTTATCAGTGGAAATTAAAGTAAGATTTTTTTTTATGTATAGAGTTCAAGGCTGAGGAGTATCATTGTTTTCTGAGGCAAAATCCTATCATGTTTATGAACTATTCTAATTGTTTTTTTTTTTTTTTCTGGTAGGGAAATCTTGATTCCACTGCCCCTACGCCAACCCCAGTTCATTCTAATGTTGTTGGTTGCAATGCTGTTCCTAATGGATTTGGGTTGATTAAACATGAAAAAGAGATGGGGCTCGCTACTGAAACAAGCAGCATCGAACTACTTGCAGAACAGTTAGTACCGGGCACAGGGGATCATAGTCTGATTCCCTTATGTCAGAGACTCATAGCAGCTCTAATTTCAGAAGAGGATTGTAGCAATGGAAATGAAGACCTCAAATATAATGACTATGGAACTGATTTTGAGCTGGACGGAGAGTTGGAACCAAATAATTTGAATCACCAGTCACTGGTTAGCTTTCAGTTTGCTGGGCCTACTGCTTTTAATGGTTATAGGATAACTGGGAAGGCAGAGCATGATGAACCTGATAGCAATATAGTGGGCATCCTAGGCACAGGGATGAACTCAAGCTTTGGTCTTTCTCCAAATGGCTTACATTCAGACCAACCATTGATGCCTAACATGGCATGTTCAGAATTTCAGTATGATAATATGCAGATAAATGAAAAACTTCTCCTGGAAGTTCGAAGTGTTGGTATTTTTCCAGAACCTGTGGTAAGTTTACTTCTACAATTACTTTTGCAGTAATTTTACATTTTTTTTTTTAATATTCTATGTTGGGTTGGTTTTCTTTTGAATATCTGATGTCAGTAGTTATCTGGACATTTTTTATTTTTATTTTTATTTTTTATTTTTTTCGGGGGTGGGGGGTTTGATAATGCAAGGATTATGGGGTTTTCTCTTATTTCTTGAGATGCTGGAATGTTTTATGTCATTCTTTTTTAGCTTTGTTGTTAAGGTCTGTTAATGTATAATGTTGATTGCATGTGATTTGCTGCTATTCAGCCTGACATGGCAACAATGGAGGATGAAGGAATCAGTGACGAAATCGGTAGATTAGAAGAGAAGTACCAAGGACTGGTATTTGATACTATTACAAAAGCCCTTACATCAAATTGAGTATCTTTCTTTATTGTGTTCATTTTCAACTTCCAATCCTCTTATGGTTAGCATTTAATATTCTTATGTAATGGAAATATGCCTATACCTATTTTTGTTGAACAGGATTTAGAGTTGGAAATATACTTATCAGGAAAACAAAAAGAGTGAAAAGAAAAGATTTGGAGTTGGATATGAAAAAAGAATATTCATTTTTCATGTATCATGAAGTTGTTTATAATTGAACTTTCCATCTCGCACTGATCTAAATTATATTCTTAAGATAGTGATCATATGAATATGTTGTTGATGCACTAGGTTTCCGAGAAGAAAGGCTTGCTAGATAGACTGTTGAAGTCTGCCTCAGCCATGAAAGATCTCCAAGAAAAGTAATAATTCTATTCTTTATCTTGTGATAAATTTGCTTGCTTTCTTTCACCGAAGGTTTTGTTCATCAAGTGTAAACAAAAACGTATTCTTGTGTAGGGAGTTTGAACAACGTGCTCTTGACAAACTTGTTGGAATGGCCTGTGAAAAGTATATGGTAATCTTCTTAATATTCATCCCCTTCTTTTGTCTTCACTTTAGTATCACTCCCATTGTCTTTGTTTGCAAATATTGATATAACAACTTTGCCTGGGCTTAACCAAGAGCTAGAATGATGTTTTGTGAAAATAAGAACAAGGAAAAGAAAAAGGCTGTAATGAAAAATTAATTTTGGCAGCCCCTTCAAACAAAAAATAAGCTTCCTGTAACTACTTAGGGTGGGCTCGAAGCAGGCTTTTGGTTAGGGATGGGATATTAGGGATTTGGGTAAAAGTAGGTGCAAGGGTTTTCCTTCACTGAGCAAGAGTGGGATGTACTACTGGTTGATCCCAGTCCAGTTTGACCGGGACTACTTTTTATATAATAGAATGAAGAGAAGCTAAGTGAATTCCAATGATTCAAAGTTTGACTTCTCTCAGTCCACGGCTTGCATGCAACTTCTCTTGATACAACCAACTCATGCTGTTGCCATTCCAATGCCAAAGGACGTAGACCTTATGCAAAGCATCTTTTTTGCACAGAATTGGATTAACTAGGTGTAAGGTTGGACTATACAGAAGAAAAAAGTGAAGAATAGAAGAAACGAAGAAAGAGTAGAAAAGAGATGTTTTGAGCATCTCAAGCCTTTCAATCCATGTTCATTATTAAGTACTATATTACTGTTTACTGGAGTAATATCGACTATTGGAAAGTTTCCTAAAATTCATCAACTAAGGATGATCTTATCAGTTTCCATTTTTTTTTAGAGGGAAATATAATCTTGACTACCCTTCCATTTTTGAAGATGAGAATCTCCAGTGTTAAGATGGAGAAAGGGGAAAGATTCATTAAAAAAGAAATAATGAAAAATGGAAAAGTAATATATTTTAGGTGTCAAGAACCTCTAAACTTTGCTGTTTATAATACACAATTGTCTTGGCCTAATGATAACACACAACCATCATGAAGCGGACACCATGGTTTAAATCTATTGCTTGCAATTAAAAAAAAAAAATCAGATTTAATGATGGTTTTCCTCAATTACTTATAGATTTGCTTCAAGTGTGATTGTCATTGACAATTAGTATTGGTTCCATATGAAAACCATGTGCACTGAAATGGGCCAAGGCCCTAGGTTTTGGTCAGAGGTGTTGCTTGTGCCATTTTTTTTTCCTGGTAAGGAATTTTGTTGGAAAGCTTCCAAAAATTTGGTGGGAAGTGGTCCATCTTGCTACTTGATGTGCTCTTGAATTAGCACTTCTGCTAATTTTAGAGATGCAGTCCAGGTTTTGAAGTAGAGGAGGTGATTGTGCAGGTCGGAGATAATTGGATTTATGTGCCAATCTGTGGTGAGCCTGGGATGGTTTATGGCAAGGGAGAAAATATGGGAGTCTCCTTCTAGAATGAGAGGATAATTGCCCATAGATGCTGCTAGCTTGACTTCTAGTAGTGCTGCTTGTGCCATTTATACTCTTAATAAGTGGATGTAAATCTGTTAACAAGGCATCTCGGGCCTGTCTTCTTTATTTATTTATTTTTTTTTTGGGGAACCTTTTCTTTGTTCTTCCTGATAAGATTTGAGCCTAAGACCTACTGGATCACGGAGTATTGCTAGTAGTTTTTCATAGTTAAATTTTAGCTTCGACACAATTGAGGAGTGGTATTCATGAAAAATTTAAGAGAAAGCTACATGCATAAGCCAATCTGTCAAAAAAGTTGGCAGTTATGGTCTCTAAGCACATATTTTTATGGAGAGCTTTCTTCCTTGTTTTAGATACAAACTTACCTCTGCTGGACAAATAAAATCTTGAGAATTATACAAATGGATGTTTAGTTGCAAAGTTATCGTAAACGGGGTCTCAACTGGTTTTGTAAGTTCAAAGCAGCAGCTTTTGATCCGAATATTCTGACCCTGGTGGATGACTTCTGTTTGAAATGTACTCTCTCTCTCTGATTTGGTTTGTGTGCGTGTATTTGATATGTATATTCATCCTATGTTTAGTTGTGTATTTTTCCTGCTACTTCTTTTTTTGAAAAAAGAAAAAAGTAATTCTAGTTGAGGGTTTCTAGATTATGTTGAAAAAAAAAAATTGACCATCATGCTATCCTATGGTTGGGTGTCGGCGCATAGCCCGGGTAGTATGTTGTTTGCTGACTTTTTACTTTCTTGTTCTTTTATTTCCTTTGTATAGGGGCTTCTTTTGTATACTTCCTGTGTACTAGGGTTGCGTCCCTCTGCGCTTTTTAATGAAATCTTACTTATCAAAAAAAAAATGCTGCTGGAGTTCTGTTTTGTAATTTTGATTTAGAAACATGGTAGGTTGAATTTAATACATTTGTTGTTTTATAGAGTTGTTGGGGTACTCATGGAACCGGTGGGAAGAGTTCCAGTAACAAAATTGCCAAGCAAGCTGCCTTAGCATTTGTTAAACGGACATTAGAACGATGTCATAAATTTGAAGATACAGGAAAGAGCTGCTTCAGCGAGCCCTTATTTAAGGATATGTTTCTTTCTGGGTCTTTCAACCTCGATGGTGCACGACAAACTGATACTACCACAGAGGGTGAATCAACCAAACCATATGCTTCCATCCGTTCTCTGGAAGGTAGGTTTTCTGGTATTTCCTATGATGCCTTATGGGCAAAACAGTAGCATTATGCTTAATGTTCTGTATATCTTTGAGGATGTGTTTTTATTTCCTGTGTGGTCACTTGGGAAAAGTTCTTGCCTTCTTGGTGGGGTTTTTACAGTTTGCAAATTTCTTTTGTCCTTTTTGTTTTGTGGTCATGAGGCATGATTAAGTTGTGGATTGTTATTTTTCGTTTCTTTGCAGCTTCCATGGGTTCACAGCAAAGCCCTTCACAGTTTAGTCAGAATCTGGACAGCCATGATATTAATTCTTTGGACGCGCTCACTCCTGTAAACCACGTATCTGAACAAACTACAGGTAGAGAAGATATATGGTCAAACCGGGTGAAGAAGAGGGAATTGTTGCTTGATGATGTTGGTGGCCCTATTGGTACTTCAAGTGCCCAACCAGGCATTGGTACTCTATCAAGTAGTGCCAAAGGAAAGAGAAGTGAGAGGGACAGAGATGGAAAGGGACACAGCAGAGAGATCTTATCTAGAAATGGGACCACTAGAATTGGTCGGCCAGCTTTATCTAATGTTAAGGGGGAAAGGAAATCTAAAACGAAACCTAAGCAGAGGACAACTCAGCTATCTGTTTCTGTAAATGGCCTTGTTGGCAAGATATCAGATCAACCCAAACCAGCATTGTCTTCTGTATCAAAGTCAAATGAAATCGCTACGCGTAGCAATGTCAAGGGAAAAGATGAGTTTGGCTTGGATGTATTGGATGAACATGAGTCTCTTGATTTATCCCATCTACAGCTACCAGGAATGGATGTACTAGGTGTGTCTGATGATCTTGATGACCAAGGCCAGGATCTGGGTTCATGGTTGAACATTGATGATGATGCATTGCAAGATAATGACTTCATGGGCCTTCAAATTCCAATGGATGACCTTTCGGACTTAAACATGATGGTTTGAAGTTGCTTTCTTTGTATAGTCTTGTTCATTATACCATTGACACACGAAACAAAGTCGCTGTTGTCAAGCAATGACCCGTTATGGATAGTCATTTGGCTATCAGGATCACAATTAGGTTATATAAATTCTTTTGTAGACTCTGCACAAGTTGATTTCGAGTGAACCTTTCGGATGTTTTGGATTTTGCTCCTGTATTAAGTTGGTGACTTCGACTGTAAATTTTTGTTCAAGGTACAAGTTAGTATGTCCTAGCCATTATATCTTTAGCAAACACTGGATCCTGGCTGTAGCTGTTACAAGTGAGAGAACAGTGCCTCTTGTATTCCTCTTGTACATACATTTTATATTTCCAATAAAATCAGCTTTTTATTCCATTCTCTCCTGGCCGGCTTACTTGTGTATTGAGGTATTTCCTTCTTTCCATAACTTTCTGTTTCTGATTCCTTGAGGATAATTTGTTCTGTCATACTCTACAGTTAAAGTTGTGGTGAATGCATTATCTTATTCTAGGTTGAATTCATTAAGTAACAATCTGATTATAATCATAGCCAGGCTTTCATCCAAACAAGAAGAAGAAGACAGAGCCTCCAGTGAAGCATGGACTTTTTAGGAAGGGGTTTCTCAACCTTCCCCCAATAGTTTCAGTCCCTCCTACTTCGCCTCGGGAGGTCAACGATGTCAGGGTGATAGGACCTTCCTCCCCTCCAAATGGTTGCATCATTCCTCCTTCCGTTGAGGGAAATGGATTCTCCCAATCCCGGAATTGGCCTGTCAGTTTTGATCATAACGGAAAGATTGTGGTTTGGGAGGAGGAAGATGATTATTTGATGGATTGCCCTTGGATTGGGTGTTGGATGGGGCTTTTGGGGAGGAGGCCATGGCAATTTGGGATGCCATGGAAGAAGATTTCCAGTAGGATAAGATGATTGCGCGCTTAAGTCTAAAGGAAAAAGGGAGCTACTAAATCTGCATAGCTCCATCAATTATGACGACGTGAAAGATCCCTTCAGGCGTAGGAAAGGCAAGGCACACATGGCGTAGGCTGGTGTACCTTGGCGGATGATGGGTTGCCTAGTATCTTAGTTGGGTCCTTTTGTAGTTTTCTTTTGGGTGTTTTTTTGGCTTCTGGGGTTTAGGTTTTGCGGGTTAGCTTTGGTTAGTCATCTATATACTTCCTGTGTACTTAGAGGCGCCTTATGCTTTAATTAATAAAGTTTTCTTACTTATCAAAGAAAAGTAAATGACACCTTTTGGTTTTTGCTCTTCACTTAGTTTCTTTCGTACTTTATATTACTTTTGGTGTATTTTCAGGTTTCTGGTTTTTTCATAATCTCTCACGCTAGCTGATGGTAAAATTATTCTTTTAATCTTTGTCCGGCCTCTTATTCTTTAGAAGTCATGCCGCAGATTTGGACCGTTGATAAGCTATGTTTTTGTGATATTTTTTTTCCTGGGTATAAGGTCTTGTCCGATGGCAGGAAGTCCCATATGCCATCATAGTTGATGATGACTCGGGGATTTTATTTTTGAACTAAAGCTCATGATGATTGCAGGGACGATTGTCAGGAATTACTCCCTTATGCCTTGGATTTACTTGACAGGATTTTACTTTTTACCTGGAATGTGTCACCTTCTTAAATGTGATTAATTTGCAAGCAGCTTTTTATGGCTGAGGTAAGTCTTTAAGCCCTGGCCTTAATTTAGTTGAGTCTTATCATGTTTCGGAGTTTTGATCTGTGTTTTGTTTAAAGGCATTTATCTCTATGCTCTAAGGCAACACAGTAGCATTACGCCTTGGCGCATGACATTAGACTCAAGATAGTAAGGTTCATCCCTTGAAATTATGTAGCTGAACTTGATGCTCAGATCATTCTCAAGGCTCACCACCTTATTGTAAACTTGGCTCTTCTGCCTCACCAGAAACTGGTTTCTTGCTTCAGATTGAAACTTCAAAGGATAATTTCTCTTGCCCATTTCATAATTACAGTTAATGTTGTTAATGCAGTTGCGACTTCAAAACACTGCATAATGCTGGAAGTGTTTTATTTTGTTCTCATTTTCCATTGATGCCGGTAGGTGGTTTTAAAGGACATTGCTTTATATCTACCTTTTACTGAATCCATTCTGAGCAATCATGACAACTAGTTTATCTTTGCCAGTGTGCTCTAGTTTTGTGACTCATTTCTCTTTCCCTCGAATAAAAGCCTTACTAAGATGGTGTGAAATTTATTCATTGGTACTTGTAGCATTCATTTTTATTAATTGTTTTGATCATCTCCAATGAATAAGCTCTACATCAATTAGCTTGAATTTTATCATGTATGTGTCAAGGTAATCAAACAAATGAGGGGCAGAACTTGTGTGGATATTATAGAAAGTAGCAATTTTATTCGTTTGATGTTGTGATAGCCTGATAGGGGCATGGACTACACCTCCATTATTGCATCCCAACACATCCCCTTTTGCATTGTAATTTGCTAATTTCTGTTTCATGGATGCGTTTGTTCATTTGGCCTGTGGTTGATTGCAATTTATGAAGCAGGGGGATCAGTCAGTGGTGGTAATGTCCCATGTACGCTGTATTGTAAAAGGGAAGCCCTTATTTGCACCAATCAAGGGTGCCAACTGCCAACTGCACGAATAAAGGATTTCAAACTCTCATGAACGGACGTGTCATTTACAGATATTCCTTGGGAAGAGGTATTCCTCCCCCCTTGTTCCCTTTCCTTTCACTTTCTTGGGGCGGGCCATAGGTTAAGAATACGTGGCGAAAAGCGTGGGGTGAGGGATGGAGGCCGGTGTCAGCCTTTTCGGCACAGAATTTTTTTCTCTCTTCTACTTTGGAAAACGCGTCAGTGCATGCATGTACCTAAAATCCCTCCGCCACGTCACTTTGGTCACCGACCCCCCGAGTTTTCTGGCATACTACGTGGCACCTTTACGCTGGCCTGCTTTCAAATGCCTACCCAATCTCTGACATTTTCTTTGTAGAATTTTAGTAAACAGACTCTCTATTATAAATAATATGAACCGTGAAAGTCTCAATTTATGAGATTATTTTGACTATTAAACAAGCGTGTGTACATAAAATAGCACACGACGACTCTCTCACATTTCTTTTACTCGTTTTTTTTTTAGTATCTCAATTTACTTTATTTGCCGAGATGTGTTATTTTTACGTCACATTGGATGTGAGACATATCGAGTGTAAGACTCGTGTATGTGAGATCTATATATATGAGATCCATATGCATGGGATTTACACCATATGTGTCTTGAGATTCATTACCCTTATTTGCCATGCGAATTGGATGGTGTAATACCTAGCTAGATAGGTCACATCTACTCACACTAGTGGAAGAATTCTCATTTCCTCCCTATCCTTGTAGTTGGATAAAGAGTCAATTAAATTTTAGAACTTAAATAGGTACGTTATTTAAAAAAATTTAAATGGCGTGGCACGATATATATCATTACATGTAATAAAATAAAATTTTAACAATAAAATAATTCCTTTTCATTTCACTTAAAATTGAGATAATTTTATCCCCGTTGTTATCTCATCAATGGCATTAACCCACTTAAATAGCTTTGCCTACTTTCCTTGTTTTTTTTGTTCTTCTGTCCTGTTTTCTTTGGCATTTGATCAACCAAAAATAAAAAGTTAAATTGACCTTTACATTACATCAAACACCTTTTTCAAAAAAAAAAAAAAATTAAATTAAATTAAATTGGATTTGTAAGTTTGTAGATTTTTAAGATGTGTTTGGTATTGCGATTTCGAAGATAAAAAGTGCGATTTTAAACCAAATCATAAAAAATGAATCATTTGAAATTGTTCTTTTTTTTAAAAAAAAAAAAAAAAAAAAAAAAAAAAATTACAATTTGAAAACGTAAAAAATCTGTTTTATTTAAGGAGTAGACAAGTGGATCTTTTTTTGAAAATGCACAATTTTAAAGGTTAAATTTCGATTTTAAAAATCAAATTACGATTTTTTTTAAAGCGTTTAACTGTGTTTTTAAAAAATTACATTTTCAAATTGTACATTTTAAAATCACTATTTATAAAAATAAATTTTTTAAAATCGCAAATCCAAATCATTTTTTTATTTTAGTCCAAATAGTATACTATTGTTAATTCGGTTCTCTCTAGCTAATTCCCCACAAGCAAGGGGCTACGTCGACTGTTCTCTCTAACAAATCGGATATGTATCTCCCTGTTGGACACGTGCGCTTGTATGCTTTTCTGCTAACGTAGTTGTTGCATTTGTGCGCTTTATAAGGTTCTTCTCCATTGGCCACTTCTCCTTCCTCACGCTTTTATGCAGTGTTTTGAAACCGTAAGGAACAGCTCCTACATTCGTCTGTAGTTTCGTTGTTTTCACAAAGTATATATATATATTGACAATGTTTCAGAAACAGACTGTACGTGTTTTCCACAAGTTTTTTGAGGGATTCTAGAATGAGAGCTGGTGGCAGGTGCTGAGAGTGATGACAGAGTTGGTGCCTTGGTGGTCACATGGAAGTAACTCAAATGGGTTGCCTCAGATCCAGGTAACCCATTTGTTGCCCGTTTCTTCTAGGATTCTCTATTTTGTTTTTGTTGTTTTTCCCCTCTTTTTCTTGTGTTTCTTAGATACTGAGACATTTTTTTCTCATATCTAATCAATCTGATCAGGCTCATATTTCTTCTTTTCTTTTTTTTCTTTTTTTCTTTTTTTAAGTCCCGTCTCCCACTGGTTGTTGGGGGTTAGATATAGAAGCCTCCAGCGAGTGTCTAGAGGTATCTACATATATCTAGCATGTGGGTTCAGTATATTATTTGATTCTCACATAATGGAAGTTTAAATCCTTTTTCTTTTTTAATAAGGGTTCATATTATTCTATTGCTCCCTAGCTCCAATTTGTTTGCACTTTGTACAATCTTCTAGGTTGGTTCTATCTCAGATCATAGAATTTGTTTCATCTCTTTTTGTTAATAAGTGAGTCTTGCCTGTTGAAGGCAATTTACATACCTCTGAAACCATCGTATGTTTAATTGAGTCCAACCCATATTAGAAGAGAGAGAGATAAACTAGTTGAGGACTAGTAGTTTATTCTGGAGGGTTTGGAAAGTTGAGTTTTACTGCTACAAGGCAAAAAGGGATATGGGAGGTCGATTTAGGCTAGGTAATATGGTCTGTAATGAGTCAGTAGTAACAACACAGATGGAAATCAATAATGGGCTCAAGCTTCTGGCAAACACAACTCCCTTGTTATCAAGACCTACAACGAAACCAAGTCCACCTTATGAGTCAATTTCATGTAGAAATTATGGTTACGGTAGTAATAATTGTCAAAGTGGAATTGGTATAGTATCAGAATCTGAAGATGAAAAAAACAGGGGAGGAGGAACCACTGTATCAAATTTGGTCACTCAAAAGGAAGGTGATAACATTGCTACGATGGATGTTGAGGTGCAGCATGCACAAGATCCTTCCACAATGGTGTTGGATCCTGAGGGTAAGGAAGCCAATAGATCTAATGGATCTGATCCAAAATTATTTACTGCACCTCCCGAGTTGCTGCAGGAAAAGAAGATATGTAGAGCTAGTAGCCAAAACATTTTAGAACTGGATTGTCCACCCCTTTGGGGTTTCACAACTATGCGCGGAAGGAGGCCAAAGATGGAAGATGCTGTCGCAGTTGTACCCCGATTTTCACAAGTTCCTACTCAAATGCTGTTGAATGACCATGTTCCTAATGGTGTGAATAATCATCATTTAAGTCAATTAAATGCCCATTTCTTTGGCGTCTATGATGGACATGGTGGCTGTCAGGTATGCCTTGTGCTACTTGCCTTCTAATTACTGTTCAGATTATACATGTTGTGTGTTTGTTCAAGTTGATTGATTTCATTGAGGGGGCTTTGTTTGCATAGGTTGCAAATTATTGCCACAAACGTCTCCATTTGGCTTTGATGGAGGAGATAGAAATCACAAAAGTGAGCTTGTCTGATGGAGGAAGCAATGAGAATAGTTGGCAGGAGCTGTGGAAGAAAGCCATCTTGAATTGTTTTCTCAAAGTTGATGCTGAAATTGGGGAAGCTCACAGAGGCAGTAATGGAAGCAACAGTGATGCCTCAGAGGTTTTTCAAGAATCTATTGCCCCTGAAACTGTTGGGTCTACTGCCGTGGTTGCCATTTTATGTTCAACCCACATTGTAGTTGCAAATTGTGGGGATTCAAGAGCAGTCTTGTGTCGTGGAAAAGTACCTATGCCATTGTCAGTAGATCACAAAGTAAGGCTTGTCTTTGTAGTTTTGCACTTATTCATAGGCGTTCACATGGGGATGGCCTTGCTAAGAGGCTAACCTTTATTTACACCTTCGTGCTGCTTTCAGCCAGATAGAGAAGACGAACATGCAAGGATAGAAGCTGCAGGAGGCAAGGTCATACAATGGAATGGATCCCGTGTTTTCGGCGTTCTCGCAACTTCCAGGTCCATTGGTATGCATCTTTAATCCTCGATCCCGTTGGAATATAATGTATCCGACATCGCATATTTAAGCATGGGCATGCTTTTTACCACTCCAGCTATATCAGTGGATGACTGGCAAAAAAGTGTATGAGCATGCCTCTAAGGTGAAACCTATGAGAGGAGTATAAGACGAGGAGAGTGGACTGGCATGACCTCTTGTGGCATCACGAGCAAATTGAGCTTGTGTCAATTATACAATGGCATCTTGTTAATGCCGTCGCCATCATTTGGGAACGCCGAAACCATTATTCATGCACTCCTAATTTAAATACAGAAAAAGCTATACCACTTTGATTTAGATGTTCTAATTCCATGCTGATGAAGGTGGTCTATCTGAATTCTGATTGTCTCTATGGTCCTCAGGTGATAGATACTTGAAACCATGGGTTATTCCGGATCCAGAAGTGATGTTGGTTCCTCGGGCAAAGCAGGATGAGTGCCTTATTTTGGCCAGTGATGGCTTATGGGATGTCATGACAAACGAGGAGGCATGTGATGTTGCAAGAAAGCGGATCTTTCTGTGGCACAAAAAGCATGGCAATAGCCTGCCTGTAGAAAGAGGTGGTGTTGATCCTGCACCACAAGCTGCAGCAGAGTGCCTCTTAAGGCTTGCTCTCCAGAAGGGAAGCAAAGACAACATCACCGTAATAGTCATTGACTTGAAAGCTCAAAGGAAGTTGAAAATAAAAACCTAGGCAACAAGTTCACCCATCTACCATAACTTTTTAGATAAGTTAGCAGAAGTATATAATATGGTTATAATCAATAACATGGTCCAGCCTTGCAAATTTTTTTTTTTTTTTTGCCTGGGCTGCTTGCGGCTTAGTTAGTTCCCCTTAATTAGGTTTCTCATATATATTTGGGTTGTGCTCCTCTCCACCTTTTAATAAGAGATTTTATTATTATTATTATTATTATTATTATTATTATTATTATTATTATTTTAGTACTTAATAGAAAATAAGGAACTTCACTTTTCTTCCGATCTGTCATGGGTTTAACAATATTACCGCTAAATTATCCAAAGTTGCAGCGAGTATTTTATTTTTCAATCCCTCCATTAGGATTTAACATTAGGATTTAACAGACTAACGAAGGATGCTAGCTGCGGGTGCACTTTTGACCCTAGACTAGACTACCCGTCTTTTGATTGCATAAAATTCGTAACACAACATTTTTTCTACTCATGTAAGAACAAAACAAACCCTACATATCGACAGACACCATCGATCTTGCCATGCTACCGTGGTTTATTTGTTTCCCCCCAGAGCATTTTCCAGCCAGGTTGCTGGTTTGTTACCGTCCCCAGCACCAGTGGTGCCCTAGCTGGGACTCGATTTGTATTTCCATCGTCCGATGATTCGTTTTCTCATGCAGCAGGTTGAAAAACTATCTATGAATCAAATTCCACTATCATCTTTTGGCTATCACGCTCCCAAACCTAGTTAAGACTATAAATTCTTCTTGCATGAAGGTGGGAGCAAAAACAACACAGAGAGTGGGACAATGTAGTTCTCATTCAAATAATAGAACAGAACCAGTAAAAAACAAGCCCAAAATCAGTGAGAACAGTCTAATCTCTCTACCCAAAAATAAAAACAAGAAATAATTTTACTTTCTTTTTTTAAAAACAAGTAGACAGTTCTAGACAAATCTTATCAGGTTCCTCAAGGATAATTTCGCAGTGTCATTATTTCTATAGGTTTAACCAACAGATCACATTCTGCGATATCTCAGGCAAGTACACAAACACTGCCTGTTCTTGAAATCATAAACCTCAACTCTATCATACTTTTCCTCTTCACATTCCAAATGTTCAGGGTTGGGATGCTCCGCCTCCCAACCCTTAAAAATACCATGGTGCTTGCCGGTGGGCTCGAGATTCCCTTTATTCCAGTCACAGACCACTAAAAATCATTCACCATGTCTTCAAAACTTCTGGCAAGCTGTCTTTTTCATTCTCAGTTATATAGGCTAGTAGTTTGCAAGTCGGAACTCTACCAAAAGCAAAGAATTATATACGTTAGTCCCAAATCAGATGGTAAATCTATTGGTCACTAAATGCACTGCACACTCCTACTCTATATGAACAACTTGTTTTTAATAAAAGATGGTGAAGAAAATCCAAAGAAATAAAAGAATAAGAGAACTTGGAAGGCAGCAAGTGCCCAGGCACATTACCTGGGCAGCCTACATAATAAATAGGCCAAAGCAAAAAGTAGAATGATTAATGCAAGTTATCTAATCACTCCCTGCTTCTATTAAGGCAAAAGATTTATTAAACAGTATTGTGCCAGACGTCATGGAGAACTTAAATATATCATGTCAGGATCATCCAAATAGATAAATGGAATTAAAAGTTTCTCTATGAACAATACAATTCAGCCATAAATTTTGATTGTAATCGTTATATTTAGTTACTGCTTTGTTTATCGGTACCCAGATCCAATCACCATATTGCTCTCCCACCTCCACAACCTCTATTTTCCATGGCCTCAAACATCTATATAACCTCTTATTACCTGAGCAAACAGCATGACTCCCACCACTCAACACCTTTATACTTCCACAACTTTCCAAAAGACTCGGACAAGAGTTAATTACACTTTAACCCCTTAAACTACCATCCCAATCTCACTTGAACCTACAAACTACAACTCACGACGACTACAAAAATGTTGTGAATTGCCCCCTCTTATCAAATTTGGTGTTATTTTGGATCAAAAACATCACGTGTCTGTCACATGCCCATGAGTCGTTTCTTGTGCCAAAAATGCCCCCAGATTAAGGAACAAAATTAAGAAACTACCATACTCTAGGGTGGTCATAGCTACCCCCTCTGTTGGAGGGTTGTAGCCACCCCGAACCTCCTAATAGAAGGGTAGGGTATAGTACTAAGGAAAAGCGCTAGCCAACATTTGAGCTATCACTCCAAAAGAACAAGTCAAGTTGCAATTGAAGCTTTCTATAATCACTTATAGAGTCCAGTCTCACCTCGTAATGAACCAATGTGAGACTTAACACCCATAGCACCTTTTAATTTACCGACCCAATGTGAGCAATTCATATTTCCAACATGGGACTAAGATTATAGGGTGTCACATGGAGGTATTTTAAGGGGAGTTGTAGGGGTTGTGGGGATAACCATGACCGCAACCCCGTCTAGGGCAGTTTCATAATTTTGACCCTCAAACTAGGGGGTATTTTAGGTAGAAGAAACGGCTCATGTGCACATGTAACATTTTCCATCCAAAATAACAGTAAGATCTGACAGAGGGGAGAACTCGAAACATTTTGATAGTTTATGGGTTCAAGTTGGAGAGGTAAAGTGTCATTAACCCCTCAGACAATATTGTGTGCTTATAATTCTGGGCTGGACATGTCATCAAACACCTTCGGTTGTGTTCTTACTTCATGACAAAGGGTTCACAATAGAAATCATAGTCTTTAGACCTTCCAAGAGCACAGACAACTTGTCCACATATCCAAATTACAAGATATTGATTATTAAAACATCTAGATTCGATATTCTCCTTTCTTTCTGTAGGATAAAAGCTTGCATGTCAATATTCATAGGAAACAAAACCTTCATAAATTCATCAAAAGAGAAAAACCTCTCATGGCAATACCAAAGAGGTCTTCCTCAGCCTCAACGTTCCTTTGCATCCTTATATACCCACTCTCACCCCACTTTGCACTGCATGGGATGCAACAGCAAGCACACGGTGGATGTCAGAGTGCAGCATGTGAACTGTACTGAAAATGCTTCTGCATTCTTAGTGTTACCTGGAGCCAGCTTGCAGGCTTTTACCTTGATGGCTAGCAAGGAGTTTGCCAGCCCTAAGATTTGCTAGGATGATTTTCTTTACTGGCTTGTGTTCTTTCTAAATTCAATGGAATTTGAATTCCATTGTTGTGAGACTAAGAGCATTTGAGAGTTGGAAGCAAGAAGCTGTGGTGGTCGTTGGCAGTGGTAGTGGAAACAGTTTTGCAAGCCCTTTTTGGCCTTCTTTTTTTTCGCAAAATGGAATAAGTTGTGCTGGTCTCTTTGTGCCCAGATGCAACTCTGTGCAAATCGCAAGCCCTCCATTTGTCATTATTTAACAAATATGTACAGATGGAGAACATTAAAACTTCCCTTAAAGTTCGAAGTTTTCATTGATAAGATTAAAAATATAGGGTTGATTTGAAGCTACTGTCAAACTCTGGGGGGACTTATGTAACTCACCCAAAAAAATTTCTCATTGGTTCCAATTAAGAAAACTAACTGCAAGAAATATCAGAGAAAGCTTTGAGTTTAAAAATATTTTTTCTAAAGCAGCAGGAAAAAAAAAAAAAAAAAAAAAAAACTAAATTGTACTTCATCACACTAAGAAATTTATTCTTTAATATAGAAGCAACAAAATCCTAATGCCAACTGCATACCAGTGAATGCATTTCTCCGTACTTGTCTATACATTCACTAGTACAGCATACCCCACATAAGTAAGACATATCTACTTTCAAGTCCAGTAGTGAAAATCAAGACTTGGACATACCGGATAAGTATTATAAGGTTGCAAGTGGAGATCCTGCACTGGTGAAGTAAGACTTGAGATCAATGTCCAAGTCTTCATGCATATTGATGAAAGGGTGAGCCTGGGTTAACAACAATAACATGCCATCAGATTTGGAATATCACTAAGCACACATCCTACTTTATTTGTTCTGCATTGAGTATAAAGATGGAAAATAGACACAGGGATTATACATACCATAAGTTCATGTGCTGACTGTCTATCTTCTGGATTTTTTTGTACACTGAAATAAACAAAAGATCCCAAAGATGGGTACATAAACTCATAAGATCAGAAGTTGCAAACATACAAAGAAAGCACCCAAATGTCAAATATGTTGACCAACTTGACTAACATGCAATTACTTACTAATTTACTTATAAAAAAAAATGCAATACAATAATCAACAATCAATTGGAATGTAGAAAAGCTGAAGAACACTTCTCAGTTTATCAATCTTTCCATCGTTTTTGGAAAGGGCAGGAATGGCAGGGAATGAAAGACTAACGTCTGGCAAGATGCAATTTCCTTGACATGACTACGAATGAACATCACAAGTGAACAACGGCCTATTTGTTTCTTTTCTTCTCCACACATATAATGAAATGTAACGAAGTCTGTTCAGACTCTTAAAAAACTCAGGTACTGAAAACTGCAAAATTTAATGTTTACCATGCAGAAATAAATGAGCAGAACTGCGGAGAAAATTGATCTGAAGGTGCAGAAGGTGGTGGTTTTTCAACAATAGCTTCCATGAGCTCATAGAAGTTAGTCCATAATTCACCCTGCTCTGGTGGTATAAATGGGAATTGACCTGTTGCACACTCGAGCAGTACTAGTCCCAAACTCCAAATGTCACTTTTACTGTTATAGTTGCCTCCAATAATTCTCTCTGGCTATAAAACACATTGCACAAAAGAAAAACTGGTAAATTTCATGTATACGCAAAATAGGAACGCTTATTCAAAGCTATAAGGGGAAAAAAAGTAACAAACAAGAGAAAATCAAAACTTCCGTAAGATTTATTAATTAAGTTACTCACAGACATATAGTTATATGTGCCAACAAAAGTATTTGCCTGCCCAGAGGTGCTTTCCAGTATTGCACTCACACCGAAGTCAGTAATCTTGACTTCGCCTCTATGATTTATCAACAAATTAGAAGGTTTTAAGTCCCTATGGATTACGTGTTTTTCATGATGAAGATACAGCAAGCCCTTTAGCACCTACATAAATGAAGAATAGGAAGAACAGGGAAATAACACGTTTTAATTGATATTTGTTATAGATAGACTTCCAAACAAGTACATGATTTTCAAATTCCCCACCTGCTTAGAGATGGCAGCAAGATATAGCTCTGGAATTGTTTTAACCTTTTTCAAAAGATCTAACAGAGATCCACCGTCCATGTACTCTAAGATGATTGAAACGACACCATTATCATAGAAAGACTGGTAGCAGACAACAACATATGGACATTGTGCTGACTGATTAATTTTCAATTCCTGAGCAATTTGCCTGCGGTAAGCCTCATCAATATTCATTTGAATGACCTGAACATAGGAGAATACATAAGAACCAATGAGAAAGTGAGGAAGACGTGCAAACAATAGAACAAGCATAAATGTTCAACAACAGTATACTGTTGGATGGCTCAAAAATATGCAAAAGCATAAGGATAAACAATTCCACATGGAACTAGCCTTTCACGCTGATTGAAGGAACCTTGACTCAGTGTCGTAGAGTAACAAAAAAAAGTGTAAAATTTGAGATAACTGTTTTAACTATGAAATTGTTTCCATTGATTTCTGATGAAATAATGCTGCACTGATGTCTTCTAAAAAGCAAACAGGAGTGTGCTTTATTTTTCAATACTCTTTATATTTGGACAGCTGCGTTTTTATCTCCTTTGATGCTTTAGCTTTCACAATTTCCTTGTTCTTTTTTTCTCATTCTAACTAGGTGTTTCTCTTGTATACTCCATATGTACCCAGGTTGCGCCTTTGGTTTTTAATGATAATTTTGATTACCTGTTTTAAAAAAACAAAAAAAGAGGCAAACCAAATGGGTTCCATTAGATGGTAGAAATAAGAGGTGGCTTAGAAAGAGATCTCGATGCTCATCTCGAAAATGTAAAGCCCAAGGTTTGCAACCTTTTGAACATCCATTTTTGGGTAAACATGAATATCGTTCTAAAATTCAAAACATGGTATAAGGCAAAAGAAGATACTTTGCCTGGAAACACAGAGGATGAATGATGAAAAGACAAAACAAGAGTTAGATATGAATGAAAAAGAAATAGATTCAAGAACTCTGTAATCTATTTTTTATTCCCAACTGAAAAAGCTTCATAAGTTTTGGATGCCCAATGCAATGCTTGTGACAAAGCAAACACTTTACCTTGCAAAGAAGAGACATCAAAAATTAACACAGTTGTGTAGATACTGCACGAAATCCGAACTAGGAGAAGTCGATAAGGACACTGCCTTTGTTAAATTACATTAAGAAGACATTTGACTGGAAATCTAGAGGGTGAATGACATAAAAAGAAAATGCATGATAAGTGTTAAATTTTGCACTACCTTCAATGCAAAAAACTGGCCAGTCCATTTGTGCTGCACCAATTGCACAATTCCGCCAGCTCCTTTTCCAATAACTTTAATCGTGTCTAATTCTGCTAAACTCAACTGGTTGTCTGCTGCCTGGATGGGGGGTGGCTGAACACATAGGCAAACACATGAAACAAAAACAAAGAAAATCTTATGCAGGGAAAAACTCAGGGCAGAACATATATTAAACTCATTATTTGACAAATACGAAATACACAGATCAGTGGATCTCAAACAGATTGCAGAAAAAGAAGTATCACAAGTACCCCTTTTCCGAGTGATGCATAATTTGAACACAGAGAAGCTAAAAAAAAAAAAGAGAGAAGCTAAAATTCAAAACACCCAGATTGCAGAAAAGGAAACAGCGTAGATACCCTTTTTGTACCAGAATCATATTCCAGTAATGAAATGCAAGAACACTGAGCTGAGAAAAAAAACAAATATTTCAGAGACTGAAACCAAAATATCAAATCTTACAGCTTCAACTTCGCTCTGAGAGACAATCCGAACCCCGTCCCTGTTCACGAGCAGATCTCCATCCATAAACGTACCGCTCTGAGTCCTACCACGAACCCACAACCACAATAAGCCAAAAAAGAAACGCTAAAACGCATACACAACATTATGGAGTGGCAGAGATAGAGAGAGCTACAGGAAATTGGCCAAGGACGCCTCTTCGGGAGGAGGGAGAGTGAGCTTGAGGTTATGCATTAAGCTTCCCTTCTTCATTCTGCTCTCTCTCTCTCTCTCTCTCTCTCTCTCTCTCTGGGGTTGCAGAGTCGTAGCGAGCCTTTGCTAAGGAAAATGATTGGGGGTCAAGCTAGGGTTTCAGGGGAGAGAGATCAAGAAATTAGTTAAATAATAATCAGGTTTGGGCGACAGCTCTCGTGTTGGCTGGTTGGTAAAGACCGGTCTGGCGGTCACCATTGGCAGAAGGAAACCAGGAAGAAGATGTGGGACTTTCGTTTACTTTTCCTCTCTTTACCCGCGCCATCTTTTTCTTCTTCTTTATTTATTTATTTCTTTCTTTTTAACATTTTCAGGAAAAGAACAAAATAACAAGTAAAAAGAATTATTATAATATTTTAGGGACAGAAATCCATAAGAAATTTCATACAACTCACTCACCTATAAAATTAATTTCTATCAATATTTCAAGATTTTTATTTCCTTAACCTTATTTTTGAAAAATATTTTGGGATTCATATTTTATAGAAACGAGTGTAAGGTACTAAGGTGGGCTATAATTTATATTTTAGTGACTTGTACAATAAGTCTCGTTACATCAATTTGTAAAAAACTTATTAAAGTTATAGTACCCAAACAATACTTTTTAAAAAAAATAAATAAAATAAAATAACAAGAAAAACTTGTGTATCTATAATTAATTATAATATTATAATTTGGTAAGAGACAGGTGAACTTCGAACACTTAAGTTGAATGTCCCTCTTCGTTCAAACACTAAATTAGAAAGCAACAAAAAAAAAAAATGGCATTTTTATTCCTTTCATTTTGATCAGATTGACACGATTCTTCATTAAATTAGATTAATATCGATCGCAGTGTATTTGTTAATGGTATTCTGTTCATATATTTTACAAGTCTATGTGTTTTTCATATGCTTTGATTTTTATGAGATGAGCATGTGATTTTGACCCGATCCGATTAGAAGATTCAGCCAGTTAGCAACTTCCCCGAGACCATTTTGCCAAATTGTTTAAGCATGATGGACCACTGTATTGGGTCATTGACCTTGGAAACATATGGCGACGGGTCTTCGTTCACACTTGTTTTTCATTTTTCTGAGAAATTGCTTGCAATGGAAAAGACAAGTTGAGTGGCACGTGCTTTGAGACTTCAAATTCCAAAACATAGAACAAAAAATAAATAAATAAATATGTTTGAAATAATTACTTGTCTAGGGACTAGGAAAGAGATGGGAAGAAGAAACATAGACACTAAAAATTAAAATGTTTCGGTCTATAAGCTATATTTAAGCGTCAATGTTGACCATATATTTTATTGACTTGATTGATTGTATATAATATTCTATGTATAGAGAAAGAGTTTGAATATTACAAGTCTCGTCTATTTTTATATTAACAACAATAAATCTAATTTATCAACTCGTAACTCTTTTCTCAATAAAGTTGAGGGACAGTGTTTATCTGGTATTGTTTGATAATAAAAATATTAACAAACAACCTAATTAAATACCAACCTAACAAAACTATTTTTACCATTTTTTTTAGGAAAAAAATAATAAAACAAAACAAAAAAAAAAAAAAAATACCTTCTAAAAAGTATTAACAAACGAAACAGATTCAAAGTTGTTAATAGGCTTAGAAGATCAATTTCAACTTTTTAGGGTCAAAACAATAGTGAAGGGTATTCTAGAAACTAATAAAATGATAGTGTCACCTCAACCGAATAGGGGTAGCCGCCCGGCTACTCCTTTCTTTCGCTTAAATTAACTTCAAAATCACTCTTTTTTTTTATTCTTTTTTTGACATGTCCACACAAGAGGGGGGAGTGAGGATTTGAATTAGTGACATCCGCTTCATAAGGCGTGATCTCCAGTCGACTAAGCTATCACTTTAGGACTCTTTTTTTTCTTTTCTTTTTTTAATATAAGTAATTAGTCAAATTCACACTTTTTATAAAGTTTACTAAATAATTTTTTAAGCGAACCCACAAAAAAAAAAAAATTTCTCACGTGTTAATTAACCCATTTAAAAAAACACTTATCAATTTTAGATCACAATATAAAAAGCTTTTTCAAATTAAAAACAAACAAACCCACACACATTTTCAAACCGCTAACAAGTACATATACTAATTAATGATTGTGCTTTTTCCACGTATGTCATTTCATGGTTTTAACCTTTTACGCATTTAAATCATTAGACCACTTTTCTTTGTACGAGCTTCATGAACAGTACATCAACATAAATGTTGTTTTTTTCCTACTCAGAATTGTCAATGACAGTAATCGTTGCTAATGAGGAGGAGCTACCATGGATGGGTGTGTTTTAAATTATTTTTTTCAAAAAAATATCAATAAGAATTACTTTATTGATATAAAGAAAAAATTTGACTGTTTTTTAAGAAAAAAAAAATAGAAATGATTGGTGTGATATGAGGGTGAAATGAATTTTAAATTTTTTGTGAGAAAAAAATTAATAAAATTGTTTAATAATGTAAAAGAAAAAAGAAAAGAAGAAGAAAGAGTGAGTTGTCAAGGCGTGTGTAAGTGTCTTGACTCTTCGGTTGGCTCCACCGTTCCACCATGTACGTACATGTTCAATCAAAGCGGTCGCAGCTTTATCTATTTGCGCAGAAGGAGAAAGAAGGGACGAGGACGCGCGTCAATTTCTGCAATTTCCTCGAGCTTTGCTAATTAAAGACAGGATAATGTTAAAAGTAGAACTTTGGCCTAACTATTACACAATTTCAAGGTCGTGCAATAACTGAACTCTGGTTGTACGTGAATCTGGGCCTTAAATATATGGCCAAGCAACAGCCACGAACAGTAACAAGCTAGCGCTACGTACGTACATCTTCTATCTCTTTGCTGTAACGACTGCCATTCGGGCTGGCAAAATTAAGGACGAGAGCATCAATTAATGCGCGCATGTCTATCGCGGGGGGGGGGGGCATGCCCGTTAGCTTCACTACATGCATAGGGAGTAGGTGCAACGAAGTGTTCATTAGCAGCCGTATTTTCTGGTCTTCCAACCGAACCCTTTACTCCTGTAACGTTGTTAGAGTACTAGGAACACATGTTCTATAAATAATTTTATTTTTTAAAATAGAAAAAATTTAAAAAAAAGTTACAAAATAATAGGCTACAGCAATTACCCTATTTTAGGGTTTTATACTTGGAAAGCTACAGTACTTTCCAATACATTGGGTAGCACTGTAGCTACCTAATAACTTGTTTTAATAAAAAAAAATATCTCTCTCTCCTCTCTCCTCTCTGGCTCTCTCTTCACGCGTCCAGAAAACACGCTGCTCTTCTCGTTGGCGAACTCACGGCTCCTCCGGCGCCGGAAGCAGAGGAAGATGGCGATCCCGAGGAGGAGGGCGGAGGAGGTACCTGAAAATCGGCTTCAGACTTGGACACAGAACCGTTCCCGGTCCGGAGGACAACAAGGAGGTACCTCTCGTTGAAGTGGACGGAAGCAAAACGACGACGTACTGTGGAGTGGAGATCGTCGATGTGGAAGGCAGAGCGATGGGGGGAGAGGAGTTGGTGCTTGACATCGATGTTTTGTGGAATCAGGTTGTGGCGGTCATCCTCTTCGTCAGACGATGAATCTCTCCATTCAGCATCGGAGATTCGGATCGAGTTTTCTGCATCTTGGATTCAAAAGGAGAAACGGAAGTGACAGAGATTCGGAGAAGACGAGAGAACAAGAAAGAGAATAAAAAAATAAAAGTAGGAAAGAGAAAAAAGAATAAACTAAGAGTAAAAAATAGTATTTAATTGATATAGGAAAAATTAAGGAAATCTATTGTGGGGTGTTTTTTTATATGGAAAAAAAAAGAGTGGTTTGGTTTCCTAAAATTTTCCTAAAATAGAAAAAATGGTTGGAAATTTGCTGCTAGTGCTCTTAGAAGTACTAACAATGTCTTTGCTGTAAGTTGTTTAAAAATTGTCATGGAAGTGAGCGTGACGGCCCTCCCTAAAACTACATATATACACATAATAATTCAGTACCATAAAACTTCATATCTTAAAACAATAAAAAGATAATCTAAATTAGCTACTATGACCTACTGTCACGGTATTAGCTAGGGGTTAAGAGTTTAACCATTTTAGTATTTAACAGTTTTAGGGATTTTGAATCAATGACTATAGTTAAATTAAACCCTTAATAATTGAAATCACAAAAGACATGATCGATCATCATGTCACGAAAAATGTGACCTATATATTTGATTAAAATGTATTGGTATTATATATTATACATGAGGATAGTACTAAGTCATTAAATACTAATAAACTAGTAAAATAAATAAAATTTTACCTAATAAATTTTTCTATTTTTAGGAAATTGTGGAGAGGAGGGGGGCCATGGCCCCTGCCAGCCTCCCCTCCCCCATAATTGCTCATAGCTATGTATAACTAGGTCAGAGACTTAATTATTCCCAAAAGCAATAGTAAATGAGAAATAGAAATTAATTGCCGGAATTGGTTTATTTACGGTTTAGCACATGTCGGTGTAGGTCATTACATTGGCACACAAAAGCAGGATGAAATCCAAAAATCTAGTGGTAGTGGTACATAATTAATTTTTCACAGACATGACGTGGCCCCTATGTCCTTCCCCGACCACCATTATTCCCATTTATTTTCACCAGCTAGCATGAATGCCTGGACACCAATACAGTAGCTCTCCAAGTAGCTTTATTAGCCATGGTTAAACTCTTTGCAGAGTTAGAGTTAGAGTTAGGGTTAGGGTTAAGGTTAGGGTTAGGGTTAAGAGATAAAAATTCGAGTTGATGTATTTGGATTCTATCCAGTCAACTAAACTGGAGAGAAGTCAATTAGCTTAAATGAAATGGCAAATTTGTTAAAAAAAAATATAAAAAGACATTTGTCATTCATTTTATGCTAACTGGATCCCCTCCAATTCAGTTGAATTGGAAGGGATCTTTGTCTAGAGTTGATGCTCTTGATAAGTGTAAGTTGTACCTAAATGAAAATACGAAAAGCGAATTATTTTTTAAGATTGGAAATTAGTCCTATGGTATATGTCACATAGTGACAAAAAGTTTCAAATTTTTCGTTGTTTTAGCTTTGTAAATGCTCTTTATGCTTAAAATTCTACCGTTCAATCGATATAAAGGTAGTTCACGTCCTCGGGTTTCCTTTTTTACGGAGATGTCCCGATGGAATCGGATAAGTTACAATCGTTATGTAATGTAAATTAGAAAAAAATAAATGCTACATATTAGACAAATATCTTATAAAGCTTACGTGATAAGGTCTAGGAACCATTTGATCAACCTTTGTTAAAAAAAAAAAAATAAAAATTACCGAATAGTTAATAGATCTTGTCACATCAAATTTATGAAATATTTATAGGACGTTTGTAAAATGATAGTTTTCTTTCAAACTGGGTTTGAGGGACTTTCTTCAACCCGGTCCATAAAAATGACATGTGTTATTTTGCATGTGAGAAACATGTACTTTTTAAATAATATGTGTTTCTCACTTGCAAATGAACACATGTCATTTTTATAGACGGAGTTTGAGGAAGCTCCTCTAAAGATAGAAGAAATAAAAGTGAGAACCATAATTTCTAATAGAATTTAGTCAACAAGCATTCACATTCCGCATAGGAAATCTCTTCTCTATTTTAGGTTTTTTTTTTTTTTTTTTAACAAAAATCATAGTTTTATATTTCAACTACCCACTTTTATAAAACACATACATCTCCTAATCTCATTCTCTATTTTAACTATCTATTTTTAATGCATCTCTTAATCTCCCTCTCTATTTTACCTATCTATTTTTACCATTTCTTGTCAATATTATTAATTTTTCAAAACATCTACATTTCAAAGTTATGTTCATGACCGCATGTCTTATCAAAAAGTCATCTTTTTTGTTTTTGTTTTTCTTTAAAAAAAAAAAAATTTGATGAACTATTAAGCACGGAACAGCTCATTAATTTGTATCCAAATTTACGTCCTGATTAGCCAAAGGTTGGGCCAGACAGCCACAACCATCACCATTTGAGAAATGCTAAACCCACAATCCTTTTCCACAACTCCATCACAACTCCACTCACAATAGTATGGAGCCCACACACATAAGATCCACACGATTGTGAATAGGGTTGTAATAGAGTTGTACCCCGATCATCTTCCAATGACTTTATCATCTCATCACAAACACTAAAGGCACCACAGCCGCCGCCTACACACTACTACCATCATCAAAAGTCATCAACAGTAACCCCATACGTGCTTCCTTCACCTTCACAAGATCACATCCACGTGTCACTTCAGTGTCAATTCCAACTACCTTTAGCCCCTTTAGCCACCTTCTCTGAGTGATCGGTGATCCAATGAAAAGAAGCAGAATGTATAGAGCTTGACCTTTCATTACTGTCTAATAATATCTATGCTCATAAAAGGCCCGTTTGAAATTTTATTTTCCTATCTTCTTTTCTGATTTGTAAGAGCATCTGTATCGAGCCTCTTTAAAAAAAAAATTAAATTTAAGTCAAATAATTTACTTTTTTTTTTTTTTATTCATTATTTTTAAAATAAATCATACATCAAACTCTCTAACTATTTATCTATTTTAATTATATATTATTTTTTATTAGTTTTGAAAATAACTACTTTAACTGTCTCTCAAGAACATCAAAGTTTCTACATCAAAACTCCCTCATTCGGCCATCATCGACCAACCAAAACACCCAACAAGTTTGAGCTTCAAACAATCCCACCACAATCGACTACCCACAAAACCAAGAACCTCAATTGCCGGCCACTACAAACATCAACACAATACCACCAAAATCCCAAAATTACACAATCAAACACTCATCCCATCGGTCATTAACAGAGAAGAAGAATTTAGATTTTGAGATACCTTTCTAGAAAGTGGCGACGACAGGGTGGGAGAATAGGACGAGTTCGATTTGTCCCTCTCTGATCCACCTCGCGGAGCCTCAATTTTCACGGATCCAAATGGTCTACACAATGCAAAGTTTTGATATTGCGATCAGTCTCTGCAACAATGATGATTTGTTCCAATTGCTGTGGCGAGAGAGAGAGATGGGCTCCGATGGATTTGAGCCAAAATCAAGAACCCTAGAAATCAAATTCTCATACAACCCACCATGAATTACAGTCCCAAAACCCTAAAACCCAAATCTTTCCCCTCCAAGAAAACCAAAACCCCAACATTAACAAAAATTCAAACAAACCAAAACCCTAATTTTCCAAACAAAACACGTCAGAAGCCCAGATCACCCAAAAAAAGCAAGCAGATTTAGAGCGAAAATTTACCACTTCTATCATACGGCTTATAGTCCATAGCCAGTTTACCACCCACTACCCAGTTGGACAAAGAAATTGCCCAAAGACATGATGTAGAAGACGGAAGGCCGGAGGAAACGTTAGACGCGGGAAGTGAAAAAGAAATAATATTTTAGTGAATAGCGTGAGCTCGATGGGCGTTAAATATGGAGAAGGATTCTGACAACAGGTATTTTGGTGAAATGATGGAAAGGTTGATGCAAAGGAATTTTTGACAAGTTTCACCAAAATTTGGTGAAAAGTTTGAACTACCGAGCTCAGTGCGGATGCTCTTACCTCTCTAAAAAAAAAATTCAACTTTAAAACATTTTTAACTTTTTATATCACATCAACATTTTTTTATTACTTTTTAAATAAAAAAACTCACTACAATACAATTTTATTTTTATTTTTATTTTTTCACTTTTTCATATAAATTATTTCAACTTTATATCACATTAATCTTATTTTCCAATCATTCAAAAAAAAAAAAAAAAAAAATTCCTAAGGGGAGGGGAGGGGGTTCAAACGGGGCCAACATCCGTCAAAATCTTCAAGTGGGTTGGAGGAAGAAGTTCTAAAAGGGAAAAAGGCTAACATGAATATGAAAATGATGTCCTTATATTTACAAACAAAATTCCAGTCCTTCTATCATTTTTCTAAATTAAAGAAGAATTTATCAAAGTACATTTAGAACTTTTGATCATACACCCATTTTTTTAATAAGTAAACAAATTTCATTAAAAGCAAAAGGGCACAACCAAAGTACACGGGAAGTATAAAAGGGAGACACCTATCAAGCAAAAAGTTAAGAGATCAAGAAAATCTTGAACACTAAATACATGAAAACAATTATAGGCAACCATAAAGAGTTTTGAAGAAAAAGACATTTAATTCTGCTTCAAAACTTCGATTGTGAGCATTTACATAGTCAAAGAAAAGTGTCACGCCAAAACAAAAAAATAAAATTTATATTGCAGTATTACAAATTCACCACCTTTGGTAAAACTATAGAAAACCAACATATATACAAGTGCCTGTCCAGATTCCATGAAATTAATGCCGCAGTAAAAAAAACCTTCTTCACACACATCCTTCTTCCTGGTCCCATATACTTACCATATAGACTATGCTACGATGAAACAGGTTTATTTTAAGATTGAATGATGTTGAATGAAAATTTGGATAGCAGCTGCGGCACGCCCGATATGACTGGTCCGTACGTCTGAAATGCAACAATTGAAACAAATCAAACCTGGCTCTTACCTTTGTCTAAGGGGGAAGTTGGATGTCCGAGGAGATCATATCAATCATTGCATACAAATTACATGGAGATTTCATGTCTGCCATTCATCATGTTTACCTTTCTTCTAAGATGCAAGAGACATAAAGGAAATTGAAACCTTTATCTTTTTAGATGGCATTTAAACACACAAGTTGGTGATAGAAATCACTAAGGTCATTAAAATGCAGTGGAAAGAAAGTTGATTGTTGAAATCTGAAAATGTTCTTATCTCAAAGAAGTGATAAGAAATACAAAAGAATTTGAAAAGGCAATCTATAACAAGCTGGACTTGTCTCAAATCTATGTGAATCACAATGGACTGATTCCATCTCCATCGCACATCATCAATGTTTAGAAAGAATATGGAGTTCATTACCTTGTGATTTTCATGTATCTGGCACAATGGAACTGCCAGCAATTTTAGTTTTTTTGGTACTATGAACCTCCGACTAGCCGGCAATCTCACAAGAAAGAGTTTCGTGCACTCCTACAGACAAGACCAGCATTAGAAATAAGTTTTCTATGGCATCAGAACTTGAAGGAGGTGGTTTAAGCAGATCGACTACCTTAGGTCTTTTTACATTAGGTGGCAAGTACGGATATAGTAATGTTTCAAAGTCAGGCCTCCACCACATCCCAAGGCATTCTCCCACCTAACATTGATACATAATTCGTATTAACTTCTTGTGATGAGAACACTGCAACATAAACACGCTAAATTTAAAAGGACTTTGATACCTCCCATTCAGCCTCATCACCGCTTTCATTGACAGAAAGCTTTCTTGACAGCTTACGTCTCAATCCATCAATATCTGGACAATCAATTCAAAAGGTTCCTAGTTCAGTAAACCTTAGAACAATATCCCACAACTGAACAGAAATTCACCTTCCCTGTATGAAGTTTGATGAGCTGTCCATTTACCTGATTCACCTGGCCTTAAGCGGCCACCAGGAAGCTTGAAGGTGGAATTCCTTACTTGCAACAGCAACAAATGAGGATGATTGAACAACTCAACCTGATTTAACAACAATCGCATCCTTTCACTATAGTATCATGTGCCTTGATTTCATACTCAATGGAAAACAAATTGCCAAAATCATGCTATTTGAAGAGAAACCTTAGAGATACTAAACATTATCAATCAGGAAAAGAGAATTCTCATTAAAGATGTCAATTGTCCACATCATCACCTCCACCTTGAGAGAATAACAAGTTAAATAAAAAGATTAAATTTTGAACAGAAACCAAAATTACTTTTATATATATATATATATATATATATATAATGTCTGTCTAACTCAGAGCTATATTACATCTACCATAAAAATCTACAAGCAAATCCATCTAGCTTTGTGGTCTTACACTAACCCTTAACGCGGGTCTACTCCCCAAACCGTGTTTTTTATTAAAGATCAACCTGCACATGTATATAAAAGAGCCTCAATATGCAAGAAAGCAGAGATAGAGTGAAGCCAGGCCACCAGCCCTACCTCAATAAATAGCTGCAATCCCAACCAAGATTTGAAAACTACGCTATCTTGGCCTCTCTCTTATAGTCAATAAAAGAACCCATATAAGTAGTTCACTTTATTCCTTCGATCCATATTTGCTAACTTATACAGTGGAACTAGACAGCAATTCAAATTATTCATCACGTTGCTTCTCCAATTTCCTTCCAACTAATACCAAAAAATAAATATCTTTTGTCCTCCACCATATGCCAGGACCTTCAAAGATAGTTTTGAATCTCAAAATGTTTCTGTCTTTAATGAACTCAAAATTTACAATATCAGTGAACACTTTCAAGGACAGTCACATAGTTATCCATCGAAAATTTTCCTGTTCTCAAGCAGATTTTGCGAAATCAATGATAAGCACTCACAAGCAAAAATCAATAACACCAAACTTTTTATGAAGAGTTGCTTATTATTCTAGAATGCAAAATCAGTAAATGATGCAGGTTTCATAATTCGTATCATCTCGGACAGTTGATTCACACCAAAAACTATTTTAGGCAGAATCGATATCATATTTAACAAGTACTTTAAGCAGGACTAGTATCACAGATAGCAAGTGGTTTTGAGAGGAACTGGTTGTCGTCGTTGAGATTAATAAGCAATACTAAATCGTTAGCCTCCAGTCCAACCAAATTCAATATGGCTGCTCTCATAAAACAATAATTTTAAACCCATATACAAAAACAAAAAGAAAACAAAGAAAAAGAAAAAGAGAAATTAGCGTACAAAAAAATTACAGAGCAGCACAAGCAAAACATAAAATTTAAAAACCAAAAGAGAAATCATCACGATAAAGACTAGATGACTAACCAGAATTACAGCTTTCACACAAGTCCTCAGCCCATGAGCAGCGTAGCTAAACAAAAGAACAACAAAAGAAAGTTTTTAAAAAAATATTAAATAATAATAAAAATTTAATGAAAACAAAACAAACCCAGTTGAGCAAACATAGTGAGTGAGAGATTGTAGGGTGTACTTGGACTTCATCCTCTGAATACGATCGGCCAAGGTCTCGTCCTTAAAGGGAAGGGCTTCTTTGGATCCAAAGTAGTAGTAACTCAGAGGATATATATCTATTACGCCATGACTCTGATCGCTGCCACCGCTTTCACTGACATTACCGTTCGAACCCATTTCATCTCCCATTCTCAATTGTCCTGAAAGTCACGCACACAGAGAAAAAGGAATCAACTTTGAACAAGAGCGAAATTTGCCTGTGCAATGCAGTGTTGTACGTTGGGTCCGGAACGTCAAACGTGTCGTTCCAGAGAGACCTGCTGGATCTTCAGAAGATGTTGTGTTAATGTGTTGGGTGGAGGGACTTTTACGGGCTTCGACTGTTCCATATTTGGGCTACGTTTTTTTATGCTCATACTTTAATGGGCTTCAAACAAGCCCATTTAGCGTTCCAGGGGGGCTATCTCTGGGCCTACTACAGAATCTGGGCTTGCCTCTGTTTAGTTAGCTGTGCCTTCTTTGAACACAGGTATTTTTTTTATTTTATTTTTTTAAAAAAAAAAAAATTGTGCAGAAGAATATTCCTTTAACTCGATCTATTAAATTGATATTTATTTTTAGAGCGAGTGATTTTGAAAATTACATACTCTGTTAATTCTATTAAAAACACGTGTGAAAATCATAAGGATCTAAAGACAGATATTAATTTAATAGATTAGGTTAAAATAATTTTAACTTCATCCTTACGAAAGAGGTTTATGTAGTTAAAGCTTTGGTCAGTTTAAAAAGATTCTTTTCTTTTCATCTAGGATAGTTAAGTGACACTCGAGTTTTTTAAGGCGACGGTAAATTATTAAGGCGATCCAGCTATTTTAAGGGGAATATGATCATTTCCATTGGGAGATTCATTTCACGATCAATATTTTATTTTGTTTTATTTAACAGTGTACATAATGCCACGTGGTAAGGATATTGGTGACAATTCGTGGTTGCGTGTCGAGCCATATGTATAAGATTATATAGATAAACTCTAACTCGACAAATTTAATTAAACAAACAAAACCCCTCAACAATAGCACACTAATTTCATGTAGGATTCGCAACAGGTTCGCGAGTCGTTCAAAAATTGTCGGTCCTTTAATTGCGTGTCGGGTTCAGGCTGTGTCAATTCATGAATATAATACTATATCGGTTAATCCTAACATGACCTATTAGTTAAACGGGTCACACCTCTTAACTTTAATTTATTAATTTCAAATTTGCAAGTTATATAAAAAATTACCAACCCTAAGTAAAGATCCTTGTCCAGTTTAAGGTTTTGTATCATAAAAGCTTTAATAAATGTTGATACCAAAAGAACTAATAATGATAAAAGAATAGAATTATAAACAAACCAATTAAATGAAAACATCCTCTTTCTTTTTCTTTTTCTTATTCTTTTTTTAATTATTATGGGGGTTACTCCCTTCCCTTCAAATGTTCTTCCAAGCTAAGCAAGAGAGGTGCAATCAGCGTGTGATCCAGTTCACTTTGCTTGGAGAAGAAAAAAGTCAACAAGACTCAAAATGTGGTTCAAGTTCAACTGATTGATTGATCGAAAAACCAGGTCCTAGTCATTCCATTATTGGGGTGATCAACCACCATTGAGATAATATCTTTTTCTTTTTTTTTTAAAAAAAAAAAAAATAGTATCCGGACTAAAAAAAAAAATGTTTTTTAATAGGAAAATGTCATTTCATTCATGCAGTGACGGACCAAGCCTTGTGAATATGAGGGGCAAAATTGGAAAAAAAAAATTAAGGGGGCAAAACTAAAAATAAAAATTTAAGGGTAAAATTTAATTTAATTTTTTTTTTCAAAAAAAAAAAATTGGGAAAAAAATTTTAGGGCTTGGGGGGGGGGGGCTAGGGCCCCCATGTAGGTCCGCCACTACATTCACGAATAACTATTTCTCTCGTCTTTTTTTTTTTTTTTTTTTAATGAATAACTATTTCTCATTTCTACACATGTAACATCCCAGTCATACATTGAGAAGTGTGTGATTTATAAAGATGGTCATGAGTGTTAAGTCTCACATTGTCTAGTTAATATGTGAAAACCACATCTATGCTATCACCCCAAAATAACTAGTCAAATTGAAGTTTCCTTATAATTCATTATAAAACCCAGTTTCACCTAATAACTAAGTAATGTGTGACTTATAACTCATGACTATCTTTATAAAATACTAATTCTATGTGAGTTACTCATCTTCTTAATATGGGATCGAAGTGTTACAAATTCTCAATTTTAAACTCATGAAGTCCTCGTCAGGGCCTCGTCAGGCAATACTATTGTACCACATGGCTTGGCGTTACTAGGTGGCTCTGATACCATTTTTAATAATTCAGAAAAAAATGCTAATCACATATGTGCTATCACCCCAAAATGACTAATCAATTTATAGTTTTCCTATAATCTATTACAAAGCCTAATTTCACTTAGTAATTAGGCAATATGGGACTTAACACTTATGCTCATTTTTATAAATCACTTACTTTATGTGGGTTACTTTTCATCTTCCCAATATAAAACCGAGGTGCTACAACACGTGTTCAAATTTCAACGGATTTAATTCTAACCAAATCATGACCAAGCTTGATCCATATTTTGAAACCAACTTGGCAACCACCAACGGTTGGTCACACAGCTTTTTCCAATGCTTTGAAGTTCACTCAAAATGCTTTCTACTTGCCAAGCCTACCAGAAAAGGGTGAGCACCTTTCAAATATAATCAAACCATGTAGATGTTGAATTATTACTTGCCTGATGGTCCTATGTTGAACTACAGTCCACGAAAATTAAACAATAATATATAAGATATTCAAGAAAAAAAAATGAAATAAATAAATAAATAAATGGAAGAGAAGAAGCAAGATTGGCTCAAAAAGATGGGGATCCATCATGAGAGGTGTCCTTATCGAGTGGGAGTGCATGCATTTGGTGTACCACACTAAATGAATGCGTAAAGGATGATAGTCCCCATCATTTCACACATTGCATAATGATACAGATTTTCAATTTCTTTTATTTTATTTTATTTTATTTTATTTTTTATCTGCACTCGGCCTAAAAAAATTACAAAAAAAATTATAGAGTTTATTTATCGGAACATGCCTCGGAGAGTCTACTCTCTTGTTTAGGCACGTGGGCTACATTAAGGATCTCTTACATTTATTGCCTACTCGAATCACTAACAATCTAAACAGTAAATTGTTGAAGATCCGGATTCATCACATAATTTCATTCTAACAACTTTGAAAAATATGATTTTTTGGGATCGTCATAATTGATAAGTGAATATGTTATGATCGACTTAATGAATTACTAGAAAACGCATAATTATTTCTCATTTTAATCCTCTTATTCGATGTTTATATTTCTAAGCCTATCTTTTGTTTTGTGTGATTCATGGAAATTTAAGGTTGATGAATGGCCAAAATAACCTACAAACAAGGGCACTAGGATTAAATTAAATCTGGTAATTCATTTCATTAATTTTTTTTTTTCCTGTCTATTGGAAGTTTATAAGACTTTTGGGATATACACATATACAATAAAAATGTACTCTTCTTGTAACTCATAATTTCTGAATCTTTTACAAATTTGATTAATAAACGTATTACACCTTTATTAAAAAAATAATAATAATAATAACAATAATTTATTGTTTTCATATATGTTTAGGAAGATAAATACTATGATAGAGATTGAGACCGACAGAATCATGAAATTCTTCCAAAACCCACTTGCCAATTAAGGTTACAAAATGGGGGTATTCTCTTTTTTTGGTCAAGTTTCAAAAATATGAAAAATATTTCCGATATTACAACTTTTACAGTCTACTATAATTCTGTACAAACTCACATTACAATATTTTAGTAGTGAAAAATTTAAACAATAAAATTTGATACATAAATTTAAGGGATAACTTCACAAAAGGGTATCAAATTATCTGCCATTTTGATAAAAATGTACTGAATTATCAAACGTCTCAAACTGGGGTATCAAGTTTCCAAACGTCTCACTTGATGGTACTCTGTTAGGATTTGCTATTATATCCGGTCAAAATTTTTAAAATACCCCCCTGTTTTTTTAGAAAAAAAAAAATGATAGGATTTAGGTGTTGGTCAAAACTTAACGAAATTTGCAAAAATAGTCATGCCTGAATCTTTGAATTTTTTTTTTAAAAAAAATAAATATATGGGTGTTTTAGAAATTTTAGACGGATTTAACAGCAAATCGCCAAATCCTAACGGAGTACTCTTAAGTGAGACGTTTGGAAACTTCTTACCCTAATTTGAGACGTTTAATAGTACAGTACCATTTTCTCAAAACGGCCGGTAGTTCGATACCCTTTTACGAGGTTATCCCTAAATTTAATGAGTAATGCCGGAAACCATATTTTTATTCCACAATTATTTTAGATGTGTCAGTTCCAATCAATCCTTATAGTTTTCTTTTTAAAACAATAATTGATCAAAAAATTGGTTAGGATTATATACCATCATTGTATGATAATTGTAAGATAAAAATTTAATCTTTGGCATTACTTAAATTTAATTATTTAGTTACTATCGTAATAAGTATTACATAAGAGTAACGCTAAAAATTACATTTTTATTTCACAATTATTCTACAATATTAACATGACAATCCAAATAATTCTTAATTTTTTTTTTTAAACAATAACTTATTTAAATGTCGGTTAAAACTGTCACGTCAGTCTTAAAGAATAAAAAAATAATTTTTGGCATTATTCTTAAATTATAATAAAAGTTGTAATATTATTGAAGATATGGATATTCTCGAAACTGGCAATCCAATTATTCGCCGTCGAGTCAGCAACAAAAGGGATGAGAGAATAGGAGACATTCACCAATAAAAACCCAGGATTCTACAGAAAAATGAAAGTCAAACAAGGGCATAGTGGTCTTTTGGCGCTTCTACCCATTGAAACTTCACGGCTGAGCTACCTACCGCAATAAACAGATGTCTTTGCAGGTCCTCAAAATATGTTCTTTTTAAATTTTCTATAGAAAACGGTAAGTTGAATAAATCGACAATTATGAACAATTCAATTTTCGTGTTAGAGACAAAGGGATAGTCAATTTTGATTAGTTTTCATTTGTTTAATGCTGAAGGGATCGTTTCTTGTCATTTGAAAGCTATTAGTATCCATATTTTTGTTCCTTCTTGCTCTATTTCTGATCTGAAGGAAGAGGCAGAAACTCAAAAAAAGAAACCAACTTTCGTTGCTCAGTTCTGGTTTTTCATAGGCAAGTTTCATTCTTTTGTGCAATTCCTTTTCTTTTCTTGATGGAATGATTGTTCTAATCTTCTGGGTATCTGTGGTATGTAAATTGAGTTCTGAATTATGGGTTTTTTTGGGTGTGTGATTTAGAGAAATTCTGGCTCAATGATTGATGGGTGGTTTGTGAACTAGAATAAGATTTGTTCTAATTGTATGTGCTATTTATGGCCACCATGTCATGGGAATTGTTATCTAAAACAAAGGGTTTTAGATTCACTTCTGTGCACTGACTTTATATGCAGCAATCTATGCTCTGAAGGTTAAAGAAAAAGTTCCAAACGCAATAATAGAAGACAACATATGGCTTGTTGTTGTTTATACACTTGATAGTAATGAGATAGGAATCAGCACACACTTTTGTTCTAGCGCCTTTGTGCATGATAGTTATGCTTTATTCCCGGCCAAATCATGGTTACACAATTTCTTGGGGGTTGTTATTCTGAATACTTTTCTTTTTCCCTGTGTTGATTGGACTTTGGAGAATGGTGGTGTTTTTGCTGTGCCTCTATTGCTGAAATTCATTAAGCTTTAAATAAATAATAGACTCGACTTCCTTAATGCACCACTAAAAAGGAAGAAGAAGAAGGCACACCTCATATTTAGGCATTCACTATCTAATCCTTATAACACGCATGTTTCATGGGAATGATTCACACTTTTATTAGGAAAAAGGTTTAACCCATCAGAATACACTTTCCTTCTTGTGCTTCAGTGAAGTTTATATTTTGTTATGCAAACACTGGGCAAAATTCCTTGTGGAACTTTTCTGTTATGTTCATCCGGCATGGAAGTGATGCACTGTCGTTTTATGTAAAATGTCCAAGAAAAAACAAATGTCTTCAATTAAATAATTGCTGAATACAATGTGTCTACATATGCTAGAGGTCTGGTGAAGCCATTAATCACACCAGCCCAATAGTTGCAAGATTCTATCTTTTCATTTTTTTTCCTATACTCTTTCTCCGACATACTGGGGAACGTGTGATTGCATTATCACAAAGTCGTTGGGATACTATGAAATCTGAAATGCTCCTTTAAACTTGCAGGCATCTTGTTAGGGCTGCAGCAGAACCGAGGAGTCGAGGATTTCGACCTGCAGAATACATCTTCTCTAGCACAATGGATCAAAGTACTCAAGTTCTTTGAATAATGTCTTTGCTTATTTTTGCACTAATTGTTGCATTTCATTGGATAGACTCATATTCATTGTGTTGGAAACATATTCATACTTCTTCATGTTTTTACCCCTGTAGAGATCTTCGCTTTGCTCACATAAGCTGGGATGAGGGTGCATGTAATTTACAAGATGATAAAAATAAGAACTAAATGCAAAACACTGTGATATGCCTGAGCAATGTAGCTGAAGCCTTAATTTAATCTACCTTGAAATTACACCTGTGCTGTCCACAAAACAACATGCCCAAAGGCCATCACTTCCTACTTGAAAAGTTACTATGCTCATGAGCTTTATAGATGAATCTTCTGCCCTCTTTAAAAGCATCACTGATGCATGCTGAACATGTTTAATAAACAAATAAGTAAACATGACATTTATACCTCCTAACTATAAATTGCACTTGTTGTTGTTGCAGAGACTACTAGAAATGGCCTTGAGTTGGGTAGACCAGTCTCTAATAAGCATCTTGATCTTTTGAGGTCATTTGCTCGACATATTTCATTAGTTAAAGGTATTCATCCTATTTGCACTAAATGCACAATAATGAAGAAAGTTGAGAATTCTCGTCATAAATGTCGATGTTTCTCTCCATATAAGATTCTGTTTGGATTTGCGGTTTCAAAATGTCCGATTTGAAAACGTAGTTAGTCTTTTGGTAGAATCGCGATTTAGCCTTTAAAATCGCAGTTTAACTTTTGTAATACTGCGTCTTTAAAATGCATCACATTTCCTATGATTTGAAAATGGAAATTTTTCTACATTTTTAAATTGCAATTTTTTAAAAACGCACTCTTAAACGATACACTTTTCGCGATTTTGTTTAAAATTGCGCTATTTCGCAGGGCCAAATGGACTCTGAGTGAATTATATATCATTGTGCCTTCTTTTGGCTATTTTGTCCATGTTCCATTAAGTTTATCATTCTTCCTATTTAGTTCTGGCACCACTGCTAGATTAGTTCTATTCTACTCGTTCCTATATGTGTTTACCTATCAAAGACTGATTGATATTATTGTGTTGCATCAATCTAGTGGTATCACTATGAACTATCAATAATCAAACTCTAAGGACTTTGATTTGCTCTGGATTTGTTTCTACATTGAACCTACTTTCATCACATCTGGTTATGTAATTTATCAGGACATGAAAGCTCTTTCCTTTCATTTGCATTAATTTTTTCAAAACTTGTTGCTTGTGTCATTTTCATTGAAATTTGTGCTTGATCTGACAAATGTGAGATCTCTGAATTGTTGATGTAACAAAATCTTCATATCAAGTTGGTCTCTTTATGGTTTTTTCTGTCCTGACAAGTGAGAGGTTTTGTGGTGATGGTAGGGAAAGTAATAGATGCTGTGGGCCGTGAAAAGGGCAGGTACACCCTGTTGAAAGATCCAGAAGACTCCCAACTAGGGTTTTACGACAAGCCCCTTCCATGCTTCGGCTGTGGGATCGGATGGTTTTCGTAAGTATATCTTGTTCCTTGTCTCTCCTCCAACTGCTTATTTCTTCATCTAATGGCTTTGTTTTTTGTAACAGATTTCTTTTGGGGTTTGCATTCCCTTTAATTTGGTACTATGCAACACTTCTCTATTTTGGAAATCACTACCGCAGGGATCCTAGGGAGCGAGCAGGACTGGCAGCCTCAGCAATTGCGGTAACTATCTTTCTATTCCTGTTAGAATATTAATTAAATTATTGAACTACCTCTTGAAATTTTACTTATAAAATGCACAATCAACATGGAATCTAGCACATCACATATACAATGCCTTCACAGTCCATCGACCCAAGAGTTGACACAACACCTTCACAGTCTAGGACATCAAACATCTAAACTGCTGTTGGATGGAGTTGTTAACACCCCCACTTATGTTTTCTGCAGTGTAAAGGTTCTCTATCTTGAAGTAGCATAATTTTTATTGTCGTTGCAGGCACTAGCTTTCACTGTGGTGTTGGTCATAGCAGCTTATTTTTTCATTTAGCCGCTGCCACTCTATTGTTGAGATTTCGTGAGCATGAGAAAAGCGTAGTAGAATTGCAAGGACATGTAGATAACACGACAGAAGAGATGGGAAGAACATTTAGTCCCAAGGCGGTTCCCCAAAAATTTGAGTGTAGATTATACAATCCAGACTTCCCTGTTATAGATATTCTTCATTTGTATGGACAGATGCAAGAAAAATTGTTTTCATGTAAACTGTACACAAGATTTCATAAATGTCTGATAGTTTATTTAAAGCTCAGTTCATGTGCAAGGAAACCAATGGATCGATAAAGCTAGGTTCATATGCCAGGTTCCTAATGGGTATAGTTTGTTTCTAAAAATTGTTAAGAGTTTTTTGCTTTTTGGTTAACGTGTTCTCGTGTGATATAAATGTGAAAGTAGTTTTGAGCGTATTGTGTTTGGAGTTGTTTGTTAATGCTTTTGCTTTTTTTGCTAAAAAAACAAGAAGCTTCTTCCTCAAAAAGTGTTGTCAAACGAGGCTTGTCATACCCCACTCCTTAAACCAGCAATCCAACGATTCCTGAAAATATTTCTGCTTCATTCTTGGAGAAAAAAGCTGGTTGATTCATATGGTAGTTATGATTTTAGAACACACGTTAGCAGAATTTTCCATTTTGGTATCAATTATACATTGATGCTTTGTTTGGATGACTTGTATACAAGACTTCTTGTTGTCGCAGAGGCAACTAAAGAGAAAACAATCGCTATCAATGGAAATTCGTACGTGCAAAACCCAAACTTGAACTTGTAACAAAACCACAAACTTCTCTCTTAACTACCTTGAACTTGTAACAAAAGTTTACTGAGGTATCAAAGGAAATTCGTACGTCCAAAATCCCAAATTTTACTCGAACTTGTAACAAAACCACAAACTCTTCTCTCGCTGAGGTAGTTGAAAATACATTGTCTTTCAGATTTATGGTGCTGTGGCTTGTGATCGAATATGTTTTTCCTGGAACAAGTGCATCCGTGAAAACCTCTCCCCCGAGGCCCTCTCTTTGGCCAGGCAGACCAAATAGGTTTTACCGGAACATCTTGCTGCTCGGAAGAATAAATCCCCCACCTCCACCATCCACAGCTGGGAGGCCCCCTGCCTCCTTCAAGATAAATTTTGATATCGCCATCCACAAGGATTTTTCCATGCAGGCAACAATCTGTCGTGATTCTAGCAAATCATTCATGTTTGCTCTAGCCTGGGCTCCCTTGTGATCCCAACACTGGTGAAGCCCTGGCTGTCCTATTAGCAGCTCAACAAATCCTTCATCCTGGAAGGAGACTCCTCTACAGTCATCCTTGCCCTCAGCAATCCAATTTCTACAGTTAATTGGAGCATCTCCCCCATTACCACGGAGACTCTCCTCACCCTTCTTCCTCCTACTGGAAAGTTACCAACTTACGTGGCAAAATGGGCTGCCTCCAAAAGCCATGCTGAAAGCATTCCCACCTCCACCAGTTGCCTCTCTCTTCCTCGCCCACCTTGATGCTGCTGTTTTTGTTTCTTTTTTCCTTGTTACTTAAAAATAAATAAGAAACGAAAAGAAAACATAAAGAAAAATAAAAATAAAAAATAAAGAAAGAAAGAAAAAAAATGCAGTCTTCAATAAGATTATAATATGACAACCACAAAATTTTATTTCTTGGCAAGAATGAAGATCAAAATATTTCTTCTGAGAACTTTTCTAGCAGAAGAAATGACAAGAAATATAAAAAACAGCAGAAACTCCACCAAGACCGAGAAATGGAAGCCAGGAGCAAGAAGACCAGCCCAGCTTAAGTCTTTGATTAAATGTAATATAAGCAAATGCCTGGAAAGGCTGCATTGAAGAAATTACACCGCAAGATGCTAGGAATTCCTTTCTATGCAACTCAAAAATGTGTTTTAAGCTTTGCCCACCAGATGGACGTACTTGTTCTCTACTGTGAATCTGGAGCTCGAATTGATCTGGCACCAAGCAAGAAAACCATAAAATTATTAGGGCCATGTCAAGGTTCAACTCATACCCAAACCATAAAATAAATAAACAGAAGCATGGTCCATTAGATGGCCCGACCTTGTGCTCAAGAGTATCACTGAGTTTGGTTTCATCTTCTGTTATGCCAGATTCCTGGAGAGCCTTGAGAACAAGTTTTCTGAGTCTCCTCATCTTCAGAACTCCGTCAGGATTCTGCTTCCCAGGAGAAGATAGAGAGTAAACTTAAAGTGTGTACTTGATAAACAGTACAAATATAACATCAAAGTTCATTGTTATAGAAAGTATTCTGCATTATGCATGTATCTTAGTCCCCATATGGGATAGGCAGTGGATCTCTTTTTCATGCCATATCACCAACACAAACTAAAAACATGTAGCTAAGGAGAAATGTCTTCACAATTAATTTTTTATTTTTATTGTTTTAAAAGAAAAAAAAAAAAAAAAAAAAAAGAAGAAGGAGAAGAAAAACAGAAATATGTATGACCATGTTGGGAATGATTTGTTGCATTGAAAAGAAAAGAAAAGAAAATATAACGAGATTATTGTTAAAGATACATACAGACTTCAAGGCTGACGTGATCAACTTCTTCCACTTTATTTTCTTCTTGGTTTGTTCTTTGTTTGATCTAGATTCTGCCACCTTGTCATTCTTCAACTGACTCTTTGTTTCCTCTGCTAGAGCTCTCTCACCATGAATTACTTCCCCATTGCCTAAGTCACCTGAAGTATCATTCTTGGTCTTTTTCCTTGAATTATCGTTCACAGATGCATCAAGTTTTCTCTTTTTCTTTGATGGTGAAGTTCCTTTATCTGCATTTGAGTTGTAATGCTCAGTATCAGCTTTTGGTGGATCTTGCAATTTTGGTTCCTTTGAATGTTCATTGTCAAGCAATTCATCTTTTCGGGTGTTTCCAGTTGGAAGTTTTGTATCTGGATTGGATTCTTCTGTCTGCTTAGGTGGTTGTTTTGCAGCATGGAAAGCTCGGGCTTTTGCCCTGTGCTTCTTTCCTTCAGCATGGAGAAGCAGGGCCTGCTTACTAGTAGCACTGGTATTACAGAGACTGAAAATACAGAGATACATATAATAACTCAGATCTAATCATGAGAATAACCACAAGTCATCTGCTGGGTCTGAAAATGAATCTCCTATTCTGCCAAACACTCTAAAATTATTTATTACAAAGAAAACCCCACATGATGATCATAGTAATTAGATTCGTGTGGAAATTAAAGAAATAGAGTCTTAAAAGTTATACATTTCATTTGAATAAGGCCCCCTATCTGATTTGATGATTAAAGAATCATGCTCATAAATTAGGATAATAAGATTAAAAAAGATATAAACACACCTACAAAACCATGGTGGGCGTTCAGATAACCCAACATTTATATCGATATCGGTTTGTTGCTTTGAATCCTTGTTGGACTTGGCAGTTGGACCATTTGAAGCTTTCCCTTGGCCCTTAGGACCATACTTCTCCTGAAAAAAAAAAAAAAAAGACAAACAAAATGACATTATCCTGCCAGATACAGTAGAGCATTCATCAAAGATCATAACCAAGTCGACAAAAAATATGATAACAGTAGCAGGTAAAATAGAAAACCATCCTTTACTAGTAATAAGAGTAAAAATTTAGCCTAATACACATTGAATTTCCAAAAATCTTCTGCCCCAAGATAAAATCAGATACTCAAGCACTCAAGTTTCCATGATCAATGGCACAAATTTCCAATCGTGGGGAAATGTAATCACGAACCCAAAAGTAATTTGAAAAGAAACACAGCATATGTAGCAACTGAGCAGGCCATTTACAAACTTTCAAGCATTTGACAGTAACATTTGATTCACAGCCAAAACCAATACATTATGTTTCTTAGCGATTCAATCGATCTCTTTACCATCAAACAACCCAATCAACGCATTAAAAATTAAAAAGGAAAAGCTAAAAAGAGAAGGCGTGAATGAGAGACGCACCGCCTCAGAAATACACTGCGTGTGGCCCTGAACGCTCTGCTGCCCGAATGTTTGTCCGCAATCAATACACGAAAACTGCACGATTAACACAACAACAACAAAAAATTAATTCAATTCAAACATAATGAAAAACCCCATGTTAGGTTTATTGTTTTATGAAGTCATGCAATTATGTGAATCACACTTTCCAGGGGATGAGGGAACTAGAGTTTTGAAAATTTAAGAGAAGACCTTGCTAGCGGAGCAAGTCCTGAAGTGATTTGGCAGCTTCGGCTTCTTCAGATCCTCTCCGCAATCCTCGCACTGAAACCACACCATCTCTCTCTGATTGCGAGCTAAACTCTCAGAGAGAGACAGAGAGCTCCGCAAGTGATTTTGGGGTTTATGGCAAAATTAGGGTTTTGCTCTATCCAATCTGGTCTAGTGTCTCTTATCAGAGAGTATGCGACGTCGTGTAGGTAAATAAACCCCCCTCGTTGTGTAGTACTGTAGTTGTCCTGTTTTTCTTTTCTTTTTGGGATAATTGCGTCATTGGTCCCTGTGGTATACCATAATTATTTTTCACTCCCTACGAGGACCTCCCATGAACTTTTTAAACCATAGGGAATGAAAAATAATTATGATATACCACAGGGACCAACGGTGCAATTATCTTTTTTTTTTTTTTTTATACATATTTAGTAATTATGGTTTAAAAACTTTATTTTTTGTTACCTTAGTTTCATTTTGCTTCACAGATGGTACCTAGGTTTTAAAAAAGACTAATTTGATACCTCCGTTTATTTTATTGTTCAAATTTTAACGTCAAGTCACGTATCAATCTATGAGGATTGACACGTGGCACAATATAAAAAAATTATAAAATATAAAATAAAAATCTTTAAAAATTAATTAAAAAATTAAAAATAATAAAACAAAAAAAAAAAATAAGAAGAAAATAAGAGGGGGTGGCTCAAGGCCGGGAACCAACCCCATGAGCCACGGGGGTGGTTCGGCCACCCCTAAGGTTTTGGCCATTGGTTTACCGATTTACCTTTTCTGTTCATATTCTAATAAAAACAATGGTTAATTACTTTTTCCCCCATCAACTACCGATCATTGTCAACATGCCCCCATGAACTGACACTTTGACCGAAAAAGAGTATCAAACTACCATATTTACACACTTTAACCCCTTTCCGTTAGTCTAATTCATGCAAAGACTTACATGCTCTAACTCAATTTAAAAAATAACCTAAATACCCTTATCTTTTTTATAAAAAAAAAAAACTCTAAATGAAAAGGGGTGGCGGCAGCCACCCCCTGAGGTGGCTGGGTGGCCGCGCGGCCCGCAAGCCACCCCTAATGGTGGCTCCGGCGACCGCTTAGTTTTTTAAAAAAAAATATATATATATTAATTTTATTTAATTTTTTTTTATTAATTACTGTAGATAGCATTTTGGTTTTTAAACCAAAATTAACGGTCAAAATTTGCAAATTCCATCCAAGTTAATGGGATTTTCTGACGGAATGGGTCAAAGTTTGTAAATATGGTAGTTTGATACTCTTTTTTGGTCGAAATGTCAGTTCATGAGGGCATTTTGACAATGACTGGTAGTTGATGGGGGAAAAAGTAATTACCCCTAAAAAAAAATTAACGATTTTTCTTTTGCCACGTGTGCACACCGCAATGTAAAACTTTCAAATACTGCCAAACGTCCATTCTTATCACGTCCACATATCACTTAAAAATGAAATAAAATTGAAAAAGAAATGGTGGTTGTGGTCGCAAAGAGAAGGAGACTATATTCCTAGTGGCTAAAAGGGTGGTGGGATCACACCCAATTGCTAATTGGGAATGGTTTGATGACCATGTACACCCAATTGCTCAATTGTGATCAAGAGACGGTGACAACGAGATAGCAAGAGGAGAGACGACAGCGAACAAAAAAAGGTGAGGCAACTGAGAAAATGAAATGATTTCTCTTTCTTTTTTCTTTTTTTTTCTTTTTATATATATATATATATATATATATATATATATATAGATATAGATAATAAATAATATGATATTTTTTTAAAAAATAAACGGTTCAAATTAAAATTATCTAGAAGTATTCTATTTTTTTTTTTTTGTTGCTCCTTTCGTGTGGTGTTGATTTTGCCAATTAAGTCCAAGTGTCCAACGGTGGTTGAAAGCTTCCCACTAAATTATGAGTAGGGATTGAAATCTTGTCCTTAAAACAAATGAAAGCCCCCGTGCTCGAGGCCACATGGAGGTTTTATGTGCAACATTGAATTTTTGGGGTAATTTGTTTCTTTGCTTTTAAAGAGAATGATTGAGACTTTCTCTTGTCGTGGAGTCGATTGAAATGGAAATTTCAATTCCCACGTGACGCTAGCTGTTTGTGAGGCTTCGTGGCTATCCTTGCCCTACCTGTCTCTTTACTCTTTAATTTGATTTTCCATTAAACAAGGCCCTACTTCAAGTTGCATTAATCATGCACAAAACTAATCTTAGCCTCAACCTTGAATAATTCACATCGAATACGGAAGAAATATGAGCAATTAATTTACACATATTATTATGTTTTCTAAGTTTCTAATTTACAGAGTTTTCATTCTTCTTTCTTCTTCGTTTCTCACACTACTTATGCATTGTAGGTACAGTTTTCGATATGGCCGTGACAACTTGCTCTTTGTCGGTGATCTCGTCCTCTAATTTTTGCAGAACCTAAAAAGTCAAGAGAATACGCGGGGAGTTGGCCGACGTTCCTCCATCTGATACCTAAGTTAGTGTCTCAGGGTATAATGTATTCAAGTGTAATAATAACAGTCTTCTTTTTCATACATGATATCTAGGCCTATTTATAGGCCAAGTCGTAAAATACATTTGTTGCTTTAGGGTTTCGTCTCCTTCTTCTCCCTTAACCTAGGAGCGCCGTTAGAATCCTACCTTAACTTGGAATCATCCACTTTCCAAATTGGGTATCTTTCCTTAATAGTCTCAAGACGAGATTCACGGCAATAAATTTGAGATTGACATTAATTCTGAATTTTTAGGGACGGAGCGCGATTTCGAAGTATCCGGGATCGCGTGTAATAGATTCTCAATCCTGGGACGATACCTTCCCAGAACTTCTGGATACCTGTCCTTGAGGACTCATATATGGCTGGTCCATGTTTTCCCATGAGCCAATATGAACTCAGAGGCTCATAACTCCTGACGTGGATCGGGTTAAGTGAGATTATTCTCAACACGTATAAATTTTTTTATTACATTAAATTAACTAATCATTTTGAAGTGATAATATAGATATAATTAACATTTTATTTGAGTCGTGATTGATGCGCATATAAATCACACAGCGGTAATGGTACGCAAAGTGTTATTTGATGGAGTAGAGGCAGAGCATGAGAGGGCAGAAAGTTTGGTTGACAGGCGTGGGGGGTCCTTTGGCTTTGGAATTGTGCAGCAAAAGACGTCGTGCGTGGGACAGGAGTGAGATAAGCGCTAAGCTTCAAATTATATCTTTTTTTCCAACAAGTGGTTAGTGGTTGGGGCTTTTGCAATGATTTTGAAGGACTAGTAATTCTCACGCTTGAGGCCCTTCCCTTTCCAAATGCTCCCAACCCACAAAAGGTTTGTTTGGTCGGCATGCATCACAGATTAAACCAATAATAATAATAATAATAATAATAATAATAATAATAATAATAATAAAAGGATGCAATTTGAAAGTAGTGTGTTCTAACTTCTATGTGCTTGGTAAAGTTTTTCTTTTAATAAATTCTCCCCATTTGAAATTATAAGTTTACTTCAAAAAATTATAAAAAGAAAAAGAAAAAAATTGGGCTGGGTTGGGAGTGGCCAATTTGGAGGTAGCCTAGCACCCCATTCCAACCTTTTATATATATATATATATATATATATATATATATATATATATATATATATATATATATATATATATATATATATATATATATATATATATATATGATGGCACTACCACATCGACGGGCGGAGCCACATGGTGGCTTGGGGGCTCCACCATGTTTTCTCAAAAGAAAAAAATATTGAAATGTTATTATAATTTTTTTAAAATTAAAATTTTACTTACTAAATTTTTTTTATTTTTTAGTTTTGCCTCCTTAATTTTTTCTTTTAATTTTTTTAATTTCACCCTCAAATTTTAAATGCTAGCTCTATCGTCCCCGTACATCAACCAAGTAAAATAAAAAAATATATATATAGTATGGAACATTTTTTTTTTATTTGTTGTAACATATTATAAAGAGTTATTTATTACGGCCTCATACTCAAAGAACTAATTTAATTTTTTTTTCTTTTTTTTGGGGGAGGTGGGTAATTGATACGATGATAATACGAAGGCGCCAACCACTCAATGATAATTGTAGTAATGTTAATAAAAGGGAATAAAGGGGGAAAAAAAAGTGTTTTTTTTCACCCTTTTGACGAAGTGCCACCTAAAGACGTTTGTTCTTCGTGTTCTGTTGTAAAGCTCATGATTTCAATCATTACAGCCACGCTCCAACAGTTCAATGCAGGCGGGAGTACAGTAGTACAGTCATATATATAAGCTGCGCAACGGGTTATGCCTAATTCCTACACGTAACTTCCCAACAGATATTTCCAAATCTCGACTCCCATCCGAATGATAAGGAGGAGGGTATATAATATAATATAATATAATATACACGTACTCCACTCTCCAGACTCCAGTTATTCTGACAACAACTTAAAACGTCACAAAACAACGTAATAGAAGATATTTTTGTTCCCTCAAATTTATTTTGAATTAAAGTATTAATTAAATAATTAATTTTTTTTTTAAAATTTTTAAAATAAGTATTGATTTAACATGTTACCAAAATCAAAGGTCTTGAGTTCGTATTTTATTAATTCTATCATTTATCTTTTATTAAATTAAATATTTTATGTATTGAACTGTAATTATTCAAAATAGAATTTAAATTCACACGTTAAGCGAATTATTAAAGTATTAATTAACTTTTAGAATAAGTGATAATTTAATTTTAATAAATCGATTTAAATTACTATTGGAAGGATAAAAGAGAGACTTCTATGGTTATTTTGATTAAACTAATTATTGAGATATATTTTTATCGGGACTATTTTATGGTTTGAATTATTTGTTAATATTTTTTTTAATTTTTGAAAAAAAAAAAAAAAGACTATTAAGAGACTGATAAAACGGATAGGAGGTGCGTCGAAAGGCGCGTGTGGTAAATTGGTAATACATCACATTTCATGCTTTAAAACGTGAAGCATCTCGTTTAAATGCGAGTATTATATTATCTGTCTTCCAAAGCCAGGCTTTTCAAGTCCCACTCTTTTTCTCCCCAAGTACTAAAACCAGGACCCAGGACTCAAAGCTCTGCTGCAACTAAACGCAGACCCACCACCCACCACCTCCATGCCTCGCCGTGGCCGCTCATCGGCGTCTTCGCTTCTCTCCCCACCACTACTCATCCTTCTCTTGCCGATCATCGCCTTGGCTTTCCTCTTCTTCGCAGTCCGTCCATTTATCTCACTCACCTCCCATGTCCTCCGACCCAACACGGTCAAGAAAAGCTGGGACTCCGTCAACATCTTCCTCGTCCTCTTCGCTATTCTTTGTGGTTTTTTCGCTCGAAAAAACGACGACGGATTACCCCCAGACGAGACCGCCAATGCTTCGAGTGCTTCAAACAAAACAAATGAAGGAGAGGAAGAGCAATCAACTTCGCAGCAATGGTTTCGGTACCCCGAAACAAAGATCTTTGACACTCCACACGTTTGGGCACCGGCCACCGGTGTGACCCAGTTGAAGAGAAGCAGCAGCTCGTACCCGGATCTGAGGCAAGAGTCGTTGTGGGAGACGGGTGATGACCGGTTCCATTTCCGGTTCTTCGACGATTTCGAAATCGACAAGTACCGGTCCCCCAGACCCCGAAACGAACCGGAAGAGCCCGAGATTAAGGTAATTCCGGTTGATACCTTTACACTCCATTCTTCTCCTTCACAGCCACTACCACCGAAATCACCGCCTCCGCCACCTCCGCCTCCGAATCCACCGCCGGTAGTTCAGCATAAACGGAAACGAACGTATCGTACCATTAGGCGCAAAGACGACGACACCGAATCGACGAAAACCAGGTCTCCTCCGCCACCTCCGCCGATACCGCCACCATCTCCGGCGAGAGTCCGTTCGGAGCAGAAGTACGTGAAGAGCGAGCGTAGAAAGATCAATTTCAAGAAAGAGATAGCCATGGCCTGGGATTCGCTGTACAATCAGAGAAAGCGAAAGAAGAAACAGATCAAAACAAAGAACGTCTTAGACGAACCGGTTCAGTCTCCAGCTGGACAGGTTCGCCATACCAGACCGCCGCCGCCGCCTCCTCCTCCACCGTCCGTTTTCCATAGTCTGTTCAGAAAGGGAAGCAAAAGCAAGAAAGTTCACTCGGTCTCTACGCCGCCGCCTCCGCCTCCGCAGCCTCCTCCACCGCCGGTTAAATCCTCACGATCATCAGAGCGGAAGATTCCGGCTCCACCTCCACCGCCGGTTAAATCTTCACGATCGTCAGAGCGGAAGAGCCCGGCTCCACCTCCACCGCCTGAACCTTCACGACGGCGAAGTTCGAGTTTTAGCAACGCCGGCCGGCCACCGTTGCCGACAAGGGCGAACACCTGGGACGAGAATGTGAACGGCGTCAGGGAACGGAGTCCGGTTATACCGATGCCGCCTCCTCCGCCGCCGTTTAAGATGCCGGAGATGAGGTTCGTTATGCCCGGGGGTTTTGTTAGGGTGCGGAGCGCTCAGAGCTCTCGGCGTGGGTCTCCGGAGCTGGAGGACGCTGATGCGAATACAGAGTCGTCGGATGGGACGGTCAACGCGATGGACGGTGCAGGGTCGGTTTTCTGTCCGAGCCCGGATGTAAACGTCAAGGCCGACACGTTCATCGCTAGGCTCCACGATGATTGGAGGCTCGAGAAGATGAATTCCTGGAGAGAGAAGGAAACGATGGGCCTCGGCCTCGGCCTCGGCCCTGGCCCATAGGCACTGGTCTCAGGCCCAAATTTATTTTTCACACACATTATAGTATATATTATTAGAGAGTATATATTGGTACAGGAAAGATTTGAAGAGATGGCCGATGGGGCTCCGACTGTTTTTTTTTATCACCTTTTGGAGCCCCGGAATGAAGAGAATGTGGGTTTGAATTAAATGCTTGCATGAGTTTATTTTACTAAACGGTAATGTATAGGTAGGATTTGGCTTTAGGTTCAAGAAATGGACTCGTTGAGATTGGGACATGTGTCCCAACAGTTGTTATAGGGCTCTGATTGTGTTTTTGGATTTCAGGCTCGAATTTCTTTCGTGGTTTTATTAATTAATACTAGGCATGCTGCACTATTGAATATGTATGCCCATATCAACGGCTTTTGGCTCTGGTTGTAATGTTTTTTTGGGTCTTTACCTCCTGGAGCCTTTACTTTTAAGAGTGTGTATGGATTCAATTCAAGTTTGTATTGTTTGAGGTTGAAATGAAGTTTTTGGAAATTTAGATATTGTCTGGATACCGTTTTACGCTTTTGATAATAAAGAATGCTATATGCAAGACTCCTATTCCTCGATTGTGATTTTCTTTATATGGTTTTTGAGCGATTGAGATGAATTCGCTATGCTGCATTGCTTCGGTTTCGATTGATCAGGACCAAGCCAACTTGATTGGGGCAAAATTGTCGGGATAGGGTTTCGACAAAAGCAAACCACGACGTCGAGGACGTGGTCAACGAGGCGAGGTATTCGAAGGTGTACAATGACATGAGTCTAAGATTTTCACTTAAGAATATGAAATACAATGCCCTAAACCCAATAATCACTATGCATATAAGTCTAAGAATGTCACTTATGAATATGAACACATTTTTAAAGTAAAGAGTGTAATTTTGCTTTAATCACTCTTATTATTCATTATTATCAATTACATATTTTTAAAAATGTTAACCATTAAAATTCTTAAACGATTTGAAATTTTGTTATTTTAGTATACAAATCAACGAAATATAATAATTATCAATAAAGATATATGATTCCCTGTCAATTTTTCACACAATTTATTTAGAGCAACTCCGCTCAACATTCTAAAGCTTGAGAATAGAGATTCGAGCAATTTTACTATTTGGATTACTAGTAACTCAGACAATAAAAAGTTTTTATAAAACCCATTTATCCAAACAAATCTCAAGCAATCGACGGGCTTATAAGACTTCTATTTACTCTTTAAATTGCGGAAAAATTACAATTTATCCTCTCAAATTGCTAGCCACTTTGCAAGTAGCTTCACGAACTACTAATGCTTGGACTCTGACCCCCCAAATTATCAAAAAAAATTAAAAAGACTCATTTTGTTCGAAATATCCTTTAATACCTCTGCCACATGTCATTTTTCAATTAAAAAATGATAAAAAAAATATATAAAATTTGAAAGAAAAAAAAAAAAAAAAGGGAGAGAAAATGAGTGTTTGGGGGTGGCTACCATTGGGGAGGAGTAGCTTGCGGGCCACCCCCTAGGGCCTGGGTGGCACAAAAAAAAAGTGTTTTCTAGTTTTTTATTTTTTTTTAATTTTTAATTGAAAAATGACATGTACCAGGGGTAATATAAGAATATTAAAAAAAAAAAAAAGGGTCTTTTTAAAACTTGTTAGTAGTTTGAAAAGCCAGAGTTCAAGCGTTGGCAGTTTACAGGGCTATTTACAAAACGATTGACAGTTTGAGAGGTTAAATTATAATTTTTTTTAATATTGCTTTAGGTTGGATCCGGATCCGAAGTCCGAACTCTAAACTGCCCGCTGCCCGGCGTCAAGTGACCCAATAACCTGCCCGAATTTCACATTACGTGCAGCGTAAACAGAGTGATCCTCATACAACTTGAAAACCCTTCAAAACAGTCCAAACTCCTAAAGCAAAAGGAAAGTAGAAACCATCGGACTAGGGTTCGTTATTGTACCGGCGATGAAGCTTGCGGGCCTGAAATCTGTCGAGAACGCACACGACGAGTCTGTGTGGGCAGCGACGTGGGTGCCTGCAACCGAGACTCGATCGGCGCTGCTACTGACCGGGTCGCTGGACGAGACAGTGAGGCTCTGGAGATCAGACGAGCTGGTCCTGGAGCGTACAAACACGGGCCACTGCCTGGGAGTGGCGTCGGTGGCGGCTCACCCGTCGGGGCTAATTGCCGCCTCGGCTTCTCTCGACAGCTTCGTTCGGGTCTTCGACGTCGACACCAACGCCACCATCGCCACTCTCGAAGCTCCACCCTCTGAAGTCTGGCAATTGCGCTTCAATCCCCAGGTAATGGGACCAATCTCAACCTTTTGCTCTTTCGATTGTTCTCTGTTTGTTTGGTTGCTGAGATAATGGGGGTACGGGAAGTGAGTTAAAGTTTTGGATTTTAGATTTTCTTTGTGCTATGTTTTGCTCAGTGGGGTCTGATTCAAAAGGGATGGTATTTTTATGAATATGGATTTACATTTCATTTTCTCTCAATTCCTATTTATTGAGCTTAAATGCTGTATTTCTTTTCTGGGTGTTGTTGTTCTTTTGGTGCTTTGTGCTTTAAGGCGACCAATGCATATTTTCCTCGAAGCTTGGGTTGCAGCTCAATAGCGTTATTATTGACCTCAGGCTTGGTTCATAGGCAAAATAACGTATTTCGATGTATTCATAGGTTGTTGATTCGAAAATTCAATTTTTTAAGTCCTGGGGTTGCCAAAATCTCTAATGATTGCGTCAATTAGCTTGTATATGAAGCTTTTCAACTTGTGACAGTGACAACGATGTTCTGCTATTGGATTTTGGGTTCTTATGTTTCTTCCCCATTGGAAAATTACGAACTAAAATTGAGTCAATTTGTTGCTTGATATGGGTGAGTGCAGGTACAGCACCTAAGCCAAATCCAATTTTTTTTACAGCACCTAGCAACAAAATCTAAAATTTAGTCTGTTGCTTGATATCGGGGAGTTCAGGTTTTGTTGCTTGGTGCTGTAAAAAAAAATTGATTTGGCTTAGGTGATGTACCTGTACTTCCTCTTATCAAGCAACAAATTGACTCAATTTTAGTTCGTAATTTTCCAAATGGGGAAGAAACTCTAGGAGATGTGCTGTAGTTTTTTTTACAGCAGCTAAACTAAATCCTTGTTGCTAACCTCAAGTAGTTCATGAGAGGAGCATTGTGGATTGACTGGTAGACTGGTTTTCTGGTCTTATTTGTGTAATATGTGCTTATTAAGTATCACAGATTTTCAAATATCTATCTTGTGTCTGCCAAAACTTGGTAAAATGACTGCAAGAGTTGGAATTGTCTATTGTACTGTGTAGTTGTCCTTGTTGAGTGATTAATACCTATTTGTGGAGTGTGCCCATAAGTAGTCATTTGTGTAGAAAAACAGCATATTTCTTGCACGTATATGTTTGTATACCAGTTTGTGTTTTTGTCTTCTTGAATAGAGGTATGTTTTCTCCACATGTTTAAAATTCTTGAGAAAACAGTGGTCAAAATATTTCTTTATTTGAAAATAACTCTTTATCTAAGAATACATTTTACATAAAAAGGATACAAGAAAATGAGCATAGACAGCTGTCTCACCCAGACAAGAGACTAGACACCGGCGCTTTGCTCACTCACTCCAACCAATTTTAGGATAGCTCGCATGCACTTTAGTCAAGGTCTCAGTTCTTGGAGCTTAAGTTCATAGGCTGCTAATTTCAGTTTGTAAGAAGCTTGAACACTTGCAGCCCGTTCTTGAGTAGCCGTGCAATTTAAAATATCTAAAAGAGAGAAGAAAATGTTGCTAAGAGAGAATGAGAAGCAGGCAGATGATATTAAACAGCATGTGTGTTGTTATGCTCTTAAAATTATATGCATGGTGTCAAATGCATGGATAATTTCTGACACCTTACAATCTATTTTATCATAACCACATCCTTTATGTTAGATCAGGTGTTCAAGGATGCATCATGCATTCTTTTGGGTTTTCTTTTTTCCCTTTTCTTTTTTTTTTTTGGGAGGGGGGGGAGGGTGGGGCGTTCTGATTTTCTCTTTGAGTGGATTAGTTCTACCTCCTTATAGAAATTAAGCTACCTAGGAAACAATGTTTTCATTCTTTCTTGTCTCTTGTCTACTCTAAAGATATGATTGCATATACTTAAGACATGCGACCATGTATTTACAAGACGAAACAAGTGTTGTTTTGTCCTCGAAATAACTCTTTATGATCTAAGTGGAAACTAGAAAGTCAATCATGATCTTTTGAACATTTGTTCAAACTTATGCTAACAGTAGCGCTCCCTTTCAGGGTTCCACCCTAGCAGTTGCTGGTGGGGGTAGTGCATCAATCAAGCTTTGGGACACTGCCACGTGGGATTTGGTTGCCACTCTACCTATTCCTCGCCTAGAAGGTCCCAAGCCCTCTGATAAAAGTGGCAGCAAGAAGTTTGTCCTATCAGTTGCCTGGAGTCCTGATGGTAAACGACTCGCCTGTGGCTCAATGGATGGGACCATCTCTATTTTTGATGTTGCTCGTTCCAAATTTTTACACCACCTGGAAGGCCACTTCATGCCCGTGAGGTCTCTGGTGTACTCCCCTATTGAACCACGGCTACTCTTTACGGGCTCAGATGATATGCATGTGCACATGTATGATGCTGATGGGAAATCCCTGGTTGGAGCTATGTCAGGTCATGAAAGCTGGGTATTGAGTGTGGATGTAAGCCCAGATGGTGCAGCTCTTGCAACAGGCTCTAGTGATAGAACTGTGAGGCTCTGGGATATTTCTATGAGGGCAGCTGTGCAGACCATTAGTAATCATACAGACCAGGTCTGGGGAGTGGCATTTCGACCACCAGGGGGGAGCGGTGTACGGACCGGTCGGCTTGCTAGTGTGTCAGATGACAAGAGCATATCACTGTACGATTATTCCTGAAGTAAGTTGCATGTGGAGAGAGTGCTGACATCAAAGATTTCTGTTGTTATAAGATAGGACTAACTTCTTAAGCTGCTGTTTCTCATATTGATCTCAAGAAAATATTTGGTTTATACTTGGTATTTAATTCTCTGATTGACTTTATTTGTTAGTTATATATTTAAACTGCAATGAGCTTGGGCGCCCTAGTAGCCTGCTTTCCGGCTTCCTTCAGCCAATGATTTGGGCGAGTCGCACTTCTTGATCCTAAACTATAGCTTCATGGAATAGGATGCTCTGAGACGCAAACTATTTTATCATCTACATTTTATTTTGTTGCATTTAATGATGACATGTCGATTAAAAATTTTAAATAACTTGACAACACATTCACCATGTAACAACATATATATCATTAGATCTGTAAAATTTAATTTGAACCATAAAATGGTTTCTCCTTGCATTAATTGTGAGCCATTAGGACCTTAAATTTTGTGCAACTATATGAGGCTATGCTGAATTTTTTTTTTTTTCTAATTTTCGTTGTGTTTATACCTTATTTCACATGTTTTTTACGTGAACACTGAGAAATAAAAGAAAAATAAAAATGTGATTATGTATTAAACACGTACATTTTAAGGTCAAGTATTAAGAAAATTGGAGAAAATTCAATGGTAGGAGAGTAATGCAATTGACCTATTTTCAAAAGGTTGATTACTTAAATTTAAAATCTAGGAGAGACATTACAACTAACCTTTAAGTGGAGTTAAAAAGGCATATAACGAGTAGGTAGTATTTTCATAACCTTAATATGCTACCTCGGTGCCATACTATGAAAACGACATTGTTGATCTTCCATTTTGGCCGTATCAACACATAGATATACAAGTTTAAAAGCACTCTCTGGCAGGCGATGTAGAAACATATTGATTCTTGAGTGCTTTGATTAGGCCAAGGACCCTCCACGCATCGTAAAAAAAAACCACCAAAATTAGGGTTGAGAAGCTAAAATCGGCCTGCCCGCCCACTCGTTCGCAGATGGGTTTAAAAAATCCGCCCATTTACGGGCAGATACAGGGGGGACATGGAGGCGAATAATATCCACCTATCCGCTCACCCGTTACTATATAAAGATTTTTTGCACTATGCTTACTAAACACAAAGCTCAGCCCTAATATTGAAAGTTGGTTTTGTGCCATTAGCTTTTTTGTTTTTTGTTTTTCATATATCAAGTTATACGAATTTAATATAGACGTACATTTTCTCCTTATCTGTCAAAGAAAAACAAAGGTAAATCATTGATCAAGGCACTCTCCAAGCATCTGTCAATGACATAGTTTTGTAAAGTGATGACTGACTGAATGAATGTAAATCATTTCTTTATAATAAATAACCTCACATCTTCATCAACTTCATGAAATGACACCCCAAGAAGGTCAATACAGTAAACCATGCCAACCTGTCAAGTGCCAAGCATGTGGGAAAAAAGGTTTAAAGTTCTCCAGGCAATGATGATACACCAACATTGCATACCGACACGACAGCTCTAACTTCTTGAAATGACACAAACCACCACCACCATAGATTTGGAAGAAAATCTCATAGTCATAGGTATATAAACCACAAAGCTCGACATCTCTTTCTTGGATCGAAATCTCTTAACAATTTGTTGTCGAAATTTGAATAATAAACATTTAAAAAAAATAATAATAATAATGAACTCACCTTTCTAACCTCTGTGCATCCCACAAAAAGTTTTCAGGTAATTTTAGCAATTTTCAGTGGAAAAACCTTTTTCAGGGTTTTGTTATTAGCAAACCCTGTACGAGGAACAAGGGGCAACCTCGTACCAAAAAACAAAAAAAGGTTACAAAAAAGCTTATAAACCGAACGTAAAAACTAATTCATACCCACCCACAAAGGGGGTCGCTCCTACCTGGGAGCATTCAACAAATAGTTGTTGAGCACATCCATGACCGTCCCGAAATCCGCCTTCACTTGCACCGGGGGATTGGCGAACCGGCACTCCATATCCTTAATCGCCTTGGAGTGATAATCGATCTTGGCCTGCGTAAACTTCAGCCCATGTGCGGTGCTCACTACCACCGTACGATCAGTCGGAGCTATAACCCCACTACGCCTGAGCTTAATCAGCGCCGTCAAAGCCACCCCAGTATGCGGACATATGAACATCCCCGTCGAGTCCGCTTGCGCCATTGCGTCCATGAGTTCCTCCTCCGTCGCCTCCTCGACGATCCCATTTGAGTTCTTGAGCGCATACACGGCTCTGTCGATCGATACCGGGTCTCCGATCTGTATAGCGCTCGCGAAGGTCGTGTTCGCCTTCGTTGGCTTGAACTCCTTCCACCCTGACTTGTAGTACAAGTAAAGTGGGTTCGCGTTCTTGGCCTGAGCGCACACGAGCCTTGGAATCCGATCCACGAGACCCAATTCTTCGCACATTTTGAACCCCTTGTAGAAAGCGTAGATATTCCCCAGGTTGCCACCGGGCACGATGACCCAATCGGGCACTTCCCAGTTGAATTGTTGCAGAATCTCTATCGCCGCCGTCTTCTGGCCCTCCAACCGCAAACTATTCAGCGAGTTTGCCAAGTAGATGGGCAATTCGGAGGTGACCTCGCGAATCAGCTTCATGCACCCATCGAAGTCCGTGTCGATGCTCAACACGAACGCTCCGTTGGCGATTGGCTGGACCAATTGCGCGAGGGAGATCTTGTTAGCCGGCAAAAAGACGATCGAGGGGATACCCGCGGCCGCGCAGTAGGCCGAGAGCGCGGCGGACGTATCTCCGGTCGAGGCACAGCCCACTCCGACGACTTGTCGATTGAGCTTCCGGAGGCGGTTCACTTGGCTGACCAGGACCGTCATGCCCAGGTCCTTGAAGCTACCAGTATGACTGATTCCACAGTGCTTAACCCACAAATCGTTCATGCCCAGAAACTGTTTGCCGAAACGCTCAGCCCAGAAGAGGTTCGAGTTTCCCTCGAACGCCGAGACGATATCGTCTGGGTCGATCCCCGGTAGCACCCACTCCTTCTTGCTCCACACGCCGGATCCGTACGGCCACGTGGTCTTCCCCACGCGCGAGTCGAACAGCGCGCGCCAGTACGCGCCGTCGTACCTCCTCAGCGCGTCGATGTCATGCTGCACGTCCAGCAGCCCCCCGGAGCTGCTCCGGTACACGATCTCGTCGAGCGAGTACGACTCGGGCGAGTCGAACCCCGAGTTGAACGGCACGTACTTGGCCCTGAACTCGCCCTGGCGGCTCGAGTCCTCGCGCTGGCGCCGAGCCTCGTCCTTGATGTTCTCATCGGCGGCGCGCCGCGTCTTCAGAGCCGAAGGCTTGGGATCGAATGTGGAGGAGGTGCAGGATATAACAGTGGGCGAAGGACGGTGTTTGGTTCCGCTTCGGTAAAACCGTTTGGATTTAGGAGAGAAAGAGGGAAGAGGGGAATGGAACACTGAAGCCGAAGCCATTTCTCAGACTCAGAGAGAGAAGAGAGAGAGAGAGAGAGAGATGTGAGATGTGCAGAAGTGAGTGGCGGCGCGTATGGTCTTTGGTCTTTATACAAAAAATGTCTGAGCAGCCATGTTTTTCATGTGCCAATCGATGATTACGCTTTTTACGACGACAATATACATACATGTTCGGGATTTCGTCGCAATTAGTTCCTGCTCTGTAGATTAGTACTTGACTTTGGATTTGGACCACGTTTCGTGCTCGATACACTCATTGACAAATTTGGGATGTAATCAGGTGAAACTCAATGTACGTGTATGTAATTAAACGTCCCCAATAAATTATAATAATTTAATACACTCATTCATGACCTTTCCAAATTTTAGTTTGAGAATCTCAACTCTCAAGGCATAAACCACAATTTGAGGAAATTTTATTTAACGTGTTATTACTATTTATTTCTCGCTTGTTAAAAGATATATACAATTTTATAAATTAAATTGAAATAAATTCATTTAGAAGAAAACTCAATCCTCAAAAGCATTGACCGTACCAGCTCATACTTTTCTTCTTTTTTCCTAATGAATAGTTATTAAATTAAATTACAACAATTTTTTTTAAAAAAAGAAACTTTAACAAAAAATAAAGTTACTTCAAAAGGATACCTAATCGATAAGGTATATAATTATATATATATATATCTTTCCAAAATTAATAGTTTTTAAAAATAGACACCGCATTGAGGGCCTTGACATCATGACATGACGTGGCATACATGCGGCGCTTCAATGCTATTGCGAGGTGCGTTCCAATAGGCCATCCATACCTTTATTAACTTATCCGTTTCAAAGTGCTACACATGACATGGAACGAACGTCCTAGGGGACGGTGATCGTGTTTAATAGGAATAGCCTCTTTCTTTTTCTTTTTCTGTTTTCCTTCTTTTTAAAATTATTTTTATTATTATTATTATTTTCGGTGATGATAAAGTGATAAACCTAAATATCCACCTCTTAAGGCTCGGGCTGGTCAGTCTATTGAAGAGCTAGCAAGCCCAAGTCCAAATAGGCCGAAGGGTCAATTATACGATGTCCACGTGGTTGTAAAGGTACGGGTGAGCCCGCACAATGCCATATCACCTTTTACACTTGAACCAAACTCCAGACTTTATATGGTTGATGATATAAAATCGGTACACTTACCTCTCTTATATATTTACATATGGAATAATTTCAATTCGGCTATGGCAGAAAGTAAGCTTTGTTTGCCCACCAATGAGAAATTAACACGTAAGCATGAAGCAAGAAAATCACTTACAAGCAAAACACCCGATTTTTTTTTTTTCTCTCATTGCAGTGAAATGAAGAGATCGAGGGAGAGAGATGGGCGTGTCACTCTGGAAACCAGCCCTGACCACCGACCCTCGACCCAGACAACCAAACCGGCATAGCCCATGAAAGCCGTGCCACCACGTGGCCGACCCGAGTTCAACCCCGACCACATCATCGTTCACCATCTCCGGTTGAACCAGAATGTCGAGAGCACCAAATCACCGGACCAGATGTGATCACCACTCCACAAGAACTATTGGACCGTCCTTGCCTCGCCGAAAATCGGTTATGGCCACCGAAAATCGCACCTCTGGCCACCGGTGGAGGACCCAGAACCGGACGTCGCCTCTTGCCTGGCGCTGGCCCACCGTCTATTGGATCCTCTATCTGTTCGTCTCTCTCTCTCTCTCTCTCGACATCTCTCTTTCTCTCTCCGACAGCATCTCTCTTTGTTTCACTCTCTCCCCCGATCTCCCCCTCTCAAACCCACTCTCTCCCTCTGCCTCACCGTGTCCCGGTGAAAGGGAAGAAAAATAACAGAAGAAGAAAGAACAAAGAGAATGGAAAAAATGGGAAGATGTAAGAGGGATTCAGTACATCAGCAGCATTTTAGTTTTTTGGTTTTTATTGTTTTTAGCTGACGTGTCGGTTGGTTATTGGTGGGCGAAAAACCTATGTTTTCCACCATGAGCCGGACAGAAATGGCTTTCATTTACATATAACGAAGTTTTAAATTCACCATTGAATTTGTGAGGCCCAATGTGAATTTTATAAATTTAAAGATATATTTAAAAATGAGATGTACAAAAAATATATTGGAACCATATATCTTAGGGGAAGAATCATGTTGGAACCAATGAGAACGTGTCATACTCTGCATGGCACAATAACCATGAATGTTATAAGGGGAAAGGGAGGACTGCTAAGGACATGCTCTACAAAAGCCGATGGCCAAATATTATGGGCGATTCACGTTCGACTCAGCCAAAACACGACACTTGGCAAGGCCATGTTGAGAAAAATAGGTCACGGCCAATTAAAGAAAATAGAGGCCTAGAGACAAGCTATTCAATCCTATCATTTGTGGGTTCACTCAACTAACTTAAGCATCAAAGACATATCCGGTATTATTTGAATCGGACTCAGCAAGGCACATTTCAACATCAACATGTGAAATATGAAATAACTAATGGATTGAGATCCCAATAATTCCAATAAATTGTAGGGCTTGTAATCCTTATAAATCCAAACCGTTCATTTCAAATAAATGGTTTGGATTTAGCCACATAGATAACAAAAATACACTAATGAGTCACTAGATCATCATTTGATGTGGTTGGCCATCGGCCACCCTTTGAGGGGGTGGCCTGGCTGATCACCCCCTTGTCCTAAAGGACTTTGTAGCAAATACCTATTTATATGATAAATCATTTCACATTATTTTTTAGTCAATTCTTAGTTTTATCCTTGAGCATTGTCGCAATTCTCTGGCTGGGATCATGATCTGTGAAATTGAAAAGAATTGTTTGAAAATAAAAATTTCGTTTTGTTGTATGTAATAGAATATATGGTACTACATCATTTACAAAATTTAAATAACGTGACAACATATGCATAATATATTAACTTATACATTATATTTGTGAAATTTAAGCTTGATCATAAAATGATTTATCTCCGTATCAAAGAAAAAATGAAGAGGATACCCATTCACTGTTATTCCCTATGGCAACATCCATTCTCTGCTTCTGTTTTGCATTTGAGGCTCCGTTTGCATTTCTCAAATGGTCATATTTACACTTAACTAACAAAATTCAAGGCAGCAGCAAAAGAGGATCAAACCATTAATCACCATTGTAGCAGAAGTCAATTACATGATCAGCAAGATCACCAAAAAGAGAAATGCTTGGCTGTACACTCTCATCCCACTCATATCCCACCTTTGTCTACGTGGACCAATAATGTGAGAGATAATAGAGAGAGTGTAGTGGGACCCTATTTTTTTAACAACATTATTGGTCCACGTAGACAAGGGTAGGATAGGAGTGGGATAAGAGTGTACAACCAAGCATTTCTTTTTTTTTTTTTTATCAAAGGAGCTCAAACTCAAACTCAAACCCCACGCATGCTTGCTTATAGACATATAGAAATGTGTACCACAAGCATACAGTGTTCTTTCTCGTGGACCAGCAACGAGCAAATCCCTCCTATTTAATTTAAGGGTATGTTTGAGTTACAATTATTATTTTTTATTATTTTTCAAAAATATGTTTAGATTGCTTTTTAAAATTTAAATTATACTCAAATTTGAGTATAATCCTTTTTTTTTTTTCTTTTTTTTTTTTTTTTCGGATTTTCTAAACCATTCAAACATAATTTTAAAAAACAAGTTCTTTCGGTACTTGCAATTCTAACTATAATACAAAAAATTCAAACACCCAAATGAACCTTAAAGTATTTATCACTACTAAAAAGAAAAAATACAAGTATCTTTTTTAAATTATCATTTTATTGTTAATATTTTTCTAAAGTATAAAAAAAAGGCCATTGATGTAACATAAAGGTTATAAGTATTTTTTAGTGGTCCATAATTAAAAAGTGTTGTGTTATGAAAAATATTAGGGATAATTGCACCGTTGGTCCATGTGGTATGCCATAATTATTTTTCACTCCTTATGGTTTAAAAAGTTCATGAGAGGTCTTTGTGTTATGCAATAATTATGTTTTAGTCCCTGGGTCAATTTTTCGTCTACAATTTTGACGGAATCTGTTAGCTCTACACGTCAGCGCCACATGTCGACATCTTAATAAAAAAAATAAAAATTTATTAAAAAATAAATAAAAATACTTTTTTTTAGAGAAACGAGAAGCAAGGGGTGGCCTGGCCGCCCCCAGCCAATGTGGCCGGGGTCGCCTTCGAGCCACCCCTTTAAGATCCAGGGGTGGCATGGGTGGCTCGCAGCCACCCCCAGTGGCCGGGGCCACCCTTGGATCTTAAAAGGGTGGCCCGAAGGCCACCCCCAGCCACTGGGGGTGGCTGGGCCACCCCTTGCTGCTGCTGCTTTTTTTTATTATTTTTTTTAAAAAAATAAGTTTATTTATTTATTTTTTTAATAAATTTATATTTTTTATTAAGATGGACACGTGTCGCCATCTTATTGACACTGACGTGTCATTTGTCGGAATCTGTTAAAAAATTTAACAGAATTTGACGCTAGGAATCGATTTGTAATTATTACATAACATAGAGACCTCCCATGAACTTTTTAAACCATAGAGAGTGAAAAATAATTATGGTATACCACATTGACTAATGGTGCAATTATCCCAAAATATTATGCATTTTGAATTATTTGTTAATAATTTTTATATATATTTTTTTAAAAAAAAATTCAAGATCATTAGCAAATGATAATTATTATTCTGTTTTAATTCATGACCTTTTGTTAGACCGGAGGAATTAAAAATTCACCAATGGAATGCTGCCACGTATGATTCATTAAATTTCGTCAGCATGCAGTAAAACACGCGCGCTTTGTGTCAGCGAGAGAAAACTATGGACGGTCCCGTCATTTTGACGAGATCCATCCATCCATGTCGTGCTCTTGAAACTGGGGTCAATTTCGGAAATTCAATTGTCTGTGCCCAGTCCGCCCACATGCGCGGACGTACATTCTTGGATGTCTGTCATTTTTTTAATTCTTTAACATTTTCACGCAATAAAAATGTCTTGCGTCTAATCACTCACACCCAAACGTAAACGACTCTAATTAAAGAATAAAGACTAGCAATAGAAACAAACTCTATTTAATTGCTATTTCAATATTTCATCTCATGACATGGCATGTCAATGAGTCTTTAAATTTTTTAAAGTTATATATTACATTTTTATTTTATTGAGCCGACTGATATTTAGCATTAATTTTGTTTAATGGTTGATTAGCACTGCCACATTAATAAAATGAATTAATAATTAAATAAAAATATAATTTCTAACATTACTCTCTAAGTAATTGCTTCTTGAGACCCACCCACACAAAGTCTAATCGCGATTGCAATTGTTTGATTTAAAATTGATCAATTTTAGAAACCACACCCTTATCTCATTTTGCTTGACATTTGTTAATCAATCATCGATAAAAAAGAAAATAAAAGTATTTATTGATAGAATCACGATTTGTTAATATATTATTTACTCTTATAATTCTCATACGTTACATATTAATTATGTAACTCTTCTAATTTTCATATGTTACATATTGATTACGTAATTATTGTATTCATGGTTCAATCCAACTATAAATAGACAATTTTATTATACAGTTTCTATAAAGGAAAAAGAGCAATAATGTAGCCTTTATAATTTTATTACGTAAAATCTTTTATGTGTCTTTCTCTTTATTTCGCTTTGTTTTTATTTTTCTATTTGATTCTTTTTTTTTTTCACGATCAACAAAGTGAGATCAAAAGAAATTGTAGTATATGAGTAATGCTACAAGTAAGATCCATGTATTTCTTGTGTCTTTTTAATTGACGTGGCTTTTAAAATTATCATTGAATTAAAATTTAATAACGATATATCACAAATTCAATGATAATTTTAAAAATTACTAGACAAAAAAATATTAGTATTTTTTCTAACATTACTTGTGGTGTATAAGCAGTGGCGGAGCCACTAAGGGGCTTGGGGGGGCATGAGCCCCAAGGTTCTCCCAAAAAAGATTAAAAAATTAAAATTTTACCTCAAATTTTATTATTTTTTCTAATTTTGGCCCCCAAAATGTTTTTTGTTCAATTTGGCCCCCCCAACTTGGGTGGGCTGGCTCCGCCCTGTGTATAAGATTAGTCTTTTAAATAATGTATCTACCTGGGTTTAGATCAAGGCATGATGGTCAGCTTGAAAATCTTAAGACATAATTGATATGGTCCGAGTGTTTACACGGGAAGTCCCCTCTCGCCCAAATATTTATCTAAAAAATTTAGGAGCCAGCGGAAAGTGGTGTCGGATTGTAAACGTCGCCAAAGATCTCAAAATTCCTCTATCTTATTCCTTGGTCGGAAAGCATCTTCAATTTCCTTTTGAGAAATGACTTCCTGAATTATGTGGAATTACAGATATGCCCCGGAGCTCCTTAAGTATTACTTTTTGTTAAATTTTTCTAACTTCTAAAAATCGAATTTACTTTATGAGGTTACAATTTTTTTATCAAATAGATCATTTTGTCCATATTTTGTTAAATTATTTTTCTTCTTTTTTTAAAAAAAAAAAAAAAAAAAAATTGTTAGCGGTGTTGTCATGACATACCCAATCAAAAAGTGACACATGTTTTTTAATAAAAAATTAAAAAATATATTATAAATATATATTTTTCTTTTTTCTTTTGTTTATTTATATTTATAATTTTTTTTTTATTAAAATAGACACGCATCACCTTTTGATAGGCTATAAAGTGACAACACTGTTAAAAATTTAATAGAAAGTAGGCGAAATAATCTACTTGGTAACAATTGATTTGATAAAAAGTAATTCGGCATAGACCTCTAAAACTTTTTTTTTTTTTTTTTCCATTAATTAAAGCAAGAGGGGATAAAAAATGGTTAAAAATAAAATATGCATTTTGCTAAGGGTATTACAATTTTTATTACAAATCTCTTTTACAAACTGTGTAATAGCCAATATGACCATTACTGCGTAAACCACTAAAATATAGATTACAACGTGACAGTTTTTTTGATATTTATAATGTTTACAAATTGACGTAGCAATTTATGTGATATTTACTATATTAGTCATTGAAATATGAACGACAGCGTGAAATTATTAGAGAAAAATATATAATATTTCAAGCATATTTCATTAAAAAATAGTAGATGGAGACCTTTCCTAGCGTGCATGACTTTTTCCGCTAATAGAAGCTTTGATTATTCTTCCAAGAAAAAAAAAAAAAAGAGCTTGAGTGTCCCTTCATTAGAATAGCAAGGTCATGACTTCCTAGGTTAGAGTTTGGCAAATTCACTCAAGCTGGTTTACTCAAATTAAAGCAATCATAATATAATATGATGGTAATCTAAACAACATCCAAGATATTACAAATAAAATATAACCCACATGATTCAACATTTTACAAGAAAAATAAAAAGAGAGAAAAGTTGTAAGGAATCATGTCTCCTATAATCAATGTAAGAATCATTAGGGTTATACATCAATTATGTAATACTTACTAAGAAAAAAAGGATTATTATGTGTAGTAATTATGTACAACAATTTTATGTGTGATTTTTTTTTTTTTATTGCTTTCACATTAAAATATGAGCTACTTCCTTTTTATTAACACCATGCAACAATCATTCTAACCCACTTACTCGTGTCATTTAGAAATTCAAAAGTAATGCTATTTGAAAAAGAGAAATGCTAAAATTACATCCTTTTTATTTTTTTTAATTTTTATGTGGCACTGTCAATTAGGAATTAGGATTTTTTAAAATTATTTGTCAAAATTTGAGAGAATTCAGATAGGTGATTGTGAGAGATCACTTAGGAGACCCACCTGACTAGATAAGTGGTTGGACAATCTAATTTTTATTTGGTTAGGTGAGTCCCATAAGTGGTCTCTCACAATCACTTATCTAAATTCTCTCAAATTCAGACAAATAATTTTAAATGATCATAATCCATCAATCAGTCATTAACAAAAAAAATATACATAAGAGCTAATTGACAGTATAAAAGTACGGAAAAATATTTAGAGTCGTACAACTTTTACTATAAGGGAAATGATAGGTAGGGGACACTCATCCGTCCCCTGTCTTACTTTTAATAATAAAATAATATATTATATATTTTTTTCGTTTATTCTTTCTGATTTTTCCCTTACTATAATTCATATTTTATAAAAATAAATTGAGGGGTACGTAAATTGTTATGTACCAGTTTTACGTTTTAGGGTCTGTTTGGGTTTGCGATTTCAAAAAGTGCGATTTAAAATAACGATTTTAAAATGTGCGATTTGAAAAAAGTGATTTTTAAAAACGCAATTAAGCGTTTGGCAAAATCACAGTTTAGCCTTTAAAATCGCGAATTTACCTTTAAAATTCTGCATTTTCAAAAAAGCACCATCTTATCTGCGATTTAAAAAAGCAGATTTTCTGCGTTTTCAAATCGCAATTTTTAAAAACGCAGTTCCCAAACGATCTATGTTCTATGATTTAGTTTAAAATCGCACTTATTATCTACGAAATCGCAATTCCAAACGCACCCTTAATAATTTACGTTGTAAGTGATACTTAGACCGTCAAGTCTGCAGTTCCCTTGCGGCTATTTAGAAAAGAGGGTAGCCCCGTAAATATAGGAAAATGTGTGCCTAAAAACTCAAAAAATTCAGATTTTTGTCCCTAATTAGCTCACTAATGTCGGTTTTGGACAGGTTAGACCAAGGTTTGTGGAGAGCACGAATGTCCAACCAGCCCCTCCCTGCAACAGACCCCACCTGACCTCCGAGAAAGTAATATATAAAAAAGAAAAAGAATATTAGAGACTAGAGAGAGAAAGGCACATACACACACCACACCGGCAACAACTCTAGAGAGAGAAAGAGACAGAGAGAAGCTCAAACTTGCTTTTCGTATATAAGCCTCCACACCTCCTTTTCTTGAAGAGAGAGAGGGAGAGAGAAACCGAAACCAAAAAAAAAAAAAAAAAAGAAAGAGAAGAAAAGAATATCAAAACCTCTCTAGAACTTTGTATTCTTCTAGTTATCGTCTTCTTCAGCTCAAATTGCCGTTGAAATTTGAAAGCTATCAGTCCGATCTGACTCACTGAGTCCGGTTCTGTTCGACTCGGTCCTGCCTCGGATGAGTTAGAGAGGAAGATCGCTACTTTGCTGCAATCGTTATGGTAACTACAAAGCAATACGAAAAGAAAATCTGATGTGTATTTTTGTTTTTCTTCGTTTGGCTGTTTGGTTTATTTCTATGACTCGTTGATTGGCTGAGTTGAATCGGCGGTTTCGAAATATGAGCTTGTACTTGAAGTTACTCTATTTTGTTTAATTTTTATTGTAATTATATTATGATATAAAACTTCGATAATTTCTAGTATGGTTTTTAGGATTTTTTTTTTCTCATTGTTTTCCTGAAATTTGTTTTTTGGGGAAACTGTAAGCTCAAGCAATGTTGCAAAGTCATTCATATTTCATCACATGCCCTGTGAAGCTATAGGTTTAGTATATACTTTGTGGGATTTGAGTATAGAGTAATTACGGTAGAGAAAAATCTTATTGAAAATCAAAGAAAACCCAGTCTACTTATCAAGAATGAAGTTAAAATGATTAATTAGTGTATAATTCCATGACTATGTGATTGGCATAAGTTCAAGGGATTGACGTTTAGGGACAAACTGAATTCAGCTTTTCCGTAGTGAGATTGATTGAATTAGATATTAGGGAGAGAATCATTTTCATATGTGACACGTATGAGACATCGGTACGAGCTGGTGTGGCAAGGTCGCGGTTGAAATTAATGGGATTAGGTTGACCATTTTGCTTAAAAGAAAATTTGGGGTTGATGGCTGTGCCTCAAGATTAAGGATTTTGAGTTCAAGTTGTTTGAATTGTGTAGCAGTTTGTGCATGATAGTAGAATTGCCACTTATTGAACACTTGTGACTTAAGAAATGGAACCCTTGGGGAGCAGTGGGTGGTAGGTGAGGCTGAGATATGTAACTGTCGCCTCGTGGTATCTAATATGTCAATGGTGGAAAATGAGGTAGGGGATGCTATAGTGGTGTCTGCCATAATGTTGCCACATCAGTGAGTTTGGTGATTGCAATTAGTCTCGCTAGTTGCTTGTCTTTTCACATAATCTTTTGTGGTTTGGAATTGCAAGGGTAACATTATTACTTTATTTTGAATGCCTCGCGTGCATGTTGGGTCACAAGCCTGAAGAAGCATTGTGTCAAGTAGGAGTGACTTTTAACAAAAAAAGAAGAAGAAGAAGTTACAAGCATTCATGGTTTCTCAGACCATTGTTATTATACGGTTAGAGTCCGACAAACATATTAGTATCTCCTATAGAAATTATTTTGCCAGTAATATGTTCTTCATCCAATTCTCCTATTCATGTTTGTGTCTTGATGATATTGCTCAACAATTATTGATTAAATACTTTATATAGCTTATTTATTTATTTATTATAAGCAAACAAAAATTTATTAAAAAGTGCAAAGTCGCACCTCAAGTACACATGAAGTATACAAAAGATACACCTAACTAGAAGAAGAAAAGAGATCGAGACATACTTTATATAGCTATCTCAAACAGTTTCCACTGTGTGCGCATTTGGATTATGATTCAAACATTTTGAAATCAACTCCTGTTTTTCAAATATGTAACCTCTTTTGGGTATTATGACATGTATTGGTCTCTTTCGACTATTTCCTTATGAGTATTCTTAGTATAACAATTGTGTTTTTTACTTCTCTCGACTATTTCTTGATGTTGGGATTGATGCTTCTTCTTTTCATGTATAATTTGCTGTATTTGTAGGCTGGACCCGATAACATCATTGTAGGTTCTCATGTATGGGTTGAAGATCCATCACTGGCATGGATTGATGGAGAAGTCTTCCGAATAAATGGTGAAGAAGTTCATGTGCGGAGTACAAATGGGAAAACTGTGAGTCAGATTAGATACTCTGTTTCATAGAATTTGTGTTAACTTCCAGACGCAAGTATTGTTATTGTGTCAACATCTTTTATGGCAAATACCTGTTCCATAACTTGATTACTACACTTGTTAGTGTCAAATTTATTGGTTCTATGGGTCGAATGGTACCGATAAAATTTTAATCTAGTGGTTATTCTATAAATTCAGTTATCGTCTGATTTGAAGGTTGGTTGCCTTCATATGATTTGATACCACTTAAACAATTCTGATCTATGGTTTTATAATTTTCACTGACTAGAAAAGACGATGCAGGTTGTCATGAATATCTCAAAAGTGTTTCCAAAGGACACTGAGGCTCCTCCTGGAGGCGTAGATGACATGACAAAGCTCTCTTATTTACATGAACCAGGAGTTCTGCATAACTTGGCGACTCGATATGAACTTAACGAAATTTATGTAAGATTTTTGACATATTCTTCCCCCTCTTTTGTAGACTAATGTAATAAAGTAGATTTTGAATCAAATAAAAGAGGAAAGTTGCAGATAGTCTTATTATACCATTTTTTGACCGTCTTCCCAGACATACACTGGAAATATCCTTATCGCTGTAAACCCATTTCAAAGATTACCACATTTGTATGATACTCACATGATGGAGCAATATAAAGGAGCTGGATTTGGAGAGCTAAGCCCTCATGTTTTTGCAGTTGCAGATGTTGCATACAGGTATTGGACATGTACATTCTTAGATGTCATACTTTCTTTTGTTTTAATGCTTTTATTGCTTACTTTTTTTAACAGGGCAATGATCAATGAAGGAAAGAGCAACTCAATTCTGGTTAGTGGAGAGAGTGGTGCTGGTAAGACTGAGACAACAAAGATGCTTATGCGCTATCTTGCATATCTCGGGGGTCGATCTGGAGTAGAAGGGCGAACAGTTGAACAACAAGTTCTAGAAGTAAGATTAAGATAACAATTTTTTTTTATTTTTTTATTTTTTTATTTTTTTATTTTTTTTTTCTGGCTTAGAACTCTAGTTACTGAAACTATCTGCAAGCTTTGATAAATTTCTGTAAATTTTGAGGATGGAATTGTTGCTTGACTTGGTGTGTTCTGGTTGATTAATTTGTACAGTCCAATCCGGTTCTTGAAGCTTTTGGCAATGCCAAAACTGTTAGGAACAACAACTCAAGGTGAGTATTTGTTAATGTGAGGTTTGTCAAAATAATCACTGCTCTAATACTTTGTCCAGAGGCTGAACTGTAAATTTCGAACTAACCACCTCAACTTCCCCGCAAAGGATGGCAAAAGTTGGACAACCCATGAATATTGACAGTTATAAAATAAAATATCTTATGCCTCCATACAATATTTGAGGTGCATTCTAATGTCACTACATTAGTATATGAGGAGATTAGGGAAGGTTTAGATGAAAAGGTCATTTCTCTCCCCTCCCCTCCCCCCTTATTTCTCTTTTGCCCTGAGCAGTACTGGAAAAAATATTGGTGGTTGAATCTAATGGACCAAGGATCGGTTCATGGTTAAATTGTTCTCACTGGCTAGTCTGTCCCAAATTTGGAAACTCTGGGTTCTTAAATGGCGATTATTTTGATATACTATCGTACTTGAGCTATAATACAGTTATTGTTCATGAATGTCGGTTACATGAGTTCAACTTGTAAAGGAGCTTATCTTACTTTATGTTTTCCTGGTATCACAACACAGTCGTTTTGGTAAATTTGTTGAGATCCAATTTGACAAGAGTGGGAGGATATCTGGGGCTGCTGTACGAACTTATTTGCTTGAAAGATCTCGTGTTTGCCAAATTTCAGATCCTGAAAGAAACTACCATTGCTTTTACCTTCTCTGTGCAGCACCACCTGAGGTATTTATGCTCTATTTTGTTTTTGAAATTTGCCCATGTTCTCAAATGAAGTGGCTATGACTGTATTTATAAGCTATCGTCATTGTTTCTCTTAATTTTCAGGATAGAGAGAGGTATCGATTGGAAAACCCTAAGTCCTTCCATTACTTGAATCAATCCACCTGCTTTGAGCTGGACGGAGTGGATGATGCCCATGAATATCTTGCAACCAGAAGGGCTATGGATATAGTTGGAATCAGTGAGGAAGAGCAGGTCAGTCTGCCCAGTAGTTCTAAGAAATGGTTTGTTTTGCTATTGCATTCAGAATATTTGTAATAAAAGTTTCTATTCAGGACGCCATTTTTAGGGTTGTAGCTGCTATTCTGCATCTTGGAAATATTGAATTTGCAAAGGGAAAGGAGATTGACTCTTCTGTCATTAAAGATGAGAAGTCTAGGTTCCATCTTAATGTGACAGCTGAACTGCTTAAGTACGCCCTGTTTAATCTTTTTCTTCATTTGTGATGCATGTCTTAATGGTTATATATTGGAGTCATACGCCTTTATTGACTTATGTTTTATGGTAGGTGTGATGCCAAGAACTTGGAAGAAGCGCTGATTAAGCGTGCAATGGTGACACCAGAAGAGATTATTACAAGAACACTTGATCCTGTTGCTGCATTGGGCAGCAGGGATGCCTTTGCGAAAACCATCTATTCTCGTTTGTTTGATTGGTAATGGGATTTCTTTAACATTGCCCCTTTGTATTTGTGTGCGCACACATGCCCCCTCAACATGATATAATCATCAATAGTAATACAGGAAATTGACTGTCAAAAGAACAAACAAATTAATGTGTTTTAAGTCCCGTTTGCTCAGTATTTGGGTTCTAACAAGTTTGTCATCATCGTCTACAGGATTGTGGACAAAATTAACATTTCAATTGGGCAAGATCCAAACTCAAAATCCTTAATTGGAGTTCTTGATATTTATGGGTTTGAGAGTTTTAAACATAATAGGTAAGCAATCAAATTTTAATATCCTTTGCAATGTATCTAGCCGTATATCCAACAAATTTCTTTGTTGAATAGTTTTGAGCAGTTCTGTATCAACTTTACGAACGAGAAACTGCAACAGCATTTCAATCAGGTTTGGCAACTCCTGGCATAATTCATGCTCCCTAGTTTGGATAAATTTCTACCTGCGCTTACTATAGCTTTTATGGTAATTGCACGTTTGCAGCATGTCTTCAAAATGGAACAAGAAGAATATACGAAAGAAGAAATCAATTGGAGTTACATAGAATTTGTTGATAACCAGGATGTTTTGGATCTGATCGAGAAGGTGTTTTTATTGTCGCTTGCTGCATCGTGTTTATTTGTATCGGTTCTGCTCATTTGAAGAATATCATTTGCTCAACACATTTTATATGCTTGTCATACTCGCTACCAATTGCATTATATTTCTTTATAACCAAGTTTCACTTTTCTCTTGTTCTTCTGATGTATCATCTCATTACAACTAATTCACTTATTTGCAGAAACCTGGAGGAATTATTGCACTTCTGGATGAAGCCTGGTAAGCAGCTAATTATTTCATTTTACTTTAGCCATCATTGCTTCTAACTTCAATGGGCTTGAATTCTTATCTTTACATGATTTTATGATTGAAAGTCTCATTATGATTAGGGTGATATCCACACACTTCTAGCCATGTTTGCACAATTCAAATTCTTTATTATTATTTTTTTTGTACTCATTTTTGTTTGATTGCTTAACACAGCATGTTTCCTAAATCTACACATGAAACATTTGCTCAGAAGCTGTATCAGACATTCAAAAACCACAAGCGCTTTATCAAACCTAAGCTTTCTCGTACTAGTTTTACTATATCTCACTATGCAGGAGAGGTAAACATATTTTCCCTGTTATATGTGTTCCATTTATCTGTACTTCGCTATAATATTTGCTTAAATATTTCTATTTTTCCAGGTAATCTATCTGGCTGATCTGTTCCTCGATAAAAACAAAGATTATGTGGTGGCAGAACATCAGGATCTGTTGACGGCATCCAAGTGCTCTTTTGTGGCAGGTCTATTTCCTCCACTTCCAGAGGAATCATCAAAGTCATCAAAATTTTCTTCCATTGGCTCTCGCTTTAAGGTATTGCTGTTCTTCTCCTAGCGGAGCATCTGGATCAAGTTAATGTATTAGGAGTTGCTTTATTCTGCTGAAGTTCAAATGGCTTACAGTGATCCCTGGGTTACAATTAACTCAAATTTATGATCCATAGAAAAAGAAGAAAAATAACTAATGACCCTGAAATAGAAGTCTATGCTTTGTGACAAGTAATTCAGCTGGGCCAAGGGTAAAGATAATTTGATGCAGATGAAGATACTCCTGCATCTCAGGTTCTGTGTAGACTTTAGAACAGTGCCAAATTTTTACTAGAATGGCATAATTAACCCCTGTCCAAATGATTATTCCACACTTGTAAATTCTGCCTAAATTGGAAAGTAGATGGAAGTTAACAATATTCGGATTTGTTTTGGGGAATGGGGAACCATGGGCAATAAGATTATTTTGAATACCTTCACCAAGTATGGCTGCTTAGTGTATCAATTACCTGATGTTATCAATAGCATTGACATAGGATAGTCTAGTCTCACATGCATCTCAGAGAGAGCTAAAATCAATAAAGTACAGTTTTGAAACTTAGCTGACATAGAAGAGCAGGTTTGAGATCAAAATCTAATAAATTTTGATGGTTTCTGAAGACTGAGAAGTTAGTCACAAATTCTCTGCATGCGCCTTTTTCTTTCAGTGTTTGGATGTTCAGATGAAGGGTTTATTGATGGGGAAGGATTAATGTTGTGGAGGCTGAAATATAGCAGGTAGGAATCACAGAGAAGCAGAAATAAAAGTATGAAAATCAACCTAGCATCATGCTGGGATCCTTAAGCATAACACCCACGGTTTTTAGGCGGCGTCAGACCCAAGAGAAGATGCATCATGGAGCATGCAATATTATTTGTCTTTCAAATGTTTTCTTCATTAACCTCAAAATATTTATATGGGCTGCATGTGAGTGCTAGCACTCCGTAGGACTTGGATGTATCATTGGATTTAAAAGACCCATATAAAAATTTACCCAAGGATGCCCATGAAATAAAGCCTATACATAATCAAGACCAACTAACCAGCTTCTAGGACAGAAAGAAATACTAATATAACCTTGACCAGAGTTTTATAACAGTAACTTCGGTGTCAAATTTAATTCCTGTGGGGAATGTAGATCAAGTGGAAAGGCTGGCCGACATTAGAGGGTGTGGGATTGCTTCTTTGCCGGCGAAGTATCTTGGTCTTCCTTTGGGGGCTTCCTATAAGTCCACTCATATTTGGGACGGGATTATTGAGAAGATAGAGCATCGACTGGCTAGTTGGCAAAGGTTATACCTCTCCAAGGGTGGTAGAGTTACCTGTTGCCAATGTGCCTACTTATTTTTTGTCTTTGTTCCTTATCCCGGGGAGTGTTGCTACTCGCTTAGAGAAGTTACAACGGGATTTTCTCTAGGGTGGAATGCGTGAAGAGTTTAAATTTCACTTGGGAAGTTGGTCGAAGGTGTGTACCCCAGTTTCAGAAGGGGGGCTGGGTATTCGGAATTTGTTGATGTTCAACCGCGCTTTGTTAGGCAAATGGTTGTGGCGGAATGGAATTGAGAGAGATGCTTGGTGGAGAGTGGTGGTAGACTCCAAGTTTAGCAATTTGTGGGGTGGGTGGTGCTCCCGCGAACTTGTAGGTCCCTTTGGGGTGGGGCTGTGGAAGAATATCAGGAAAGGGTAGGGGATTTTCTCTGGTTTTACTAGATTTGAGGTGGGGGATGGGATTAGGACAAAATTTTGGCATGATTTGTGGTGTGGGGATATGGTGTTGAAGGAAGCTTTTCCTGTTCTTTTTGGTATTGCTCGGGTTAAGGATGCTTCCGTTGCGGATAATATAGAGGTTTTGGGCGGCTCTATTCAGTGGAACGTGAGCTTTGTTAGAGAGGTGCATGATTGGGAAGTGAATGTCTTTGCCTCCTTCTTTTAGGTGCTACATTCAACCACGGTTTGTCGAGAGCGTGCAGATAGGCTCTGGTGGGTCCCTTCCAAGAAAGGTGTGTTTAAGGTCAAGTTCTTCTTTAACTCCTTGGTTGGCTCTGAAGGTCGACGCTTTCCTTGGAAGAGTGTGTGGTGGACTCAGGCTCCTTCGAGGGGGGCTTTTTTTGCGTGGACGGCAGCCCTAGGCAAGATTCTTACAGTGGACAATCTTAGGAAGCGAAAGATCATCATTGTGGATAGATGCTACTTATGCAAGAGAGATGGGGAATCCGTGGACCACCTTCTTCTTCATTGTGATGTGACTTCCACTTTGTGGAATCATGTTTTTTCTTGGTTTGGTATGCCTTGGGTTATGCCTAGAAGAGTGATCGACTTATTTTCTTGTTGGTGGAAGGCTAGAAGGCCAAGGAGTGCTACGGTTTGGAAGATTGTGCCAATTTGCATTCTTTGGTGTGTTTGGAAGGAGAGAAATCTTAGGTGTTTCGAAGACATGGAGAATTCCTTGGAGGATATTGTTGCCTCGTTCCTTCATATGCTGTATTTTTGGACGGTAGCCTTTTTGTTACCCTTGTCGATTAGCTATTCTGATTTTCTTGTTCGTTTTTCTCTGTCTTCTTAGGCGTTTTCTTGTGTATACTTCCAGTATACTTAGGGGCGCCTTACGCTTTCGATAAAACTCTATTTACTTGTCAAAAAAAAAAAAAACATGTTGGGTAGAGAAAATTCAAGCAGTATTGATGAATTTCCCCAACTTTAGGTATATCCTTATTGTGGCCCTTTGACTTCTTCGTCACTTTTTCATTCCATGACTTTTGAGGCTTGCAGCCAGGAGATTTATTTATATCATCTCTTTTTAGTACTTCATTTGAAATGGTGTTGACACTGCCTTTTTCTTTTTGTCCTTTTCCTTTCAATGAAAATTCCTGTTTGCAGCTTTCAATTTCAGTTCAAAATTATTGCTAAAGCATGTAAATCTCAGTTGGTGGATGATAGTCTTGTGTTATCTACAAACTTATATTTATGGAAATCAATAAGAAGGAAGGCCATGGGATCTGATCTAGAACACAGTTTTTTTTTTTTATATAGAATTAACCATGTTGTTGGAGTAAATTAAGACTCGACAGACATGCCAGAACATGACATTGTCATGTTGTCGCACTTGATGAACATGATGTCACTTAGAGCCCGTTTTTAAAATGCAACAATACTTCTAGATAGAGTGGCGCAATCTTTTAAAGCTTGTGGGTGTTGTAGGAAACTTTTTGATACATTGAATTGTGTATATGCCTGAATCAAATTTAAGTATGTAATATGTAGTTGTTGACATTCTTAACTCAATTTTCTGGATATCTGCTGTTCTCTGACAATTAAGTGAGATGTGTTCTCAAAAATGCAGTTACAACTCCAATCTTTGATGGAAACCTTGAGTTCAACAGAACCTCATTATATCAGATGTGTGAAGCCAAACAATGTTCTCAAACCTGCTATTTTTGAGAGTCTCAATGTTATCCAACAATTACGCTGTGGTGTAAGTATAATCTGACTATACCTTTGGCTTCTTCTTTTCTTTTTCTGTACATAATTTATTTGGTGAAACCTGCAAAGCTTGACATTTTTGTTTTAAAATCCTGTCCAGTTAGTAAATTTCATGTGTCTACATTTTGTATTGTAGGGTGTTCTTGAGGCAATCAGAATTAGCTGTGCTGGATATCCTACTCGACGAACATTTTATGAGTTTCTTCATCGCTTTGGTGTTCTTGCTCCAGAAGTTTTGGAAGGAAAGTAAGTCTAGATCTTTTGTTTTCTAGATTTTATGGCTCCACTGCCTAGTTCCCTAATTCTAAGTTAACTAGGGTTAATGGCACATCATGTGTTTCTTTCTTTTCTGGCTTCATCTTTTCTTCTTTAAGTCCTTTTATTCTCAGTACATACCATTCTTGCTTCTGAAATAACTCTTATTACTTCTTCATGAACAGCCACGATGAGAAAGTTGCATGCCAAATGATTATGGATAAAAAAGGATTGAAAGGTTATCAGGTAATTCACATATCTCCTTGTGACTTATCTTGATAATGCTACTGTATGGTTATGGGTTGATTTGAGACAAGGAGGCCCTTCCCAGACCCTGTCTGCCATGGGGACAACTTATCCCTGTCTGAAACCTGCATCAGGGCAATGTTGGATTAGATAAGATCACAACCTGGGGCTGATAGAGCCAGTCCCAATTTGGGTTTCTGATTTTTTTCCAACATTCCGTCAATACTGTTTGTTTGTCTGTTCCTTTCTCGCATGCACTGCTAAACACCTATGTCAATCATGAATAAAATGAGTGACAGAGAGATGATACCTGACAACAATTCATCATGTGCCATTTCCTGTTCTACTTTTGAGGTTAAAAATGTGACTTCCCTTCACAGTATGAAAGTTCAAAAAGTCTTGAAATTCTCCTTGAGATAACGTTAAAATAAGTATATACCCACAGTAGGTTCCAACATGGGCTGACCAAGACCCAAACCTGTCCTTTACCTGATGCTAGTAGGTAGGTGTGGACCATCCTTGCTTCTACCGTGATTTTCAGTCTTGTGTCCCTGCCCTAGTAGGGGCTGCAGGGTGGGCTGCCTGACACTGGCTCACTGTCTTAAGAATCTCACTGGATTTCTAAATGTCTTTTCAAAGTGAAGCACATGTTGAAGTTGTAATTTGAGGTTTCCAAATACTTGTTCTATTTCATATATACATGTCCTGCTTAGTTATTTATCAATAATCAGCATTATGTGTGAGGCATTTTGCCATCTGTGTATTTCTGATGTCATATTTTGTTGGCTTCACAGATAGGCAAGACAAAAGTCTTCCTAAGGGCTGGTCAGATGGCTGAGTTGGATGCTAGAAGAGCAGAGGTGCTTGGAAATGCAGCTAAAATAATTCAAAGACAAAGTCGTACATATATTGCACGCAAGGAGTTCGTCGCGCTACGTAAAGCTGCAATTCAATTGCAGTCATGTTTGCGAGGTATCTTCAAATTCTCTTTGAATCAATGCTGCATAGTACGTCGATTCTCAGCATCTGGTCATAGTTAATGACAGAGATTTGACTTCAGTTGCTTTTTTTTTTCCCTTTGCAATTTATATTAGTTTGGAAATTCTATATAATGTAATATCTTGTCCTTTCTTCTAAAGCCACATGTCTAATCATCAGATTTTGAAACTGCGTTACAATAAAAACCTCCTCTAGTATTTTCCCTGGTCCTTTCAAACTCAACCAACCAAGCTCAAAGTTTACTGAACAGATATTAGCTCAAGCTCAAGCCACACCCAACCTTTATTTATTTATTTATTTATTTTTTCTGATAAATGGACTATGGTTTTCCTTCTTTTCACAACTATGTGCACATGTGCTTGTGTGCGAGTTAGTTCATGTGTGCATTGGGAGGGGGGGGGGGGGGGGGTTCGATAATCAAGATAGGATGTAATGCTTAGGAAAAAAATAAAAAGAGTAAGATGGGATGTAAAGATAGATAATTGTTTATGGTGCTTAAAGCTTCTATGGTCTGTCATAACATATTTTCTCCAATTATGCTGGAGATAGTCATGATGGCATTATTTAAATAGAAATAATAACATACCATTTCTAACTAGGGATACATACACCTTGCCACCTTGTACATATTATTATTCTATTAACTGCTTCTTTTAGCCCATCAAAATCCAGATCCATATTATAACCAATTTCATTGTTCTCAATTTTAATTAGGTATATTGGCCCGCGAACTCTTTGAGCAACTACGCCGAGAAGCGGCAGCTCTGACAATACAGAAGAATTTCCGAAGATGCATTGTCCGGAAATCCTACTTAACAGTGTGGTTGTCTGCAATTACATTGCAGACAGGGTTAAGGGCAATGACTGCTCGCAATGAATTCAGATTCAGAAAACAAACTAAGGCAGCAATTATTGTCCAGGTCCTGTCATCACTAATCTTCTGAATATGTTATCTTAGAATGCAGAAAATGAGATCTCACAAGTGTTATATGCATGCTGCAAAACCAGTAACTACATAGAATTAATAGTGAGTGAAACTTGTTAAAGAATGTAATATTGAGTGATTGAGCTTTGTTGGCGGATTGCAGGCTCATTTGCGTTGCTACATAGCATATTCTTATTATAAGAGTCTCCAGAAGGCTGCACTAGTTACTCAGTGTGGTTGGAGACAAAGGGTTGCCCGGAGAGAGCTCAGACAGCTCAAAATGGTATCATATTTCTTAAGATGTAATGCTTCATCCATTGTGTATGAGGAATAAATTCAGGTGGTAACTATTGGTGTAAATCAATTCAGGCTGCTAGAGAAACTGGGGCGCTAAAAGAAGCAAAAGACAAACTAGAAAAGCGCGTGGAAGAACTTACATGGCGTTTGCAGTTAGAGAAGAGATTAAGGGTAACTTTATTTTATTTAATATTGTAATTCAATATCAAGTATGGTATGATCTGGATTGGTGATACTATCCGCACTGCAACTGACTTGCATTATGATTTAATTTTATGTTAAATTGAACACAGACCGATTTGGAAGAGGAAAAAGCCCAGGAAATTACAAAGCTACAGGATACTTTGCACGCAATGCAAATTCAAGTAGAATCAGCAAATGCCAGGGTTATCCAAGAACGAGAGGCAGCTCGGAAAGCTATTGAAGAAGCACCTCCAGTCATCAAGGAGACTCCTGTTGTAGTCCAAGACACAGGGAAGATTGATTCTTTAACTGCTGAGGTGGAGAGTTTAAAGGTATCCAGCTAGCTTGGATGATAATGGTTGATGCATATATATGGTTTCCTCCCTTGTTCTTTGAATTTGTGATATCTATATAATAAAATGAACAAATGAAAGCCATGTTTTCCTAAACTAGAACAGCTTAGTTATAATGATTCTTGAGGGACATGTCTATTTAATGGATAAGTGACTAGAAGGTCCAATTGCTGGAGCTAGTGCATGTTCTTTCATAAAATTAAATTTTCTGTGATGAGCATTGCATAATTATGTGACCAATCTTGACATGCTTGAACCTTCAGCTTGGTACATGCATGTGGATTTCATCTTTAGCTTAATTTGAGTTGATCAAGCTGTCCATTTTCCCGTATGCTTGGAATCATTTGAAGTTGAAATGGTAGTCATAATAACCACTTTTTTTATTGCCGTTGTCCCTTGGTTCGGGTGGTAAGGGGTTGGGTAGAGTTTAGCATAGTGTTATACTTGATGGTTAGAACCCAAAAAATGTGATTATCATTCCACCACTTCAGGAATATCATATCGTCATCTCATTATCGCGTTTAGCATTATTTACTATGAGTGACTTAGAGATGGAACCTGTGGATTCCACCGACTTAATGAACCATTCTCACTGTGCAGGCTTTACTCCTATCAGAAAGACAGGCAGCAGAGGAGGCCGGGAAAGCTTCTATAGATGCTGAGGCTAGAAATGCTGAGCTGGCTAAAAAACTTGAAGATGCAGAGCAAAAAGTGGATCAGCTTCAGGAATCTGTGCAGAGGTTTGTAGCACTCTTTAGAACTAAACTCTATAGTTGTCGAGTATTGTTATCATAGTGATTACAGTAATGACTCCATACCTCATCGACTCAACCCACCTTTTCTGTCTGTTTAGTTGAGTCCAGCTGCATTAGTTGGATCCTAATTGTCCACTATGGTCAAGTAATTTAGTCTTTTAGAGAGAGAGAGAGAGAGAGAGAGCATCCCATGCGTATCTGCATGCATGCGAGCAAGAGCATCTCATTTTCTCTCTTTTGCCTGCATAAACATATTTCTTTTGCTAAAATTTTAAACTGTTTCTGAAGTTGGCATATTTATTATTATTCAGGTTAGAAGAGAAACTTTCCAATTCAGAGTCGGAGAATCAAGTACTTCGACAGCAGGCACTGACCTTGTCACCAACTGGGAAACCTTTGTCTGCGAGATCAAAGACTGTGATTATTCAGGTATCAATGGAATTTTCACTATTTATTATAATTTCCTTTCATTATAATATACTAATCAATTGAAATACGTGTTGTTTCTTGAATTTTACAGAGAACACCAGAGAATGGGAATGTTCAGAATGGAGAAGCCAAGGTTGCATCAGTAAGAGGACATTGTTCCTTCTGATAATATACATTAATGAGGAAGAACTGTTAATTCTTATGGTCTCTTATTTGTTTCAGGATATGACTCTTGCTATATCAAATGCACGAGAACCTGAATCAGAGGAAAAACCACAGAAATCTCTTAATGAGAAGCAGCAGGTAAGTGGCCATTGTCATGCGTGAACGATATGTATTTTTTTTTTATAAGTAATTAAAAGTTTATTGAAATGAAAGTGTAAGGTGCCCCTACGTAACGTGAACGATATGTATCTCAGATGCATAGTCAAAATCTTGTTTGGTATTTATTTTTCTTTTTCTGATTTGTTTCTTGTACTCTGCTTTTGTGGTACAGGAGAACCAGGAGCTTCTGATCAAATGCATATCTCAAGATTTGGGATTTTCTGGGGGCAAACCAATTGCTGCTTGTGTCATATACAAATGCCTTCTTCACTGGAGGTCATTCGAAGTTGAAAGAACTAGTGTTTTTGATCGTATCATTCAATCAATAGCTTCAGCCTTAGAGGTAAGTTTCAGTTTTGTCGGTTTTATAAGATATGTATCTGTCCATTTGCCGAATTATATTCAAGTTTCAACTCTTCTATGCTGAAATTTATCCAAAATAGCATTTCATGTTTCTAATGCTGGTGAGTTTTATTTATCAAAGGTCCCAGATAATAATGATGTGTTAGCCTATTGGTTATGTAATACATCAACTTTATTGTTTCTCCTACAACACACTCTCAAAGCAAGTGGAGCAGCTAGCTTGACTCCACAACGGCGGAGAACTGCAACAGCTTCTCTTTTCGGAAGGGTGTCTCAAGTATGAATCGATCATATAACCTCATACATGTTTCTTCCAGGGTTTTATTTCTTGTCGTTTCTTATTTATTCTTCCTACTTTTCCTTTCCCCTCTTTGTGAAATCTAGGGTTTAAGGGCATCTCCTCAAAGTGCTGGGCTCTCATCATTTCTCAACGGACGAGGGCTTGGTAGACTTGATGACTTGCGGCAAGTTGAGGCCAAGTATCCAGCATTATTGTTTAAGCAGCAGCTTACTGCCTTCCTTGAGAAGATATATGGAATGATAAGAGACAATCTAAAGAAAGAGATCTCTCCCTTACTTGGATTATGTATCCAGGTAGCGCTTAATATTATTTTATTGTGCATGCTACAATTGATATTACTTTCACTAGACAGTAAAAGGCAACTGATTGAAGCAGTCTAATGATGGCTTGTTATAGTGATCTAGCATTATCAGTATCAGTAGATACATAATATCCACTATATTTCCATGTTCTTGTTTTAGCAAAATTAGAAACATTCATTTGAACACCTTTGGACAACTCTTTTTTAAATGCTGTGGAGAAATCCCGACTTCTGTTGTCCTTATTGGAAGGTCAAAAACCATGGTTTAGATGATGAGGCAGCTCATGACATCCTCAAAGTGTCAAAATAAAAAGGAAAATAAGAGTTTTTGTCCATGTGCCATAAAATCACTCACAACACTAACACACACATCTCCATACATGTCATTATATATGCAGACACTCCAAAAGCTGTTGGGTATGATCACTACTTTTGATGTGTTGATCCCACTTCTTGAGGGAAGGGAATAACAAGTAGGATAACAAGCAAAAATCTCTTCATTTTTTCATTTGTTTGTTCCATATTACACAGGCACCCAGGACATCACGGGGAAGTTTAGTGAAAGGGCGTTCCCAAGCTAATGCCGTTGCTCAGCAAGCTTTAATTGCTCATTGGCAGAGCATTGTTAAAAGCTTAGACAATTTTTTGAAGACAATGAAAGCAAACTATGTGAGTTCTGCAGTTTCACCTAGAATGTCTGCAATTGTTTTCTTTGTTGGAACAGGATTATTCTCTAATATGGTCTGGCATCACAGGTGCCCCCATTCTTAGTCCGTAAAGTGTTCACTCAGATATTCTCATTCATCAATGTTCAGCTATTCAACAGGTAGATGTGTCCAATCTCTCTCTCTCTCTCTCTCTCTCTCTCTCTCTCTCTCTCTCTCTCTCTCTTCCATTGCATTTATTCTTATCTTGCAGTCATAAGCTACTAGTCAATTCCTATAAAAAAACAAAATTTTCCTTCCTGCTGCAGTCTTCTTTTGCGGCGTGAGTGTTGTTCATTCAGTAATGGGGAGTATGTAAAAGCGGGTCTGGCTGAATTAGAACACTGGTGCTACGAGGCTACTGAGGATGTGAGCACTATGCAAAATTGTGTGAACTTTATGCCCTGCACTCTTTCATTTCTCTTACTGAAATCCTCGTGTACAGTATGCAGGCTCAGCTTGGGATGAACTGAAGCATATCAGGCAGGCTGTTGGATTCCTAGTAAGCTTCATTTGTATCAGCCTTCCATACCCAATAACTCATAGTTGTAATTTTATTTTTATATTTGCTGACCGGCTCCTTTCTTTCAATTTCTTAACAACTCAGGTCATACATCAAAAACCAAAGAAGAGTTTGAATGAAATAACAAAGGAACTTTGTCCTGTTAGTGCCTCTTCTCTGCAAAATTTCTCAGTACTAAGCTTTGATTCATGTTTCTTTTCTTGGTTCTTTTTCTCAATGTTATTGCTTGCTCCTTGCCTGCTTCTTCAGGTGCTCAGCATACAACAGTTATACAGGATCAGTACAATGTATTGGGATGACAAATATGGCACACACAGTGTGTCTTCGGATGTAAGTTGAGTTTGATTAGCAGTGAATAGCTTTTAGTTTTTAACCTATTTCCTTGCCTTTGGGTTGCTGAAAGTTCTGTTTTTCAGATAGGTGTATGTCATTGTCATACAGATACTCTTCTCTAATTTTACAGGTTATTTCGCGCATGAGAGTTATGATGACTGAGGATTCTAGCAATGCTGTGAGTAGTTCGTTCCTATTAGATGATGACTCAAGGTACTGTTTTTACATTACCCTCCTTTTCACTCGATTTTCTGTCTCCATTCCTATATACAATTTATTATGTGTTTATTTACATTATATACATATTAATGCAGCATCCCATTCTCTGTGGATGACATCTCCAAGTCAATGCAACAAGTAGATATAGCCGACATCGATCCTCCTCCCTTAATTCGTGAAAACTCGGGGTTTGGGTTTTTGCTTCCACGCGCAGAGTGATGTTCATGATTATGGTTTTGGCTGCTCAAATCTTGTTCTCATCGCTGCCTGTGGGATCCGCCGCACATCAATCATCAATCGATGTTCCTAAACATGTGCATATAATCTTACTCTTTTTTGTCATTCATGTGTATAGTACATACTACATCAACCCAGAGGTGTCTTGGTTTAGCTTCTGGGTCAATTCATTTTCCCCCTTGCGTTATATCAACGCCAGGGGTATTTGTTAAGATGCCATATCACGATTTAATGTGATCATGTGCAGCTTTATGGGGCATCGGTGTCCGGTATCCGTCGTACCGGCATTGGCCTTTCCTTTTCTTTTCTTTCTTTTCTTTATTGGGTTTTCAGGTCTTGTAGTGAGGGTTTTTATTGTAATTAGCAACTGCAAATGCATCTCATAGGCCAATATTTGTTGTATGTGAAAGCAATTTGTTTTTAAAAGCGATGTAATAACCTTTTTCTTTTTTTCTTTAAAAAAAAAAAAAAAAAATTAATATCATATAGAATTTTCTCAGATGTATCTCAGCAATGAGTCAGCTTTATTGAAGATGATGTTTCTTTCACATTCATTTATCACATAAATTTTCATACTGGCTGATGTAATATGTTTGGCTAATTTTTTTTATCTTCTGGAGTGTGAAAAGTAGCAGTCTTTGTTCAAAAGGTATTTCACATGTATTTTTATTAGAAACACAAAAAAATTATATGCCCTAAAGACAAATGTCAAATGGAGGAATATATATATATATATATATATATATATATGCTTCGTTTGTTTCGGCGTAAAATGATTTCGGTATTTTTCAGTGTTTGGTAGTGACGAAAATAATGGTCAACCGGAAAATGATTTCCGTTTGATCAAAAATGCTTAATAAATTTCTGAAAATGATTTCCTTAGATGGTAGATGCAGTCAACTCTTTTTTAAACAACACAGTCGAATTTTACATTCAAGCAGTTGAATATTGTCGGATTTTGATAAGCCAGATTCCGAATCCGGCGAAATTTGGCAGACATCGCCGGATTCTAGAGATACTATGCCAAATTCCGGCCAGTCTGGCCAGAGCGGCCGAGTCTCCGGCAATTTGGCCGAATCCCGGCCAGATAGCCGGATCACCGGCCATTTGGCCGGGATCCTCCCAGAACGGCGGGTTTCCAGTCAACTGGCCGAGATCCGGCCGTTTTCTGCTGGATTCCGGCAACTTTGGCGGAATTTGTATCTGTCAAATATTAAAAAATATTTTTATATTATTTTATATTAACATTTTTTATTTTGGGAATAAAATTTATTTTTTTTAATTAATATGATTAAATTAAAATATAAAAAATATTTGTAATTTTCCGTACGCGCCAAACACCGAAAATGATTTCGACGGAAATTTTTTTTTTGAAAAATGACTTCCCTAAAACTATTTTACGACGAAAACCATTTTACACCGAAACAAACGAAGCATAAGAGTCATATTAGAAATCACATTTTTATATTATAACTATTTCCACAATGTTAATATGGAAGTTTTAACTAACCATTGAATTAATCCTTGTTAAAAAAAATTCAAAGGATGGTTGAGGCTGCCATATTCATATTGTGGGATAGCAAAAAAATAAAAAATATAATTTCTAACATTACTCTACGTCAACGTAGTGAAATATGTGCGGTATATAACCTTTCTCTTTGCGATAATTTGATGATTTGAAATCCACTATCGGGTTGGAAATCTGAGGACATACGGCCAAAAAGGGGAAGAAACAACCAAAACATTGCTAACTTGCTAAATGGAAGAATTTAAATTAGGGAAGTAAGAGTTAACACAGTGATGCACTGTCCCGAAGCCTTGCCATGATCAGATGCCAATCTGAGTTGTACAAAAATCCAATCCCTGTAAAGGTGTGCATATATAGCAAATGAAAATTATTCACATCCTCAGGATCCAACTTAACAAACCAATCATTAGCATTGAACTATTAAAAACACACGTAAAAACTATTAACAAAGTAAGTTCTACCAAGTATGACTGGTTTGTCTATGTGACTACTTGGGAAATCACTCAACTGTCAGGACTTGTCGGTCTCAGTTAGAAGAGTTATTGGCATTCATGGTTTTCCATCACATTTGAGGATTGATCGTGCTGTTGTGTTGGCTGCAACTCAGATTTCTTCTGCTCCTTGAGAATCACCTGCCTAGGCATTACCTCTAGCAGAAAGCTTCCACCATTCCATACAGATGCAGAAACCTTGAGAATTTGGAAAATCACATGCAATCTATATGACAAGAAGATGGGGACAGCGAGTGCCATGGTTGCTACAGTAAATATGGCTTGGAGCAGAATGTACATGAACAAGCGATTTTGATCCCCAAGCAAACCACTTAAGCGCCACCAAAGATTGTTTGCTTTCTGTGCTTTTTTTGAGAGTTCCCTGCCAAACCAAGAACTCAGTAGAATGGAAGAATAATTGGGGAAGGGGAGTGCAAAATATTATCAAACAAAAAGAAAGCAGCAAATTAAACTTTGTAAACAGTTCTAACCATACATCAATGGCGGGATACTTTGAGACAGAGATGGAGAGTTGACTACCTGTAAGAAGTCATGACTTCAGGATCTCTTAACAGCCTTTGTCGACGCAGGACATCGACAATGAGAAAATAGAGAACCTGCCATAGGGTATACGCAATTAACGGAACCACAAACAGCCATGTCCAAAGATGGGATTTGTCTTCTACATACGGCCAAGAAACTCTCTGAGAAGTTCCTTCCGGGTGCATGGCTGCGAAGGTCAATGGATCCCACCATCGAATGGTAAAGAAAACTAGACCTGAAAAGAAAGTATCGCATTAGGCATCTTAGTACTTACTAATAATACACCACAAGGGATGTACTTCTACAGTACACTAGCTGTAGGTGGCTGTATTTGAAGTTGAAGTCCCTGACCGCCGGATAATAGGGTTTCCTATATTGACAATTACATAGATTCCTTAAAGGGAACAAGTTTCAGTCTCAATTTCGAGCTGAAAACAAGAAACGTTTCTTTTTTAATTTTTTCTCCATTAGTGTTCTGGCTGATATTGTGGCACAGTAGGTTTTTCCCAGGTTAGACTAAAAGTAACCCATGATCAGACAGGGATCTCCATTGAACTCTAGAAGTATCATAATGGAAGGTCTCTCTAACTGTCTACCTGGCCAGGCATAGCTACTAATGTGACTATATATATAGATTAATACGGTAAATTGAGGCAGTTTCTGGGTTGAGAATTAATTTAGGAAAATCAGAAGTTGTTCCTAATGGTGGAGTAGAGGATGTCGAAAGGCTGGCTAATCTTTTTGGATGTCGGGTTGCTTCTTTGCCTATGACTTATTTGGGTTTGCCGTTAGATGCTTCTTATAAGTCCACCTCTATTTGGAATGGTGTTATTGAGAAAATGGAAAGGAGGTTGGCGGGTTGGAAGTGGATGTATTTGTCGAAGGGTGCCCGGTTGACTCTTATTAATAGTACGCTCTTCAACATCCCCAAGTATTATTTATCATTGTTTCCTATTCCAGTGAGGGTGGCTAATCGTCTTGATAAAATTCGAAAGGATTTTCTTTGGGGTGGCATTGGTGACAAGACCAAATTTCATCTAGTTAATTGGAACAAGATTTGCACACCTTTGCATACAGGTGGGTTGGGAGTTCACAATTTCATCCAGTTCAATCGAGCTCTTTTGGGTAAGTGGTTGTGGAGATATGGTAGGGAGAGAGAGGCTTTATGGCGTTTGGTGATTGATGCCAAATTTGAGAGTTTAAAGGGGGGGTGGTGTTCGAAAGAGGCTTCGGGTTCATTTGGAGTAGGTGTATGGAAACATATAAGGAGGGGGTGGGAGGAATTTCGTAATTTTGTTTGTTTTGAACTGGGGAATGGATCAAATATTAGTTTTTGGCAAGATTGGTGGTGTGGGGATAGATCCTTAAAGCAATGCTTTCCAGCTCTTTTTAGTATAACAAGGAATAAAGACGCGACGGTAGAAGATAATTTGGTGGTACATAATGGTGCTACTCAGTGGAATGTTCTCTTCACGCGACAAATCCAAGATTGGGAGTTGGATATGGTCCTTTCTTTCTTCGATTGTCTATACTACAGTTCGGCTCGACATGGGGAGGGTGACAGGTTAGTGTGGAATCCCTCTAAAAAATGTTTATTTGAGGTGAGATCCTTCTACAAAGAGCTTATTAGGAAAGATGGCCCATTTGTCCCGTATTTCCCTTAGAAGAATATTTGGCGTGTTAAGGCTCCAACAAGGGTGGCCTTCTTCGTTTGGTCAACTACTTTGGGCAAAATATTGACGCATGATAACTTGCGTAAGAGGAAGGTGATAGTAATTGAGTGGTGTTGTTTATGTAAGAAGAGTGGGGAGTCTATTGATCACTTGTTGCTTCACTGCGAGGTCGCCCAGGCTCTTTGGAGCTACGTCCTTATTTTATTTGGGGTTGAGTGGGTTATGCCACGTACGATGTTGGAGTTGCTAAATAGTTTGGGGGCGGCGCTTGGGGGTGGTCATGCTATAAAGGCTTGGCGGTTAGCTCCTTTATACTTGCTGTGGTGTATTTGGAGGGAGCGGAATGCTTGGCTGTTTGAAGATATAGAGACATCCATGGTGGAGCTACGGAAGCGGTTGCTCAATACTTTATATTTTTGGATAGCGCCCCATCTTAGTTTGAGTGCTTTTACTTATGTAGAATTTTCAAATTTATTCTCTGTTCGTCCCTGTTAGGGATTCTCTTGTATACTTCCCGTGTATAAGAGTTGCACCTTTTTTGCGTTTTTTTATATAATTGCAATTACTTATCAAAAAAAAAAATTTACTTGAAAATCAATAGACCATTTTGTTTAAAGGCACCGTATAAAGAAGGCCACTTAAACAAAGAAGGTCCAACTTACCGGGTAAAAGATGTATAAGGACACTAACACTTTTGTCAAGAGAACTGAAAACCAAGCTACAGCGCCAAACAATCAATGCCCATGCTAACGGCCCCTGCAGTACCATCCAAATGAGACAAAAGTGGACAAGTAAATCAATTTCCAATAAAGGTGCAGAGTACCCCCGGATTACACACTCACCTCAGCAAACGAGAAACAAACCATAAAAAGCTTTTCATTCCTTGGATACAAAAGAAGGTCGACCAAGAAGATTGTATTGGCATAGTAGCAAAAATCCTGAGAGACAAGAAAAATTAAGCAACTTCCTCATTTTTCATCTTAGGGTACTTCAACAATGAAATTTGTATGCATGTATGTATAGCAATCCAAAATTTTGAGATCTTAATGAGTATATAAGATGATCTCTAGAAGCTTTGGATTAATGGGGCAAAACTAAAATTATGAAGTGGCTAACTAATGTAAAACGGATATACAAAGAGATTTGGAAGTTCCCCTACACCAAAATCTTATTCAAAATCCCCTCACAAATTACCACCCCTTTTCCTATCCTCTTTCTAACTTCTTATATGGTTTTCAGTTCCACTACGAAGTTAAGAAACAATACAAACAATGGGAAAATGAAAGAAAAGAAAAAACAAATTCAGTTATTCTGCACTTTTTTTCTTAAGAGTAATGCTACATACAACACATCCATCACACCCCCATCCCATTGGGCTGACTTGACAATTCCCATTAGCCCTTGTTATAAAAAAAAAAAAAAAAAAAAAAAAAAAAAAAAAAAAAAAAAAAAAAAAAAAAATCAAGGGTTGATGGCACTGCTACATTAGCTCAGTGGAATGGGCGTGTAATATGTAGCCTTACTCTCTTTGTTAAATGTTATGCCAAGAATTCTTTTCCCAGTACCTCAACCCGAATCTTTGTTGGTCTTCTCATCACCCTTGCAGCAGACCTTCAATTTGAACTATGTACAAATCATGGGTGCAATCTCATGATTGCACACAAATATATCACTTAAATTAAAATTATTCTAGTCCAGTCCCAAATTGGTTCCAACCCCCCAGCTTGCACTAATAATATTTAATAGAAATGACCCATAGGTCAACTTGTAGTAACAATATGATAGAAATTTGTCACCACCAGAACTCAAAATTCCATTGCCTAAAGAGCCAATTAAGCTTTACAAATCAATAAAAAAATGAATACATACACTTAAGTAATACAACAAATTCTTAAGATATGGTAAAAAGCTTACCAAAAGATAGTAATGCCATTTCTTGAACCGATAGTATATCCACCGGAGAGGAACAAAGATTACATAAAACAAGCAATATACGTAGCGAATAGCTTGGGGTCCTGATGAAGAAGAATTAACAAACAAAAAAAAATCAAAAAAATCAAAATAAGGTTCTCAACAGCAATTGTAGTAGTGAATTCTATCAATCAAACAACTATACTCACTCGCTCCCAACAGAAAGCAAAACCCGCCAAACCCGAGAACTCCCAAAAGATGAGTCACCTAGAGATCAAAACGCAAATCATAGTGACATCCAATTTAAATATTAACACGCCAAAATGATTAAACGTAGTTTATGTACATCGCAAGATTCGCAACATCAATGACGGAAACATAATAGACACAGTGACATCAATGAATCAACCCCATCAAATTATTTATCTTAGAAACGGAAAGACCACCTTGTTAATGAACCTTTCGTGTTCCTCGGCCTGTTTGGCAATCTTAACGGCCTGTTTGGAAAGGATCTCTTTCGTCTGAACCGCTTGTTTCGACAACATCTCCTTGGTTTGAGCCACTTTCTACAAAACCAAACAGACCCAGATCGCAAAAAAAAACCAATAAAACACACAACCCACGATTCAAAACCAGTAGATTTCTCATTTCACAGATTAACCAATTACCTTAGACCGATCCTTAAACCTCTGATTCACCTTCTGAAACGAATCCTCATTCATGTCCTCCACAGGCTCTTCGCTGCTCGACATTTTTGCTACGCAAAAACCGTATCACAGAGACAAAGAGTGGGTTGTGCTTGCTGTGTTATATGGAGACAGATTTATTGGGAAAGAGAATGAATTTTGTTCTTCCACGGATAAAATATCTTTTTGAACTGTGTTAATATATACATTTCTAATTTGGAAATTGTTAATTATTATTATTATTATTATTATTTTTATGAGTAATTCTATATATCATCTTTTTATCTTTTTTTTATTCTTTCAAAATTAATGTAGCTCTTAAAATTACTATTAAATTTAAGATAAATTATTATTAAATTTTAATTTAATGATGATTTTAAAAGCATGAAAGATAAAAAATGACAAATGAATAATTAGCAGCATTCCTTTCTTTTATCGATAATGTGGGCAATTCGGGAAAGTTACACCAAATCATCAGTGTTCATGCGTGGGATATACGCCACGTAGGCCTTACGCGTGGGCCGCGATTGCGGAGAGAGCAGCACAATAGCACTCTCTGGTGTTTTTGTCTTTGTACGTGTCACGAAATGATTGGTACCTTAAGTAAGAGAGATTATACGGTGCCGCAGGGGATCTTACGCGCTTCAAGGGGGATAAATTAATTTCTTTTAAAAAGACTTGATTATATATATATATATAATTATATTATTATACATTTACTTTAAATTATGACCAAAACATAAATACATTTGAATCCTCTATTGGAACCGGAGGAGATCTAATTAATATTGTTGAAGGAATAATATTATCCATAAAAATGTAAAAAGAGAATACACGAAATAGATTGTCTTTGAAATTGATAGGAGCATATTCCTATTCCCACATGAGCTATACACGAGTTATTCAAATAATAATTAAAAGAGTAATGTTATTTAGTATTTTTTATGTGACTACCATACGATTGAAATGACGTGATAATTAAAATTAATCTTTTGATCGAAATGGGCTTGTATAAAATAAAAATTAATAGTTAATTTTCACTGTCAGTCATATAGTAGTCTACTAAATAGTATTTCTCAAAAGTGAAAAAAAAGCCTTTTGAAATTATTATTTTTTTTGTTGCCTCGATTATATGTCATATCTTTAATATATAACATTTTTTACACTATTCAATGTAAAAAACGACTTGAATTCATATAATTTGAAAAATTAAAATTTATTTTTGAAATTGTAGATGACTAATCCTGAAACTTAGATCCTTATGGCATGATTGGGTGATTTGTTAATTTTCAAATATTTTTTAAATATCAAATTTTATTCAGATTTTATTGAACTTTTTTTAATTTTGTTTCAAATTTTAAATCATCTAAATATAATTTTAAAAATTAAATTCTCTCAATATTTATAATTTTTCAAAAGTTACACACCTGAACGAGCCAACTATTTTAACTTTCCTACGTGTAAACTTTCAATTGAGTCCCCAAAAATATTATTTTAATTATATGTAATGGTTTTTGGGAAACTTTTATTGCTATTTGCCCCCTCCCCCCCTTTTTTTTTTAGCCTTTTACCAATATTTTACAATTATGTTAGCATTCTTAGTAGCCTCACCAAATTTTACTCACCAAAATAATTAAAAATCACTTTTTTCTATTCTTATGAGCCACTTTATTAAAATTCCCCAAGCAGCCTCACCATTTTAACTAGTCAATATTCACTATTCTATTTAAATAATAATTTTTTTCATATTTTTTTATTTTTTTTTTCTCTATATAATCTTTTTACAAAAAATCATTTATATCCATAAAATAAGGACATTATCGTGTGAGAGATGGGAGATGGGAGAAGAAAATGAGAGAAAAAAAAGCAAAAAAATGTGCTAATCATATGAGAGAGAAAAGTGAAACAACATTTGGTGAGTGAGTTGTTGAGTGAAAATGCCTCATCTAATTTGGTTAGTAATTTTAGTCATCAAATTTTTTTGGTTAAAATGGTGAGGCTGCTATGAGTGATTTTTCAGGATTTTCATCAAATTGACTCACCAAAATAACTAAAAAACTAACTTGGTGAGGCTACTAGGAATGCTTAGTGGGGTAGCTTTTATTGCTATTAGCCTATCATGTTGAGATTCGTGGGAAATGTATACTACAAGCCCTACACGATAAGAATGCAGCTTTTATTGCTATTTGACTCTAATAAGTAATTACCAATACGGATTTAGGAGCAACTTTTCTTTGATAGGGCGGGCAACATAACAAGTAGGCATATTAACCATCCATATATAAAAATGTTAAGCTATTGCCAAAAGGGGCGTTTGCCTCCTCTTGCCCTTATATTTAGGGGTGAGCACGGGACGGGAGGCGATTTTTTTTGCCTATTTTGGCCCTGCCTAGCATCCCTGCAGACGGAGGAAAACGCACTCGCGAATCGTACAAGAAAGGCAAAATTCATGTGGTGCGGGGTAGGAACATGCGGGGTTTTCCCAATTTTTATTTGTCTCTATTGTTCTTTTCAATTTTTCTCAGCCACCAAACTAAATTTAAACAAAATATGAGAAACCCATATACTCGAAGTAACCATACCAGGAAAAAACTACCAACCAAACTAATCAATCAGCACAAACAAATCAAAGTCAAGTAAAAATATTCTGATCAATCACCAAAGTCCCATCTTAAAAACCCATTCAAAACTCATCTCAAAAATAGAAAAAGCATAGAATACTTGCAAATGCAAATCCAAACAAGATTCCGTGATTCAGTTTAACCTTTTGGTGAAGATTAAAGAAGATAGAGAGGCGAAAAGGCAGAGCGGCAAAGAGATTCAAGAGGCGAAGAAATGAAAAAATGAAGAGGGGTAGTGCGGTGGTTAGGGTTAAGTGGGGTTAGGGACCTTAGGGTTTTGTATTTTTTTTTAAAAAAAAAAAAAAAAAATTAGGGCTATGGTGTGGGGTGGAGACCCAATTTTTTAAAAAACTTCAACATGCAACCCGCCTCGTCCTGCATGGGTATATCAATTTTGGCCCCTAAATCGCAAAAAAAAAAAAAAAATGAAAATCCGTGATTCTGCGGGGTTGGGTTTGCGGGCTTTGCACACCCCTAGTTATATTTGCCCTTTCTTAGGACACTATAACATTTATTATAATTTATTTAACACTTACATGACATTCTGCATTTTATAAAAATGAGTGTCAGATTGACCGTCACATGACATCCCACATGTTACGGATTATGCCTTTACGTAATAGATCTTCTATTTCGTTACGACAGAATTCCATAGTCTCTTGATTCATCTGAATGGGTCTGGCCTTAGTGATGATTTTTCATTCGTCAAAATCTTTGACATAAGGAAGGCTTACCGTGTGCTTCTTCCTATGCCAAAAGGCAATAGGGAGATCATAACATACTTCGCTTTTGATCCTGTTTTCAAAGAGTTGAATCTTTTGTTGAATGACCTTTTGACTTAATTGTTATTCAATTCTTTTAACTTTAATCTCTTATTGTAAAAACTCAATCTGATGGGCTTTTGATTTGATTAGGTTAACAGACTTAGAGCTTGAAGTATTTTTGTAAGCATTCAATTGACTTAGTTCTGGTTTTGCCAGGAATTTAAACTTAACTTTTTCATCCATGAGATAAGTAATTAAATCATCATGGTCTGTTGTAAAAGGATACAACAGAGTAATGAAAAGCAAACCTAATATGACTGTCAGTCATATTCTTAACTAAGACAAATGATGTTTTGAAACAAACATTGTCTTGACACACATAGGCTTTACTTATCTCAAAAGTAATTTGCATCTTCCTGCCATTAGCAGAAAGCAAAGTTCCTTTTGTCCTTACTATAATACTTCGTAGGAACTAGTCATTCTTGTATATAATTCAGATCTGCACCTGTATCAATCAATACAACTACAAATAACTCAAATTGTGAGGTGTCTTCAGGCTTAGGCTCAGGTTCAGCTTTGCTATCATTAGGACTGCTAGTGACTGACTTAAGTTTGTGCTCAATTTTCAAGAGATTAACATCCTGTTTTAACTCTTGATATATATATAAGACATATAAAAAAGAATGTTTGTTATAAAGAGAAGCATTTTATTCTAATTTTAGATGCTTCTTGAAAGTATATTATAAAGGAATATATATGGCTAAGAGCCTAAGACCACTTTTAAGATGAAAGACAAATTCTCTGAGTTAATTTTTCAATAAACGTGGAGAGATTGGCGCTATGCTTTGACCATTGACCAACAGGATGGCGCGTCATTTGAATATTGAGAGTGGGCCATTTTTCAGTCTGTGGCAACAACAATTCACATCCAAACAATGAACATCAAAATCCATGTAAGCATCTCTCCTTTATATCATGTGCCATTGTTAGCTAATGCTTTGTCAGTATTTCATTTCAATTTTGCTTCAAATATATAATGCAGACAATTGGAAGACAAAAAATATACTTGGAAGCATCTACATTGAAGTAAAATTTAAAATTTGGGTGGGAAAATTGAAAAAAAGCTTTTTCAAACTATTCTTGAGATTTATTACAATGTAGACTGTCACGTGATAATTCATATAACACTTATCATATTTATAAATTGACGTGATAATTCATGTGACATTTATCACGTTAACCACTTAAATATAAATTACTACACGACAGTTCGCGTGTCGGTGTCACTAATTTTCATAAAATTTGGATTGATGCATCAGTCTGTAGTAAACGTTGTAATACCCAAAAATGTTTTTCTTGAAAAAAAGAGAGAGGAAGTGTGTATGTATTACCACTTATTTTTCATATAAAAAAGCGCACCCATGGCAACACAAGTACATCATCATGATTGGGAAACAATTTCATTGAAAAATTTAAGTCAATTTCTTAACTAAATAATACAGGATTTACTTGTTAATGCTTTTTCCCTCTTCTTTTTGTTTTATTATTATTTTTAAATCAAAATATTAACAAACAATCCAAAATACAAAATAACCACAAAACATTTTTTCACTTTTATATCACATCAAAATAATAATAATTTTTTTTAAAAAAAAATAAAATGAAAAAAATACCCTATAAAACACATTAATAATCAAAGCCAATAATCATGACCCTAAAAGCATATGGGTTTATAAAAAATCCCATAATTATGATCATGGCCCATGGGTTGACTTAGCTGATCACTTTTAACTCAAAGAATATGTGTTATTAAAAAAAAAAAAAAACTAAAAGAATATGTGGGAAATGCATCGAATAATAAAAAAAGGAAATTAATTAAGGCGTGTTGATTATGCACCAAAATAAAAGGAGATGCCTATTTGCGGATGATTGCCTCTTGTTTTGTCGTGCTAACCTTTCTGAGTGGGGCTATATTCTTACTCTACTTCGTAGATATGAGGAGGCATCGGGACAGCAGATCAACCGGGAGAAAACTGCTGTTTTCTTTAGTCGAAATACTAAGGAAGCAGTTAGGAACTCTATTATTCAGGGCACGGGTTATAGTTGTACTTCCCAATTCGAAAGATACCTTGGTCTTCCAGCCCTCATAGGTAGATCGAGGATAGCCACTTTTAATGTCATTAAGGAAAGGATTTGGAAACGTATGAACGGGTGGAAAGAGAAATTCTTGTCTCATGCGGGTAAAGAGATTTTGATTAAATCTGTCCTTCAAGCTATGCCTACGTATACTATGAGTGTCTTTAGACTCCCCAAAACCCTATGTCGAGATATTAATTCTATGTTGGGCAGATTCTGGTGGGGGAATAAGGAGAATGGATCTAAAGTGGCCTGGATGGCATGGAGTGGTTTAGGGCGAAATAAGCTGGAGGGAGGCTTAGGCTATAGGGACCTGGTCAACTTTAACACTGCCCTATTAGCTAAACAGGGTTGGAGACTCTTAAAACACCCAGAAGCCTTGGTTAGTAGAATTTTTCAAGAGAAATACTTCCCTTCAGGGGATTTTCTGGGCTCCTCTTTGGGATATTGCCCTTCTTATGTGTGGAGGAGTCTTTGTGGAGCAAAACCGGTGCTTAGTGAGGGCATCATTTGGAGAGTTGGTGATGGATCGAGTATCAAGATTTTTGAAGACAAATGGATCCCTTCTACACAAACTCATAAGATCCAGGCACAAGTGCAGAGATTGAATGGGGAAGCTAGGGTTTGTGAATTGATAGATTTTGAGTTAAATTGGTGGAATATTCCTCTAATTGAACAAACATTTCCGGCAGAAGTAGTGGAGCAAATTTGTAATATTCCTATTAGCCCCAGATACATGAGGGACAGGCTGGTGTGGGCAGGAACTAACAATGGCCTATTCTCGGTTCGAAGTGCTTATAATCTCGAAACTGAACGATTAGCCAGGGACCAGGGATGTTCTTCTTCCTTTTCTTCTTCCAGAGAATGTTGGAAGCTCCTATGGCAGCTTAAGATTCCCAGATCGGTGCAGTTATTTCTTTGGCGCGTCTGTAATGACATTCTCCCTACCAAAGAAAAATTATGGAAGAGACGGATCGTAGACAATCCACTCTGTCCGTTCTGTGGCATTGAAGTAGAATCAAGTATCCATGCTGTGTGGCTTTGTGGGGTAGCTAAAAATGTTTGGTCAGAATGTTCTCCCCGGATTCAAAAATGTGCCTCGGATGTTACAGATTTCCTGGCTCTTTTTGACTTATTGAAAGGGAGGTTGGAGAGGGAGGAGCTTGAGTTTGTTGCCATGGTTGCCCAAAGAATTTGGTTTAGTCGGAACAGGTTCGTTTTTGATGGCCTAGTCACACAAACTAGCTTTTTAATCAAAAGTGCTAAGGAGGCTTTGGAGGAGTACAGAAAGGCTCTTGATTCAATGGATCTTTTCTCTTCTCCTATTCCTATTTCTTCTCCAGTTCATTGGCTTAAGCCTCCTCATGGTTTTCTCAAACTGAATTGGGATGCTGCCTTGGATAGAAACCAGAAGTGGATGGGTGTGGGCATTGTTTCTCGTGACTCTAATGGAAAGGTGGTTGCGACTAAGTGCTCTTGCCACCGTTATATTTCTAATCCCCTGGTGGCTGAGGCCTTTGGAGCTAAATTGTGTGTTGAGTTCGGGATTTCATTGGGTTTCAAGTGGGTGGTTATTGAGGGAGATGCTGTGGGGGTTGTCTCTGCCTTGAATCAAGCTGCTGTTGATGAGGGTATTGCCACTAACCTCATAGCTGAGACTCGTGTACTGCTGAAATACTTTGATCGGTGGACTATTAAGCATGTTCGGCGTGAAGGAAACAAGATTGCCCACTTCTTAGCTAAGATGGCAATTTCGCAGTTGCAGAATCGAGTTTGGCTTGGTTCTTTCCCTTCTGTTTTGTTGGATCTTGTGAATGCTGAGATGTATTCTTGATTGATTTTTTTGAATACAAGATCATTTCAAAAAAAAAAAAATAAATAAAAGGAGATGGCCAAACCACGTTACATGCAAGTAAAGTATTTGGGGACAGCTAAGCTCATCCGTGCTTTCTAAGAAACAAAAGACAAAAGATTTATATTGCTTTAATCGCAATTAGTGCCACATATTTGATCAAAATCATTCTTTGTTCTACAAAGTTTATGCATATTTTATTCACACCCCACAATTTCATTTGGTTGTTGAAAGATTTTATCACTACGATGAACAGTACTAGATGATATAAAGGAAGACTAAAAGAAAGTAAATAATAATAATAATAAAAATTCTTTATTTATTACTCCAACATTTAGTAGAGATGATTGTGTTTGATTTGGGTAATTATTTTCTCTATTAACTAAATAGAAGAAGAAAGCAAATAAAGAAAGAAAATAATAAAAAAAATCTTTTTATTTCTTATTTTGAAATGATAAAGTGTCTAGAAGGAGTAATGCTGTAAGGAAGACTAGAGTTATTTACTTTTATTGTGTCGTTTTAAATGTTACGTGTCTTTTAAAATGACCATTAAATTTAAGATGATCATTATTAGATTTTGTACGTTACAACTTGACATCAATATAGAAATTACTTTAAATTTTCTCTCTCTCTTAATTTTTTTTTAAAAAAATGTTAAATAAATAGATGATGATAAGGTAGATAATAGTTGTATTTTGAATTATTTTTAGTTTCAATCATTTTCCAAAAAAAAAATACAACTATTTTTAGATTCAAATCCGGATAATGTTTGCCACATGCATGCCATCCAGGCTTCCAGAGAAACCACAAGGGCGTGTTTGGAAAGATATCGGAAAGGTTAGGCGAAGAGCGAAAAAGGAAAAAAGCACAAATGAGGGAAACGATGTAAATACCCAAATACACGAGGACCAAATATAAAATGACTTATTCTATACGTAATTCCTTTTTACACCATGTTTGAAAGTGGCAGCGGCAATTCCCAGGAGAAAGAGAGATTTGGGGGAGAGACAAACGCGCCCCAGACACCGTAACACTCTTTCTGTGAGACCAAGGATTTGCTCTCTCTTTTCCATTTTCATGTATTTCTGAAAGTCCCGAGTTTGAATTATTTTCAGAAGGAGAGGCCATGGCTTCGATTGGGTGATTTTAGGGTTTTGAAATTCTGCTTCACCGGAGGATTTTTCTTATCAGCCAGCTCCGCCCATACGGTAATTGATTCTAAAGTTTCTTCAGCTTTTGTGGATTTTTTTTTTTTAAAAAAAAAAAAAAATTTATGCAATTTATAGTGTTGCATAGAGATATAAAATGTTGAGTAATTTGCAGTCAAATCCAACAGAGAGTTAGTTGTTACGTTTGAATTTTGTTAAGATTTAGAATTTTTTTGATTGTTTTGATGAATTTAAAGTTCTGGGTTTTGTTTAATCTGATTTTTGTTTTTTATATTTTGGGTTTTTGTGGAAAAAGATGATGTTGTCGAAAGTTGAGGCTGGGAAGAAGATTAGTGAGGATTCAGGTAATGCGAAGTTGTTGAATGAGATTGAAGCAATAAGCAAAGCCCTATACCTTGATAAAAATACATCTAGGAGTTCGATTTCTAGGCCCAATACTCGGTCCAAATCGACCGGAAAAACCCACTTACCAGATCCCAAGTTGAAGCTTAAACTTGGTGAGGAGGACTCATCACGCAAGGACAAGAAGTCCATTTGGAATTGGAGGCCATTGAAGGCCCTTTCCCATATCCGAAATCGTAGGTTTAACTGTCGTTTTTCTCTCCTAGTCCATTCCATCGAAGGGTTACCCTCAAGTTTTAATGATGTTAGTCTTTGTGTGCATTGGAAGAGGCGGGATGGGGTCTTGGTCACTCGTCCAGCGAAGGTTTTTCTAGGCATCACAGAGTTTGAAGAGAAATTGTCTCATACATGCTCTGTTTATGGTAGTAGGAGTGGACCACACCATTCAGCAAAGTATGAGGCGAAACATTTTTTGCTCTATGCTTCTGTGTATGGTGCGCCAGAACTTGATTTGGGGAAGCATCGGATTGATCTCACGAGGCTGCTTCCCCTGACTTTGGAGGAATTAGAGGAGGAGAAGAGCTCAGGGACATGGACTACGAGTTTTAAATTATCAGGAAAGGCTAAAGGTGCTATGATGAATGTTAGTTTTGGATATTTAGTGATTGGTGATAATCCCAGTGCACCTGGAAATCCTGAGGTGTTGAGTTCAAGGCAGAATAGTTGGAGTATGGCTAAGCCAGAGATGAAACTTGGTCAAGGTGGTGGCTGGAGCAGAATGCACCGTGCAGAAAGTCTTCCTGGCATAACAAACCAGCTGTATCGTGCTGCATCACGGTCGGTCGAGAACATAAAAGATCTTCATGAGGTTTTGCCAATATCAAGGTCGGAACTTGCCAGTTCAGTAGATATTCTATATCAAAAATTTGATGAAGACAAGTTGGATTGTCCAGTTGATAAGCCTGAACTTAATGCTTTTACTGAACATATTGAGCTCACCAGACCAAATTCCAATCCTTGGTCTGACTCTGGTAAAGAAAATGTTGAAACTGAGTGTGAATATGACGAGTTTTCTGTAATTGAACAGGGCATAGAATTTTCATCAAAGGAGTCTCTGGAATCGGAGGAAATAGTTGTAAAGGGTTCCAATGTTGCTCCAGTAGAAAGTCCTGGTGTTGAAGTTGATACTGGTGTACAGGTAGCACTTGAGGAGGGCACTGAGCTTGATCGCAAGGATGAGGAAACTGGTAGATGCGACAATGAGCTTGCATTACATGACGCTGCTTCAAAAGAGGATGACATGTGTACCAAAGAAGAACTCATGAGAGAATTAGAGTCAGCTTTAAATAATGTATCAGAATTGGAGACAGCTGCACTTGAACCCCATGAGAACTACTTGGAGTTTGAATCGGATGATAAAACAAATAGTAAGGGAAAGTCACTTAGCTTAGATGATGATACTGAATCCATCGCAAGTGAGTTCTTAAACATGCTGGAAATAGAACATGGTTCGTTTGGCTTGAGTTCTGAGAGTGAGGCTGAATCCCCAAGGGAGCGTCTGTTAAGACAATTTGAGAAGGAGGCCCTTGCTGGGGGCTGTTCTTTGTTTGATTTTGATGAAGGCAGTGGGGACCAAGCAGAATGTGGCTACAATGCTCCAACTGGTTCTGTGTGGGGGAACTTGTTTGAGGGTTTTGAACTTTCATCGGCGATTCAAGATGTGGAAAAGGAGCATCAGATAGCAACTCAGGCAGAGAGGAGCAAAACAAGGGCCAAAATATTGGAAGACTTGGAAACAGAAGCCTTAATGCGTGAATGGGGCTTGAATGAGAATGCTTTTCAACATTCTCCACCAAAAAGCTCTGATGGATTTGGAAGCCCAATTGATTTACCTCCTGAAGGGCCAGTTGAATTGCCTCCTCTTGGAGAAGGGTTAGGTCCTTTTCTTCAGACCAAAAATGGAGGTTTTGTCCGGTCTATGAGTCCCTCTGTTTTCAGCAATGCAAAAAATGGTGGGAACCTGATTATGCAGGTTTCTAGTCCAGTCGTCATACCTGCAGAAATGGGTTCTGAGGTAATGGAGATATTGCAGTGTTTGGCCTCAGTGGGAATTGAAAAGCTTTCTATGCAGGCCAATAAGTTGATGCCTTTGGAAGATATCACCGGAAAGACAATGCAGCAAGTGGCATGGGAGGCAGCACATACTCTGGAGGGATCTGAGAGGTTTGTGAGACTGGTTTTAATTTGCTTGGGAGTCATATACTTAAGTCTTTCTTTCTATTTGATGCCTTTTGGTAAATGTTATCTTGATTGTACATTATCTCTTGGCACAGGCAAACTTTATTGCAGCATGAATTGGTGGTTGAACAAGAAATGTTTGGTGGGCAAAAGAGAGTTAGAGGGAGGTCAGCGGAACCCAGGTCTAATAACTCTAGTTCTGGCTCAGTAGGCAATAAAATGGGCTCAGAATATGTCTCTCTAGAAGATCTTGCACCTTTAGCTATGGATAAGATTGAAGCACTTTCAATGGAAGGGTTGAGAATACAATCCGGGATGTCAGATGAAGATGCACCTGCAAATATCAGTGCACAGTCTATTGGGGATGTTTCGGCCCTTCAGGGCAAGGGGATTAATATCAGTGGGTCTGTAGGTTTGGAGGGGGCTGCTGGATTGCAATTGTTGGACATAGAAGATGGTGGCGATGCTGTTGATGGATTAATGGGCCTCTCATTAAGTCTTGATGAATGGATGAGGCTGGATTCTGGTGAAATTGATGATGAAGATTGTATCAGTGAACGCACTTCTAAAATCCTTGCAGCCCATCACGCTAACTCTTTGGACTTGATCCGTGGAGGTTCGAAGGGAGAGAGAAGACGGGGCAAAGGCTCTAACAGAAAGTGTGGTTTACTGGGGAACAACTTCACAGTAGCCCTAATGGTGCAACTTCGTGATCCACTACGAAATTTTGAGCCTGTTGGTGCGCCAATGCTTGCTCTTATTCAAGTAGAGAGAGTATTTGTCCCGCCAAAGCCAAAAATATACAGCACAGTTTCAGAGGTGAGGAACAGTAACGAGGACGATGAGCCTGAGTCAGCAGTAATGGAAACAAAGGAGGAAACAAAAGAAGAGAAAACTTCTGAAGAGGAGGGCATTCCTCAGTTTAGAATCACCGAAGTACATGTTGCCGGTCTGAAAACCGAGCCTGCAAAGAAGAAGCTCTGGGGTACCTCAACCCAGCAGCAATCTGGTTCCCGCTGGTTGCTTGCTAATGGAATGGGGAAGAGCAATAAACATCCCTTTATGAAGTCAAAGGCTGTTTCTAAGTCTGCCGCCCCGGCGACAATGAAGGTGCAACCTGGTGATACCTTGTGGAGCATCTCATCTCGTGTTCATGGTACTGGAGCTAAATGGAAGGACTTGGCAGCACTAAATCCACATATACGAAACCCCAACGTTATCTTACCAAATGAAACTATCAGGCTACGCTGAGTGGAGCATGTGATTTGGATCTTGCCTGTGAGCGCGGTTTCAGCCTTGATAGGAGGCAAACGTTGGTGAGTTTTGCTTGCGGGGTGTTCTCTTGTATCTATATACATGTACTGCGAGATAAAAGATGAATGGTTTTGCTATATCTTTGTTTTTCTTCTGTAAATGAGTAAATCCATTTGTTATTATGCATGCTTGAAGTGTAATTTATGCCTTTTGAAGGAATAGTTGTATTTTCTTTGACAGTAGTACTTGCATGCAAGAATAATACAAAAGTTGGGACTTTGTAGAAGAGAGGTGTTTCAATTGCTGTTTTTTTTGGCCAGCCTCTGAATTTAGCGTGCTGAAGAATGAAGATAATTTGTATTACAGCAACTTCGATGCGTTTCTTTCCCTTTTGTCTTCTGTCCTTTGTTCCTTTCAATTTTTTTTTTTTTTTTTTTTTTTTTTTTTTTTTAAACAACAAAAATTGCCGCCTTAAAAACACACTTTATTAGCCTAAAAGCTCAACAAGATTTTAGGGTTCGATTGTTAAAACTTTTTTTTTTGGTTGAAAGTGTTATGATATGATATGAATGTGAACGTAATTTTGAGTATTTTGTATTTTTTAATTATTTGTTAATGCTTTTATTTTTTGCCAAAAAGTAATTTTTTTCTTTTCTTCCTAGAAGCGTAAAAACGTCGTCAAATGAGATCTTAAACTTTTTGTCCATAGTTTAGGGGGTAAAATTTGTGTTTAATGTGGGAATTTTGACCTTACAATAAGTTTTGGAAAAAATAAACTTTAGCCCCCTAACTATTACTTAAGAGTGGGGGTGGTTCGACCACCCCTTAATTGTTATTTTTAAGCTTTTTTTTTTTTTAAAAAAAAAAATAATATTTAAGGATATTTTGGTAAGAAAATATTCAAAATTAGTCACGTGCGGCACATAACCTTTTGTCGTCCATTTTGATGATGATTTCTAACGAAGTGGCTTGTTTGATACGATGCGGTAATTTGAGGGGCTCAAGTGTTACTTGTTTTAAAGGTTGGTTGGTAAGTGCAAAAATGGTGGTGATTCAAGGGCATTACCATAAAGAGAGCGACTCACCTTCAAATGAGTTAGTTTTTATTCCCTCTAGTTTAGGCTTAGGTTTTGTTATGTCAAATAAATGAAATATAAGGGTCCAAAATAGTGAACACTTTAATCCAACCATACTGAATCCCCACAATCAATCATCCACCCCTCTGACTCCACACCCAACCTTAACCACCATAATTGCTGCCGCCACTCTCGCCACCGCCACCGTCAACCATCATAACCCCCAACCGCACCGTCTTCTCCCACACAGACAGCATGCTCTAGCTTCTCTACTATTTGAACCTTAGATTTCATTTAGTGACATGCAAAATTTAAGCTACAAATAGGAGGAAATGGAAGTTAATTCAAGTGGAGGTGGAGGTGAGCTGCTCCCGTAATGTCGGTCACCTTGAACATGTCATGCTGTAAATCAGCAGAGATGGCATTAATATCTGAATTTTCAGAACGTCATACTATTTACACCAAGAGAAAGTATAGAAATTTTCCATTCTCAACAATCTTTGCCTCACAACTCTTCATGTTCATCTTCAATTGTCTCTTCAGGTACAACCTCTTTTTCCTCAAGAAAACCATACTTTCTGAGAATCCATGAATTCATACGAACGACATTGCCGACGAAAACAACACCCATTAGCGCCAACCATGTTAAGACTGATATCTCAGTTACATCACTCAGCATACTCTGCACATTTGCACTTTCCGGCGACGTGTGTTTCAGAGAGATAAAGTATGTTAGCACTTGTGCAGTGATGGCAATCCACATTATTACCATTTGAATCCACATCCATCTCCCATGCTTTATCGGTAACCCGCTGATGAATAGAAGAATTATGCTTAGAGATGCAAGGAAAGCAATTGTGTTGAAGATCATGAACTGGCCATACCGAAATGAATTGGTATGCACCATAACCGACGTTCCGGCGGCGTGCGGCTTCTCCACCGGGTTCCAAACACCTCCTGGTGGGGTTATTCCAGTTTGAAAGGCCACCGTTGCAATCAGAGATGCCACCACCATCAATGCACTTCGCTTTCTACCAAGCCAATCAGTATGTTTATGCTTCAGTGCTGCTGCTGGCTTCTCTGTGGAGATTAATGTTGAGGTTGGAGATGTTGTGATCCGAGGAACTTGTGTTGGAAACCAGTCATGCACAATTGAATGTGTGTCTTTTGGATTTAAAGCCTCATCACCATGAAACAAATTCTCAATGTCCATATCCCTCAAATCTCTGGGGCTCTGTATCAGAATGTCTGACGCTGTAGAGCCTTTTGTATTCAATGCCTTCACATCCACACCAGTATTAGCAACCAAAAACTTTATGGCCTGCAAAAGAGTAATGAGTTCTTCAACACAAAAAAGGCACGTCTGCCAATTTTTAGACAGCTAGTCCAACATACAATGGCCAATATTTGTCTCTGTATTCTTTCTTAAAAATGCACTTTCTTGCTCTTTTTTACGTTTTCAAATCGTTATTTTTTTTTCGAATGCAATCCGGAATACTTTCCACGATTTTATTTAAAAACGCATTTTAGACTACGGAATCGCGGGAAAAATATCATAAATTGGGGCATGAAAAAGAATACCTCAAAATTCTTTTTGGCCACAGCAATATGCAAAACAGTATTCCCATCACAATCCTTGCAATTCACCAACCCATCGTTTTTCCCAATTGCTTCAACCAGCACCTTCAACCCCTCCAAGCTATTACGGCGCCCAACGCACAAGTGAAGAACCGTTTCACCTCGGTCCGTCAGCACCCGAGCAGACTCAGCCTTGACTCGGACCAACTCACTTACTACCTCAAGTCGCCCCTTAAGCGCCGCCAAGTGGAGGGGCGTCCTCCCATCCTGGTTCCTCACCATGCAAGCCTCAGCATCCACAAACAACAGCTCTCTGACTATCTCCAGGTGCCCTTTTGCTGATGCCAGATGCAGTGGAGACGACCCGTGGGAGTCCAACTCGGAGGCCAACTCGAGTTTCTGACTCAGTAGCTCCTTGACGAAACCCAAGTGGCCCAGCATGGAAGATATGTGAAGGGGAGTCTCTGAAACGCAAAAAGCGATGGTTCTGTCAAGAATAAGAGGGTCTTCCAAGAGCAATTCTTTAAGGGCCGATATATTCCCTTCCATTGCTGCCTCTGAAAGCCTCTTCTCCATCTCTCTATATCTCTGTCTCTCTCTTTCTTTTGCTAATTTTTTGTGTGAAACTCGTCGTACTGTGCCTGTGGGTTGTGGATTCGAATCCGTGGGTTGTTGGGTTTCGTTCGGGAAATTCGAGATATGTGCTTGTTTGGAGAATCTATGATGATCTCTGTTCCGTACCCTCGAACACCCAGTGAAAGAAGACAGCAGCCGAGCGAGACTTGACATGGTGGGATGCTTGAGGTCAAAGGTTTGGAATTTTGTGGGATTGACAGCCGATTGTGATTCACAGGCTATCTAAATTCTTAATTTTCAGCGATTAGTTATCTAATTTGCTAGCAATAGTAATTTAGACGGTTAATACGAGAGAGTCGATATAGGGATGTAATTGCCTAAATATATTTTAGACGGTTAATCTACTTATCCGAACACGTAGGTTTCATATAAATTCTTTCCCGTTATCGGCTCAAATTGCTAACTGTAAATGTTTAAAAATTTGTTTATCTAAAATAGGTAATTGTTGGAGAACATATCCATTGCTGTGTAGGATTATTGTGGGCATAACTTAACCACAGAGAAAAGAACAAATAAGAGAGAGAGAGAGAGAGAGATGAAAATTGAAAAATTTAAAATATACTAATTCCACTAGATCTTTTAGGATCCATGTTTACAGAAGTGCTGGGAATAATTGCAAGAATGGATTCCTCATGGATCTCATACAAGCATTATGAATTAAGAAGAAAAAAACATAGAAGTTCAAAATGCTCCACCCCCATTTGAAGCCTTTGGAAGTTGAGAAGGAGACCTTACCTTCTCATTCTCAAACCAACCCCAATACTGAGGATTACAATTCATTGGAGAAGACGGTACTGTGAGAGGCCTCGGAGTAAATGGGCCTGCACACCCTTTCCAATTTGTCAAGCACTTCACCACGACATCTCCCAATTTGCCTCCATTGATGGCCTCATAAACCTTCTCTATATCCTCACCTGGGCTCACCTTCTTTGCTCCGGTGAGAAGCTCTGTCCCCACTTCACTCCTCACAAACCGATATATAGGATAAGTCCTGCATTTCTTGATTCTGTTTGCCACTGGAAAATCTCCATTCTCAAATCTATCCCGCGCTTTGGCTACCTCTTCTCCAAGCCTTGCTTTCAGTTCGTCAAGGAATATTGGTATCCGCTTGAAAATTGAGAAGCCCTCGTCATTGCCATTTTCAGCCTTAGGAGGATCTACGAGTGCTTTCTCTACAAGTACTTCTCGCAGTTTAGGCAAGAGGGCATAAGAGGGATTAGTGGGGTCGTCGAGATAAGAGAAAATGGGCTGGTGCTCAACAACCTGCAACAGTTCTTTCTCGCAGAAACGAGATTCAAGCAATGATCCATCTTCAGCAGAGTAAAGGGTCTTCCTCACAACTTGGAGGAGGACATGTTTAACAACTTCCCTCATGTTTTCCTCCAGATGTCTCAGATCAATTGCCTGGCAAAGTGCCACCATGTATGTGGCAGACATAAGCTTCAGGATCTCAATGGCTTCAGCGCTCTTTCTGGCTGAAATCAAACCAAGAGAATTTACATCTTGATTGTGTTGTTCAGCACTCTGTACATGTGTTGTGACAGGGTTGGCCAGGTACTGAAGCTCAGAGCAATATGAAGCCATGGCTATCTCTGCCCCTTTGAAGCCATAATCCAAGCTCGGATTAGGCCCGCCACTCAAATTGGAAGGCAAGCCATTGTTGTAGTAGTCACATACGAGTTCAGAGAACTGGGCAAACATAAGCTTCCCAATTGCTGCAACGGCAATGCGGAGATTGTCCATGGAGACACCGATTGGCGTACCCTGGAAATTCCCTCCATGGAGAGCAATATCTCGAGCAACGTCGATCAACGGGTTGTCATTCACAGAGTTGATTTCCCTTTCAATTGAATGCGTTGCCATACGAATAACTTCAATTTGGGGTCCGAGCCATTGGGGAGAGGTTCTGAGTGCATACCTGTCCTGTTTTGGCTTTGTCAATGGGTCTTTCTCGTAACGAAGCTTTGCCTCTTTCATGTAGTCGCTTTCATCCAAAAGGAACTCCATGATAGCAGCTGCTTCAATCTGCCCAGGGTGGTGCTTGAGCTCATGCGTCAGCGGGTCTGTGAACTCGGAATTGCCAAGCATGACTTCACAGAACAAAGCAGAGAGAATTTCTGCAAAGAGAGACAGAATGTTGGCATCAAAGCAAACTGTTGCGGCCACAGCCGAACCAACAGCCGTCCCATTCACAAGAGCTAGACCCTCCTTTGCTTGAAGCTCGAAAGGAGCTGGAATTCCTGCTCTCTTCAGAGCTTCCACGGCTGTGATTTCTTCATTTTCAGGGGTGACCACTTTGGAATTATGGCGGCCAGTTAGTAAACCGGCAATATAAGAAAGTGGTACAAGATCCCCGGAAGCAGTGATAGTCCCCCTAAGGGGTAGTTTAGGGATCAAATTCTTGTTCATCAGCTTGGCCATGGCTTCGAGTACCTCCCATCGAATACCGGAAAAGCCTTGCATGAGTGTGTTTGTGCGAACAAGCATAGCTACCTTTGAATAAGTGGAGGGGAGATTCTCTTTCCCGATCACTCCGGCATTAAGGAACCGTATAAGCTCTGTCTGGAGGTGAACCGTTTTGTTGGTGCGCCGGTGTGAAGTGGCTCCGAAACCAGTGGTAACACCATATGTGTCAGTTCCGCGGGAGATATTGTCGGCAACCCAGTTGGCGCTTTTGGCCACACGTTCACGAGCCACGGCTTCATCAAGGTTAACCTTTACTTCACTGCGGCGTGCGACTGCAGTGACCTGAGCAACAGTGAGGGAGGTGCCCTGGATGTCAACGCTTTCAACCTTTGAAAATTGGGAGACCATGCGGCAGACTTCATCAAAATGGGTGCATTGGAGGGCCTCTGCAGCTTTCTTCCAGTGTAGAGGGGCTGACAAGTGAGAATTTTCTGATACACAAATGAGGTTTGCGGTGTCTTTTGGGAGAGGGAGGGTTGGAGGACGGGCGTTTTTGAATGGGCGGGCAACTCCTTCGGTTGTTGCCATTGTTGCCGGATTAATCGGATGAATGAGAGGATCGAGATTTCTTTTGTTTTTTGGATGAATGAGAGGAGATTTCAAAGGGTGAAGCAGATGGAGTTGTTTTTGGGTTTGGAATATAAGAAGTAGGAGTGTCGTGTATTTATAGTAGTGAATAGTGATCATGATCGAAGGGCTAAAGGGCGGCTGGCCAGCATCAACGTTGTGATGATGGGGTAAAGGGTTGGTGAAGTCTTTGGTTGGTGGGTTTCTGCTAAAAGGTCACTTTACTTCTTCCAAGTTCCCCAAACAAGACCGTTGACTCTTAAGGGTTAAAGCATGTGTTTGCTTATCAAATTATTTAAAGACGTATGTCAAGATTGACCAGCCGGCTAAGCTGAGTGTTTAGTTTGGTATTTCACCTCACCCACCCCAACACAATGTTAGCTTTTTGAATAATTGAATAATAATCCACATGTTCGATTTCTATAAAACAACGTTTTATAGGTAGAACAGTGAATCCATGAATCAATAATTAAAAACTCAAACAACTAGAGTGTGACGTGAGCCCTCTTTGATTATGATAAAATTTATCTCTCATTTGTTAAACTAAAAACATTAAAACACTAAACTTCGTGTAAAACACCAATGAAAATTCATCTTCTTGAAACGCGAGCGAGAATTTTCTGCTTACTAAAATACTAAAGCTGAAATCTTATGCTACTTCAAATGCTCGCTTTTCTACTTTCATTCATAAAATAGATGAAACCAAACTCAAAATCCTTCCTACTAATCATAAAACCAAATAGAACATCAAATCATGCATGAGGTATGCAAAACATGGACTTATATCACAATAAAACTATTTCATAATTTTCTACCACATACATATACATACAAAAATATTTTTCACGAAAAACATATTTATAGATTTTGAAGGAAATTTACTTACGGCTGCTAGCTTAATTTCCTCGTCATTGTGCTTGCGTAGTGTCTTGCTTGTCGCCTGCGATTTATATCATATCATTACTCGTGGTTTAATTTTTGAATCCTCAACCCTATATCATACTTAACATCTCATAGCTCCAATATAACATTTATCACTGTTGGGGATAAATCCCACTCAACCCGATCCAAAGAGGAGATTCGAAAGTCAAATAAGGTCCAAACAGATAAGAATAATGATCAGATAAGAAGAATGATCATATCAGAAGTTTAAGAAGATATCAGATCAGAAGTCTAAGAAGATATCAAATTAGAAGTCTAATAAAGGATTAAAGTCCAATTAGAATTCTGACAGCAGTTCTAGATCAACAAGGAGCAGGAGTCCTAATCCAGGTTTGACTCCACCTCTTTGCCTATAAATAGGCCCATACCCCAGGTATAAACGAAGACTCAATTTTATGCATAGAGCATTATTTTCTCACAGAAGCTAACTTAGGCATCGGAGCAAGACCCCCGGAAGGGTCCCTAGGTTTTGTTGTTTTGCAGAGTTATTGAGAAGCGTGAAGAACATCAAAGGAACGTGCATATTCACACCATACCGGAAACTGTACCAACAGTTTGGCGCCGTCTGTGGGAAACGATTATTCGTTCCTCATAAAAGAAAAATAAGATCCAGCATGGTGATGAACACACATTCCGGAAGCCAGACCAACCGAGAGCCCATAGTCCGAATGGAGCCAGTTATTCAGAATAATTTGCAGCCTCCACCGAACCCTCCCTCGGGGGTGGAGATCAAGATCGCATAGCAGCGTTGGAAGCCCAGATTGAATCCTTAACACAGCTGAATGCCGAGCTGCTGCGAAGGAGGCCGGAACAGCCCAATCCCGAGATGAACAGGGATGAGCGTGAGGAAGAAGATCACAACAGCAACACTAATCCTCGGAGGGAGGATGACCGCCAAGGAGATTTGAGTAGAGTTATTGCGGAGCTGAAGAGAATGTGCACGTACATGGAGATGGAAAGAAAGGACAAAAGCAGATCCGTAATGGTGGACAAGCTCCTAATGGGTACAGACTCACCCTTCACCAGACGGGTGGCAGACTATCAGCTTCCCGATAAGTTTAAGGTACCCCAAATTCTAAGTTATGCAGGAGACGGAGATCCCCTAGATCACCTAGAGAATTTCCGAGCTCATCTAGACCTTCACCGGACACCCGATGAAGTAACGTGTCGGGCCTTCACCCTTACTCTTTCGGGGAATGCCCGAGACTGGTTCAGGAAGCTGCCCTCGAATTTCGTTGATCAGTTCAAGGAGTTGTCCAAAATATTCCTAACCGAATTTCTAGCTTTCCGAACAAGGAAGAAGCCTTCGGGATATTTGCTATCATTGCACCAGCAAAGCAACGAAAGTCTTAAGGAGTTCATGGTTCGGTTTAACCGAGAGAAGGTAACGGTCGAAGATCCAACCGAGGATATGGTCTTTGCTGCCATTTATCAAGGAATTTCACTCGAGGAGCCTTTGATGAAGAAGTTGGTCCGGAAGCAACCGAGTACCTTGCAGGGCCTCATGGATAAGATAGAAGAATTCATCAATCAGGAAGAAACGCTGAAGTCTATGGCCAGTTCTAGGCCACCCCGAGAGACAGCCCCAGAAAAGAAAAGGAAAGAATTCAGGAAAGCTGATGGGGAAGAGCAGAGGCAGGTAAAGAAGTTCAAAGATTACAATTTTACACCTCTCAATACCGAGATATCAGAAGTCCTTATGGAGATAAAAAGAGATCCAGCGTTTCGGGAACCACAAAAGATACCAGGTAATCCTCCTTACAGGAATGCAGGCAAATATTGTGATTTTCATAAACAAGCAGGTCATTACATCGAGGGGTGCGTAACCCTAAGGTTGTTAATAGAAGAATTCATAAAGAATGGCAAGCTGGTTCGGTTCTTGGGAGAAAAACGGAACCAGCAAGGAAATAACAGGCCTCGGAATCATCAGGACTATCAGCCCCGAGATCAGCAGCCATGGGATTACTATCCCCGAGATCGTCCTCAACTAGGCGAGAGGCATCAAGAGAATGATCCCCGAGATGACATAAAAAGAAGAGAAAACCGAGGAAGCAGAAGCCCTAGGCATAGAGAGCCGAGGCAACAGCAGTATCTACCTGTGATCCCATAAAAAGGACTCTCGGGAATTTCAGGCTTGCTTTTATTTTTTAGCATTTATATTTGCAAAGAACTAGACTTTTATTTTTAATTCAGACTAGATAGAAAATTCCTCAGATTTTGGGAATAAGTATTTTCAGAATAAATGAATAAAGCTGACTTAAGCATTGGAGTGTTCCCGGTCTAGGGACCGGGAACCCGTTGATGTCGCTTATTTTGTAGGTAAAGCCTCTCGGATCAGTCCTAACCGAGAGCAAGAAGCTAAGCCTCTCGGATCCGTCCTAGCCGAGTGCAAGAAGAAACTCTCGGATCAGTCCTAGTCGAGTACAAGAAGAAAACTCTCGGATTAGTCCTAGCCGAGTGCAAGAAGAAATCTCTCGGATCAGTCCTAGCCGAGAGTCTCGGATCAGTCCTAGCCGAGTATAAGAAGAAACTTCTCGGACCAGTCCTAGCCGAGAAGGAGTCTTTCGGATCAGTCCTAGCCGAGAGCAATAAAAAACTTATTGGATCAGTCCTAGCCGAGAAGGAGCCTCTCGGATCAGTCCTAACCGAGAGCAAGAAAAAACTTCTCGGATCAGTCCTAGCCGAGAAGGAGCCTCTCGGATCAGTCCTAGCCGAGAGCAAGAAAAAACTTCTCGGACCAGTCCTAGCCGAGAAGGAGCCTCTCGGATCAGTCCTAGCCGAGAGCAAGAAAAAACTTATCGGATCAGTCCTAGCCGAGAAGAAGCCTCTCGGATCAGTCCTAGCCGAGAGCAAGAAAAAACTTCTCAGATCAGTCCTAGCCGAGAGCAAGAAGAAAAACTCTCGGATCAGTCCTAGCCGAGAGTCTCAGATCAGTCCTTGCCGAGAGCAACAAGAAAGCATTCTCGGATCAATCATTGCCGAGAGAGAGAAATAAAGAGAGCCAAGGGGGTCGGATTTAACCCTCGGGTTTTGCAGGTTTTTCATGAGACATGGAGAAAACCCTAAGGAAAAACAAGAAGGTAATGGGGGGTAAGATTTAACCTCAGGTTTTGCAGGTTAGCAGGTTTTCAGAAGGAGACAAAGCTCGGGTTTCCTTAGACATGGAATTCCCATTATTCAAGCAAGCTTCAGATAAGGGAATTGGGGGGTAATTGTTGGGGATAAATCCCACTCAACCGATCCAAAGAGGAGATTCGAAAGTCAAATAAGGTCCAAACAGATAAGAATAATGATCAGATAAGAAGAATGATCATATCAGAAGTCTAAGAAGATATCATATTAGAAGTCTAAGAAGATATCAAATTAGAAGTTTAATAAAGGATTAAAGTCCAATTAGAATTCTGACAGCAGTTCTAGATCAACAAGGAGCAGGAGTCCTAATCCAGGTTTGACTTCACCTCTTTGCCTATAAATAGGCCCATACCCCAGGTATAAACGAAGACTCAATTTTATGCATAGAGCATTATTTTCTCACAGAAGCTAACTTAGGCATCGGAGCAGGACCCCCGGAAGGGTCCCTAGGTTTTGTTGTTTTGCAGAGTTATTGAGAAGCGTGAAGAACATCAAAGGAACGTGCAGATTCACACCATACCGGAAACTGTACCAACAATCACTTACCTTAAAACTAGGCTAGGTTCTGTTAACTCCTTGGGTATTACCCTATGATGAATGTTTTGGTTAAAAACCTCTCAAAATTTGTCTTCTAGTTGCAATCTTAAAATATTAAAGCCCCCGGCTTTATTTTACTCGACCTCTCTAAGTTCTGTTTTGAAACCTGTTTCACTAAAATTCCTAACATTTTTTTTCCTTTGTAGAAACCTTTTATTTTTCAATTATGGACAGTTTCGTTCGAACGGGGTTTCAAACCTGGCACTCTGTGCTAGTCTCGTTCAAACGAGCTTTGAACAAGGGCTCAATCAAGGCTTTATAAATCGAAATTGTTTTAACAAGAACATATTGTCTTGCGTTTTTCGACATGAAAAATACCCCCTACTCTAAAATTCTTTCTCATCAATCCCTTCCTTCACATCCTAATACACATTAACAGGCCGAGACACAACCTCAAACAACTCCTTCAATACTAAAAATCTCATATTTTCTCCAAACCCTGATTTTCATTATCTTACCTTTTTCTCAATCCACAACACAACCATCAAAACACCATTATCCACAATCAAAATAACATAATTACAACATCAACTTCACAAAACCCACTCAACAATCACAAATCTTTACACTTCACAGAACCCAAATCATTGAACACCACAATAATCAAACCACCACCCAAATTATTGAACACCAAAATAATCAAACCACCATTGAAAACAACTATATATAATAATCACATAAAACTTTCCAAAATCCCAATAACATCATCATTTAACAAAACTTCAACAACGTGAGATAAACAGTTAAAAATCTACCTCCTTAAGCTTTTCCTTCAAGCTTTCTTCCTCCTCAAGCTTCTTTTCTTCTCCCTTATTTCTCTTCCTCCCTCTCTGTCTCTCTCTCTAAAGTTCTCTCCCTCTTTATGTTACGTGAATACGTAACAGATTTTGTGACATGCCATTCAACAAGAAAAGAAGCAGGATTGTGCTTCTTATTCTTGCCTATGATTGCTAATTGCAATAATCAACGATAGGAAATTAGAGATTCATGGGCCTCATATCAAACACAAGGTTTAACAATTAAATTTGCATGCCTTTTATTATCACATTCAACTCTTTAAATAAAGAGAGCTATACGACTTGGAGAAGATCACTCATAGACTCAGTGATAACCTATACTACGAGAACTATAATGCTTTCGAGATAAGTCCTATAGATACTAGGCTGGATGTTGATCCACAGAACCCTTCTCCTACTCAATTTAAATGACAACATCAATTGAAAGACTACTACTATGCATGTTAGTGCCCTACTCAAACGAAATGACAAACATTAAATGAAAGACTACAACTAGACATTGTAGTGCTTCATCTAACTAACTGACCAACAACAATCGAAATATTATTACTACTTTGCATGCCATGCACTTCCACATAACTTCATATCATTCCACCCCCCCCCCCCCCCCCCCCCCCCACCCTAAAAAACATTTTTCTCTACCTTGTTTTCCTACATTCGCACCTTATTTATCCTTACTTTTATTTTCTTTTAACATTTATTTACGCGGGCTGGGTGCTACACAATACAATAACTTAGTAGGGGTATAAACCTGAAGTCGGTTCTTGGTTATTGGCCAAATAACCGGGAACCGGCTCCGGGGTCCCCAGTTATTGAATTTCAATAACCTGCTTTAGCACCAGGTACCGCGGTTAATCGTGGGCCCGGTTACCTGGGTGAAACCGATTATCTGAATCGGGTAGTGCTTTTTTTATTTTCAAAAAATACTTTTTGGGCCTATTTTAGGTATTGGGCCTATTTTTTTGGATTTCATTTAAACGGTTTTAGCCATTTTTTAAGGTCTTGGGCCTAACTCAATCAAGAAATTAAATTAGGGACGTAAATCTCAAAGGAAACTATTTGTTTCTACATTACAAACAAAAGTATGCAGCATTATACTAAAACCTCCAGAAAAGAAGTATGATGTGCAGCTTCTATGCAGTATTTTAAATCTGAAATTTAACGATTAAGAGCGAGTCTACTAAAATTCAACCACCATTTTTAAACAAACCAACAACCAAAAGTTTATAAACGTATTAAAAAGGTTCATAACCGAAAATTCAAAAACATATTAAACATATCCAAGCATGGTCTGGTTTCTGGTTCTCTACAGCTTTGCTCTCAATCATCTATAACTACAATAGAAGAAAAAAAAGAAGGAGAATGAGTTAAATCCAAAAAAACTCAAACAAGAAAAAAATCAGAAAGCAAAGTACAAAAGTTTTGAGCTTTATCTTGTATTTCTTTGGAACTACTTTGCATTTATCTTTGAAGCAATGAAATTTTCATATATATATATATATTAAAAAAAAGATTCATAGTTCAATAAGAATTTCCCTGCACCTAATATCCAACAATAGTTTAAGGAGCACTAGAAAAAGTCAAAATGCCTCAATTTAACACAGTTTTAGCACAACTACAAAAGAAACGCTATTTCATATAGGAGAGAAAAGAACAAGTTTATGATTAATGGACCACCTCACAAAAAAGAAACAGAGACAAGATCAAATCCGATTTTGAAGTTGAAGCAACATTTGGTAACATGATTCTTTTCCCTTACAAAAACTGTTAAAACAGTAAGAAAAAAAAAATAAAAAATGAGACCCATGTGGTCTGAAAGCCACAATGACTAGGAGTAAAAACAGATGGAATTTCGGTCATAAACAAACATCTGAAATAATGAACCACACTCGAGCACCAAAACAAAAGATTTAAAGAACAGATCTAAAAATGAACCAGATTTAAAGAATAGATCTACAAAAAAAAAAGAACCAGATCTAACCTAACCGTCTACTTCTTTTGCTCCGTCTGCTTCAGAAATCACCAAATCTGTAGAGAATCAAAGAAAGACGAAGTCAGTAAGGGTGAGAAAGATCAAAGACGAAGGCTGATTAGGCCGAAGGGTGATTGAGTGATTCTGGGTGTAGGGTTGTATACTGTGTAAGGCCGAAGAAGAAGAACTGAAGAAGAAGAAGAAGAAGAAGAAGACACTTGATGTGAAGGGCCTAAATTGAAGAGTGAAGAACTGTGAAGAAGAAGTCTGGACGAGTGTGAAGAAGAAGAAGGCAGGGCGTGCCATAAGAAAGTTAGAAAGAAAAGGCGAAAATAGGAAAGGGGTGTAGTATTAGGGTGAAGGGTAGGGGGTAATTTTTTTATTTTATTTTTATTTTTTAAATATATTATACACCCATAGCCGATTATCAGGTTATAACCGGGTGTTTAGGAAATTAATAACCGACTCCTGTTCCGGGTACCCAATTTTTACCCGGTTATAAATAACCGAATACCAAACTAGTTTCTCGGAGTCGGTTTCCAAGCCGGTTATAACGGATCCGGAATTACACCCCTATTAAGCTTAGTAACCCAACATTATTTCTTCTTTCATTGGAAAGAGAGATTTAAATATACCGTTGGTGCAAGATTTGTTGCAATACGAGATTCTTCTCGTGATTATTATAAATAAATAAATAAATAAATAACACTCAAACGCCATAGGATTCAGAAAAACCAAGTTCACTCAAAGACCATAGCATAAACAGAAAATTTAGTCCTAGGCACACAAAGGAATTGTGCATCGCAAGACCAGTACAATAATCCTAGACAACAAACACAACAACAACCACCACTTATAGATGAAGCAAAGATATAACACATTCATAAACTTGATTGGATTGGGTTTTTGTTGTTTCGTTTTTGTGGTTTTGAAAACAAAACAAAAGTTAGTGAAACCATGTTTGGATGTGGTGCTATTGGGTTTTATTTATTTATTTTTTATTTTTATAAATGTTTGGTAAATTGTCTAATACAAGATTTCATAACTACAAAAAAAAAAAAAAAAAAACCAAATACGATTATAAACATCATTTGGATGAGAATAGAGGTATACAAGTAGTTGCGGTTACGATTATTTCCTCATAATCACAACTGTTTTAGGCGGTTATCATTTTTAAATAACAATAACTGCTAGGCCGGTTAGGTGTTAACTGCAAACGGCGGTTATTCGATTATTAATCACTAACCGCTTTAAAATTAATGGATATTTTTTTTGCATGTTTTAGTGTTTTGAGCCTTCTTTAATTAGACATATTTTAGGGTCTACAAGCTCTTTTTTTTTTTTTGGTTATATAGCCAAGGAATATCAAATTCATATCTAATTATTCAAGAAGAGAGAGAGAGAGAGAGAGAGAGAGAGAGAGATCAGAGATGAAAAATGAAAAGATAACACTCGACCTTTTAGGATTGATGTTTACAGGAATGTTGGAATAATTGCAAGGATGGATTCCTCATGGATCTCATACAAGCGTTATGAATTAAGAAGAAAAAAACATAGAAGTTCAAAAGGCTCCTCCCCCATTTGAAGCCTTTGGAAGTTGAGAAGGAGACCTTACCTTCTCATTCTCAAACCAACCCCAATACTGAGGATTACAATTCATTGGAGAAGACGGTACTGTGAGAGGCCTCGGAGTAAATGGGCCTGCACACCCTTTCCAATTTGTCAAGCACTTCACCACGACATCTCCCAATTTGCCTCCATTGATGGCCTCATAAACCTTCTCTATATCCTCACCTGGGCTCACCTTCTTTGCTCCGGTAAGAAGCTCGGTCCCCACTTCACTCCTCACAAACCGATATATCGGATAAGTCCTGCATTTCTTGATTCTGTTTGCCACCGGAAAATCTCCATTCTCAAATCTATCACGCGCTTTGGCTACCTCTTCTCCAAGTCTTGCTTTCAGTTCGTCAAGGAATATTGGTATCCGCTTGAAAATTGAGAAGCCCTCGTCATCGCCATTTTCAGCCTTTGGAGGATCTACAAGTGCTTTCTCTACAAGTACTTCTCGCAGTTTAGGCAAGAGAGCATAAGAGGGATTAGTGGGGTCGTCGAGATAAGAGAAAATGGGCTGGTGCTCAACAACCTGCAACAGTTCTTTCTCGCAGAAACGAGATTCAAGCAATGATCCATCTTCAGCAGAGTAAAGGGTCTTCCTCACAACTTGGAGGAGGACATGTTTAACAACTTCCCTCATGTTTTCCTCCAGATGTCTCAGATCAATTGCCTGGCAAAGTGCCACCATGTATGTGGCAGACATAAGCTTCAGGATCTCAATGGCTTCAGCACTCTTTCTGGCTGAAATCAAGCCCAGAGAATTTACATCTTGATTGTGTTGTTCAGCACTCTGTACATGTGTTGTGACAGGGTTGGCCAGGTACTGAAGCTCAGAGCAGTATGAAGCCATGGCTATCTCTGCCCCTTTGAAGCCATAATCCAAGCTCGGATTAGGCCCGCCACTCAAATTGGAAGGCAAGCCATTGTTGTAGTAGTCACATACGAGTTCAGAGAACTGGGCAAACATAAGCTTCCCAATTGCTGCAACGGCAATGCGGAGATTGTCCATGGAGACACCGATTGGCGTACCCTGGAAATTCCCTCCATGGAGAGCAATATCTCGAGAAACGTCGATCAACGGGTTGTCATTCACAGAGTTGATTTCCCTTTCAATTGAATGCGTTGCCATACGAATAACTTCAATTTGGGGTCCGAGCCATTGGGGAGAGGTTCTGAGTGCATACCTGTCCTGTTTTGGCTTTGTCAGTGGGTCTTTCTCGTAACGAAGCTTTGCCTCTTTCATGTAGTCGCTTTCATCCAAAAGGAACTCCATGATAGCAGCTGCTTCAATCTGCCCAGGGTGGTGCTTGAGCTCATGCGTCAACGGGTCTGTGAATTCGGAATTGCCAAGCATGACTTCACAGAACAAAGCAGATAGAATTTCTGCAAAGAGAGACAGAATGTTGGCATCAAAGCAAACTGTTGCGGCCACAGCCGAGCCAACAGCCGTCCCATTCACAAGAGCTAGACCCTCCTTTGCTTGAAGCTCGAAAGGAGCTGGAATTCCTGCTCTCTTCAGAGCTTCCACGGCTGTGATTTCTTCATTTTCCGGGGTGACCACTTTGGAATTATGGCGGCCAGTTAGTAAACCGGCAATATAAGAAAGTGGTACAAGATCCCCGGAAGCAGTGATAGTCCCCCTTAGAGGCAATTTAGGGATCAAATTCTTGTTCATCAGCTTGGCCATTGCTTCGAGTACCTCCCATCGAATCCCTGAAAAGCCTTGCATGAGTGTGTTTGTGCGAACGAGCATAGCTACCTTTGAATAAGTGGAGGGGAGATTCTCTTTCCCAATCACTCCGGCATTAAGGAACCGTATAAGCTCTGTCTGGAGGTGAACCGTTTTGTTGGTGCGCCGGTGTGAAGTTGCTCCGAAGCCAGTGGTAACGCCATATGTGTCAGTTCCGCGGGAGATATTGTCGGCAACCCAGTTGGCACTTTTGGCCACACGTTCACGAGCCACGGCTTCGTCAAGGTTAACCTTTACTTCACTGCGGCGTGCGACTGCAGTGACCTGAGCAACAGTGAGGGAGGTGCCCTGGATGTCAACGCTTTCCACCTCTGAAAATTGGGAGACCATGCTGCAGACCTCATCAAAATGGGTGCATTGGAGGGCCTCTGCAGCTTTCTTCCAATGTAGAGGGGCTGACAAGTGAGAATTTTCTGATACACAAATGAGGTTTGCGGTGTCTTTTGGGAGAGGGAGGGTTGAGGGACGGGCGTTTTTGAATGGGCGGGCAACTCCATCGGTTGTTGCCATTATTTCCGGATTAATTGGATGAATGAGAGGAGATTTCAAAGGGTGAAGACAGTGAAGCAGAGTTGTTTTTGGGTTTGGGAGATAAGAAGTAGGAGTGTCGTGTATTTATAGTAGTGATCGATCGAAGGGCTAAATTAAGGGCGGCCCGCCAGCATGATCATTGATCAACGTCCAAGTCTTTGTGATGGGGGTAGAGGGTTGGTGAAGTTTTTGGTTGGTGGGTTTCTACGAAAAGGTCACTTTATTTCTTCCAAGTGCCCCAAACAAGACCGTTGACTCTAAGGATTAAAGCATGTGTTTGCTTATCAAATTATTTAAAGACGTACGAGAATTGAGTAAGGAAGTGCATGTCAAGATTGACAAGCCGGCTAAGCTGAGTGTTTAGTTTGGTATTTCACCGCACCTACTCCAACACAATGTATTGAATAATATTAAGCTTATTGAATATTGAATAATGGCCTTGGTTGTTAAACATCGGAACAGAACACAGTGGTGTTGTTTGGCAAGCTCCGTTACATTTCACAGTCGTGCGTCCGAGTCCCACCGGTCATTGAGCTTCAGCCTTTTTAGTCCAGCATTTACGGTACCACGTGATCCTCCTTCTTTTGAGATGGTCCTGCAACGGTCAGCAAAATTGATCCTGATTTTGCCCCTCATTTCAAAAACGCACATCTTCATCTTTTCCTATCGAGATTCTTGCAAGTTGCAAGTATAGACTGAAAACAGAAGGCTCTTCAGCCTGACTGATAGAAACTGATTCGCCCAAGGGAGATCTTAGGCAGGCATGCAATCTCATCCGAATCTGGTAGATGTGACCGAGCTGTTGGAAGAACAGGGCAGACGCCTTAATCCCCCAACTACTAAGCCTTATCTCTATAAATTGCCTTACCCATTCGGAGAAGACAGTAGACAAGAGGGAAGGGTGTTTGGACGGTATCAAACCACTAGGGGAGTCGGGGGAGGAGGTGGCGGGGTGCTCATGCCTCCTACAGGCCCGACTACTAGAACAACGCCACACATACAGGTGCAGTGATTATTTACAATACATGAGTTTTCTAGTTGTTGTATACACTGCAAGTGGCATTTGTTTTTAGTTTTCCAAAACTGTTTCCTTTTCTTACTGGGTGTATTTTAGTATAAAAAACATTGGTAGTATTTGTTTGCTTTTGAGAAACCTTTGTTTGCTTCTGAGAAAACTTTACAGGGTTAAATTTGTTCGTATATTGTTAGTATGTGATGAAACTTTGCATGACAGTAGTTTAGAGAACGAATTGATTTTAAAAGATTTTGGTCATTGTTGGTATGTGATGAAATTTGTTCCATTGTGTTTTCAAAATCTGGACATCAGTTCAAGGCCCTGAGGCTTTTGGATTTACGTCTAACGTTTTCAAGCCTTTCCGACTTCAGAAGTGGTTTGAGATTTGGGACTTCGTTTTTATTTGCTTGGCTGTTTCTATTACTAAATGCACCAATTTTGCAGAACTCCATAGGTAAAGACTTTGAACTTATTTTTCCAGAATTTTTTTTGAATAAATTAACTGAGATAGAAAGGATCTTTGAATTATAGCTATTTGTGAATACTAGTTGAAAAATGTCAGAGAGGAACAAATAGATAGCAGTCCCAGCGGATTCGCTATCTTCAACTTTTGGTTAGAATAGGTGATAAACACGAAAAATGAGGACAACGGGGTTTTTCGACAGATTACGATTTTCCACTAGAGCTAGTGCCTGAGAAGCCATTTAATTGATTTTAATTTATGGTTTTAGTTGGCCATTGTTTTTTATACGATGTGCGTCTTTCTGGTACGTCATTTTTCTTTGATACTGGGTTGGGTCATCTTTCTTTGATTTTCAAAAATTGTGGGATGTTTGTTCTAGTTTTTGTTGAGGAAGAAGGTTGCTATTGTTCTAGATTTGTCTAATTTTCGTTCACGAAGAAAGATGCTATTTGTTCTCGTTCTGTTTGCGGAGATGAACGAGGTTTAAACAAAAAGAACAAAAAAAAAAACAAATTATATATATATATACTAAAAATGATTGCTTCAGCCTTAATGACAGCTTCTATATACAATGAGATGGCAAAACTTAAAATCATAATGAAGTTGCTTTTGCCTTTTATTCCCATTCTTTTTGGAAAACCTACGTATACTTCAATTTCAGGAAAAGATCTTGTAAATGTGTATATAAATGTTATACATCACATACCAACAATATATGCTAACAAACATGCTGTATGCCAATTTGCCAGCGCGGTCACCAATATAACCTTCGTTCTCAAACTAAAATTCAAAAGGTATGTTGCTAAGTCAAATAACGTCATATATATATATATATAATTTGCTACTTTATGGCTTCTAACATGTCTCACCTCCAACCAAAAATTAAAAAAAAAAAAAATAGAAAGAAAAAGAAAAAAAGAAATTAATCACAACGTAATATAAGTATATTTGTTAGGAACTGATGAGCGAGTGAAGCTGTCAAGTAATGCGGAGGAAAAAAGTCACACCTGTTTCGAGTACAAAGAAAAAAATAAAAAATAAAAAAATAAAGTACCACATACCAACAAGTTACTGCATAAATTTTCTTTTCAACAACATATGCTAACAACAACAACTAATTGGATGTCACTTTGCAGAAGCGTCTTCACCCATATAACCTTCGACCCCAATCTGCGAAACGAGAGGTATGTCGCTATCTCAACAAACGCTGAAATTATACTCGTATTCATCTATAAAATTTTCATACAATACATACCTAGTACTTTATATATATATATATATATATATATATATATATATATATATATATATATATATATATATATATATATATATATATATATATATATTTATTCATGTTACTATTTCATAGTACCACTTACCTACTATGTTGCTTTATAACACTGATTTACCTTAAAAAAAAAAAAAAACAATGTTTATCTTTATGTGGTATAAAGTTATAATTGTTCCCATAGATGTCAACATCTAATCTTCCAAGAAGGTCTCCACGTAAGAATCCCCAACAACCACCGTTGGTAGTGCAACCAGAGACCCAGAATGCTCAGGCGAACTGGAAGCCTGCACATGAGAGAGTGTTACTAGATATTCTCATGGACCTGATCAAGGATGGTGTAGATGACTCATTTGGGCAACACCTCCATAAAATTACCCTGATTCTCAATAGTCGTATTGACGACGACACAGTTTATCGAAAAGATCAAATCAAAAGAAAGATCACTTACCTCAAGACGATGTACAAAGAGTACACTGACCTTATCAGCGGGATGGTAACTATTGGATCGGGGTGGGACGCTGAGAGAAATACAATCGCACTGACCACCAAGCAATGGATACAGTTGAGAGATGTAAGTATTTTTTTCCCCATTTTTGGACACACATGCGATGTTACAATTTCACATGCTTATGAAATGTACTGTTCTTTTATAGGTTTATGGACCCAACAAGTACTATAGATTCTGTGGTGGGCCGCCCGCACATTACGACGACTTGGTTTACATATTCAAGGGGATACACACTCACCGGATTTCTGCATGCAAGCATAATAGATAAAGTGGTCTTACAACACTAATGACGAATTACATATTACACTGTCATAAGAAATTACCTTATAATGTATACGTCCATACCACTTTCTACTGGGGTTTTTCGACGTCCTGGACTTCCTCAGCTATGCTGGAACTCCATAGTGACACAGCGGCGGACCACTTGACACGTCACTAGCCGTAGACATTTACTATGTATATAGTATATGACATGAACAATTTAGGAATACAAATATGTAACATTTATATATTTGGGTAGACTAACAAAAGGAATATCAATATCTAATGCTGTAATTTACTGCGCACAATACAGCGTATTTTGAATTCAGTTTATAATCATGCTTTATCTCCAACAATATACAAGTTATGATTGCATAGTGTAATAAGTTTTAGAGATTCTTTGTACTCACAAAAACGAGTTTTAGACCTTTTCCATTAAACTGAGAAAATGAATACTACAAACTGTTTGGTTTGCACTTGGCAATGTGTGAGCTTCCCATTAATGTCATTCACATGTATAACCAAGCAACCCAAGCATCTGATGCCAGACTCAACTTTAGAATGGACCACCAATAGGAATACACAAAGGCTCCAACTAAACCAACGTGCATTTAATTATGAAATGAAATGCATGCAACTTATGACCATTCTCAAATACAACAATATCAAATGAACAAGGAATAAAAAATGGGAATTCATTCCATTAAAAAAAAAAAAAATGCTTGAAAGTATAAAATTTACCTGATGAGGAATCCCACAACAAAGCTCCTCCAAAAGTTTAAAATTGCACCTTCAAACCCTACGTTCCACCCTAACAAAAACACCTAGAAAATACAAGCTAATAGAAACATCAAACACCACTAAACAATTTTTTTTTTTTTTTTTCAAAAATTCATACAACAGAGAAAAGGGAATGAAAACAAATCATATTAGAATATACCGAAAATGTAGCCCTATAAATTATTGTAAAATACACATGAGTTTACACTGAACATAAAAAATGACATGCCTGCTTTTGGGACGTCGTCCATAGAGATTTCTTCTATGGAAGTGTTTCAGAATTTCAGATGCTGTTCTGGACCCCGTGTTACGGAAGCGCGTGAAATTTTTGAGTTTGTAAGAGGAAAGCTTGATAATAGAAGATGGAGGCTTTTAGTTTAAACCTGCAAGATTTCTAAGCCATTTAATCAATCGGTATGTCACACAGTAGAATGGAAGGAGCCTGAGTCTGTAAGAGGAAGGCTTGAAAAATGGAGAAGGGAAGTTGTTCTTGACCTACAAGAATCTCGATAAGAGAAGATGAAGATGTGCATTTTTGAAATGAGGGGAAAAATCGGGATCAATTTTGTTGATCGTTGTAGGACCATCTCAAAAGAAGGAGGATCACATGGTATAGTAAATGTTGGACTGAAAAGGCTGAAGCTCAATGACCAGTGGGACCCGGACGCACAACTGTGAAATGTAACGGAGCTTGCCAAACTAGTGTACCTTTTTTTTTTTTACTTTTTCATATTTTATAATACCAATCAACATTAAAACATTCCCACTTTTTATATCATATCAATAATTTTTTATTACTATTCAAATAGAAAAATTCACTACAATATAAATTTTTTTCACTTTTCTATACAAAATTTTTTTACTTTATATCACATCTATCACTTTTTACTAATTTCAAAATTAACAACCTACTACTCTGTTCTGTATATGTCTTTGTCAAACAAGCCCAATAATCCACATGTTCGATTTCTATAAACAACATTTTATAGGTAGAACTGTGGAGCTTGTTTGGCAAATAACTCTCACTCTCCTTTTATTTTATTTTATTTTTCACTTTTTTCAAAAAAGTCAAATAAAAAACGTTCTTTTCTTTTTTTTTTTTCTTTTTTTTTTTTCACTTTTTATATCACATCAATAATTTATTATTATTATCCAAATAAAAAAATCCACTATAAAACAAAACTTTTTCACTTTTCTATAAAATAATTCTAAACTTTTTTAATACTTTATATCACATCAATAACTTTTTACTTCTATTCAAACAAATATTCTACAATTACAACCATTTGCCAAATAAAGCTTGGGAATCCATGAATCAATAATTAAAAACTCGAACAATTAGAGTGTGATGTGAGCCCTCTTGATTATGATAAAATTTATCTCTCATTTGTTAAACTAAAAACATTAAAACACTAAACTTCGTTTAAAACACCAATGAAAATTCATCTTCTTGAAACACGAGTGAGAATTTTTTGCTTACTAAAATACTAAAGCTGAAATCTTATGCTACTTCAAATGCTTGCTTTTCTACTTTCATTCATAAAATAGATGAAACCAAACTCAAAATCCTTCCTACTAATCATAAAACCAAATAGAACATCAAACCATGCATGAGGTATGCAAAACATGAACTTATATCACAATAAAACTATTTCATAATGTTCTACAACATACAAATACATACAAAAGTATCTTTCACGAAAAATATATTTTTAGATTTTGAAGGAAATTTACTTACAACTGCTAGATTAATTTCCTCGTCATTGTCTTGCGTAGTGTCTTGCAATCTTAAATTATTAAAGCCCCAGGCTTTATTTTACTCTTAACCTCTCTAAGTTCCATTTTGAAACCCGTCTCACTGAAATCCCTAACATTTTTTTTTTCCTTGGAGAAACCTTTCATTTTTCGATTATGGACAGTTTCGTTCGAATGGGGTTTCAAACCTGGCACTCTGTGCTAGTCTCGTTCGAATGAGCTTTGAACAAGGGTTCAATCAAGACTTTATAAATCGAAATCGTTTTAACAAGAAGATATTGTCTTGCATTTTTCGATGTGAAAAATACCCCCAACCCTAAAATTCTACCTCATCAATACCTTCCTTCACATCCTAATACACATTAAAGACACAACCTCAAACTACTCCTGCAATACTAAAAATCTCATATTTTCTCCAAACCCTGATTTTCATTATCTTACTTTTTTCTCAAACCACAACACAACCATCAAAACACCATTATCCACAATCAAAATAACATAATTACAACATCAACTTCACAAAACCCACTCAACAATCACAAATCTCTACACTTCATAGAACCCGAATCATTGAACACCACAATAATCAAACCACCACCCAAATCATTGAACACCAAAATAATCAAACCACCACTGAAAACTACTATATATAATAATCACATAAAACTTTCCAAAATCCCAATAACATCATCATTTAACAAAACTTCAACAATGTGAGATAAACAGTTAAAAATCTACCTCCTTAAGCTTTTTCTTCAAGCTTTCTTCCTCCTCAACCTTCTTTTCTTCTCCCTTATTTCTCTTCCTCCCTCTCCCTCTCTCTAAAGTTCTCTCCCTCTCTATGTTACGTGAAGTCGTGAATACGTAACAGATCTTGTAACAAGCCTTTCAACAAGAAAAGAAGCAGGATCCCGCTTCGTATTCTTGCCTATGGTTGCTAATTGCAATAATCAATGATAAGAAATTAGAGATTCATGGGCCTCATATCAAACACAAGGTTTGAGGATTAAATTTGCATGCCTTTTATTATCACATTCAACTCTTTAAATAAAGAGAACTATACGACTTGGAGAAGATCACTCATAGACTCGGTGATAACCTCTACTACGAGAACTATAATGCTTTCGAGATAAGTCCTACAGATTTTATGCTGGATATTGATCCACAGAACCCTTCTCCTACTCAATTTAAATGACAACATCAATTGAAAGACTACTACTATGCACGTTGGTGCCCTACTCAAACGAAATGACAAACAATAAATGAAAGACTACAACTAGACATTGTAGTGCGTCATCTAACTAACTGACCAACAACAATCGAAATACTATTACTACTTTGCATGCCATGCACTTCCATGTAACTTCATATCATTCCACCCCCTTTAAAAAACGTTTTTCTCAACCTTGTTTTCCCACGCTTGCACCTTATTTATCCCTGCTTTTTATTTTCTTTTAACATTTATGTACGCGGGCTGGGTGCTACACAATACAATAGCTTAGTAGGGGTATGAACCCAGAGTCGGTTCTTGGTTATTGGCCAATAACCAGGAACCGGCCCTGGGGTCCCCAGTTATTGAATTTCAATAACCTGCTCCGGAACCAGGTACCCCGGTTACCTGGTTACCTGGGTGAAACTGGTTATCCGAACCGTGTAGTGAATTTATTTATTTATTTATATTTTTTTTTCAAAAAATACTTTTTGGGCCTATTTTAGGTATTAGGCCTATTTTTTTGGATTTCATTTAAACGGTTTTAGCCATTTTTTAATGTATTGGGCCTAATTCAATCAAAAAATTAAATTAGGGATGTAAATCTCAAAGGAAACTATTTATTTCTACATTACAAAAAAAAAAAAGTATGCAGCATTATACTAAAACCTTCAGAAAAGAAGTATGATATGCAGTCTGTATGCAGCATTTTAAACCTGAAATTTAATGATTAAGAGCAAGTCTACTAAAATTCAACCACCATTTTTAAACAAACCAACAACCAAAAGTTTATAAACATATTACAAAGGTTCATAACCGAAAGTTCATAAACATATTAAACATATCCAAGCATGGGTCGGTTTCTGGCTTATATATATATTTTAAAAAAAGATTCATAGTTCAATAAGAATTTTCCTGCACCTAATATCTAACAATGGTTTAAAGAGCACTAGAAAAAGTCAGAATGACTCAATTTAACATAGTTTCAGCACAACTGCAGAAGAAATGCCATTTCATACAGGGGAGAAAAGAACAAGTTTATGATTAATGGACCACCTCGCAAAAAAGAAACAGAGACAAGATCAAATCTGATTTTGAAGTTGAAGCAACGTTTGGTAACTTGATTCCCGTCCCTTACAAAAATTGTTAAAACAGGAAGAAAAAAAATAAAATTGAGACCCATATGGTCTGAAAGCCACAATGAGAATTACATGGGAGTAAAAACAGATGGAATTTCGATCATAAACAAACATCTGAAATAATGAACCACACTCAAGCACCAAAACAAAAGATTTAAAGAACATGTCTAAAAATGAACCAGATTTAAAGAATAGATCTACAAAAAAATGAACTTGATCTACAAAAAAAAAGAACCAAATCTAATCTAACCGTCTACTTCTTTTGCTCCATCTGCTTCAGAAATCACCAAGTTTGTAGAGAAACAAAGAAAGACGAAGTCAGTAAGGGTGGAAAAGATTAAAGACGAAGGCCGATTAGGCCGAAGGGTGATTGAGTGATTCTGGGTGTAGGGTTGTATACTGTGTAAGGCCGAAGAAGAAGAACTGAAGAAGAAGAAGAAGACGCTTGAAGTGAAGGGCCTAAACTGAAGAGTGAAGAATTGTGAAGAAGAAGAAGTCTGGACGAGTGTGAAGAAGAAGAAGGCAGGGTGTGGCATAAGAAAGTTAGAAAGAAAAGGCAGAAATAGGAAAGGGGTGTAGTATTAGGGTGAAGGGCAAGGGGTAATTTTTTATTTTATTTTTATTTTTTAAATATATTATACACTCAGAGCCGGTTATCAGGTTATAACCGGGTATTTAGGAAATTAATAACCGACTCCTGTTCCGGGTACCCAGTTTTTACCCGGTTATAAATAACCGGATACCACTAGTTTCTCGGAGTCGGTTTCCAAGCCGGTTATAACGGGTCCGGAATTACACCCTTAAATAAGCTTAGTAACCCAACATTATTTCTTCTTTCATTGGAAAGAGAGATTTAGGGTTCAACATACCGTTGGTGCAAGATTTGTTGCAATAAGAGATTCTTCTCCTGATTATTATAAATAAATAACACTCAAACGCCATAGGATTCAGAAAAACCAAGTTCACTCAAAGACCATAGCATAAACAGAAAATTTAGTCCTAGGCACACAAAGGAATTGTGCATCGCAAGACCAGTACAATAATCCTAGACAACAAACACAAAAACCACCACTTATAGATGAAGCAAAGATATAACACATTCATAAACTTGATTGGATTGGGTTTTTGCTGTTTTGAAGACAAATATTAGGCTTTTTTTTTTTTCTTTTTCTTTTTTCTTTTTTTCTTTTTAAATTTTTTAAATTTTTTATTTATTTTTAAATGTTTGGTAAATTGTCTAAAACATGATTTCATAACTAAAAAAAAAAAAACCAAATTCATTTATGAACAACGTTTGAATGATAATAGGAGTATACAAGTAGTTGCGGTTACAATTATTTCTTCATAATCGCAACCGTTTTAGGCGGTTTTCATTTTTAAATAACAATAACTGCCAGGCCGGTTAGGTGTTAATTGCAAACTTTGATTATTAATCGTTAACTGCTTTTAAATTAATAGAAATTTTTTGCATGTTTGAGTGTGTTGAGCCTTCTTTAATAAGACTTTTTTTAGGGTCTATAAGCTCTTTTTTTTCGTTATATAGCCAAGGAATAAAGAAAATGGAGGGAGAGAGAGAGAGAGAGAGAGAGAGAGAGAGAGAGAGATCAAAGATGAAAAATGAAAAGATATTAATTCCACTTGATCTTTTAGGATCAATGTTTACAGAAATGTTGGGAATAATTGCAAGGATGGATTCCTCATGGATCTCATACAAGCGTTATGAATTAAGAAGAAACAAACATAGAAGTTCAAAAGGCTCCTCCCCCATTTGAAGCCTTTGGAAGTTGAGAAGGAGACCTTACCTTCTCATTCTCAAACCAACCCCAATACTGAGGATTACAATTCATTGGAGAAGACGGTACTGTGAGAGGCCTCGGAGTAAATGGGCCTGCACACCCTTTCCAATTTGTCAAGCACTTCACCACGACATCTCCCAATTTGCCTCCATTGATGGCCTCATAAACCTTCTCTATATCCTCACCTGGGCTCACCTTCTTTGCTCCGGTAAGAAGCTCGGTCCCCACTTCACTCCTCACAAACCGATATATCGGATAAGTCCTGCATTTCTTGATTCTGTTTGCCACCGGAAAATCTCCATTCTCAAATCTATCACGCGCTTTGGCTACCTCTTCTCCAAGTCTTGCTTTCAGTTCGTCAAGGAATATTGGTATCCGCTTGAAAATTGAGAAGCCCTCGTCATCGCCATTTTCAGCCTTTGGAGGATCGACAAGTGCTTTCTCTACAAGTACTTCTCGCAGTTTAGGCAAGAGAGCATAAGAGGGATTAGTGGGGTCGTCGAGATAAGAGAAAATGGGCTGGTGCTCAACAACCTGCAATAGTTCTTTCTCGCAGAAACGGGATTCAAGCAGCGATCCATCTTCAGCAGAGTAAAGGGTCTTCCTCACAACTTGGAGGAGGACATGTTTAACAACTTCCCTCATGTTTTCCTCCAGATGTCTCAGATCAATTGCCTGGCAAAGTGCCACCATGTATGTGGCAGACATAAGCTTCAGGATCTCAATGGCTTCAGCACTCTTTCTGGCTGAAATCAAACCCAGAGAATTTACATCTTGATTGTGTTGTTCAGCACTTTGTACATGTGTTGTGACAGGGTTGGCCAGGTACTGAAGCTCAGAGCAGTATGAAGCCATGGCTATCTCTGCCCCTTTGAAGCCATAATCCAAGCTCGGATTAGGCCCGCCACTCAAATTGGAAGGCAAGCCATTGTTGTAGTAGTCACATACGAGTTCGGAGAACTGGGCAAACATGAGCTTCCCAATTGCTGCAACGGCAATGCGGAGATTGTCCATGGAGACACCGATTGGTGTACCCTGGAAATTCCCTCCATGGAGAGCAATATCTCGAGCAACGTCGATCAACGGGTTGTCATTCACAGAGTTGATTTCCCTTTCAATTGAATGCGTTGCCATACGAATAACTTCAATTTGGGGTCCGAGCCATTGGGGAGAGGTTCTGAGTGCATACCTGTCCTGTTTTGGCTTTGTCAATGGGTCTTTCTCGTAACGAAGCTTTGCCTCTTTCATGTAGTCGCTTTCATCCAAAAGGAACTCCATGATAGCAGCAGCTTCAATCTGCCCAGGGTGGTGCTTGAGCTCATGCGTCAACGGGTCTGTGAATTCGGAATTGCCAAGCATGACTTCACAGAACAAAGCAGATAGAATTTCTGCAAAGAGAGACAGAATGTTGGCATCAAAGCAAACTGTTGCGGCCACAGCCGAGCCAACAGCCGTCCCATTCACAAGAGCTAGACCCTCCTTTGCTTGAAGCTCGAAAGGAGCTGGAATTCCTGCTCTCTTCAGAGCTTCCACGGCTGTGATTTCTTCATTTTCCGGGGTGACCACTTTGGAATTATGGCGGCCAGTTAGTAAACCGGCAATATAAGAAAGTGGTACAAGATCCCCGGAAGCAGTGATAGTCCCTCTTAGAGGCAATTTAGGGATCAAATTCTTGTTCATCAGCTTGGCCATTGCTTCGAGTACCTCCCATCGAATCCCTGAAAAGCCTTGCATGAGTGTGTTTGTGCGAACGAGCATAGCTACCTTTGAATAAGTGGAGGGGAGATTCTCTTTCCCGATCACTCCGGCATTAAGGAACCGTATAAGCTCTGTCTGGAGGTGAACCGTTTTGTTGGTGCGCCGGTGTGAAGTTGCTCCGAAGCCAGTGGTAACGCCATATGTGTCAGTTCCGCGGGAGATATTGTCGGCAACCCAGTTGGCGCTTTTGGCCACACGTTCACGAGCCACGGCTTCATCAAGGTTAACCTTTACTTCACTGCGGCGTGCGACTGCAGTGACCTGAGCAACAGTGAGGGAGGTGCCCTGGATGTCAACGCTTTCCACCTTTGAAAATTGGGAGACCATGCGGCAGACCTCATCAAAATGGGTGCATTGGAGGGCCTCTGCAGCTTTCTTCCAATGTAGAGGGGCTGACAAGTGAGAATTTTCTGATACACAAATGAGGTTTGCGGTGTCTTTTGGGAGAGGGAGGGTTGAGGGACGGGCGTTTTTGAATGGGCGGGCAACTCCATCGGTTGTTGCCATTATTGCCGGATTAATTGGATGAATGAGAGGAGATTTCAAAGGGTGAACTAAGCTGAGTTGGTTTTGGGTTTGGGAGAGAAATAGTAGGAGTGTCATCTATTTATAGTAGCGATCGACGGGCTAAATAGCGGCCTGCCAGCATCAACGTCCAAGTCTTGGTCCAAAAGAGGGTGGGTGTGGGTTGGTGAAGATCGATGGAAGCTGCATGGAAGGATGATTGAAGTTTTTGGTTGGTGGGTTTCTGCGCGGGCGCGGGTCACTTGCTTCTTCCAAGTACTCCAAACAAGACCAAGAGTAATAGCCTGTGCTAGCTTATCAAATTATAATAATAAAGACAAGGAAAGTGCATGTCAATATTGACTTATTACTTTTTAGTTTTTCACCAAACGACAATATATATTACACTTAGTGTTTGGGTTACATTTTAATGTTATGTATATATTTGAAGAAGGGATCGGAGTCCAACAACCCTAAGCACGCCAATGCGCTGTCATGCAACAAATTAAACTAACATTAGTAATTAAAAACTGGAAAAATTACACCTACCTTCCACAAATTATTCTATTGTTAATTTTCTGTTGCTTAGAATGATTTTGGAAACACGCAATGGGATAATTTGATAGGTTTTGAAAAAATTTAGACCTTTTCAAACACAAAAAGTTTGTGATTAATTTCTGTTTTCCTTTATTATTAAATTCATCTCTTTAAATAGAGGAACACAACCTACGAGAGTTGAGTTCCACAGCTCGAAAAACAATTGCTATCATAACTCGACTAAGTAGAGATAAACATCCACCGGAACTAAACGTCTATAAACAATATAATAATGTTTCTTGCACAACTCTTATCCAACTTTCGCACAAATCTAATTACTTTTTTTTTTTTTTTTTTTTTTTTTTTTATATATGATCAACCATTGAATTTGTTTTCCTACACATGGACCCTAAATATTTAATGATTGATTTTTAAAAAAAGTTGTTAGAGTTGTGCAAAAAACATTACTCTAAGTGATAACATAGATATGAAGATAACTAGAACAATAGAAACCTACTATTAAATGACTTCCGCACCATAGTGCTACAAATAATTAAAAGACTCTGACTTAGATAGCTAGATAACTATAGTTATTTTTATTTAATTAAACTACGACTACTCTAAGATAAGATACAACAAAGATAACTACAAGAGTTTCATAAGATATGTGTTTATGAGTTATGTCGACGTCTTCTAACTACTGTAGAATTTTACTTTCATAACATGTTCGTTACCAAACTTTGAATTACGTCAATGTCTTTATATTATCAAAAATTGTCATTATTTTCCTTTTTGTCCCGAAAATGGACAAAAAATGTCCTTCCTAATTTTATTTTTTTTTATTTTTTTTTTAAAAAAAAAAGAAGAAGAAGAAAAAAAGTCAGAGTTGAAGACTCGGGCGGTGCCGTGAGTCCTGTGACCCACCATAAGCAGACCGACCTAAACAATTAATGGAGATCGAGGTAAACAACACTAAAACAGTCCAAAGTTGACCTTAATGTATTGAAGAACATGAGTTGTATATAGTGTGTGAGACCTTTCACAAGTGAAATTAAGACATTAAATTGGTGAGGGGATTAGGCTTTGACATGAAACCTTACATGAGAACTAAGCATCCTTTTGGACCAAAAGTCAAACCTTACAAATAACTAAGGCCTAGAAATGCTTACACACTCATTCTCCTTATAGACAAAACATCAATTTGCATTTAAGTTCATTTGGCTGTTTAGCCTCTTTTCCGCAATGAATAAACACCGACTCTTTCTATAAGAACTTCAGAGATAATTCTTTAAGTACTGTGTTCACTGCTTTTCTTAGTTTTTAGGAATACATGATCTTTTTGCGCATGTTTGCTTTATACTAAGAGAGGTGATGTAATAAGTATTAGGCCCTAGATTCAATTAGTGTGAAGTCAATTTGAACAAAAGAATTACCTAATCCACACACATGATTGCCCACCAAGGACTCACCCATGCTGTCAACCTCAAACTTGTGAAAGGGCAAAGTGCTAAACAAGCCAAACTCAAGTCTTATAAAGTCATATTTAGCACAAAGCCATATGATCCATCAAAACATCACAACTCATACAAAGGATATACACAATATATTCCTCGATGACTAAAATGAGCATATTAAAGTCAAATGACAATAAGACAATACTCATCAAGGTGAATTATCTTAGAGAGTGGCATAAGCACAAACTAAACCATGAGAAGCATGAAAAGGAAACAAAACAAATGGATTATACATGCCCTAGGATAAATGAGACATTAAGGACCATCATAGGCATGTATTGTAACCTCTAAGAAAGGTCGTGTTTGTGTTGAAGTTCAAACAAGTTGCAGCTGAAGAGACAAATGTAAATCCCTAGACAAATGGCCACAATATAAATTCCCTTTCGTTGAACTTAACATGTTGGACTAGAAAATTATGGGGTAGTTGCTGGGCTTATGGGTCGACAAGCCCATATAACCGAAACATCAACCTACAAACTTGAATTCTCCAAATAGTTGAAATATAGGATTCTCTCCCACACCACTTCCATGTTACTTGGCCACTTTCGTGCCACGTGGGCAATCTTTATAACCGCTTCGCGAGCCCCGAATCTCAAGCATAGGACACCATAAAATGTTAAGAAACGTGAGATAAACCACTCCAAAAACAATCATTGTGGAGGAACCACTACAAAAAGATTCAAGATTTTTGGACGGTTTCAAACCATCTAGAAATGGCAAAAAACCGTCTGGAACAAAGTCCAGACAATTTATTCTGGAAGGTTTTAAACCGTCCAGAAAAATGGGTCTGTAATTCGGGTTATGGAAGGTTTGGGCCAAATCGTCTAGAATTCCAGACGGTTTGGGCAAACCATCCAAAATTAATAATTTCTTTCTTTCTTATATATATATATATATATATATATATATATATCATTAATTAATATTTCTTAATTATTGTCCAGAATTTCTTAAACTGTCCAGAAATTTTTTTTGTTCTGTCTCGAGTGCCGCCAAGTCTCTCTTTGTATTCCGGCGTTATTGCTCTTCTTTTTTTTTTCTCCCTCTCCGGAAACTTCTTCAAGGGCCGGCGAAATCTTCCCCTTCCTCCCCCCATGAAATCCAACCCAAAATTAAAATCCGACTCCTTGGCGAGACCTCAACCCTTCATCTCCGCCACTGACAAAGAGGACCAAAAAGGAGCAAAAATCACCATAGAAAGGACCAGAAATAACCAAAAAGGAGACCTCCTCCGTCGCCGGATCTCCTCCCTCTCTCGATCTCAATCTCCACTTCTTTGAGTCGCTCGACCTCCCCAGGTGGTGGTGATGAGTCGTGCGGCTGGGCCGATGGGGGGTGAGTGGTCGATCGTCTTGTGGAAAAAAAAAAAAGAAGAAGAAGCAAACAACAAAATAAGATCAGAAGATAGTGAGACGAATCCAAGAGATGAGAGAGAGAAGAGAGTTTTGGGGGGAAGAAGAACAAGAGGGATAGCTAGAGAGAGAGATCGATGGTTTTAAGCTTAATTACAGAGATGGTTTTAAACTTCAACCCACGCACACCGGTTTTAAAAAATCGGAAGGTTGTGATTTTGGCCAAGAAAAAATCGGAGGGATGTGGTAAAATAAGGGGCATCACGCGGATTGATGACATGGCATGAGAAAAAAAAATTCAGACAGTTTCAAAAAAAATTATGAATGGTTTGGCAAAAACCGTCCATAAAATTCCAAACAATTTTAACTAAACCGTTTGGAAATAACATTTATAGATGATTAGTTTTAACTAAACCGTTTGGAATTTTATGGACGGTTTAGGAAAAACAATCTGCAAATTTTGTTTTCTAGACAATTTTAGAAACCATCTAAAAAAAACCGTCCATAAATGCCTTTTTTTTTTGGTAGTGAAATGATTATAAAAGGCAACTCGAAGCCAAATAAAAAATAATTTTTGGTCTCTTCCCAAAAATTGTTCTATTTTCATTTCAAACTATAATTTAGATACATACTTAACTTTTTTATCAAACCACCCCTTAAACAAGCGTCAATCAAGACTGATAAATCTTGAATTATTCAATTCAAGACCCCTTAATTTGCATTTGTTAGACCTAGTTTGTGCTGTATATATAACGTTTTGTTGTAACTTTGTTTTATGTCTTATTTTCAGGTTTTAGTTGAAATCTAGTTCAAAACACTTGAATTAGACCTGAAAATACATCAAGGGCAATTTGGTCATTTCTAGAGTTCGAGACCGATCTTGAAAAGATGAAAAATTGACCAAGGCAAATCGATCGATCCAAAGTCGATCGATCGATTATTTATGCACACTATTTTGTGCGGCCAAAATTCGATCTTTGATGTCACCTTTGTAAATTAAATCTCTATATATATGAGATTAGGATTTAGGGTTTATGTATGCATCTTTTGGGGATTTCGAATTTGCTCAGGTGTATCAACTTAATTTCTTGTATTTTTAGTTTCCTTTGATGCAACTCTCTGGACCGAAATTCAGAGAGCTTAATTCATTTGTTGTTCTTCCTTTAAATTTCATGTTCTAGTTTAGTTTTGTATTTTCTTTTCTTGTCTTTCTTGTAATCCGAATTTCTTAAGTTTTAATCTACTGTTTTAGTTCATTTTCTTCTTGTTTATTTACTGTTTTCTATAGATTTCATGCTTAGATTAGATTCAATTATGCATAGCTAAATTAGTTCTTAGGGTTTGATCAAAATCTTTCCAAAAAACCATGAAGTGTTCTTGATGTTCTTAGGATTTTCTAGATGTGTTTGATGATTGTGAAGGGCTAGAGGAGTTCAAAACCCATACTAAAAGGTTTTGTTTTCAATATTCCAATTTACTTATTCATGAAAAAGAGTTAAGCTTGTCTATGAGTTTTCTTAGATTTCATGAGTAAAATCAAAGTTCTTTTTTTAGAACGATGTCTTTTGCAATGGTTCTATTTGACATGATGTGTGTTTACCTATTAGAGTCATCTTATAGGGTATGCTAGGGAACTCCGGTCATTTCACACATTTGGTAGTCTAAAATGCTTTTCAATTATAGTGTAACCTTTACGTGAAATAGATCGGTGTGAAACTAGATACTTTATCATTGTGGCATAATTACGGTTTTCACGTATTATGTATGCTTATTAGGAGGTTTTATAGAGTAAGTTAGGGAGCATTAATCACTCCACACCTTTGATAGAGTAAACATTTTTCAATTATAGTTTAAATCTTTATGTGGAGTTGTTTAATGTAAAACTAGGTACTTTATAACTACGTCCTAACGAAGTATTTTCATGTCGAGGTCGTCGTAATGGTTGACGCCCATTACGCGCTCATATCATGTATGTTAGGAAGATCCATATAGACTTTGAGCATTTCATTGGTTGAGGATTGGATAAGATCAATACCCTAAGTTTCCTTTAAGTTTGTTTTCGATTTCCGTTTTCTTACTTTACTCGTTGTAGCTTCAATTCTACAACTTTACTTTTTTTTTTTATTGTTAAGTTAAGTTAAATGCATTCCATCGAATATCCCGTTACGCAAAACAACTCCCAATCTCTGTGGTTCGATAACTCTTACTATAGTACAATTGATTCGTACTATTACGAAGTTGTTCAATATATAAATTTAAAATCCACACAATCAAGTCGACTACCAAAGACATACGCATCCACCATAATTGTATACCCATCCTGGTGGTCAATCTTGACATGCACTATCCTTCTCTTTAGTACTTATAATTCTATGTCACACCAATCGTGATCCATGTCATCGATCATAAAGTGAGGCTAAGCTAAAAGACAATAAGAGGTTGGTCACTCTTGGTTGAAATGAACCAAAGAGACATGTAGCAAGTAGAAACCCACCAACCATATGAATCATGCATGCCGCCAAGGGTGTCAAGGGGCATGCATGTGAGCGCGCGTGTGGCATCTACTCTCAGTCAATGGTCTTCTTTGGAGTATTTGGAAGGAGTATAACTACTATACTGCTGTTAGATAAAAGTAATAGAGAGCAAAAAAAAAAAAAACGTGGCCTGAAGCTAAAAAGACACCAAGAGGTGGGTTGAAATGAACCGACAGACTCTGCTAGCTAGCAGAAATTCATGTAAAACGTTTTAGAGTCTTGTTGTCCACATATTAAAAAAAAAAAAGGCCAATTTGATCCGGATATTTTATTCAAATGTGGACACTGGGAAGTACATATTTACAGACATACCCTTATCATTCCAGTCCCACCTCGCTTGAATAATCTTTTTCTTGGTGTCAAACGTTCATAATTTGCCCCTTTTTTTGATATGCCATTTACTGAATTCTTTTTGTGATCTTATCTAGGAAAAAAAAGAGAATATATGCTTTTAAGAGTGGAAGAATTCTCTGATTATACCATGTAAAATTAGAATTAAGGTCATCTTTCCTTCCAATCTCACTATCTATAAGGCCGTCACGAGCTTGTCCTGTGGTACTTGTGTTGGCCACATATTGTTGAGAGTACTTTTTTTTTAAAAAAAAATTTTCAAATGAAATTGATAGTATTTGTTTTATAGATTGGATTTTAAGTTGGTACATATATCAGTGTAGATAATTTAATATTATTTAAAAAATTTAATATCAACATTAACTTCAAATAAATCGTTAGATACACATACTTTAAACTCTGATAATATTTTATCTAAAATGGATATTTTGAATATGACTCATTCACTCTATTCAACTCTGATACTACCGTTTCTTTCACTTACCCAAATGGCCAAATCCCTTAATTTGCTTATTTTTCATGTGATAATTGAGGCTTTCACTTTCAAATAATAAATTTATTAGGCCAATTAAGCTAAAAGACAATAAGCGGTTGGTGACTTGGTTGAAAATTGAGGAGAAACCCACCAACCATTTGATTAAGAATCAGGCTGAAGCTGTCGGGGCCATATGTGAGTGGGTGGCATCTCCACCGAGTCAATGGTCTTGTTTGGAGTACTAATGGGAACTTGGAAGAAGTAAGTGACCTCAGCTCAGTAACCCACCAACCAAAAGCTTCCGGCCACTACTATCCTTCCATGTAACTTCGGTATATCTTCACCAACCCTTTACGGCTTTACCCCTTCACCAACCGAGTCAATCTCTTTTTTTGGAGTTCGACAAAGACTTGAACGTCGATGCTGCCATGCTGCAAGGCCGCCCTTTAGCCCTTCGATCTCTACTATAAATACACGACACTCCTACTTCTTATCTCTCAAACCCAAAAACAACTCTGCTACACCCTTTGAAATCTCCTCTCGTTCATCGAAAAATCAAAAGAAATCTCCTCTCATTCATCCAATTAATCCAGCAATAATGGCAACAACCGATGGAGTTGCCCGCCCCTTCAAAAACGCCCGTCCCTCAACCATCCCTCTCCCAAAAGACACCGCAAACCTCATTTGTGTATCAGAAAATTCTCACTTGTCAGCCCCTCTACATTGGAAGAAAGCTGCAGAGGCCCTCCAATGCACCCATTTTGATGAAGTCTGCCGCATGGTCTCCCAATTTTCAAAGGTGGAAAGCGTTGACATCCAGGGCACCTCCCTCACTGTTGCTCAGGTCACTGCAGTCGCACGCCGCAGTGAAGTAAAGGTTAACCTTGATGAAGCCGTGGCTCGTGAACGTGTGGCCAAAAGCGCCAACTGGGTTGCCGACAATATCTCCCGCGGAACTGACACATATGGTGTTACCACTGGCTTCGGAGCCACTTCACACCGGCGCACCAACAAAACGGTTCACCTCCAGACAGAGCTTATACGGTTCCTTAATGCCGGAGTGATCGGGAAAGAGAATCTCCCCTCCACTTATTCAAAGGTAGCTATGCTCGTTCGCACAAATACACTCATGCAAGGCTTTTCCGGTATTCGATGGGAGGTACTCGAAGCCATGGCCAAGCTGATGAACAAGAATTTGATCCCTAAACTGCCTCTAAGGGGGACTATCACTGCTTCCGGGGATCTTGTACCACTTTCTTATATTGCCGGTTTACTAACTGGCCGCCATAATTCCAAAGTTGTCACCCCTGAAAATGAAGAAATTACTGCCGTGGAAGCTCTAAAGAGAGCAGGAATTCCAGCTCCTTTCGAGCTTCAAGCAAAGGAGGGTCTAGCTCTTGTGAATGGGACGGCTGTTGGCTCGGCTGTGGCCGCAACAGTTTGCTTTGATGCCAACATTCTGTCTCTCTTTGCAGAAATTCTCTCTGCTTTGTTCTGTGAAGTCATGCTTGGCAATTCCGAGTTCACAGACCCGCTGACGCATGAGCTCAAGCACCACCCTGGGCAGATTGAAGCAGCTGCTATCATGGAGTTCCTTTTGGATGAAAGCGACTACATGAAAGAGGCAAAGCTTCGTTACGAGAAAGACCCACTGACAGAGCCAAAACAGGACAGGTATGCACTCAGAACCTCTCCCCAATGGCTCGGACCCCAAATTGAAGTTATTCGAATGGCAACGCATTCAATTGAAAGGGAAATCAACTCTGTGAATGACAACCCGTTGATCGACGTTTCTCGAGATATTGCTCTCCATGGAGGGAATTTCCAGGGTACGCCAATCGGTGTCTCCATGGACAATCTCCGCATTGCCGTTGCAGCAATTGGGAAGCTCATGTTTGCCCAGTTCTCCGAACTCGTATGTGACTACTACAACAATGGCTTGCCTTCCAATTTGAGTGGCGGGCCTAATCCGAGCTTGGATTATGGCTTCAAAGGGGCAGAGATAGCCATGGCTTCATACTGCTCTGAGCTTCAGTACCTGGCCAACCCTGTCACAACACATGTACAAAGTGCTGAACAACACAATCAAGATGTAAATTCTCTGGGTTTGATTTCAGCCAGAAAGAGTGCTGAAGCCATTGAGATCCTGAAGCTCATGTCAGCCACATACATGGTGGCACTTTGCCAGGCAATTGATCTGAGACATCTGGAGGAAAACATGAGGGAAGTTGTTAAACATGTCCTCCTCCAAGTTGTGAGGAAGACCCTTTACTCTGCTGAAGATGGATCGCTGCTTGAATCGCGTTTCTGCGAGAAAGAACTATTGCAGGTTGTTGAGCACCAGCCCATTTTCTCTTATCTCGACGACCCCACTAATCCCTCTTATGCTCTCTTGCCTAAACTGCGAGAAGTACTTGTAGAGAAAGCACTTGTCGATCCTCCAAAGGCTGAAAATGGCGATGACGAGGGCTTCTCAATTTTCAAGCGGATACCAATATTCCTTGACGAACTGAAAGCAAGACTTGGAGAAGAGGTAGCCAAAGCGCGTGATAGATTTGAGAATGGAGATTTTCCGGTGGCAAACAGAATCAAGAAATGCAGGACTTATCCGATATATCGGTTTGTGAGGAGTGAAGTGGGGACCGAGCTTCTTACTGGAGCAAAGAAGGTGAGCCCAGGTGAGGATATAGAGAAGGTTTATGAGGCCATCAATGGAGGCAAATTGGGAGATGTCGTGGTGAAGTGCTTGACAAATTGGAAAGGGTGTGCAGGCCCATTTACTCCGAGGCCTCTCACAGTACCGTCTTCTCCAATGAATTGTAATCCTCAGTATTGGGGTTGGTTTGAGAATGAGAAGGTAAGGTCTCCTTCTCAACTTCCAAAGGCTTCAAATGGGGGAGGAGCCTTTTGAACTTCTATGTTTGTTTCTTCTTAATTCATAACGCTTGTATGAGATCCATGAGGAATCCATCCTTGCAATTATTCCCAACATTTCTGTAAACATTGATCCTAAAAGATCAAGTGGAATTAATATCTTTTCATTTTTCATCTTTGATCTCTCTCTCTCTCTTCATTTTCTTGAATAATTAGATATGAATTTAATATTCCTTGGCTATATAACAAAAAAAAAAAAGAAAAAAAAAAAAAGAGAGCTTATAAGCCCCGAAAAAAGGTCAAAAGAAGACCCGAAACACAAAAAGATGTCCAAACTGCTTATTAATTGAAAAGCAATTAGCTATTAATAACTGCATAACCGCGGGTTGAAGTTAACCGCTAACCGGTCTAGCGGTTGCTGTTATTCTCTTATAACCGCAACCGCAGTTGCTTGTATACCCGGCTTTATTCTCATGCAAACATGGTTAATAAACAAATTTGGTTTTTTTTTCTTTCTTTCCCTTTAATTATGAAATCAATTTGCCAAGCATGTTTTTAACAAAAAAAAAAAAAAAAAAAAATAGCATATCCAAACATGATGGTTTCAGTAATTTTTGTTTTTGTTTTCAAAAACACAAAAACGAAACAGCAAAAGCCATCTCCAATCAAGTTTATTGAATGTGTTATATCTTTGCTCCATCTACAACTACCGGGCGTGGTGGTTGTTGTCTAGGATTACTGTACTGGTCTTGCGAATGCACATAAACCTTCTCTAAACCTTCTCTATATCCTAAATTTTAGGTGTTTGAGTGAAATTGGTTTTTCCGAAGCCGATGGGTTTGAGTCTCTTTTTTTTTTTTTGTTTTTTTTTTTTTAATAAAATAATAATTAGAAGAAGAATCTCTTATTGCAACAAATCTTGCACCCACGGTAAATTGAACCCTAAATCTCTCTTTGTATTATGTAGCACCCCGCGTAATTAAATATTAAAAGAAAATAAAAAGTATGAATAAATAAATATAAATTGTGGTGAAAATAGATGGAGTATGGTGATGGAATCTCCACCACGTGTCAGTAAGGTGTGAGCGTGAGAAAACGACGGTTGAGATCGAGAACTCTGCAATCTCATTTGTGGCACATGTTTGTTTGAACAAGAATGACATATCCACGTGTCATCACTCTCTCTCGAGAGTGGTAGTTGTAAGTGAACAGTTGAGATTGAGCATGTCAGTATCTCGTTCGAACGAAGTGCATGTCTTGTTCGAACTAGAAGAAACTGGATGTGTGGTTGGTGTTATTTGACATGTAATTTAATGCAGACATCATGTGTTGTTCGAACGAGGCAGAGTCTCGTTCTAGTGAGATCAAAATTCAAGCGTAATACTGAGAGTTTAAAGAGATTTGGCAAGAGCAGCTTCAACTTGGGCTTTGACAAGACTTGGCTATGTGGAGTAAACCTCAATCAGTTTGAACTATCCATAATAGAAAAATGAGAGGTTTCTTCGAGGGTGGGGAAAGAAAGTTCAATATTTCAGTGAGACGGGTTTCAAAATGGAACTAAGAGAGGGGCAAGAGTAAAGTAAAGCATAGGGCTTTAATAATTTAGGATTGCAACTACAAAAACAATTTTGATAGGCTTTTAATCAAGACGGTCATCATAGGGTAATAACCAAGGATTTAATGGAACCTAGCCTAGTTTTAAGGTAAGTGAGAAATGCTATATGGGTGCTAGGAGATGCTAACTATGACATACTTAGGGTTGAGGATTCAAAAATTAAATCACGACTAATGATACTATTTAAATCCAGGCGACGAGCAAGATGCTACGGAAGCACAATGACGAGGAAATTAAGCTAGCAGCTATAAGTAAATTTTCTTTCAAAATCTATATATTCTTTTCTTTTTTCTTTTTTTTTTTGTGAAATATATTTTAGTTTGTATATGTATGTAGTAGAAAAGAATGAAATAGTTTTATTGTGATATGAGTCCATGTTTTACATACCTCATGCATGATTTGATGTTCTATTGGGTTTTGTGATTAGTAGAAAAGTTCAGGTTTAAGAGCGGTTTTGAGATAAAAGTTTGGGTTAAATGCATTATTGCCCCCTGTGGTTTGGAAACTTTATTTTTTTCCCCCTGAGTTTTACTTTTAATCATAAGTGGTACTTGTGGTATGTTAAAAGACGGAAATGGTACCTCTGTCCATTTCTCCATCCAAAACTAACGTCTGACAATGTCAGTGAACACCTCAGATAAATCCTACGTGTTTATGTAATGCCACCTAATATTGTGTAATGCCACCTATTAATGCAAATCTAGATAATCACATAATAGTTCAAGAATTGAAATTTTTCTTGAAATAAAAGAACTAAAAACGTCGTCTTCCTTCGAAAACCATAGAACCCTAACCCTACCAACAACTCCAGTTCAACAAATCTCCCCAAACCAATCTTATAAACTGAATCATATAAGGCCGACAATAGATTTCAGTGGCGTCCCACAGCTCCGGCACTACCGTTTCTCCAATGTCATCATCAAGTCTCGTACAAGATTCAGCAGGGAAAGAAGTTTCCCGTTCTTCAGAGAATATGTGTTCTTAATCTATTGTTTTGTTATTGAGTTATGAGTGGATTTTTTTTTTTTTTTTTTGAATAAGCCGATTAAAAAATTTATTTTTTGTTTTGTTTTTTTGACATTTGAATCAAACGAAGTTATCATCTGGATCTTCCTCTGTGGGGCGTGCTGAGAAGTCCTACCTATGTTTTTGCGGTTTACCAGCACCTATAAAGACCTCCTAGACTGAGGACAATCCTGGGAGAAGATTTTGGGGTTGCGCCTCCTACAACTCGAGAGTAAGCAGTTTTATGGTTGAATCACTTCCTCTAGATAATTTGAATGATTTCTTACTGACTACCTATACTTCAAAATACAGACAAAATCTGATGCCTGCAAATTTTTCAAATGGGTGGACAAACCAACCTGTGCAACATCTGTGGAGGTCTTAAAACAAATTATGAAGCAAGCTAATGAACTAGAGGATGAAAATGGTACCTTGATGGCAAGAGTGAAAGACTTAGAGAATGAAAATGAAAGTTGCATGAAAAGGGTTAAGCAATTGGAGAAGAAGAATGAGAAACACATGGAAATCATCAAGTATCTGGAGAAGGAAAATGACATCTATAGGGCTAGGGAAAAAAAAATTTATGTATGTTTTGTTGTTGTCATGGTTCACAATGTTATTGGTTGCTTGTGTTGCACTTGTTAAGTGAGTTTATAGTTTGACACATGTATGTCAACATTGTAAGCTTGCAGTAATGTATGTGAATAATTAATTTAACATTTTGCCCACTGTGGTTGTGATGTAGTGAATAAAAAATTTCCAAATGTATGTCTCTCACACACAAGTCCTACTTATATGCCAAATGTGGTTATGAATTATTTATTTGACATTTTGATGTAGTGTCATTTGTGATGTAGCAACCCAAAAAAACCAAAAAATGCCCAAATGTGTCTATAACACCAATGATACTTTGATTTTGTAAATGTATCAGCAATGGTACCTTGGTTTTGTAAATATATCATAGGTAGTACCTTGATTTTGTCAATGTAACATAAAAGGTACCTCTTGACCAATAAGATTGTTTGGAACACAAATATAAAAAATCTGACTGGCCAAATGTATTACTATAAAACTACACCTAAAAGATGTCTGAATATAATACTATCAAATTACAAGTAAAAATATGACGAAATGTTTTTCATTATGTGCCCTCTGTGGTTTATAAATGTATCACCAATGGTACCTTGGTTTTGTAAGTGAATCAGAACTGGTACCTTGGTTTTGTAAATGTGTCCTAAATGATACATGTTTGAATCAATCCTGTTTCAAAAAATGACCACATAAAATGACCAAAACCAAAACAATTTGTCCAATCCAAAAAATCAATCATGTTCCAAAAAATGAACACAATCAATCATGTGTCAAAAAGTGACCAAAACCAAAACAATTTGTCCAAACCAAAAAATCAATCCTGTTCCAAAAAAATGAACACAATCAATCATGCGTCGAAAAATGACGAAAACCAAAACAATTCGTCCAAACCAAAAAATCAATCTGTTCCAAATTATGAACACAATCAATCCTGTTTCAAATTGACAATGTGCAAATTATCCATCCAAAAAATAGCATACACCATTATCCATCCAAATTGATAATGTGCAGATTATCCATCCAAAAAATAGCATACACCACTATCCATCCAAATTGACAATGTACAAATTGTCCATCCAAATAACACTTTACATCAAAAATACATCACTACACGTCCACTAAAACTAAACCCATTTGTCAATGTACAAATCCACCATAACATAACATAACACTTCTCATCCTGTTTCAAAAAATGACCAACTGTCAATGTACAAATTATCCATCCATCATAACATAACACAATCAATCCTATTTTAAGAAATGACCAATTTGTCAATGTGTCAATTTGTTCAATCTGGTTGTGATCCTCTTTTCCTGAGTTGCATCGTGTTTGATGTCTCCCCCCGAAGCTGCAAGGTAATAGGTAACAAATTAACGTAAGACATTAAAGGAAAATCCACAATTCCCACAATAAAACATTACTAAAAGTTATGAGAAACTCACCTGTTTCATCCTCCTATATAAGTCAGAGACACGCCTTTTTCTATGCATGAGCGGTTCAGTTGAACTTTGGGGGTTGAAGCCTGATGGTTGAACAGGACTGTCCAGAGGAGGGTTGTCCCCTGATTATTGACCAACATTGGCTGCTGTTCCCGAGGGTGATCCTTGTCACACATATAAGACAACACAAACACGTCATACAAAATAACATTAAATTATAATAATGTTATTGAAAAAAAAGCCAACTCACATCTGTTGGCTTCGGCTTCCTCCTATCCCTTTTGGGATACTTCTTTCTGTTTGGATTTTCAGGTTGTTTGCAACTTCTAGCATTATGGCCTTTTTTTACCACAATTCCCACAACATACATCATACTCCCTGGTGTGCTTGTACTGCTCACCATCTATACCATCCAGTATCGCCAATGCCATTCTTTTTGCACGGCGGCAGCTCAACATTTTGAAGTCAACATGGTAGTCCCTCTGGATCATCTCCCTCAAAGCTGTCGGTTTGAGGTTTCTTTGGTCTCGAAAGCTGTCTATATATCTATTAACAGCCCACCTAACTATTGCCTGCTTGTTATAGTGGTGGCTGCCACAATTATGAACTTGTTGAAAAGTTTTGATATGGAAAAATTTTCTACAGTTCGACCAACTTGCGTGTATTCTCCAGCCACATTTTTTCTTGCACTCCGCAGAGACCGGCATCTTCTCATTGTGCTTGTACATATAGTCAAAGGAATTTTGCACTGCAAACACTTTCAATGTTTCCTTGAACTCAGTGGGGTTATTGAACTTCAACCCTACTGTCAATGTAATTATGTCTTTCAGGCCCCGCTTGGGCCTCCATTCCGAATACCTCCTCACTCATCTACGAGGACCCTCACCTTCATCCTCCTCCTCCTCACTATCCATACTATGAAATGTTTCACTGTCATCAGACTCTGCATCAGAGTCATTTATTGGATCACTTCCATCCTTTGATGTAGATGCCTTGTCCCATGTCCGAAACCATTTGTTTGTTTCTTCTCTTGCTTCGCGTACAACATTATCTCCTTTTTCTGTAAAAATGTCTTCTTCCTCACCGTCTGTGACCTCAAAGTCACTCATCTCAAGATATTCCTCATCAGCCTCCTCATCATCATCCTGAGGTTGCTGTTCTGGCTGTTGCGGAGGCTGCCGAACTGACTGCTTCCGAGGTTGCCGGGCAGTTTGCCGTCGAGGCTGCCGAGCTGAGTTTCGGGCAGCCTGCTGTGGTGGCTGCACAGTAGCTTGCTCTACTGGCTCATCAGACCGTGGCTCATCTATTGAAGGTCGTGATGTGTGTTGTGGCAAATCCTTTTTGGAATACTGAATCTCCACCTCTGATGGAGTCTGAGAGAGAAGCAGCATTGGGGTCACCACTTCAATTGGGACCGGTTCAGCTAGTTCCTCCTCTTCATGGTCAACAAACACATGCAACTTCACCTTGCCATCTTTTATGATCCCGTTGATCATTTTCAAGAAATCTTGGTCTGAATTAAAACTGTTTATATTTTCGTTGCTTTCATTGTCATACTTGTAATACATTGCCAAAATTTCATTGTATTTGTACCCCATGTACGACTCTAAGATATTTGTAAAGTCCTAAAAACAGAACTTGTCTGCATCCAGTCTATTAACCTCTATACGATCTCCTCCTATGTACTCCATCCTATGTTTGGACAGGGACCCATGGTGGCAAATGACTGTATCAAATATTAGGTCCATTTCTGCACAATTATGACAAAAATCAAACTCACATACACAACCAAACCAAGCACACACTTTATAAGGCTACTTCTTTCAATACACAGAAATCATATCACATAAGCCTACTTAATAAGCCTAGATTGTCGCATAACTGTATTAGGCTGGAGTGTCAATGTGCACATATCTAATAATATGTTATAGAATGTGTGCACATTGTGAGATGTGACAAATTAACTTGTGAGCATAGCCAAGACACAATGGACACATCACATCTTATATTATGTATACAGCCTACATCATGCCACTCTGAACATATTATTTATATAGCATAACAATTTTTGAAACAATATTACAACAAATAATAACAGAAATCATGACTACTACCTATAACTTATACGTTATTTCTACAAGTTTCCCAAATTTATGCTACATAATTCCATAATAACGGTATCATTATTTAACAAGTCCTACTTAGTATTGAATGTGTGGATGGGCATATGTACAAATTGGAAACTCATATGTACAAATTGGACCAATTAAATGTTTTATAATTGCACTTACACTGTGGAACCTCAGTTAAGTACACCCACATTGTCAGAATAAGCACCAAGGAGTGGGGACCAATGACATGCGAATACTTAAAAATTACTACTCACCCAACTCAAACCCAGAACTAAATAATGTAGTAATTTCAACAACCAACCGACAACATGTCAGAAGATGCCAAAAGCTACAACCAACAAAAATATACAAAACACAGTGCATTGGGGACCCTACATAAATTTGGGGACTTTATGCTTTGCCCACTAAACCAAACTCATATAATACTACTTTGCCCAACCCTAAGACAAAAGATGTATATAAAGCTTCTTGGGTCAAGTCCTTCCGCAGCTCACAAAGAAACTTCACACAAAGTATCATAAAAAACAACTTTTGGGTCTCAGAAATACCTGCTGTTCTTTCGCTGCTACTCCGTCAAAGGATGGCCGAGTGGGTTCCGGGAAATATAACCGAAAATCTGCTTCTAAGCCTCCGATCTAATAGATCCGGCCTAAATGTTGGAACTTTAGCATGGGGAGGCCGAAATGGACGGGCGTTGCAACGGACGGAAGAGATTTGGGGGGAGGTCGACGAACTTTGAGAAATTAGGGCTGGGAATAATCGTGAAGTTGGGAAGAAAAAGGAATCGGAAACAATTCGAAATAGTTAACGGCACTGCTCTTAATTTTTTTTTGAAAAATTTCGGAGAAACAAATTTCCCTCTTAAATGACGTGGCAATGGAGTGAGTTATGTGGCTCATGTTTCGTATCTGATGTGGCGTGGTGACAGGTGTCGCATCGTCCAATTAACACGTGTTCACTGACATTGTCGGACGTTAGTTTTGGATGAAAAAATGAACGGAGGTACTATTTCCGTCTTTTCACATACCACAGGTACTACCTATAATAAAAAGTAAAACTCAAGGGGCAAAAAATAAAGTTTGCAAACCACAGAGGGCAAGTTTTTATTTAACCCTAAAAGTTTTAAGACTGGTTTTGAAATAAATTTTTATAAGAGGAGTCTAAGATTATAAAAATAAATAATTAAGAGCAATTTTGAGATAAAAAAAAATAAAAATAAAAAATTAAGCAGTTTTGAGATAAAGTTCTTTAAAGAGAAAATTTAGTAAGTACAGCCTTAGGTCGAGTGGGTTGTACGTTCAACAGCCCTAGGTCGAGCATGATTGTATGCTAGACAAGCCCTATGTCGAGCAGGGTGTTATGCTCAATATTCTAGGTTGAGTGGAGTTTTTTTTTTTTTTTTTTTCGAACAAGAAAGCATTTGCTATCATATATTACTGAAGGCCCCAAGGGCGAGTACAAGGATAGAGGAACAAGACTCCCCTAAACCTTAAGTCAGAAACAAGTCTGACTTGAAGCAGTTGCCTAAATAAAATTCACAAATATTACAAGGACCCCAAATAAAACACCTCTTTACAAATAAAGCCCAAACAATCAACATAAGAGGATTGGCCTAGTCTAGCAGACACCTAATAAGCCCATGAACATTTGTGCATTACATATAGACAAACTGTGATCAACAATAGACACATGGGAATATACACAGAACTAGCAGAAAATACAATCCAAAAACGTCTGAGGGTGGGCACTGTCTTCGCCGGAGGCCGGCGCGTGTACAGCACGCGCCCCCCCCGAAAACCGCCAGCCGACAGATCAGCCACCCAGAGCCCCGTCTGTCGCCTTTGCCCGGCGAGCAAACGCCGGAGCGAGGCACCACGCGCCGGTAGAAGAGAAAACTTCACTGGCGCGTGACAATCACGCGCCGGCCACCATTGATCCCGACAGCCGGAAACAGCAGCGGCGGAACAAGAAAGCGCCGGTGAGCCCATCTGGGCAGCGCGTGTCTCTAGAAAGCCGATGGATAGCCGTAGATCTAGCGTCGAAATTTGAAGACGAATAATGCACAATATGCTCCACTGGCGAGACAAAACAGAGACAATAACCCCCGCCGGACCTCTCGGGAAGGACCTCCTGCCAGAGAACAAGAAGAAAGAAAAGAAAAAACAAACACAAACAACACAAACTCCAGAGTCCAAAAGACTCGGAGAAACAAAACTCCACAGCCAAAACGACTGGGAGAACAACTACCCTCCCATGGTAAACACCATGGAGGGAACAAAAAAATCCACCGGGGAAGGGAGGCTTAGAAGCCCCCCTTCCCGGCGATCAACAGCCTATGTCTTTGGATTACAGACAGAGGAAGTGAGAGTCGAAGAGAGAGAAAGGCCAAAGGCGATTTAGGTTGAGTGGAGTTGTGTGCTCAACAAGCCCTATGATTAAAAGGGTTTTATGCTCGACATGCTCTAAGTCGAGCTGGGTCATAAGCTCAATGCCCAAGGTCGAGTGGAGTCATACGTTCGATGCCCTAGGTCGAGTGGGGTATACGCTCGATAGCCCTATGTTGAGTACGGTTGTACACTGGACAACCAAAGATCGAACATAAATTATACATTCAGCACTAGTCCTAAGAGAAGGACTAATACGGTTAAATAGTAAATAATCACTTTATTGAGTTTTTAAACAAAATGAGTATTTTGCTTAAACGAATTATACCTTGATTTTAGAAAACGAAGTTAAGTATTTTAATGTTTTCAGTTTAAGAAATGGGAGATAAATTTTATCAGAACCAAGAGAGCCCTATTACAAACTAGTTGTTTGGGTTTAATTTTACTTGCTGATTCATGAACTCATAGCCCTACCTATAAAATGTTGTTTTATAGAAATCGAACATGTGGATTATTATTCAATATTCAATAAGCTTAATATTATTCAATACATTGTGTTGGAGTAGGTGTGGTGAAATACCAAACAAAACACTCAGCTTAGCCGGCTGGTCAATCTTGACATGCACTTTCTTTCTCAATTCTCGTACGTCTTTAAATAATTTGATAAGCAAACACATGCTTTAACCCTTAAGAGTCAACGGTCTTGTTTGGGGCACTTGGAAGAAGTAAAGTGACCTTTTCGCAGAACCCCACCAACCAAAAACTTCACCAACCCTCTACCCCCATCACAAAGACTTGGACGTTGATCAATGATCATGCTGGCGGGCCGCCCTTAATTTAGCCCTTCGATCGATCACTACTATAAATACACGACACTCCTACTTCTTATCTCCCAAACCCAAAAACAACTCTGCTTCACAGTCTTCACCCTTTGAAATCTCCTCTCATTCATCCAATTAATCCGGCAACAATGGCAACAACCGAAGGAGTTGCCCGCCCATTCAAAAACGCCCGTCCCTCAACCCTCCCTCTCCCAAAAGACACCGCAAACCTCATTTGTGTATCAGAAAATTCTCACTTGTCAGCCCCTCTACATTGGAAGAAAGCTTCAGAGGCCCTCCAATGCACCCATTTTGATGAGGTTTGCCGCATGGTCTCCCAATTTTCAAAGGTGGAAAGCGTTGACATCCAGGGCACCTCCCTCACTGTTGCTCAGGTCACTGCAGTCGCACGCCGCAGTGAAGTAAAGGTTAACCTTGATGAAGCCGTGGCTCGTGAACGTGTGGCCAAAAGCGCCAACTGGGTTGCCGACAATATCTCCCGCGGAACTGACACATATGGTGTTACCACTGGTTTCGGAGCCACTTCACACCGGCGCACCAACAAAACGGTTCACCTCCAGACAGAGCTTATACGGTTCCTTAATGCCGGAGTGATCGGGAAAGAGAATCTCCCCTCCACTTATTCAAAGGTAGCTATGCTCGTTCGCACAAACACACTCATGCAAGGCTTTTCCGGTATTCGATGGGAGGTACTCGAAGCCATGGCCAAGCTGATGAACAAGAATTTGATCCCGAAATTGCCTCTAAGGGGGACTATCACTGCTTCCGGGGATCTTGTACCACTTTCTTATATTGCCGGTTTACTAACTGGCCGCCATAATTCCAAAGTGGTCACCCCTGAAAATGAAGAAATCACAGCCGTGGAAGCTCTGAAGAGAGCAGGAATTCCAGCTCCTTTCGAGCTTCAAGCAAAGGAGGGTCTAGCTCTTGTGAATGGGACAGCTGTTGGCTCGGCTGTGGCCGCAACAGTTTGCTTTGATGCCAACATTCTGTCTCTCTTTGCAGAAATTCTCTCTGCTTTGTTCTGTGAAGTCATGCTTGGCAATTCCGAGTTCACAGACCCGTTGACGCATGAGCTCAAGCACCACCCTGGGCAGATTGAAGCAGCTGCTATCATGGAGTTCCTTTTGGATGAAAGCGACTACATGAAAGAGGCAAAGCTTCGTTACGAGAAAGACCCATTGACAAAGCCAAAACAGGACAGGTATGCACTCAGAACCTCTCCCCAATGGCTCGGACCCCAAATTGAAGTTATTCGTATGGCAACGCATTCAATTGAAAGGGAAATCAACTCTGTGAATGACAACCCGTTGATCGACGTTGCTCGAGATATTGCTCTCCATGGAGGGAATTTCCAGGGTACGCCAATCGGTGTCTCCATGGACAATCTCCGCATTGCTGTTGCAGCAATTGGGAAGCTTATGTTTGCCCAGTTCTCTGAACTCGTATGTGACTACTACAACAATGGCTTGCCTTCCAATTTGAGTGGCGGGCCTAATCCGAGCTTGGATTATGGCTTCAAAGGGGCAGAGATAGCCATGGCTTCATATTGCTCTGAGCTTCAGTACCTGGCCAACCCTGTCACAACACATGTACAGAGTGCTGAACAACACAATCAAGATGTAAATTCTCTTGGTTTGATTTCAGCCAGAAAGAGTGCTGAAGCCATTGAGATCTTGAAGCTCATGTCAGCCACATACATGGTGGCACTTTGCCAGGCAATTGATCTGAGACATTTGGAGGAAAACATGAGGGAGGTTGTTAAACATGTCCTCCTCCAAGTTGTGAGGAAGACCCTTTACTCCGCTGAAGATGGATCACTGCTTGAATCCCGTTTCTGCGAGAAAGAACTGTTGCAAGTTGTTGAGCACCAGCCCATTTTCTCTTATCTCGACGACCCCACTAATCCCTCTTATGCTCTCTTGCCTAAACTGCGAGAAGTACTTGTAGAGAAAGCACTCGTAGATCCTCCAAAGGCTGAAAATGGCGATGACGAGGGCTTCTCAATTTTCAAGCGGATACCAATATTCCTTGACGAACTGAAAGCAAGACTTGGAGAAGAGGTAGCCAAAGCGCGGGATAGATTTGAGAATGGAGATTTTCCGGTGGCAAACAGAATCAAGAAATGCAGGACTTATCCTATATATCGGTTTGTGAGGAGTGAAGTGGGGACCGAGCTTCTCACCGGAGCAAAGAAGGTGAGCCCAGGTGAGGATATAGAGAAGGTTTATGAGGCCATCAATGGAGGTAGATTGGGAGATGTTGTGGTGAAGTGCTTGACAAATTGGAAAGGGTGTGCAGGTCCATTTACGCCAAGGCCTCTTACAGTACCGTCTTCTCCAATGAATTGTAATCCTCAATATTGGGGTTGGTTTGAGAATGAGACGGTAAGGTCTCCTTCTCAACTTCCAAAGGCTTCAAATGGGGGAGCCTTTTGAACTTCTATGTTTGTTTCTTCTTAATTCATAACGCTTGTATGAGATCCATGAGGAATCCATCCTTGCAATTATTCCCAGCATTTCTGTAAACATCGATCCTAAAAGATCAAGTGGAATTAATATCTTTTCATTTTTCATCTCTGATGTCTCATTTGATCTTTTCTCTTTGGTTAAGTTATGCCCACAATCCTGCTTTGCAATGGATATGTGCTCCAAAAATCAGAATTATATAACATAAATTTAAAATAATAATAATTCAATAAATAAAAATGAATATGGGCAAAGTTAGCCTCCCTCGTAGAAGAGGTAGATCACACATCAATCCAATTTGTGTTACAATTTTCTTATTGCGTGAGCATTGTGAAAAAGAAATAGAAAAAAAAAAAAAAAAAAAAAAAAAAAAAAAAAAAAGAGACTCTTTTAGCATTACTCTTTCATATCGAGTAATGCTAGGAACTTTTTCCAAGTCACAAACGCGTTCCTAAGAGAGCTTGAGGGTTCAAAAAAAAAACAAGCACAGAACTGGGGCAATCACACTCACTTGTTTGCCAAAAGCTACAAAAACAAATTCTACCCTAGTTTAACAGGGAAAATGATTTCTTACACCGCGGAAGATACATAACCCAGTTTAGAATAAATGGACACGTTCAGAACCTGCAAACTACCAAATATTTAACCCAAATAACAACATCCCCAAGAGACCAAAGTACTGAATACATATGCTGTGATAAAATGGCACAACACAGAAACTCTCTGACTAACTAAATAGTTAGCTAAGCCCAACATGAGAGAATTACAAAAGGTGAGCTTTAACCCACCTCCCTGTGATATCAAGGACGCGCTCTCTTATTGCTGCACGAGGGGCACTTGTACTGCTTTATGTGCTCCGCCCTTGCAGGGGTGATCTTCACGCACTTTCCATGAAACCACTTCTCACATATGTCGCAACATATCCAGAACTCATCTGCAGCATAGTTCTCCCCACATGCTCCGCACAAGGTCTCACCATGCTCTTCCTCATCTTCCTCATCCACTAGCTCATCCTCATCCTTTGCCAATATTACCTTTGTATACCTGCCTGGTTCGGATCCTCCTCGCTGTTTTTTTTTTTTTTTTTTGTAAAATAAATGAAATAGTAAAGCAGCAGAGAAAGGAATAGCAATGAAGTAATTATTAACATGGATTATAAACTAAACTAAACACTAAATTAACATCCAACATAGAAAGTCTTCAATGCAAACAGATACCACTGTCCAGCAGCAACTAGATGAGGAAACACATTTCAAGTAACAACACCTATTGAAAATATCATGCAGGACTGGTTGATACATTTAGATACACAAATAGAGTTTCTTTAAATTAACTCAACTCAACTAAGCCTTACTATGTAACACAGATTAAAATTACACCCACAAGAAAAAAAAAAAAAAAAAAAAAAAAAAAAAAAAAAAAAAAATCACTTGGAGCATATATTAGAACAACGAGACATAGACATGTTGAAAAATTGAAAATCACATGGTTCTATGATACTAATTCATCGAATCCAATGGTAGATTTCTATTGTAAACTTGAACGTGTTCATTACTAGCACAAATAAACACTTTATACAAAATTCGAAGGGCACACAGCCACATTATTAAAAGCCCTTTTTGTGGTAAAATCACTTTAAAAGTGGAGTTTATCAAGCAGCAAAAGATCCACTTAAACTTACCAGGTCCCTCATGGAACAAATATCAAAAAGCAACTGAACTAGTTCTGCATTTCAAGCATCAAATTATGTACAAATAGAGATCAGAATGAAAATGAAACACTCCATTGAGTATAGATCGCTTACAATCTCTGAACAGGTTTTCTAAATTCTTCCATTTTCCTTTTAGCAAACAAGCCCTCCCCAAACAGGGGGAAGTATGACTCAGTTGTAACATGTGAAGAACACCTACCAATTCTCAAGCAGTTTATACAATCAAAATTAACCATTAGAGTAAGAATTCAGAATTATTCATCATATATCCATCAAAACACATGATAAAAATCAACTAGACTCTTAGACACACCTGGAAAACATGAATGCAAGACAAAGGATATATGAGCTGGCATTAGCTTTGATGCATACGGCAAACTTCTTTGTCCGACACAGCAATGGAAAAAATCATAGTAGTAAAAAACAAAAGCTGAGAAGCAAGTATATATTTCTTTTACCCCTTTAGACCCTGACTTGGATTTGTTGCTGCTATGATTTGAAATAGATGACTTCTCCTTCGGCTGTTTCTTTGTAGATCCCGTCACAACCTCAAATATTGTTGGCAAATCATTTATCATAGTAAAGAGACGTTTCCTGTGTCAGAAATTTCATTTTACAGGTAAATAAGGAAATATTAGAAACAACCTAAGCATCACCCAAAAACCATTTGCGCTCAGCCACAGTTTAAACCAATAGTCCATGTCAAAAATCAACAGTCACGTCATTATCCATTATTTCCTAGTCCTGGGTTCTAAATAAATGTGCAGATTACACTCACAAACAAACACAAGCTCAATCACAAAGAACGCGAAATCCACAAACACAGATGAGAAACTGAAAATTATCAACAGAACTCCAAAACACAAACCATATAGAAATTTTGTAAAAACAAAAGCAAACCTTATCATCATGGGGGTTTATGAAGCTGTTATGATAAATGTGTTTTCTCTTATAGTCTTTACTCCGTATTTTTAAGTCAGCCAAAGCACAATCGCAATGGAAGCAAAAAAGTATTTGATAAAGGCTAAGAACATAATAGAGAAGTGATAGATGAAAGAGGATATACCTGTCAGCTTTATCAAAACCAAATCTGGCACCAAAATAGAATGCCACTGCAAGTAACCATGCATCACTGTGAACAGCAACCAGAGATAGCCAGTCCTTTTCTTGCATGCCGTCTCTGGCAAAGTTGATCCCTAATGCAGGTTCTGGAAGCTCCGGAGGCACTTCTTCAGCAGGTAAATTAACTTCCCACTGTTCATTAGGGAATCCATAAAGGCAAAGATTCTCCTTCTCTGAAGGTGCACCAGTTAGTCAAGAAAAATAGGCATCAGTAACCGTCAGAAGGTAGACACAGCAAGTAAATGATAAATTCAGTGTCATTTAGCATATTCTACTTATCATTTACAATATAACCCACCACAAAATTTATTACACACAGGGGCAAATGTGTCTGCAAAACATTGGGCTTGCATAAGAAATGTTCAGTGTGAGCATCCTTATAGGACGACCATATAATCCAATATCAGAAGTACTAGGATACATTCTCAGCAACAACCATCGCCAAAAATAATTCAAGGCCCATGTCAAAGTATTATGCACAATGATGAGTAGCCATCAATATCAAGATATATCTAGAAAAGTATGATCAAGATATATCATTGCAGTTAAAAAATTTAACAAGTGCCTCTGCAATAACTTTGTTACCTCTTTGATAAATAAAATTGTCATATTAGGTTCATAGTGCCATCCATAAAAAAGGTAACTTTTACATACAAATGGAAAGTATCGGAAGAAGATTAAATTTAAATAAGAAAATGCAGATAATCATGTTTCCTGAGAACTACTAGAAGAAAGTTAACTGAAAAGATTGACTTTGTGATATTAAGGAAAATGCACAACCAAAAATGGTATCAAAAGCAGGAATGTTGAACCAAGCGTGTCAAAACTCCTACAAAAAGTTCACGAAAAAGAATTGTGAGGAGAATTAAATGAAGAACAAATATAAAGAGCAAAAAACCCAACGAATTTTTTTGAGAAAATGATTCCGATATAATGAATTGCAAACATCCATGACTCCAGAAAATAAAGAAACACAATAATCAAATCTGGCATTTGCTATATACAATTCATTAAATAATGCATCTTCAGGGCACTTCATTTGTCATAAACACAGTCAGCAAATAAACAGCAATAATGAGTTTTGCCATCAAGACAGCTGAAACACACCCCGTATAACACTATCGGAAAAAAAAAAAAACAGAATTTCGGAGAAAAAAATCTATGTTCCAAGCAGCAAGCCATCGAACAAGAATCATAATGTTAAAGCAACAGGCATACGAAGAGTTGCTAATGACTATCTTCGCTTATTGAACAAATGCAAATTACCGCGACAACCATAAACGTAACAATTACGACAAAGATTGCAAATATAAAACTCAAGCAATAAAATTTAAGTTCACGACCACAATTATTTTGGAAAAGGCAACGAACTGACTAACGTCTTATACGCTTAAACACATTGTAATCTCAAACCCAACTTAAAACACTTGCGCGCACACAGAGATGCAAAGAAGAGCGAAGGTAGAAACCCTAACCAGGATCGCACTGCTGATAAAATTCTTCAACGTCTACAAAATCACACAAAAACCAAAAAAAAAAAAAAATCAGAGCCATTACAATTTGCAGAATGAGCAAATTCGTACCGAAAACCCAAACACTCTGAAAGGATAAAAATTGAGAAAAGGAGAGAGTTAATTCAAAGTGCAAGTGCGAGACCAGTGGTGAGGGCTTTGATCATGCCGGCTCTACGGCCCTTGAAGTCCCTGAAGACCTCTTCCACTGTGCGCGGGTTGTACTGTCCTCCTCCGTCCATGTGCGTACAGTTCCAGGGCTCGAAAAAGAATTTAAGATACAGAGATTTGAAGGAGAAGAAGAGGGGACAGAATGGGGAATAGGACAGTTGTCAAGGGCTATTTAGATGCGATGGCTCTGAGAGCCAAAAATAACCAGAGTCCAGAGTCCAGAGGGTAGGGAAAGGTATATACACGGTCAAATAAAACTAAAAAGAAATTTTTTTTAAGGGGGAGGATCCGGTGCGTGTGACAGTAGGTTTGGCTATTATTCTGATGGCGTGACGGGGCGTCCGCTTATTGGCTAGTCTTTGTGGTGGTGAATGAATCCGACGGTCCTTCCGAGGCTTTTACACGGTTACGGATGGATTTAAGTCGATTTTTTGAAATTGGGTTTTGGGTGATGAGAGAGGGTTCGGACTGGCGGGGACAGATTGCGGAAAGAGAAAGAGGTGATGATAAGGTGCGCTCCGGGTGTTGTTTTAATGGGTGGTCCATGGACCATGACGCCAGGCTTGTGTCTCCATCATTTAGATTTGAGTACGATCAAAGGCAGGCTAATGGATCTAGCGGCTACTATTAGATCGCCAAGTGGGGAAGTGGGTGGGTCCAGATCTGCCGCAGACACGTGTCCTGGTGTGCCACGAGAACCAGGAAATCTTTGAGCTCTCGGAGCCCCACCGTGGCGGCAGTGGTATTAACTATTAACCTCCGCGCAGCAGGATGGAGTCGATGGCTGTGCATAATATAATGCATATATATTATGGCCTTGGCCCTTGGAGAGCAGAATTGCTTTCGCCTTTCGTATTGACGTTTATGCAACTAGCTAGTAGGCACCGATAGGCCGGAGGCGATGGCTCAAGTCAACCGTGCCGATCCACGTGCGGTTTCATCCCAGAATGCGACGCCTAAAAGTATAATGTAACATCTTAGGTTCGGAACAAGATTCCGCTATATTTGAAGTTTGATTATTGTTTTGACGTAAAATATTTTTTAAAGAAATTGTCTATATTCTGTTAATTATTTATATTATTGAAAATAGTTTAAAAAATATTTATTTATGTTTTGACTTGTACAAAAAATCGTTAAGTATTTCTTATAATTTGAGGAGATTCGAGAAAGAGAGACGATAAAGAGGAGTTATTGAAGAATATTTTTTTTATGAGAGTCCCTTCTATAAGGATGAGCTGTAAAAGTGATGTTTATCCACTAAAAGGTTGACACATCATTAAAAGACTAAAATACACTATACATGAAAAGCACCCAATATTTTTCCTTTTCAAAGAGTCCAATCAGTTTTAAACCCACCACCTGTTCAGCCACCTGTCGTCGGATTCCGCCGACGACCAATCCTCCAACCAAGTCACGGCAACCCGTTCTCCGTCCAAAACAGCCAAATCCCAGCCAGCTGGTTGGGATTGGTCGTGGAACGACTAGAACGACCGGATCCCGACTGGCCGGCCGAATCTGGCCCTTCCACAGCCAGAACGCCCGAATCTAACCCCTCCCCAGCCAGAACGGCCGAATTCTGGCCCCAAATCAGCTACCCTACAATCAACCATTAACCTAATCTCAACAACAACAATCAACAACCTAAGGAAAACCCAATCAACAAAACTCGTAGAAAACTCAAACGGAACAATCAAAGGGGAAATCCATCAGGATTAGGCTCATAAATAGGTTTTCTCTTTGCTTCATTTGGATGCTGAATATCCAAGTTTTCTTTTTCTATCAAATCCATAGAAGCAGGTTCTTCATGCGTATTGAACCCAAAATCATCAAGGTCCGGTTCTTCATTTACCACAGATTCTACTAATCTATTCACATAATCATTTGCTAAATGGCAATAAGCAACAACAACTGAAGATTACTACCGTCTCCAATAAAATCCTCCTCAGGCAATGAATATATGGATTCCAGCGACGGCATTCGGCTGGGAGAGGTGGGGTGGTATGCGGTTGGTTCGCCAGGGCCTAGGGTTAGAAGGAAAATAAAAATAAGAAAAGTGATAATCTGGTGTATTATGCTCTATTATATTTAGTGTCTTTTAAATGATGTGTCAAATTTTTATTGAATGCTGTAAAACACCAGTTTTATAGATGGTCTAGATAGAAGGTATTCTCCTTTTTTTATAAGTATGAATTTCATTCAACAAGAAGGGTTATAAACATTAAAGCAGAGGGGTGAGCTCCCAACAATAAACCCAAATCTGAAAAAGTAGTGCCAAAGTGAGAGGTAAGATGGTAACCAATGAGGGAATTGTGAGTTTTTAGTTCTAAAGGAACTAAAAAGGTTCCGGCCCTATCTACCTTGAACAAAGCCAAGGCTTGGTCCGCAGAAAGCAGATTAGAGACCAAATTAGTGATGTACAGGGGCATGAGCCGTGCAAAGGCCTTCAAACCGGTCCAAAACAACCCCTTTGAGAGGGTTGGGCGGGCACTGATCTAGATATGAAAGAGAACTGGCACCACAAATATCAGAACAAAATGTCCAGTGAATGGGCTTCCAAGAGAGACCAGAGCCCAGAGAAAAAAAAAATACAGGAAAAGAAAAACAGAAAGCATAAACTTATCACAAAGCATCGGAGGTGGAAAACCACTACTGAAGATTGGCACAAGCGACGGGTAACAAGGAGAATCAGCCCACACGGTGTCCGGATCTGGCGCATGGGCTGCATGCTCCGGCGCGTAATTGCCGGGCGATGAAGCGGCTGACGGTGGGTTGAAGGGGAAAGAGTCAGGAATCTGATGGTGTGGAGAGTGTGGTGGAAAGGCCTCCTGAAGTTAGTAGATCTAAATTGAAAAACATCAAATCTAAAAACTTTAAGATACCGGTAGATCCACGGTCATGAGTGGGAGGAGGCACACTAGTCTGATCCGGTCGTGGGAATTCTGCCAACGATGCTATAGTAATATGTCTGGACAAAGGCTAGCTGGAAATCTAAAAGAACAAAGGCTAGAGGAAAATCTAGCAGGATAAAGGCCTCAAAGGAGGCATGCGCAAGGAGATAAAGGGTGGAAAGAGGAAGAGAGGGAAAGAAAAAGGATGGAGAGAGAAGCTCATAAGCATGGAGCTTCTTTCCCATGGCAGGTTTGACAGAGAGGGTTTCAAAGCATTCGAGGGTTTTTTTCTACCAGGAAAACCTGAGTTCTTGAAGAATATAGTACAAGAATAAAAGACATTCGCATATGAGATTAAGATCCAGTATAATTGCATGCTCATATTACTTGCAATTGTAAGAGTGTTCTTGTAGAGCCTACATGTTCGAGCAGGTATTCCAACAACCCAAGACTTATTCAACCCAATACTTATTCAAGCAAGCAAGTCCTATAACGAGCCATTTCACAATTGTCTACCTAGGGTGTGTGAGAGTGGCATAAAATAATTTAAACATAAAAAATAAACTATTTTACTCCCCACGTTTAAAAAGAACTAAATAAAAATAAAAAAGATTATAAAGGACTCGCTTGTCTCAAATACATGGTAGAGAATCTTAATCCCTTGGGAGTATCTTAATTCCTTGGGAGTGGGAGTACAGGTAGTGGTCATGATAAGCCCGAAGACATGTTGATGTGGACATAAGGATATGAACTGGCCACAAAGTTGCTAAAAGTTTCTACCTGGTCCACTATCCAATGGCAGCAACGCCATTTTTGGTTAGTAAAATTTCTTGTCCATAAAACATCAGCCTCTTCTTTTTGTCGTCATTGAAATTCCCAAATATTTGTCCACCGGGCACATATCCACTAGGATATCAAATGGAGTAATGATATCCTAGTGGACGATAAGACGTTCTCCATGTATTATTACTCTATCAAATGTGAGGGATTGAGAGAAAGACCACTCCACATTTCTTCTGATTCAGTCCATCAAACTAACACGGGCGTAAAATGCATATAATTTTTACATACATTTTAAAAAATGCATGTAAAAATGCATAAAATTACATGAAAATTACATTAATTCCACTCTCCCGATCAAGTGCAATCTCATGCATTATGACTTCGAACAAAAACATTAACAAACCCAAAACATTCCTTCCACTCACCGACTTTGATTGACACTTCTCTCTTTCTCCCTTTCTTTCTCTTTTCAAAACAAAAATATTAACAATCAGTTCAAAACACAAAAAGCTATTTCAAAATTAAAAACAAAAGGCACCATCTAAAGAACATTAACAACCAGAGGCATCAGGCATTTTCTGTTACAGAACCAAAAGATTATAGGCATGATAGGCCTATCTCATGCTTGAATAAAGATTGCATCTTGTCTTGGGAGACATGAGACCTCTGGTAAATGGTAACCCAGTGGCTCAGATTACTAGGACTTTAAGAAACAAGTGCATACACAGCAAAGATAATTTTTCTTTTTTCGTTTTTGCTGAATACATGGCAAAGACAATATAAATGAAAATAACAATTTTCTAGGCGAAATAATACCATAGTACAAAAAAAAGATACAACAGTCCAGCGCATCAACTCTGGATATATTTTTGCAGTCAGGAACCTCTTATTTCATACAACGAGAATCAGTCAGTACTGACTAGGTATTTAATGTGTATGTCAAAGTCCCACAGTATACAAGGGCGTTCACATTTCTTCTAGTTACTTCTGCACTCTGTAAAACCTACAAAAAAAAAAATCTCCGAGAGGAAAACCTGGATGAATGCAGCAGGTCTTGGCAGGCAGCAACTCCTCACAGAGAGCTCCCGATTGCTGCAGCTTCCAAAAAAAAGGTAGAAATCTTTTGAATCCTTGGGTGAGCCGATCAATAACACCTCAAAAGTCAACATGCCAACCAATCACCTCGCCTCGAAATCTGGAAGAAGCATAAAATAACTACGATGAAGTGCAGAAAGGATCACGTGTGAGCGTAAATGTTGGTGTTTGTGGCCAATACAAGGACTACAAAAGTTATTGCACAGCAAACGCCTAAAACATAAAAGGCAGTTTATTATAATAAAGCTCCAAGAGAAATACTACACAAGGTGGCCAATTTTTATACGGATAAAAAATTCCACTCATAAGGTCAACTATGTAGAGTAAAACACTAATTAGAGACGATGAAGATGCCAGACGACTTGAATAACCATTTGCATTTAGATTCTTATAACAGAGGTACCGCTCGCACCAGCATCACCTTCATAAAATACTCTCGTGTGCCGTTCTCTCTACTGAAACCTCTTCCCCCCCCCCCCCCCCCCCCCAACTGAAGCTTTTTTAATAAGTAAATAAAGTTTTATTGAAAGCGTAAGGTGCCTCTAAGTACACTAGAAGTATACACAAAGAAATGCCTAAGAAGGCAAAGCAAAACGAACAAGAAAATCAGAATAGCTAATCGACAGGGATAACAAAAAGGCCATCGTCCAAAGATACAGCATAGGAAAAAACGAGGCTATAATATCCTCCATGAAATTCTCCTTGTCTTCGAAACACCTAAGATTTCTCTCTTTCCAAACACACCAAAGGATGCGAATTGGCACCATCTTCCAAACCACAACACTCATTGGCCTTCCAGCCTTCCACCAACAGGCAATTAAGTCGATAACTCTTTTAGGCATGACCCAAGACATACTAAACCGAGAAAAAACATGATGCCACAAAATGAAAGCCACATCACAGTGAAGAAGAAGGTGGTCCACTGATTCCCCATCTCTCTTGCACAAGTAGCATCTCTATCGCACAAGTAGCATCTCTATCCACAATGATGATCTTCATCTTCCTGAGATTGTCCACTGTAAGAATCTTGTCTAGGGCTGCCGTCCACGCAAAAAAAACCGTCCTCGAAGGAGCCCGAGTCCCCCCACCCCCCCCACTGAAGCTATCAGGAGGAGAGACGTTTCTCCCTCCCTCGCTCCACCCCTCTCTTCCTCCTCTACCTTCTCTTCTCTCTTTTCCACTTTTTTCCTTCTTTTTCTCTCTTTTTGTGGGAAGATGGAAACTAGATCTACCGCCGCCCGTTCATCTCCACTGGCTTCCCCGCCTTTAGATCCACCACGAGCCACTACCAACCAGCCTCTCCACGGGCACGTGAGGCACACGTGCTGCCGCCTCTTCCGGTGGTGTCCAATTCCAACTCTTCCCTTCTAGAGCCCGTCCCCAACTCCCTTCTCAATAAAGCTGGAATGGTTCCCTCTTTTGTCCAGATCTGTTGCAGAGTATGCTCCTTTGTCTAAGGATGTAGAAATAGTGATCTTCATTGACCATCTCATCACAGTCATCAGCAATGCACCTTTTTATCAGCTGTCCAATCATCAGACAGCATCATAAACCACCTTCTAGGGCGGCCCTCTCCTCGGCCTATAGGACCAGATCTGTTTAGATCCATTTCCCATTTTTTTTCTTAGTCTTAATCTCTTGTACTATAATGACTGTTTTGGAGTGTTTGTTGGGGTCCCCCACCCCTTCCTCTTGCAGCTTTTTTTGCCTAAGTTTCGGGACACCAACAAGATAGCAAACCCTTTCACTGGACATCGATACATGCTATATACCTTGTTATAAAGCTCGTGCAATTAAAGAAAATGATCAAAACAAGAATGCCAAGTTGTGCATGGTGAAACCAGTAAGAGTTTTAGAACTCAACCCAAACTGTATCACCCAAGCTCTACTGGATGAAATACACACCAAACCCAAGTCATGCAAAGCCCTTAACAGAGCTTGCAAGAAGAAACTAAATCAGAGGCAAAAACTAATCAAAGCGCATCTCCCTCCCTCCCTCCCTCCCTCCCTCACACTCATGGAAGTGAAGAGGTAGTGTTCTTAACAGTACGACTTCAGAAGAATTTAGCAAAAAAAGTTTACCATTGTTATTGCGGGATGAGTCATTTTCTTTTTTCTCTGGAAGATGTTGTTCAAGGAACTGCTGAATCGTTCTCCAGTAATGATCACCACCGGCCAGCCAAGTGTCCATATGCATGCCATTAGGAAACTCCACAAAGAGGCATTGCCTGTTATGAGCAGCTGCTTTAGCATACAGTGTCTGCATGTGGACTGGGGGAACCATCTCATCTTGCAATCCAGATATAAAAAGAATTGGCTGCTTAATCTGCAGTTAAGAAGGCAAATTATGGATTGATGCATAAACTTGTAAACCAGCAAGAGAAGATTAAGGCAATGATAGAGGGAAAGAAGGGAGAGAAAAAAACGTCACTGCACATTATCACCTTGTCCAGATATTGCAAATGAAATTTGGCAATCAGGTATCACAACATCAAAACTTTATATTGTTTTGGCATTAACAATGCAAGAATCCAACACGTATGAAATTCCAGATCTGGAAATTTTAAAAAAATTATTATTGGTGCATGCATCAATATATTTAAATATTACGACATATGTGGACTATACAATGCATTTTAAACAGATGCCCGCAGAGCCTAAAAATGTTTTTTTTTGCCAACAATCTGCACTTGGGATCAAGTGCAGTGCCTGCTCAATCACATATCATGATAGTTAACATTTACAAAGGCGAAGAAACAAAACTTAGATAGGTGACTACCAAATCTCCGACATGGTATTCTAGTCATTTGTGTGCGTGCAACACATTAAGAGCTTCAACCAACATATATCCTTACCTGGCCTACGATATCAATTGTACACCATGGAGACCGTACAAGAAAATTAAGAATTCTAGGACCATTCGAACTTTTTCCAATGAACCACTTCAAGAAGGGCAATAAAACTCCAGCCATGTCCAGAATAGATGTGAAAGTGTTCTCAAGTATTATTGCAGCAACCTGCAACACAGAGACAGGCCAGAAAGATAATGTGCCTGAAAGATGGCCCAAGTACATAAATATATAACTTGAGGAGCTCGAAACTTGGGGGAATAAAGAAATCCACAAACAGTAAAAGAAGATGTACATTTTGAATATAAATTTGATTTCAATAAGTTGCAAGTATTTGAAGCAATTGCACGAAGTAATCAGAGATCAGGAATTCAGACCGAATATCAAAGGAATGTGATGATACATGATGAAGGTGCTTTCCAAAACAATGATGAAAAGATAAGATCCCTTCTCTTTTTATGCTAATAGTGTTGACAAGATCATCAAGCTTACTTATATGAGTTATATCCACAGACAATACACACAATAAAGTTACTTGAGTAACCAAAAAGCAGGGAAACTTAAAACTGCCATAAAATTGATCATAATAAATGCCAATCCTGATGTAGAAATAAATAACACAATTGAACATTCATGTCTCTGGCAGTAAAATCTACATTAGTCAGAAGATCAAAAGCCATTGTGTTAATTTTTCAAGCTAGCAACATGATCCTTGTTCACCATTCCACTGTGGGCGTACCTTGTCAGGGTTGTTTTTGGTAAGTACAGCTCCGACAGCACCCCCAAGTGACCTTCCAAACACAACAATTCTAGACGTGTCAATGTCAGTCCTCTGAGAAAGATGATCCAATGCAGCCTACCCAAAATAAAGAAATAGCCATACATTTGAGAAGAACAATAAAATCTAAGCAGCAGAATTTGGAAGTTAAAAAAGTCGCTTAACCAAAAATCACACCTGAGCGTCCCTTATGATTCCATGCTGCGAAGGATAGCCATCACTAGCTCCATAACTGTATTAAGAAATAAAGGATCGGTGTTAATTCAGTCAAACATGCAGCACAGGCACCATTCCAGATTCAGATAGCAATACCATAACAAAGAAACAAGAGAAAATATCCATATAAAACAGCAAATACGTACCCTCGGTATGAAAGCATAAAAACGTTGCAATTCAACCTCTGTAACATTATACGGACCATTTCTAGACGGTGGGCAATATCTGAGGGCAGTAGTCAAGGCAAATTAAAAGTAACAGAATCCAGTCAAAAATAAAATAACAGAACCTAATACCGACTTAAACTAATGGAGAGGGGCAAATTGAGAATAACAAAACCCAACGGCAACTAAATAATCAATCGAGAGATACAAACTAGCATTTGTAATCTACTAATGCATATCTCCCCAAATTATATTAGTCTAGTGATTCTGACTATTAGGATACTTCCAGCATTTTCTTGGAAGAATAAAATGGTGGGACCTGCAAAACAATAAGCACTACCACATAAGCCTTGAAAATTTATATCACATAGAATGCAGCTATTGAGGATGAATGAAAGAAAAAAAAAACCAATAAAAGAAGAAGAAGTTTTATGAGATGAAAGCTCGCCAAAATAACACCAATAATGTTACAAACAAAATGACATATAGAAAAAAATGAACATTTTACTAAACTTAACAATACCCATTCGCATCAAGTAAAACCACATAAACAAAAAGCTCATTTTATGAGAACCTCATAACCTCACTAAACTTTGGAAGCGATTCTGCCTCAATCAAATTCCACAAAAACTAAGTAAAACGAGTTTGAATGTAAAGCATTTTCCATCCGCACCACATTTCTCGAAGCCAGTCAATACTCACCTTCCCCAGTTAACCTACAGAAAAAATCATTAAACCCCAACCCTAAACCTATAACAACGAAACCAGAATCCAAATATCCGATCCAACCCTACAAGCCAAACCACATTTATTTGCACAAGATTTGCAAATGAATTCATTTCAAATTCCTCCTAATTGGAACTATCACTTACACGAATTCGAAATCCAAAGTTCAATTCCATATCCAATAATATTAAAAAAAAAAAGAAAAAAAAAAGAACGAATTGAATTAAAGCCGGATACTCCAATTCCAGCTCAAAAACTCGAATTCACGCAACCAAACGCAACCTGAACAGTAAACCCGAAACCAGAATCCAATTAGTCGAACCAATCTTACAAGCCAAACCGCAGACGAGTGAAAATTGAAAAATCTCACTCGCATGAATTCGAAAATTCAAACCTCAACTCCACAGTCCACATCCACCAAATCCAGACACTCCAGCTCCAGCTCAAGACCTCAAATTCAAGGCAACCAAACGCAGACTCAACAGTAACCTCGAAACCCTAACGCACTCAAATTGCAACTAAATCCTTCACAAGCACGAATTTCTTGAATATCAAAGAAAAAAGAAATCGGGTTCGGATCGGACCTCGGCACTCGGGGAAGAGCTTGATGAACCAGGCGTGGAGGCGGATGCCGTCGGAGGATCGGAGCCAGATATCCTCGTAGGGGAGTCGGAGCCGGGCCGGGGTGATCGAGTAGGACTTGGTGAGACCAGGGAGCACCGGCACGTAGACCAGCTTCTCTTGAAAGGCCACCAGCAACGCCATCCCGGCCACCATTATCCCCCCCACTCCGTAGAGCAACGCGTTCACGTACGACACCATTTCCCTGCGTTTTGGCCCTCTCTCTTTCTTTCTCGCTTTCCGGTCCTCGCTCTCACACAGTCCTCCTTCGTACAAATTATAGAGAGTTTTCTTTCTTTTATCCTTTTTCTTTCTTTTCTTTCTTTTTGCGAAAAAAAAATGCGTGATTTGATTTTGGTTCGGCTTCGGGAATGCCAAACGGAATGATAGAGAATCTTATGATATAAATTTTATATATATATATATATATATATATATATATATATATATAGTTGTTCGATTATTTTTAGGGTTAAATACATATTTGTCTATGTGCTTTACGAATTTTATTTTTTGTCCTCTCAGTTTCACTTTTTATCAAATTTGGTACTTGTGGTGGTATATGAAAAGACAGAAATTGTACCTCCGTCTGATTTCCCATCTAAAACTAACGTCCACCCACGTCATTGGTATCTAAAAATTTGAAGTCAGAACCCAATTCTTTACACATCGTTTTCAACAACATGACAAAAAATGCCGTGAGTAGACGTTAGTTTTGGACTAGAAATAAGACGGATGTACCATTTCCGTCTTTTCATATACTACAAGTACCAAATTTGATAAAAAGTGAAACTGAAGGGGCAAAAAATAAAGGTCGTAAAGTACAGGGGGCAAATATGTATTTAACCCTTATTTTTAATCTAACAAACATAACAATTTATTAAATTAATTAACTTACGTACTTATAACATTTGAAAATTGCATAGAAATCTAATAGGATTAACGTGTGATTCCGACATTTATGTGAAAATCAGGTATTATAAAAACATATGTTAATTTAATAGATTAAAATATAAAAAAAAAATATATATTTAACCTAATTTGATAGAAAATTTTGTTCAGTTAAAATTATTAATTATTTAGAATTTGTCACCACTACTAGAGAATCTTAATTTTTCTTAGTTCATTATACTAACATGTTAACAATTTAGTTAAGAATTATTATAGATAAGATTCTACAAATTCCACCACTCCTGCCCCCATAGATTTTCTCGTAATAATCAATTTAAATTATATATGGTATGTCTACATTTATGTTTTCTAAACTCGGTCAAATAAATTATTATATTGAAACGAGTGTATATGATCGATCTTGAGTTTTGAGTTCCCTGGTTCCTTTGAAAAAAAACTAAAAAACTTTTTTTTTTTTATCTATAATAAAAAAAAAAATCCTAAATTTAATCATTTAATTAATATTTTAACACTCAATAGGCTCAAATTCTTTGTCAAAAAGTAATGTTTAACTTAAAAATTAGGGTTAAATACCCCATTGGTACCTGAGTTTTACGTGTTTTTAAATTTAGTACTTCAGTTTTGTTTTGTATCATAGGTGGTACCTGAATTAAGGGTAAAAACCCATTTGGTACCTCTGTTAGATTTTCCGTCCGAATTTTAACGGCTCGCCACGTGTCAACCGCTGAGGTTGACACGTGGCAATACATAAAAAAAAATTAAAAATTAAAAATTGAAATCTTTAGAAAATGATTAAAAATAATAAAATTTTAAAAAAGAAAAAAGAAGAGGGGTGGCTGAGCCACCCCCCTTGGCCACCATGGGGGTGGCCGGCCACCCCCATTTTGGCCAAGGAGGTGGCCCAGCCACCCCCTTGGCCGGTCTGACCGGTCTGGGGTGGCCGAACCACCCCATAGGGGGTGGTTCGGCCACCCCACAGTTGAAAAAAAATAAATAAATAAATAAAATTTTTTGAAGGGTTTTGGCCCTAGGGGGTGGCCGAACCACCCCCTAGGGCCAAGGGGGTGGTTCGGCCACCCCCTAGGGCCAAAACCCTTCAAAAAAAAAATTGAGGGTTTGCCCTTGGGGGTGGCCGAACCACCCCCGTGGCCCTAGGGGGTGGTTCGGCCACCCCCTAGGGCCAAAACCCATCCAAAAAGAAATTGAGGGTTTGCCCTTGGGATGGCCGAACCACCCCCATGGGCCACGGGGGTGGTTCGGCCACCCCAGTCCGGCCTGTATGGGGGTGGCCGAACCACCCCCGTGGCCCTAGGGGGTGGTTCGGCCACCCCCAAGGGCAAACCCTCAATTTTTTTTTGAAGGGTTTTGGCCCTAGGGGGTGGCCGAACCACCCCCGTGGCCCTAGGGGGTGGTTCGGCCACCCCCTAGGGCCAAAACCCTTCAAAATTTTTTTTTTTTTTTTTTTTTTCAACTGTGGGGTGGCCGATAGGGTGGTTCGGCCACCCCAGACCGGTCAGACCGGCCAAGGGGGTGGCTGGGCCACCTCCTTGGCCAAAATGGGGGTGGCCGGCCACCCCCATGGTGGCCAAAGCCACCCCTCTTCTTTTTTCTTTTTTTAATTTTCTTTTTTAAAATTTTATTATTTTTAATCATTTTCTAAAGATTTTAATTTTTAATTTTTTTATGTAGTGCCACGTGTCAACCTCAGCAGTTGACACGTGGCGAGCCGTTAAAATTCGGATGGAAAATCTAACAGAGGTACCAAATGGGTTTTTACCCTTAATTCAGGTACCACCTATGATACAAAACAAAACTGAGGTACTAAATTTAAAAACACGTAAAACTCAGGTACCAATGGGGTATTTAGCCCTAAAAATTATAGAGTCAAAGTTCCAAAACCCTAAACTGATAAGAAGCGAATTTAATAATTTAATTAATATTATAATACTCTCCTCACGTGTAAACTCAAACTCTCTCTCACTACCTCAATAAGTAAAACCTTACACGTAAAATATTTAAATGAAATTAAGAATAAATTGTGTAGTCAGAGCTCGAATTCAATTCATGACACCTACTTTGATATTATGTTAATTTATTATTTATTCCAAAAAGCTAAGCTGATAAGAATGAGTGACTTTAATCAATTAATTAATATTCTAACTACCATCGCCCATTTATGCAAAGAATTGGATAACAACTACCTAAGTAATGTATTATAATTTATATCAAAGTAGAATTACAAGCACAAACCAAGCAGCGAGGTCTTTATAAAGTGTGGGCATATCTAGTACATTTTGCAAGACAAGCATGAAACATACAGAGTGACAAAGCCAAGGATGAGTTGCCAGACCAGTGAGATGGTCTTGTGTATTCCCATGTCTCACCGGACAACTGAAGCAGGGTGGCGGGCGCCACCAGACACGAGGCATCCATTGCATTGCATGGCTCCGCCCATGTGTGGAGCAATGCATGAGAACCTGCGTCCAGGCTGCTGAAAGATGGTGTCACCGTTGCCGTCGGAGACACGGGTTGTGGTGGTGGTGTCAGAGCAGGTTGTAAGGGAAGCAACTTGTTGACCAGTTTCAAATTCATGATTATCACACTCGGATATACTTTTACTTGGATGAAAGGCATTAGAGTCTGCGACACAATGGGTGCTACTGGTGCTCGACCGATCAGGATTTTTGAGCTTTCCTGTGCTGACAAAGCGTCCACCGGATCCCCTAACCCTATTTATCGCATGACGATGCCGAGACTCGTGCAGATACGGCTGGATTAAATTAAAAGGGATGCAGATCAGTAGATTAAACAGTACCAGTTTTGCATGCACAGCTCCCCAAATAACCAAATGCAGCAAAAGTGTTCAAATGAATGCCGACTTAGCGGACATAAACAACAAATACCTTTCGAGTTTTGACAAGTTTGTTTTGGGCCTCAAGCTTTGCACGTGACTGTCTCCTTCTGAGGATTCCATGGTACTGTTTCGGATTGACATAAATGGGTCCATCATCTGCAAGATCAAGTGGTAGTGGGACTCGTGCAGGTGCTATCCCCACCATCTGGGGTTGAATCTGGTCATTTTTGAATTATATATACAAATCATATCAAGAAGCAACAAATCACAAGCAATTGTTGTTGAAAAGAAAATATACAGTTAAAGACAAAGCTCAGACCAATGTAAAGTGGCTAAAGCGCCTTGCAATAAAGGAAAGAAACATAAATTGGTGGTGAATACAAATAAAAAATCATGTAACAAATAAGAGTATACAGATTCCTACTTTATGTATTATCTGCTAGATAAAACTAACAACTTAGCAGACTAGCATCTATAGATCAAAGGGATCCCAAGATGAACTCAATGGAACTTACAATAGCCTGTGGCCCATAAGGAGTGAATAATCCACCAAAGCATGGCTCAACATAAGGATACGGAACTCGAGCCTGAAATGGGAGAAGAAGCATGAGTCAAAGAGTAGGAGCCAACAAACATAATCCACGGTCTAGAGCTTGTTAGAAGTTAAATTAAGTGATTAAATTCATGTCTTCCTATAAACTTAAGCTTTTAAAATAAGAGGTGATCTAACATGATATCAAAGCAAAGATCCTAAAAGCTTAAACCCCGCCTCCGTCATTTACCTCTCATTTCAATTAAAATATTCTGCGTGTTGGGCCTTACCTATTAGAGAGAATTTTGAGTCCACACTGAGTAATAGAATATAAATTAAATAACTGAATTCATCTCTTCCTATAAGCTTAAACTTTTGGGATAAGTAGTGATTTAATAGAGCTCAACCTACCATCGCATGGCTGTGACCAACTTGTGAAGGATTGTACATCATATCTTGATTATTCAAGAAGAAAACCTGCTTCATTTGACCTTCCACACCCTTGACAGAACCTTCATCTTGATCTGGATGCATGCATAAACAACTCGTTACAAGTTAGACTAGCCCGGAAATAGACAAAAAAAAAAAAGTCCCCCTTGTTACCCAAGTTAAAAAGTAAAACATAGAACGTCAATGTAAGCCATAACATGGGGGAGGAATGACTGTGTAGAAAGGATAACATGAAATAACACTGTCAACACTGGCCTTGGTAGACCTATCTTCAGCTAATTTACTTTCTTCTTTTAAGTTTTCAAGCCAAATTTTCTACGGAAACATGTTCATAAACCTACCATAGTTCACCAGATTTCTAGTAATAAAGAGATTGTTGTGATGGTAAGCATGTGTTTACAGATAAAATGAGCATTTGTTCCCGCAGAGATAGACTACAAAGTAACATGAGTGAAGAGATCTGAAGACCTTATAAAACAAGAGATAAAACAGATTACCTGTCCATTCCACCCAGCTTGGACAGTGCCAATGGTATTCGTTATAAGCATAAAAATAATCTCACAAGAATTCAAATCCTTATAATCTAATACTGCAATTATAAGTGATTTTGTTGCCCTTTACCATCTTTAAAAAAAAAAATCACCAGGAAATGGGGCATATTAAAAATTGAATCTTTCTATACACGCTTACCAGCCAACTCCCCTGAGGAACAGAAACTAATGAAAGAAAAGAATAAAAAAAAAAAGAAGAAAAAAAAGACATACATTCAAAAACACACTTTAAAAGCACAACGTAAATTAAAAGGAGGAGAGAGATGCGCGGGGGGGGGGGGGGGGGGGGGGGGGTGGAGTTTATTTCAGGACATTATAAACTACTTCCTACTCTCCAGAATATCTCATTTCTGATAAATTTCACCTGCCAAGTTTATATGTAACCCTTTATTTTCTGCCAAACCTTTTAGTACAACAAAAAGTTCTATCAATATAAGAGACCGTGCCTCACAAGGAATACAAAAATGGTGGAACATTATGACAGACTCATCGAACAAGGAGTATAAATACCAGATTCTGATGAAATGCATTGATCTTGAGAATTGGTCCCTCCCATAGCACCCAATTTATGGTGAGATGGACCAGTCAACTGAATTGTGGACAATTCCTCGTCTGGTAGTTGAATACCTAAATGCTTTATATCGTGATAAAATTGAGGTGGAGATCCCACTTTCAAGCTTGTATTCTTCGATAAAGACGATCGAGTTTTGCTGTTCATCTGAATTCCATGACAACGGGCAATTAACAGTAAGATGGGGCATTGAATAAACAATTTTTTTATTAAAAATTTTCTTGAACAAGTTCAGAATTTGTACAGCCTTCTAATTTGCCAATGTCGCCTGAATATTATGCAAAAGCCAAAAGATCCTTACCAAGAAGCAGGTTCCTTTTGGATCATTTTGGGATTACCTACCCAAGAAAAACACAACAATAAATGAGTAATTGCTATTGATTATGTCAAAAGATGCATGTAACACGTCTGCAATCATTTAATAAAAATGAAAACTGCAAAAAATATGGGCATTTCAATGATGTGAAAGCTCAAAAACATGTCAATATAAATCCTCAAGTAAATGCATGACTTTTTTTCCTCATATGGACAGACTAGTAACCTAATTTTGGGAGTGAATACCACTTGTAATCTACTATGGTAACCCACAGCCATACTTGCTGGTCGGCCACACCATGATGACTTATTGTAAAGGCAAAGCCATAACAACAACAGAAATTAGAATCTTATATCTCCACAGCTTTAAGATCATTGATTAATAACAAAATATTTGACAATGTTCATGATCACCAGCCATTTAGCTCATCATCCATACTTGATCTTTTGCTTTTGGCCTTCTATTACTTTTACCAAATAAATCCACTTAGGGTAAAGCATAAAAAATATATATTTTCAGGAAACTCGCCTAAGTGAGATATACCTCTTATGATAATTTTAGTTTATTTTCATTTGGTTCTGGAAGCGAAATGTTATGAATACGACCTACAACATATAGTACAAAAGTCTTTTATATGACAACCTATCTAGGTAATTCGTAATATCTGAATAATCACATAGAAAAACTGTTGGGTTGCTCATAATTCCCCTCTTTTTGGTTAATTATTTACTCAGAACTCCACAAGGACTAGAAGACTTGCTTTAATAAGTTTATGCAAACAATTGCATTGCTGGACCAAAAATTCCTTCAGCAACAGACTGTATACGCAATCACAATTTTTTTTGATAAGTGTATACGCAATCACAATTCAATATCAATATATACATTAACAATTGAACATCACTATGAATTTATGAACTCAGACAACATAGTCAATTGATAAGAGTTGCCTTGAATACACTTTGCTGACCCTAGGCTTACAAACATCAAAAGCAGTAGTATCTTACAAACCAAGGTCCTAAGAAAGAAGAGATAACAAGAACCAAGCCATTTTAGTTACTTTAACATAAGCTCCCTTACAATGGAAGGAGCATGCTGTAGTCAAGAGCCACATCATAACAATATTTGAAAACACTGCTCAAACAACATGTTCTTGTATTAGATACGCCCGCCAAGCTAATGACTCAAAGATCACCCATTACCCTACACATGCATCAACGAGATATACACGGACAACTTCGTCACAACGCTATAAATTCACATCTCCAAATTTCTGTCTTGTTACTCAAAATCGGTGAGATGTCACAGAGAGATCACGGTGATGAAGTTACTTTACTTGTTTGGTGTTTCAAGATCAAAAAAAATAAAAAAATAAAAAGTACCCTAGTTTTAGAATACCTAAAAATGTTTGACATAGTGTCATTCAGTCGACTATTAGAAAAATGGGGGGCTTTCTGTCTACATGCAATTATGAAATAAAATCAAAACAAAAAACCTTACAGGAACAGATCGGTGGAGAAAGTGATAGAGGCCAAACAAAACAAGAGAGCAAGTCTAATCACACAAATTCATCATACGAATCAGAACAAAAAATGAGACAACTTGATCAATAACTCATTCAGAAAATCAGTGACCAGTAAGCCCAACTGCCCCATTTCTTGTTCCCCCCACCTCCCACCCCTCAAAAAAGAAAAAAAGAAACTCCTCATGGGTTGCCAAACATCAACTGACCAAACATCGAAAGGGACATCCAGAAAAACCCATTACCATAAATGCGAAAACAATTTAGAAGAAGAAAAAAAATATTCAAATCCATTCAGAACATGAGAAAAAGAACCCACCACCAAATGCAGTCAAAAACCCATTTCAGAAAATGGAAATGCTCATACGTATGAAACAACCCACGACCAGAAACCAAGAAAGCAAAATACCAAAAAAACAGAAAAAAAAAAAAAAAATGAGGTCAAAAACCACCAATAGCAACAACTTTACCTAGAACTACTTTCCCATCATCGTCATCGTCATCAAAATGATCTCAAACTCCACATGCATCCAATAAACAGAAGATAAAAGAAACCCACTAAGATGCGAGGCCAATACATGAACCCCCCGCGAGAGGGAAAGTACACGAAAAAGAGATGGAGAAAAGGAAAAAGAATCAGAAAGAAAGCAAATGAAGCAATAGAAAAGGTGGATAGTGGAGACAAGATAACTAAAAATACAGAGAGAGAGAGAGAGAGAGAAAGAGAAAGAGAGACACCTTTGGGATCTACCTAGACATGAAGAAGAAGCAAGGAATAGTGTTGTTGGGATGTACATGGACATGTCTCCTCTCTTGAGGTTTGGAAATACCCACAAACACACACACTCTCTCTCTCTCTCTCTCTCTCTCTCTCTCTCTCTCTCTTTCTTCAATTTGTTTCTCTGGTTGTGTCGTCCGTACAAGTCCCTCTCTTTCTTGACCTTTGGCTTTACTGGAACAACCACCGAAGATTCATAAATTCCACAAAATATAAACATACACCCCACCCACCACTCTCCCAGGTCCACCACCGTCCCAAAGCGTCCTCGCCTTTCTTTTGCTTTTTCGTTTTTATTTTTTTTTATTATTATTTTATTCTTTTGTTTTTTGGGGGGTGCAATGTGAACCTTCATCCTTCATCACCTTTGCTTGTATTTTCCACTTGACGTCTTTTTCTCAGTGGCCCACGCAAACGTCCAAACCTTTGGCCTTCAATCTCTGTCTCAGCCGCCCTTTACTGTGTTTGCGTCTTGCACACTCCCACGCGCCATTTCCCACGCTCCACTTCTTTATACACAGCTTTTTAAAATTAATATATAACTTTTAAAATTATTATTAGAATAAAAAAAATTCAATACTGATTTATTATACATATAATAATAATTTTAAAAGTTATATCAATTTTAGAAGGACACGAGTCTTCTTTATAGTATTACTCTAGGTATCGGTAGAATGAACTAACTTATTACTTAAAAATATTTTTTTAAAAAAAATAGCAAGGTCAAAACAAAAAATTTAAGCGAGGTAAGCAAAACTATATATGTTATCTACTTGCTACAGTGTTTATTTTTTTCAAAAATAAATCATATTTTTATTCAATTTTTTAAAAAACAAATTATATTTTATTCAATGTTTTCTAATTTTATCTCACAAAGTTAAACTTCAATATTTGCACATCAAGTAATAATTGAATTCTTATTTCAAAAATCAAACATCCAAACGCACCATAAGTTAAAACAGTGGTTTTGACACCAAAGATTAGAGACGTCATCTCCAACTGAAAAGAGGATAATCACACAATCTTCTCTATCAAAATTAATGCCACTTAAGCAAATGACTACTTATTTTTTAGGAATACTTAAGGTTACAAATATTTTCTTATGCTTATAACATTTTTTTAAGCTTCGAGACACAAAAAACCAAACCACCTTTTTAAAAGTGTACGTTTATTTAACCGCCGTTGGAGTCTAAAGATTACATCATTCAATTTGATGTAGCAGAAGTCATGGCAGCATTGAGAGCAGCCACATTCAGTAGTGATTTGGAGTTCGATAAGGTGGTTCTAGAAGGTGATGTTCTCCAAATAATGCAAGCACCGAAACATGATGGGCCAAATAGAAGTAAATATGGTTATCTTATTCAGGACACTCAAAAAATCCTCAATGGTCTGAAAAAGTGGCAGGTTCAGCATGTTAGTCGAAAGTTAAATGGAGCGGGTCACAGGCTTGTTAAGTAAGTACTATACCTTATGGAAGAGCAATGTTTTATAGAGGAAACCCATTTTTATATTTCGAATATTATTTCTGTTGAGCAATGCGTTTAAGTAATTATTATTATTATTATTATTATTATATATGCTCAATTTCAATAAATAAAAAAATGTACGTCTTTTTTTTAAAATAAATAAAAGGTTTGGTTGCATATTCTTTTAGAGCACTAGCAGCAGATTCCCAACCATTTTCCCTATATTTTAGGAACAAAACTACTTTTTGCTTCCCTATAAAAAAAATACTCAACAATAGATTCCCTTACTTTTTCCTATATCAATTAAATATTATTTTTTTTACTCTTATTTTATTCTTTTTCTCTCTTTCCTACTTTTTATCTCTTCCCTATATCAATTAATTATACTTCTTTTATATTAAAATAATACATAGTGAATGAATAGTAGACATGTGTACATTGGGAATTACTATTAATTCTCAACCCCCTCATCTAAATATAGGGCATCTATTGTGGAAAGTTTTTTGATGTTTTTCATTAAATTTTCTCTAAATATAAGGAAGGGAACCAATATAGGGTAACTGCTACTAGTGCTATTAGAGTACTCCCACCAGATTCCTTAAAAGGGGTTCCATTCCCTATATTTAGGGAAAATATCATAAAAAAAAACATTAAAAAAAAAAAAAAAAAAAAACAGCTCCATCAGTCTCCTTAAATTTACGTGCTACATGGTTATTGTAGATTCACAACCTAATATTTTAATAAAAAGAAAGTCCATCTCTCCTCTCTTGCTTCGCGCGTCCTTCCTTCCCCGTCCTCCTTCCTTTCCCAACCAAGACACCATGAATGAACCAGCCCTCGCCTTTTCCCTCACTTTCTCATCAACCAAACACAAATCCACTGTTACCAGAGAGAGACAATAGTTTCTCCTCTCTCCTCTCTCCTTCCACCTTCCCCGTCCTCCATCGTCTCCACCCCGTCAAAACTCAAACTCAATCAAAATCAAAAATTTCTTCAACCACAGCAAAGCCCCAAGCCCTAGGATCATCGAAAAATTCACAGTTTAGAATTCCACTGAAATTTCACAGTTTGAAATGTTCGGAATTCCACTGAAATTTCATCTTGTTTCATCGGAAGTTCGCACCTCAAGCTACTAGAATCGCACCCTCAACTTCTACGGCGTCGACCTAGCATCACCTACTGGAGATCGGACCTTCCTCTCACCGCGTCTCTTCTTAGGCCACCGGAAATCGAACCCACGGGTCTCTCTGCATCTTCGGTTTTCTCTCTGATTCGATCTCTCTTCCTCAAGCTCTCTCTCTCTCAATCTCTCTCCTGGGTTCTCTCACTCTACTTGTTTTAGGTCACAGAGAAGAGAGGAAGGAAGGATCAGGAAGATGAAGAAAGGGAGAAGAAAAGAAGAGGAGGAAGAGAAGAAGGGGCGTTGGACTGGTGGGTTTTGAGAGAGAGAGGACAGAGATGACAAGAGAGGAGAGAAGAAAAAAATAATAAAAAAATAAAAAGTAGGAAAGATAAAAGATAATAAAATAAGAGTAAAAAATAGTATTTAATTGATATAGGAAAAATTTAGGGAAACTATTGTGATGTATTTTTTTATAAGGAATCAAAAAGTAGTTTTGTTTTCTAAACAGAGAAAATAGTTAAGAAACTGATGAGAGTGCTCTTGTATCTCGAAATACAGTATTTGCAAATTATGCGATAGCACCGGCAGTACAACCACGCTCTACTAAGACGCGTGAGGTTATTGACCGGTATCCTGGGAGATTTAGAAAAGTTGTACCTAAGGTTTCTTGCATTTTGCTCAAATTGGTGGCCTTATTTTCGAAAATGCCCTTATCCTCTTTATTGGTGCTGAGTCCCCGGGCCCTTGGAAATTGAAGAAATTGGGAAGTTGGTCATCTGAAAAGGGGAAGTTGATCATGATGGATCATTGGATCTCAATATGGACTTCATTGGCTGTTGAAGGCTTATACCATTGATAAATAAAAAGGTTAAGTTCATCAAGCACAAAGTTTTTCCTTTTTTTTTTTCTTTTTTTTTTAAATTTTTTTTTTTTTTTTGGTTTATTTATTTATTTATTTGAGGATTTGGCTTAGTTATTGTAAAAACAACTATAGGAGATCTTTTGCAATTTTTTCAATAATTGGAATTTTTTCATGAGAAAGATAAATATATTGAAATTAAATTTGGACTACTGAAAAAATTATTGGAAACCTCTCATATATTTCTTTATAGTAAATAAGCCAAATCTTTTTTTTTTTTTTTCAATTCAATATATTAAATTGATATGTATTTAAAATGCATGTAATTCTATTAAATTTCAGCGAGAACTGCATGATCTATTAACAATACATGCGAGAATTATATGTGTTTTTTACAAATGTTAGTTTAATAAATTGAATCGAACGAAACTCTTCTAACCCAATTTGAATGAAAACTTTATTCTAAATGAGGGTTTTTCTCTTTGAAATTCATGTCAGCCTTGTTCCACTTTTGCCTTTAAAAAAAAAAATTATTGTAACCAATAATTATGTTTGTCATAATAAAAAAGTAACTACATGGTTTTTCAATTGTCATCATGTTCTATCTTAGAGGTGATTTTCAATGAATCTTGGAGCTTCTCATGGACCTATTGCTTGAAGAATTAGACTTGCTGAGCAAGTAACAAAAGGATTAAGGATTTAGGAAAAAAACAAAATAAAACAAAACAAAATAAAACTTTCCAAAATATAAGATCATCCACAATAGATTCTCTAAATTTCTATCTAAAATAACTAATCAACGCTACTTTTCTTCTTTATTTTAACTAATGGCTTTTCAAATGCATTGTTCATCTGATTATCTATTATTTTTTCTATATCATTATATATATATATATATATATATATATATATATATATATATATATTTGAATACTTATATGCCTTAATGTGTAAAATAATAAAGAAAAAGAGAATGTAAGAGAGAAACATAAAATACTTATGCATCGATGCAAAATGCATTTGGTTTGGAGAATCAGATAAACATGTGTTTTTAAGCTTTTAATTAGCAATTTTACATACAGCTCTATAATACATAAACTACTATGAGTGCTTGCCACTTTTTTCAACAAAAAAAAAAAAAAAACTGCATTAAAAAGAACATGCCAATACATGGTGTTATCTTTATCACATACATACAATTTTAATTAGTAATATAGAGAGGGCATTGCCAATTAAATATTGCTAGACCGATTATAGATCGAGTTCTCTCTCTTTTCTCCATAGCCATAGGCTAAGAGCAATGTTGACCAAATTTTGCACAATCACAACAAAAGACCAGGAACCGATGATGAGTTCTGTGGGATCCACTTGCCCGGCGCAGGTGGCCCCACATCTTATGCAAATAAACCCTACATCTTAGACTGCTTAAGACAAATAGACTCTACAACCCTCATCTTATTTGAAATGGGTGAAATATGAACACCCAAATTATAATTTAATAAAAAACATTAACATTTGAATTAAAAATAGACTTCAATTTCATCAAAACTAGTAAGGAGGGCTATGGGGTTCACTTGCTTCAAACAAGTGGTCCTATACCTAATGCAAATAGCCTCTGCATCTTAGACTGTCAGGGTCAGGTGAACTCTATAACTTTTATCTTATGTGAGACGGGTGTGATTTGAGCACCCCTAACTACAATTTGATTAAAAAAAAAAAATTTTATATCGGAAGTCAACACATAATTTAACTTCCCCAATTAAGTTCTACTACTTTTTGTTCCATTACCTCCAAGTTGCAAAAGTAAGTTGTGATATGAAAAAGGACTTTGTAAATTATTTGAAAAAAAAAGAAAAGAAAAGAAAAAAGTCTAAACTTCCTTAAAAGCAACGAAATCAATTCAGCAATAATATATTCTATAAGCACATCAAAATTCAATATTATTTTTAATTATTATATTTCACATTAATTTAATTATGTATTAAATTAATGATTCATTGATACATGACATGATAGTTTGTGAAGTTTGATCGAGTCACTTGGTATAAAGTATTTTTCTTAGGATCGATTAAAAAATTAAAAATTAAAAATCTAACATATTGTTAGATGCATCCAAATCAATTAAAAATATAATCAGATTCCTTTGTCCGCATGAATTAATTATATTCAAAGATAATATACTTTAAAATTTTCTTTAAAAAAATTATCATCACGCAACCAAAAATGGCTGCCCTCTAATGGTGAGGCTTGGGAGGGCCTAAAGGGCCCTAACCCAAAAAGGGTAGTTCAGTAAATTGACTAGGTGCGCAATGAAAAATGCAAGATCAAAAGGTGGATTGTCGTTTTGTTCCATGTCGTTTAGTGAGAGAAAGTAGAATCTAGGGAGACTTGAAATAGAGAAAGAAAAGCCTTGAGTTTGATTGCCATCCTCACAAGAGGACATTGGTAGGGCTTGGTAGAGAGTAGAGACGAAGATCATTGAGTTCCTTCCTGTTCAACCACGCCCATCCAAAGCCCATTCTTTTGTCTCTTCCCCAGGCCTAATTTTTATTTTTATTTTTATTTTTTTTCCTATAAAAGGTGTAACAACACGGATAATTTTTGGAACGATAAATGCTACAAACGCTCTTAGTCTCAACAGCTTCAACAAACCCTAAAGTCTATTGCTACCTAAAATTCTTGACCAAGAAAGCGTTGTTTTATGTTTGATCCTATGTGCTCAAAGAATGCTATGTGTTCTCCACTTTTTGTCCTCGACAAGAGAGGACGTGTTTTTTTCTCTGAGTTTTTCTCTTATTCACCGAGCAAGGAAGTAACCCACTTTCGAGTATTCATCTCAGTCATGCCACTCCCTCATTTTCGAATACACTCTCTTTGACGTGATTTTGGATGAATCACTATTAAATTTTAAATATAATAGTAATTTTCACTGCCACGTTAAAAAATATGTACTTAAGAGTGTGAAAGTGAGAATTTATATAGCATTTCTTTTTTAAACTCTCTTGTTTTGAACATGTCCTTAGGACTACTTTAAAGTTAAGGCCCAAGGCCACTGAAAAGTTCAGCTGGCACATTCTGCTTGTCATTAACGTAAAAAACAAATAATAATAATAATAATAATAATAATAAATAAATTAAAATATAAAAAAATAAAAAAGAAGAAGAAGGCATTCTGTTTTGTGCATCGAGGTCTGGGTGAGAAATCATATAACGTTGGCTCCATTTGTTTGGTATAAAATATTTGTTCTTGAAAAATATTTTAAAGAAAAAATGGTAACTGTTTACAAACTTGAAAATTGTCGGAAAACATTCTTAAGTGTTTGATTGGGATTTGAAAATGCCCTAAATACACCACTAAAAATCACCACTACTACACTACTATCACCACACTCACCCAAAATTGCACACACAGCAACAAAATCATCACACAAACACCAAATTCAAAAACTCACACCGGTCAAAACCTCAATCAAAGATCAACACCTCAAACTAAGAAGTTAATATCAAAAGAGAGAAGGGAAAGGCTATGGTCTTGGGCGGCGCCAAGGTCTAACGCCACCGCATCCACCAAGGCCACCATCTTGTCGTGTGACAAACATAGTGGTGGCAAGCAGCCGGCACGAGACGATGGTGATGAATGTTAGGGCTTGAGTTTTGACTTGAGTTGGGGTGGAGCTGGGAGATAGAGGAGCAATGAAACCACAATGGGTAGCCCCGGAGACTTGAGGGTGTGACGTTGATGGGTTTGGTGGTGGTGTCTATGGGTCATAATGTGAGAGAGAGAGAGGTGTTTTTGAAAGACTTTTTTTGCGATGTTTGATGTTAGGATCCTCGATGATAGGTACAAGAACAATCTATCGGATAGAAGGATCGTTACCCCCCTTTGTTGGACTCTTCCCACTTGGAGGGATCCATAGTCCCTAGGAGATGCTTGCTTTGGCTGAATTTCCTAAGTTTTATGTTTGTTTCTGGTATTAACATCTTTTTGTAACGTACATCTTACCTTAACTCAACCATGCTTTTAGTGCTATGAGCTCAATCAAGGACAATCGTAACCTACCTTAACTCAAATCTATATGCTTTCGGTACCCGGGATCGAAATCAAGGACAATTATTTAATTACCTAAATTTTAAATCAACAACACTTCCAAATGCCACTTCTTTCCTCACATCCGTCTTCAGGAGGATCTAGTCACAGGTTTTTACTTCTTAGTGAGTGAAAGATTTGTCCCCAGTTCTACATTGAAAGCTTCTATAGTAGAACTCATTCGTGAGGGCTTGGTGGTCTTAAGAATGGTTCAGGTGTGGGGTTATCTTAAGAATAAAGAGGACGAATGATTATGACTTTTATAAAGAATAAGTTGTTCCGATGCGCTTACTCATAAAAGGATAGCCTCACTTTGCCTGTTTAGAACACAACAATGCCCCTTTTTGGAATGGTGTGCCTTCATTCCATTTATGGGGATTTCACTTTACTTACAAGTAGGGAGAAGCGCTAACAGACGGGCCTGACGCTTCTTCACTTTGGCATTATACAAGCTACCCGCGGTTCAATCAAGCTTTGAATACGCAGATGTAGGAGCATGACCTTTTGTGCCTTGGAGTGGGCCTAGAGAGAGTATTGCTATCTAAATAAAACACAACAGGAGATCGAGCTACAAACAAGACAAATCTCGGAAGCTATTCTAATCTAAGACACTTGACCCACAGGGGGGGACTTCAAATATGCAGATGTAAGAGTATGCCCGTTTGTGCCTTGGAGTGGGCCTAAAGAGAGTATTGCTATCTAAATAAAACACGATAAGAGATCAAGCCACAAACAGGACAAATCGCAGAAGCTGTTCTAATCTAAGACACGAGAGAGAGAGAGAGAGAGAGAGAGAGAGAGAGAATATTTTACGAAAGAGATATGACAAGTACTCCTGAAGTTACTCCCACAGCCCTACTCCTCTTTACGAAAATCAGAAGCATAAAACATTTTATGCCAGATTAGTTAATCAGCCTAACAGCCAGCAAATCTGTGTCTTAAACATTTTAGGCTTCTAAGTTCATCATGTGAATCAGTCCATTTTTTCTTAAAACAAACCAGAATATTTTCAGGCGCAGGACTCGACCCAATGTCATATCTAAAATATGAAAAAGGTCAAGTCTCAAGCAGGTACACACACACTGACACACACGTGTACACAGAGAGAGAGAGAGAGAGAGAGAGAGAGAGAGAGAGAGAGAGAGAGTTACAAAGTAACAGACACTAATTAATAACAAATGCTATTGACAAAAATAAAATAATTAAATGACTATCCAAAATTTCGGGCAACTATGAACTGCATAAGTTAGGTGCACCTAAAGTAGTAGGGAGCCCGGTGTAATGTGGGATATCAATTCATAAACCAGATTCAGCGCTTAAATACAACATAAATCTGGGATGCATTTAGTTCGGCAACCAGCACCTCAATTCTTAGGCGCTTCATGTGAGCGAAAACGAGCACTCCCCAGTCACAACCGCGGGCAATAGGTAGTTCATCAGGTGTCTTCAAGCATTTACTAAAAGCAAGTATACTGAAACAAGGATGGGAAGAAAGTTAAGACAAAAACATAGCATCGAGGCAAAAATATAAAAGAAGAGTATGAATATATAGAAAAACAAATTCCAGGAGATTGTAGAATCGAAGATTTAACACTGGAGGACAGGAATGACAATGGCGGTAAATTAACTCAACATATTGATGAGAAATGCTACACTACCCAAATTTTTTTCTTCAAAAGTTGGTTCCCAAGTGATGTGTCACCATCCCATGAGTTTTATTGTTTTGAAAGATGTGTCACCATCTCATGGGAACCAACTTTTGAAGAAAAATTTGGGAAGTGTAGCACTGTGCCCTGGTTCTTATAAGTCAACCGTGATTGCTGAATTACAGAAAAAGTAAGACTTACTAAGATGACCAAACAAATAAAAACCGATAGGTAGGAACTTGGGATAAGGTTCACTTCAGGTTGAATTATTACAAGAAATACAAAAAGTTGGACTTGATACATGTTTGTGTTTTATGGAACCATAAGTGTATCTAAATACTTGGGCCACTTCACAAATTTCCAAATTTCAACCAAGAGAAGGCATAAAATTAATGGCTTATAATACTTTAAGCAAGAAAAAGGGGAAATGCGCAAAATCTAATCTCTCAAGCTTTAAGTATCAATAAGTTGCATTCAACAATATATTACGGATACGTTTGGGATTGCGATTTCGTAGACAATAAGTGTTATTTTAAACCAAATCGCAGAACATAAATCGTTTGGGAACTGCGTTTTTAAAAATTGCAATTTAAAAACGCAGAAAATCTGCTTTTTCAAATCGCAGGTAATATGATGCTTTTTTGAAAACGCAGAATTTTAAAGGCTAATTTGCGATTTTAAAGGCAAAATTGCGATTTTGTCAAAAGCATAATTGTGTTTTTAAAAATCATTTTTTCAAATCGTACATTTTAAAATCGTTATTTTAAATCGCACTTTTTGAAATTGCAAACCCAAACGGACCCTCCATCAGACATTCGATATAATGTTATCAATAAGCTTTAGATACGCACCATATAAGTCTATAGCCGTAAATTGATCTTTTCAGACCATTTGAAAATATCAGAGTAAACTCGGTCGCCACCCAAGTCCTCTCCAGTAGCCCCCGCTGCTACTCTTATAATATCTTCAATCAATGCAAAATTACCCATTATATCAACATGAGCACCACTTTGGGTGCCACGACCCTCTAGAAGATTAGCTGGAGGCGCATGATCATACTCTCTTACGAAAGTACGAATGCCTGAAGGGTTGAATCGGGTTTTTCCACGCCAAGCTTTTGCACAAATGAAACCTGAACTTAAAACAGGAACAGTTTCATCTCCATCAACAGAAAAAACTCCACCTTTTAGACAAGACTCCTCACTTCCACCCTCTGCTGAGGTATCTATCTGAAAAGGAATGTAGCATTCGCCAGCAGGAGTTAACTTGTACACATATGCTCTTTCTGTAGGGACTCCAACACCATACATAGTGTAGATTTCCATGTCTGAAGCATTTGGTAATCTGCAAAGGCAGAGTAACAGAAGTTTAAGCAGTGCTACTAAGGGCTAATTTACCAACCTAGAACAACAAATTGCCGAGATAAATAAAGACGAAACAAATCATGAAGACCATTTTAAGATCAATAAGAGACACTTTCCAACCGCTGAGACCTATCACATAGATGTCTATTTTCTTTAGTAACTACAACATGAAGATGGATTTCAAATCTGAGCTTCTGTACCACACAGATGTGGCTTTTTCAACCTAGACTAGGTGGCATCATGGCCTGACGTGTATAAACATGTAAATACATATGTATGTACGTGTACGTATGTGCATGCATGTACATATTTACACACACACAATAGAGAATGATGCACGCTTGGCTAGTTAAAAGCTTCGACATTGGGCAGTTACATTAATGCGTTCTTTTTGTACAATTTGATAGGGCATCATCAACAGCATTTAAAGGAGGAAAGTAATTATTATGCCTAGTTCAATTCATCATTCATATGAAACAACTGTAAGAACAACAAAGAAAAGTTGAAAAACTCACTTTGTTTCTAAGGGATTTGACCAATATTTGTAATGTTCATATTTAGGGTCATCCAAATTGTCAGCAATTCCGTATGAAAAATGAGCATCTCCACGCGCCATCAACTTGGGGGCAACATAACGAAGCAGATCCAAAATCGATCCAGCTGTGTAAAGTTTGTAATCTGCGACAGCTTTGACACCCTCAATACCCATTTCATGGTACTCTGTCCATACATCACACTTGGTTGCATTTGTAAAGTTATTGCCCTTGGCAGCACCCTGTTGGTCAATGAGCAGCAATACACTTCACACAAATAATAATTGCTAGTGCAGGTAGCAAATGCCTCAAATCAGTAAGCATCTCAAAAACAAATCTGGGATAATTCAGCTAGTATAAAAATGTAGTTCAGACATAAAACCAAACTTTGATTATAGGAAATCAGCCATTATTAGAGTGCAGTAGATGGCACTCCGCCCTTCATATGATTGGTTGAGCATTCTAGCAAGTAATATATGACAACTTCTACAGGCTTGCATTTGATATAACAAAAACAAAGAATCATGCTTCCACACAAAATCTAAGGGAAAAAAAAATGCAGCACTTTCGTTTTTGCATAATCTTTTTGATAAGTATAAATATTTTTTTTTTGATAAGTCGTTTTTGCATAATCTTGCAAAGCAGAAGCATTGAGATCAAAATCACCACCATGCAAAATGCAAGAAACCCTCCCATTATATCTGCAATGGGACTAGTAGCTTTGCATACAGACTGACTGAAAATACTATATAAATTATATGTTACCATATGAGCCATGAATTATATTACGGCTCATCAATCAGATTTCTGAAAGAACAGTTCAAGAAATAAGTGATCCCTTTTCTCACTACCAGTTGATCTCCAGATATGCTCGTGTTCTTCCATCAACTAAGTTATCTTCTTCTTGATTCTTGTTGTGAAATTGATTAAAGAAAAAATTATTCTTATGTATTCCTTTAATTCATGTGTAATAAATTGCTACAATATGATATTTTTATTACTTATCTATATTTTATATTCATTTTTCTTTTTCCCTTTTTATTAAAAATCCTTTTCTTTTCCTTCAAATGTATAAAGTCAATAGCATAACGTTTTGCAGGTTGAAGAAAAAAATACTCTTTGAAAGGTTTGTACTTTCACAAATAGAAACACACATATGTGCACGCGCGCACACAAACACACACACGGATGATCTATTTATGATCAATGGAATGGGCTTTAACTTAACAGTAGCCAAACAGAAATTCAGAACATTACCTTGAAATCCATCCTATCAATCTCGTCGGAATGTATCTCAGCTAGATCTTTCCCAAATGATATTATCCTCCCATAATTTACCCTCTTTGTAGAACCCAGAGTCCCATTCTCATTTTCGTCTGCAGTGCGGGTATCATTATTCTTGAGCTTCTTTGCACTACAGTTAAAGTACTCTTCAGGTGACCAATCAAGGCCACCCCAGATAGTATCCCCACCTTTTGGTATCATTGACATGGTTGAATCCCATGTACGGGTCATCCGCATCATATGTTGTAGAGTTTGAAGACCAAAAACGTCTTTATCAAAAACACCTGGTGCGAAAGCCCTGTTTAAGGATTAGCAGTTCATCAATTAACCAAACACAGATATGAAAACATGCATGGATGTTTGGCGTCTGGAAGTAAATTTAGGTGTTCAGGTAAATGATATTTGAACACAGAGTTTACCCAAAGATGCATGGGCATTCTTGGAGAGCATGATGGCATTATTTTGAGCTGGGAAGTAAAAGCTTAAACAACAAAAATCCTAAACATCAGAGAAACAACGTTTTGAGTAAATGAACAAGGATTCCTCGAGAAAGTACATTGCAAATCAAAGACTAAGAAGAAAATTCTTGAACTCCTTTTTCTTCTTTTTAATTTCTTGATTGAGTGAATTTTATATTGCAACTTTTAAGGGATCTCTCGTACATACCCCATGTAGTTGAGTGTCTCTTGTTAGTAATAAAATTAATTCTTGTATATGGAAAAAGGCTACTAGAAGCAAACTGAAACAGAACATTCGGACATTTCTGCTTTGGAGTAATCTCTATGGCATACATGAAGAATTGCATGGAAATGGAATGATTCCCTTTGTTCTCTTAGCATTGACAGCATAGACCCATCAGCTAGATTGAAGTCATCATGAAATTGATGACTTCTTCATCCATTAGGACCAGCACTAAATTCATACTAAAAGAAATTGATGCACCTGATTTCCTTGAAATGATCCTATACATGCTACAAAACATTCTTTTCTTCTGCAGTGATTCTGAAATTGGTGTGATTAAGACAATCAATGACAAGATAATGACCTAGTCCTACTCAAATCATACTAGTTACGATATAAACCTGGCAACAGCTATATCCTTGGCTTCAATCGAGAAAAGTCCTGCGACTGCTTTTGGAACACCAAGAAAGGGTGCACCAATGTTCATAACCGCTTTTATATGCTTGGCACACCAATCTGACCCTCCACCACCACCCATTGGAGCTGGTGCCTCAACCCATTTCATGAAATGCAGAAAGTACAAAACACCCATTGAGTGTGGCAGAACAACCACCTTGTTCCCACCATTTGTAGCTACCAAGAGTTCTATATTACTTTTTATCCTGCTTAGAGTTTGGTCTCTGACCTGATCAATCCAATTAGGCAGAAAATGACAAACTGATTTAAGATAGTAACATATGCTATACTACAAGTTAATAACAGAAAATTCAGCCAAATAGTTAAGTAATGAAATTTCACCAATGCAAGATGATTTGGTGGACTAACTCTAGGAAAAATTAATTCCTAATTGAAGATTATACCTCTGTGTTTTGAAATGATAATCTCCAATCATATGCAGCCATATACATAGTTTTCTCCTCATATCCAATGCGAGCCAAATTGGCAATTAAGACTGCCCAGACAAAATAACCTGGTGCAAAGTAATCAGCTGCCACAAGTCCAGATACAGGCCTGACTCTTATACCAGAAGGGTCCAGTCCAGTTTCATTATCCAGCGACATGTGCTCAGCCCAGCATAATGGTCTGCAGAGAATATACAGAAACAAGGAGGGAAACACCCCCTGAAAGAGTGAATTCCACCACCAATCATTGTAAAACTTGTAACAAATTGGGAGCTAACTCTCACAAACAGTAAGCATATAGGCAAATTTGGCATGATCAAATCCTACCCGCTGTTAATAATCAAAAACAGATACATATGGTCAATTTAACATATATAACAAGAATAAATCAATATAAGGTGTAGTTAGTGTACATTCATTTATCTTTAATTACTTTCCTGTGCTTTGCCAAAAAATATTCATTTCTTATTAAAAATTAAAAGTATAAATTAAATTAGCAGGTACGCAGGGAGAATTATGGTTCATTGATCATCAAATTCTACCCACTCAAACCGTATTTTTAAAAGGATACAATATTTTGCCTACAAAATCTCTCATATAATGTAACTCCTATGTGTCAGAAGAAGCAAGAAAGAAAAGTGCTCTTAAGTCAATTTTTTGTATGGATACAGGAAACCTATTAACTATGTGGAACAATCCATGCCTATATCAGAAAGAATGAAAAAGGGTGGAAGCACAGAATTCACAAGTCCTGAGTGTTGATAATAAATCCAACTCAAGCAGAAAGACCACAAAATATTCAATAAAGGCTTAAAATTGGTTAAATTGGGTTGGCAGAATTAAGAATTAGAGATTTGAGATAACACACGATAACTTCCTAAAGATCATCTTCATCTAACATGTAATTGGTTTTTGGAGATAAACTTTTGGTAATTATTGAGAACAAAATGCAATACTCAGTCGACCCTATTGTAGTTTAATGTTCTGAACAGCTTTGCTGTACAGAGCAGATGACAACAAAAGACATCTCTACTGGACTATCATTATATAATCACCTCATAGCCAATCTTATGTTAAAGATATTATATAGAAACTACCGTTTACAACGCCCCCTGGTTCAAACATTATTAAAATTTCTGTCAGCAGCAAAGTACTTTTTTTCAGACATTTATCGAACATTATTAACATAAGTCAGATTCCAAGAACCTCTCCATTATGATTTCCACTATAAGCCAAGAACCATATGACATGAAGTTTTGCATTCTTGCTACAACCCAATTAACACTTAAGTAAACTTTCCTCAAATGTCATGCTCCAAAAGATTTTCTCATACCAATATGCAACATACGATTCAATTTGCTACCGCTTCATCTTCTAGACCACACTTATTTACCACCACAGAGGGTCGATTCCAAAAGCATCAATTACTCAACAAAAAAAAACCCAATACCATCCATTCCCAATTCCATGAAAGGAAATGGTATTGCTTCATCTTCAAGATCACACTTATTTACCACCAAAGGAAGATGATTCCACAAGCTTCAATTACTCCAAAAAAAAAAAAAAAAAAACACCACCCAATACTATCCATTCCCAATCCCATGAAAGGAAATGGTACTGCCTAAACCCTATAAACAAACATAGTATTGCCTAAACCCTATAAATCATCATAGGTTTCTTCCTTACGAAAAAAGGGACCATAAATAAACAATCAAACACTTTGCTCACATGGGTCTCACCCAAGTGACCCAACAACCGCTCCACTCCCTCACCCGTAGCTTTGTGACTAAGCAAAACACACATAAAGAACTTTTGCTTGAGCATTACTAAAGAAAACCCAAAATCCAAAAGACAAAAAGTGCTTTTCTTTTCTTTTTTTTCTGAACAAGACCAAGAGTACAACCAAAAACCCAAATTGCTCATCACGAAGCACCAGAATTTATGCGCAGTAGAGACCCCAAAAGCCAATACCTTCTGTACAATTCCCCGAAAGTCCCACCCCAGAGCCTCTTCCTGAACAAGCCCTCGGCGCACTGGTGGCCCTCCCACAGCTCGAGCCCGCCGGTGACGATTCCGGGCACGAACACCACTGGGTGCATCGCCGTCAGACCCTCCTTCTTCAGCTTCACGCCCGGCGGGTCCGGCAACGGACCCGTTATCGCCTCCGTCACGTACTGAGGAAACGACGCCGGCATTGCGCTGAACAGGAACAGCAAGAACCACCACACCGAGCATACGCACCCAATCAACCAGTAACACGTGTCCACGCACGACCATCTCTTCGGCCTGAGCTTCGGCCTCGGTTTCGTCTTCTTGTCGTGGATGTCGTCGTTCTCGGTGTCGATGTCGATGTCGTGAGGCTTTGCGTTTGGGCGCTCCGTGGCCTTTCTGCGCCGCAGAAACGACATCGTTTACGGGTGCTGGGTTTCAAAAGGTCGGAGTGGGCATTAATGGAGTCTGAGCTGGTGTAGTGCTCGGCGAAGTACCTGATCCGAACCCAAACCCTGAGTTTTGTTGGTGTGTGTGGTGATTCTTTCCAGAAGGATAATATGATTGGGTTACCGTAACCGTCACTGACCGGAGAGAAGGCTTTCTTGGCGAGTGAGAGGTGGAGGCACGGGATTGGCAGTGTTTCCCTATGGGCGTTTTTTGGCTCATATTCGGGCGGCTGGAGCTTCAGATCTGACGTGGGAGTATGAAAATACTAAAACGAGTGGTCTGCCCATCAGAGGGCGTGGCGTAGATCTCGGGGATGATCGAGCGGTGGGGAGGTTGACTTTGCGTGACCTTTGTTGAAGCAGTGGATTAGAGCGGTGTACTTGAATGCCTTTGGCGGTTTTGGTTTGTCTTTTTTAGGTAGAGCTTTCCGGTGGTTTTCTCCATTGGCAGCCAAAAAGCTGCTAAATGGGGTGCCTGTCAGAACTCAGAAACTGCCTTTACATTGTTCTAGAAAAGATAAAAGGAAAAGAGACAAAATATTATTATTCTAAAAAATAACTACGATTTTAAATCGAATCTAGAAAATGTAAGTTTGAGAATGAATTTTCAAAAAATTGTGATTTAAAAAGGTTAAAATATATATATACATGTTTTCAAATTATAAGTAATATGATTTTCTTTAGTAAAAAAATTGTTATAAATCGTTCTGTTTTACATTATACAGTTTTTTTTTTTTTTTTTTTTTTTTTAAAATTATAAAATTGCTGGATCAAGCACACTTTTTAACAATATAAAGGAGATTACGGATAGACCAAAAGAACTAGCATAAATTCATTTTGCGAGATTCTGAACAACTATGTTGGCATTTTGTGCATTTTTTTTTTTTTAAAAAAAAAAAAGGAAATATATCATAGCAGGGACAAAACTAGGATTTTGGATGTGAATGGACGAAATTAATATATATATATATATATATATAAGCTTGGGCCTTGGGCCTTTTGGTAGGTAGGTCGGTGAAAGTAGTTCTCAGACGTGCATGTTTTCTTCTACAATATTGGAGGCCAACCACAATTAGTTCACATTTTTTATCCCTTAAAAAAAATATTGAATTTGTCTTGATTCTCTAAAAAAAATTATAAGAGATTCTATTGAGCTTTTTTAACGGGCCATATTTAATTATATTATCTTTCTCTTTCTCTTTCTCTTTCTCTTTCTCATTAAAATTTTAGAATTAAATTTAGACTATTTGGAATAACTACAAGAAATCTCTTCAAACTTTTTTTTACAGCATTTAAGCTAAATTAAAATAATATATATATATATATATATATATACTATATTTTTATCTTATAGAAATTTTACAAATTTATATTGTCTTCTTTAGAAAAAAGGGTATGCAGCAATTTAAACTTTGCTCTTTACTTAAGCTTACATGGTACCTTACTAATATATCAATCTTTGCATATACTTGTGAATTTTGATAGATATGTGATAATATGAATGTTATAAAATATTTAATTCCTATTTCAAATTATGTTTATCATATTTTATGTCCATAGTAGAAACATAGTATATAAAGAGAAAAAATAAATAAAAAAAATTGTCATTGCATTTAATTCAGCCCCTTCAAGCATGAATTCCTCGCTCTGTCACTAGTGGCAGTCCCAACCAACCTTAATGCTAGAATATTTGATATTATTCTCTCTGGTTTATTGTCATTTCTATTAAGGTTTATTCCCTACCTTATTTAGTTGAAAAATGTTAGATTTACAACATCACACTGGGGCTCACCCTCATGTGACGGGTTGTTGTGCAGTTGTTGTGATGATGTAGTGTAAAAATCAAATCTCATCTAAGGATTGGTTGGGACTACCACATTAATATTATGGCATAGTCATTATATAAAAGTTTAGTTTATAATAGCATTACTCAACAAAATAAAGATGATTTAAAAAAAAAAAAAAAAAAAAAAGAAGAAGAAGAAGGGAGAGAGAGAAAGAGCAAAATTAAGATGATGTTAGAAATTTTGAGGTTAGGCCCGTTAGGGCAAGTCGCACACATAGGCTTTCAAACATTGATTTGGGCTTGGACCACCCACACACGACATGTTTTCTTGGAAGTTGGAGCCCAACCCAATATTGGTTTGCATTAGTTGATTGGGTTAAATGCATAATTAATACATGTGAGTTCTAAGCTTATAAAAAATGTACTTGAGTTTTAAAAATTTATAAAATTGAAACATGTAATTTTCAAGTTTATTAATTAGGAAAAGTCTACATACTTTATATTTTTTTTTTCAAACTACCACTCAATTGACAATGTCCCTCTAAACTTTCAATAGATTCACAAACTACAAAAAAAAAAAAAAAAAAAATTATCAATGTCTCTTCGGGCCAACCCAAAAAAAAAAAAAAATGACCCCCACAATTTTTTACGAAAACAAAAATATACTCGTGAATTAAAAATAAATAAATAAAAAAACTCCAAACAACAAATTTATTTTTTATTTTTTAAAGGAAAAACCTAGTGGTGGCTCCATTTGACCAAATGGTTTTGAATCAATAAAAGTTCACAAACTATCCATGTTTTTGGCTTTGAAATTTGGTAAAACAGTCATGTATGTGGACTTTACCCTTATTAATTTGATATTTCTGTTCATCTACCATTTAAAAACTTAATTAAAGTTTTACCACATATATAAAAAGTCATCTAAGACCAATAAAACGTTGATACATGTACAAAATGTCACTTTAACTTAATGCCTAATAATTTTTTTTTAAAAAAAATAATAATGAAAAAACACAACTCTCTATCACTTAAAGGTGGCTGGACTACCCTCAAGGACCTAGGGTGGGGAGGTATGAAAATTCCGTTAAGTTTTTAAATGGTAGGTGGGCGAATGAGTCAAATTGATAAACTTAAGAAGTACATGTATTAATTTAGTCGACTTTTAATACCTATATAACTTTTTCATAAATAGCAAATCTACTAATATCCATTATTCATTTAACTCTAATTTATTACATGGGTCAAATTATTGGTCGTAGGCTTTATGATTTTATTTATTTATTATTATTATTATTTTTTAACGCTTACCACTTATAAATTCCCTGTCCATAAAGTGGAAGAGAAAATGAATTCTTCCAAAATAAATTATGATTAGTGCATAACTTATTTGTTGGCGAAATATCCAAAAATTGGACAACATAGTAAGATGTGGACTTAAAAGCTATCGGTTCAGGCACAAAAAGGTGCCACGTTATCCGACTTTGAGAGCACTAGCAGCAGATTTTTAACAATTTTTCTTATATTTAGGGAACAAAACAATTTTTTGCTTCCCTATAAAAAAATATCCCACAATAGATTCCCTTACATTTCCCTATATCAATTAAATATTATTTTTTTACTTTTATTTTATTCTTTTTCTCTCTTTTCTACTTTTTCTCTATTCCCTATATCAATTAATTATACTTTTTTTATATTAAAATAATACATAGGGAAGGAATAGTAGATATGTATACATAGAGAATTACTATTCATTCCCAACCCCCTCATCTAAATATGTGGTATCTGTGGAAGGTTTTTTGATTTTTTTTATGAAATTTTCCTTAAATATAGAGAAGGGAACCAATATAGGATAACTGCTACTAGTGCTCTCATAATAAAAGATGGAAAGTTAACGCCAGTCAAGTTTTTAACATTAGACTAACTCCACATTATGAGTTCAGAAAGGAACAAAAAAAAAAAAAAAAAAGTCCCCCTCTCCTCTTCCATCCCCATGTCTGCAAGGAGAGAAGCTTGACTCGGATTCGACAATGATGGCAAAGGCATGGAATCATGGTCTTGATTTTGTTTATTTTCTCCTCTACTTGATGCAGGATTTTTTTTTTTTAAGCCGACAGTATTCTGTTTATTTCTTCCCCCCTCTTCTTCATTTTCCCAATAATTTTTCAGCTTTAGAGCATTAAAAACCAATCTTTGTGTCTCTTCTTCATTTTTCCCTTTCTTTTTTGGCTGCTGAGAAAGAGAAAATAAACAAAATCAACCCGTTCCATTTTTCCTTAGCCTCCACTTCACTCACCGAACCAGCCTCTACATCACCCATTTGAGAAGATTGTGCCCCTCTGCACAACTCACCCCCAATGTCAAACGGCAGAAATTCTAGAGGTACAAAGGAACATAACAAAACGCAAGATAAAGACCACAGAGGTGCACCGGCCGGCGTCGTCGAAGGACACGGCCGCATAACACCTCCAGGCCTAGCAGGCCACACAGACACACCGGCCCGATCTACACTCACATCTCCCTTTCCTCGCAAACGACACACTAAAGAGCTTCCCCATCACCCAGCAAGAACGGAGCCGCTGCCACTAACCAAGGGCAACCGTGACGCGCCGCTATGCGCTCCCCCACGCTCAGACAACTCTTTGATCCACCTGGAACTGTCCTTGGTTCACAATTCTCACGTGGAATGGTTTGGTTTAGAATGTTGAACGTTTTCTCTGGATGCCGTTAAGTAGCTTTTAAATGACGTGCCAAATTTATAACCTTAGATCTTTTTAAGCCAATCTAGATAATGAATCGGCTCTTATCAATTTCAAACGAAATGGAGAAGATCCTATTCCCGTTTTCCATCGGTGTCCAAGGATGCATTGGGTCAGAATTTTCTGGATTATTAATTTATTTTATCTTATTTTGCTATATTTTGAGACAATCAAATTTAAATGTCTTTTAAATTTAATTTTAATAATATATAAAGGATCTGAATCCAACATTCATGTGATAAATATGAATTATTTATTAACAAAAATAAATAAGAGTTAAAAACTTCATCAAAATCATCTTAAACAATTTAAAGACACGGGAGGTGATAAAAAATTATCATCTTTAAAAGATCTATAATTTTTAATTCATTATATGTTATTTTTTATTATACATTGATGTAATAAAATTAGAATCATTTGACTACAAATATTTACTGAACATCTCAAAACACTTTTTTTATAAAAAAAAAAAATTCACACCTTTTTATAGGAATATTTTAACAAAAAATAAAAATCCTGTTGAACTCTTGTGTGGGCATAAGCTAACTTTTGTTTTAAAAAATAATAATAAAAAAAAGACGGGTCGTGTGGCTACTCTTAATGGAAGAAGAGCGGATGCACAGTCATCCTGACTAAATTGGGCTGAACATGTCACCAACTCTTTCATTCGAGGAGAGCGGCCACACGACCACTATTTTTTCAGAAGTAAAAGTAAAACTCTATATGTGTTTGTGCTTTTCTCAAAATAAGCCGGTATAACCCATATAAAACATGGGGAGTGATGCTTGCACTTTTTGTGCACAATAATGATACAACATCAAGGCACATTGAGGTGAGACCCAATGTGTGGGCATCACGCCAATGTGCCTTGGTGCTGTGTCATTGTAGTGCATTGTGAGTGTTTTGATCATTTTTCATAAAACATTTTCTCAAGTTTGAGCTCCATTAGAAAACATTTTAGGCAACATTTAATACACTATTCTGGCGATTCATTATGAATATGAATGGGTATTATTATGAGTACAAGAAGTTTGAGTAAAATAACCACTTATATTCTTTTGTTTGGTGACAGCACATTAATAACATGTTCGCAAGGGATAGCTCAATCGGCTGGGACCACGTCTCATGAAGCGAAAGTCACTAGTTTGAATCCCCCGCTATTGTGTGGACATATCACAAAAAAAAAAAAAAAATAATAATAATAATAATAATAACCAAATTTCCTCACCGAAATTGAATCAAATTCTCTAAAATATCCTACCACTAAAATTCATTTCCCAAAACACCCTTTTTTTTTTTTTTAGACATTCACGGAAAAATAGTTATTTAATTTAATAATGATGTGAAACCAAACAACGAAATTATTCCATTCCTTGGTCTATTCATGCATACCAAAATAGTTAGAAATCCCTAGTAATTTTGTTGATCGAATTATTAGCAAATTTTGGGCTCTATATACTGGAATAAGATCATCTTCATTTTATTTAATGAAATTGATAATAACCATTTCAAATGAAAGTTCATGATTTAAAGTTGATGCATTTAATAATGTATATGAAGTTAATGTTGGCAGTTTTTTTTTTTTTTTAAATTAAATAATGTGAAATCATGTACATCATTAGATGCATCAACTTTAAATCCCGACCATAAAATAGATAGTATCCATTTCATTTGAAATTGAGAGGATCTTATTCCATATATTGTAAGTCTCTCATATGGACTAGCTTTCACATTTATTTATTTTTATTTCGAAATAACTCTTTCACATTTATTGGGGAAGTAAAATGATTTTTGCACAACTAAAATGCAGAACTCTTATACAACCCAAGATACATTGGTGGGATCCACATGCATAGGTGCCATCAACGTGCAGTGGCGGAGCCAGAAATCTGTCTTAGTAGGAACGGAATTAAAATAATAAAATATAACGATAAATATTTTTTTTTCTTTTTATATACTATATTTTTATTATAATAGATAAAAGTATGTTAATTACAATTCAAAAAAATGCATCTATCAAACTTCATAAATATCTACCAAATTGATATATCAGTTAACATGTAGGCACTAATACAAAAAAAGAAGAAAATACAAAATACAAGGTGTCTAAAATTGCATTATACGCGCCCTTAGAGAAACAAAATCATCAAATATCAAATTTGAATTGAAGCTTTCAGAAATTTTTCTTTCAATGTAGACAACTAAATTATCTGCAAGAAATTCATCCTCCATTTTGTTACGAAGTCTTATTTTAACAATTTTCATAGCTGAAAACGCTCGTTCGATAGTCGTCGTAGACACTGAAATAGTCAAAACAAGACAAATCAATCTATCAATAAGATAGCATGTCTATGATTTTTCTGTCTCTATCAATCATAGACATAATTCCGCAATGGAAGACATTTTTTTTTAATTTTGGATGATTAAGCACATCAAAGTAGATTTAAGATGTGTCGATCATTTATGGTGTCTAATTTTGGTTTTAGGTTGGGTTTTATTAGTTTAATATCAGCCCAAATTTAAGAATAACTTTCATTTTTTAAGGGTGTTGTTGGGACTGGGCTAAGTTGTCTTGAATTTATTTTATTTTATTTTTCTGAGCAAATACATCATATACATGTGAATGAATGTTTTGATTTAATTTGTAGGGACTTGTAGCATTGTAAGGGCATTATTGATTTATTGTAGAGGTAAAATAGAGTTTGGGTTAAAAAATTATATAATTTTTTGTTTTTCCTAACAGTTATCTTTCCTACTGTAAACATGTTTTGAGTTGTCTAAGAGTTGTGTGTTTGGGTTGTGCAACAAACACTTTCATTCGGAAAATTGTTAGGAACATTCGGACTGTACATGTAATAACCGGTAAAAAGCCGGTAGCAGGTGAGAAGAAAAGCAAAGTTGGCAGTGAAATGAAACAGAAACACGAGCCCCATTATAGGCATTGGCATTTTAGCAAAGCAAAGTATGCAACAAAGAAAAGCCAAGCCTGCCTTTACCTCACTCCCCGGCCCCCGCGCTCCGTCTACCTTTGCCAGCCCCACTCCACTCCACACCCTCCGAAATCCGCGTCAAACCTCGTAACCAGCCATTAACTCCGATGAGTTTTCCTTCTTTCTCTTTGCCACAAGTTTTAATTTCCGTCCATAGCTTGTATTTCAATTTTCAGAGATTCTCTGGGCGTAATTTAAGGTGGCATTAAAAGTCTCCTTCTCTGCGCTCTGAAATCCAACCAGCCGCGCGCTCCGCAGGTTTCACCGTAGAAGCCCTTCCTACCAAACTGTACGGGCTACGGTCCACGGACCCGTTTTGGTTTCTGTAACTGTAAGCATTACCTCTTTATAATGTGAATTCTCTTTGTGTGTGTCGCAGAGAAAAAATGCTGACGTGCATAGCTCGGCCCAAGAAACTCGGCGATGACTCGCCGGGTCAACCCGAAGACTCCGACCCGACAGCCAATGCGTCCGGCGCCAAAACTCAGGCTATCAGATCCCTCACTTCTCAGGTACGTAGTACGTGCGTGCTCTCCTTCCCTGAAACCCTAATCTTATCAGCCTTTCTCGGGGTTGTGTTGGTGACCGGGGGTAATTACGTAATTTCAGCTCAAGGACATGGCGTTGAAGGCCTCGGGAGCGTACCGGAGCTGCAACCCTTGCACAGGGCCTCCGCTGCCGGCCAGTCGACTCAGGGGAACCGGCGAGTCGGACGCCGAGTCCGAGCGGTTCAGGTCGATAAAATTCGACTTAAATATATAATATCTAATAAGAAACGGTGAATTAATTCATTTTAATTAAAATTGCAACGCAGGTGGTCGTACAAGAGGACGGGGAGTTCGAGCTCGGGGACGACGAGGGTGTGGGGGAAGGAGATGGAGGCGAGGCTGAAGGGAATGTCGAGTTCGAGCGGGGAGGGGACGCCGAGCTCGGGGAGCGGGCGGAGGGTGGTGGAGCCGGTGGTGTTCGTGGAGGAGAGTGAGCCCAAGGAGTGGGTGGCCCAGGTGGAGCCTGGCGTGCTCATCACCTTCGTCTCGCTCCCGCGTGGCGGGAACGATCTCAAGAGGATACGCTTCAGGTACGCCCTCTCTCTCTCTCTCTCTCCCTGTTCCTTTGGTATAGTTTGATTTTGATCCGACGGTGGTTGTGATTTAGTTTATTTTAGTTACTGTGTGACACTATGATTTGCAACTCTGTTGGTGAATTGCATACGTCACAATTCGGGTGTTTACACTGTTTAGAATGGAGGTGTTTGGATGTGTCGCTAAATGCGTTAATTTTTTATTTTTTTATTTTTGTTGGTTATATGGAAAAAGACTCATTTCTTGGCATGAGAGCTTACTGGCCCTTTATATCGTACGCAGAGGAATTGGATCTTCTTCGTCTCACTTAAAATAGAGAGAAATTAAGAAATTATTTTATGATAAGATTAAATTATACATATTTATGACCACAAGTTGTTACGTTATTTTAAATTACGTGACATGATGTACAGAATTATACAACAAAATAAAATAAATGTTTTTTATTTTTTATTTTTATTATTTCACTTAAATAAAGAAGATCCTAATCCCGTAATCCGTGTGGTTCTTGGGCATGAACATTTAGTTAAAGCTTTGGGTAGCTTTTAAAAGCTAAAAGGAAAAAGGAACGGTTGTATTTTTATTGATAATCAAATTGTTAGAGATGTGTCAATGCGGGGATGACTTTGTTTCATTCCTATGGGGGCCATTCACAACTAGGCTTTTCTTTATCATATTATGTATCAATATAAAACTACATTAAAACTATATAAATTATGGTTCAATCCACTCATTTTATTCTCTTAATTATTTAATAGAAAAAAAGGGAACCCATTTGAACGTGACATCCAAACACTACCCATTGGAAACCTCTGCTCATATGAGGAATTTTTGTGGGGCCAGCACTTTGACAGCAATTTTCACGCCCTTATGAAAAGCAATCCAAAAAAGTCCAAAAGGAGAACTCATTGTGACTTGTTAATGGTGGTGGGGCAGATTTGATTGTGTTGGGTACCTATTTCACTGAGTACTGTCGTCGTGTCGGAGAAGGCTCTTCCCGTCCTTTTTCAAATTCCTTCACGCCTGCCTGATTCTCCGTGGCTTTGTCTCTTTATGACCATTCTCTTGTCATTTCATGTTCTGATGAACTTGGAATACCCACATCATCTGCCACCAAAACTAAATAGAAGACAAAATGTGAACCTCCATTAGCAGTGTGTTGGCAGGATTTTGCAGCTGCTTCCTTATTTTCTAGGAGGAGACAAAAACTGCTGTAAAGTAGTATGGGAATATTGGGTGCAATCCTATCAGATGGAGTATGGAAATATTTTGGATAATTATCAACAATAATTTGGAGTCATGGATTGACTTTAAAATGAAGGTGATACCAAATAAAAGATCCAATTAATGGTTTTTGTGCTTTTGTTGATTTGGTAATGTAGCAAGGAAATTGATTGAATGTGGACCCACCTGTTTTCTATAGTCAAAGACACTCCCTCCCTAATGTTAGGTCATGGTTTCCACCATAAAAACTACTTTATTACAAGCACCGAATGTCAGTTTTTGCTTTTAATTATTCTTGAGTTCCTTTTGTCAAAATGTATGAGTGTGCAGTTCACTGGTCGAACATTATTGACAACAGTTCCATAACCAATGATAGTTTAACATAATGGAATTGGTTCAAGGCTTCAAGCAATAGGCACGCGGACTAATTATAGCAGGTAATAAACTTGATGACATGTTTGTGAGATGTGTAAGAGTATTATTACCAAAAGAGAAAAAAAAAATAAAACTTGCATTTCTCTATCATCAACAAAACGGATTGACACTGTATAAAAATGTATGACACTTGTAATGTGGCATGGGTCACTATTTCTCACTGCTCATGCAGTTATTCTTTAACTCAGGAATTTTGATTGAAGTTTATTTTCTATGATCAGTCGAGAGTTGTTTAATAAATGGCAAGCTCAAAGGTGGTGGGCAGAGAACTATGATCGGGTTATGGAACTGTACAACGTCCAGAGATTCAATCGCCAAGCTTTCCCACTTCCAACCCCCCCAAGATCTGAAGATGAGGTCAGCTCTAAGCCTAATAACCTCTTAAGACATATTATCAAGGACAATAAAGCACTTGATGGCTGCAGCCTGTAGTTATTCCACTTATAATTTTAAGAGTTTGATGTTGGGTATCAATATGTATAGTAGAGCAACCAAAACCTTTTTCATTCAATCACATTTTCACATGCATGGCCCTGGCCCATAGATGTGCTAATAATTTGTACACAATTATTTCCTTTTTGTCATTTTTATGTGCTAATATTGTCATTCTTCTCTCCTTTTATAGAGCTCAAAGATGGAATCTGCAGAAGGCAGCCCTGTCACACCCCCATTGACCAGAGAACGCTTACCTCGTAACTTATACCGTCCAACAGGGATGGGAATGGGGTACTCATCTTCAGATTCACTTGAAAAACACTCTATGCAATCTCGACATTACTATGACTCAGGTGGCCTCGGATCAACCCCAAAACTCTCCAGCATCAGTGGTGCCAAGACAGAGACATCATCGATGGATGCTTCTATAAGAAGTAGCTCATCGAGGGAGGCAGATCGCTCAGGGGAGCTATCCATCAGTAATGCTAGTGATCTTGAGACTGAATGGGTTGAACAAGATGAACCAGGGGTTTACATCACAATTAGAGCATTACCAGGCGGCAAAAGGGAGCTCAGAAGAGTCAGATTCAGGTGAGCTTCTTGGCAACTTTTTGGTCAGATAGAGAGTTCCCTAAGAAGCATACCTAGTGAAAATTATAATGAGGTACCTCATCAGACATGGCCCAGTACAAATAAATTGGCCTGGTAGAATTTTGATCCTTGTACAACCTTTGATTTTCTTCCAACTATCTGATCGATTACAGATTAGATATTTGGTTTGATCCTAATGGTCGCACTTAGATGTTCTTGCAACTATATGATAGAGTACATATTAGGTCATGGTCATCTGGTATTTTAATCCATTAGCATCGTTGGTGGGATGCTTACAATGCTCCTGCACTTTTGGCTTGTCAAAATCATGAATTGATGGGTCCCATGTGAAAAATTCTGGTCATTGCATTTTCTTACAATTTTGATAGTGAAAGAACAAACATGATATGATTTTACACCTGCTGCCCCACCTTTTACCTACAAGTTGTCAATCTGATGTTAGGATGATTTGATTAGTCAACTAACTTCTCTGATGGGCATAATCTATCCATGTATGCTGGCCATCCTCCCTATTAGCTTGTACTTGGCTTGCCAAGATCTCAAATGATCTGGTTTAAGCATTGTGGCGGCAAAGTTCCTGTTATTTTCAATTAGGGTTTCATATGGTTGATGACAGGGTGGGACAAGTACCAAAATCAGAAGAAAATTGAGCTTTATGAAGAAAATTTAGGATTTCAGATCCATTGTGAATGCTTTAAGAACTAGGCTTTCTATGGACTATGATTAGACTTAAGGCACAATGTCATATCATGTTATCGAGGCCTTAATTGAGGTTCGACCGATGGCCAACTGTGACTTGAATTTCAAACCAACACAATTATCACCTATGACATCTTTAAGAACATCATCATTGCTGCTACTAATTATTCTGCTTCCACTAATTCTTTTCTTTTCCCTTTGGTTTTTTATTCTTCTATAAGAAAGTTTTGAACGTGGAAATGTTACTTCTCTCTGTATTGACTCGAATGCTATTGGATATTCTTGTTATATGCGTGTTTGGCAGCCGAGAAAAATTTGGGGAGATGCATGCTAGATTATGGTGGGAAGAGAACCGTGCCAGGATACATGAACAGTACTTGTGAATTGTGATTGAGCAAAGAGGATGGATACTGGCGCTTTCCAAGGTGTGGAGGAGATGTTGCTTACTGGAGTGTTTTCTTTTATTTATTTTTGGCCACACTAGTAAAGTCTCGTCGTCTATAGATAAATTAGATGTGCAAAGAGGTGAGGTGCCACTGGCGCCACTTCATGTTTGGGGGGGCTACACACACCATTTGTAAGTGAGTCACGCTTATGAAAGTTTTTCTGTCTTCGTTATTGCTTCAGAATATTCTCAAGGGATATGGGTGGTAAAGTTTATAACATGATTAAGTCAATATCAATGAAAAGAATATGTTCATTTTTCTTCCTGAATAAATTTTTAAGGATCTAGCTTCTTTTGATATTCCACCTAATTTCAAGTTGCTGCTTTTTGTTAAATAAATAGGTTCAATACGTGGAATATTTACTTGAAATAGGAGACAAATTACAGAGGCAGGTTCGAATTCAGAACTTTTGCTTTGATGTTACGTTAAATCACTACTTATTCCAAAAGTTTAAGCCCATAAAAAATTAATAAATTTAATCGTTTAATTGCTATTCAAACACTTTTTTTCACAGGTTCGTCGTCAGTTCACCCTAATGAAGTCGCTTGTAAAATTATTATTTGATCAAAATTTAATAGTGATAAATCACAAGTTCAATGGTGATTTTGAAAGTCACCTTATTTTTTGAAGGATACAAGAGTGATACAAGAGGAAATTATAGCATTACTCCCTTAACGTAGTGGGTAACTAAACATTTGTAAACAAATGGGCTTCAATTTTTGTATGCAGTCAAAATGACATGCAATTTGAACAAGCCAATCTTGATCCATGTCCATTTGAGTCCTGATTAGAGTGGGCTTGGTCATGGACTTGTAGTTGGACCACATACAGCCCATTTGAACCTATGTTAGGTAGGGCTGAAAAAAAAAATCAATTGGGGGCATGCAGGCAATACTCCGTTGAAGCATATTTTGATAATAGACTAGCTTCACAGTTGGATTAAAGTTGATTTATTTATCTCGCTAACGAAATTATATGCCACTAATTGTGACGATTTTCCAAACTAGCTTCATAAGCATACATATTAGGTCTCTTTTTTTTTTTTTTTTGCTTATAGAGTTTACTCCATTCTTGCTTAGACCACTCAAAAATTTAGTAACCCCCCCCCCCCCCCAAAAAAAAGATTTAGCTTGGCCTTACAGTTTTTATTATGAGTACTTTACAAGCTGACGTGATAGTCCTTAGCATCCGTTATTGGACCAAAATCTAATAATAATCGATCTCAAATTCGTCTCCAAGGGATAGCTCAATAGGCTGGGGACCACGCCTCATGAAGCGGAGGTCACTAGTTCGAATCTCCCTCTCCCTCTTGTGTGGACATGTCAATAAAAAAAAAAAAAAATAATCCATCTCAAATTCAATGGTAATTTTAAAAGGCATATCACATTTGGAATGATAAGATATGAGTCTTACATATAACATTATTGGATCATACCCCCACTCCCAAAATTTGTAAAAATATTTTTTTCTTTCCAAAAATTTGTTTTTTAATAATGACAACTTCTTTAAAAAAATCCATTGCAATCTTATCCCTTCCAAATTAAATTTCTAATTCCGTTCTTGATTGTAACAGGCCTATTTCACACAATTACTACAATTTCATTATTAAAACATTGGGATAAATATATTTTAGCCCCCAAACTACCACTCTTTCTTTGGATGGCCCCCCAAACTACCACTTTCTGATTTTTTTGTTCCGTCCGTCCATTTATGCCGTCAATTTTAAACAGAAATCTGAAAATACTTCTCCTACACTTTGAAATTCTCACAGTTAAAGGAGGGGTATTTTCGGGTTTTTGACAAATTTCTATTAGAATTGACGGCATAAATAGACGGATGGGGCTAAAAAATCAGAAAGTGGTAGTTTGGGGGGCCAGAATCTAAGCATTGGTAGTTTGGGGGGCCATCCGGAGATAGGCTGATAGTTTGGGGGGCTAAAATATATTTAACCCTAAAACATTTTATTGAGACATATTTGGTCTCATTTGAAGGTTTATGTGGGGGTGATCGCAATATAATAGTGTCTAATCCCACATGAGCGGAACTAAAAATTTAGGTTAATTTGGGCAGCAAAACTAAAAAGAATGCTTTTTGGGGAGGGTAAAAAATTAAGGAGAAACTTGGTTTAACCCCATGAATCGTTGTTACTTTTGCAATGATCCTTCTAAACTTAAAAAAATTCTCAATTTAGTGTATCCGTCTTTTATTATTTTTTTTTTTTTGGTTCAATTTTACACATCCGTTAAGATTTTCAGTTAAATCATGTAAAAATTCTCAAAAATACTATTTTTTTTGTTAAAAAAAAAAAATTTAAAATTCAAAGATTCATACTTGAATATTTTTGCGAACTCCGTTAAATCTTGACCAACGCCTAAATTCTTGCAATTTTTTTTGATAGAAAAAGGATGAGCATTTTGGAAATCCTACCAAATTTTTTGAAAATTAAAAAAAGAAGAAGATGAAGAAGAAAGAGCGGCATTTTGAAAATTTAGACGCCCGTCAATTAAGATTTAACGGAAATTTTAAATGGAGAGATGTGAAAGTGAAAAAAAAAAAAAAAAAAAATTGAAAATTTGATACACTAAAAAACTTAGAGATTTTGAAGTTTAGGGAGATAATTGCAAATGTGATGAAAGGTCAAGGGGATTAAGTGAAGTTTTTTTTTTAAAAAATAAATAAATAAAATTAGAGGATAAACATGAAAAACTTTGGGGAGTGGGGGGGGGGGGGGGGGCCGGAGGGTGGTCTGCTCCCACATATACAATTATCTCTCAAGAGTGATAGGGAAGGTGTTCCTTGATAGGGGGATAAATACAACTCTTCAAAGATTGCATCTTTTGATTGAGTTGGAAGAGTTGCAATTATTAATGGGAAAAGGGCATTACTGTATTTATAAAAAGTATGCAGTGGCTTACAAATTGGCTTACAATAGTTGTTGTGACCAATAATACCCTATAATTATTACCCAAAAAATCGTTTCATTTTTCTACAATTATCGAATATGGAACAATATCTCTTGGTGAAAACGGCACCACGTTCACCATTCCAAAAGTTTCTAGTGCTCTAAAACGATTAGCTACATGTATGGGATCTTATTCCACTTTTTAACACCCATAATTACTCTCTCTCTCTCTCTCTCTCTACTTTTTCTTTAAACGAATCGAATATTTCATGAAAAGTTCTAGAATTTCGATTTGCTTGATATATATACCTATTTATGTTTGTTTATTGAAAGGGTAATTCATTTTGTTAGTGTATATAAGAGATATAAAATTCAAGTTATAGCCGGAGACTGTCACCTACTTATAATTGAAGATTGTAACCTAATTACAGTTAAAGATTATTACTTAGACACAGTTGAAGACTGACATAATTAGAATTAAAGTCTATCACTTAATCACAGTTACCTAATTGTAATTGAAGTCTATTTGTATTATTTAATTCTCTTATAAATAAGAGCTTGTTATATTATAAACGTGGCTACATTTACTTTTTATTCTATAAACGTAGGTCATAAACCGAACCATGTAATTCTTTGTGTCTATTTATTTATATTTCATATTATATTCTCTTTCACATCTTTATTTTAGGAAATATTTTATCAATTAGTACAACTCAAACAAGTTATTATGTTGATAAACAAGTTTGAGAATGGATTTTAATGTTTTGTTTCTTCCGGCGTAAAATGTTTTGAGATAAATTAATTTTCAAGAAAATATTTTTTTTGTGTTTGACACGTACGAAAAATTACAAATATTTTTTATATTTTCAATCAATTATATTAACTTATAAAAATCAATTGTTATTCATAACATAAAAATACTAATATAAAATAATTTTAAAAAAATTAACCTGATAAATTGAGTTTCGACAGTGGTCTGACGGAAGCCTGTCGATAGTTCAGTAGTAAACGACAGTGGCTCGATGGTGGTCGGGCGGTGACTCAGAGGTTGCTCAATTGTGGTCCAGGGTGGCTTGGAGTTACCCGATGGTGGTCTAAAATGACTCGATGATGATCAGGCACACCAAACAAACAAACGGAGCCTAAGCCTAAGGGAATTAATGGAACTTCTTACATTTACACTTTCGTTCTTTCATCCAAGTTATCTTCTAACTATCTTCATTATGTTACGTAGTTTTTGAACTTTCTGATTAAGAAATAGGGATATGTAAGTTCGGGTTTCATTAAAGGTGGACAAAGTTTTATTCTTTTTTATTTTTTTTATTTTTAATTGGGTTGGACGGATTTCTTTAAACGCAATCTATTAAACTGTCATGTGTCACTATATTTTTAAAAGTACATTTAAGAAAACATGTCCTATTAAAAAATACACATGAGAATCATGTCAGTTTAATAAACTAAAATGAAAAAAATAAAATAAAATTATAACTCAATTTAAAATAATACTTTGTTCACTATAGGTTGAGCTTAGATTAAAGCGTGCAAGTTTCAACATAACTTGCAAACCCGACACAAACTCAACGCAAAATTAGAGAGTTCGGGTTGAGGGGTTTGACTTGTTTAACTAAATTGGTAGGGTTATGGTTGATTTATATAACTTTATACCCATACATTATCCGAACTCGACAAGAGACGTTTAAAACTGACAATTTTTTACACGACATGTGAACCCGACACGAAATTAGCACGTTAAAATTGACCTAAATAATTTTATATTCATGTCTCGTTACAACTCAAACCCACCACGAAAACACAAATTGACATCCTTAACTCAAATTGAATTGACTAATGATAAAAGAATCAAACTTTTTATCAAGCCTAATTTAAGTATATAGATGACATGGATTGTATTAAGACAAGAGTTATAAGAAATCAAGTGACAAGAGTTGCAAGTAAGAGACAATAGTTACAAGTACTCAAGAAACAAGAGTTATAAAATGATAAATTAAATTTATTGTTGTTAATGTAAAATTAAAAAAGACTTGTAACGTTAAGACTCTTTCTCTATAAATAGAGTCTTGTATACTATAAAATGAATAAAGGAAATATGTAGTCAAAGAAAAGATTTTGACGTGTGGATGTAAGCCATAAGCCGAACCACCTAAAATCTATGTTTTCTCTCTTCTTCTTTTTTATCTCTCTTTAAATTATTATTAGTTCTTACATATTGAAATCCCTTCAACGAGAGCCGATGAAGACTACAAAGCTCGCCTGTCTCAGGTAGATAAATCTTATATCTTAGACTATTCGAAACAAATGAATCTCACAATCTCATCCTTGAGCTGGTTAAATTTATGTAAAACAATTGGAAGAACCAAAAAAATTTTAGGACATCTTCGTGGTATGTTTGACATATAGCTTGAGCCAAACTCAAGCCGAGTTTTTTTTTTTTGTATTCTTTGTTAACCTTATCAAGTGGAGTTTGGATTCGGGTGGGATTACAACCTTTACTTTTTCAAAGTCCAAATCCAAGCGTGTGATTTGCCTTTTTCTCCCTGTCTTCCTTGCTCAGTGCCAGTGGTCGTATCTCTCTCATCTATGTTTACTTGAAGCCGTACACAAGCACAGCAAGAAACATGTTTTCTCTTTCTTTTGTTCTTTCACATGATCTACTTGCACTCTATTAATGTCTCCTGCAGCTTTTGACGTTCTCAAAGCAAACACTACAGCTCTTCACTACCCATAAACTAAACCCAAGACCTCAGTCTTGTCCTCTGTTCGTCTCCTCTGTGTTTTCCCTTATAAAAAAAAGAAGAAGAAAGACTCTCTGTTTCATCTTCAAAATTCCATTGTACATCACAAATATGTACAGAAGGGAGAGATCGCTACGAGAAGACACATTCCCACAAAGGAGGAGAACCCCATCTTTCTCTTCCACTCTCCTCGACGCTATCTACCGTTCCATCGACGAATCCAACGCCGACGAAGCCCACTTCAAAGAAACAACCATGTTCAAGAAACAGAGCAGTTCTAGAGCTAAGCGTGGCACTTGGGTAGGCGAAGAGAAAAAGGAGGCGATGAATCTTCGCCGAGCGGTCATGATCGAAGATTGGATGGAGAAGCAGAGCATTCGCAGCTCTGTGCTCTTCAACTCAACCTCAAGCTCCTCAGAGTCTAGCTCTGGCGCAGCCTTCTCATCCTCCGAAACAGAGTCGAGCTACAAACACAAATTGAAGCCGAAATTGCAGAGCTCCAAGAAGCAAGCGAACGTGGAGTATAGGAATTCAGAGAAGCAGTCCAAGCCGAAGATTGAGGGTGGTTTTACGAAGACGAAACTACGGGCATTGAAAATCTACGGTGAGTTGAAGAAAGTGAAGCAGCCCATTTCACCTGGCGGTCGCATTGCTACCTTTCTCAATTCGATTTTCAATTCGGATAATGTCAAGAAAGCCAAAATGTGTTATGTTGGAGCTGTGGAAGATGTGAACTTGGAGCCTAAATCCAAGCCTGCGTGTTCTTCGGCGGCTTCATTTTCGAGGTCTTGCCTGAGCAAAACCCCTGCTTCAAGAGGAAAATTGAGCAATGGTATCAAAAGGTCAGTGAGGTTCTCTCCTCTCGACGTGATCGTTGGTGAGGATTCTCAGCCATGCGCTCATAAATGTATCTATGAAGAGGATCCCTGCCTAATGCCAGTTCCAACTCTTCGAAAAATTGCAAAAACTTGTTCTGTAAAGAAGAGTACAAGTGCATTCAATTTGAGAGGTTTTCGTGACAATGGGGATGCTGATGCTGATGATGAGGAAGATGATGATGATGCTCAGAGCTGTTCCAGTTCGGATTTGTTTGAGCTTGATCACCTTGTTGGGATTGGAAGGTATAGAGAGGAGCTTCCTGTGTATGAAACTACTAATTTGCAAACAAATCAAGCAATTGCTAATGGGTTTATTTTGTAGTTCATTGTCATCAATGTAATTAATGGTTTGGAGAACTTAATTAACTTTGGGTTGTTAATTAGTTCTTTCTTTTTTTTTACTTTGTTTTACATTTCCCTAAGTCATTTTACAACTTCTAATGGAATATATATATATATGTCTTTACTGGAAGCAATTTTTACCGTTTGTTTTTACAAGAAGAGGGTTCAGTAGGGCAAGCCAAACTGGAGAGCAATGACCGTTTAATGTGAAATAGCAATTCAAAAGCTAAATGTCACATTCACAAGCTTAATCGTCAAGGCAATAGACAAGGATGAATTTTAAAAGTGAAAAAGGAAAAGCTTACATAGATCTCTCTCCCCCATGAGAATGGAGAAAGTTAAAAGCACTTACTTTTTCACTGGCTCAGCACATGGCATCAGCTTCACTAATAATTTAGTCCCACTTTGAAATCATAGAATTAAAAATGATTACAGTGTAGAACTTTGTCCCTTTGAATGACTACTTTATTGCAAGTAAAGCAGGAAGAAACAGTGAATTTCAATGCGAGCCATACAACAGATGGTAACAACTAGTGCCTCTGCAGATTCAAACTAAATCAGTAAATCCTTTTGCAGTTGCAAAGATCTCTGTTCAGCACCTGTACAACAAAATTCCCAATGCTGAGATTTATTCTTGTAAAACCTGGACTTACTTTCCCTCAAATCTGTTATATATATATATATATATGTGTGTGTGTGTGTGTTTAGAAGCCAAAGAGAGAGAGAGAGAGAGAGAGAGAGAGCTTCCCCTGCCAACCTAAAGCTTGTCTATTTTGTCATTTTCCAGAGCAAATTCTGAACCATAGCTGTTGAATAGTGTCTTCGTAACCTAATGATACTTGTCCCAAATGACTTAAGTATAATTTTAATTATGTGTATATTAATTATTAGGCACTCTCCATTTGCAAGCCGGTATTCACGTGTGAGTTCTACCTAAAGTTTATATAATTTGATAGTAGAGTCAGACGCGACGTCACACGTTTAAGTCTCGGAGGGGACAGCCTATAAGATAGAATGAGCTGCCATAAACATAACGTGGTGATATGTTACGTTCCTAGGTGTACCACCTGGCTTTTAAGTTCTACATTATATTAATATCAGATCTCGTATCAGAAGCAATCACAAAACTTGCATATCCTCATAAGTCATATCATTGTTGTTAACAGTAATGGTGATCAAACTTAATTGGGGTAGAATAAAATCCCAACCTACCAATGATCTTAATATCGCAATTACCATATAATATCCACACGAACAACAGTAGAACACTTGGCAGACAAGTAGGGACGCTGACAAGGGAATCTGAGAAGTCAAAAATGTAGCAGGATCAGACATGATGGCAAAAATCCAAACTAACTTTTCCACCAAAGGAGAAAATAGAAAAGTTTATGACAAAGTATACATTCTTGGGATGATTTGGTACACCAGTGGCCACCATGGTTGACTTGAACACCATCCCTTAATTATCTACTCCCATATCAAAGATTGAAAAGAGAACGAAAGACATTCACAATAATCATATTTCTGTAGCATATGGGAAAAATACAAAGAAAATTGCAAGACTAAAGATTCTTTTGTAAGTATCCTATTTTGGGATACTGTACATCTTGCTAAACGACTTTGCAACGATCGATCTCCTAGTTGTGATGGGGTTGTATATTTATCATTTCCCATTCCTATTTCGCCAAATTTTTTAGTGTGTTTTTTCACACCCCTAATTATTTTGAGTCCAAAAAAAAAAAAAAAAAACTATAGATCCCCACTATACCTATTGCCAGTAAGAATTCGTGGGGCATGTTTCTCACCAACCATGCACAAATCTCGAACATATATGCATGGAAGGATTATAATTTTGTAACAAGTGGATGTGGGGCAATTATATACGTTTTACTCAAAGCTGATCAGGACCACATACCAGCCATCTAGCTAGTTTATAAGTAGTAGGTTCCATCTCCCCCGTATATGTCGTAATACGACGATGCATTTTGGGTCGGTAAAGTTTCATCAATACATTGAATATTTAATTGAAATAAGATAAATTGTAGTACTGTTAAGATTCGAACTCAATATATTTGTTTACAAAGAAAACAGTAGAGTTGGGCAAGGGAGGTTAAAGAAATGTTAGAGCATCTCTTGGTATACATCTGGAATGGCATAGACATCTATGTCCTTTTGGATGGGATAAATGTAATTTTTTAATTAAAATAATTATATCTATGTCATTCCGGATGTACACCAAGAGATGTTCTAGTATTTCTTGGGAGGTTAACCCTCGAAATCCATCTTGGGGGAACTAAGTGAAAAATACTGGCCTCGCAACACCTACGCCACTACATGCTGAACTAGTCGACCATGCTGATTGCAAGGATGGACCTGCTAAAGTATCTCTTTGAAAAGCCAGCCCGTGACAACAAGGTAGCAAATGTAACTCTTAGAGTTCAATATTGTGTACGTCACCTAGAAGCCCTAAATGGATGACTAATCTGAGGAATTATTATTGCTTAGCGCTTATGCTGAGGGAGCACTCTCTGTGTCCCTTACTACTAGTCTTGTTGGGATTGCGAAAATGAGAAGACTTGTCAGTGTCGATGTCACTGCAACCAAGGTATGCGACCTCCAAAACCACCACTACACCCCGCCGCTATCCTTTTAGCCTTCCGCAATATCCATCTTCTAGTCAGCTTCCTGTTTTAGGAAGTCAGTCCGTCCCATCCAACGAATAACATTTATATCTATCTTGCGGTAGGCAATAGCAGATTTATGATATTGTGTTAAATTATATCTTATTTCAAAAGTTTAAATGGATAGAAAATGATGAATTCAATCATTTTATTAATAGTTTAATATTTTAAAACGGGTTAAATACATATTTGCCCCCTGTGCTTTACGACCTTTATTTATTGTCCCCTTAGTTTCACTTTTTATCAAATTTGGTACCTGTGGTATATGAAAAAACGGAAATGGTACCTCCGTCTGATTTCTCGTCCAAAACTAATGTCCACCCACGTCATTGGGTACCTAAAAATTTCAAGCCCAGAACCCAATTTTTTACACATCGTTTCCAACAACATCCAGACAACAACATGACAGAAAATCAGACGGAGGTACCATTTCCGTCTTTTCATATACCACAGGTACCAAAATTGATAAAAAAATGAAACTAAAGGGACAAAAAATGAAGGTCGTAAAGCACAAGGAACAAATATGTATTTAACCCTTTTAAAACACTTAATTATTCTACAATGCTGATGTAATAGTTTTAACTATCTCTTAAACTAATTATTGTTAAAAAAATCTAAACTCTAGTAGAAGCGGCCATGTTAACATTATATAACAGAAATATAATTTCTAACATTACTCTCTTTTAATTATTTTTAAGTCTTCGTTTGAATTCCTCGTTACATCTTTAGGAAAGTGCTATTTTAATTGTGAATGGATCAATATTAGGAAATAAACCTACTTCTAATAAGGCAATATTTAGGGAGAATTACTCTACAAGAATTATATATATAATTGCCAGAAATTCCAATACAGTTTGAGGATAAGCATTGTCACAAAGGAGCACGTGTACTCATAAATGTGAGGCAGAACCGTACGTGACCACCTGGTCCGTGTCTGTACTGTATTTGGCTTTTCCCAAAGGCAAAGCCCCCCACGTGTCTCAGCCATCTCTCATTTCCCTGTCAGGCCCTCAGGTGAAGAAAAATCATAGCTGCTCACCCATTACTCTTTCACAATCGACACCGTGCTATCTAACCACCCAAAAAGAAAAAAATGATTTTTTTCGTAATATAAAGTGCACGATATTTATACAAAGACATATTAATGAATTTATATATATATATATATATATATATATATATATATGAATCTTACCAATGTGTCTTATTATACAAATATTATACACCTTTATATTGTACAACTAACACATTTTAAAAATAAATTTATTAGTACGAAATGAACACCAACTTTTTTCTTTGAAAAATATCTTTGCACTGTAGCACAATAATATTGTGTACAACATTTACACAACCACTCACATTAGTATAACCTTTAGGGAAATGATCCTTGCACTATTGGAGTACAACAATTGTACAACAAGAAGACACATTGGGGTAGGACTCACACACACCATTGTTGTACATTGCGAGTATTTTGATCATTTCTCTAACCTTTATATGTGAAATCCATATGCTTGGGTTCCACCAATGTGAGTGACTGTATAAATGTTGTGCACCAACCACTCTTTATCTTTTAGAGATTTTTAATTACCAATTTGAGCATGTTTGGTCTTGCAATTTAGCAGACAAAAGTGCATCTTCAAACGAAATTGCGGAATAATATTATTCTTTACACTTATGTATTGTACTTATTTCACATCAGTTAACGTTGAGTGTTTCAAGTGACTAAACACATCATGTCTAGTACAAATTGAATGTAAAGAGTAGCATTGCTCATCGCGAAAAGTATATCATTTGAAAGGAAAAGAGTAATGTTAGATACCATGTTAACATCTCGCAAATATCCCATAAAGTTGATGTGACAGGGTCTAATAGTCTTTTTTATGTTAGGTACCATGTTAACATCTCGCAAATATCCCATAAAATTGAAGTGACAGGGTCTAATAGTCTTTTTTATTTTATTATATATATATATGAGAGGCTTTGACAACTGTGTTATCTTTAGCCAAAATAAAAGGTTTTTTAATAATATTTAAAATACTAGGTTTATTTTCCTGGAGAAAATCGAAAAACAAAATATGCCTTTGATCTTCAATCATCTTTTCCACCTATTGAAGTTTTATCAAACCTTGTTCGTGTTTTGAAAAAGATTTAGCAAAAATAAGCCTATGCCAGAGGTTTTCTTTGGAATGAATATCTTTTTCCAAAGAAGGCCAATCAAGATCATGAAAATTCATTTTCTTGAGGTAAGCAGTTATAGTATTACAATGATGAAAATAGGCTCATACATGGGAGCATTTAAATCAGAAGCAAAGGGAGAAATAGAAGCAGGGGGAGAAATTTCTCCTTCTTCAGTTCGGGAAGCCTGGGAAGGGGCTACCGATTGCTTGGCAGAATAAAAAGCAGAGCAAACATATATATATATATATATATATATATATATATATATATATATATAGTTATTAGACCTTACCACATTAACGTTGCAGAATATTTGTTAGATGTTTATGTGGTATGTAATATTACTCATTTGAAAAAAGATAAATATTATTCTTCACACCAAAATCACACTATGCTCGTATGACATTGATTAATAGCCTTTAAATCTGCCGTTGTTTTAAAAAAAAAAAAAAAAACTAAGGGTTACTCTAGCCCGTGCCACGTCTGACATCACTATAGTGTGATTGTGGTGTTACTGGTGTGATTTTGATGTGAAGTATAGCAATATTCTTCAAAAAAAATAAAAAATAAATAAATAAATAAAAATAAAAAAAGGGCAATTTTTAAACAGTAGTATGTATTGTTATCTTAAAGGCCAAATAAAAATTCCACCAAATACTTCACTATATTTTTAAAAATTATATTTTGATTAAATATATTTTAAAATTACCATGTTTCAAAATTATACATTTTAAAATTGTTATTGCAAAATATACACTTTTTTTAAAAGAAAAAAGAAAAAACTCATCAATAAATTCAATACGGATCCAATGGCTGGACAGGAGTTTTGAACTCAAAAAGTCCTAAACCCATTGTTTAAGTCATGTCCAGTTATGGTCCGACAATGTATATTTTTGGCCGAATGGTTTTGGCCTGGTTCTATTGGTCTCAAAAATACAACCATCTATCAATTCGAACCTGCGAATTCATGAGCTTTGGGCCTACATCATCTGAACCAACAAATAGTTTGAATATGTTGGTGGACCTACCATTCCAATCATCCAAACGGGCTTCATTGTAGTATTGGGCCTGCTTGTTCTTGTGTCTTTTTATTGACATGCGTCAGCGTCATGGTCGGGCCATGTCAGCAGCTAATAATTTTTGTTTAACACACTCTAATTACATATTAACAGTAGTGTAAGTCTAAAATTTGTCTTTCAATAAACAATGTCATCTTTAATATTAGGGTTAAATACACTTTTGGTCCTTGAGTTTTGAAAATTTTATTTTTTAGTCTTTGAGTTTCAATTCGCATCACAGATGATGTTTTAGTTTTAAAAAAAATACCAAATTAGTACCTCAGTCAAGTTTTCCGTTAAAAAATTAACTGTCCGCCACATATTAATCCATGAGGGTTGACACATGTCACAATATACAAAATTACAAAAATAAAAAATAAAAAATCTTTACAAATTAATTAAAAAATTAAAAAAATGAATAACTTCACAAAAGGGTATCGAACTATAGGCCGTTTTGACGGAAGAACACTAAACTTCAAAAATTGTCGAACCCGGGTATTCAATTATCCTAAACCCTCACATTAGGGTATTCCGTCTGGTTTAGGCGTTAAAACCAGACGGAATTGCAATCACGTGACATACACGTGACTTTTTCGACCGTTTCTACCCGTTTTGCCCTCAATCATCAGTTTTGTATACATTGCTCATATGGGCAAATCAGGTAGAAACGGGCGAAAAAGTCACGTGCATTTCACGTGATTGCAATTTCGTCTGGTTTTAACGTCTGAACCAGACGGAATACCCTAAAGTGAGGTTTAGGATAATTGAATACCTGGGTTCGACAGTTTTTGAAGTTTAGTGTCCTTCCGTCAAAACGGCCTATAGTTCGATACCTTTTTGTGAAATTATCTCTTAAAAAAAAATAAAACTAAAAAAAATTATTAAAAACTTAAAAAAAAAAAATGAAAAAAGAAAAAGAAGAAGAAGAGAGCGGCTGAGCCACCCCCATGACCGGGGTGGCCAGCCACTACTTATCTTCTTCTTCTTCTTTTTTTTTTTTTTATTTTTTTTTTATTTTTTTATTTTTATTATTATTATTATTATATTACAACACGTGTCAATCCTCAGGGGTTGACTGTACTAGCAAATCTTCCTCTACACGCAAATGTTCCTAGCTCCGCCTCTACTAAGATAGATTCCTAGCTCCGCCACTGGGTTGACATGTGGCGGACTGTTAGTTTTTGACGGAAAACTTAACTAAGGTATTAATTCAGTATTTTCTCAAAACTGAAGTAGCATCTGTGATGCGAATTGAAACTTAGGTACTAAAAAATAAAGTTTTTAAAACTCAAGAACTAAAAATGTATTTAACCTTTAATATATAAAAAATACTATTTGACATTCTTTCAGCATATTCAGTTGACGTGGCATATTCAACGGGCTCTTAATTTTTTTATTTATATTTTAATTAAAATTAATTTAAAAATAAATTGAGTATTCCACGTCAACTCAAAAATTATATTAACTTCGAGTGAAATTTGCAATTCCTGTAAAAAAAAATTGTCACCTTTCTTCGTCACAACCGACACCATTCGCCATCCAAAATGGCATAGTTTAAGCAATTAAGCAAAAGATGGGAGTGGGGCCCTACAACCTCAGCGTTGCCACGTGTGAACGGATGGGGTTTCCGCAGATTGATATTCCATTCCTCAACCACTATACCGCGTGAGAGAAGAGTTGGACGATCAAAAAACCTCAGCGACCATCTTTGCTTAAGAAGCCAAAAGCAAAGACCTCCGGACCATCGGACACGATTCAGAAGCATACCAATTCTCGATCGCCATGAGCTTTCTATTCGGCAAGAGAAAAACTCCCGCAGGTTCGTCCTCTGACCTTTCCTTTTTTGTTTGTTGTGGTTTGTTAAGAACATGATTTGCGGAAACGATTCGTGTATCTGTCGGATTTAAATGTCGCAAGAAGTCTACGGATTTATTTTCTGATATTGGGTGCGATCGAAGCCTGGTTTTTGGATCGATTTGATAGTTGCGATACGATACAGGTTTTGATTTGGACTAGGACTTAGATTTGCAATCAGGGCTAGCCGGCTAGGCTTTTCAATTGTTGACCGTTTTTCCGAGGAGGAAATTGAAGGATTACTTCATCCTGAATCGCTGATCTCTTTGTTTGATTGTGATTATGTACAATTGGAGTATAATGTTGTGTACTAAGATTAATCAGAAAGAATCACATCGAATTTGTCAGATGTAGATTGCTAGGCTGCTCAGAAAAAAAGCAAAAAGATTTCTTCACTGCTGCACATTAGAATATTTTTGTAACGATTACGGTTCACAAAGAATCAGGATATAATTGCGTACATGTTGTAATCTATTTGATGGTGGATTTCAGAATTTGTGAAATACAAGGATATCGTTTTGTTATAACTTCTTTGATTGGGTTATAAAATGGGGTGTTCCGGGTCCATAATTTGCCTAATGTCACAAATGACATTGCATATTGTCATCTGAGCGAGCAGATCAACTGTGTTTTGTTGTAATTGGGGATGGTGCATTGCTTTCGTAGTTACAATTGGGCTTTATTTTTAACCAATATATCGTGTTTCAAACTGAATTTATGCGTGGTTGCAAAATTGTTATCTACAGAACTTCTGCGGGAAAATAAGAGGATGCTGGACAAATCCATTAGAGAAATAGAACGGGAGAGACAAGGTCTGCAAACGCAGGAGAAGAAACTAATTATGGAGATAAAGAAAAGTGCTAAACAAGGGCAGATGGTATGTTTATCTTCTCCTACTACTTGCACGTTTTGCTTGTTTCATCAGAATATATGTCTAGCTTTCTTTATCTCCTAATAGGTGCTAGTTGAGCTACTTTTGTGATCACAGATCCCTACCCAACTGCCGTATGTGGCAGATGGGGAAGGCAAATACAGCTCAACTGTGATGTAGGCAATCTCAGTGCAAGAGTTCCAGTTTTTGGAGTTAATATCTTACATGCATTGACTTGACAACTTTATACTAGTCAGGCATAATTTTGATCTTTTTGAGCTTTATTTTCTGTTAGACTTAAGTGTGCCTTTGTTTTTTTGGATGTCATATTGAGGTTTAATTGCTCCAACTAGGTTGAGGTGAATGAGATCACGCATGTTGATGCTAGTTATAGTGTCTGAGAAAATATACTTATACAATGTTTCTGTCAAAACTTTACTTTGTAACGGGAAAAATAAGAAGGAAAAAAATTAATGCGGCACATGATGCTTCTCTAGTTGAACGTCACATGCACTTTTATTTCATAATCTCTTTAGATTCTTTCACAGGCACGCGAGTGTCTTTCTTTTAGTTTTAAGATAAAATAGTTTTTTTATTGACATATCTGTGACCTAGAATGCAGGAGTAATGGCATGGCTATTTTACATTAAATAAGAGCTTTGTTGTCTGACCAGTCATCAATCCTTACGAAGTTCAATAAAAAACAAGAGGCAAATGCCTAGATACGGTGTTCACTTGAATCTCCCAAGCCAGTACTAAAGTTCATTTCTTCTTTTAAGTCATGAACTACTGGCTCTTGAGTCCATGACCTCACCATCCACTTTGTTTGTACATGGGGAGGAAGTAACCATTTGTACTAGAGCTTTTTGGCTCTCATATTTTTTGTTCCCTGCCACTTTCCGGTTGGTTTCATTCAAGTTTATGGGGGTATTCTCTTTAGATTTCATCAAACTGGTGTGAAGAAGCAGGTCAAACTTAGTTTTGGTTTTCAACTTGTGAACTAATGACGCATTTTTCTGCCACAAAATCTGTTTGTCTCAGAATTGCCAAATTTATGGCCGATATTAAACCGGCTTTATGTACAATTTTAATGGAGCCCGATAAAACAGGTTTGGCGGCCACTCCAGTCAAATTTATCTTTGATTTGGTGTAATTTTTGTTTCAGGGAGCTGTGAAGGTGATGGCGAAAGATCTTGTTAGAACACGGCATCAGATTGAAAAATTTTATAAGCTTAAATCTCAACTCCAGGGTGTATCCCTCAGAATTCAGGTATGTTATGCTTTCTTATATGCTTGTAATGTTTAATACTGATGGCATGCATTTCTTCTATTGTACTAATAGCTCAAGGCCTATCTTTTCCAACCATGCTAGCAGAAGATGATTGTGGTTACTTGCTTTCCGTGAGGAAGCTAGTAGCCTTTTGTTATTTAAGAATATAAGTGGTGTTTAGGATACCACTAAGTAAGGCCAGCTAGTTTTCAAGGTTGACGCTGTAACTATGAAAAAGGAGGTGGTATATGTCCTATACTTGTGTTTTAGTTATATTTGACTATCAAAAAAGAGAGAGAGAAAAAAAAAAAATTTGCGGGTTGGCTATGAAACCCTGTATTCTTTTTAGGGACACCAGATTAAAATATCTATAGTACTGCGTATCTCAGTCTTTCTTTGAGCCTTATGGTTTGAGTCTTGCATGACCTCGTAAGTTTGCAAAAGCCTGTGTTTATCCCATCGTGATTCTAAAAGTCGGATTTACTTGTAGACGTTGAAATCAACACAAGCGATGGGAGAGGCAATGAAAGGTGTGACAAAGGCAATGGGCCAGATGAATAGACAGATGAACTTGCCATCATTGCAGAAAATTATGCAAGAATTTGAGAGGCAGAATGAGAAGATGGAATTGATGACTGAAGTGATGGGAGATGCTATTGATGATGCTTTGGAAGGGGACGAGGAAGAGGAAGAGACAGACGAACTAGTGAATCAAGTTCTTGATGAGATTGGAATTGACGTCAATCAAGAGGTACTTAAACCTGTTCTCATGTTTTTCCCCACTGTTCTCATGATTGACTTAGCAAATGAGGATTCTTTTTTTCTTGGGTGTTGGAATCAAACTATTGGATCACAATTACTGTCTTAAACCTGTTTTAATTTGATACACAGCTTGTTAATGCACCATCATCTGCTGTTGCTACGCCGGCGGCCAAGAGTAAGGTTCCACAAGTGGAAACAGCGACTACTGATGACGGTGGAATAGATAGCGAGTTACAGGCAAGGTTAGATAATTTGAGAAGAATGTAATCTTCATGTCCTTTCTATATTATAAACCTCAGGTCTGCTGTATAAAGTGAAAGTTTCATTTGGGGCATGTAATTTTTATGAAAATTGAGCCAGAATTGATTAACTCAGGGTTTGAAAAACAAAGTGGAGATTTCAATAGCATAACATGTGGAAAATTTATACATATAGAAATGTGTGATTTACTATTATAGGCCGAGATATATATGCTTGTGTAGGCAATAGACACATTACTCGGTGAAATCAGAAGATTCTCTTCATGTGTTGTGATTCTATTGGCGTTTAAAATGCTCTTGGTAGTGTTGAAATTATATCTGCGTTAATGTCATACATGAAATATTAGTAGATAATTTTGGAGACCGTACCTATTCCTTTCCGGTTTTGCTCAATTGATGAACACAACAGGATACAGTGGGGATAAAAATTAAATGTATACACTCATGAGTGGTGATGACGGTAGGAGAGCCGCTTTGTGGTCCGGAATTAATATTGTTGCATTTAAGGGTGTACCCATGAGGTTTAAGGTTCGAATCGTCTTGGATACAAATAATTTTTTGGGGCTAGCCCGCGGGCAAAGTTGGAGTATTATCCGATTTGTGTGGAGGAGATGCCTTACACAGGTCTGAGGTTTACCTGACAGGAGTGGGTACACGAAGTGATCATGCCTTGGAGGGGTTCCTCGTCATTAAAAATGAGTGTAAATGATACCATTAGATACATAGACAGCAGCTTCAGTGTTTCTTTGACGATTAATTATAGTTTTTCTCTTTTCTTTTTTGTACTTTTTGCTCTTTCTCGTTTGGGTTTTTATTTTTATTTTTTAATTAAAATAAATAAATTTTCTTCAAACCGGATTGTAGGAAATTTTTATACAAACCATATTTAAGATGACATGTATTCTTTAGCATGTGGGAAGCATATGTTTTTTCACCTTACGCTTTTAATGATGTGTCTTATTAAAAAAAAAAATGGTGTAAATGATATCACATCATTTAAATTTTTTGAATAGTATGTCAACATATTTATCATTTGACATTATTTATACCATTAAATACAATAATATTAAATTATGATTATATTATGAGGTTTAAACCCTGAATGCCAAGGACCAGCATAAAGTGGATACTTTTTCAGCGCAGCTAGGCTCTTGAAGTGGAAATCTGCCTTTTAAATCTGGATATTGAGGTCTCTAGTATTGTTTGTTTTTCTTTTCACCTTCTTTATTGCAGCCCGTTGGAAAATGAATCTATTCTTTCTGCTTTAGGTTGCATTTGAATACGTAATAGATAACACTAGTTGTCCGGAATCTGGATTATGTCCTCGTTTAGGTTCACTAAAACACGATTATATTGTATAAATCATATTTTTAAGGGATTTTTTTTTTTAAAAAAAAAATTTATTTTAGATGGGAAATAGAAGGCTAAACCAATTAACAAGAACGGTTTCTTTAATTATAGATATAATAAATATATTGATATTTATTCAAAAAATTTAAATATTATGACATCATTTATATTGTTAGTGGCAACAATATTAAATATTGACCACACAAATGAAGATGATCCTTATCCAATTATAAGACGATACTAAATTCATCAAAAGTGACATAAGTTAGAATGGTGATTATGGAACTTGAATGGAAAGGCTTATACAAAAAAGCATCACATAAAGGACAGGATTCTTCACAATTGGATTGAAAAGAATTTCCTCTAATTCAGTCTATTAATTTAACACCTGTTCAAGATACATGTAATTCTAACATACACTTCTAAAAATGCATAAAAGAATTACTCGGACACAACATTTTGGAGGAAAACTTTATAAAGAAACACGAGAAATGTCAGAGCTCATTTTAGTATTCTTCTGAGATCTTTTTATGCTAACATAGAAGGATCCAAAAAGACACTAGAATAAGCTCTAGCATTTATCATTTTAGACACAGCAATTAATTGAGAAATGTTACACTTCTCAAAAAATTTCTCCCAAATTTGCTCTTTAATTATGTGTCACAATCTTATATAATTTATTATTTTGAAAAGCATATCACCATCTTATAAGATTGTAACACATTATTTGGTGAGCAAATTTGAGAGAAAGTTTGAAAAGAATAATATTTTTTTCAATTAATTTAATGGACTGAATTGGATAAAAAGTTTGTCCAGACACAACACCATCGGTGCAACCTGCTTCCTACCCAATCTTTCTTTGTTCTTATCGTCCTCACAGGCCCACAGACACCAACAAACGTACACGCAAGGGTATCAAAATTCCCCTTCAATTCCCAATGAAAAAAAGGAGAAGGTATTTTTCAATCGAAAAATAAAAAATAAAAATAAAAATAAAAATCCTATCAAACTGAGATGCTTGAATCCAGCAAACCTCCTCTAGAATTCGCCGGCTGCCTATACAAGGCATGTCGCTGACACCACGAACCCACCGGAGCCCTACAAAGCGGGCAATCAGAGTGAGAGTAGAGCCACATATCTATGCATGGAGCATGAAAGGAGTGCTTGCAACGCGGCAGCGTCCGCAGCTCTTCACCTTCCTCAAAAACCGACAAGCAAACCGCACACTCATCTTGTGCCACTCCTCCTCCTCCTCCATCTTCGTTCTTGTACTTAAAGCTGGACAACAAGTTCCTGTTAAGGTTTTCAAAGCTCTGGCCGCCCGCTGAGATCTCCACCAACGGACTTGGTCTCGGCGGAGCCTGGCTGTGGCGGCGCTGCGTACACCATCTGATGATGAGTAGGTTGTACACTGCCAGCAGAAGCGCGGCGGTTCCAATAACCAGGAGGCCGTAATACAACATGGGCATGTGGGGTTTTGGCGCAGAGGGAGGCGGCGGCTGTGTGAGGAGGCCTGGTACATCGCCCATTTTTGGGTTTGTGAAAATCGCCAAGGATTTGGAATTTTGTAGAGAAGCTTCAAGGTTAACATCATTATATGCAGTGGCCCAGTGGGTATGACTAGTAAGAGTGAAGAGAATTCTATCATTATCAGGATTAAAGTAATATTCAGTAGTTAATCTAAAAGCCGTGTTGGTTAATTAGTCGCCGAGGGAAATATATAATATTCTTTTCTCAATCTATGGGCCACCCAATAATGAAAGACACAGCAACGTACAAATCAGTAGACAATAAACAACGATCCAGGACAGGGACCGAATTGTAGATAAGGGCACTAACAACAGTCTTTCAACCATTTTCTTTATATTTAGAGAATAAAACTATTTTTTGCTTCCTAAAAAAAAACACTTCACAATAAATTCTCTTATATTTCCCTATATCAATTAAATACTATTTCTTACTCTTATTTTATTCTTTTTTCTCTTTCTTACTTTTATTTTTTTACTCATTTCTTTTCTTCTTTCTTTACTCTCTCATCTTCTCTCTCTTGCTGCCATTGTCTTCTCCGGGATTCACTAACGACATCGACCTCTTCAGCTGATCCTGGCAGTCCTCTTCCTCCTCATGGATCTGACGGCCGTACCAAGTAATTTTGTTCGGCTGATCCTAGCAGTTCCACACCTGTAACGCCAAAGTCCACACATATCGCAAAGAGGAAGAGAGAGAGAGAGAGAGAGAGAGAGAGAGAGAGAGTTTCTTTCGGTTTTGTGAGAGAGATGGGCGAGAGGCTGAGTGGGACAGTGAAGTAGTTCAATGACCAAAAGGGGTTCGAGTTCATAACCCCAGATGACAGAGGGGACGACCTGTTCGTGCACCTGTCCTGGATATGCACAGAGGGCTTCTGAATCCTAGGCGAGGGCGAGGCTTTGGAGAACCAGATCGAGTCCGTGGTGGGAGATTTGGTGAGCGAGGAGGTGGCGGGGGTGGATATGGTGGCAGTGGTGGGTATAAAGGAGGTGGGTATGATGGTGGCAACAAGAAGAGTCACACGAGCGTCCGTGAGGGAGGAGAGAGAAGCGCGAAGAGAGAGGACATACGTTGCAGGCTAGCAGAGTTTGTGTGAATATAATAATGGATTGGGAAGCTACAGTGCTATCCAACCAAATTATCTAAATTTAGGGTGGCTATTGTGGGACGTTTTTTGTGAGTTTTTGTTAAATTTTCCCTATATTTAGGGTAGGGAACCAATATAGGGAGACTGCTACTAGTGCTCTAAGACATGGATCAAGATCGACGATCTTCGATCAGTAAAACAGTCCGACAGTGGATTATAATACAAATAATATTTAAAGATTATCTAGCTTATTATTTATATGATGCGGTAAATTAATAAATTCTGTTAATTTTATGGACGAAAAATGGGTTTAGGGAACAAGAACCTTTTAATTTCTTGAAGTGATCATATGCTGCTAGAACTTGAAGGATGGCTGATTTGAATTAGATCATAATAATAGGCTATGGACTTCCATAAGAGGCCACAACGCACCACCGATCATGTCAAGTGTACATAATTAGGAAAAAAACAAAAAAAGTCAAGTGTACAAAAACAGATTAAACAGAATTTGATTTTAATTATTACCTAATTTCCATACTCGTTTCAAAATTATTATTAATTAATGGGCATGTTATGCAAATACCAAGGAAAGAGGTAGCGGTTTCTTATGCTCTTTAGGATGTGTTTGGGATTGCGATTTCGTAGAAGAAAAAGTGCGATTTTAAACCAAATCGCAGAAAATAAACCGTTTGAAAACTGCGTTTTAAAAAAATTGCCTTTCTGCTTATTCAAATCGCAAGCAATGCGGTGCTTTTTTTGAAAACCCAATATTTTAAAAGGCTAACCTGCGATTTTAAAAATCAAACGCTTAACTGCGTTTTTAAAAATCACTTTTTTCAAATCGCACATTTTAAAATCACTATTTCGAAATCGCATATCCAAACGAACCCTAATACAACTTCGTCCGACAATTGTGATAGTTAGTCTCGACCATCAGGAAATCAGTCCGACGTCAAAAATAAACTTAGGATCCAAAAATTATGGCCCATGAGTTTCATTATTAATATGAAAATCTATTTTACGGTTGAAATTTTATTTTATTATATCTAACTACAGTGTATTATATTATTACTCCTTTATCTTTTACTCTCTTTTTTATTTTTATTTCCTTTATTATAGTTATTTAACGTAAAAATAATAATAATAATCCAATCATTATTATTGTAGCAGGATTTGAGTTTTATTTTTGGAAAAAATACACTTTTACTTCCTCAATGTTTCATCTATTTTTCAATTTTGTCTTTAATGCTAAATTTGTTTCGATGTAAAATGATTTCCGTCGTAAAACATTTTCAACAAAATTATTTTTAGGAAAAATAATTTTCTTGAAAATATTTTCTGGCATTTTGCTAGTACGAAAAAATTACGAAATGCGAAAATCAGAATTTGACAAATGCCACTGGAATCTGGCAATGTCCGGTTGCCGTTGCCGGATTCCGGCGAGCAAGTTTGGTCGGATTCCGGCTGGACTCTTCCGGATCCAGCCAGATCAATGGCTGGATCCCGGCCGGATTCCGGCCATTTTGGCTATATCCAGCCAGCTTCTGACCATGGCTGGAATATGGCAATATTCAGGCCAGTTTCGGCCGGAATCTAGTTCGTCGACATTCGGCGACGGTGGCCGGATTCTAGCGACTGGATGTTGCTGGGCTCCTGCACCGGCTGGATTTCGACGACCGACAATTGCTGAATTCTGACAATCGGATATCAAACATACGTGCAAGGACAAAGAGTTTAATTTTCGAAAACGATTTACGGTTTTTCTAAAAATTAAAGAAGCTTTTACGGTCAAACTGAAAATGATTTCCGTTGACCATTATTTTCGCCCCTACCAAACATTGTAAAATGCCGAAATCATTTTAGAAATCATTTTATGCCGATACAAACGTTGCATAAAGTGAAAAAAAAAAATAAAATCGCAATGCACTCTAACGAAAATTTTCAATATTGTCCATCCGTTACTTAAGTCCGTCATTTTTTACTGAAATAGACACGTGCGACGCACGTGGGTTTTTAAAAGCAATTCTTTTCAAAATATCTTTTAAAAAAATCAATTTAAAAACACAAAAAAAAAAAAAAAAAAAAAAAGAGTAAAAATAAATAAATTTGGTGGGTGGCGGAAACCACCCCGTGAAGTATTTGGAGTGGCCGGCCCACCCATTTGAGATTCACCGAATCTTCGTCGGAGGAGATTTTCCAAATCTCCGCTCGGCAACTGACACCTCAGAGTCACAGAATTGCCACAGAACTCTAAAAGCTTCACCATTCACTCTGTAAAAAAGTACAAAATAAAAAAATAAGCTCACAAAAACAAACAAATTCAACGAAATTGAATTAAATGTCAATGCTGGAAGCGAAAAACACGAACCTGCAAAGGAAATAGAGCGATCGACGGCAAGGACTCGTGTAAGGCCGCCGACGTAACGAAGCTCGCTGTCGGTATAGCGAGGGAGGATCTTTCCGCCATAGCTACAAAGAAACTTGATACTTGATACTTGATAGTCTCTGCGCCTCTGTTGGAGTTCATGTCTGTTTTGAATTCGCGAAAAGAATGAGAAACTTAGAGAGGGATCAATGATGATTGCATTTGGGAAATGCTAAAAATACAAGAAGTACACAGTAAAGGGATTCACACGTGTAAGGAAAAATGTTATTTGCACTTTAGGTGTACAACATGGATACAACACCTTCTCACATGGGGTGGGGGTGGGTCTCAATGAAGTGCAAATAACAAGCCCCCATGTGTAAGTCTTACTCTAATGTGTCTTGGGATTGTGCACTAATAGTGCATGAATCATTCCCCTTATTATTGACGGTTTCAATTAAAAGAAAGGGTAAAACATTTTTGGTACCTAAGTTTTGAAAATTTTTTTTTTTGGTACCCGAATTTCAATTCGCATCGTAGATGGTAGTTGAATTTTGGAAAAATATGAATTTAGTACGGACTACCACATGTCAACTTCGGAGGGTTGACACGTGTCATAATGTATAAAAAATAAAAAAAAATCTTTAAAAATTAATAAAAAAAAATTGAAAAATTGAAAATAATGAAACTTAAAAAATTAAAGTATTAAAAACTTAAAAAAAATGAAAAAAAGAAAAAGAAAAAGAAAAGGGGTGGCTCCTTTGGCCACCCCCATTCTTGCCCATGGAGTGGCCGAACTATCCCCAAGAGCCAAAACCCCTTCATATGTATTTTTATTTTTTTTATTTTTTTTTGCCCTTTGGCCCATGGGGGTGACCGAACCACCCCCAAGGGCCAAACCCCCTTGTTTTTTTTTTTTTTTTTTTCTTTCTTTCTTTGGCCCTTCGGGGTGGCCGAACCCCCCTTCCCCATGGGCCACGGGGGTGGTTCAGCCACCTCCAAACTGACTGAGCCACCCCAGACCGGTAAAGGGGCCTCTTTTTTTTCTTTTTCTTTTTTTAAGTTTTTTAATTTTTTTTTTTAAGTTTTATTATTTTTCAATTTTTAAAGTTTTTTTTTTTTTTTTTTTAATTTCTGTTTTTAAAGTTTTTTTACATTATAACACGTTTCAATCCTCGGTCCGTCCGTTAAGTTTTGGACAAAAAAATAGACGGAAACATCAAATTTGTCTTTTTTCAAAACTTAGATACTGTCTACGATACGAATTAAAATTAAAATATCAAAAGATAAAGTTTTCAAAACCCAATTATCAAAAGCCTATTTAACCATAAAAGAAAAGATGAAAAGGCCTGCGATGGATTCGTTATTCAACATCTAATAAACTTTTTAAAAAAATATTATTTATTATAAGCTCAGAGATAATAGCAGCGCCGAGAGCGAAGATATATTTGCGAAGTGAGCTAGGACTCATAAACCTTCCTGGAAAAGGATTTGGAATCCTACGCAAACCATGTCGATATATTTTAGGATTTGGAATCATACATGTTTTCGGAAACCCAACTCGATATTAGAAAGGATTTGGAATCCTGGACAGTTTTGGATAATATATTAGCTTATAAAAGAAGAGTCAGAGGAAGCATTGAGTTCATCACATGCATACTACAGAAGATCGAGTTTCAGCCACGCCTCCGCAACACTCATCGCCGTCAAACAGCAGTTTTTTTTTTCTCAAGCTTGCAGATTCGGACTGCTCTCTCCCTCTCACTGTGCGTGCAACGGTGCAAGGTATGCACGATTTTTCCTTACACTTTCAACTGCACGCCTCTCTTAATTTACGTGTATACTGCATGTGTAGTAGTTGCTTTTGTTTTTTTTTCTTCTTTCTCTTTACGGTAGCCATAGCAGGTAGAATAGCCTTTCACCATGCTTTCTTCTTCTTCTTTTTTCCTTTCTTTTCTCTTTGTTTCTCTTCTAAACGTACGTAGCATCATAGGATTAGCTAGCCTTTCCTTTTCTTTTTCGATCTGTTCCTCTAGCCGGCCATAACAGCTCATGAGAATTGTTTTTTTTCTTCTTCTCTTAATTTTCTAACCAAAGCGCGCAGCATGTCTTCATAAGATTTATTTATTTCTTTTCCCTTTACTTAATATATATAGCCGAGTACGCACCATCATGTTTAGTTGATTTTTCTTTTCCATGCCTTTTCTCGATGCTAATTAACCGTAACAAGCATAGCATGGTCTACTTGTGTGTTTTTTTTTTTTTTCCTTCCCTTGTTTCTTTTCTGTGAGTAACCGTAGCAGAGATGAGTCAAGTTTTTCGTTATTATAAATCAAAGCTATCAATTTTGGTCCAGAGGGTGATGGCCAGGAAGAGTCGTACGTAGACTTTTCTTTTTGTATTTACTTGATAATTTCCTATTGTAATTTTATTTTATTTTATTTTTTATGGAGTTATTTTAACAACCAATAATATTTCAATATCTTATATATATGTATATGTATAATGAAGTCGATCTGTCTTCGCATCACATCTAGTCTCTTTTCTCTTGTTAATTAACCATGTGGAACTTCATTAATTTATATAACTCTAATAAAAATCGCACAATGAACTTCATCAATTTTGTAACACGTCAATTTGTTTCACTGAATTGGCAGGCGAGCTCCAAAGTCCGACGTCTCTAATGGAGTCCTCCAGTACTCTCCCATCGGATGTATTATTCGAAATCTTTAGCCGAACATCTCTAAAAACCATTGGGCGATCCAGATTGGTTTCCAAGGATTTGAACTTGGCCACCTATGAGTCAAGTTTTGTGCAAGCATTTCGTCAAAGAACAAAAACAATTTCTGGGTTCTTCACACAAACCTTGTTTTCTAACAAGCCCACGTCTCAACAGTTCGTCTCTACCACAAATTTGGGTACTGATTCTTCACTCTCCCTTAAATTTTTGCCTTGTCGTCACGTCAATATTAAAGCTGCTACCAAACAAGGTATATTGTTATGCGTGAATGAAAGTGACACAAGAAGACGGAAAATACCTGAATATTATGTCTGCAAGCCTAGTACCAAAGAATGGCATCAAATACCGAACCCCAGAACACGCTACTACACCGAGAGAGTTGGGATGATGGTACTTAGATCAGAGCCTTTGTGCTATAAGATAGTTCGGTTTTCACAACCCAAATCTCCGTGCATTAAGTACAAGTCTATTTTGTACAATGTCCTTCATTGTGAGATTTTTTCTTCCGAAAAATGGGCGTGGAAAAGATTGGAAGATGTCTTGTTGCCATGCTCTGAGTTCTTAAGCTTTGAACCTGCGGTGTCTGCTTGTGGTGCACTTAATTGGATTATGAGCAACAACGAAATCTTCACATTTTTTGTAGATACAGAGAGCTCGACAATGTTTGATCTTCCTTTCCCTTTGTGCAAAAAATACTATTTTAAGCATATGAAGCTTGTGGAGTATAGTGGCCGCCTTGCAATGCTTTGCATAGAAGATAGTTCAATGCAACTGTGGGTGTTGGAAGATTACGACACAAAAATATGGAGCAAGAGACCGACTATAAGCCTGAAAGCCGTTCAAGGGGTGGAATCCTATACTTCTCCATTAAGTCTTGACAGTTCTGATATTGTACTAATGAAGGGCTTTTGGAGCTTAATATTTTACAATTTTAAAACTTGCAACTCCAATGTATGTAAGGTGAATGTTGACCTCAGTTGTGCGGATGAAATTTTCACCTTCCAATCTGACTTAGAGCCGGTTCATTTGAAGAGTCACGGGAAGAGGAAACATTTTTTTAGAGTTCTTTGGTTGTTTTTTTGGTTTTTTTGTAGTTGTTTGTATAATATTTTTAGTACTTAGGTAGAGATTTTTCTTTGTAATATGAGGAAAAAAATAGGTTAAATCTAAATATGTAATAGATTAATTGTAAGTCTTCTTCAATTTAAATTTGAATTGTGGATTTAATTTTTATATATACATATATATATATGGAAAAATAATTGAAAGTTGATTCAATTTCTTCTATCTTATATATGTTACATACTTTTCTTTTGGGTCTACGTTATCAATTCCTAATTGTGCTAGCTGGGACAAGGAGAAATAATAGATTAATGATGGATTTCTGAACTTGTTTAAAATAGTATGGCCCATAACGGAAATTAAAAAGAAAAAAAAAAAAAAAAAAAAAAAAAAAAAGGAAAATCAGTTTCAGTACAAGGATCAGAAACAATGGATATATTTTAATTATGTCTTTCTCTACTTGTTTAAAATAGTATGACCCTGAAAAAAAAAAAAAAAAAAAAAAAATCAGTTTCGGAAAAGGCTAGCTTTTCAACTCCATGAGAAGGATCAGTTTAACTTTTTAAGCCATTAATTATATAAAGGATTAACATTAAAAAAAAAAAAAAAAGAAAAGAAAAAGAAAGCTTAAATTTTCAGTCTTGATGGTCCAATTTAGTGATAATCTAATTTGATGGGCCATAAAAAAGTTGGATTTTCATGTTACAGCGATGGGCTTTGTTAATTTAGAGGGCTCTCTCACTTTTGGGCCTAGAACATTCTAGAATTGTTGGTCTGGCTCAATTAGAACTCTATTTGTTCGCCTAGAATGGCTCTAAAGACATAGATTATTACTTGGTGTATACGCTTTTGCAAGCGGAGATTATCTTTATAATTGGTTGTCCGAATTACATGGCATCTCATAGTCATAGACAATGCTTTTGAATCCCGCGCTTTGAGCTGTCCAAATAGTTTGGCCCTGTACTTTTGATAAGAGAACTACATAGGTTTCAATTTCTATATACTAAACTTCTTTGATTGAAACACCAATTTTAAATGTAGACCCAAATTTTTATTTTTTATTTTTTATTTTTAATGAGATACCTATCGAAAATGTTTTCAAATTCAACGTGAGAAGTGACTCACTTTACTAAAGCATATGCACAAAAATTGGCACTGTGTATAAATTTTCAAAGAAATCCAACTTTGAAAAAAAAAAGATAAAAGAAAGACTAATATCTAAAAGGATAACAGTTAAGGCATCTCCTTTTAAGACAAAACCACAAGTGTCAAGTGGAAGCCAACTAAACTACGAACAAAGCTGCAAAAGCTACACCGACAGTGGCATCTTGATTACCCAATCTTCTAGTAGAGTTTTTAGTTCTATATACACATTTTTATTTTATATTTCACAATTCTAACATGTCAGTTCAAACTAATTTTTGACTTTTTTTTTTTTTTTTTACAATAACGGGGTGAATGATTGATTTGCATCATTTTTTTTATATATAGTTTTTAGCATCACTTCTTTTCTTTTTTCCTTTTTAAAAAAAAAGGAAGTTCGAATAAAAAGTTGAATAATATTCTACTTTTTTCAAAAATAAATCATATTTTATTTAACTTTTTAAAACTTTTTCAAATTTTTTCAAATTTTATCTCACAAAATCAAACTTCGTAATTCGCACAGTAAATTAGAATAATATTCGGATTCGAAAAAATTCAACACCCAAACGGACCATGCATTCACATGTGAAAGGAATGTGTAAATATTCAAAAAAAAAATATCTACGTGTATTTACTATAGCGTCTACCTCCGTTAAGGACATGTCTCAACAACGAAATCTAATAGAATAACTCTTTAATTTGCTTGATGAAAAGCCACGTAGAAAAAACACCAAGAATAAAAGACACCAGGTGAACTTTTGTTTTATGTCCAAAATTGAATAGACATTTCACCAAAAAAGAAAAGAAAAGAAGAGTAAATGTATATACAAATATTAGATGAAATCCTTTATAACCTACCAATGTTAACATGGTTATCGGATCACTAAAGAATGAAAGAACAAAAAAGGAATGAATACGTTGTGCTTTGTCACCGATGGAGTCATCAATATCAACAGAGTCACAAGAAATCAGCATCCGCAAAATTTGTATGAGCTGCATGTTTAATAGCATGAATATTGTCATTATAATTCGCCAAAAGAGACTGTCATTTCAAAATGTTTGAGCCTTCTAATAAACTTTAAAAAATAAAATATTGGAGGAAATTAAAAAAACAGTGTTATATTGTTTATAGATTTCAGTATGAAATATATATATATAGTTTGGTTTTGATCTCCCTTTCTCCCTGTGCAAGGAATGTTATTTTAAGCATACGAAGCTTGTGGAGTATTGTGGCCGCCTTGCGATGCTTAGTATGGAAGAGAGTTCAATGCAACTGGGGAACCCGACATTCAACGTCTCTAATGGAGTCTCCCGGTTCTCTCCCATCGGATGTATTATTCGAAATCTTCAGGTGACCATCTCTTAAAACCATTGGCGATCCAGGTTGGTTTCCAAAGATTTGAACTTAGACCACCTACGAGTCAAGTTCGTGCAAGTATTCTGTCAAAGAACAAAAACAATCTCTAGGTTCTTCATACAAACCTTGTTTTCTAACAAGCCCACGTCCCAATTGTTCGTCTCTACCAAAGATTTGGGTACTGATTCCTTACTCTCCCTTAAATTTTTGCCTTGTCCTCACGTCAATATTAAAGCTGCTACCAAACAAGGCATATTGTTATGTGTGAATGAAAGCAACACAAGAATATTATTTCTACAAGCCTAGTACCAAAGAATGGCACCAGATACCGAATCCCAAAACACACTACTTCACCGAAAGAGTTGGGATGGTGGTACTTAGATCATAGCCTGTGTGTTATAAGATAATTCAGTTTTCAAAACCCAAATCTCCATACATCAACTACAAGTTTATTTAATTTGTACAATGTCCTTCATTGTGAAATTTTTTCTTCAGAAAAATGGGCATGGAAAATATTGGAAGATGCTTTGTTGCCGTACTCCAAGTCCTTAAGCTTTGAACCCGCCATGCCTGCATGTGGTGCACTTAATTGGTTTATGAGCAATAACGAAATCTTCACATTTTTTGTACATACAGAGAGCTAGACAATGTTTGATCTTCCTTTCCCTCTGTGCAAGAAATGTTATTTTAAGCATTTGAAGCTTGTATAGTATAGTGGCTGCCTTGTGATGCTTTGCGATGAAGAGAGTTCAGTGCAACTGTGGATGTTGAAAGATTACGACACAAAAATATGGAGCAAGAGACTGACTATCAGCATGGAAGCCGTTCAAGGGGACGGGGTGGAACCTTGGCCTATACTTCTTCATTAAGTCTTGACAGTTCTGAAATTGTACTAATGAAGGGCTTTTGGAGCCAAATTTTTCACAACTTTAAAACTTGCAACTCCAATGTATGCAAACTGAATGTGAACCTCAATCTTTTGCATGAAATTTTCTCCTTTCAATCTCACTAAGACCCGGTTCATTTGAAGATCGAGTTTTGGGAAGAGGGAACATTTTTTTAGAGTTCTTTGGAAGTTTTTTTGGTTTTCTTGCGGTACTTGCTTGTATAGTATTTCTAGTACTTAGGTAGAGATTTTTCTTTGTGATATGAGGAAAAAAAAAAAAAAAAAGGTTACATCTAAATATGTAATAGATTAATTTTAAGTATTTTTCAATTTTAATTTGAATTGTGAATTTATTTGATATACATATGGAAAAGTAATTGAAAGTTCATTCAAATTCTTCTAACTTATGTTACGTACTTTTCTTTTGGGTCTACGTTATCGATTTCTAATTGTGCTAGCTGGGACAAGGAGAAATAATAGGTTTAATCATGGATTTCTGAACTTGTTTAAAATAGTATGGCCCATAAAGGAAAAAGGAAAAAAATAAATAAAAGGAAAGTCAGTTCCGGTACAAGGAAAAACAATGGATATATTTTAATCATGTCTTTCTTAGATATGATATACTTGTTTAAAATAGTATGATCCCAAAAAAAAAAAAAAAAAAAAAAAAAATCAGTTTTGGAGAAGGCTATCTTTTCAACTCCGTGAGAAGGATCGGTTTATCTTTTGAATGTTGGATTTTCATGTTGCTGTAATCCGATGGGCTTTGTTTAGAGATCAGTAGTCTCACTTTGGGTCTAGCTGGAGCATTTCATAATTGTTGGTCTGGTTCGAACTCTATTCTTTCGCCTAGAATGGCTCCAAAGACATGTACATTATTACTTGGTGTATACGCTTTTTACAGGTGGAACATATCTCTATAATTAGTTGTCTGAATTACATGGCACCTCATAGACAATGCTGTTAAATCCCACGCTTTGAGCTGTCCAAATAGTTTGGCATCGTACTTTGGATAAGAGAACTATATAGGTTTCAATTTCTATATACTAAACTTCTTTGATTGAAACACTTATTTTAAATGTCGACCCTTTCTTTTTTAATGAGATACCTTTTGGAAATGCTTTCAAACTCAATGTGAGAAGTGACTCACTTCGCTAAAGCATATGCACGTAAATTGGCACGTTTAGAAATTTTCAAAAAAATCCAACTTACAAAAAAGAAGAAGAAGATATAGATAAAGAAAGACGAATATCTAAAACAACAACAGTTAAGGCACCTCTTTTCAAGACAAAAAAATCAAGTGGAAGCCAGCTGAACCGCGAACAAAGCTGCAAAAGCTTCACTGACAGTGGCATCTTGATTACCCAGTCTTCTAGTAGAGTTTTTTAATTCTATATATCACATTTTTATTTTATATTTCACAATTTTAATGTGTAAGTCCCAACTAATCTTTAAATTTCTTTTTAACAATAACTGAGTGAATGATTGATTTGCATCATATATATATAGTTTTTAGCATCACTTTTTTATAAAATGGATTGTTCTTATGCATTCACATGTGAAAGGAATATGCAGATATTAAAAAAAATATATCTACACGTATTTACTATAGCATCTACTTTCGTTAAGGACACATTTTCATGAACGAAGTCTAATAAAATAACCATTTGATTTGCTTGATAAAAAGCAACATAGCAAAAACACCAAGAATAAAAGACACTAGGTGGACTTTCGTTTTATGTCCAAAATTGAATAGACATATTACTAAAATATATATATGGGATGTGTTTGCTGCACAATCCACTTACATGGACTCACTTGCATGAATACCACCAATATGTCTTAGAGCATCCGTATCAAGTTAGCTATTTCAAACTTTTCTCTAAAATTTGGAGAATACCTTCAGAAAGCATGATGCATCAAGCTCTTTATTGTTTCTCTAATTTATCTCTTGTCAGATTCTCATTACAAATCCAGCTCACAAATTGTATTCTCTATTGAGTTTTTTAACAATTTTTTTTTTCATTCCCACCTTCCCCTTCAGTTCTTTCCACAGAAAACCCCAATTCTCCAGTGCATAAGCAAGAGACCAACGACCATGCGCCTAACCTGAGTTGCAAGAAGCGGCGAGGCTGAGAGGATGGCAGCGAGGAGATCGAGTTCGGAGGAGAGCGTGAACGATGAAGAGGACGACGACGGATCTCCACCCCGTTTGCAGTGAGACCCATGACGTTGAGGAGGATGATGTGTTTTTTCCTTTGGCTATTAGAATTTTGGTTTTGATCTGTTGAGTTTTTATGCTTTACTTGGGTTTTGAGTCATTTGAGCTGATTATAGTTCTAGATCTAATTGGTCTTCTGGGTTGTACGAGTATCAAATCTGTTCATAACAGCTCGGTTTTTTCTGTGGTTTCGAAGGGTTGCAGCTCAAGTGCTCGACCTTTTTCCTGAACCGGGACACTAGATGGGTATTAAAGCAACGTCCAACTGTTTTGTTTGTTATTTGTCATGCCTTATTTATTATCAATAAATTCATCTTCTCCTCAACAAGACAACAACGTTGGACGTTCTTTATCAAAAAAAAAAACAACGCTAGACGTTCATCTCTCTTTGGCTTTGGCTGGTTGTTGGACGTTAAAGAACATTTGATGAAGTTGCTTGGCTGGTTATTGAAGACAATAAAAGTCCATGCTAATTGTTGGTTCAATTAATGTAATTAAAGCACAGTGGCTTGGCTGGTTGTTGAAGGGAATTAATGTTGGCGTTTGATGAAGGCTAGGGAATTTAAAGTAGTTGAAGAAGGAAATCAATTTTGACAATTAAAGTAGTTATTTTCAAAATTAATAAAATATAATATTTAGTTAAAATAGAGAAATATTTAGAGAGTTTGATTTATGGAGTTTTTCAAAAGTAATAGATAAAATAAAAAAAAGTAGATTATTTGAGTTAAATTTAGAGAAAATTTTGAAGAGAAATTGTGTAAGGAATTGTGCACGAATCATTTTCCTATATCAGATGCAATCCTTTATCAACTACAAATGTTAACATAGTTATATATAGGTTCACTAAAGAATAAAAGAACAAAAAAGGAATGAATATGTTGGGCTTTGTCACCGATGCGGTCATCAATATCAACAGAGTCAGAAGAAATCAGCATCCACAAAATTTGTATGAGCGGCAGCTTGCAGGTTACATGCTTAATAGCATGGATATTGTGCACTCAAGAAGGGCTTTTGGAGCCTAATATTGTTCAACTTTAAAACTTGCTGCTCCAATGTACACAGGGTGAATGTCGACCTCAATAGACCGCATGAAATTTTCTCCTTTCAATCTTACTTAAAGCCAGTTCGTTTGAAGAGTTACTGGAAGATGGAACAGTTATCTAGAGTTCGTTGGTTATTTTTTTGGTTTGTTTGCAGTTATTTGTATAATATTTTTACCACTTTGTAGAGATTTTTCTTTTTAATCCTGGTTTTCTCTGCTTGTTTAAAATAGTATGATCCAGTCAAAAAATAAAAAAAAATAAAAAAATTAGTATGACCCAGGAAAAAAAAGTTTCGGAAAAAAAAAAAAAAAATGTTGATTTTCATGTTGCTGTAACCCAATGGGCTTTCTTTTGGGGTTTTCCCTCATTTTGGGTCTAAAACATTCCAGAATTATTGGTCTGGGCTCCAAGTTCCAACGATCTATTCTTTTTCTCAAATAATGCATCGAAAGATAATTAACAGGGCGGAGCTACATTGGGATTGGGGTTGGGCCTCCCAAGCTTCACGGTTTTTTTTTTAAAAAGAAAAAAATTAAAAATTAAAATTACCTTTAAATTTTTTTATTTTTTTTAGTTTTGTCCTCTCAAATTATTATTATTTCTTTTCAATTTTACCTCTCAAATCCTAAATGCTAGATCCACTCCTGGATATATAAATTATTACTTGGTGTATACGCTTTTTACAAGTCTTAGAGATTGTATGTGTATAATTAGTTGTTCAAGTTACATGTAATTTAGACAATCTCGTAGACTATGGTGGACCGGTGGTGAATCTCATATACGAGTTTTTTAGTTTTAGATACTATATTTTTATTTTATAATTATTTTAGAATATTGATGTGGCATTCTCAATTAACTTTTAATTTTTTTTAAAAAAAAATAACTAAATTAAAAATTAGTTAAAACTGTCACGTCAACATTAAAAAATAAATATACAATTTTTATCATCACTTTCCGATAAAATTGACGTTCCTATGCATTCACATGCGGAAGGAATATATATGATAATAAAAAACACTATTCATCTCACGAAAAGACATACTTTTTTTTAAAAAAATAATAATAATAAGGCAATGAATATGGTTTTCCACGTGCCCATTGAATATATAATCATTTCATAAGATCCACGTGGATATGGTTGAATTCATAATTGTTACAATCACGCATAATGTACATGGTAACTTAGAAAATGACATGCATGCATTTACCTGCATATGTTGTATTTAAAAAACAATTATCACGTGGCATAATTAGTTAATTACTACTATCAAGCTCCAAAAGGAGATTTCAAACTGTTGGTACAGTTTCAAGTAAGGTGACGTGTTGCCTTGTAATTCATTGCCTTCCTTGGTTGGAGGTGCCGACTATGCCCACTCTGATGCCTAAGTCAGTTCAAATTATTTATTTTCTGGAAAGTATCAATAATTTCAGAGTTATGAAACTACTGAAGTGCTTAAAGCATAATCTGATTAGAAGTTTGAGTCTTATATCACATAGTCTTTAATCTTATCTTCATATAATTTAAATTGGGTAGTAGAGTCCAAACTGGATAGGACACTACCTCTTCAGCTGATGACATACTATTAGGTACCTTATCCTATATTTGATGGGATAAAAGCCTATCTTGATATACTCGGGATGTGTATCTTTTTTGGAGATAACAAATGGTCTTATACTTAGGTCTGATTTGGCCGGGCCGACCCGACGGGCTCGGCCCCCGACACAACCTTAGGCCCACATGTCTTTAGAGCTGATTATTTCTCCAACACAAACAAAAACAGAGAATCGATAAAAAGAATTCTTGAATGGAACGTTTTCCTATCGAAAAAATAAAATTGTTGTAAGGATAAAGTTAAGGAATGGTCGGAATTTTTACAATTTTGTTATTCGATCTGTTGTTTTTTGTCTTTTTGCAATTCAAACGACTCCACAAAAAGGAGAATTGCATTGTCCATATTGTTCACTTGCTCTGAATAGCTCGAAATACGAAGCCCACTAATTTCGGTTTGGATAATTTAAGAAATTTGAGACAAAATTAAAAAATATTGAATAAAATCTAAATAGAAATTTGATATTTAAAAAAAAATTCTTACCCAAACATGCTCGTTATTTCTAATTTTGGAATCTCCTTAATTTATGCCAAACTCATTTGTAAAAGAAAAAAAAAAAAAAAAAATCTTAAATTTGAATCATTTGAAAAGGTTAATGGGCCTACATTCTTGTTATATGAAAGGATGTTTGTTGAAGGGTGATAAGATTAGTGATGTGGTCAATTGCCTCATCATATATACTTAAATACTTAATTATTTATCAACAGATTCAACACCAACTCAGCAGCCACATAATGTCGGGCTCCAGCTCTGCCAAAGTCAACCCCTCTAGCTTACCACATGGCACATACCATTACTTAACCTTCTCTATTGGCATCCGACAAAATTTGGCTGTTTTTTACTTTACAGAATTAGCATCTTTGCATAATGCATGCACGTTGTAATATAGTTATAATACTAGTAAGATAATTTAATATATATGAAGTAGTTTTTTTTTTTTTTTTTTTAGTTTTTTTATGATGATAAAACACAACAACATAAATTTTCTTTAAATTGGGGTAGAGGAATCTCCTCTAACTTGGTCTATAAAACTATTGTTACTTTTGAAGATGTGAGAATCACTTTTACATATGTCAAATTTATAAAATAGAATGGAAGAAATTCTTTCGACCCAATTTAAAAGAAACTTCAATTCAAAACTTAAAAGCGTTGTATTGAAATTTGAAATGAAGAATTAAAAGTTTTACAGATTCAATGATACATATACTGGCAAAATTTTGAATAGAGTGATACGTCACATATACTATTAAATGCAATTGTGTAAAAAGGATCCAGTTTGTTTGTTAAAGTGTGTTTTTTTTTTCTTTTTTTTTTTCAAAATAAAAACATTAACAAACAACTTAAAGCACAAAATATTTAAAATTATTGTCACTTTTTTTTTTTTTTTTTTTATTATTGGAACCGAGCACATTTTATATATATATGAATTAAGCATAACGCTCAACAAAGATAATATCTGAAATACGTGAGGTTTTTTAAAAAAATTATTACTCATTGCTTACGTGTAATGCTTCGTTAGCAAGCGAATGAACCACAACATTTTAAGTTACGAAGATTATTGTCACTTATATCTCCTATAAAGACATAAATGCAATGTGATGTACTCGTTGCACAACTTCGGTCTCGGAAGATGCCGATCTCAGCTTGTGGAAGTCGTCTGTTGCTTGGAAGGTTCCCGGCGAGGGGGCGTGTTTTACACGCGCCGTCTCCGGCAGTCGTTTCTTGCTGGAGTCTGCTGTCTGGGTTTCTGTTTGTGTTTTTTCTGTATGTGTTGGGTTTTGTTTGTATATTCCAGCTTGTAATCACAGTCTACCGGTGGGTAGCTGCTTCAAACCAGGTTTTCCTGGTTTTGTGGGCAGAGATTCTTCATCTCTGCTCACTCCAACGGCCTTTCGACCTGTTTCTCGCCTTTGGGCGTTTGATTTGTTATTGGTGCCTTGATTGTAATGTTTTCTTCCCTGGTTGTACCCCTTTCGGGGAGTTGTTTCCTTTGGTTTGAATGGAAGAAGAAGATGGCACTGTTCAAAAAAAAAATTTACACAACTTAAGATTGGTAGATCCATGCAGGTAGGTTCTACCATTCATAGGTCCTCATTTTTCAAATACAATTATACAAACATTAATAAACGGAGCCGTAGTTGACAAGTTGTAGTAGGGTGGGATTTAAATACTCTCAGCCGGGAACACACAGATCCTGCTAGAATTGGAAAGCCTGCCTATTCACCTTCCTCAACCCTCAGCAGTCAGCAACAAACGCAGCCCACGTTTTTTTTTTCTTCTATCTCCTTCTCTTTTCCTTTTATATATTGACCCAACACAAGCAACTTCATGGCGGCTCGCCCTACTATTGTCCCTCGCTGCTCTTTCTTAACCCAACACTTTGCTTCATTAGCGCCGGCTTCTGGGTGAAACAAAACAGGTTTTTGCCTCATCAAACATCGAGTTGCGTCTTATAAACAGATAAAAAGGTTATTCCTCTGTGTCACTCTGTTTTCCTAGTTAATCATAAGAATCACTTGGCAAATTGAAATAGACGTGGTAAGATCCCGATTATTCTTATTCTCTTTTTTCTTTTTTCTTTTTCTATTTTTTTATTCAGAACTTTCCTGCTAGGCAAACCGACCATTATGCTCCCTCTTAGCTAAGTCCTGGATTAGAACCACTAGTTAGTAGCGCGTTGTTTCTGATTTATGAGCGGGATTTTTTTTTTCCCCGGGAAAATTCGTAAAAGCTACAGGCTGAGTGACTGAAATTGCAAAAGATTAGAGCTTTGTAACAGTGCCAAGGAAAGCTCTCTCCATGGAGGGAGAAAATGGCGTGACAGAGAAGAAAGGAACAAACGAGGTCGTTGTGCAGATTCTGGGTACCGAAGAAGCTTTCGTCCCCTGCAAAGATAGCAGTTCCTACACTGTTTCAAAGAATTCCCGGTTTGGGTCTTCTCCGAAATCGAATAAAGGTTCAAACTTGGAGCTAACAGAGCTGCAGGATCTCAAAAGCCGAGCCCAAACGTCTACATTTACAGCCACTACTTCTCCGGCCCCAAGTCCGACTCCTAATAAGCCTCCGAAGATCCCAAATGAGACCTTAACGCGAAGAAAATCGCTTGCGCAATCGGCGTTCTCGAAGCCCAAGTCGAGATTGGTGGAGCCATCGTATGCTGGTGATGCCAATTTGGCGAAAGAGAAGGCCGAGTTGGTGAATACCCGTAATAGGAACTCACCGAATGTCGCTTCCCCAAGCCACAGAGTCAGTGTTAGTACTCCACGGGATAACTTGAAGTCAGCACCAATTACACCCAGAACGCCGTTGATCGGATCGCCAGGAGGAGAGGACGAAGATGACGATGAGGTGTACAAGTCGGCCAATCTTAAAGTGCGAGAGAAAATAGGTAAGAAGTTGAAAATGACGGTCTTGGTTGAGTGGATTGCGTTTGTGTGTATTATGGGGTTTTTGGTTTCTAGCTTAGCTGTTGACAAATTGCATAACAGTGTGATTTGGGGTTTGGAACTGTGGAAATTGAGTGTGCTAGTGTTGGTAATCTTCTGTGGTAGATTGTTCACTGGGTGGTTCATTAATGTTTTGGTTTTCTTGATTGAAAGGAACTTCTTGCTTAAAAAGAATGTTTTGTATTTTGTGTACGGGTTGAAGAGGAGTGTTCAAGTTTTTGTATGGTTGTGTTTGGTTCTACTAGCATGGGGTTTGTTGTTGAGTAGGGGGGTAAAAAGATCGAGGAAAACATCTCAGGTTCTAAATTATATCACGAGGGCTCTTGCTGCTTGCCTTATTGGGGCAGCTATATGGCTTGTGAAGAATCTGTTAGTGAAGTTACTGTCTACTTCTTTCCAGTGCACGAGATTCTTTGACCGGATTCAAGAATCAATCTTTCATCAGTATGTGCTTAGGACCCTTTCAGGGCCTCCGCTGATGGAGATGGCAGAAAAGGTTGGGACCTCAGCAAGTGCGGGGCAATTGAGTTTTAGGGATATGAAGAAAGCAAAGGGTGAGGGGAAAGAAGAGGTGATTGATGTAGACAAGCTCAAAAGAATGAAGCAAGAGAAAATTTCTGCTTGGACCATGAAAGGATTAGTTAGTGTCATAAGAGGTTCTGGACTGTCTACCATCTCAAACACACTAGATAATTTTGATGATGATGATGAGAGTGAGCAAAAAGATGAGGAGATCACTAGCGAGTGGGAAGCACAGGCTGCTGCTTATCGGATTTTCAATAATGTAGCGAAGCCTAGAAGCAAGTGAGAATGTCATCTTGTAAAAGTTCCTACAATTTTCTGATGACTTATTTGTTTCTGAATTGTCTCCCTAACAACTCTGTCAAATTACGTACTATAGGTACATTGATGAGGAGGACCTCTTGCGCTTCATGAAAAAGGAGGAGGTGGACAATTTGCTACCACTGATTGAAGGAGCAGCAGAAACCAGAAAGATCAAGAGAAAATTTTTAAAGAACTGGTTGGTAAGTTCTCTATCAAGTTGTTTTTCCTATCAGATCAACGGGCCCTTCCTAATATCTGATTTTTTCTAAATGTTTTGCTCGAGCCCGGACTTCCCCAGAACTTTTATCATCGAAACATGAAATCTTTCTCAAACACCTCTTGATGACTATTTGCACGCCAATAATATTTCAGAGTGATGTGTACAACTGAAAATTTGGAATGATGTTAAATACAACAAAAAAATTATTACATTGTTCAACAAGATAAATTCAAGTATCTCTATGTCCACTAAGTTCTCAGATACATGTGGTTGTAACTCTCAGAACCTTCTCTTTTGCATGACCTTAGATTTTGAACATTAGTTAGGGGAGTAGAGTCTGTCTATGACAACTTTTTATATTTCCATTTCACAGTAGTGAAACTGTGGTAGGGGAAATTTCAAATCATGGCTCTTATAACATCATTCTTGGTTGCAGGTGAATGTTTACCTCGAACGCAAATCACTGGCACATTCCTTGAATGATACCAAAACAGCCATAGAGGAGCTGAACAAGATTGCTTCAGTGATTGTGCTTATTGTGGCCCTTATTGTGGGGTTACTTATGATGGGATTTTTAACAACCCAAATCCTTGTCTTCATTTCTTCTCAACTTCTACTTGTGGCGTTTATGTTTGGTAATAGTGCCAAGACCATGTTTGAAGCCATCATATTTGTATTTGTGATGCACCCATTTGATGTAGGGGACCGTTGTGTTGTTGATGGAGTGCAGGTAACTCCCTTATCCTAAGAATGAATTTTAATCTATTAGATCTGGGTGACTATGCATGACGTATTTCTACCTCACAGATGGTTGTTGAAGAGATGAACATTTTGACAACAGTCTTCTTGAAATATGACAATGAGAAAATATTCTATCCAAATTCGGTTCTGTCTACCAAACCGATCAGCAACTTTTACAGGAGCCCAGAAATGAGTGATTCTGTTGAATTTGCGGTAGATGTTTCTACTTCCATTGAGAGTATTGGAGCCCTAAAAGGGAGAATAAAAACGTAAGTCAACTCTAATTATCTTAAGTATGCTGCATTAACATTGGTGGGGGGCTCATCTTCATGTTTCTGATATGTTCAAACACTAGTTGATCTCAAAAGGCAGAGATGTTTAGATCTGATCAAACATAATGATGAACTAATGGTTTTCCAATACTGACAGTACAGCTCAATTTCCGTGTTATGTTCCCTTTGTTTCCATTTTTTTGGGATTAAGAAATACTTTGTTGATTAGAGATGGCTGTCCTTAAAACTTCAGGTACTTGGAGAGCAAGCCTCAACACTGGCGTCCTGGCCATAATGTGGTTGTTAAGGAGATTGAGAATGTAAACAAGATGAAAATGGGTCTTTACGTCACACACACCATAAACTTTCAGAACTATGGGGATAAGAACAGTCGGAGATCCGAACTACTCTTAGAGCTGAAGAAAATTTTTGAAGAGCTTGGTATTAAGTATCATCTGCTGCCTCAAGAAGTTCATCTCAGATATGTTGACTCAGCTCCTCCAGCATTTCAACCTCTGGGGTGACGATTCTTTGTGCAAAAATTTTCCTCTGCTGCAGGTTTGCGCTTCTTCTCTGATATTTCTAACACTGCATGCATGGCTTCTGATACCGCAGATAAAGATTCTGTGGCAATAATGATCAAATTCTTGCATCAGAGTTGAACTTACTTTCGTCCCTGATTAAATCTTAAATCCTGAAAACTTTTTATGACTGGAGGTTTGTCTTAGGCAGTGTTCATTCTACATCTTTCCTATAATTTTTTGATCTCTTAAACTTTGGATTGTAAATTTTTAGGAGTTATCTAGTAGACTTCTTGTATACTTCATCATTTTCCTCTCTTTCAATAAAATGCCTATTTATTTATCTGGATAAAGTAATGCTAGAAATCACAAAGCCTTTGGAATTCATTTATTATTATTATTTTTTTAACAAAGACTGATTGGCATTACTACGTCAACATGCTACGGAATAGACTTTTGAGGTTTTTGTTGCTCTCGTACTGACCATATGTTAAAAGTCAAAAGCAAATTCATAACTTGATTTTTGTTTGCAAGATTTTCTTAGCTGGAAATGTCATCACTAACAGTTCTGAATCAATTGAATTGTAACTAATCTTGAATTTTTCATCCCTCTGTAGAGGACAGGTGCATGCGAGGTGAATTCCTAGTCTCTGTGGTTTGTAAAGCAAAGAGCAGGATTTGTTGTAATTCATCTCAAGGAAGAATGATGATTCAAGCTGGATCTCAGTTCTTACCTCCTGTAAAATGAACAAAAATTGCGACATTCTCCGGCTGGTTGTAAGGAAAAGAGCCGCATCAAAGTGATCACGAATTGTTGAAAATCCTGATTGTTATGTTTTTCAAAAATTGTCTATTACAAGTTTAGGATGAGTTCATGTTTATTCAATTTCAAAGATGCGGGTATTCTGGCTTATCATTATTCTCCTGCTTCTTATATGGTCGTAGCTCAGAGGCAAGGCTTTGTTAACATATTTGCTACATGCATGTTCCAAAACTTTTGCCACTACGAACACAGGCCAAACCTTAATCACTATATAGTGCTATTAAGAGTACTACAATTTTTTTTGTATAGAGTGTCAGTCTACATGACATTTATTACGTCGGCAGTAACCGATTCAATTTTTTGACTAATGCGTTAAAGCTGCAAAAGCCAGTCCAACTCTTGTAGCATCCAAAATGATGGAAGACAGATTAAAGCTGCACATGCCAGTAACGAAATAGAATATGGGGTGAACATATTATCTGCAATGATGATATCAAAGGTGTTATATTGTTTTGTTAACGTTTGTATTTGGAATTTGTATTTGGAATTCGGCCTCTTGACTACAAGAAAAGATCAAATCTAAAAGACCGTTAAAGGCTCAATACGTGAAATTTTAATTGAAATATGAGATAAAATTATATTTCGTGTTGTTTGGCTGTGCGTTGCTTTGTTGGTTGAAACAAGTTGTGGCGGATTAGGTGTAGAATTGTTGGTGGGCTAAAATGAATGAATTCAACATCTGCATTTACTTTGTGGACGATGGCTTTGCATTATTCCAGGTTGCAATATTGTTGAAATCAGAGGCTGTAGCGACATTGTTACTCCTTTACCTTGTCGTGAATGCTTCTTAGACACCACGTAGACAACAACTCCAGTAACCAATTTTAATAGGGATTGCAATTTGATTAGTTTTTCTTTTCCTGTTCAAATTAGGCTGAACCAATATCACGTTAAATCATTATCGGGAGAGAAATCAGATGACGTAGGAGTGGTACTTTTAACATGATTTCCACGACCGACAAACTATCCAAAGAAGGTAGGCCCCAAAATCCTCTCTCTCTAGTCTCTGTTGCGGGGATCCTAATTCGCATTTATTATCAAAAACTACAACCGTCCTTTTAAAATGGACGAGTTTGTTGAGTTTCGGCCCAACATGACGTGGGCTGGACCCAATCACATCTAGGAAAGCCCGACCCGTACTATCATTAGCGATTGGCACCATTATTAGCGACAAGGCAAACTATGAGAAACCTAAACAAATTCTCAAGCTTGATGGTGATTGGGCCAATAAGATAACCTTATCCACGGCTCCAACTGGAGAAGCTGCCACGTAGGACAGAGATAAAGATGACAAAATATTTCGACCTCTCATTCCCCTCCTTGTTCCACCCACCTCTATCCAAGTCCACCCATTCCCTCTCAAAAACTCGCATCAAAACCTTGTCAATCAACTTAATCACATAAAGAAGCAGCGGGAACGGAGAGGGAAGAGAAGTAAAAGAGTGAGATATGGCTTCAACATCTGCGGTCTCAATGGCAATGCCATTAACCTATGCCAGCCAAAAGAGGGTTCCATCCTCAGAGGCCTTCCTCAGGCCACTTCCAGTGAGGCCCTCAAAGGCGTTAGCTGCATCAAAATCAAGTGGGAGGGTTCAAGTGAGGGCTTCTCTGAAGGAGAAGGCAGTCACAGGACTCACCGCAGCTGCGCTGACGGCTTCCATGGTGATACCAGAGGTGGCTGAGGCTGCTGGCTCTGGGGTTTCTCCATCCCTCAAGAACTTCTTGCTCAGTATTGCGGCCGGTGGAGTCGTGCTTACTGTGATAATTGGTGCTGTCGTTGGTGTCTCCAACTTTGACCCAGTCAAGCGGAGCTGAGAGAGAACAATTCTGTGAATCCTGGAAATTTATTGATTTTCAGTTCCATGTATCTGTTTGATGTTTTTAGTAATGATCTCTGTTATGTTTGTAATATGCGACTCGTTCAGCTGTAATTTAGCCGGAAACTGAATTCTGAAATTTAATTTCCATCTTTCATATTCTCTGCAGTATTTGGGAATGTTAAGCAACCCACTCAGCCTCAGCAATCAGTTCTACACAAAGAGACCCACAAAGTTCGGGTATAAGATCTGATACGTGGTCTATCTAATGTAGCAAGACCACAAAGTTTCAACCATTTGATATCAAGAATATATCCAAAGTTTCAAATTGGTTATAAGATGTTTTCTTCCCTCCCTGTCTTGGGTTATGCCTAAACGAATAGTCGACTTTTATATGCGTATTGATAGACTGCCGGTAACGCTCAGAGTGCTTTTGAGTGAAAAATTGTGTTTTCGTGTCTTTTGCAATATATATATGGAGGGAAAGAAATGACACAAGTTTTAAGGACCACGAGACGACTTTGGAGAAAATTAATTCGTTATATTTCTATACTCTTGTATGTTTGGACATCAGCTTTTGTTTTTCCTTCGGTGATTAGTTATCATGATTTCCTTGTTCTATTTTCTCCTTATAGTTGGGTGTTTTCGCAAGTATACTTCTTGTGTACATGAGCGCACCTTATTGCTTTTAATGATATTTCAATTACTTAATAAAAATAAAAATAAAAATAAATTAACAGGCACTCAGAAGTAAGAAGCAGTATGATGTACAAAATGAAATTATTATCCGACACGATGAAGAAGTTGGAACACTAGAATAATACCTCTCTTAGGAATTCAACATGAATGCCAGTGTAGGTTTCAAAGGTCAATACAAGATATAGACTTCTAAATCATTAAGTAAACTGGAAAAAGAATGCACCTCAATCCTGGAGTATGAAGAATACCGGTGCCCACCCTAGAACTGCACTTGTGGGGGGCGTATATAAATTTGTATCTGCTGATAGTTATTTATAGAATAACTAACAAGTTCGGTGTTACCTTGCGCACTAAAGAGGTGTCAGGCATCGTGGCAGGAAGAAAGCTCCTGCATCCTAACTCATTTACGTTGGTTCGAAACCTTCATTGCCTAGGAAACTTTGAAATCAGATCTAGCATGTATCTGCCCTCTGAAGAATAGTTCACATTATCCACCTTAACTACAGTGATCTTAACCCTTTGTTCATCACCATACATTTCCTCTTTGATTTTAAGCCGGAAAAGATATTGGATGAAGAGTCTGCTCCGGATTATTCCTCCAAACCTGTCATCATCCTGGTCTTCATACTTCAAAGAATACAACTCCTTTGCCGAGCAACCTAAGATCTCTTCCCCAGATTCCTGGAAAGCTGTCACCCAAGTCAATCCTGTATGGTCTTGAATTTGGGCTTGAAGAAGGTATCTATAGTCACACTCCTCAAACTCTTGATTGCACCTGTCACATTGCCATCTTGCATTTCCTGACCTTGTCACTTTCTTATTACACTGTCTATCTCCAATCATCAATGGGCAGGCTGTGTAACAGAAAGTATCTGTCTTAATGAAAGATATGGCTGCCTTCACTGTTACCCAATCTGGCTTATCTGATCTTCCAAAACCCTCATCCTTGATCTGAGACACTGTTTTACGTATCTCATTCTTAGATCCTCCTAGAATAATTTCTCTAGAAATTGATACAGAAGAAGCACTTTTTCCAACTCCATCAAACCAGTTTCTCAAACCATGAGCCTCAGGCAGATCAGGATTTATGAGGAGCTGTGTCGCAGAAATTGTCCCTATTGATTTCCCACTAAAGTCATTAACCTTCCCAGATTTGACAGCTAAAACAGGAAAACCCCCAGAGTTGATCATTTCTTCCAGCTTTTGACCTTCCCTGTTGCAGAACTCCCCCCAGAGGGTTAGCTCAACACTCCTGCCAGATCCATCCTTCAGATTCAGGATTCTTCTCTGAGTTTCCATCCCATTCTTTCTCAAAATGGGCACTGAAGGATTCACAGATATCACAACACCAATAACATCAAGTATGGAATTGTTTTCAGCATTCTCAATTTCACTGATAGGCCTGAAGGAGAATTGCTGCCTTGGTATAGAACCATCTTCATCTGGGCAAAGCTCCACCATCGAAGTTGCCTCGAGAAATATCTCCCATTCATTCTTCAGATGGTTATAGTTCTTCTGAGCAGGTTTTAAGCTACCCTTTGAGATCATATAAACTTTACCGAGCTCAATAGCATCATAGAAGCGGTCAACAACAGCATTGAAGCAAGTGACACGTATTTCTCCACCATCAGAGTCGAGGAGGTCAAAAGAGAACACCTTCCCATCTCCCCGGGCATTATTATAGCGACGGAGATCGCCTTTTGCAGTAACTCTAGCCTTGATAGCCCATCGCCCCTGATAAGGATTCAAAGCAGCAATGGGAATTATACGTGCTGGTGCATCATTCTTCAAAATTGGACCATGATTTTTGTAATTTGGCGGTGGTTTGTATGGAGGTTGAACAGTTGGTGGGAAATTTTGCACGTTATGACCTGGTTTCTGGGCACTGAAATTGTTATTGCTAACCCTTGCTGACTGCACTAAATTGCCATTAAACAATGGTTTTTGAGCTGCTGAATCAGATTCAACCAGTGACTTTGGATTCCCAATTATCTCACAGTCTGGGATTATAGTTTCCATGTTCAGCACAACAATTATCCTGTAAAAATGGTGCCATTCAAAATTCACTCCAGACTTTTAAGTGTGCTTTTAAGAGAGAGAGAGAGAGAGAGAGAGAGAGAGAGGGATGGAGGGAGGGAGGGAGGGAGAATTCTTCAACTAAGTAGGCATGAATCTTCAGAGTAACAAAGTAATCATTTAAAGACTGTTCTAAAGGTTTTGCTAATTACACTTATAAAAAATAAAATAAAAAGGTTTTGCTAATTACATAAATTTAAGTTTCTTTTTTTCCTCTACAATGCAAAATGACCTTATCATGGCTTATGCTTCAGACATATTATCCAACTTCATATATCTTCAGAGCATGAGAAATTTATTTCTTTTCTTCCCAGATTCACTGGCGCCGAGAAGAAAGTACGCAAAACAAGTCCAATCAAACAAAACATTGAACTGGTCCTCAAAAATTTTGTTCATATATAGTTTTATCCCTTTCTTTTTATAATCAATTTTTCTGCAGAAAGCCCACCAGTGATTGACTCCAATACAAAAGGTGGTAGCTTAAATAATCTTCTCAGAAACTTTCTTCATTTATTTCGAAAATAACTTCCTCAAATGCCAACAACTTCTAGTTAATTCTCAAAATCTAATTCACAACCCATAGCCACACAAGCCCAACAAATAACAATATTCTGCATCTCAACTTAGAATTCTCCTTTTGATCTTAAATTCGAACTACTCACTTCTTTCAGTAAAATGCCAAGCCAAACTTTTGCTTTCGAAAGCAAATAAGTTCTTCCAAAATGAAATATTTTTCTTTTAAATCCTGAATATAGTAGAGCTTCAAAAATTTTAAATTGAACTTCTCAGAGGAGTCAGAGCCTTTCATAAGTATATTTCACCAGCTCAAACTCGCATCGACGAAAAATCAGAGCACAGATTTGGAAGTTGTAATCATGTGATTTGCTGTTCTCTGCTTTTAGTCGGCTGTGTTTTCTATTGTAGGTTGTGGTTTCCCGTGTAATGTTTGTGTTGTTCCCTGTTGTTGGGAGAGTGTCCAGTTTTGACTGGAGTGAATTGTAATTGAAGTGCTTGGTTATAAAATGGTTTAGTTCATCCAAAAAAAAAAAAATCAGAGCACAGATAACTACTTTTTCTAGCACGTAGACAGACAGCCAATCTCATAGCGATAAGGATGACAACTAAGTCAATGATCAATCAGCAAAGCAAACGAAAACAGTACCGTTCGATCATCAAAACAACCTCATCGTTATAGCAATAATGATCGAAATCAAGTCGACAATCAATCAATCAACCAACATTAAAGATTGATGAAGCGAGCTCACTTGCGGTTCTGGACGGGGCTGCAAATGTACTCGACCAACTGGACGACGGAGCCTTTCCGGACCCGGCCGGACTTGACCCGGTCGTTGAGCTGAGTCGCCAGCATGGCGTGCTGAGTCGAAACGGCGTCGGAGAGGAGCAACCGGTACCGCTCCTGCGTGCTCCCGATCAGCTTGATGTCCAGCACCTGCACTAGCGGCTTCGCGTTCACGTCGCCGGACTCTATCGCCGCAATTGCGTTCGGCGTCAGGTTCACTGCCATGGCTCTCGACCTCCGATCGAAGAGAGCGAGAGAGAGACAGGAAAACCCTACCCGCTGCGACAGCCGGAGAGGTGGTGACACTGAAACCCTAGAAATGGAAATTGAGAGGCAGAGAGATTAGAAATTTGATGTTTTGGAGAGTGATGGTGGCGGGGGATTGGAGAAGGAAAATAACTGACTCGGTGGGGCCAGAGATCTGATTTTTTTGAAGGAAATAAAAGAATTTCGTTATATAGTGCATTTTCATCTTTTACATCTTACGTTGTGGCTAGTTGAAATTCGGCGGTTGGGATTTAAACCCGTAGTATCTATTGTTCAACATACGTCCCAATTTCAATTGAATTGGGACCCAAGCCAAATCTAATTTAATATACTAAAAGTTTACAAATAATTAATTATTTAGTTGTTTTATATAAGTAATGTTATAGACTATCTTTTTATTCTTTTAAAATTGATTTGACTTTTAAAATTACTATTAAATTTAGAATGAATCACTAGCGTTACTCATAAGTCATAATGATATTGATAAAGTAAACAAACTACCTAGGGCTGAAAAGGCGGTTGCGATGATTATTAACCACCCACTTTTTCAGCCCTAAAATTACCTTCAACAGTTTGTCATTACTTTTTTTCTTTTTCTTTTTTAGAGAGATGATGTGTCATGTGGCGTGTTTAACAAATTTCTTTTAACGAATTACATACAACTTTTTTCACTCATTTATCACACTCATTATGCACTAGCTGATATTGCATGTTTTAAGTGCCTTTCCATGTGAGTCACTTGAGAAATTTTTTTTAAAAAAAAAAAAAAAGAAACCTCGTAGAGCATGTCACATCAACGTGTGTAAAATGAATATAAAAAGTAGCACTACTCAAAAAGAAAAAGAAACTCATCTCATTGAAAAGTAATACTTTTTCATAATTATGAATCACGAAAACTAATTGTTTAAATGTTAAAGCAGAATTTACCAATAGTAACAAAATGTCCCCTTCGACAAAAACATTTGGTTACAAAGAAAATCATATTACCAAGCTACAACAGTCACTTCTCTCTAACAAAAGGGTTCACAAAGGTGATTTCGTTGCCCAACAACACATTCATCCCTTAAGCACCACTTCAAAAAAAAAACCGTAGATGTACTTAAAAGTTTTTGTTGGAAGAGACATCGGTAACATCAATTTTTAAGAAAACCATACCTAACACATCTTATATGTTAAGATTCAAATTTTCACCGCCCTCTTATCTCATTTTTATCATACTTTTACTGATGTAATACTGTTTAATCAGCACTCTATTTTTTAAAACAAGCATAGTAAATCTAGCATTAATCTTCCTAAAAATATGTTGTCAAGTAAATTTTTCCAATCAGCCATTGTTATTGGAAGCAGTTTGAGATAAATGCAGGTTAAGGACGGCACAAGCGTAGTATTTATAATAATTTATTTGATCCAAAAATACTTTACGCCTTATGAGCTAAACAAACAAACCCTACGTTGGGAATTATTCTTGTTTTCTTCCAACACATTTTTGAGAATTATTCTAATCACATGTAATTCGAGCTAATTGTACACACAATTCAAACAGCTAATAGGGAATACATTTCGCTTTCGTTTGCTTGGACGAAAATAAAAATCTCTCAGGGCATGAACATCGAGCACTTGAAACACCCAACCCAAAAGAGCAACTCAGAAAATCCAGTCTTTGAAATTAAACCAGTCATAATAAACTAGGAACAGTGATTCATGGGGGACGGAAAAACGTCCCCCACAAATCATTTTCGATAAACTAGTAACACTCAAAACAACATTAGGTCCTGAAAGCAGCCACCAAATTTCCAACAATTAACTGGTGCAGGATTTTTCAATACGAAGTGGCCATCTACCAGTTCATTGCCACGAAATTAAAGAAAAAATGGTTGTCAAGAACAATAAAATAAGAAAATGATGAAAAAAACAATTAAATAAATGCAAGGATTATTAAACAAAAATAGTGACTTAAGATATAGCAAAATTAGGGTAACATCCTAAAAGAAGATATCAAACAACCCATCACAAGTCCTTAGAAACCAAAATTGGCAATTAAAAAAACTCCACAGAATTTAGATATGCAGGACAATAAAGTATAACACGGATGGCTCTAATAATTCAGGACAGCAATTAAGCCACTGGGAGCTCAATATCAGTTGCCACCACCGGGGCCCGGAAGTGTTCCTCTTCCTCCTTGGGAGTGTGTATAGTAACCAGATCAGGTATGGGCTTGGTGGGGCCGACCTTTCCCTTAGGATCCCAATCAAGCATGATCTTGACCTTAATACCAAGCACCCCCTGTATGAAAATTTGATATTTTGATAAGAAACAGAATCACTATATAGAAAGAAATGTACAGGCAAGAGTTCATAAAAAGTAATGCAAAGTGATTTGTCCAAAGAGAGCAGCACTATATACTCTAAGCAACACAAATTTAGTCAAGCTAACCTGTCTCAGAAGAACATGTCTCACAGCTGAGTCAATATATTCTTTCACTGGCTGACCAGAAGAAATCATGTATCCGTCCTTGAACTTCATGGACTTTGCACGTTGTGCCCTAAGTTTTCCACTAACAATCACCTGTTTACATGCAAAGAATATCAAAAATCATATTCCAAGCAGAAGAATAAAAGTTAGCACTATAAGGGTTAAAAGCTGCCTACAAACCTCGCAACCCTTTGCGCCGTTTTCCATGACAAATCTCAATACACCATAGCAGGCCCTAAATAAGAATAACATCAATCAAGTTAGCTTAGTTCTAAAAACCTTTAAGCAAACATTGTAGGAATGAAGTCAATCTGTGTAGCAAACATAGCTGATTCCTTACACAAAACCAAAAACCATAAAAGGATGCTTAAGTTTGTGATGAAACACATTTCACATGTGAGAATCATTTCTAAAAGGCAGTAGCGATCAAATTCTCACACTATATCTATTGTTAAATATCTTGGTCCTCTACACCAGCCAATAACTCACTCACAACCAGAAGAGCAGTGTAGTTCAAATACAATCACAAGAGTAATGCTACAAGGAAGACTAGAGTCATTCTTCTGCACTCCAACAACAACACCAAAACCCACAAAAGGAATAAAACTAGCAAAACCAGTGTAGGGTAATGATTTCTTCAAGATGCAGCTTCTTAAAACCAGATTCTTTCCTTGTGAATAACCAGATCCTTCTTCAAATAGGGAATATAAAAACAGAAGACTTTTTTTTTGTTGGAAGGTTGGAGGGTTGTTGGGTCGTGAAAACACGTGAGACAACAAGGGTACAAACGAGTTGACAAAAGACTTGGACAAACTTGGACGAAAATGAACAATTATGTAGCAACTCCAAGCACACAAATCTAAGCAAATTTCTTGTCATTGTTGCAATAGCCTGAGTCGCGACGTCAATATAGTCATCTTCCGACACAAATCTGGTATGAAATATGACCTGTTTGCTTTATAGATGACTGACCATATTATATAGTACAAGGACAGAACAATTGATACTGAAAATACAAGATGGCAAACAAAATTAGTAGTCCATGCAAAGGTATGAGTTTCATTATGCAGAAAAAAATTATAATCAAAATATCATGTCCCCTTCCCGAGGTTACTACATGAAAACCAGAGCATTTCAATAGGATGATGGCACAAAGGGGACTTGAGTAATATTACTATAGTCATCTTCCGACACAACGTTGGTATATAACCACCAATCTGCTTTATAGATGACATACAAAACTGGAACAAAGTACAACCACGAGAAAGACATCTCACAAAAACCAGACCCAGTAGACTTCAAACAAGATTGTTTTTTCCAAATTGTCTACACAGCACAAACGAGGATTCCTAACATAAATTCCACGTTAGACACAAAAACATAAAACCCATTAACAAATACAGCAAAAGGTCAACCAAGCAAATATTACGCGCATCAGAATTGAAAATCAAATTTATAAAGCTTTATATCGCATTCAATCCACATCAGAATCCTAAATTCCAATCACTGTTAACTTCAATTCTAGGCACACAAGAAATCCTAATAAACAAAAGGACAGCAATAAAATACCAACCTCCGAACGGCGAGACCACCGAGGAGCTTGTAGCGGAGAGACTCAGCCTGGGCAATAGCGCAGAGCCCTCTGTTGTTAACCTTCTCGGCGTAGAGCTCCACGGTGTTCTCCGGGAACTTGAACCGCTTCTGTACCAACGAGGTCAGCTCTCTGATCCTCCTCCCCTTCTCACCTATAAAATCAAACCCCATAAAATCAACACGTTGGAATCACACACAAAACCAAACAAAAATTGGAAACACAGAAGAAATCAAGGAAATTCAGACCCAGAACGTTTTGGGTCCGTGTGGCTCTGATGATTATCTCGGTGCGCATCGGAGTGACCCTAACCTCCACTCCGGAGTAACCGTCCTCGGCGAGTTCACGGGTCAGGACCTCGTTAAGCTCGGCGAAGAAGACTCCGTCAGCGACGAACTGTAACCAAAAACCAAAGCTTTAGAAAGCATTAATCACTGCTAAAGAGGGAGTGATATTCTGTTTTATTTGGGCTTTTCTTGGGAATTATTTTCTCATGAAACAAACGGAGAGTGAAAGAAAGAGCTGACCTTTCGCTTTTTGCTCATTTGGGCTGCCATATTCGGGGATCTGATGCGTGGGCGAGATCTGAGAGCAAGGCGGCAGGTAGCTCTGCAATTTGTAAACCCTAGTCACGCTAGGGCTTCAGGTTGAGAGAGGGGATTATAAGACAGGGAGGGAACCGATCGGACGGTGGATGTGAAATTAGGGTTTTGTTTGAACGGATGGGATCGGTTTAGTTTATTATTAGGGTAAGTAGTGACCTTTTTTATTTTATTTTCACCTATTCATAGGGAGAAACGGGGAAAGGACTAAAAAGTCCAGTTTTTTTTTTTTTTTTGAAAAGAAAAAGTCGAGTTTGATTTAATTCTATTTTGAGAATTAGAATTCAATTCTAATTCTATTTACAAATATCGAGGTAAAGAATTGTGTTTGGATGTTGAATTTTGAGATTGAAAAATATTATATTTTAATGGTAAAAAATGATTGGAAGTTTAAAAAGTTGTGTATAATGATTGGTATTTTGAAAAGTTGTGTAAAATAATAATTTATTATATATTGATTATTTAATTAAAAAATAAATAAATAATTTTTTTTAAAAAAAATAAAATTAAAATTAAAAAAAAAATGATGCAGGGGTGGCTGCCGGTTGGCAGCCACCCCAAGGGTCGGGGGAGGCCGCGCGGCCACCCCCGCTGTTCGGGGGTGACCGCGCGGCCACCCCTGCCCGGGTCGGGGGTGGCCGCGCGGCCACCCCCAAGTGGCAGCCACCCTTGTGCGCGGCCACCCCCAAGTGGCAGCCACCCTTGTGTTTTTAATTAATTTCTTTTATTTTTTTTATTTAAATTTGTATTATTTTATTATTTATATGTGGGACCCACGCGCTTTTTGGGAGACAATTTGTCCTGCACGTGGGGCCCAACCAATACTCAAATCGTCAGCTTAAAATTCAAACAAAATTCGGGTCAAATTCGGGTATTCGGGCGGGTGGGCGGGTTTTAGAAAAAATCCGAGTGGAATAATTATTCCACTCGGTTGCCAAACACATCATTATATTTTTTGGTACACGTGATTTGAAATTTTTTTTTTTTTTTATAACTCAGTTTCAATTTGTTTTATAAATAATACCTAAATTTTGAAAAAAGACGAATTTACTACCTCCGTCTATTTTTCCGTCCAAAATTTAATAGACTGTCACATGTCTACTATAAGGTGCTGACACGTGACACAATCTAAAAAAAATAAAAAATAGAAAATAATGATATTTAAAAATTAATAAATAAAAAAAAAACTTAAAAAAAAAAAATTAAAAAAAAAGTGAAGGTTTCGGCTCTTGGGGGTGGCCAAATCACCCCATGGTTACCCAAGACCGGCCGACTTAGGGGTGGCCGGCCCACCCTCAGCCATCCCCAATTGCCAAAACCCTCTAAAAAAAAAAAATTGTAAGGGTTTTGGCCCTTGGGGTGGCTGAACCACCCCCTCCCCTCGCCACCCTTCTTTTTTTTTCAATTTTTTTTTTTTAAAGTTTTTATTTTTTTAAAGTTTTATTATTTTTAATTTTTAAACTTTTTTAATTTCAATTTTTTAATTTTTTTTAAATTGCGCCACGTGTCAACCCCTTAGAGTAGACATGTGGCAGTCCGTTAAATTTTGAACGAAAAAATAAACGGATGTATCAAATTCGTCTTTTTTCAAAACTCAGGTACCATCTGTGTAATAAATTGAAATTGAAGTACCAATAAATAAAGTTTTCAAACCACAAATACCCAAAAGGTATTTACCCCTTAATTTAAAATACACTTTACGAATTTTCAAAAAAAAAAAAACAAAAATACACTTTATGCACTTTGCAAATTTTTAAAACTCAGATTTTCATAAGTTGTGGCCTTTTTGGTTTTTACATAAATTTTAGAGTAAATATCTAATAAATTTCTGAATCAATGCACGATTTGAAATCAGCCCTTCACTGTTTAAAAATCAATTTTTGCATATTAAGTTTGTCGCAGATTTGAAATCAGTCATTCTGTAATTTTTCCATCCAATTTTTTGACTTCTGTTAGTGCCACGTCAGTCTTTTTGCCACATCACCTTAAAATATTATATTTTTAATAATTTTATTTAAAAGGAAAGATTTTTTTTAAAAAAAAAAAAGTTAAAAAAAAGAAAATGAGGGTCGGATGGGTTACAAGTAGGGGTGTGCACGAGGCGGGGTGAGGTGGATTTCTACTCTTTTTGGCCCCGCCCCGCACCTTTGCGGGTTGACGATTTTCAACCCACAAACCACATAAAAAATAGGCAATTCGTGCATGGCAGAGATTGTGGGTTTCATGGGGCGGGGTGAGGCGAGGCGGGTATACACACAATCTGCTACAATCAGTATATCAAAAGACCAACTTCAAATGAAGATTCAATATATGCAGATACATATTCAATATAAACTATACAAATATACAAATATTGTACAGGAAATAAAAAAGAGCATATAATACTTGCAAATGCAAACCCGAAGGAGATGGAGAGGTGAAGATTGAAGAAAGTTGATGAAGAAGCGAAGATGCAAAGAGAAGAACAGTGAAGTGCGGCGCTCGAACTTGAAGACAGAAGAAATAAAACTGAAGTGTGGGCTAAAGGGGTAGTGTGCGTGCGGTGTTAGGGCTGGATAATTGGGTAAGTGGGGGACTTAGGGAGTCAGGGACTAGGGTTTTCTTTCTTTATTTTTCTTATTATTATTATTATTATTTTTGAACGGATTAGCATGTGCTAACCATAGATATTAAAAGCCCAAGGCGTACAAGATGAGAAATGAGGGACAGATCCCTCACACTCTAAGCCAGAAGGATCTAGCTTAAAAACAACTGCCTAGCAGAATCTCAAATCTCACTAGAATTACAATAAAGCCCCTTACGAAAAAAATTCTAATAAAACTTGAGCCACACATAGGCAAACTGTACATAGAAACATGAGAAAATACAACACAAAGGCAGAAAACCCTAAAAAAGTCACCGGCAGTGGAGTAGGGTGGCAGCTTCACTTGAGTGACGGCACGTGTAGGACACGCACCGCATCCGGACGCACCCAGCAGAAGATCCGTCGCCGGAGACCCCAGACGCCGCCAAGCACGGCCAGAAAGTGCGGAGCGTGGCCTACACGCGCAGACAGAAAACAAAGATGCCCTGGTGCGTGAGGGCCACGCGCCGAGCTTCGAGGACCTGCACGACCGCAGCTTCCGGCAACCAGGGCGGAACACAGCAAGGACTTAGGCTGGGTAGCGAGTGTCCACCAGAAGTCGACGGACATGCGTAGATCTAGCTTCAAAAAATCCGAGAAAACCAAGAAAGTCCGGCCAGAAACACGCCGTTGACGACACTAAAACCGGCCTCACTCCACCTTAGACTTCTTAAGAAGAGTTAACCTGCCAGAAACAGAAAGAAAAACAAGAAAAAACAAGAAAAAACAAAGCCACCATAGCCCAAAGAGCTAGGGGCAAGACACCCTCCACCGGTTCAACCGGAGGGAACAAAACTCTACAGTCCTAAAGACTGAGAGAAACAAAAAACAGCCGGAAGGAGGTCCCTCCCCGGTAAAACGGCTCTGAAACGGGGAGGCTCTTTGGTTTTCTCTCTGGTGATTTTTTCTCTCTCCAGTCCTCACAGATTTTAGTAAATGTAGTTATAAGCTTATTATTATTATTATTATTATTGTTCCCATTGAAGCAGGGTGGGAACCTGATTTTTTTAAAACTCTAAACCCGCAACCCGCCCTGCTCGGCATGGGTATATCATTGTTGGACCCTAAACCGTCAAAAAAAAAAAAAAAACTGAAAATTCGGTGTTTTGCAGGGCGGGCGGGCGGGACGGGTTTTGCACACCCCTAATTACAAGTGTAGGTTAGAGTGCAAGCATGAGTGTTCTTGAGAAGTTCATCAAATAAACTAAACATTGAGCAACTGGTCCGAAACTCCCCCATGTTCGGACTTGAAAACACTTCTTGGTTCGAGAAATCAAGCCTCCATTAGGATATCCAAACTGCCACCAAACGAAATGCTAGAGCTAGGGAAAGGTAAACCAATTTATGATTTTGAAGTTGACCCAGATGAAAATTTGAGCCCAATTATCTCTATTTTGACGGGAATTGACAAACACCCCGATGGGAAACTGTAGTGCTGGACAGATTCGAAGTCCTAAAATCAAACTACTAAAAGAAGCCCAGCTGGGATTTTGCACAAACAACTTCAAAACCCTAGAAACCAACTACATGGAACGATGACGATGAATTCAACCATTCCAGTCACAACCCATTTGAAATCTCGTCGACAAAAACACTAAAAACCACTTCATCAAGCCAAAAATAACAGATTTTTAACAAACAGTGAAAGGCTTACCATCGCACCCTTAAACCGAATGAGCTGCACGGAAGGGGTGGTGCATGGCCACCCTAGGCCCATGGGGAGGCGGCGAGCCACCCCTCCACCCAACGTTTTCATTTTTTAAGTTTTTTTTTTTTAAAAAAAATAAAATAAATAAAATTATTAAAAAATAATAATATTTTAAGATTATGTGGTGAAAAGGCTAGTGTAGCACTAACAGAAGTTAAAAAATTGGACGGATAAATCACGGAATGACTGATTTCCAATCATGCATTGACTCATGAATTTATTAAATATTTACCCTAAATTTTAAGACCTATGAAAAACAAAAATTAGTCATCTATTGGTTGTTTACTAGGTTTTTACATAAAGTTTACACGTGCAAATTGCCCATGGTTACACCACTATCGAGGAGAATGGTGTAACCATAGGGGACCAGAATCCTTTATAATTATTTGTCCGAATTTGAGAGAATTCGGGCAGATGATTGTGATAACCATTTATGGGACCCACCTGACCGGATAAGTAGTTAGGCAACCTAATTTTTATTTGGTCAAGTAGGTCTCATAAGTGGTCTCTTACAATCACCTGCCTGAATTATCTCAAATTTGGGCAAATAATTGTAGACAGATGACTGTGAGATACCACTTATGGAACTTTCCTGACCGGACAAGTAATTGGACAATCCAATTTTTATTTAGTCAAGTGGGTCTCTTAAGTGGTATATCACAATTACCCATCCGTATCCTCTCAAATTCAAACTAATAATTATAAATAATCATAGTCCAAACCATGGGCTATCCAAAAAGATCTATTCACATGCTTTGCGTTGTCCCCTTTTTAGATAAAAGGAAGACTGAGTGCTACCCGCTCTCTTACAATCTTTCTGCATTTGCCGAAATGGATTGATAGGCTAGTCTGGGTTCAGGCTTCCTAGCCCAAGCCCAGCAGGTGAAATCCATATGTGTATTCGAATCACAACTCAGTTGTCTTGTCAATTGAGGGCCTTTTATTTGTATTTTTTGTTTCGACAATTGAAAATTTGAAACTCTTTTCAAATGGGACGTGACAATACAAGGCTGTAGGTCCGTAAAACATGTCACATAAGATAAGCTATCATGTGCTCATACAGAAAATGACATCATCGAAGCCATATTGACAATACAGAGAGTGCAATCAACAAAAAAGAAAAAAAAGAAAGACAATACAGAGAGAGTAAAGCAAAAAGAGCCCAAATGTTGGGGCGCACGGCCCAATGACATCATCAAAGGCCTTCTAAACAGTAAAAACGATCCACGAAGGTCAATTATGTCCGAAGGTAAGAGAAATGTTGGGCGTGGGCTGTTGCTGTAAATATAATTTTTATTTTAAATTAATTACAAATTAATGTAACAGTTTCTGTAATACTTGCCATGTTAATCATTAAGCAATTCAATTTATTGATGACTGATGTGGCAATACCACATGGAATCTCATTCTAGTTTCTAAAAGCACTAAGAATAGCTTTCTTAAAACGCATTACATTTCATAAATGTAATAAAAACTTATAGAAAAAAAAAAAAAAAAAAAAAAAAAAAAAACGACTTCCAACTGATTATTTTGATGTTCCCAAACCAATGTAACACCAAGCGAATCACGAGTGCTACCATAAATTTAGGGAAGTAAAAACGTTTTCTTTAACGTTATTTTAATATAAAAATATTTTTTTCTTTATTCTCTTTGCTCTAACATTTATTTGAATGAATACTTAAATGGTATAAAAAAAATGATAGATAAACTATTATGGAGTTTATTTGAATATATAAGTAAAAAAAAAATAGTTTAGTTGCCCTAAATTTAAGAAAAATTTAAGAGAAACTACTGCTAGTGCTCCAAGCCCTTACAATGTGTTTATTACAAATTAATCACCAACAAACTAATGTGGCAGTCTATTGGTACTCATCATGTTAGCTATTAAACAATTAAATTTGTCCGTGTCTAATGTGACAATACCACGTGAACTCTCATATTAGTTTGTATGTTCACATGACACTTTCCACATCAGTCGTGACTGATGTGGCAGTACCACGTTAACTCTTATATTAATAGACTTATCACACCAATCATTAAACGATTGAATTTGATTGTGGCTGGCGTGGCAATCCCACGTTGACTGTCACGTTAGTTTATAAGTGGTGTCTGCAACTTGCTAGAAGAACAAGCTGCTTTGCAGGCAAGAGAAATAGAAACAGTGGAACAGATTTTATGTAACCTCCATCGGTAGGTGTGATCAAAGTCAATTGAGATGCTGTGATTAACAAGAATAATTGTTGTATTGGCATCATAGCTTGTGACAACTATGGTTTTTTTTTTTTTTTTTTTTTTTTTTTTTTTTTTTTTTTTTTTTTTTTTCTGGGTGTCTATAGTTTTTCTCAAAGGTTAGTTGTGGATCCAAAAGAGGCAGAAGCAATTGCAACACTTAATGCGATGATTTTTAGCAAGGAGGTGAGCTTTTTTTATATAATTTTATAAGGTGATGCTCTTCATATTGTTAGAGAGATCAATTCGATTAGTTCTTCTATACACAGATCGGGCCATTTCATAGAAGGCATTAAAAAAGAGTTGGATACTTTTAGATCCCCTTCCGTTGTCCACATTCGAAGGGAAGCAAATTGTCCAGCTCATACTCCGGCAAAGGATGCAATCACTAAAAGTAATGATCTTAGTTGGTTGGAAGACATTCTCACTAGTATTAGTGATATTGTAATTAAAGAACAAGTTGGTCCTAGATTCTAATTATTGAGATCATCTCTATTCCTATTATTATTTATAAGAATGATTGATTTGTTTGAAAAAAAAAAAAAAACCAATGGGCTCCGACCACAGTTTTCTTTCTTCTTGTCTCTGCGAAATTGGAACGACACTGGAAGGGGAATAAAACCTTCTTGTTTTGAAGCCCTTTGGATTGATGACCCATCTTCTTATCTTATGCAGAGTCCTTTATAAATTTGAACATAGTTTACTGCATATTTGGAGAAATTTATAACCCACCTTTTATCTGAAAATTATCTTGGAAGGTTGATGTGACAATTTCAATTAATATATATATATATATATTTTTTTTATGAGAAGAATAATAATGCATACAACTAGGCTGATGTGACAATACCCATTAACCTTTAGATCGATTATTGTTAAAAAATTATTAATCCAAAAATTAGTTGAAAATTGAGATTACCAAGTTTCTGACATTACTTATTATTAAATTATCAATTGTCTTAAAAACTTAAAATGATAAATTTTATTATTCAAAATTAATACTTTAACACTTATTTTTACATGTCGGATCAAATGATACGTGAACTATTTTAATTGAAGTGAGAATAAATTATAGAGTTAAGATTCAAAATATTCACTTTAACACCATATTAAATTACTACTTATTCTAAAAAACACTTAAACTCGTTACAAGTTATAGATTTAATCATTAAATTAATATTAGAACCACCTTGATGTAAAAAACAGTTTAGAAAGAGCAATTATTTCATTAAAATAGATGTTACTCGTAAATGTTCATATATTGTGGATGAAAAAAAAAAATAACAAAAATAATAATAGATCTAAGTTTTCTTCATGTTTGTTAGTACAATAAATTTAATAAAGGCATACCGAAACAAATCGACTACATGAAAAAGATAGCAGCTTGCCACGTGACAAACATCCGAGAGACCATATTCTAGAATCCTCTGTTTTAAAATGGCATTCATCTCCAAAAGTCAAGTAGCACGTACATTCTCTCTCCCGCTTCTTCCTTTCAGTTTTCTCTGTCAAATACCTTATTGATTTAAGCATCGAAAGCTCTCCCGATCCATCCCGCCATCTAAAAAAAAAATTGCTTCAACAAGATGCAAACATAGGATTTGCATGTTACAACTTACAACAATAACAACATGGTTTGACTGCCAATAACAACTACCATAACTGGAGTGAGAGAGCATGGTCAGAAAACCTCTTAAATTACGAAGAGAAGAAAACAACAATATAATAATGATATTAATCACCCAACCAACAACTTTAGGAGACTTCAAAACTAGTCCATCCAACTGTTTCACCAGTTCTATCCATTGCAGCTTAGATTTCAAAAGCTTTGTTTGGTCGCACCTCGCAATTAATTCCTCAAGCTAGGACCATCGGGATAGGCAATTATTAGTCAAATTGTTCTTCCTTGACAAAATCTCAAAAGCTTGAATTAATTTGAGGATAAAGTTCGTTTTCTTCAAATTAGGCAGATTAAATTTCAACAATTCAGTCGGTCAAATTACCGTTTATCTTTATAGCGTGTGATTTTCTCATACATTTTTAATAAAATTATTAAATTACATATATTTTAAAAATATATATAAAAATGACGTGTTCTATAAACATATATCAATTTAATACATCGATTAAACATGACCATGGATTGGTTGACCTGCCAAATTGCACCCAATTTTCTAATCATCCCACCAAATGAACACTCACATTAAAAAAATATTTTTTAGATTGATTAGTGAAGAGTAAAACATCTAAGTTGTATCGATAAACTTGTCCACTCAAAAACTGTCATGGGCTACCTAACTAAGGATGTCGATATTAAGTTAACAGGTTAACGGACAAAGTGGTTTTTTAAATAAATAAAAAAAAAAAAATTAGGCTGGAAGAAATTATTTCAATTTAGTCTATTAAATTGAAATATGCCTCTACAACATGTAATTTTTACGTTATTTTTAATAAGATTAATAGTGCACTAAGCATATATGTCAATTTAATAGACTGATTAGAATAATTTTTTTTTTCTATATAATTTGGAGAAAAAACTCTGTCCAATATTAAAAGGGGAGTTATGTGTCTTTTTGAAACTCAAATGGATGTTTGTGTGTTAGAATATTAACTAAATTATTAAATCAAACATTTTTTTATAAGTTTAAACTTCTGAGCTAAATGATGATTTAACATAGTATCAAAGCAAAGATCTTGAGTTTCAAATACATGGTATCAAAGCAAAGGCTTGAGTTTGAACGTTGTCTCAGTCAATTCACCTCTACTTCAGTTAAATATTCCACGTAATGTGACTTACTTATTAAATGTGAGTTTGAGCCCATATGTGAAGAAAAGTATTAGAATATTAATTAAATGATTAAATCAATCATTTTTATAACCTTAAGCTTTTCGGATAGGTGGTGTAATTTAAAATTGTGTGTATGGCCAAAATATACTATAAAAAAAAAAAAAAAAAAAAAAAAGGTTATTGAATTTGTAATTATTAATATTATCATGATCATTATTAATATTGTAATTAGGCCATAATTTGACATTTGAAGGATGGGCATAGATTATTATTGTTGTTGGATCACTGTATTGGGTCCAAGTAATGATGTGGATACCTATAATATCCATTATTATTGTACAGGATAAAGGGGCAAACTAGACTTGGGTTCCTTTCCAACCTATTTGCTGGAAATGCAAGGAACAAAAGGAAAGAAAGGCAAAAAGTAGATTCCCACTTCACATGTTATGTTAAAAGCAATGCTTCGTTTGTCTTGGCTTGGTTTAGGAACCAGCTGGTCTGGTCTTCTACCACTTGATGATAACCTAAACAAACCACCTGTATTTTTAATAAAGATGGAGGCCCTGTACGTACGGTATATTTTGTTTGATCCGGCCAGTAGATTCCAGCCTCATTTCTTTACCTGCATTGGCGGCCGGCACAAATGAATTTGGTTGATATGTTAAAATATTAATTAAATAATTAAATTTTAGTATTTTTTTTTTTTGTTTTCTGTTTAAATTTTTAAAATAAGTGGTGATTTAAAGTAATAATTATAATAGCTTTTTGAAAAGGTACTAGCTTACAAGTGAAGTGCCTTTAGGTAAGAGGTAGAGAGGGAGAAGTAATACCCTCAGCATCAATATTTCAAAATAATCTGAACCAGAAACGAGCCATTTCCAGCAATCAGTCATGTGGGCCATTCTCCAAAGATCAGGAAATTAGGTTTCCAAAAGCTGGGTCCACCAAAAAAGACATGTACTCAATCAGAGAAAGAGAGAGATGCCGGGGGAATCATCAACTTGAAGGAAGTCATAAAGGATATTTATTGCATAATGAGAATCAAAAGGAGGAAAAAAAATTGTAAAGTAAAAGAGAAAGAACCTATGTAGAGGAAGGGATAAGCATGGAGAAGCTCAGTTCCATCTCCAAAAGAACCTTTGGGTCCCTTGTCATGTTGTTGGGGGTCACTGTTTACACATATCTGTCTGTCTCCAGGAACTGTAGTGCTTTGTTTTAAACCACCTGTAGAATACTTTATTTCCCTACCAATACCCTATCCCAGAGACTGTCATTGGTTACAACAGAGATAAAATATTGGTCAAAAGCTCATCATCTCTTATCTAAGATTCTGTTCTTGTGGTGGTGTGTGACTTGGAACTAAAAAGATTATCTAAAGCTGCTTTTCTTTCAATTGTTTCAGAGCATCTTCACAGGAGAAGAATTCTTGTTCACTTCTCCACATACATTTCAACAGTAGCTTCTTGGCAAAGAGAAGGGAAGAAAAGGAGATTTGCTAACTGGGTAGATGACTGAAAACAGTATCTGAAACCTCTTCACTTCAGTCCTCAGCTAAGGCCTAAAAGAAACTGGCATGTGGGGAGGTCCAAAAGGGCATAATAAATGAGTCTTTATCAAAAGTAGATGATGATAATACAGGAAAAAGAGATCGATAATATGGCAAATTTGAAAAGCCCCATATTAGATTTCAGCCTTTTTGACAAACAGAAAAAAGTTAATGGAAGCTAAAAAGCTCTTAAATATCTTTGAAAAGGAAATCAAGAAACTGTACATGTATATAAATGACAGATCAGCTCTCTGTTAAATCCCTGAGTTATATAGAAAAAATGGATGGGGGTTGGGCGGAGAATAAATAGGTTCAAAAAAAAAAAACCTTTTTATTACCCATTTTCAAGAACAGGACCAGAAGAAGAAAATAGATGGCACATACATGCTCGGTACTCTCAAATTAGATCCAGTGATCCACAGTTACACTGAGTTACAAGGAGGCCAAGTAGAACTTCTGGAAAATTCATTATTTTCTCTACGAAATGTAAGTGAAGAACTAGACAGTTCACTGATACAAGAGAGTTACATAATCTAATCATGCTCTACCACCTCAATACGAATTGTGAAATTCTTGTCTCCCACCATGCAAAAGAATTTCGAACTCAAATTTTCTACGCAGGCCTATTTCGCTTGTGGCCAGCTTTGCCATCTGATTTCAAAGCACCACTAGAATCCCCCTCGGAGGAAGCTTCCACGGATTTGGTAAAGGAACTGGAAAGGTCTGCATAGAGGTCAACCACCCTCCTGATGTTGTTGTTGAGCTCCCTGATCAGACCCACATTCCTGCTGAGGTTGTCAGGGATCTTGGACTCATGGTTCTGGTTTATCTCATTGATGAGGACCCTGTTCTGATCCAAGATATGCTGGACTTGAACAAAGTTCTTCTGAAATGTCTGCAAGATCTTGCCATCAATCTGGGTGCCATTACCAAGTCCTGAAAATGTGTCACCCTCCATTCTTTTGAGAGTCAGAAAAATTCTATCGAATCAAAACCAGTCCTGCATTCAACCAACAAAAAGAAGAAGATGAGGAGGCGAAGGAGCATAGAAGGAACAAAAGCTGATACAGTCTTTATTAAATTAGATCGAAATTCATTTCTATTAATACCCATAATCATATCTTCTTACCTGAACATGCCTACACAGCTACACAAACCAAAACCCCAGACAAAACATGAGAAGGTTTGGCATTTTTTTAAGGCATTTGTTGCACATAAGACAAGGTCTGTGCTCTGTGGTAGAAATCATGACCTCCATGGGTGGTTCTTTTCACAAGGGGATCAGATAACCAACATGAATTATTATTATTAGCGTTGTTATTATTTATGATGAGATGTGGAAAAGCAGATCCCATTTCCATAAAAGGGAACCTTTTTTAATGTACACAGAAAATACCCACCTAAAGCTCAGAGCCCCAAAAAAGAATCTCTAAGACCCAAAAAAAAATTCCAGTCAATGATGCGGAGAAGATGAGGCCATGAGGGGGTACTACTGCACAGACAGCATTATTGATCTTTACAAGCAAAAATACAAAAAAAAAAAAAAAGAAAGAAAGAAAAAAACCCAGAGAAAATAAGATAAAACAAAACTCAAAAATAGTGTCCAAAATGTTGAAATCAAAATTAAAGTAAAAACCCATTAAATAATCCAAATGGGTATTGCCTGAAATTCAGGAATACCAGAAAACAAGGACCAAATTGGGAATTCATACGTTCAAACCGTACATGAAAACTTGCAGGTACAGAATCATAAATTCCTGAAGTAGAAAAAACAATTAATCTGAAAAAATAAAAACAGAAACTCATAACATAATGCCCACTAACATTACCAAAAAGAAATCCGACACCCACTAGCACTGCGAAAGATCTTACAAAAAGGAAAACCATACTCTATAATATGTATAAGATTCATAAATATCTTTTTCTTGAAATCCAATACTCTAGCAAATGAAAATTAACGAACCCATAAAAAGAACTACGAATGAAAACAAAGGAAGTGAAAAACAACAAAGAAAGAAGAAGATATTTTCTGGGTTTTTTTTATTCCAACATGTTTCCTAAAAAATATATATTAATATTAATATTTCGTACCTTGAAAATCTGGAACATTATATTCTGGGAGAAGACACAGATTGAAAGAGGGAGACGAGGGATTCCCGAGGAGCAGTGGGAAAGATCGCCGATTCAATCCGAATCTCCGGAACAAAGCCCTCTGAATTCTGAGAGAGAGAGAGAGAGAGAGAGAGAGTTTCCAATCCTTCACAGAGAGAGAGAGAGAGAGAGAGAGAATATGTAGATTTGACAGTCACGCTCGGACCCCCCTGTGTGTCTAAATATTTTTTTAGCTATATTCTATAATCCATATCCACCTGTTCTTTCGTAATTATTAATGATTTTTATTTTTTTATTTTTTTTTTGAGGTTTTTGATTGATTCTGTGGGGGACTGCTTGTGTCTTTTGCTCAGATCCAAGTCCTTGTCTTCTCAAGCTAATTTGATTTCTGGGCACGTGGCGGTTGATGGATGATGTAGTTCCCATCATGACAAGGACCCACTTCCGGGATTTCCTAACAAGGCGACTGTGGGAAAAGGTTTCATCACCACTTTCTCCTCTTCTTCCTCCACAAGAATTTTCCCCATGTTTTTTCTTTCTCTTTTCCGAGTACGACTTGATCTTCTTGTCAAAAAAATAGGTGAAAAGACTTGTTGTACAATAATTATTGATAATTAGATTGTGTTTAATGTTTTTAAAATACATTTTGTATCCGTCGGTTCAAAGGAAAGTTTATCAAATTCTTTAACAAACGGATCACAACAATCAAATTTCCTAATTTTATTACAATTTTACCTATAGCTCATGATATATATATATATATATATATATATATATATATATATATATATATATATATATATATATATATATATATTTATATTTCATTTCAAGTGAAATAAAAATGAGCTCAACTCAATTGGAGGAAAGGGTTGCAAGGTGATCACCTCCAAAAACTTCAATTAATTTAGGCTGGCATTTTCATTCTTCAATTCAACAAGAAAATTGCTGTTGCAAGAAAACAAATGCAGTATTTTATTGTATTTAACGATATGTATTATGTCATGTGAATATATTGCTCCATCATTTAATTTTTTAAATAATGTAGTAAATACATTGTAAAAATAATAAAAGAAGGCTTCATCTCCTCTTTATATTTATGCTCTCTTTTTTTTTTCATTCTTGAGGTAATATGGGTGTTTTTATTGCACAAAAATTGAGTCGTTTTCTACGTAATTCAAACTATTAAATGAGTGAGAATCTAGTGTTAATATGGTAATTGGCACCTATAAAACTTGAATTATCAATAATTCTCGGCAAATTTATGTTTAACCTTTCATTCATGATCCTATGAGAAATCTTGGTTTTATCTTTGTCAGTGAGCTTCATATCATGTGTCCTCAAGGGACAGCTCAATCGGTTGGGGACCACGCCTCATGAAGCGAAGGTCACTAGTTCGAATTCCCTATCCCCTCTTATGTGGACATGTAAAAAAAAAAAAAAAAAGCTTCATATCATGTTATATAGTATAAGGAGTGTTTGAGAAATCATAAAATTAGTTTTTATGAATAGTACAACTCTCTTTCCAAATTCACATCGACTAAATGGTTACTCTCACCCTTCATCTGTATCAAAAGTCTTATATACTACTCTTCTATCTTTTATTATTATTATTATCATCATTATCATTATTATTTAAAGTTGGCATGATTTTTAAAAATTATCAATGAATTTAGAATAAATCACTATTAAATTTTGATTATATTGTAATTTTAAAAGTCACGTATACTTTACAAAAAAAAAAAAAAAAAGATAAAAAAAAAAATGTATAAAGCAATATTACTTTGTAAATGATAGCTAGCTTTGAAGATTCACATCCTATTGGATGCCCAAGTATAATGCCAAAAAAAAAAAAATGGATTGATTCTTAATTTATATTCTACATTTAAAAGATAGGGACATAATCCACTAAAGTTTTATTCATTGCATGTCTAAAACATTATACCCTATTTTATTAAAATTAAATATAACTCTAAATCAATTGAAAGTCAAGCTAACTCCTTTTCTCCGAACTAATTCAGCATTAATTTAAACCTAATTCTTGGTACCAAATTACCAATTATGCAGTACAAAAAATATCTTATTCGATTCATACAGTTTAATTTAATTGCTTAAAACGTATTTAAAAATATTGTGTAATTTAATCTAACTAGCTATAGTATGTGTTTCAAATAAATTCTCCTTAAGACTATGAGTTTAAATGCTCGCTTCACATCTCTATTAGGTTCACTAAAACCACATGATAAGACTTTATGAGTAGGCAAGATAAGAGTGTTACATCAATAATTAAGAACGTGTAACATCTTTAATTTGCATGTTGCGCACACATGTACAAAGCACAAATCAAAACCAAATATATAATATAGAGTAATGCCATACGCTTAATTTTTATCCAAGAATAACAATTCGTATTAATGTGTTGGGTTTATATCATGTTGAGCCATGTGTATAAGATTATACAAGTCAATTATAATTCGACTCATTTAATTAAATAGATCATACTCCTCAACTATAACTTGCTAATTTCGTGTTGAGTTCATTTAGAGTTCGTAAGTCATGTAAAAAATTATCAGTTATTATGTCACATGTCGGGTTAAGGTTATGACAAGACATAAATATAAGGTTATATATATATATTCAAGAATTGATTAAGACTGTCACGTTAATTTTATGTGATCATTTTGAAATAAAAATATAATTTATAATATTTAAAAAAAAATAATAAAAAAATAAAATTATCGTTACATCCTATCACGTAAGTATAGTAAGATAAATGCGTATCGTATAACATTACTAAATGTGATTTGCATAAAACAAATCTAGCTCCAACTCAATCAAAATATATAATACAAACCTTGTCCCACTACACAAATCGAATATTTATTTAAATCAAACATAACCTTCCAAGGAGATGGAGGCCGAATCGTGGGAAAATACCTAAAAGATGGGACTTTTTGGAGAGTGTCCTTTCCTTATGTCACCACAAGTGGTGACGTGTAACGAGGCCTAAAATAAATGTTACATTGGTTTCGGCCTGCCCCAAGTCCGCCCGCGGATCTTCGTTTTGGCCTAGAATGGTTAAAATTATTATCAAATCTACCGAACAGCTGTTTCCATCCAATCATTTTGCACCACGTTCAGGAAGAGGCTCGGGAGATCTACAGCTTCGGGTCCGAGCCTATCCAGATACCCGAGCCTCTGTCTGTTCGCTCTGCTGCGATTCTCTTTTCTCCCCAGACTGGGTCCCGCACCCTATCACGCCCTCTCAGTGCAGTAAATACACACACATGAACAGAGAAACCTGTGTGTGTGGGGGACACGCTGTCCAACGCTGATGATGTTTTTCGCTCCTGATGGTACCCTACGGTTCTGCTCATGTGCAATGTTTATGACCACTTCCATACTTTAATCTTATACGACCTAGTACGACACATTAAGGTGATTGAAAATATATAACAAATAATTTTGACGAAAAATGAATGATTGATTGGTTTTTGTTCATTTTTGTTGTAGAGTCGATCTCAACACGTCCATCTCAAAACGTATTTTTGTTTTTAGTTTCAAAAATTATTCTCGTGAAATGTTTTCGTGATTTGGGGATGTTTTGTATTTAAATTATTTGTTTTAAAAGAGAAAATAAAAATTGATTTTTTTTTTTTTTTTTTTTCAAGTGTCGATCTAAATACTGATTTTTACTACCAGATCATCAAACTATATGAAACAATAATAAAACAGTTTATTAAATAGCATTATTCATAATTCCTACATGCATTTTTAAATGTATTTCTCACATGCTCTAAGGACATATGTCAATCTAATAAATTATATTAAAAGATTTTTTTTCAATTTAATTTAAAAGAAAACTTTATCTATATAGAAACTGTTTCTCATGATCACATATTCTAAAAACATAAAAAAACATGTAGTAGTTTAATAAACTGAATTATTATTATTATTATTATTTTCTAAATCAATTGGAAAGAATACTCTATCCATGTAAGAATGGCACGAATGGCAAAATTATTACATTAGAAAGAAAACACTTATTGAGTTGGGGTCATTAACTAATACTAATAGAATAATAATTAAAAAAAAAAAAAAGGTTGATAACTATAGAAACAATATGAAAAAGGAAAAAAGAAAAGAAAAAAAGAGAAGAGTCTTCTTGGACATATGCCACAAGTAGACGTTTTCAATAATAATAAAAGTGGATTTAATTAATATTTAGTCCTATTTCCGTCCTAATTCCGTATACAACATTTTCTATTGTTGGAAAGTGACATTACGAACTGATTAGATTGGATATAAGTGGTGAGAAATATATAGATATAGATAACAAAAAAAAAAAAAAGCACTAAAGAAAATAAAAATAAAATATGTGAATGCCCAATGAAAACAGAGCCTTTAGTAACACGTACACTATGTTTGTTTTGTCCAGTTTCGGCCAGAAGTATCTGAGCAGGCTTCATTGTTATTTATATCTCCAAAATCATCTTTTAACTAATCTGGGAATGCATGCTTAATTGGTTGTACGTAAATAAATAATCTCACGAAATCTTTTCTCTTTCTGCCGTTGCAATTAATTAATCACACCAATTGTCAAGTCTTTTTGTTGTGTAGTCGTCTTAATTAATCCCAACGTACAATGCAAACCTGATTAATTACGTTATTATTTTGAGAGAAATGCTATTTAGCATGTTCCATATCTCATCCCATTTGACTGGATTGATGTTGCAGAGTTCGATCAATCTCTTTTTTTTCTTTTTCTTTTGTTCTTTTTTTTTTCCTTTTTTAAACAAAGCTTGATTAGGTACTATCATGGGAGTATGCTAAATGTTGGTACAGTGTAAATTGCACTTTTTCTTTTTCTTTTTTTTTTTTCTTTTTTAACGTTTTTCAAACTTCCAAAGAATTTACAAAACAATTAAGACTATAGACTCTTTTAGGGGTCTTGTTCCAATGCCTAATTAGCTTCTGATAAAAAAATATACTTTATGCATAAAATAGATGTCATTTATACTTGGGTATGAGCCTATTTTTAAGCAAAGAGATATATGTCAACCTGAATTAGGTTTCCTACTCCTTATTGATCTATGAGTGCAATTAGAATTCTACTTGAACTTTGATCCCTTAGTAGACATAGGATCTGATCCCGAAAAATTCAGGATCGGATTTGGACTAGGAGTCCTATCCCGATTCCATCAGAAATAGGATTGTTGATCAGATTAGACTTGGACTTGGAGGATGACTTCTACTTCAATTCTTAGAGCATAATCTTAATCTGAATTTCCTAGGATGACTGATACCTAAGTTCCCGGGACATACTTGTCCCAGGCCTTGGCTGACCGACTTGTCTCTCGGTCCTGGGTTGTTTGTATTCCTGGGAACCAAAAGAATTTCTCTATCTATTATCTTAATATAAAACATTTCTTTTTCTTCTCTCATCTCATTTATTTGCTTTTTATTGAGGATTGTGTTTAAATGTTGTGAAACATGTAAAGGGTAGGTAGGAATTTATATTTGTAAATAAATAATATTTAATTGATATAGGAAAATATAAGAAAAGCTATTGTGAAGTGTATTTGAATATAGAATCAAAAAGTAGTTTTGTTTCTTAAATTTAAGAAAAAGCAAAGAGAAGCTCATATGAATGCTCTAATAGAAGTATTTTAATAGATTCATATATTATGATTAACTATTATTTTCAGAAGTTAAACTTGGGTTTCTCTCAAAACAAAAAAGTAAACTTAATTCAATATTAGATGTTTCTCGGTGTTACTTTAGTATTTATTATATAGACCGAGTAACTTGATTTTCTTTTTGGCCCTATTACTATTAGAACATTAATAACAGCTTTCCTTTCATTTCTTTGCCTTTTATTGTGAATTGTATTGAAATTTTGTGAAAAAATATGAGAGTAGGTAGGAATTTATATTTGTAAAGAAATAATATTTAATATTGATATAGGAAAATATAAAGGAAGTTATTGTAGAATTTATTGGGATAGGAAAACAAAAAAATAGTTTTGTTCCTTACATTAAAAAAAAAAAAAAATTTAAAGGAAGCTCATATAAATGCTCTAAGAGAACTATTTTAATGGATTCATATATCATGATTAACTATTATTTTCAAAAGGAAAAAATAAACTTAATTCAATATTAGTTGTTTCTCGGTATTACTTTAGTACTTATTATATAGACCGAGTAACTTGATTTTTTTTTTTTTTTTTTGGGCATTATTACTATTAGAGAAAACTTCACATACGACATCTGATCCATTATTATTTTTGCAATTGTACCCTTAAATATTATATTCATTTTTTTTTTCAAAAATTAAGGCATTGATATTTTTGCAAATTCTGCTAAATCCTGACTAACATCTAAATCCTTGCAACTTTTTTTTTTTTTTTTTTCATAATAAAATTATGGGCATTTTAAGAATTTTGACACCCCTCCATTAGGATTTTATTGAAAAATTCTAATGGAAGAGAAAAATTGAAAAAAAAATTTGAAAGGTAGATACATTAAATTGACACTTTTTAAAGTTTATGGGTATAATTGTACAAGTAATGAAAGATAAGGGGTGGTAAGCAAATTTTTTTCCTTACTATTATATGGAGTAATATTCATTGTGTAAAATAAATTTGATATATTTAAGAAGATAAAATATGCTTCGTTCCCCCAAAATTATCAATTGCGATACTTGACTCCCTTCAAATCATTAACTTTCAATTAGCACCATTAGTTGGTGTTTGACATTAAAATAGATGGAAGTGTGTGCATGGGACGTACAAGTGCAAAGTTTTTATTTGAAATATTTAAATTACCCTTCAACCTAAGAAATTTTTTTTTTGAAAGGGTGGATGGACCACCCTCACCCCAGAAATCATTTTATGGGGTGGCCAATAATGTTTTGGTTTTGAATTTATTTGGTTATTTCAATTTGCATATATTTTTTAATAGATATTTTGGATTTGTATTTAGATTTGTTAATTTTGTACCAAAAGGTCCAAAATTTATTATTAATTTTTTTTTTTTTTGAAAAAATTAAAACATGCCTAAAGCTCAAATTAAAAAGCGGTTTTCAAACTACCAATTATAAATATAATAACCACTAATCGGCGATTATAAAAATAACCGCAAACCGCCTAGGCTGAAGCAGATACGGTTGTTAAAATTCAATAACCGTTTTAGGCGGTTGCGGTTAACGGTTTTAGCCAAAAACCGTTAATCGTAACCGCTTGTACACCCCTAGACCCTAGTAGCCAAACCACCCCCTCACCACCCCCTCAAAGTTATGGGGGTGGTTTGGCCACCCTAAAATCATTTTTTGGGATGGCCGAACCACCTCTTAGGTTAAGTGGTTGGTTCGAGCACCCCTAAAGTTGTTTTTTGGGGTGATTGAACCACTCATTTCACCCGAGTGAGTTGTTCGGCTACCCCCAAAGTCTTCTTTAGGTAGGGATAATTCAGCCACCCCATCTCTATTTTATTATTATTATTATTATTTGAAGGAAAAATACAATATTATAACTCCTAAAATCAGGGTATTTTTTTAGCATTTCAAATAAAAATTTGCATGTACGAGTTTTTTCATTCATTTTAACGTCAATTTTAAGAACAATATATTCTTTCTTGTGTCCTATACAAAATTAACAACAGTTGATTAAAACCTTAAGTCGTTGCAGCTATGTTTAGCACATCCTGTTCCCCAATTTTGAATATTGGGCTAATCAGAACAACTTGTTAGATATATCTGTCAAGTTCTCATAAAGCTAGCGTTTAGATATTAATTAATGCTTATCATACTTAGTTAATTAAATCCCCGAGGGCCATGCCTATTAATTAAATAAGAGTTTAATTAGTATTAATGTGGGGGCATCTTGGTTAATTAAGCAAAGGGAATCTATTCGTGGCTTTGATGAAGAATAGTAAGAAAGAGGAGTGCAGTAGTAGTACACATTTTATTATCCTGTTTTGATATTTCTTGAACTATTATTTAAAACCCCAATGATTTCAATGATTATCTGTAAACCCCCACGACTGGTTTTCTTGTTGGGGGACAATCCAAAGACAGATGCTTCGGTTTCCCTGATTATACAAACCTTTGCATAGTTGAATTGAAATGTGAGTATCCCAGATCTGAGATCTCCTTAAAGTTTTTGAAATATTCTTTGCCCCTTCCCAGGTTGTCTTCCATAAATATCTATGAGCTTGATGAGCTCTTTTTTCATGCAGTGATTACTAATGTTGTACTTCATATTCATCTATTACATCAATTTTATATTGATTGGCGTAATATATTTTAAGTAGTTAATATAGGTATGTAAGCTATTTAAAACACGCCACATAATTAACTAATATAAAATAAGTGTGAAGAGTAATTACGAAGGCATAATAACATTGCATTGAGTGTTTTTAATGTAATTGCATAGAAGACTCCTATAAAAGTTATATTTCAATCCATGTTTTAAAATTGGGAAAAACTTCACTCAATTACCGCCCCTGATCTGTCATAACTTTTGTAATCATACCCGTAAAATTTAAAAAAGTGTCAATTTAGTGTATCCACCTTTCAAATTTTTTTCATTTCACACATCCATTAGGATTTTTCGTTAAATCATGTCAAAATTTCCAAAATACCAATTCTAAGAAAATATAAGTTTTTTTTTTTTTTTTTTTTTTAAATTTATTTTTAAGATTTGGGCATGAGTATTTTTGCTAATTCGATTAAATCCTTATCAATGCCTAATTCCTTGCAAATTTTTCTCCTTTTTTTTTTTTTTTTTGTTTCCTAAAAAAAATGAGGGGTATTTTAGGATTTTTGACTCCCAAAATACCCTTTTTTTGCTTTTTTTTTTTTAAAAAAAAAATTACAATTTATTTTCAAAGATTCAAGCATGTGTATTTTTGTAAATTTCATTAAATCTTTACCAACGCCAAAATCCATGCAATTTGTTTCATTTTTTTTTCTTTCATAAAAAAAGGGAGGTACGCATTTTAGGAGTTTTGACACCCATCCGTTAGGATTTAATGAAAAATCCTAATGGATGGATGAATTTTTTTTTAAAAAAAATTTAAAATTAAAATTAAAAGGTATATACCCTAAATTGACACTTTTTAAAGTTTAAGGGTATGATTGCAAAAGTGATATAAGATCGGGAGTGATAAGTGAAGTTTTCCCTTAAAATTATAACATTATAAATCAATTCTTTAGGTATTTATGAAAAACAATACGTTACCTAGCTATCAGCTTAATTCACATAAAAACATTATTGTTTTCAAAGGTTTTTTTTAATCTTACATGCTCACATGGAACATATATTTTAGTTGGTCTCTCATTTAACGTCATACAAAACAATATTAAATATATGTGGATTTTTAAAAACATCATGGCTACAATATCAAGGCATTATTGGAGCAAGGCATTTAAAAGTTGTCACACATGTAGAAAATATATTTTTAATTGCTCTTACGTAAAGCCATCAATTTAAATAGCGTTTTTAGCATATGATTAAAGAAGCCACGTCCTTAGTGACAATCCTAATAGTAACTATGCTCGTAAATATCCACATTTTTATATAGCATTGCATATTATTTTTTTAATTAATGAAGTTTTCCTTCAACCACTTTGGGGAAAGTTTTTCCAATTACTTAGTCTATTAAATTAATATTTATCTTTAGAGCATATGAATTTCTTACGCATTTTTAATAGAGCGTGTGGAATCACATATTCTAATGACAAAGAGATTTTGTATTCTCCCAGTATACTCAGTTAACATGATATGCTTAATCTACCCTCAGATCAATCTTAATTGAAAATGAAAAAAAATAAAATAAAAAAATAAAAAATTCAAGGGTGGATTGAGCATGCCAAAATCAGCTGAGTATGCTTAGAGATTGAAAAATATCATTCCTTAAAGACAAATATCAATTTAATAGACAAAGTTAAAATAAGTTTCTCCTGTACAGTTTGGAAAAAACCTTTATATATATCCTTCTAATTTTTGGTTCTTAACTATTTTTTGAGCTTTTATAATTTTTGAACGGTCCACTAAACATCTAATACAAATTTCAAGTAAAATTTACCTTTAAAAATCGGCTTGTAAAAAGAGTGTCTAAAAATTTATATACAGATAATTAAAATTGCAGTTTAACTAAAGTAAGACACTAAACATCGTATCATCAGTAGTCGGCCCTATCTTATTTTTGTTAGAGAATATATTGATATCGTATATTACGGTACTCTCCATATAGATGTTAGAGAATATAACGATACTGTATATTACGGTACTCTCCATATATTGTAGGATTTGAATTAATCTTCATTAATTGTAATTGATTATAATCAAATCAGATTTGAATACATTCAATTCTGATTTAATTGTATTCTCTTTACATACCATTTTGTATTCTCTCTATATCCCTATAAATAGGGATAATTTGTATTGTAAATCAATAAAGCAATAAGAGCATAATGTAGCCTTAGGGCTTTATCCTGTGGATGTAGGTCATAGACCGAACCACGTAAAATTCCTTTGTCTATTTTATTATTCCGCAATCTTTATTTTTTATTTGTTTATGTTTTCTTTCATGGTTTCAGAACTATAGGCTAACGCCAATGTTCGATCCAATGGTCCTGTGATTTATTTCTCTTGTTTTTCATTTTCTTGTATTTTAGTTTTCTTATAGTCAATGCTTTGCAAATCTCGTCCCCATAGATATTGCAGTGTATTTGATGGGAAAAAAAAAAAAGAAAGAAGAAATTTCGTATTGTTCTTGAGAAAAGAAAAGGAAAGGAAAAAAAAAAATTGTATTCCGTTATGAGGAGATTTCTTATTGTTCCTGAGGAGAAAAAAAAAAAAAAAAAAAAAAAGAAGAGGAAATTTCGTTATGAGGAGATTTCGTACTGTTCCTGAGAAAAAAAAAATGCATTTTGGTTTTGGGGAGATTACTTTTCCTGAGAAAAGAAAAGAAAAGAAAAAAAAAAAAAGTCTTTCCGTGTGTTTTCACGGTGGGTGTCTGTAGATTGACTCTTTGTCGATCTTAGTTGGTGTCACTAGCAAGTTCTCATCTGCTCCGACAGTTTCAGATCGTTTGAGACGGCGTCTGGTTGTCTTCGTCAAGTTTCGGGCGGTTCTGTTGTGTTCACCGGCGACGTTTGGCCATTAATGGTGTTTTCATGGTTGTTAGCGGCTTTTGTGGTATTTTGATATTTTCCGCCAACTTTTGAGTTGTCCGGCGATGTTCCAGGCGATATGTGGTGTTCTTCGGCGAGATTAAGTCCTGCCGGCAAGTTTTTGGCAGGTCTCAGGCGAGCTGTTGGAGACGGAGGTCTCCGTTTGGTTACAGGTATTTCGTTTGGTTTTTCAAACCGTTCAGTTCAGTGTTTTCTTGGTCAAAAAAGAAAAAAAAAAAAAGAAAAAAAAAAGAAAAAAAAAAAGGGGGAAACGTGTAGAGAAACTGAGAAAGGCTTAGTTATTTATGTGCATGACTTGAATCAAATGAGTGTAGCATCGTGCAGATGCAACGAAGGAAGAAAAAAAAAAAAAAAAAAAGGAAAAGAAAAGGAAAAAAAAAAATCATTAAAAAGAGGCCAAGTTGCCCATATTATTTTGGTCATTGACCCATATTTTGGCATGTGGTATTGTTTCAAATCCATGTCTATTTTAGCCCATAGTTGGCCCCATATATTTTTGGCTCCTGTGGTATTGTTTTAAACCCAGGCCCATTTCAGTTCATTGTTGGCTTTTATATTTGACTCATAGTTAGCCCATTATTTGTATTTTGGCATTTGTGGTCTTATTTTAAGCCCATACCCATTTAGCCCCCAGTTGGCTCGAAGAAGAAGGAGGAGGAAGATGAAGAAGCAGAAGAAGGAAGACGAAGAAGAAGAAGAGAAGAAGAAAAAATATATTCTCTAAACTGGGTTATATACGACCCAACATAAAAAAAAAATAAAAAATAAAAATAAAAAAAAAAACTCAAGATTTCAGAATCTTCCACCTTGAGTTTGCAGGAGGATGTTAGAGAATATATTGATACCGTATATTACGGTACTCTCCATATAGATGTTAGAGAATATAACAATACCGTATATTACGATATTCTCCATATATTATAGGATTTGAATTAATCCTCATTAATTGTAATTGATTATAATCAAATCAGATTTGAATACATTCAATTCTGATTTGATTGTATTCTCTTTACATACCATTTTGTATTCTCTCTATATTTCTATAAATAGGGAAAATTTGTATTGTAAATCAATCAAGCAATAAGAGCATAATGTAGCTTTAGGGCTTTATCCTATAAATATAGGTCATAGACCGAACCACGTAAAATTCCTTTGTCTATTTTATTATTCCACAATCTTTATTTTCCATTTATTTATGTTTTCTTTCAATTTCCTTGCAATCATCGACGTGAAGATGGTCACAGTTTCATACACTGTACATGAAATTAATTTATGTTCCTTGATAATCCCGCCCCTCCCAATGCCTATCTACCTAGCTATCACCTTCACAAGAAGAAAGAAAGAATCCCACAGCTCATAAGAAGCGTCTCAAAGTTCCTAATCAACCTCCATCAATATGGCTTTGCAGGTTCTCTCTCTCTCTCTCTCTCTCTCTCTCTCTCTATTGATTTTGTTTTCGATGATAACACCCCTTTCAAAAGTTCCTAATATATCAACCATGATCCACGACAGGAGGAATTCAAAGAATATGCAGAGAAGGCCAAGTTTTTGCCTCCAACAACAAAGGACTCAGATAAGTTAGCCCTGTATGGGCTTTACAAGCAAGCAACAGTGGGCGCCATTAACACTAGTGAGTTAGAACGTACTTTGAACACTCTTTTACCGTTGACCGTTGTCCATCACTGCGTGGACCATGATATATATAATATATATATACAATGCAGATCGACCAGGGTTTTTCAGTCCCACGGAGAGGGCGAAATGGGATGCATGGAAAGCAGTCGAAGGTTTAAAATCATATGATATTGTTTGAAAATTCAATGTAAACTGCTTCTAGTCGATCTCTTTGACTGTCATTCTGTCAATATTTCTTGAAATAAGTAGAGTGGGATTTATGTGATGCAGGGAAGATCAAAGAAGAAGCAATGACTGATTACATCGCGAAGGTGAAGCAGCTTCAAGAAGTAGCTTCCACATAAATGGTCGACGGTCGACCTCTCTCTCTCTCTCTCTCTCTATATATATATATATATATACAAACAAGACGTTTCAAACTGCTTTTATGGTCTTTGTGCTCGGTATACTAATTTTTAAGTGGATTCATATCTACGCTCTGGTTGTTCTTCAAGTTTCTTAGTGAGACTTTTACTATACAAGTCTATTAAAAGTTGTGGCATGTTGCGTTACTCTACGTGATACTTATCACGTCAGTCAATAAAGTACATTTCGAATGTTACGGTGTTACACGGTTTGGTTGGTTTCAACACTGGCCGGGCTAGGCCCATGTAAGTTAAAGATAGGCCAATTTGGCAATCATCAATGCATAAAGGGCCGAAGTTAAAATCAAAAGTTGATTGAACAAATGACTTGGCTCGAAGAGGAGAAAAAAATACTTTAGTGTAAAATATATCATATGTATTCCTTGTAATTATATACTGCTTTCTGAATAAGCATACTATTGTACGTGTGGATCCAATTGTTTTAAGTGTAATAATAATAATAATAAATCTATTATGCGTAATTTAAGAAAATAATTATTTACACGACTTCCCTTCTCTATCAAAGCTTTAAGCACCAACCAGTACTCCATTAGAGACTCATTTGAGGATATATATATCCCCCTACTGGATCTTCCTCACAGTGGAAAAAGATCCTCCTTTGCTGCTGTTTTTCGAGCTGAGGCTCCTTTTGTATTTGCTCCATTGGTTTAATTTGTTTCTTTTCTTTGTCTCTTGTATCTGTCTAATTTGTTTCATTGTTTCTAGTTTAGGTGGTTTGTTGTACAATCTCTTCAATAAAAATAATGACAGAAATTTCTTACAAACCGATTTGTATGAAATTCCATACAACTCACATATAAAATTGACATGTGTCTATTAGCATGTGAGAACCACATGTTGTTTTAATAGCATGTACTTCTCACATGCTTTTTTAATAGCATTAATAAAACAATATGTGCTTCTCACATGTTTTTTTTGTAGGAAATTTCTGTTCAAAAAACAATTCATGTAATGCTCTCTCTGAGAGCCCACACACTCTTTTCCCACCATTTTCCCTCACTTTCCCGCCTCCCAAACACCTCCCCATCCTTAAACCCTGCTTATTCTTCAAACTCGACTCCAAGATGTTGTCCTCGTCGTCCCAATCCGTCATCGAACACGTGGTCCTCTTCAAGGTCAAGGAGAACGCAGAGGCGTCCAAGGTCGGCGCCATGGTCAGCAATATCAACAACCTGATCTCGATCGACCAGGTCCTCCATCTCATAGCAGGGCCGGTCCACCCCACCCGATCCTCCACCATCTCCGTCACCCATGCGCTCCACAGCCGCTTCAAAACCAAGGACGATCTCGCCACCTACTCGGCCCACCCCCTCCACGTTAGCGTCGTCATGGACTTTGTCCTCCCCATCGTCAACGACATCACGGTCGTCGATTGGATCACCAACGTTGACGATCAAGATCAACTCGCGACCCCACCGCCGGGGTCCGCAATGAGACTCACCTTCTTGAAGATCAAAAAGGGCCTGGGTGATGAGGTAAAATGTAATGGGTCATTCCAGGATAGTACATGTGGCTGCATGATGTGGTGACAGGAGGTGCAGAGGTGTCATTAGAAGTATCAGTTGGATGGCAAGTGGTTTTGCACGTGTTGAAGTCAGGAGGTTTTTATGCGTACAAGTTGTAGTCTGTTAAGTAGTAGTTGTTAACTACTTTGGCTGTTATGTTAATTGAATGAATAAAAGGGAGGGAAAAGGGTTGACTAATTCATTCTGATTGTAATTGGTTTATAGAACTTGGGAAGTTCTTGGCACCTCGAATGCCAAGGTAGGAGAGTAGCCTTCTCGAACAGGCCATTTCTTTCAATAAAATCCATTCTTCCCTTCTCAATCTTTCTTCTTTCTTTCTATTTTCTTTCTTGAATTCATAGCAGAATATTGGTTCTGTTATAAGTGGTATCAAAGCTCACAATCGCTTTCTTTTCTTTCATTCACCTTTCAATTCATGAAAACACGTTCCATGGTTGAAGGCGAACCAAGTATCATTGAGCTTCAGCGGGGCTTAGCTGCAGTCCACACATACGTTTCTTCCCTTAAAGATTCGCTGAGAAACTCTGTCACAGCCGCATCCATGGAAGATTCGATGCAAAGGTTTCAAGCTTAGATGATGAAGCAAATGCAAGAGATGCTGAAGCTTGCCGCCAAACAAAAACATGTATCTGACAATGGTGCATGGCCATTCTTTGTAGACCATGACGATTCATTTGTTCAAGAAGACTACAGTTCAGGTGATTCTTTTCGACCTAAATCACTGAAGTTGGATTTTCCACGCTTTGACAGCGAGGATCCAAACGGGTGGTGTTATAAGGCAACCCAATTCTTCGAATGTTACGCAATGGCTGATCAACTTAAGTTCTATCTTGCAACCTTTCACATGGAAGGTAAGGCTTTAATTTGGTTTCAAGAGCTTCGTAGTACAAATAAACTCAATAGTTGGATTGAGTTTTTGAAAGCTATTAGAATTCGTTTTGGGAAAGGGTCCTATGATGACCCGATGGAAACTCTTTCCAAACTTCATCAAATTGGGGAGTTAGAAGAGTACAAAAGTCAATTTGAAGTGTTGGCTAATAGGGTGCACGATTTGCCTGAGCACCATAAATTGAGTTTCTTTTTGGGGGGTCTTAAGGCATAAATTAGGTTTCTTGTTAAGATGTTTAATCCAAAGACTTTGATAGAAGCCTATTCATTAGCCAAAATTCAGGAGGAGAATATCTTGAATAATGGTAAGGGTAGTAGGCCTTGGCTAACCAATTTGAGTAAAAACAGTATGGTGGGGGGAAATGCGGAAGTTGTAGTAAGCAGTAACAAGGATGTAGGCACCAGAACTCAGTTCTAGCGCAGTTCTCCATCATCTCAGCCTATTTCCAATTTTCAGAAACTGAATGTAGGCACTGCTGAAAGAGCAATTGTTCCTGTTCAAAAATTGACTCAAGCCCAAATGGATGACCGAAGAATGAGGGGTTTATGTTACTTCTGTGATTCCAAATGGACTAGGGGGCATGTGTGGCAGCCTCTAAACTTTTCTTGATTGAAGAAGTAGAAACTCTTGAGGATGGCAATGTGATAGGAGAGTTGGAGGATGGGGAGATGGAGGAAACACCAGAGATTTCTCTTAATGCTATCAAGGGTACCCCTAATCCTAGAACAATGAGGCTGGTAGGGGTTTTGAAGAATCAGCAAGTGGTCATTCTCATAGATTCAGGTAGTAGGCACAATTTTGTGGATGCTCACCTAGCCAAGCTTTTTGGCCTACAAGTGCAGCTTACTCAGTCTATTTGAGTTAGAATAGCTAATGGGCAAGACATTGAGTCCTGGTAGAAGTAAGGAATTACCATTGAAAATTCAAAAGGTTGTTTTCCAACTTGAATTTTATATCCTTCCTCTGGCTGGTTGTGATATTTTACTAGGGATCTAGTGGTTGAGGACTTTAGGTCCCATTCTTTGGGATTTCCAGCAGCTTACTATGAAGTCCCAGTATGGTCAAGTGGATTGTGTGTTGCAAAGGCCACAATTAAGTTTAGAAGATGCTGCTAATTTTAAATTTTCCACTACTAGAGATAAAGGAGTAGTGCTCCATCTTTTGGAGAATGCAAATGCTGCTCCAGCAAAAGTTAGGCAGGGTACTCAAAGTGGTGAGACTCAAACACCATTGGATAGCTTCCTTTTGGAATATCAGGATGTGTTTGTAGAACCTAAATGTCTTCCTCCCAACCGAACCCATGATTATGCAATTCCATTGGTAGAGGGTGCTGGGCTAGTTTTGGTAAGACCATATAGGTATCATTTTCTTCAAAAGAGAGAAATTGAAAAAATAGTAAAGGAGTTGTTGGATTCTAGAGTTATTCGGCATAGTACTAGTCCTTTCTTTTCACCTGTCCTCTTAGTCCGGAAAGCTGATGACATATGGAGGATGTGCATGGACTATAGGTCTTTGAATAAGGTGACAGTGAATGATAAATTTCCAATCCTTGTGGTGGACGAGCTGCTTGATGAGTTATGTGGTGCACAAATCTTTTCCAAGCTTGATTTAAGGTCTGGATATCACTAGATCCAAGTGGTTGGACAAGATTTTCCAAAAACGGCATTTCCTATACATGAGGGTCACTATGAATTTTTAGTGATGTCTTTTGGTTTAACGAATGCACCATCCACTTTTCAGAGCTTGATGAATCATGTCTTCAGGCCTTTCCTTCGGAAATTCATCTTGGTCTTCTTCGATGATATATTGGTGTTTTGTCCTACCTTAGAGCTGTACCAAGAACATCTCAGGATTACTCTTGATATCCTGAGAACTAATCAATTTTTTGCCAAGAGATCCAAGTGTAAATTCGGTTGTACATAGGTGGAATATTTGGAGCATATCATCTCTGCAAATGGGGTTTCTGCTGATCCCGGAAAGATCCAAGCAATGGTGGATTGGCCCATTCCAACTACCATCAAGGTTTTAAGAGGGTATTTGGGCTTAACTGGTTAATACAGAAAGTTCATACAAGCTTATGGGTCTATTGCAACTCCTTTGACTTCTATGTTGAAGAAAAATGTATTCATATGGACTGAAGAGGCTATGGAAGCCTTCTTGAGGTTGAAATTTACAGTTACTGAGGCTCCTATTTTGGCTTTGCCTGATTTTGAGAAACCTTTTCTCATTGAATGCGATGCTAGTGGGTTAGGTGTGGGAGTTGTCTTAATGCAAGGAAATAGGCCTATTGCCTTTTTGAGTAAAGCTTTGAAGGGAAAAGCCTTGCATTTGTCAACATATGAGAAAGAGTTGTTTGCTCTTGTCATTGCAGTACAAAAATGGAGTTGATATTTGGTTGGCAGGCCCTTTGTGGTGAAGACAGATCAGCAGTGTTTGAAGTTCCTTTTAGAACAAAAAGTCGATACTCCTTTTTCAGCAGAAGGGGATAACAAAGCTTATGGGGTTTAATTTTAGTGTGGAGTATAAAAAAGGAGTAGATAACAAGGTAGCAGATGCCTTGTTTAAAAGAGAAGGGTGGAACACAGAAGCTACTCTTTCTGCCATTTCAGTTCCAATTGTTGATTGGGTGGACAATTTGAAGTTGCAGTATTAACAGGATCCAGAGTTACTGAAATTGATCAACCAGTGGCAGTCTAACACTCTAGGCTCTCATAAGTTTTCTATGCGGCAGGGTCTTTTGTTGTTCAAAAATAGAATCCATCTTGGTGGGGCTGTGGATTTGCATCTACAAGTTCTTAATTTTGTGCACTGTGATCCAGTTATAGGTCATTCAGGCTATGAGAGAACTATGCAGAGAGCCATAAGGGATTTCTATTGGAAGGGAATGAAGAAAAGTATCAAAAGATTCATTAGAGAATGCCCTATTTGTCAGAGAAATAAGCAAGAGAATACATTACCTGCTGGCTTATTACAACCCTTTCTAATTCCAAACCGGATATGGTCTGATATTTCCCTTGATTTTGTGGAAGGTTTGCCTATTTCTCAAGGCCATCCAGTCATCTTGGTAGAAGCGGATCAATTCTCCAAGTATGCCCACTTTATTTCATTGGCTCATCCTTACACTGCAGTTAAGGTGGCCCAATTGTTTATCTCTCATATTTTTAAGTTGCATGAAATGCCAACCTCTATAGTTTCTGATAGGGATCCGGCTTTCACAAGTCAGTTATGGAGAGAATTGTTTAAGCAGCAAGGCACTTCTTTGAAGATGAGCTCCAGTTACCATCCTCAAACGAATGGCCAGTCTCAAGTGGTAAACAAATGTTTGGAAAATTATCTTCGTTGCTTTACTCAGGATAGGCCAAAACAGTGGCTGTCATGGCTTCCAGGGGTTGAGTTTTGGTATGGTACTACTTGGCATGGTTCAATTAGAATAACTCCTTATGAGGCAGTCTATGGTCAGCCTCCCCCAAGATTGTTGTCCTATGTTCGGGGGACTACTAATGTAGCAGCTGTTGATGAATTACTGAAGAACCGGGAGCAGATTCTAGCCTTATTGAAGCAGAATTTGATTCAAGCACAGCAGAGGATGAAAAAGTTTGCGGATATGAGAAGAAGTGAGAGAACATTGGAAGTAAACCAGCAAGTTTATTTGAGGCTGCAACCCTATAGGCAAACTTCACTGGCAACTAGAAGGGCTTTAAAATTGGCTCCAAGATTTTTATGGTCCATATACAATGTTGAAGAAAGCTGGGGATGTTGCATATGAATTGGATCTGCCCACTCATTCCAGGATCCATCCCATCTTTCATGTCTCTCAACTTAAACCTAAGTTGGGAGACCATGTTCATGTTTTACCTCTATTGCCACTTGTGGATGTTGAAGGGGTTATTCAACCGGAACCAATGACTATTCTGGATCGTCGATCAAGGCCTCATAATAATCGGGCACTCGTTGAAGTGTTGGTGCAGTGGACAGGACATGTAACGATCCACCCACAATGACACAATACTGTCCGCTTTTAGCTCCCCATACCAGACTTTCCAGGAGGTCACCCATCCTGGGATTGCTCTCGCAGCGGCTCGCTTAACTGCGGAGTTCTGATAGGTTCATTGCCATCACGGCTTTAAAACGCGTTGTGTCATATAGGGTGCATTTATACATATAAGCACATCCCCATTCCCAGGCGATGTGGGACGTCACAATCATCCCCCCTTGGGACCCAGCGTCCTCGCTGGCGACCCTCATGGGATCACCCCATTCTTGGCATCCCAGCGAGTGCCCGCCGGCAACCCTCTTGGGCTTGTGCACGCTCCCACCATCTCAGGCTGGGCAATGGCTCTGATACCATTTGTAACGATCCACCCACAATGACACAATACTGTCCACTTTTAGCTCCCCATACCAGACTTCCCAGGAGGTCACCAATCCTGGGATTGCTCTCGCAGCGGCTCGCTTAACTGCGGAGTTCTGATAGGTTCATTGCCATCACGGCTTTAAAACGCGCTGTGTCATATATGGTGCATTTATACATATAAGCACATCCCCATTCCCAGGCGATGTGGGACGTCACAGGACAAACTCAAGAGGATGCTACTTGGGAAAGCTATCATAAACTCGCTCAAGCCTACCCGCACCTTGTGGGCAAGGTGCTTTAAAAGAGGGAGTCTTGTAACGGGTCATTCCAGGATAGTACACATGGCTGCATGATGTGGTGATAGGAGGTGCAGAGGTGTCATTAGAAGTATCAGTTGGATGGCAAGTGGTTTTGCATGTGTTGAAGTCAGGAGGCTTTCACGTGTACAAGTTGTAGTAGTTGTTAACTACTTTGGCTGTTATGTTAGTTGAATGAATAAAAGAGAGGGAAAAGGGTTGAGTAATTCATTCTAATTGTAATTGTAATTGGTTCATAGAACTTTGGAGGTTCTTGGCACCTCGAATGCCAAGGTAGAAGAGTAGCCTTCTCGAACATGCCATCTCTTTCAATAAAATCCATTCTTCCCTTCTCAATCTTTCTTCTTTCTTTCCATTTTCTTTCCTGAATTCATAGCAGAATATTGGTTATGTTACATAAAATCTGAGATTCTCGGTGTTATTAAGGGAATAAAGAAGAAATTCTCGCAGATCGATCAGATTACCTATGGGGAAAACTTCTTGGTGGCAAGAGCCAGAGGGTTTGTTTTCAAACCAAAAATAAACTTCTCGCTAGCTTCCCTCGCGGTTTTCCCTGGAGTGAGCGAAATGGAGGCCGTGGATTCCAAATTTCCAACCACGAATTCAAGAACTTGCAGAAAGAGAAGGTTAGGGATTTCGTTGACAGAGTGCTCGTCGTTGATTATGTGGTCCCGCCGCCACACTCCGCCAGTCTTTAGAGTTTGTCATATTCATGGAGATTCTACTTCTTTAGATTCATTAATTCTTGAAGCAAGTATAGTTTTGAATGTTTACACGGTTTGGTTGGTTTCGAATCTGGGCTAGGCCCATGAACCCTTCTATTTGCTTATAAAAACAAATGGGCCGAAGATTGAAAAACAAAAGTATATTGAACAAAAATGACATGGCTCGTACAGGAGCAAAAAATACTTCAGCAATGTTTAGCATTTTTGTCAATAAAAAAGCACAATTTCCCACTTTACTTACTATCTTTTCGAGACAAACTCTAAATGATTTTCTATTTTTTTAAAATATTATTTCACAATTTTTTATTTTTTTATTTTATTGTTTTCTTAAACCACTAAAAGAGTAGAGAGAAAAAAAGAAGAAGAGAAAAATGACTAAAAAAAGAATACATAAACTAAAGTGTTTGCCTAAAAGTAAGCTAATAAAAAAAAAAAAAAAAAAGTACACAAACCCTCCTCAAACTATCACAAAATTGTCAATGTGCTTCCCAAACTACTAATTGTGTCAATGTCCCCCTAAACTATTAAACAATGTCAATGTACCCTATAATGACAAAAATATCATTCCTAAAATTATAAAATTCTTAAAATTATATATTATATATATATATATAAAATTAAAATTTTGAAAAAAAAAACTAAATAAAAATCAAATTTAATGAAAAAAAAAGGAAATTTTTTTTTTAAAAAAAAAAAACCAAGGTTTTTCATTTTTTTTTAAGATTTTTTTTTAAAAATTTTATATATATAATTTTCAGTTTGGGCTAGCCCCTTGGATTTTTATTTTTCTCTTTTTTAAAATAATTTTTTTTTCAATCTTTCAATTCTTTTTTATTTATTTGTTTTAAAAAATTTATTATTTGATTTTGTTTTTCTTCGAATTTATAAGAATACATTTGTCCTATTGAAATTTTTTTAAGGCTATTTTTGACTTTTTGTTGGCTTTAGGGCTTTAAGGGGAACATTGAAATTTTTTTGTAGTTTAGGGGGAACATTGACACAATTGGTAGTTTGAGGGGTACATTGACAATTGAGTGGTAGTTTGATGGGGATATGTGTACTTTTCCCAAAAAAAAAAGAAAAAGTATATGTGTTTTAAATAACAGGAGGAAGACAAGTTGGTTGAATTGATTTTTACTTAATATTAACTAAATACACACACACACACACGCACATATATATATATATATATATATATTAGGGCATTTGCCGGAGACACTTGCAAAAGGCTTAGTAGTAAAAGCTTACTTACATATACGGTTCACGAGATTTATGTATATCGAGTAATTACCACTAGGCCATTTTTTGCTCTGATGCTATAATAATAAAAGAAAATGTTGAATTTGAAATTCTTTTACAACTTATTAGCACGAATAAGCATGTGATTGAAATGTGTTAATTTTTTTTAATAGTTGGGTTTATTCCAATCACATGCTGAACACACGTGTCAATAATTTGTAAAAGAGTTAAAAGTACTCTAAACAATAATTCTTAAACACAAAGTATTATTGTAATAATTCCTAAGTGAGTATTAATGCTATAAGCCTATATACCATACTTTTATCAACATTCTACCTCTGATCTCCCAAAGCTAATGTGACATGGATGAGAGAATAAAACGTGAATAAAAAGATCGTATATAGGGGTGTACAGATTAACCGATTACCGCCTACCGACCGCCTACCAAACTGAAATCGACCGATTACCGACTCAACAGACAAAATTCGATTGGTAGTCGGTAGAGAATCTTTTAACCGAAAACTAGTCAATTCAGTAGGCGGTCAGTTAAGCGGTTAACCAAATTACCGAACCGACAATTACCCAACCGTTTAACCGAACCGCCTATATTGAAACGACGTCGTTTTAGTGATAATGAAATGACATCATTTCAATTCATTTTTTTAAAATATATATATATATATATATATATATATATATATATATATATATGGCGTCGTTTCGTTACACATGAAACGACGCCGTTTTATAAGGACTATATATTCATTGCTTTCTTTCATCAGTTTTGTGAGTCCCTTGAGTCCTTGATCTTGATGGCTTGACCTATCCGGCTATCACGATTCCCGGATCCCCTCTCCATTCAGCCATTCCATTTCCATTTGGACCATTTTCTTTGCTGCCGCGGTGCCTCCCCACGACCCCACCTGTGAGTTTGTGACCTGCCTAGTGCCAACTGCCATCTTCTCCCCAGCCATTGCAGAGCAAGTTACTGAAGTTAGGAATTGAACTGTCTGGTATCTCTCTTTCTCTCTCTTAGTCTTATTTTTTTTTGATGTATCATTTTTAATTTTTTTTGAAACAGCCAGTCGGCCATTGCAAAGCAAGTTAGGAACTGAACAAGAAAAAAATTTCAAGTATATTATTTTTTAACTCTGTATCTGAGGTTTTATTTTTTCATTTTTGTTTGTTCTTTCTGTTCAAAAAAAAAAATTCATTGTAATAATCTTTAGAACATGCTGAAGTTTATGAGCTTGCTGGTTTCTTCCCCTACCTTATTCTTCTTCACCTTTTATTCATCATGTTAACTCATTTCCATGTCCTATTTCTTATTCTTTTACTTGTTCCCTTCTTGATTATAAAATTTGCCGTTGCCGAGAAGATGTTAGATGAGATGAGATTAACTGTTGGTTCTTTTTCTTCAAATTTGTATGCTATGAGATGGCACTGAATTGTTATATATGTGTAGCATCTTGAATAATTATTTGTGTTTTGAAGTAAATCTTCGTATGTAATTTGTTGATGTGATCCTTTCAATAAGAAATTATGATAATGACTTATCATTAGTAGTTCACTGTTGTTAGTGGAGCCTTGGTGGTCTGGAGCATTATCAAAATTTCTTATTGAAATTCTAATAAGCTCTGAATTTTGCTGAGGTTCACCCGAATGAATGCTTGGTCTTCAAAAATAAAAATAAAAATTGGGCTTTATGTAACTATGTAGTCTATGTTTTCCTTTCTAATTTTGGTGCTCTAACCAAATTGGGTAAAGAGCTTGAGCTTGCTTTTTTCTTTCTGATTTTGGAGCTCTAAGCCTTTAAGTTCTCTAACAATCTTTGGAATGCTTTTGAGCTTTTCATGGTAGTATGAAAAGTTTGATCATTATTATTTTTTTCATAATCCAGATGGTCAGATGGATGCACCTGCACCTACACCTACACCTATGGTTATTGGTACCTCTACACCTATACCTGCACATGCACCTACATTATCAGTAGCTGCATCTTGTTATCCATCAACTCCTATTGATAGTTCAATAGGTATTGAAGAAATCATTAATGTTGAAAGTGATTCTGATGAGTTGGAGACGGATACACAAGGGATTAGATGTGTTGGTCGTGGTGGACGACCACTACTCCCTAAGAACAAAAGAAAAATAAATGTTAGGAAAAAATTCATAGTGTGGCAACATTTTACTAAGGATCTAGAAAGTCCTGCAGATAAACCTGTGGCACGCTGTAATTATTGTAGGCTTGAGTATAAATGTCACGGAAAGAGCAATGTCACCTCTAACATGTTGTATATCAAAGCATGCTAACAGTACAAGGCATTATTAGCTAATCAAGATGTATCTCAATCTAAGTTCACTTTTGAGTCTGTGCCAAGTGAGGGTGATGGTGATACTGGTAGTTGTAAGAACCTAATGATTGCAAAGTACTCTGAAAAAAATCATTAGGGGGACATTTTGTGAGATGATTATTGTGGATGAAATGCCTTTTTCAATTGTGGATAGGATGGGGTTTAAGAAATTGTTCAAGGTTCTTGATAGGGGTGTGCAGCGGTTCGAAAGTCGGTTAAATCGGTTAAGTTGGTTCGGTTAACCGACTTGGTCGGTTAAGTCGGTTAATTCACCGACATTTAACCGACAAGAAAAATTTTTGAAGGTTTCGGTTTAGGCGGTTAGGGCGGTCGGTAGGCGGTCGGTAATCGGTCGGTTAAGGCATCGGTTAATGGTCGGGTAAGGCGGTCGGTTAATCGGTTTTGGGCCTTCTTAATTTGGGCCTCATTTTTTAATGGGTCAAAAAGACTCAAAAAGTCAAAATAATTTTAAGGCCTTTTTGCCACTAGTCCACCACAAGGTCTACAACTCCACAACTACAAGCCAATGCCAATGGCCCTACTGGCCCATTCAAAATTTTAAATGAAAATCAAAATTATTTTCTTATACCTTGAGTCCTTTTTACATATATACATATATATATATATATATTTTTTTTTTAAAAAAACAATAATACCTAAAAGATAAATGATTAAAACACTCACACTACACAACAATGACACAACACCAAGGCACAATGGAGTGGGGCCCACACATGGACTTCACTCCATTGTGCCTTCGTGTTGTGCCATTGTTGTGTAGTGTGAGTGTAAGGATCACTCCCCTACATAAAAACAAAAAAAAATGGAAAAGTAGTCCAGTGGCAGTGGAAATTGGAAAACATAACATAATTACATAAAAATGAAAAATCCAATTCAGTGAATTCTCAAATCTCAATTCACGGATCGGTTAATTGGTCGGTTAATCGATCGGTCAACCGGTCGGTTAATTTTCGGTTCGGTAATTCGGTTAACCGCTTAACCGACCGCCTACCGAACCGACCAATTTTCGGTTAAAAGATTCTCTTCCGACTACCGAACCGAATTTTGTCGGTTAAGTCGGTAGGCGGTTAATTTCGGTTCGGTCGCGGTTCGATAGGCGGTCGGTAGGCGGTAATCGGTTAATCTGCACACCCCTAGTTCTTGAGCCTCGATTTAGGCTTCCTTCTCACTATACATTAATGAGAGATTGTGTCAAGTTGTATATGCGAATTAAGGAAATAATGAAGACCAAGTTTTTGAAAACTGGTCAAAGGGTTTATTTGACCACTAACACATGGACTTCGATTCAAAATATGAATTACATGTGCATCACTGGACATTTCATTGATCCTAGTTGGAAATATCATAAAAGAATACTAGCATTTCGCCAAGTATCCGATCACAAGGGGTTAACGATTGCGAAAGAATTGGAACAATGTTTGGAGGAATGGGGGATTCCAGGGTTTTTGACAATATCACTTGACAATGTAAGTACAAATGATACTGCAGTTGATTGTTTTAAAAAGCGAACTATGGCCAATAATAGAGTTATTTGTCGCCATGAGTTTATTCATGTAAGGTGTTGTGCACATATTATCAATTTAATTGTGCATGAGGGATTAGAAGATGTAGATGATTCAATCGTAAGGATCTAAAATATGGTGAAATATGTAAAGGGACCCCCTCAAAGATTGGTCATCTTTAAGTCTTGTGCGGAAAGGAAGACAATTGGGTATTATGCTTCAATTGGTTCTTGATGTTCCAACTCGATGAAACTCTACTTATATGATGTTGAATGTGACAAAGAAGTATGAAAGTGCATTTGAACTAATGTTAGATGAAAATGTTAGTTTTGGGAACTACTAGTGTGAGGATGATGGATGGAGAATGGGGTTGGGGGTTTGGCTTGATGAAGATTGGAAAAATGTTAGAAACTTTGCCAAATTTTTGCAAGTGTTTTATGAGGTGACAATTGAGATATTGGGTTCCTTATACTCAACTTCTAACAATTATTTCAATATATTCTAAAATGTTTATAATACTTTGATTGAGTATTGTGAGAGTGATGATGATTTGTTGAGTTCTATGTTGATTAGGATGAAAATGAAATATGACAAGTATTGGGGAGACTTTGAGAAAATTAACCCCTTGTTGTTTGTCGCTGCTGTGCTTGATCCACATTACAAGATGATTATTTTAGAATTTTGGTTCAAAAGTAATGTAGGTGAAGAAAAAGTATAGAGGATTTTCACCAAATTGAAGAATGCATTGGAGCAGTTGTATAATCACTATGCTAAGAATGTTGGGGGAAGTGACGACAAGTCAAATGAAGAGTAAAGTTGCGGAAATTCAGCCTCAGTGGCTGTGGGTACTTCTACTACTTCTAGAAGTAAAAAAGATGCTTTAACGAACTTCCATTGATTTCGAGTGTCCAAAAATTTGGCATTGTGTCGGACAGAGACATAAAGATATTTCGCAGAAGATGTTAAGCCACCATGTAAAACTTTTGATTCTTTGATGTGGAGGAAGATAAATTCATCAAAGTTTTCGGTTCTAGCTGAGGTTGCACGAGATGTCTTGGCAATTCCGATCACCACTGTTGCTTCCGAGTTGGCATTTAGCACTAGAGGTCACGTCATAGATCCTTTTCGGAGTTCTTTAGCTCCAAAAACAATAGAGGCTCTTACATGTACTCAGAATTGGTTGAGATCTTCTTGGGTCAGTGAGCATGATGAGTTACATCTTTCTACTTTTGAAGATGAAGATAGCTACAAGCTTGACTCAAGTAATATTTGTTAATCATATTTGTTTATTGTTCCAATTATTCGATTGAATTGATTTTTACTAGTTCTTTTAAAATTTTCTTGTGGTAGAAATTATGTCTGAGTCCATCACATTTAACAATGAGGCTTGAATGATGTACTTTGTCACGTTGAAAGTAAGTGGTATGTTTTTTCATCTTATTATTTCCTTGACACTTACTTGTTTGTGGTCTAATGGTCTTTTACTATTTTTTATTGATCACTATATAATCTATATTTATGACTTATGTTTTTTAATTTGTTTGATCATTGAAGGATCAAGGAAGCACATTGAAAGTCATCACATGTCTATTGGAAGAAGTTTTTATTTCTCTTCTCTTTTGGAATTTTTGTTGGAGACTTGGAGCTGTAATTTTTAGCTTGTTACTATTAAATTATGGTTTTGTAACTTTTGTTTGAAATTCTGGAGCTTTCGGAAATGATAATGTTTGGAATTCTGGAGTTGTTGCCTGTTGGTGGAAACTTGATAGTAGATAACTGATAAGTTTATACTTATTATTGTGAGTTGGTATTGAGATAGAGATACAAGATATTCTTTTTGTTTGATGTGTGCTATGATAAATCCTGAATTTGATATTATGATTTACCAGAATATGCAAAGGATTTCTAAGCAATTTCTTTTAGACTATTTTTTATCAGTTTCAATGTTTCATGCATTTTTATTTTTTTTTCTTGCATTTTTTAGGATGATACAGATACTACTATTTTTTCTTGCTGCTTTTAGTCTTTAGAACATATGTTTTCCTACTTTTTTTTCTTGCAAGGTGCAGGCGTGCAGCTAGCTAGTAGTTGACTAGCTGAACATTAAGTTATTTTTATTTTTATTTTTATTCAATTATTAATGTATTATTGAAGAAAAGTGGAGTAATTTTATAATTTATTATGAATGTATGATTGTAGATTTGTGGACTATGGTTTGCACTCAGTAGTCAGCACTGAGTGTCTGAGTGCATAAGTGCATTTGACTCATTTTGCAATTTGGACTTTGATGTTTTGCGCAAAGCACAATTGCACATTTGCACTCACTATGAATTCACTGAATTTGATTTTTTATTTTTATGTAATTATGTTATGTTTTTCACTGGCCACTTTTTCAGTTTTTTTTTTTTTTTTTTTTTTTTTTTTTTTTTTATGTATTATTATTATTTTTTTAAAAAAAATTATGTAAAGAGGACTCAAGGTATAAGAATATTCAATAATTTTCATTTGAAATTTTGAATTTTGAATGGGCTAGTAGGGCCACTGGCATTGGCTTGTGGTGGACAGTGGACTAGTGTCTAGTGGTGTGGTGGTGCTGGCCCAGTGGCCCTACTGGACAGCTGGGCCTACCGGTAAATACTGAAAAATAAAGCATAAAGACCTTAAAATTATTTTTAAAATTATTTTGAGTCTTTTTGACTCATTAAAAAATTAGGCCCAAATTAAGAAAGGCTAGAAGGCCCATTTTAAGGCTTAATCTTAACCTAAACTAATTAACCGACCGCCTTAACCAAGTTAACCGAGTTAATCGAAAACTTCGAAAATTGTTCATGTCGGTTAAATGTCGGTGAATTAATCGACTTAGCCGATTTAACCGCTGCACACCCCTAATCGTGTATAGAATTATTCTTTGTTAACACGGTGTCAACCTAAGACGGTTCCCTTTATGTTAAAAAAAGACATTGGTAAATTAGAGTACAAGATTATTTGTATTCCATATAATTAATTTTTGGGATAATTTTAACTTGATAAAAACTAGTTGAATAAAATAGTTAAATGTCATAAAAAAGAAGAAGAAAAATGCTACACTTACACTCAAACTCCCACAACCATTTTTTTACAACCTAACGTGGTAAGAGCTGCATCACATATTTTCACTCTTTTTCTTTTCTTTTCTTTTCTTTTTTTTTTTTGGTAAGAAAAAGAGGCACATCACATTAACAGAAGGAAAAAAAACGATAAAAAGAAAAAGAAAACAAGAGGGGATCGCCGAGCTCCAGAGAGAGAATACCGGATGGCCGGAGACAGTTTCACCGGCGAAGCCCGAGGTTGGGGTCGGGGTACCATGTCGAGCCGGTGAATCTGCCGAAGATGGTGAAGAGAACAAGAGGTAGGGAGGCGGGGACGCTCGGGACGGCCGGAGAGATCTGCCACGGAGGGAGGCGGGTCGGGTCGATATTCCACCTGGGCTGCGACGGGGCGCTCGGGTTTCCGGCAGAGGTACCACGTCGGGGTCGGGGTGGTTGGCCGGTGTGCGTCGTTTCCGGCCTCTCCTCCCACCGCCAACGCTACCCCATCTTCTGGGCTGCCACTCCCCCGTCACCACCGTCTTCTTCCTCTTTCTTGTTTTCTTTTCTTTCTCTTTTTTTTCCTCCGTTGATGTGCCCCTTTTTCAAAAAAAAAAAAAAAAGAAACCAGTAAAAGTATGTGATGTATTTGCTGTCACGTCAGGTTGTAAAAAATTGGTGTGAGACTTGGGTGTAAGTGTAGCAGCCCTCTAAAAAAAAATGTGATTAAGAAATAAGAAATCAGAATATCAATAAGCTTACATTAAATGGTGGAGGTTTATTTTACCAAGTATTTTAACTCGTCGGATTTACTTACCAAAAAATAAAACAAAATAGAAAAAGGCGTTGTAAAATAAAATAATTGTTTACTCGACCACCCATCGCTATCAAAGCAACCAACCACTCCATCAGATACTCACTTGCGGATATCGAATTCACACAATGCTATCTCTGAAAGCCCGCACACTCTTTTCCCCTCCATTTCCCCTCATTTTCTCGCATCCCAAACATCTTCCCGTCCTCAAACCCTCATTTTCCTTCAAACTCGCCGCCAAGATGTCGGCATCTTCGCCGTCCCAATCCGTCATAGAACACGTGGTCCTCTTCAAGGTCAAGGAGAACACAGAGCCGTCCAAGGTCAACGCGATGGTCAGCAATCTCAACGGCCTGATCTCGCTCGACCAGGTCCTCCATATCACCGCAGGCCCGGTCCACCGCACCCGATCCTCCCCCATCGCCTTCACCCACGCTCTCCACAGCCGCTACAAAACCAAGGACGACCTCGCTGACTACTCAGCTCACCCCCGCCACGTCAGCGTGGTCAAGGACTCGGTCCTCCCCATCGTCGACGACATCATGGCCGTTGATTGGATCGCCAACGGTGATAGTGAAGATCTCCTCTTGGCCCCGCCGCCGGGGTCCGCGATGAGACTCACCTTCTTGAAGCCCAAGGAGGGCCTGAGCGAGGAGGTAAAATCTGAGATTCTCGGGGTTATTAAGGGAATAAAGGGAAAATTCTCGCAGGTTGATCAGATTACCTGCGGAGAAAACTTCTCGCCGGCGAGAGCCAAGGGGTACTCGCTGGCTTCGCTCGCGGTTTTCCCTGGAGTGAGCGAAATGGAGGCCGTGGATTCCAACGAGGAATTGGTGAACTCGCAGAAGGAGAAGGTTAGGGATTACTTGGACAGTGTGGTCGTCGTTGATTACGTGATTCCGCCGCCACAATCCGCGAGCCTTTAGAATTTGGTATTTATGTTTCCCCGAGACTTTTAATTTGATTAATAAAAATCTTTACTCTTTTTTTGACGACGATCATCTAGAATTTCTCAAATACCCATCATTGTTTTCAAATTAAATACATGAAATTTTATTAGTAATTACTGACAGAGCAAAATTCTAATTATTTAAGTTGAAAATAATATATAAGATTTTGGGAAACCTGATAAGTAGTCTAAAAACTCTAGCGGATTCTAATTCCCAATCGTAGTATTAGTATTAGAAACCATGGAGGCCAATTATAGATTACGGCTACTAGGCCGAGATTGTAAGGGTATTAATGCGAGGTTGGAAGCGGCTGTACTTGTCTAGAGTGGGTAGGATTACTTTAATCAAGAGCATTTTATCTAATTTGTCTACATATTTCTTGTCATTGTTTCCCCTTCCGGCTAGCGTTCCCAATCAAATTGAGAAGTTGCGGCAGGATTTGTTGTGGAAAGGTATGGGTGATGAGGTCAAATTTCATTTGGTGAGATGGCATGAGGGATGTTTTCTGCTCACTGAGGGGTTTGGGGGTTTGAAATTTGCTCATGTTCAACTGATCCCTTTTAGTAAAGTGGTTATGGCATTACAATGGTCACTCAGTGGGGGTGGGTAGTGCTCGAATGAAGTCTCCGTTTCTTATGGGTTGGGTGCAATTCATTAGGAGGGGATGGGAGGAGTTCTCTAGATTTTCTAGATTCAAGGTGGGTGATGGTTGCAAGATTAGTTTTTGGCATGACGTGTGGTGAGTGGAACGGCCTCTTAAGGCAACTTTTCCGGAGTTGTATAACATTGCTTGCCTTAGTGATGCTTGTGTGGCTGATGATCTCTAGTTCTCTAATGGCTCCCTTCTGTGGAACGTTAATTTTGTTACAACATCGCATAATTGGGCGTTGGAATTTTTTTCCTTGTTAATTAGTTGTATTTTATTAAGCTGGAACATGACGGTGCTGACAAGCTTTGTTGGAACCCCTCAAAGCAAGGGTTGTTTGATGTAAAATCGTTATAGAATGTTTTAATCCCCCATGATAGCAATCATTTCTCTTGTAGGCGTTTTTGGTGGAGCATAGCTTATTTGAGAGTGGCTTTCTTCGCTTGATGTGCCACTTTAGGTAAGATCCTTATAGTGGACTACAATCTATGTCTGAGTGTTCTTATTCTGATTTTTTAGATAAGTGCTCTATTTTCTCTTTAAATTAGGGGTTTCATGTATACTTCCTGTGTACCATGGGTTGCGCTTTTGGAATAATACTTTACTTATCAAAAAAAGAAAGTGGAAAATCGTTGTAGTAAATTGGTGCTACTTGTGTAAGAAGTGTGGGTAAACCGTTGACCACCTCTTATTCTATTGTGAGATAGTGTCTTATGGTACTCTATCTTCGGTTTATGCAGCTTAGCGTGGGTCATACCTCGTCGAGTGAGAGATCTACTCGTTTGTTGGAGAATAAAGATTTTAAATTCTCAAAGTGAAGCTTTGTGGAAGATGATTTTACTCTATTTGATGTGGTACATTTGGAGAAAAGGAAATAACCGGAACTTTGAAAACAGTTAGAGGATGGTGCTGGAGCTTAAGACCTTATTTTTCCATACCCTGATTTAGTGGATAGATGTTTGTGACAGTTTTCCCAATTTCTAGTTTTCATGAATTTTTTTTTATTATTTATTTTTCTATTTTTGTTTAGATGTTTTTCTTTTATACTTTCAGTATACTTGGGTGCGCCGTTGATTTTGAATGAATTCCATTTACTTATTGAAAAGTAATGGGAATGATATTAAGTGACACTTTAGGGTGTATCCTTCAGGCTTGGTTGGTTTCTTTTGGTTACTCGACTTGGGACCAATGCTAGTACATATCCAACCCTGGTGCCCCAATGACTAAGCTCTCAGTTGCAAAATATTAGGAAGCTCTTTGTTATGAAGAAGCTACAAGTAAGGCTTTTTTAGGTTATGATACTTGGTCTCATGTTAAATGAAATTTGATCATATTAATTCGAGAGCTGAACTACAATCGTTCATTGGGAGGTAGGGTTGTTTCAGTTAGTCTGTGTTCATATGAGGTTGCATCAGTTGTTACATGTTCTATATGGCGTCCTTTATTTTTTGGGCAAAAGCTTGTTAAGAATTCTCTTTACAGGTTAGGCATTGTACTCAAACCTTGAGACGATTTTGATTTCTCTCAAGTACATGTGCGATGGGTTGGCCTTCTGAGTTCGGGAGTGTCTGTGATGGAAAGGAACTTTCTGGTGGAGTCGAAGTCCTTTTCTATCTCGATTTTGGAGGGGGCTTCGATGGTGTGGTTGGAGGAGAAAAGAAAAAACTTCTTCGGTGGATCGTCCTGAGCACCCAGTGCTTCGATTGGCTAGCGTCGACGTTGAAGATTCTCTTGGGTTTCCTTGGAGATCAAGATTTCGTCAAATCCTTTAGGGAAGGGTCTAAACTTTTGATTGCCCATAGAGGTGAAAATAAAGCTGGCCAGTTCTTAGAGGCAGCAGCCTTTGGGTTGGGTGGTCGAAAAGGTTTCATTCTGATCCCTGAGGGTCACAGAGGATGGGGCTGGCATAAGTTTTCCGGCGTGTTGAAATTGGTTCCTGTTTCGCTTTTTGCTTCGGTGGATCCCGGGAACATCTCCCTTAATGCGACGGTAAAGCAGGAGGGGCCATCGTATGGTGCAGTGCTAAGGTCGTTTTCGGATTTTATTGCGAAGGAGCTGCCCTTCAAGGGTGGTTGTCTCTCCGGGTTGAGGGTTCCACTGGCCGAACTGTGCGCCCTTGACCTCTTTCCGGCGCTGAGGAGTACTGTCCCTAAGGTTTCGAGAACGGTAGTGGACTGCTCAATTTTGGGGCTCCCTCTGGTTATTCATCCACCGGGTAAGAAGCAAGCTCCAATTCGTTGCTCTTCGTTTGATCCGACGAATATGGGTTTGTTGCTTCATCCGCTGGGTAAGAAAAAGACCCATACTACTCACTTTGTTCGAGGCGCAGTATCAACTAGTTTGAATTCAAATTTGCATATGTGGTTTCGGATGTTTCTCGGTTTTAACTTAGCTTTGGGCTTGGCTATTGGGAAGTTTTTGGGCTGTGCTGCTGGACCCGATTCGGGCTCTAAACACAAAAGGGTTAGGTTGGGACGGGTTTTGCCGAAACCCAAACCTTTAGTTTCTCTCAAGTTGGACTCCACAAAGATTGCGGGTCTGGTGCCGTCGACTTCTCTTGGGTGTTCTTCTCGACTAAAGTCCACGTCACCATTAGTTTCTGGGGATGCAGCATGCAGGTGGCTCTGGTGGTCCCAAGCCAAGTTCCAGCCTCCAAGCCGTTCGGTTTTCCCCCTTTGCCAGCGCCGAAGTTGCTGGTTCCGGTGTCTTTGGCTGCTTCTCTGAATCCTCTCCCTCTGCCGAGTAGTTCAGGTGCTGCTTTGGCAGCACAGGTGGTCCCTCAGCCCACTCATGTGGGGTTTTCTCAGCCCTGTTTTGCTCCTCCTCCTCCACTGGGGCAGCTGAGTTGGGAGTGAAGTTGTGTTCTTCTCTCCCTGTGTTGCAGATAACTAAGCCTTTTCAGAGTTACTACAGGAGGGCTAAAGAACTCAGGTAAGAGCATTTCGTGAAGTGGAATGATGTGTTACTTGAAGACTCCCTAGTAGCCTCTTTGATAATAGAGTTTCGGGTGCAAAGCCTCCAGGGAAGATTTCGGATGCAGAGCTTCCTGCGAAGAAGGCAGCAAAGCCTCAACCTCCAGTGAAGCAGGGTCTATTTAAGAAAGGGTTTCTCAACCCCTGCCCAACTATATCTGTCACTCTTGTTTCACCTCAAGAGGTCATCGATGTCGGGGTTGTCACTCCCGTTTCACCTCAAGAGGTCATCGATGTTGGGGTTGTAGGTCCTTCCTCCCCACACGAGATGTTGTTTCATTCCCTCGTCCGTTGAGGAAAATGGATTTTCCCAATCTCAAGATTGGCTTGTCAGTTTTGATCACAGTGGGGAGATTGTGGTCTGGGAGGAGGACGTTGATTTTTGGAATGGATTACCCTTGGATTGGGCGGTGGATGATGATTTTGGGGAGGAGGCCTTGGCTATTAGGGATGTCGTGGTAGAAGATTTTCTGCGATACAAGATGATAGCGCGCCAGAAGTCTAAAAACGAGAGAGCTCTTGAATTTGCAAAGTTCCATCAATTATGGCGACGTTAAAGCCTCCTCTAGGCGTAGGAAATGCAAGGCTCACATGATGTAAGGTGGTGAGCCTTGGTGGGTTTTGTGGGTTGACCTACGGGTCCTTGGTTTTTTCCTTGCGTTTTTGTATGGGTTCCTATGCGGGTTGTTTTTGGGTGCTCTTTATCGGGTTCTAGGGTTTTGGTTATGGGTTTTGTTGGGTTATTGTGGATTAGCTTTGGTTATTCTTGTGTATACTTCATGTGTACTTAGGAGCGCCTTACGCTTTTTTTCTTTAATAAAATTTTGTTTACTTATCAAAAAATTAGGTTAGAGAAAATTCTGTCAACCTAGTCTATTAAATTGACATGTTTTTGAAGTATGTAATTTTCAGATGAATTTTTAATAGAGCATGCATTTTTTAAAAACTTTGTTCAATATTTTGAATCACATGCTTTAAGAACATATATGAATTTAATAGACTAGATTAAAGAAATTTCATCTAACTCATTTTGAAAAAATAAAACTTTTTCTTTGCCTTTGTATTCTCGCTTTCCCTTTTCTTTATTCCACCTAAATAATCTTACTCAAGCCCCTCCCTTTGTTCAAAGCTTCTATGATAATGAAGAAGGATGTTTCTTAACTTGTTTGTTTGGAGGCAAATGGGCTCACAGAAGTATGTTAGGATTCATACCAGCAATCTCTGAACTCCAACTAGAATTCCCCTTGACTCGTGCCATTTTGAATCTTTAAGCATTGGGTTGAGATTTGGATCAGTAGTGTGTTATGATCAAGTTTAATTTGACCATGGGATTTTGAATAGGTTTATGACATCAAGTATTATGTAGGGTCGTTTAGTATACGAATAATGCTATATATCATGCTATTATTCCATTATATTGATATTGCAGTGTCAATCTACCCTTAAATCAACTTTTGTTTAAAAATAAATAAATAATAATAATGGTGGATGTGGTATATAGTATTATTCATGGGAATGTGGGGATGGAAGTTTTGTATAAGTTTACTACCTTTTTTTTTTTTTTTTTTAAAGAAAAAAAGAAAAATTCATTTGATTGACGATAGCTCTGAAGAGAACGCACATGACAAGGCTCCCTCACTACCACACAATGGAGTAAAAGATCTACTACTTAGCAAGTTAGCACCAATTCACTATTTCCCTTTTGTTGAAGAATGTCAACTGTCCTGCAGCAGCTTTAGTCAATTGTTTAAGGTCTGGTTTGCTGTAGGCAAGAAACCAGATACGTTTTTAAAGGTTGCGACAGATTGGAAAGTTTAAGTCTTATATTGATTCTTTACCCTTTTTTTTTTTTTTTTTTGATTGAACACAGTGCTATCTTAATTACGGAGAAACCATCCCCAAAGGGAATACACAAGCAGGAATCCAATACAGAGCACAAAGCACCAATACAACAATTAAGCCCGAAGGCAAAATCTGAGCCCTAAGGTTGTAGAGATAAAAAATCTCTACCCACAAAGCCTGGAGGCAACCCGGTTTAAAACAGCTACCAAAAGGTAGACTGTGACCAAAGACAAGAATTTACATAAGACACTAAACAGAAAAACCCTAGAACACAAGCACCGCGAAAAAATCGGCCACCAGAGTCTGCACGTGTAAAAACATGCGTCTTTTCCGGGAACTCCCCTACAATGGATGCCCTACAGGAATAAAGATCGACGCCTTCCAAGACCAGAGAAGCAAGCTGTAAACCACAAGCGCAAAAGTCTTATATTGATTCTTTACAAGTCTTTTATAGTCACAAAAGTATTAATATAGAAGAAAAAAAGAAAAAAAGAAGAAAAGATAAGAGACATACCCAATCACATCTAGGTGTCTAAGCAATCACTCTCGAAACTCGAAAGAAAGCAATCACATCCCTTTCAAAATGGCTTCAAAACTGTTCGGAATTAAGGGTGATAATTTGCGTTTACATTTAGATTGTATTGAAATATGAGTATAAGGTTATATATGTTAATATTGACTCGACCCATTTAATTAAATAAGTACGCTTTAATCATAACTCATTAATTTTGTATTGGGTTTGTGTTGAATTTGTATATCGTGTAAAAAATTGTAAACTTTAAATGTTGCGCGTTGAGTTGTATTGAGCAAGGGTAGAAGATTATTTAGGTCAATCATAATCCGACCTACTTAATTAAATGAGTGAGACTTTTCAATTCTAATTTGCTTATCCGGTGTCAGGTTCATAGGTCGTGGAACGATTCGCCAACCCTTCTAGGAACACTCTGAATTCAACTCTGAATAAGGAACATACTGGTGGGAGAATGACTCCTTATTTTATAAACTATATATAGAAATTCGGAAGTTTGATTAACAGAATAAGCTATTAAAACCTATGTCCAGATATAAAGGCCCAAAACAAAACTAGACTGGAATATTATTAGAAGCAAAAGGAAAGTCATGGGCCACTGCTGCAGCCCCTTCGTGCCAGCCACTGGATTCGCTTCGACAAATAAAACATGTAAAGATAACTAAACCAGCAGTATTTAAAATTGAACAAGGGATTACATTTTGCGCCTTTCAGGTAGAAAGTGAGTTTAATTTATAGTGATTTAAATTACGATTTAAATGAGCAGCTCAATTGGTTAAAGACCACGTCTTATAAAGCAGAGGTCACTAGTTCGAATTTCTCTCCCCTTTTTGTGTGGACATGTTGAAAAAATAAATAAATAAATTACGGTCTTTTTTTTTTTTCTTTTACAATTTAAAATCTTACAATTTTAAAAAAATTATCTTAAAGTGATAAGTCAACACAACTCGGCAGCCCATTGGAAAAAAAGGACAACTTGGTTATTAATTTTAATCATTGGTTAAGTCCTTTTAGTAATTAGTATTAGTCCATTAAAATAAGAAGCTGTTGTGTCAAAGGTGAGCTACAGTCATCAATCAACGACAACTTGGTTATTAGTTTGTAGTTTGGCGCAGATCTCAAGAGATATTGGCCGATACACCGGAAGTCTCTGTCTTCTCTCTCAAATACTTTGGAATTTCATTAGATATATGATGTTGGTAAATGTGTTTTTGTTGATTTTTTTATTCTTTATTTTTTTTTAAAAAAAAAAAAAAAAAAGTTTTAACGTGATATAAAGATTAAAAACTTAAAACAAGTTTGAGTAATTTATCTTTTCAATGGTTTGTTAATTTTTATTTTTATTTTTGAAAGCAGAAAACAACTAATAATAAAAAAAAAAAAAAGTGAATTTTAACCAATTGTATTTTTTTGTTAAAGGGGACGATCATTTTTACTTTAATGTTGTATTTTTATTTTTATTTTTTTTGGATGAATAAATGCTTTATAAAGCCCAAACTCAAAAAGTCTACAAACATTTCAGAGAAAAAGAAGCAAGCTGCTAAATAAAATAGCAGCAAACAAGGATCAGCCTCAGCCAATCAACAACAACCAGCAAAAGCAACCACAAACAAGACAGCAAAGCAACTACGAAAGGCAAAGAATCCCAAAAAAGTTGAAAAAGACCGCAAGAACACTTTTAATGTCGTATTTAGATAAAGAATCTGAAAAACTCTTAAAATATTTGAATGCAATGATTTAGATCAATGAAAATTTCATCCCAATAATTTGAATTTAGATCGGACAAGCCAAAAAGTATTATTACCCGACATAATCTATTATTTTTTTTTAGGGAAATGCTAGAGTTGCCACCTCTATCCCACTCCCATCCCACCAATCCTAAGTGATTTTAATTTTTTATTTAATAAATTCATTTTCAGATTTTTGTACTTAGGGAGTGGTGGGATGGGAGTGGAATAGGGGTGGGAACACTAGCATTTCTCTTTTTTTTTTATTATTTTCTACGAATAATACATGATTCATGACTTTGCTGTTCTGTTTCCCCAACAGTTTGCATACATGTTTTGAGTTGACATGATGCGGCAACCTACCACTGTCCATATTTCAGAGGGTGTGGGTGCTGAAATGACTATTCTATATAGAAAAGTAATCAACATTATTATAAATTAAAGAAGCTTGAATGAAATATTTATTTATATTTCTTAATTTGGTTATAGTACTGAAATAAAACACTAAATATCTATTCATTTATTTGGTATAGTGCAATTCGTTTGTGAATAAAATTTTATTGTACTCAAATTTTTTAAAATATTTACTCGGTCAACTTTTTTTTAAAAAAAAAGTAATACAGAGTAAAATAAATAAATAAATAAATATGCGGGGCTTCAAGGCAACCTACCACTGTCCACTCAACTATGCTGACAAATTGAATTGTCGTGAGGCACGTGGCAAGTTGAGTTGGTTTACCTAAGGTGGACAACAAAAACAATATTGATGTTCGTGAAGCTTCTGAAGAAAAAGAAAATACAATTACTAACGATAAATAGGAATACAAAAAAAAAAAAAAAAAAAAAAAAAAAAAAAAAAAAAAAAGAGAAAAGAAAATGAGATAAGATAAGATAATTGGACATAATATTGGAATATAAAATCGCAAGTGATGTTATTGTTGTAATATTAATTAAATGATTTTTTTTTTTTTTTTTTTTATCTGTTTAAGCTTTTAAAATATGTCATATGTGGTTATCATAGTATCAGAGTTAAGATTATGTGTTTAAATCTTATTTATGTCATTTATCTTTCATTTTAATTAAATATTTTCGGTTTAAGAATTTGTTTACTAAATTGGAATTTGAGCCTACATGTGAGATGAAATGTTAAAATATTAATTAAATTATTAAATCTTCTATTAGCTTAAACTTTTAATATAAGCGGTGATTTAACAATCACATGCAAGTGACTCGGTTCTCAATTCTTTGCTAAAATAGCCTAAATGTTTTTGTCACCTTGCAATATAATGTTTTTTTGTTGTTGTTAAATGTCATTTTCTTATCGATTTCATTTTATATTATAAAAACAAAAACATTAATAAACATATATATTATTCTAGGCTCCCTTAATAGTGATAGTTGAATTGCCAATATCAAAGTGGACCACGTTAGTTGCTTAATCATAATAATGCACTTTCAAATAAATAAATAAAAAAATTCATAATAATGCAAAAGACAACATTCAAAAAATAATAATAATTAATGTCACATGCTTATATGCATGTCCGTCGAGGAAAAGAATTATCTCTATTTGAAATAAATATAAGTCATTTTATAGTTAAAATTTAAAGTTGCAGTATTTAACGGTATAAATAATAGTATATTCTTTAAATTTTTGGAATGATGTGTTAACATTTTTATTACGATATTATCTACACAGTTAAATATAACGTCGTTAAATTATGACTACAAAATTGGTCATCTCCATTTTGGGACTTGTCCATATTTTTTTTTTTTTTAAAAAAAATTACAATTAAATCTATAGGTCTTTCAGATGGATTTCACAAGTTCAACAACGAATTTACACGTGTATTGTAGGAAAATGAACAAAAATAAATAAATAGAGAAATAAATGAACTATTTTGCAGGGCTTTAATTAATTATTCCCAAATTTTGTAAAAGACAGTGGCGTTGGGCCCCAAAGGATAACATACATTCAAGTAATAACTAATAAATGAAAGAGATACACATAGAATTAAGGTGGTTCGATCTATGACCTACGTCCACACTTGAAAGTCTTTTCTTGGCTACATCTTAATTTCTTTTATATATTTGATTGTATACAAGATTCTATTTATAGAGAAATAATATAAACATTACAAGTCTCTTCTACTTCTATACTAACAATAATTTATCATTTTGTAACTCTTGTTTCTTGAGTGTATGTAATTTTTGTCTCAATACACCCCCGCAAACCCAACGGTATAACACAGACGTTGAGGTTTGATTTTGAACATCCAAGGGCTAAAAAATAAAATATGGCTACTATGGCCTGAATTGAATGATCAATTTCTATGACTGAAACTTGAACTTCGGCAACTGTGGCCGGGACATGGACATTGATGACTTTGACCGGAAGCTGCTACTATAGCTAGAATTGAGCCAACTATGGGCATAAAACCTCTTTGAGCATTTTTTTTTTTCAACAAGAGAGAATTGAGTGGTGGTATTTGCTAGTATAAGAAACAATGACAGTGCGGCATGTCATCTTGACAAAGAGAGTGACTCACGTGGGTGTGTGAAGAGAAATAGCTCGGGCAAAGGATGAGAAAATTGAAGAAAAGAAAAATTTGGCACACGATGGATATTTGTGGGTATTTTGATTTTGGTTATGATTGAGAATGCAAAATGATGAGTGAACCAAAAACAAAAAAATAATTGGCACCGAATAGAATACTAGCGTTAGTCTATAGCTCTGATACCATGTAAGAACAAATAAATGAAATAGAGACACATAAAATTAAGGTAGCTCGGTCTATGACCTACATCCACACTTGAAAGCCTTTTTTTTGGCTATATCTTTCATTTATATATTTGATTGTATACAAGACTCTATTTATAGAAAAATAATATAAACGTTACAAGTTTCTTTTACATCTATACTAATAATAATTTATCATCTTGTAACTATTGTCTCTTGAGTGTATGTAACTTTTGTCTCAATACACCCCTGCTAACAATAATTTATCATCTTGTAACTCTTATCTCTTGAATGTATATAAGTTTTGTCTCAATATTAATCCACACCCATCCTGGTCCCACACCTCCCGTCTGTTTAAGTCAAGTAATGTTTGATTTTTATTTTTATTTTTTTAACAATGTGTGAAGGGTATTGCCATATCAAGCTAGTGAAATATGAGTGTACATAGTATGTAGCATTGTTTTTTTAACAATAACTGAATCAATGATTAGTTATAACTACTACATTAGTAATGCAAAAAATATAATTTATAGTATTATTCATTAATAAATAATATATTACTCCCGTGATAAAGGACATGTGAACCCACAACATCCCGTCTTAGATTGTACGAATTTTTATGTTACTCTTCAGAAGTGATGTGTTATTTCTACATCATATTATCCTACATCAATTCTACATCAAAACATATTGGATGTGAGACCCACATATATGAGACCCACATATATGCATAGGTCTCACACCCTATATGTCTTGGTATAAGATTGATGTAGAGTAATGTGATGTAGAAAAATCATTTTCCCTCTTCAGAATTCAGGCAGAAATGAGTGTGGGTTGTCAAAAGTGCTATACTCTGTCTATTTTCCAATCATTGTACCTGATTTCTATGTATCTCGTTTTATTGAATATCGAATCGAATATTTGGATGTTAGAAAATATATAAAATAATAATAATAATAATAATAAATAAAGAAAATTTGTTTTTTTTTTTTTTTTTTGCTTTTTCTAACTAGGATGATCATCCCCAATTGTCCTCTGTTGACATTTGTATACATTTTTTTTTTTACACACACTAATATTTGGTATGAGACCTATTTTACAGGCATGAGTCTCACACCAAATATTAGTGTGTGTACAAATAGCATCTCTTTTAATTTAGGTTAAATATGTTTTTGCCCTTTGTGGTTTAACGACTTTATTTTTTTCTCTCTATAGTTGATTTCGTATTGCAGATGATACTTTGGTTATGGCGAAAGACGAAGATGGTATTTTCATCAAAAAATTGATGGAAGTCTACGTCAACACCTCTAAGGTGTTGACACGTGTCATATGTATTAAAAAAATTAAAAAATTGAAAATAAAAAGCTTTAAAAATGCAAATAATAAAACTTTTAAAAAATGAAAAAAAAAATATAAGGGAGTGGCTCCCATAGTCGGTTTGGGGGTGACCGAACCACTACCAGGGCCTGAAGGGAGTGGCTCGACCACCCCCACTTTGCCTGGGAGTGGGTTCGACCACCCCAGATCGGCCAGTCTGGGGGTGGCCGAACCACCCCCGTGGCCCTTTGGGGGTGATTTGGTCACCCCCAAGGGCCAAACCCTTAAACTTTTTATTTATTTTGTTTTTTTATTTTTTTGCTCTTTGGCATTATGGGGGTGGCTCGACCACCCCCGTAGCCTTAAGGGTCAAGTCTTCTAAACTTCCCCCCCCCCCCCCCTCGGCCCCCTTTTTTTTTTTTTTTTTGGCTCTTTGGCCTTGTGGAGGTGGCTGAACCACCCCCATGGGCCACGGAGGTAGTTCGGCCACCCTCAATGGCTAAACCCTTTTTTATTTCTTTGGCCTTGCTTTTTAATCTTGTAGGGATGGCTGAGCCACCTTCATGGCCAAATTGTGGAAGAGTCGTTTAGAAATCACACTCATTTTCGGTATAGAAGAAATGTGAATGCCGCACCTGTTTGAGTACGTCATGCTGTACATGTGGATTCCCCATCCGACTGTTTGATTGGTGATCTAATCGCGACGGTTGTGATTGGTTATGATGAATCTTGATTCGCTTTCCATGATTGCCCGCACGTCATGCAAAACGTCTCATATATATATATATATATATGTTGTGGACGTCAAGAGAATCTATAAAGTATGAAACTAATTGTTTGCTTGTTATTTGGTTTTTGCTTTGGTCTTTTTCTTCCCCTCTTCTCTACTGCCCAATGCTGTCGCAAGAGAATGAATACTTTATTTCACTCGTTTTTTTAATCCAACTCAAAATTATTACCGCAACATTTTTATAATAATTCCACCACAATATAATATTGCACAATGATCCTCAACATCCAATCATACAAGAAGCATAATCTCTACGGAGTGACTTTGATTCCTCCTGCAATTCCACAAATAATCTTTTTTTATTTATTTTTGCAATTGGCCTGAAATTAAAAAATGATTTGACCTCGATCTCCGGCAGAATCTTGAGAATTAAAGAACCTTATTGAAAACAGAAAATTATAATCTGTTACAACTATTTATCTGAATTTGATTCAAAAACAGATGGGATATGAAAATTTTAGCATTAATTGTAGTTACCAAGGACATAAGTATCTATTTAAAAAGAAAAAAAAAAAAAAAAGTTTCTCACGAGTTAATTAAAAAAAAATAAAAAGAACAGAAAATATAGGATTCAATTTATAAAACTGTCAATTGTCCATTGATGTGTGAGAATTTTGCATATAATTTTCATGTATTAACTAAAAAATTACGTGTTCTACATAGTAAGGGACACTTGGCAGTTTTATAGACCGAATTAGAGAAAATTTATATGTTTCAGTTTCTCACATATTAAGAGATATATGATAAATTTATAAACTACCAAAAAAATTGGCCAACCTAATTGATGAACGTCTAATTTGGTAACGAAAATATTTGGTGTATTACTACTTTTATTACAATTTCTTTACAAATTAATGTGTTAATCCATAATTTTTAGTGTAAACTAGGTATGGGTAGTATAACTGCTCATGCTACTAGAGAAACTACTATATATATGTGATACTCATCGATGGTTTAGCCGCTAGTTACTTAAAATTCTTAAATTGACAAATCAAGCTTTTTTTTCTAAATTATTTCACAAATTATGAGCTGTTACATCAATTCGTAAATAATTTGTAGTAAAAAATTAGTATCCTTAACGACACTCATTTTGTAAACAAATTTTTTTTTTATATATATATATATAAAAGGTTCGGTATTTTTATCTTTTATTACAACTCTTTATAAACACAAATGACAATCCGTATGAAGACCGCGCGGTATAACATGAGTGAACAAATTAAATAATAAAATTTAGCAAATAAATTTAATCATTTAATAAATAACGTAAACAGTGACAAGTGAACTATAAGCTATATGAAAAAAAGAAAGAAAAGAAAAAAGAATAGTCTTTCCATTCTTACATGATTTACCTAGCTAGCTACTAGCTCTATTTTACTGTCATTTGTCAACCAAAGGACAATCATATTTATTATATAAATATGATGATAAGAATAATAACCTAAATTAGCGGTCCATTCAAAGGTTCAAAGTGAATATTCCTTGTCGCGATAGAAAAAATTAATCAACCTAGATTTTAAATGAATTTTAGATGAATTATAATTGTATTTTTTATTCAATGATAATTTTCATTGTCACATTAAATAATGTGTACTTGAGAATTGAGAGTGTGAATGTGTATATATAACATTTCTCATCGAGCTCTTTCTAGCATTTTGTTGGTATCCTTATGGATGACGTGGATTTAATTCTTTTTTTTTTTTAAAAAAAAAAATTACATTTCGAATGTTACTTTTAGAGATAATTTTTTTTTATTATTATTATTAAATCTATATCATTCACAACAACACAAAAGAGACGTTAGAAGCATCTTTATCATTTCTCTTTCTGAATTATCAATATTTAAGAAAACTAATTTAATATACGTACGTAATGTGATGTGCACTGGCAGCCGGAAGAATCAACAAGAATGGGGGTGATGGGGATAAAGTCAAATGCCTTTCTTGGAGAAACACATCCCCGTTTGATTGGACCCTTTTTCTAGATAAAATATATTAAAATAACATGAAATTAATATTAATGAAAAAATATATGAACGTGTTTATAAATGTCACAAAATATAATATAAGAGATTGAAAATATAAAACTTCAATTTTCAATTTTTTTTTAATATTTTTGATATAATAAAAATTAATCCTATATAAAGATTTTGAAAAAAAAAAAAAGTGTAAAATTGTCATGTTAGCTCTTTTTTTTTTTTTTTTTGAAAAAAAAAACTACGTTTTATTTCTTTTGCTGTCATTCAGACGATTATTGGAAGACTTGGAAAGACTTGTATTTGCACACAAAGTGTACACATTTTGTACACAAATTGAAAAAGTTTTATTTTTTACTTTTTACTTTTTTAAAAAATAAAAATAAAAAACAAAATCTGCTGGACAAATCAAATCTGAGTACAACTTTTGGCAAACGGAAATGACAAAAAGGTGATCATGGCAACATATTTGCTCATAAAAAAGGTAAAGGGCCCATCAAATGGGAAAAGGACCTATGCAAAAAAAAAATAAATAAATAAAAGGGTCCAATCATTTTAACTTTTTTTTCCAATTAAATGAGGAAAAAAGGATTACAGGGGGTGGGTCCAATCATTTAAATTAAATATAATTGTATGTGTTGAATATTATCGTACTTGAATATTTTGCTCATAAACCAAATAATCATGGCAACTTTCCTATATATATATATATATACATTTCATTTGTCTCATACTTGAAATCATGGTCACATTTTCCCGTCTCCTCTTTGTAAGCAAAATCATGGTTAGTATCATGTTCTTTTTATAATTTACCTCTTTAATGATCTTAATTATATATTAATTAAAGCATTTTATATATATATATATATATAGTTAAAAGATTTAGGCAGAAATTAATTGTTAAAAAATACATTGGATTATCAAATAAACATGGTGGGTTGAATCTCCTAGAATGAAGGAATGCTAAGTTTGAAAACTGAGGTTTGGAATTAGGTGAGAGATGAAATGGGCGGAAGAGATCGGGACGTGCACAAAAATGGTAGGTGAAAGCATGCAGAAGCGTGAAGGATAGATGAGAAAGTGACTTTGCCCAGTTGCACGATCCCTCTTTGCGTTTCTGTCTTGAATCGCGAACCACTTTCTATTTTATTAAAGCACCCTCGGGCCACGACATGATGTTAACCCTTTTGTCTTTTTAATTTTTAATTTTTCTAATTCTTTTTAACTTATTATTTTAGTACTAATACTTTTAACACTAAGTCACGTGAGGGCTATCATAAAGTTTATTTCCCTTTTTGTCTTTCTCAGGGGGCACTCGCCGTGAATTATGTATATATTTTAGAAGAGCTAGAATAATTTTTAAGGAAAAATATATATTAGCTCCTTAAACTATCACTCTTTCTTCGGATGGCTCTCCAAACTACTAATGTCTAGATTCTGGCCCCCCAAACTACCACTTTCTGATTTTTTGGCCCCACCTGTCCATTTATGCCGTCAATTCTAAACAGAATTCCGAAAATACCCCTCCTACACTTTGAAATTCTCACGGTTAAGGGAGTGGTATTTTCGGGTTTTTGGCCAATTTCTATTAGAATTAACTGTATAAATAGACGGATGGGACCAAAAAATCAAAAAGTGGTAGTTTAGGGGGTCGGAGTGCAAGTGTTGGTAGTTCGGGGTGCCATCCGGAGAAAGGGTGGTAGTTTGGGGGGCTAATATATATTTTTCCCTAACTTCTACGTGGTTACAAGTCAGTTTAAAACAATTTAAGAAAACTAATAACTCAACACACCAAATTATTGCAAATTTGAAGAAAAAAAAATCTTGGAGAAATTACACTCTATCTTTTTTAAGTTGACAGCATTTTGCAATTCTGGTACCAATGTTTCAGATGCGTCAATTGAGTCCATATAGTTTAAAAAATTTACAATTCACTCATTTCTGTCCAATTGCTCCGTCTCAAGTGACGGAAGTTGAAACACGTCCACATCACATGCGATTTTTTGTCTTAACTTAACGAAAATGCCCTCATTTGTTACGAAACGCTACATTTTACGTAAAACAAAAGCACCAGCGTACCAAAACGATGCGTTTTACACAAATAGAACAAAATTTCAAGATAGCTAAAAGCACTAGTGGAACCTAAGCGGTGAGAACAGCAGCACCACCGACCTCCCTGATTTTTTCTTGGCGGTGTTGGAGGTGAGCTTTGCATTGACGACGATGAGCAGCTTCTCCGGCAACACGCCATTCCCGAGGACCTTGAAGTAGCTGAATTGAGTCACATCAATGAGGGGAGTGTTGTCCTTGGAGGCCATTTCCTTCACGTTCTTGGGGACCAGGAACCATAGCTTGTCTACGTTGACAATGGGGCAGAAAAACTTGGTTTCTCCGTTGTCAACAACACAAGTGAGGGTGGTTTGGGTCTCTGTGTGGCTCCTGTTTCTTTTTCCTCTCACTTTCGTGTTTTTTTCTTTCTTTCTTTTTCTTGGTGTATCCAGCTTAACAAGTGGTAGTTGATGAAGGTAGTTATTTCGATATAACCGACAGGAGCATGGACGTTCCAAGAACCAAACTACATTCCAAGCGCTGTGAACAATAGCACCACTAGCTGCCTTGATTTTTTCTCGGCAGTTATGGCGATGAGCTTCGCCTTGACCACAATGGGCAGCTTCTTCAACAACACACCATTTTCGAGGACCTTGAAGTAGCTGAACTGGGTCAGATCAATGAGGGGAGCATTGTCCTTGGAGGCCTTTTCCTTCTCATTCTTGGGGACCAGGGACCATAACTTGTCTATGTTGACAACGGGGCAAAAAAACTTGGGTCGTTGTTGTCAACAACACAAGTGGGGGTGGTTTGGGTCTCTGTGTGGCTCTTGTTTCTTTTTCCTCTCTCTTCCATTTTTTTTTTCTTTCTTTTTTTTGGGTATATCCAGCTTAACAAGTGGTGGTTGATGAAGGTAGTTATTTCGATATAACCGACGGGAGCATGGACGTTCCAAGAACCAAACTATGAACCAAACTATGGTCTCCAGCTGTATTCCACATCTAGCTAAAAGCCCTTCAACTGTTGCCACATTACACCGACACCCCACAACCTTATCACTTTCACTTCACTTCACTTCCACAATGTTCCACATGCTTTGGTTTATGGCCATTTCCACTCTCAATGTCTTCCTCATCTCTCTAGCTTCTGTGAAATGCCTGTGACATATTCTTGGATAGCATAGTGGATACGGTGGATGATATCAACATTCTTCGTCGTGCAGGGATCATCAAACAGCCAATGGGTGGCGACCAGTTGGATGATATCATCATGCATATTGTTGTGATTGACAACTTCGATACTTTTACTTGTATACGTGCTGTTCAATAATTGTTTTGTTATTGGCTCTTGCCTAAGATAGCCTTGGAAGGAGAATCTCCTAAGGCTGTCACATGTTAAGTATGAAAATAAAAATAAAAAAATGAAACGGCTATAACACGATGGTGGTGGTCATTTTGTTACCTGCATTTGTCTTTAGTCAATAATTAAATGATACATCCCCGAAAAGTTTCAAAGAAAATCATGGCAGCTATGGTTAAGAACCTTGCTAGTCAGCAGTAACGTACTTGGTGTAGAGACCCGCTTCTCTTGGCATAGATTGTGTGTGTATTTAGCACTAGTTGGGAGAAATCCCTTGTACCTTTGCATGAGACCTTGTATCACCACAGAAACAAGTCCTATTAGTAGGCGCAATCAACTTTCACAACGAGCAATACCTATCAGTAAATCTAATAAGCCTCTCTAAGGATATTTCCAATTAAATTGGAGATCATTGAAGCCATTTACTGCTCCAAGCCCATAAAACAACCTGTTGTCCAACTTCCTCAACTGCCTCAGCTATCCTCAATTCTACCCATGTTGTTCAACTTCCCTGCCCATTAACATTCCTCTGTTCACCCCCGTTTTACCCAACCAAAACAAAGGTTTGTTCACAAAGGAGGAAAGCAGTTCCAATTTTCACAAGGCCAGCAACAATCAGAAATTAAGAGTTCTCTAATGGATCAAACCGAGGCATCGACGACTCTGACTGTGCTCTCTCTCTTCTGTCATCAACACCAGCTGAGGCTCGACAGGTTGGTTTGGGCCACATGTTGCAGTTCAACCCCATCAACACAGCTCAGTCCTTCATCCCCAGTCTCCACAACAATGGCTTGAGGATGGAGGGTAAGGCAATTTCTTCTGCTTTGGTTACTGATAGCAGCAGTAATGCGAACCTCCATTACCAAGAGATTTTTTCCATTTGGCTTGATGAGTCATCTGCAAGCGAGCCTCATCACCATACACATTCCTTCTTGTGGGAGTAGTATTAGTATTATGCCATATCCTGCTTGCCCTTGTTAATGCTTAGCATGAGCTTTTTAGCAGATGAAAGCAACCGTTGAATAAGGGCATGCAGTGGTTAGTTTTAGAGACGAAGAAGTCGACAACAATGTGGACATGCATGGATGAGTTTCATTTTTTGGTGTTTTACACGAAACACTACCGTTTAAATAAGGGCATTTTCGGTAAGTCTGGACAAAAAATCGCATGTGCCGTGCACGTGTTTCAACTTCCGTCACTTGAGACGGAACAATTGGACGGAAGGGGGTGGATTCCAAATTTGTTGAACTTTATGGGCTGCAATTGACGCAATTGAAACATTGGTACTAGAATTGCAAAATGATGTCAACTTCAGGGGGGTAAAGTGTAATTTCTCCAAAAATCTTTTAACTCTTTTAACTTTTTATCTTTAGGTTTTACTCATAGGTTCAGATTTATTTTTCAAGAAAATTTCCACCCCCACTGCCTGAGCGTACCGGCACCGTCCAACTTGGACCATGCCGCCATTACTGCTAGGAGGGGACGGAGTTGGCGAAGTTGAAAGTGCAGAACTTCGTACTGGAGGAGAACAACTCGATCAAAACACATCGTTGAGCTCGAAGAGTGCAGCGGTAGTGACGGAATCGGCGGTGGTGGACTCGAGTGATACGCTGACGATGTGGCATACGTTGGACGTTCGCGATGGAGGCTGTGTGGCCAAGAACGGCAATTCATCGGCGGGGACGTCTTCTGTTGGAGGTGGCGGTGTTATATAGTAAAGAGAGAAAGGATTTTTTTTTTCTTCAGATTTGCAATAATTTGGTTTTTGGGTTATTTTTCTTAAGTTGTTCAAATTGGACTTGTCACTCTCTGATTGGAAGGCACAAAAGTATGGGTTTGTCACGTTAGAGCATTTTTTCAAAATAAAATAAAATAAAAACCAAAACTAGTTGACATTAACAAACGAATGGTAACGCTAACAAAGTCAATCGAATTGATCATGGTTAATTCCTCATCACAGGTTTTCGTGCGGATTTTAGTCATAATCGAGGCGATCAAGCTTCAGATGCATCTTGTACTTATTTTATTTATTGAAAAGATAGAAGACTTTTATTAAGTCATATAAATCGACCTTGCTCAACAAGAACAACGCCTTGGATGGCAGGAGGACAATCCTCCACCCTGGTTTGCTAGCATTGCCAAGTTGAGAACTTCTAGATCGCGAAAACCAAGCCATTCTTTGACTTCCCCAATCGAGTCCAACTCATCCATGACACTTTGAATTGATTATGAGGAGAACCCCACCAAAACCGATTCATCATTGAATGCAAGGATGCAAGGATGCAAGGATGCGATGATGAATTTAGACAAAAGAAAAACTCAGGCAATAGGAAGGAATTGCTTGTATTACTGCCTAAAGAAGTATCTCCTTACCTATTTGGGAAAGGAATTTCAACTTCCAGCCCTCTAACTTGCCTCGTACTCTTCCTTGAATATAGGCAAAAGTCTGCCTTTTTGCCCTACCAACCATAAATGGCAGTCCCAAGTACTTTTCCACACTTATTGAGTCCTGGATCCCAAGAATACTCTTGATGTGAGCACAAAATTCCTGCTTAGTGTTTTTACTGAAAAAATAGAAGTCTTGGTTGAGTTCAACTTTTGTCCAGAAGCGTTTTCGTACAAATTAAGCAATTGGTGCATGTTACACCATTCCTCACAGTTTGCACGGCAGAAGATAATACTGTCATTAACAAATAGCAAGTGACTAATCTTTACACCCCCCCATTGCCATCGGAACACCAGTAATCCTCCTTGCACTCTTTGCTGAACTTAGCAGGGCACTCAACCCTTCAACACAAAAAAGAAAAAGATAAGGGGACAAAAGGTTCCCTTGCCTTAAACCTTTAGATGGCTGAATAAGACCCATTGGAGCTTCATTCACAATGACAGAATAGGATGCTGTTCTCACACATGTTATGATCTTGGAAATCCATTGATCTGCAAAGCCTAACTTCCTCATGATTGCTTCAAGGAAAGACCATTCAGCTTTATCGTAGGCCTTGCTCATGTCAAGCTTGACTGTCATGTATCCCTTTCTACCATTCATCCTAGTGTTCATGGTGTGGAGGACTTCATATGCCACCAGGATGTTGTTAGTGATTAATCTACCCGGCAAAAAGGTACTTTGGTGCTGGGAGATCACCTCAGGGAGGACCTGTTTAAACCTGTTTGCCAATACTTTGGCTATAAGTTTATATAAAACATTACACATGCTTATTGGCTGGAAGTCACCAATTGATGAGGAGTTAGACTTCTTTGGAATTAAAGCAAGGTAAGTGTAATTTATAGAAGGGTCAAAAATCCTAAAATTGAGGATTGCCTTTCTAACCTCTTCTCCATTCACGTTCCAGTGTTTTTGGTAGAAACAGACCCCATACCCGTCAAGTCTAGGGGCTTTCAGAGCCTGCATTTAACTAAGAGCAGTATCCACTTCTTCTGGGGAATAATTCCTGAGCAGGATCCGATTCATATCAGAGCAAACCTTTGTAGGGACAGCCGAGATGCATGGACTCATATCCACTAAACCTAAGGAAGTATAAAGGAGTAGGGAAACCCAGGAGAGAGCCTGACCAACATCATCTGGATCAGACTAAGTGTGCCCTTCCTCATCAGTGATTCTGTCAATCAAATTATTCCTTCTTCGTTGGGTTGCGTATGCATGGAAGAAGTGTATGTTTCGGTCTCCCTCCTGAAACTAGGAATGTTTGGCCCTTTGTCTCCACTTTTATCTCCTCCATTTCGAGCAGACGGTCTATCTCTCCCTGGAGTTGTTTGATTTGTTCCTTATTCCCTGCAGTTTCCCTCCATTACAGCCTCTCAAGGGACTTGGTCATACTGTTCAAAGTTCACCTGACAACACCAAATTTTTTCCTGCTCCAATCCGAAAGGGCTATTTTACATTTCTCCAACTTCATAGATGCTTTTGCTAGTGTGCTAGCAATCTCTCCATTACCCACCTAGACAGTTTGAATAACCTTCACACACTTTGCATCGACATCTCATCTAGCTTTATACTTAAACGAATTTGGAACACGACCAACTGCATGACCAACATTCATTCTAACCCACAAAGGCTTGTGGTTCGAGCTTCTTGCAGGTAGGACCTCAACCATCATGTTGGGGAAGAAATGGCACCAGCTACAGTAGCTAAGGCTCGGTCAAGGCACTCCTTAATGAATTCTCCCTCCTCCTGTTGGTTACACCATGTAAACTTTGACCCCTTATAACCCAAGTCCCCTAGCTGGTAGTGTTACAGTGTATCCCCGAACCTCTCCATTTGCACTTCAAACCTCAAATTCCCCCCAACTTTCTTAGAGAGGTCTACAATCTTGTTGAAATCGCCGATACATAGCCTTTCATGCGGGGGATATTGACTTAGATGGGTGAGAAGCTGCCATGATTCTCCTCTCATAGCCCACTTTGGGTTACCATAGAATCCGGTGAATCTCCATAGGGTGTTAGACCCTAGCAGTGAGATGGTGGCACCAATATGTCTAAGAGAGTAGTTCTAAATCAAACTTCCTTATTGTTTTTCCACAATAGTGCAAGACCACCACTTTTCCCCATTGGCTCCACAGTTAGTAGACCTTCATATCCCAGTTTAACCCTTATTCTTTCCATCTTCACATTTCGAACCTTTGTTTCCATAAGAAACAACAGGTTGGGTCTTTTCTCCTTCACCAAAAGGTGGAGGTCATGAATTGCACGACGGTTCCCAAGCCCTCGGCAGTTCCAGCTGAGTAGATTTATAAGTGACTGCGAGGCTGTCCAGCAGTCGCTGCCAAGGAATCTGAATCAGCCTTAGGTTCCAAAACATGCCTCATCTTTCTCTTGTTTTGTGCATGTGCAAACTATTCCTCTTCTAGATGGCTTCTTTTCTCCGGAAGCAACCTTGGAGTTGAGCTCACCACCGGGCTTTGGTTCCCCTCCCATGCTAATTTCTTCCACTGGCGAAGGTCACCGCACTTCTTCTGAGCCGGGGTGAGTTATTGCTTTGTGAGGAAAAGAGCTTACTTACTTTGTTTTGACATCCATTCTGGAAGGGTGGAAGTACGATGTTGACTTTCATGACTCGTCGTGTCTGTTTGGGCTTGCTGGGTCCCTTGTACTTGGTCCTTGTTAGGCCCAAAAACTTGTTTCAAGGGAGTTGGGCCCATCACTCCAGGATTGTTTTCTTTCAAAACTGGTTCCCGCACATTGTTCGCCTTGATTTCTTCCATCATCTCTGAGGGATCCTCTATCCCAAAAGGGAAAGAATCCATATGCTGAGCCTTGGCCGACGACTTAGGGATCTCATAACGTTCCTTCCTTTTATGAAACTTCACTTCATTAGGGTATCGATGGGCTGGCTGGGATCACGCATAATTCGGATATGTTTTTCCTTGTAGAAGGAATTTGAAAAGTTTCCTTTTCCAGATTGAGCGCCTTGAAATGGCTCCTACTTCTACCTTTGCCCTCCATCCGCCGTTGACGACCTGGTAGGGGAGGAAGTTCCGCCATCAGGGAACTCCGGAGCTCTGGATGAATCATCTGCCCTCAGCCACAATCCTCATGCTAGAACACCCTCTTTATGGTTATGTTTCTTGGGAAGTATGGTTGGACAACCCGAAGGCTCATGGAGGATCCTACTGCATCTCAAACAGAAAGCTGGCAGTTTCTCATACTTGAATGCCACCCAACTAGACTACCCCGGCATGAGAAGAGCCCGGCCACGTTCTAGTGGTTGATAAAGATTGATAAGGACCCTTATGAGCAGGCATCTCCCCCAGCCAACGTCATCCTCCGCTACCGCCACCTCCTCCACATGACTGAGAGTGGCCCCAATCTTAGACCCAACCCCCGTGTTCATACAATTTAATGGCATATCGTGCACCTGAACTCATATAGGAGAATGGGTGAAGGTCAACTGTGATGGAGGACTTTTGCCATCATATTCGTTCACAATAAGGAGCGTTTGATCAGAAGACCATGGTCGGCCCTCTAGGACCGGTTGCGATCACCTTCTTCTGAGAATTCAAACAACCATAGGTTTTCCCGGATTTCTTTGAAAACGATCCTTCCCACTAGTTTCCAAATCCTCGTCAACAGAGTTTTGAAAGCTTCTTTGTTCACCTTCTTTTGAACTCCCAATTGCCCCACCAAACACTTCGTTCCTTGAGCCTAAGCTCCTCAGTATCGTAGTCTCCGATAGGAATTCCCTTTTGTTCCCTGTTGGTTAACGAGAATTTTCCAAACCTTTCCCCACAGTCCCCTGCATATCCTTCAAATCCCAAGTAGAAGAAAGATATGGCCAAGGATCGGGATAGAAACCCCTCCTAGACCAATGGCCGGAAACGGTACTTAATTATAACTTGAAGCACAAGAATCCAATCATCTTTCATATTTAGCATATAAAAAAAACAAAAACCTTAAAAAGCACAAGGCTAACTGTAAACATGGATATATATGAGCAGTATTAATACATATCGATCGATCGATGATCGATCACTCCTAGCACGTGACAATTGTCGTTGGATGCTTAACCACTGAGACTTCTACGACAGGATGATGGTGTTTGCCTTTCCCTTTTAGAGAAACAATATTTTCCTTCTAGGTCTGCTTTGGACCGATTTTCCTTCACGTTGATTGGAAAAACCCCAATTGTCCCCGGAGGATATGTGCATGCATGACAACTTAAGGCAGACATCCAAGAAGATTTAACGTCCGTTTTTTTTTTTAAAAAAAAAAGAAAAATTATTTTAAAAGTTTAATTGCGATTTTACTAAACGCTTAATTTTATTTTTAAAAATCATTTTTTTAAATAGTATGGTTTTAAAATCTCAAAGCAAACGTGCTAAGTAGCTAAAAAAACAAAAAGAATCGAATTAAAGAGATGACAAAAATGGGCCGACAAAGTAAATGATGGGCCTACTAACAAAGAAAAAAAGGTAGTTGCGGGGCCATATATAATGGTTTTAATTGAGGAAGAGAGAGAGAGATGATAATTGACAGAGCCATCAGCCATGTACTAGGCAGGGCTGGTGAGGACAAAAAACCAAACAGTCAACATGCATGCATGGATGCATGCAACATATGCCAAACATTCAAATCCCTAGTATTATTTGCTATCAAACTATATATATATATATATACTACTCTAACGTCGTTAAAACATAGCGCCCAACTGAAAAGTCAAATTAAACCCTAACGTGGGAATCCTCCATTCATCCATCTCACGTTGCACAATGACGCTGAAACACTCTCTCTCTCTTAAGTCTTACCTGTGCAAGTTTGATTAGATTTCTTTTGTTTTTTTCTTCAAGCTAGCTACCTATGTTGTATACTGAATTTACCACATGCAGCACATGCATGTTGACACTTCAGGGACGGACTAGCTAGAGGGGAAGGTGGGGTCAGGGAGCCCCCAAAGGTTCATCACTTCTTGAAGGTACGTAGTAATTAATTGTTAGAGTATATCATGAGTTCAAGAATTTAAGTTATAAGCTATACTTAAAAATTATCACAGTTGAAGACCGTAACCTAGGTACAGTTAAAGTTTATCACGTAATTACAGTTGAAAATTATTACCTAGTTGTAGTTGAGATCTATTTGTATTATCTAATTCTCATATAAATACGAGTATATTATACTGTAAACATCATGAGTAAAAGAAATAAGAGCAAAATATATCGCATAATTTTTTGTGTCTATTTTATTATTCCGCATTATATTATCTTTTCCTTGAAACAATTATTTAGAGCATGTTTTTATTTTGTCGTCTACTTCACCCATTTAGGAATTAATCAAATTATACAAGAAAAGAAAAAGAAAACATTTATATATAGTTTGTCCCTTGATTCTCTAGACTAATGGGAGAGGATCCGGAGTGTACTTCATGAAGCACCTGGCCTGGTCATCATTTCTCTGGCTAGTTAAGACCATGTTTATCAAAATGGGTTATTGAAATGTGACATTAAGAGATTGAAAAGAGTGGAGGTGAAAATTAAAAAAATTAATAATAATAATAATAAATCTCTTATAACACACGCAATGAGGTTAATTAATCATGAGTTTACTTTGTCAGAAAGTTTCGTATGGTTATTAACTTAGAATGCACGTAGTTGGTCCCTCCAGAACATGTGCCAAATCCCTTATTAGTCTGCAGAGACAGTAGACTAATAAGGGATTAAAAAGAGTGGAGGTGAAAACAAGCAATGAAAGGTCACTTATAATTAGTTTAATTCTTGTTTAGGGCAGGTTAATTACTATCTCTTACAATGCACGCAGGAATTGGTCCCTCCCCAACATGTGCAAAACTTTCTGTTCCAAATTTTTTTATATATATATAACAAGGTTTCTACCGACACAAGTGTAAGCGTGTCACTGAAAAAAGAGCACTAGTAGACTCCACCACTCCTACAAAGTGTTTCAACTTGCAGAGACACAGAGAGAGAGAGAGAGAGAGAGAGCACAGATGGGAAGGAGGCCATGCTGTGCCAAAGAAGGTCTAAACAGGGGAGCATGGTCTGCTCGGGAAGATAAAATCCTTACCAACTACATCAAAATCCACGGCGAAGGGAAATGGAGAGACCTGCCTCAAAGAGCTGGTATATATAATTCTCTCTCTCACACTGGTTTCATTTTGTTTTCTCTTAATTTTATAGTTTATTCACATTCATGGCGTGTTTGTAGGGCTGAAGCGATGTGGAAAGAGTTGCCGGCTTCGATGGTTGAATTATCTAAGGCCAGATATCAAGAGAGGCAACATTTCCATGGAAGAAGAAGAGCTCATTATCAGACTACATAAGCTCCTTGGTAACAGGTATTGATCGAAAATCTTCTTCTTCTTCTTCTCTCTCTCTCTCGCCGAAATGTTTCGTTGTTCTTATTTATTTTCTTCTTTCATCCTTTTCACTCCAAACGTCCACCGAATTGAAGTTCTTTGTCACCAACAAAAGATCTAGACAAGGAAAATAATCTGGTTAATTAAAGAGCATCTTGAAAGCAAAGAATTTTTTTATGGAGGTACAGTGTAGTAAGTAATGGCCAATATTTGGCCATCATTGACGTACGTCAGCTTTTATTTCCTTTCTACTTCCTATGTTTTCCTAATTAATAATCTTGATTAAATGAAAAAGCAATCGGAACTAATGGGTTGTGAGGTCAGATTGATTGAAAACGGATTTTCAGAACTGAATTATTCAATGCCTTCCTTAGTAAGTAATTACCAATTTCTACTTGTGAGAATTGAGAAAGATCAGCCTTTGAAAGCTAAAGCTGCCACCTGTCGAAACTCTAAAGGCCATAACCTTTGAAACCACACATCAATGTCGCCATCATGTGAATTGTCTTCTAGAATGAAAATAAAATATCTATTAACTGTATAAAAAATGACAAGAAAGAACATTAGTAACATGAATTATTACCTTTTCTTCTTTCTTTTTTTTTCTTTTTTTTTTTTTTTAAATATAACTTAACTATATCAGTGTATCACACATGAATTATTATTTAACATGTGTGTTTATAGCATGAGTCTTGAGATAATTAAATTGGTTCTTTCTGCTCAAATTAAAAGAAATCTTTGTTTGTCGTAAATTATAATTAATTAATTAGCACCGTACGTGTTGCAGATGGTCACTCATCGCCGGGAGGTTACCGGGGAGAACAGACAATGAAATCAAGAATTACTGGAACACCAATTTAGGCAAGAGGGTGCATGGTGACAAGATTCATGATTCTAATAAACAATGTAGTAAATTAGAAAGGAAGGGAAGTATGGAGTCGAATACAGGAATAAAACCTGAAACTCACCCAGCAGTGATTCGGACCAAAGCAGTAAGGTGCACCAAGGTTATCATCCCATGGCAACTAGATAATCAGATGGCCAATAAAAATTTACTGCCCGTTTGGGATTGTGACAGCCCCTGCTGTTCACCTCAGCAGGAGGATAATTCCTGCGGTTTTCTCAAGGATTTTGATATTAATGAGCTTTTGATATCGGGCGTGCTATATTCGGATCAAGATAAAGAAATCAATGAGTGTGAGATTCTGGTGGATGGAGACGTGCAATCCAAGAACATGTCCAGTTCATGTCCTGAACATTTTCCACTACTGTCTAGAGATGAAGCCAAGCTTGAAGACTCCATGGATGAAGCTGCAATAAGGCCCCAGAATTGGAGGGCCAGTACTGACCCTTTTCAACCAAATGATGCTTTGGATCTCACCACATTGGCATCTTTTCTAAATTCGGAAGATGAATGGATTAGCTGAAACCAAACCCCACTGCATAATTAAGCCCACCTGTACCATGAATAATTTGTTGTCATTTGTTGCAACATGCATGTCTTGTCACCCAAATTATGGTTAATTTCCAATAAGAAATGAACAGCTGGTTTAGGTTTTAATCATTTCGTGTAGTACAGAGGCAAATTGTGTGGCCCAGATTAGACTGATGTACCAGCAGTGTATCCCTTTTGTTATATATTTAATGCTTTAACAAGAAAGTGAAAATACTTGGACCAAAAAGGGCGTTGTTAATTAATTACGTAGAAGTAGAAACATGTACGTCTATGTGTGAGTATGTCTAACGACTCAAGGAAAAATGTTAGTTACATCTGCGCTATTACTCTAAAAAGATTAGTCAATTTAAAACTTTCTTAGAATCTATTATAAAGCCCAATTTCACCTAGTAACTATGCAATGTGAGACTTAACACCCATGAGTATCTTTATAAACCATCTACTCTATGTAAGCTATTTATCTCTTTCCAATATGAGACCAGGGTGTTACAGTATGTCTCATACAAAATATCAAGAGTAATTTGATGTAGAATATGTTACTTTAAGGATGATGGTTTCAAAATTATTATTGGATTAAAATTTAAAAGTATTGATTAATCCAGAAAGAATAACAACAAACTAATTAAACTCCAACAGAAAAGGCAGCCAAACACAAAAGTAAACAAATAACATTAGGCAATGGTTATTACCCATGACTCCAGAAGAATCACAGGCAAGCCGAGCCTTTTCAAGGGCCGCACGAAGAGGTTTCAAATGGCAAAAGGGCTCAAAAAGCCCGACCAAAGAATAAGCACTGCTGTAAACCGAAGAAGAACAGTTGCACAACCTGAAAAAACACAAATAAAACCAAAAACAGTAAGATAAACAACATGCATCCGATAGAAGGAGGAGGAGTGGGAGCCTTCCTTGATGGCGCGTGGGATCCACTCGCCGCCAAGGGTAGGCCTCTCAACAGTAGGAATCGTCAATTTCGTCCTGCTCCACCGGTGGTCGAAGTAGAGGAAGGCAGGGAAAGCAAACACGACCACCACACGCCGATGAGAGCACAACACCCTTGAACACGTGTTGGCCACCCGCTGGTGAGCAGGCGGAGGTGGAAAGAACGTCGACCATCGTTGGAACCCGGTGTCGCTGAATAACCCGTTGGTAAGGTGCGTGTCTTGTAAAAAATGATGGAGGAGCGAAGATCTAGATTTAAAGATTTCAATCTTAACGACGATCCAAAGATTTCAATCTTATCAACGGTTGATGTAGAATATGTTACTTTAAGAATGATGGTTTTAAAATTATTATTGGATTAAAATTTAAAAGTATTGATCAATTATAAATGTAATAAGAATTTTAAAAGTCAAATCATTTTTGGAGGAACACAAAAATAACTTCTTTTTTTTATTCGATTTTTGAAATTAGAATTCTTTTCTTATTTGGTGCGCGAATTTCAAGGTCTGACTTTATGAGATAAAATTAGAAAAAGTTGAATAAAATACAATTTATTTAGAAAAAATTGAATAAAATATGATTTATTTTTTAGAAAGTTGAATAAAATATGATTTATTTTTTTAAAAAAACAAGTATTGTAACAAGTAGAAAACGTTTTCTACTTGCATCCAAACAGACCTTAGCATTATTGGTTTTAATTAGAAAAAATTATAATTTGGAACTAAGATTGTAAGGGAGATCATACAAGAGTGGACCGAGGAAGCCTCCAAAATTTTAGAAATTCCCTTAAAACTATATATATATATATATATATATATTTTAAGGTGAATTCCCAAAAATTAATTGTTTCTCTCCAAATATATATATATATATATATATATACGATTAAGCTAAAGAAAATAAGAATTGTATTCAACCATTATATATGTTCCTGATTATATTGCATTCCACATGCTTTATGTTACCCTGGAATTAGTTTTCATACCTGTCAATTTCACATTCAATTGTATTTTCTGAATTGTCTCAAACCCTAGAATTAGTTTTCGCCAGCTCGCCGAGGTCCAATCGATTCATATAGATTTGACTGGATCGAATTCGATCCATTCATTCAAAGAAAACTTGATACCGATATATCATCGGAGGACTTTAAGGTAAAGAAGCTGAACCACAGGGTTATCGATCTATATCTCCAGGCTAGCTAGGGAACCTCTTATTACTATTTGGAAAAGGAGATTGATGTGTTATTTGTACATCATCTTGGTGTGTGAAACCTACATGTATTGGATATTACGTTTAATGTGCATGTCTTGTACGTTGTACGTACACTTAATATATATCAAGGTGATCGATGTACAAGAATCATTAGCCTTGAAAAAGATACACATATTTTATCTTAAACTACCACATAATTGTTAATGTGCCTTCAAATACCCAATTGTGTCAATTAATGGCTTTCCAATGATAAAAATATCTTTCATAAAATTATATAAAAAATAAATAAATAAAAAAACCAAGATTTTTTTTTTTTTTTTAGATTTTGTTTTATATAATTTTCAGTTTGGGCCATTCCCTTGGATTTTCATTTTTTTTTTCCGTTTTTTAATAAAAAAAAATTTTCAATTTTTTTTTTTTGTTTTTTTTAAAAATTGTTTTTTTTTTTTTTTTTTTTTGTTTGCACTCTTTCTTTTTCTTTTTTTTTTTTTTTCTTTTTTTTTTTTTTTTTTTTTGTGTTATAATACAAAAAATTGAGATTTTAGCCACATGCAGTTAGCCATGTGAGTCCCACGTAGTTAATCCGGTTGTTGCTAAATGTCACTTAGCAACGTGAATTTTTATACATGTGGTAACTTAGCAACGTGGCTTTTAGCCATGTGCCACTCACACATGGGCCCATGGCTAAATGCATTTTATTATATTTTTTTTAAGAAAAAGAATAAATAAATAAAATTAAGTACTTTTAGCCACTTGGAACTAACCCACGTCACTAGAATCATATATGTTTTTTTTTTTCCTCACAGGAAACTTCTTCAAGGCCCGTGAAATCTTCCCATTCATTCCCCCATGAAATCCAATCCAAAAAATCCCCCAAAAATCAACCGTCGACCGCATCACCAACAAAACACCAAAAAATTACCACGTCGTCATAAACCATATGGCTAAAATTTTAAAAATTAAAAAAAAAAAAAAAGAAGGTTAAAATAAATTTAATAAATTAATCATGTGGTTTATGTACAACGTGGCCAATTAGTGACGTGGGCAATAAGCCACATGGAAAAAAAATTTAAATATAAAAAAAAATTAAAAAAAAAAAATTAAAATAATTTTAATAAATTAGCCATGTGGTTTATATGCCACGTAGCCAATTGGGGATGTGGGCAATAAACCACGTGGTTAAAATTTCAAATATTAAAAATAAAAAAAGTTAAAATAATTTTAATAAATTAGCCTATGGTTTATGTGGCACGTGGCCAATTGGGAACATGGTCAATAAATCACATTGCTAAAATTTCAAACCTCAAAAAAAAAAAATTCAACTCCTAAAAAAATTATGAAAATTTTAGCCACGTGGCTAATTAGGGACTTGGTAAAATTCCATGTGGCTAATTACCTACTCAAAGCATTTCGCTACATGGTGAATTACCCACGTGACGTGGATAAGTTACCATACAGCGAAATCGTCATGTGGGGCTAAAATCTAAGTTTTTTGTAGTGTTAGGGTTATTTTTATTTTTTGCTAGCTTTAGGAAAATATTAACATTTTTTTGATAATTTAAGAATGTCTATTGACACAATTAATAATTTAAAAGAAAATTAATAATAAAATAATAATTTGAGAAAGTAAGTTTATTTTTTTTTCCTTTTAACGAGCGTTTTCGTTGTTGATGAACGTGGCAAACGTATTTTTTCATCTTCCAATGTCCCTGGAGATAGGGGTCGTGACTCGTGGGTACGTACGTTGTCCTTCTCAATTATTAGTGTCTCAATGCCAAGCTTGAAGATCCACAAGTGTATGGCTTCCTGCATGAGCACGTACTTAGACGCAACCAGATCGCCATGTGCTTTCAGCCTTTCAGGACCATTTCACGTCGAGAAATGCTGTACAATCTTAATTAGTTGTACTGTTTTCTGATCTTAAATTTATTGATATTTTTTACGGCTACCTGAGGGAGTACATATGCACTCGGAAGTGTGCAGGGGCAACTACCAATGGGCTTGGGTCTTCAAAAAAAAAAATTAAAATTTTACCTTTAATTTTATTATTTTTTTAGTTTTAACCTCTCAATTTTTTTTATTTTTTTATTTTTTTTAATTTGGCCCATCAAATTTTAAATGCCAGCTCCGCCCTTAGAAGTGTGTCTAACATTTCTCTTTGACGTTTCTAGAGAGCTGGGGTTTATATTTTAAGTTCTTGTTGTTCTTGTGTGGACTCAATTTAACACGTGAAATATTTAATAGAAATATAAAGTAAATTGTGTAGTTAGAATTTGAACCTAAGATTTATGTTATGAATAACATGTTAAATCATCACTTATTTTAAAAGGTTAAAAATTGATTGAAAAAAAAAATTAATTTAATTAATCTTTAACATTAACATATATCCAATTCCAATTTAATCACATGGTTAAATAGTCTTGAAAATACACTCACATCTTATTAGAGAAGATAATTTATAATTAATTGGATCAACTGATGTTATGGAAAAAAAGCCAAACAGCGAATTCCAAAAGCTATTTCATCAGATTTTTCCCTCTTTTTCTTTGTGATGAATAGCTTCTCAATCTTTTCGTTCTCTTGATTTTTTGATTTTTTTGAAAAAAGGGAAATATATATATATATATATATAACTCATAAACTGAATGCCGATTTTAGAATAGGCTCCTAAATTTTTAAGTGTACTAATGCATATTAGTTGTTACCCATCAAACTACCAAAGTGTGTCAAAAAAATTAATTTTGTCAAAATATTCCTATAATACCTATAATCTCTTAAAAACTAAAATAAGCCCTTTTTTTTTTTTGAATAAAAAAAATGTAAAATCAATCTATGTAGTTGGCTTAAATTAGTAAAATTACAAATCACTCATTACGAAATTAAAAATAATTCAAAGGCAGGCAAAGAACAACAATTTAATCATTGTAGTCAAATTCCGTCAAAATACTTGACATATTCTGTTATTGTCAACATTAATATCAATAAAATGGTGAAATGTGTCATTCTTAAATTATCTTTTTTTTTTTTAATTTCTTAAATTTTATTTTTTATATTAATAGTTTTTTTAAAATTATTTATTAAAAAAATAGTTTTTTATTAATTATTTTTAAAAGAATAAAGATATTATAAAAATATTTCGATAAAAATAATATTTTTGACATACTTTAATAATTTCAAAGGTCATATTAATGTACTTAAAAAATTATTTTAAAATAGACAATTAATTCAATAAGACATTTTATATTTTTTTTCATTAAAAAACAAACAATCCCAACAGTCCCAAAACAATAAAAAATAAAATAAATAAATAACATATAAAATTGTACGGAAAAAAGTAAAAAATTTATAAAGTTGTACTCTATCCCTTTTTGTAGGAAACGACAAAGGGACCTCACTTTTAGTTTTTTTTTATTTTTTATTTTTTATTTTTTATTTTTATTTTTTTAAGGAAATCTCATTTTTAGCTCAGTCGATACGAGGGTTACGCCTAATGAAGTCGAGGTCACTAATTCGAATCCTCCCTCCTCTCTTGTATGGACATGTAAAAAAAAAAAAAAAAAAAAAGCTGAGCAAAGCACCCAAAACTTAATAATAAGTAGAAAAAAAATCCACAATAGGCATAACTAGATCATGATATTCCTAAAAAAAAAATTCCTGGCACATGCAACGTATTGTTTAACTCTTTTTAGACAACTTGGAGGGATCATGATTAATTAGCTGTAATTAAATTGAACCTTTTGACTTTGTCACATCAGCAGCTGTCATGCAAGGAGGGAAAAATCACGAAAATATCAATAGCATGTAAAGTTGGATCAACAAAATTTGAGTCTTCGAATTTTTTAAAATTTATGAATATCGAAAAAAAAATTATTTTTTAAAATTATGTTTAAATGGTTTAGAAAAATTGAAACAAAATTTAAGAAAATTAGATAAAATTTAAGAAGAATTTAATATTTTTAAAAAATATATTTGAAATTTTCTTCTCACCCTAACACGCCGTAAGAAATTGCCGTGGACGTCAATTTTGACACACAAGGCTAAAGACAAGCCATGTAGACCCTTTCTAAAAATTTCAATTTTTAAACCAAAATTTAACTACTTTGGGAAAAATACAATTTAGCCCCCTAAATTACCATCGATTTTTCGGATGGCACCCTAAACTACCAAAGCTTGGATTCTGACCTCCCAAATTACCAACTGCTTGCTTTTGAGCCCCCTCCGTTAGTTTGTGCCGTCTGAGTTGACAAAAAGTGAGTCACGTGCACAGCACATGACTCTTTTAGCTGAAAGGTTCGAAGATGCTTCTTTCCTTGTGTTCGAAATTCCTCTTGTTGTTTTTATTCTTGTTTTTCAACAACTTTTCTTCTCCTCGGAACAATTGTTCCCGGCCGTTCTCCAACAACTTTTCTTTGTATGGATATCTTTAGCTGATACTTGGACCCTCATCCATTTGGGTCTGCCTCCGAGAAGCCGGAGAGTACTTCTTCGTTTGCCGAAACCTCTGCTCGCTCGGATGAAGAAGTAGTTCTTCTAGCTTCCAGCATACCCAAGAGGCACGCGGGCAAGAAGAAATTCAAGGAGACATGGCGGCTTTGGCGCTTAGGAGAACCTCTGTGTGTCTCAACTTGGTCGACTCGGCATGGAGTGTGCGCCTACCGGCTTCAATGGACGCGGGGTGAGATAAGAAGGGTGTGAACTGGCCGGATGACATGGAAAGCTCAGGTGGGGTTCCTTTATGGAGCTTCTCAATCTAAACGACGCCGTCAACTCTGTGGTGGCCGGCTCGGCGGTCTGGCCTTCACTGCTTCGACCGACGGAAGCATCAAGGCGTGGCGAAGAGAGGGGAGTGGGAAGGCCACACGACACTTTGTCGCCAATTTGATTGCCATGGCCGCCCAGGTTCTCCATCCCAGCGAATCCTTCAGTGGTTTCAAGAGTGACCAGTGTTGATGAAGACGGCGGTAGCCTTTCGATGAAGGGTCTTCTGAGGCACCATGAAAGAAGCTCATCGCCACTGAAGTTTCCAGGGCCTAACATGCAACAACTTTTCACCCCGTCTCGAAGAACTTGGCTGCTTTGAAGGTGACCTCTTACTATAAATAACATTCTTTGAACTGGGTCTCCCTCTCTAGTTATATACATGAAAGTTAACTTAAGCCTCCAATTCTTCTGTTAACATCGTCATTGTGTTTCACCTCTATTTTCATGTTGTAAAACAGAGGTGAACAGAGTCATGAAAAGTGGGCAAAAAATGACTTGTGGTTTGTGAAAAACAGAAGCCATTTTCCATCCTGCCCAAAGGCTTGGTTGAGTTGCAGGGGCTGAAGACGGTGGATGGGGAGGACCCACCTAAGATTCTGCATTTCAACCCCAGGTTGAAAGAGGATTGGAATGGGAAGCCTGTGATCGAGCAAAAACGTGTTATAGAATGCAGTGGGGCTCAGCGCTGAGGTGCGAGGGGTGGAAGTCTAGGGCCGATGAAGAAATTGGTAGGTAGAGATTTGATTTCAATTGGTTTTGTGCTGATTTTTAACTTGAGAGAATGCACGGGGCCTTTTTTTTTTTTTTTTGTTATGTGTTTGTGTTTTATTGCTACTAGAATTCGCAGGCCTCTGTGTTTTTTTGTTCTGTGTTTGTGTTTGTGTTTTATTGCCACTAGACGTGTCGGCTTTGGCGCTTGGAAGGTTACCATGGATTCAACTATATATATATAGCTGAATTTCAAGAACACGAGTTCAGATGCCTCAATAACCTAATATCAAACTCATCGCATATTCTCCTGACATGGCACGTTCATTTTCTGTTCATGCAACCAGTACCCCACCTTGATTCACACCCGAGTTGATTTCCTGATTCTAACTTAAACTTGTACGTCGGCAGAGCATTTATAGATTCTTGGGTAGCTCTTCTATTCTAAGAAAGATCCTCACGAGAGCCAAAAATAGAGATTATGCCAAGCAAGCAGCAACATATCGTTGCACATAGTATGAAAGGCATGGCATATCCAATACAGTTCAAGGTAAGAAACACTATACATAACCTGCAGGAAAGACTGCAACTCCACCAAAGAGCATGAAAGGCATGGCATAACCAATAGGCTCTGTTACACTCTGTTTTAGCTTCCTAAAATAGAGGAAAGACTGCAACTCCACCAAAGAGCAGGAAATTTTATTTCCCTCAATTTTCTGGGGACCCCAATAGACCCATTATATATATATATATATATATATATATATCTTTTTCTTTTCTTTTTCCAACATTTTCTCACAACACAAACAAAATGAGAAAAGAAATGACGAACCTTCATGTAGAGGAAGCCATGTTCTTGTCTCTGTAACTCGGCGAGAACGGCAACAATATCAGACTTGAGCAAGCGGGACACGTGGGACCGAATGAACTGGTCGAGGCAGACCGGGTGGGATTGGAGCCTCTTGAGCTCTTTGGCCACGATCAGACTGACGAGCCGTCCATGTGCACGACCGACGAGCTTCATGTCAGAGTTGGGAGGTGCTTAAATGACGACGTCAAACGTGTTTTGAGAGTAAACGAGGAGGCGATATTTTCAAAGGGTTAGTTTCGGAATTTCAAGGTGTAGGGAGAGGGGCATTTTCGGGCTTTTTTGCTAAAAAAACACTTTCCATCCATTTAAACGGCACAAACTGACGAAGGGGGCCAAAAAACAAGCCGTTGGTAATTTGGGGGGTTGGAATCCAAGCTTTGGTAGTTTGGGATGCCATCCGGAGAATCGATGGTAGTTTGGGGGGTTAAATTGTATTTTTCCCAACTACTTTTTTTCTTTTTTATTACCTTTCTCCCCCACTCTTTTGCAACTTGTTCTTCTTCATTTCTCTCTCTCACCCCCATTTTCTTCTCCTTATTCCTTTTTGTCCAAACGATTTATTTTCTACAAATTAGTTTAAAAGCGTACTTTTTGTCTATGTTGGGGAAATAATCGGTCCCAAAGCCACGTGGCCCCCATGTCGAGTCGAAGTTTCAACCTATAGGCTCGACTTGACTCGGTCAGAACACCTTGGCTCAACTAGACTCGATCACCTCGGTCAGAATATCTCAGTCAAAACACATCGACTCGACCCGGTCCGACTCGGCTCAATCACCTCAGTTTTCAAGACTTCATAGGATGTGGAATAAACTGAGATCTCCAAGTTTGTATGGAGTAAGTACGACTCGGATATTTCCGCCTCGAAGGATTGGTTTGTGTACAGTAAGCGCCTTGAAGCTATCTTCTCAGATTCGGCAAGTAATTATCTATTAACTGTTAGAAATCTATATTCATGATCCGTGGGATTTTTGTTAAGTACCCAATCCTAAGATATCCGGAATGTATCTATATCCCAACATTAATGGGATAAAGATCCCTATCCACGTGGAATTCAGCTAAAAGAGGCAGAGTCCTATCCAACTTGTACTCAATTCAAAATCTATAAGGATAAGGATCAAACTTACACGATTCATGGCCAAGACTCCTAGCCCTTCAAGAACTCCTGTAAGTCTATAAAATAATTTTAATAAATTAGCCTGTGGTTTATGTGCCACGTGGCCAGTTGGGAACATGGTCAATAAATCACATGGCTAAAATTTCAAACCTAAAAAAAAAAAAAAAATTAAAAAGAAATTCAATTCCTAAAAAAATTATGAAAATTTTAGTCACATGGCTAATTGGGGACTTGGTAAAAATTCATGTGGCTAATTACCTACGCAAAGCATTTTACTACATGGTGGATTACCCATGTGGCGAAATCGCGACATGGGTAAGTTACCATACAACGAAATCACCATGTGGGGCTAAAATCCAAGTTTTTTTGTAGTGTTAGGGTTATTTTTATTTTTTGCTAGCTTTAGGAAAATATTAACATTTTTTTGATAATTTAAGAATGTCTATTGACACAATTAATAATTTAAAAGAAAATTAATAATAAAATAATAATTTGAGAAAGTAAGTGTATTTTTTTTTCCTTTTAACGCGCGTTTTCGTTGTTGATGAACGTGGCAAACGTATTTTTTCATCTTCCAATGTCCCTGGAGATAGGGGTCGTGACTCGTGGGTACGTTGTCCTTCTCAATTATTACTGTCTCAATGCCAAGCTTGAAGATCCACAAGTGTATGGCTTCCTGCATGAGCACGTACTTAGACGCAACCAGATCGCCATGTGCTTTCAGCCTTTCAGGACCATTTCACGTCGAGAAATGCTGTACAATCTTAATTAGTTGTACTGTTTTCTGATCTTAAATTTATTGATATTTTTTACGGCTACCTGAGGGAGTACATATGCACTCGGAAGTGTGCAGGGGCAACTACCAATGGGCTTGGGTCTACAACAAAAAATTAAAATTTTACCTTTAATTTTATTGTTTTTTTAGTTTTGCCCTCTTAATTTTTTTTTTTTTTTTTTTTTTTTTTTTTTTTTTTTAACAATTTGGCCCATCAAATTTTAAATGCCGGCTCCGCCCTTAAAAGTGTGTCTAACATTTCTCTTTGGCGTTTCTTGAGGGCTGGGGTTTATATTTTAAGTTCTTGTCGTTCTTGTGTGGACTCAACTTAACACGTGAAATATTTAACAGAAATATAAAATAAATTGTGTAGTTAGAATTTGAACCTAAGATTTATATTATGAATAACATGTTAAATCATCACTTATTTTAAAAGGTTAAAAATTGATTGAAAAAAAAAATTAATTTAATTAATCTTTAACATTAACATATATCCAATTCCAATTTAATCACATGGTTAAATAGTCTTGAAAATACACTCACATCTTATTAGAGAAGATAATTTATAATTAATTGGATCAACTGATGTTATGGAAAAAAAGCCAAACAGCGAATTCCAAAAGCTATTTCATCAGATTTTTCCCTCTTTTTCTTTGTGATGAATAGCTTCTCAATCTTTTCGTTCTCTTGATTTTTTGATTTTTTTGAAAAAAGGGAAATATATATATATATATAACTCATAAACTGAATGCCGATTTTAGAATAGGCTCCTAAATTTTTAAGTGTACTAATGCATATTAGTTGTTACCCATCAAACTACCAAAGTGTGTCAAAAAAATTAATTTTGTCAAAATATTCCTATAATACCTATAATCTCTTAAAAACTAAAATAAGCCCTTCTTTTTTTTTTGAATAAAAAAAATGTAAAATCAATCTATGTAGTTGGCTTAAATTAGTAAAATTACAAATCACTCATTACGAAATTAAAAATAATTCAAAGGCAGGCAAAGAACAACAATTTAATCATTGTAGTCAAATTCCGTCAAAATACTTGACATATTCTGTTATTGTCAACATTAATATCAATAAAATGGTGAAATGTGTCATTCTTAAATTATCTTTTTTTTTTTAATTTCTTAAATTTTATTTTTTATATTAATAGTTTTTTTAAAATTATTTATTAAAAAAATAGTTTTTTATTAATTATTTTTAAAAGAATAAAGATATTATAAAAATATTTCGATAAAAATAATATTTTTGACATACTTTAATAATTTCAAAGGTCATATTAATGTACTTAAAAAATTATTTTAAAATAGACTATTAATTCAATAAGACATTTTATATTTTTTTTCATTAAAAAACAAACAATCCCAACAGTCCCAAAACAATAAAAAATAAAATAAATAAATAACATATAAAATTGTACGGAAAAAAGTAAAAAATTTATAAAGTTGTACTCTATCCCTTTTTGTAGGAAACGACAAAGGGACCTCACTTTTAGTTTTTTTTTATTTTTTATTTTTATTTTTTTTAAGGAAATCTCATTTTTAGCTCAATCGATACGAGGGTTACGCCTAATGAAGTCGAGGTCACTAATTCGAATCCTCCCTCCTCTCTTGTATGGACATGTAAAAAAAAAAAAAAAAAAAAGCTGAGCAAAGCACCCAAAACTTAATAATAAGTAGAAAAAAATCCACAATAGGCATAACTAGATCATGATATTCCTAAAAAAAAAATTCCTGGCACATGCAACGTATTGTTTAACTCTTTTTAGACAACTTGGAGGGATCATGATTAATTAGCTGTAATTAAATTGAACCTTTTGACTTTGTCACATCAGCAGCTGTCATGCAAGGAGGGAAAAATCACGAAAATATCAATAGCATGTAAAGTTGGATCAACAAAATTTGAGTCTTCGAATTTTTTAAAATTTATGAATATCGAAAAAAAAAATATTTTTTAAAATTATGTTTAAATGGTTTAGAAAAATTGAAACAAAATTTAAGAAAATTAGATAAAATTTAAGAAGAATTTAATATTTTTAAAAAATATATTTGAAATTTTCTTCTCACCCTAACACGCCGTAAGAAATTGCCGTGGACGTCAATTTTGACACACAAGGCTAAAGACAAGCCATGTAGACCCTTTCTAAAAATTTCAATTTTTAAACCAAAATTTAACCACTTTGGGAAAAATACAATTTAGCCCCCTAAATTACCATCGATTTTTCGGATGGCACCCTAAACTACCAAAGCTTGGATTCTGACCTCCCAAATTACCAACTGCTTGCTTTTGAGCCCCCTCCGTTAGTTTGTGCCGTCTGAGTTGACAAAAAGTGAGTCACGTGCACAGCACATGACTCTTTTAGCTGAAAGGTTCGAAAATGCTTATTTCCTTGTGTTCGAAATTCCTCTTGTTGTTTTGATTCTTGTTTTTCAACAACTTTTCTTCTCCTCGGAACAATTGTTCCCGGCCGTTCTCCAACAACTTTTCTTCGTATGGATATCTTTAGCTGATACTTGGACCCTCATCCATTTGGGTCTGCCTCCGAGAAGCCGGAGAGTACTTCTTCGTTTGCCGAAACCTCTGCTTGCTCGGATGAAGAAGTAGTTCTTCTAGCTTCCAGCATGCCCAAGAGGCGCGCGGGCAGGAAGAAATTCAAGGAGACATGGCGGCTTTGGCGCTTAGGAGAACCTCTGTGTGTCTCAACTTGGTCGACTCGGCGTGGAGTGTGCGCCTACCGGCTTCGACGGACGCGGTGTGAGATAAGAAGGGTGTGAACTGGCCGGATGACATGGAAAGCTCAGGTGGGGTTCCTTTATGGAGCTTCTCAATCTAAACGACGCCGTCAACTCTGTGGTGGCCGGCTCGGCGGTCTGGCCTTCACTGCTTCGACCGACGGAAGCATCAAGGCGTGGCGAAGAGAGGGGAGTGGGAAGGCCACACGACACTTTGTCGCCAATTTGATTGCCATGGCCGCCCAGGTTCTCCATCCCAGCGAATCCTTCAGTGGTTTCAAGAGTGACCAGTGTTGATGAAGACGGCGGTAGCCTTTCGATGAAGGGTCTTCTGAGGCACCATGAAAGAAGCTCATCGCCACTGAAGTTTCCGGGGCCTAACATGCAACAACTTTTCACCCCGTCTCGAAGAACTTGGCTGCTTTGAAGGTGACCTCTTACTATAAATAACATTCTTTGAACGGGGTCTCCCTCTCTAGTTATATACATGAAAGTTAACTTAAGCCTCCAATTCTTCTGTTAACATCGTCATTGTGTTTCACCTCTATTTTCATGTTGTAAAACAGAGGTGAACAGAGTCATGAAAAGTGGGCAAAAAATGACTTGTGGTTTGTGAAAAACAGAAGCCATTTTCCATCCTGCCCAAAGGCTTGGTTGAGTTGCAGGGGCTGAAGACAGTGGATGGGGAGGACCCACCTAAGATTCTGCATTTCAACCCCAGGTTGAAAGAGGATTGGAATGGGAAGCCTGTGATCGAGCAAAACACGTGTTATAGGATGCAGTGGGGCTCAGCGTTGAGGTGCAAGGGGTGGAAGTCTAGGGCCGATGAAGAAATTGGTAGGTAGAGATTTGATTTCAATTGGTTTTGTGCTGATTTTTAACTTGAGAGAATGCACGGGGCCTTTTTTTTTTTTTTTTTTTTTGTTCTGTGTTTGTGTTTTATTGCTACTAGAATTCGCAGGCCTCTGTGTTTTTTTGTTCTGTGTTTGTGTTTGTGTTTTATTGCTACTAGACGTGTCGGCTTTGGCGCTTGGAAGGTTACCATGGATTCAACTATATATATATAGCTGAATTTCAAGAACACGAGTTCAGATGCCTCAATAACCTAATATCAAACTCATCGCATATTCTCCTGACATGGCACGTTCATTTTCTGTTCATGCAACCAGTACCCTACCTTGATTCACACCCGAGTTGATTTCCTGATTCTAACTTAAACTTGTACGTCGGCAAAGCATTTATAGATTCTTGGGTAGCTCTTCTATTCTAAGAAAGATCCTCACAAGAGCCAAAAATAGAGATTATGCCAAGCAAGCAGCAACATATCGTTGCACATAGTATGAAAGGCATGGCATATCCAATACAGTTCAAGGTAAGAAACACTATACATAACCTGCAGGAAAGACTGCAACTCCACCAAAGAGCATGAAAGGCATGGCATATCCAATAGGCTTTGTTACACTCTGTTTTAGCTTCCTAAAATAGAGGAAAGACTGCAACTCCACCAAAGAGCAGGAAATTTTATTTCCCTCAATTTTCTGGGGACCCCAATAGACCCATTATATATATATATATATATATATATCTTTTTCTTTTCTTTTTCCAACATTTTCTCACAACACAAACAAAATGAGAAAAGAAATGACGAACCTTCATGTAGAGGAAGCCATGTTCTTGTCTCTGTAACTCGGCGAGAACGGCAACAATATCAGACTTGAGCAAGCGGGACATGTGGGACCGAATGAACTGGTCAAGGCAGACCGGGTGGGATTGGAGCCTCTTGAGCTCTTTGGCCACGATCAGACTGACGAGCCGTCCATGTGCACGACCGACGAGCTTCATGTCGGAGTTGGGAGGTGCTTAAATGAGGACGTCAAACGTGTTTTGAGAGTAAACGAGGAGGCAATATTTTCAAAGGGTTAGTTTCGGAATTTCAAGATGTAGGGAGAGGGGCATTTTCGGGCTTTTTTGCTAAAAAAACACTTTCCATCCATTTAAATGGCACAAACTGACGAAGGGGGCCAAAAAACAAGCAGTTGGTAATTTGGGGGGTCGGAATCCAAGCTTTGGTAGTTTGGGATGCCATCCGGAGAATCGATGGTAGTTTGGGGGGTTAAATTGTATTTTTCCCAACTACTTTTTTTCTTTTTTTATTACCTTTCTCCCCCACTCTTTTGCAACTTGTTATTCTTCATTTCTCTCTCTCACCCCCATTTTCTTCTCCTTATTCCTTTTTGTCCAAACGATTTATTTTCTACAAATTAGTTTAAAAGCGTACTTTTTGTCTATGTTGGGGAAATAATCGATCCCAAAGCCACGTGGCCCTCATGTCGAGTCGAAGTTTCAACCTATAGGCTCGACTTGACTCGGTCAGAACACCTTGGCTCAACTAGACTCGATCACCTCCGTCAGAATATCTCAGTCAAAACATATCGACTCGACCCGGTCCGACTCGGCTCAATCACCTCGGTTTTCAAGACTTCATAGGATGTGGAATAAACTGAGATCTCCAAGTTTGTATGGAGTCAGTACGACTCGGATATTTCCGCCTCGAAGGATTGGTTTGTGTACAGTAAGCACCTTGAAGCTATCTTCTCAGATTCGGCAAGTAATTATCTATTAACTGTTAGAAATCTATATTCATGATCCGTGGGATTTTTGTTAAGTACCCAATCCTAAGATATCCGGAATGTATCTATATCCCAACATTAATGGGATAAAGATCCCTATCCACGTGGAATTCAGCTAAAAGAGGCAGAGTCCTATCCAACTTGTACTCAATTCAAAATCTATAAGGATAAGGATCAAACTTACACGATTCATGGCCAAGACTCCTAGCCCTTCAAGAACTCCTGTAAGTCTATAAAATAATTTTAATAAATTAGCCTATGGTTTTATGTGCCACGTGGCCAATTGAGAACATGGTCAATAAATCACGTGGCTAAAATTTCAAACCTAAAAAAAAATTAAAAAGAAATTCAATTCCTAAAAAAATTATAAAAATTTTAGTCACATGGCTAATTGGGGACTTGGTAAAAATTCATGTGGCTAATTACCTACGCAAAGCATTTTACTACATGGTGGATTACCCATGTGGCGAAATCGCGACATGGGTAAGTTACCATACAACGAAATCACCATGTGGGGCTAAAATCCAAGTTTTTTTGTAGTGTTAGGGTTATTTTTATTTTTTGCTAGCTTTAGGAAAATATTAACATTTTTTTGATAATTTAAGAATGTCTATTGACACAATTAATAATTTAATAAATTAGCCTATGGTTTATGTGGCACGTGGCCAATTGGGAACATGGTCAATAAATCACGTTGCTAAAATTTCAAACCTCAAAAAAAAAAAAAAAATTCAACTCCTAAAAAAATTATGAAAATTTTAGCCACGTGGCTAATTAGGGACTTGGTAAAATTCCATGTGGCTAATTACCTACTCAAAGCATTTCGCTACATGGTGAATTACCCACGTGACGTGGATAAGTTACCATACAGCGAAATCGTCATGTGGGGCTAAAATCTAAGTTTTTTGTAGTGTTAGGGTTATTTTTATTTTTTGCTAGCTTTAGGAAAATATTAACATTTTTTTGATAATTTAAGAATGTCTATTGACACAATTAATAATTTAAAAGAAAATTAATAATAAAATAATAATTTGAGAAAGTAAGTGTATTTTTTTTCCTTTTAACGCGCGTTTTCGTTGTTGATGAACGTGGCAAACGTATTTTTTCATCTTCCAATGTCCCTGGAGATAGGGGTCGTGACTCGTGGGTACGTTGTCCTTCTCAATTATTACTGTCTCAATGCCAAGCTTGAAGATCCACAAGTGTATGGCTTCCTGCATGAGCACGTACTTAGACGCAACCAGATCGCCATGTGCTTTCAGCCTTTCAGGACCATTTGACGTCGAGAAATGCTGTACAATCTTAATTAGTTGTACTGTTTTCTGATCTTAAATTTATTGATATTTTTTACGGCTACCTGAGGGAGTACATATGCACTCGGAAGTGTGCAGGGGCAACTACCAATGGGCTTGGGTCTTCAAAAAAAAAAAAAAAATTACCTTTAATTTTATTATTTTTTTAGTTTTAACCTCTCAATTTTTTTTAATTTTTTTTTTTTTTTAATTTGGCCCATCAAATTTTAAATGCTGGCTCCGCCCTTAGAAGTGTGTCTAACATTTCTCTTTGACGTTTCTAGAAAGCTGGGGTTTATATTTTAAGTTCTTGTCGTTCTTGTGTGGACTCAACTTAACACGTGAAATATTTAACAGAAATATAAAGTAAATTGTGTAATTAGAATTTGAACTTAAGATTTATGTTATGAATAACATGTTAAATCATCACTTATTTTAAAAGGTTAAAAATTGATTGAAAAAAAAAATTAATTTAATTAATCTTTAACATTAACATATATCCAATTCCAATTTAATCACATGGTTAAATAGTCTTGAAAATACACTCACATCTTATTAGAGAAGATAATTTATAATTAATTGGATCAACTGATGTTATGGAAAAAAAAGCCAAACAGCGAATTCCAAAAGCTATATCATCAGATTTTTCCCTCTTTTCTTTGTGATGAATAGCTTCTCAATCTTTTCGTTCTCTTGATTTTTTTGATTTTTTTGAAAAAAGGGATATATATATATATATATATAACTCATAAACTGAATACCAATTTTAGAATAGCCTCCTGAATTTTTAAGTGTACTAATGCATGTTACCCATCGTCCCATCAAACAAACAAAGTGTGCCAAAAAAACTAATTTTGTCAAAATATTCCTATAATACCTATAATCTCTTAAAAACTAAAATAAGCCATTTTTTTGAATAAAAAAAAAATGTAAAATCAATCCACGTAGTTGGCTTAAATTACAAATCACTCATTACGAAATTAAAAATAATTCAAAGGCAGGCAAATAACAACAATTTAGTCATTATAGTCAAATTCTGTCAAAATACTTGACATATTCTGTTATTGTCAACATTAATATCAATAAAATGGTGAAATGTGTCATTCTTACTAAAAAAATTTAATTAAAAAAATTATCTTTTTTTTAATTTCTTAAATTTTATTTTTTATATTAATAGTTTTTTAATTTATTTATTAAAAAAATAGTTTTTTATTAGTTATTTTTAAAAGAATAAAGATATTATAAGAATATTTCGATAAAAATAATATTTTTGATATACTTTAATAATTTTCTTCTCACCCTAGCACGCCCTAAGAAATTGCCGTGGACATCAATTTTGACACACAAGGCTAAGGACAAGCCATGTAGACCCTTTCTTAAAATTTCAATTTTTAAACCAAAATTTAGCCACTTTTTTTTTTCTGTTTTATTACCTTTCTCCCCCACTCTTTTGCAACTTGTTCTTCTTCATTTCTCTCTCTCACCCCCATTTTCTTCTCCTTATTCCTTTTTGTCCAAACGATTTATTTTCTGCAAATTAGTTTAAAAGCGTACTTTTTGTCTATGTTGGAAAAATAATCGGTCCCAAAGCCATGTGGCCTCCATGTCAAGTCGAAGTTTCAACCTATAGGCTCGACTCAACTCGGTCAGAACACCTTGGCTCAACTAGACTCGATCACCTCGGTCAGAATATCTTGGTCAAAACACATCGACTCGACCCGGTCTGACTCGGCTCGATCACCTCGGTTTTCAAAACTTCGTAGGATGTGGAATAAACTGAGATCTCCAAGTTTGTATGGAGTCAGTACGTTTCAGATATTTCTGCCTCGAAGGATTGGTCTGTGTATAGTAAGCACCTTGAAGCTATCTTCTCAGATTCGGCAAGTAAGTATCTATTAATCGTTAGAAATCTATATTCATGATCCGTGGGATTTTTGTTCAGTACCCAATCCCAAGATATCCAGAATGTATCTATATCCCAACATTAATGGGATAAAGATCCCTATCCACGTGGAATTCAGCTAAAAGAGGCAGAGTCCTATCCAACTTGTACTCAATTCAAAATCTATAAGGATAAGGATCAAACCTACACGATTCATGGCCAAGACTCCTAGTCCTTCAAGAACTCCCGTAAGTCTATAAATAAGACTGCTACACCAGGTATTAAATATAACTCTCTAAGCTCTAAGATTTTTAGTTCTCCCTAAAAGTCATAAAGTGTGTACTGACTTAGTCATCGGAGTGGGCCTAGTCGGTGCCCTCGACTAGTCATTTGTTATTTTTGCAGATCCCAAGGAAGAGTTTGATTGACGAATCACAAGGCGAAACGTCACCATACCGGAAACTGTACCAACAGTTTGGAGCCGTCTGCGGGAACGACATTGCTCCTTAAAAAATATATATATAAATCCATCATGGTGAATACACGCGGTACCAATCGGGGTCAGAACAACACCCATGAAGACGCAGAGTCCATCCGCCCTAAGGCTCGAATAGCCAATCTAATCAACAGTTGGCTCAAGCATAGAAGAACGTAGAGGATCTATTAGCTCAGAATGCGGTGTTGCAAGCTGCCAGAACGCCTGCACCATCGCAACACCTAGAAGGGGGAGAGAATAGTCGAAACGAAGATGACCGAGTGGTTCCAAGCGAACTCCCGGAAGGGTCTGGAGAACAAGGTAACCCCCGAAATGAGAACAATACTCTACAAGGAAACCAACCTCCACCCCCGTCAACCGAGGCTGAGAGGAAGCTACAGCAAATGGTCCTTGATTTAGGTGCGAAGTACGACGCACTGTCGAAAACCGTGGCAAAGAAGCAGAGTGGAAAAGAGCCTCTGGTTAATCTCTTCCAGAACACTGACTCCATGTTTATGGAAGAGGTAGCCAACACGGCTTGGCCCGAGAAGTTTAAGGTCCCGGACATTCCCATCTTCATAGGCAGTGAGGACCTAATGGAGCACCTGATGACCTTTCAATCTCATACATCTTTGCACAAGACCCTCGATGCCGTAGAGTGTCGAGCCTTTCAACTCACTCTGTCAAGGAAGGCCCGAGATTGGCTCAAGAATCAATTTCGATACCCTCGGATAGAAGTTCTTGACGCAGTTTATGTCAGGAAGGGTTAGGCAAAAACCCCGAGGGTACCTACTCTCCATGCTCCAAGGTCCCAATGAATCTCTTAGAGACTACCTCTGGAGATTCAACCAGGAGAAGTTGGAAACTGAGAGTGCATCTGATGATTTCATCTAGAGTGCAATTTTTTAGGGGCTAAAGAAGGATGGCTCCCTTATGGCAGAATTGGCGTTGAAACCACTAAAGGATCTACACGCATTTATGATCAAGGTTGATAAGTACATCAACCAGGAGGAGACACTTCGGGCCTTGATAGGCCCCCCGTAGAGGCAATTAGAACCTTCTTCTTCCGAGAAGCCGAACAAGAAGAAGAAGTCTGAGGCGGTGTAAGATAACAACCCCTCAAATTATAAGAAGGTGAGGAAGAATTTTGGGGACTACAAGTGGACCCTTTGAATGCCACTCTCACTAAACTTATGATGGCGATAGAGAAGGACCCCGCCTTTCAAAGGCCGAAACCCCTCCCGGGGGTACCACCAACCCGTCTTGCAAACAAGTATTGTGGTTTCCACAACTGTTATGGCCATCTTACCAAGCAGTGTATATCACTGAAACAATTGATCGAAAAATTCATCGAGAACGGTAAGTTGGTTTGGTTTCTTGTTAGTAAAAGGAACCATCAGGATTGAGCTCGGGCCTTGAGGTCAAGAGAAGAAGAAGAAAGGCGGCATAGGAGGGACTATGCCCAGAGATGAGAAGAAAGGTGAGAAAGGGTAAGGGAGCCCACTCCTAGGCCTCACGAAGAAGAGAGGCGTGAAAGAAGCCAGAGTAAGGCTTGAGAGAATGACAACCTCCCAATAATCCATACCATCTCGAGTGGATTCGAAGGAGGATGAGAGTCTAGTTCAGCTCGAAAGGCTTATGCCAGACAACTGGATGACTTTGAGGTGTATTCGGTGCAGAACCCTCCAAAAGCCTGAAGATGTGATCCTGTGGTTGTGGGATTCTCAGACGAAGATTATGCCAGAGTTTCACTCCTGCATACCGACGCCCTTTTAGTATCGATGACTATAGCCAACTTCCAACTTCAATGGATATTGATCGATACATGGAGTTTCGCTGATATTCTATTTAAATCAGCGTTTGATCATATGAGCATTCCTCGGGGTAGGGTGGTCCCGGTTGTATGCCATTTGTTGGGCTTTGCTAGCGAGAATATTTTGCCTTTCGGTTCTATTAAACTTCTAGTAACCGCAGGGACCTACCTGAGGCAGAAGGTCATCATGGTAAAGTTCCTGGTAGTAGATAGACCCTTAGCGTATAACGCCATTTTTGGAAGAACTGTTCTTAATGAGCTAAAGGCTGTCACATCAACTTCGCATCTAAGTATGAAATTTTCAACCGCTGAAGGGGTCGGAGTTGTGAAGGGAGACTACATGGAGGCAAGAAGCTACAACCTCTCCTTAAAGAATCCACCGAGACTCACAATCTCGGGGAGAAAACTAAAGAAAAGGGAAGATAGCAATCACAGTTAGGAGAGCCAGTCAAAGACCTTGAGGAGTTTGAGATTGGTGATTCCGAGAAGAAAATAGTAGTAGGCTCACAACTCCCCCAACGAATGAAGAGCTAGTGGCGTTCTTGAGGCATAACAGTGATGTATTTGACTGGACCCACGAAGATATGCCAGGGATTGATCCCTCGGTCATTGTCCACAAACTGAATGTGGACCCTAACTACAAACCCGTGAAGCAAAGGAGGAGAACTTTTGCCGTAGAGTGAAATCAAGCTGTAGACTACCCCGAGTGGCTAGCTAATGTTGTGCTAGTAAAAAAGTCAAACGACAAGTGGAGGATGTGTGTAGACTTTACGGACTTCAACAAGACTTGCCCGAAGGATAGTTTCACATTACCTCGAATTGATCTTCTAGTGGACTCAATGTCCGGACATCAACTCTTGAGTTTCATGGTTGCCTTCTCGGGGTATAATCAAATACACATGGACGAGCCTGATCAGGAGAAGACTTCGTTCATTACGGACCGAGGACTCTATTGCTACAAGATGATGCCCTTTGGCCAGAAGAATGTCGGAGCCACATATCAGAGGTTAGTAAACAAAATGTTTCAAAAACAGATTGGCAGGAATGTTGAAGTTTATGTAGATGACATGCTAGTCAAGAGCATTCAGGCGACCAAGCACATAGTAGATCTTGATGAGACCTTCCACACACTACGGAAGCATCAGATTAGCTTAACCCTACCAAGTGTGCCTTCGTAGTATCATCAGGGAAGTTCTTGGGATTTTTAGTATCACACCGAGGCATCAAGGCAAATCATGAGAAAGTGAAGGTAGTCCTCGAAATGCAACCTCCGAGGACCACAAAACAGCTTCAGCAGTTAACAGGGAGAATCGTAGCACTCAACTAATTCATCTCTCGATCCACAGACAAGTGCCATCATTTCTTCAAGATCTTAAGAAATGCCTTTATTTGGTGTGGGGAGGCGTTCAGAAAGTTGAAGGGATACTTGATGAACCCTCATCTACTGAGCCGACCCTCCGAGGGGGAGATACTTTACTTGTACTTGATTGTATCTCCCTTAGCGGTGAGCTCGGTATTGGTGAGGGAAGAAGTAGGAATTCAGAAACCCGTCTATTTCACAAGTAAGGCGCTTCATGGAGTAGAGGAGAGCTATCCTCGGATCGAGAAGTTGGTTTTTGCCCTTGTCGTCTCGGCTCGGAGATTAAGGCCTTAACTCCAAGCTTATGGGATCCGAGTATTGACCGAGTACCCATTGAGGAAAATTTTACAAAAGCCCGACCTTTTGGGGAGGTTAGTTAACTGGGCTGTGTTGCTTGGACAGTTTGACATCAAATACCGCCATCAGACAACGATAAAGGGCCAGGCTTTGGCAGACTTCCTAGTGGAATTTTGCAACATTCCAAAAAGTGAAGAACTTCCCAAAGAATCCACTTGGGTTGTGTATGTCGACGGGTCCTCGGCCAGTAAAAGAAGTGGGGTCGGTGTTATGTTGTCAAACCCCGAGGGTCAAGTGTTTCGATTTGCAGTTAAACTGAATTTCGTCACCACCAACAACGAAGCAAAGTATGAGGCCGTTATAGCTGGCTTGTCCATATCCCGAAAAGTGGGCACCACAAACGTAGAAATCCGTAGCGACTCTCAAGTAGTTGTGGGCCAAGTCCAAGGAGAGTTTGACACTCAAGAAGTCAGAATGGCCAAGTATCCAGAGAAAGTACGTGAACTCTAGTCTTGCTTTGACATGGTTGTTATCACCAAAATAGTGAGGGAAGCAAATACAACAGCAAATGAGCTTTCAAAATTGGCCTTGGGAAGTGATCAAGAGATTGAAGCCTCGGGTCAAGAAGTCATTGTTCTCGCCGAACCATCCGTTTCTCCAAAGTCCGATGTTATGAAGTTGGACACGGCTTCGGCTGAACCCAAATGGGCTACTGATGTCATTCAGTATCTGAAGAACGGTTTCTTACCTGAAGGCAAGGTTGTAACTAGGAATGTCAAGCTACAAGCAGCACAGTATAGTATTCTCGGAGGGATCCTTTATAAAAGAGGATACTCCGAACCCCTATTGAAGTGTCTCCCAAAGGACGAAGCGAAGTATGTGATGAGAGAGATCCATGAAGGCGTTTGTGGAAACCATTCAGGAGCTCGGATGTTAGCACACAAAGTAACTCGGGTTGGTTATTTTTGGCCTTCGATGAGCAAGGTTGCGGCCCGAATCGTGAAGCATTGTGATAAAAGCCAAAGATTCTCCAAGGTAGTGAATTCACACCCTGAGAAGTTCACCGCCAAAACATCTTCGTGGCCCTTTGCAAAATTGGGGGTAGACATTGTAGGGCCATTGCCCCTAGGTAAAGGTAGCCGAAAGTTCTTGGTTGTGGCTGTCGACTATTTCATTAAATGGGCTGAGGCAGAAGCAATGGCAGCCATAACCACTACAAACGTAATCAGTTTCCTCTGGAGATCCGTTGTATGTTGATTCGGAATACCACACGCTTTTGTAACGGATAATGGGACATAGTTTGACTGCAAACAGTTCTGAAAGTGGTGCTCCGAACTCCATATCCGAAACTATTATTCTGGTGTATTACGTCTTAAGGCAAATGAGCAAGTGGAAGCAACATATAAGACTCTGATGAGAACGTTGAAAAAGAAGCTCCAGCAGAAGAAAGGGGCTTGGTAATACCGGACATCTGTCAGAACACCGACCGGTGACACCCCCTTCTCCCTCACTTATGAGATCAAGGCACTCATCCCGGCAAAAGTAGGATCCCTCAGCTTCAAGGTAGCATACTACAACCTGAGGCTCAATGATGAGGGTATCAACTTGAACCTAGATCTTTTGCAGGAAAAAAGAGTCGATGCTCAAGTTACTTAGGCAGCCTATTAGGATCGAACGGCTCGATACTTCAACAAAACAGTAAACCCCAAGAAGTTCCAAGTCGGGGACTGGGAAAGTAAGCTTGATGACCAAATATGCAACTGAAGGAAAGTTTGCACCAAAGTGGGAAGGCCCCTATCAGGTAGTGAAGTGTCGCGAAAAAGGGGCCTATCATTTGAAGTCCGAGACTGAGAAGATACTCCCGAGAGCATGGAATGCTAAGCATAGGAAGAAGTACTATATGTAGCAGTTATAGCTCGGTAATCTTATCATCAACAAAGGAATCCCCTTCCCAAAAAACTCGATCGAGCATTGGAGGGATACCCAGGGGACAATCTGCCCGACTTCCTCTCCAAAAAACTCGGTAAAGTATTGGAGGAATACCCAGGGTACCTGACTACTCACCTAAGTTAAAAGGGGTAGCTCAGCAAGAGATATGGATAAAGATATGGATATGACCAAGACCCGACAACAACTCGAAAATTATGAAAACTTTGAGTGAAAAGAGATATCCCTGAAGTTGAGTCAAGTTGTCGGGCTCAAATCTCAAAGAAAACAAATCTGAAGAAGATATGAGGACAAAACCTCTTTAAAAAATCATCAAGTAAGTTTTAACCCTTGGGGGTAAAGTTCAAAAACTCTCAAGGGTACAAGTTTCAAGTAAAGTTCTGTAAGTGTCAAGTAAAGTTCTATAAGTTTCAAATAAAGCTCAAGTTTCAAAATCCTCGGGGATAAAGTTCAAAAATCCTCGAGGGGTACAAGTTTAAAAAGTTTGACAAGTTTTAAACTTCGGAGGTAAAATTCAAAAACCTAGGAGGTTCCAATTTGTTATACAAGTTTAAAACCTAGGAGGTAAAATTCAAAAACTTACACAAACTGTTTGTTTGTACAAGTTTTGGGGGGTAATATGGTTAAGAAGAAAAAGTAAAGGAAGAGTCCAAATGTCATTCATTGACTTTAGAATTTTGTTCATTACAAAATTTCTCGAAGATAAGGCACATAGCTAAGCTGTTTCAAATAGCGCCTAGTTTTGGCCATGCAGTCGTCGTATTTGGCCCGAAGTCTGATCAAAAGGCTCTCTGCTTTATCTTGCACCTTTAAGGCTTGCTATTCTCTGCCTCAAGCCTCTCCACCTCGGCCTTAAGTTTTTCCTTCTCGACTTCAGCGGCCTCATCATTTTTGCAAGCTTCGGAGCATTTGTTTTGAACAGCTTCCAACCAAGACTCTAGTTGATCTGCCCGTTCAAACTCCTTGGCCAGACCAACGACAGAGCGGTTGTACCTCTCGTTAGACTCGAGGACTTCCTTCTTCAAATGGGTGTTGATAGACCGTTCCTCGGATATTATTGAGTCTCGAGAGGCAAGCTCTTTGTCTTAAGATGGAAGGAGAGCTTTTAGGGTCGCCACTTCCTTTTCAAGTCCAGAGAGTCTAGCTTCCTGTAACGCCCCGCTTTTACAAAAAGCATAAGTGAAATTTTTTCGATATCCACGTAACATTACTAACTTATCAGAGTTATAAATTAGCTCGGTCACCTCGGTTAGAACACCTCGGCTTGACCCGGCTCAGTCACCTCGGTCAGAACACCTCGGCTTGATCACCTTGGTCAGAACACCTTGGCTTGACCCGGCTCGGTCACCTCGGTCAGAACACCTCGGCTTGATCACCTTGGTCAGAACACCTTGGCTTGACCCCGCTTGGTCACCTCGGTCAGAACACCTTGGCTTGATCACCTCGGCAGGATGTGGAATAAATCGAGATCTCCAAGTTTGTATGGAGTCAGTACGTCTCGGATATTTCCACCTCGGAGTATTGGTCTGTGTACAGTAAGCGCCTTGAAGCTATCTTCTCTGATTCGTCAAGTAAGTATCTATTAACCGTTAGAAATATATATCCATGATTCGTGAGATTTTTGTTAAGTACCCAATCCCAAGATATCTGGAATGTATCTATATCCCAACATTAATGGGATGCAGATCCCTATCAACGTGGAATTCAGCTAAAAGAGGCAGAAGTCCTATCCAACTTGTATTCAATTCAAAATCTATAAGGATATGGATCAAACCTACACGATTCATGGCCAAGACTCCTAGTCCTTCAAGAACTCCTATAAGTCTATAAATAAGACTGCTACACCAAATATTAAATATAACTCTCTAAGCTCTGAGATTTTTAGTTCTCCTTGAAAGTCGTAAAGTGTGTACTGACTTAGTCTTCGGAGTGGGCGTAGTCGGTGTCCTCGACTAGTCGTTTGTTATTTTTGCAGATCCCAAGGAAGAGTTTGATTGACGAATCAGAAGGCAACATGTCACCATACCGAAAATTGTACTAACGGTCTATAAAATCACAATACCAAACACACATTTAATTACACAACAAGGGTATTGTCACCCTTTATAACCAATGAATCACATTTCAATGGATTATTTGTACCTCTCTCCTTTTTGCTTCCAAATTTTATGATTACAAATTTAGTTCCAACGTCAAAGTTTTTTTTGTGGGCGCACCTTTTTTTTTTTTTTTTTTTAATTTTTTTTTATATATATATGATATAAAAATAATAGTAGTTTCGAAAAGTTTTAAATTTTCTGTTGATACTTCTGTTTTTTTATCAAAATGTAAAAAGCTGCCTTAAAAGCGTTATAAACGAGCCCAATACTGTACTGTCATTTTCTTGTCTGTTTTCCAAAATATCATACTACTTTTAAAATCTTTATAGTATATTCAATCAATTATCAAACCACCATTACTTCTTTACTTTTGGTGGAATTATGGACAGGGACATATTCAGAATTTATCATTGAAGACGTCAAAGTATATAGGAGACATTAAGACTAATTTATATATATTAAAACAAAAAATATTTATATATGTTTAAAAATTAGTTTTTTTTTTTTTTTTTTTTTTGACATTTCCATGTACGAGGATGGAGAGGAGATTCGAACTAATAACTTCTACTTTATGAAGCGTGGTCCCCAACCGATTAAACTACTCCTTATGAACATATTTTTAAACATAATTAAACCATCACTTTGGTGTAATTATGGACCGGCCAGGAGGTGGTTGGAGTAGCTTTAATTACTTTAAATTGATACTTTCGTCCACTTCCTCGAATCATGGTTCCAATATTTCCAGAAATTAGACAAGACATAATTGAGGTGCATGTATATGTATGGCTGATCTCGTGCTTCGTGGCCCACTGGCCCTAATTATATTGATAGATCGATACCGCATTATCAAATTGATTGGCGACTGATCTTTTTTTTTTTTTTTTTTTTTTTTTTTGGGAAATGAAACTGAAGACTTTATTCCTGGATACGAGCCCAAAAAGAATTACACTTGACCAAAGGTCAATAGAAATACAAAAGAAACTCATACATGTCCGAAGACAAAAACCACTGCCCGTAGGCCCTATTGTGACTAGAGATATAGAAACTCCACCCACTAAGTCAAAAAAAACCTGACTTAAAGCAGCCTATCAAATGAGATAGACTGTGAGAAAGATCAAGAATATACATAACAACAGCTACCCAAATAATAAATAAACATTACAAGAAGTAATCTTTAAGCCTCTCTTAACAATAAAGCACAACCTATTACAAAAAAAAGAGACAGATCTAGCATCATGCCATCGAACAGTCCCATAATATCTAAAAATTACAAAGGTAAACCGAAACAAGAGACACAAGTAGGAAAAAACAACACAGTGCCGGCAGAAGATATAGAGGCGGACTCCGCCAGAGACGACTGATCTTGACTTGCCTTACTTATTTAAGTAAACAATAAAACATTTGTTAATGCTTTTTATGGAGTATTATTTATTTTTTATTTTTATATAAAAACGAGATATATAGATGAAATTAATTTTGAATATTTATTAATGTTTTTAATAAATGGAGCCAGATGCATGTCTGGTGGGTCACTTTTTTTTTTTAGATATGTCCACACAAGAAGGGATGGGAGATTCGAACTAGTGATATCTGTTTCATGAAGTGTGATCCCCAACCGATTGAGCTACCCCTTAAAAAAGTCTAGTGAGTCACATGCGCACACATTAAATATTGCTAGTTCTAATTGCTTTGGTTTTCTTATCATTTGCCCACCAGAAGAGACATATATAAGATTACAGTTAATTTATATGAGATCTATTAGGATCTTTGGATCAATGTGTGTGATTGTGAGTCTATCACCTTTTCTACTTTTAGCCAGGCGGCGGATCCGGCCTTTACAAATCAAGGAGTCAAATTAAAAAAAAAAAAAAACACCAAAATTAGGGATAAAATATTATTATTATTTTTTTAATCTTTTTTTTTTAGGAAAATTTAGAGGTTTTGGGCAGGCCCTCCAAAGCCTTAAGCGGCTCCGCCCCAACTTTTATTACTAAATTTGGGGGGGTGGGATTTAGATAGTATATATCAAAACACTTCTTCCAAAACTAAAAATCACTTTTTAAAAGCATTAATTATCACAACAATTTTGTCTTTCATGGATCCTCAATTATATATCTACCTCTTTTTCCTTTTCTTTTTTTCTTAGAATTAGTCTAATCCTTAATCTATGGTAGATTAATTTCGTGGGGAGCAGGTATTTGGTGTCAAGTTTGAAAAGAAGGATGGGAATCGAAGGAACATGTTCAAGGGGGAGGGGGGGGGGGGGGGGGGGGGGGGGTGGTCTTCAAAAGGTTTGGAAAACCGATGCTTGGATTTGGCATCTTCCCAACTGCCAAGTTTTATACACCAATTTCAAAACCATAGATATTCCACTGAATTATGCTCCACTATAGATTATGCTCCACAATGAGGTGATAGGTACATTTATGGCACTGCCCGCTGTCACACATCTAGTAAAACGTTTCGGGACAAAGTATTCTTTTCTTTTCTTTTTTTTTTTTCTTTTTTTTTTTTTTTTTTTTTATCTAAAAAAATAGTTTTGTTTTTACTCAATTTATTAAATTGATATTTATTTTCACAACGTTTGATTTTTTCATACGTTTTTAAAATGCGCATGATATGTTTAATCTTATTAAAAATGAATGCGTGAATTATATATTTCAAGAACACATGTTAATTTAATAGACTGAGTTTAAAAAAAAACTTTATCTAACGTTTTAGTATGTTTTATTATATTAATTTAGCATGTGAAAAAAAAAAAAATCAATTACATTAATTGACATATTTTCAAATGTGATATCATTAGAGTGGACAAATCACCTTAATTTGATGTAGATCTAGAAGTGTCTTATAATTTAAAAACAATTTCCCTCAAAATTGAGAACCAAGTGCAGAGTATGACTTTGTTAACTTTTGAGTCATTTTATTTACATTCAATTTTTCCCCTTATATTCTGTTGGTTCATTATTTTAGTTTCTCAGCTCATGTATTTCAAATATATATATATATATACAAAAATAACAGAAAAATCACCATAAACGGATAATCCAGTACAAATCATGGGTTTTAAAAAATGTTTTTAGATATGTTAGAGGCCAGAAAATTTTCCCCTTCCCCGTTATTGCTTAGAAATAAAAAATCCAGAAATTTTAACTTCGGGAAATATATATATATATATATATATATATATATATATATATATATATATATATATATATATCATTTTTAAACTATCAAAAAATGTCAATATTCTCTAAAAATTAACAAAAAGATAAAAATGACCCTATTATTTTTTTGAATAAAACAAAGATGTCCTTACAAAATTTGAAAAAAATAAATGAAAAAAAAAAAAAAAAAAAAAAATGAAAAAAAAAAATTAAAACCAGTTTTTTTTTTTTGTATAACTTTTTTTTTTTATATTGTTTTAATTTTTTTTAAAAAAAAAATAATAATTTTATAAAGTGTATTTTTATTATTAGGAAAAGCATTGATTTTTTTTGATAAATTGAGAGAAAAATTGATACAATTTAAAGGGGAAGGGGACATTCAAAGTCACGGATAGAATATACATTTACAAAGCATATACCTCGTCGACCACTGTGACACTGTCCCACAGACCACCGTTGAAATCATTTGTCTTTTTCTTTTTTTAAGACATTCAGTTTAGTATATACTTTTTCTTGCCCATGTTAATAGTAATTGTGACCCTTCAATTTATACACACTTTTTGTACAACGTTGACGTGGAAGTAATATATATATTTTTTTAGAGTAATGATTGAATACCACTTAAAGGTATAACTTTTCACCATAGGTAAGGTGGTCTCCCACTACTTTTTGAGTTTTTTTATTTTTTAAAAATAAATTAAAGTAGGGGACCACCTTGTCAAGACAAGGTGGTAAAAAATTGTATCTTTGAGTGGTATTCAATCATTATTTTTTTTTTATTATGTAAAAATTATTACTCTTTTTTTATTATAAAAATTATTCTCGTGTCAACATTGTTATAAAAAATATATATTTATTACGTAAGAAATATTACTCCTATAAATTTTTTAATATCAGAATTCAAAAGCTTGCAAAAGAAAAAAAAAAAGGATATTAGTATATTCCAGAAATCAAAACCATTGGAACACTGATATTAGTAGTCTTGTCTCTCTCGGCAAGCTCATTGGAGACTTTCCATTAACAAACGTGACCGCTCATTTTCGTTGGTCCCATCACGTCTTAATACGTCAAATCGTATGACGTAGGATTTCCTTGGTTCTATTCTAGACCTTGTGGCCTCCATAATCAACATGGACCACGTGGTACCTCAACATCGCATTTCCAATAAAAGAACGGTGGAGAAACCTCTTAATTTACTTTTTTTTTTTTTTTTTTTTTTTTTTTTAAGAAAAAAATATAAAATTGGTCAATAGAATTGAACTAATTTACAAACTTATCGTAGTACAAAAATTGATTGAGATGTCCTTGTGGAAGGTGAAATTGATAAATTACTTCTTAAAATTAATTTTTGTCCAATAACTTAACACATTAGTGTCTTCATGCCAATAAAATACGATATGTGTAGCTCTCTCTCTCTATATATATATATATATATATATATATGAAAATAAAACTAAAAATAAAAAATTGGTTTTTTTTTTTCTTTCATTTGTTTGTTTGTTTGTTTTCCCTAATTTTCAGTTATTTATTTTTATAATTTATTTCTCATTCTTTTTCATATTTATAATTTTTTTTTTCCTTTTTTCTTTAATTTTGTTTTTAATTTTTGATTTTTGTTTTTTTTTTTGAATTTATAAGGTTATTTTTGTCTTATTCAAAAAATTTGGGGTCATTTTTGTTTTTGTTTTTAGTTATAAAAAAGATATTGACATTTTTTTTGTAGTTTGATAAGCAGCATTAACACTAATTTAAAATAGACATTGACAATTTAGTTGTAATTTGAAGATGATATACATGCCATTATTTATATAAGGAGGGCATTTAAGTGCAGGATGTGATTTTTTGTTTGAGAGTGGACAAGATAGACAATTTAGATATAGGGTGCATTATAAATTTTGAGCTAACCCTGTTTGAAAGAAAATTAAGTATGCCAGATGTTGTATGTGTACTGCTAAGAAAAGAAAACTACAATGATATCTATGCTTATAATAAAACAACAGTGCTCATCATAAATGGCACGCGAAGGAGAAAAAGGAGGAATCAACACGTGATTGATCAGATGATTGGACGGTCAAATTGATGGCATGCATGGGCCATACAAGTGTGATTTGGAAATATTTGTCTCAGCAACATAACGATGTTGGTAGTTGGAACATCATGCCAATTTGCATTAGTGTATATATATATATATATATATATACACATATGAGAGAGAGAGAGAGAGAGAGAGAGAGAGAGATGCCAAATTCCAAGGGGGTGGGGGAGGGGGGGCTGCGTACGTGTGCTTCAACAACCTTTCAATTTGAAGAGCTTAGTTAGAAAGTTAGCTCGGAGAAGATTCAATTATTTGTGAAGTTTGAATAGAGTATCTATAGAGAGAGAGAGAGAGAGAGAGAGATTTTATTTAATTATTTTGCACGTTTATGGGCGGCTATCATATTTCTTTTAATCTCGATCGATCGTCAAAATATCTAACTATTTTTATATATATAAAAAAAAAAAAAAAAAAAAAAAATCAAAGTGGGAGACCCATATGTACGTACTGAATGATTTGAGATTCTACTATTAAATAACAGCTTTTGGTTTACCGTATTTTTATTTCAATAATTATTTTATCCAAAATTTTAAAAACTACTTAAAACGTTACATCTTTGACCTAAATATATAACTAAACATGCTTAATTCCTAAAACTTTGAATACTAAGTTTTATTAGAAGAAATAATTCTATAGTGTAAGTTAAGTAATTAATGAATTCTTAAAACCTAATCAGCAATATTTTGTACTTTTTTTCTTTTCAGTCTATTTATATATGTATATATTTTACTCTATTTATTTGTATATAGAGCCTTTATTGCTTAGTTTTAAAAGAAATTATTACCGTCTAAATTCCTAAAACAAGATTGACTCTTGAGGCTTGCTTGTATTCTTTTGGAATTTTTCCCAAATATATATATATATATATATAATGTTTTTTTAAATTATTTTGAAGGACATTAGATTCCAATATTGATACCTATTTGACTTAATTAAAGTCAAATTTACTAATTAATATATTTGATCCGGTGTATTGTATATATATAAAGATTGCAAGCCTCATCCATGACGTACATTTGTAGACAAGATCTTGGAGCGAAACTTTTGTGTATCAATCTTATTTATTAGATGAATCTACTTAATAACTAATTAAGTCAAGCAGAAGTATTCTTGTTAATTAGGTTTTTCGTTGAAAAAAAATTGTATGTCAAGACTATTAGGGGTAATTACATTTTCTTCCTATAAACTACTAACTTTTGTGCAAAGCCCCCACAAACTACCAACTCAACCAAAATAAAGCATTCAACTACCAAATACAACCATTTTTTTCCCTTCCGTCAGTTAAAGGGGTTAAAACAAACGGTCAACAGGTCACGTGACCATCACATGCTGTTTTGCCCTCATTTTCTTCTTATTTTCCCCTCATGAACTACTATCATCTTTTAACGTGCCCCTATGAACTACCACCATCTCCTAACATGTCCCCATGTAAAACGGCATGTGACGGTCACGTGACCCGTTGACCGTTTGTTTTAACCCTCTAACTGACAGAAGGAGAAAAAATGGTTGCGTTTAGTAGTTGAATCCTCTATTTTGATCGAGTTAGTAGTTTATAGGGACTTTATATAAAAGTTGGTAATTCATATAGGGAAAAGGTAATTACCACAAATTATTACTATATACTAGTGCACGACTGCCCCACAGGCAACAAAAAGTTTTTTTTTTTTTTTTTTTTTTAAAGTAATCAACAACAAAAAGTTTTGGTTTTACGTTGAATAGTCCTCAAATAGGACGAACAGCATTGAAACACATGGGCAAAGTTCTGAGTTCAAAGAATATAAGTATGCTTGCTTCTCCTACATACATACACCGAAGGGGGAACATTGCAATTACAAGCACTGATATTCCTTGAGAGATCGAGAGGCCGGGAGAGTAAATGGGTAGAAGCCCTTGCTGTGCTAAGGAGGGCTTGAACAGAGGAGCATGGACAGCTCAAGAAGACAAAATTCTTAGAGAATACATCAGAGTATATGGAGAAGGAAAATGGAGAAACATTCCCAAAAGAGCAGGTAATATATATTTATCTCTTTTCTGCTTAATTAATCTAAGATTAATGGTGCATGCATATATTAACTGGGGTTTTTCTGAGTTCTTCAGGTTTGAAGAGGTGTGGGAAGAGCTGTAGGCTTCGGTGGTTGAACTATCTGAGACCAGACATTAAGAGAGGAAACATATCACCGGACGAGGAGGAGCTCATCATAAGGCTTCACAAGCTCTTGGGGAACAGGTTTTTGTCTCTCTCTGATCTCTCTCTAAAGAAAAAAACGTAACTGATATACTGAGGCATGCGGCTGATGATGTAGAATTTGGTCTCTTTTTAGATGGTCTCTGATAGCCGGCAGGCTTCCAGGGCGAACAGACAATGAAATAAAGAACTACTGGAACACAAATCTGGGCAGAAAAGTTGAAGACGGGCAACAACAAGGCGTTGCTTCAGCTCCTAAGCTTTCAAATCAGTCTGGTGGTCAGAAGCCCAAGATCATCAACAATCCATCACCGTCGTCCAAGATGGATTTGCTCGTGGCTCGGCCGAAGGCAATCAAATGCTCTAAGGCTGTCATCAGTACAGTACCACAGCCGAACAGCAGTGAACATTTTGACACCACATCCGCCGATGCTGACCACCCAAGGCCCCTTAACAACAATTCGTTTGCTATCAGAGAAAATAACCAAACATCTGACCTCATGGTGGATTTCAATATTGCTGAACTTTGCTTTCCTGATCTTCTCAACTCTTGCTTTCCTGATAATCATCATAATGACAATGGAATATCGTACGAAATGATGCACGATTGGACCATGATCACCAATCCTGTTCAACCCAATGTCGTTCTCGACCTCCACTCTTTGGCTTCATTTCTTGATTCCGAAGGGGAATGGCAGGCAGAGTAATTCAGACCAAAAGAAAACTTACCATGACAGTGACAGTCTTTAGCTGCTTATCACCTCGAATGATTTCATGTAAATATTTTCCTAATTAATGACTTAGTTTCGGTGTATTTCCACAGGGGTGATATATGTTAATTAGCCCACTATTAAATAAATAAAGCAGCACAAATAGTTGTACTTGGTTTGTGGCTACTGGCTAGTGCATGTGGTACATATAAAAGCTTTTCTATTTCTCTTGGCGAAAACTTTTGTAAAAGTTTAATTAATTTATTGCATTAATAGTTATATTCTCTATTCAACTGGAGTTAGATGAACAACAATTCTGAATCTGTACAATTGAGAATTATTCAAATATCAAAATCGATCAGTTGTAGTAGGGGACGTTATCTGCAGAATTTGGTGGTTCAGGATTTTCAGCCACCCATATTTGACCCATTCCTACAATTGATTTAAGTTTGCTCTCTTGTCTTCTTCATCTTTTTTTTCCTTTTCAGAAATTTTAAGGTGAGAATGGGTCTATAAAATTACTATGTTTCTTTTGAATAGGTGAGAAACGCTTGTTTTATTATAATTATATTAAAAAAGCTTGTGCTTCTTGCATGATAAGAAATATATAACAGTTTTATAGACTGAATTGAAAAAATTTCTTCCCACTTATATGTTATGGGATGTAAACCTTAAAAGTTTGTTCTTGAAGACAACCAATTGTGCATCAAAATCAGGTCTTCATGCAACTTGGTTTTTGTTAATGACCACCCAAATCTTATCGACATCTTTCAAGTTTTGCCTTCTGGTCATGAAGGATGATCTTTTAGCTTCTTGGCGCTATAATTTGTTGGACCTTTACACACACACATATATATATATATATATATAGATTAATGTTTCCTGCAGAACATTTTGTACAACAATACTGATGTACGTAGATTTGATTTACATTTTTTTTTGGTATTATATTGTATTGTATTATATTTTGTAAACTGTTAAAGTGAAAATCAAATTCACGTCAGCATTATTGTACAAAGTGTATACAAATGTTATGCAAAAAACATTACTCTTTATATATTGAAGAATTACTGAATTATATATACTATGACAAGGTGAAGCACCTTCCAGTAAAATTGAGTTAAATACTTATTGTAATTGGCTTTACAACTGAACAAATTAACAGTGAATATAATGTCACATAATTAAAAAATTTAAATAAGAGCAATATACTTCACCTTCATTTCACCTTTATCCTACTGTAATAGCAGTGTTTAAAATGGAGAGTAGCTTGACCCCTTGAAGGGGGGTTCCAAGTCAACCCCAGGGAGAATTATATTTAATTGCACAAGCCTAGTGGACCATCACGTAAAGCAAACCATTTTCTACCGTTGCTCCTTTTGGAAGCAAATAGCCTGTCTCTTATAATTAAATGATGCAGTGGACAGTGGACAGTGGATACCATCCAACTTTCAACAGCAAAAGAATGGAAGGTGGGAGAGATTAAAATTATAGCTCAATGTTTGATGGCTATGTTAACGACCCTTGAGCTACGATGACTAAGAGCTTAATTATATTGTTTGGGATTCTGTCATGTCATGGAATTTAATCAGTATTTTTAGTCTTTAAAAATGTTGTGTTAAATAAAAATCTGGTTTGTTGGATAAAAAAATTCTAAATATATATATTTTACTCTAAAATGGACTAAAACAGATTTTTAGAAAAAGCTTAAAAATAAAACTTTTTATAAAAATACATTTTCGGGCTTTAAAAGCTCGATCTATCTCTCAATACAATCCTGAACACGCTCTAAGAGCCTACTTAGAATTTGTTAAAGAGTTTAAAATGTATTTTTATTACATAGAAAATTGTGCTAAACAAAAATTGATTGGTTTAAAAAAAACTCGAAAAATACTTTTTTTTTTTTTGCTCTAAAATAGGCCCAAACGCACTTTTGAAAGCTTTTTCTCAAAAGATTTTTTTGAATATAAAAATCATATTTTCTACACAATTTCAGACAAGCTCTAAAGCAACTAGTTTAATGATCACAACCCCATCGCTTCCCTTCCTAGCTCGGGCTATGGATGATGTTACTATACACACCTATTTCTCACACATATTTCATATCAGTTTACGTAATGTGTTTTAAATAATTGACATTAAAAGTTATTAGAATACATACCGTTAATCAATATAAAATAAAAATAATAAATAAGCATAAAAAATAGCATCACTCTTGTTGGGGAATGATTATTCCCTAGGCCCAAGTGGGCCCGTGGTCAAACCAGACCCAACCGGATCTTTCAACCAAAGGGTGGACCGGCCAGACACACAATTCGGATATGTAAGGCCATACTCGGAAAGTGAACCTGTTACTGAGATGGGAATGTTTTGCCGACCAGTGAGGTGATTGAGGGTTCGGTACGTACCAGCGCTACAAATCTAGAAGATTAAGATGATAAAGAAAATGATTTTTGTTTTTGGAGTTGTGGTTTTCTTTTTATTTATTTTTTTAATTTTATATAATTTAAGGATGATTTTACGTTTAATGATATGACATTGATATTGAGTGTTTATAAGAACGCTACATTGCTACCGTGTCAATTAAGACACACATGACATGTATATGACAAACTATATATCATTTTGACAGAAAAGTGATAGAGAGACATATTTAAAATTTGGGCAAACCTAAAAATCATGGGGGTGTTTGGCAACAAACAACATATATTCCACTACAATTAACATTTTCAAAAAACAATTAACTTCAAAACATTCTAACATTTTTTTCATTTTTTATATCACATCAATAATTTTTTTTTACTATTCAAATAAAAAAAAAAATCCACTACAATACAAATTTTTTTTTTTTCACTTTTCCATACAAATTATTTTTAATTTATATTACATCAATCACTTCTTATTACTAAAAAAAAAAAAAAAATCAACTTAACAATCTTTGCCCAACACCACCCATATTCTTAAAATTAGAAACCCAAAAAATAAATCCAAATCAAATAAACTTCTAGAGACTAAATATGATTTTTTTTCATTTTAAAAAAAGAAAAAGAAAAACAGAACTAGTCGTTACAATGGCTCAAAGTCATGTGGCCTGAGTGCCCTTCTCTGACATAGCCACTCTTTAAGCGCAACAACCGTACCAATGGGAAAGATACACTCCCTCTTGACATAGCTTCTTCTCTATGCATGTTTCAAGCATCTTTCTTGTTTTTGTTTCTCTTTTGTAACAAAAGAAAACACCCCACAAGTTTATTTTATTAAAAATAAATAAATGCAAAGAAATTATGTACAAAATGTATACTTTATGTACACCAAGTACTGCATATATACGGTGGTAGGGCAACTATACTTGAATCTCTGTAATAGGTCCAAAATACAGGTAGACTAGTGGAAGCAGCTTACGTAAGTGGCTTCTATATCGTCCTCATTATCACATATCCAAATATTTCTTTTGGCTTCTTTTGTTTATAATCTATATAGGCACACCGGTACCGCCTACACGACTTTACCAAAAGATATGGCCAGTTTTAGGTGCATGTTGACCCCTAGCTTTTTTGACATGTCCATACAAGAGGAGGGAGGGGGGATTTGAACTAGTGACCTCCGCTTCATGAGGCGTAGTCTCCAACCTATTGAACTACCCCTTGTGGACCCCCTAGCTTAATTATTTATCACCATTAATTTGTCATCATGCAAACAAAAATCAAGGATCAAAGTTTGAAAATTAGAACTTCAATTATACAACTCCAAATGGGTCGTCTATATAATCGTCATGCTTCTCGAATTAGTAACCCTACTTCCCATTTTGTCAAGCTACGTACGCATGTAAATTGTAAACGCTTTCCCCTTAATTTGTAAAAATATTCATCACGCAACTTAGAATTTTGTTTCTTTTTGTGTGTTTTTTTTTCTCAACGTTTTCCATAGATATCTTAGAGCATTCCGGTCCCAACAGTTTTCTGTATACCCTCTTCCCTTTTCTACATAAAAAAAAAAATAAAAAAATACAAAAAACCAATGTATCGGGAACCAAAATAACTACTCTGTCCATTAATCTCTTTCACGATGATATAAGAAAGAAAGGTGCTTGTAGAAAATAACGTCGTCATGATCAATATAAAATAATTAAATTAATAAATCAAATTTTTTGTTTAATAAGAATTTGATGCGAGGGACTCGTACTAAAAGCGGTAAGCACTCTATTATTTTAATAGAATTTAAGTTTTTATTTTTTATTTTTTATTTTTAAAAAAAAAAAAAGAAGGAAAAATGAAATCAAACTGCATGTATTTGGAGCCATATCATTGACCTCTTCCTCTTTCATTGAATTATTTTTATGTACGTCTTCGACCAGGTGCAGTGTCTGCATGTGTCAGCTCCTTGCAGCCGGGGGCGCAGTGACCTCCACACACACCATGTGCTGCCCCAACATCGATATCTTGCACGGCCTGAATTCTCAACCTCTAAAACCATTTGTCCAACAAACACCAGCATAAACATGCTTCTAATTTATGTTTTTTTTATGCATAATCGTGGTAATTTTCATCGAGTACTTATAATATTGTTATTCTTTCTACTCATTTTACATCGATTGGTGTGAATATATTTTAAATAGTTTAATTCACACGTCGTCAACTTATAAAAAAAAAAAAAAAATACCACTTAAAACACGTAACATTAAACCGATTGAAATATTTTTAAATTTTAAAAGAAAAGATGATATTTGACTTTTTCTCACATTTTGGGGGCCATGGTCGCCAGTCCTTCCTTCCTCCGCCGCGTCGCCGTGCAAGTCGTAAACTTTTGTTTCTCCTTTTATTTTTTAACCAACTTTTGTTTCTCTTTTTGTTTTAAAGCTACATGCATGCTAGAAAGGGGGTGTTTGTGTACTTGGGTGCATATTTCGTGTTTTTTTTGACATTTTACTTCTAGAAATGATACATCTCATATATATCTTTTATACATCTATATACAATCAAATTTGAATTTACTATTGAATTTGTGGGATCCAATGTAAGTCTTATAAATTTAAAAATAGATTTAAAAATGAGATTTACAAAAAAAAATATATATATAAAAGATGTAAAAATATGATCTCTCCGTATATTCAAGGACAAAAAAAAATGCGCATTACGCCCGTCCACAATTGCGAAACGGATGGGCATGCAATAAAAAACAGAAACTGCATGTCTTGTCTTCTTTTAGCGCTTGACATCACATAATTTTTAGTAGTTTTATTAAAAAATTAGAGAAATTTTACTCAACACACTGAACTTTCCCATGTAATGTCTTCGATATTGTTTTTAAGGAGTCTTTAGGTCTCTAATTTTTTACCTCAGGGTCTTCTATTAATAAAAAGAGTTGTTACTTTGTCCAAAAAATTGCTGAACTTTCATCGTATTTGTAATTATCTTCTTAAACTTTAAAAACTCTCAATTTAGTGTATCTGTTTTTTTTATTTATTTTTTTTCAATTTCCCACATTCGTTAGGATTTTCCGTTAAATCCTAACAAAAGAGTGGCAAAATTTCTATGGAGCCAGATAGAGTGCCATATGTATGTGATGAAAGTTTTTGTCAGCAACGTGTACAGCGCGTTCAAATTAGGATGTTGATGCTGAGTACCTCTCACACTGTCTTGGACTCTTGGCCGACATGCACATTTGTTATTTTCAGACACAATCCGAGAGAGAGAGAGAGAGAGAGAGAGAGGGGGTTGCTGGCCTGCTACGTACAACCAACTTTCAAAGGGCGTGTGAGAAAGTTGGTTCCAGTCTTCCAGATAAGACGCAATAATTGAATGGTGGCCGGTGAGTATGGAGATTTAATTAATTTGTAGACTTGCCCTCAATAATCAATATACACGTGAACTAATTAATTGTCAATGTGAACATGAGAACTTGGCCGCTTCAAATCGCGTGCGCTAAAGACAGTCTATTAAGTATGCATGTAAAAGTTATAAACGTCCTCAAGGGATACCTCAATCGGCTGGGGATCACGATTCATGAAGCGGATCGGTCACTAGTTCAAATCTCTCATCCCCTCTTGTGTAGACATGTCAAAAAAAAAAAAAAAGTTATAAACTCTGAAAATATGTCTATTAGTTCAATAGATTACGTTAAAAGAATTTTCTGATGTGGTCGAGTTTGATTGAATGAATATATATATTTTCTGATGTGGTCGAGTTTGATTGAATGAATATATATATATATATATATATATATATATATATATATATATATATATATATATATATATATATATATATATATATATATATATATTTTTGGCAAGATTAAAAGAAACCTAGAGTTTGGAGAGTCTTATATTGAACCAAAAGTTAGGAGATCAGTCTTATTGAGTTTTTGGCTTGCATCCTGTTATATAATTAATAACATGACATCGATCTCTTGTTATTGAATATCAATATATAGTAAGGATATCTCTGGGCATTAAGTTGATTAATTTGTGTGAAAATATAGCGATTGAGCTGGTTTTAATTCTAATCGTTGATATTCAATAGAGTATTGCTACTCTTCACATTACATTTTCACACCAGATTTTCATTGGCTGATGTGATTTACTTTAAGTAATTTTCTGTGTAATACACTACTAAAAAGAAAAAGAAAAAGTGTTAACCACTTAAAAAATAACACTTCAACCGATGTGAATCATGTGTGAAAATCTAATTGGTGAGGGAATCACAACAAATGGAAGAAAATTACATCTCAAATCTCTTGCTGTAACTGTTTTGCATGAATAATGAACCTTGATAGACATGCAACCAACAAAAGCCCTCCGATCCTGTAAATTTGTTTCCTAATACTTTTAAGGAATTAAACTGTAATTATTTTTCTAAACAAAAATTAGGTTGCTTGTTAAATCAGATAGGACCACACTGCACAAGACACATGGAAATATTTTGACACGTTGATTTAAATGAGATAGACCCATGCCACTCCATACACAGGCTAGGCTGGTAATTTAAGCTTCATATATATATATATATATATATATATATATGAAAGCGCTATTGAATATGACAAAAAAGCAGCTATAAGAATCGCTCTGCTAGACCAGAGGAAATATTGAACCAAATAAGCAATCACATACTACTAGAGGTTACCGTATCTCAACCACATGCAGACCTATCAAGAGTGAGAGACACAGAGATAGCTAGGGTTGAGACAAGACCGATCGAGAAATGGGAAGAAGCCCTTGTTGTTCTAAGGAGGGCTTGAACAGAGGCGTTTGGACAGCTCAAGAAGACAAGATTCTCACAGAATACATTAGAATCCATGGTGAAGGCAAATGGAGAAACCTACCCAACAGAGCAGGTCTCAAAAGATGTGGGAAGAGCTGCAGGCTTCGATGGTTGAATTATCTGAGACCAGACATTAAGAGAGGAAACATATCACCGGACGAGGAGGAGCTCATCATAAGGCTTCACAAGCTCTTGGGGAACAGGTTTTGTTTCTCTCCCTCGCCCTCTCCCTCGAACTACTGTTATACAATTCTGATAATTTTTACTACCGCATATCAAATTATATGAAAATCGTGTAACAATATTTACTAAAAAGCACGATCATTTAATAATGTTTTATATCTTTTTCGTCGTTTTAGATGGTCTCTAATAGCGGGGCGGCTTCCAGGGCGAACAGACAATGAAATTAAGAACTACTGGAATACAAATCTAGGAAAAAGAGTTCAAGACCAACGAAGCACGGCTCCAACTTCTAAGCTTTCATGCCTGTACTCTAATGAAAATAATTCGAAGCCACCCATCACAGTCTCGTCATCACCGCCGAACACGGCGCCGTATGTGATCCGGACCAAAGCATTCAGGTGCTCAAAGGTACATATCACCCCACAGCCAAAGACGTGTGAATATTTTGAAGCTAAAGCAGGGCCTGCAGCAGGACACCCAATGGATGGTCAGTACCCCATAAATAAGCCCGGTACAAGCGATGAGTTACTATCGTTTCCTTGTGGAGAAGATAACCCCTCGTCGGATTTCATGATGGATTTCAACATGGGGGACATCTGCTTGTCGGATCTTCTCAACTCGAACTTTTCAGACATGTGTGACTTTAATTATGGGGACGATAATTGTAATGATTTGTCGCCTTCTTCACGCGAACAGCTAATGTTGTCTGAGGAAATGCTGCAAGATTGGAGTACTGCTAGCAATGCCGTTGAACTTCAAACCAATGCGGCTCCCAATCTCCAGTACTCCTCCGCTTCGCCTCTTGGTTATGGAGAGCAATGGCTAGGAGAATAATTGAGTCAAAATATGTTCATATCAGTGACTGTGTGATCGATCTGAGTGTAACAATAATTAATTATTACTGTATTGATCTCATGACGTGATGTTATAAATATATGTAAACAGCTTGTTAAACAAGTATATTACTCGTAATTAACAAGCTGTGATTTGTCGTTAATTAGGGAGGATATATAGATAATACGGAGATGATTCCGTCGTGATGCAACCCGCCCCGTACGTAGATTGATGAGAACCTTCCAGTACTGGACATCACAATCAGGTCTTTTACTTGCTGAATAACAATTCTGACAATAAATGTTAAAGACTTCTTATAATGTCCTAACAGGATCGATCTATCTCCAACAATTAATATTCTGCCTATTTGTGGGGCAGATGAATTATATATATAAAATTTCTCTCATTCGATCCGAACAAAAAATGACTGAAAATCCGAATCCTTTGCTATATCATGATAAAGCTGGCTTGAGGGTCGACGGGCGTCCTTATTTATATATACCGAAAGTAAATAATTGGATTTTGAATGCGTCGAATGAGCAGACAAAAGGGAGATATATATATATAAGTTTTAATGTGACAAAGAACTGAGTCTAATGAGATTCCTAGTCGTAATGGGAAGCAAGCTAGTATTTTTTTTTTTTAATTCAACCAAAAAATAAAAAACTTGTATTTTGTTCTCTAATTAACGGTACTGAGGAATCTATTTTATAGCCTATATTAGATTTAGAAATTTAGTAGTATATATATCAATTGACACATAATAAATATATTGTCATGTCATTTAATTAAAAAAAATGTAAATGATACAGTACCATGTACATTATTAAACCTTTAAAAAATAAATAAATAAAAAAACAAAACAAAATTTTGACTATGAAATAAACAGGATTATGTTTCCGTAATTTATGAAATATAATCTCCTCATGGTTTAGATTTTGTTCTATATATTGTAGGTAACCTTAATTAGCTTGTACATGTATAATATATACTACATCGTGCATGACATAATTGCTCTCTTTCCCACTTGCATGGAATCCGGATGCATGATATACGGTCGTCAATTAATGCCCATGAGCTACCATTTATACCGAACACGTGACTCGATCATAAACAAAAATTAATCTTTACAACAATTAATAGGTGAATAAGTACAAGATGGACTATATTTATGAATCCAATAAAAGCTCCATAGGCTACTCAGATACCCATTAATTATTGCATACAAAAGCTGGCTCCCAAAAAAATAAATAATAATAATAATAAATTACTCTTCGAACTATTAACCCCCCTAGCTTTCATCAATTAAGTGAACAAAAAATATATATATATATAAAGATAAACACCTCAACCATGCCGCACGTGACGGATCTAGATCTCCTATTATCCATTGTCCAAAGGGCAGAGAGGGGCCAAGGAATAATTAATAACAAAGGAGTGACAGCTGCCCGATCGAGCATAAGAGCCGGCACCTCACAAATGAGCCTCTTGTTCAGGCAGAGCTTTTCTGTTCAAAACTTTACTAATAATTTTTCCATACAAATTTTAATAGATTATTTATATTATTTTTTATTTTCTTAAAATATTATTTTTAATATATTTTTTATTGTGAAGGTTAAAAGGGAGGGAGAGAGACTTAAAGTTTACTGCACTAAAATAAATAGAAATACTCTATTTTGAAGCATCTACTTAAATGATAAAGTGGCTCATAACAGTTATATTGTAGTGGGTTCTAATCCTATACAGTCTAAATTTATATGATTTGATAATCAAAGAAATTGTAGTGAATTCTAATCCTAATTATTTTTTAGCAAATTAGTGAGTCAAATGTTGAACTAAAGAGAGTCATTTTAACATTTTTATTTGCCAAAATAACCTTTTCAGCGAATGGGTGAGCCAATGTGAGTGCTTTTGTTCTATCAAACGGGAGACAGTGTGTAAGATGAATCTTTTTAAAATTGATGTTGCTTTTAAAATTATCATTAAATATATAATAAATTACTATTAAATTTTAATATAATAATTTTAAAAAGACAAAAAAAAAATTCTCCTTGTAACCAGTAAGGTTACAAGGTAAAAATAACAAGAACAGTCTTATATTTACCGTTTCAATTCGTGACAATTAAAACAGTAAAATTGATGGGATTGTAACAATGTGCTTGTTTGACAAAGATATGTATAGAACAGAATAGTGGGTTGTTAATTTTGAAATTAGTAAAAAGTGATGATGTGATATAAAAAAGTGAAAAAATTTTGTATTGTAATGAATTTTTTTATTTGAATAGTAATAAAAAATTATTGATGTGATATAAAAAGTAGGGGTGTAAATCCAGACCGGATATAACCGGCCGGGAAACCGGATCCGGGCATTAACCGGCTCCTGGAAACCGGGAAACCGGAAAATCCGGGTGGTACCCGGGTACCCGGAGCCGGAGCCGGGTATTTATTTCAAAAAATCCCGGATATACTCGGGTACCCGACTCCGGGTAAGTTATTTAATTAAAAAAAAAAATTACCCCATGCCCTTTTATCCTAATAATACACAGCTTACTGGGCTTAGGAAGGGTGAGGAGCATTTTGTCATTTTCTTAACAATTTTGTTGCCCTTCAATTTGACAATTTCCTCACTGCCCTCGCTCACTTCTCTGCATCACTTCAAAAATCCATTCAAAAATCAAAACTCTGCATCACTTCTCTGAATCATCTCCTTCTCTCCATCACAATTTCCTCACTGTTCACGACGTTCAGCACTTCAGCCGAATCAGCCCACTGATCCTTTACCAAACCCTTACGCATCTACAGTCCGCGCCACCCTTCACCTCCGGCTATTCTCCCTCCGATTACTCCGTTTATCCCTCCACGACATCCACGTACCCTCCGTTTTCTCAAAATCCCGATCATGTCCCTGCCCCTGCTCCTCCCCCTCCCCCTCCAATTGCTCCTTCGTACACCCCAACCACAAACCCCAAGCTGCCCTGTTCGTTCCCTCCTTTCGAGTCCCACGTGCCCTACCAACTTCCCAATCAGCAGCAGCCCTATTATCCACCGTACGATCAGCATCAAACTGCTCCGATCCTCCCAAACCCTTCCCCAATTTCGAATCCCTACTCGGCTCCGTACAGCCACACCAACGCTTTGACCCCTCCTGTACTCGGCTCCGATAACCCCTACGAGAGTTTTTTTTTGCTATCCCAAAACAAGGAAAAACCTATGAATGGCTGGAAATCTTGAATCTTTGAAACTTTTGTAAAATATTTGAGTTTTTTTTTTTTTTCCTGACTTTCTGGGGTTTGGCATAATAGGTGGCTCACTGGCTTGTGCTTGACTGCTCGGTGCTTCGGCATTTTCTATTACTTCTCTTTTACGGTATCCTCAGGCCCTCAAGCTCAAGTACCTCAACTCCTCAAGGTATGGTACCCCATCGTGATCGTTTGCTTATTCTTAATGAAAAAAAAAAATGCTATCTTTCTGATAAGTGTGAATTGTTTTTGAGCAATTAATTTCATTGGCATCAAATTTCTTAGTTTTAGAGTTAAGACCCCTGTCACTAAATGTAGATTCAATCCGTAGTTAGTTCACTTTTGATTCTTTTGAACATCCTTTGCATTGTGTTTACAACGGATTGTTTTGTAATTTCTTAACAATGGCTTCAAGAGAAAATAAAGTGAATGTTTTAGACTCATATAAGCCCATCTATCTTAGTCCAGCCATCTCAAGATTTCAATTCAGGTTTTGTTACACGTAATTGTGATTTTTTTTGCAATGGAAATTGTTATTTGTTATAAAAATTAATTTTTTTTTTAAAAAAAAACATACCACCCTGACCGGATAACCGGGATACTCGGGTCCGGAGCAGGGTGCTGAATATAAAAAACCCAGGTACCCGGAGCCGGTTCCCGATTTTCACCCAATACCCGGGAACCCGCTTCTGGTTTACACTCCTAATAAAAAGTGAAAATATTTTAATGTTGATTAATATTAGAAAATATGAAAAAGTTAAAAAAAAAAAAAAAAAAAAAAAAAAAAAGAAAAAAAAAAAGAAAAAAAAAAAGAGAAAAAGTACATAAACAATATATGCATTACTTATGTAAATTGGCAAACAAGGCCAATGATTACCTGGTTGTTTTTTTTTAAGAAAAAGAAAAACTTATAATTTGCTGCACTTTTCGATGAGTTCATTGAATGGACATGATTTGTCTGTTTGTCTCGAGGCTTTTAGTCCAGTGGTGCAAAGTTGGAGTGTCCAAGACCACATGGCAACATTTGACAAACTTAATTTGGTCCCAATTCACGGTGCTCGTTTTTCTCAAAAAAAAAAAAAAAAAAAAAATTCACGGTGCTCGTTCGACGCTCCATACTTTTGCTCATAAAAATCATCGGTGTCCCCCCCACTCCACTGTATGTACCTGCTCCTGCCCGCATTATTTGTCACCAACCCTACAAGTCAACGTCAAACTAATTAAATACTGGATCTCTAGGGCCCACGCTATTATTATACTGTCTGTGGATCCGTGCCACCTCAATCTTCGTGATTGGCTCTTCCGATCCCCGTGGGGAATCAAAAATCCCTTCCATTTTTGTTAGTATAACTCTTTCTGTTAATATTATTGTATAGAGGCTATAAGAAAATGTAATTTAAGTAATTTTATAGTTTGGATTTTTAGTAATTTAAGTAATAAATATGGGTGTTAATATCAAATTTACTTGACTAAACAAATTTTGAGTTGCCCACTCACATATTTTGCCAAATAAGTTTAATACGGACTTTTTCACATTTGTTAACAATTCAAATAACAGATTATTATAGATCTTAGTCCTTCCGCATAAGTAAAGGCTCTTTGTTCGAACAAAAAATTCATCCGTCCGAATAAGCTACTTAGGCAGGAGAGTTCCTGTTCGAGCAACGAATTGTAAAGATTCCAAGTCCCGTTATTAGATGTAATTCTTCCAGTAGAAATAAGAAAAATAGCAAGCGAAACAACTTGTCTCGACATACATTTTTCTTTAAAAAAGTCAACTTTAAAACATTAAATTTTTTTTTTTTCATTTTTTAAAACTAAAATATCTATTACAAAACTAAAATTTTTACTTTTTTATATAAATTATTTGTATTTTATATCACATTAATCATTTCATGTTGATATTAAAAAACAAAACTCACCTAAAAAAACATTTACCAAACACACCCTTAAGCCGTCTCGCTGTCTGCTTAATTCTGTTCACATTATATATATATTTGATGCATATATAATTTAATCTTATTAAGTCAATGTTTCTTTGGCCCCAAAAAAACCTTTACACATCTCCGTTACGTTCAAGAAATGATTAGAAAACTATGAAAGAGAAAGTGTATCCAAAATATTATTAATTAACTCATTCGGGGTCCTATTTTGACCTTTGAAAAACATTAATTAGCCTCGTGGTTATAAGTGGGCCGTACGCAAATTAAAGATTATTAATTAATAAGGATTTTTTATTTTTTTATTTTGATATTTGAAATATATATGAATTATTTAACCCAACTATGTCAGCCGGGCCCTCGTGGTTACAAGTGGGATTGTACGCAAAAGATTATTAGGGTTTACGTTTTGATAAAGACAGTCTTTAGAAGAGAATAAAATATGTTAACGATTGTAATCTTTCTGCTTAACCAATTATAAAAGTCAAAGATTTGGTCCGTGCTGACGAGACCTCTGTTAACTCTTATAATTTGGCAACAAAATTCTTGCCAGATCATTATCCACATGCACTTCAGAATTTTTTTTCTCAACTCCATTAATCCCGTTGCTATTTTTTTTATTTGAAAAAGTTGTACGTACTCCAATAAATGAGTGTGAAGATATGTAAAATATGAATTCTTGAACGTATTTTTAGAAATGGGTGTAACAGTTATATATTATATTAAAAATACATGCTTTAATAACACACGCAGTTAAATAGATTTATATTTCGTTTGTTTTGACCCATTTTTAATAAAATTATTTTCAAAAAAACAATTTTTTTGAAAATATATTTTAACGTTTGACTCGTAAATAAAATGAGCGACGATGGAAAACGGCCAGCGGCTTTTAACAACTTCCGAAAGGTGTCTGGTAGTGATCCGATGGGGGTCCAGCGGTTAGAGGAAGAAAAACTCAAACTCAAAAAATTGTTTGCTAAATTTAGAAAACTAAAAAAGCTTTTTTTATCAGAAAACATTTTCAATTTGAATGTTATTTCCAGTTTTACCAAAAATAATATCAAAAAACTATTTTTCACAAAATATTTTACTCGGAAAGGAACGAGACCTAAATGAAAGGGTCATTAAATGTTTTTGAAATATGTGAAGAGAAGGGAAAATTTTTTCACTTTTGCCAAACAAACCCCAAATGAAAGGGTCACTAATTGATAATTAAAAACAGTAAAAAGCAAAGAGACTGATTAAACATCTATATAAGGAAAAGCAGAGGGGGACAATATCAAAAGAGATATATTGCATGCTAATCTGTGGCACTCAAATTAAACGGCTTAATTAGTGGATTAGGTAGTAATTAATTGTTAACGTCCATAAAGACAGTTCAGATGCTTCTAGAGAAGTTATTACACATGGTGGACCCTCCACAAAAGAGTCCCACTTGGGGATCCTGGATTCCTGGTAGACCCGGTACCCACCCGTCGGGTCAGGTCGATCAAGTCCGCGCCGTGGGCCCACAACCCTAGAACATCAAACTATAAAACAAAAAACTCGATAGGTGCAATGGGTTCGTCATGGGATTACAACCTTGCCATGTAACGTAACCGCCCTGAAATTCTTTGGCGGGAAACAAGGCAACTACTAGTCTACTAGAAGGTGGGAATTTCCAGCCGTTGATTCCTCTCCAACGAACTAATCTATTCCGTGCCTAAGGTTCGGGTGAGGATAACCTCTTTTGTCTTTTTTAATTTATAATTTGTTTTGAATGGAGACCTTATGAGTTTCCATTTTGCAGATAAATAAAAATCATCTAAATGCATATGAATTTTCTAATCAATTTCTATACTATTTAATATCAAGGAATATGAAAAATTTAATGAGTGATGTTAAGAGTATTATACATTTTATTACAAGTTTTTTACAAACTGACGTGACAGTCCATATGATATTTATCATGTCAGACACTAAACAATTAAATTTATTTATTAAATTTTGTTAATTAACAGCACTCATATAATCAACGGTCACATGAAGACCGCCATAACCCAATTTATTCACTTTCACTAGATGACATAAAATATTACAAGCGGATCAATCATAAGAAAGGAAATATAAGATAGGACAAGTGATCGGAAAACCTAATTAACCTTCGTAAAAAGCAAAGATTATGTGAACTAGCGACAATTAATAACAGACTTTGTTTTATTCAAAAGTAAAGAAAAGAAGCTCTGTTTATAAAACGCAAAAATTACTATTGTTTGTCTGTTTAATTATCTCTCGCCCCTCTATAGAAAATAATAATCTATTTTGTGAGGATCATCGAATCTAAAATAGTTTGCTAGAGTGTCCTAAATAACTTACAATTTTTCCTTTATTTCTTCTTTTTGTGCTTACTATATATCATTCCTAATTAACACAATCCTAGAACCCCCCAATATGATAATTCAGAAAAAAAAAAAAAAAAAAAAAAAAAAAAAAAGTGTATAAAATATTATTAATTAACTCGGTGGGAGAGAAGATTAATGTAGGGATCCAATCCTTATTTTGATATTTGAAATATATATGAATTATTTAACCCAACAATGCCAGCCTCGTGGCCGGTTTAAAAGTGGTTTGTACGCAAGAAGAGATTATTAATTTATTAGGGGTCGTTACATTTTGAATAAGTAAGACGGACATGAGAAGGCTAGAGAATAAAATATGTTAATGATTGTAATCTTTCTGCTTAACCTAATAAAGTCTAAGATTTGGTCCGCATATATTGACGATCGAGACCTCTGTTAACTCTTATTATTGCCCACAAAGTTCTGCCCAGATCTCGATGCACCCTTTATAATTATTTTCTCCATAATTTGAGGCCTTTAAAGACTCCAACAAGGCCAGTCCATTAATTTAAGTAATAGTTCACGTTTTCCTTGCCAGTGTAGTTACAGAAAATAATTAAATTTGATACTGTCATGTAAGTTAGTAAGTCCACATATTACTTAATTACCAAGCTAACCAATATTAAACAATTAAATGTTTTATCAATTTAAGTAATAGTTCACGTGTTTCACGTAAGTTACAAAATAATTAAATTTATAGTGTCACGTAAGTTTGTAAGTCTACGTAGTACTTAATTACCAAGCTAACCAATACTAAATAATTAAGTTTGATTGCAGTACTACATGTCATATCAATTTGTAAGTAATTGATAAAAGGTGTCTCGTGTTTTTTTTTTTATATATATTTTATTAAATTGGTCCAAAAGCTGCTAAATTATGATATACCAGTTTTATGAGATATTTGTATAATATGTAGCATTCATCTAAAACAAAAGAGATTGATTAAATATCTTTAATTATAAAGGAAAGATCGAGGGGACAATATGATTCAATGAAAGATATATATTGCAGGTAGCATTAATCTAAAAACAAAAGAGAACAAGAGATCGATTAAATATCTTTATAAAGAAAAGATCAAGGGGACAAGGACAAAAAAAAAAAAATTACATGCTTGATTGTGACAGTCAATCAAGGGGCTTGTTATTTACACTTCAAGTGCAAATAATATTTTTCGTCAATCAAATGGCTTAGTGGCGTACGTGTCAATAAAGACAGGAGATTTGATTCTTACACTATACCATCACAATAACTGTACAACAACTCCTCATATGAGGGTGAGACACACCCTCATGTGAGGGATTGTTGTGCAGTTATTATATTGGTGTTACGAATCTAACATTTTCTTAAAGACAGTGTGATCTAGTGATCATTTGGGTTTTACAAGTGGGGACTAGATCTCAAGTTCGAATTCTGTAACGACAAGCGTTAAGGATTATTACATTCGATCAATCTTAAGGAGATCGAGCAGCAGAATGTTTGCCGTTTTCACTGTCCTTCTGCCTGATTGAATATAGGGAAGAAAAAAAATCTTGCAGGTTATGGTTAAGAGCCAGTGACCGTGCCAATCTTTTCAGTATTTTTCACATGTAGTTTGGATATTTATAGTTTGTTTTTAATGGAGACCTTAGTTTCCATCTTGCAGATGATTAACTAAACGTATGTGAATTTTCAAATCAATTTTTATATTTATTTAATATTTAGGAGTATAGATTTTTTAATATTTTATTACAATTTTTTTTTTTAATTATTATTGTTATAAAATGAAGGGACAGTTTATACAACATATTGAAATGAAATTGGCAGGTAGGACATTTCGGTTGGAGGACAGTTAGAGAGTTCCAAGCCCACCAGCCCATTGGGCCATCTTTAGCCATCAGTGCCTCCCTGTTGGATTGGATCTTGCAAATCAAGGGCCTTAGCTCTAGTGAAAATGAGAACCGATAGTCTTGATACAAGAAAGTGCTCATTCATTACCTTCTTCACTTAATCATTCCAGATAGAATGACTTGATTTTCATGTCTCTCCAGTCTCGTCCAACTACTAATTGTGTTGGTGTAGTTTCCGGCTTCGAGGTAAACACAAGACAAAGAGTTGAACCCTACAAAAAGAACAAACACCAAAGCAATCTGGGCCGACGGGAGATAACTTTGATGCTTAAGTCAGATTTATGACTAAGTCACAAATTACAAATCTTTCTATCCTTAGAAATTTCAAGAAGAAGAAGTTATTGATCAGTTTTACCAGGATTTGATCCTTTATTTATAGAAGAGGTGATAGTTGGTTATGATCCCACCGTTCTCGGGGATCCCATGATTTTTTTATATTCAATGATTCTTGGTTTTGAGGCTAAGCAGTTCTTGATTCTCGGGTCAATCCCATGATGATTCAGGATTATGGAATGTAAGATCACATAATTTAAGAAATAGATGAGAACAAGAAAGAGAGTTAAGGTGATTCGGTCTATGGCTTACATCTACATATCAAAGCATTTTCCTTGTCTACATCTTTCCTTGCTTCTTTTGATTGTATACAAAATTCCTTTATAGAGAAATAGTCTAAACGTTACAAGTCTCTTCTACTTCTATATTAACAATAATAAATCTAATTTATCAAGTTGTAACTCTTGTCTATTAAGTGCTTGTAACTCTTGTTTCTTGAGTGTTTGTAACTCTTGTGACCTTGTTTCTTAAGTTCTTGTAATTCTTGTCTCAATATGAAAATCTTGTGATTCTCGGCTTGATTTGACAGCTATTCCATTGTGGGTCACTGTTTGAGTCTTAAGCCCTCAAGACTTGGACTCTCAAGCCTTGGGCCCGGTCTTCTTACTATTTCGGCCCATCTCATTGATCTCGGGTGAAACCAGTTGGGCCTAGTTCATCGGCCTGCACAATTTCCAACAAATAGGAATAGGGCTCGAATTGGAATGTTTGAGTTGTAGTTAAGATCCATTCTATTCAGGATATTTAAATTGGGGGTGTGCCAAAATCCTTCTCATTATTTGACATTTTTTTAAAACATATAACCCAACATTATCACATACAAACAATTACAATTGTTTCGTGACATAAATTGCATGAAAGAAATTCTGTGGCGGGCAAAGGCCCATAATCTTTGTTCTTTCCAATGCCCACAAATCGGGCCTGCGATTTGTGGGCTTTTCTTCTCTTTTTTGGTCAGAAAAAATGGCATGCCCACAAATCGCAGGCCCGATCTGTGCACGTGTATGAAATTTTGGTACTAAGAGGGGGTTGTTTGGACTTTTGGACTGAATTATTGTCACCCTAATATTTACTATTTTTAGTGTCCCGTTTAGTGTAACAATTTCAAAACGTGGGTTTGAAAAGATAGTGATTTTAAAATGAAGTTAATAAAAATGTAATTTTTTAAAACTACTGTTTAATTTTTGGTAAAATTACGATTTGACTATTAAAATCATGCATTTTTCAAAAGAGTAATTTCACTCTTTACACTGATTTATCACACCATTTTCACATCAGTTAATATAGCATATTTTAAATGACTTTTTTTCTTCTTTTTTATTTTTTATTTTTTTATTTTTTTATTTTTTAAGTGAATGATATAAAAAATCACTTAAAATACGTAATTTCAACCGATATAAAATAAGTGTTAAATATGTGTGAATTTAAAAATGCATCTCATTGCTTGTTGTTTGAAAACATGATTTTTTTTTTTTTTCTTCATATTTTTAAACCACAATTTTTTTTTTCAAACTTATTTTTTACCATTTTGTTTAGAAATACACTTTTTGACCAAACGAAAGCAGTCTTAGTTCAAAAAGAGAGAGAGAACCTTTTAGGCATGAAAACTGAAAGATGGCTTTAAGAATTTATTTAAATTTCATTATCTTTTACATTTCTTTTTAGTGTTTTGTTTTTTTTGTCCTTTCGGAGCTAGAATTTCAAAACCGTGAAAGATGTGGTTGCGGGGTACAAATAGGTTCGCCCTAATCTATTCTCCTTTCACTTTTATAACCGCTTTATGTAGCCCTTTGAAAGGACCGGATCACTTGTTTAACCCATTTCATACGCTTTGTAACTATTTTGAGCTCTGTTTTTGTTTGATTTGAGTTTATTATTGGAGAGCCAACCCCTTTTTTATTTATAAGATCGTCCACTTCTTCTTTTTGAATCAAAAATGAGGAAGATCCTCTCTTGTAACCCTTTTTCTTATTCAATTAAAAAAAAAAAAAAAAAAATGTGCCACAGTTCCATGTTGTACATCAAGTTTTTTATTATCATTCAGATTGTTTAAGATCTATATAATTGTTCAAAAAACAAAAGGTCTATATAAGAAATAATTAGGAAATAGTTGATTTTCTAATTATTTCAAAGTAACATTGATCCATAGACACAAAGACCATGACCATGAGCATCCTCAACAGAAACGGAATCAGGGGGCATTGGATGCCATAACTTTTGGTATGATAATCTACTTACAACATGTACATAAATTTCAAAAATAAATAAGGACAATTTTCAAAACCAAAGAGGTCATGACTCCCGGATCTGAACAACAAATATACGAGTACATACGGGCCTACTTGATCAAATAGAAAGATGCGCTGTCCAAGATTTATTCGGGCAAGTAAGCCTTATAGGAGCTTTTCCACATTTATTGTCCTAATTACTAACAATTTAAACAAAAAAATTGCTAAAAATTTCCATCCATAACTATTTCATCCCTAATCTGATGAGACAACTAGCCTCTCTAATTGGGTGTTAATTCCATGTTTGTTTCTTTTGGTTGAGCTTTGTCAACCAACCGACAACCCTACATGTATAAATTAGGAGTAATGATAGAAAAATATCATTTACACACTTTTTACACACCCATTACTCACATGGGGTGGGGCCATGTGATGGTGGGTCTCACCCCATGTGAGTAATTGGTGTTTTTATAACATATCCCATAAATTAGAAATATGTTATTTGCACAAATCTTACATATCAATTGCACAACAATGCTGATATGTCTAGTAATTTTTTTAAAAAAAAAAAAAATTGAAAAATACTGAACACATCATCGTTGTTGTGCAATTGTTATGCAAATAACGACATATCTCCATAAATTATTGATATAAAACAAATTTTATAAATAAATTATTTCTCTCATGCTACCATGTACCTTCTTCTCCAAGAAAAATAAAGTCAAAAGTTTTATACATAAATCATTAATATAAAACAAATTCTTTGACAAGCATTTTGAAGTGCTTTACAAGATAAACTTTGACTGAATTCTATATATATATATATATATATATATATATATATATATAAATTGCAGAAGTTTGAGTTCAGAGCTATGAAATTATCCCAGAGCATCTCAGAATTGCATTTAGAGAAACAGAAATATGTTAAGCATGCATGACTCAGTGTTCTACTCTGTAGCTTTCTCTTCATCTTTTCTACTCCTCTATGGTGTTGTGAGAGTTTCCTACACAATTTGGTGGAAACCCAAATTGCTTGAGAGACGCATAAAATGCCAAGGAATCAGAGGCACTCCTTACAAGCCACTCATTGGGGACATGAAAGAGTTTGTGAGGGCGATAACAGAAGCATGGTCCAAACCCGTTAGCCTAACCCACCAGATCGTTCCACGAGTCGACCCATTCACCATTAATATCGTGCAGAAATATGGTTAGTTTGTTTCCCACGTGCATTTTTAATTTTTGCATGCATTTTAAACACGTGACAGTTTAACAGTCTGAGTTAAAATATATTATATCGGTCTAGTTTAGAGGGAAATTTGTTCATTTTGACTTTGATTGATTTAAATACAGGGAATATATCAATGTATTGGGCTGGGACAAGACCAAGGCTGATTATCATGGAGACGGAGATGATGAAAGAAATCTTGTCAAACAAGCTAGGTCACATCCAAAAGCCACCATTAAACCCACTTATTCTTATTCTTACAAGGGGGCTGACAACTCTAGAGGGTGAACAATGGGCCAAACGTAGAAGGATAGTTAACCCCGCTTTCCACCTGGAGAGATTGAAGGTTCCATTTTAACATCTCTTTCTCTTACCCTATGTATAGTGTGTTTGGCCATTTGTTGGTTAAACAAAGTGTTTTTAAACAAAATCAGAAAAGTGTCACCTTCGGAAGTGCGTTTAAAAAATATATATATATATATATGACGGTTTAAAAACGTTGAAAAATCCATGTTTTCGAGCAGCAGGCAAGGAGTACGTTTTTTCAAAAACACACAATTTTAAAGGCCAAACTGTGTTTTCATGCAGTCTTTTACAGATTTTACCAAACGTTTAACTGCTGTTTTAAAAATTATATTTTTCAATTAATGCGTTTTGCAATCGTTATTTTTTCAAATTGCATGTTTTGAAACCACTAAACCGAAGGGATACGTATATGCTAGGCTCAAACGAAAAATAAGTTTTTTTTTTTCTTATGATCCTAAAACATCCCATTTGATAATTCTCCTGATTAATCTGTTTTTATGTTTTCCCCTTTTTGCTTTGTTTCTGATTCCCTCCTGAAGGGGATGATACCAGCATTCACAACTAGCTGTAGCAAGATGGTTGCACGATGGCAGAAGATGGCTAGTCCTCAAGGACCTTTTGAAGTTGATATTTGGCCTGAACTTCAAAAACTTACTGCAGATTTTATATCTCGGGCAGCATTTGGAAGCAACTATGAAGAAGGGAAACAAATCTTTGAACTTCAAAAAGAGCTGATCACACTAGCTCTTGAAGCCTTGCAGACCATATATATTCCTGGGTTTAGGTATGTTGCCTGTATCGAGTTAATACAAACTCTGTTTTGTTTATTGGTATCATTACAACAGTTCTAACTACAAAGAAGATCGATGTGATATAAATTACACAGGCATGCTTGTATTTGAAAAGATAAAGAAGGGAATTTAAGTACTTATCCTTCTATCATTTTTTTCATAGATTTGTGCCAACTAAGAAGAACCGTAGGAGAAGGGAACTAGACAGAGAGATCAAATTAATGCTAAGGAACTTAATCCAAAGGAAAATGAATGCCATGAGAAATGGAGAATCCAGGGTTGATGACTTACTAGGCCTGCTCTTGCAATCTGATAATCAAAGCAGTCCGCCAGGAAATGAAAGTGGCACAAAAGAGAATGGCTTGTCAATTGAAGATGTCATAGAGGAATGCAAACAGTTCTACCTTGCTTTTTAGTAAAAATAAAAAAAATTAACAAAAAACTCAAAGCAATGGAACATAACACATAATTATTTTCATATTTATGTCACATCATAACCAAAATAATGAAAAATCCTATAAAAGGTTTTGACAAACAAACCCAAATTTTTCCAACAATTCTCTTCAAAAATTTGTGACATTTTATAAAATAAATCCTCTACATTTCAATTATTGAAATTGTAATACGTTGCCATAACTGATAACTTTTGCACCAGAATCAAATCGTATAAATTTTAAGTAGAAATAAGTTCATTGATCATGATGAAGATGAACGCATCGCATTAGTTGAAACGAGTACAAATGCATCTATTATAATTTATATTCACCCATCCTGACAAGTGGGAGACACCAAAAATACATCATGCAATCAGTAGTTAGTTCCACTGCCACTGGCTAAATGTTGGTCACCATGCAGAAACCTGAGTACAATTCATTTACTGCAAGTCTGCAAAACGCTTAACCTTAAGTTTGCCCATAGGTAGGTTTACATGGCACTGCTTAAGCTGGTAAGCAGGGTCACCCCAACATGAAGCCTCAGATGCACAATTCTAGAGTCGTTTGCTGTGAAGAACCAGCTAGGATAATTCTAGAATGGGTGCCCTAGTTTTCCCCAAGATTCTTAAAGCCACAAATATGTATTTCATTCATTGAATACTTTAAGTTCTCTTGCAGGTCACGATGATACTTTATGAAGTCCTGAGGTTATACCCACCTGTGATTGCTCAATATCAACATGCTTACAAGGAAACCAAGATAGGAGATATCTCCATTCCAGCCGGAGTCGATCTTGTACTACCTACACTGCTCATCCATCATGATCATGAACTTTGGGGTGATGATGCAGAAGAATTCAAACCAGAGAGATTCTCTGAAGGATTTTCAAAGGCTTCAAAGGATCAGTTGGCATTCTTTCCTTTTGGGTGGGGACCAAGGACCTGTATTGGCCAAAATTTTGCCATGATAGAAGCTAAGATTGCTTTGGCAATGATTCTCCAAAATTTCTCATTCGAGCTCTCTCCTTCCTACACTCATGCCCCTTACACTGTTATGACACTCCAACCACAACATGGAGCTCAAATCACATTACACCAGCTTTAGTTGTAAGCTGGTCAGCGCATGAAAGACTTTGCAAATTAAAAAATAATGTGATTCTGCATCACAAATGAATAACTAGTTTTCTGTTCTATTTCATAGCCTCCAAAATATTAAGGTCCGGACAATCAATTTTCTCTTACTTGGAAGTTGGAAGTAACCTTTCTCCTGTAGAATCTGTTATCTCATATAATTCCATCAATATAATTTTTTTTTTCTTTCAATTTCTAAAAACTTAAAAGATTCATATTATAATGATGTGATAAAGTTCCCATGCATGTTTTCTCTAATGGGTCCAAGCTATGCTTTGATAACGAGAACGGAGAACCATAACCTGAATATTTCAACTGATCCATCTCTACATATCACCTTTGTTTCGCATTTGTGATAAAAATGGTTTTACATTCCTGCTCTGTATGCTACAATATGATCTGCTTAATTAAATAGACAAGTCTTGAATTGCAAAGCTTATGTACCCAATTGGTGTTTTAGCTGAGAGATAATCAAGATGCTGTCCATCTCACAGTTTAATTACGTTCTGGGTTGATAGCAACATTAGAAACTGAAAACGCATGAGAAAGCAAGCATCATGAACAATGTCAATAAACTCATGACAGACCACCCAAAGGGATCAAAGAGAATTCTGAAGAGCTTCCCATAAAATGAAAACACAGCTTGGTCATTGAACATCAACAACGTCATCACATAGTTAGCCACAAAATGACAATGAAATCTAATACATCCAATATCACACATAAAACATGAATTCCAGGATGAGGAATCAAAACATAAGGTAGCAAAATGTTATTTAAATATTTTCCTATATTTTCTTCCTAGGAGTAATCTATAGCTTTCCTCGCAACTTGCTATCTTATTCTGTGACATTTTTCTAATGGAAAAAGTTGGATAAATGTGAACAAAACCCTTGTAAAATTTTATGGAAAAAAAAAAAAAAAAAAATTATCGTCATTTGTAAGAACCAAATACATGCTGCCAATGAGCAAGAATTATCATAAATCAGACATACTATTCAAAATGGAGTCAATATCTGGGGTTACAGTGGCATGCTTATTGAGCTCCCCAACTATGCAACAATGCTTCTCTTCAGTATTGATAGCTACAACATCCTCACCAAACACACAATCCATACCTGGGGAAACCTGATTCCATTTCAAAAAAGAAAAACTTAGATGTGTGATGGCAAACCGATGTTCCTTTAATTTTTCTGTTTGCTGTTAATCAGATAATTCACAAGTTCAGGATCTTATTACAAGGATGTAAGTAATGATTTTTGTATAAATGGCTAACTTGAAAGTTGATCTATGTAATACAACAAGTTTTGCGTGTAATTGACAAGTAGTTTCTTTTTTTAGGAATAAGACAAAGGTCTCTCCTATTTGATTTTGATATTGATATGCATAGGCAAGCTATTGCAAATTTTATGGAGTTGATGCATAAATAGAAATACAATGACTTTCCATTTTTAGTTTTATTATAAGACCTACTCACATCATAAAGGGTATCATCAAGCTTCAGCTTAATAGCACCACTCCTGTAGACTAGCATTTTACCCATGAAACCTGCTGGTAAGTCATTCAAAGCACAGGTCTTATTGACAGTATGCGCAACCCCAGTACGCCTCAAGCCAGGAGGCCTCGAGCTGTCAGTTACCTCTGGGACATCTGCAGTATCCGACCGCTTTACTGTTGGCATAGTTGGTGGAAACTGAAGAAAGAACATACTCGCTTCCTGATTCTCCTCCTGCAAACCAACACTTAAATGTATAATGAAGGATTTAAGAACGAAATACTATTTGACCTTAAATTTTCAGGTTACCAACCATTAGACCAAGCTCTAGTGCTGGATTTGCTGTATTTTCATCATAGGTTGTGGTCTCTGAATTCTCCCTGAATTCCTCCTCATTAAGAAGTTCTACAGGTAATACAAGAAAGTTAAACGCATCTTCTAGTGCAGTAACACGAACCAAGTTTTGTCATGACAATGAATGAATCTTCAATACTAGTAAAGGATACAGAGAGAAACAAATTGCCGGCCAACTGTAACATGCGACCCTTTTAGGTAAATAAAAAAGCTAGGAACATTCTATGTTGGGTACAACAACTCATGGTGTTAATCTGCAGTTGTGTAAAGTAGCTCTTATTTTAACTCTTTTTTCTTTTTCTTTTTTTAAGATGCAACTCTAAACACACCTGGATTTCCTGAATATGGCCTCCTCACAGGAAGTGTTACAGGATAATAACTGTAGTAGTCCTGCACAATCACCCAACAAAACGAACAACTAAGTAAACACAAACACACAGACGAAAAACAGATTACAACAGGAAACCAGTAACCAAGCGCAGTCATGCAGGCGGGAAACTTGAGTGACAGTTTTACCTACCCACGGTTCTATATATTCTTTCTCTCTCAAGCCTGAGTCAAAAGCACCACCTGCAGAAACATCATGTGTAATGCACTGGAAGCATCTTATTAGCAGCTAATCAGAAAGAGAGTGCCTGAAAGGGAGCATACTCTTAAAGGCTGATCCTTGATTGCTGTTATTACTACCCCCAGCCTTAGGAACACCATATGATCTAATGGAAGGAGATGCACCTCCAACACCAAATGCAACTTGAGTCGGTGCCACTGCAAATTTAAACAAGAAAAGAATTAAGGAAAGAAGATTCATATATTAGAAGTGACAAAAGGAGTTTTCTCATTTAGAAAGTATATATGATGAGCCTAAAATTCCATAATCATCAGTAATATACACCTACTAATGGTCCAAAATAGAATCACATTATTTATCCTAGCAACTGTAATAGATTTAAGTGGAACTAGAAACTAAGTGAAGCTACATGAACTAGAAATCAGAAGTATTCGAGTGCTCCAACCTGAAACCATGAACAGTCAAGAATCTAGTCTACGAGTTATTTGGTTTTTTGATAGATAAACAACTCTAGAAATCGTTCAGAAACCATGACTATCCCATAGTGGAAATTGGATGTCAATTGGTCCAAGTACCATTGGTTTTCATGAATCCATTACCATCAGAAACAAGATTGTTTAACTAGTACCAGCTAAAAGATAAGAGGAAAAAAGAAAAGTACTGAAAAAATCACTACTATTATACTTACTAAAAACCAGTTAATTTAAAACAGAATAAACAAAGAAAAATGTCAAAATTGTAGAGGCAAATAGGATAAGTGAAATAATAGTTCAAATCTAAATACAAGAGTGGGAAAGAAGAATGAATTACAAAGAATTTACCTTTCTTTTCAACCTTGGGCTTTACCCTAATAGTACCTTCCTATGAAAGAGAAAAAACATAAATTAAAAAATGGGAGCTCAATTTTATTGAACCTGGATATATTGCACATCCATAATGAAGAATAAGAATATTTGATAAGAACATATACATTGAAACGGCGTAGTAGTTCCCTAGCCTGGTTAGCATTAGCATCAGCATCCTCGACCACTTCACTGCAAACAGAAAAATATGGATGACAAAAATTTAAAGGAAGCAAAATAAAGCATGGGCACATACAATTCTATTTAGCCAAATGATAACATACGTTTTGATTTCAGGCTTTGGCACTCTACGAGGGGGAGCTCTTGGTGCAAATCTCATCTGCAGCAGCTCATAGCAATTCATAAGAAAACACAGTTTGAATAATCCTGCAGCCATATCTATTGAAAAAAGATGGAAAGTATCAAGGCAAACCTTCCTGGGGGCAGCAGTATTATTAGACTTTTCTGCCTCCATTGGAATTGAATGGTAGTCTTCAAGTAAGAAAAACAACATAACATAAGGATTAGTAAACCCACTACTTGATTAACAGTAAAAAGGTAGGTGTTAGACAGAACCACAGATACCAATAGGCTGCAAATAGTAGAAGGGAAATCCAAAGTTCAGCCAAGTAGATGCCATGGCCATTGTTCAGGCTACTTTTAGTCACAAAGGATATTTCAAGGCTCAATGCACATACCCAAAACATAATTGGTGTGCACTTAAAATGTTTATTACCAAAAAACCTTCCATAAAGTCATATCATAAAAAAGGTTAAGATTATGTGAGAGTGCAAGTAATTCTACAATTCAAACCTACTATTTTAGCGTCTAGTTGATGTTTGATCCATATAATCTAAGCAAAGAATCGTCTTTTTGAAGGACAAACCGTTCCTAAATCACCTGGCTGATTAGATGAACCCAACCACGGACTGGTTGCCTACATTGAAATGTTTCAGAGTGAAATCACCATTCCAAACTACTACGTATCATCGACTACCATATTATAACCAATAGACCGGCCGGAGACTCGCCAGCGGCATAGAGCACCTAAAAGTCCCACGTCAATCAAACATCCCATATCGGTCGGCACCCCATTGCATTAACCACAGAAGTTTCAAAATCACAAACGACAATAGCCATCTTAACGACACACATAGACGCACATAATCAAAATGCAATTTTGTTTCTTTTTCCTTCTAGACGCCACTATTTTCTATCAAAAGATTCAAAAGGTTGATTTCGATAAGCCGATGAATACCCAGCATTCCACCCAAAACCAGGCGCAAATGCAAATATGTAATCCAATACAACTCCAGAAGGAAACATAGCCACAGGATCATCATATAATACTACGTGGAGGAGGTTCAACTTTGATACAATATCTATCCGAGATTGTTGGCCAACCATGAATCAAAAGAAACTCAAGAACAGAACACGGACAACATTAAAGAGAGCGTAGAAAGGTGGCGGAGGCTTACCTGTACGGAGATTGTCTCTTTTCTGAGAAGCAGAGAAGCTAATAGTAGAGATACAGAGAGGACTTCAAAGCGGCCAAACTTGTGTCCGAATATTTTCGTCTTTCGAAACCTAAACCCAGGTGGCCACCAACGAGTCCCCGCGCGCGTTTAATTACTCTTGGGCCTCTCCATGGTGTACGTGTATGATAATAATATTTAATAATAATATTTTGGCTCTTTCTTTTGTTCTTTTTTTTTTGGCCTGTGTGATCTTTGTTAGATATGAATAAGCTACTTGAAATAGATTTTGTTAGGTTGAAAGTACCTGCAAAGAGAGAAAAACTTAGCAAAAAAGCTTACTGGAGTGGGCCGACAGAAAATAACTTTGATGCTTAAGTTAGTATGAATAAAATGAAATGATCTTAAGAACAGCAACAATAGTGTGCAAAAGAAAAAGACGAAAGTTCACTTTTAATAATGTTTTCCATTCTTTATAATAGATTTTGTAGTAACCGTTTTGTCACGTATTACGTTTTCATTGGAGATTTGCTTGTTGCAAATATTCCCTACATCCTACAACACCTATCTGTCATATCATCATCATGCAATTGTCTTGTGCCGATATTCGTAGGAACGATTACTAACATGGCAAATGAGGGGATTCAATGTGGTGCCATGCAGCTGTTTCTGGGTTAGTTGGCTGATAGACCCGACATCGAGTCCATAGGCCCAACAAATTTTATGTCGAAAGTAGCATGCATCCATCTTTTCTGTAAGGCCATCTGTTAGAATATTTGAACGAATGAAAAGGAGTTAGATCCCAAGTCGAAAAAAAAAATACCCAAATAATTAATATAACACCACTTGATCCAAACCCGTTAGTTTAAACATCTAAATTTGGTAGTGTTCCAACATGTCATGCATGCTTAATTTAAAGGTCTTGCACTTGACTAGTGTTTCCCTATTGAAATCAGCTTTATATCTAGAAAGAGAAATGTTATACACCATACGGTTTATTCAATTTTTATCTCACTTTGTTGGTGTGAACAATTGGATTAACCATTGTGAAAAATAAAAGGGGTTTAATTAACAGTATCACATCATCAAAGTGACATAAAAATGTGGTGTATAGCATTAATCTTTCTAAAAACATGCAGAGATATGCTCGTAGCTACCTCATGTACCATATTTGCTCATTTGTCTTTCTGAAAATTGGAGCTGCTGCTTTCTATTATTTTTGGTAAGCAAAAGAAAACTGTTGTTATAGTTCTTAGGTTGGCACCATTGTTTTGCAGAACAAGCATTAGCTTTAACATTGACTTGCAACCAAGGCCCCTGTATTCTGCACCAACTTCCTTCCGCGAATTCCAGCTTCCACACAGAACCATGTGCCTCACGAGAGAAAGAGAGTGCTTAAATGATTTTCGAACAAAATAAAATCCAACGACAGTGTTCAGTGGAACATGTCAATATCATCTGATGATGTTAAGGATCTGTTGAAGCCTGTGCCTTGAAGCATTCCGTACAAAGTAACTTTTAGTTATTCTACAATCTAGTCATGCATTTTGCTAGTCTCTGACTCTCTGTTGTATTGCATAGCTTTACAGAAGTAAAAACAATAAGGTCTCTAAAATCTAGTCCCAAAGCAGTAGGATTCTAAAGCTTCAGATACTGGATGTTAACTTAGAATGAGAAAGGAACAACGAAAAGGAGCCAGTTATACATATCACATGCATGACACAAATCTTTCACCCTTTCCTAATTTCTCACTGATTGCACTGCTTGCACTGTTGCAATGAGTTGAGCCATTACCGTAGCATACTGAACAGCTGTGTGCTGGGAAGTATAGTGGTCTGTGAGGCCATACTCTACAAAATTTGGTTCCATATGCATAAAATGTCCTGGTAATGATCTTTTTGATATAGCTTCTCGCCATATATCCAGGAACTCTTCCATGATTTGCTTCGCTTTCTCCACAGAGGAAATTGGAAGATACTCTACCTGCAAAAGCAGAATCGAATATAATCAGAATAAATTGCAGTTCACCAACACATTAAAAAAAAAAAACAAAAAATACTCCTTAAGTCCAACTATTAATTTATTTTAGCTGGACAAAGGCATTTATAGCACACCACAAAAAATAAAGTCAACAAATATTTAGGACCAAGACACACAACTTTCATATCTACATGGAACAAAAATGCGAAAATGCTTGCAACATCCATAATCTTTGATGATGTAGGAGTTTGTAAAAGAGCCCCCAAAAAAAAAATCAGTAAAAACTTTTCCTCAGGGCAATGAGAAATCACTTCAAGTTCCTGTTGATTCAGGGAAGTCTGGAAATGGGATTACTTAAGCAAAGATCCATCTGAAAGATTCAGAGACCAATCATTCAGCAGAAATGAATTGGTACCCCAACATAGCGCATCCTTCATTGTGTCACAAAATGTCAACCCCACACATTAACCACAGCTTAGGACTAGGGCCTTGTTTGGCAAGTAACATAAAAATTTCTAACTTTATTTTTACATTTTTAAAAAACAATCAACATCAAAACATTCTAACTTTTTTCACTTTTTATATCACATCAATAATTTTTTATTACTATTCAAATAAAAAAAATTTACTACAATACAAAACTTTTTCACTTTTCTATACAAATTCCTTTTACTTTATATCACATCTATCACTTTTTACTAACTCAAAAATTATTTTCCCACTATTCTCTTTTGTTCCCTCACTTGCCAAACATACCCTAGATCTCCCATAGTCATGGTTCACCATCAGCTTGTACCCCAAATCTCTATAACATTCTCCAACAAAGGTTACTAAATCAACCTCACCAACTCATTACTAACAAACACTATTTGACACAGCCTCACATTTCCTTTCCATGTGCTGATAGATAAAAGAGCCCGAAATGCGATATCTAGGGTCTCGTTTGATAATGCTTTTTGGAGAAGCTTTTTGCTTTTCCACAAAAAAGTAAGCATTAACAAACAACTCCAAATACAAAACACTCAAAACTACTTTCACATTTATGTCACATAATAACACTTTTTTAATCAAAAAGCAAAAAACACTGTCTAAAAAGTTTTATCAAATGAATCCTAGCATTTCGTTTTTTATTTTTTGTGCGTGTTTGAGTTAGCGGCAATTAACAGACCAAAAGAAACAGAAAAAAAATGCAAAATGGAGTTTCACTTTGCCATTATATTTTAGTTATAGCAAGGTCTTTTTTTTTTCCCCCTAATAAGTTAAAAGTCAGTAACTGCAGATAGACTAATGACTAGGGCTGACAATCTGGGTTAGCGTGTCGACCCGCTAAGGGTCAACCCTGCCACAACCCATTTAGTTAAACGGGTCAGACCCTTCGCCCCTGACATAATCCATTTCAATAAGCGGAGACACAAGATGTCCTAATTCTAAATTTCTCTTTACTTTACAAAAGCATTGAAATCAAATCAAAATGCACTTTCCACAGCAACAAACTCCATAAATTTCCAAAACATAAAAGAAATTTCATCACTCATAACCCTTAATGCATCTTGATCAAATACACTCCACCAAACTTCCCTGAGATGAAACAAAATTCAAAATTTACCCAAGTTGGAAATGTAACACGAAATTGATTTGGTACCTCCATAACTATCCCTCTCAAATTCTCGGAGTGAGTAGGAACAACTTTTCCCACTCTCAGCTGAAAGTCACCCAGTTGGTACTGAAAGCCCTACACATCAATCACACACATATATCCCAATAAGCCATCAAACACACACACACACATACACACACACAAAAAAAAAAAAACAAAGAAGAAGAAGAAGAAAACAAAACAAAACAAAACAAATGGAAAATCTCTGAACATCGAAATGAAGCGCGACACGGGTCTTGTAAGACTGAAGCTTCTCCATGAGAGTCTGAATCGACGAGTCCGCCTCAAGCACAATGCGCTGCCCTCGGATTATGAAGTAGTACTTGTTCGGCTGCTCCGGCAGCAAAATCCCTAGAAAATCGCGAGGGAACTCGGCCGCCATTAACTGCTCTGGTAAGAGCCAATTATTGTACACATTTTCACACAAATCATGTATACAAATTCCACAGGATGAAAAAATCGAAAAAAAAAAAAAAAAAAAGGAAGTTCGGGAGGTAAGAATAGAAAATGACCTCGGGTGTGGGGTTTGTAGAAGGTGAGCGTAGCTCTCCAGCGGCCTTCTTTGACGCCATTGATGCTCTCGACGCACTGCGAGACTTCGCTCAGGATTTGGCTGCTCACGGTGGTTCCTGCGTTTGGCTGCCAGTGCAAAACCCTAGAGAAAAATTCGATTTTCAATTTTTATTTTTTGTTCTTTCAAAAAGAAAAAATTCTTGAGCTTGAAAGAAAAACACTTCTTTCGTTTCGTTCTTTTTACCATTTGAGTGGCATCTTGGTCTTGTGGAGACTCTGACTGACGCAGAGAGGTTCCTCAGAAAACCCGCGGACGAACAAGACGAGGTTTTTGGCCTTGTCCATGAACAATACATTACAGTTAATGTACTTTTTTTTCTCATTTTTTTTATATTTTTCACTACTAATCAACGTAAAAACATTCTCACTTTTTTTACTTTTTTAATATTACATCAATAATTTTTTATTACTATTCAAATAAAAAAATTTACTACAATATAAAACTTTTTCACTTTTTATATCACATCATCACTTTTTACTAATTTCAAAAATTAACAACTCACTATCCTGTTCTGTTCTGTAATGTCACTTGCCAAATAAGCCCGTTACGTCGCAGGCGAGGGGTGAAGACGGTGTCGTTTTGAGATCCGGTCATGGACAAATATACATTTAGGATTTAAACTATATTTTGGATAGCTCAGGAAAAAAAAACAAAATTTTGGATAAATGATAAATAATATAGAACAAACATTTTTCTTTAAATTACTGTTTGAAATTGTGTTAGAAAATATAATTTTTGTCCGTAGAAAAAGTCTGAAATAAATTTTTAGAGAAAAAGAAAATCATTTTCAAGCTTCCTCACAATGCAATTTTGAACATTTTTAGAACAAACAAATGATTTTTAATTTTTTTACCGGACCAATATTTTTAGTCATTTAGATTACCCCTTTACTTTGTATTTTTACGAAGGAAAAGTTTGGGATCCATATATATGTATAATTTACAGATTACAATTGTTTGGTAATTTCAATTTATTATTTAAAATTTTAGAAATTAAAAAAATTAAAGGATTAAATTGGTTGTATACTTAATGCAAATTGCTCTCTAGAAACTGATTCAAACATTGGAATGGGATTCAGCTGACACTTCAGCAAGCTCATTTGCTTATATTTATTGTTTTGCGGCAATCGAATAAGGTATTCATTAAGGCGTATTCTACCATACTATAAACTGTTCTAACGGGTATCAAACTGTTCACTAAGAGAAATGATTAATTTCCTTCGTTCGTCATGTTCTTATCCTCCTATTTTTAAAAATTACTATTGAATTTATGGGGTTCATATACGTCCCTCATATGGTCTCCACGTATATAATGGTAATTTTTAAAAGTGGAAGAATAGAAGAAGGATATGATGAGGATGTATGGCACATTTTGTTAGCTAAAGTATAAAAAAGTACTAAATTGAACCCCCAGGTAAACTATTGTTCTAAATGATCCATGCCATATGTTGTATAACAAAAATAGTTAGTTGCATGCATGAATTCACACTAAAACTAATGGAAAGTTAGACGTAGAATGGTTGATAACTCAATTTATTGTAACATTATAGTTTTTTTTTTAAAAAAGAAAAAAATAGATTACCTTTCATTATCTAAGAGGCTGACCATCCCTCATTGTTGGATCGGCCACTTATGGGATGTTGCCCCTCACCTAGAGAGGGGTAGCCCCTTGCCCTCTTCTTAGTAATTGACTGTCAAGTACCCTCACTATACGAGGGCACGATCAACCACTCTACTTTGCTAGAGAAGGTTGCCTCTTATCGGGTGGGAATAGGAACCTCTCCGGTTCATTAGAACTGGAGAGGAGCCGGTTGATGGCTTTGATCTTTTTAAAGATATCCAACAGCCAAAAATAAGTCACGTTCTCTAGAAATAAGAAGAAGAAGAAAAAAAAAAAAAAAGTTTACCTTCAATAAGAATGGGCTGTAAAACCCTCATTTTACAGCATCAAATTATTAGTTAACAACTCATAAAAAACTAAAAATTACAACAAAAATACTATAAACCTGAAAACACAAAATCCCCTACTCATCACTGTTCTCACTAATCTCAGTCGGACCCTTGCCTTCGCCGGGGACCCACCTTTCCAACTGAAGCTTTCGCCATAATCCATGGAGCCAACCACCGTCGGGATTTGCCCAAATTTGAGATCACTTGGAAGTGAGATTTGGCAAGCCGCAGAGAGATCTGACGTGGTGGTCACTCGGAAGCGAGATCTGGCCGAAACCCACACACACCAGCGTGGGTTTGGGTGGGTCCGGTCGGGAACCCTCGCCAGTATGCGTGGGTTTCCGGACAAAGAGAGACCCGGCTCTCTGTGGCCGGATCTATGTTGACGTCCGAAACCCACACACACCAGCGTGAGTTTGGTGGGTCTAGCCAGAAACTCACGATGATGTGCGTGGGTATCCAGACAAAGAAAGATCCGGCTCTCTGTGGTCGGATCTATGTCGACATCGGTGGTTTCCGGCCATATATCTCTATAGCCGGATTTAGCGGTGGCCGTCGGCAGAATCTAGTGACTGGTGGGGCTAAACAGGTAGTGGGTTTAAAATTGGTTGGGCTCTTTGAATGGGAAAATATTGGGTGCTTTTTCATGCTTAATGTATTTTAGTCTTTTAATAATGTGTTAATTCTTTATTAGATGCTGTAAAACATCACTTTAGAGCCCATCCTTATTCCTTACAGAAGGGGCTCAACAAAAAAAAAACACAAAATTGAAAATTGCCTTTGTTCATTAATTTCCTGCAAACCCAATCAGAGCAAAATCATAGCAAGATTTTAAACTCAAAAAATGTCAATCCTCCATATGTCTCTCTCAATCCAAACCCTCCCAACTCCAACCCTGTTCTTCCTCCACCCAAAACCCTCTCACCCTCTAATCCAAACCCCACCCATCACATGCAAAATCATGACCATCCGAATGGGCGAATGCCTCATGACCTACTCGGCCAGTGTTTCCAAGCGACAGTGGAAGCGAATGTAGGCCAAGAAAGCGAAACAACTCCAATTGACCTGGTGACGGTGCTCGACGTGAATACAAGCATGAAAGTCCCCAAGTTGCTGTGGCGAAGGCTAAATATGGGGAGAGGGATGAGGGTTTCGGTGGGAGATCATCAAGAAATGGGTTTCGGTAGTAAAGGAAAAAATGAAAGAAATGAGTTTAATTAATTAATTAATTTTTTTTAGAGCCGCGTGGCTTATTTTTGGTCTTGGATCTCTTTAAAGAGATTCAAGCCATCAACCTACTCCTCTCAAATTTTAATGAACTGAAGAGGATCCAGATCCTATCAGGTGAGGGCGTGATCATCAATCCTCAACCTCACTAGATGAGGGCCGACTGATTACTTCTCGTATGGTTAAGAGAGAGGCAAGGGTCCAGTTTTTTTTAATTTTTTTTTAAAAAGATATTATTTAATGATAAAATTATAAATTTATAATAAGCTTAGTCATCCGCCATGTCAGATGTCGACCACTATTCGGTTGTGATACGGATTCAACAGTTAATTCAGTACAATTTGCTAAGCCCATGACTAAATTAGTAGAAAAATGCTAGGGTACTTACAAAATCTTACCAAAAAAGTTTACAAACTGACTTGGCATACATGTGGCATTTTATTAACTAAAAAAATTAGACATTAGGATTCCACGTCCACACTAAATCCAGGTGGAAGGTTGGATTCCACAAGCTGACTTGCCCGTCCATGGCTTCCATTCCCGTAGGCCATGCAAAGCCGGCCATGGATGGCCGGCGATGGGAGGTTGGGATAGATGAACGGCCGACGATGGGAGGTTGGGACAGATGGACGATCGGCAAGAGGGGAGAGATCCTGGGAGAGGACGGCGTGCGGGCAGCCTGTGGTCGGGGTCGGGAGTTTTCGGCTTCCACCAAACCAACGCTGGTGTGCGTGGGTTTCCGGCCAGAGATCCTGCCGGAAACCCACGCACACCAACATGGGGTTGGTTGGTCCGGCCGGGAACTCACCTTTAAATTTGGATATCAAAACGCCACTGATCCGGCCGTCCATCTCTCCTAATCTCTCAGTCCTGATCTTAAAACGTCACAGATCCGGCAGGGAACACACTCAGGAGGACTGAGGAGATCCAAATCTCACAGATCCGGCTGCTGTGGGTTACGGAAACCAAGATCCGACCGGTTTGGTTGGTCTGGCCGGCCATTGGAGCTTCGGAACAGGCCTTGGAAGTGGACGGCCGGCGCCTTGATGGCATAAGGGCATTTTTGTATTTTAACATTTATTATAGGTAGGACGCCACGTCAGTTTGTGAGCTTCCCTTTGTAAAACTTTGTAAGTACCCTTAGCATTTTTCAAATTAGTAATTTGCTCCTTTGTAAAATTGTCCACAAAAGAAGAAATTTGCTAACGAATCCTCCAACGGAAGAAGAAACTCTTTTGTGACCCAAACTCCTTTCCTCCCTGCAATACGTTTCTCCACCTTTAGAATCCAGAGAGAACCAGTGAGAGCTTAAGCAGAGTGCCAGGGAGGGGTTTCGCAAGCCCTAACTATTGGGGCATCTCAAACAGTCACCGGCATTCGAGGTCAATGGCAAGCTTGTACATTCCAGTGCAGAACTCGGAGGAGGAGGTGAGGGTCGCGCTCGATCAGCTCCCTCGCGACGCGGCCGATATCCTTGACATCCTCAAGGCCGAGCAAGCCCCGCTCGATCTCTGGCTTATCATCGCGGTTAGTTCTATTTGTTGAATTTTCTTTTCTTGCTGTTTACCCGCGAATCATGGGGTTCTGGTTGCATCTTTTTTTTTTTTTTTTTTTGTAAATTCATAGCACACGTTAGAGTACAGTTGCGCTGAATTCACGCAATGTAAACGTCGTATTTTTCAGTCGAATTAGCTCGATTATTCGAATTCAGCACGAACCATATAGGTTTACTTAGGGCGTGCGCTACTCTTTGGAACAAGTCCACTATACAGCTTATCCTGATCAGCGAACATGCATCAACAATGAGTGAGTGGTAATGCATGCTTAAATGGATAACTAGTATGATTGCCACATGAATTTCTTAATATTGTGTGCGTGTCTATACATATTTTTTTATAAGCAATATCAATTCAGTTCATTAAAAGTGCATAGCGGCGCAAGCCTAATATACGGGAAGTATACAAGAGTGCCCCTAAAAGGATGGAACAAACAATAAATTTAAAAAGTCTACATAACATTCAAGTAATGATGGGACACTATCCAAATATATAATGTATTGAGCAAACGCTTCCATATGTATGTATGTATATATGTTTGTTCAATTATTGCTTTGTTTCAGAGGGAGTACTTCAAGCAGGGAAAAGTTGAACAGTTCAGACAAATTTTGGAGGAAGGGTCAGGCCCTGGTAACTCTTTTTATTTTTGTTTTTGTCTTCATTTTCGTTTCTAATGTTGCTGTAGTGCAATCTTCTAATTACCTCACAAGATAAGGGCCTGGCATGGGTTGATAGGAAACTGTGTGCCGGCTCACTGGTCTGTAAGAACACTGCATGAAAACGACTTTTTACCAATCTTTTTACTTGTGATGTTTATAATTTCATGTTTGTTTGTTTGTTTTCTTGTTTTTGCAGAAATTGATGAGTATTATTCCGATGTTAGATATGAGAGGATTGCCATCTTAAATGCTTTAGGCGCTTATTATAGCTACCTCGGGAAAATCGAGACGAAACAAAGGGAAAAGGAGGATCATTTCATTTTGGCTACTCAATACTATAACAAAGCATCTAGGATTGACATGCATGAGCCTTCTACTTGGGTTGGAAAAGGTGAATGTTTGTAGCTTCTTTGTGTTATCGTATAGGAAAGATTCAATTGGCTGGTCCTGGGATATCATCTTGGACTGGAGTTGGTTGTTCTGTATAAACTCTTAGCACAAAGCTAATAGTTGATGTATATATGGGCATCTAAAATGCATGTGTTTATTGAATAGTCTTATTTGTTCCGTTTGGTGGGAACCTCTTCTTTAAATGCATTGGTCTTGTCTTCTCCATCATCACTGACTTTCTTCACTAAATTTATATTCATGCTTCAAATTAGAGTGTGATCAGGAAGTTTCATGGTGTACGTGAACTGTGAAATTTAAATAATTCTGACAAGGGAATTATTTCATGGTGGTATGTTGCTTATTACTAAAAGAGGGAGCCCTGTTGTAGATTAGTCGCTGCAGGAATACTTAAAAAATTCAGTACATATATGCTGCTTACAGGTCAGCTTTTACTTGCCAAGGGTGATGTAGAACAGGCATCTGCTGCTTTTAAGATCGTATTAGATGGAGATCGTGATAATGTTCCAGCTCTTCTGGGTCAGGTATATCAACACTTCTGCATGGAAAAAGTAATTATGCTATTCCTTACTTATTTGAAAGTCTGAGGATCACCTAAATGAAGATATAATTAATAATTTTGAAACTGCCCTCATTTGCAAATTTTGTAACTGTATTGTCCTCTAGTGACCAATTGTTGGTCACCTTAATTATTATTATTTTTTTTTGTTTCTATGCATTGAAATTTTTTCCCTCGTACAACTCTTCAAATTTTTTTTTTTTTTCCTGACTTGGAATGTTATAATGTGATTCAGACTTTGCTCAACAAAACTTATCTTTATTGCTTGTGGTTGGTAGTTCAATTTTCTTTTCACCATTTTAGTCTGTCTAGGAATTTATGTTCTTTTGAATAATTATTTAAAAAGATATCAATTACAGGCATAACATATAGCTAACCTAGTTAGTTGGACTTGAGAGTTGAGGCTTACCTGACTTGATTATAGACATTGTATATTCCATACCTCTCCACATCTAGTGTAATTGAGGGGCTCGTGTGGGCATGGGATTGTCACTAGCAAAAAAGATGAGGTTGAAACTGAAATGAGAAAAATGTGGTTGGGGCATTGGCAGAGCCAGCCATTTTTTTCCCTTTCCCCTGGGGTAATGAAGAGCAGGGGGACTCCCTTGCCCCCCTAGCTACGCCATTGGGTTGGTAGTTTCTTCCAATATTTATAAAGAAGGTTTCGTTGAGAGTGGCCTTTTTTGGTTGGTCGACAGCCCTAGGAAAGATCCTACCATGGATAATCTCAAAAAACGACATGTCATTGTGGTTGATTGGTGTTATTTATGTAAAAGAAATGGGGAATATGTGAACCAACTTTTGCTTTATTGTGAGATTGCTTGTGCCATTTGGATTATTTTTTTTGTTTATTATTTTTATTTTTTTTCCAGTTGATTTGGGTTGTCTTGGATCATGCCTAGACGAGTATTCGATTTGTATTCTTATTAGTGGACTACTGGCAACACTTGGAGTGCTGATGTGTGGAAGATGGTGCCTTCGTGTTTTTTGTGGTGTTTATGGAGTGAAATGAATGATAGAAGTTTTGAGGACCGTGAGAGGTCTTTGGAGGAGATTAAGTCTTTATTTTTCAACACATTATATCTTTGGACAGCTGCTTTTGTTTATCCTTTAATGATTAGTTATCATGATTTTCTTATTCTTTTTGCCTTTACTAGTTAGGTAGCTTCTCTGTATACTTCCTGTGTACCTGGGTGCGCTTTACATTTTTAATGATATTTCGATTACTCATAAAAAAAAATATTTATAAAGAAGGACCAGGTCAGCCTAGAGACTGAATTGGGGCATGGATTCATATGTTGGCGTACACATGCTGCCTTTATTGTAAATAACTGGCCTTGGATTTTTGCAGGCCTGTGTTGAGTTCAATCGTGGACGCTACAACGAGTCTTTGGAGTTGTACAAGGTTTGTTATTTTCATCTTATATTTCCAGTGGAAAGCAATGTGCACCTTCTCAACAGGCTTTGATTTGATGTGCATAGATACATATATGCACATGAAGATATATGCATATGTACATAGTTACAAACATACATATACACACACAATACACAAGGAGATTTGCATATATACATACATAGATACACAAATAAATTGGCAGGGGTCATAACTGGCTGTCTTCCTGACATTATATTAGTGGTATTTGGAGATATGTTCTCAGCTATGTACATGTGTTAGATGTTGCTTTTGACTTGTAATTTTTGAACTCTTGTAAGAGGGCCTTGCTAGTGCATCCCGATTGTCCTGCAGCTGTAAGACTTGGCATAGGTCTCTGTCGCTACAAGTTAGGTCAATTTGATAAAGCTCGGCAGGCATTTGAGAGGGTTTTACAGGCAAGTATTTGTCTTTGATATATAAATGAATTGATTATATAAAAACCGACTGCACACGCTGCAAGTTTTCACTAATTCTGTTATCTTTATATGTTTCACGGTTATATATGTGCAGTTAGATCCAGAAAATGTCGAGGCTCTTGTGGCACTTGCAATTATGGATTTGCATAAAAATGAAGGTAAGCTATGTCAGCAAATATTGTTTTCCTTATGACTTATATGGTTTGGTCATTGTTTAGCTGTCTATACTAGTTTCTCATTTTGAAAATACTAATTCTGGTGCTCTATAATCACAGCTATTGGAATTAGGAAAGGAATGGAAAAAATGCAGAGAGCTTTTGAGATATACCCTTTCTTTGCAATGGCGCTGAATTATCTAGCAAATCACTTCTTCTACACTGGTCAACATTTTCTAGTTGAGCAACTGACTGAAACTGCACTTGCTGTTACCAATCATGGACCGACAAAGTCACATTCTTACTACAATTTAGCACGGTCTTATCATAGCAAGGTTGGGAACAACACCTTTTTTCTTGAAATCATTTTATTGAGGTTTGTAAAGTTTTTACTTATTAAAGTAAAACAAAAAGGTGGAAGGAGATGGGACATAAAGCAAACTGTTTTGCTTGTTTAAGTGATTTTTTATCTTCCCTTTGTATTTAAGCATCCTTATCTATCATGTATTGATAACCACTTCTTTAGCTGCTTTATTACCCGGTGACCTACCTTGACAACTAAGAAGTTCCCCCTCTCTCTTTCCTTAACTTTCATTCTTTCCCCTCTTTCCAGTTGCTAGCATAGGTCTGAACTTAAATCTTTTGATAAATCAGCTTATTATACTGTCTTCTGTGGTCTTTCTGACTATGATGTTCTGTAAATGAACTGTAGGGGGACTATGAAAAAGCTGGGCTGTACTACATGGCATCTGTCAAGGAAATCAATAAGCCCTACGAGTTTATTTTTCCTTATTATGGTCAGTAACCGTATTTATTTTACATACGGTCATAAAAAATTTACATATTGTATGGTCTTGGATTGGGTAGATTGGCCAAAAAAGATTCCCACAGCCAACTCCAAGTAGTTTGAATTAAGACTTTTTGCGTGGAGCTGATTTTATTATTATTATTAAATGTTTGTAATAGATTGGAGAAATGCCTGATGTATTTGCAACTAGAAGCATGCTTAATTGTGTTCATAGAATTACATGGATACATATTTAATGGTTCAAATGCATTTGGGTTTTATTTACCACTATTCAAACACGCAAATTACAATGACCACTATATTGTTCAACATAGTACTCAAGTGGATACATTTTTTACAGAATTGTTATAACTGGGTTTCGTATTTATTTTCGTTTGATTTGTTGCCTCTTGTTTGCCTTTTTATTATGTTGGCAATTTAATGATAGGTTTGGGACAAGTACAACTGAAGTTGGGAGATTTTAGAAGTGCTCAGTCGAACTTCGAAAAGGTTTTGGAGATTTACCCTGATAATTGCGAGACAATGAAAGTAAGTGAGTTAAATGAAAGTGTATTGGCATGGTTGTTTCATGATCTTTAGGCTTGTTTTTGCGAATAGAGCTTGCCTGAAAATATTTTCCGTGTCTTCCTATAGGCCCTTGCTAACAATGTCACAACTCAGGGAAATGTTAGCCACGTCTGTATTATACCCAGAAAAGACCAGTCAAAGTTACAATTGGAGTTAAATTACTTATATAGCTCAGTCTGACTTAGTAAGGAATTAATGTGGGATTTGGCACTCAATGCAACACCATTACAATTCATCCACCAATGTAGGACTTAACTTTCCGAGGTATCACAATTTTCTGCACTCAAGTCCCTGACATCCTTGTTAGAGCCCATGTAATGATGCAGTGCCCGAATGCCACATGGCGTCACTAGGTTATTCTAATACCATTTGTCACGATATAGAGAAAAATTAGCCACATCTACATTATACCCCAAAAGGACTAGTCAAACTTACTACTCGAGTTGTTTGCAATTACTTATTTAGCTCAATTTTACCCAGTTAAGAACCAATGTGGGACTTGATCCTCATGTAACACCATCACAATCCCCCATCTGATGTGGGACTTAAATTTTTCAGGGTATCACAAGCAGCCTCAACATTACTAGCTACCAGTGCCACCACCACATATAACAAAATAAGTAGATATTTTCCGTGTATGCCAACCAAGAAAAGTGCAAGAAATTTTACTGCAAATGTCTTCTCAGATATTTTAAGACACAAAATATTTTAGGTCTAAAGCAATCAGAAATCTATTTTAGTCGTTATGATTCATGTTGAATTGATGTTTCTCTTTTGCTTTAGGCTCTTGGGCACATATACGTTCAGCTTGGCCAGACTGAGAAAGCCCAAGAATTTATGAGGAAGGCTACGAAAATTGACCCACGTGATTCCCAGGTAATAGATCCTGTTATCTATCATTTTTTTTTGATATTTTAGAGAATAAGTCTCCTTACTAAGGACTGGTTTGTTGCACCTTTGTCCACATGACACCCATGTTCACTTGTATCTTACATTTGTTTGGACATATGGAGGAGTCCAGCTTTATTTGCTGAAAGAATGTATGAAAGGTATATGTGCTTTTGGCTACAGTAATAGCCATTATTTCATCATTTTGAAAATAAGAAACAGTTAAACCTTCTATTTGTAAGATTGTATAGGGCGTTCTCTTTATCCTCTTCTTATTTATTTATTTTTCTAACTGTAAGTTACTAAATCCTCCAAGTTGCATGCTTTCAAGTACCAATAACCAAAGTTAATTCAGTTTGGCTGCTTCTTACCTTACCTTCTAGTTTCACATCTTAACATCCATCTGACTATGATATAGGCATTTCTTGAGCTGGGGGACTTGTTAATTTCATCTGATGCAGTAGCAGCTCTGGATGCCTTCAAAACTGTAAGGTTTCCTATTTGTTACTCTTTTGGGGAAATCAAGTGTTAATTCCTCATAGTAAAGGGAACATTGTATCTCATTAAGTTCTGGAAATTTTCTTTCATAATTTAGACTTAAATTAATGTTACAGGCACGTGGTCTTTTGAAAAAGGGAGGTCAAGAAGTACCAGTTGAATTGCTCAACAATATTGGAGTTCTTCATTTTGAAAGGGGAGAGTTTGAGGTTTGTGCATGTCCTTGAAGATTTGATGAGCAATTACAATTGGTTTTGTTGAAGAATCTTTTAATAGCGCTATTCAAAACAGTTTCATCTTTATTATGCGGGTTAAGACTTTTTTTACTTTTTCCTTGTAAAGTAAATGTATTGGTGCAATCAGCAAATGACTTTGATGTCTTCTTATTTGCTAGCTTGCTGAACAAACTTTCAAGGAGGCTCTAGGCGATGGAATTTGGCTTTCTTTCATCGAGGGTAGAGAGAACTTCCAAGAGATTGATGCTAGTGAATCTATTATTCAATACAAGGACTTGCAATTATTTCAACGACTTGAGGAGAGTGGTCGCCATGTGGAACTACCTTGGAATAAAATCACAACGCTATTTAATCTTGCTAGATTACAAGAGCAGTTACATAACCCTGAAACTGCAAGCGTCTTGTACCGTCTAATCTTGTTTAAGGTGTGTGGTGTGTCTGTTTGCGTGATGCATACTTGAATCTTGACTATTCTGTTTTATACCTAAAATACCACTAATTTGTTACTAGAACCTCTTGTATAGCAATTAGTAAAGATCTTCTTCAAAGTTCTTGGTTCTTTGTCAACTACTCATCTAACAGAACAAATGTACACGTACATCTCAATATATATAAATGCTCTATTGAGTTGGAGAGTTTTTTTGTAGTATGCCATTTAAAATTTTCAAGTTGGTACATATCAGGTGTTTCTTTTTTCCTTCTTCAAAGGACTTTTCATTTAATTGGAATACATTCGACTAGGCCTTGTTCTAGTAGTTGGATCAGCCGTTTTTTCCTGAATTGCCCTGGACCATCTCTTTTTAGATGAAAAAAGGTTCTGTAATTAGCTATGTTTTGCTCAACCACACTCATGTGACCACAACTCTAGAGTAAGAGCACATTCGAGCTGATTTTGTAGAAGTTCCTCGTGGTTGGGAAGGCCTTGTTTGCTACAGTAAATATGTTGTGGTGTACGCTTTTACAAAATGTTTTCATCATGAATTGTTCACTTTTGGCTTCTTTAACGTGGTCCATTATTTCATCCATGTTTTTTGATGCTTTATGGTTTTTTCAAATGCTTCCTGTAATATTAGTCTGATGTTTCACGACCTTGTCTGTTTACTATTTCATTTGGTGGGGTTTTGCTTAACTCCTTTGTTCGTTCTTTGCAGTATCCAGAGTACATAGATGCTTATCTGAGACTCGCTTCCATTGCAAAAGCACGAAACAATATTCAATTAAGCATTGAACTGGTTGTTAACTTGTTACTCCTACAACACCCCTGCTTCTATTTCTTAGTTATTATGTATAAACATTTTTATATATGTATATATTTTCATATAATGACTCCTTTCCATAGGTTCACGATGCTTTGAAGGTGAATGACAAGTGCCCCAATGCGTTGTCTATGCTTGGTGAGTTGGAGTTGAAAAATGATGACTGGGTTAAGGCAAAAGAAACCTTCCGGGCTGCTAGTGATGCAACTGATGGGAAGGATTCCTATGCTACTCTTTCTCTGGTTTGTATATTGTTCATCGTGCATGCTTTTATTGTCATCATATTTCATTGTATTACCTTTTTTTTTTTTTTTTTTTTTAATTAATTAATTAATTTATTTTTATAAGTAATGTCATTTTATTAATAAAGTGCAGAGGAGTGCAACCTTAGTCCACAGGGAATATACAAGAGACCCTCTAATAGAAAGGAACAGAAAATAAATTCAAAAAATCTGCATAAATAAAAACACTCAAGCTATGATGTGCCACTATCCATGTATATAACGTGTTAAGCAAAAGCTTTTGTAGCTTTAACATCGATGTTTCTACATCTTCAAAGTGCCGAGCATTCCTCTTACGCCAAAGGCACTACATTAAACACAACGGAACTGACCTCCAATCTTCTTTAGCTGGACCACACCTAAACGAATCACCCAATCCAGTAATAGAATTTGAAGTTCAATACTTTCTATTGATGTTTAGTAAAGTATAAATAGAAGAAGAGATTACATGATCTTCGGATCAGTTACAATCTATCTAGAGTTTGAATTACAAACCTAAAACTTATCTAAAGATAATCCTATCTAGATATTTGAATTGAAAACAGAATTCAAATATCTTTATATTTGAATTTACAGAATCCTATCTAAAGGTATTATCTATTAGCTAGGAGTCTTGTATCCGAGTTTGTTGAAGTAGTTGGATGCTGACTAGTATTTTGCACTAGAGAGGAGTCTTCACATTCAGATGTATCTGGACATGTTGAGATGACATTGGTATTGTTTACAGCCCCCCGCAAGCTAATAGGTATGGAACAAACCATAAGCTTGTCACGTAGAAAGGAAAACCGAGCTGAACTGAGTCCCTTAGTGAAAACATTAGCTAGTTGGTCATGAGTGCTGATATACTTGATGGAGATATCACCATTGAGCACCTTCTCTCGAATAAAATAGTAGTCAACTTCAATATGCTTAGTCCTAGCATGATAAATGGGGTTAGAGGCAAGTGCAAGTGCCCCAATGTTATTGCACCATAGGTGAGGAGTAGAAAATAAAGGGATACCAAGATCCTTAAATAACATGCGCAACCAAAAGAGATCAGTAGTAGCAAGAGCCATGGCATGATATTCAGCCTCTGTACTCGAACGGGCAACCACCGATTGTTTCTTGGCAATCCAAGAAATGAGAGAGGATCCAAAAGAATACCATTGCCAGTAGTAGACCGATGATCATCCGGATTACCTGCCCAGTCAGAGTCACAGAAAGCCTGAAGAATCAAGGGACCTTTGATGTACCATAAGCCATGATCAATAGTCCCTTTAATGTATCGAAGGACTCGTTTTACAGCTGTCCAATGAAGTGTAGAAGGGTTATGCATGTGTTGACATAACTGATTCACAGAAAAAGCAATATCCGGACGTGTTAAGGTACAATATTGCAAAGCACCCACTGTCTGCCGATATGTAGTAACATTAGTTGGAGATAAAGGATCACTAGCCGCATTGGACATCTTGGAACCCGTAATGCATGGAGAAGAAAAGGGCTTAGCACCCATCATTTTGGATCTTGACAGCAGGTCTGAGATATATTTAGCTTGCCTCAAATGTAGACCTTGAGATGATCGAACAGCTTGGATGCCTAAGAAGAAATGCAAGTTGCCGAGGTCCTTGAGTTTAAAAACCTACTGAAGCTGAGCTATAACAGAGGCAATATGGGGAGAGGATGTACCAGTGAACAAAATATCATCAACATAAATCAGGAAGTAAAGATGGACACTTCCCTGATGAAATACAAATAAAGAACTGTCAACAGTAGAAGAAACAAACCCAAGCTCCAGTAATGTCTGAGATAGTCGGGTAAACCAAGCACAGGGGGCTTGTTTAAGACCATACAAGGACTTGTGTAATCTGCAAACATGAGATGGAAACTGAGAATCAATGAATCCTTTAGGTTGTTCCATATACACCTCTTCCATCAAATAGCCATGTAGAAACGCATTAGACACGTCTAATTGGCGAATAGTCCAATTAAAGTGAATTGCAAGAGCCAAAATAACCCGGATTGTAGAAGTTTTAACAACCGGACTAAAAGTTTTCGTAAAATCTACCCCACTTTCTTGATCAAACCTCTTAGCAACCAACCGTGCCTTATACCTATCAACTAAACCATCCTGTTTCTGCTTGATCTTGTAAACCCATTTATTCCGAATGATGTTATGTTGAGAAGGACGAGGACATAGAGACCACGTTTTATTAGCAAGTAAGGCATCAAATTCATCACCCATAGCAGCACGCCATTCAGGAGACTTCTCGGCCTGTGTATAACATTTAGGTTCAAGGGGAATTGACACACTGGAAAGAGCACATAAGGGATGCTTGGTGGAGAGAAAAGCTGTGTAATCCGGGAATGAACGAGACCGCAAAGTTCCTGTTTTGAAACATGTGGCCATAGGATGAGAAGGAATAAGGGCTGAAGAAGCATCAGGAAATGGAGGATTGATCGGAGCAATAGAACCAAGAAGTGGTGAATTGTCCAGTGCAGGAGAAGCACTCGGTAGAGGAGAGTTTTGTAGCTGAACTGCAAGAGGAATAGAAGTACTAGATAGAGAATCAACACTTGAAATATCGGAGATCTGTAGGGAAGTAGGGGATGTAAAGCTAGGGAGAGCAGGAAAGGGAACACAAAGGACCGAATCAGAAGAAGCAGGGGATTATAAAACACCCTCTTTAGCAGGAAATCGTGATTCGTCAAATACAATGTGCCTTGACACATACACCTTACGAGAAACCGGATCGAGACAGCGATAACCACGTTGATTAGAGCTATATCCTAGAAAAATGCAGTGTTTACTCCTAAACATTAATTTATGATTGGAGTAAGGACGTAAAAGTGGAAAACACGAACACCCAAAGGAACGAAACAGGGAATAATCAGGACCTTTGTTAAAGAGTTTAAAAAATGGTGAAACATTTTCTAGAACAGAAGAAGGAAGACGGTTGATTATAAAAATAGATGTGATAAAAGCATCAACCCAAAATAAAGTTGAGAGATGAGATTGAGCAAGCAAGGACAATCCCATTTCCATGATATGACGATGCTTGTGCTCGGCCACACCATTTTGTTGTGGTGTGTGAGGGGAAGATACATGGTGAAGTATGCCATGAGAAACCAAAAAATTCTTAAATTGATTAGACATAAATTCACCACCACCATCACATTGAAATTGTTTAATGGAAGAAGAGAACTGATTTTCAACAAGAGTCTTAAATTGGACAAAAACAGTGAAAATATCTGATTTATTATGAATGAGATACAACCAGGTAAACCTAGAAAAATCATCGATAAACAAAACATAGTACGAATAGCCACCTAATGACTTTGTAGAGCACGACCAAACATTCGAATGGATGAGATCTAAAGGACACAAAGAGACACGAGGAGAAGATTGAAATGGAAGCTGCTTGCTTTTGCCAAGTTGACAAGGTTCGCAGATACCATTCAAGTTCTTGACACCACTAACCGGAAGGGAAAATTGCTGTAATACTTGAGAAACAACTTGTTGAGAGGCATGGCCTAGACGAGAATGCCACACAGCTGCAGAAGTCTTGACACCTAAGAAAGCAGTCAAGGCACGCTGCTTATTGACCGAAAAGGATTGCAAATGAAGAGGGTAGAGACCACCTTCACTCCGGCCTTCCAGTAGAGTGATTCCCGTGAGGTTGTCCTTAACAAAGTAATGAGAACCATTGAGAAGAAAAAAAACAGTTATTATCTTGACAAAATTGATTGATGGAAAGGAGATTAGCATAAGCTTGAGGACAATGTAAAACATTAGACAGATGAAAGGAGGATTGAGGAGTATGAAAACTCATAGAACCAGTGTTTTGAATGTGCAAATCTGTATCATTCCCCACGGCTACATCTTCAGAACCCGAGTATGGCTGTTGCAAGGAGATTCTCAAGATTGGCAGTGATGTGTTGATTCGCAGCACTGTCAGCATACCAGGGACCATTATCAGCATCTTGGTTGGAATTAGCTACCATGGCAGAGAGTTGAGCAGGAGGGTGACGGCCTTGGAAGGCATGATCCATCCTATGAAAGCAATCCAATGCTTTGTGACTCAACTTCCCACAAATCTGACATGCGGGTCTAGCAGGGATAGCAGATGGGGTAGACTGATATTTTGGTGAAGAAGAGTTGGGTTTAGGACCATTCCAACGCTTACTGGAGGGTTTAGACTTACGGTTTTGAGTGTAGGCATTGGGCTTGGAGGAGAACATGGCAAACTGATGACTGTCTGCAGTATTGGAAGCTGTTTGACTATCCAATAGAAGCTCATAAGAGAGCAATTCATCCTGAAACTCAATGAATGTAAGGGATTTGTACCGGGAAGCCACAGACAAGGATGTGACAACAGGATTAAATGAAGGGTGAAGTCCACCAATTACATAACCAATAAGAGCATCATCAGTAACTGGTTGACCAACTGCAGCAAGCTGAGCAAAAAACTGCTTAGTAGTTTCAATATAATCAGTACACCCTTTTGAACCTTGATGCAGACCTAGTAGATGGCGCTGAAGATGAGAAATCCGGGTCTTGGAATGGGAGGCAAAGCGGCTAGAGAGGGAATCCTAGACTTGTTGAGCGCTGGTGACACCAAAGGTGGTTGACATTACCTTCTCCGTGAGAGTGGCATTAAGCCAAGAAAGAACAAATTGGTCTTTCTTATTCCAAAGTAGGAATGCTGGATTCAGAGTAGCAGTAGCTTTCCCCTGGTCATCCAGAACGTACTTGAGAGGGCACGGTTCAGAACTATCCACGAAACCCATCAAGTCGTTGGTCTTCAAAATAGGGATAACTTGGTTGGTCCACGTGATGTAGTTAGGTCCTTCTAATTTGAAGGTCATAAGTTGGCCAATATTAGGCGGAATGAATGGGACAGCAGGGCTGGACGCCATTGAGAAAATGATAGAAGCAGATAAAAAAGAAAAAAAAGAAACGTAGAAGAGATCGAAAAAAAAAATCTGCGTGAGCAATTTAGAGCTCTGATACCATAATAGAATTTGAAGTTCAATACTTTCTATTGATGTTTAGTAAAGTATAAATAGAAGAAGAGATTACACGATCTTCGGATCAGTTACAATCTATCTAGAGTTTGAATTACAAACCTAAAACTTATCTAAAGATAATCCTATCAAGATATTTGAATTGAAAATAGAATTCAAATATCTCTATATTTGAATTTACAGAATCCTATCTAAAGGTATTATCTATTAGCTAGGAGTCTTGTATCCGAGTTTGTTGAAGTAGTTGGATGCTGACTAGTATTCTGCACTAGAGAGGAGTCTTCACATTTAGATGTATCTGGACATGTTGAGATGACATTGGTATTGTTTACATCCAGCACCCGTCTCGGCATAACCCACTCTACCCCAACAAAGTAAGAATGTAACTCCATAGATCGCGTGCAATTTCGCAGTGAAGTAACAAATGTTCAATAGATGTTCATTGTATTACTTCAATAAGCATTCGCTTAAAATTCTGCAAAACCTTGACAAAGTGCATTCCCTGGGGACCTTTTTTTTTTTTTTTTACCCATATATGCATCTAATGACTTTAATGGAAATGTCTGTTAGTATTCTGATTGTGTTTTCTGTTGTCATATACATTATCATTTCCATCATTAGCATTATTACACCATTCTCATCTCGTATGCTTGTTTCGCATTGGAAAGGGAAACTGGAACTACTTTGCAGCAATTCGCAATGAGAAAAGAAATCCCAAGTTGGAAGCTACCCATTTGGAAAAAGCCAAGGAGCTCTATACAAGAGTATGATTTTTTCTGTTTTTTCTTGTTTCTTTTGAGTGCTACTCTTTGCAATGTTTCTTTTTAGTAATTCCTTATTACTTCCCTTTGAGTGCCTCCTTTTCAGTGTATAATATGGTTGTGAAAATTCCATTAGTATTTTGCACTTGATCAATAGTGGTTCCAGAGTGAAGTTGTTAGATTGTATAACTAAATTGTTGCTATGGTTATTGTATCATTTATCACTGATTGGGTGATGTGGTATTTCAATTGAAAAGAAATCAGAAATTATAGACAATGAGTTTTAGCTCAAATAGCACCTCCTCTCCTTTTTTTTTATTTTTTTTTTAAGTAAATTTAGTCTTATTAAAAGCGTAAGGCGCCCCTAAATACACTGAAAGTATACAAAAGGAAACACCTAATTAAGAAAAACACCTCCTTCTCTCTTAAGGATGGGGGTGGAGGGTGTAATTGTAGGTTCAAAACCCATTGGGTCCATACATACGTAACTTAGCAATAAAAAATGAAAAAAAAAAAAGAAAAAGAAAAAAAAAACACGTAAAAGCATAGAAGAGAATGTATAAATTACAGAAGAGTGCATATTGGTAAATATATGGTGGCATAGCTGTTAAATATACATGGAAATGAGAAGACTGGAATATTTATTTATCTCATCTCACAAACAAGATCAAGCAAATATTTTCTTCTTATTTCATGAGAGGAGGGAGATAAAGAAAATGATAGCAAGCACAGGGAAAAAGAAGAAGAGAAAAAGAACATAAAAAAGAGAGGGTAAAACAGAAAAACAGTGTTCTTTATTACGTACTTTTTAAACAGCTTATTTGATTGACTTGTATGCATTAGCCTGGATTTAGTTTTAATAGACTCTTTTCTCAATCTAATGCTTTGGCATGATGTTTTTAGAGTACATCCTCTGATGTTTTTGTTAATGCTTTGCTGTCATGAATAGTTAATTCTGATATTTGGGATGTACTTTTCTATATCAATACCTACAGGTTCTGCTTCAGCATCCTGCTAATCTGTATGCTGCCAATGGTGCGGGAGTGGTCTTGGCAGAAAAAGGCCACTTCGATGTTTCTAAAGATATTTTCACTCAGGTACGCCAAATATGTTACCACATTTTTGGGACATGTATAATATAAAATTTCAAACTTGCAAGAGTTTTCATTTCGGGATTATCATAGGTTCAAGAAGCTGCAAGCGGAAACATTTTTGTCCAGATGCCAGATGTTTGGATTAATTTGGCCCATGTTTATTTTGCTCAAGGCAATTTTGCATTGGCTGTGAAAATGGTAAGTTGATCTCTTTTTACTTTATGTATCTTTCTTTTAAATTTAAATTTCTTTCTCATTACTGCATATATGTGTTCATGAAATGTGTTATCTTGCAGTATCAAAATTGCTTGCGGAAGTTTTACCATAACACAGACTCTCAAATTCTCCTCTATTTAGCTCGTACTCATTATGAAGCTGAACAGTGGCAAGACTGCAAAAAAACTTTACTAAGAGCTATCCACTTGACACCTTCAAATTACACACTTAGGTTTGATGCAGGCGTTACATTGCAGAAGTTCTCAGCATCAACACTACAAAAGGAAAAGAAGACCGCCGATGAGGTTGTTTGTTAAAACCATTTGTCAAAGTTTAGTTTTTCGTGCTATTTTAATTTTTACTGAACGTTTTTCACCTCTTTAGTTGCATTGATGCCTCTGGCACTAATGTCCTATAAGAATTGTTTAAACCTTTTCATCTGATTAGGAAATGTTTTAAGCATATTGATTGTATGTTTTTTGTGAGGATGACAATTTTTAAAGTGGAGAAGTGATTGAGGAATGTTCTATGGTCGACATGCACCTATTCAATTATGGGAATTTTACTGCCAATATAAGGTCACAACAGTTAAACTGACTGGTTGGGGAAAAAGTGTAGTGTAAATGGACTTGGTTAGAAGGATGGGTGGGAAGGCAGAATATAAAACTAAAGGATTTCATGAGAAGTTAGATATTGTGCACATTGCAAAAGAGATCAGGGAGATTGTGTGATGCATCAGTGAGAAGGGGTAACATGTTCTGAGGTGAAGGTGCTTTGAGAAGAAGAGGAAACTGAAGAAGAATGTGGATTGAGGTTGTCAGAAAAATGATCATGGTGTGTGATTTAGCAGAAGGATATAAAAGCCAAATGGTGAAGTGGGATATTTTTTTTATTATTTATTTTTATACATTGGTTACCCATGAGCTTGAACCAACGACTTAATCAACAACCTATATCCATGGAGCGGATGTGCCATTTTACTCTCATATAGTGGGTTGGCCTTTTTGACCTGGTCTTGGTTAAAAAAATAATCGAATCATGGTTGTTTCTGATGTGTTATGCTTGTAGATGTCGGTATCTGTTACAATTACTATTAATATGGCTGTGTTATACACATATGTTACTGGCTATTTGATAATTCTGTATGGAGAAAATTGCAGACCCTGGAAGAGAGCTGTACTTGTTGCATCACCTACTTTTGTTGCAGTTGTTTTATGTCAATGGGCTCTATTTGTCATTTAAGGTGGCTATGAAACGTGTGCATATGTGTGAAGTCTTGTTTTGCTATAATTTTTTCCCTCACTGAGACATTTTGGTGTAACGTCTGCATAGAAAATTGTCATTTAAGGTGGCTATTAACGCATGTAATCATTTGTTTGAGTTGTACCTCATTTACTCTGGAAGCAGCATTGCATTTATCGAACTTTTCAAAAGCGTTTAGCATGCTCAATGCAATATAGTGTCTCTCTTTAGTGACTCTCATGCATTGCTGTTTCATTGGAATCCGATTAGGTGCGCTCAACAATTGCAGAGCTAGAAAATGCTGTTCGTCTGTTTAGTCATTTGTCTGCTGCTTCCAACCTTCACTTTCATGGGTTTGATGAGAAGAAAATTGACACCCATGTTGAGTATTGCAAGAATGTACTTGACGCAGCCAAACCTCACCTTGAAGCAGCTATTCGTGAAGAACAGCAGATCCGGCAGAGACAAGAAGTTGCTCGGCAGGTTGCATTGGCTGAGGAAGCTCGTCGTAAGGCTGAAGAACACAGGAAATTTCAGGTCTGCTTGCTTTAGATCCTGAACACATTTCTTTGAGCCATATATTGCAAATCTTCTGATATTTTATGTGAAAACAGTTGGAGAGGAGAAAGCAAGAGGATGAGCTAAAGCGGGTGAGGCAACAGGAAGAACATTTTCAGCGTGTAAAGGTATGGATTGCCAACTATGTCTTATTAATTAAAGTATCTTTGCTTATTGGTAATCAATGAATTAGAGGTATGCAAAATCCTTTAAACATAAAATGATTAAGAATGCAAGTCTCAGAGTTATACCCTTGCTAAAGTTAGTTATTTGTAATATTGTAATAAAGTGAAGAAAGGAGCCTGTTGGCATTAAGAGCAATGCCACATGAAACATGCTCTTGATTCCCTGTATTGTTACAATACTTCAACCATATGATACAATAGGGATAGGCTATATTTGCTGCTTTTTGGCGTCGCAGTTCACTATAATACAGTCACTTCCGGGTGTAAGTGTTTTGCTCGTGGGTGCCCATACAAGACCATATATAGAATCTAAAGATAAAAAAATTTACAATCATTTATAAATTACAAATGAAATGGTATACCACTATAAATTGCATATCAATAAGTCAAACACTGCTAAGGTTTCAGATTTGGGTCCCTACTTTTATGGTTCCAGATTTGAACTGCACCACAAATGGGGTCATGCATGACAAATGGGTTGGTCGTGATCATGCCAATGCCAAATAGGCTGTTCATAAGCAAACCCATAAATCTTGTAGTGTGGGGCAGGCCAGAATGGACTTGATCTATAGTATTGCATGGGGAGCAAAATGATGCTTATAGATGTCTACCGTTTTAGTTTACAGTGCTCTTCTTTGAGTTTAGTACAAACTAGCTAGTCATTTATGACAATAAAACATGCTCTCAAAATTTGAGTTTCTTGTACATATTCATTGTATCATCAGGAGCAATGGAAGAGCAGTACACCTGGTTCAAAGCGGAGGGAAAGGTCAGATCTTGATGATGAGGAAGGTGGGAATAGTGAGAGGAGGAGGAGAAAAGGTGGGAAGAGGAGAAAGAAGGACAAGAGCTCAAAGTCGCGATATGAGACAGAGGAAGCAGAAGCTGACATGAGGGATGATCAGGAATATCCGGACGATGAAGATGCGAACTTGAACTATAGGGAGCCTACAAGTCAGAATGATCAGGATGAAGCAGAAGAGAATGTTCTGGATCCTCTTGCTGCTGCTGGGCTTGAAGATTCCGATGCTGAAGATGAGGAGGTAATTTTACTTCTTGTTTTTGACTTTGTAGTTCTGATTATGAGTAGCAACTGTTATCTCAGCTTGGATTCTTACAAAACTTTCTGAACATCTATCACTCTTGTGACATGAGTTTGTGGCTGGAGACTCTGAGACAGGATGCGCAGCAGTGTTAAATGCAATGTTCTACATAATACTTGGCGAAATTAATTAGTTCATAGCCGTGATCTGTATCATGTAGATAAGATATCTTTTTCCATTTTTCTATTGGAAAGGTTCATTTGGTAGTGGTAGCTATATCCTACATTGGTAAAATGTCAGCTTGTTGTTTTTCTAAGTGAAAGATCAACAGGAATTATATCACTATCATAAAGATTTATTTTACTTGTTCCCCGAACTTTATTTTTAGAGAAAAAAAAAATTCAAGAACTTGTTGATCCCTATCCTTCTTCCCAGATTTTCAGATTAACATTTCTTAAACTTGTCTATTAACTGATGTGATTTTCATTATTCTTTTGATCTTGTTGAAGGCTGTCCCTTCATCAACTGCAGGTCGAAGAAGGCGGGCGTGGTCAGAATCTGATGACGATGAGTCGTTGCAGAGGCGGCCATTGTCCAGAGAGAATTCTGCAGAGCTGCAGCAGAGTGACGAAGAAGTCAGAGAAGACGGTGATAAGCCAAATGGAAATACTGTTTCTGACGATGAGGATTGAGATTGAATTTGTCCAACTCTGTAGGGTCAATGTGAGAAGCCTTGTACTTGGCCGGGGATCACTACATTGTACATTCTTACGCCGTTTGTGCTCCCCGAAGTTCTGACATATACTTATTAAAAGTTCCATAGACACGTTGTTTTTCGTTAACTTACGTTAATCTCCACTTATATTTGCAAGCAAACCGATCCAAGGTATATCATCTTAGCGGCTGAAATCAACACGGGAAAAGAACTCTACATAACCACAAAACGGCAGCGTTTAGGAAGGGTTCCTTTTTCTTGGACATGTTGGGTGATGCTTATCAGACCCCGTTTAGAGTGGTGAGTGTCAGACAGAGAGAGTCAGATGGTCTCAATGTGGAGGATTGAAACTTGAAAGTGTACGTTTAATTAGTTCTGTCCCGGCTGGTTGGGTTTCGTAGTCCTTTTTAAGTCTGCAACTCTGCAGTCTGCAAGCACTTCTTTACTACTCTTTTTGGACCGATGCACAGCAGGCCCACTCACTCATCAGATTTCAGCACAATGCAGTGTCTAGTGCTCTTTTCGCTAAAGCTTTGTAAGTTTACTTGAAGACTTTCCCAGGCTGTGGCGGTGGGGTCTGACTGACTCCATTATCAAAATGATCTCTAATTTCTTGTCACAAAAAAACTGACTTTCTTCATGTCCGACTAGTGCTTTCTCTTTTTGATGTGTATAGGACTTGGGAGTGGGTACGTTGGAACGATGAGTCGATGAGGATTCCATGTTATTAGGCTAAAGTAGGGGTTTTTTTTTTTTTTTTTTTTTTTTTTTTTTGGGTTCTCTTTTAAAAAAAAAATAAATAAATAAAAAATAACAAACTCAAAACACTTAACACAATAACACAAAAGCACTCGAAACTATTTTTACATCACATTAGAACATTTCTTTTAAAAAAAAAGAAAAAAGAAGTATATTCTTAAAAGCATTAACAAACGGAGTTTAGGGCCGGGGCACTCTTAAGAGGGGTGCTGCCTGCCCACCTTCTCTGGATAACATATGATAAATGACTCGCTTGTCCGGGGCAGGTGAGCCCTATCCCCTTGTTTTAGGCTATCTGAATTTCTATGTGTAATCGAGAACCAACCTTAAATTTTCTTAAACGTCAGCCAAGGTTGATTTGAAAAAGAACAAAACATATAGATGGAGATCGATGGATATGGATGGGAGAGAGAGAGAGAGAAATAACATTTCTCAATTTTTTGGTGGGCAATCACGTGATGTCGAGGGGTATCTGCCAAACCTGAGGGTGACAGAAGGTAAAGATAGGCGTTCAAGTTTTTAGGGTTAAACCCAAACCTGAGGTGAACAATGACTAGCCAATCAGCCACCATATATAACTAAACATTTTCCACGGACATTCTGCTCAAAAATGGGAATGGATTATTGTTTTTTCATGCTAATTTCTGAGGAATGATTTCCTAGTGGCCTGGATCATTCTATATTGTGACGGAAAAAGAAAAAGAAGAAAGGACCCAAAAATCTGGTACACCTGCTGGTTTGTTTTAGAACTTTTTTAGATTTATAAAAACCGACCCCCGGCCCCTTTGCCTTCGAGTTGGAAAGGCCAGGGGGGAGGGAGCCGAGGAAGAGATGTATCAGTTTTAGGCAGCTAGCATCAAGTTCAAGGCCTTACTGTAGTGCTCAAGAATCCATCCTTATCATAGGGCAAAACTTGGCTCCCATGACCATGAGCATCTTCTCAAAACACAAAGTGGTTTTTTCTTTTCTTTCCTTTTGTTTTGTTTTTTTTTTTTGTTTTTTGTTGTGTCTTGTGTGTGTAGCTAATACTCCAAACAAAGGTGCGAGAAAAGTACTGTTATTGAGCGTCTTCTTCCCATTTTATGTCATGCAGGTAGGTATGGGTAATGAATGAATTTGGCTTAGTTTGATGGATTACTACTCAAGCTAGCGGGGTCTATCTGTACTGAGTAATTTGAATGAAGTCAGAAGAGACAATAGCAAATCTTGGTGCCATTGGTCCCTCCATCATAATTACGACAAGCAGAGAAGATTTGAATGAACCCTCAGAAGATGCATATCAATCAAGATGTAAGCGTAGCAATAACACAGATTTGACCTACTCATTCAAACTGTTTGGTAAGCAAAGTGGGAAAGGAACATAACTAAGAAAGCAAAAGACATAGGACCCCTAGCTTCAATCAAAACACACATAGCCAAACCAAAAACGTTCAGAAAAAAATTGCAAAAAGACCGGCAGTTCTTGGACCTCACACAAAAATATGACCCCCCCACCACCAAGTAAGTACATTTTTGGCCTTTGATTTAGAAAACCCAGTACTGAAAACTCAACCATCTGCAAAAAAACAAAAGGAGTGTCATAGTGTTATAGACAGGAAACAAAATATACGGTTCATGAATAAGGATAAAGAAGTGGGGGTAATATTTCAATTACCATTATGGGATCTGGAATTGAAGATGGGAAAGTCATGAAAGGAAGTGGGAGCGGAAATTGATAGCCGGGTTGTTGATACTGATGAGCTGTTTGATGATTTATCATCCAAGTCAAGCCATGAATCTCTCTCTTTAGGCGGCCACTCATCGAAGAATCGATGAACGGTCTTCTGGGATTGTTCTTTCTTTATATCACTACCCAGAACAAAGCAATGCTGGTGGTCTTGCTCCGGTTGTTTTGTGGAATCACTAAGGCTCTGAAGCTGCAGGTAAGAGTACTCGCTCTGTAAACCAGAGCAACTCCTTTGTTTTGAACAGGATGTGCTCATTGTCAATGGTGTGAGTTGCCAAGAATCATCCATAGATGGGCCAGATAAGCTTCTCATAGACCCAGAAGGCTCTGAGAAGAAAGCATGCTCATCCACCTCCTCTTTCAGCCCATTAATATACCTGTTTCTTCTTCCCAAGAACAAAGAAAATCACATTCATTACCAAATACGTATAGAAGGAACTAGTAAATTACCAGATTTTGCTTTTATAGAGTTCTTTTTGAGACAGACCTGTAATCTGTGTTGGTCTGGGAGCTGTAAGAAGCAGACTCCAACAGGTAGGGGCTGTTGTTGTCTTGAGGTGGCAAACCAATCCCAGAAGGCCTTGAAGAAGAAGTGGGATGATAAATGAAGGGGTGGTGAAAGTGGGTACTGTAGTATGAATGGTGAAGGTGGTGGTGGGGCTCTGAGGACATAGAAGAAAGTGAAGAAAGAGAATGAGAGGTCGGGGTTAGTACAGAGTGGTTCTTGGTGATTGATGATGAGATTGTTGGAGTTGTCGGATTAGTGTTTGTTGATGTTGTTTTCAGAACTTCCACAGGCTTTCTTGAACGGTTTTTCCCTCTGTGCATGTGTCTCTCGCAGTACTTCGAATCTGGGAATGCCTCTTTTGAGCACCTCCATTTTTTCCCATCTGTTCTTCTACACCTGCCTGGCTCTGGGTCTATTTTCCTCCCCAAACCCATCTGCAAGTAGTTCCAGCCAACTGCACCCACAAACACCTCAAATCCCCTTTGTCACCAAAGGCACAGACTTTCTTTCAAAAGCTCAAATAAAAATATGTATATATATATATAGAGAGAGAGAGAGAGAGAGAGTCTAGTTGGCTTACTATGTTGAGGTTGGTGAGGTAAGAACTTCGAAGAGAGAGGAGAGTCCAGGCAACTTCTTTTGATAGTGAAGAGGAGATCAGGTGGGATAGGGATGCCTGATGCCATGTACTTGAAGATTAGAGCTTGGTGTTCAAGCTCTTGCCACTGAGAAGCAGTGAAGGGAAACCTGGTTCTTCCACTCATCATTGAAGAACGAAGGAAAGAAAGAAAGAAAGAAAGATGAAACAAAGAACCTCTTCAGACTTCACAGGTTCAGTGAAAGAAGGACAGGTTCAGAGAGAGAAATATGAGAAGCATCAGAGGTGTGTGTATGCGTGGGTTATCACTTATTACAAGAGGAGTAGCCCTCGAAGTAGAGTAGGTATATTTATTTCAGGGACCATTGAGCTGCAGAATCTTCTGTACATGGATAAAACTAATGGTTCTGATTACAGTGTTGCATGCCACTGGCCTCTTTCTCTCTCTCTCTCTGTGTCCTGCTCCTATTATGACTGCACCTCTCTCTTGCTTCTGGCTCTGCAGCTAAGCTGCCTCTGTGGCAGCTCTTGTCTCTGACATCTCTACGGAAACCCATAAACTAAAGCAGGGTAACAATAAAAGATTGTAAAAAACAAAAGAGAAAATAATTATAATTGGCCTTATTATATCTGAGACCTGTAAGAGAGTTGGTATCTGAAGCCAATGCCTGTCCAAGCAGATTGTACGGTTTTAAGCTTTTACTGCTACTAACTCTTTTACTTTTTGCTGTTCCTTTACCTCAGACCCCAGTCCTCCCCACTTACTACTATTTGACCTTTTTCCATTTGGGAAATCTGGAAAACGAGAGAGTAAGGCCAGGGGCTTTTTTGGGTTCTGATTAAACTGGAACCCTCCTTTACTTTTTCCTCCTCTCTTTTTTTTTTTTTTTAACTACAGATATTTACTTGTTTCTTTTGTTCTAAATGCTCAGATAACTGAGAGATGTTCAGGTTTAGCCCCCCACCTACCAGTTTTTTTTTTTTTTTTTTTTTTTTTTTTTTTTTTATTATTATTATTAAAAAAATAAAATAAAAATAGCTACTTTCCATAGCCATCCATCTTCGTTATCATATACAGGAAAGAGCATTGCTTAAAATTAAATATTAGAATGTGACGTTTCACTCATATATATATTTTCATTAAAGTTGATTTTACAACTTAAAAATCATCCAGGCATTAACCCTAGCTTTTGCGCTTTCTCCTTTTCTTAAATGGCTTCTCCAGGGATCTGAGACATTGACAGAACATAGCATTTAAAAGGCATTGTTCAGTGGAAGCATGCACCAGAAAGTTCATCTCTGGTTAAGATGTAGAACTTTTCAATTTCATAAACCAGTCGATATCTCTTTTCAATTACATGCTATTATATATATATAACCCATAAATGGAATACTATGCTGGTTGGTATCTGGAATTTAATACCCCATGTATGCATTTTCACCCTCTTGTCGTGTGTTTTTAGTCTGGGGCACAATATGAATAGAAAAAAATATATATTTAATTATTAGTGATTATCGTGTTAAAATAACACATTAAAAAAAAAAAAAAAAAAAAAAACAAGGGTAGTCTAACAACACTCGCGGTGTGCGTGAAATGGCATTCATTAATTGGGGATTGACAGTTCAGGCAGGTACAACTTACAAGGGTGGGGGGGGCATTTTAAAGTGTAGTATGAGAATTAATTACCGGGTATCGATGTTGTTTGGTTGCATTAAATTCCGAGGAACTATTTTGGTAGTGCAAGTTTAGCAGGAGGTGTACTAAAAAACGCACTCTTGGGCACTGTTGTGATGTCTGAGGGCACTGTTCCTATCCCCTGCCCCTGCCACCCTCGAACACATGCCATTGATGCCAACCGCCTTGTGTTTTTTTATTTATTTTTTATTTTAATACGACCCCACTTCACTAAACGTATCCTTCTCTCATCTGCTCTATCTATTTCCTCTTTCAACTTTCGCTACCACTACTGCACCCGTTGGTGAGTCCTCGAGACAAACACCTGGCCCGGCACCAATTTTTTTTCACCTTAATAACAAGCCAAATTCAAAAAATCAAAGTTGCTTTAGCGTATTTTTGGACGGTGGACGGGCGACGGATAACCTGCAAAAAGGAAAGGGATAATTTTATAATAGAGTATTGAATTATACACCGTTTTGATATAAGGGTATTGAACTAGCAAATGTTTTAAACTGAAGTATTCATGTTTCTAAACACGGGTATTTTGAGAATTTTGACAGGATTTAATAGCAATTTGAGAAGTTTGCTAGTTCAATACCCTTATCTCAAAAATAGCGTATAATTTGATATCTTTTTGTGAAGTTATCCCAAAAAGAAAAGAAAAACAAAGCATTACTCTTATTTTTATATAAATAAAGGTTGATAGACACTACCACTGTGCTACATCGATCTTATTGGAATGAGAATGAGATATGAGTATAATATGTAGCATTACTCTTATTTTTATGTAAAGGCTGCTTAAGTGAGCCAGAGATGATTATTTATTGTATCACCGCAAGCCTTGGTAGACTCAAACTCTCAAGCATTCAACTTCAGGATTCACTGCATGCGGATTGTACAAATATTTGTTTGCCCCAAAGGTCTGAAAGTAGAGGTGACCTAATATGAGAAACTTTGATAGATGAGGAACTCGCATCAATTGGGCTGCCATTTGTAAACTTACCATACACATGGATTACCCATGCTTGCTAGTTGCAAAGAGGACATATATATTACTGCAGTATTTCCAGATGTTGTGGTTGAGGGGGGTAAGTTCCTACTCAGTACTCACACAACAATAATGGTGTCTCCCATTCAATAAAGACGTTTGCTACCCCGTGCAAGAGTAGCAGTGATGGTCCCAGGTCAAACCATTTAAATGAATACAAAAGTTTTTAGTTCAAAAAAGTTCATCCAATTTCGTCTATTAAATTAACATACCTATTCTAATGTAATTATCGTGTACATTCACACGCTCTATGTAAAATTCACATGTTCTAAACACATATATCAGTTTAATAGACTAGATTTAAAAATTTCTTCCAAGCTAGTTTAAAAAAAAGAATGAGAACTTCACTTAAAGAGTACCAAGCTTTCATTATTTTTTAAAGAACATACCTAAACTTCAAAACGTCTAAATTTAAGATATTCATTTTTCAGAAAGTTTTAATTTAGAGGTCCTCCGTTAAAATTTTTTATTAAATCCTATTAAAATTTTTAAAATACCCCTTCTCTTTTTTAAGAAAAAAAAAAATTGCTAGAATTTAGATGTTAATTAGAATTTAACGAAATTTGAAAAAAATACATATACCTGAATTTTTGAAATTTTAAAAATAAACTCCCTAAATTGATATGTTTTGAAGGTCCGGTATCTTCTTTAAAAAACGATGAAAGTTTTAACACCTTTAAGTAAAGTTATCCAAATAAATAAATAAATAAAAACCTTCTCGGTGGAAAACTGTCCCTTAAATGAAACCGCTAAAAGGGAGGACTGGGAGAGACTGACAGTCAATTCACGATGCTGCTTGAGAAGTCAATTCACGAGGACTGCAACAGCACGACACTCCCAGCATGCAATATTTGCCGACTTTGACCCTCTTTATTAACTCAATACCTCGATTTAAGGCTCCATACTTTTGACAACAATATGAGATTTTTATCATATTTTTAATCCCTTTCAAAATGAATGCATAGATCGACCCAATTGGATGGTTGCTTCGGATTTCCAGCATTCTAGTCAGAGGACTGACTCTGGTTCATGCTAAAATCTTAGAGAGTACGTAAACATTTGAGAGTGTAAAAGATCATGAATTTCTCTTTTCAAATTCCTATAAATGGAGTGCTGCAGAAGCATAAAAAAGGCATTATATATAAAATATAGAATGGAGAATTTCACAAATTGGCAAGACACCTTTCTATATATCTGCAGTTCTAACTTGTGTCTGCAATGGCTGAGAGCTATCACGAGATTATAATTATCACTAATCACATTCATTTCATAATACATTTAAGATGAAAGGATTAGAAATGAGACTCGAAAATAAAGAAAATACAGCAACATTTCATGCCGTGAAGATTTAAACTCACACTATAATTGATAAATTACACATTACCGAACTTGCGTTCAATTTACAACAAAATGCTACAAACTCCAGACCAATCTACCATGGCAGCACTATTCCTTCTGGAAGAATGAAAGAACGAGATCTGTATGTACAGAAAAGAGTTGTGTGTCCACAAAAAGCTGCTCGGGATGACAGAAAGAGTGGAAGAAAAAAATTAGTATGATTTCAGCTTTGTTAAAGTCTCTCCATAATACAGAGCATTAAGAGCATCCCAAACGAGTATTTCGACTAAACCCTAAACCCTTGCATGGTTTTTAATATAACATCCTAAAATAAAGCCAAGGCCCTAGAGGGAAAAGAAGCGGTTTTAAGAATTATTCTTGAACCCATGAACTCACCAACCACCCAATTCTTATCTTAGGGTGGGTGTAAGTGTCATTTGACTTAAGAACCATTGGCTCAGCCCTCCTCCACGAATCAAAGCCTTGGCCGTCTCCGAAAACCAAGCCACACTTACCTTCCCCAAATGCACTGCATGAGAGACACCCCTACGCCTTTTGACAAAACTTAACACCAAACACCCTTCCTCTACCGAAAACACAAATGTCTTGGCTTTAACAAACAAATGATTGGAGTACCCCAACACAAAATAGTCAAACCTGAGGGCTGGAGATAGTGCCAGAACTGGCTACCCAACTTACATGACTAAACACGTCAACATGAGCGGGCATGTGTTGACGTGAGAGAGACACAGAGACCTATTCTTACACATCAAAAATAAAAATAAATATACTAGGATCCTCAAATGGAGGAAAAGATAAAACCCATATCTAAACCACTAGCAAATTAATCCCTTGACTAATGTGAATAAGCAATAAAATTGCCTTACACAAACTACCCCAAGGGGCAGCTCAATTGGATGGGGCCCACGCTTCATTAAGCTAAGGTCACTAGTTCGATCTCTCCTTAAGGCCAATGACTTATCAAAAAAAAAAAAATTGCCTTGCACAAACTAGTGAAAAACATGTTAGATGGTAGGGAAACACACCTTCATAAATGGTCGATCACGACTAGGGAATGAGTCGATGAAACTCTCCTTCAAAAGCAATGATACCTATGAAGTAGAAGAAATTTAGTTTCAGATTTCCAGCAATATTTATAGATTGTTAAAACAAGTCAATGTTATCAAGTGATTGTTTGCTATTCAACATCCAAAGTCAAATCACCATGCAATTGTGCATCTATGTTTGCACACTTGCTAGGTATGAAAGTCTTTGAGCACAAAGTTATCATTCTCCATCAATGAAGTATAGTGAAAGACTGAATCCTCACTTTCATGATAAACAAAAGGAACTTTAAATAATAATCTGATCCCTATGCTTTCTATTTTTTGATGACGAGAAACTCCTAAAAGGCAAGGCCACTTCGTATACCCACACCTGTTAGATAAACCTTGGATCCGTGTAAAGCGCCCCCTCCACACGGATCATTTTTTCGCTATACTTAATGGACGGAGAAAATGAAAACGTTTTTGTACGCTTCTGCATAAATTTCTAATTCCCATCCTTTAATCTTAGTGATGTTTGTATCTACCACTTAAATATCAGATCTGGATTAGGAGAATATGGTGAAACTTTTTCTTGATAGGTAATGATCAACGCTATTTGAACAAGTAATCCCTTTTTCCAAAAACTTGGTTTTTGATAAATTAATATTTATCCTAAACACTTGAGCAAATAGAAAATGGTAAATTTAATTATTTAATTAAGATTCTAACATTTTCCCTTACTTTGGGCTCAAACTCCTGCTCAATTAATAAGACCCCACACATAGAATATTAAACTTAAATGAGGGGTATTTGTAGAGTCAATATTCGAACTCAAAAACCACCTACTCTAACACTATGATGACAAACCATTTATCTTAAAAGCTCCGGTAGGAAAGTGTTAATTTAATTATTAGTCAATATTATAACAATTACCATAATAAAAATAATGAAAAACTTCCCCCCCCCCCCAAAAAAAAAAAAAAAAACAGAAGTATCAGCGGTTTTTCAATCATAACCTCGAACTTCTAATTTTTGTAATGTTGGTATCCCAAGAATTTCCCCATTTTAATTTCACCCTTTTTTTTTTTTTTTGTTAAAATGCCCCCCTTTTTTATATACATATATATAAATAAAAAAGGTGAAAATTTTGGTTACCCACGGCCACATCGTGGGTCACCATAATTTTGTTTTTTTTGTTTTTTTTTTTTTGTTAAAATGCCCCCCTTTTTTATATACATATATATAAATAAAAAAGGTGAAAATTCTGGTTACCCACGGTTCACCATAATTTTGAATATATATATAAAAAATGGGGGCATGGCCATTTTGGGCATTTTAACAAAAAAGGGGTGAAATTATTGGGATACCGAACTAAAAGTTAAGGTTATGATTGCAAACCGCTAATACTTCCCGGGGGGGTTTACCCTAAAAATAAAAGAAAAATCATAAATAAAAGAAAAAAATGATTTTAGCATACGCAACCAACTATTGGAAACCAGTCAAATCAAGATTGCCTAACATTCAACTTGGAAATAAAATACAAACCTTATCATCATTGGACTGTACATTTGTAATTGTATGTGAACGGAGCTTAGAGCAAAGAGAATCCAAGTAAGACCTTAGCACTGCTAGGAAACCCTTGGCTGCTTCGACCTACATGTCACAAAGACATGAAAACAACAGTGAACATACCACTGAAATCACAGTTGCCACATCATTACTAGATAAGAATCTCATCTCAAATAGAAAATATATGGGAAATTGGACATCATTGATACTTGATATAATGTAGCTTAATTGACATGTCTATTATTTGTCCAGGCTTAATAATTGTTCCTGCCAAACTAAGATGGTCAAATCAAGATAAGAAACTAAACAAGGAAGTGAACCTAGGTTCTGCACTCAAAAATATAGATTATTTCCTACAAATAATCAATTAAGATAATACAGGAACAGATACGTATTACGAAAGGCAAAAGCTGCAAAACAATGGCATATCTTATCAACAATGGAGTAATCACACAGACTGCTCGCCAGCATTATTTGAGGCTTATGACAGGATAAGAACTTCACTTTGCACAAGGACATAAGAGGTCATACTAGTAAGGGTGCATATCTGCAAACAAAGGATACTGACAACCATCTTGTATGGATGTGACCAGCACAAAAAAACACTAGCAAGCACAAACCAACTGAATCTTATCTTAGTATTAAAGGTAACGGCATAAAGCCATGCTGGAACCATAATGAAGTGGTCATAACGAGAAAGCAAACTACAGAATCAGCTTTACAAATACAACAATGGTATTCTTTCAATAAGACTAAATTTACTTATAAAAAAAACAATGGTATTCAAACTCCCAATGCCTCAGGTTCTCTAGGAAAAGATCAAAACAAAAGCTGCTACTAATACAATCGTTCTAAAGATTTTTACTATAATGACAAACAATAATAACCACAATGTAAGTATTACCAAGGTCTAACAATATGTTCATTCAAATAAAAACAGAGGAAGCCTCTCAAGAATATTACAAACAAGGGCTTCCTGCCTGGACATTCATCAATAACATTAACAGCTTGAGAGAATTGAGAAAAGGGCCTGGGGGGAGGGGGAAGAGAGGGCATTATTAAGGAAGGAACAATGGGGCCAAAACAGTAAGGCAGAAGGGCACACCTGCACATCTGTGCATTCATACACGGGCCGTTTCCTCCCCAAATAACTTTCTCCTACAAGTTTTGCGTGATAAGGACGTAAGGAGGAAAATAACTCCTTTTGTTGTGGCAGTTGAGGTATCGACGGTGACTTCACCTAATGCATCATACAATAGATAAGGATTAGATAACTTGCTCCAAAGTTTAAGCTGAACAAAGGGTCCAAATAATATCTTGGAACTAACAATATTAAGAAGTTACATAAAGTAGGCAGCAAAAGAACATTCACCAAATGTAATACACAAATAAAATCATGCAAAAGAAAATCATGCACTTAAACTGAATTTGACCCTTTACATTTTTTTTTTATAAGTAATAGCAATTTATTAAAAAGCGCAGAGGGGCGCAACCCTTATACACCGACCCTTTACATTTGCTGGCCAAGATTACAGCGTCCTTTCCCTTGTATTAGCTTCCATGAGTACTCACCCCCATCAAACCATTTCACATTATTTTCAAACTTAGAACCACAATAAAGTCTCCTCCACGCATGTAAATACTCTAGGATCCATGGGCCTCAACCCCCTCAAGGCCCCAAAAAAAGGGATGCTATCCAAGTCTCAACCAATGCCAATCACAGATGAGAAGAAAATAAATATTTGACATGGCACATCATAAGTAGGTTGCTATCTTATGGTTAAACCATTTAAGGAGAAATTATCTGAACCCTAAAATTGTTTTGCAAGCAACAACTGCTATCATTTAAAGAAAAAATATTAGCAGTGATTACTAAAATATCTATAATCTTCAATAAATATCTGCCTTGTTTAATGACCATCATTTTTTTAAAAAAAGGAGGACAATAAGCTTGGATAATGCATGAGTCAAAAACCTGTCTAAACTTGCTCAAGTCAAAACTAGTTATCCAAATCAAATTTCTGAAGGAAAAAAATTATACACCTGGTTCTTGTTGACATCAACCAAAATGACATTAGTCAACTTTGACTGTACTTCATTGGTTTTGTTCTTCACACCCACCTGTACATGAAAATTACTTTTAGTAATCAATCAGATGTCAGAAGTAGTACTACCTAGAAAAATGATGAAGATGACAATGGCGGGAAGACACATTTGGACTCTTCTCCATCATAAGGACCCTTAAAAGTTTCCAACGGTATGCAGTTTGACAAAGGAAATTCTGGATCCAAACAACCTAACTTGCATGCATTTATTGTCTATATGCCCGTTTCTAGTTATATGCAGAGTGAATTATGGTTTGATCCAATCTCAGGAGTGGCCGGTAGGGTTTAGCCCATCTGGGGAGATTGTTTTGTGGGATCAGGGAGAGGAAAGTGATTCTCCTCACCCCTTGGGCGTTGCTCCTCCCGACTTACACTTGGAGTAGGAGTCAGATGGTGCTGAGGATGAAGATTCGGCCCTGGCTTTGTTGGATGCCATTGAGGAAGATTTTCATCGGGGTAGTATGGGGAAGCGGTATAAGTTCAAAGGAAGGAGAGAACTGCAGAATCTGAAGAGCTCCATAAACTACGACGTTGCGAGTGTGCAATCTAGGAGTAGGAGAGGAAAGGCTCAGGTTCTGTAGTTTGTGGGTTGCTTGTGGGCTGCGGGTGTTGTGTTTTAGGTTGTAGGTTCCTGTGGGTTTTTGGGTGGGTTTCTTGTGTGTTCTTTGTGGGTTGGATTGGCGTTCTTTGTGCTTGTAGGCTTAGGTTCTTGTGGGTTTGTTTGGTGGGTTTCGTTCTTTCTTTTTTTGGGTTTTTTTTTTTTTTTTCGTTTTCCAGCATTGCGTTTTCTCTTGTATACTGCCGGTGTATTAAGGGGCGCCTGACGCTTTTAATAAAACCAGGTTATTACTTATCAAAAAATTATGGTAAGATACATAAAGCACAACTAATGAGTACTTACAATGTACGGGACAGGTGCATCCAAAAAGTCCAGCATGTCATTTGGTAAGATCTGGATGTTTATGCACATGATTAAGACCCAAAGAATAGTTGAAAAATAATAAGTACAAAAATAATCCTAAAATTCACAGTTTAATTGAAAATTTCACAGGCCAGAAGAAAACTATACCGGCATTAGCAGGCTTTGCCACTGGTAGGGACGGATTAGAGGGATAATGGACAAAACTGAGGCAGATAAGATTCCCTGTACAACAAGAATTTCAAATCCAATATAATCTCAAAGGTTGTACTGTATTTCTGAGACTATTGTTAGATTAGGATAAATTATATTTTACAGTTGGTTATTTGATTTAGAAGATATGGTTAAGTTTGCCTTGAATTGAAGTGTGTAACTTCCCATTATAAATGTGTGTGGGGGATAATTAAGAAAAATATTCTACTGCTTATTTTTAGTAACAACTGCTAAAAGCAAATGACAAAACCTAAATAATTCAAATAGAATTTTGAAGGGTTTTGCAATGAAATACATGACATTTGACAATACATCTATAAATGACTGCAACACTTATGCATTTAATTCTGCAGACTGCCCAAGCCCAACCAATATGACATAATCTACATGAATGGATGAGGCAGCCCAGAATCATCCTACATGTTTTTGAAATTGGGACTAACCTAAGTACATCGCATTTCTCAGATGATTTCCTCAGCAAAAAAAATAATATATGGTGCAGACTATACATCTTTTTAGACCATTATAAACTTCAATTTGAGGCAAATTTACATACCAGATTGGAACAAACAACCACAATCTGCTTCTCCAGTAGAGCTCCTGCAAACAATGTCAAGACCTACAAAGTGCAAAGACAATCAATATCCATGTTTCAGCCATCATGTAAACCTTGCATGCAAGCAACACATAACCTCTCACATTCAAGTTGCTATTGATTACAGGAAGAAACCACCATATTCACCCTGATCAGCATAATTCATATTAAAGATACATGATATCTGTCACATAGTGACAACATTCTAACAGAGACTAGAAATACATACAGGAGGCTTCAACGTTTGATGATGTATTTCAACTGTAACGCCCTGACTTTTATATAAGTCATAAAGCGAAATTATCACAATTCCAAGCGGCACTACTACTAAACTTTTACACTCTCAATGAAGATTTGAGTATAAATTGTCAACTTTAGAATGTTTATCCAGAAGGTGGACAACAGCTATTTTATTCATTTCATAATTTTAGGGTAAGCAATAAAATACACAACTAACTACCAGCTAGCCACTGAGGCAAGGCTTCCAAGTGCATGTGTGCCCCCTTTTTCCTATCAGCTAGTAGCCAAGCCACCCCCTCTATGGACCTAGCCTCCTTGTGGTTGCTTCCCTTGTTACATCTCTTTGGAAATGCCACATTTTCTGTAGTAAGAAGATCGTTAGTCTAGTCCTACGAAAATTTTCTCAAACCATTGCTCACGAACTGCAACCCTTTACTAGACTTTTGAAAAGCGACTTTACAACTTACAACTAGACCTATCGAACCTATTTTATACTGAGAGTATCCTTAGCATAGGACCCTAGGTTCTGGTATTCTTTTCCTAGACTAACTACCTCTCATGGGTCCTCAGAGCCAATTGCTCTGATACTATCTGTAACACCCAGACTTTTATATAAGTTGTAAAGCGGAATTATTGCAATTCCATGTGGCACTACTACTAAACTTTTACACTCGTATCTTCCACTACGAATGTAAAAATTTAGTGGGGCCACGTGGGATTATGATAATTCCGCTTTACGAATTATATAAAAGTCAGGGTGTTACATCAATCTTGCACTTTACCCATATGAGTAATTCTACACACACACACACATACCTATATAGTCTCTTTGTAACAGTGATGAAATAAATCCAAACATAAAGTTTATCCTCAAAAAGATGAGCAGGACGTTACTACTAGCCAAGCTGCAGACAACACTAAAAGAAAGCGTCCAGCAAAAATTAAATATATAAATACATAGAAAACAACAAAAATCAAGAGCAGTTAATTTGAGAGAACAATTAATAAAATACAAAGCTGGGTATCAACTTACATTCTCAAGTCGTAAGGAGCCACATATGCATGCAACAGCCCAAACTGATAATGCAGTTGCTTCCTCCTCCACCATAAGTACACCGTGAGCCTGATAAAAACCAGCAACAATAAGATGCCAATGACCTACAATGCCTAAAATAACGTGTAACATTTTTTTCCTGGGCCAATGGAAGAGTTAAATTTCTGGCAATTTTTTTTTTTTTTTTTTTTTATGAGTTCTGGCAAAATTATTGCCGAAGAACAAGTTAAGCCAAAATCAACCACAGATGAAAAAGGTCAGGTTAATTCATCTGATCCTACAAAGTTATCATCAGAATCTACCTCAGCAAACTCCAGACTTGTACTGCATGATCTCAAATCAATAGTTGAGCCAGCAATATGTAAAACTGTTTCATCTGGTCTGTGATATTCCAAAGGATGCAGGTGCTCCAAAGGCCAAAACCTAAGTGTTAAACCCCTGGCAGGGAAATGTAACCGATAATACTCGCATATTATCTGTAATGATCCATGATTGTTTGCCTGGAAACCAGGAAAACTTTGTCAATTGTTAATAGGAGATCCAGGGTACAAGATTACGAGGCAGGCGGCTTAAAAACATTTAACAGGCATATCTGAAAAATGACTCATTCGAACCTTAGCCCATTCAAGAATATCAATGAGGTCACTGGGATCCTCCTGGCCAGAGAAAGAAGCCTCTTCTGTCTCCGTATCATCAACATCACTTCTAAAATTTCTTTCGTCACTAGGAGAACCCTGAAAACTGCATAAAACAATATGTATATATAAATGGCATCTATAAGCAGCTTGCAATCATTCAACAGTGTTTTCTAATGAAGGCAACACACAGCTTACAATCATACAACACTACTTTCTAATTTCCATCTCTATAGTAATTTTTATTTTTTATTTTTGATAACCGGGGTATCTGGGGCGAACTAGATCCTTGAGGCATCGTGCAAAGCGCTCCCTCCACACAGGTCAGGTAAAGCTCGCGCTTTCGCCCGCGGACGTGGTCCCAAGGATCTATCTCCCTAGTATTGAAAAGGCATACACACATAACAGAGCTTTTTACCTACACTTGTTATGCATTAGAGAAGCAACTCCATAAAACAACTAGAGATTTACATGTCCTACAGGTTCCATTAGCTAATTTCAGTTTTTATACTATCCCCTAAAGGAAAGAAAACTTGTACCCTGAATGTGCTATTGTCCCAATCACATAATACACTGAACAAGAGAGATTTACCTAGAGGAAGATTCAGAGCTTTCATACTGACATTGCCGCAGGAGTGGCAGGACAGCATTTGGTACACGCTTTTCTACCACTTGCTTATTTGTCGAGCAATCATCAGCGTTGATATCACAATCTTCAGAATTTGCAGCACTAGATTCTCGTTTCACTGTCACCATCTCAGAATCAGGATCTACAGGAACAACATTATCATTGACACCTTTCTTCAGCAAGAAAAGGTCCCCATCAAGCATTTGACGCTCTTCATGACTCCCATCATCTGAATCTCTTTCAGGCTTAGACTCTCTTAAACTTAATTCAGAAATTTCTGCAGTTCCATTCAGCATGTCCTCTGCAACTCTATGATTCGGTGATACACCATCTAAATTTTCATCTGTATTTTCTTCAAAGTTTTCTTCCTTCCTACAATCCTCAGGGGACTCAAAATTCAAAATACCAATATCTTTCGTTAACCGTTCCAACCTTTCTTCTGTGAATATGCTGCAGGAAAATTTCAAAAAATGACAAGATGAGCAATGACATGAAAAAAGATAAGAAGTACGTTGCTGGCATTGAATAGTAAAGACAAAGTACTATATCAAATAGAATCTTCCTTTAAATCATGAATTTTCACCCAATGTTACCCACCATGGACCCAAGAGAGAGAGAGAGAGAGAGAATTTGCAGCCTAAACTTCTGTTTATTTTATAACTAAAACCTGAGTTCTACCATAAGAAAAATATACATTTTAAGGAATCATGTGAAATTTTCTTTAAAATTTGTTGTCTGAAGTCAGGAAAACAAACGTCCTAAGTTCTATTACACATTCTCTTCTCCATTTTGTTGTGATCAAATGGAGAACATAATGATCTTGGGTATCTTCTCGGTTGTGCACCATTGGGTTGTTTTATTGTTGGGTTTTTTTTAATAAGTAAATCAATCTCATTAGAAAGTGCAGAACGGCACAACCTAAGTACACAAGAAGTATACAAAAGAGACCCACAACTGAGGAAAAAAAAAAGGAACATAAGTCCAAAATTTCAGTAAAACTAGAAAAGTAAGGACTGTTGTATGCCTTCATCCAAGCATAAAGGGATTTGAACATAATGATCTTTAGTTCTGCCGCCGAAATCTTGCAATCCTTAAAGCTTATGTTCCACTCACGCCAGATGCACCACATTTACTTATAAAAAATAAAAAAAAGATGCACCACATTAAGCACAAAGGGGCCATCCTCCAAACTTCTAAAATGTTATGGCTTCCCCAATGACCTCTCCAGCTAGCCAACACATCCGCCACTCTTCTAGGCATGACCCACTCTACACCAAAAAGACATCAGATCGAAATCCATAATTCTCTTGCCACTTCATAGTGTAGAAGAAGATGATGATCTATGGTCTCTCCACTTTTGCACATACAACACCAATCCACTGCTATGATATTCATCTTCCTCAAATTATCCAAAGTTAAGATCTTATCTAGCACTATCGTCCACACAAAGAACGCCGCTCTTGAATGAGCCTTATACCTCCAAATGCGCTTCCAATGAAATGGGGAGCCATCGGGAGTGCAAAGCGCATGATCAAAAGACCTTACTTCAAACATCCGCCTTTTGGAGGGGATCCAACAAAAGGAGTCTAGTTGCTTGGAGAGCTTCAAGGGCAAGGAGAAGTTTGAGCAAAGAGATGAAAAAGGGATTCAGAAGAGGCCTCTCGCTTTCTGGTTTCAATTCATTCTCTTACTATAGCCTCTAGTTCTTTCTTGAATTTTATAGATGCTCTAAGTCTAGAATTTGATTTATCTTCTTTTCCCTTTTTTTCCTTATCCCTTTTCCTTCCTCTTAGAGTGGTGCCTGTTGCATCTTCTAATATAAGCTTTTTGCTTATTGCTCCCCCCCCCCCCCCCCCCCCCCCCCTTTTTTTTTTGAGAGGGCGGGGGGAGGGGGACCTCAAATCATGTCATTTTAACTGCAAAACTATATCTCAGTTTCCGGAATCTTGTATCGTTCAAAGCCTCTTTATATCAATATCACACATAGTTCCACCCCAAAGTCAGGAACCCCATTGCTAACTCCTTAAAGCAAGATACGGTAAACATGCTTTTCTTTTTCTTTTTTTATCCATTCACTAACATGCCTTTGGGAATATAGCATGTAAGATACATTTAAACATTAATAATTATATTCAACATATGTGTACACACAAATAAACTCTGCCAAACATTTTAAAAGCCATCACCTATTCCCATCGTAACTCCCACCTACTGCAATTCAAAACCAAAAGTAAATTGATCAAACATAAATTAACACACCTATTCAATACACCAAAATGCAATTCGAAGAATGGAAGCCTTGAGAGAATGCAATAACATCTCCGTGTGGTTAATATATGACGGCTTAAAGATGAGCAGGAAGGTTGTTTATCTGAAATCATGGAAAGCAATCCAGAGGGCTTTTGTACTAGTTCTTCAACTAACACACAGCATCCATACATTGTTGAATCATCAGCAACCTATGAAACAAATGAAAAAATTGCATAGGTATGTATCATAGAGAAAACAAAAAGAAAAAAGGATCAAATAATTAGCTTGGAGAAAAAGAAAGCAAACAAATTAAATCTATTCAAGTAAAAGGAGAAAATAGCTCAAATGGGGCACATCAGTACAAAGTTAAGCAAGTATCTTAAGTTTCAATGCATATCTGTCAGAGCTAATAAAAATTAGAAAGCTAACAGTACATAACTCAATTATGTTAATCCTCTTGGGCCTTGCTTGCCTTCAAGGAAGATTCTCCTCCTTGAGCCATTCAATACAACTCCAAACAATCACTGAACGGCATGACTCAATAAACCGGTTCATTGCAAAACCAGCAACTCCAGAACATACTTCCCCGGTAAGAATAACAGTATACATCCCACTACTTGATTTCCATGAGTCTAGCAATTTGTTATGCTTAGTGTGTGTTTAACTGGAGCATACAAGATCTTGGCATGGGAAAAGCTAATTCAAACTCCATCCATTCCTATTTATATTAAATGCTCCTCCGATGATCATATCATTTCTCCAAATTGGGCTATAGCTCCTTTTGAACCTTCATCCCCATTCAGTAATCATTAGATAGATCATTTCTCAAACAACAGTCATTAATAGGGAATGAGTCTGAGACATTATGAACAATAACAGCCAATGTTTTAGGTTTCTCATAGATTGGAACTAACAAAGTTCAGGGTATATCAAAACAACACAGATTTTGCAGGTGTTAGCACTAACAAAGAGTACGTGTTGGCAAATGATAAAAGGGCAGAGTTCAGCACTCAATTGGGGTTCTGCATCAGGGCAACAATGGAAGATGAACCAAACGGCAATGGATTAAATATCAAACAAAGGCACTCATAATTTGATAAGCCTCAAAATAACTTAAAGAGAAATCAAGTTTAACCATTATATCATCAAAGAACCCCAATTGATGACTGCACAATAGAAACTGAAAACACTACAAAGTTATTAAAAAAAAAAAAAAGGTTCTACAACTACAGAAAGCTGCAGCAAAAAATATAGTTGCTGAGAACATAATTTAAAAATAGCTCTATGCATGAAGATTGACGTTGTGAGTTAAAGTAGCAAGAAACCTGTCTCTATTCCAAGAACTATCAGGTTATAGGTCAAGGAGAAGATTTCGGAAACAGAGTTATAGAATTCTTGTTAAGAAAAGAGCAAATGATACAAAAGCAAGAAAACAAAAGCAATGCAACATAACATCCCGTAGCTTACCTGTAACCGGAATACAAAGGAGAGATCACTTTGTTTGAGGTGTTCCTGTAATATAAGCAAGGAACTAGAGGATCAAAAAAAATTGGAAATTATATTGGAAGCTACTCAAACTGTAAATTTGAAGGAAAACAAACCAAACTTGGTAAATATAACTCATCAAAGGCTACAAGTAACATAAGCATTAACTAGCTGATAATAAAAACAGTTCTCATGGTAACACAATGGGTCATAATATATCAAAGTACCTGCCCAAGAAGAATTTCATTCAACTCACTCATGGAAGGACTTCTCTCAATGGAATGAACCTGAAATTACACATCACCAAGTTTTAGAAACACCTATGTAAAAGCTTACGCCTACTTCAAGAACAAACAAAAACAAAAATCTGCATTAGAGAGCTAAAATACATAAGCAAGAAACAAAATAAAGACTAAAGTCTCAAACCAGTTAGGTACATAAGTGTTCAGACATTTTAACTTCTTGAAAAGTAGAAAGAAACATGCTCACATGAAGTATCAGTTGTGCCAAACTTTCTATTCTTACATAAACTGCACGACAGATGTAGTTACACCATAGTTTAACAAATTCTGTTACCTTTTTAATCCCGTTTTTTATATCAGAGAGCGATAATAGGCTAGCGCTTCCCCTCCCAAATACCTCCTCCCCCCAAGAACTTCCTCTTATTAAAGGGCTAGAGGTATCACTTGGCTACAAGGGCCAGTTATGTCTTCACTTAACCGTTGGATTAGTGATATTCCACAGTGGGCCCCCCACTTTCCCTGAAGGTACAAATGTCTCCAGCTAAAAATATTTGATATCATATGAAAAATTACCCAGAGTTTCCGATCATTTCTTGTTTATCTTTTGTTGCAATTCTCAAGAAAATTGGAAAAGGTTCAAACTATCAATAAAGCAGTTGCAAGCATAATTAGAGAAATATCTTAAAAGTGGGATTTTTTTTTTTTGTGGATAAATCAAATTTTATCGGAAAAAAACAAGAGACAACCCTTAGTAAATAGGCACCGTGCAAGAGAATGGCGCTAAAAAAATTAGCATCCAAAGCTTAAAAAGTCTTCAAAATCTATTAAGGAAGAAAACCAATCACAGCTCAAAGATTTAATCCAATAACAAAAGGGGAAAGAAAAAGAAGGTATCTGAAGGTTTAGTCATCGTACTTTTTACTCTTATTCAACTTATGTGGATTTCTATGAACAGGCTCCAACATTGAAAGCGGAAGATATTTGGATGATATCAACTTCTCTAAAGTTTCAAAATTTAATGAGCATTTTTCTTGTATCAGTAAGATGGTAACTAAATAAACTTCACTGTTACATTACATTTTATGATTCCACAACAGCTGAACAACTAGAAGTCATGAGCTAATAAGAAATATAGCTCCTAACTTTCAAATACACAAACTGATCATTCCAAAAATTGACCCAAAAAGCATACACCCTACCTCCAAGCCTCCTGGGAAGCAAAATGAAAGAAGATCTTTGTATTTAAGAGGCAGTTGCTTTTCTGGAGGGTAAACAAATAAGACCTGGAAATAGAAACAACAACAAATCACATCAAATGCTTAACAAACATCTAAATGCAAATGAACTCAATATTTGCTTAAGAATACCCACCTGAGGTTCAATGTTGGGTTCTACACGCGATTGATTCTGAGAACTCAGCGCACTTCGCAATCTTCCAGAACCTTCGGACTTTCTGGCAATGTATTGCCTATGAAGTGCTTGAATATCACAGTTAGGATGAAGCCCTACAACTACCATGCTCTCAAAAAGTCTTGTCGGCTCCTTTAAAGACCTATGATCCTGCACACTTAAATAGGATAGATGTTATTCAAACACTATAGACAAAACTCTCATTTGATGAGAAAAAAGCACAAACAGTAATCACCAACAGCGGCCTGTATCAGCCATCATATTTCACTAATCAACTAAATGAATGAAACGAAGCAGGACGGTATGGCTATATAAAATCAAACTTGGGAAACCCTTCAGCAACAGCTTGCTGAATTTCCTCCATTGAGACAAATTAGTAACATGAACATGGAAGAGTCCACTGAAACACGATTAGCATACCAAGTATTGCAACTGAAAGCTTGCCCATTGGCGCTTTTGGCTAGTCAGAACTTCTGGATTGTAAGTTGCACTTTTCACTTCAGATGGCTGTGCGAATCCTTTTAGCACTCTAGCAACTTGGCGCTGCAGTTTTTGCATTGGGCTACCACCATTATCATCTTTCAATGAAAATACCACAGATGGGCGTGGTGAACGAGCAGCAGTGGCAGCAGCAGCCGCAGCGGCGACAGCTCTTGCAACATCTTCAAACGAAGCACCCCAACCTGGGCTACCAGTCTCTTCATGATTAGTCATCCTAAAAAATCTCCCTCCTGCCACACAATAATACAAGCCTGAGATACACAAAGTTATTACAAAATCACTAGCTAAATTAGAATACATATTACGGCAGAAACACAAAGCTTGATACTCAAGACCTCACAATTATATCTGACACCCAGAACTAGAAACGACTAGCCAAGTAGTTAGCTTAGCAACAAACAACTGTTGTTAACAACTACAAATAAAGCAACTTTTAGACTGTCCTCATATTCCAAGACAACATAGAGCATAATAAATGAACGATAATTCACAATCCCCTACTCCTGAAGACACTTCAAACTGTCAAAAGATATACTTTTTATGCTTTTACGCTATATTTGGAACCTTCCCAGCAATTTCCAATACCCATTGCACACACTAAATTTGTAAGCGGATTAGCAGAAATTGTCCGAAACCCTTTTTTCTTAAAGTGAAATCATCCAAAAACTAATCTTGTAAATTATTCCTTCTACTTCCACTGCATACGCGCGCGCGTCCGTGTATACACAGATAAAAACACACACAAGTATAAAGAAATTTTCCTCAAAGAAATCGGATTAAGCTAGTAATCAAGATGCAACCTTGTACACCAATTTATGAGATTTTTAGGCTGAAGAAAAAAAATTAAAACGTTTGTATAAACAAGTTAATTTTCCTTCTATCCAACTTGACAGTTACACAAGTTCAGGCAAAAACAAAACAAAACAAGACAAAAAAACTACAACTTTGACCTTCTAGTAAACATGAATTTGACAACTGAATGAATTCAATAACTCTGTGAATCTAATAAACAAGCATAAAGAACCACGAAATTAACACCACCGTCAAACAAACAGAACAAAAACAAAGGAACTTTAGTATCTGTGCTTGTAAATGAAACAATCATTCAGAAACAAATTGAATGAAACACATAACAACAAGAACTATCACTGAAGAGCTCACCTTTCAACAACCGATTATTCACCAATTCTAGACACAGAGAGAGAGAGAGAGAAGAAGAAGAAGTTCAGGCGGCCACAACAAAGCTCTGCCTCTGAAAACGGTTCTCAAAGAGAGAGGATGAGATGGGAGATTTTTGTGAAATTAATTAGGATTAATTAATACATTAATAGATGTATTAAAAATGGTTAGAAAGAGATGAAAGAGGACCCTCGTGGGCGTCGAAACTGCAATAAGAGGAAGAAGAGAGAGAGAGATAAAAGGGAGGGGACGGTCAGTTTCTTCTTCGCTGTGTCGTGTCCATGTGTACTCTTGTGCTCCCTGTTAGCGATTGAGAGCTCTTGTTTGGTAACAAGAATAGGCATCCAATGAACCACTTTTCTTCTTCTTTCTTTTTCTTATTTTTAAATCATTTTTTATGTAATGAATATTAAATTTACGGGGTTAAATTATTAGGGTAAATTATAATTTTATCCAATAAATTAATTACGTATTTCTAACTCATCCTTATAAAATTTAATTAAGTGTAATTTAAACTTTTTTTAAAAAAATTTGTGTCTAGTTGTCTCCTCTTTTTTATGTACTCCATTTAAGTCCATAGATGAATGGAAAAATGTGTAAAATAATTAAATTATCCATTTGTGTAAAATACAAGTTTTAAATGTTAAAAAAAAAAAATTAACTGTATTCTCAAATATTCTTTATATTAATTTTTTAATATAAAATGATTAATATTTGTTTAACAGCCATTTATCTAAAAAATTTAAGCTCATAAAAATAATAAATTTAATCATCTCAAGATTTAAACTTAAAATTTCTATTTTGATATTATATTAAATTATCAATTATCTTAAAAAAAATTAATATTATATGTTATATTTTTATTCCACAACTATCCAAAAATGTTTTTTTTTTTTTTTATTGAATAAGGAAGGAAAAATGGGATGAAGTCACACACATCGGAACTGAATTAAGAGAAAAAGGTAGATACAGACAGTCTTACAATATTGACTTTACAGTCTTAATGAATCCTTTAATATATTTTTTAATAATAACTTATTCAAAAATTAATTAAAACTATCACATTAATATTATAAAAAATAATTATATATTATATAAAAAATACTATATATTACACACTCATCTCATATTAATTTCAGTTAATAGATGTGGCCGTTGGATGAACTCTTATTAACTAAAAAAAAGAGGGGTGTATTACTTTGAGATTGGCTTTTAGCCCGGATACCCGGGGCGTGCGATGCGCCGCTCTTCGATATAAACGAAACAAATTGGAGGGGGGGAAGTTTAAGGAGTTGATACTCGCAGCTGTCCAGGCTTTCATCGGCTTCTGAGATATTGACACGTGGCATAAATGTTTGAAGGATTACTGTTTTCGAGTTAGCTAATGCCGCGTGGCGTGTACAAGATTCTGTTGAGAGACGGGATTGGTCTTTTGGTCAAAGGATTATGTGAAACGCTTTTTTGGGAGTTTCTTTTTCGATTTTTTTAATGGGGTTTTTTGTGAGGATGGGCATGATGGAGTATGATGAGGTAGACAAAAGATGTGGCCTTTCTGCTCGTGTTGTGGGAGAGGGACCAGGAGGAATTGGATGGAGCTCATGGCTAACATCATTGTAGGACAACAGAACCGTGTGGGGTACCCTCTTATAAGTACTGTTCGACTGTTTGGGTATCCTAACTTACCTACCAAAACAAACAATGATCGCATGGGGTATGCTAATCGATCACATTTCGATAAGGGACGTTTACTATTGTTCTAGCACAACATAGGTTGTGACACTTTTTGGGTCAGTTATCAAATGTGGTCCTGTGGACAGTCAAATGCAAGTCTATATGGCACCTATCATGTTTACTTATTATATTAATCAATCAAATATAAATTGTCATTTGTCGGTTGTTAATTAGTAAAGCAATTGCATGCCACTCACTAGCGAGATAATCCGTAAGCTAAAGGGCAAAGAGGTCAGTTAGAGGGCTTCGTCAATAGTATATCCAATGAGATCACTCTAACGCTCAAGTCTTCAGTATAGTGATCGATGATAAAGCAAATAAGTCTCTTCTGTTATATATATATTGCTTAATTAGAGGGCGTCCCTAATTCTGAATTCAGCGAGACCACTCCGACGCTCAAGCCATTTGGTGAGGGTGAGGTTTAATTTTCAGAATAGTGATGATAAGGCAAATAAGATGTTCACCCCCTAATATGCAAAGATCAACAAGAAGTTTTAAACTATATCAGTACGTTGCTTATAAAGTAATATAAATTAACTTAAATTGTCATGATTATGACAGATTATATAACCATAGTTATCACTCGTTAATAGTCATTAATTATGGATTGATAGCGTAGTGATCGAACATTATCTACCCTATATTATTTACCCTCCATTAATTTGTTTCTTCGTCTGCATGCCAACAAAGAAATTAAACTTGGTGATCGAGAAGGGTTCGATGCATGGGGTAGTCCTTAATTAAACTCCCACATTCATGACATACATAATTAATTGCCTTTTATCAATGGCAATTTGACCTTCTGTCTTGATTTGTGGCGCTTGACCCATTCGTAGCCGCCTACGCGCAATTTTACCGCATGGCGATAACGATGTAACGGAAAATTGTTAATAACCATACTTGAGTCATTCTTGAGGTTCATAATTGAATTGACTATAACTCATTTTGACGTTCAAAGCATATATATGTAGTTCATGTAAAAAGTCAGTGGTAGTCATTAATTTATTGGAAAATTTTGTATATATATTGACAATGAGGAGAAAATAAAATTCCTAGAGCATATGAATTTTTTAATTCTCACATATATAAATATTTTTTTTAAAATATAATATAAAAGTCAAATATTTTTAAGGCAAATGTATATATATCTGAAGAGCCCCTACCCCAACGAAAAATATATGTTAAGAGTTAGGACAAATAATACCATGTACGTGGCCGGCAGAGGGTAGTTGATGGGCACGTATAACAAACCGATTAACCAAGTTCGCAAGCCAAAAGTCCAACTTAGAGTGGACTTGGAACCGGAAAAAGGTAGCAATTAATACCAGCCAGCCAGCCCGCCATGCCACGTTCAACCTTCCTTTTACAGGCACCAACTCCCAGTCTCCCACAACGACTACAAAACAGACTTTTTTTTTTTTCTTTTTTTTTTTTCTTTTTTTTTTTTCTTTTTTTTTGGAAGAAAAGATCAACTTTCATTAATCAAGAGTGAAGGGTACAAATTCAACCACCATAAATGTGTATATAAGAACCACCATAAATGTGTATACCCAAACTGAGCCAACAACCGACGCAGACTATTACAGACAGAATGCTACAAATAAAACTTAGCCAACCAAAATGATGCATCTGCGATGACATAAAAACTATTAGAGAGCAGGGAGTAGGTCACACATTTTGGGCTAAAAGCAAAGACTAAGTTAATAAACACAAAGCAAACTGCCATCGCAACCAAACTTGAACAGGAAAACCCAAAAACATAAACTGCCATCCAGGAGGATCGCCACCGGAGGCGGCGCGTGGGGCCCACGCGCCACCGCAAGAAGACCCCCAGACAGCGGCCGTTCACCAAAAACCTCTGATCTCCACCACACACGGCCAAAACAAACGGTTCGTGGTCATCACGCGCCACACAGACCAGAACCCAAACAAACGCGTGATAACCACGCCCCGACCATCGGGACTAAACATGGCCGTGGAAAGCGGCAGCAGCACCAGAAAGCGACGGCGAACAAGCCTGGAGGGCGCGTGTCCAACAGAAGACGACAGACAATCGCAGATCTGACCTCCAAGCGTATTTGCAAAGAGTATTGCTGAAAAATTATATTTTTATTTTATTTTGTTGATTTAGCCGTGTGGATTAGCCTTTGTTAAAAATAATAATAATAATAATAATTAATTGGCATTATCATGTTAGTCCAAATAAATTGAGGGTACGAAGAATAAATTATAAAGCTCATTTTAGATCTCATCATCTCATAATGCACGGCGGATAATGAATTTAAATGATATATTTTGTATTTTTTTTTAACCATTTATATTTAATACTAGAAATCATTCTTGTATTTTTCTAAAACTAACATCATTAGAGAAACACCAAAAAAAAAAAAAAATTAAAAAAATTATAGATTAATTATATTTAGTTTTTTTATTAGAACACCTAACTCTTAAAGCCAAAACCGAGAATGGCTTTATATATCCAGTTGACCAAGTCCCGCCCCCACCTTTGTTTGGCCACTTGCTGAGTACTGACTTTGTGGCACATGACCAGACCAGTCCTCGACCATTCGGTGGCCGCGAAGGCTGCCTGTGTGTAGGTTATCTTATGACAAAAGTGGCCTCCTTCATCCTTACCGCGGTATACTTGCCTAGTTGTCTTCGCATTAAGGACCGTACCTAATGGGTCATGACTTTTGTAAAGAGCATTAATCATTTTGAATTGTTTTGCTTTTGTAATTACTTCCTTAAACTTCAAAAAATTAAATTTAATATATATATATTTCTTTCATTTTCCTTTTCAATTTCACCACTCTGTTAGTGTCTTTTGTAAAAAAAAAAAAATTCAAAGATTCAGGTGTGGGTAGTTTTGCAATTTTTGCTAAATCCTGACCAATACTTAAATTGTTGCAATTTTTTCCTAAAAAAAAAAAAAAATAGTATTTTGAAAATGTTGACACCCATTTTGTTAAGATTTAACGGAAAATATTAATAGATAGGTGAAGTTAAAAAAAAAAATAAAATATAAATAAATTAAATTGAGAGTTTTTTAAGTTTAAGAGAAATTGCAAATGTAGTAGACATTCAGGGAAGTTAAGTGAAATTTTCCTTTAAATTTATCTGTCAAATTTTAGACTGAAGTGATATTATGGGCTAAGGATCTCATATTTGGTACAATATATGTTAATGGGTGCATATAAATAGAAGGTTAACCAAAAATGTAAATTCTATAAAGGTGTTTAATTAGGCTATATTTTGTATTTATGTTAGATTCAATCTTCAACAGATATCTGAATGGTTGCCTTCTTAAATCGGACGATCATAACAATCTTGTTGTGGATCACGTCAAGTGGGCTAAGCCCAACCGGGAAGAGCTAGTACGAGCGTCACATGGGCCCAACATAGACATTCCTGTTTCTCCTGCGTCCCATCTAATGCAAGTATAGCCCAAGGAAAGTTTAATATGGAATAAAAATTGACTTAAAACTCTTGGTGATAATCATAAATAATAAATAATTCCTCACTTCAAATTTCCATTTAATTTTTGTACCCAAAAATCGTTATAACGCCACATCAGCAATAATAATAATGCAACACGTGTCTCATACATTAAATAAAAATAAAATATAAAATAATATAAAAAGAAAAAGAAAACCTTAACTAAGTTTCTTTTGCTGGCGACTCTTTAAGGTCATAATATTTTTTTCTTTTCACTTTGTTTTCCATATTTTCGTTTCAATTTTCTCTTTTTCACTTTGTTTCCCATATTTTCGTTTCAATTCTCTCTCTCTCTCTCTCTCTCTCTCTCTCTCTCTCTCTCTCTCTCTCTCTCTCTCTCTCTCTCTCTCTCTCTCTCTCTCTCTCTCTCTCTCTCTCTCTCTCTGATTGATTGCTAAGAAAACTATTGAAAACTATTGTTGGTTTATAAAATTTAAGGAAAAAAACTTGCTTTTGGCAAATTCGAGGGGTTTGCGTTTAATTTTTTGATTTGACATGTTTTAAGATCTCTGAGGTTTGACGATCTCCAGAGCTATCATTGTTTGTGTTTTATGAGTTTGTTGGTGTTTCTTTGTATGGGTTTCTTAAATTAAGTTTTATTTGTCTGCTTTGAGTAATCTCCGTTTGATTTCTTAGATTAAGTTTCTTTTGTAACCAGAAAAATATGAGAAAATGTTTGTTCTTTGTCAAATGCAGGAAAAAAAATATTATATGCTATATTGGACGAAACCCATATTGTTTTGTAAAGATTATTTGCTATATTTTTTATTCCAAACGGTTTCTGGTGCAATTTTGATGGTCATGACATTTAAGAGCATCTTCAGCAGACTTGCTAATTTAGCCAAAATAGTTAAATTTGGCTATTATTAGTATTTTTTTTTAATCTCCAACAGAGTAGCCAGTTTGGTCATTTTTCTTAACACATAAACAGTAAATAGGCAATGTTGCATATTCACTGCTTATCTGTTTATATATTTTTTTTTTAATTAATATTTTCTCATTTTCCCTCAATCAATATCTCTTTGTTATCTCTTCTCTAGATGAACACGGCAAACAATAGCAGACCGGGGAGGGATGGACAAGAATTAGAGAGTGAGAAAGAGAGAGATTGAGTGAGAGAAAGAGACACACAGGGAGAGGGAGAGAGAGAGAGAGAGAGAGAGAGAGAGAGAGAGAGAGAGAGAGAGAGAGAGAGTCGGAGAAGGAGAGAACTGGAGGACCTGTGACCCAGAGGAGCCGATCAACAGTGGGCTGTCGCCGTGAACCCAGCCGGGGTGATTTTCGGCTAACCAGGTGCGAAGTTCAGCCTATTTTCGGTGAAAAACAATGGGGTTGGGGGAGATCGGAGAGTAAGAGAGAAATGAAAAAAGATTAAAAAACAATATTTAAATAAAATAGAGAGTAAACTGTTGGAGCGTGTTTAGAAAAATGAGTAGATAAAGTAAATATTTGTACTCTTTCAGTAGCTATTTTAACTTCTCTTGCCAGATATGCTCTAAAGCAGTTAAAATGATTGTTATCGGAATCAATAAAAAATAACATATAGTTAAAATAAATAAATATTTTAGAGAGTTTGATATAAGAAATTTTTTAAAAGTGATAGATAAAATAAAAAAATAAAAAAATTATTTGACTAAAATTTAGAAAAAATTTGAAGAGTTTGATACATATGCTTTCTTAGCTATTTTGGTCAGCTCTTTTGCATAAAATCACCAAATTGTGCCTATATCCAAGTCTTCAATTTGGAGAGGCTTTTTGCTCAACAATTTTGTTTGAGTATTTAGCACTCAACAAAAACTACAAAAATGATATTGATATTGGCTCCGTTTAAAATTTTCCTTTCCCTTCTCTTCTCTTATTTTCACTTCTCTAAATAAAAAATAAAAAATTAATTTCAAAACATTTTTAACTTTTTTATATCATATCAATACTTTTTAAATAAAAAATCCAATACAATACAATTATTATTATTATTATTATTATTTTTACTTTTTCATATAAATTATTTCAACTTTATATTACATCGATCATAATTTTTTAATCTTTCAATAAAAAATTCATAAGGGCAGGGAGATTTTCAAATATAAAAATTCCTTCTCTTTTTCGATCTCTCAGCCTGTCGATCTCTCTTTCTTCTGGAACAGGACGACGAATTGAGGGACGGACAAGCACACAATTTTATCATGTGAAAAATGAAAAATAATACTCTATAATGGAAAATGATAGGCGGGGGACGGAAAAGAGAGCAGTCAAGACACGACTCGTTTGGAACCCATAAAAAATTTTCCACACGTGACACACGATGATCCAATCTACGGTTCAAATCCCCATCGGACCCAATAGACCGACCGATGTCAATCGACGACCACTAAACAGAAAGAGCTGCAATCATCATATGGCACAGTCAAACCTATCCAATGTGTCCGCCCACATTCCATCACATCCCTCCCCTACCGACCAATAATGCTACTAAAATATCCAATGTCCAGAACCCCTTTCACTAGCTCTCGATTCTGTTTTCCACTACTGTATCTGGGCAGATCATCGATCGTCATCAAAAGATCAGAGTGTTTTGTACAATAATGGCGGAGAATTCAGGAGCAAAACAAGGGACCGCCTCCCTCTTCTCTCCTTACAAGATGGGCAAGTTCGACCTCTCTCACAGGTGAGTCTTCTATGTTGTTTCAGTCCAATCTCTGTCGCACCCAATCCGATCCTCTCTCACGGGTCTGGGACAGTGGGAGGGGCTCCTCGGAGGGCATTGCTGAGATCTGAGGTAGACTGGCTGCAGGCAGGGGAATGTAAAATAAAATATTATTAAATCTGATATTTTCTTTGACGGATTTGCCGTTGACCCACGGGGGTATTTACGGTGTCAGGGTGGTGCTTGCGCCCATGACGAGATGCAGAGCGTTAAATGGAATTCCACGGCCAGCGCTTGCGGAGTACTACGCGCAAAGGACAACCAACGGTGGGTTTCTCGTAAGCGAAGGCACTTTGGTCTCCAACACAGCCGCCGGGTAATTTCGTAATTCTGTGTGGTTTTCAATGGCCTTTCTCAATAGGTGGACGTCTGTCTGGCAGACTGGAAGTGGTTGGTTGGTAGGGCCCAACATTCTCCCACTTGAGTTAGTGCTTTGCGGGGCCCAATAAGGTCCACCCCTTTCGGCCAATCTCAGTCTCGTGGGCTGCTAGTGCTTGGACCTGGATATGTTTCGGAATATATTTGGGTGTTGTTTTATATTTGATTATATTTTTCGAAAAGATTGTTTGGGTCGGTTTTTTAAGGTAAAATTGCACTCAAGTTTTACCTGGCCGTTTTTAACCCAATTAAAAAAAATTTAACCTAACTCAAAAATAATAATAAAACAAAATAAAATAAAAAATAAAAAAACTCAGGATTGGGGTAGTGGCCAGATGACCTCCAGGTGTGTCCGGGGTGGCCCGGCCAACCCCAAGCGGTTACGGGGTTTACAGCGGCTGGGGGTGGTTCGAAAACCATTCCGATTTTGTTTTATTTTGTTTTTTAAATCAGTTTTTATTTTGTTTTATAATAATAACAATAAAAAAATTCATATATATTTTTTTAATTATATTCAATTCAATTCAATTTACGCTCTCAAATATCTTTTTTTTTTTTTTTTTAATTTTGTATTAGATTGTTACTTATCAAAAAAAAAAATAATAATAATTTTGTATTAGATTGTTTAAACCATCAAAACATAATTTTATAAATCAAATTTATTTGGTATTTACACTTTTGAATATAGTAAAATATGATAAAAAAAAAAAATTAAACAATCAAACACGCCCGAAAAATTTACACTTAAAAAAAAAAGAAGGGGGTACTTTTTTACCATTTTGTTTGTCTTTTAATTATTAAAAAAAAAAAAAAAAAAAAAAGATTTGGCTTGGGCTGGATCTGGATCTATTGATATTAAAACACGTATCTAAAAAAAAAAAAAAAAAAAAGAAGGTGTCCTGAATTTAAGGGACACGTGCTCCAAATTCAGTGTATTCCGTTCGAACCAAAATAAATTTCCACAATAATTTGTTAGTGGTCATAAAAGTAACAGCAATGAAATCAAGCTCATCTTCTATGGTACTATTGCATGTTTCTCAAGTACCCTACAGAAATAATTTTGGCAATATGAACTATAAAATGAACACACAGTGGAGTGATGTCTGATGATACCATTCTTGTCATAGGGCTAGAGACTAAAATATGATGGTCTCTTAATTTGTTTGAAAAAGATTCCATGAAAGTTTTGCTGATATTTTGGTGGTGGAACCAGGTTTCCGCATGTTCCTGGGATATACAACGAAGAACAAGTGGAGGCATGGAAGCAGGTGGTGGATGCAGTTCACGACAAAGGTGGCATAATTTTCTGCCAACTGTGGCATGTCGGCCGTGCATCTCATCAAGGTAATCAATGGCTGTCATGAGCCGACATCTCTCCCCTTTGGTAGGATTAATTAGTTGGCTTCATTGTTATTGAATCGCTGACCATTTCTCTTGGCGTCTTTGACCATTAATTGATTAGTTTATCAACCTGGCGGGGCCTCACCAATTTCATCAACAAACAAACCCATATCAAGTAGGTGGAGAATTCTCAAGCCAGATGGGTCCTACGGCGCATACCCGAAGCCTAGAGCCCTGGAAACTTATGAGATACTGGATGTGGTGGAGCATTATCGCAAGGCAGCCTTGAATGCCATTCGAGCAGGTTAGTTTGATCGACTCGAATCATCATGATCGAGTTTTATCAGCTTGTGCTATAACTAAGACCGGTAATTTTTTACACTGCTCTTGGAACTAGATATGAATCCAACATGAAGTTAGCAAATAAGAATTGAGGATTAAAACCTATTTAATTAAATAGGTCGGGTTAGGGAGAACTATTCCCTAATGATACCATACTGTCAATGCTATACTGTGCAGATAGTTGTGGACTTGATGCCTACATTTTTAGAAAAATGTTAAACTGATAACTCTTTTACAATTTGTCAACACATTACAACATATGATTAGAGGTTGTTAACAAGTTGTAAAAGAATTGTAGGTATGGCATCGCACCGCTTGTACCTTTTATTTTATTTTATTTTTAAAAAAACTAATTAGTTAATTTAAGGAATGAGAAGGATAGACGAGACCTATTAAGTAGAGCTTAAACATTTAGTAAAGCCGCCATTAAAGTCTCTCCTGGACAACATGGGACAAAGAGAATAGGATTATAGAGATTTTGTGAAGAGCAATTCAGTTTTCTTTGATCAAAGCAGAGTTTTCTATGGAACTGAAAACTGGATGGCATGGATATATTTTTGCATATATGCCTTTCATGGTGTTTTATTACAAATTAGTTTGCTGAATGAATTATTAGATTGACCCAAATCAATGCTTAACTGACATTTCTCATACTGGCAAAAAGACAGTCTGCTATTGTGTTCATAAAGCACATGCATAATGCTTTTTGGTTTTTGTTTGAAAAAGTGAAGGTAAAAACAGTTTTGTATTTTTTGTGTTGTGAAAAGAGAAAACAAGAGGGAGAAGGAAAGGAAAAAGCTTTAACAAAGCAAGCTAATCTTGGTGTAATGCTCAGGTTTCGACGGAATTGAGATTCATGGGGCGCATGGGTACCTCATTGACCAATTCTTGAAGGATGGGATAAATGACAGAACAGACGAGTATGGTGGGTCAATTGCAAATCGCTGCAGATTTTTAATGCAGGTGGTTCAAGCAGTAGTTGCAGCCATTGGAGCAGAACGAGTTGGCGTCAGAATTTCACCAGCAATTGATCATCTTGATGCCACAGACTCTGACCCGCTTGGCCTAGGCTTGGCAGTGATTGATAGGCTCAACAAGCTTCAACTAGAACTGGGCTTAAAGCTCACTTATCTCCATGTGACTCAGCCTCGATACACTGCTTATGGCCAAGCAGAATCAGGCAGACCCGGCAGTGAAGAAGAGGAAGCTCAGCTGATGAGGGCCTTGAGAAAAGCTTATCATGGAACATTTATCTGTAGTGGTGGCTTCACTCTGGAGCTAGGAATGGAAGCTCTGTCTCAGGACGACGCTGATTTGGTATCCTACGGTCGCCTTTTTATCTCAAACCCCGATTTGGTCTCGAGGTTTAAGATCAACGCACCCCTAAATAAGTATATCAGAAAAACTTTCTATACCCAGGACCCTGTTGTTGGGTACACAGACTACCCATTTCTGGAAAAGGGACCATTATCCCGCCTCTGATCACGACTCACGAGCTGCATGCATGCGTAAGGTCTTAATTTGCATATCTTGTGTTTGTGTTTGATGAACTTGATTTTCGTTGTCGAGAAAGCATAGCTAACTTGTTCAAGTTATATATATGCATGTGGAGTGTAAAGCCATAGAAATGGCAGCAAAGGCGGAGATCCCTGGCCTGCCTAAAGATTACTCTTCACTAACTTTGCTTTGGTTCTCTCTTAGGCGCTTCTTAAATAAGCCATGGACGGATAAATTTGCTAGTAAAGTAATTAAGTCTCACACTCCCGACCCCTTTGGGCTAGGTTCGTTAACTAAATGCCTCGTAGTCGCACAAAGAAATTACAAGGAGACTCTAAGCAAATAAAATAATGAAAAAAATAAAAAAATAAACAAATAGGTTTATTTCGTTATAAAAGTTGACAGCATTCGTCCATTTGCCATATTAGCACCAATTATAATGTGTCTGACACATGTTACTTACAATAAAAAAATAATAAAAAAATTATTAAAAAAAAAACTAAACATAAAATGTTTATATATTGCATGGGATATTATAGCTATGAGTGACGGTCTCATCTAAAAGCATATTAATTTTCATTGCATTTATGCAATTTATAGAACTTAAAAACATTTATGCAAGACATTTACATAATTCTTGCATATATCACATGAAACAAGTGAGGCATTTAAAGAGAATAAAACATTTAGATGCAAGGGGTAGAGAATACTACCTCCCTCTACATATAGTTGCTAGCAAGTTAAGTTGGCCGAAACCGCTAGACGTACACCTAAACTAATAAAATTCAGTTACATTAGCTTTAAGCTAAACACACAAACCCTAGTTAGGAGGCGGTTTTGTATTAACTTGACTTTCTCCTTAAGCTTTACACGTCGAGAAGGAAGACTCATGTCTCCCTTGTGTCCTCAAAATTGATGTACATTTTAAAGTTGCTATTGAATTTTGATTTAATAATGATTTTAAAATTCATATCATTAATTTTGAGATGATACAAGAAAGACATGAGTCTCCTTTTAGCATTAATCTTACATGTATACCATTAAAATTTTAAGCCTATAGAAAGTACCAAAAATTATTCACCAACTTTTTGAAGAGAAAGCTCTTTACACCTACCTACCCCCAGCTCCAAGTGATCAGTTTACCCTTTTTTTTTTTTTTAAATGTCGGTTTACTGCTTATTGTGTGTGATTTATGATGATCTCTTCCACAGTTTACTGCTAATTGAAGCTCTTTGTCGGAAGATTGGCCACCTTGAAGTGCTCAGTTTACTGCTTACTCTTTACCGCCCCATCCCCATCCCCATCCCCATCCCCATCCCCATCCCCATCATCTCTCTTCCTCCTCCTCTTCTTCTTCTTCAACAAAACCTGACACACAACAACGTCTAACCCATACCCAAATTCCAAACTCAACCCCAATCCCTCTCTGTTCCCACCAAACTCTAACCCGAACTGGAGCCCATGGCTTCCACTATCAATCCGTTCTCTCTATGTCTATCCGCAATGCCGAAGAACTTGGCGGATATCTTTTTCCGTGTTCTGAACCCGCCTAACTCTGCCTTGATACGTTCCTCGTTCGTTTCGCCAAGTTCGAACAAGTTTAGCCTCAATCGGGGAGGATTTGCACGAGCTCGGCTTTGATTATGGGCCAGTCGGTGGCCAAGATAGATTCGAGGAGTTCGACCATTGTGAACGTTGATTTGAGCGATCGGAGCTACCCGATTTACCTCGGATCAGGATTTCTCGATCAAACCCACCTTCTTCAAAGGTAACTCAATTAGTCGAATTTTTACCCTACGATTACTTCAGAGAGCTCTCGTAAAAACTAATAAAAAAAAAAGCGCTCTCCCCCCTCTCCTAGAAAACCCATCCCATCTTTTGTCTTAGACTGCCATGGAACTCCCCCTTTCCCTCCACTCCAGTCTTCCTCCTTCTCCCATCCTTTTTCGCCTCTTTTGAGAGCTTTTTTTTTTTTTTTTTGAAAGTCTTAACCGTTTTGTTGGAGGCCCTATCCGTCTCCATTGACGATTTATCTTTGTCCAACAGCTCCATCGGCTCTTTTTTCACCACAAACCGTTCAGTTTCAACCTCCCCCAACCATTTCTAGCCTTGGATCCACCCATTTTTTGAAGTTTTTGGATTTAGTTTTTTCAAAACTAGATTTGTTAACTTTAAGAAGCTTCACCCTCAGACGCGCCTCTCTACTGTGATCCTTGGTCTCTCCGCTTCCACCCGCCATCAACCGTGTCGCCGTCCGACCAACACGCGCTGACGTGTGGGCAGCTATACACCGTGGGTGACGTCTTCCACTGCCTTCCGCCGCTCTCACCAGTCTCCTGTGGTGGTTCCCTACCTCTTGACACCCATTTTCCATGCGTGGGCCAGGCTTCACGCGCTGGCCCTCTAACGTGTTTATGCCGCCTCCCTCCACCATGCTATCTGTAGATGGTGGTGTTGTTATGTGCTTTTTTGTTTTGTTTCTTTTCTTTATGTTGTTGCTTTCAGTGACGGAGGAGGGGGGGCGGGTAGGGGCCATGACCCCCCTCCCCCCCAAATTTCTTGAAAAAGAAGTTTGTTGAGAGTGCTGTTCTGCTACATACCTTTTATTTAGACATTTTTTAGTACAAATTGATTAAATGGCATAGAATTGCAGGATTGGATAGAAGAAATGTCAGCTTTCATGAAAACAATTGATAGTAACCCTTTACTGACTGTGGACCTGAAGGATTTTATGGTTTCAGAAACCCCAAAAGCTTGACCATAAATCCAGAAGAGTGGGCTTCCAGGCTTGGGTCATTCGCAACTCCAACATCTCTCACATTGATTTTGCTTTTATTCAATTATAAGCTTTGCCGGACATCGGTTTTCTTTACTTTTTTGTCAAAATATTCTTTTTCAATTTTGCTTATTGATTTTAATAGGAAGGAAATGATAAAAATATCAAAACTAGGTTATGTTTAATTTACTTAAAATTTGCCTTTATACATTTCAAAAAAAAAAAAAGAGAAAAGATTGCCTTCTTATATATATATACTTTAACCCCTACTTTTTTTTAAAAAAAAAAATAAAAAAATAAAAAAATTGGCCCCCTCCCATTAAAATGCCTGGCTCCGTCCCTGGTTGCTTTCAGCTTAACCCAAACTGGTTGGGCTGCAGGCCCTTTGTTTGTGTTGGAGATCCTGTTTCTTTTGTTCTTTTTATCCTTGGTCGATTTGTTTGATTTTCTTGAAAACTAGTCTAGATCCAACATGTCAACACCCACATAACCGAACATACATGTTCCTTTTGAGGTATCAATCCGATCTTTTCCGAACAGACATGTCAGCACCCACGTTGTTTTAGTGAATTTAATTATATATATATATATGGTTAAATACCTTATTGGTATATGAGTTTTTGCAACTTTATTTTTTGGTACCTAAGTTTCAATTTGCATCACAGATAGTACCTTAATTTTTGCAACTTTATTTTTATCGCATAATACGGGTGCAGATACCTAAAAACGATAACCACATTATATGGATACAGATATTTTTAATAACCGGATCCGTATCCGCATTTTTACCCTTACGCTTAACAACTCAATGTTAAGTGGAAGAGTACGTTTAATGACCCAATGTCAAGTTGGAGAGTACACTTAACACAATTATAAGTAAAGTAAAGAAAAAGTTTCCGTAAGGAATATGTTTTCAAATTATAAGTTGGTATTAATTGTATATACGTACCATTAGCATGCATGTTTTGATTTAAATGTCATTTTACATTATTATCTGTTAGCAATTGAGCTAAACTTATTGTTATATATATATACTTAATTATGCTTCGACATAATTCTAGAAAGGAAGATGAGCTTAAGGATTTCAGTTTTAGATTAATCTACTATATATATATATATGGAAGAAGAGTTTCTCTCTCACTCTACGTTAAAGAAATGAGTTTTTACATGCATGAACGTTTCTGCAAAAGCGAGTTGTCACGAGTATATGTTGTGGAAGAAAAACGTTTTTTATTTTTTTATTTTTATTATTATTATTTTTTAAATGATGGATAAGCATGTGCAATTTCAGTTTGACTCATATTGTTACAAGCGCCTTCACAGTACTGCCTGACAAAATTGACGTTTCTTTCACGTGTCTCACGCGCTGGCCGGCGACCTCTTCTACACGTTTGCTTCACACGCTCACGCACGGCGTATTCCAGTCACCCTCACGGTTGCCCGGCCCTTTGCAAGTCCCGACCAACATCGATTACTAGCTTTTCTTAATTTGACAAGTCTCAAGATTAGATTTTCCTTCACTTCGCAATATTGGATTTGTGGCCATCCGATCGAGCTCATGACATCAATCTTTTTGATCTTACCACAAAGGACTCTCATCATCTGCTTCATTAACCGTTTTGAAGGCCAAGCTCACGCTCAGATATTGATGCTAGCTAGCCACGCCAGATACAATTAAGCAAAATAAGAAAAAATAAAATCATTTTCTTTCCACCTTGCGTTTGAGGAGAGGGATATTAGAATATTTTTCATATATATATTTAGCCTTGATTTTGTTTTCTTGTAGGTCTGGCATCAGTTTCCTACATTTTCTAGTCTACCCACCTACTACAATCTCCCTATAAATAGAGCAAGTCACTCAATTGTAGTTTATGGTTCAATATAATAAAAATGTAGCCCTAAAAGTCCTTCTCAGTGTGCATATAGGTCTCTAAGACTAAACTGTCCCAATTTTTATTTTTTATTTTTCTCTTTCTACTTCTGCTATTATTCCCTTCTTTTATATTTTACATAAATTTCAGGAGCATGTGGGTGTAGTTTTCCGTTGTTAAGTTTTTCTTCATGGCAATATAATTCGACTAGATCGAGTGGCTAGGTCAAATGGGAGGTGCGGGCAAGAGTTGTCTACAAAGTTTTCTTGTTAATAGATGGGGTTGGAGATTTGATGCTCTTGTAGTTGGAGATTTGATGCCGAGAGGGTAGAGGCTCTTTTTTGCTTTCGTTCTTGTATTCTGTTTGTCTTCTGCTGTTTGTAGCAGTCTGTTGGGTTTTTATTTGCACTTTCTCTTTGAGAATTTGTTCCAGTTTTCACCGGAGGGCTTGTAATTGTTTTGAGGTTGGTTTATAAAAGATTTAATTCAACAAAAAAAAAAAAAAAAAAAAAAGAAAGAAAAAGAAAAAAAAAGAAATAGCAACACAAATTATCACGTGCGTACGTAGTGACTGACAACCTTATCTTCAGCTCCTGATCATCTTCACTACAAACATGTATATATCCCTCTATTTAGAAATTAAATAAATTTTGTTTCATGCCAATGGAATATTCCTATTCTTATTCATCATTCTACATGGTGTGGCTCAGGGCCGGTATAGGAGATGGCCGGCCCCACATCAATTTTTTTTTTTATTATTAAAAAAAATAGATAAAAACAATTATAAGATAAACAATAAAAAATTAGTTTATCAGTCCCTACCAACAAATTTTTAACCTCTAATCCCTACCCATAAGAGTTTCTGACTCCGTTCCTGGTGTGGCTGATGCCCTAGCTCAAGATAAAACCCATTCTAGAAGAGGTTTAATTTTGGATGTCCCATAAAATTTGAATCCATATTTAATTTGTAAAGTGCATTGATAGGTATTATATATGGACCATAAAGACTTTACCAAAATTAATAAAACAAAATTAAAATTGTTAATGGCTTTTAGATATATGGTATTTTTGTTTTTATTTTTTTTTTGAAAAAAATGTTTTGATGCGACATAAAAGTGAAAATAGTTTTAAATATTTTGTGTTTTAAATTGTTTGTTAATATTTTTGTTTTGAAAAGAAAAAAAAAACCATAGCCTATGCCATGATACTCTTAACCGTGCTTGTTAATATATGCTTCGATTTTACAACACATGTCAGTTTAATAAATTGTCTTAATAAAAATGTATGTGTTTAAAAATATATCTATTTAATAGACTGAATTAAATGAATTTCCTCATACCTAGTTTAAAATAAAAGTTTTTCCTAATTGTTAACCTTAATTTAGCAAAGGGATATTATCCAGTAGTTATTGACTCATGCATTGTTAAGTAATTAAGTAATATATTAATATAGCTAGGTTCCAAGACCAAGAATTAATTAAGTAGGCCGGTTGGTCGTTAATGACTTTTTCCTTAAGACAAATTTTGAGATGACTTGTTACTTGGACCGTACAACGTAATCTGTAGAGACCGTGGAAGAAGGGGAATTCTAATATCCCTTCAATTTTCCATGGCTGCTATTTAAAGTGCAGAGCTGACTTTCCATGGCTAGCTAATTATTAGCTGTCAAAATGTCTTCTTTTGCCAATATGCCTTCGTTACGTTTCTATCCCTTCCCGGCCATGTGTGCTCATGGACCACATTTTGATGTTTCTTCAATCGTTTATGGACATATCTTACGGACTTCACATGCCCAAACTAATCATGCATTATATTATCTTGATCCGTCCGATAAAAGTTGTTTAGGGCAAGTAGTACTCCTCTATCTTTATAACTTCTCACTGCTGTAAAAACACAAGCACGTACGTACCTAAAGTCAATTCTCTTGCTATTTAACAAATATCATGAATTTAAACTTTAATGAAAAATCTAAAATAAAATACCCAGCGGGTGTGGCTCGTATGCCACCCCAGCCCTAATTAATAGGAGTGTTTCATATATATATATATAGGTTGTCCCGGCCAGTAGCGGTGGCCAACGGTGGCAGGGAGTAGTGCTCGATCTCTAAAGAGTTTTTTATTTTTTTGAAAAGATTTTATCTTAGAATAAAATTTTAAAAATTATTATTTTAATGTGAAGTGAGAAAAAAAAAAAGCTAACGTGACAGTAGCAACGGTGCAAAATTAGTCCCAAGCTAGATATATGGAAGGACCATTCAAATTCATGATAAACTTATGCCGCGAAAGTAAAATATATATATATATATACTGAAAAATTTATTTTAGATTTACCCTTAAATTAAATGATTAAAACTCGTCGAAGCAAACGAATTCATTTAGAGAGGCAGAGCAGAAGATAATTCTCTCTTCGCGCATTCCAAACAAAAAGAGACTTCTTGTTGTTATCCGGGGAAAAAAACAACAGATCACATCCGACATGCAATATTACAGCTCAATGTCTGTCGTTTCTTCTTGCTGCATATTGCCTGTGAAATCCTGCGCGCGGGAGCATCTATCCAAAGCGATCGATTGTGCAATGGCCAAAGATTCCACAATATCCAAGTTCTATCTATATATATAACATATATAATTGGCACCAGACCACCATCAAGCACGCCCTAAAAGCTTAAACAAACCAATACTTGTGAGGAATGAGGATCATGATATCTCCCACTATCTTCATCTTTTCTCTCCTCCTTTTCTCCTGCCATGCTGCTGTGCAGGACTTCTGTGTCGCTGACCTCGCAGCTCCTGAAAGCCCCGCAGGCTACGCTTGCAAAAAGCCTGCAGAGGTCACGGTGGCTGATTTTGTTTTCTCTGGCCTAGGCATTGCCGGAAACACCTCAAATCTTATTAAAGCTGCAGTCACCCCGGCATTTTCCACGCAGTTTCCTGGTGTGAACGGGCTTGGAATTTCTTTGGCTCGTCTGGACTTGGCGCCTGGTGGAGTTGTGCCATTCCACACACATCCTGGAGGTTCAGAAGTCCTACTTGTTTTGAAAGGAACAATCACCGCTGGGTTTGTTTCCTCAGCTAATAATGTTTACCTTAAAAATCTTCAGAGGGGTGACATCATGGCTTTCCCTAAAGGATTACTACACTTCCAAGTGAATTCCGGAGGTAGTCCAGCTGAAGCATATGCTAGCTTCAGTAGTGCAAGCCCAGGTCTCCAGATTCTGGACTACGTTTTGTTTGCAAACGATTTACCCACTGAATTGGTAGCAGCAACTACTTTCCTTGACATTCCTCAGATTAAGAAGCTTAAAGGCGTTCTTGGGGGTACAGGTTAAGGTCTCCAGAGATTTTCTGTCCCAATGGCTTCTTTGTTGTGATTGAGAAGCTGGTTCATAAGAGTAGGATTCTTCTAGTCAGTAGAAGTTTCTTGGTTTATTAATGAAAGAGTCATGTGAGTGGTCTTTGTATTGCTTGTAGAAGTTTGAATTGTATGCTTAGTACTGAGTATGCCTCTGATTTTTAAAGCAATTCTGTATTTCTGTTGAAGGAAAATTCCTTTGATGAAGCCAGATGAATAAATGCACGATCTGTGTTTTGTGTTATTCCAAATAAACCCAAAATAAGACGAAATACTTATCTAACATGCTCTAAGACAGCAAGTGGCAAGTTTTTGTGCAGCAATTGCTTAATAAATATTGACAATGAAATGCTGGGAGACCATTTTTTATGATCATATATAGTAGAAATATTGAGATGATTCTACCTCTGAAATCCATTTAAAACCATTGAACAGCATCAAATAACATGATAACCTTAACAGTTAATTACTTTGTGCTGTCCAAATTGAGTTCTTGACAGGTCATGTACGTGTGCCAACTGCCAAGAGCAATTAATTCCCTTGCACCTTCCATTTAGAATCAGAACTTCTCTTTCAACAGGCTCAAGAGTTGAACAGCGAGCAGTGATATAGAACAAAGTTTTTATTCAAGTTAGGTTAGAAGAATTTCGTTCACCTCAGTTTATAAAACTCTTTAAGTGTTCTTTAACATGTGTTGAGGATAGCTTTACATCAGCTTAATCAGATAAGGATAAGAAACTACCACCAGATAAAATAAAGGCAGCAAAGCAAAAACAGTGTTGGTCAAAGATAATGATAGAATACATGCATATGTGATAATGTTTCCATAAACTGTTGTTCTAGATATCAAACTCTTCTTGTATTAAGTATCCAAGAAGAATCAAACCATTCTTCCAATTGAGTGTTAAATTCTTTATGGTATCAAAGCAATTAAAGACAAATGTCTGATCTTATGGCCACATCTTCCTCAAACTCTTCAACCACTGGTGCAAAAAACTTTGCCCTCAACCTCTTCAACGACTGGTGCAAACAACAGTGTCCTGTCACTCTCACGAATTAATCTGAATCACCTTGTTTCTATCAAGCTGACCAAAGGCAATTAACTCTTTTGGAAAGCTCAAGTTTCTCCATATCAACATGTCCAACAACTCATGGGTTATATAGATGGGAGCATTCTTAGTCCTCCTAAGTTCTTCAGCATGCCCTCTGATCATGATGGTGCATCAAAAATGCCTCAATCCTGCATTTATATGGTATAGGAGGATCAAGTTATCCTTGGTGAATATTAATTAAATGATTTATAAAGACCTATTTAAAATTGCGGTGGCCGGGGTAATATAACTTTTGACTGTAGAAGTTTTGTGTGTACGTAGAGCTTTGCTAAAAAGTTGTTTAGTAGCTACTTGTTTAAAGGGCTTTGAAGCTGTTAAAATTGTTTGGAAACAAAACGTAAAAGGTGGTTTTAGAAGCAGAAAAGGACAAAAAAAGACTTCTAAAGTTTTTTTTTTTTTGTTATTTTATAGTATTTTTTTTTTATATTAAAATGATCGATTAAAATTATTATTATTTTTAATAATTTTGTAATAATTTAATTTCATACTTTTAACTCAAATTATGTAGTGAAAGTCCAACATTTTATTTTTTTGGTGCCTTAATTCAAATATTTTTGTAATATATATATCGTTGGATTAATTAAGATGACTGATGCATGTGAGCGAAACGTACGTATACCCAATAGCTAGCTAGCTAGCACCAAGACATTAATTAGTTGAAATTTATCAATACAATTGTTTTAACTCCTCTAATTACCTTTAAGCGACAAACTTCTTTGCAACAATTTACCTTTAGGTCCAGGTAAATCAATAAGCTAAGGTTAATCCGAGCAAATCAATGATGATCGGTCACGCCTTTGGTTATCAACCGATAATAATTAAACAACAAATTCTCAAATTTAAATATTTTACATGTTGGACTTAGCTCTTTAAATAAAAAAAAAAATTATAATATTAATTAAATAATTAATTTTATTTTTTATCCGAAGTTTAAGGTTTTGAGATTAATATTATTAACAGTACTGAGCACATCGATCAATTTCCTCTCCTTCGTAAGGAAACTTAACTCAGGTGGTCGGGCTTTCGACCTACATCTCGGCCGGAAGTAAGGCTTGCCTTAATTAGAATGCATGTTCTCTTCTCACTCAAAGGCACGAATCATGCAAATTGATTATCGATCAGTTATCAATTTTCCATGGCTACCATGCATTTAAAGTGCAGAGAAGACTTGCAGAGGATCCTAGCCTTTTAGCTGTCAAAATGTCTTCTTATGCCTTCGTTTCTTTCCCTCCCCATGTGCTCAGGGACCACATTTTGACGTTTCTCCGATCATCGATGGACATATATATCATACGGATTCACGCACTAATTGACTATTCTCAAGATCTCCCTTAATTTAGTCTGACAAGGTAAGCTACCTAGCTAGCTAGCATATGACGTACGTAACAAGCTTTTGGTTGAAGATCGAAAATCCTGGAGATTAATTTCAAGGAATCAGCTACATAGTCAAGCGTGTATTCATTATCTTCAGTCCAATAAAAGTTGTTTAATTAGGGCACACCTCCTCTATCTTTAATTACATCTCACTGCTATATGAACACATGCAGTACTAAGCACCGCCAATTCTATTGATATGTGAAAGAAAGAAAGAAAAAATTAAATAATAATATGTTAATTAAGTGATTAAATCAAATTATTTTATCAATTAAAAATTTTAAAATAATTAATGATTTAACAAAGTTAGCCTAATATGATCCATATAATAGAAGTTATATATAGACCCGAAACTGGAATTGAGCAGTAAAGAAAGTCTTTAGACTTGACTGACTCTAATTAAAACTCCTCGATCGAAGCAACGAATTCGTTTACAAATTAGGTGGAGGAGAAAAATCCCGCATTCCAAACAAAAAGAGACTTCTTGTCGTTATCCCAAAAAGAGATCACATCCGACATGCAATACAATAATTTACAGCTCGATGTCTGTCGTTTCTTCTTGCTCATGTTTGCCCGTGAAGTACTGCATGGGCGCATCCCAAGCCACCAATTGCAATGGCCAAAAGTTCCACAATATTATCCAAGTTCTATACATATAAGTGGCACCAGACCACCCTAAAAGCTTTAAAAAGAAAAAAACCATTATCTTCCATAATACAATACTTGTGAGGATGATATCTCCCATTATCTTCATCTTTTCTCTCCTCCTTTCTTCCTGCCATGCTGCCGTGCAGGACTTCTGTGTCGCTGACTTTACAGCTCCTGAAAGCCCCGCAGGTTACTCTTGCAAGAAGCCTGCAAGTGTCACGGTGGCTGATTTTGTTTTCTCTGGCCTAGGCATTGCCGGAAACACCTCAAATCTTATTAAAGCTGCGGTCACTCCGGCGTTTGCCACGCAGATTCCTGGTGTGAACGGGCTTGGAATTTCTTTGGCTCGTCTGGACTTGGCGCCTGGTGGGGTTGTGCCATTCCACACACATCCTGGAGGTTCAGAAGTCCTACTTGTTGTGCGAGGGAGAATCTGCGCTGGGTTTGTTTCCTCAGCTAATACTCTTTACTTTCAAACTCTTAAGAAGGGTGACATCATGGTTTTCCCAGAAGGATTACTACACTTCCAAGTGAATTCCGGAGGTATTCCAGCCATAGCATTTGCTAGCTTCAGTAGTGCAACCCCAGGTCTACAGATTCTGGACTTCGCTTTGTTTGCAAACAATTTACCCACTGAATTGGTAGCAGCAACTACTTTCCTTGACATTCCTCAGATTAAGAAGCTTAAAGGCGTTCTTGGTGGCACTGGTTAAGGTACTCTTCGGAGATCTACCAACAGGAAAGTCTTCAGAGATTGTGTCCCAGTGGTTTGTTTCTTTGTTGTGATTGAGAAGGCTCATAAGAGTAGGATTCTTCTTCTCAGTAGCAGTTTCTTGGTTTATTAATGAAAGAGTAGTCTTGTGAGTGGTCTTTGTATTGCTTCTAGGAGTCTTGAGTGGTCTTCTGACTTTTAAAGCGCGCACCAATACTGTGTTTCTGTTAATGGCAAATGCCTTTGATAAAGCAAGGTGAATAAATGCACGATCTGTGTTTTGTGTTATTCCAAATGGGAGCTATTTCCAAGCAATCCCAAAATAAGACTAAATACTTATCTAACAAGCTCTAACTTCTAAGACAATAACTCCTAGTGGTAGGTTTTCATTTACCAATTGCTGGAAGAGACCATTTTTTATGATCAAGTAGGAATATTGAGATGATTAATACTCTACCTCGGAATATTTGAATTTCAGATTTTGATATCATTCAACATCAAATAACATGATAATTAACCTTAACAGTTACTAATTTGTATTATCCAAATTGAGTTCTTGACAGCTCACGTGTGGCAACTGCCAAGAGCAATTCCCTTGCAATTTCCATTTAATTAGAATCAGAACGTCTGTTTTGACAGGCTCAAGATGATCAGTTGAACAGTGACAAATAACAGAGTTTTTCTTTAAATTAGATTAGAGTAATTTTCTCTAATACAATTCAAGGAAAAACTTCATTTATAACCCTCGATCTTTCATCACTTTTGTAATTATGATACCCATCTTTAAAAAGTATCAATTTAGGGTATCCATCTTTTACTTTTTTTTCAATTTCAACCATCTGTTAGAATTTTTCTTTAAATTCTGTCAAAATTTTCAAAATACCCCTTCTTCTTTTTAGGAAAAACAAAAAGAAAAAAATTGCAACGATTTAGGTGTTTGTCAGAATTTAACTGAATTTGCTAAAATATTCAGGCCTGAATCTTTGAAAAATTTTATAATTTTTTTTTTTAAAAAAATAAAAATAAACGCAGAGGTATTTTAGAAATTTTGATAGAATTTAACGAAAAATTCTAACAGAGGGTTGAAATTGAAAAAAAAAATTAAAAGATGTATATCCTAAATTGACACTTTAAAAATTGATACTTTAATCGTAAAAGTGATGAAAAATCAGGGATTATAAGTGAAGTTTTCCTCTAATTTAGTTTATAAAATTATCATGTATTCCTTGTGGATAGTTGTACATGCATCAACATCAGATAAGGATATAAGAAGCCACGGCCAAATAAAGATGTATCAACAAAGCCCAAGGAAATGGCAATCTAGAAGTATATTGTGACGTAAAAGATCTATTGGAAAGATCAAAGGCAGAGATTATGAGTTTTCAGTAGACCTAACATCTAATAACCCAAACAAAAGGCAAGAAAAACTAAGGGGGAAAAAAAAATAAAAAAGGTAACAAAGAGGAGATGGAGAAGAGGGGTACATGAGAGTTGTGGTTGGGAGGAGGGAAGAGTAGAAACTCGGATCTTCTACTTGACTGAGATCTAATGGGGGGAAGTTTGTTTTTGTTGAGAGCGAGGCATGAGAGAAAGATCAAGAGCTCTACGTTTTTTCTTTATTAATTAACAACCTATTTTCTAAGTAAATAAGCCTCAAAGAGATTCTCTACTCCCCCAAAGTAGAATATGCAGCGAAAATACGTGGCTTTTATTTTATTCTATCGATCAACAATAATCATATATTACAACAAAAGCATTTACTAAGAATAATCACATTAACTTAAATAAGTACATCCATATTCAATTATTATAATTCATTTAATAAGTAAATATGTGTCTCAATGTAATTATAAATATTCATTGGAAACATTAGGCTCACAATATAATTATTTAATTAGAAGCATGTATTTCAAGAATACTTGGTTTAATAAACATGTTGTATAATAAAAATTGTTAAACCGTTCCATAAACATTTACTTACCTTGAACGTTCATCCTCAATCCTGGACATCTCGAAAGCTTGACTTTACATTTTTGCAAATTACTTTCTAAATTTCTAATATTAGATATATTTCATACCTAAAATCCTAGTCTTACACGTGAAGTCATAGTCATGCGTCTTAAACCCTAATCATGATTAAAAATCCTAATTATACATCCCCTGCCTTCGTCGATTGATCGACGCTCTATCATTTGTATTAATACTAAAATTCCTCTATAAAACCCTAATCTGATGCGCAAGTAGTACTCTTATAATGATCTTAGATGCCCTAATATACATCATCTACCATGCACAAACATTTCCATCAATCCTGGCCACATACATTGCTTTTAAAAATATTTAAGGCACTAGCTTTTATTCTCGTAATCAAAATCTATCAACCATGGAAAAGTGTTTTGAAGTACTAAAATATGGATGTTTAGATAATGTTTCAACATAAAAAGGAAAGGAAAATGTTAGATTTACAACACCAATACAACAACTGTACAACAACCACTCATATGAGGATGGGCCCCACACACTAGGGCCCACCTTCATGTGAGGGGTTGTTGTGCAGTTGTTGTGATGGTGTAGTGTAAGAATCAAATCCCCTTTAAGCTTTAAGGAGAAAAACCTCCAAGAAATTCCTCTCTTTCTACTCCTTTCTCCCCCTCTTTCTCTCTCCAGGGATAATTGGGTCTCTAAAAATATGTGAAAATATGACCTAGGTTTAATCCTTGGTCTTTAAATAGGGCCCTTCCACGCTACATGTTCAAGAAATTTTTACCAAAACCATGCAAGTGGGCACTGATCAATCGGCATCGGTAGTACAGGAAATATCGTTCGATGGTCGTTGAACCTTAAAATTTTAGAACTCTTTTAACACCTTTGTGGAACACTTGTACATAGATGCATATATAAGTATATATACATTTTAAAGAAGTTTTTACACACCTTTTAAAATATTTGAAAGCCCTGTGGTTATACAATGACAATTATTTTAAAATAAGTTTCAACGTTTTAAGTGGGCTGTTACACACATACATTATCTTCAGTACAAAAAAGTTTATTTTGGGTGACTCTTCTATCTTTAAATATTCTCATTGCTATAAGAACACAAGCACCATCAATTCTCTTGATATTAAAAAAAAAAAAAAAACATTATAACCAATGAAGATCTTAAACAATAAGAATTGAATGGTGTTAGCTAGAGTATCTTTATAAATCTAATTATTTTTTTTAAAATAATTAGTGATTTAACATACTATATATCTAAAGTTCGAACCTAACTTCACATTTAAGCTTTTGTTAACAAATGGGACGAGTCCAAACTTAGCCTAATATGATGCATATAATAGAACTAATAGAAGTTATATATAGACCCGAAACCTGGGATTGAGTAGCAAGAAAGTGTTAGACTTGACTATAAGTCCCATTTGTTTCGGCGAGAAATGTTTTATATATTCTAGAAATATTTTTAGCCAAAAATATTTTTGAAAAGTGGTTATTTTTCATTGTTTGCTTGCAACCCAAAAAATGGTTCAAAAAATATTTTTCAGCGTTTCGCTTGTAAAAAAAATTGTCGAATACTTTTTACATTTTCATATAATCTGAGTTGCAAAGAAGCTAGAGAGTGGGATGGCGAAGAACAGCTACATATATAGGAAGAGAGTACGTGAAAATGGAAGGCCTTCGGATGTAGGATTAAGATCTAATACAATTGCATGTAATTTGGGTAGGCAATTTTGAAAGGGTCCGTGTGGGGCTCTCTCATAATTGCCTACCCAAAAATGTGGAGAGCGGTGAAAAATTGTTTGAGCAGATCGATAATCATCAAAAGCATAAACTATTTTATGACTTATGAATATAATTTTTCTCTCTCTCTCTCTCTCTCTCCTTCTTTTCTTTCTTTCTTTCTCTTTTTTCTTTTTTTTTTAAATGATTTAGTATTCACTACAAAAATCGCATGAAATAGTCACGTGCAGTTTGACACGTGTACAGTGTCGTACACGTGTCAAACATTTAGACACGTGTACTTTGACACGCGTATTACGCGTGTCAAATGTGCATGTTACAAACTGCACAGTTTGACACGTGTATCGGAATACGCGTGTCCAATTTGACACGTGTATTCCAATACACGTGTCAAAACATTTTGACACGCGTATTGGAATACGCGTGTCAAATTTGACACGTGTATTCCGATACACGTGTCAAAATGTTTTTAATTTAAAAAAAAACTAAATTCAGTTTTTTATTTAATTAAAATTTTTATTTAATTATTTAATTGTATTTTTAATTAAAAATAAATTTTTTATTGTTTTATAAAATTTATTTGGGTTAATTAAATTTTTTTTTGAATTTTTCAAATTTTGTAATTTTCGACCACAAATAACGCAGCATTTATTTTACCCAAAACCAACACGAAATCATACTACACAAACAAATAATTAATAACATATTCGTTAACAAGCAAATATTTACGAACAAAAAATAATTACACAAAATATCTACAAATCTGAAAGGCGTCTCTGCGAATCACGAGGTACCGTCCTAGGCGTGTTCTCGCCCACCGGCGATTGCTGCGCAATGAATGGTGTAGCGGGCGAAGGTGTAGCGACAGTGGAGTGCTGGCTCAGCTGTCGTCCAACAGGCGACAACGTACCAACCGTTGTCGAATTACCTGCAAATAATATAGACAATTAAAGTATATAATATTACTTGCAAAATTAAAGGGGTAATGAAAACAAATTGAAATTAATTTTGTCCTATACACAATATAAACCATACCTGCAGATGCACTACCAACGGACGACGTACTACCTACGTGTGCAGGAGAAGACTGATTACCAACACATGGTGTTGGTACTGCCATGGAGGACATGAAGACCTCCATCTCTCGCAAGCGCTGCTCTATGCCGTCGAACTGTTGCACGCGCTGCTCCAAACGGTCATTCCTCGCTCGCTCAGCATGTAGCTTCGCTTGCATCTCTTCCATCTTCCGAGACTGTTCGGCCCAATCCCGAGACGTCCCCTGAGATGGTCCCCCCTGTGACCGAGGCCTATATGAAAAACATGTCCCTCGAACAGGTGTGACGTTCGGGCCAACCTGCCGAACCCTCCCTGCATACTCAGGCCTCCCAATCGCCTGTTCGTAAGCGTCGTTCGGTGCCCAACGCACCGTGTCTGCGGAGACGCTTTGCGTGGCGGCTGGATCACTGGCTAAACTCTGCGTCATCCTCTCCTGTACGTCGTCAACATGAAAAAGTCATATATTGAATAATGACATATCACACATAATTTAAAAATATTAGTAAACTAAATCAGTAGCATACGCATAAGACCCGTGTACGGTCGTTCAGGAAAGTGCCGTCCTTCTTTGTGTGGGTCTTCACGAACGACGCGGCGCGAGTGGGGGGCGTGCCAGATGTACATGCCTGTCGTCATGCAGTTGACATATATAACAAACAGATAGCGATAAAAATAGTTTAAAGAAAAAGAAAAAGAAAAACAATTACCAACAAATATTAAAAACATAAACATATATATTTAATTACCTCCTCGTGATTAAATCTGGCATAACTTTTAGATCCCGCACAATGAGGTAGGTCATTCCGCTCCCGCAACCTCTTCATCCGTTCAGAGGTTGCCTACGCATTGAACATGAAAATAAACATGTAACAATTGACACACTTAAATTAAAACTAAAATTAAATGAACTGTTATTAAAAAATAGTTGACAATTTTTTGGCCTACATACGATTTTATGCTCTCTGCACCAATCTCTCAGCAGGAATTCTACATCTTCTGCATCATACTGCTCAAAAAATTTCTTCGGCATTCTCGCACGGATACTCTCGGGCGTGTCACCGTCTCCAATTCCTAGTTGGGTTTTGAACCTCGACTTCCACGAGCGGTGCTTACGTCCAATATCATTCCACGCCTCCTGTTGTGCCCTGCGCATGTCAACTGATACAGGTAGATAGAACTCCTCCTGCACATTTCAATCAAAGCATTATAGGTTTAAAAACTTCAACCTAAACATTAAGCTCAAGTTTAATTCAAATAAATAATTAAATTATATTCATAAACATACCATCAGTGCGTTCCACATTGCCTGCTTAATCTGCCTATTTACCCTCGCCCATTCGTCCCGCATGTGTATGTAGGACCCACTCCTGATCATCTTGCCCACTTCCCGCCGAAAACGATTGCAGGCTCGTCCTACAGGTTGTATAGCAGCATTGTACTGCAATACAACCTTCTTCCCCCTCGGGAGCACCCAGTTTCTCGCTGGGTCGTCAATCACCTCATAATAAATGGTCCCGTCTGGGTTGTACCCTAATGAAAAAATATATTCAACATTAATTTAATTGGTTAACACTAAATAACACACACACACATATATAAACAAAATGTAATCAAATAGTTATTTTTTTCCAAACCAAAAAAAATATTTTGGTAACATAATATGAGTTTTAAGGATGTCTACATATGTACTTACCCATCAACCGAATCTGCCCAGTCCCTATGTGCTGCGTCGCTGGGTCGCCTGCAACCTCCTCGCCAACCTCTCCGGCTGGTGGAGGATGCTGATCATCATCTGAATCCATACCCTGGGGGCTACCGGGGGCCAACTGATCGGTACCCAACATCGCAACGTCCTCCTCATGGGTAGTCTGGCTCCCCCCCACATCTGGCATCTGACTCTCACCGGAAAGCGGCATCTGACTCTCACCGGAAAGTGGCATCTGGCTCTCACCAGGTAACGGCATCTGCCTCTCTACATGCCCCGGGCCCTGACTCGCCCCTGATGCTGGCATCTGTCTCGGCCCCAAAATCTGGCCCTGCATCGCCGCCTGTGCCGGTATCTGTCCCAACCCCACAGCCGGCATCTGCATCTCCCCGGTCTGTGACAGTGGAAATCTACAATCCTGCGTCTCACTATCAGGGTTACACGTCATAGGTCGACTATACGTATACGGAAAGTACGGCGCATAACCCTGTGACCCCACCCCCTCTTGCACCCACCATCGATAGGCGTTACCCGGTTGGGTGAACCCTAACTAAAATAATGTCGGCGGCTCCGACAATGGAGAGCTGCCAACTCCAGCTGTGCTGGTCTGCCCGTGATCTGACGTGGGCACGGCCACCATACCCGGCAACAATGGTCTATAAGCCCCGTCTGGGTGGGGTGGCCACGCCGCAGTATATACTGGCGTCGAATCAGTGGGCGTGGTCATGGGGGGCACGGGTGGGCGAGGTGCCCGATATGCATAAGGATGGCGTCCCTGGTCCATCAATACCTGCGAATAAATGTAGACAAATTAATTAGAATATTTTTTGTAATATATTTTTAATGAATATGCAAATTATACAACGAAATTTGCATATAATAATAGAAACCCTTATTCAGTTCAAGCGAATTGTACAAACAATTTATATATCAGTCAAGTGTGTTGAGTTCAAGCTAATTATACTCACAAGAAATACATCAATCATTGTATCACGGGAGCTTCAATCGGATCAATGTCGGGCCTGTCGTACTCGAATTCATCATTCGTATCAGGTAGGTCATCAGTGGCTAGTACGAGCGGTACGCACTCATGGTAGGTTGTACCATCCTCATTACTCCCATCCCCCTGGCCAACGTCGTACACGTTGCGCGGTTTGGTCCTAACCGCACAAACCCAATTTGGGTTCCTTCCATCTTCGACGTAGAATACTTGATCCACCTGAGATGTAAGCACGTACGGCTCGTCCTGAATCAGTTCTCCCCTGTGGACGAGGTGATTGAAGTTGACAAACACTAGGCCATACTCGTCTATTGTGAATCCTCTTTCCATCGTGGGGTCTGCCCAATTGCACTTAAATAGGACGTACGTAGTCCTGTCATAGTACTCGACCTCAACTATATCGGTTAACTGCCCGTAGTACGTTTCGCCTTCAACGGTAGGAACACATACGCCGCTGTTCTGAGTCCTCCTTCCCACATCATGGGCAAGCGTGCGAAACAATTTCCCATTTACCACGTACCTGTTGTACTTGACCGCTGTCTCCTTCAGCCCTCTACAACGCATAACCAAGTTGTGGCCCAATTCCTCCCTACGTTGATCGTCAAGGCCATCGACCTATGTTATAATTACAAATATTAAACACGTGTATTGGGTAATTATATTGAACCCGCATAACTTTATCCAACTTAAAAATTACAACTATTTCCTTACATATGCAGGGTACCATTCGCAGAACTGCTCATGATGTTCTGCTTCAATAAGAGCCTCCGTAATGCGACCTCTAGTGCATGATCGCCTAAGCGCGTCTTTGTGCATCCTACATTCAGCGTATACAATTATGTAGTAAAATCAATTAGATGCGTTATTCGAATTTTGTTAAATATATAAACACTACTTACGTCCGCAAATTGTGAAACTCTTCAGAGTTGAACACAATATAACGATGAATCTGGTGCATTATCAACCGGTTCAGGGTAACACGCGTGCCCGCCCCCTTGGATCCATCAGGATTCCTCTGAGGTCTGTTGTGGAATGTTGGTGCGTTATTCAGATACCTTGAACAGAACGTTACCAGCTCGGTCGCTATGTACCCCTCCGCAATGCACCCCTCAGGAGCCGCTTTATTGCGCACAGTAGACTTGAAATGCCCCAGACTCCTGGTGTACACACATACACGACAATTTAATTGTCGTCAATTATGGTTACATTTAAATCAAATTATATATTTACATATTACGCTGAATTTTACCTCTCTGCCGGGTACATCCATCTATACTGCACGGGTCCGCCGAGTCTACACTCGCGCACAAGATGCACGACCAAGTGGACCATGCTCGTAAAAAACCCTGGAGGGAATATCTGTTCTAGTTTGCACAAAGTGATACAGACGTCACCCTGCAGTCGGTCCATATCTTCTTGTGATAGCTTTGTTGAGCATATGCCTCTAAAAAATGCCGAAATCTCCACAAGAGGTCTAACAACTTTATCAGGCAATGACTTACGCAGTGCAATTGGAAGAAGCTGTTGCATCAGTATGTGGCTATCGTGGCTCTTCAACCCGGAAATTGTACGGTCCTTCAGCCGAACACATCGTGAAATGTTCGAGGCGTATCCGTCCGGGACCCTCACATTTCGAAGAACCTTCAGAAAACTTTCTTTGTCCTCTCTAGTCATGGTGTGACAGGCAGCGGGAATATACGTTTTACCATTGGCGGCCGTGAACGGATGCAACTTAGGTCTCAACCCCATTTCCTGCAAGTCCAGCCGAGCTGCCAAGTTGTCCTTCGTTTTCCCTTTTATATCCAAAATAGTGCCAAGTATATTGTCCATGACATTTTTCTCTATGTGCATAACATCAAGATTGTGCCGAAGCAAATTGTCTTCCCAATACGGCAATCTGAAAAATATACTTTTCTTCTTCCATATAACATCGGAACTCCCTGCACCCTTCTTCCGCTTCTTCCGTTTCTTCTTCTTACCCGCGGTCTCATCCCCAAACGCAACTCCGTCCAACTGTTGGAGAACCTCGTATCCGCATGGCACAATCGGGGCGCTGTCAAATTCTTCAGTACCGTCAAATGTCTTCCTGTTAAGCCGCCACAGATGTTCAGGCGGCAGATATCTCCTGTGCCCCATATAGCAAAATTTGCATCCGTTCTTTAAGCGTATAGAACGCGTCGATTGCATACAGCAAGGACATGCCTTCGCACCCCTGTTAGGCCAACCAGATAAATCTGCATACGCTGGAAAGTCGTTTATCGTCCACATCAACTGAGATCGCATAATAAAATTTTCCTTCTTTGAAGCATCGAATGTTCGTACCCCTACATTCCACAGTTCCAGCAACTCATCAATCAATGGCTGAAGGTAAACATCAATATCCATACCTGGTGAGCTCGGTCCAGGGATAACCATGGAAAGGATGAAGGACGACTGTTTCATGCACATCCAAGGTGGCAAATTGTACGGCACAAGCATTACGGGCCATGTGCTGTGGGATGTGCTCATGTTCCCAAATGGATTAAATCCATCTGCTGTCAAACCAAGCCGGACGTTCCTACTCTCTGCCATAAAATCTGGGTGTAAAATATCAAACGATCTCCATGCCTCACCGTCGGCCGGGTGCCTCAATACGCCATCCCTAGTGCGGCCTTCTGCATGCCATCTCATATGGGGCGCAGTATGCTCAGACATGAATAACCTCTGCAACCGTGGGATGAGTGGAAACCACCTCAAGATCTTCACCGGGCGTTTTTTTCTCGCTGATATGATCTCACCATCATCATCTACATGTGTATCAGCCCTCCACTTAGACTCTCCACATACGGTACATGAATCTAATTCTTTATTGTCTTTCCAGAATAACATACAGTCATTACGGCACGCCGGAATCTTCTCATACCCCAGACCCATGCCACTTAGGAACTTTTTCGCCTCATACGTGTTATCTGGCAATGCCTCATCGCAAGGAGGCAACAACTGATTGATGAATTCGAGAATGTCTGAAAATATCTTGTTACTAATACCTCCAACGCACTTCAAGTTGTACATGTGTACAGTAGCACTCAATTTACTGTGCTTCGTACCAGGGTGAAGGGGCTTCTCGGCAGTCTTTAACAGCTCTTGGTACTTCAATGCGTCCCCGCACGAGGTATCTTCATCAACTTGTTGCGGAAGAGTACTGACCCCTTCAGGAACATCGTGCACGCCGAAGGCGTCACGCAACATGGCGTGCATGTTATCATCCTGTTCCACGGCGACACCCTCCTGTTCTGTGACATGATCACCATGTTCAGTGCTACGGTCAGCGGCCTCTGTGCCACTGTGATGACTCGAACACTGACCAGGAATAGCGGAACCAGTCGTAGTCTCACCGTGCATATACCACAAATTGTATCCCGGATTCATCCCCCGACCTCCAGTCAGGTGGGCAAGAACGTACTCAGGAGTGTGACGCTGGTTATTTCGACAATACTTGCATGGGCAGTAAATTTTTCCATCGCCGGCCGTACAATTACTAACGGCAAATGCCACAAACGCCCTACACCCATCGTTATACCGTGTCGTACCCCTAGGTGTTGACATCCAAGACTTGTCCATGTTTATCTGTATAGGGTTAAGAGGACAAGACAAATCATACGGCTTACAGTATAAACGTGTACAAATATATTTCATTTTTTATTTTTAAGGGTTTAGGGTTAGGGTTATGGTTTGTTAGGGTTTAGGGTATTTTTTGTTTTGAAAGTGTAGGATTATTTTATGTAGGGTTTTAGTTTTTTTTTTAGAAAGTGTAAGTGTTTTTATTTTTTTTATTCTTTTAAAGGGTTTAGGGTTAGGGTTTGTTAGGGTTTAGGGTTAGGTTTTATTTGTTTCTTTAAAAGTGTAGGATTTTGTTTTTTTATTTTTAAGGGTTTAGTGTTAGGGTTTAAGGTTTAGGGTTAGGGTTTTTTTCCTAGAAAGTGTAGGAATTTTTTTTTTTTTTCGGTTTAGGGTTAGGGTATTTTTTTAGAAAGTGTAGGTTATTTTTTTTTTTAAGGTTTAGGGTTTAGGAGTTAGGGTTTAAGGTTTAGGGTTAGGATTTTTTTCCTAGAAAGTGTAGGTTATTTTTTTTTTAGGGTTTAGGGTTTAGGATTTAGGGTTTGTTAGGGTTTAGGGTTTAGGGTTTAGGGTTTAGAGTTTACGGTTAGGGTTTGTTAGGGTCTAGGGTCTAGGGTTAGGGTTTAGGGTTTTAGGATTTTTTTTTTTTAAGCGATTAGGGTTTAGGGTTGTAGGTAAAAATTTTTTTTTCAAGGGTTTAGGGTTTAGGATTTAGGGTTTTTTTTTTTTAAGCGATTAGGGTTTAGGGTTTAGGGTTTTAGGGTTTATGGTTTAGGGTTTAGGGTTTGTTAGGGTCTAGGGTTTAGGGTTTTAGGTTTTTTTTTTTTTTAGGGTTTAGGGTTTAGGGTTTGTTAGGGTCTAGGGTCTAGGGTTAGGGTTTAGGGTTTTAGGTTTTTATTTTTTAAGGGTTTAGGGTTTAGGGTTTTAGGTAAATTTTTTTTTTTTAAGGGTTTAGGGTTTACGATTTAGGGTTTTATTTTGGTTTAAAGCGATTAGGGTTTAGGGTTTAGGGTTTTAGGGTTTAGGGTTTGTTACGGTTTAGGGTTTAGGGTTAAGAGTTTTTTTTAAGAAAGTGTAGGAATCTTTTTTTGTAAGGATTTAGGATTAGGGTTTAGGGTTTTCGTTTTTTTTTTCGAAAGTGTAGTAAGTTTTTATTTTTTTTAAAGGGTTTAGGGTTTTATTTTATTCTTTTTATAAGAGTTTAGGGTTTGTTAGGGTTTAGGGTTTAGCAGTTTAGGTTTTTTTTAGAAAGTGTAGGATTTTTTTTTAGGGCTTAGGGTTTAGGGTTTAGGGTAAGGGTTTTTTTTTAGAACGTATAGGATTCAAAGTTTATTTAAGGGTTTATTATTGTGTTGGTTTTATGGTTATGATTTTAGGATATAAAGTTTATATATGCATATGAGAGAAATTTTAGTATTTTTTTTTTTGAGTTTTTTTATCCGAAGATACCAAATTCTTCTTATAAATCTGTAGTCTCTTCACATGAATAGTTAACGTTAAAAATGGAAGATAAAAAACAAATTCGTCGCAATTGATGATTTATGACGTTTGTTTTAAGGTTTTTTTTACGAATATGATTGTAAATGGTGGACAGTGGAATATTTGTTTTTTTTGTTTTTTTTTTCCCGAAAATACCACAATTTATATATATTAGTAGCACAATTTATTTTCCCCACAATTTATATATATTCATAGCACAATATGTTGATTATAATTTTGTATTTTAATTTTACTTTGCCATTATTGCTCACGATCATATTTTTATAAAATTAAGATGATAGCGGATATTTTTTCTTTTTGCCACTTCATAAAAATACCAAAATTCACAATAGCACATTAAATCCATAGTAGCACACTAAAATATATCTCAAATATCCTCACATCAAGAGTTTTTTAAAAAAAAAAATTAAATATAATCACCAATAAATTCCATATTTCCATATTCCATATTTTCCATATTTCCACCAACTAGACAATGATTCAGTAATAAAAAATCAGTAATAAAAAATCTACAAGTATATATTCCATATTTCCACAAACTAGACAATGAAAAAAATTATACAAATATCACAAAAAAAATTAATAAAATATACAAACTTATAGCAAAAAATTCAAAACAAAAATAAAAATAACTCACAGTGATTTTTGTAGTGCAAGCTTGTACGTGTACCTGGAATTTTTGACAGAAAAAAAAAAAAAAAAAAAATTAAAGCTGAAAATGTTAGAACAGATATGCACTGTAAACCGAGAGAGAGAGAGAGAGAGAGAGAGAGAGAGAGAGAGAGAGAGAGAGAGAGAGAGAGAGAGAGAGATTGAGAAGATGAGTGAGAGTGAGAGGAAGTGGAGGGAATACCTTGAACGGACGCGAGGGCTGTGGTGGGCGGGGGACAGTGGCGAGAGCTGAGAGAGAGAGAGAGCTAGAGAGAGAGAGAGAGAGAGAGAGAGAGGGCCGGTACCGGACAGTACTGGCCGGAACGGGAGGTGAGAGAGCTAGGGAGAGCGAGAGAGAGGGAGGGTCGCCGGCAGAGAGCACCGGAATGGGCTGTCGCCGGCCAGAGCTCGACGGAGAGAGAGAGAGAGAGAGAGATAGAGTGAGAGAGAGAGAGATTTACGTAAGAAATGGGTAGCTTCCTCTGGAAGCTACCCATTTCTTTTATATAAATTAAATATAAAATTTAAAATTTAAAATATATTTAAAAAGTATATAATTTGAATAATATATAATTTAAATATAATATATAAAGCTAAATTATATCCTAAGATTGGCCAGGTGGCGCGCAGGAGAACTCCCGCGCAGTACCTGGCCAATCAATTGGACACGTGTACGTAGTACACGTGCCCAATTGGGGACGTGTATGTAAATACACGTCTCCAAATGTCATTTTTTTTATTTTTTTTAATATATTATATATATATATATTTAATATATTATATATATTTTATATAAACCCATGCAACCCATAACGTGTATGCACTGCATGTACTGCATGTACACATTGCTAAACCCTAAGACCTAAAACTAAAACATAAACTATAAATTAAAACTAAATATAAACCCTAAATTTAAATCATGACACTAAGTATAAGTATATATACTATACTACCATAACCCTAAGTATATGTACTATATATTATTTTGAATTTTAAAATGGCGGCGCGCGGGAGACGTGTAAGTAAAATACACGTCCCCCATTGTAGAAATTGTATGTAATTAAAAAAAATAATTATATATATATATATATATATATATATATATATATATATATATATATATATATATATAATTTAACAACGTAAAAAATTGTTAGGGTTTAGGGTTTTAGTTTCTTAGGGTTTAGGGTTTAGGGTTTAAGGTTAGGATTTTTGTTTTTAGTGTTACGAATTTTTTTTTTAGAAAGTCTAGGATATTTTTGTTTAAGGGTTTATGGTTTAGGGTTTAAGGTTAGGATTTTAGTTTTTAGTGTTAGGGTTTCTTTTTTTAGAAAGTGTAGGTTTTTTTTTTTCTTAGGGTTTAGGGTTTAGGGTTCGTTATGGTTTAAGGTTAGGGTTTGGTTTTAGAAATTGTAGGATTTTTTTTATTTTTTTTGTTTTTTTTTAAGGATATAGGATTAGGGTTTAGGGTTTAGGGTTTTACTTTCTTAGGGTTTAGGGTTTAAGTTTATGATTTTTGTTTTTAGTGTTAGGAAAAAAAATTTAACAAAGTGTAGGATATTTTTGTTTAAGGGTTTAGGGTTTAAGGTTAGGAATTTTGTTTCAGTGTTAGGGTTTCTTAATTTAGAAAGTGTAGGGTAATTATTTTTTTAGGGTATAGGGTTTAAGGTTTAAGGTTAGGAATTTTGTTTTTAGTGTTAGAGTTTCTTTTTTTAGAAAGTGTAGGATATTTTTGTTTAAGGGTTTAGGGTTTAAGGTTAGGAATTTTGTTTTAGTGTTAGGGTTTCTTTTTTTTGAAAGTGTATGATATTTTGTTTTTTTAGGGTATAGGGTTTAAGGTTTAAGGTTAAGAATTTTGTTTTTAGTGTTAGGGTTTCTTTTTTTAGAAAGTGTACGATATTTTTGGGGTTTAGGGTTTAGGGTTTAGGGTTTAAGGTTAGGACTTTTGTTTTTAGGGTTTAGGGTTAGGGTTTTTAGGGTTTGAAAGTGTAGGAATTTTTTATTTTTTAGGGTTTAGGATTTAAGGTTTGGGGTTTAGGGTAAGGGTTTTTTTTTAAGAACGTGTACGATTCAGAGTTTATTTAAGGGTTTATTATTGTGTTGGTTTTATGGTTATGATTTTAGGATATAAAGTTTTGGGATACAGTTTTTGTTTTGTTTTAAGAGTTGAATGTTCTTTATTTAAAAAACAAAAACAAATACGGGTTTAGGGTATTTCTTCTTTTTATAAAAAGGGTTTATTGTTCCGTGTTTAGGGTTAGGGTGTTAGGGGATATTTTTTAAAAAGGGATAATTGCACCGGAGGTCCCTGTGGTATACCATAATTATTTTTCACTCCCTATGGTTTAAAAAGTTCACTGAAGGTCCTCGTGATATGCAATAATTACAAATCGATCCCTGGCGTCAAATTCTGTTAAAATTTTTAACAGATTCCGTCAAATGCCACGTCAGCGCCACGTGTCGTCATCTTATTGGTGACACGTGGCGCTGACATGTCTAATTTTAATAAAATAATATAAATTTATTAAAAAATAAATTAAAAATACTTATTTTTTTAAAAAAAAAAAACAAAAAACAAAAAAAAAAAAGAAAAAAACAAAAATAGGAAAGGGATGGCCTGGCCACCCCCAAAAGGGGTGGCCAGGCCACCAACAGCCCATGGGGGTGGCCGCGCGCCACCCCCAGAGGCCGCCGGCGGTGGCGCGCGGCCACCCCCAGTGGCCGGGGGTGGCGCGCGGCCACCCCCAAGGCCCAGGGGGTGGCCTTCGGGCCACCCCTAGATCTTCTAAGGGTGGCCCGATGGCCACCCCCGGCCACTGGGGGTGGCCGCGCACCACCCCCAGAGGCCACCTGGGGTGGCGCGCGGCCACCCCCAGTGGCCGGGGGTGGCCATCGGGCCACCCTTAGTAGATCTAGGGGTGGCCCGAAGGCCACCCCCTGGGCCTTGGGGGTGGCCGCGCGCCACCCCCTGCAGCCACTGGGGGTGGCGCGCGGCCACCCCCAGTGGCTGGGGGCGGCCAGGCCACCCCCAAAGGGGTGGCTGGGCCACCCCTTCAGCTTTTTTTTTTTTTTGTTTTTTTTTTTGAATTTTTTTTATAAAAAAATAAGTATTTTTATTTATTTTTTAATAAATTTATATTTTTTATTACGATAGACACGTGTCGCCATCTTATTGGCGACACGTGGCGCTGACGTGGCATTTGACGGAATCTGTTAAAAATTTTAACAGAATTTGACGCCAGGGATCGATTTGTAATTATTGCATATCACGAGGACCTTCAGTGAACTTTTTAAACCATAGGGAGTGAAAAATAATTATGGTATACCACAGGGACCTCCGGTGCAATTATCCCTTTTAAAAAAATGGTTTAGGGTTAGGGTTAGGGTTTTTGTTTTGTTATAGGGTTTGGGCACGTGTACTGAGTACACGTGTCCAATCCGGGACGTGTATTTAAATACACGTCCCGAAATGTATTTGCATGCATAAAAAAAAAAAATATATATATATATATATATATATATATATATATATATATATATATATAATTTAACCACATAAAAAAAAAATATAAACCCATGCAGCCTGAAATGTATATACCGTACATATAGCTAAATAAAAAATAAAAACTAAAACCTAACCATAAAATTAAACTCTAACCCTAAGTGCATAGACTATATATAGCTATAAACTACAATCCTAATTAATGGTACGTATTGTATATAGTCATAAACCCTAACCCTAATCCTCGTGATTTAATATATATATTTAAAAGTATACAATAATAACACATGAAAAATATATTGACATTATTATTCATAAAATGTAAAATCAATTAAATCATAACCCATAGCTTTAAGTGTATATATTATATATACCTATACAACATAAAACCCTAACCCTAAGTGTATATACTATATATAGCGATAAACCTTAACCCTAAGTATATACTATATATAGCTATAAACCCTAACCCTAAGTGTATATACTATATATAGCGATAAACCCTAACCCTAAGTATGTATACTATATATAGCTATAAATCATAAGTTTAAGTGTATATACTATATATATCGGTTTTATTTAATTTTGAACTGCTCATGATTTAATATATATATATATATTTAAAAGTGTACAATAATGAAACGTGAAAAATATATTGACATTATTATTCATTAAACGTAAAATCAATTAAATTATAATTCATAGCCCTAAGTGTATATATTATATATACCTATAAACTCTAAAACCCAAACCGTAAGTGTATATACTATATATATCGATAAACCATAATCCTAAGTATATATACTATATATAGGTATAAACCCTAGCCCTAAGTGTATATACTATATATAGCTATAAACCCTAACCCTAAGGGTATGTACTATATATAGCCATAAACCCTAAATGTATATATGTACTATATGAGGGACTAAACTATAAGTATTTAATTCATTATGTAGCGCAGAATTCTAAAAATAATTGCAATTACTATATATAGCCATAAATAAAAAGGTTACTGTATATAATTTCTAAACCGTTTACATGCATGCATATCTATATATATAGTATTAATTATAGGTTTTTTAACTTTGTTATGTTTAAATTTTTTTTTTTTTGTTTCTAAACGTAGATGGTGTACAAAACTGAACCCTAATTTGAACTATTTGGTTTAATTAGATATATAGCACCAAATTTGGTTAATTATGTATATAGTACAATATAGTATACTATATACATATAAATAAAGAACCTAAAAAGTATAAATTTCAAATATAAAATTTACATATAGCATATACTTTTCAAACTTAATTTTATGTGTATAAGTTATGTACACCGTATTTTCAAAGATTTGTATAATTAATAAGATAATGAGTTTAATTTTTTTTTTTAATTTTAAAAAATTAATACAACACTGATTTTTTTTTTTAATGTTTATTTTGGCAAAAAATACCAATTTGCCACGTGTAAAAATACACGTGTGCAAGTGGACACGAGTATAAAATACTCGTGTCAAACTGGACACGTGTCTTAATACACGTGTCCATTTGGACACGAGTATTTTATACTCGTGTCCACTTGCACACGCGTATAAAATACACGTGTCCAATTGGACACGTGTATTTCATACGCGTGTCCATTTTTGACGCTTGCACAATTTGACACGTGTCACTTGTGACACGTGTCAAATTTGACGCGTGTCTACAGTAATGGGTACTGTAGACACGTGTCAAACTGCAGCGATTTTTGTAGTGATTGTACCCATTAAAAACTGAAGCAAATTACAACCATACAGGTAGCTGAACCAGCTAGCCTAAAGCAACGACACTACATAAAGTATCCGACACCAACATTACAAATTAAACATCGATCACACTTACAGAACATCAAAACTATCACAGATCGACGTCTGTGATTCTGGTTCAATCGCCAAACAAACCAACAACATACGAACTCAAACAACTATCAATCAAAATACTAGCTCCTCTGTAATATTCCAATTACAGCAAAGAAGCAAGTTATATATCCTCATTCCTTTAAAACTTACTCTTTCCCAAGATTCTGGTTCGTTTGCACCACCCAATAGATATGCCTCAAAATCTGCTCCTCTCTGTTTTTTGGCGACTACCATGCTTAATTTCATTCATGTTCTTCCAGAGGTTATAGACAGTGGCGCGCACCCGGCCAAACCCAATCTGCAAATAATAGTCACCTAGTTTATTTTCAAAAGAGTGCTCTAAATAAATTTCCACCAAATCATCTGAAGGAGCAGGCTGCCACATCCAAGAACAATTGCTCAAGACTGACGATAATCTTGCATCAATAAATTAACTGTGAGCATCATAAATGATCCGATAGCTGGGATGCCAATTGTCCAGCCACATGTGTATATCCCATCCATCTCCAACCTCAAAACTTCAAAAACCTTCTAACACTATATATCCCTAGTATTTAAAAGCTTCCTCCAACTCCAAAGTGCGGAGATGCCTATCCTCCGATCCAAAAGCTTCTCCCTCTAAGAAGGATGGCATTTACCCAAACTACCCAAATAGAACCGACATTAACAAATAAATTCCAGATATAGCACATGACAGAGGCACTATTCCATGGCCATTGAACCAATTTTTTCAACCCCAAGCCCCCTTCTCTCTTGGATAACAAAGAGAATCCCAAGCAACCTTAGCCTTGGAATTCCCTTCATCTTTCCAATTCCAACCGAAAACATTTCCATAATAATAAATATTTTATGTCGTGCCAAATCCTAAAAAAAAAAATTAGAGAAATGCTAGATCTTGTTCTAACGTCTTTTTGGTATCCTTCTTAATGTCGTATATTTAAATTTTTTGCTTAAAAAATTACGTCTTGTAAGTCACATTGTCAGATAATTTTTTTTTCTTATTAAATCTATGTTATCCAAAAGACATTAAAAAGATGCTAAAAAGAGTTCTGGTTCTTTCTGGCATCTCTCTCTATTTTAAGCGAAAACAAACTGGACTAATTCAAAGTCCTCGACAAGCAACGAATTCGTTTACAAAGGCATGCAAACCAATAGATATTTCTCTCTCTTCCCGCATTCCAAACAAAAAGAGACTTCTTGTCGTTATCCAAAAAGACAGCCCAATGTCTATCGTTTAATTCGATCTTCTTGCGGTTGCCCGTGAAATCCTGCATGCATGGCCGCGTTCCAAAGCGACCAATTGCCATAGCCAAAACTTCCACAATATTATCCGATTATGTTCTATATATATATATATATATATATATAAGTGGCATCAGACCACCATATTCAAGCACACCCAAAAAGCTTTTTTTAGAAAAAAAAAAAACTTATACGTGAGGATGATATCTCCCATTATCTTCATCTTTTCTCTCCTGCTTTCCTCCAGCCATGCTGCTGTGCAGGATTTCTGTGTCGCTGACCTCAAAGCTCCTGAAAGCACCGGAGGCTACCCTTGCAAGAAGCCTGAAGAGGTCACGGTGGCTGATTTTGTTTTCTCCGGCCTAGGCGTTGCCGGAAACACCTCAAATAGTATTAAAGCTGCAGTCACCCCGGCATTTGCCCCGCAGTTTCCTGGTGTGAACGGGCTTGGAGTTTCTTTGAATCGTCTGGACATGGCGCCTGGCGGAGTTGCACCATTACACTCACATCCTGGAGGTTCAGAAATCGTACATGTTGTGCGAGGGGCAATCACCGCTGGGTTTATTTCCTCCGCTAATAAAGTTTACTCTAAAACTCTTAAGAAGGGTGACATCATTGTTTTCCCTCAAGGATTACTACACTTCTTAGTGAATGCCGGAGGAAATCCAGCCGAAGCATATTTTAGCTTCAGTAGTGCAAACCCAGGTACCCAGCTTGTGGACACCGCTTTGTTTGGAAACGATTTACCCACTGAATTGGTGGCAGCAATATCTTTCCTTGACATTGCTCAGATTAAGAAGCTTAAGAGCGCTTTTGGTGGCACTGGTTAAGGTCGATCTTTGGAGATCTACCAATTCTTATTAATCAAAGACTCTTGTGAGAGGTCTTTGTATGAGAATTCTAAGATGTAACGTATGAGAATACGAGACTAATGTATATATGCATGAAAATTACATAATCAATATGTAGTTTATGAGAATTATGAAAGTAAATAAATAATATATTAATATTCTTCTCAAACTCAAAATGGAAGAATTCAATTTGAAATAATGAATTTTTTTTTTTGGCTGGAGATGACAATGGTAATGACCGGAGGTGGTCGGCGACAATGGTCGGAGATTTGCCTTAAATTTCAATAGGCCATTTATGGACCAAAATCAAAGTAAATTATAGACTAAAATGGGCATGAGTTTTAAACAATACCACGTATGTAAAAAAAAAAAAAAAAAATGTGCCAACTATAAGCCAAAATAAGAGTCAATTATGGGTTGAAATGAGAACCAACTATGGGCTGAAATGAGTATGAGTTTTAAACAATACTACAACTGCTAGACCTAATTAAGTCTTTAAACAATATCACAAAGACCAAACAAAAAAAAGGTCTGGGTCAACAATTGGACCAATGACCAAAAAAATTGGGCCAACAAAGGGCTAGAGATGGCAACTAGCATCCGATCCTTTTTATTTTTATTTTTTCCTTCAACCGATATATATATATAGACACACACAGAATTGACTCTCATTTACCATTAAAAGAAATCTTACTAGACTCTTCAAAATAGCTTTCTGAATTTGTTGAAATGGTTCAGAATGAGTTTCTAACAGTCTCACCAATTTGGTGAAAAAGAAAAAAAGAAAAAAAATTTGATTAGTGAATAGTACTCACAAACAATAATTAACATCGTTTACTCACCAAAGTAATAAAAAATTATTAATTTTTTCTCTCGTTCCTTTATAGAATCAACAGGATCAAGTTATCCTCAATACATTAATTTAATTTGCTCTCTTTTAGAAGCAATCTTAACTGAGGTGGTTGGGCTTTCTACGTACATCTCGAGAAGTATGGCTTGCCTTCGAACGCGCGCATGTTATATCTTCGGAAAATTATAGATTTACAACACTACCACAACAATTATACAACAGCTTCTTACATGAGGGTGAGGCCCAGTGTGTAGAGCCCACCCCCATATGAGGGGGTGTTGTGCAATTGTTGTACCGGTGAAGCGTAGGAATCAAACGTACTCCTATATCTTCTCCCTCAAGAGAAATGATCCCTACACTCATTTCTCACAACAATCCCACAACAAGCTGATGTGGCTTGTAATATTTTATTATTTTTTTTGTTTTGTTTTGTTTTATTTTTGTAAAAAAATAATAAAATATTACCAGCCACATCAACTTGTTGTGGGATTGTTGTGAGAAATGAGTGTAGGGATTATTTCTCTACAAAAAAAATAATAAAATATTACAAGCCACATCAGCTTGTTGTGGGATTGTTGTGAGAAATGAGTGTAGGGATCATTTCTCTCTCTATATATATATATATATATAAATAAGTGGCATCTAGACCATTGCATATTCAACCACACCCTAAAAGCTAAAATCACTACAAAAAAAATATGCATTTCTTGACGTTTTAATCTTGACATTTATATAAATGTCAGGTTAATATTTTTTATTGTGGCACATCGTCAAAAAATGTCAAAAAAAAGAAAAAAATTCCTAACATTTTACAATGTGCCACGAATGTTAAACTTTCTTGACACATAATTTTATTGGTTATAAAAATTGTATAAAATTTTATGACATTTAAATATGTGCCAGAATATTATAATATTTTAATGTCATATAATTTTAAATTCCTACCATTTAGATATATGCCAGAATTTTTTTTGGCAAAATCAAAATCCTGCCTAATTCTAATTCTGCTTTCGCGCGTAATATGATCAATTCAGTCAGTTTTCCTTTACTAACTGATACACATGTACGCATTATTCTTATTTTTTTCCTATCTTTTTGCCCTCATCTCTAGTAAGTAGCAATATTATTATTTTTTTTTCAATCTTTTCCCCCTCATATCTCTCCCTCATCTCCCGTAAGTATTATTTGTTTTTTATTTTTTCAATATTTTTCCCCTCCTATCTCTCCCTCTCACTACTGATCTCTCTCTCTCTCTCTCTCTCTCTCTCTCTATCTTCCATACATGTGATGATTTTTATTTAGAGTTTTCTTATTTTGTGAGGTCAGATTTAGATAGGATTTTCTTTTTAGTATTTTTAGAGTAAATTAAAATATGCTATGTTCATATGCATGTTTGAATCTCTGTTTTGATGGTCTGTAGCCTTTGTGATGTTCCCTCAGCTCGAACTATTTTCTATATGATGGTCTGTTTTGGTGCAAATCATAGTGGCTTGGACATGGGATTCATCTATTGGGGAGGTATAATGGTGGTTGTTCTCTTATCTCTAGTATAATTGTAGCTTTTTAAAAAGAATCTGGGTAGGTGGAAGTTTTCCTAAAAAACATTGACGCAGAGTTCAATGTGTTTGGCTAGCAATTATTTACTTCCGTGTAGATTTAATTTAGCTATAGGTTGGATGTACTTCTGAATCCTTAGGCTTTAAACATTTTCCTTAATTAGGCTTGATTAGGAAGATTCGGTATGGACTTACCTTTTCAGATCAGTCAGCTTCATGGGTTACCCATTTGTAGCTATCATGCATCTACAGAATAACAAAATCAAATTCGCATGAAGAGCGACAATGTAATAGATGATAAATTCCAAAAAAGAAAATCTTACAGATGATAATCAAGTCATCATATAAAGAAAGCAGGCACCGATGGAAGATCATGAACATCATACATAAAGGTTATAAGAACAAAATTCAAAAGAACATGCGTATAGGTAAATCTTTTACAGTAGCACAGAGTCAAAATTGCAAAGCTTATTCCAGTCAATTGATATTTCAAAGAACCTAATTGAGGCTTCGGATACATACTGTAAATGAACCCAGCACATTAACTTTCCTAGGCCATTAAGGAAAATTGGATTTATTTGATCACATCAATAATCAATCTATCGCTAAGCACTTGAGTTGTCATAGTAAGCATAATATCCATGGCCCCCTTCATCTTTGTCGGACAGAGTTAAATGGGTAACCGTTGCTTTTTGACACAATGCCCAATTCAGTTAGCATTCTACAATCTCAATCTTGATTCTACCATTTTGTGCTTATTATTCTACCATTAATTCCTTCTTTCTTTTTCTTTATTTTACGGTGCTTGCTTTTATTGCATGCAACTTATTTCCTGTTATTGAATGGTCTAGAAAGTTTGTTCTTTGGCCTTTCATTATTTGGTCCAGAAGTAGTTTTCCATTATCTGACGTTTATTTTTCATTCATATTCTCGCTTCATAAAGAATAAAAAAAACTAGTCTCACATTTATGGTCTAGAAAGCCGCCTCAACCAAGGGCACTCCTTTCATTTTTCTGTTATCAATTCTATTTCCTGTGAAATTCAGTATTTTAATAGCTCTTTTTATAACCATCTCGTTGTGCAGCTCCATTGAGAGCTAAAAAATGGTGCAATCTCATGCTTTGGTGTCTTTTAATTTTGCTTTGATGGCAAGCTTCTCTACTGCATTTGTCTTCTTTCTTTTATGGGAAAATACCCCTTTAACTACTTCATAATTTGCAAGCCCTTTCTAACTTTTAATTGCTAGAATGTTCCTTGATGTCATCGATTGAAAAAGGGTCACCAAAATGCCGAGACCCTTGAAGTCTTGGCATTTTAAACCACCATGACTTTTGTCCTCGAGTGTGTGGGATTTTGTTGCCTAATACTAATAGGCCATTTAGAGTCTGATTTGCATATGTTGGATTGATGGGTCATGGGTGTATAGAACGTACAATTTGTTCAATATGTATATGTTGGACTACTTTATAATTGACATTTAGATTACTTCCTCCTTTCTACTATCTAGACTAATGTGCTTCATATGAAAATGCAGGAGTGAGGATACATGCTGGGAAATATTTTGTAGACAAAATGCAGAGACTTGGGATATGCACCTTTAGGAATGGGGAGATAGTCCAGATTGATTAAAAATTTAACTAAATACTTTTGTAGCTTGTTGCTGACTATGGGATTGATCATATTAATTTTTTGTAGCAGCTAGTATAGTACTTGGATGTTTCTTAATTAATAGTTGGGATTGTTTGATGCTATTTTGTTATATTAATTAAATATATAAGATGTTTTCCCTTGGTTATTTGTCAATTTTGATTTTTTATATTAAAAGGTTTTAAAAAATTTGATTATACTGGAATAATTCCAGTATAATCAATTTTTTTAAATTGGGAATCATCTTTCATGGCACATATATCATGTGCCAGTAAACCAATAGAAACTAAGGCTTCGTGGCACATAAATCATGTGCAATGAAACATGCAGGAAATTAAAATTGCTAGCACATATATATGTGCCATGAAACACAGTTTGCTGGCACATATTTATGTGCAAAATTGTGTTTCCTGGCACATATATATGTGCCAAAAAATTGAGTTTTCTGGCATATGATTTATGTGCTAGCAAAATTGAGTTCCTGCACATATATCATGTGCCAGAAAACCAATTTTAATGACACATAACTTATGTGTCAGGAAATTTTCTTGACATATAAGTTATGTGATAGGAAACAAACTTTCTCGACTTCAAAGCTGCAACGTTAGAGATATGTGAGGAATTAAAGGTCAAGAATTGTTTCTTGACATTTAATACCTACTTCTTGACACATAACAAATGCCAAGAAATGCATTTTATTTTTTTTGTAGAGAATACTTGTACGTGAGGATGATGTCTCCCATTATCTTCATCTTTTCTCTCCGCACGGCTTTCCTCTAGCCATGCTGCTGTTCAGGACTTCTGTGTCACTGACCTTACAACTCCTGAAAGCCCCGCAGGCTACGCTTGCAAGAAGCCTGAAAATGTCAAGGTGGCTGAATTTGTTTTCTCCGGCCTAGGCGTTGCTGTCATCCTAGCATTTGTGGAGCAGTTTCCTGGTGTGAACGGGCTTGGACTTTCTTTTGCTCGTCTGGACATGGCACCTGGTGGAGTTGTGCCGATCCACACATCCTAGAGGTTCAGAAGCCGTACATGTTGTGAAAGGGAGAATCACCGCTGGGTTTGTTTGTAAGAAATTACATATGTGTCCCTATGCCACATTTAATAGTTGTAATGGTAATGGCTAAATAATTACTGTAACGGAAATTATAATAATTGTATTCAATATGATTTAAACGGTTTTTTATATTCCACATTATGATTCATGATAATAACGGTTTTTATATTTATGTTTCTGATTTAGGGAGGAATAAAATTAGCTAGCCATTAAAGATGAGGGTCCCTAATCTACCTATATAAAAAGCCCTATATATCTATCTATTGGCACCTGTAGGCATAAGTCAGAAGATCTTCAGTCTAAATTTTCTTTTGCAAAATTTATGTTTATCGCTAAGGCTTCTTCATATGTTTGAGCAAAAATAGCTAGAGGTATTTATATTTAATTTCGCTGTTTATTTTTATTTATTTAGCATTTTATTTAAGTTATGCTTATATATGGTATCAGAGCCTGCCTCTATGCCAATTTGCTCAGCATAAAATTTTGGTTGAATCGATTAGATTTCTTTGTGAATTAAAGTTTGCCTCTTTAATTGTACAAGAAATTTTGCTAAACTGTTTTGTTGAAATTTGCATCTGTTCATGTTCACATATGGACATATGGTTGAAAGACATGCGGTTTAGATGGTTTTCTATTTGTGAAAAAGATTAATAACTTTATCACGATTCTGGATTTTTTTTCTAAATGTATTTACCGTTTTGCCCTTGTAAAACCCACTATGCAATTTTTTTTTTTTTTTTTTAAGACCCATGGCCGATTGCTTCTCTGCGGATGCCATTCGCCAGTGGTTTTAATCCGCATGAAGTTGGTGCTGGCCTTTTTTGTGACCGGCATCGTTCCGACGTCGATAGGCTCTCCCATACTATGAAAATCACGGATTTGCCCAAGAAAACCCATGGTTGAAACTTGCAGCATCGCAAACCCGCCAGATGTTCAAGGATTCAGAAGTGATTTATCACTGTATAAGGTAGAATCAGGAATCATATATCGGGTTCTTCATCCTTGCCATGAAACCTACCATTCACAATCGGCCGATTTCCCTCAGCACCGTCTATTGAGCGGTTTTTCCGTTGCATGCAAGAGGCACCGGCCCTCTATGTGGCGGGCATCGTTCTGTGTGAGGAGAGGTTGCTTCCAGCGGCCTCTCCTCATCACTGGATCTTGGACAAATGGTGACGTGGGTCGCCGTGTCTCCTGAGCAGCGACCCTTCGTGGCCACTGCATGAGGTGGCAGCGTTGAAGGGCGGCCGGCGCAATGAGGAAGAAGGAGGCTGCAACGGCGCAGGGTTTAGGGTTTCAAAATTTTTCCTGGTCAAAGTGGTGTATTTTCAGGTTAATGGGTCATAATCCGGGTAGGGTTTCAAAGTTTGAAAGGCTTTTGGGCTTGGGTTTATTTCGGGTCAAGGGTTATTTTTCGGGTTAATGGGTAATGCATTCGGGTATGGTTTTTAAAACCCATGTAAACTTTGGGCACTAAGTGGGCTAACCCGAATGGGCCAGCCCAATGAAGTAAATCCAGCATAGCCCAATCGAGAAACCCAAGAGGCTTGATCCAATTTTTTTTTTTAAAAAAAGGGTCATTAAGTGGGCTGACCCAAAAGCCCAACCCATTTCTAGCAGCCCATCCAGAATTAAAAACATTTGGGTTATTGTGGGGTTTAAAACTTGGGTTCTAGGTATAAAGGGCCTAAGGCCACTTACTAAACCATTAGGCCATGCTATTTATTATGCTCTCATGTCATAAATTAATTTCTCTTATTTTTTACATGTTCAATGTTAAAATTATTGTTTCTTTAATAGTTGAACTTATGGATATATTCAATTTGTTTAATTTATATTATTTAAATATAAATTGTTTGATGCCTGGACCCAAAGTATGATTAACAATACCATATATGCCGGTGTGTTTACAGTACTATCTAAGAATGCAATGTCTATAAAAGTTCTAACTAGGAAAGTATTGAGATTTAAGAGTGTCCAAGTGACCCCCCTCACTTTCCTAGAAACTCACCTGGTTGCACATTGGAAAATATTGTTGACATCATTTAGCTTTTGGTTTGTTATATTCCTGGGGTCATTTGTGGGCATCTATAAAGTTGTTAGATGTTAATGAAGTTACAATAATTATGATAATTTTGGGAGAGCCAAAGCATCTCAATTTTGAATGATAATTGCATCAAGATTACACACACGTAATTATCATAATAATTTTGGGAGAGCCACAACATTCCATTTTTTATTAATAATTACATCAGGATTACACGTATGAACATCGTAAAGAATTTTTTAGATGTTCATGAATTGCAGCGTAATTATTATTATTTTGAGAGAGCCACAACATCCTAATTTTATAATTATTACATAAAGGTCGTACACATTTGAACTTTATATAGAAAAATTAACATCATGTTGTAATTAATCATAAAATTAATTGCTTATCCCCACAGGGATGTTTTTATTTTTATGACTTAATTAAAATAAGATAACAAATTTAGCATTAAAAGTAAAGTTTCTCTTAGGCCCATAGGTACAGAGAATTTTATTTATTAATGTTTAAATTTGTTAGTCTTATTAATAAATGGTAAATTTCATGCATGGTGCAACATTTGCCCACAAATATGTTGAAATTTACTATTTACTATTAAATTGGCATTGGCTAATTTAAAATAAAGTTACTTCATAGCATTAAAGTATTCTTTTGTTTATTTTTTGTTATTGCAGTTATTCCTATCACTCTACTTTTAGTAGTTATATGTTCCAATACTTTATACTAGTAATTTTTCTGATTGGAAAAATGCTTTTACAGTCTCCAAAGTATTTCTAATCCCATTATGGGAATGAAGAATATGATAGGTTAGTCCTTAAAGGTTAAGATTATTTAAGTCATTCTTGGTATATTTCATTTTGAATTCTCTTTTCTGATTATAGTATTTTATATTGTGGCACACATAAGGATAATCGGTTAGTTAAAGGAACTTCTAACTGCGTGTGTTCAAGAAGATGAGAGAATCCATAAAATCTTCACATGGTTACTCATGTTAAGGAAAATACCAATAAAGACAATCATGCCCGACATTTAAAGCATGAGAATAAGGTGTCAATAAAGTGTTTTGTTAATCAAGATACTTATTTCTCTTACAATAAAGAAAACATAAGGGCATATAAAGAAAAATTGCATGAAGTAAAATAAATGACTTGAAATTAAGAAAATCTCATATATCTAGTGTGTAGTGAATCTCCTTTATTGACTCTTTTAAATATGTTGTAGATTGATTCTGGTTAACAATCAATGTTGTCAACACAATGCAATGTTTTCTTAAAATGAATAACACGTGTTTACAATTGAAGATTATTGGGATTTATAGATTAATTTTAAAATTCAGTTATTTTTTTACCTCAATAATGTTTTAAATATTCCAGAATTTTCAAGAAAATTTTAATTTATATTTTAACTTTTTAAATAAAATTTCAATTTTTTAACTTGCAAATTTTATTTTGGGTGGAATATTAGTTGATAGTTTATTAAAATTTATCTATATCCCATCCTTTAAGCAAATTTATTGTTTATTTTTGCATATTGATGTTGACGTAAAGTGAAGTTTTGTGAATGAAAAATGCTCTTGTTATAGCATTGGAGATTGAATTATATCTCCATGAAGAAAATAAAAGTCGATAAGTAATAATTTATTGACTTTGATACTTGTGTGAATTGCATAAGGGAAAACATTCCAACAAAACCATTAAAGATGCCAAAAAAAGCCTTTTGAAATTTTTGAGATGATGCACATTGATATGTGTTGACCTTTTTATACTCACTGCCTAAATGGTCAGAGATATTTTTTAGTGATGGCCATATAAGATTTATGTATCTATATCTTCTAAAATAATAAGGCTAAGGTATTGAATGCTTTCAATACCTATAAGGTAGAAAAAGATAAACAACATGAAGATTATAAGATCTAATATAGACAAAGAGTATTATAGTAGGTACACACAAAATGGTAATTGATTAGTAATATTAATATTCTATTACCCTTATAGAGTAAAGCCTTGAAGACTGTTGTGTATATGTTAAACAAGATTTCATATAAGGTTGTCCTTAAGACACCTTTCAAGTATGAAATAGATGGAAGCCAAGTTTAAATTATTTACACATGTGGGGTTTGCCTTGCTAGAGAGGGGATTTACAATATTCCTCTAAAGAAATTAAATTCAAGGACAACTATCGAATCTTTTATAGGCTATACAATAAACTCTAAGAGATTTTTATGTTTTATTATCCTTCATATAATCCTAGAGTTATTGATTGTAAAATTCTAGAGGATGTTGAACCTAGTGTGAGTGTTTATCCTCAAAGGTTTACTTAGAGGAAACACGAGAGTTGACTGAAGGTCCTTCATATGAAGGATGTTTGATTGTACTTATAGAAAATCAAATTAATTACCTTGAGCTACAATCAGTTTTTGAATTATCAACTCATGAAGAATAGGTTCAGTATGAATCTACTCAGACTTTGTAAAATGCAAATGAAGTAGAATTAAGAAGATCCTATGAAATAAGAAAATCAACAATCCCTAGTGATTAAGTTGTATACCTCAAGAGTCTGATTTTGATGTTGGATCTAAGGATAATCCAAATTGTTTTCAGAAGCCATGATTGGAGATAATTCCACATTATGATACAATAGCTCATTCTGATCTAGAGCTACATCAAATGAATATGAAAACAACTTTCTTGAATTGGGATCTTAAAGATGAGGTCTACATGAGACAATCTAAAGGTTTTATAGATAACAGTCAGAATGTTTGCAAAATTAATAAATCTATTTTTGGGCTGATACAGATCTCCCATCAGTAGTATACTTTTTACTAGGTTATTGTTTTATTGATTATTGAAAATCTTGTTAATTAGTATATATACCTTAAGGTCAGTGGGAGTAAAGTAATCTTTCTAGTCCTATATATAAATATTATTTTGTAAGTAGTGATTTAAGTTTCGCCACATAAAGTTCCTCTCACAAAACTTCGAAACGAAGGATTTGGGTGAAACCTCTTATGTCTTTGACATAGAGATTCACAAGAGACACAAAGCACATTAACATTGTCTCGGAAGGCCTACATTGAATAAGTTTTGGGAAGATTTAGAATGAAGGATGTTGCACCTTCAGTAGCAACTAAGAGGGACAAATTTAATACATATTAAATGTCCCAAAATGTATTCGAACAAATGGCAGATAAAAGGTCTTTTGTAAGCATCTGCATTATACAACCTAATGCAAGCATAGACTTGCACTAAACTTAACAATTGGACTGGGCTGCAAATAAAGTCTTGTGGTATACGCAAGAAACCAAAAAAAAAAAAAACAACCTAAAGATACACTTACCATTTGGTGGTGGTTGGTTATTCAGATTTTGAATTTTTTTGGTTGTGTAGATAGTAGAAAGTCTACTTTATAGTATATATTTTCTTATTGAGGGATATATCATAGAGATGTAGAAAACATACTATAATTGCTACGTCTACCAAGAAAGTTAAAATTCTTATATGCTATGAATTTTATTATACTGGCATGATAGATGAGACATTTTGTTAAAAGTCTTAAAATTGTCGATTTACAGTTAGACCATAAAGATATTCTGCGATAATTCTACTGTAATATTATTTTATAAGTAGAAGCAGAAATAAATATATCGACATCAAGTATCTCAGTACAAGAGAACATTAAGAAGACATAAAATGTATATTGAGCATATAAGTATTGAATTAATGATTGCGGATCCTATGACTAAAAGTTTACCAATAAAGAAAGTATAAATTCATGCGGAGCATATGAAATTCATTAATCCATTTTTGCTTAGTTTCTCTCTATTTGGTCTATAGACATCAAGTTATTGTTAATAAAGTTTTGTACACATTTGTTACATTATCCATGTGGATAAAATTAAAGCTGGACCCGAATAACTTATGAGAAGTTTATTCATAAAGTTTGATTACCCATATAGTATTCATTTAGGGAATATGATATATATAATACATGGAAGGGACGGCTTATTATATAAAGTTTTACCGCCATGATCATGTATAGTATTCTTTGAGTGAGTGGTAGCATTTCATGAATAGTGGAATAAATAAAGTAATGGTCATATTGAAGAACCGAACATCATAAGAAATTATATGTGTCATCAAGGCCAAGCGGGAGAATGTAAGAATTACATGTCTCCCTATGCCACATTTAATAGTTGTAACGGTAACGACTAAATAATTACTGTAACGATAATTATAATGATTGTATTCAATATGATTTAAACAGTTTTTTTATATTCCACATTATGGTTCATGATAATAACGGTTTTATATTTATGTTTTTTATTTAATTCATTGATGGGAGGAATAAAATCAGCTAGCCATTAAAGATGAGGGTCACTGATCTACCTATATAAAGAGCCATATGTATTCATCTATTGGCACCTGTAAGCATAGGTCAGAAGATCTTCAGTCTAAATTTTCTTTTGCAGAATTTTTGTTTATCGCTAAGGCTTCTTCATATGTTTTAGCAAAAATAGCTAAAGGTATTTATAATGAATTCTGCTGTTTATTTTTATTTATTTAACATTTTATTTAAGTTATGCTTACATTGTTTCCTCCGCTAATAAAGTTTAGGGTTAAATAACTAATTGCCCTATGTGGTTTCCGAACTTTATTTTTTGCCTCTTAAGTTTTCATTTTTATCATAGAAGGTACCTGTGCTATGGGAAAAGACGGAAATGGTACATCCGTTCATTTTTCTGTCCAAAACTAACGTCTCATCATGTCATCCTACATGTGTCGGCGTACCTGTGCGACACCTGCCCCCATAGTCATATTCGCGCTGACGTGGCTACTATATATATATATATCTAGCCACTTTGGGCCACATGGTGGTGGCTGGCCACTCCCAAGACCAGTTTTGGGGGTGGCCGAACCACCCCCATGGGCCAAAACTTTTTTTTTTTTTTTTTTTTTTCACTTTGGCCTATGGGGTGGTCGAGCCACCCCCATATCGACTGGTCTAGGGGTAGCTGAACCATTCTCGTGGCCCTCGAGGGTGTTTCGGCCACCTCCAGTGGCAAAAGTAGAAAAGAAAAAAAAAAAGAAAAGAATTTGGCCTTTGAGGGTGGCCGAACCACCCCCAGGCAGCCACCGTCATGTGGCCCAAAGTGGTAGCTTAGCCACCCTGAGATATTATTTTATTTTTTAAGTCCTTAAAATAAAAAAAATAATATATATATATAGTAGCCACGCCAGCACTGACATGGCTCTAGGGATAGGTGTCGCACAGGTACGCTGACACGTATAGGATGACATGGCGAGAAGTTAGTTTTTGATGAAAAAATGAACGGGAAGTATCATTTCCATCTTTTCCCATAGCACAAGTACCTCCTATGATAAAAATGAAAATTGAAGAGACAAAAAATAAAAATTTTAAATCACAGGGGTGTGTAAGGTTTTTAACTCTAAAATTTACCTTAAAACTCTTAAGAAGGGTGACATCATGGCTTTCCCTCAAGGATTACTACACTTCCAAGTGAATGCCAGTCAATTTCCAACCGATGCATTTGCTATCTTCAGTAGTAATAAATATTTTATGCCGTGCCAAATCCTAAAATATTAAAGGATTAAATACGTTACAGCCTCATGTGGTTTCAAGTCTTTATTTTTTGTCATCTGTGCTTTTATTTTTATCGCAAGTGGTACCTATACTATAGAAAAATATGGAAATGGTACCTTCATCCATTTTTCTGTCTAAAACTAACGAATTTCTACGTCAGTGACATGTGGCACCATTAAAAATTACGACACGTGGCTGCACAATTTTTTATTGGTGCCCTTGGGGTGGTTCGGCCACCCTAAGGGCCAAAGTGTAAAAAATAAAAAAAAAATAAAAAAAAAAAGAAAAAAAAAAAGAGAGAGAGAGAGAGAAAAGAAAAAGAAAAAGAAAAAGAAAAAGATGTTTTGGCCTTTGGGGGTGGTCGAACCACCCCCATGTAGCCCAAATGAGTGCAGGCTGAGTTTAATTTTTTTTAAAAAAAAAAAAGCTTAAAATTGAAAAAAGAAAATTAAAAAAATGATTTTTATTAATTATTTTTAAAGCCTCAAAATAAAAAATAAAAGTATATATATATATGTCAGCAATTTGTCACAATTTTAATGGTATTGTGTGTCGTTAATGTGAAAATTCGTCAATTTTGAACAAATGTACTATTTTCTTTTTTTTTCATAGCAAAGGGTAGTACCACATGTAAAAAAAAAATTAAAGCAATTGGAATAAAAAAATAAAGATTTAAAACTACATAAGGCAAAAGGGTATTTAACTCAAAATTAAAACTTTTTCAACAAAAAAAAAAAAAAGCCAAAACAAACTTGACTAAGTCAAAGTCCTCGACAAGCAACGAATTCGTTTACAAAGGCATGCATTGCAGACCAATAGATATTTCTCTCTCTTCCGCATTCCAAACAAAAAGAAACTTCGATCTTGTCTTACGTTATCCGAAAAAAGATCACATCCGACATCATTACAGCTCAAAATATATATATATATATATATATATATAGAGTAATGATTCATTACTCTCTAAATATATAACATTTTATCATCTATTTTAATTTATTTGTAAAAATTAAAAAATTAAAAAAATAATAATTTATTACCACCTAAATATATAATTTTTCACTATCTATTTTAATTTATTTGTAAAATTTAAAAAATTTTAAAACATAGTGAAAAATAACATTGCCACATAAATAAAATAATAAAATATTATATATTTAGGTAATATTGAATCGTATATATGTCTATGGTTTCTTCTTGCGGTTGCCCGTGAAATCCTTCATGGCCGCATCCAAAGCGACCAATTGCCACAGCCAAAACTTCCACAATATTATCCAATTAAGTTCTATATATATATATATATATATATATATATATATAAAAGTGGCATCAGATCGACCACCATATTCAAGCACACCCTAAAAGCTTTTAAAAAAAAAAAAAACTAATACGTCATGAGGATGATATCTCCCATTATCTTCATCTTTTCTCTCCTGCTTTCCTCCAGCCATGCTGCTGTGCAGGACTTCTGTGTCGCTGACCTCACAGCTCCTGAAAGCCCCACAGGCTACGCTTGCAAGAAGCCTGAACAGGTCACGGTGGCTGATTTTGTTTTCTCCGGCCTAGGCGTTGCCGGAAACACCTCAAATAGTATATTTAAAGCTGCAATCACCCGCGCAGTTGCCTCGCAGTTTCCCGGTTTGAACGGGCTTGGAATTTCTTTGGGTCGTCTGGACTTGGCGCCTGGTGGAGTTGCGCCATTACACACACATCCTGGAGGTACTGAAGTCGCACATGTTGTGCGAGGGTCAATCACCGCTGGGTTTATTTCCTCTGCTAATAAAGTTTACTTTAAAACTCTTAAGGAGGGTGACATCATGGTTTTCCCTCAAGGATTACTACACTTCTTAGCGAATGCCGGAGGAATTCCAGCCGTAGCATATGCTAGCTTCAGTAGTGAAAACCCAGGTCTCCAGATTGTGGACTTGGCTTTGTTTGGAAACAATTTACCCACTGAATTGGTGGCAGCAATATCTTTCCTTGACATTCCTCAGATTAAGAAGCTTAAGAGCGCTCTTGGTGGCACTGGTTAAGGTCGATCGATCTTTGGAGATCTACCAATTCTTATTAATCAAAGACTCTTTTGAGAGGTCTTTGTATGATAATTGTAAGATCTAATTAACATATGAGAATTATGAGAGTAATGTATGTATGAGAAATACATAATTAATATGTAATGTATGAGAATTATGAGAGTAAATAAATAATACATTAACATTTTCCTCAAACTCAAAGCAGAAGAATCAAGAAAAGAAGCTTCAGTTTGAAATAATGATTTTTTTTTTCTCTGCTCGAGATGACAACGATTGACGACGGTCAATTGTAATGTCTGGTGGTAGTCGGCGACAATGGTTAGAGATTTGCCTTAAATTTCAATAGGCCATCTACGGCCCAAAATCAAAGTCAATTATGGGCTAAAATGGGCATAAGTTTTAAACAATACCACAAATGTTAAAAAAATGTGCCAAATATCAGCCAAAATAAGAGTCAACTATAGGTTGAAATGAGAACTAACTATGGGTTGAAATGGGTCTGAGTTTTAAACAATACCACAAATGCCAGGCCTGAGTCTTTAAACAATATCACAAAGGCCAAACAAAAAAAGGCCTGAGTCAACAATTGGACCAACAATGACCAAAATAATTGGACCAACAAAAGGCCTAGAGATGGCAACTAGCTTCAACCGATATATAGGGGAATCAATAAGAGAATAGGCTAAAATTGTGACATGTGGCATCTCATGCAATTGACAAGTGTTCCTATCTTTGTGTAAGAGCATTTTTTTTTCCTAAAAAAAACTGCATCCTATTTTTGTGTAAAAACAGTTTTTTCCCTAAAAAATAACTGTCATTTGTGATATTTTCTCCTCCTCCCATGTGGCATTCTTTAGTGAAACATTGAAGTCAATTTTTAGCAAAGAACAAAATAATTGTTTGTATACTTTCTTTTGTTTGACTCATACCGGCTGCCACTGCCACCATTTTGGGGGAAATGAATATATCCCTCTCAAACTCAACTAAAAACTAAGGTATTGTATCATTAATTTATTATTATCACTCTCATTACTCCGGTGTTGATGAATGCCTTTATGCAATTTACCGAAATTCATGTAGTAAGTGTTGATTTTTTACTATAGTACTTGATCTTAATTATTTCAATTTTAAGATGATGCATAAAACAATGAATTACCAATTGATATGCAACTCTCGTAAACATATAGTGGTTTTTGTTTATGCTGAACAATAGCAAAAATTATGGTACCTATACACTCATATGTGATTTTTTTTGTTTGCTTCCGTTGACATTGCATTGGATTATGTATCCAACAGGCAATGCCCACAATATAATCCTATCTCTAAAATCCTTTGAATTTTATTGAAATAGAGGAAAGTATAAAAAAAAGAGACAATTTTTTCTAGTGTATTATTATTTTTTCATTATCAGTTTGTTTTTATTAACTGTGGTTCTGTTCCTCTGTTTCTTCTTTTTGTTCTTATTTTTAGTTCTAATTTATATATCATTTTTAATTTATGTTCTAAAAGTAGTTTCTTTTATGTTTTATGTGTGTGAGTGTGAGTGTGAGTGTGAGTGTGAGTGTGAGTGTGGGGGGGGGTAAAAAGAATAAAACTCTATTTCAAAGGACTTCTTCTTATACCTATCAATTTCTTTGGAGTGGGGAAAAGTATATACAAAAGATATTTATTTTATATTATATTCATATTTTTTGTTTTTTGTTTTTATTTTTTGTGTTTTTCTTTTTCCTTTCCTTTTTATTTTTTTTATTTTTTCCTTCTAATTTATATATGATTTTTCCTTTCAAAAGTTTTACATTGAATTTAGTAAAATTATCATCAGAGAAATACTTATCATTTTTTTTTTCTTTTTACGAGGTATGACTATTTTTTAGTCTACACTATTATTTATTAATTTTGTCTTTTTTTTTTTTTTTGGAATGTGTATTACGCATTGTTTACGTACTTAATTGATCAATGACATTACTTTCGAGGTTTCATTGGAATGGGAAAAATTATACATAAAATACAGTTATTTCCTATTATATTAGTATGTTTCATTTTTCGTTTTTTGTCTTTATTTTCTGTTGAAATAAATAATGCTCTTACTTTCTTCTTCTCGCATATAAGTGGTTTTTGTTTTTCACACTCCATAATTTTTGTTTAATTTCTTGGAACCGTAAAAATATACAGCAAATAATTAATTTCCATTATTTGAGTAATTTCTCTTTTTCTTTTCTTTTTTCTTTTTTTTCCTTTTCTTTGGTCATGATCGTAAACAAATAAAAAAAAAAAAAAAACTATTTGACAGAATTTTATTTATTAACCTACGAATTTCATTGGAACCACATAAAGTATAACAAAAAAAAAATAAAAGTTCTTTTTATTTTATTATGTGAGTATTTTTCGTTTTTCGTTGATAGTCCGTTTTCTTTTTTTCTTTTTTTTTCCCTTTTTTTATGTTCTAATTTATATGCAAAAAAACACAATTCTTTTTTACTATTTTAGTATTTTTCCAGTTTCTGTTGTTGTCTGTTTTCATATTTTGTCCTTAGTTTTTGTTCAAATTTATATATTATTTTTATTTCTGTTCTAAAAGTAGCTTCTTCTTCTTTTTTTTCTTTCTTTCTTTTTTTTTCTTTTTTTTTTTTTTTTTTTTTTTTTTTTTTTAACGTTGTATATGCAAAGGGTGGCCGGGGAAAAAAAAATCTCTATTAGACATAAATTTTTCCTATACCTATGAGGCTATGAATTCATTGGAATCGGAGAAAATATACAAAAAGAAGAAGACAATTGTTTTTATGCTATATGAGTATTTTTCTTTTTTTGTTTGTCATCTGTTTTCATTTTTTGTCCTTATTTTACGTTCTAATTTATATATTATTGTTTATTTTTGTGCTAAAAGTATTTTCTTTTATGATATAAAAGTAAAGGGCGGTCAAAAGAAGGAAAAAAAAAAAAAAAATACCCTCATTTTGACAGGACTTCTTCTGTTCTTTCTATACCTAGCTATCAATTTCATTGAAACCGGGAAAAGTATACAAAAAATACAATTCTTACGTTTCCATTTTTTGTCCTTATTTTTTGTTCTAAATGTAGCTTCTTATACGTTATACATGCAATACAATATATATATATATATACCATAATGTTGTGTGAGTTATAGTTAATTTGATGTTGCCCTCAATTTTAAAGGTATATACAATACTAAGAAAACAATATTTATAATATTCACAATATAAAATTTCGCTTCATGTTTGGTGGTTTATAAATTGTTAATTATTAATTATTTGATTACGGTGAGTGTGCGATGTACCACCGCTTGAGTCTTCCGACAATGGGGACGATCATGCTTGACTAATTTTAGTTTCTCTATTATAAGTTCTTAAATTTCATGCTTATAAACTTGATAAATTTTATGTAACATTTTAATACAAGTTATCTTGTTTGTAAATATTGAATACAAGTTTTACAATAATGTGAGTGCACTATTTTGTTTGTTTTTGTGAATTCTTTTATTATATAAAAGGTCACTTAGTTGAATTAACGTCTATAAAATTGAATATATGTGATTTATTTTGCTTCCTTACGAGATTTAATAACCCCGACCTTCTTGCAATGGCAGAATGATCAATTGCTATCTATGAGAATGGATAACGAATTTGATATTTTAAATATTTAACACCTAAGTTAATATAATATTTTATTATTCATATTGAATACCCGTTTTTATATTTTACCAAATACTTTCTTTTATATTTAAATTTTTTTATATTAATATTGAATGCCTCTTTTACACAAAAATAATTTAATATCTAATATCCAATTTTTAGTCTTAAATGTAAAATTTTTATTGTCAAAACCCTAACAGCCACCAAGTGAGAAAACCCTTGCCTTATAAATACTTCTCTAGCCATCACTCTTCTCTCCTCTCTCGCGTGACCTTGGGTTCTGCAACAAGGCGATCTTGTCTATTTCTTTATTTCTAATTCTTTTAGTAGAAAGCTTGGCTGGCTCCTTTTGTTCTTGTTTCCTTCACACGCTGTATCCACGTCATGTGAAGCATTACATTCTTTTCTATTTCTTTGTGTACCGCATCTTCAAATCTTGACAATCCCCTGTTGACTGTTGTTCTTTGATTTTTGTTGAATGTCTCTTCTCGATCTCTTCCCGTCCTAGTGCTTACTTCTCCTTTTATTGCTTTTTGTTAGGGATAAAATTAACCTTAGAGACACGTGGATTCAGAAACATCTCGGAGTTATGCCTCGGACATTTATTTTGGCCAGCAAAGAAAAGATTGCCTAGGTATAAATATATCTCGGAGGTATAACGACGTCTCGGTGCAAATATATCTCGGAGGTATAACGACGTCTCGGTGCAAATACATCTCGGAGGCATAACGACGTCTCAGTCTTAACAATCCAGGTTACAGTATATAGAACATCCCGAGATCTCCTAGTCTGAATGGAGCGAACATATCTCGGGTATTTGGGTCTCGGAGTAACATCGCCTCGGAGGTGACATCAAGTCGGTATAATAACGTCTCGGCCTTTCACAACCCTGTTATGGTGCGGCGATATCCTGAGATCTCCAAGGCGGAGCGAACATATCTCGGATATCATCACCTCGGAGTTTGGTTGAAAGTTTGCCGCGGATGTCTCAGAATACGATAAGGATAGAATTCCATAAGATCAGGGAAAAAACCGCAATTCCATAATTAATGGGATAAGGTAGTTATTTATCTGAAATCAAATTTAAAGAGATACAAGCGCAATCAAACTGCGGATTCTACAATCTCATTCAAATTCTCTGAAGATAAGATTCAACTAAGCTAGGATTCAAACTCTTAATCCAACTAGGCGTCAAGAATTCTAGTAAGGTAGCAAGTCTGGTGAGACCACGAGCCCGGCCTATAAATAAAGACCACTGCACCAGGTATGAAATCACGCATTCTCTGAGTTCTTGAGATTGAGATATTCGTCAGAAAATTGATTTGAACTGACTTAGGCATCGGAGTGGGCGTAGTCGGCACCCCCGACGAGTTGTTTGTTATTTTTGCAGGATTGGAGTAGTTGATCAGAATCCAGTAGCGAATCGCCGGGCGACACGTCACCATACCAGAAATTGTACCAACACTTTTGTTTGTTTTCTTTTCGATCGGTGTAGTCACATCATGTTCTCCAGCCGTTTTCTACCTAGTTTTCTATTCTTTTTCTCTTTTATTTTGTTTTCTTTATTTTCTTTGCTATAGCCGTTTTATGTACCGTACTTTACTGTTTTATTTTGTGCTTCTTTTCTCTCTCTTTTTTTAACCATTGCATGCAGTGTCATACTTTTTGTTCTCCTTTGTTGCTCTTTATCTTTTGCTTTCTCTTTTTTCAACCGTAGCAAGTCTAGAGGCATGACTTGATCTTTTCGCGTTTACTGCTAGCTTCTCGTTGCTCTAGCTCTTTCCTTCTTTCTTGCTACTGCAGCCGAGATGCCATTCGTAATTTTTCTCTGTTTAGCTTTCTTTTCCCTCCTACCCTATTTGTTAGATATCACTATTGCCTTTGACTACTCGATCTCTTTTCCATTGTGTAATTTCTAGAAGTTAGTCAACAGTTGGCATTGCATGGAAAATTGTTCATCTTTAATCTTGTAGTGGAGGACGTACACCTTTGATATCACGTATAACTACATATTTCTTTTATGATGATGATACTCATTGTCCTTGTGTTTTTTTTAGCCAATATTGTTTTATCACCAAAGTCTTGTTTTATTTTCTTTATATATATTGCAAACTGTACGTGGTCATATCACTAGCTCGTGTAGTCACGTAAATTTTTTTTATGAAACCATTTATTATTTTCACAAGCAAGATGTTACTATAGGGACTAAATTTGTTCCCTAGAATTTCCATACTTTATATATATATACATATACACACACGGAGTTTGAAACTATTTTCTACACGCCATGCACCACCTCAATGATTTTAATATGTGGTTTCATGATTTCTTCAAAAAGTTTGAAATAACTAAGTTTCACAGTTTTATTGGATAACACATATTAATACCTTCCTGTAATATATTTTAACACATGTATACAATTGTAAAAGGATTTATGTAAATATACCGAGTAAGTCCATTCTCACTAGGCTAGCAAGACGAACCATAGTGAGGTCAGAGGGTCGTCTAGTGACTAGTATATTGTACTAATTTATTTAAACATGTACCCAAGTGATTAGCTAGCTGTTGAAATATTTCAACAACGTACTGCGTCCAGAGATGTAAGGGATCATTTACCCCTTCTAAAAATGTTTTTATGTATTATTATTTTATCCATTTATTCTAGCGTATTTGTGAATAATTATTCTCGTCAGGTATTTAAAATTATGTTATTGCATAAAAGATTATTTTAAAATAGTGTTGATGTGAAAATTATTGGTGGAAATGATATTCTTGAAATCAGCGATTTTGAGAAAACCCTTAGTTCTAAACAACTTTTCAATTATAGAAAATTACTTATATTATTTCCGAGATGAGAAGTCACTACTTTATGATAATAATCAAAAGAGAAGTGTAAAAACCCTCCCACACATTGTCTCAAGAGTTACCAAGCATAGAGAAAATAGTAAGAATAGTTATGAAAATGAGAAAGATTTTTTATAAATGAGGAACGTGTGTGGAGAAGATTATTATTTTGGCCCCAGAGATATTCACAGAGATTCACTGAAGCTTAAGCTCGATACCGTTGCTTGGATGGAAGCGCAACCGCTGAAGGACTTTGAGAAGGCGGTAATTCATCCCTAGGTCATGCTAAAGTACACTTTGATTAATTAGCTGACGAGGTAGGCATGTGGCCACAGTTTACCTGTCTGGGCCGCATTGACCATGCAACCCCAGTACACAGGGCGTAATAGTGTACATGGGCCCCAAATATGAGAAATTTTATTTATTAACCAGTAATTTTATGCTTTAAGCAAAATGCCGAACTTATATTTTGTATCCTGAAAATTTAGATTTCAAGTACTTTAATAATCGTTTTGAAGAAAATGAATTTAACTCAACCGTTTTATGGTTGATGGTTACCTTACTGAGCATTTCTCGCTCACCCTTATTTTATTTTTGTTTTCAGGTTATGAGCAGAGAGACCTAGGCGGCTGGAATGAGATCTAGGCTAGCATTAGGACATTGCATTTCATTTACCTTAATAAGTGCACCAGCACGATAAATTTAGCTTTACTTTGGATTTTCATTTATTGTGTCGAACATAATTACTCTTTTCAAAATACTCGTTTATACATTTATTGAAGATATGAGTTTAAAATTATATTTCTAGTAATTTATTTAATTCAACATATTAGCTAGGTTATTTGGCAGACTTTATGAATCTTTGTGGTTTTGTGTAAGAAAATGGACGAACCTAACCCTAGCGGTTTGGGGGCGTTACATGAGATAATTTATAATATACGTTTACGTATTTTCATTCTTATTCTTAAATTTTTATTTTGTTTCTTAAATTAAATGCAGCATTCTAATAGAATAACTTAAAACTTTTTATTAAACTACTTAGTGCATTATCTACTACTTTATGTTTATTACTTTTTAAACCTAAGCACATTATGCAGTTTTAATTCGTAAAAACTCACACATGACGCTGGTTCTATGCTAGTTTTAATAAAGCTGACTTGTGCGAACGGGCTTGGCCAATCTGAACATGGCGCCTGGTGGAGTGGTGCCAATTCACACACATCCTGGTGGAGGTTCAGAAGCCGTAAATGTTGTGAAAGGGAGAATCACCGCTGGGTTTGTTTCCTCCGCTAATAAAGTTTACCTTAAAACTCTTAGGAAGGGTGACATCGATCATGGTTTTCCCACAAGAATTACAACACTTCCAAGTGAATGCCGGGCGATTTCCAGCCGAAGCATTTGCTATCTTCAGTAGTAATAAATATTTTATGTCGTGCCAAATCCTTAAAAAGACAAAAAATTAAAACTTTTTCTAAAAATAAAAAATAAATAAATAAAGCGAAAACAAACTGGACTAATTCAAAGTCCTCGACAAGCAACGAATTCGTTTACAAAGGCATGCAGACCAATAAATATTTCTCTCTCTTCCACATTCCAAACAAAAAGAAACTTCGATCTTGTCGTACGTTATCCGAAAAAGAGATCACATCCGACATCATTGCAGCTCTATATATATATATATATATATATATATATATATAAAAAAAAGTAATGATTCACTATCATCTAAATATACAATTTTTCACTACCTTGTCTATGTGGCAAGGTGGTCCTCTACTAACTTTAGAGTTTTTTTATTTTTAAAAAATAAAATAAAGTGGGGGACCACCTTGCCACATAGACAAGGTGGTGAAAAGTTGTATATTTAAGTGGTAAAGAATCATTTCTATATATATATATATGTCTATGGACTATGGTTTCTTCTTGCGGTTGCCCGTGAAATCCTGCATGGCCGCATCCAAAGCGACCAATTGCCACAGCCAAAACTTCCACAATATTATCCAATTAAGTTCTATATATATATATATATATATATATATATAAGTGGCATCAGATCGATCGGCCACCATATTCAAGCACACCCTAAAAGCTTTTAAAAAAAAAAAACTTATACGTCATGAGGATGATATCTCCCATTATCTTCATCTTTTCTCTCCTGCTTTCCTCCAGCCATGCTGCTGTGCAGGACTTCTGTGTCGCTGACCTCACAGCTCCTGATCAAAGCCCCACAGGCTACGCTTGCAAGAAGCCTGAAGAGCTCACGGTGGCTGATTTTGTTTTCTCCGGTCTAGGCGTTGCCGGAAACACCTCAAAGAGTATTATTAAAGCTGCATTTACCGTGGCATTTACCGAGCAGTTTCCTGGTGTGAACGGGCTTGGAATTTCTTTGGGTCGTGCGGACTTTGCACCTGGTGGAGTTGCACCATTACACTCACATCCTGGAGTTACAGAACTCGTACATGTTGTGCGAGGGACCATCACCGCTGGGTTTATTTCCTCCGCTAATAAAGTTTACTCTAAAACTCTTAAGGAGGGTGACATCATGGTTTTACCTCAAGGATTACTACACTTCGTAGTGAATACCGGAGGAATTCCAGCCGAAGCATATTTTAGCATGAGTAGTGCAAGCCCAGGTATCCAGACTCTGGACTTGGCTTTGTTTGGAAACAATTTACCCACTGAATTGGTGGCAGCAACATCTTTCCTTGACATTACTCAGATTAAGAAGCTTAAGAGCACTTTTCATGGCACTGGTTAAGGTCGATCTTTGGAGATCTACCAATTCTTATAAATCAGGAGTCTTGTGCGAGGTCTTTGTATGAGAATTGTAAGATGTAAAGTAGGAGAATTATGAGAGTTCTATAGTTACGTATGAGAATTATAAGCGTAAGTAAATAATAAATTAACTTTCTCCTCGAACGCAATGCGAAAAAAAATCAAGAAGCTTAAGTTTCAAATAAAGTTTTTTTTTTTTTTTTTTTTTTTTTTTTTTTTTATTTGGAGCTAGATGACAACGATCAACCGCGGTCGACATTGATGACTGGGCGTGGTAGGCAATAATGGTTGAAAATCAAAGTCAATTATGGGCTAAAATTAATGGGCATGGATTTTAAACAATACCACGAATGCAAACAAAAAAAAAAAAAAATGTGTCAATTATAAACCAAAATAAGAGCCAACTATGGGCTTAAATGAAAGCCAACAATGAACTGAAATGCGTGTGAGTTTCAAACAATACCACAAATGCTAGGCTTGAGTCTTTAAATAATACTACAAAAGCCGAATAAAAAAAGGTCTGGGTCAACAATTGGGCCAATAATGACCAAAATAATTGGGCCAATAAAGGGTGTAGATATGGGCACATTAGCCTCCTTTTTTATTTATTTATTTTTTTTCCTTCAAAAGATATATATATATATTCTTGGTTTCCTTTTTTTCTTTTTTTCTCAAAACTCATTGAATATTATGGAATGAGAAATGATCCCTACACTCATTTTTCACAACAGCCCCACAACAAGCTGACGCGGCTGGTAATATTTTATTATTTTTTTTGTTTTCTTTTCTTTTCTTTTTGTAAAAAAAATAAAATATTACCAGCCACGTCAGCTTGTTGTGGAGCTGTTGTGAGAAATGAGTGTATGGATCATTTCTCTTATGGAATACATATATAGTATTACGAGTACCACTAAATATCAAGGTAGAATTGCCTCTCATTTACTACTAAGAGCATTCTTGTTAGACTCTTCAAATTAAAATAACTTTTTGGCTTTAACTCGTTGAAATGATTCAAAATGAATTTTCAACATGCTCACCAATTTAATTTGATTTAAAAAAAGGAAAAAGATTAGTGAATAGTACTCACAAACAATAATTAATACTGTTCGCACTGAAATAATAAAAACTTATTAAATTTTCTCTCTTTCCTTTATAGAATCAACAGGATCAAGTTATCCTCAATACGTTAATTTCCTCTCTTTATGAAGCAATCTTAATTAACTCAGGTGGTTGGGCTTTCAACGTACGTCTCGAAAAGTATGGCTTGCCTAATTCGAACGCGCGCATGTTATCTTCTCACTCAAAGGCGCAAATACAAATCAGGTGTCAATGTCTTGCGCTTGCTTTAAGCGGAAACAAACGGGACTGATTCAAACTACTCCTCGACAAGTAACAAAATCGTTTTCAAGCGAAAAAGAAAGATTACATGCATCCGATCGACACGATTACAGCTCAAATATCCATCGTTAATTTCTTCTTGCAAGGGAGAAATCCAAAGCGACCAATTGCCACAGGCCGACAGGCGACAGCCAAAACTTCCATGTACAATATTATCCAAGTTATATATATATATAAGTGGCATCAGACCACCATATTCAAGCACACCGTACCCTAAAAGCTAAAATACTTGTACGTGAGGATGATATCTCCCATTATCTTCATCTTTTCTCTCCTGCTTTCCTCTGGCCATGCTGCTGTGCAGGACTTCTGTGTCGCTGACCTCACAGCTCCTGAAAGCCCCGCAGGCTACGCTTGCAAGAAGCCTGAAAATGTCACGGTGGCTGATTTTGTTTTCTCCGGCCTAGGCGTTGCCGCTAACACCTCAAATTTTAATAAAGCTGGAGTCATCCCGGCATTTGTGGCGCAGTTTCCTGGTGTGAACGGGCTTGGACTTTCTTTCGCTCGTCTGGACATGGCGCCTGGTGGAGCTACGCCGATCCACTCACATCCTGGAGGTTCAGAAGCCGTATATGTTGTGAAAGGGAGAATCACCGCTGGGTTTGTTTCCAGTAACGCTAATAAAGTTTACCTTAAAACTCTTAAGAAGGGTGACGTCATGGTTATTCCACAAGGATTATTGCACTTCCAAGTGAATGCCGGGCGATTTCCAGTCCAAGCATTTGTTAGCTTCGGTAGTGCAAACCCAGGTGTCCAGCTTCTGAACTTGGCTTTGTTTGGAAACGATTTGCCCACTGAAATTGTGGCAGCAACATCTCTCCTTGACGTTCCTCAGATTAAGAAGCTTAAGGCCTTTCTTGGTGGCACTGATTAATTATTATAAGGTCTTTGGAGATCTACCAATTCGATCTTATTAATTACTGCTCTTTTTATTGCTTTTAGAAGTTTAATTTGACGAATTCTATGTTAATTTAATTCTGAGTGCCTTCTAACTTTTAAAGCAACAATTCTGTATTTCTGTGCCTCTTTTTTTTGTTTTTTTTTGTTTTTTTTTTTTTTTTTGATGAATAAAGGGATATGCCTTTGATAATTAAAGGCAGATGAATAAATGCATGCATGATATGTCTTTTGTCTCAGCATTTTAGTCATTCACTTTTATTATTCTATTTTAAATATTTTATTATTATTTCTCCACCAATCATATCTCTATGAAAATTCCCAAACCCATTTTTATCCAAACCGAATCAGCTTTGTCTTCCTTTACATGATAACCTTAACGTATAACAGGTACTTTGAATTTTTCCAAATTGAGTTCTTGACAGGTCAAGTGGGCCAACTGCCAAGAGCATTTCCCTTCCACCTTCCATGTAGAATCAGAACTTTTGTTTCATCATGCTCACGTTAAACAGTGACAAATATCATTACTGCACGAGTAGATATAGATCCAATGTCACTTGATTTATGACATTTTTGGCCACCTGCTCAGCCATGAAACGAGACTATGAGCAGCAAAATTCAGTCATAGGCATGACTATTGCATCGACATATATGGCCACCAAATCTGACTCTAATGGGCAGATGCCCTTTTAATTATTAGAGTAGAATGCGAAAAGTGCATATTTTTTTAATAGAATTTTATCCAATTAACAACTCTTTTAATATTATTAAAAAAAACATTTGTTTATATCAAATGCTCAAAGAGACACATAGTAGTTTTATAAACTCCAATTTGTGTTAAGGATATTGATAAAAATCTTGATGATAAACATTGAACTGGTCTGTAAGAGTGTGTATAGAAAAAAGAGCATGTAGGGTTAAGTGTGGGGGATGCCCCTTTTTTGACCTCGCACCCCGCTAAAATCTTCCCGCACCCGTGCGGGGCGGTTGGGGTGGGGATCTGCGGGTGTGCAGGGATCCCCACGGGTATAAAAAGAGTAGACAATTTTCTTCAATTGCCATTGCCATCATGATAGAAGCTCTACAAATTAATAAATCCATCAATTTAGATATGAGATTTCTAACCAAAAACATATACGGATATACCAACAAGGACAAAAACCAGATCTAAGATTTTCAACAAAAGCCATATATAGATATACCAACAAAAATTAGATCTAAAATTTTCAACAAAAACCATATATAAAACTGTGAAGTGAAGCTCTAATTTTATGAAAAATAAAAACACCTGCAAACCTGTTGCGACTTCCCACGTTCTCATCTCTCTCGCACCTTCTCTGATAAGTTCTCCCCATTTCCGCTCTTGAACCCATCTTTGTTGGATCTTCGACTAGTGCCCATAACAAAACCCAAACAATGAAGTGAAGATTGAAGAAGGTGAAGATATATATATATATATATATATAGTGGCGTAAAGGGAGGCTGAAGTCTATGAAGAGAAGAGAAAAAATGAAGAGAAAATCTAGAAGATATCGAAGTGAAGCTCTGAATCTTTTGATGAGAGGAAGAGGAAGAGTCTAGAAACAAAATGATAAAATGAAAACTGAAGAGGCGTGCTTGGTAGCCTGGGTTATTAGGGATTTTCTAATTTTTTTTCCTTACGTTTTTTTATGTGGGGCGGGGCAAGGCGGGTCCCCAGGGTTTTTAAAATCCGAACCCGCGCCCCGCCTAGCCCCGCACGTGTTGGACAAAATCCAACCCGTGCCCGCATAAATAACTTCAAAAATCGTGAAAATAGGGGTGGGGCAGGGCGGGGGAGCCGGGAAGGGGCGGGTTCTGCTCAGCCCTAAAAGCAAGTAAAATATAAACTTTTACTTTTTTATTTGCTATTTTGGCTACTCCTGCCAAAAATTAATGCTCGATCGGCTACACAACTTTAAACCCTACTTTTAAAATAGGTTTTTTTTTTTTTTTTTTAATATATATATATATATATATTTTGTTATTATCACTTATCAGCAATGCTACCATAGCAGCATCTTCATTATTTCAACCCTTTTTGACCGCATTGTAAGTACCTTCGCATTTTAGACGACAGCACACCTTTACTAAACGACTTCCCGTCTACTAAATTCGTACCTGTGGGCTAGCTGTGGGAGCCCTCTACATAGTCCCATCGTTGAGATCGGGCCGTATTATTGGGCTTGGGCTTTGGGCTTGATTTCCAATTGTCGAGGAAAAAGATTTGTGAGAATGTTTTTAAAGCAATTGTTGAAAGGTATGATAGTTGGCTGATTGATAGCTAAATTAATTTTAATTAAAAAATTCCCTTCCAAAATGAGGAGACTAGAATAAGTATGGTCCAAGCCAACTTTGGTTGGACCAAATTAATTATGCCAGTATGCTTTATTTTTATTTATAAAAAATAAAAAAAAAAGAAAAAAAAAGAAAAAAAAGGGAACATATATATTCCCTACAGCTAAGATGCATATCATTTTTGGTCCCACTCTCACATTACAATCCCTGCACCCCTCCAACTAATGAGATGCTTAGAGGGTAAGATTCCTGGGAATTGTTCTTCCAAACGTTGTCCTTTTCACTTTCCTAGTAATATTAATAATTCATGGCCTTATTCCAAAATCCTTATCATATGCCTTGTTTAGGATGATGAAGCCAATGTTGCACTAAGTATCAAATTATGACTTTTTTAGTAATAATTCATGTTGTCTAGAAGCCTAACATAATTTTTACCTTGTGTATACAAAAACACATAATGCCACATCTTTCATTCACTTCTCACATACCTCATCTTACTTGGCTCGTACGTCTTTTTTTCATTTTAAATCTATGTCACTAGAAGTTGGTTGATAAAAAAAATTGAAAAAAATGATGCCACGTAGGATGACGTGTGCGAGTGGTGTATGAAAGATATAGGCGAATCATTTTTTTTAGGTGGCTGATATGAAAAGCCACTTAAAATACGTTATGTCAGCCGGTATGATAAATCAGTGTGAAAATTAGCATTACTTAAATTTAAAATGTGGCAAAGGAAAAGGGAAACCCACCCCCTCCGCCACGCTCTGTTTGTTAACGTGCTTTGGAAAATATTTTTTGTTTTTAGTTTAAAAACGTGTTTTAAATTGACATATTGGTGAAAATAATTTTTTGAGCTTTTTATGTATTGAATTAATCATTAATATTTTTGTTTTGTGAATGGAAAACAAAAGTGGGAAGAACAAAATTTTAACAAACCGATTTTAGATTTTTTTCTCCTTTTTTGTTTTTCGTTTTTCTAATTTGAGATGTCATTTGATATATGAGTCTTACTCTTACATAGGTTTTTATACACGTGTGATAAAAATCCCGTTAATGTTTTAAATGACAGATATATGGACAAAAGTATCAAATTAGTAAACTTGTAAATAAGTACCAATTTTATGATTACCTTTTAAAATCCATAATTTTTTTTTTTTTTTATAAAATGTAATTCTTATTTATCAATTATGTATTTAAACCTTTAAGTTATACGTTATATATATTTTTTTTTATCTTGCAACTATTTTACAATGTTAATTGAAGTGATAATTTTAATAAATTTTAAAATATTTTTTTTTTTATGTACAATGACAAATTGATTAAGATTGCATTAATATTGTTGAATAGGAATGAAATAAAAATATAATTTTAAAAAAAATTATAAAATAAAAAGATAAGAATAGAAGCAGATATCTTCGAAGTAACGCTAGAAGTCATTTTTTTTTCACTATTGTATCTCTTCAAAAGTGATTAATATTAAACTTGTAATTAATTATTATTAAATTTTAATCCAGTAATAATTTTAAAAGTTACATTATTTTTTAAAAGGGTAATATATATATATATAAAAACCAGTAATTTTTGAATTACTCGAAAGCTAAGTGTGTGTACGTAGGGAACAGAAAATTTTGAGTCAAGAGGGATGGGAATCTTTGGAAGAACAGGGACAAAGCAGTAAAATAACAACTCAGGAGAGAACAAATCAGCCAGGTGAACAGGTTGGCAAATTGAAAACAAAAGGAAGAAGAGGGCTTGTCTGGCTCTGAGCGAGAGAGAGAGAGAGAGAGAGAGAGGTCTCTCTCTGCTTGACATCTCTCTTGCCAGTCTGTCATCTCTCTCTTTCTCTCTCTCTCTCTCTCTGTAAAACTGTCTTTCTCTCTCTAGATATGGATTTAGTATATAGACATTATGGAAAGCCTTTGCATATACATATTCTTCTATCTACCTTTGGTCCTGCTTTCTTGCTCTTGAATTTCAGAGAGAGAGAGCAACACCATGAGTCTCTTCGGCCTCGGAAGCAGGTATCTCTTAGCTTATTATTGCATTTTTCATTCAACTTTTTTATATGTTTTCCTTGAATAGAGTTCTTCTATTTCATGTTTTGGGGCATGCATTTCGAGTGTCAGTTACTACTATGTTGTGTGATTGTATGACCATCCGAATACAATCCCAGATTTTGATTGAAGAAAAGCATCATGGGTTTTGCTTTGATTATAGAAATCGGAATGTTTGTAGTTGTTTTTTTTTTTATAATTGATGCTGTTGGATGAGGTAGAATCTGTAAACTTCGATGTCAAATACGATTCGTATATGGCATGTTTCTTGAGGTGTGAATTGTTTCTGTAACGAATGTAATGCTCCAATCTTAGCTGGTGTTGCTGAGGTTTGTGGACAGCTTAGGAAAATTTTAGCTGGTTTCTTGAGTGTCTAGCTAGATTTTTTCTTATTTAACCAAAAGAAAAGCATGAACAGTGGCGGAGCCTGAATTTTGGTTGAGGGGGGTCAAAGTTAAAAAATAAAATTAATTAAAAATATTAAAATAATGTATCTAAGAAATAAATAAAATATATATAGTGGAGTTCTAACACTCAATAGAATCATTGTTGCACTCCATAACAATTATATATTTCATACAATTAAAATATGTAACAACTCAGAGTTTTACAATGACAATTTGACAAGTCTGATTTTCAATGACAATTTTACAAGTTTTGTCTTACTGCCTTACTATTTAACAAATCAGAGTTTTAAATATATGGTTAGGTTTAGGCTGTTTTAGGCTTTTAGAGTGCTATCATATTTAAGCGTTGTAACTCTTTTAAGGCTTTCATAGTTTTTGACTTTTCGTCAAAATGGCCTCTCTACAAACATTGTCGCGTTAAGTTAAACGGCATTTTATGTCAAAATGGCCTCTTAGGTTTCTCAACAAACGGTGTCACGGCGTTACTCGTTTCAGGTTCTTAGTTAAACGGTGCGTTTTGTATTATTTAAACGTTGTTTCGTAAACAAAAGGCAATGGTTAAATTGTGCTTTTGAAAAAAAATATAAGCCTGCATCCTCATTGTTAATATAGTTTCCAGTATGGTGTGAGCATAGCTCTTCCTTCTAGAAATGGTCAAAAGAGTTTGCCTAATTGCCAAAATTCAGTTCTAGTTTATACCTGGAGCCTAGGCCTATTTATAGGCTTTCTGATGCAATTAGAGAATTTTAGGGGCTGTGCACGATCTTTGAGCCATAACGTCTACCTTAGGTCGTGGCTTCTCATCCGGATTTCCTGGAATGCGGTTAATACCTGAGTTCTCGGGACATGCTTGTTTCGAGCCTTCGCTGGCTAAGTCTCAGTCTCAGTCTCAGTCTCGGGATGTTTGTATTTCCAGGACTCAATTTGATTATACCTCATGCCTCATATTCTCGGGAATAACTGCTCGGTATCTACCTCTCGGTATTATAACTCTTGGCTGCTTAGTACCTGTCTCCCGAGATGGGACTTTCCCAAGAGTCTTGTCTTTCCTTTTCTGGTTCAGTATTAACCCGAATGCTAGTCTGATTGGAAATATTCCCAACACTCGTCTTCAACCTTTGTCATCTTCAACCTTCTCTAACCTAATTACCAAAACCCCTGAAACAGTGTCAAAAAAAAAAAAAAAAAAATCACACACCATGAATCCCGTTCCTCTTGCCCCTTGGAAAATAGTTTACAGGGGGTAAGAACATTTTTGGAGGTTGAGGGGGGGCATGTGCCCCCTCTTAACCCCCCCTAGCTTCGCCTTTGAGCGTGAATCATGTCAATATATATAAGTGTGTATGTATGTCAATATGCATGCGTTTATATGTTGAGTGGAGATATAGTTGTCGCATGTTAGTGCCAACATTGATTTATGATCTAACTAACTATGGGTCTAGATCATCATTCTTGGTCATCTTGAGATTATGATGTAATTGGCTGTTGCAGATGATGTTAGGGATTAACTTCAACATTTAGTACAACAATATTAGATGCATTAGAGTTGTACATCAGATTGAGCGAACTTGCTGCTTTGGATAGCATTGTCTTTATAAAAGGGAATTTCTACTGCTGATCTTTGAAATTGTTTTTCATATGATTATTGAAATTTCCCCTGGTTTCCCTGTATTTGCTCAGGAAAAAAAAATGCATAGTACTTCTATTTAACTTTAGAAGATTTTTATTTTTTATTTTTATTTTCTGTTTTTTGCTGTCTGAATTACTAAGTATCATCAAACTTTGATTTTTGCAGAAACCAGAAAACATTCCGTCCTAAAAAGAATGCTCCCTCTGGAAGTAAGGTAGGTTTTCTTCATTCTAGTTTTGTGGATTTACTTCTAATCTTTCTATATATTGAGAATTTGCCTATTTTCTTGGCCTCATGCAATGTATCTGTTTAAAAAAATAAAGGGTGCTCAACTTCAAAAACACATTGATGCTACCTTGGGTAGTGGGAATTTGAGGGAAGCCGTACGACTGCCTCCTGGAGAAGATATTAATGAGTGGCTGGCTGTAAACAGTAAGTGTAATGGAATGCACATATAGGATATATATGACTCTGGTTATGTGTGTGCGTGTAGACATAGATAGGAATTTGCTGAAAGATGGCTTTTGCAAGTTTTCTTTCTTTCATTATCCTTTTGAGACAAATCTTCATTTGACTTCTACTAATTCCTGTTCTCGTGTTACAGCTGTAGACTTCTTTAACCAAGTGAACATTCTGCATGGTACTCTGACTGAATTCTGTACGCCAGTAAACTGTCCAACAATGACTGCAGGACCAAAGTATTTTTCTTGAGCTTTTAACCAAATTCTCTTCCTGGTTTTAGTTGTGTAATTTTGATGGTTTGATGCTTTATTATGTTGTCAAGATCCCTCGATAATACCTTTTTCTTTATTCTATGCACGAATCAGCTTTTGTATTTGCGTGTCAGGGAGAAACTAATATGTGAACGGCCTTTTAAGCTCATTTCTTGATCCATTTAGTAATATCACTATTCACTATCTAGCTGAATATACCACTATGTATATTACTTGCCAGATTTAGATGTATAACTTAGTTCCTGCAGGATTTCTTGACCATCTTGGCATGAAATTTTTTAGGTCCATCAAATACTCTCATGCTTTGCAATCAGTTCTTGCATTTACTTTTTTTCTTTTCTTCTTCTTCTTTTTTTTTTCTGTTGGGGTTGGGGGTGGAGGATACTGTGGAGTTTCGTGAATGAAATAGCTAATTAAAATTGTTCAGACACTAAAAGAGAGTCATAAAGTGGATATAGGGTATATGCAGGGTGATTGCAGTCTTGCAGAGCACAAAATGTGCCGGTTTATGCGTACTCATCAAATAAACTTTATTGAATTAAAACAGACAATGGAGGATTATTGGACAAATCAGAAGTTGTCACGAGGACTGGACAAAGAAAGAAGCATTTTTTGAATGTTGAAATGGATTTTATTTTGGCTTAAAGTTCACATTTAAATGAGAAAATTCTTTCTTTCCTTGATAAGATTCTTTTAATTAAGCATGTCTTTATCATTCTCTTCACCTCTACTGATAAGTTGGAACTTGGAAGTTCTTCTTCCTACATATATTGATTATGCAAGTACTCATTTCGGTTATACTTTCCACAGATATGAATATAGATGGGCCGATGGGGTTACTATTAAAAAACCAATAGAGGTGTCTGCTCCAAAGTATGTGGAGTATTTGATGGATTGGATTGAAGCTCAGCTAGATGATGAATCACTATTTCCTCAAAGAATAGGTGAGTGAAATTTCTTAACGGAGCTAGTGGTGCACTCTTTTGATCTAGGCACTTGGTTTTATTTGAGTTATTCTGTACCACAGGGAATCAATCTATTTCTATGTTATTTGCTGCAGGGGCACCCTTCCCATCCAATTTCCATGAAGTTGTCAAGACAATTTTTAAGCGATTGTTCCGTGTATATGCGCACATCTATCACACACATTTTCAGAAGATTGTGAGTTTGAAGGAAGAAGCTCATCTCAACACTTGCTTCAAACACTTTGTTCTCTTTACATGGGTAAGTTTATGGTGTCAAGACTGTTGAATTCGTATGAAAATTGCTCATCTCAGTTTGAAACATGTGGCCTACAGGAAAATGGGGAATTTACTTTCTTCCCATCACAACTAATTAGTATTTGTTTATGCGGGCAAGTGTTATGTCTTAGTTATATGCATGAACCTTTTCCTTGTCTTTTAATATGCTGCATCCAACACTAAATTTTAAAGCTTGGAACCACCAATTTCTTTGGTTAGGGTTTGTGTAACACCACAGTTCCACACTTGGAAAATGAATAACTCACATAGAGTGGTTAGATTATTAAGTGACTCATGAATGCTAAGTTCTACATTGGTTCGATACTATATGACACTGAGCTTTACAAGTAATTTTAGGGAGCTTTAATTACAACTTGACTAGTCATTTTAGAATGATAGCACATATGTGACTAGCGTTTTCCCTAAGTCGTTATAAATGATATTAGAATTGCTTACTACCTAGTAATGTCATGTGATACTAGAGCACCGCATAACGTGGCCCTGACGAGGACGCCAAAGATTTAAAAGGTAGAGATTGTAACACCTAAGTCCCACATTGGGAAGATGAATAGTTCATATAGAGTGAGTAAATTATTAAGGCAGTCACGAGTATTAAGTGCTGCATTGATTTCTTAATAGGTGAGACTAGGTTTTATAAGGGATTCTAACTTTCTAAAGAGCTCTAATTGTAACTTGATTAGTCATTTTGAAGTAATAACGCTTTCTTCAAGTCATTACAATTTGTCTGTCTTACAATTGACAATTGTATGCTTTGCATTTCTGTTGTATTGCTAATAGCTTTTGGATTAGCTGCACAAATGTGCTAATACAGCCAAGATGCTTTGTGATGCAGGAATTCTGCTTGATTGACAAAGGGGAGCTTGAACCTTTGTATGACCTTGTTGAGTCAATTCTACAATGATCCGTCTTACTTTTTTTGTTTGATTTTCCTTTTTCCCTTTGTTTGTGTCTAGCTAGGTATATATTTTTGTGATTTTCTAATACACACATAATTTGGTGGAATGAGATGCCTTCTTTCAGGACCCCTTATTTTATTTATTTCTTGTGTATTTAACTGCTTGAAAAATAATTTAATAAGGGTTTTTTTCACTGGAGGCAAGCTAAATTTATAATAACTCAAGCTGTATTGGTGGTGTATTTCCCGTTCCAACTATTACTTGGCATATTTCCTCTCATGGGCCTTAAAACATGTATTGTTCTTTTTCTTTTTTTGAAGGGAAAATGTAAACATTTCATTAATTCACCCAAAGGGTAACAAAGTTACAGTCATAAACTCAGACCAATAAGAGACTCATCAAACGTCCCATTACAGTTACTCCGAAACTCAGATTATACTGATAAAATCGTCAAAAACAATTGAAAATAAATAAATTAAAAAGTTGACGCGTGAAGAACATAATGGAGCGTCATATGCATTTATTTCTTTTAGGAAATTTATGGTAAGGAAAATTAACAAATGGCTTTGTATACTTAATTTCTGTCCAAAATTTTGACGAAAACAGTTACCTTATCATTTCAATAGCAATCATATTGCGACATGTGTCTCTTACAATAAAGAAAAAATATATATAAATATATAAAATAATAAATAAATAAATAATAAAGTTGAGGGGATGGTTTGGCCATTCCCATTTTCTTTTTGTTTTAATTTTTTCTAATTGTAAGGAACAAGTGTCACAATATAATTGGTATTAACGTGGCATTAATGATTTTCGTCAAATTTTTGAACGAAAGTCCGGTGCAAGGACCTTTTTGTTAATTTTGCTTACCACATTAAGTTTTTAGTCAATTTTTACATCACGTAGAGCTATTTACAAATCAATGAAACACTATGGACTGGTTTTACAATTTTTTTTTTTCCTTTATTTTATAATAAGAAAATATTTATTTTTAGCCTTTTATTAGGGAAATTTCAAATAACTCCTTAGGTTTTTCATGTTTTTCACTTCACTCCTGTTCAAAACTGATTAAATGGCCGTAGCAGACAGATAAGCAAGTTTGCCAAAAAGAAACATTTGTTCAATATGCTCATAAAAACCCAAAAAGGAAAAAATAGAACAAAAATAATAATTTTTGGTTTTTTTTTTTTTTTTTTTAATGAGAAAAATAAAAGAATTTATAAACACATAGCATGTGACGTGAAAAAAAAACTACTTACGTGGACCGAGTCACCGAAGGGGGGCCAACTGCCAAGGTCCACCCCTGCCCACAATTGTCAATAACTTTAATTTTAAAACCGTGGAAAAGTATTAGAGTGATAGGAAGACCGAAGACAAAAATTTGTTTGGAATTTAGTACGAGGACTTGTGGGTTTGCTAACTGCTAAACCTAAACCCACGAATTTGTGTATGTGGCATCCTATGAGTATCAGACATTTATGTCCCAATAATTTGTCTAACTTTATAAAGTCCAGTTAACTACAAATTTTTTCCTCAAATTAATATTCATTTTTGGGGCATATAATTTTCAACATGCATATTTTAAACAAAATCGATGAAAGTATATTTTAAGTAACACGTTTTGAAATCGCAAATCGAAATGGACTAGTGATTTGCCATTAGTATCATGTGCAACCCAGTTGTACAGTGCAAATGGTGGCCTTTACAAACTGACGTGAGAATTCCCGTATGATGTAGCACTAAACAAATAAATTTATCTATCAAATTTTGTTACTTAATTTTTTCATCTAGAACTCAAGTACTTTTGTTGCATATATCAGCAAGAAAAAGAAAATTGTTCAAGAAGCTGATTATAATTACCACATGCATCATTTATTCCTTTCAAGCATCATGTAACTAACAGCAGAAAATTATCAACATCAGGGGTGCACCTCTTTCTATCTCCATTTTGGTATAACAGAGCTCAAGAAATAAGTTTGAATATTTAACAGCCATAAGTGACAACAAGCAAAGCAAGTTGAAAGAGCTTGAAATTCTGTAAAATCACAATTTTCGTACTATTGAGTATTGACATCTTGAAACAATACAATCCCTTCGGTATCATCCCCTGTATCCCAAGAGTAATTTGTATAACAAAATTGGAGTACATCCATTCAACCCCTCCCTCCCAACAGGTGACCCCTCAACCCATCCCCTACCAGGAAAAAAATACAATTGTGTTTTGAAGTATGTGGATTTGTAGGGAGGAGGTTCAATTCATGGTATGAATTTTTTCTTTTCAGTTGTATCTCTTGAGAGTGGTAAGACTGAGCAGTCTGCAGTCACCCTTAAATTAGTTAGCCGCGATCATGACTTCATTGTTTTGGTTCCATACTAACCCAATGAACTTTTTCACCTATAAGCAGGAGCATTTCTATCAACAGGTTTAGTCATTCTTTCTTGTTTCACAAATACATCCTGGAAGGGGATTCGCATAAAAACTTTCCTCCAGCTTTGGAAACTCTCCAGGCTCCCTTAGGTATGGAGCTCCGACACGGTCTTCGTGAAGCTTTTTCACTTTGGAACTAAATTTCTCCCAAGAGATTTTTCCTTCATCAAGCTTATCAACAAGGCTTACAAAATTCATCCTAAATGAACAAAATGGCAATTATCATACAACTGCAATTTTTATGAGTGGAAAAATCATTACAGAAATAGAATAAAAAGCCACCAAATCAGACATCTTAACAGAATTCAATAGGAAACAGTTTAGAGTATTACTTGTCAGGATTGATGGTCTTCTTGAAGTTCTCAAAGCGCCTATGACCTTGAACTGCCTTTGCCATATTGCCATCATAGGTATAAACAAAGACGTCACTCTGAAGGGCAACAACATAGTCTATTCCAGCCAACATGTTCTGATGTTTCTTGAAAGGCCTCAACTCTTCTTCTGTAGAGAGAGTGGAATGGGAGAAGATGTTGGGGAAGTTATCCTTAAGGTATTGCATAGTTCTATTACCATAAGCTTCCCCAGCTACTAAGTAAATCCTGGTGCTGGATGGAAAACCAAGCCCTCTGAGCAGAAGGGCTGTTTCTCTAGGGGTCAATGGGCAGCCTCCAAGCAACCTTCTTTCTGCCCCATTAATCTCTTTCTCCTTCCAGTGGCTGACTTCATACCGCATCTTACGTAGCTCATCATCTTCTTCTGCAGTCAAATTATGACTGCAGCCTGTAAATGCAAGCATATCCTTCTCATACCTGTGATAGAAAGAAATAAGTATGATTCATTAAAGGGGTTGGGGACAAGATAATGTAAACTTAATTAAATTAAGACAACTTTATCCCAGCTATATAAACATTTTTATTCCCAGTACAAAAGGTTAACAAATAAGAAGGCCTAGGAAATTGAACCAAGCACAAGCAAAAGTTTGTCCAGCCTGAGCATTAATCCACAGAAAATCACCATATAATCAGGAACTCCACAAGTCCATTTAGGGCACCCTTTTTTGTATAGCTCATTCCCGGGAGAAGTGATTTATAAAACCACCTGTTCCATAAAACCAGAAATCGCAGAGTGGAAGGCTAAGCACATCATTTCAAAATGATGCCTATGAGATTGTGTGAGTAAGTTTCATGATGACGCCATGGATTCCTACAATAAGCGGATATGAGCAAATAACTTTGATGTTTATCCCATTTATTCTCCATTATCTATAAATCAAAATGGTAGTGAAGCCTATGATGCTGCAGAATATAGAAGTTTAAACTTCAAGAGGAAGTTCAATATCAAATTTTAAAGAGGAAATAGAAACAATAAACAAACAAACAAACCGGAGAAAGCAGAGCCAAATGATTAAATCAGCGCATGTTTTATCAGCAGAAGATGAATTATGCAAAACACACCCAGAAGAAACAGGGGAAAAAAAAAAACACTAGTCTCAATATTTGTAAGATATATAACTATCAAAACTTGCCTCAAATGGAGAGCAAGGTAAGGACTTCCATTCTGTCGCATTCTAGAAACCAATGTGTTCCCATGCGCTTCTATTGGAGCTGAATATTTCAATGCCTTATAATTGGCACGGCACCTCAGTTTTTGTATGGAACTTGGGACATCGTTGTTGGCAAGCCGAGAATCAGTATGAGTGAAATAGATCACTTTGTGTTGCTTCAAAAGAGGGAGAACCTCAGTCTTATAATAGCTGACCTGAAAAAGAAAAAATTGATAAATAACTGACTGTTATCAATCTAGAACTGGTAATAATAAAATGAGATGCAAAGCATGGGATGTTCGAATTGTGTTGAAGCATATGGCTCATTCATGCATATGGTGGAACATAACCGAGTATCCTAATATCTGACAAATGAATCTTTTTCATGATACTTATACTGAATGCCAAAAAGACCTGACACATCGCTTATAGCCATATCACTTATTTGTGGTGAAAATACTGTCCTGCCCTTGGGGGACAGCCTCATATAATATTCCATCACACATTAAAGAACTGAGAGATTCAAGATAGACAAGTTTGTTTGACCTTGGACCAAGATATTGGTGTTTTGTTGAAAGGCTCAAGTCCAGCATATGCAGGTGGCAATGTCTCTACTATGCGGATATCGTCCTTCAAGGTTTCAATGAAGTGTTGCCAATCAAACAGATCTTTAAAGCCACTGCAAATATACAGATATGAAATCAGTTAGCTCAAAGTAGATCGCTGAAAAACTTGTACAAATGGCAAGATATCATATAAATTTTAAGCAGCACAACAATAACCCTTCTTGTAGTTGTGGTGGTAAGACATCTTCTCTTCAAGGGACAAGAGGTGAAAAGCAGTGTTATCAAGGGCTTCCTCTGGGGATGCATAATTCTAAAATTTACCAGAAAATAAAGTGCTTACATTTTTAAATCATCAGGAATTCTTTTCCAAGGACCACGCAAAAGGTAGGCTCAAAGATGTCATTTATTTATTTATTTATTAAGAAATGAAAAGGAAAGGAAAGGAAAGAGAGTAAACAATAAAACTTTTCAGTGTTATATTGTGAATCCTACATAATTTCTTTCACCAAGTTGAGTGACTCTCATGTTAAGTGAACAAATAAGGCCACTGTCCTTGCAATATATAACTCCAATTACTGATACCAATAGTAAAAGTACAAAAACAAACCAACCTCTCATCAGCCCAGAAGGAGGCGTGATCAAGCGAAGGCAGGACAAGTGTTGCCTTCATAACCTTAGCAACGGCAACCATATCACAAATCTGCACTCTAAAATTTTGATACATCAGACTGGTTGAAATTCACAGGTCCTTGAAAAACAATAAAAACACACAATAGACAGACCCCAAATCTCATCTGATTCAAGCCGCCATTAGCATTTACAAGAAGGTAGCCATTTGTCATTGCATCTGGTTCTATTAAAAGAAGCAACAGCTGGGAAGTAAGAGAAAGCAATAACCATAGAATCACAAAAAACACAACGACAAACACATGAAAGATAAAGAAAGAAAGATGCATATCATACTTTTGTGACTTCTTGGCCGGTTGATGCACTGGGTGAACTGCTCACTATTGGGTGTCGACCAGATACTTGAGTACTGAACAAGAAGTATAGACACGAGAAGCAATTAACATACTCTTCAAGAGGCATTATCCACCATTTTGTTCTCAAGATAACCAATTTTTAGAACATTGTTTTCCAATTATTTGTCTTTGTGAGAAACAACCAGAGCCGAGTGATTAAATAGTGCGCTTAAATATAGACAAGAAACTTACTTCAGCCACGCCGTTTTGGCTGCTAACTACACTCGATGCAACCATTTTTAAAGTCCGTTCAACATCATTTCCTCCCTTCCTATATCCATATCCACGAGATCTCTGATCCCTTAGTTTTAGATCAGTGATGGCGTCAGTTGAATCCTATTTAAAAAGATTGAACATTTTAGGGGAGATTAAGCATGCATGCAAGCAAAAATGACTTGCAAGAGCACACAGAAACGCAGACAAAAGACTCAACCATGTCATCAAATGTCTAGCAATCAAGTAAAGGAAGTTAAGTTGTATCAAATATGAGAAAGAATCCAACAATCCTAAGATAATGTAACATATGCAAACAAATAAATAAGCATAGCATATATACGGCCACGTGATTGGCAAAGAGAAACAACATCGATATATACAAACACAAATAGGACTACATGAACCAACCTGATTGGACCCAGCTCTTTCAATGGCAGATCCAAACCAGCCAGTAGCACATATCTTTAGAAGGCCCAGAAACAGACATAATCCACAGAACAGCAAGAACATCAAATGCCCCAGCTTCTTCCTCTCCCTCAACCCAAACTCCACCACCAAAGATCCGATAGGCTTCTTCAGCAAGCCCCTGACCACACCCCCACGAACCCTCTGGTTCACATGGTGGCTCTGCTTCAAGACTGACTCAAGCCCATCAAGGCAAACCGAGTTGGTGCCCATTTCGGATCTGGGTGAGTTGAGGTGGAGGTCAATTTCATGGTGGGTGCTGAAACTGGTACCATGACTGCTGTGGCTGTCGTTGTTGTTGTTGTTGTTGCTGTCACTGTTGTTGTTGCTGCTGATGTGGGTGCTGTTGGTTGTGGTGTTGCGCTTGAATGAGTGGGCTCGGCGAGTCATTGGACCTGAGAAGCGAGGGCTGCTAATGCGCTGGGAGATGCCATCGCTGGTGTTATGGTGGTGGTGATGATGACCCATCTCCTCTCTGTGCGCATGTGTGTCTGCGAAAGCGATGTTGTTAGTGGTTGGATTGGAATGAGATCGCCATTAACGACCACCAGAGACAGACACACAGAAAAGAGAGAGAGAGAGATAGTTTTTATCCGTCTCTGGAACGAAATAGGCCGCCACTGCTTCCGAAGCTACGAACTGAAAGGATCAAAAGTTGTTGTTAAGGCGACATTTGGTATTTTTGGGACGCATATTTCGCCCTAGTAAATTTGTTCGATAACGAAGCATAAAATCGTTTTAAGACATAACACTGTTAAATCGACTTTAGTTTGTTAAGGCGGAGCTCTCTTCCTAACTATTACAGAACGCATATTTCACACGTCATTTTCGTATCTACAAGAGTTGAGGGGTCAAATTAATTAAAAAACACAAGTATAGCGGCATTTGTTAATGTTTTTTAAATGGTGATTTTTATTTTTTGTTTGAAAACATATTTCAATATGATATTAAGATAAAAAATAATTTTATATTTTTATATTTTGAGTTATCTATTAATATTTTTGTTTTGAAAAAGAGAAAAAACAATGATAGAATAATAATAATACAATTTTCAAGTATTATACTGTTAGAAGAAAAATTATATATATATATATATATATAAAATAAAATAATTCACTCCATCTGGAATTTGAGTCTTGTCATTGTTTGGTAAAAAGATGGTCCAAATGGAACAACACGCATTCTCTTGTACGGGCTTTATTCACGTCGGCTACTTTGAGATTGTGCACCGACTGCAATAGAAACTTCAATCGAAGGGGACCGAGTAGGGCAAATATTTGAAAAATGTTTACATAATAATTACCCAATACATCCATATGGGATAAGAACATTGTGATTGGATATTTACTTGAAGATTTTGTTCACATTCGTTTCATATTAACTACATCGATTTAATTTTAAAATGGTCTTAGGGGTACTTAATTTTTTATTACAAATTTTGATGCCAACCCACTAGTAACAAATCACATAAAAATAAATAAATTAGTTACTTCGAGAGAACCGTAATTTCTAATGGCTGCTGCTTCGAAGAAGTCTTGACCTCCAAAACACAATATTTTAAAATGATAATCAGCTCATACTTGTTTGAAATGGATCATAGTTCAACTAAACTGGACAGTATCCAGTTAGTTATAGGTGTAGAGACATTTTTGTCTTTTCATATTTTTTGAAAGAAAAATAATTATGAGTAAATTTGTAAAGATTTATAGTAAAAATTATGGTATCACAATATTTTTCTTAATTTTGATTAAAGAGTCTTATATCTAATTCGATTCTAGGTTTTTTTATCTTTGTATTTCAATATTAATCTTACTAAAATATTGATTCGGTTTGGTAAATTTATAGATATTGACACGCTATTAATCAATTAAGGCTGTGTTTTATAACTTTTTTTTTTCTTTTTTCAAATAAAAATATTAATAATCAATCTAAAATACAAAATACTTACCAAAGTAATTTTTATTTTTGTCACATTAAAATATTTTTTAAATAATAATATAAATAAAAAACATCTTCTAAAAAGCATTAAAAGTGAGGTCTAGATTTATAAAATATTTGTTAAATAATAATAATAATAATAATAATAATAATAATAAACAGCTTCTAAAAAGCATTAAAAGTGGGGCTTAGATTTAGGCCTCGTTTGGTTTACGGAATGACTATTCCATTAAGAAAGGAATAGCTATTCCTAGGAATAGAAGCTGATGGAATGGAATAGTTATTCTTAATATTTAATTTGATAACAACTAATATACATTAATTGGAATACAATCAAAATTACTAAAAAATCCCCAGATTATATAAATTTTAAAAATAATAAATTATAAAAATAAAAACTTAAATTATAAAATTTTAAAAAAAAATTAAAAAAAAAAATGAAAACTATAGGGTGGCCGACCACCACAATTGGTGGTCGGCCACCCCCGTGTGACTCTGGGGTGGCCTGTGCCACCCCCAAATGGCCCCAGGGGTGGTCGCACCACCCCCGGAGCCATTTTTGGCTGGCCGACCACCCACACTGTTAAGGCGGGGTGGGGTTTCAATTTTTTACCCTTTTTTTTTTTTTTTTTTTTCAAAAAAAAAAAAACTGAAAGAGAATAAAAAATAATTGTGTTTTTTTGGAAAATCTAGTCTATTCCCATTGGAATAACTATTCTTCTCATTTTTTAGAGGAATAAGTATTCCTCTTCCTAAGCGAATGTGTATTCCAATGGGAATAGGTATTCCAAGGAATAGACCCATACCAAACATAAGAATGACTATTCCTATTGAATAGTCATTCCATTCCTGGGGTCTATTCCACAAACCAAACGAGTTCTTATTCTTTTGTCTCATTAGCGCCATAAACTTGGTCATTAAATTTCACGTCATCGACTTTGCAAGGAAAGAAAGGTTCTCATAAATTTTTCTGTGATAATCGTGTGCGTTTAAATTGGGCCAAAAACAGTGAAAAATTAGGACTATTTATCTGAATTTGAGATAATTGAGACAGATAATTGTAAGAGACAATTTATAGAATTAATATGACCAAATAAAAATTGAACTACTTAACAATTTATTCCATCAATGAATTTCATAAATAGTCTCACATAATTAATTATTTAAATTTTTTAAAATTCAAACGAAAAATTATAAAATATTTGAAACCAGAAGCTGTAACGAGATCACAGGTCACAACCCACAGCTGTAACGAGAGCTGCATGATTGTCCAAATGTCGTGTTCGTATTTTGCTGCCTACCAATATTGACTTTCTACTTGATTGACAAAACTATTCCTCCCCTGCAATTTTTTATTTTTTTAATCATTTTTTAGTCTTCAAACTACAGTCAGTCTACATAAAATAATAAGAATAAGAATGTATTTTTAATTTTTTTTTAACTTATAAAAAAAAAAATGTATTTTTCGTATTATTTATACCACCTTTTAAAACCAGAATAAAAATAATGACAAAAGTCATGCTCATTGTGTGATCTCATGATGATGCCATGTTATCCCACAATGATCACACGGTTTTATGGGTCCCATTCAAGAGAGATGTTTAAGGCTCAAAAGATTAATGCTGTAAGAGTAATGTTTATTCACTTCCGTTTCATCTTTATATTTATATGTTGATGGAATGAGAATATATTATATACGTGGCATTATTTATGTTATAGATCACGTTTTTATCATATTATTATTCAATTTTGTTGATGTAACAGTGTTAATCAGTTATTATTAAAATAAAAATAAAAAAAATTAAGAGTTGATTGGTATTGTCACGTTATCATTATAGAATAGTGATAAAATTAAAGCTTGATTTATGGCATTACTCGATCGAAAAACCAATGATTAGCACCGGGTACCGCTAATCATGGGTTACGTAACGATTCGCAATGGGTTTTGAATTTGGACAAAAATTTATTTTAAATTGAGATGAATAAATTTTCTACAACGTAGTATACTTATTGACATTTGGCAATGGATATGTGAGAACTATGTACTTTTTTTTTTAAGGGAACATGTAGTCATTCCATTAAATCACCAAAGGGTAACAACATTACAGTCAAACAGAGTCAAAACTCGACTCAATATCATTACAGGGACTCAGAAAATAACACCCCATAACAATTACCCTAAAACACAGATTATATCAACAGTTGCTACAAATATGCCTAGCTAACAGAAAGGTGCCTCTGCGTTGACATAAAAACTTATACTTGCACTATGGAGTCAGTCACAAACAATCTGTGCTAAAAAGCAATGACAAGGCTAAATCCAACCCAAAGCACACTGTCAAATACAATCTGTCAAATACAAGAAAACACCCAAAACAGAAGCTGCCGGCAGAATAAAGCACTACCGGCGACGGCGCGTGTGCTACACGTACCGCCACCGGCCCTTCCCCTACAATAGCCTAACACCAGGAACCCCCATGCACCACCAGGAACGGCAAAAGACGCCGAACGTGCCCATCACGCGCGGCCCAAAGTGTAGAACCCCCTGGCGCGTGATAACCACGCGCTGACTCCCGACAAGCTTTCCGTCCGCAGCGGGCAACGGCTGAACCAGAGGCCGATGACGAGCATGGCTGGGGGGCGCGTGTTAACTAGAAGGGGGTGGATCAGCGCAGATCTAGTTTCAAAGAATGATACAAACTGAGGCACGACCAAATCTCTCCACCAGTGACACGAGCAGCGAGCTCTCCTCCGCTGGAACTCCTTTGGAGTGTTTTCCTGCCACGAACAAATAACTAAAGGAACTAGAAAACTATACAAACTTCCATAGACCAACCGGACTAGGAAGACTAAAACCACCACCGGAAAAAGTTCGGGGGACTCAAAACTCCACAGTCCTAGTGACTATGAAACTCTAGCTTCCACTGAAACAACCAGGGAGGAACCAAAACCTCTCTTAGCCCTTTTAGGACTAAGAGAAGAAGAAAAAACCGGGAGGATCCGGCCAAGGACACCACTGTAAGGGAGAAGGTTATGGAGACAAGGATAACCAAAGAGAGAGAGGTTTGAACTTGTGAGAACTATGTACTTTAATGACATATTTCAATTTAAAATATTAAATTTGACAAAAATTCTCAACTTTAGTGCGAAGGAAAAAAAATTTGTCCTATGCTCTACGGACAAATAAACAAACCCAAAAGAAAACTTTATCACCAAACTTTTATTGAGTTCATTACATTTCTTCCACCAAATTGTAACTTTATTCCAAAATTAATAATTTAAATTTACTATAGAAAATTAAATAAATAATTAAATCACAAGTGAATAAAATACAGTTTTATAAACAACTTTTGATGGTTTGAACTCCATAAAAAATTTAGGTGACTAAAGTATAAGTTCTTCAAAGTTGTTTGTATCTTGACAATATTTGTTTTTTAGTTTTCGTGTGAATAGCAACTATTAGCCAGATTAGTACATGAGAGTGTGGGATTAACATATCATTTGCTCTCATTTAATAATTAAAATTACTTAAAATACGTTACGTTAGCCAATGTAAAATGGATATTAAAAATAGCATTACTCTTTAATTAATATATACATTATCTATCATGTGTGGACTCGAACTTTCTATTAATAATTGGGGTTTAACATGTGGAACATTTAATTATAATTGAGGTGAATTACGGACTGAACGTTCAAATTCAATACCTTTGGTAAGATAACATAAGAAATTTAGAGATTGTACAAAGAATGTAAAAAAAAAAAAAAAAAAACTTTATTTTTCTGAATGAATTTTTGTATTGTTTGTCCTAAAAATTTAAGTTAATAAGAAAAAAAATAAATTTAATCATATAATTTAATAGAACGATTACACTAAAAGCTATTTATATAGAAAAACTAGGAGACACATTGGACTAATTATAAATTACATTAAAAACGATTGATGGTGTACATGGAAATACTACATCTACTAGGGGCTTAGATTGTGATAAATGATGGACCACGTGTGAAAATGGTCCTCAATTACAGGAAAGTGGAAGCTGGAGGACAAATCAGAATCTTAATTGATCATACATATCATTATCATTGGGGCCTAAACAAATCACATCACCACAAGATTTACGATCATGATTAAAGCAGCAACCATCCTATAGTGTCCGTTTGTTTTCCTTTCGAACATATGAGGCTAAGCATTTCAGGCTGGACTATATATTGATTATGTTTACATTAGTTTGATTAGTTATGTTATTTTTTCCTCTAATATTTTAATTATATATATATATATATATATATATATATATATATATATATATATATATATATATATATATATATATATAAAATTCTAGTTTCGCCCGGGACTCGGGATGTTTCGGCGGTGTTCGTTTGCTTCCATTTCACCATGGAAGGCCCATGAGGTAAGCCAACCCTTTTAGGCCCAAAGTGAGTTTGTTTTTTTAAATCGGCCCAAAATGAGTTGGATTAGCCCGGTTGTAAAGGGGCAAATGGGGCAAATTAGTTGGGCTCCGCCGGGAAACATTTTCAAGACGGAAAGTCCGCCGTTATAAAATCATATGAGTCGCCCTTACAAGTGGCAACTGTAATTAGTGCTTTCATGGCATGGAAACCGAAAGAAAGCAGCTATAAATATTATAGACTCTGGCGGGAAATCGTAACTATCCCAGTCAGCTTCCACCAGAGGTTTCTCTCCCCAAACCCCGAAACCGAAACCTAAACCTTTCCCCTTCTTCGTTCTATCTCTTCAGCCTCCTCGGTCCAAACCCAGTGTGATCTCTCTCTGGGACTGTGTGTGTATCGACTATCGTGTCAAATGACGGTCTTGAGGTCTCGGGAAATAGTCCCAACCAAGCCCACACCAAAAGCTCCGAAAGCGACGCTCAAAATCGAGCCCTCCACGCCCAGCCGAACCGACAAGCCCTCCATTCTGCAATCTCCCACTCCACCCATGTCCTCCAGCCCAAACCCGGAACTGACCCCGACCCCGGTCTCTTCTGGGTTGGGCTCCGATTCGGTCTCCGTTTCCGGTGTTATCCGGCGGCGGAGTATCCGTCTCTCTTCGAAATCGGATTCCGGCGAATGCTCGGGTTCGAATCCGGTCCACGAATGGAAGAGGAAGAGCGTCTCCAGCGAGAAAGGCGCGTGCTTGAGTGGGAATAGGGTGGAAGGAGAGAGTGCGGAGGAAAGTGGTGGTGGGGTTTTGGGTTTGGTGGGAAATGGAGAAATGGGTTCTGATTTGATCGAGAAGAGGGTTAGGGTTTTGGACCGGGTTTGTGGACTGAGTGGAAATGGGTCGGGTTCGGAAGAAGAGAAGGATTCGATGGGTTTTGGTGACGTTGGGCTAGGTTCAAAATCGGCTAAAGGGAAGAAGAGGAAATTGGGTATTGACGTCAATTTAGATTTGGAATATATAGGGGAGGATGGAGAGGGCAAAGGGTATCTGAATTTGCGGTCTGGGAAGAGACTTGCAAAGAGAGGAATCGGTGGTGTTGGGACTAGTGTCGTTGACGACAAGTTGGTTGATGAAAGAGAAGGCCAAGAAGAAGAAGAACACAATGGGGAATTTGGGGGAGAACTAATTGGTATCGGGATCAAGAGAGAGGGGAAGGGGAAGTTGGTCCATGATGATTTAGTGTCAACTGGTTTTAAAGTAGTGGAATTAAGTTTGGACCCCAAAGCGGATAATGTGATTGGCAATGTGGTTGAGAATGAAGGTTCTAAGTCAGTTAATGAGGGACGAGCTAGTGGAGGAAATGAAAAGGGGAAGAGAAAGTTGGGTGGTGCTAATGATGGGGGTGTTGTCATTGAGAAAGGCGTTGTTAAGGGCAGAAGGAGATTTAGCAGAGAAGAAAAAGGGAAGGGCATGGTGCTTGATGGTTCTTTGTTACCGAATGGTGATGTGAAAGTGGAATTGATTTTGGATTCTAAAGTGAAGAATTCAGTTGAAGATGTGATTTCGGGTACTGTCCATTCGGGGGATAATGTAGCATCTCAGGTTGAAACTGAAGTTGGGCAGGCTAATGCTACAGAGAATGAATCAACCAGGAGGGATTACATGGAACGGTTTCGAGAGGTAGCGAGGGAAAATGCTTCTCGATTTGCTCTTTTTACTCCTATAGAGGAAGGGGAGGACCTTGTGTCTTCTGAGGCTGAAGCTGAACGGGAATTTGAAGATTGGCCGGGTCCCTTCTCCACTGCTATGAAGATCATTAAAGATCGAGCAACTAAGAATCAGCGAGTGGGGAGTTCATACTTAGACAAGAGCAAAGCTGCACCAGTTATATGGGTTCCGAGATATAACCAGAATCGCTCAAAGCGACCGGTTCCCTCGCTGAAAGAACTGTCTTTGAAAATTCTTGCCAAGAATGCTGACAAAATTAAATCACTTGCAAATATTCCGGATGCTTTGAAGCACAAGCTCAGTCATTTGCTTTGTGATTCTCGGAGGATGAATAAACATTCTTTTGAGCTTCTCGTTCATGGATCACCTAGAGAGGTTCGCTTGAGGGATTGTTCATGGCTGACGGAGGAACAGTCTACAAAATCATTTCAGGAGTGTGACACCAGCAATCTAATGGTATGTTTATTTTGTCATATGATATGCTTGAAATATGCTGCCATCACCGGCTACATTTATTTTTTTCTTTTGTTTCCAAATCGATATTTGTTTTTTTGTTTTAAAACATTTCTGGTCTTTCAACGGCATTGGCTTTAAATTTCATTGTATATGTATTTGAATTCCTCGCATATGTGTTTAATGGCACTCTTGTTTATCACTGCAATAGAATAGGGTCTGGGGAGTGGCAAAAGGCTATGTTTCTATGCTGCTCAGTCTTGTGGGGGTTTCAGATTAAAAGCTCATCTCGATGTTTGCATAATATGTTTGTGGCATGTCTTAGAATAGGACTTCCTGAGATACTTGGAACCAACTTATTTAAACAACTAAACATTAGATTCCATTTGAGTGATTATGATAATCCTACTCGTAGTCATTGATTTATAACACGTACTTTAGGATGCTCATTTGGTACATTATATGAGTATGTTTAGAATAATAAATTTTAAAGCTCTGTGCACTGGGTCATAATTGCATAGCATGGTGTGCGTTAAGATCCATTTTGTTGCTTATGTTTTCATTCTGTGATATAATTATGCTAGAGCATTTTGTTTGCTTGCTTATACACACACACACACACACACACACACACACACACACACACACACGTATGTATATGTATATATAAATCTGTTTGTTGACGCATTATTGGTGAACTTTATTCATCTAGTTGATGAGAAGTGTTTTGTTCTTATGGGGTCCCAATGCTTTCCGATGCTTTTGTTAGATCAGGGAACAGCTAAAAATAATCAGTCTGTATGTCATTATGCAAAACATGAGTAAATTGTACTGACCAAAATTCTTAGTCATTGGTGCTCTTGGCGTAATACTGGTGTATTGCCACAAAACTTATGATGCTAGACAATGATATTTATTTACCTTCCCGGAAATATTGATTCTTGATTTGCATCTGAGATGTGTTTTATTTTTCCTTGTTTCCTCAATTTTGTTCTCAAATCAAAAGCTTCGTTTGAGGTTGACTAAAGTAATTGTGAATAGACAGCTCTAAATCAGTTTTTGGACTGAATAATGGGCTTATTTTTGGGAATTTGTTTTATAATGTATGATTTTGGAACTTGGGTTGCATGCTTTGACAAGTTGGTGATTACAAACTTAGTTTCGCAATGTTACTGCTTTATACAAGAATGATCTTCTCACCGGGAGGCATTGTTGTTGTTTATTAAAAATGGGTTCATATTAATTTTGAGTGAAAAAACATCCTTGTGATTTGAACACTTTGGATAAGCTCGATTTTTTTTCTTCGTGGAATCAGGTGCTGCAACTTGACCAGTGTGGACGCTGTATGTCAGATTATATGTTACTTTCTACCTTAGCTCAGTCATCAAATAGCTTGCCTGCATTAACTACTCTATCCCTCAGTGGTGCATGCCGTCTTACAGATGTTGGGCTAGGGAAACTTGTTTCTTCTGCCCCTGCATTAAGATCTTTAAATCTCAGTCAGTGTTCCCTCCTCACGTCCTCCAGTATTGACACTTTAGCTGACTCATTGGGATCAATTCTGAGGGAATTGTATCTTACTGATTGTCAAAGCATTGATGCTATTCTTATCCTGCCAGCATTGAAGAAGCTTAAACAATTACAAGTATTATCATTAGCAGGTAGTCAAAATGTTTGTGATGATTTTCTCAGGGAATTTATCACTGCTCGTGGTCACAATATGAAGGAGCTTGTTTTGACTGATTGTGTGTACGTCTCTTTAGCACATCTCTTTGCAAATTTTCTTGATCATCTTTAATGCGTTTAGGGATGATCATTCCTTCAGTTTCAGAGAATATGTTTACGTCACTTTGCTATTTTAATTTGCTGGGTGTTCCAATTTTGTGCAGAAAACTGACAGACTCTTCCTTGAAATCCATCGCTGAAAACTGTCCGGGATTATGTGCAATCGATGTCGGGAACTTGTGCAAATTGACAGATTCTGCTATAGGATATCTTGCAAATGGCTGTCGAGCAATTCAAACATTAAAACTCTGCCGCAATACATTCAGGTATTTACTTTTTTAGTTAAAAGTTAAAAAATTTCATTTTGTTATACTGTAGAATGTAATGCATTATCACCAGGAATTTGTTATTGCTAGATACTGGGCATGGTCTATTATGCACTTTTGGACACCTAAATAATTTCTATATTCTAACTGTCTAAATGATTTCTGGTTCGCTCTGTTTTTATTCTTGTACAGTTGATGTGATATAGGTTGTCTTACTGTTAATGCAATGTATGTTGTGGAATGCTTACTGAACTCGGGCTTGATGGTGTTTCAATGGCGCACTAACTAATCTCTTATGCATGACAGTGATGAAGCCATTGCTGCCTTCCTGGAAACCTCTGGAGAGTGGTTGAAAGAACTTTCACTGAATAATGTCAAGAAGGTAATTTACTCACATATCTCTCTCTCTCTCTCTCTCTCTCTCTCTCTCTGTCTCTCATACACATGCGCGCCAACCAAATGCTCATGCACACACATGGGCACCCTCACAAAGATACCTTAAAATTGACCACACTGTTCATATATGGCTTGCATGAAGCAAAATGATTGCTGCTTGTGTTAGAATGATGCGTGTTTGAATTTTCTGCTCTGGGTGACTCAGCCAATTTAGGTTATGATAATCTCCCTGCCTCTTCGTTTAATTCCAGCCCTTAGGCCAAAGGGGTCTATTGATTTCAATGATGTTCTCTTATTTCTGTTTGGGGCTTCTGTGGCTTTATTCAGGTTGGCCGCAACACAGCCCTATCACTTGCCAAACGTCCAAGAAGGTTGCATACTCTAGATCTATCCTGGTGTCGGGGTTTGTCAGATGAGGCTGTGGGTTTGATTGTAGACAACTGCTTATCCCTGGGAGTGCTCAAACTGTTTGGATGCACTCAGGTATATCCATTTTTGGACTCATCTCCGGTCGAGGGATCAAAGCTTTTTGATTATGATCAGTTTTCTAACCACTCTCATGACTGTTCTGAAATTTTCAAGACATTACATTGTAGGATTTGTTTAAGATAATTTGCCAGAAAACAGGTTTCAAGATGTAATGGTGCTTCTTTTTTTTTGGCAGCTTACGAATGTTTTTCTAGATGGTCACTCGAATCCATATGTGCAAATTGTTGGCTTGAAGATGTCTTCAGTATTGGAAGATGTCCAGGTGCCTCATTATGAAGTAGAAGGTCCATTGCGTTATTCCTTGGTGTCTTCTCCAATTTGATCTCTGTTTGGATCAGCAGACATAATAATTATAATTAACATCATACGGCAGCTAGGAACAACAAATAGAATACAACCAAGCACCCAAACTTTTCACCATCTATGACTTGAAAATCCCTCTCATCCTCAAAGGTTTTTTTTTTTTTGCCCTGTACCTATATAAACCTATTACTTGCTTTTTTAAATTGAAAGCAGTGTTAACTAAACTGAACCTGCAAAAATTTTTGTAGACTGGAGATTGTCAATAGATTTTGTGTTAACTTTTGAGATTGTCTAATGACTCTCACTCTCTTTAAAGCATAGACTATTATTGGTGAGTTTGCCTTGCCCCTGTTAAAGATTAAAGATCCTCAAGATGGTGGAGGCCGAATGGCCATCTGTATGGAAGGCAGAGCTGGATGTCACTAGGATACGATTCAAGTTTGCGTTCCACATAAGCGACTTGTGGATGCCCACACCACCTTTTTCCTCCTCTTTCGAACAAATGCATGTTTTGAATTTGACCCACAATGTTATTGTGGAGACTCGGGAGTACTGTTACAAAACGATAATGTTACATTGAGATAAAAATGTGGGATAATTAAAAAAAAAAATAAAAAAAATTAAGGGTTCATTGATAATGTTACATTGTGTGTCGTATAGCATTACTCTAAAATTAATGTTGAAGGGACGAGAATTATGACACGGTCAGTTCTTTTATTTATTTATTTTTTTTTCCGGAACACCTGCATGCATTGACCCAATTGCAATTGTGGAATGTGACATAGTGGTGTTAGGAGTATTATAACATTTATTGTAAATTTCTTGAAAATTAATGTGATGCTTGTCGCGTTAATTACTTAAATAATTAAATTTATTTATAAATTTTGTTACTTAATTTGCATAATAATGTGTTATTATGGAACTGGAACCACATGTCGTCGATGGGCTTTATGTTGTTTAAACATGACGTGAGTGGCATGCCTTTTCTTCTTGTCCAAGTAAGAACCCACTTCGCTCTAGGTTTGCTCTCCCAAAGCACAAAGAGGCAAAAACCTAATCGAACAGAAATTCTCTCTCTCTCTCTCTGTGTAAGAGTAGGTCAGTAACGATGAGATTCCTGAGTCCTGGAGAAGAAGTCACACGTAAAACCCAGAAAGAAGGGTTTAACATGGAACCCTCCACCCCTGCCCAAACTTGCGAGTCATCCTCCCCTCTCCTCCAATCTTCCCCGGCGAACCCAGAACTGGACGCTCTCATGTCAGACACAGATGCAGTCATATCGGCTTCTGGAGCTGTTGACCAGTTCCAGAGGAGTCCCAGTCTCGTTTTCAAGCAGTTGAAAACAAACAGTACCTTGGTCAATGACGAGAATAGGCTTTGGGTTTTGACAGTTAAACAGAGCGGAACTGAGTCGTCGGGATTTGAACCGAGTAGAGGTGAAGATTATGCGACTGCTAACGAGTGTAAAGGAAAGATAAAGCTGGACTTGAATGTTGGTTTCTCCGGGTTCGAGGATGAACTTGAAGAAGGAGGTCAAGGCAGCGATGATAAAGAAGGTGAGAAGATATTGTTGATCAGTAGTGGGAGTGTAGACGTTGGTGGGAAGATGTTGAAGGAAGTAGCAAGAGGGGATGGAGCAGGCAGTGTTAAGCGCAAAAGGCGTAGCAGAGAAGAGAAAGGCAAGGGAAAACTGGTGGAGGTCGATGAGGAGCTTGATGGAGAGGATTTGGTTATATTGGATGAAGAGCCAAGTTTTTTCGGGGATGGTAGTCTCAAGCGTTGGAGAGCAAGTAGTGAAGAAAGAGAGAAGAGAAAACTTGTCATGGATGATCTAGCGAGGAGTGGTATTGATGTAATAGAACTTGATTCAGATTCTGAAGCAGAGAATTCAGTTTATGATAGCCAAGGAAGAACAGAAAATAAGGCAGATCAATGTAAAAGAATAGTGAGTGATGTGAGTGAAGAGGGTGTTGCTATTGAGAACTTGGAGAGAGACCTGACTGCTGGCGTGAACGGCTTTTTCAGAGTTGATAATAACGTAGAGTTGCAATATGAAAGGCAGGGTAACACAAAAGGGAATGAATCAAAGGGAGGGGAATATGGGCAACGGTTCCGGGAAGCGGCTAGGCAACATGCACAGAAATATGCTGTTTTTAACGAAAACCACCCGTCTCTTGGTGCTGGATGTGAGGGGACTCCTTATTCAATAAAAAATAAGTCCACAACTGTTAATTGGGTTCCAAGGAGGAGTCAGGATCATCATGGCTCGAAACCGTTGGTCCCCTCACTTTTAGAGCTAAGCATGAAAATTCTTGTGAAGAATACTGATGCAATCACTTCACTTGACGGTGTCCCAGATGAACTGAAGCATAGGCTTAGTCAGTTGCTATGCGATTCTAGGAGAATGAACACTCATTTTTTTGACCTCCTTGTCTGCGGATCCCCTGCAGAGGTACGCTTGAGGGATTGTTCATGGCTAACAGAGGAACAATTCACAAAATCTTTTGAGGATTGCGACACAAAACATCTGATGGTATGTTTTTTTGTTTATGTAACAGCTCCAAATAACTAAATGTTATGCTCTTAAAGTTCATAGGGCTTCTGATAATCATTTAAATAGAATGGCTTCTGGCTAAAGCGCTTGAAGATAAAAAGTTCACTTGATGTTTGCTCAATTATGGCCGAGGAAATTGTAATAGAATTTTATTGGACACTAGTAGATTTCTGAACGTGAGATTTGGTTAGAAAAAACATTGATGATCCAATTGGTTGTGATTGATTCATAAATTGATAGTTTAGATTTCCTTTAGGCACTTAACTGGATGAGTACACTAAGATTACCATAGACTAAGGCTCTCTCAAGCTGTCTTTGACATGACATGCAAGTGATATAAGATGTCTTATCTGCTGGTCCTTCATCAGTTTCTGAAGCGAAATGTATGCAATACAAATTTTATTTTATTTTTTTATTTTTTTTCTAAGCATTAGCAGTTCATGGACGACAATCATTGTAGCAAATATTCTGTCACTGGTATATGACTATATGAGATACAGTCTGTTTTGTTTTATTTATTTGAGATATAGTCTGCTTACATAGGACAACATGACAGTGCTTCTCTTATGTCTCAAAAAGGGCATTACTTGATTTTGTGTCAATTACACCAGTATATTTGAAATAGACTGACAAGAGTTCTTATTAGAACTTTTGGCAACGCACAGGCGTATTGCTACAGAAACCATAAAGCTAGACAAATCTCTGAGCTAACTTTCCCTGAAATTTTTTATACGTTACCTGCATTGGAGACATCATTTGCTGATAATCACATTTTCTTTGACTCTATGCTTGTTGGAAGAAATCAGAGCTTCATTGACTTGATTTTCAAGCATCTCTAACCACCTGTGGCATATATTTGGGCCTATCAGTGGAACTTTAACATCTCTTATGCATTTGTCATTGAGAAAATAGTTTTGCTTCAAACACAAGGATCCTTTTCATGAAAGGCCAACATTATTGTTTATCAATTGTACAGGTGATCATTTCTATGCGTATGGAGAGTAGACTAGAGGAGCCTTTTATCTCCTGCTGACTTATATTTTCTGGATAAGCTAAACTTGTTTCAATTCATTTTGTTGAATCAGGTATTACAACTTGATCAGTGTGGGCGCTGTTTTCCTGATAATGTATTACAAGCTAGCTTAGCTCGGTCACCAAAATGCTTACCAGAACTAGCTATTCTATCCCTCACTGGTGCATTCCGGCTTTCCGATGTTGGGATAAGTGCACTTATTTCTTCTGCCCCTGCACTAAGATCTATAAATCTTAGCCAGTGTTCACTTCTCACCTCCAGTAGTATCAAAACATTGGCTGACTCACTGGAATCAAGTCTGAAAGAATTGTACATTGATGATTGCCAAAACATTGATGCTATGCTTATTCTGCCACAATTGCAGAAGCTAAGACATTTAGAAGTGTTTTCATTAGCAGGCATTCAAACTGTTTGTGATGATTTTATTAGGGAATTTATTATTGCACGTGGTCACAATATGAAGGAGCTTGTTTTATCTGATTGTGTGTAAGTTTCTTTAAGTAATTTGTCTATTAAATGCTTTTATCTTTATTCTTAGAACTTTTCTTGCATAAGAACTTGAGCACATTTAATCATGCTAGCTGTTTTAAATCTGGTGCAGGAAATTGACTGATACTTCCTTGAAAGTTATTGCTGAAACTTGTTCTGGATTATGCCGACTTGACCTTGTTAACTTGTGCAAATTGACAGACTCTGCTGTGGGATATCTCGCTAATGGTTGTCGAGCAATTCAAACACTGAAACTTGGTCGTAATTCATTCAGGTTTTTGCCATGATAAATTGATTTGGTCTATATTTTTATATTCCTCCACAGTAGAAAATAGTAAGTTATCACATTGGATTGCTTTTTCCCCCCCTCAAATGGGATTCATGTTGCCCACCCTAGATTATTATATGGGAGTAAAATAGTAGTGAACTTTAGAGAAGGAGCACTTTAGTGGTGACACTTTTACTTCGTAGTATCATATTGTTTGGATGAATCAAAGGAATCCCTGAAAATTACTGATGAATGGTTTACATCGTTTTGGTGGATCTATAATTTGTCCAAAATTATATGAGAAAGACCCTGGTGATGGATTTTGACTTTACACCCCTGTTTTGTCTCAAGATTTTTATTTGTCAGAGGAATCCTTCTCTGCAGACATGGATAACTTCGAAGTATTTCTAGTTTGCTTATGATTTCACTTTCAGATGCTTACTGCAACACAGTTTTGGCATTCTCCAAGTGAAAGAAACTAATTGAACTTCCTTTCATGCATGTCAGTGATGAAGCTATTGCAGCCTATCTGGAAACCTCTGGAGAGTCCCTAAAAGAACTCTCCCTAAATAATTTGACCAAGGTACCTTGATAATCCCTCTCTCTCTATAAGTAATGTTTGTCTAAAAGTTTTTTTTTTTTTTTTTTCACCTCATTGCTACTTAAAATTGCATCAGACACTTTTAGCCATAGCCTCGCGTTGCAAGAATGCAACATCTACCTGTATATTCTGCTTGTATGCCAGTTCCTGATCACTTTTGGGCTAACAAATTCGCTCATTTTTTATGTATAGTACTAGTCCTTGGGTTGAAGGGTCTGCTGGGATCAGGCCTAGTTAATCCTTTAGATGATTGATGATTAATTCTTTCTTTGTTAATGACATGCGACATTTTCCAGGTTGGCCACAAGACAGCCATGTCACTTGCTACACGCTTAAAAAAGTTGATAAACTTGGATCTGTCTTGGTGCCGGAATTTAACAGAAGAGGATTTCGGTTTGATTGTGGATGGTTGTTTATCACTGAGGGTGCTCAAAGCTTTTGGATGCACTCAGGTTTGTATCCCTTGTCAGACTCTCCTCCTAGTAAATTTTCAATATCATGATCAGAATTATGTCTATTCTTGAAACAGTGATCGTTTTAAAAGCAAACATCTAATGCCTCTTCTAAAGTGTAGGCTGCATGAAATTGACCTACAAAATACTACTTAGTATGGAAATAAGATCTTATGCTGTATATCAAGTAATGGTGCTTTGTTTGCACTTTGCAGATAACAAACGTGTTTGTGGATGGTCACTCAAATCCAAACCTACAAATCACTGGTTTGAAACTGTCTTCAATATTGGAAAATCTCAAGGTGTCTGATCCTCAACAGCTGTTGAAATATTCTCCGATGTCTCTTACTATCTGGTCTTAATTTTGCATCATTAAATGCGTGAGATTGGCATCCTGCGGCATTGCATTTGCTCTTGTAAATTGATTGCAGTATCATACTGTATGTATGTAGTCAAATTAAAGTGGAAAGATCAGCATTAGAATCACATTTTTGTTTACTGTTATACTTCTTTATTAATTCCAGTTGCGGCATGAATGCAAGGAAGATTCTTGTATATACATTATGGGATTGAATTCTGATATTGCATGGCAGATTCATTATGAAAAATGACATGCTTTATTAAATGAAAATCATATACTTTAAGGATATATGTCAATTTAATAAATTTAATTGAAAGAACTCCTCTACTCTGAGAAAGAGTAATGCTTGTTGTACATAAAGTATACACATTACACACTTTGTACACAAAGGGTGTGTCAAGTAAATTCTTTTTTTTTTAAAAAAAAAAAAATAATAAAATAAATAAATACAAGTGAATTGTGTACAAATGAGTACACTTTTGGACAACAAGCATTACTCTGAAAAAATTCAAACTCACCTTTAACTATCCTACTCATATCACTAGGGATAATAATTGTCCCCCATTAGCTATCACCTCTGGTAATAATTGTCACTCCTATATCAAAAAATCTCCTTCAAATCTTGCTTCCCCTTTTATACCTTAAATCGTATCAATGTTCTTCATGTATCAAAACAAAGCAGACACTAGGGAAAACTTAAGTATTATTCAATAAATATATTTGATAGTTTCTACAAATTTTACATTATGTTATCCTCAAAAATCAACTTTTTGTTTGTTGCACCTAACACCATCTTTACATTTAGGAAAATCACACTTATCCTCAAAACGACAACTCAATTTGTAATATCTCCTCAAACTTAAAAATATTGCAATGTATATCCCCCCCTCCAAACTACATAGCCCTTAAACTTAGCTTCCCTTTTATTAAGATTTTTTTGTTAAATGCAACAACAGTAAGGCACATGCGATACACATGACGTAAAATGTCTATTATACCTCTATTATATGTGTGAAAATACAATTATGCTCTTAAATTCTTAAAAAGTATAATTAACTGGTTTATATGAGATCCATGACTCCAAACTTATGGCCAAGCCGTAGGTCTTAAGGTAACCCAAGAGCCACAGCCAAGTGTGGGTTTGGAGGAGACCCATTGATTAACGGTGTTTTGTTTTTTTTTTTTTTTTTCTATGTAGGATATTTTAGTAATTTGAGTCACGTGTATAGTACGGGACCCATTTGCATCGAATTTAATAAAAATATTAAAGGAGGGGTCTAAGTGTAAGGGTAATGTAGTTTAGAGGGGATATTACAACAATTAGCTGACTAAATTATTACCAATTTGTACAAGTAATGTTGGAAAGCACGTCAGACCAAAAAATATATATATATATATATACCAAATTGCTGGGGCGGATCTTACCTCCGCTTTGTATAAAAAACACCCAAATTAGAAACAACAGTCGGTGATATATCAAGGAGGACCAGCGGGATGTCAAAGAGTTCATGTCGGCCAAATATGTCCGTACAATCTTGAGGAAAATCGAACCCATTGCCTCTGTCCCATTGCATTTCCGTGCCAGCTATCACTCCCTCCCTTTAAACTACCTTTTGAATTCTTGTTCCTATCTATCAGACCTCAAACGCGTCCATGCTCTGATCGTCACAAATGGGTCGCACCGAAACCTACTCCTCTCCACCAAGCTCGTTGCTTTGGCCTCCACCTTGGCCTCCACCATGGGCTACGCACGAAAACTGTTCGACAGAATGAACGAAAGGGATGTATTTCTTTGGAACACTTTGATTAGAGGTTATGCTGATCTGGGTCCTTGCCAAGAAGCCATAGCTCTTTACAGAACCATGCATCAGACGGGATTGTTACCCGATAATTATACCTTCCCGTTTGTGGTTAGGTCTTGCGGGGTGCTCTCGGCTTTGACGGAAGGAAAAGAAGTGCACTGTAACATAATTAAGAATGGGTTTGATTCAGATGTCTTTGTTCAGAGTTCTTTGATCAGTATGTATGCTCAAAGTGGGGAGACTTCGAATTCGGAGATTGTTTTTGGTGAAATGGTTGTGAGGAACATTGTTTCTTGGACAGCGATGATAGCGGGTTATGTGCAAAATGGGCTTTTTAAGGAAGGGTTGGGTGTTTTCAGGGAGATGGTGGCCTCAGGGACTCAGCCAAATGCAGTTACGCTTGTGAGCATTCTTCCTGCATGTGCGGGTTTAGAATTTTGGGGTTTAGGAAAGTTGATTCATGGTCATGGAGTCAAAGTGGGAGTGGACTCAGATATTTCACTGATGAATGCTTTGATTGCATTTTATGGTAAGTGTGGAAATGTTGATACTGCCAGATCTCTGTTTGACAGGATGGTGGTAAGAAATCTGGTCTCATGGAATGCAATGATTGCCGCATATGAACAGAATAATTATGGGATGAATGCGATAAAGCTCTTCCGCAGGATGCTAAATGAAAGGGTAGAGTATGACCATATCACAATGGTCAGTGTTATTACAGCCTCTGCTAGTTTGGGAGCATTGAATACTGGAAAATGGTTACATGAGCTGGTTAAAAGAAAAGGTTTTGAAACCCATTTTTCAATAACAAATGCTCTTATTGATATGTATGCAAAGTGCGGGAACATAGATTTGGCCAAGGATGTTTTCGAGAGACTGCCTCATACAAGTGTTGTGTCCTGGAGTTCAATAATAGGGGCTTGTGCATCTAACGGCCACGGGTATGATGCTCTCAGGCTCTTTTCCAAAATGAAAGAAGAGGGAATTACACCAAATAGCTTCACTTTCACTGCGGTTTTGACTGCTTGTAGGCATTCAGGTCTAGTAGAAGAAGGGAGGAAGCATTTTGAGAGCATGATAAAAGAGTACTCAATCGTGCCTGGTGTAGAACAATGTGCTTCTATGGTTGATCTTCTTGGTCGAGCCGGTTGCTTGAAAGAGGCTTATGAATTTATTGAGAGGATGCCAATTGAGCCAGATGTATGTGTTTGGGGAGCTTTGCTGGGTGCTTGCAGAATTCACAGCAACGTGGAGCTAGCTGAGCTTGTGGCAGACAGGCTGCTTCGGTTGGACCCCAGAACTGTTGCCTTCTATGTCCTTATGTCAAATATATATGCTGAAGCTGGTAGATGGGAAGACGTAGTGCGGTGGAAAAACCTGATGAAGGTTAAAGAGTTGAAAAAGATACCTGGTATTAGTTTGGTGGAGGTGAATCAGAAGTTCCATACGTTTATGTCAGGTTCAAGATCCCGGCGTCTCTGAGCGGCATTATCAAGTAGATAAGATTATTGCTTGAAACGACTTTAATCAGGCTGCTGCGTTATAGATAAATATTCTATTCTAGCATGTGATGACTGGTGAAGAGCGCACATATGAAATTAGGATAGAATGGACCATGCTTGCTGGAAAGATGACCTATAAATCGTCACTTTGATTTTCAAGAAGCAAAAATATATTGTCTTGATCATTTTCTTTTTTTTTCTTCTCTGATTCAAGAGGTTTGTTTTTCTACATTTACTCAAATACTCGATGAACTTCTGTTCAGCTCTCTAAAAGCTAAAAATGATTGTTTCAAACTTTCAAGTATAAATAGTTGTGCTGTGTGCCTGTAATTGTATTGCCGCTCCCTCTTCACAAGTTATTTTCTTGACTTGTAAAATCCTCCTTTATTTCTTTTGATCTTCCTTTTCTTCTATTTTTACAGTATTTTCTTCTCAAGCCTTATATCCTGTCGATGGGCAGGCTGTGCACAATTTTTTCACCCTTTATTATTTATTTATTTTTTTTTTTTCCTGTTTTGGCGTTGTATTGTATTTCACTAGAGAGAGAAAAAATAAAAAGTAAATTTAAGAATCATTTTTTTTTTCCCTTGAATGAGCTTCTAATATGGTAATATCTTTAATTCTGGAAGATGAATTCATCTTTTGTTTTACAATGAGATTGAGGAAAAAAGAAAAAAAGAAATCCATTAAAAAGCAAACCATATTCCTTTGGAAGCAGAAATCTTACAACTTTTTATAATACACATTACATTTTATCTAGCAATGTGCCTTTTGCAGGCAATAATGGGTAATCAGTCATTCTTACATTGCAGGAACTTGGGAATCACCGCCGCAATTCTGGATTGCCTGTAAACATGAAGTATGCTACAATCTGTGTACAATATATTTTGATTGTTTTCATCACACAAAAGGAAAAAAATAAAAAGAATATTTTGTGTTGAAGGAGTTCCTATGTCTTGACACAAAGCAAGTAAGTTTGATCTTCTAACAATTGAGAGCTTGCCTCTTCGACCATCTGATCAAGATTGTAAAAGCTGTTTCAGCCCATCATCCGAAAAACGAAAAGCCAGAAGTACAATTAAAGTAACAGCATTGACATTACCTCAAAGCCCATCTTTTGGTAAAGTTCCTGTGCAGACATGTTGCTTCTATGCACATGCACATATACCTGTTCCACGCCTGCCACAGAGAGAAACAGATCAGAAGAGAAATTCTTCTTATTTTAATTATCTACTCTGTATCTCAGACATTTTACGATTTCTACATTGTCAAGGAAAGATGGCATGTTTCAAATTTTTATCTTACCATCTGATTTGGCCGATTCAATGGCAAAATGCAACATGTTGCTGGCAATACCCTGGCGACGAGCAGATTTGGCCACACATAAGTTTGCAACATAGCCATATCTATTTGGGCTGCAGAAGAGAGGAGCTTTCACCCGTTCCTGTAATACCAATTAATTGTATTTCCAGGTCAGTCAAAGAATTGGGCTAGACAGAGTTAACATATGGAACAAAGTTTCAAATATAAACAAAACACAATTGTACCCCAGGAAAAGTCTCTCCATGCAACAAATACCGGATGTTCAAATCAAGGGTTCCAACTACACTTTTCAGTACAGTGCGTTTCGCATTCCTCAATTCCTTCTTAACCTGATAAAATTTAAATGCCAGAACACCATATGAGGAGCTTTGATCTAATCACACGACCAATGATTCAATCATCGTTTCCCGTCATAATAAAGAGAAGCTATACTATATCAGCCAATTAAACTCACCATAACCAACAGGATTCAACCAATATTCAAACTAAATCAAACCAAAGGGTATGATCTTAGTGGATTGGTTTCGTACCGTGACAATACACGTGTATTTCTGCCCAGGTTGCCCTCTGCATCGGCTTTTTATGACATTAAACTCCTATACAAATAAGAAGTACTACTTAAGAATTTCGTGCATGAAAGATACTCCACATAAGTTATATCAAACGACTTAAATAAGTATGACAATATCAAAGTCCTACCTCATCTGCAAATTTCCTTTTGAAGTTATCAACATATCTGTGTTAATCAAGCATAGCTAGAATTAGTGGTCAGTCTCCAACTCTTCCTCTTTTTATGCATGAATGCAGTTTTACCCAACAGAGGCTGCAGACTAATGGCAGGGCCTCATAGTAAACAACCTAATTAACTGTGAAGGACCGAAATGCTGAACTATTCTTAATTGTTAACCTCTTTGTTTCCTCTACCAGCTACGTTAGTCGATTTCTCTAAAAATTGACAAGGTCGTTGTCTGCATTTAAGCTTAATAAGAATGACGCTTGATGGTAATTTCAAGAACCCAATGGACCCGATTAGGATCCACTAAATTCCTAACAACTATCTTTGATTAAATACTTCAAATTTTGCCATCTCAATACACAACATAGTCAGAAACAATGAATGAAGGAAAAATTAAGGATCTTATTTCAGGCAACTTGTCCCAATTGTCATAAAACAAACCCAAAAAAGGAAAGGGAAAAATAATAATAATAATAATAATAATAACATATACAAAGGACAACATGTGCATATGAAAGCTTTCCGTACCGTTCGTTTGTTCGATTTTCCCAGTGAGTCTCTGCTCGTAGCCATGCTGCTGTCTACCACACAATCAAAAATCACCAAAAACATCATTCATGGAAATAAAACCAAACGACCAAACAAGGAAAACACACACAACAAGAATATGTTTTTTTTTTGGGTGATCGATCACCTACCCAATACTCTTCATCGAGCACGGCCTCTCGCGCCACGAACTGTCCGAATTGAAATCTTTTCTCTTGAACTAATTCCTGATCCGACGGCTGCAGCCGGTCGAACCGGAGATCGGACGGCGTCGACGATCCCAATTGAGGAATCGACGGCTTTGGAAGCTCCACCAAGAGCTCTTCCTTCTTCCTTGTATAAGAAGAAGACTTCGAATCCATTGACCTGTGAAAAACATTGAAAAACCCAAAAGCTTATATAGATAAATTCATACATATAATTAAAGAAAAGACAAACCGTCTGTAAGTATGTAACTCACATTGTCCAAGATGCCTTTATTCTTTGGAATTTGCGATGATTTGGAAGACCCACACGGGGAAGGGGAAATGTCAGGAATTCAGGCCTGTAAATCGAAATCGTCGACATCGGAGCTTTGCACCCTCCAGATTTTTTCCTTTTTCTCCTGCGGTGCGATTTCTCTTCACTGGGCAAAACTCCTTTCCTTTTTTCCCTGTGCGGCGATACAATCCGAAGACAAAAAAACTATCTCTTTTCCCTTGCGTGTGGCGCCTCAAAACAAAGAGGAAGAAGGCTTCCTTGTCTTCTGCAGAGAAGGATTAGCCTTTTCCTTTCTTGGGCTCGCAAGAGAGAGAGGGAGAGGGAGGGAGGATAAGAGAAAACGGAAAACCTTCTATAGCTATATATGGAATTATGGATATGGATAGAGGAAAGAAACCTCAGCAAACTGCTTTTAGAAAGGTGAAAAAGAGAAAAAGGTGTTCGACCCTAGCCTGCAAACAGTAAAGTTGACTTCTATTAGAACAAGATGCTTTATGAATGAACAAGAATTTTTCTTTTTTTAATAATTATACTATTAAATTTTTTGAAATTCTAATCATAACAAAGTTTTCTTATTCTTTTTGTTTAGTTTATTAAATTAGCATATATTTTTTTAAAAAAATATTAGCGAATATTTTGAGTTATTAATTAATAAAAAAAAAACAAAAACAAAAAAACACAGGACAGATGTTGCAGGCCAGGATGAAAGCTAGAGACAAAAGTAGACATTCAAACCTTCAAGAAACAGCTTTGTATTAGCGTAGTAGAAACCAGCGGCGGTTGTCTTGTTTTTGATATCGTTGTCGAAGGACATAGAACATGTGGATCCTTTAGCAGCCACCTCTCTCTCTCTCTCTCTCTCTCTCTCTCTCTTACATTTCATTTCATTATTATCAAGTATTGATGATGGAGCTACAGGATGAGGCTCGTTTATGTGATTTGTTATTATTTAATCTAAGTTGAATTATTAAATCTTAAGCAAGGTTTGTTTAACAATATTTAGTTCTAATTTTTTCTTGTTTGTCAGCTAAATCGAGAGTCCGAAATAATGTAAAAAAGTATTTTAATCCAATCATACTCAATCGCGTGTCTCCCCTTCTCATCTATGCCTGCCCGCCGCCGTTGCCACTAGCACCACCATCACTGTCAGTCTGTCAGACTGTCACCTTCTCCCTTCCCATACGTTGTTGCCATCCCAAACCCCTTTTTTTTTTTTTTTAATAGAGACAATCAGGATTGTTGCTTTGTCTTCGTAAGAAATAAGCGAGGTCTATTTTATGCACAGGCATACATGAATATGGTAAGAAATAAAATATTAAATACATCCCATGTCTCAAGGTGATCGATTGGGGACAAATTACAAATTGGACACCAATTTGTAATCCTCTTTCTATTACAATTCATGTCACGATGACAACTAAGAGTAGGCAGTCTGACCCATAAATTTTTTTCTTTATTATACAGTCTCTTTTAAAAAAACTAATTTTTTATTGAAATAATTTCATAAAGGAGTATCGAATTATACGTCGTTTTGAGATAAATGTACTGAACTAACAAACGTATCAAACTGGGATATTTACATTTTCAAACGTCTCATTTAAGGATACTTTGTTAGGTCCGTTAAATCCTGCCAAAATTTTTAAAATACTTCTGTGTTTTCTTTTTTAAAAAAAAAAAATTAGAAATTTTTTTAAAAATTCAGACATGAGTATTTTTGTCAATTTCGTTAAATTCTAACCAACACCTAATTCCTAGGTTTTTCTTTTTTTCCTTAAAAAAAGGGTATTTTGGGTATTCCTTTAAGATTTAACAACAAATCATAATAAAATACTCTTAAGTAAGACATTTATAAATGTGGATACCCAAATTTGAGACGTTTGCTACTTTAATATTTTTATCTCAAAACGACATATAATTCGATACCCTTTTGTGAAGTTATCCATTTTTTATTCTTCTAGAAAGGTTTAGTTCGCCCCGGTGACAACTGTGTTTTTATTTTTATTTATTTTTTCACATGTTCTCAATTTATATGGAGTAATCTATAAAAGATGGATTTGTGATTATGTTTAATAACCCTCCTCGTTCATTTTTCTCCTTCTTTCAATTACTTAGAAAAGAAGAAGAAGAACAAAATCTAAGATTTATTTTAGTGTTTCTGGTCATGCACAGAGTGAAGGCAACTAACTGAGAATTGTTAAAACTTCACAAAGCAATAGGCACAATAGTACATGCTACTGCTACACATCCTAAAGAGACAAAAATTTGAACAAGAAATGAGAGAGATTTCACTCTCTCGGAATACTGCCCGAATTTCTTGATCCGAATCCGAGGTTCACAGTTCACATGCACCACAACACAATCGCTGGCCACAACAAAAGTGACCCCAAAAAACAGTAACAAACGACGAAACACCCTCTTAATTTGTACCATCTAAAGATGATTAAAGCAACACAACAAGTGCATCAGCCTTGGCCTTCAAAATCAGTCTTAACCCACTGAGCATACTTGCCCTTCATTTTATCGTCCAACTCCTTGGCCTTGGTATCTGCAATTTTGGCTGCATTGGCCATGGATTCCTCTTGCACTTTCGCAATCCTCCTACTCCGCTTCCTCGCCGTCGCCTCTCTCTCGGCTTCTAGTCCCTCATATTCTCTCACCCAGCAGCTATGTACTGCACAGCTCAATACCAACACCACCAGTTGCATCAGAAACATTGCCATCAAAATCCCACATTCCAATCTCACCAAAAGCTTTGCCTCTTTCGGGTCCCTTGTCGACTTGAGCAAGGAAAGGCTGGATTTCTCTTCTGTAAACAAGGCCAAAATGCTGAGTAGTTGCCCGATTACAGAGGCGAGGAGAAGTGAAACGTGAGTTACGAAACAGAAGTGGGTGAGCTGAGAGTAGAAGCCCACAAAAGAAGAGAGCATGGAGATGAAAGGGACCATGAGGAATGCCATGCCCATTGATGTCGGAGGCATTCTGAGGAGAATTGTGGGAGCAAGAGAGGCTGAGGAGAGGATGAACAGAGTGAAATTCAAGCATGAGAGGAGAAGATTTGGGAAAGAACATGAGCTTCTAAGCTTAGAGGAAGCCATTTTTGGGTCTGATACTCTGATGCTTGAATTGCTTGAGATGGGATTTGCTGAGGAGGAGGCCATGGAGGTTTTGAATGTATAAAAGCAGGTTGTATTTGGCCGTTGGAGGCTACAACGGCTAGGTTAAGGAGAGCCCACCATTTACATTGAAAGATGTATATTCCCTCCTTGGGTTTCAAAAAAGATTGTGGATTTTGATGGTGTGCTTGGCGTTTTAAAATTTAAAAATCTACAGTTAAATATGTAAAGTAAAGGGATTTCAAAAAACACTAGAAAATTAAATAGTACGCCTCCAAAATCACTGTGATTCCTGAAGATTGATTATCGATTGACTCACACCTCAAATCCATAGTCACGTGAAGTAGCTGCCGTGGCTTACTCCTGACATAAGACCAACCAGGTGCTTCCTTCATGAACATGTTTCATATTAAAAACAATACACAAAATTCGGTGCAATGAAGTTGTCTTGGCCCTATTTGAGAGCATGAATAGACCAAACACCTGTCCGACCATGCTTTCGCATGTGAGAGGAATTGTGTTTAGTATCATTCCTCATCAAGACATCAAGGGCAATGTTACGGTCCTCATTGAAACGACATATCATTTTCTTTGGAAGGAAATGAGGAGACTGTAGACCTATCACTTCGGAATTTTTTTGGGTTGTCTTTCAAAAGACACAGACCACCACTTGTTTTACACCGAAAAATTTACAACTTAAAGCAAAGAACTGTGCATCCACACCAACCAATAGCTATACAATTCAACACTGGGCCCTTGCATTCCATTCAAGCAGCTAACCAAGTGAAGATCAATGAATCTCCTTTTCCAGGAAGTCTAAAGACTCGGCATCTTTTTCAGTTTCCTGCTGATCCTGCTGCATGTGAAGTCCATGTAGAAAAATGTGTAAGGAAAAAATAATAACATCATAGTGGAAATTTTCAAATGAAATCAATCCCAAGAGCATCTCATTCTGAACAATCTGGAACACATCAGGGAAATATATAAATCAAGAAATTATAATCACAAAAAGGGGAAAATTTGAGTGCAACATCCACGAAATCACATGGTACAGGAAAGCATCATGTAAACATACTCATCTACTAGAAGAAAAACAATAGTGCCTCCATTTTAGATAACATGATTTTCTTTTTCTTTTTCCTGGCCGAAAGAGAGTTTCATGTTCTGGTTTCCAAATACACCCATGTCTGAAACGTAGGTGATATGTCAAGCTAGCATTTTAATATTCAACTCCAAGTCAACAGTAAGAGTACCTGGTTTTCTGACTTGATCAGTATGCTGTATCACTGTGGGTTAGTATGGCCTCAACTCTATCAAGTGATGCTTGTAACTTTCCAGAATTCATGTTGAACAACGGTTCACCAGTACCCAGAGCCCTATTAAATTCAAGGTTTTATAATCGACCATCAGTGCAAACATATAAATAATTGAATAAACAAATGAGTAACAATGTTGCATGTAATCCTAAGAAACTATTACATCACTACTAACTGTTTTGCACAACATAGCATTTTTACCGAATCATAAAAGTGTTTCTAATGAATTTCACAAATATTGTAAATTCCAGATCTTGGTTCTCATAATTTCTTCAATAGTAAATGTAGAGAATACTGAAAAATTACCCAGTAATTTCTGGAAGAACATAATCAGCCCTCCACCCAAAACGCAAATCCATACCAGGAAACAACCCAATTGATGATTTATTCCGAATCCGAGATATGCCATCTCCACCCAAACAGGTAGTAAGCTTCCATTTCCAACCAGTTGAATTCAACTGAAAACTGTGGCCTACACCAACCTGTATGTTTCCAACTTTTAACTGCTCAAAAACAACTAAAGCTATCTATGGTGCTGTCAGAATGTGCGTACACAATATGACATAAATGCAAAATACCATTTAGTGCTATCAAAAGCTATCCTGAGCCCTGTGTAGACATGATGCTAAAAGGGATCAATTTAGTGGTCCCAGCAAGGGAGGGTCTCAGGGGGGAGATTTGGAAATGGTCCTACTCTTCAACATTTTGTTTCTCTTTTTTATTTGTGAACAAAATCAGGTACGGTAAAAGTGTCAAACCTGGAGATTAAGAAATTTAGTTATAGGGATCTTTTTTGAAAGAAGGTGCACATCCTGATGAGTAGGCTCATAGATGAACTTCCATCTTCGGTCCGGTGCTAAGGGCTTCAGTACAAGCTTTGCTTGATATTCATTGATGGGAGCATTATAGAACTGAATCAAAACAACAGTGAAGTCAAGAAATACAACTCGAAAAGGCATGTATTCAATGTCGAATGGAGAGTGAGAAGATTATGATACTAATACTGTGACATGTAATCAATTATGTGCAATGCTCGAAGGTATGGATTACTAAAGGAGTAAAATCCATTCAAACCAAAGCCTGAGATGAACGGCACACATCTAAAATATTCAAGCATTCGGTTACAATATCTTCTGTAGAATAGCATGAGTGAAACATGTAATATACTGTCTCCAGCATGGTACCAGACCACACACACATATATGTATGTATATATGTATATATAAAACTAGTGAATCAGATTAGCAAGGAACAACCACAAAGATCTAATGAATGCAGAATCAGCCTCAATCTTCCTTTTTCAGGTACAGAGAATTGTTATATCTCCAATGCAGCTATGTCCAACCCATACACAGTCAAGTCATATCCAACACGATCACTTCACACAATATGAAGTCCCATGTACCACAATTGGATAAGCTTACACAACTAAGCCAATTAAGTAAGGGTACTAATATTCACATTTAAGTAGAGAAGTAAATTGTCGCAATAGCATGGTACAATCAGAAATTAATATCTCAAAAAAAAACCACAAACTAAATGACAAAAACCCAATACAAAAATTAAAAGAAGCAAATTATTACTAGACCATTAGAAACAAGACAAGATGTGTTATTATATCTAAGAGAAGCCCCATAGCCAAAGAACATTACTAACAGAAGGAATTCCCCAATCCTTGAGATGTAAAACTATTCATCAGTCCTTTGAAACACACACAATTCAAAACATGCAAAATACCCATATCAGACACTGTTTTTATGGCTGTAGTATACATTGGAGACACCAAAAGTAGATAGCACATCAAATAACCAGACCAAAATATGTAAAGCACACAACACATCATATCCAAGTTAAATTCCCATAATAGATAAATCTTCAAATTAGGACTATCATAAGCAAAGGAGTTTCACAACCCTTGTCCCAAGTTTGCGTTAAAGGCACAAGAAATGTGCATATGTCATCTTTCTAATAGTGTGTAGCGCTGTTTTCAAGCAAAGTTACCACTCACAGTAATTTACCACACTAAACCTATTAAAATCCAAACACACTTCCAGTAATGTAAAGCTGGGATTACCTAAAGTGGTGCAGTAAACAACCTGATCCATGACTATGATGCAGTAACCTACTAATTAAATAGTCCATAATAAATTTACCTTCACATTTCGGCTGGCAAACATAGAAGTAGTTTTTAAAAAGCAATTGAATTGGAAAAATAACAATTTAATATTCTCAAGGCGTAGAACGTTACCTCCAAGTTGAGACCAACACGAATACCTTGTAACTCTTTCCTGAACTTCAAGAACAACTCTGATGGCACCAAATTTATGTTGTATAGTTCTTCCCACGAAGTGGGTCCATCACCATTCGAATCCAAATCCATTTTTAAGGAACTAAAACTGGAAAAATGACCGAAAATTAACAAACGCATGTGTTTCATTTGCTCAAAAATTTCACACACTAAACTCAGTCACCATAATTTAGCACCCAAATTCTTATCAAAAAAACGCTACAGAACTGAGATAGCAAACATCAAACGTATAATAAGTTGCCTACTTTTCCTACTCTCACTTCGCTCTTTAGCAAAGCTTGTGAAAATGTTTAAAGGAACTGCTTGAAGGCATGGAAAAGAAAAATGAATTTTACCTTGTTAATTGTATACGTATTTCAAGCGTATGTAAGAGTGTACGGACAGGCGTATGGCTAGAGTTGGATTCTGGGACGGAGCCTCTGGCTCTGAACTGGTACGGGAAGGGAAGGGAAGGTGCACAAACAGTTTGTTTGCATTTGAGAACTTTCGGATGGGTGTAGGATTTTTCAGTATGCCCTTTGTTCAATGTGAATGGAAGGCTAACTGGGCTGCTTTGTGGCCCTGTTGACAATTCAAGTCTGACCCAAATAAGCCCACCTAATATCAGTCTTGGCCCTTGGGTATCACAAATGATTGGTGAGATTGTCCCGGTACATCGTACACATAGTCCGAAATCTTTTATAATTGACTGTCTGAATTGCAGCTAATTGAGAAAGAATTTTGACGAAATCCAACTACCCGAGTAGGTAGGCTCCGCACCTGGACCTAATCAAGCAGGTTCCCATCAAGACCCTCTCTCATCAGGGTTTTGGACGGGTTGCATTTCGGTCAACAATATTCTAACACTCATCCTCACGTGTTGACTCAAGCTGGTCCTTAATAAGTGAAGTCCAACATGTGGAATATTTAATTGAAATGAGAAGAAAATAACGGAGATAAGGTTTGAACTCATGACTTTTACTTTAATACAATGTTAAATTAGCTTAAACTAATAGGAAATTATTGATTTAATCAATTAATTAATATTCTAACACGATGAACTAGGTGGACTAAGATCCTCTCCATTTCATGATCAACATTGAAAGTTGATGTATTTAACAATGTACATGATATCACATTATTTTTTTTTTTTTCAAAAAAAAAACCCGTGTTAACATTAATATATACACCATTAAATACACCAATTTTAAATCTTAATTATGAAATTGATAGGAACCTCGTCCAAACTAGGTAGGGTGTTCAAAATTGTTTTGAACATTATTGCTCTCATTAATAGCTTTATTTATTTCTCTCATTCTTCAAGTCAAAACTCATAAAGGCTTTCTACCTCTAATAACCAAACATAAAATTGTTCTTGGGCACTCACAATTGCTGGTGTTGATAACATATGTAGCACGTCTGCAATAGATTTCCTTTTCCATTCATTCATTTGCTTTGATGGTAACACTACAACATTCCAACAAAACATGTTCTTTCGACGAACTTGATTCAACAATGCTATTCCATAGCACAACAACTGAACCCCTTCAAAGAAAAGAGAACTTAATTATAGCCTAAATGAGGTGGATGGTAAATGTGGCGGCGGCGGCAGCAACGAGGATCTCGCATGTTTTGGCACGAACTTTCGAGCCCATACATGCTTCCCATTAATGGAAAACTTTACCTTCCCCAAGCCTCTGAGTATCATCTCCATGGTTGAAGCCTTGTGAAAAACGATACGAGCAAACAGTGCTTGCTGATGGGGCTGCACTTCTTGCATGTGTAAAGACTCTATGCAATCCCCATAAGACCGAAAAAAGAAATCTCTGACTTCCCATTCTTGGACAGGGTAGCCCTTGGAGAATGTAACAAACATGGTCCTATCATCGGCTGGCACCTCAGTTCCTGGGGTCCGAGGCTGCACCATATCACCTACACCATGTCCTACAGGACGTTGTTTTGGGGGAAGTAAGGAATGGTGAATGGAATGTGACATCACCATCTGGCTATCTGCTAAGCTTTGAGCAGCATTTCTCTCAACGGCTTGCTGCATTAAGTCTGAGAGTGCTCTAATACAAACATCATTCATAATTTTGGTGAGGCCTGCAATACCATTTAGCCGATTTTCGAGGAAAAATTGGAGAGAGATCTCTTTCTCCATCAAGGTTTGTGTAAGAGGAATATCATTGTTGTCGGATGAGGAAGATATTAGGTTGTTGTGAATGCAGTTGAGGCAGATTATAGCCTCGTCTGCAAGTTCATTTACCAAAATCTGAGGCAAGGATAACATCTTCTTCACAACACTGTCATAGCCGAGCCGCTCCAACCAGAGCCAGAGGGCCATAACTTGCATAGACTCCACTGGATCTCGCCAAAGGTTGACTACAAGGATGGTGTATAGCTGTCGGTCAATTGAATGGAAGATGTTGAACTCCTCTTGAGAGACAAAAGAAGATGAAGAAGCCATCATATGTCAAACTCCTGCAATAGGCAGCAAGATCCTGTTAAAACAATGTAATTGCCAATATCATTGTTGTTGTTGTTGTTGTCATCACCACCATCAAAATTCTACTCATTTTTAAGTCAGAAGAAGATTATAGGAACCAAAGAAGAAAAGAAGTTTGTGATCACAATACTAAAAGACTAAAAAGAGAGTTTCACTGCATGGCCAACATGGTAGAGAAGCCAATTTGGCCAGGCTTAGCACGTTCTAAAGAAACTATATATCCAAATATGTGGCTGCAAGAAATTAGTTGAAGAGTATCCAAGACAAATGAAGACTCATGCTAACATTTCAACAAATCTTTGGAGCCATATATCAGATAAAAGCACTCCCTACTGAACCATAGCAATGTCTTTTCATGCCACGCAATGGATTTAGGAAGCTTGGAGAAACCTGAGGATAATTGTTTTCAAGCTGGATTGGTTTCAAGAGGCTCTCGAAGTCACATGGATATGGCTTCTCAGTCAAAGACAATTTATAGGCATTGTCAGTCCAGATATGCAAACTAAAACTGAGTTAATGTCATAATGTTGTTCTTATCAATGTGTTATCTGTATAACAAGGACTCTGTTGGTTTGCACATCATGTTAAGTAAGAATAAGTTTATGACAAGGCATCATTAATGTCGCGAAGCTTTGTATAGAAATTGCAGTTAGGCTGATTAATACTCCTTACATGTTTGGAAATCAAATTTTTGGCAATTAGATGGTTCAACAAGCAGCTAAATATGTTGACTGTTAATTTTTGCAGTTTCAACTTCTAATTCCCTCCTTCATGACCAAGCAGTAGAAAATAGAATTCAGCAATTTGCATACAGAATCAGTGGCAAGTTACATACTATATTGGATTCTGCAATTTTTTCCATTGAAGAGAAGGTATATGCCGGCTTGTCCATTTAAAAGAAGGCATATGTCAGCTAATTTGTTAACTACATCAGTTTGATATTTGAAAAGGGGAAAAATTACCTGACAAGAGTCTCAATAATTATTTTCTGCTTTTAGTTTTCTCTAACCGCTTCAACTCACAAGCTCGTTACCATAACAAAACCTCTGAAGATCGATGAGGTTAAGCCACATAATCTAATTTTAATCTATATACTAATCTGAAAATAACGTGCACCGTTTGAATCCGACAATCGCATCCAACGTTAAAGCACATCGGATAATTTGTTGTCAGCAATTAAGTCTAAAAATTATTACTTGATCAGCTAAGTCTGTTTGCAGCATAGGAAAAGATATAATTAACAATCACTTTAGCCTGGAATCTTCGGAAGTCTTTGTTATGCTATCACTCTCAATTAAGACCAAATTCGTACTTCATCGGCTGTATCCATTAGCGACAGAGAAACGATTTAATTTCGATCATTTTCATTTGGAATCTGAGTAGATAAAAACCTCTTAAACCGATTATCGACTAATATATAAATGGCGGTTGATCTATAAACCAGAAATTCATTATGACATCAATTTGTTGTTTGAATGCTCTGCATGGTCACAAGTACATTAGCTCTTTCATAATTTTTTTGTAACTATTGCATTTTCGATGTTTTGATGTTTCAGGGTTTCTCAATACATGCTGGCTGAACAAGAAAGAAAGAAAGAAAGAAAAAAAGATACCATAGTGCGAGTGCATGTTCTTTTTTATGGCTTAGCCACTAGACATCATTCTGCCAGATGGATAGAGACATAAATCTACGAAAGAAATAATTTACCTCAGCATCTTGTCTAGCTAAGCACATTCAGAGCCAACGACATCTCGCGCCGAGACCATTCAAATCCTCTTGCTCGCCAACCACAAGTACCATTACGAAGTACCAGGTAATGATTCATACATCTTTCATAAGATCAACCATACATCAGGCGTCAAGAACGCAGAGAACAGAGCCAGGTTTATCTTGTATATTGCCAGAGCCTCAAAATATTCAATACAGTGGCCAAAGCTGCGATTCACCAACAAAACAAGAGGATGCACTTCCCAGCAACTGGCTACATTGGCTATTTTCAATTTTTTTTTTTTATTTTAGATGAATACGTCTGCTATTTTACATTGCTTCACCTCTAACGAGAGAGTTCCATTTATAGATTGATGACAAGCGAAACAGCTTGGACAACAGAAGCAAAAATTAAGTTCTTCTATATGATACAATAAAGCATTCTAGTCAGTACATAATGGCCAAAGTCAATAAGAAGTGGAAAAGGAAAAAGTATTGTTACAATCATATTCTAGAAATGCCCAGACGTGGTACACCTAAAGCTATCAGTACAATGGGCAATGCCGTGAGATTAAACCAGGAAACTGCCTGCAAAGCACAACACTGCAACCATGCTTCTAACCTCTGACTTGGTGTGTGATGAAACACAAACTAAAATGTCAATGTAATTTGTTGTTCTTGTCCCCACTACAAATTGTCAATCCAGTAATGTTAGGAGTCGCTGCAGCAACACACTGAAGATCAGACAGAGAGAATGACCGCCAAGGAGAATTTCGCCGTGGAGGTGGTGGCGGTGAGCTACTGCAAGGTGTTTTTTTACCATGTGGAGGCAGAGGTGGAAGACAGAAAGATGCTGACGTTGAAACTGAGTTGGAGTCCTCACTTTTATTATTACTTCCAGAGCTGGTCGTGGTAACTCCCATAGGAAATGGGCTTCGACTGGTGTTTGCCGGTCTCTTTGATATCCCACAACTGCTGTTTTTCAAAGTATAATTGTGACTCTTGTCCAAGAAATTACTATGAGCTAATAAATTCTTGCGTTTCCTGGTGTATGGATTCTCTCCCTTCTCAAGGTCTTTAATAGAGGTAGCAGATGAGGCATCCGCTAGGCTTGTGAAGGACTTTGACTTGCCACTGTAAAAGCTGGATATGCCTCTCCTGAAATGAAAGAAAACGCCACATTGCAAGAAAATTAAGAAGCCAGATGATAACAGTGAAAATGGTGGGCAACATAATATTATTTCTCAACCAACTACCATATTTGTAAGAAGACAGCTGCCGCATGCTTGTATGTTTATATTTGGTAATCTTGAAGATTCATTTGTTCCGGTTAAAATGATCTCCTTGGGAAAGACACAGTCAGTGATGCGGGAAATTGTCTTCATGCAAGACAAAGTCCGTGGAAACATGTAATCGAAAATCGCATACAGAAGTGGGAAACCTGCTAGCTGAGAATCAGGCTTCGTAAGCAATAAGCATAATGCTTCTAGACACTTGTAACATATAAACTTTATACTTTCTCTGTTTTAACTTAATTCATACCATGCTTAAAGGCTTGCAATTACCATATTCAGCATTAGAATACAAATAATGCAGAGCACAAGTGTGGCACCCCAGAAAGTTAGTCCCACGTTGAGAAGATGAATTGTCCACATAAAGTGGGTGGAATATAAAAGAGTTGATGGTGCTAAGTCACACATTCACTCCTTACTAGGTAATACTACGTTTTAAGTGATTCTTGTGAACTCCAATTACAACTCGAGTACTCTTTTTGGAGTGAGATCACAAATGTGACTACTACTTTTCCTAGGTTGTTACAAATGGTATCGGAGCAACCTAGTAACGCAATGCCTGGATCGTTACAACAAGAATATTGAAAAACTCATTTTCTTCTATATTGAGTGGAAATATTCAGCGGCATACGAATTTTAATTATTCAATAATTGGCAATTAGATATTCACAACAGCACGAACCTGGATTTTACATCATGACTCTTATAGGTAATAAATAATATACATTTAGTATGCTCCTATCACTTGGTTTAATATGCTCCCAGGATCAGAGCTCCTAAACATTAATAATCAGCGCTCGACATGTCATTTGCAAATTGCAACAATGGATGATCAAAAAAAGCCCAAAACTAAAACCACACACCCTTCTCCAAAAAATTAAAAAACTACCAGTTTAAATTGAAATCAAACCACAACCCACTAAAGTAAACGCCAAAGGGTACCCAAAAAACACTTACTTGACCGGCAAAACTTCCTCCAAAGCATCCATGGTATCCAACGGTCCCTTAAACGAGCTCTGAACCTCAGTCTCCCCTCCCGACTCATCCCCACCGTCCGATGACCCACCCGACAAGTCACTGTTCCCCCCAATCGACGACGAGCTACACGAGTCCAAGTCACCCCCTCTCTCCGTCGGGAACCGCTGCGAGTTGTAGATCCGACCACACGGCATGCCACCGCCGTGGATGAATTTGGACCGTTCGATCGTGATCGACATCGTTCCGAACCAAATAGAGTGCGTCTCTGTGTGCCTGCCTGTGGAATTGAAGTGAGAGATAGAGCTGAGAAAGCAGTGGGTGGGTATTAATAGTAAAAAAGCAGCACATGGGTTGGCGATATTTTCGCCATGGTTGATCTCAGAGAGAGAGGTTTTTATGTATTTAAATATCTGAAAAGAGATAACGAAAAGAAAAAAGAGAATAAATGAAAGCCTTATCCTGATCAATGAAGCGGAGTTAAAATATATGTTGGAAATGGGAGAGACCAAAGACCATTTTCTTTTTTATAATCATAATATATATCTGTTCTATCCATTTAGCAAAAAATATATATTTTTTAAGAGGTTAGGAAATATCCAAATTTTGACTTGACTTGCTACGGATTAATGGATTATGGAATGTAAGTCATCATTGACATTTGTTGAGGACTTAGATTATTTAGTAGTTTATTATATAATTGAGATAATGTAAGAGGAAAGATTAATTATTAAAAAAAAATTGATTTAATGGTTAATTTTTCACTATACATAAACTAGCTGTATGACAATTATATAACAGTACACTAAATAATACCACTCTTTGTTTAATAACACATTTTTCTTCTTATTTTTATTATTATTTTTTAAAAAATATATATTAACAAATAACTAAAAATATAAAATTCTTTAAATTACTTTCACATTTATATCACACCATAACACTTTTTCAAATGTGCATTAACAAGGGTATCTAAAATATCAAGATATTGTTTGTTAATAATAATATTAACTTTCGATGTTGATAGAGCATTTGCATTTGAGTAGGTGAGAATATATTGCTTTCTAAATCATTTTTACTGCATTTAAGTTAAATTCATATTGTGCAATGTTGATAAGGATGATAATAACATGCACCAACAAAAAAGAAAAACCTAATTTATAATGAAATTCGTCAAAATTTGGTATTTTTTATGTCCCAGCAAGCATAATTGTGAATGTCTCTATCTCAACATGAGTCATTATCAACAGAGTTTTAATTGTTATTTCATCAAAAAGTTATAAAAAAAAAAAAAAAAAAAAAAAAAAAAAAAAAAAGACATTTTAGGTGGCAGTTTCTCTCTTTTGGCTTCTGCCCAATAATACTTTCTTATGAGCCAAGCTATAGACCAGAACATAAAAGATCTTCATTAATTCTCTGTTGATTTTAATTACTTAATCCCCACTCATAAGGGTGGTGGTGTCTGATCCAGTGATCCCGTCCAGTTTTTGCGTCCAGGTGCGCCGCAATGTTCTTATGCGAAGGCCAGGGCCTCGTCAGGGTCGTCAGAGATCGTGACACGTTGTACTCAGTTAGTCACGTGTTCTGATACAACAGAAACACGTGGATAGTACCAAGCGGGAGTTGGTTGCAGGGGAGCATACGAACTCGACAACGAGACCACCTTCCAAATTAGCTGCTTGTTGTAAAGCAATTTGTGCGTGGACCCCACGTCGCAATTCCGATATGGTTTGGCCGTGATCTTTGTCCACCCTCATCCACACGTTGATGTTTGTGTCCGTCTCGGATTTCTTTTTCCCTTTTTCTTTTCTTGTGGCTTTTTTTTTTTTTTTGGGATGGGGATGCGTGGACCATTTTAGCCAAGCCAAACAAAGAACAAGACAAATTGGAAAGTCCTTCTTGACAATAAAACAATTTAGGTAGGTTGGATAATAGTTTTAATTTTATTTATTTTTTTATTTATTTTTAAGTTTTGAAAAGTTTTTTGATGTAATATAAAGGTGAAAAATAATTATTTTAATGGGTTTAAAAATTTGGAAAAAATATATTTTCTATGGGTCCATTTAAAATAATTGTTTGATTGTGTTTTCAAATAAATAAATAAATATGAAACATATTTATTTTGAGAACACGTGTATAGCTCATAGAACTTATCTTCTTATTATTATACTCTTCTCCTCCACTAAGGGGTACTCACAATGTAACTCATTTTTCTTTTTATCTAGTTGGGGTGGGTGCGCGGCCTCTAACTAGGATATATGAAATTGTTGGACCACCTAAGCCTGAATGGAGTAGCAGCATGATCACCTTTGAACTATTGGGGTAGTTGCTTATCCCACGAAGATGATCCTGCAATCACTTATCTCATTCGTTGGAAGTGACCACCTTTTTTTAAGTTTTAAATTTTAAAATATGTATTAAGAAATAAGTAAGCCGCTATACCTGAAAATTAAGCAACTAATCTCTTAATATATTCTTATGAGATTGTGTGAAAATGGTTAAGATAATTGTGATGATAACTTTGGTAAAGAATATACCTACAACATAATGATAATCACGTGATACAATGATAATAGCACGACGCTCGACAACGGTCGGTGACTTTCAGCGAACACTTGTAGCGGATTCCGACCATCTTCAACAGAGGTCAAAATGGATGACAACTCTCGGCAACCTCTGGTGGCAACGACCAGAGAAATATGGTAGCCTTAAGTGAAGTCCAACAACAAAATCTGAAGACGAAGAAGAATAAAAAAAAATGTTTAAGATTTAAAAATAATAAGAATAAGAATAATTTTACGAAAAGTTAAATAAGTTTTTATTAATCAACTGTAAATATTTTGGGTTTGATTATAATTTTCGTTCGTATCAAACATAGTAAAATTGAAAAAAAAAAAAAGAAAATAAAATAAAATTGTTGGTAAACGGTGTCGTATACCACAGCGCTCTAGAAAGCCCTGGAACTGGAAGCGGAAGCGTCCCGAAACAAAACGCCGCCGTCCAAAGCGTCCCAAACTGTTCGAGCAGCACGGTGAAGAACACACTGATAACCCTCGTAGACTCGCAAGTGACTCCGTTTCAGCAGCAAAGCAAAAATGCCCGGCGGCAAGAGAGTGGAAACCTACGAGGACTTCGTGAAAGTCCATGGGCTGCTATTGGCGGCGTCGGGGCTCCATCAGTCGCTGCACTTCCAGCTCTTCCAGAAGCTCTCGTCAGAGACCTTCGACGGCGGGGCCCACTTCCGAATCGAAACCTGCGAAGACGGCCGTCAGAGGCGGCTCGTCCTCACCTCGGACTCCATTCCAAAGCACTCTCACGTGTTCCTCATCGACCACGCCTGGACCTTCCGCCTCTCCGACGCCTACAAACAAGTCCTACTTTTCAACATATTCTCACCATTGCCATTCTCCTCTATTTTTTTTTTTTTTAATTTTTTTAATTTTGTTTTTAACAGTTGCAGGAAGTTCCGGGATTGGCTGAGAGGATGGCGGCTCTGATGTGTGTGGAGGACACGGAAGAGAGCGAGGAAGCAGTGGACGGAGTTTCGCATCAAAACGGCGCCGAACCGGGGGTCTTAGAAACGATTGAAAGCGAAATCAGTAATGCGAAAGAGAAAGGAGAAAACGGCGGCGTTTTGTGGCTGGAGCTTGAGGAGCTTGGCATTGATGATCACATGCTCTTGTCCCTCGATTTATCCAGTAGATTTCCGGTGTGACAGTTGTGCCTTTTCAGCTCTTCTTTTGGCATTTAGAGCACATTTCGATCGATATTTATATGTGCTCTGTTTTGGCTATGCGTAACTAGGATTTACTTGCACTGAGTCTGTGCGGGAACAAGCTTGAGAATGTGGAAATGGTTGCCCGGGAAGTTACTAAATTTGGAAACCTAAGAGCGCTCTGGATCAACAATAATCCTGTTGTTCAAAATTGGTAATGTTAGCTGATTCTTGGAAAATTGTTGTTATTCTTTTTGGATTTGTAGTGGGGAAATTGTTATTATTCTTACTAGGATAAGGATTCTCAGGTTATGTTTGATAATGGTTTTGAATAGCGGTTTTTGGTTTTGGTTAGAAAAAGTGTTTTGACGTGTAATAAATGTGAAAAATGTTTTGTGTTATGAATTGTTTGTCAATGATTTTGAGAAAAGTTTATTTTTGGTTTTAAAAACAGAAAAGTATTTTCGAAACCATTATCAAAGGAGGCCAAATTTCTTAAGATGGTACTTCTTAAAATCCTAATAATCATTTTAAATTAAATGACTCGTATTTTGCTATCTCACTGTTTACTAGTTCTGGAGAGATCCTTTAAATTTTTTTCTTAATACATTTTAGGTCAGTGAATTGTATGTTGAGGTGATAGAGTAGTTACATTTTAATAACACGGAGTTACTCTAGAAAATCTAGAGAATCCTGATCCTTAGAAGAGAGGACTAAGTTTTTTTGTTTTTTGTTTTTTTTTCTCTTTCTCTCTCTCTCTAGTGGGGATCAACTGGCGGATATAGTTATTCGAGGGTTGCCGAAACTGGAAATCTACAACTCACGTTTCACTGCCAAATTTGGTGAGTGGGCATTGGGCTTCTGTGGAGGAGTGTATGATAAGGATAATGCGGGCAATGTCCGTGGTGGTGACTATCCATTGGAGAGTGTGACCTCTATGGATGTTTCGAATAGATGTATTCACAATTTGGTCAATAAGGTTTGAGCACCATCTATTTTCGTTTCGTATTTTCTTCATGTAGATTGTTGGGTGTTTATATGTTGTATTTTATTGGCAGAGTTATTTTTTGTTAGGCATTGGCTATTAAGTAGATAAGAGCTTGAAACTATGGTACATTGCAGTGGGGTTGCCTCGTAATTACTCTGCTGGCAATGAGGTGTACAACTAGTTGTGGTTGCGGTTATTTGGTCATAACCGCAACCGCAACCGGGGTCCCCGGTTATTCCTTTTTCAATAACTGCAACCTTTACCGGTTGCAGTTTTTACCAACCGCCGGTTATCCGGTTATTAACCGGATAACTGATTTTCATATATTGTTGAATCTTTTCAATTTTTTTTTTTTTTAATCCAATATTTGACCATTCAATATTCAATGTTAAATACTAAATAGTAAATACTACTATCACCATTCATTCAATATAAATAAAACGATTATAAATAAAAATGTGTCTCTTCCCAAAGAGGTTCTTACGATTTCATTAAGAACATGATGTATCCTGCATTTGGCTCAGGCACCAAACAATTTATCCAGACAAGCAGGAAACTCGAATATTTAGAAAGATTTTCTTTTACTATCATAGACTTATTCGTTGGAACCACCTTTCTAAATAAGACAGAAATGTGTGATCTTGTGTTCACACATACCCCCTCCCTCCTTTTCTGTATGGCAATGTCTTTCCCTTCTTTTTGTTTTAGACTCAAAGCATTTTCACTTCTCATAAAACTTCATCTCTCTCGTCTTTCTCTATTTCTCTTTACAAGGCGTAGGAATTCCGAAATCAGTGAAGCTTTTCTTAGGTACTTTCTCTACTCTTCTCTCTCTTGTGGGTAAGATAGTTTTTGCGATTTGATTGTGTTTCGCTTATTTGATGGGTTTTAATCAAGTTTCCATGTCCAACATTTTATCTAATGGATTGTTTATGAAAAATGTATATGGATCTTTGTATGTTGATGACTATGTGATATTATTGGTTTTATTGAGAGAAATTGATAAATCCTTAATATACACATTTGATGATTAAGTTAATTTTATATATATATATATATATATAATAAAAAAAAATCGGTTACTGGTTACCTCGTTTATTAACCGGTTTTTTAAAATGTTATAATTGGTAACCGCAACCGGGTACTTGGTTATCCGGTTTTTCGGTTGTGGTTATTTCCGGTTTCTCGGTTTCTCCAGTTAGCGGTTGTTGGCGGTTATTAGCAATTACCGGTTATTTCTGGTTAATAACCGCCCTGCTTGTACATCCCTAGGTATAGTTTTGATATCTGGTTGCCAATTTAAAGAAAAAAGGACAAAGTTTGATTTTTTGGAATTCAGATGTATAGTTTTAGATGATAAATTGGTCAAAATAGAATTCTCATTGCCGATCTCTTTCTGTTTCCCTCTTTTTTCTTTTTCTTTTTCTTCTTCTTCTTCTTTCTTTCTTTCTTTCTTTTCCTTTTTTTTTTTCTTTTTTTTTTTTCCAGGCTTTTTCACCTGTTGAGTTGCCATCTCTATCGTACTTGAATCTTCGGGGGAATCCGTTGGAACAGAATTCAGTTGGTGACTTGTTGGAAGTCCTGAAGGGATTTCCATGCTTACAGTCTCTGGAGGTAGTTTTGTCTGATATAGCCACAGTGGTCTATGATGTGGAGACACTTTTGTTGAAGAAGGCATTGGAAAATTTGTGGGTCTTCAGAAGTTAAATTATTTTGCAGGTGGATATTCCTGGGCCCCTTGGAGAAAGTGCCATTGAGATTCTTGAATCTCTTCCGAAGCTTTCTGAACTGAATGGTGTCAATGCATCAAAGATATTAGAAACTGGAAAGCACGTGATTGATTCGATGCTTCAGCCACATCTTCCTGAGTGGACTGCTGAGGAGCCTCTTGCCGATCGTATTATAAATGCTATGTGGCTATATTTGATGACATATAGACTTGCAGATGAGGAAAAGATTGATGAAACCTCCGTCTGGTAGGGATTTAAGGACCTCTGAATGAATACATGCATTACGGATTGATAAATAACTTGCTTTGTATTCAATTGTTTGGATTTCTTTGTAGGTATGTGATGGATGAACTAGGTTCAGCATTGAGGCACAGTGATGAGCCCAATTTCAGGGTGGCTCCTTTTCTCTACATGCCAGAGGGAAATCTTGCATCAGCTGTGAGGTTGTCTTTTTATCTTTCTTCATTTTACTTCGCAGATTTGTTGCAGATACTACTTTTGTCATTTTGTAGACAAGTTTCACATTTTATCTTTGCAAGATTCTCCATGTTTGATTATGTACTGAAATATGTAAAGTTACAAGGTATATGTTCTAATTCTTGATTCATCCTCTTATCAAAAAAAAAAAAAAACACAATAATAATAATAATTCTTGATTCATCCATTTAATTAATTTAAGCACCTTTATGATCCTTGTGCTTTTGGTGTAAATAAATACATGTGGGACTGTTTTTGGTTTTCGTTTTGATGCTGCTTTGCCTTTGTTGTAAATCCAATGATACTAGCAAAATTATTGAAATTAATAATTCCTATTTTCCCTATCTTCAGCTTTTCTATACTATGGCCAACTCAGAATGTTGAAAAAGGAGATGAGTGTACCCGTGATTTTCTTTTTGGTATTGGGGAGGACAAACAACGTTCTGCCAGACTTTCAGCTTGGTTTCATACACCGGAGAATTATTTTATTCAAGTATTGTCTCCTATTTCTATTTTAACTTGCGACTCACTGTTATTATCCATTTAATACAAGTCTTGTTGCTCAGTTTGAAGCTACATTTATCATTTCAGGAGTACAAGAAACACTGTCAAAACTTGGAATCGAAAAGTTTGATTTCTCCATCCATACAGTCTTCTACAACTAGAAGTATACATCGTACTGATGGACCTGCTTTACGTGTTTACACTGATATACCTCATGTTGAAGAGTTTTTGAAACGTCCAGAATTTGTCATCAGTATGTGTTCTGTTTCATTGTTTTCAATTCTCCTTTATATTTCATTTAATGTACTTATTTTCCTCCATAGTTTTGTTTAATGTGTAATATGCCAGATAGTATTTTATGTAAAGTAATTAGATGATTATGCATCTGCAAGATGTTGCTAAGGATATGGTATATATTGCCAGCTTCATAACTGCTATCTGCATTTAAGTCTCCCACAATAATAAGGAAAACTTTGGTGTATGTATTTGGTGTGGTGGTTTTGGTTGAAGAGTAATGCTATATACCTCATTTTTATCCCACAATGCTGAAGTGCAGTCCCAACCAACCCTTGGATCGGTTCTTGTTAAAAAAATAAAAAATCGAAGTGTTGGTAGGGCCCCCCACGGCAGCATTATGGAATAAGGTTTCTAGCATTACTCTTTGATTGAATATAATTTATTTTTTTTGTCATTTTTTTTGTCCTTTTCAATTATGCTTTTTTCTGCTCTAAAAGTTTTCTTTTGTGATTTGTTTTGCTTACAGCATCTGAACCTAAGGATGCTGATATTATATGGACGGGTATGCAGGTGGATGAAGATATGAAGAAGGCTGCCAGAATAACAGATCAGCAATACATAAACCAATTTCCTTTTGAGGCTTGTCTTGTCATGAAACATCATTTGGCAGAAACTATTCGGAAGGTTAGGAAAGCAAACTCACTCTGCATGTAAATGCTAGCGTTGACACTCTTTTAAACGAACTGACCTTTTTTCCATCATCAATGTTAAATTAAGAGCATACTTTACTTTTGAAGAGTCGCTTTTCACTAAATGGCATGCTTGGATAATCAAAAGTCAGAAGGAAGAATGTTGACATTGAATCTTTTTCTTTCCAACAGGCACATGGATCTCCTGAATGGTTGCAGCCCACTTACAATCTTGAAACTCAATTATCTCAACTTATTGGTGACTATAATGTACGCAGAAGAGATGGGCTTAACAATCTATGGATCTTAAAACCTTGGAACATGGCACGAACTATTGATACGACTGTCACTGATAATTTAACCGCTATCATCCGTCTCATGGAGACCGGTCCTAAAATATGCCAAAAGTATATTGAGCACCCTGCTTTGTTTAATGGGAAGAAGTTTGATCTTCGTTACATAGTACTGGTTCGGGGTATGAACCCTTTAGAAATATTCCTTTCCGACGTGTTCTGGGTATGCGCTTCTTTCTTTGGTGTAATACTTCATAGGTGCCTATATGATATGAACCTTTGTCTTTACTATCTAAAGATGACTGAAGAACAATTTTTTGTGGCGTATTTTGGACTGCATTTAAGATATCGATATTAAGGTTCTTTCTTTTGCATTTTCAGGTTAGATTGGCAAACAACCCATATTCTTTAGAGAAGCACAGTTTTTTCGAATACGAGACGCACTTTACTGTTATGGTATGTTCTAAGCACCATGTTTTAGTAACCAGATCCTGTATAAAATTTCTGGTCACCATGTGATTATGGACACCCCCATGGGATTTAACCTGTAAAAGGGAACCTAATAAATTTTGACCATTCATTTGGAAAGCAAGTTTCTGCACTTAAATGTATGCTTTAAGTTTTGTTCTATGACCACTTTTATGGCTTCCAGAACTATCGTGGGAGATTCAGTCACAAGTATACGCCAGAGTTTGTGACAGAATTTGAACAGGAACATCAAGGTGAGGCTTGCTTGTCAGTTATTATGCATGCCTTCCCAAGTGAATGGGCTTTTGGAACTTCTAGCAAATTATTGGTTTTCTCATAAAAACTCTTCAAGTGTGAATTCCTATTGTTGTTGCAGTTAAATGGTTGGAGATCCATCAGAGAGTGAGAAAATTGTTACGATCAGTCTTCGATTCAGCTACTGCAGTACATCCGGAGATGCATAGTCCTAGATCGAGGGCTATTTATGGTGTGGATATCATGCTCGATAGCTGTTTCCAGCCAAAGTTGTTGGAGGTTTGTACCTTGAAGTCTGAATGCCAGCGTCTGTTATATGGGATGATGTTCAACTCTATTATCTATTCATCATGAGTAATATTACTCTTCGCACCAATTTATGACACTCATGTCACATGGCGTGTTTTAAGTGGCTTATATATATATATATTTTCAGTGGCTAACATAGAAAGCCACTTGAAATACACCATGTCAGCTGTTGTGATATGAATGTAGTAAATGAGTGTGAAGAGTAACATTATTCATTCATCGATTGGGTTTGGCTTGGATTCAATTTCAGTTGAAACCAGACATGGGTTTGGAACGTGTACCATAAACAGGATATAAGGAAAACATGTCACAATCTCAACAAGTCCAATTCTAACTAAAAGTAGATCCAAGCTGAATTCTCATCTCAATTAGTCATTTCACGTTTTGGGTGGTTTCTATTCAATGCATTTCGCCAAATAGTACCCTCATGTTGTTTGTTATGCAGGTTACTTACTGTCCAGACTGTACAAGAGCATGCAAGTATGATACAGAATCTATATTTGGAGGGGGAGGAGTTGTTCAAGGTCGTGATTTCTTTAATGATGTGTTTGGCTGTCTCTTTTTGAATGAAACAACCCATGTCAGCCCATTGTAATTGAACAATACAGAATAATCTTTCCTACCGGTGTATTCGAGCCATAAATTTGGTACATGTGGTCTTGCTGAAAGGTCTTGTAGACAGGTACGCTGGTTTGCACATTATAGACATCCATGTGAAATTATACCCTTTTCTGCTTTCCGAATATCATATTCTCATTATCTTCTAATTGGCAACCAGCAAGTTTCCATAATTTTCTACGTACCTTTCTACTCTTTCTTATGCCCAATGCTAAATTAGCTATATTTATTTCCTAGACATTAGGAACGATTTGGGAGGTGAACGTGTTGGATGCACATTTGATCCATCTTTATCAAAGAGCTCCTTAGGCTTTCATAAATCGTGAAAATAATCATTTCAACCATCTACTTATTCTACCATTAAAAAATTAACGTATTTTTTTTTGTTTTTTTTTTAAAAAAAAAAAAAGAAAGAAAGAAGAAAAGTGTGGTAGTGGTAGGAAAAAAAATTCTCCTAGGGTGATGGTCAGGCAAGGTTCTTCTTCAATAACCCACCTACATCCTTGCAGAGGTGGCTTGCTGGAGAGACCCGCCTAGCGAAGGAGGGTGAGTCCCCTGCAACCCATCCTCTCCAGCACTGTGGTGGGTTGCAATGAACTAACGAACCTCATGACCATCTTTGCGGGGTTGGAGGAGGTGATCGATGGATGGAGGGTTCCCTACGAAGGTGGAGCTGTCTCCTCATGACCCACCCATGAGACGGGGGAGGGGGGGAGGCTGTCCCCCGAGATTCAACCCAGCGGTGGGAGAGACCCAATGTTCATGCACCATACATTTTGCCGAAAATTGTAACACTAACAAAACTTGGCCAGAAAAATCAAGAATTGAATTATACTTCTTTCTTAAATAATTTTTTTTTTTAAAAAAAAAAAATGGAAGAAGAAAAAGGAAAAAGAAAGAAAGAAGCTGAACTGCCGTAATCAGTGCATAACATAGGTTATTAGGTATTTTACGAGTCTCCCATAAAGCCTCTATGGCCATGGGGCAACTCGAACAATCACTATAAGCGGCACACCGCCGGAGGAAGGAAAAAAAATGCTGCCGCAAACAGATATATGTACATTCAACCATCTACACCTGTCTATACTTGACCTTATGTTGACGCTTCTTGAACTCTGTTTCTTCTTTTTTCTTTCTTTGTTTATCCTCTATCAATTCAACCTAGAAAAGGGTCAAGGTAAGCATATATCTGGGTAGTGTGACTATGCTCCACGGTGCTCAGTAGGTTCTGCTGATGATGCATTTGATTGACTTCTCAGTGTTGCAATCTTCTTTTGCAGTTCGAGATTTGACATTCGTTCAGCCTCCAACGCTCGCTCAAGCTTTTAATAAATCCAATTTTGAGATTGCATCAGCAAGATATTCCAGACCAAGTTAAGTGAAAACCAGAGATGGATTTGATAATCAAGAACAGATGAGACAATACCTTTGCTGCTCGATTACTCCATTCTCCTAAAATAGCTCTTAGTCTTTCATTCTCTTCTACATACTGTTCAATATTACCCCACAAAAAAATTAAAAGAAAAATTCAAATCAAGATTAAAAGTTTAAAAATCTTATTAAATAGAGGTACTAGCCATGACACAAATCACATAAGCATGTAATTGATATAATAAGGAGTTTCAGGTCTTCCACAATTATTATACAAAAACGTAATATTGAAGAGAGAGCCAACACACTAGTTCTTGCCTGATTATTGGTAGTGCGAACACGCTGTATCTCAGCGTCCCTCTCAGCTATCAAAGAACGTGCAAGCCTGAGCTCAGACTGCAGTTGATTCACCTGCAACATAAGTCCCTTCAGTATCCATTTTAAGTGCAAGAATATAAAGTTGATTTTCGTCAAATTCTATATTCTATTTGCTTAATAGAACTTTCAATGCCTACAGATGAACAAATCATGTACAAGTGTCCAGGGGCAGAGAAAAAGTGTTCTGATCATATTCAAGTTCATTGTCCAGGGGCAGAGTAAAATCAAAACCATCATGAGGGATGAACATTTGGAAAAGTGTAACATGAACAAGTGAGATCAACCAGGTATTACCTCCGCACTAAGTGTCCGTAGTTCCTGATCACGAGCTGCTAACATGTGGGCAAGATCAACCTGCATGTGGAGCCATTAACTATTCTATCAAGACCATTCCTCAACTAACCATTCCCCTTTTAACTACTTGTTAAGGGGATCAGTTGAAAGGGACATATCAAACACTATATGGAATCGTATCATTATTCTTATATTTCATTTTGATATTGCATCAATTCCTTCAAATAGACACCTAAAAGAGGCTACTAAAGTTACTCTTCCTGGCCATCATAAATCATGTTTTTTACAAAATGTGCCCTGAATACCTATAAGTTACAAGCCTTTGCACACATGAATATTGAGTAAACAAGAATCCCATATAATTATAGATCATTCTTTTCGCTGTCCTTGAGGTGTTAAAATTGACCATCATGATCTACTATCATGCTGATAGAACTCTCCTTATGCAAACACAGACATTCAGCTTGCTCTTATTTGACAGAATACGGGAAAATCATCTCTAAGAGGTTAAATATTTAACATCTCCCATGGCCAAACAATACCATAATGGTAGTTTTGACTCACTTCAGTCACAATGACACGATCATTTTTTCTTTTCCCCACATTTAGGCATCCCTCATTAAATCATATCTTATAGTTACATAGTTCTACAGATAAAAGAATATTAATTTAGCTAGATGACAATCACCTGAGGTGTGCTTCCATCACTAGACCGTTCATATTTACTTAAGCACTCTTGCAATCGCAGAATCTGCATAAGCACATGTTTGGAAATTAATAACAATATACATACCCACACACCCACCACCCCAACACACATTTATATATGAATATTTGTATTTACATGTGTATTAATGGGTGTAATTTTTAATGAAAAATAGAGTAGCTAAGCACCAACAGATTGAACTGATTACAAGCAAATGTAAATTTCAAATCGCCATGTACCTCCTCACTCAAAAAATGAAGGTTTTCACGCTGATATTGCAACAAAGCCATTTGCTCATCAGAGAGCCGACCACCTTCATGATATCTGTTTTGCCAAACAATTCACATTATGGCATCACATATTGCATTGTATATGCCCAAGTAATAGATGTTTCACACAGAGAGAGAGAGAGAGAGAGAGAGAGAGAGAGAGAGATTATATTGCTAGTGCTACAATCAGGGAATATAAACTCTGCCTCTCTCTCCAGTAGCATTGATTTTACAAACATACATTAAATGATGCATCATTATTCAAAATAATGTCGAATATTCTGAGGATGAAATTGTCTCCAATTCTTAAAAAGCTTGAATACAGAAAATGGAAGTAAAAACACAATAATAATGACTCCATGATTACCTCAAACCTTCCAAAGAACTTGATGGTTGAAGTGGAGAATATAGTGACTTTAAAACATCAGGCTGAGAATTCAATGAATTGTACTGGTGTACATAACCTGCAAGCCCCGAACACACATGGAAAAGAGTTAAGGGAGCTTTTTTTTCTTTAAGTAATAAACTAGTCTTCTTAAAAGCATAAAGCGCCCCTAAGTACATTGGAAATATACAAGAGGAAGCACCTAAATAGAAAAGAGTTAAGGGAGCTTGTAACCAATACAACTTGAATCTACAAGCTCATATTCAATCAATAGGTGCTTGGCAGAGGGTCTTGTTTGGGCAGATATCGATAGTGTCAGAATTAGCCAGACAGGTGTGACACAAGGAAAACTTTTCATACTTTTCAGCAAGATATAATGCTACAGTATGCAAGATTTTTAATGACGAAAGCATAAGGCATAACAGAATATTGGAATCTTAAATATTCTCCAAAAGAAAATCATGCTTTTCTCTTGGACAAACCAGAAACATTTGCGCAGTTGGAATGAAATAAAAACAAAAATTGAGCCATGTTTATCTCAACAACCATATCAGAGGTTTTCATAATTTGTCTTAAGAGTATAATATGGAGATCGGCAGATAGCACATATACAGGCTAGTGACAGAGATCATAAGAGCACAGTTATGCATTTTTTATTTATTAATGTCCATCGGAAAGGCAAATAGGGCCCATAGGTTTGAGCAACTCTTTAAACTTATTATGAGCAGAAACGTTAGATTCAAGAATTATTTTCTATAACCTGGAATATAAATATTAAAAAAAGAGTAGCACTTCCCATCCCAACCCTTTATTAAGAAGGGATTCAATAACAGGCCTCTAGTATGACAACGAAAAGACTTCCAAATCAACTATCACAAACGAATTACATCAATTCAAATCTCAAAACCTCCATAGAATGTGAAAACTCACCAATATAGACACTCATAAAAGATCCAGCACATATTGCTTCAATTACCATAATAATCCTGCAGATTTATGTGTGACCAAGATTTTATCAGCAGTACAGAGTTTGACAAAGTAACAATCAATATTCAATTGTGGACTAAACGAGGATAGCATTTGGAGAAGTAGCATTCATACTAATCTTAATAATTAAAACCTACACAACAGATAGGGCAGGAAGTTATCAATACTCAACAGTAGCATGACCTGGCAATCAATATTAAATCTTAAAACTGGAGAATGCAAAATTAGGAGACTTAAATCTCAATATTCATGATCATGATATGTCTCACATCAGTTCCATTAAAGCTGTGTGGCAGGGGTAGAATATTACTTGGGTACCTGTCAAAACATATCCAATACTGTAATAATGCATTCAAAATTTATAAATGATATTTTTAACGTAAGTGTATCCAATACATATTGGAAACACTATGAACATGTAGAAAAAATATGTCCATTTATTAGCATATCCCCACCAGACCATATCATATTTTCTACAAATTGCCAGGTCAATGTATCCATAACTGTAAATCAGCATCCGTGCTTCCTAGCATCAAAGTGTCAAATTGAAACTTATAAATGATTCCTCAGCCTTCTTATTAGCAAATTAAACATATCCAAAAAAATATTCTGGACATTAAAACAGTCCATTTAATCAGACCACTCCTTCACGTTAAATCATTTTTAATTTATATACGCAATTATAATAGAGTTGACACTAAAAGAATCAAAATGTATGAATTAATTTGATAGAATGTGGAACCCAGGATTTGTTGTCTGTTTACACTTGATCTTTTCCTTTACTGATGCACTCCAAACTGTACTCTGGGAAATTTTTTGTTATCATTCAAACTCATCTGAATTTAAAAGATATTGTTTGCATTCAAAAAGGAAAATTCTCTCTATTTTCATCTTTTTAACTCAATTTTATTCAATGAAGCAATATATCTAGCAGAAGAAATGTCTATCCTCAGCATCATAAGTAGACGGTATGTTTACCTCAGCATTGTTGAGATGGAAAGAATACTGATGTGGGGTTTCCATACCATGATTAGTAGCATTGCAGCAGTTCCTAGCATCGAGCCAAAATATTTTAAATACCAATAATAAAAACTATAACAATAAATTGCAAAGATAAAGAACTGCATATAGACATTGGAATTTCCACATTGGAAGACATAAAAGCATGAGAAGAGGTAACACCAAATTTTACTGGAATCAGAAAACTATCTTCATACTCAGGCCCTGATGAAGATTGAGTACTTACCAACTCAATTAAACAAAACTTCATCCAGAGGCATAAATATTCTTTTACATTCCAAAGAAAAACGCACACACACACACACACACACATGTATACATACCATATGAAGTAATGGCAAAAGGTAGGCGAACAATATGCTTCAACTTCTGGCTGAAACTATAATAACCCTACAAGACAAATGTGCATGTTATGGTTTTTATTTTTTTGATAAGCAATAAATTGGTCTTATTAAAAGCGTAAGGTGCCCCTAAGTACACTGAAAGTATACAATAGGAAGCATCTAATTAAAAAGCGAAAAAAAAAAAAAAAAAAAAACTAAGTGACAAAGGGGAGACAAAAGTCACCGTCCAAAGATACAAAGTATGAAAAAACGAAGCTAAAATATCTTCTAAGGACCTCTCCAAATTACCGAAACAACTATTATTTCTTTCCTAAACACCAAAAAAGGCATGTCAGCACCATCTTCCAAATCGCATCCCTCATCGGCCTTCCGGACATCCACCAACAAGAAAACAAGTCAAAGACTCTCCTAGGCATAACCCAAGACAAACCAAAACAAGTAAAGAGAGTTATCTAAAAAAAAAAAAAAAAGAAGAAGAAGAAGAAGAAGAAGAAAGAAAGAAAGAAAGAAAGAAAGAAGGAAGAGAAGAAGAAGAAGAAGTAAAGAGAGCACTCCACAAAGTGTAAACCACATCGCAGTGAAAAATAAGGTGATCCACTGATTCCCCATTTCGCTTGCACATGCAACATCTATCCACCAAAATAACATGCATCTTCCTGAGGTTATCCAAAGTAAGGATCTTGCCTAGAGCCGCCGATCACGAAAAAAAGTCACCCTCGTAGGAGCCTGAGTCTGCCACGCATTCTTCCAAGGAAAGTGACTCTCCACAGAGCAAGCCAAAGAGCTAAAGAAAGACCCGAACTTGAACAAGACTTTTTTGGAGGAGACCCATCACATACTATCTTCACTACCTCTTCTTACACTTACTGAGTACAACACCTAACAAAAAAAAAAAAAAAAAAAGCAAAGACATGCACTTCCCAGTGACTGCCTCTCTAGAAAAGCTCACGCTCCACTGATAGCACCCAAGAGCTCCAAATTAGCCGCAACAAAAGCATTCTTTGCACGAGCAATACCAAATAAAACAAGAAAAGCTTCAGTAAGAGCTGTATCCCCACACCACATATCATGCCAAAATTTGGTCTCAGCCTCATCCCCTACCTCAAATCTAGAAAAGCCTAAGAATGTATCACACCCTATCCTGATGTTCTTCCACAATCTCACCCCCAAAGGCACCTGCAGGCTCAAAGGAGTAGCAACCTCCCCATAAACTGTCAAACTTGGAGTCCACCACAATTCTCCACCAAGCTTCTCTCTCAATCCCATAACGCCACAATTATTTACCTAAAAAAGCCCGGTTGAACATCACCAAATTTCTGATGGTTTTTAAACCAAATAATAGGTGGAGAATAAGAAAAGAAATAAAAAATGATTGACATCCCATCGCCACTAAGATAGATATATTAATGGATCTTAATAGCTAAATCCTCTCTTTGTAGTTACTAAGCAAATAGTCAAATCCTTTTGGCAAGCTCACCACTACCTATCTGGAAATGTGATTTTGTGGGTACGACACAGATTCATCCCCAGTACAGACTAATGGTCTTAAGATCACTTTCTTTTTTCCTTTCTCTTTTTTCTTTTACCAATTCGAATCATGGTTTCAATTCAAAAGGCAGTTCTTTTCATCGTGGGCATCAGACTCTGAAGAGACTTCCACAAACCAGAAGACCAACAGAACTCTCTTTCTCTCCCTCTGTTTGTGTGGAGGGGGAGACCCGAGAGGGAGGGGGGGGGGGGGGGGGGGGGTTGTGTATGTGAGAGAGAGCACCCTCACTATAAAGCAAGAGACATTGGAAAATAGACATTCAACCAGGTAAATAATAAAGATCACCTGCAAGCGTATTTTCTGGACTTGGTAAACCAGATATTGCTGAAAGATGCCTGAAACATTGACATATATGATCATTATTGTATCGACTCCCTATAATAAAAATTGAATTACCAGAGACATTCAAGCTATATCATGTTCGCATAATTTGGTTCCATAAACCGAACAACAGCTGGCATTCTAATAGCCCACGGAGAACGATGAAAAATGGACCATGTATAAATATGTTTTAGTTATGCCTCATCCCCAAAATACATTAGGCATTGAATTCATTACACACAAAGCTCAAAGATAAAATGCACTATTCGAACATGACACTTTCCGTGAAAAATACATGTTCAAAAACAAGCATATTTAACTAAGGGTTAAAAAAAACCTGTGACTAGTAAAAGAGCAACACTGCAACTGCAAAGCAACGGTGAGACCAAGCTCTTAATGGGACGGAATATCCATGGTGCTCCCACAGCCAACACCGCGTAACCTACCTAAAGTTGATGAACAATCAGCAATGTCCAGTCAACACAAAAACGACTTTGTTTTTGCCACAAAGCAGAGTTTTAAAGCTACTTGCCAAGAAAAAACAGTAGAAAATACTCCCAAAAATGCTTCTGGATTTGCGGTTACCGAGTAGAGGAGCCTCATGCAGTATATCCAGAAACCTGAAATTAGTACAAAGTAATTAAACATCGGTAATAAAAATAGTAACTTTCTTTTCATGAGAAATATTTTCCTATAGAACTAGTTATCGAAAAAAAATTCTTATAGAACTTTCTCGGGAAAAAATTCCTATAAACTTTCTCGGCAACGAAACGCGAAATAAGTAGTGATTCGCAGACTTTGTTATCACTAGCAAGCAAAACTATAAAATGTTTTTTAGAAATTTAGGAATCGTACCATTTCTATAACAGAAAGAAACAGAGAAATTTTAGCCATCAGTTGAAAAAAAAAAATCTTTTATTGACAACCAAACGCGACCTAGGTAGTAATTATAAAAAATAGAGAATTCCCTCCATGATCACCGTGGATCGTAGACTTTTTCATCGCTCGCATGGCAAAACTAGCAAATGTTATTAACAAATTTAGGAATTGTACTATCTCTAGAACAGAAAGAAAAATGAATTTTAACTGAAAAAGTGAAATTGATCGGGTGGAAAAAGTTTGAGCTCGAAAGAATAGCTTACAGGGCGTCATCTTCGTGGGATGTTGAAGGTAAAGAAGCGTGTCTCTCGGTCGCCATCTTCAAGCGGTGAGAGAATTGGATGAAATGTCATGCGGTGCGGTGTCGTTTCGACAATGGTGGCTTTGATTGTCAGAGTGCTCAGAGCTGTGAGCGTGAAGAGAATGCCGATCTTCTTCTCCGATTTTTTTTTTTTTTTTTGGAAGTCTTAGATCTCTTTTGCATTGAAATGGCAGATAGTCGCGGGATGAAGCTTAACGTTGCAGGTCAACCCAAGCCCAGTTGGTAGCCGATATAGCGGAGGCCCATTTCGGGGTAAACCATTTGTAAGCTCGGCTCAAACCCTTTTTCTTTTTTTTTCTTTTTTTCTTTTTTCACTTTTTCTTTTTTAAATTTCAGTTAATAAAAATTGTAATTTGGTAAAACTGCGGTTAATCCTCTAGAATGATACGTTTAAAAAATTGCATCCCTTTACATGCGTTTTGAAAACGTAATTTTTTTTTTCAAACGCAATTTCAAACTGAACAATTTTTGCGATTTTATTTTTGACACATTTTTGTTTGTGAAATCGCAGAATCAAACAAACTAAATAAAAAATTTCAAATCATAATAATTTTTTTAAAAAAAATCAAAAGTTACAAAATTTCACTTAAGTATTTATTATTTTTAAAATATTGAATATGATAAATGCCGATGCGATAAATACTTATGTTTCATTTGTCTCGGTGTAAAATATTTTTTGAAAAATATTCTTGACATATTTTAGTGTTTAGCGGGAGAGAAAATAATGGTCAATGAAAATTATTTTCAGTTTGATTGTAAATGCCTTTTTAATTTTTAAAAACGATTTACAATTTTGATTTAAACTCGTTTTCTAGTTTTTGATTTAAACTCAATTTGACAGTAAATTCTTAAATCGTTAAATCGTTTTTTGGATTTAAACTCTTCATTTGTAAATGCTGAACTAGTGAGCAGGCTTCTTATATGGGCTGAAACTCGTATTCATGGCCCAAGACCAAGAACCACCCCCCTGAGCCCTTCTGCTTTATTGGTCCGGAGCTGGATAATCTACATAGGCGGAGCGGTGACGAAAACCCCAAAGCCGCTGAAAACCCTAATGCCCTGACAATCACAGCATTTTCTCCCGGAGTCGTCAATCATCATCGTATCCGAAACGGGTCGAATTTTGCTTGGCTTCCCAAATCCGAAACCATCGAGTTTCAGTTCCATGATCCTCCATATCTGCTCAAAGTGCTGCTCTTAGTTTTATCGATTATGCCTCATTCTGATCCCTCTCACTTTCACTATCGGAAAGTGATAGTCTTTTGGTCTTGGATGGTCTGAAAAGTGTCTTCAGGGTTTGGTTTGCTGTGCTATCTTTATTGGGGCTTTCACCATCTCCATGAAGAATAGGGACTCAAAGCAAAAACCCAGTAGGAATTCTGGTCATACCCATAAGAGAATTGTGATTGAGAATATCTGTGAGCCTAGAGCTGAGCCTAGTGATGGCGCGGCTTTGCAGATGACCCTCTTATTCTTCACAACCCGTACCCCTTGGGTTCGAGCCTCCAAGGTCGCCACTGCCCATTTCCATAGTCTCGCCCACGGAGGATGTTGGTCCAGGCCATTCAATGACAAAGAGGTAATCTTAAACCGAAACTCCGAGGCTTGGTTTGTTAAGGTCGTTTGTACTCTATTTGTGCGTTCGCATTTGTCAGATACTTGTTTGTGTTATTTGAGGAAGAACTTGACCCCATTGATTGCGTTTGAGGTTGTTAGACGGTTAAACAATCCAAAATTGGGCTTGAAGTTCTTTGAGTTCAGTAGGGAGAGTTTGAGTGTCAGTCATTCTTTCAACACCTACAATTTGCTTATGCGGTCCCTCTGTCAAATGGGTCTTTACGATTCCGCGAAAATGGTATTTGATTGCATGAGGAGTGATGGGCATTTGCCTGATAGTTCGATTGTTGGATTTTTGGTATCGTCGTATGCACAAGTGGGCAAGTTTGATCTTGCCAAAAAATTGCTTGCTGAGGTTCAGTTTGATGAGATTGGGTTGAGTTCTTTTGTGTATAATAAGTTATTGGATGAGTTGGTCAAGAGGAATCTAGTTGATGAGGCCGTTTGCTTATTTAGAGAGCATATGGGATCATATTTTCACCTGGATACTTGCACTTTCAATATTCTTATTCGAGGTTTGTGCAGAATAGGAGGAGTTGATAAGGCTTTTGTGTTTTTTAATGATATGGGGAGGTTTGGTTGTTCTCCTGATGTTCTTACTTATAACACTCTTATAAATGGATTATGTAGGGTCAATGAGGTAAATAGAGGGCATGAACTATTGAAGGAGGTTAAGTCAACAAGTGAGCTTAAACCGGATGTTGTAACTTATACATCTGTAATATCGGGGTATTGCAAGTTGGGTAAGATGGACGAGGCCTCTATTCTTTTTTATGAGATGGTTAAGTTAGGAATAAAACCAACTGCAATCACTTTTAATGTTCTCGTTGATGGCTTTGGTAAGGCGGGCGACATGGTTTCCGCATTGGCCATGTATGAGAGGATGCTCTTTCTTGGTTATTTTCCGGATGTTGTTACCTTCACTTCCCTAATTGATGGGTATTGTCGAACCGGACAGTTAAATCAGGGTTTGAAGCTTTGGCAAGAGATGAATGCAAGAAATGTGACTCCAAATGTGTATACTTATGCTGTTCTTATAAATGCTTTATGTAAGGAAAATAGACTGCATGAGGCTCGCGATCTTTTGAGGCAAATGAAGTGGCGTGATATTGTTCCAAAACCATTTATGTACAACCCTGTAATTGATGGGTTTTGCAAGGCTGGCAATGTGGACGAGGCAAATAAGATTGTGGCAGAGATGGAGGAGAAGAAATGTAACCCAGATAAAGTCACATTTACAATCCTCATCATAGGGCATTGTATGAAAGGGAGAATGTTTGAAGCAATCAGCATCTTTGATAAGATGTTATCAATCGGTTGTGCTCCAGATACCATTACTGTGAATTCTTTAATATCTTGCCTTTTGAAGGCTGGTATGCCTAATGAAGCCTTTCGCATTAAGCAAGCTGCATATAAGGACCTGGACTTACGTATGTCATCTTTTAAAGAAGCTATTCATTTAAGAACAGATATGGCTATTCCAATGGCTGTTTAATTGAAGGGCTACCACGGAAGTGGACTTGAAGCATAGTCCCTATGGCTGGACAAGGTCTTTCAGCCATTGTTTAGTTGAGCCCAGATGAAACATGTCCAGCTTGTGGCACAAAGTTTGACAAGCAGTATGTACTTTGTCAATGTCTATTTCTATCCCCTGATTTTTAACGAGTTACCGCTAGATTGGCGCTGATTGTCATAAACCTCAAAATCAACATCTGCTCCAGATCTGTAAAATATTGAATTGTGAGCCGGGCATTTACTATTGAGTAAATCTATGCCAGAAGTCACTATGACATCAACAAGGTGTTCCCTGTCAAATCAGATTCCCACAAGCATGGAGCTAAAGTCATGGACCAATCAGCAATACACATTCCTTGAATTAAATCAGTCTTATCTCTTGTTGTCCATCCTTCCTGCACATATTTTTAGCTATGTGTTTTCTAGAAATGACTGAGGATGATTTATTACCAGCGAGTAGGTTGAAGACATGCAGATATCTAGTGCACTGAAATAAAAACACAACTTGCACTAGGAAACAGGGAAAATATTATCCAGGCTACTTAATTTTGATCTTCATCATATGATGACCACAGCTTTTGAGTTCTGAGACATGCATTGGATTGAATTGAACTTTTTAATCCCCGCAGTTTTAGTTACTATTCAATTTTGTCAAAAAGTAAATATGCTTGAGAAAAATTATCTGTTTACAGATTTGTGTTGCTCATTGGGTCGGGTTTGTTGTTCCCGTGAGTCCGTGACTATGAATAGATTTTTCCACGAACCAAGTAGACCAAGATAAGTTAAGGTGACTAGCACCCTCCAAATTAAGAGGTTCAAATCTCAGCCAGATCTCTCCCTTCATTTGTCTATGGAAAGCCATCAATACGGCCTGAGAATGCTATGGGGATGTTCTGGCTGCATCTGTATGACTGTAAAATGCGGAAGTTGCATTTTATTTTGATTGTGATTTTATTGCATTACTGGCCATTTGTGATTAATTCAATTCTATTTCAAATTGTAAGCCTTTAATTCAAAACTACTACTTTTCTTTAAGAGTAATGCTACCCTTACATGCGATTTATGCACTTCCCTTACTTGATGTGACACAGCTATAATATCCAAAAAAAAAAAAAAAAAAAAAAAAAAAATCCCCAACTACTCTATGGGTGTCGGCCAAATTTTTTTTTTTTTTTTTTTTTTTTTTTGAGCCGGCACGGTATTGTCATGTTAATATTGTTTTTAAGGGGGGACATGACACTGCCATGTTAGCGCTAGCCATTCGTAAATCAGATGCATCGATTTTTTATTTGTACGTGCGAAGACATAAAGATATTTATGAGAAATATGGAATAATATAAGCTTGAAAGCTCTTTGATAATAGAAGGTAAAAACATGTTAAGGCGATGCAGTAATATGTTTTTATGTAATGGAAATTCTGATACAGATTTCACATATAACATTCATAAAGAATATACACATGGTCATGTTGCGTACGTTACAGTCACCACCAATAATATTGGATCTTATTTTTTACAATAAAGCCTACATTATCATTATCACACCATGGCCCTTCATCTTAGTTTTGGACAACTGCAACATGGCCCTTCACCTTAGTTTTGGACAACATGGCATGAACCCTTAAACAGACTATGCCACGACAGGGTATGAGGCACAAGTTGCAACACCTGCAATTTGACGATCAATGTTAGCATACGCAGCACTGTAATGGAGGATTTTATCCAATCTCCTGTCGATTGTTCACTGATGAATCTAGAAATTTAATCATGCGTGGACCAATCTCAAAATGACTTAAAAGTTTGATAACATTTTCCTCGTAACCAGGTTGGAAGAATTTTCTCCAAGGACAAAACTATAATTTTATGTACAAGGGGACAAAACTAAAAATAAAACCTTTTGGAGTAAAAAATAATTTTAGAGGGTCAAAATATAAGAACTAATAAAAATTTTGGGCGGAGCTACTACTCCAAGCTCATGAGTAGGTCCGCCCTTGCCTCTAAGTCAGTCTATTAAGCTGACATGTGTTCAAAATACATGTAGAGCTTACATACATTTATAATTTTACATGTATTTTTAATAAAACATATGATTCTCACATTTTTATACATTTTACAAGTCAGCTCAAACAACCGAGTTGTATGGGGGAATTGGATCATCTTGAAATGGAGAGGAGCCAATTAGTGTAAAAAGGGGGGTAAAATTGTCTCAACTTTAAAATTAAGATAATTTTGCTCCCTCATGTTTGCACTAAATGAAATGGAGAGGATCCTTCTGTGTCTGGGAAAGGGGGCAACTGTAAAATTTGCTAGGATCCTGAGCACACAAGCATTAGTCCATGGGAACTCGACAAATCCATGGGGCAGAGCCAAAGGCTAGACCTTTCTCTATACTCACAAACACGGTATTATGTAAATTAGCCATACATGTAGTACTATCACACGTCTTTTAGTGGACCGCTCACAAACACGGTATTAATGTAAACCAGCCATACATATAGTACTATCAGCTGTCATTTGGTGGACCACTACCAAGAGACCAAATGAACTCTAAATCTAATGATTGGATTCCGAGCAATAGGGTAGTTTATGTGAGAGCATGTTTAGGCTTCATCTATTCTCACAAGTGTTCGGACAGTTTTAACAGGCAAGACCCAAAGTGTATGGACAGCCTACCCAAATAAATGGAGTTTGGGCAGATTCTCACATGACCAGTCTATTACAGTGCAATAGAGCAGCCCTATTGCATGGATAAAGATCCTATTCATTTCATTTGAGATTGATAGTATCTATTTCATAGTCAAAATTTAAAATTTGTACATCTAATGGTTTACATAATATCACATTTTAAAGATATGCCAACATTAACATCATGTCCAACGAAAAATTCACCAACTTTAAATCCTGACCATGAATAGTAGAGGATCCTATTCCCTATTGCAAATGATCAGAATCCAGTCTTTTGGAATCATCTCATTAATTAAAACAGCCCACATGGCACATTAAGGCACCAGGCTTTGGACCAAGTGACGAAGATGGGTGGAATTTGTTCAAGAAAAAAGTTGAAGCATGGCCAATTCATACGAAGCATATTGATTTGACAAACTAGGATCAGTTGGAAAACTTACCACACATGTTCTTCCCCATCTCCATCTTAAAGAAGCCATTATCACCCCAGCTTTCTCCCCATGAGTTCTTAATGAGCCAGTATGAGACTCCATCTTCAACTCCATACCCAACTGCTAGAACAGCATGGTTCACATCCTGCCAGATAAATTTACATATTGTTAAGAAGGTATGAATGGATCGTGAATGTTCCTTAGTACATATAAAGTGAAGAAAACGAAGTAGAGGGATTAGAGGCAGAGGAAAAGGGGGAGGACTATGTTTACTAAAAAAGGTACATATATTAATATGAGGCATAAGAAGCAATATATATATATATAGATAAACCTACAAATGGAAAGTAATAACAATGATGCTCTATCTAGCTTTGAAACGTGAAAGCAAACTAGGCTTTGAAATTTAACAATATACACCATTTAATAAACATAATTTGACAGCCAATTTAACCAAGTCGATCAAAATGTTTTCTATTCAAAATAGAAAACTCACCATGGGAGTGCTTCCACACGTCTCAGTGGTGTAAACTCCTTCCTTGTAAAATCGGAAGTCATTGACTACCTGAAATGCCACACTCACTGGCCTAACAAATGCAACTGCATGCTTTAGCTCATCTTCAGCACCCTGTGTTTGTCCACACATGATAGAAAATCCTCAAAACCATCTTAAAAAAAAAAAAGAAAAAAAGAAAAAAAAAAAGAAAAAAAAAAGGGCGTTTGTCCAGGCATGTTGGCAAATCAAATCTTGTTCTGCCAGCTCTACCCTCAGTATGTTAACATCAAGATGCATAATACAGAAAACATTAAAACAAAAAAGGGTTAAGAGAGATCTATGCATGGCGCCTACCAAGGTAATGTTAACAGAGTCAATGACTTGGACACCAATATTTTCCGCTGAAAATTTGCACGAGCCATCTTTTCCAGTGTACGGATATGCCTCCTCGGTGTCAAGGCCACCATTGTATTTAATGTACTCAAAGGCTTGGGATGGCAACCCACCACTGCAGCCAAAGTTATTGAAAGCTCTGGCACAATCCACAAGCTGCTGCTCTGAGAGAGAGATTCCCTTCCCAAATGCCTGCGAGTAGGCTGCCTCAAGAGCTCCAGTGGTGCTGCAACACAAATATATTGAAGGTTAGAAGCGAGATGATATCAGGTCTCACTCTAAGTGCTTTATCTTCCTAATACTTTTTTTTTACCAAAACCATGCCTAAAAAACAAAGAGAAAGAAGAAAGGAATAGCAAACAGACAATGAAGACAAGAAGTTTTAAGTGGTTAGGCTAATCAAGCCTACATCCATTGTAGATTCTACTATTTGCTGTTTAATTCTTCCGTTAATCTCTCTAACCTGAATGTCCAGCAAGATCCACAGTGGCCTTGATCTTTAACTGGGCTGACTATGCCTTGTTCCCTCCAGTCTTTCTGCATGAACATGCACATACAGATATAGATGATGATAATATGGTTGAAATATTTATCAATTCCATATATTAAACCATTGGTTTGTAATCTGAAAATTCATGAACTCCAAAAAAGAATAATTTTATCACAAGAAGTACCGCTTCTGGAAGAACAGCATCGGTGAGCTTGTGGTTGCCCTTCAAAGTGGCAGAGCAGTTCTGAGCAGCTCCCAACCTGTGGCTTTGGAACTCTTCCCAAGTCCAATCAGCAAAGTCTGATTGATAAAACAAACACCAACACTTGGGTTATCAGTTATCACCAAGAAACCTCAGTGGTTAGTTAATGTAAACCTCGTTTCACTAAAAGATTGTCAAACCACTTAATGTCAAGGGATTAATCTCTAAGTCTTTCAGGGTTGGTTGGTATAATATTAATTAAATAACTAAATTTATCATTTTCTACCGGCTAAAACTAGGAAAAACTTTTGAGACATAGTATTACAAAGAGGTAATGAATTCAAACCTTATCCTCCACCATTCACTTTCCATTTTAATTGAATTTTTCATGCAATGGACCAATTTTTTTTTTAAAAAAAAAAAAAACTGGTGATTTAACAAAGGTGACTCCATTATTAAGTTTTCAAGGTTAAGTATTCTATATTATAGTTATCAAAACAACCTAGAGAATCTCGATTTCTGTGTCAACACCTACTCTCAGTAAACTCTGAAATAATTTTTATCTTTCTATTTATTGTGTTCAATTATCTACCATACTGAGTCTTAGTGTGAGTTAATTACTACATGTCAAACTCCGATTGGTCAGCAAGGAAAATAAGCCTAGTTTAGCATGGTCACGCATCTACCAGCCTTATATTTTGACCGTAGCGGTCCTATCACAAGCCTGAATTCCACAAATCCGACGGCTAACAAAAAACTCAAAATTATCGTAAAAAAAAGTGGCAATACAGCATATCCGATGATTTCAGATTCATGCTTACGATTAAGGGCAAGTTTGAAAGATAATCCCTTCCGGTTGGTCGATTTGATGAGCCTCCGATTCTCCGAGAAAACCCCGAAACGGAACTTCATCTCCTCCGTGGTCTCGTACCTCTTCCCATACCTGCAAAAACCAGATATCACAACGCAAAAACCAAACAGATTTAGACAAACAAGTAAATTTGATGATCAGACAGCAGGAAAGAGCGGAGGCCTACCGGTGGGCGAATCGGGCGAAGGAGAGTGCGTGGTGGGTGCGGCCGATGACCTGGATCACCTGGGCCTCGAAGTCGCGGAGGCCGTCCGATGCCAATCTGATGGGGTTGGAGTCCTCGAAGGTCGATGCTGCTGCTGCGGCGGCGGCACAGCAGAGAAGTAGGAGAATCGACGAGACCAAGCTCACCCTTGCCATCTCTCTCTCTCTCTCTATCTCTCTCTGTTGCTCCGAAGGTTGTGGGGGTGACAGACGATGTTAGATGTCGGATTGAGTTTTGATTGGAGGAGCAATTATAAATTAATAAATCCTTGGAATATGGGCTCAGCTGAGGGCTCCAATAGAGAAAGTTAGCAAATCAAATGGGACTTTGGTAACTTTTACGTATTTTCTGGTATTATACATCGGGTGACGTATGTGGTGACGTGGAGTTCCTTCATGTCCTTCTCATGACCTTTGTCGTATTATAAAAAATTATTTGTAAGAGAGGGATTTTTTTTTTTTTTTTATAATTTTTAAATACTTGAAGACCGAACTACAAAACTAAAGCCTTAACATACCAAAGTTTAACAAAAACAAACCCAGAATAAAAGACATAATAAATAAAGTATCCAAATACTAAAAGGGAGGAGGATCCTTCCCACTAATTATTCGGATTGAAGGGATAGGGGGCGGATAGGTAAAAATGCTATCAGCTGTCACTCTGGCTGCTGCCCAATGTGCTACATAATGAGCACAGAAGTTTGCACTTTTATTGACATTTTTTGTTGACAAAAAAAAAAAAATCAATAGGAATAGAGTCAATGGTGTTGTGAGGTAAAAGAGATTCGCAAGTCTTGTGAAATATCTGGATGTTGAAAAGCTAGAATGACAATCTGTGAATCTCCTTCCAGAATAAGCTTGTGGATATTTAGAAAAATAACTAAAGAAGCAGTAAGATTTGCTGCTAGAGCTTCACCTTCATTTGGCTGACATGGAGAATTAGTCTTGGTGTTTATCTTGATGATATGTCCCAGATGATTTCGACATACTGCAACTTGTGTTGAAAAAGTATCTCTAATGGCCGCATCAAAATTGATTTTAAACCATTGAGGAGGAAGTGAGATCCACTTTTCTTCAATTGGTTTGGAAATAGATTTCCAAGCCACCATATGTTCCTGTGAAACTTTTAAAATTTTTCTAGACAATATGAGAGCATCGAAGGAAAGATCCTCATGATAAGCCTTGTTACGAGAAAACCAAAGAAAATCACATGTCATTGCTGCAAAAATTTGAAAACGATGATGATCTTCTTTCGGAATTTTGAGAGTCAATCCAGGTGAAAGAATTACTTTAATCCAATCCAATATATTGGTAAAATTGAAATTCATTGAGTCAATTGGCCAGAAGGAATGACGCCATATTACTCTGGCAAAGATACATTTAAAGAATAGATGTTGGATTGAATCTTCTCCTGATTTGTACATAGGACAAACAGCAATATCTATAGATGAAAACACAGTTTAATCTCTCTTCAGTTGGAAATATATTCCAAGCTAATTTCAAAATAAAAAGCCTCAATCTATCATTGAGATTTAACTTCTATATATTCTTCCAAAAGGTAGAAGAAGTTCCAGGCAAAGGGAATTGACTTGCAGGTTGAGGTTGCTAATGATTGCTTGATAAGCAAATTTTGTTGTGAATCGACCTGAGGTTAAAAAATTCCACAAATATTTAGTCTGATTTGGAGAAGAAATATGGACTTTAACAATTTCTTGAACCGAGGTACTATCAAAAATCAAATTAAGAGCTGTCTGATTCCATTGATTAGTTCCTAGAATAATAAAATTTGATATAAATATAACCGACAAGTTCCGTTGATGAGGGAATTTTGGTAACGGCAGGAAGTGAGGTAATGTAGGAACCCATGGTGTTGTCTAGATTTCAAAGTTAGAATTAACAGCAACTTGTAGACAAGCACTTGATTGTATAAAAGATTTACACTTATGTAAACCCTTCCAGAAATATGAAGCCGAAGTAGAAGGTGGGAAAGTAAGAAAATTTTCATATCTGATATATTTCTTTTGAAGAAGATGCATCCAAATATTAACAGAATTATTAAGAATTTTCCAACCTAGTTTAGCTATAAGAGCTAAATTAATTGATTTCATTTCTCGAATACCCAAACCTCCCTGGCAGCGAGGCATACAAATAGAACTCCAGGATTTAAGAGAAAGGTTTCTAAGTTTATCTTTAGAAAATCCCCACCATAAATTTTTAAAACTTCTATCCAATATATTACAGATGCAAACAAGGAGCATAAAAGTGCTCAATTGTATAAGATGGAATTGCAGCCATAGTAGCTTTTATAAGCATAGTTCTACCAACCTGAAAAATAGTCTTCACTCACCATCCCTCAATTTTATTCATCACCTTATCAAAAATAGGTTGAAAAGTAGCTTTTTTTATATATTATTTCCCAATGATGAATGGAAGTCCTAAATAATAGGAAGCCGAAGAAGTTTTTTTATATGGGATGATACCTTTGATACTACAGATTGTTGAACTCTGGGTATTTTTGCTGAAAAGAAGAGAACACTTCCCAGTGGTCACCTTTTGTCCTGACCAGGAACAAAATAAATCAATACTGGATTTAATAGAAACTGCCTCTGTAGAAGTTGCCTTGGCAAAAATAATTAAATCATCTGCAAAAAGAAGATGAGTAATTGGAGGACAATTTTTCGCAATTTTAATTCCTTTGAGAATTTCCAGACTTTCTTGTTGTTGAAGAATTCTTGACAAAGCCTCAGTGCCAAGAATGAATAAAAAAGGGGATAGCGGATCCCCTGCCTCATACCCCAAGAAGGAGTAAATAGCCCAAATGGTGATCCATTAATCATAATGGAAAAAGATGTAGAGGAGATACATATATGAATCTAATTTATCCAGATAGAATTGAAACCCAGTTTAGTAAGCATAGATAATAAGAACCCCCATTTCATTATATCAAAAGCTTTCTCCATAACAATTTTAACTGTCATAAGTCATCCTCTTCCCTTTTTGGATTTAATAGAATGAAGTAATTCATGTGCTAAAATAGAATTTATCTTGAATAGTCCTGTATGGATCAAAGGCAGACTGATTTGGAGAAATAAAATGATAAAGAAGAATTTTGAATCTGTTTGCCAGTATCTTTGAAATGATCTTATAGATAATATTGCAAAAGCTAATTGGTCAAAAATGATTAACCGAAAAGGGACCAACCTTTTTGGAATAAGGGCAATGAAGGTGTGATTCTGCTCTTTCAATAAATGATTTTTCTTAAAAAAAATTCCTAACACAGTTTAAGATCACTTCTTTGACGATACTCCAGTATTTTTGATAAAATAAAGCAGTGAATCCATTTGGAACAGGAGCTTTGGTTGCACCAATACTGATGAGAACTTCATAAATTTCCTTTTTCCGAAGAAATAGAACATAGCACTAAGTTTTCTTCATCCGAGATAACCTTATCAAAAAGGTTAAGCATATCTTAAGGGGGATCAGGTAAAGACGAAGAGAATACCTGTTTAAAAAAATCGTTAAAGCAGTTGCCAATATTTCTTCGATCAAAAACCCAAGTACCAGACGACAACTTAAGAAAGTCAATGACATTACGTCTTCTTTTGATTAGAGTAGACATATGAAAATATCTAAGCCATGCGTCTCTAGATTTACTTTTCCATAATAATTCTTCTTGAATATAAGGAGAATCCAGTTTCTGTTTAAGGAAAATTTCTTCTTGATGCAATTAAGGAGGGAAGTTGAACTATTGAATATCCTTAATTTGTTGGGAAATTGAATTGATATTTTTTTGAATATTCCCAAAGAACAAATTATTCCAGATCTTCAAGGCATGCTTGGTAGATTTCAGTTTCTTTGCTAAGATAAAAGCAGAAGAACCACTGATAAATGAGTCCCGAGCTACTAGAATAACTGATCGACATTCAGGGTGCTTTGTCCAAAATTCCTCAAACCTAAAAGGTTTAGGCAAGGAATATGGAGTATAAATAGTATTAAGAAGTAGGGCATTGTGATCAGAAGTAATAGCAGGCAAATAACAGATTGAGTGGGACGGAAATAACTCAAACCATTGACTAGAAACTACATCCCTATCCAATCTCTGTTTAATAAGATGTCTACCTTCCCTATGATTAAACCAGGTAAAGGGGTTTCCAGAAAAACTTAGATCAATCATACCATAAGAATTCATAAAGGTTCTAAAAAAATCTCTAGAGGAAGTGGCATAAGGCAAACCACCAGACTTATTAGATTGATCCAAAATCATATTAAAATCTCCAATGCAAATCCAAGGACCAGAAAATCTATCTCCAATTTTCATGATATTATCCTAGAAATATTGTCTATTAACGAGCTTTGGGAAACCATAAACACAAGTAAGCATCCAAGGAGTAGTAACAGGATTAAAATAACACCAAGCAAATATAGTATTCACATTAATAATAAAACACTAGAGTTCAACACCAAGGCGCCATGCTAACAAAAGTCCTCCTTTAGTACCAACAGGAGGAACATGTGCTATAAAAAACAAATCAAGCTTGTTCATAATTCTACTAGCAGCAGTAGGAGTAGCTTTAGTTTCTGATAAATATATAACATCAGGAGAATACTTCTTAATCTTAACTCTTAGACTTTAGATTGCAGAGGCACGAGTCAACCCTCTGCAATTCCAAGCTAAGAGTTTCATGGATTGGGAGGAAGACCAGCTTGGTCCTCCCCCTTTTCTTCAACTTGCATTAGAATCTGATCATCATGTTCGGCATCAACATTCTTATCAAAAACAGTAGGATTAAAACTTCAAGATCCACAGACTGCTTTGAAAAACCTGCGAGTGGGTAGTGGAATATCATTTAAATCAACTCTAGTAGAAGAGTCTTCGTATGGGGAATGGCTAGTACTGACTGTTGGAAAAGCAGCATATGGAGGCACAATAACAGAAGGTGGAATAAACCCAACATAAACCCCAGGAACCGTTTCCTGTCCCAATAAAAGTGGCACTGATGACTCAATAGGAACTGTATATTTGAGAGAAGTGATAGATAAAGTTGCAGCTGCTAGCTCCATTTCATAAATTCCAGATAAGTTGGTGGTGGAATATTTTAAGACTTTGTTTTTTCATAGCAGCAATTGGCAAATCCTCAAGCTGTGGCAGAGCATGCTTCAGAGGATTGACTAAATAAGGAGTATTCGGTGAAGTGGGAGGAGAAGGTGCGGGTGGTAAAGGAGATGTGAAAGTCGGTGAAGGTGGTGAAGTTGGGTTGACACTCTGAGTGTAGTAAGGGTGAAAACGGGTCATCTTAGCAGAGGACTTGGATGATTTATAATAGGTTCGGGTATAGGGATTAAGTTTAGGAGGGGATACAGATGAAGGAGTTTTAATGGAAGTAGCCTTTAGTTGAAACTGGTTAGGGGATTCTATTGGTTGATGGCTAGGGTGAAAAGGTTGGATAGTAATTTGGGTTCGGTCATGATCTGTGGTAGATGGGCGCAGATTGAGTGCTGAATTGAGAAAGGTTTGGGCTGAGTTATCATGTGGTAACTTAATGGGCTGCAAATGAGGATAAAGTTGAAATGGTTTAGGTGATAAACTTTCTGCATTGGATGGTTTGGTTTAGGATGGGCCCAAGATGATAGGAAATTTGTGAAATGGGCCTATTGAGTTGAAACAGGTTGTTCAGAAACATCCTGAATCTTTGTGATGGTTGAGTCCAAAAGTGAAGGGGTAGAACCGTAAATATTAATACAGAACATATTAGATGCAATCAAAGTTAGTAGATTTTTTGGCTTATGTGTATAAACAGTAAGCGCCTTACCCTTACTTTTGTCTCAAGTTGCCTGGACATTTCTGGAACTCTCATAACATGGCAGACTGTGGTTCGTTCACATCTGATATTCCAAGATTTGATGATGCAAGACTGTCTCCTCCACTCGAGTGCACTCAATGCTCAATTCAATGGATAATTCTTGGGGAGATGACACATGGCAGACCATATATGTCTGACTAAGGCGAGGCACAAGTTGCATGTGGGATGACTCACCACCATGCGAGGACCAAGAAGTCACCTTTGTACGAGAGAAAGCCGGACCTTCAAAAGACAGAATAGAATCTGAATCATCCCGAGCATAAACAAGTCGTGGACTTGGTGATGCAGCTGCCTGGAGTGGAATATTATATAAAACATAAGGCACATTGGGTAGAGGACCTGGACAGTTGAGACGCTTGTGTCCTATTAACCCACAGATAGTATAATAATCACCAAGCCTCTTATAACGAAAAATTGATCCACAAACACTCCTTGCCTGGATGGGGAAGATTGAAACTAGGATTTAAAGGCAAAGCAGTGTTGATATCAACCCTAAATCGAAGGAATTGCCTATAGATCATACCAGGCATTTTCAAATTTTCCACTTCCAGCAACGAACCCAGGCCTTTCCCAATCATAATTGCATTTCTGGTAGTCATATTCTGGCAAGGAAGGCCATGAACTTGCACCCAAAACGGACACTGTGTTAAATTAACTTCAGCAAGTGCAAGAGTTGGAGACAATTGTTGAAGCAGGAGTAGAGACCCTCTGATATTCCATGGGCCATGACGAAGGATACGATCCAGTTGGCCTTCATGAGAGATGCCCAAAAGAAATTTGTTAGGAGCAAGGGTTTCCACAGCTATAGGAGCTACAAAACTCCAAGCAACTGCAAGGGTTGCTCTAACTGTTTGGGTAGTCATAGGCTTCAATGACAGAAGTCTCCCAATGAGTGCAAAAGCTTTTTGATTTGAAGGGGGTTCTTCAATAGTTTCTAACACTGGATGATCAAACCCGAGAGCCTTCGTTCCATCAATTAAAGCTTGCAAAGCTTCTTGAGACGACATAATTGTTATAAAAAAGAAAACAAGAGTGAAAAAGAAGAGAAAATGAAGAAAAAAAGTAAGACTGTCTAGGGTATTCTATCCTTGGAAAGAGAAAAGAGAGCTCAAGCGAGAAAAGAGCGGCTTATTTGAATGAGAGGGATTAAAGATTTGTTGCCAAGGATGCGATACATTTTGTGAATTAATTAAATAAATAAATAAATAAAAAATGAGTACTAGGGTTGGCCTAATTACCCCCTAAGGGTGGTTAGCCCCCCCTTAAACCATTCTAGCCACTCCCTCTTAGTCACCCTCAAACTAGCTAATAAGGTGGTCAAACTATTCTTTTTGGCAAAAGAGTTTGATTTAGCCACTCCAAAACGGCTATTGGAGGTAGTTGAACTATCATTTCTGACCAAAGGAGTGGTTCAGCCACCTGCAAGTCACATTTTTCTCTTATTTTTCTTGTTGACACAATATGAACTGTTAATTTTTAAAAAACTACAAAAAGACACGTACACACACACCAAAGGTTGGGTGATTGGACCCCCCCCCCCCCCCCCCCACTTGGGGGTGAGAGGTATGGCCGCCCCTAAATGAGCTTTTAAGGGTAGATGGACTACCCTCTTATTTGGGACGCTTAAGAATTTTTTGAACCGAATACTCCTAAATAAGCTTTCAGGATTGGTCAAACCATTCCAAAATCTTCTTTTATAGGTGTGATTTATAGGTGGTTTGATTGATCCAGCCGGGCGGAGCCAGCTTTTACAATTTGAGGGGGCCAAAACTAATAAATAAATAAATAAATAAAATTAGGGGTGAATTTTTATTTATTTATTTATTTTTTTTTTTTTGGGGGGGGGGGGGGGGGGGGGGAACTTGGGGCTTAGGGGGCCATAAAGCCTCAAGTGTCTCCGCCCCTACGGCCACCTCCTAGTAGTGAAGATGGAAGAGACAGCCTCTCTACCACCTTTAATTATATTTTTTTGAAGTTTTTTTAAGTGTCAAGGTAAGGTGGCATTTTGTATCCATGAAAGCATTTTATTTATCTTTTATGGCTTTTTATACGCGTGGCAAAAATTTCATTAAATCTTTAGATGATAGATGGATGAATGTATTAAATTGATAAATTTATAAAGTATAAGTATTTTTTTTTTTTTCATTTTTTAAATCCAAACTCAGGTACCAATTATACATTAATTGGTAATATTTTTGTAAAGAATAAAAGACATTGTCAAGTAATATTTTTTAATTATTTTGTTTCTATTTTAATTAGACAAGGTTATTTAGTCAAATAATTTCTTTTTCATTTCTTTTTTTTTTTTTTTTAAAAAAAAAAAAACTCCTCACTTGGAATGTCCAAGTGAGAAATCTTTTCATTATTGTATGGATCTCAAAAGATTTTTATTTGTGCACTGACAAATTGCTTTGGTCCATGATTCTCAAAAGCCCCATCTAGAAGACGCAGACCCCTCTGCCATCACTTCTGACTGCTGTGTGTCTCAATTTTCGTAAATTTTGTTGTCATTGTTAGAGATAAAGCAAGATAAGAGGACATAAATTTTCTCTAAATTATTCTGGAGAGATTTTTTTCAATTCAATTTAGAAAATTGGTACGTATTTTTTAGCTGAAAAACAGATATTTTTTTTTTAAAAAAAAAAAATTAAAATGTCTAAAAGAATACATGCCAATTTTACATATTAATTTTATATTTTAAAACAACTCAATTTAAAAGAAACAACTGTCCAAAAAGATATATTAGGATTGGACAGCATGTCAGCATGCATTTATAAACCAAAAAACAACAAGGCATTGAAAGGTGCATGGGACAGCATGATGACCGCGATGCTGGCTTAATTATGAGATGAACCAATGAGTAGTGACATTTTCATGTCACTATTCTCACCCTCTACGGGATTGAAACGTGGGACCAATTTTCGCCCACAGAAAAATAAGCCTTAGAAACGTGTGGATGGTGTGATACCTTGAATCTAGGGTTTGAACAAAAAAATAAAAAATAAAAAAATCAAGGGTTTGGTGGGTATTAAAAATTTGGACAGGAGAGAAAAAGAATTTGAAGAGCACACGAAAAGACATTTTGGATAACGAAGGTTAGATATTCAGACACTTTTTTTTTTTTTTTTTTTTTTTTTTTTTTTTTTTTTTTTTTTAAGAATTTAGTTCTAATTTAATGTGTCACAATTTCATGAAATTTATTATTTTAAAAAGTGTACCACGATCTCATAGGATTGTGATACATCAGGTTGGAACCAAATTCTAAAAAAAATGTTAGAATGTCTAGCATTTCTCTTCCTGAATTAGATGGATTTAACCATTTGATTGTCTTATATGAGACGATCAATAAGATGTATATGATGAATAAAGGAATTAGATTCCTAACAGTTTTTGTTATAGAATTTGATGGAGTTTATTTACCTGGACAAGTGGTTGGGCAAATAGGCATTTTGTTTGGAGAAGTGAGTTTTCTTTAGAGTCTCTTACAATTACTTGTTCAAGAATTACAAAAAATCTCCACCTGTAGAGGATCTCGATCCATGAATAAGTGACGATAGATAATCTTGTTACAAAATTAACATGGTTAGGTTTTAAAAAATGAACGTTTCATGAATTTTTAAAAATATGTCAAAAGGTTTTTCAATGAAAGAATAGAGAACATCAGGCTTTGCATTTTCAATACAGCATGTAATTCTTACTTGCATTTTAAACACATATAAGTTTAATAAAGCAAGTAAAAATTTGGCAAAAAACTCTGCCAGTTATTAAAATGTACATGTGTTTCACACAAGTTATAATTTATCTTCAGGCTTATATATAATCAGATTAAATTTGTCTCTCTTTATATATATATATATATATATATATATATATATATATATATATATATATATAATACCATTGTTTTATTGTGCTACCAAGCCTACCATGGCATTGTCACGTCACTCTTAGATTAACTTTTGTTAAAAAAAAAGAAAAAAGAAAAAAGTAAAAAAAGAAAAAAAAAAAAGACTAACTCTTGGAATACGAATGTGAAGTATAATATATAAACATACTTAAAAACAGATTTCTCTATCAGTACCCTTCTGTATAATACCGGGCTCGAAAATAACGTGAGACACAAGACAAAGGAATCGGGACCATTAGAATATTCAAGATATTATTATTTTTTTTATATATATATATATATAAATAAATAATATATTGTTTTGGTTGTTTACGTGGAATTTTACCCATTGTGTGTTGGATTTGTTCGCTAAGGGACAGGAATCTTTGATTAATGCGCGTGCCAAACATGATGTGGACAAAGAAGAAAGAATCCATTCTAACATGGGCCCCCATTTCGGCCCATACCACCGGGCTCCTCACTATGCAAAGTAATCGGGCTCATCTATGGCACAAAATAAAAATAAATAAAAGGAAAAAAAAAATTACAAATATCATTATTACATTTTGATACAGGTGTCAATTGATTAATTTATTGAGCTTCTCTGGTAGCTAGCTTGTACATGAGCATCTGTAGGCAAAACAAAAAGTCAATATTATAAGCTTCTTTATGGTTTGAAACGAGGTTAGTCGTCATGCTTACACCTAAGACTCAACTGATCCCATTTTTGGTTCTCTGGATTGGGTGGGATCCATGCAACAAGGTTGTTCATTGCACATGCATGGAGCCCCGATCGAACAGATGCCTGACTAGTTTAAGCATATGAAGCTCGAGTTGTTCGAGCACTTGTTCGAGCAGGTGGAGTACGAACAATGAATAACTTCGTTGCACTAAATCCTGATCGTTTTGGATTTGGCTAATTAAGGTTACTGTTGGCATCAATGCTTGCTCGTTAACAAACTTAATTAAGGTCAATTACGTATTGTATAGCGTAAACAATAGATGTTGATGTAAACGGGCGAAAGTACTGCGTCTGCCATGATGTCAATTATTTGAATTTAGCATTTCCAAGTTTGGTAGAAGTACAAAGACTGACTCGTATGTATCCGAAACTACTACTATATTCTATTGGGAAATTTGTCACCCTAGCTACCCTCCCTACCCACTCACTTTCACGGGTGTAAGATTTGAATAATATCAAAGAAAGTTGCCATAACGGTCTCATGTATTTGTCAACAAAAATCATGGCTTAATGATAATCTAGATTTTCGCTCGGTCGGACTCGATGATAGGTTCCTGCAAAATAAAGAGAGACCACCGGGGTGATGTGGGTCCTAAGGGAGGTCGACAAGGAGCTTTTGATGATTAAGTTAGCAATGGATTTTGAGAGAAATACTCAGTAAAATAAAAATAGTTAACTTCACAAAAGAGTATCGAATTACACGCCGTTTTGAGATAAAGATACTGATCTAACAAATGTCTCAAACTGGGGTATCCACGTTTTCAAACGTCTCACTTAAGGGTACTCCATTAAGATTTGCTGTTAAATCATAACGGAATACCAAAAATACCCAATTTTTTGGCAAAAAAAAAAGAGAAGAAAAAAATGCTAGGGTTTAGGTGTTGTTTAAAATTTAACGGAATTTACAAAAATATCCATACCTGAATCTTTAAAAAAATTTATAATTTTTTTTTAAAAGAAAACATATGGGTATTTGAGAATTTTGACAGGTTTAACAGTAAATCCTAACGGAGTACCCTTAAGTGAGACGTTTAGAAACGTAGATACCTCAGTTTGAAATGTTTACTAGTTCAATACACTTATCTCTAAACGACGTATAATTTGATATCTTTTTGTAAAGTAATTTCAATAAAAATAAAGGCTACGAAAAACTTATCTGTTCTTTTTAAAACGCTGACCCTTTTTATGAAAGATTTTGTAGAGGTAGTCCCTATTGGATGTTACTTGAATTTTTGTCACGTGATAGCCTTGCAATTGTCAACTCCTAAACTTTTACAGCTCTTTGTCTCGATCGGTGAGCTTTTCACTAATTGGCCCCTAATCTATTTGTTCCCACATCAGTATAGCCTAACAATGTTGATCTAAACGGTCGTATGACATAATGCCAATTTGAATTTTCCCTCGAATTAGCATTTCCAAGTTTGATAGAAGCCCAAAGACTCTGACTCATATCAGAAAGTACTGCTGAATTCCATTTGGGAAATTTTCCCCCCCTTCCCCCACTATCCGCCACTTGCAGTATTCAATGACAAAGGAAGCTAATTACCATAACCAATCTCATGTAATATTTTTCAATTAAAATCATGGCTTACTTAATTAGCCGATAAAAACTACTAGATCCGGCCGGTTTAAACACGCTTCTTATTTCAAAACAAACACATTAACAAACGAAAGCACAACACGCTTCAAACATAACCCAATTCATTCTTTATAAAATTGTGGCCAAATATATATATGTATATATATGATTCAAAGAATATATAAAACAGTTGCCACTGTTTACTATGTTCACATGATTCATATATAATCCAAGTGGACAGAAAAGGTTGTCTTATATAAGCAGCCTCGTTTGCAGTGTCAACCAAAGGATGTAGTCTAAGTGGACAACAACTAAGGGTTCTGACCATTCTTATTTTTTACACAATGACACGGCGCACGGCGCTGACACGCTTTACATCCAGTCTTCATCCGAGTTCTTCCGACCTTTATCAAGCGTGTGTGTTACGTCACAAAAATAGGCCCACCAGAACATTGACCGTCAGCCTTCACCTTCCTAAAACACGCTCATACTAATTACAAATCTTCTGCCCGCCTACATACTAGACTTTCACATTTTCTTGTCTTAACAAAAATTCTACGCCTCCCCACAGGCCTAATAAGTGTAGCTTTCTTTGTGTACTATAAATTTTAAATTAACGTTTATTTCAAAAAATTTAAGCGGATATTAAATAAGAAACTTAAATTAATATTTTAACACTTTTATTTACTTGTAAGTTTAATCTCCCACTCAATAAGTAAAACTCAACACGTAAAATCTTTTGCTTAAATATTATGTTAAATCATTATTTATAGTAAAAATTGTAATATATACCCTAAAAACAATTTCATATAATATAATAATAAGGAATATTAGAATTCCTTTTAGTGTTCTTTCTAATGTTCTTCCGATGTCTATCTAAAAGAACATAAATGTAATAAAAAAAAATTAAAAAATTTCATCCATATCATCTAATAATTATCGTTCATGTGAACACTATAAAGAATTATAGCATTTTTCTGTGATAATAATAACTTGTAATTAGTTGTTTCACCATCGTTAATTTGAGCAGCTAGTCAAACCCATCGCACAGACTGTCTTGTCTGATAAGTCTTTTCTTTGATGAATTGAACAGGGCGGCAGGATTCAGCGGTGAATGGATAAGGGTATGAACATGCAATGAAATTGTGTCTTCGATTTCAGCCGAATTCATTTTTAATAATTGGAGCAATTAATTTCTCCCTCAACTTTGGTACAAGAGCAGAAGCAACCTTAATTATTTTTTTAAAACAAAAAAATTGTCTTACTATTGGCTTCGAGAAACCAAGATGTGTAGTGATAGCAACCAGCTTCGAGAAGAAAGCTTTTGGAGGAAATTAAGATCAAGTCAAAGTAAGATATGAAACTTTCTAGAAATTTGATCCTTGGCTGTTTGGTAAGATTCCAAAGATAAACATGAGGTAGTTGTAGAATTGGATCGATTAGGTCATCCAAATTTCTTGACCTTTACAAACAGATCATTATACTAATAATAATTAAATAAGATATTATATATAACATTGATCAAATAATATATAAAATGATGGATAAGTAATTAATGCCCCCAACCAACCCCAAACCCCCCCCCCCCAAATAATAATAATAATAATAGTAGTAGTAGTAGTAGTCGTAATTCGGGTTGCAACTTTACAACACTAATCTGACCAGAAAAAAAAAAAAAAAAAAAAAAAGAGAAAAAAGAAGAAGAAGAAGAGGCTATCTAGCTCACAAATAATAAGATCATTGCTTTGCTGTGAAATCATAATTTCTGATACAATGTTAAATTGGTAAAAAATAATAAATTTATTATAAGGCTATCTCACAGAGAGAGAGAGAGAGAGAGAGAGAGAGAGAGAGAGAGAAGTATATATGCACGAATGATTGGTGGAGCGTATGGCATGATCATCATCATATATATATATAGTCTAAAACCAACGAAACCTTTTAAATAGCTAGTGATATATGAGTATCTGAACTTAGCAATGGGAGTATCATTTTCAGGGTAGAATTAGAATTTTCAGTGTGGGGATCAAAACTCAAAACGAGTTGTCTTTGAGGTCAAAAATTAGCTTTGATAGCCACTTCATACAAAATAAAGAAAGTGTTTGACAATGCGATTTTGCATATCAAAAGTAAGATTTTAAATCAAATTATAGAAAATATATTGTTTAGGGTGCGGTTTACAAATATAAAAAAGTTTTCATTTTCAAATCGTAGACTATAGGGTGCATTTTTAAAAATGAATAATTTTAAATGTCAAATTGAAATTTTACAAAACACTTTAATTGTGCTTTTAAAAATCACGTTTTCATATCGTTTCAAAATTGCAGGTTTGAAATTACTAAAACAAACCGACCCTTAAATACCAAATTATCTTTAATGTCTAGTTTCATTTTTAATTAGTCTTCCATTCTCTCTTTCATTTAGATCAATAGTGAAAAAGACCCTTTATAGCGCCTTTTCCCTTGTCAAGTGAAAAAAAAAAAATTGATGCTTTGATCATATTCCAAGCCTTTTATCCTCTTGTTTCTAATTATCTTTTTTTGATTTTTTTTTTTTTTTTTTTTTTTTAAAAAAAAAAAAAAAAACTGGTTTTGGGATGTTATAGGTTATTTTTGGTTTTCATGCATGCACCTTGGCTCCAAGGGAAAGATCACTCTCATGACTTTCACGTTGACGTGGTCGTAATTTTCAGTTACGAAATGACAACTATGCCCATTGACTTTCTCTAGATGACGACACGAAGCATGGTCCCACGTACCTACTACCCTCTGACAAAATTGCTGGGACACCTTCATGGATCCTTCTCTCCGAGTGTACGTCTCGAAGGCGACGAGCCTTTCACACAACAACGTGGAAAGCGAATTCCAAAATAAAAAAAACAGAAAAAAACGTGGAAAGCAAGTTTATCGGCCAATTAATTTTGATTAATTTTTGTCTAAATTCTGCTGACACCTATAATATTAATAAACAACACCATTATCAACACCTCATTTTATAAAAACATAAAAGGATAAAACTCTCCTAGAAGAAATTTTCTTTAATTCATTTTATAAACTTGACATACATTAAAAATTGTATGTAATTCTTGCATGCGGTTTTAATAGAATATATGTAATGTTGAATTTGTAGACCCCATACTCAATTCATCAATCAAGCAAGGAACAATTGTATGACACCACGCTAGCTAGATCCTCTCATTTGGCACACCAGTAACCTTCTTCATGAGAGGAGTCATGAGATGTATGCAACATGCATATCCAATGAAGGCTTAACACGTTGCATACGATTACCATAAAATATGCTATAAAGAGCGGTAAACTCTTAAGCATCGAATATTATTCCACTTTGATTTACATTGACTTAAACATCGAAGCTATCATTTACCGGCCCACTCCAATAAATTCTTTTACTAAATTCTTTTTTCCTTACAAATACTTCTAATTGTTACCTTGGCACATGGTCAAAAGTAATAACTTGAGACATTTTGGATAGATGTTGATCAATTTAATAAAAAAAAATTGACATTTCCAAAATTTCATTGATTTTAATTTCTTTCTTTTGCGAAGAACATAATAATTAAACAACTAAACAAGATAATTATTGAAATGATAGGATGATACCGCTTATCAATTAGTTTAATTAACTTTGTTAATTTTAAATTATGCTTAGATCACCTACCCTCTATCTTCCTTATGTTATTCTATGCAAGGGAAACACGCCTTATTTCATACAACATATATAGAGATCGAATATAAAAATTCATTGCCAAATTTTATTCTGTTTCTTTTGCTAAGAACGAAGAATGAACACGATCATTAGACATGGTCTGGCGGGATGACACCTCAACCACCAAGCGGGCCCCCCCCTTGTTGTATCTGTGGTCAACTGCTGGAAGAATCATGACCATCTGATCTGCCGAACAGGCCAGGACAAGTCCACAGCCTGACGGTTGTGATCAGTCTGTGTTTTATTATTAATCGCCCATGAAGGGTTGTTAGGTAATTTGGCAGATTACAAATTTTGATATAATATAAGCTTTCTAGAAGGTAAACGATACTGAAGTGAAAGCAGACCAACCTTTTTTTTAATCTTATGATGTCTAAAGAACACTTTCCCACTATGACGAGATTGCCCCTCTTATGAATAGTTCACGAGGAAATCCTCATGCCGCCTCGTGTGAAATGGCAGCTGGATTTCTTGAATATTAGTGGTGAGAATACGCGTCCAGTTTGTATGTTTGATAATGATTTTAAAAAGTATATATATATATATATATATATATATATATATATATATATGTGAAAATGTATTTTTTGCTAGGGTTTAAATTAAAAACTGTTCTTGTTTTGAATTATTTGTTAATAATTTTTTCTTTTTTAAAAAAATGTTTTTGATTTTGAAAAAATAAATTAAATAAAAATAAAAGTGTTTTTAAAACCATAACTAGTAGAACTTAATCATGTTTTGTGTTGGGCCTGATGGCCATTTAATTTCATTGGCCAATCGATCTGCATATAACTGAACACCACACTAGATCTCCTCAATGACGGACTTAGGAGGGACGGTAAAAGATAGATAGGCCATGGCTCCCCTCAATTTCAAAAAGAAAAAAAAAAAAGAAACAAAATAAAAATTTAATCTATTGACCCCGGCTAACAAATATTTTTAACCCTGACGTTAACTCTTGTCCATAAGAGCTTTCGAGTCCATCCTTGAGTTTCCATTGTTTAAAATGTCAGTAACTGCGGTCTGCAGGCATCATCGTGACCCCAGCGTGATGTTGTCGTTTACAAACTCAATTATGGTTATTTGCAGAAAAAGTTAAGAGTTGCTCAATCAACTTAGCAAAATAAAACAAAGAAGTCAATTTAATTAGTTCATGGAAAATATCACAGTTTGCGGCTAGGCCTAATCCCTTTAGCTAGCTGCACACTGCAAAAGGGGATGAATATGCTTTGATACAAAAAAAAGTTCCAATTCCAAAGGCAAAAAACCAAAATTAATAATAGTTACTTTTTCTATTTCTCCAAGTCATTAATAATACAAAAAGTCAAAGGAGGGTAGCCTTGTCATTTTGATCTTGAACCAACTATGTGGACTGGCTTGGGAAGTCATCAACCGACAGCCGGCTATAATCTACAATATTGCCTAAAGATGAAAGATCCGTGTGTATAAATATACGTGTGGAAGAATTCCATGTTGTACAGAAGAGAAGCAGAGAAAAATCAACAGCTGCAGAAACCTCAACGCAATCGGTCATGGTTGGGAGAGCAGTTGGTGATATTTTTTGAATATTAGGCGATAGCAAGATAGCATCCATCTCCCCCTTTAAAAGACTTGCAAGTACCATAGACTATTTCACCAATCCATCTCTCTTCCACACCTAATATATATATATACTCCAAACTTGTCATTCTTTGCTCCATATCTCAATACCGGCCACCATTTCTTCACAACGAGTTGCAGCAAGAATTATTAATGGCTGTCAAGAGAATCAAATGGAGATCAATACTACCAACAAGCTGTTACAGGGGTGAATACCCGTCCAAGACACAGAAAGTAAGCGCGAAACAAACTTCATTTCAAAGGATTTCAATATCTGATCTGAGTTACCCGAGCTCGACTCTTTCCGAAGACCTTTCCATATCTCTAGCAGGATCTAATCTACACATCTTTACGCTTGCGGAGCTGAAGGTCATCACGCAGAGTTTCTCGTCGTCTAACTTTATCGGTGAAGGTGGGTTCGGACCCGTTCACAAGGGGTTCATTGATGACAAGCTTAGGCCTGGTCTAAAGGCTCAGCCGGTTGCTGTCAAGCTTTTGGACTTGGATGGCTCGCAGGGCCATAGGGAGTGGTTGGTGAGTACTTTTTCTACAACCAAATTATTCTCATTAATTATGATATATTTTCTTTCTCCCATGATGAATGCAGATTTACGTGATTAATTGTTGCCTGTAGTCTGATCATTTTTACCTTTTCTCCTACAGACAGAAGTTATCTTTCTTGGGCAATTGAGGCATCCGCACCTTGTGAAGCTGATAGGGTATTGCTGTGAAGAGGAACATAGGCTACTAGTATATGAGTACATGCCAAGAGGCAGCTTAGAGAATCAACTATTCAGAAGTATATATACGCTCTCTCTCTCTCTAAATTAACAAGTTTTGCTTCTTTTTTTTTTTTTAAAAAAAATTTCAGTTATACCCTTTTCTGCATAGAAATTGAGAACTAATGTCTATCTTCTGGATGTACAGGATATACGGTATCCCTGCCATGGTCATCAAGAATGAAAATTGCTCTTGGAGCAGCAAAGGGCCTTGCCTTCCTTCATGAAGCAGAAAAACCAGTCATATATCGAGATTTTAAGGCTTCAAACATCTTGTTAGACTCGGTGAGTATCGCTATATGTTTCTTAATTTCCTATATATATATATATATAGCTCCATGAACGGTTGTATTACTTTCCTATTACTAAACTCTTATTTGGTCGTATTCTTTCCAGGATTACACTCCAAAACTCTCAGATTTTGGGCTCGCAAAAGATGGCCCGGAAGGAGATGATACACACGTTTCCACACGAGTTATGGGTACCCAAGGCTATGCTGCTCCCGAATACATCATGACCGGTAATTTAATAATACAATTTTGCCAATTTGGACTTCTTCCAATTCCACCTGTTATACATATAAATATATGTGCTGAAAATTAACATTTGTTGAATATTTCTCAGGTCACTTGACAGCAATGAGCGATGTGTATAGCTTTGGAGTGGTCCTGTTGGAGATTCTGACTGGGAAAAGGTCAGTGGACAAGAGCCGTCCTAGCAGAGAGCAGAACCTGGTAGAGTGGGCAAGACCAATGTTGAATGAGCCCCGGAAACTTAGCCGGATCCTGGACCCGAGAATGGAAGGCCAATATTCTGAAGCCGGAGCTCGGAAGGCGGCTGCGCTGGCTTATCAATGCCTGAGCCACCGGCCGAAGCAGAGACCAACAATGAGCACGGTGGTCAAGACTTTGGAGCCCCTCAAGGACTTTGATGACATTCCCATTGGCCCATTTGTCTACACGGTTCCAACTGAAAAAGATTTGCCCAAGGAAGATGCCAAAGAAGGCCAAGGACAAAAGGAACTGAAAAGAGATTCCCCAAAGAAAGAGAATGGCCACCATCATCACCACCAGGTCCACCACCATCATGGCCATAGGCATCAAGTCAGAACACCAAAGTCACCTCACTCTTTCTCTGAAACTGCTCTACGCCAAAACTGCAGAAATGGAATGCAATCTCCGTTGCGTCAGATGGGCAGGGCAGCATAGACTAGTAGTTATATATATATATATATATATATGTATGTATATCATACTGTAAATAGAGAGATTCGTTAAAAGGTTGTCTTGGTTTGCATACTTTGGAACATTAATTCTAGGCTGAAGTGTAAGGATTGTTTAGAGGAGAAGATTTTATCTTGAATCAATTTCTTTTTTTTTTTGAAGAAAACAATTAAGAATATTCTTTTGTTTTTGGATTGTATGTGAACAAGTACTATAATATTACTGATTACTTATTCAAAGAAGTAGAAGGCCATTCAAAACTAGCTAGTCACCCACTTGAATATTCATTAACATTGTCAAATACAGCTAAGCAATTTGAATGAAACGCGGATGCCCCGTAAGCCATGGAACTATTATACCAATGGAATCAGGTATCACAGTTAAGATTTTGTTTTGGTGCATTGAATGATATATATATATATATATATATATATATATATATATTATTTTAAATAATATGACACAACACACACACACATATATATATTATTTTAAATAATATGACACAACACACACACACACACACATATATATATATATATATATATATATATATATATATATATATATATATATATATATATATAAATCTTCCCAATGGAATCAGGTATCATAGGTAAGATTTTGTTTTGGTGCATTTAATGATATATATATATGATATTATTTTAAATAATATGACAATACACACACATGAGAACATATAAACACATAGAATATATTAAATCTAATATAAATTATAAAATTGATCATTTCTATTTCGTATGAAATTGAAATTGAAAAGATTTTGATCCAAATTTGAGAGGGTGAGATTTGTGGGTATTTTCTCTTCCTTGGGAAGGAGGAAGTCAGAGATTGATATTGGATTTGTGAGATTAGAGTAAAGCTAGAAAATACACTTTTATCCCACTACTATTTATACTCTGATGACGTGGCAGTGACAATCTAGCTTTAATTTTTTTTTTTTAAACAATGGCTTATCCAAGGACTAATTGACACTACCACGTCAATATGGTGTGATAATAGTGTGATAAAAGTATGGTTTCTAGCATCACTAGTTAAAAAAATCCTATTTTAGGTTGCCTTTCCCTTATTTATTTAGATATGAATAGATGGCATGCATGGTTTGTTACGATCCTAGTGTCCCCACATGGCTTAAGTATAATCTTAACCATATATATATATAAGTTCTTGAACACCCTCCACTTGCATGCCGGTTAAAGGTTTGTATTATTTGGTATTAGAGCCAACTACTACATCGAGTATAAATAATACAAGGGAAAATATAAAAAAACCCATGAACTAATAGCCGACTTTAGAATTGCTCCTTGAATTTCAAAGTGTACTAATATGACCCATCAAACTACGTACCAAAGTGTGCCAAAAAGGCCACTTTTGTCAAAATATTCCTATAATATCCCTATTCTCTTAAAAATTAAAACTAGAAAAAAAAAATGATAAATGCAAAATCAATCAATTTATTTGGCCTAAATTATAAATCGTTCACTATGGAATAAAAAATAATTCAAAAGTCTTTAAGGTGAGGAAAAAATAACAATTTAGTCATTGTAGTCAAATTCCGTCAAAATAATTAAAGGATTCTGTTAGTGTCAACTTCAACACCAATAAAATGATGATATGTGTCACTCTTACTAAAAAAAACAATAATTTAAAATATATATTTATAACACTAATCACTCATTGCAGCCAAATTCTGTCAAAACATTTGACGGATTTCGTTAGTGTGCCACGTTAGCATCAATAAAATGACGATATGTGTTACTGTTAATAAATAAATAAATAAGTATATAAAACTAAAAGTTAAAGAAATTAAAATAAAATAAAATTTGTAATTAAAAAAAGAAAAAAGAAAAAACAAGAAAATAGGTGGCTTGGCAAACACCCCAGCCACCTTTTGGGGTGGCTTGCAAGCTACACCCAGCCAAGGGGTGGCTGGTGAGCCACCCCTTTTCTTCTTCTTCTTTCTTTTTTTTTTTTTTCTTTCTTTTTTTTTTTTTTTCTTTTTTTTTTTTTAAAATTAAAATTTTAATTTATTTAACTTTTTAATTTTATATTAATAGTTTTTTTTTAAAAAAAAAATTAAATTAAATTTTAGTTTTTAAGATAATAAGGGTATAATATAAATGTTTCGATAAAAGTGGTCTTTTTTTTGGCACACTTTGATGGTTTGATCAGTTACATTAGTGCATTTGAAATATTCAAGAGGTTATTTTAAAATCGGCTATTAATTTAGGGAGCTTATATATATATATATATATATATATATATATATATATATATAATACAAACATTTGGTAGAACTCACTCTTAAAAATCGACTTGCAAAGAAATGTTCACAAACTTATATACGCATAATTAAGATTATATTAAAACTATATAAAATACGTAATATGGTAATATTGACATGATGTGCATGCACCAATTTTAGATTCGGATTCTAAATTAAATAGTAACCATTTAAAAGGAGGTGGATGCAAGAATGAAAGTGATCGAAGTGACAATTTGTATCTCGGCTGCACGACTTTTTGGCCTAAGGACATAATGATATTTTTAAATGGTTGTCTTGGTTGTAGTCCTCTTACGGCACCTTTGCTTTGGTATAAGTCCACTATCATAATGACATCTGGAAGTCTATTCATATGGATATAGCATGAGATTAGGCAAGAACTTAAACCAAAAATAAGAGAAAAAAAAAAAAAAAAAAAAAAAGAAAAAAGGAAAGGAAAATGAAAATTTTAACCATGAGTCCTCAATCCGAAACTATTTTGTAAATTTTTCCTTAAAAGATTTTATATTATTTATAACGTAGCGTCTGTGTCTTTTAATAAAAAATAAAACAAGTTCACAGACTTAAAGAAATAATAAACTTTTAAAGTGTTGAAAAATTCTTAAATTTCAGTAATAATTTAAGGGTGTTTATTACGTTGCAAACTTATGTCTTTGTAGAAGATGAATACTTGTATAGAAGATGAATACTTGTAGAGAAAGTAAACTTAATCAGTCGTAATAGATGAATATGTTACATGCACAGTTGAAGTTAAGCAAGAGACCGTCATTATCCTTGACCATCCTTAGCCTCATCAATGATGGGTGAGTGATCGATGATGCATGAAATCGGAATGTGCAAAAAGAATATTTTATTAAATATTAATGGAAGCTTGATTACGTTTAACCCGCGCGTTCAGAAGTATTACCTTAAGAAATACCAGCAGGGTGCCATATGAAAATGATATGAACCTACTAGCTAGTAATTAATTTAGACCTTTAATTTAGATTTTTAAAAGCAATGTAGATATTCAGATTTATAAAGGGAATTTAGAAATTTTTGACAAACACAAGGTTTGAAAACAATAATCAACAACAACGTGTATAATACGTACTTCTTCATTTGTAGTTTCTCCTTTACCGGATGAATAAATAAAAACAAGAATAATTCCCCTTATTTGAGGTGGAGGATAAGGTAACCCTGACCGGTTGTCTCTTTATTATTATTATTATTATTTTTTCAGTAAATGCTAAATATCATTTTTGTGTCATTTCTAAAAATAATGTGATTACAAAAAAATGACCGTTTCTTGACGGTTTTTTTCTAGGTGATTCTAAAAACCGTTAGAATTATAGTTTTACAGACGATTTTTTTTGAAAATCGTCGGTAAAAAATAAATCAAGACTGTTTTAATCAAACTGTCTGAAAAAATACAGACAGTTTGGACCAAATCATTTGCAAATGAAAAATTTCTAGACGGTTTGGTTAAAACCGTCTGTATTTTTCTAGATGGTTTGATTAAAACCGTCCAGAAATAGAATATTTTTCAATTTTTTCCCGACAGTTTGATTCAAACCGTCTAGATTTATTTTTATGAATTTTCGCAAATTTTTTTTCTTTGTTCAAATCTTCAGCCCTCTTCCTTTACTTTCCCTAATGTCCCTCTTCCTTTACACTCGGCCCCCTCCCCCCAACGTCTGTCTCTCTCTCCCTCTCTCCCGGCGGTTCAGCGACCCAGGTCGACCACCACGAGGTAACTGGTAAGGTTGCACTCTTTCCCACGTCTCTCTCTCACACTCTCTCTTTTCCCCTCAGCAGCGTACTACTCCTTGGTTCGCCCACCACTGATATCCGGCTCCTTTTCCAGCACAAGAGTGTTAAGGCATAGATCTGGGACACAGCCGACCAAGAACGGTACCCCCCGGCCAAGATCTCGGACACAGTCGGCCAGATCTGGACTCTTGTTTATTTGTATGTGGGTTTGAGATTTTGTGTGTTAGTTTAATTTGTAAAAATTGGGAAATTTGACGAAGTTTGTGAAGTTTTTGGAAGTTTTTCTTGCATTTTCAATTTCGAGAATGAGCTTTGGTGCTTTTGGTTTATTTATTGCAAAGATTGATTTTTTATTCAGATTATTTGATGTCTAGCTTCTCATATTTTCTCTGTTTTATTTGGTTGCTGAGAAAATACATGGACGGTGAAGGGCTTCAATATCATATGTACCAATTTGCATGATCAAATTGTGATATTTTAGGTTGTGTTGCATCATTATTAGGTGAAACCACTAAAAACATTCGATTTTTTTTTTTTCCGATTTCTTCAGGAGTACTCTCATTCTCTCTGAGTATCAATGGGAAAAGGAGCGCAAGACTATGGAAAAGGAGAGAAATTTGATGCGGGATCTTTGAATCAAGAGACATTTCTTGCGTGGGCAAAAGAGGTTCATGAGTGCGAGGAAAAGGAGAGAAATTAATTTGACGTGGGATATTCGAATCAAGCGACATTATTATTATTAAAAAAAAATTATAATTAAAAAAAAAATTAAAAAATAACAAATTCTGAATAGTTTTGGGCAAAACTGTCCAAAATTTTCTGGATGGTTTTGCCCAAACCGTCTGGGATTGCGGATGGTTTCGCCTAAATTGTTCATAACTCGAATTAGCGACCCATTCTTTTAGACGGTTTGAAACCGTCTAGAAAAAACTGTCTGGACCTTTTTCTAGACGGTTTTTTGCAATTTCTGGACGGTTTTAAACCGTCCAGAATTCTTGAAATTTTTGTAACATTACTTAGTTTAATTTGACATAAAAGAAAGAAATAAGAATTAAACAGGACTAAGACTATTAAGAAAATAACTAGGACTATGATCCTATTAAGATTCTGACTCAATGTTTACATACCTTAGACTTTGAGATTTAACTCCTTATTGGGCTAGGAGATGTATGGAGATATACTTCGATCTTGTTGAACTATATATATGTGTGTATATATATATATATATATATATATATATATATATATATATATATATATATATATATATCTCTTTCTTGTGTTATTTGAAAATTGTTGTGCTTTTAAAATTACAATTAGATTTAATAGTGGTATATGGAGATATACTTCGATCTTGTTGAACTATATATATATATATATATATATATCTCTTTCTTGTGTTATTTGAAAATTGTTTTGCTTTTAAAATTACAATTAAATTTAATAGTGGTATATCAAAAACCTAATAGTAATTTTAATAGGACAGGGTTCTTCCTTCTAGTACTATGTACTTATATATATATATATATTAATATTAAAGAACAAACTATTAAGTAGCTAGGATTACATGCATGCCTGAGAAAACAAGTGTTGTCACTGATCACTCTCAAGTCTCAAGGTGTTCAAAAGGGTTTACATAAATACATTTATTAATCCCACGAGAAGTCGTACGTAGAAGTCATGCACGTTAAGTACATCGACTTATTGAGGAACAGAAAAACGATAAACTTGTGTTTTATTAGAATAGAAAAGTCCAAAATGTTGGTCCGGACCTGCTGGCTTCTTGTTTTCATTGAACAAGGCATAAACAAACCCCCTAATGGGATATCCTGTTCCACCGGGTGTCCCTTGTTTCCTGGCTAGACGTCTCATACGATTTTGATTGTACGTCGATGCAAGTGTCAGCCTGGTGAATATTTTACTGTTCCCCAACCGCTCGCACCCACCACCAAGTTCACTTCCTTCGGAAATTCTATTTTCTTCAGAGTAGAATCAAAAGCATCCAATAATGCGTCAAGCATGTTCCAATAACCAACATGGTTGTCCCCCCAAAAAACAGGCTTGTGTGCCGAAAATGTCGCGAAATCAGAGCGTATAAGACCCGCTGCAAAATAATTATACGGATACAAATTCACCATAAGTAATGGTCTAGGGTACCAATTTACTAGACTTGAGATGGCGCTCAACGTATCACTACTTGTCTCACTCTTAAACGAACCATTTGATGGTGGAAAAGCAGCTCCCAAAACGGACGTCGACAAGGCAGTGGTCGCCGTAATCGTTTCTAGACCATTGTCACGTAGAAGTAGCTGAATAGCCAGTATTGCTGGCCCAACGTACTCGCCAAAGGGACCGGGAATGGCCTCGTTCCCGACAACAATATATTCTATCGTTATGTAGTCACGGTAGGGTTTCAAATAAGTATCATACCATAACTGCAATTTTTCCCCACCCTCTGCAATCATAGGTAATTGGTCGTTCCTAATGTCAATACTTACTATCATAAACTGACCGCGTAGCGCGTCCATCATATCCTGATTGGGATCCAAAAGCCTTATTTTCTGAAATCCATATTTGTGGCAGAGTTCAACTACAGAGTTTGGGTGTACAGGTAACTCACTTCCTTCCGTTCCGCAGACGACGCCTAAAGGAGCATCATATTCTGCTGTTACCATCTCAATTATATGCTCATGAATAGCTGCCATGCCACACAGAATGAGCGCAACATTCCGTAACAGTCCCATAACACCTGCTAATTACCCACACATGCATTAATAGTAATAATTAGAATGCATGCATGCATCATCACAAATATAAACAATAATAATTATCAACTACTATAAAATAAAAAATATATATACGATAAGAACTAGCTAAGAAGGTTCCTTGTCTTTCTTTCTTCTTTTGTTTTGTTTTGTTTTGTTTTTGTTTTTGTTTTTGTTTTTTTGTTTTTTGTTTTTTTTTTCTTTTTTTGTTGTGAAATCACTAATCACTTTAAAATAATTAGTTATTATGAATCTATCCTAAAATTATTTATAAATCTCAATCTTACGTAATGAGAAATTAGTGCGATCGAGACTAGTAGAATATATATATCTTTACTTATATTTTCACTACTTATTTTATATAAATAATTCATCTCTCTAGATGTGAAACTGAAGTGTTGCAATATTGAAATGCAATAAGAATAGTTTGATTGCAACGTACACGTCAAATGTTGCGGGCGTGCAACAAGTAAGAAGCATAGAGTCCTGCTTACACACTTGAAAATTTAGCAAAACGCATGTTGTGCAATTATTGAAAGGTAGCTTAGTTATAGGGTCGACCTAGCCGGCTAGCCCCAGCCAAATGCATGCATGAGCGCTAGCTGCTTTGGTGCTTACCAGTCTCATATGATATAATACAAAACTCTGGGGTGACACAGATGACAATGGCAACGAAGCAAAAACCAGAATCTTCGGATCTTATGTTTTGTTGTCATTGACACAAAACATAATGGAAAGGATAAAAAGTTATCAATATATATCTGTCAAAATCAATTCCAATTTCATCCTAAAAGTCACCATGAATCTTTAATTTTGTACTAAGGGATACAAGGCTAAGTCGAAATTTGTGGTGGGAGAGAAGAGAAAGCAAAGAAAAATATGACTAGGGAGTTTTAGAGTGAAAATTATTTTCGTAATTTTAGGAGTGTATATTGTTACGTTTGAGTAGTTTGTTGATGATTTTTTGTTTTAAGAAAATAAAAACAAAATACATAAAATAAAATTTTAACAAACGGAACCAGAGTCGGTAAAAATAAAATGGTCTTCTATTTTTAACATGTTAGATATTTATTGGCTGGTAATGTTTTTAAAATTTATTCAAAGGGGTAGACATGGAATTGAACTCTTAAAAAGGAAAAGAAGTTGGATGCACCGCAATTGTACTAGCTAGAGTCCCTATCTTAGGTACGGTGGACGTGCATTATATTATATTATTCTTTTCTCTTTGTGAGTACCATGCGTAGCAGCACACATGTGAAAAAAGGTCGTTTCATTACCTACCACCAAAAGACTGTAAATGGGCAAAATTAAAGAAAGAAAAAGTAATAGATAGCCTTAGAAAGTGAGAGGGGGCAATCAATGAACAATCGTGCCTTGAACGCGCTCAACAAATGTCCCAACTGGGAGCAGGGATGAGGCATTCATATGTTCTTTTTTCAGTTTTCTCTATCCACGTTGCCTTTACAATCCTACTCCTCCTCTCCACTTTCTCTTTCCCTTCTTCCCTTTCCTCCATCTGCTAACGCCTTTGCGGAGGCCTTTATCATGTTGGAGCTTGTTCTAGCTTTGCCCACCTCCTCTGAGGTATTTTATTTGCTTTCCTTCACTTCAACACAGTTCTCATTGGCCATCCTCTTCTTCCACCGTTTTTTCTGCAATTTTTTGCTAGGTTTGTGGGTTGAAATATCTAGGTCTAGATCTACGCTCCTATGTTAGCTTTTGCACGACACGTGTCTCTCTAGCGGGTTCGCCGACGTCATTCGCTTCCATCTATGTTCACAGCGTCCTTTTCCTTCGTCCCCGCATTGGAGCGTGGCATGCACGCGCCAAGGAGTTTGTCTCCCTTTCCGGTGTGTGACGGCCACGCTTTTCCATCCATCCTTCCCCTGCCCAGGTTGTCAGCGGTTGCTAGCAGCTTCTTGCGATCCCTGCTGGAGAGAGGTCTTTCAGTTTTGGCGTGTGACCTTCACGAGCTGCCACTGGCGACTCCCATCCATCAACCAGAGCTGTGTTACGTCTATTTTCTGTCTTTTGTTTTTTTGGGCCTTTTATTTTCTGTTACTTCTCTAAGTTTTTCTCTGTATCGGTGTTTGGGTCATCTGGACTCTTTACACACCATTTACTACCTTTACTTATGACCTAGGTTCTTGGCATCTATGTCAAGCATCAATATGCCCGTATCTTAATTTGATGTATTATATCCGCGTACTTTCATTCCTAGTTAATTCCTGTTGAGTTGCCCAGCCTTTGTTGTAATTTTCTTTAAGCTTTGGCTTTAGTTTGTAGTTCTTTTTCACGTATCTATCAAAAAAAAAAAAAAAAACTTTTATTCTCTTAATCAACTTACCGAATTAACCATTTTAACTGAAAATTTTTAATATTGCTTCTTATCAGAAAATAGTCGGCGAATTAACCGACAATTTCGTCTCGAAGCTAGAAAATTGTATTTGGACGCTGAATTAATTAACAGATACCCACCCCAACATGTGAAATATATTATACACTATGAATTAATGGATCATCTCAATTTCACTTGAAATCATCAATTAATTGTTCAAATTTGAATGAATTAAAATTATCAAATTAAGTATTACGTACATGGTGTAATATTGAACGTACAGTGTGATTTTGATTGCTTATGATAATCGCTAAAGGATTGATAATGACTAAATTTAACTTCCTCATAAAATAATCATGCATCTAATATACCTGTCCAGACTAATCTTTTGAAAAAAAAAATCACTATTTTGACGGAGAAAGGGACCTTGATCCGATCCGGCCACTGAGCTTTTGAAACCTCTTATGATAAAAGATCTTTGGAATTTTCTGACAAATTCTTTGCAAGAAAAGAGTTCCTAAAAACTCTGTTAACGACAATCAACTACAAAAAAGATGCATGTCGATCCAGATCTTATATATTCGTACGTATATTAGTAATATTAGTAAACAATTAATAGTTGTCCACGACAATTTTGCCGAAATTCGTGCGAAGCTAAAATTGCTTTATATATATATATATATATATATATATCTTATCTTAATTAACAACCACCTCTCTAAATTTATTTCTCCATGTTTAGACTTTTGCTAAAACTCAATCTACCAATTGAAGAACCATCGGATCGATCAGTTTTTACCCCCGGAATTAATCAGGGATACCAAAATATATAGTAATGCTACATATTAATTCCACCCTTATTTTACCGGGATGGTGCAGGTAGGTAGTGACCATAAGCCTTTGACAATACATTTTATGCTGATGACGTGACATTGATAATTTAGAATACTTTTTTTTTTTTTTTTTTTTTTATTATTATTTTTTTTTTATTATTTGACAAAGACTGATTTAAAGGGGAGACTGACAATTACATGTTAGTATTGTGAAATTGTAGTGAGACAAAGTATTTTATATAACATTACTCATATATAAGAAATTAGCCACCTCGCTTAACTAAAGCCTAAATGGGTTCTCATTTAAGAAAAAAATTTAAATTAAAAAAAAAAAAAACAAAAAAATTATAAATTATAAATTTTTTGGTCCAATCATGAGCTGGGCTTAACAAGCTTATTAGCAATAATGATGCATGATCATTGCAACAATAGTACTTCCAAAATAATATAACACTAATAATTAATAAGAAAATGCAGATAAACATTTGCACACACCAATCGAATCGACTAAATTAAAGCAAGCACAGATTATTATCAATATAATTATGATCACCTGGAACAACGAAATGACGAAATGAAGTTCAAAATCACCGAATCAAATCCAAACAACAGAACCAAATCAAAGAAATGAGATCAAAACATTTGCCAAACCTAGGCATATCTTCGCTGCAAGCATCATCACGTATATATACAAAACCAAATGCTAAATTCACGCATTTCTGTAGGACCTCTTGAAATTTGACTATGTCATCGGCAGTGGCATGCAGTTGTTTCTACAGCTCGTTTTGTTTTTCTTCTTCTGCTGGCTCTTGCTGTTCCTGTTTTACGGGTGTTGAGATCTTCAAAGGAATGGGTTTGAGGTTCTTTTGGTTGTTGGATTAGGGTGGTGGTGGGGATGGGATACAGTTACTAAGGACGAGGAAGATGGTTGGGGCAATTTTTCAGGTGCTAAAGAGAGCTTTTCTCTTGTCGATCTCCTGGCTGTACTGAGGCTTTCCCAGGTGGTTGGCCTGGGTACTGGTGTTCTTCGTATTCCTGCTCTTCCACGTCTCTGAAATAGATTTGTTCGTTTTTATAGATATGTTAGATACATCCAAACCGGTTAGCTACTCTTGTTCTTCCTCTGATCGATCGGTGGACTTTGTCATGGAAAAAATGACTACAAGTGAAATGAATTGACCTTTCAGGATTTCGAATGAGGAAAAGTGTGTTGATAGGTCTGAAGGGATCCTACAAGCTTTTGAACTTTCATGGATTCAAGGTGCTTGCTTTCTTCAACTGCAGCAAATCTTGGGTCTAAACCCTTTAGGAAGGGATCTCATAATGTTTCTAACAATTTAATTAGCTAGCGTTAGAAACTTTGTTTCCCAGATTAATCATTGAATTAAGAATGCTAGTAATTAAGTTTGACATAAAATTCATCAAATGTCCCATCCTCTTGTATCATGATCTTCTCAAATTTGGAGCTTAACATTTGGAGTTTCGAGGATTTAATGGTTTTTGTTCATTTATGTGTAATTTCCAAAATATCCCACGATTTCACGACAATTTCACACTAGGATATTTTTTTGAATTCATCTTGTGAAAGTTCCATGAATATGGAATTCATTGCCTTACCATTCCCAATACAAGCACTCTATTCATACTTAGTCGATCGATTCAGCCATCGACTAGCTTGTTTGGGCGTTTCTAGCTATACTCGACGATAGTCCAAACTTCTATAAACAAATTAAGATGCACTCTCATACAGATATTCCAATAATTAAGCATAATTAGATCCAAAAACACATGGAATGATATTGGGAGCTATAGAATGAGACAATTGATGTGGAGTCAAAGATCCACTATAAAAATACTTGTTTTTTTGCCACCTGCAGTTAGCCACGTGCAGTTAGCTACGTGGGTTCTGTGTGGTGAATCCGGTTGTTACTAAATGTACATTTAGAGACGTAGCCTTTTATATATGTGGATATTTAGCCACGTGACGTTTAGTCACATGCCACCTTAGGTGGCTAAATGCAATTTTTTTTTTTTTTTTTTTTTTTCTTTTCTTATTCTCTCCCAATATCGTATATATACGATATTTCCGGCATAGATCCAAGCTGGGACCGGCAATCTCCTAGTCGCCGGATTCGAACCCATCAAACCAAAAATACAAAAACCCAAAATCAAATTAAAAAGGGAAAAACGTAATCACATTAGATTCAAAAAACCAAAACAACAAAAAACCCAGTCGTCGGATTCGAAGCTAGCCATCAAACCAAAACAACAGAAACCTAAAATCAGATTCAAAATCCAGCCTATCTTCTGATCCCTGTATCGCCGAAACATCAAGGGATAAGGGAGAGAGAGATCAACACAAGAGAGATAAGAGAGAGAGATCAACACAAGAGAGAGAGAGAGTGAGAGAGATAGAGAGAGAGTACCTGTGGTCGACTGAGATTGGCGGCCAGCGAGAGTGAGTCAGCCGGATCTCCTCCCTCTCTCGATCTCGATATGTATTTCTCTGAGTCGGCCGATCTCCCCGGGTGGTGGCGTGCAGCTGGGCCGATTGGGGTGGGTAGTTGACGAGAGAGAGAGTGAGACGGAATATCATAGAGATCGACGAGTGAGAAGAGAGTTTTGGGTATTTTTCCTTTTTGATTCAGGCCAGGGGAGAAGAACGTGTGAAAAGAGGAAAGAGAGAGAGAGATATCATTAAATTGATCAAAACATTAATTGCAAAGTCAAATTTGAAATCTCAATATTTCTGTGCGCGCCCACACCTGTTTTTTAATTAATTCTTTTAATCTATATAAGCTAATAGAGACGTGGGTGATTTGCCACGCAGCTAATTGGCCACGTGGAAATAATCCTCGTGGCTAAAATTTTAATTTGTTAAACAAATAGAAAATTTTAATAAATTAGCCACGTGGTTTATTTGTCACGTGGCCAATTGGCGATGTGGATCATAATGCATGTGTCTAATTTATTAAATTTTTTTAAAAAAAATTTGAAAAAACTTCAATTCCTAAAAAAATTAGAAAAAATATGAATATTTTAGCCATGTGGCTTATTTGCCACGTGGCTAATTGGCGATGTGGCAATAAGCTATGTGGCTACTTGGCGACATGGATAAATCATATGGCTAATTACCTACATAAAACATTTCGCTACGTGGTGGATTACTCACGTGGCAAAATAGCGACGTGGATAATTTACCACGCAGTAAAATCGCCATGTGCTTACAGTACCGGTTACTATAGCCACGTGGCGAGATATCAAAATTTTTGTAGTGATCACACTTAAGAAATTAATTCAAAAAGAGTAAACTCGCTCTAATTCATACCAATTGAAAAAAAAAAGCCCAATATTTCGAACTACACCTAGAAGTGGGGTTGAATAGGTGTAAGCTACAATAATGCGGAATTTAAAATTAAGCAATCATACCAACATTCATTAAGTATAACAAAAGCAATAAGACAATCAACACAAGTAATTTGATTACGAAGTGGAAACATTTTTAGCACATCAAAGATAAAAACCACTCTGAGACAGCCAACCCAGAAAGTCAATCCACTATTAAAAAAATGAAAATACAAAAAGTTTACACATACAAAACCTTTGAAGTTGACACTCTCTTGCATTAGATAAGTAACACACTTTTCTAATACCACGGTAGTTCCTCCATACGTTTTAAAAATTGTTCTATTTGATTTTCTTTATCAGAACTCCGATAGGCTAAAGGCTTTTTACGAAAACTATAGTTATGTGGTTTATAATAAACAAACTCTAAAAGAGAAATACCATGAAGGTTCTAAACAATCCTAAACCTCTATTAGCACAAGTTTTTCAATGACCTAAAATCCCTACACTACATGTACATGAATTCCCTTAAATAAGCTTGAAAAACTTGGTCTCCAATTAACAGACAAATCCTTGAATTTCTGGAAAATATCGAGTCGCGTTCGAACTAGTTAATGAGCAATTTGAATTGTGATAGATTAAAAACTTTAATTCATAAAAAAAAGAAAAAAGAAAAAGGATTCAATTGGAGGCACGTTTGATCTTCAATTTGAACTGTTTTGGAACTAAGCTTTCAGCTAGACTTCAATCGCGTCAAGTTCGAACTGGTTTAAGACGTGCTTAATTAGGAAGAAACTCTCGTGAATCTTTGAAACAGCTGCAGTTCGAACTCAAATGAAATGTGCTTATTAGGACGAAGCTCTCGGGAATCTTTGAAACAGTTGTAGTTCGAACTCAAATGGAACTAGCTTGTTTAGGATGAAGCTCTCATGAAAACTTGAAGCAGCTGCAGTTCGAACTCATTGAGAAAGCACTTAGGATCAATGAGGCTCTCTCTGCCAAGCTTCAAACCGCTGCCGTTCGAACTGATAACCATATATAATTGAATTTTTACAATTAAAATCCTAATTACATTTTGTCTAATAAAACTTAAATTACATCAAACAATTTTGAGCACCAAATTAGGCAACATAAAAACTAACAAATTGATTTATCGCAACTTTGATATGCTAGAGGTGATTCTTGCACAACAATTACACAACTCTACTCACACGGGGTGAGACTCATGTGGTAGGTCCCACTCACATGAATCCCACCTCATGTGAGTAGAGTTGTGCAATTGTTGTGCATAGTTGTTGTGCAAGAAACATTATCCTTGATATGCATGTCTTTGGATTGTTAATTTTTGCTGAGAGTATTAATGGCAAAACGTACAATTAGCTTCACCTTTTGTTTTCGGGTCTTTTAGTTGATAATTATCCTTATTCTTTTATCATAATTGATGCCTTAATTAGAGGGTAGACAAACTTTTTATCATAATTGAAGCCTTAATTAAACATTTTGTTTTGTTTTATTAAATGAATATTTATTATACAATTATTATTTATGGGGCCTTAATTAAGTGACCGCTTAACTCGCCTAATCGAAGAGCTGCCAGTATATATATATATATATATATAGTTGAAGTTATGCAAAAGACTATCAAAAGAATATTTTATTAAATGGAAGCTTGATTACATTTAACCCATGCATATATATATAGTTGAAGTTATGCAAAAGACTATCAAAAGAATATTTTATTAAATGGAAGCTTGATTACATTTAACCCATGCATTTACTTACGTTAAGTCGATCGAGGAACGGAAAAACGATAAACTGGCGTTTTGTTGGTATAGAAAAGTCCGAAATGTTGGTACGGACCTGGTGGCTTCTTGTTTTCATTGAACAAAGCATAAACAAAGCCTGTAACGGGATATGTTGGTCGAGCAGGCGTCCCCTGTTTCCTGACTATACGTCTCATGAAATTTTGATTATACGTCGCTGCAAGTCCCGGATTGGCGTAGCTCCCGGCAGAAGGCCAACCACTCGCACCCACCACAAAGTTGGTTTCAGTGTAGTTGGAGTTCTGTTTCCCCAAAGCAGAATAAAAAGCATCCAACAAGAAGTCAAGCATGTTCCAATAACCATTGTCGCCGTCCCAATAAACAGCTTTGTGTGCCGTAAATGTGAAGAAATCCATACCGATAAAACCCGAATGTAGATAATAGAAATAAGGATACAGATTCAGCATAAGTACTGGTTTGTAGTGCCACATTTGTATAGCTTCGATGACCTCTATCATATCCAGCCTTGTCTCACTCTTAAGCACGGTATTTGAAGGTGGGAAACTGCTATCATCCAAAACGGACGTGGACACCGCAGTGGTGACCCCTATGTTTAGACCTTTTCCAAATAGTTTTTCCATAATACGCCGGATTGTTGTCGGAAGGTACTTGCTAAAGGGGCCGGGAACTGCCTCGTTGCCAACAACAATATATTCGATCTGAAGTTTACCGATGTAGGGTTCTACAGCAGTCGTATACCAGTCTTCCAGACTGTCCAAGTTCCCTGAAAGCATGGGTAATTGGTCATTCTTTATGCCAATACTTACTGTAATATTCTGATTGATTAGCGCTTGCATCATCTCGTAATTGGAATCCAAAAGCCTTATTTTCTTAAAACCATATTTATGGCAGAGTTCAACTACCGATTTTGGGTCTGGTAAGTCACTTCCTGCCATTCCGAGCACAACACCCAAAGGAGGATCATATTTTGCTTCTACCAATATTCCAATATTGCTACACAGAATGATGATCATCAGCGCAATCCAAAACATTAGTGCCATGATCACCACTGTACGTTGTTAATTGCTCTCAGCACCTGCATATATATATATATGCATTTAGTAATTACAATATTAAAAATGATCCAACAAAACATGCAAGAAACAAATTCTTTCTTCTCATAACATATTCTAATCACAATAAGTATCAATTAAGGATGGCTTATATATACTAGCATGCATGCAATGTGGAAGAAAAAATTTACTAGCATTGATATGGTGTTTCTGTGTTTCAAACTTACGTGTCATGCAAACTATTATGTGGCGTAACATTATTTAAAATTTTAAATGAGGTGATAATATTAGACATGTAAGTGAAATATATTCTGAACCATGAATTAATGGAAATATTGTTCAAATTAATTAAAATTATCAAATTAAGTATTACAGGCCGGCAGGGTGTAATATTTGACACAGTGATTTTAATTGCTTATGATAATCACTAAAGGATGATGATTAAATTTAATTAACTCTCTCATAAAATAATCTTACATTACATGAAAAAATTGAAAGAAAGCATCTAACGTAACATATATATATACCTGTTCAGCCGAATCTTTTTGAAAACATGCAACACGTTTTTTTTCGAAGGAGAAAGGGACCTCGATCTACTAAGCTTTTGAGTCCTCGATCTCTTATGATAAAAGATCTTTGTAATTTTCTGAGAAAATTCTTTGCAACAGAAAAGGTCCTAAAAACTCAATTGACGACTACAAAAAAGACAAATTTGATAATCTCTTAAATATTTCTTGATTGTTTGCCTTTAAATACCCCTCATATACTCGTAGAAATTAAACATCCACCTATCTAAATTTGGAGGTTTATAAAAGACACTACACATTTTTGTTTCTCCATATATATATATATATATATATATATATATATATAGACTTTTGCTGGACCTCGGGCTAGTCGAGATAAATATGGTCGATCACCTTTATTTATTGGATGTGGATGAGGCTATAAATTTTTAGAGTTTTCTTCTTCTTTTTTTGGTTGTGTCCAAGTTTAATCCATTGCCTGAAGTCAAAAGATAGCCATTAGAATATAGCTTTGATCAGTACTTCTCGCCACCTGATCGAATCTAAGGATACAAAATTAGTAATGCTACGTAATACATACTCATTCTACTCCTATTTTATTGGAGTACAATGTGGTATTGTACGACTATAGGCCATTGACTCGGTATAAGAAATCATTAATAGTACATACGATACTACTATCTCACTATGTATGCTGATATGAGATTGTCAATTTATTATTAGATTTTATTATTTATTTATTATTATTATTATTTGAACAAAAACTGATATAAAGTAGCTAGATTAACAATGAGACATTAGGCATCGTGAAATATTACTGAGATCGAGAATAGTGTTGTTACATATTGCAATATTAATTACTCATAAGAAATTGGCCCCATCGCTTAACTACGACCTAGGCTGTTTCTCTTTTTTACTTTCTAAGCCAAGCCCCTATATATAAACCTTTTTAAAAAAGTTTATTTTTGTAATGACCCCGACCTCTTTCGAGGGTAGAATAGTCTTTATCACCTATGAGAATGGATAACTAGACGGAAATAATAAACGCCTGATTTTTTACATATGAAAATTTATTTTATTCCTTGTTGTTAAATAACCATTTCTATATTTTATTAAAACACCTGCTATTAAATTTAATAAATTTATATCAATTTAAGTTCCACTTTTATATTATATATTTATATTAAAATATGAGGACCAGATTTTATATTTTTATTCAATTTTATTATCATTAAAAATATCTGTTTTAGTACATGAAACCCTAGCAACCAAAGATTGAAACCCTACTCCTATAAATGAATCTTTTAGCCGTCACTCTCTCCTCTCATCACAAAAAAAAAAAAAAAAAAGTTTTCAAGCCTTCTCTGCCTCGCGCTATACATACAAGGATTTTCAGTTTCCTTCACTCCTACCTGCAGGTATATTTTTTTTTTCTTCATATTTCTATTCTTTTCTTTTCTTCTGTACCTAAGTAACGTACGTCTTTCTCCCTTATTTTTTTTTTTTCTCTTCTGTCTTTTATTTGATGACTACTGTAGCATGCAGCCTTGATGTTTTTGTGACAATGTCTTCTTAGTTTAGTGCAATCATCGCATGTCTCTAGGACTAGTTAGGTTTTTTTTTTTTTTTTTTTTTTTTTTTTTTTTTTTTTAACTTTTTGTAGCTTTGTTGTTGACTATTCTTTTATAGCCTTGTTGTCTTCCTTTTCTACTTGTAACACAGCCAAGACTTTTGTCCCACTTGCATGTTGTTCTTTTCATGCTCTTTTTCTAATACCAACGTCATCCTCCTATTTCCTCCAATTCTTTTACATAAATTCTGTAGTACCACATGCCAAATTTGCAATTCCTTTTATTATCATTATTCTTATTCCATCAAGAAAATTTACGCCGAGTGCTTCTCTCGGTCTCTTAAATTTATTTATTTATTATTTTCTTTTCTTTTCTTTCCTAGCAACAAAATCACAGGAGGCATAGCCTTTATTATTTTTCTTATTTCCTTCTTTTTGGACAGCAGGGTCTCCACGCCTGAGTGGTTCATGTTATTTATATTTTTTTTTTTCTCTTCTAGCCGTAAACATAGCAGACTAGCCTTACTGTTTATTCTTTTGTTTTTATTTCATTTTATTTTTTTCTTTTTCTTAAATCTTTTCCACAAAGAAGCACAAAAAAAAAAAAAAAAAAAAAAAAACTGTTTTAGTTCAACTGTTTCAAACCTTCTCGTAAATTTCTTAAAAATCATAGATCATTTTTATTAAGAGTGTAGTTCGTGATATTGAAATTTATTAAACTTTATTATTATGAAAGAGAATATTTCTGATGACAATTACCTTTATTAATGTCTTTAAATATATCTAGGGAATCCATTCTCGATAGGTTAGCGAGATGAATCTTAGTGGTGTTAGTGTGTAGTTTAGTGACTAGTGCGAGGTATTAATTTACTTAAACCTGTATCGGGTGACTAGTTAGCTGTCGAGGTATTTCAACGACCTATTGCATTCAAGGAGGTAAGGGATCCTCTACCCCTTCTCAAATTGTTTTATGTCATATTATTTTATCCTTTTATTAGCATATTTGCAATTAATTGTTCTTGTTCTTTTTTTCAAATTATATTGATGCATGAAGGACTGTTTTAAAAATAGTTTTGAGATGAAAGTTGTCGGTATAAATGTTATTCTTGAAATCACAGTTTTAAGAGAAGCTTTGGTTATTAAGGATTTTCTAATTATTAGTAAATTGCTTAGTTGGTTCCCGAGACGAGAAGTTACAACTTTTTGAAATTAATGAGAAAAGGAGAGTAAAAATCCTCTCACACGTTGCCTCAAGAGTTATCAAAGGAATAAGAATAATTTATGATAATGAGATTTTTATAAACGAGGCACGTGTGTGGAGGAGACTATTATTTTGGCCCCAGAGATATTCACAGAGATTTATAGAGTTTAAGCTCGGTACCATTGCTTGGATGGAAGCGCAACCGCCGAAGGACTTAGAGAAGGCGGAATTCATCCCTATGTCATGCTAAGTGCACTTCAATTAATTAGCTGACGGGGTAGGCCTGTAGCCACAGTTTACCTGCCTAAGGTCGCAGTAGACCGCGCAACCCTAGTACACAGGGCGTAATAGTGTACATGGGCCCTAAATATAAGAAGATTATTTACCAACCAATGATTCTATGCTTTATGAAAAATGCCGAATTTATATTTTATATTATGGAAATTTCTGATTTCAAGTGTGTTTTTGAATACTCGTTTTGAAGAAAATGAATTTAACTCAACCGTTTTATAGTTGAGGGTTACCTTACTGAGCATTTCTCGCTCACCCCTTATTTTGTTTTGTTTCCAGGTTATGAGCAGAGAAACCTAGGCGGCCGGGATGGGATCTAGGCTAGCATTAGGACATTACATCTCAGTACCTTAATAAGTGCACTTGCACAATAATTTAGTTTTTCTTTAGATTTTTGATTATTGAATCAAACATAATTGCTCTTTTTGAAATAACTGTTTTCGCATTTATTAAAGCTCTAAGTTTTAAAATTATTATTATTTTCTTTATTTAATTTATTTAATTCAGTATATTAGCTAGGTTATCTGGCAGACCTTACGAATCTTTGTAGTTTGGTGTATGAAAATGGACGAACCTAACTCTTAGCAATTTGGGGGCGTTACAATTTTTCTTTTTTACTTTTTGACACTTAGCTTCCTCATAAAAGCTTTTTATTTTCAAGCAACCAAAAAAGCTTCCTCAAAACCTTACACATTGGACACGGGGCTTGGCTTAGAAGGGAGATGATACACTCACGATCCCCACCCAATTCCGATACAACTCCCACTCACATGTGTGTGGGTCTCATGCATGTGGGTCTCACACACATGTGAGTAAAGGTTGTGTAGGAGTTGGGTGGGGGTTGTAAGACAAGCATTTCTCTTTTATATATATAAGGGTGGCGAACCACCCCATGGCCCACCTGGCTACTCCCATTTAGCTAAAGAGATTGGTTTGACCACTTATTTTTTGGTTTTTTTTTTTCAAATTTTTCACTGAGACATTTTTTTAGAGTTCACATTGGCTTTCCATCCAAAAAAAAAAAGACGGAAAAAGATGACCGACCGTCTAAATGTCAGATCCCCTCAAATTTTTGAAAATTTGAGAATCTCAAATTTTAAAATCTTAGCCGTTCTTTTCATCTAAGGGTTGATGAGATGCCAGCTGTCTGTTGTCTTGTTTTGAGGCAAAACATTTTGAAATTTCAAAACAAAAAACGATGAGCGCTCAAATTTAAAAACAATCCCAACTTTCTTCTCCAGTTCTCTCTCCTCTTCTTCTTTTTTCTTGGATACAGCTCTCCTCTTCTTCTTCCTCGCTTCAAGCTGGAAAGACAATCCCATCTTTTACAAGTCGTCCTTGGCGCATGCCACGCTGGCCTTCAACAGCCCAATGGACAGCCCCTCACACCCCTCCTCCGCCAGCCGCTTCTTTGGCACTTTCCGATCTGGCTCCGGCGGAAAGCCCAATTGCAACGTAATCGAAGAGGAAGGGTTAAGTTTGCATATTGATGTGTGCGGTTAGGTTTTGTAAACTTTTTGCATAGTGGTGCGCGTGTGTGGTTATTGGTTTATTTTCTACTATGACAGGTTCATTTGTCTTTGGTAAACTTCGGTCAGTTGTTCTCTGTTCTTTGCCGCATTATTGCAATTTTAATCCTAAGTTAATTACCAGTTGTCTCCAGAGCAAGAGGTGGAGCGTGGAGAATGTCGTCATCACAGAATAAAATTGATCACAGAAATTAGAGTAGCCAAACCATCTAATTAAAAATCTTTGCAGGCCTTTTCATTTTTCTTCTTTGGTTGTGCCTTACGGGTTGTGATTAAATATATTTGCTTAATATCATTTAAGTTCATGGAGAATTCATGCTAAGATAGGAATGCTAATCCTTTTCAGAAAATCAAGGAAAATGTCCCCACCTTTGACAATCCCTGGAATGACCTTTGACAATGCAGTTAATATCATGCAAGAGGCTCATTATAATGGCTTGGCAGTGGTAATTATCCGGGCTGTAGTTGATGCAGAGGAGCATTGTATGCAACTGAAAGGAAATGGTCTTTTGAGTTCGATTGATCCATTTCTTGCACTAGAATTCTTCTCTCGTATGTACATAAAAGTCGAAAAGCCCATATTAAGATGAACCTTTGTTATCATGTTTGCCATGTTAAAACATATCTACAACTATACATCAGCGTTGTTTATTCAAATGGGCGGTTAACAGTTTGTGTGCATTTGTATCCAAATTTGAATGGCATTGCTGTAAACATAATATATAAATAAAATGCTATAAAATAATAAGCAGCGGAATTATAAATACCTCCAGCCATATTTTGTTCAAGCTTGATGAAGAACGAAGAACGAAGAACGAAGAACGAAGAAGTTTTCTACAACACCAAAATCTGTAAAAACAAAATTCAGAGAGTTCTTCTGGCCTATACTTATGAGTGTGCCAATAGATGGATACACAGAGCTCTATATATAGGTAGGCTAGGGACCCTCATCATCAATAGATAGCTGATTATTCTCCTCCCATCAAGGAGAATAAATCAGAAAATTTAATATAAAAACCGTTTTAAACCGTTACGATTTCATATAACTTAATGTGGAATAAATCATATTCAATCCTTATATTAAATAATTACCGTTATGATAATTATTTAAATTCCAACCGTTACAATAAATTAAATAATTACCGTTATGATAATTATTTAAATTCCAACCGTTACAATGAATTAAATGTGTCTAAGGGACACATATGTAATTTCTTACATTCTCCCACTTGGCCCTTATGACACATATAATTCCCTAGATGTCCGGTTCTTCAATATGATTATCACTTTATTTATTCCAGCCATTCATGAAATCCTCCCACTCACATAAAGAATATTACACATGAATCATGGCGGTAAAACTTTATATAATAAGTCGTCCCTTCCATGTATTACATATAAAATATTCCTTAAATGAGTACTATATGGGCAATCAAACTTTATGAATAAACTTCCTATAAGTTATTCGGGTCCAACTTTAATTTTATCCCCATGGATAATGTAACAAATGTGCACAAACTTTATTAATAATAACTTGATGTCTATAGACAAATTAGAAAGAACTAAGTACAAAATGAATCAATGAGTCCCATATGCTCCACATGACTTTTAAACAGCTTTACCGGTAAACCTTTAGTCATAGGATCCGCAATCATCAATTCAGTACTGACATGCTCAACGAGCACTTCATTTCTTTTGATGTTCTCTCTCACACGAAGATACTTGATGTCGATATGCTTACTTCTGCTTCCACTTTTATTATTCTTAGAAAAGAATATGGCAGCACGATTATCGCAGAAGATCTTGATTGGTCTCGCTATAGAATCGACAATTTTGAGACCACCAACAAAATTTCTTAACCATAGCGCATGTGTAGTGGCTTCATAGCACGCAATAAATTCTGCTTCCATTGTAGATGTAGCAACTATAGTTTGCTTGTTACTTCTCCAGGATATAGCCCCTCCAGCCAAGAGAAAGATATACCCTGAAGTAGATTTTCTACTATCTACACATCCAGCAAAATATGAATCTGAATACCCAACCACCTCCAAATGGTCAGTGTGTCTGAATGTCAAACCGTAGTCCTTTTTTCCTTGCAAATACCGCATGACTTTCTTTGCAGCTTTCCAATGTTCCATTCCTGGGTTACTTTGATATCGACCCAACATTCCAACTGCCATCGCAATGTCAGGTCTAGTGCAAACTTGTGCATACAATAGACTGCCAATTGCAGATGCATATGGAATGTTCTTCATCTGCTCCTGTTCCAATGCATTTCGGGGACATTGATCATTACTGAATTTGTCTCCTTTAATGATAGGTGCTACAGAAGCCGAACAGTTCTTCATTCTGAATCTTTCCAAAACTTTTTCAATGTAGGCCTTTTTAGACAGTTTTAATATTTTATGTTTTCTGTCTCTGTGAATCTCTATGCCAATGACATAAGAGGCTTCACCCAAATCCTTCATTTCAAAATTTTGAGAAAGAAACTGTTTGGTTTCATGCAGCAAACCTAAATCATTACTTGCAAGTAAAATATCATCTACATATAGGATTAAAAATATGACTTTACTCCCACTGACCTTAAGGTATATACATTGATCAACAAAGTTCTCAATAAAACCAAATGAGGTAATAACTTTGTGAAATTTAATATACCATTGACGGGAGGCTTATTTTAGTCCATAAATAGATTTATTTAGTTTGCAAGCTTTCTGAGTGTTATCATCAAAACCTTCAGGTTGTTTCATGTAAACCTCTTCTTCAAGATCCCCATTCAAAAAAGCTGTTTTCACATCCATTTGATGTAGCTCTAGATCAAAATGAGCTACTAATGCCATGATTATCCTAAATGAATCTTTCTTGGATACTGGAGAGAAGGTTTCATGATAATCAATACATTCCTTTTGTGTGAAACCCTTGGCCACAAGTCTAGCTTTATATCGTTCAACATTACCAGAAGCATCCCTTTTGGTTTTGTAAACCCATTTGCAGCCTATGGCTACAGCTTTCTCTGGTAAGTCAACAAGATCCCAGACTTGATTTTTAGCCATGGATTCCATTTCTTCCTTCATGGCATTTAACCATAATGTGGAGTGTTCCCCACTCATGGCTTGTGAAAATGAATTTGGATCATCCTTAGGCCCAACATCGAAATCGGACTCTTGGAGGTATACAATATAATCACTAGAGATTGCTGGTCTAATTATTCTAGAAGATCTTCTTAATCCTACTTCCTCCTCATGTTGAGGGGTTTGAGTAGGTTCAATATGAACTTGTTCCTCATGAGTTGACTGTTCTGAAATTGATTGTGGTTCAAGGCAATCTGTTTGGATTTCCTTAAACATAATCAAACGTCCTTTAGATAAAGGAGCATCAGTCAACTCTTGTGCTTCCTCTAATTCAATCCTTTGAGGATAAGCACTCCCACTGTGTTCAAGATCTTCTAAGAATTTTGCATTCATAGACTCAACAATTCTAGTATTATTAAAAGGACAATAGAACCTAAATCCTTTGGAGTTGACTGCATAGCCGATAAAATGACCGCTGGTTGTCCTTGGGTCTAACTTCTTTATATTTGGATTATAAATCCTCACTTCAGCAGGACAACCCCATATGTGTAAGTAATTTAAACTTGGTTTCCATCCATTCCATAATTCAAAAGGTGTCTTAGGGACAGCCTTGGATGGTACCCAGTTTAATACATACACAGCAGTTTTTAAGGCTTCACTCCATAGAAATAAAGGTAACTCAGAATTACTGAGCATGCTCCTTACCATGTCCATAAGTGTGCGATTTCTTCTTTCTGCAACACCATTTTGTTGTGGTGTGCCAGGCATTGTGTATTGAGCAACAATGCCTTCTTAAGTAATTGCGCAAATGGACCTATCATTTGTCCCTTTTCTGTGTACCTTCCATAGTACTCTCCGCCTCTATCAGATCTCACGATCTTGATTTTCTTGTCCTTTTGTTTCTCTACTTCTACCTTATAGGTCTTGAAAGCATTGAGTGCTTCAGCCTTATCATTTAGAAAGTAGAGATACATGTACCGTGTATGGTCATCAATAAAAGATATAAAATATCTTTGACCATTTAGGCAGGGAGTAGGAAAAGGTCCACAGATATCTGTATGTATGATTTCAAGAATCTCAGAACTCCTTCTGGCACCTTTAGTGGTCTTGTTGGTTTGCTTTCCCTTTATGCAATTCACACAAGTACCAAAATCAGTAAAATCAAGAGTTTTTAAGACTCCATCATTTACTAATCTTTTGATTCTCTCTATGGAGATATGTCCCAATCTCCTGTGCCATAACAAAGCGGAGTTTTCATTCACAAGGCTCCTCTTTATGCCAACACTAGAATGCAATGATAAATGATTGTTTTCAAAGTCGAGATCTAGATCAATTTTGAATAAACCATCAATTTTGGTTCCACCACCAATAAAATTTTCACCTTTAAAAATACTAAAGGTAGAGTTTATAAACCAAAAACTAAAACCAATAACATCCAGTTTAGAAACCGAAATTAAGTTTCTAGAGAAACATGGAATAAAAAATACATTTTCCAAATCTAAAATATAACCAGTTTTCAAAATTAATCTAAATGTCCCGACCGCTTCCACATGAGAAAACAACTTATTTCCGGAATAGACCCGTTGCTCATTGCTTGCCGGTTTCCTTGTGTTGAGAAAACCCTGCATTGTATTAATAATATGGATTGTAGAACCAGAATCAATCCACCATGTATTACAAGGAGCCTCAACAAAAAAAGATTCATGACATACTAGAGATATGATATTACCTTTCTTTTCAAGCCATCTTTTGTACTTTTGGCAATCCTTCTTCATATGCCCCCTTTTATTGCAGAAGAAACAAGTATCCTTATTGTCATTTTTCTTGATTGACAACTTGTTGTCTTTCTTGAGATGCGGGGCACTTTTGCCTCTTTTACTCTTTCCCTTATCATGAGTAGCCACAAAGTGAACACTCTGTGGTTTCTCCTGCTTTAGCCTTTCCTCCTCCTGAACACACATGGTCAGAAGTTCATTTACTGACCATATATCCTTATGTGTGTTATAGGATATCTTAAAAGGAGAGTACTCAGTCGGGAGTGAGTTCAAGATGAAATGAACTAAGAAGGAATCAGAAATATCAATCTCCAGGGACTTCAGTTGAGCTGCCATGTCCCTCATTTCCATAATGTGCTCTCGCACACTTCTGGATCTGTCAAAGGTTTTGCTTGAGAGTTTCTTCATTAGGGTGCTTGATAATGCCTTATCGGAACTTACAAATTGTTCCTCAACAGCCCGCATGAACTCTGTTGCCTTTTTGCATTCAGGGATAGAACCCCTAATGCCCTTAGTTACGTGAGACTTCATAAACATGAGACTTAGGCGATTAGATCGCTCCCACCTCTCATGCTTCGTAACTTCTAATGGCGTACTAGTATCCGTGAGGGCAGGTGGTTCGTCCTCACAGAGCGCCAAATCAAGTTCTAAGCACCCCAAATAGAAAAGTAAATTTTCTTTCCACTCAGAAAAATTGTTCCCATTAAGCATTAGAACAGTACTTTCTAGAATAGCAGTAGTAGAAATAGCTGAAATAATCAAGGAAAAATTTTTAATGCTATGAAACTTTATTTTAAATTAACCAATGCTAATTTAATAGTAAATAGTAAATTTCAACCTACCTGTGGGCAAAGGTTGCATCACGCATGAAATTTACCCTTTATTAATAAGACTAATAAATTTAAATATTAATAAATAAAATTCTCCGTACCTGTGGGCCTAAGAGAAATTTTATTTTTAACATTAAATTTATTATCTTATTCTAATTAAATCATAAAAATAAAAACTTCCCTATGGGGATTAGCAATTAAGTTTATGAATTAATTACATAATCGATGTTAGTTTTTCTATATGAAGTTCATGTGTATAACCTTGATGTAATTATTATTCTAAAATTGGGATGCTGCGGCTCTCCCAAAAATATTATAATAATTACTACTTCATTAACATCTATTAACTGTATAGATGCTCACAAAAGTCCTAAGAATATAACAAACCAATACCTAAATGGGGTAAACAGTAATTTTCCAAGGTGCAACCAGGTGAGTTCCCAGGAAAGTGAGGGGGGTCACAACGGACACACTTAAATCCCAAGACTTTCCTTAGCCAGAACTTTTCTAGACATTGCATTCTCGGATATTACTGTAAACACGCCAGCATGTATGGTATTGTTAATTATTCTTAGGTCTAGGCATCAAACAAATTATATTTAAACAATATAATTAAAATTAATTATATTCCTAAGTTCAAGTATTAAAGAAACAATAATTTTAATATTGAACATATAAACATAACAAAATAAATTTATGACATGATAGCATAATAAATATCATGGCCTAATGGTTTAGTAAGTGGCCTTAGGCCCTTTACACTTGGAAACCCAAGTTCTAAACCCCACAATAACCCAATTTTTTTTTTTTTTAATTCTTGATGGGCTACTATAAATGGTTTGGGCTTTTAGGGCTGGGTCAGATAACCTCATTGGGCTGACCCATTCGGGTCGGCCCACTTTATAACCCAAAAACTGCATGGGTTTTAAACCCTACCCAAATACCCACATGTTAGTGTAGCAAGTTTCTCAATAAAAATATTCATATCTATGCTTTCATGCTTTATAGTGTTCATGTTTTACGATGTGCAATTATTAAGAGATTTTCACACATATGTAAAATTCCCAAAACAATATGTGAAATTATCAATAAACAGATACACAGAAATTTGCACAATTCAACTAATAAAGAATTACCAAAACTAAAAGCTGAACAAATTGGCATAGAGGCTGGCTCTGATACCACATGTAAACATAATATATAAATAAAATGCTATAAAATAATAAGCAGCGGAATTATAAATACCTCCAGCCATATTTTGTTCAAGCTTGATGAAGAACGAAGAACGAAGAACGAAGAACGAAGAACGAAGAAGTTTTCTACAACACCAAAATCTGTAAAAACAAAATTCAGAGAGTTCTTCTGGCCTATGCCTATGAGTGTGCCAATAGATGGATACACATGGCTCTATATATAGGTAGGCTAGGGACCCTCATCATCAATAGATAGCTGATTATTCTCCTCCCATCAAGGAGAATAAATCAGAAAATTTAATATAAAAACCGTTTTAAACCGTTACGATTTCATATAACTTAATGTGGAATAAATCATATTCAATCCTTATATTAAATAATTACCGTTATGATAATTATTTAAATTCCAACCGTTACAATAAATTAAATAATTACCGTTATGATAATTATTTAAATTCCAACCGTTACAATGAATTAAATGTGTCTAAGGGACACATATGTAATTTCTTACAATTGCTACTCATATAATTTTGAAGAGTAGAATGAAAAATAAAATTTGCAGTTTGCACAATTTCATATCCAAATCTAATCCAAACACGCTTACAAGATGATAGAATTATCAGCAGTATGGTAACAAGTACAAAGATCTCAGAGCTTAGTAGTCCATAAACTGCATTTGGTCGATCAATCTCGTCCTAATTCAACCCATTCACATATCTAAAAACTACTATACATTCTCTACATACTCATGATCCCCCTATGAAATGCAAATATCGGACTCCAACATCTTTTTCATTGTCGCCGCAATCCCCCTATGAAATGCAACACAAAGCTATGAATTATAAATATAGTTTAGGTATTCACACCAACAGAAACACAGATTTAGGTCGTCAAGTTCTGCGACACTAGCACACGGCCCACCATGAAAAAATCAAAAGCATTCCAAACATGTTCTAATTAACTTGCAATCATATTTCTCAAAACAATTGGTTGATAGATGAAGCCCACGGATTTTTATTCCATGAGACTATTCTATATCTACTAATATAATTCAAACCAACAACAAAGCTAAAAACCAAAATCCCATTGCTGTTAATGAATAGTTGTGACACACTGGCCATTGAAAACCAAAATTAACATTATAAGAACAAACTATAGCCCTTGTTCTTCCAACAAATAAAAAGGGGACCTTTTCCCACACAAAGTTTATGGGTTCCTCAGCCATCACTTGCAGACACTAAGTAGCCAGATTTAACAACCAAAAACCAATCACTATCGTCTCATTTATTTCAAAGCACAACATGCAGTCATGCACCTTGTGTATAAGTACAAAGCATTTTCGCAGTACCTCGCAGTACCTTGACAATGACGCGAGTAGACGCTGAAAATCACAACGAACCCAAGCACCGCAATCTAAAGCTGGTAACTCCTCGAAACCCCTCTACGGTAGCCATAGAGCTCGTCATAGTTTCCTTACTCTTCGATTACGTTGCAATGGGCCAGCGCTTGTCATTTTGCTTCCGATTTGGCTTCCAGCCGGTGCCAGAGAAGCGGCTGGCAGAGGAGGCGCGTGAGTGGGGGCCGTGGGAGGGGCTGTTCATTGGGTTGTTGAAGGCTGGCGTGACATGCGCCGAGGACGACTTGTAAAAGATGGGATTGTCTTTCCAGCTTGACGCGAGGAAGAAGAAGAGGTAGGGGCGTAAACGAGCTGAGCTACTCGTGAGCTTACTCGAGATCGGCTCGAATAAACTCGACTCGTGCTCGAATCGATTATTAAATGAGCTATCACTACAAAAATCACTACAATTGGACGCGTGTCTACAGTACCGGTTACTATAGACATGCGTCCAATTAGACACGTGTCTTCTGAAAAACGTGTCTAATTGTACCATCTTCACAATTGGACGCGTGTATTTAATATGCGTGTCCAATTGGACACGTGTATTAAATACACGTGTCAAACTGTTATTTTTCCCAAATATAATTTTTTTTTTAATTAAATAGAATTTCAACAATTGGACACGCGTATTTAATACGAGTGTCCAATTGGACACGTATATTAAATACACGTGTCAAACTGTTATTTATTCCCAAATATAATTTTTTTTTAATTAAATAGAATTTCAACAATTGGACACGTGTATTTAATACGCGTGTCCAATTGGACATGCGTATTTAATACGCGTGTCCAATTGGACACGTGTATTAAATACACGTGTCAAACTGTTATTTTTTTCCAAATATAATTTTTTTTAATTAAATAGAATTTCAACAATTGGGGACGTGTATTTAAATACACGTCTCGGATTGGGCACGTGTACTGAGTACACGTGCCCAATTGTTTGGCCAGGACAGCTGCGCGGGAGAAATGCCGGCTTATATATGTGTGTGTGTATATATATATATACCCATTCCTGATCTGAATTCTCTCTCTCTCACTCTCTCTCCCTCTCCGTCATAGCCGCACCGGCCAGCTTCCGGCCACCGCGCATCAGCCCTTCCCGCCGGTGAGACGCCCTCTCTCCACCTCTTTCTGCTCGGTTCTCGGTCTCTCTCTCTCTCTCTCTCTCTCTCTCTCTCTCTCTCTCTCTCTCTCTCTCTCCCTTTCCGTCACAACCGCATCGGCCAGCTTCCAGCCACCGTGCATCCGCCCTTCCCGCCGGTGAGACCCCCTCTCTCCACCTCTCTCTGCTCGGTTCTCGGTCTCTCTCTCTCTCTCTCTCTCTCTCTCTCTCTCTCTCTCTCTCTCTCCGTCACAGCCGCACCGGCCAGCTTCCGGCCACCGCGCATCCGCCCTTCCCGCCGGTGAGACGCCCTCTCTCCACCTCTCTCTGCTCGGTTCTCGGTCTCTCTCTCTCTATCTCTCTCTCTCTCTCTCTCTCTCTCTCTCTCTCTTTCTCTCTCTGTGTATCTCTCCCTATCTTTCTCTGCCTCTCTCTCTGTATCTCTATGTCTCTCTCTCGCTCTCTCCCTATCTCTCTCTGCCTCTCTCTCTGTATCTCTATGTCTCTCTCTCTCCCTATCTCTCTCTGCCTCCCTCTCTCTCTGTATCTCTACGTCTCTCTCTCTTTCTTTGTAATAATGTAACGTTTGTTTTTTGTATTTTTGTGGTTGGAAATAATAAAATTTGGAAAAAAAAAAAAAACAAAACTTTATTAACCCAAATAAATTTAAATAAACAATAACAAAATTAAATTGAAAAAAAATTCTAAATTGAAGTTTTTTATTTAATTATTTAATTGTATTTTTAATTTAATTTAAAAATACAATTAAATAATTAAATAAAAAATTTATTTAAATGAAAATTTCAATTTGGAATTTTTTTTTTAAAAAAAATCGGTTTGACACGTGTATTGAGATACATGTGTCAAACTGTGCAGTTAATGACTTGCACATCTGACACGCGTCTCACGCGTGTCAAAATGCACGTGTCAAACAGTTTATTGCATTATTCATCACATAATTAAACAAAAAAGAAGTGCAGGTCTGTCAGGATAACACTTGGGCGTTATGAGGCCACGTGGCTTGCTGTGCATCTAGTTAAGGGTAGAACACGGTTTGTTTAGGCTCGACTGGTCAAATCCAAAATAACCCCTCACGTACGTAGCAACTTGATTGTTCGGATATGAGAAATGCTATAACTCTTTTTAGCATTTTTTTAGTGTCCTTCTGAATGACGTGAATTTAATTTTTTTGTTTAAAAAATTGCATTTTGTAAGTCACATTTTGAGATAATTTTTTTATTATTAAATCAATGTCATGCAGAAAAAACGTTAAAAGGAGTTTTAGCATTTCTTGTTTGGATATAATAAAATAGTAAACTACACAATTTTATTTATTTATTTTTTTCACCATTTTATCCCGCCCATTATCTACCATTTTTCATTCGATATGAACACAAAAGAACCAATATATATATTATATAGAAATTTTATGGGAGAAATTGGTGATTGATATTGTATGGTATTGAATAACAGGACTGCTAAATTATTTATCCTTTACTCATTGTGGCTATTAACTGTCAAAGGTTCTTTTTGTGGATGAAATTATAATCCACAAATAGAATTACTAAAAAAGAGTCGTTGATGCCTAATTTTTGTTAATATACGCCTCAGTAGTGGAGCCATGCATAATGCTAGTCAAAGACAATAATATGGTTAATATAAAATATTATAACAAGATGGAATGTGCTTAACTTGATGAAGCTGGTGCATCAATTCGGATTATGTTTGTTAAAATTTTTGTATTCTTTTTGTAATGGGCTAATCTGGAAAAAGGAAAGCTTGAAGCTTTGCAAGGAAAGAGAGGGAAATGAGAACTGAAGAGAAGTCTAGAACAGAGGAGATAAGGAATTCGGTTGTGCCATGCACGCGGATGAGAGAGATTCACTAGTGGAATAAATGTGGTACAGCTGGATCCTCTTTTTGGGGTGCTTGAAACGGTGCGCAGGAAGGTGTAATGTGCGTGGGTGCTGATTTGAGAGGAGAGGGATTACTAAACGGGGCCTTTGTTTATGCATTTTAAGGTGTCAACCAGGTTTAGGTAGGTATCTTTTGAATTGATGAATTGCTCTGGGAGAGACGGCAACCTCGAAATTGCCTATTCTCTGCAATTCCATTATCATTCGATCAATACCACTTTTTAAACAGGAACTAACCTGTTCCATCTTTATTGAGTTGTGCGTTGCAGTATCGAGTCAAGCGCTAGTCATATCACCGAGGACAGTGCAATTTCTTCAAGAAACTTCTTTGCCTCAAATACCCTTGAACAAGCAAAATCGCCAAATCTGTCTAAACTACTCATTAAGGCTTAAGGGCAAAATCGGTATGAACTACTTGTGAAGGGTATTTGACGCAAAAAGAAGTTTCTTGATGAAACTGCATTGTCCTTGGACCACAATGATATGACTGGCTCGTGGCTCAATACAGCTAAGCACGACTCGGTTTTGTGCAATCACTTGCCAATCAGAACCAATTCTCCACTTTCTATTTTTTCTACGCAGCGAGCCGTGTAACAATTAAAGCCTTCAAACATTGAGCCGCGTGCACTCTTCCCAATCTTTCTGATTCTTTCATCTTTCAAATTGCATTTTTCCTTTTTCCAATTTCTTTTTCTTTCACCTCTTTTCTTCTACCTTAGTATGAAACTTATCTGCAAAACCTAACGTCCCTGGTGTCATCGGAAACGGCATTATTACTTAACAAAACCGGCATTGTTTCTCATTTCCAATCTCATATTTTTCAGGTACGCACACTACGTCTCTTCTCTACGCGATTTTCATGGCTTCGACATCCTTTTCTTTCGATGTCTTATGTGGTTTTCTTTTTCGATTTGTGTTCTGCTTTGCTCCGGTAAAACAGAAGACGGAGGACGCGCTCTCTCTCATACTCCGCTCGTACTACATTGAACCTGAGCCCTGCGAGAAAGCCGTGAGTCTCTCTCTCTACTATCTTCGCTCAAAATTGGTTTTTTTTTTTTTTTTTTAATCTTTCTGCTAAAATAAAGAAAATAATAATTTAAATTTTTTGATTTGGGCCGAGCTCGAGCCGAACACTCGAGCTCGGGATCGACCAAAATGATTGAGCTCGAGCTCGATCAGTAAATCTTCCCTAGCGAGCCGAGCTCGCACATGAAATTTAGGGTCGTGTCGAGCTCGAGTTCGAGCTTCGTATCAACATAAACGAGCTGATCCCGAACAAGTAATACCCGCTCACATCGGCTCGTTCACACTCCTAAGAGGAGAGCTGTATAAAAAGAAAAAAAAAAAAAAAAAAAAAGAGGAGAGAGAACTGAAGAAGAAAGCTGGGATTGTTTTTAAATTTGAGCGCCCATAGTTTTTTGTTTTGAAATTTCAAAAGTGTATTGCCTCAAAACAAGACAACAGACAGCTGGCATCTCATCAACCCTTAGATGAAAAGAACGGCTAAGATTTTAAAATTTCAAACCATTAAATCGTGCACCTCATTTTTTTTGGGTTTTAAAAAAAAAAAAAAAAAAAAAAAAAACTTTTAGTCTCCTTTAAAAGTGTTTGATCCAATTAATTTTACTAAGCTATTTTGACCCAATGTCAATTACTTGCACAGCTAAGCCCAACACTTTGCGCCAACTCGCACACTAAGCTTGGACTAGAATAATTAAGGGTGTTACATTACCGATATGTGCAATTGAACTGCATTGAAAAAAAAAAAAATCCCGACCAATTCCAAGAGAAGAAAAATCCATCATCTAGTACAAAAACAAAAATGATAACATGGGGTACCAGTTGGAAGCAAACCCACCGTCCAACAGGTGAAAGAAAACAAGAGAATGGCTACTCGTCAAATGTCTCAAAAGCTTTTGCGTTTGATTGAAAATATGCTACCCAGAACGCCGTCAAACTGCCCCCATTATTTGCTCGGTGGCATCGGCGTTGCGCTCTTCTCAGGAACCAAGCACTAATTTAGATGGTGCCACAAGGGCAATCATGTATGGTGGAGCTTCATTTCGGTTGGCCTGTCCCGTAAAGCGCAAACACCTTTTGACTGAAGTGATTGAAAGGAAAATATGATGCCAATGAACATGATGCATGCGGCTACAAAACAAAACTAACCCAACCCCATCACAATTCTTTTACCATCTGATTCTCTCCGGTTCAATTGAAGTGGACAGCATCCGGTTGGTTATATTTATATGGTAAAATTGTCTTAAAAAAAAAAATGTTAAAAAACAATTTTACCCTTAAAATGAGACTAACTGAATACTGTCCACCGGAGAGAATCCTTGTCCAATCTTTTAGGCCCAGTCCGTCAAATCCTCATCCATGCTGACCGTTTATTACTGCCTTGATCAACTTTTCTAAAGCAAATGTGAATTGCCTCGAACGTATATTCAAACATTTGAAATCTCATGTAAAGACCAAAGAAACAAAGGTAGGCTGGCTTTTGACTTCCATCTCCAAACACCAAATAGAGCATCAAAATTATTAATTTAATAATCTAGGCCTTGCAAGAAGTAAGAAAAAAATTAAATATAACTTTTGATATTTTATTAATTTTTCAATTAGAGCATTCATCTTTAAAAAGTTTTAATTTAGCATATTCATCTTTCAATTTCAAAAAAATAATATTGGGAAGTGAGTTTAATTAAAAGCTTACCTTTTCTCAAACAATGGAAGTACAAAAAGAAAGACTTGATCGTCAAGCGATGATTTGATTTTATTTTCTTATTTACAATTAAGACTTTATTTTCTTTACTTACTAGGACTAGATTTGCTTTATTTATTTCTTTTTCTTACTAGGATTAGATTTACTTTTACTACTAAGAATAGGTTTACTATTACTACTATGATTATGTTTACTTTCTCTACAAGTATTTTTCTTATATAAATAGGCTTGTTTATTATGTAAAACTCAATCAATTAAATTATTATCAATTCAGAGAGTTTTCTCTCAAATACTCTACGGAGTTTTATTTTTCTTTTACCATGCGGGCTTGTTTTAATCTTTTTAGGTAGAAGACGAAGACACTACTTTTTATAGAATCAAAGATGTTGCTCTTTGATTAGTTACCTTAGTCTTCCGTTACGTCAGTTGGTATCAAAGCATGCTTTATCCTGGTCATGACCAATCAACAAAACAGTGACGACCTTCTCCTACAACACCGTTTGTATGGGAGGGTGATAAGTCTTGAATTATTCGATTCAAGACCCCTTAATTTGCATTTGTTAGACCTAGTTTGTGTTGTATATATAACGTTTTGTTGTAGTTTTGTTTTATGTTTTATTTTCAGGTCTTAGTTGAAATTTAGTTCAAAACACTTGAATTAGACCTGAAAATACATCAAGGGCAATTTGTTCATTTCCAGAGTTCAAGACTGATCCTGAAAAGATGAAAAATTGATCAAGGCAAATCGATCGATCGATCGATCGATTATTTCTTCAGTAAAGAAATCAATCGATCGCATCATCAGTCGAAGAAAATCGATCGATTGATTATTTATGCAGTCGCGAAGTCGATCGATCGAACTTGGATATTTTTCGAGAAAATCTTAGGATGTTGACATGCTTTGTGTGGATGAAATTAATCCAATTTGGACGGTTCATAAAGGATATTGACACTATTTTGTGCAGCCAAAAATCGATCTTTGATGTCCCCTTTGTAAATTAAATCTCTATATATATATATGAGATTAGGGTTTTAGGTTTAGGCATGCATCTTTTGAGGGTTTCGGATTTTCTCAGGTGTATCACTCAATTTTTAGTGTTTTGTAATTCTTTTGATGCACGTTTTCTGGGCTTAGTTCCAGAGAACAACTTTCTTTGTTAAATTTCAAGTTCTTAGTTAGTTGCTTTTCTTTTCCTTTCTCTTTTTGTAATCCGAATTTCATAGTTTTAATATAGTTGTGTTTGATTCATTTCCTTCTTATTTCTTTACTGTTTTTTATAGATTTCATGCTTAGATTAGTTTACTTTATGTCTAGCTAAATTAGTTCTTAGGGTTTGATAAAAAAATCTTCTCCAAAAATCATGAAGTGTTCTTAAAGTTCTTAGGATTTTCTAGATATGTTTGATGATTGTGTGAGGCTAGAGGATTGCAAAACCCATGCTAAAAGGTTTTGTCTTCAATATTTTAATCTAATTATTTGTGAAAAAGAGTTATGCTTGTCTATAAGTTTACTTAGATTCATGAATAAAACCAACATTTTTGAAAGAGAATGATGTCTTGTGCAATGATGCTTTTTGACATGAGGTATGTTTTCTCATTAGAGTCACCTTATAGTTTATACTAAGGAATACCGGTCGTTTCACACATTTGGTAGTTTAAACCGTTTTTCAATTATAATGTAACTTTTATGTGATGCGATCGGTGTGAAACTAGATACCTTATCATTGTGGCCTAATTAGGGTTTTCATATATTGTGTATGCTTATTAGGATGTGTTATAGAGTAGTAAGCTGGGGAGTATTAATCACTCAACATCTTTGGTAGAGTAAATGTTTTTCAATTGTAGTTTAAATCTTTACGTGGAGTTGTTTGATGTAAAACTAGGTGCTTTATGATTACGTCTTAAATAAAGTATTTTCATGTCGAGGTCGTCATAATGGTTGACGCCCATTATGTGCTCATATCATGCATGTTAGGAAGATCCATATAAAATTTAAGCATTTAATCGGTTGAGCAGTAGATAAGATCAATACTCTAAGTTTCCTTTAAGTTTGTTTTCATTTCCCGCTTTTCTTATTTTACTCGTTGTAGCTTCAATTCTACAACCTTTGCTTTTATTCTTACTCTTAAGTTAAGTTAAATACACTCTTTAGATATCCTATTATGCAAAACAACCCATAATCTCTGTAGTTCGATCACCCTTACTATAGTACAATCGATACGTACTGTTGCGAATGGTAAACTTATAAATTTAAAATCCACGTAGCTGGTTAGTCGGCTACTAGAGGGGCTCTTTTGTGAGCCGAATTCATGGGGTATTCGATCCGGTATTATCTGGATTCGATGGACAGGGAGGCTCCTTGGAGAGCCAAATTCCAAGAGTTCCAACAGATCTAGCAAACGATGCAACATGAGATGAGACAAGAAATGGGCTAGAAGCGAGAGATGATGGAGCATGGGTGATAGCGCACCAAGCGGCTACGTGGATTTTAAATTTATAAGTTTACCACTCACAATAGTACGTATCGATTGTACTATAGTAAGGGTGTCACGCCCCCGTTTTGGGATATAAGGGAAACGTGAGTTTAAGAGCTAAAAACAAACATTTTAAATAAAAGCGTGCATTTACAACTTGAAAATTTTAAAATTCACTATTTTTAAACCTTTCTATTAATAATTCTTTACAAGGTCATGAACTCCAAAAAGAACAAAACATACTATACAAAACTATGGTTTGGCCGGTTCATCACGAACTATCGCTTTCAGCGAGGTCTACGCCCTTACAAGGAAAAGACTTCGTCTTACTGTAGTCATCTGGAAAGGGGTGGAGGAAAAAGGGTTGAGTTCGACAACTCAGTAAGGAAAATACAACACCAGGGGAATAAAACATGTTATAAACCTTTATGCCATAATCTTTAGTCATGCATAATGACAGATTTATTCTACTCACTGATAAGAATTATTTTCACATATGATGAATTGCATAATGTAAGTTGATTTATAACCTAAACCAATAGTATGTTGATTTTAATTTATTTCAGATGAATTAAGTGTTTTTGAGTATATTAAAATTTACGATGATGTTTAAAAGTATGAATATGATATGTGATTTTAGATTGAGTATAAGTTCAAGATTCAAGTTATGAATAGTTGTCTGAGAAGTGATATGCTAGGTTGTTTATGTTTTATAAGAAAACACATATTAAAGCATGATTCATAAAGTGAAATGTATTGTTTTAGGACAGGTGGCATGGCATATGAACAATTAAATAAAATTTGAAGAATATGAATAATGATATAAGAATGACAGTTTATAAATGAGAATGACAGTTTATTATGATCCAGTATATTCTTTTTATCAGTTTTCTCTTTAATCCTTTCTCTGTGGTTTAACCCTTTACAGACTCTAAACCGCTGTTACCCGTGAGCGGAGCACGTTGGCTTTTGTCACACAGACCTATGGACTTAGCCTGTCGTCACAGGGGAGAGCCGTTCCGAGTTGGGGATCTTCCCTAGGTGAAGGCCAACATCGGCTGGTAGCACACACCAACACATGGTATGCTTGCCATGCTACCCTATGGGTACCAATCCTAGCTGTAATAGTGCCTCAGGGTTAAACAGTTACTGCACATGAACGATTTTCTGTAATACTGTAGGCTCTGCTTTAACTGTATACTTTATTTCAAAACTGTAAGAGCCGTTTTCATAACTGTAGTCATGTACAGAATTAAACTTTAAATTCTCTTTCCTTTCAAATCTGTATTCATGAATAGAGTCATAAACTTTAGAATTCTCTGTAATCATATTCTTGAAATGCTCTTTATCATCTCTCTGAGTATGCATAATTCATAATTTTTGAAATGTTCATATTCATGACTGTAAACATGCTTAATCCATACTTTGAAATGCTCTTGATCATAACTTTAATTATGCATAAATCATAACTTTAAAATGCTCTTAATCGTATCTATAATTATGCATAAATCATATCTTTAAAAATGCTCTTACTCATAACTGTAATTTATGCACAAAATTCTTGAATAATAACATATGAGCAATAAAAGCTTCGCATTAAAAATCACATAATCAATGCTTTGTAAAATTCTCCAACACTTTTTCAAAAGATTTATAATAAAATCTTGTTGGGGGTTTTTCGGTGTTGTATGCCCTTACCTGGACTAGCCGTTAGCCTCGGAGTCGAGCTTTTACCTAAATAAATTGAAAGAAAAACTTAGAAGAATATTCTAAAATTTGTAGCCTAAAACTTAATTAAAATAAACATAACACACACCTACACTAATCCAAATAATACCTTATATCATAACTAATCTAAAATAAAAGCCCCCTAGGGACTTAATTTCAGTTAGCAATCCATTAAACTAAACAAGTAATATTCCAATATCTATTCATTTTAAACAACCTAAAACAAATCTCCAAAACACCATATGGCCAACATAGGAAATCTATTCTTTAAAAATTCATCACTAATCCGGTTACTAACATACAAATACACTTAAATATCCATTCAGCTATTCTAACCTCAAAATCAGAATACCCATCACCAAAAGACAGTATTTCAGCCAAGATCAACGTACAGGGACCACAATAATCACACCTCATAAACCTTAAATCAAAACAGGGAACACGGCTGATACTCATTTCACACACCTATTCACTGACATCTTCCTCAATCCCAAAACACAGTCCAGTCGACCAACAAACACAATCCAGAAAATACCAATTACCTCTAAAGTATAGTTCATCACTACACACTCAATGTATAAGACAAAAACAGGGAAAGAATTTACTGTTAACATACCCTCGATTAACCCTCACAACAACTTACACAAAAAGCACTCCAATCCCCCAAATATTGCAGTAACAAGCTTAAGCAACTGTAACAATATCACAGAACCCATCTCAAACTATAATTGACTAAAAAGATAAATGCCCTAAATCAAAACATACATAATCCCAATCAGCCAAGCCCAGATTTTACTTAAATTCAATAAGATATACGCTCTTCAAAATAGGAAAACACATCCCCTCAATACTGCATTTCAACCAGAAAAATACCATAATACACGGCCATGGACAAATAACTCAAAATATCCAAGAATCCCTCAACACATCACAAACAAGCCACGGTTCCACAGGGCCGAACACACAGAGTCACTGAACAAAGGAAGAACACGGCCACAGTATACCCAAACAGTGAACACATGAAATCAGCCCAAAAATCACCACATACCCAATCGGTTCTTCAACTAACTCTCAACCCGAATCCACAAACCACCCAACAAATTGGTTGAAGTAAAATAGAGAACAACAACAATTTGAGGTAAAATAAAAAGAAATTACCTAGAGGATTTAATCCGAAAATCCACAGGAAAAGCCACCAATTTCGTCGGAAAAACCACCGAAAAATGCATAGGAAGAACCGGGTCTTCCTCTTGGGTCGTCGGTCACCGGGTCGGGTTTTCGGGTCAGGGGCTTCGGACTTCGTGGATTGGCTGGAAAGTCGCCTTAACTCGTCGGAAATCGGCGTCTGGCAGCCGGACAAGGAGGATCGAACCTCCGGGAGGTTCGGGTCGCACAGGTTCTCTCGGATCCGTCGGGTTTGGCTCGCGGGTCGTGGGTTGCACGGTCATGGGTCGTCCGGGTTGCTGGGCAGTCCACTACCGACGAAAAACCACCGGAAAGCAGCCCCCAAACGCCGGAAATCGCGTCTCAGGCCGCCGGACAGAGAGGATTGGGCATCAGGGCTCTCGGGTCCGGCGGGTTGCGGGTCGCACGGACACCACGGCTTCACGATCGGAGCTCTTCCCTCACCGGATTCCAGTCCCAGCCGCACCGCCAATCGTGGAGGGTCGAGCTCCCTGGGTTCAGCTCCCTCTCTCCCGATCTTTCTCTCTATCTCCCGAGTCTCTCTCTCTCGACATCTCTCTCTCTCTATCCCTCAAGTCTCTCCCTCAATCTCTGGCTCTCACTCCCTCTATCTCTCTAACTCTCTCTGTTCTCTCTCTCTCAGTATCTCATCTCTCTCGATTTCACTCTCTTCAGTCTCTCTGTATCTCGTCGGAAGAGAAGATAAGAAGAAGAAAGAATATAAGGAAGAAAGAAAAGAAAGAAACAACTTGCCGTGCAAGTTCTTTTTTTTTTTTTTTTTACAACTTGTTAAGTAAGTTACAAAGGGTGATCGAACCACAAAGATTATTGGTTGTTTTGCGTAATGGAATACTTAAAGAGCGTATTTAACTTAACTTTGAAATAAAAATAAAAGTAAAGGTTGTAGAATTGAAGCTACAACGATAAGGTGAAAGAAAGCGGAAATTGAAAACAAACTAAGAGAAAACTTAGGGTGTTGATCTTATCCAATCATCAACCAATGAAATGCTTAAAATCTATATGGACCTTCCTAACATGCTTGATATGAGCGCATAATGAGCGTCAACCATTATGACGACCTCGACACGAAAATTCTTTCGTTAAGACGTAGTTATAAAGCACCTAGTTTCACATTAATCTACTCCACGTAAAGATTAGTCTATAATTGAAAAATATTTATACTACGAAAGGTGTGGAGTGATTAATGTTCCCTAGCTTACTACTCTACAACACATCCTAATAAGTATACAAGATATACGAAAACCCTAACTATCTAGTTTCACACCGGTCTATTCCATGTAAAGATTAAACTACAATGGAAAGACATTCTATACTACCAAAGGTATGAAATGATCGGTGTTTCCTAGCATACCCTATAAAGTGACTCTAATAGGTAGTCATACATCAAGTCATATAGAACCATTGCAAAAGACATCATTCTTATTTCTAAGAATGTTGGTTTTACTCAAGAAATCTAAGAAAACTCATAGCCAAGTTTAACTCTTTTTCATGAATAAATAGATTGGAATCTTGATACCAAAACCTTTTAGCATGGGTTTTGATATCCTCTAGCCCTTAACAATCATCAAACATCTAAAGAAAATCCTAAGAACCTCAAGAACACTACATAGGTTTTGGATAGGATTTGGATCAAACCCTAAGCTAGAATTTAGCTAGACATGAATTGAATCTAATTTAAGCATGAATTTAAGGAAAACAGTAAAGAAACAAGAAAGAAATGAATCAAAAACAACTATATTGAAATTATGAAATTCGGATTACAAAAAGGAAGAAAAACCTAAGTTAGAACATGAAGAACAAAGAGGAAAAGAAGAAGAAATTGCTCTCTGGAATTAAGCCCAGAAAACGTGCATCAAAGTAAACTAAATCATGAGAAATTAAAGGGATACACCTGAGAAAATCCGAACAAACCCCAAAAGATGCATGTTTTAACCTAAATCCCTAAGGATTGTTAAAACAGAGGTGGTCGGCGTCCATTTCTGTCCACAAAATCCAACTTATGATTTGAATTGCATAAAGAATGCAAAGATTTGGAAATATCTGATTTTCTGAAAGACGGAGAATTCGATCGATCTACTTTTATTTCGATCGATCTAATTTTAGATCGATCCAATTTTATTTCGATCGATCGAACTGCCTTGGCCAATTCTTCAACTTGCAGGAAAATGACTAAAGTACTCTTGATGTATTTTCAGGTCTAATTCAAGTGTTTTGAATTAGATTTCAATTAAGACCTGAAAATAAGACATAAAACAAAACTACAACAAAACGTTATATATACAATACAAACTAGGTCTAACAAATGCAATTTAAGGGGTCTTGAATCGAATAATTCAAGACTTATCAATGGGTCCTAATCGTATTCACAGGGACAATGATGCCCATGATGACGATGGGATTCGAGCGTGGCCTATTCCTTACCAACAACTTGAACCCATAAACCAACCACTGGCCTATGAAGATCTTAATGACGATGAAGACTTCACTGATGGAGTGTTCGGATAGAACGTTGGAGTAGATCGACGGGGTGAAGGACATAGAGGCGTCGGTCGTGGTGACGCATGCTTAAGAGGTTATGAGCGTGGTGGAGCTGGCCATATGATAAACCTTTTGTAGACAGGTTCCTTGACGATGATGTAAGTTGCGTTCGACCTGTTTGTAACCATATTTATGGATCTCAGAACAGGAAACCCGTATATGAAGAGTGTGTTAGTTACAGTGAAAAAGTGGAGTTGCTGTTAGAGAAGCAATATATGCTACCACAACCATTGGTTCCAACTATTGTACCAGTGGAAGAATATCCACCACAAGCGCAGTTCATCACGATCACCACAAAAATAAATAACAATGGTGATTCATTTGAAGAAAACAATAAAGTTTAAGATGACATATATATATACATAGAAGGAGACGAAAAAGAAAAGTCATGTCTTAGTGCTATCTACGTAGATTTCTTCAAGTATCTTTCTCCGGAGGAGCCGTGCGTGACATATTGCAAAGAAAACTTGAGGACGAGTTTTTTTCAAGTGGGGGTGTGTGATGTAGGACGTAATTTACTATATTTCTTTTCCTTACTAGGATTAGATGTACTTTTACTACTAGGAATAGGTTTATTATTATTACTAGGATTATATTTACTTTCTCTACAAGTATTTCTCTTCTACAAATAGGCTTGCTTATTATGTAAAACTCAATCAATTGAATTATTATCAAATATGAGAGTTCTCTTTCAAATACTCTACGGGTATTATATTTCTTTTAGCCTGCGGGTTTGTTTTAATCTTTTTGGGTAGAAGACGAAGACACTTCTCCTTACAGGATCAAAGACGCTGCTCTTTGATTAGTTATCTTAGTCTTCTGCTATGTCAACTTGTATTTCTATTGGAGATCTCATTGTGTGAGTTCTTGCTGTTGTTAATGGCAGGTTTTGATTTTATGAAAATTTTGTTGTTAATGGCAGGTTTGGATCTCATTGTAGTTAGAAACGAGACGTTTGCTTCAAAAAGAAAAGAGACTATGTTTTCTCCTTAAACGGCGTTAAAAAGAAACCTAATAAACATTTGTTTGATAAGATAGGAAACAACGTAGTTTGGTAAAAATAAATTTGAACCCTTTATTTTTTCTACAGCAAGTGTGTTGTAGTTTAAATTATAGCACTGAATCCAGATCCATTAAAAATAGTTTTAGATCTCTTTTTTCCTTTTTTCCTGACATGAAGACTTATTTAATTCTTGAGGAGGAAACAAATATGGAGTATGGCAAATTTTTATTTGTTTCTAACTTGTTTTTTTTTTAAAAAAAATAATAATTTTTAATGGTATTAAAATAAATGTGTATTTTTCATATGTTTAATGAACATATGATAATTTTATATTTTTATATGTTGGAATTGAAGAACTTTCGCCCGCCTAATTTGGAAAAAAAAAATTATGTCTTAATTTGTTAAACCAAATAGTGGCGAAGTCAGGGTCGGGCAAGAGGGGAATAATGCCTACCCTAGCTCGCCTAAAACTTAGTGAAGAGATGCTTTAAATGTTTGGCTACCCGCCCTTTAAAAAAGTGATAGATGTGATATAAAGTGAAAAAAAAAAAATGTATGAAAAAGTGAAAAAATTTTGTATTATAGTGATTTTTTTTATTTAAATAGTAATAAAAAAATTATTAACGTGATATAAAATTAGAATGTTTTGAAGTTGATTATTTTTGGAAAAAGTAAAGAGGCAGAGTGAGAATTTTTTCTCCCTTGCCAAACAAGGCATTATTGCTATGGGCTAAATTTGTCATTTTCTTATTAGACTCTCTTTTCAAAGGAATGAAAAGTACTAGGGAGTGAAAAAAATTTCCAGCCCAAACTCCTCTCTCTCTCTCTCTCTCTCTCTCGCTTGAGCTTTCCTTTCTCTCCCCCAGGATAAAATACTCTAGATAGTCTTATTGTTTTTTTTCTTAGTTTCTTCTTTTTCACTAGTCTCATTTCTTTCTTTATAATAGTTATGTCGTCTCAAGAAGCTTTACAAGCTTTAATCGATGGTACGGAGGCCCTTGGGTTTGATCATCCAGTGTTGGAAACAATTAAAGAACCCCCTCCAAATCAAGAAGCATTTGCACTCATTGGGAGACTTCTGTCGTTGAAGCCTGTGACTTCCCAAACAGTTAGAGCAACCTTTGTAGTTACTTGGAGTTTTGTAGCTCCTATAGCTGTGGAAACCCTTACTCTTAACAAATTTTTTTGGGTATCTCTCATGAAGATCAGCTGGATCGTATCCTTCGTCATGGCCCATGGAATATAAGAGGGTCTCTACTCTTGCTTCAACAATGGTCTCCAGCTCTTGCACTTGCTGAAGTTGAATTAACACAGTGTCCATTTTGGGTGCAAGTCCGTGGTCTTCCTCGCCAGAATATGACTACCAGGAATGCAATTATGATTAGGAAAAGCCTGGGCTCGTTGATGGAAGTGGAAAATTTGGAAACCCTAGGTTTGATCTGCAGGCAATTCCTTCGGTTTAGGGTTGAAATCAACACTGTTTTGCCTCTAAAACCTGGTTTCAATCTTCTTCGTCCAGGCAAGGAGCCTTTGTGGGTCAGTTTTCGTTATGAGAGGCTTGGTGATTTTTGTACAATCTGTCGGTTAATAGGACATAAGTGACTCAACTATCTAGGACTCTAGGTCCTTCACAGAATTTGCCTCATGTCTTATATAATATTCCACTTCAGGCAGTTGCTTCACCATGTCCGAGATTTGTTTTTGCTTGGGATGATTTGGATTCTGGTCTGTCTTTTCTCGTTCAGAGGTGACCTTTGGTTCCTCGCATGGTGGTGAGTCATCCCGCATGAAACTCGTGCCTTGGCTCAGTCAGACGGAAATGGTATGCCATGTGTCATCTCCCCATGAATAGTCCTTTGAATCGAGCATCGAGTGCAATCGAGTGGAGGAGACAGTCTTGCGTCATCCAGATCTTGGAACATCAGTTATGAACGAACCACTGCCTACCACGTATGAGAATTCTAGAAATGTTCAGGCGGATCGAGACAAAAGTAAGGGTAAGGCGCCTATCGTTTATACACATAAGCCAAAAAATCTACCGACTTTGATTTCATCTGATTTGTTTTGTGCTAACATTTACGGTTCTACCTCTTCACTTTTGGACTCAACCATTACAAAGATTCAGTAAATATCTGAGAGCCCAATTTCAACTCAACAAGCCCAATTCACTAATTTCCTATCCTCTTGGGCTCATCCTAAACCCAACCCATCCAATGCAGAAAACTCATCACTTAAACCATTTCAACTTTATCCTCCTTTGCAGCCCATTAAATTACCACCTGATAACCCGGCCCAAACCTTTTTCAATTCACTAATCAACTTGCACCCTTCTTCCATTGAACCCAAACCAATCCAAATAACTGCCCAACGTTTTCACCCTAGCCATCAACCGATTGAATCCTCTAACCAGTTTCATACAATCACTACTTCCATTAAAATACCTTCATCTGCTTCCCCTCCCACACTTAATCCCTATACCCAAACCTATCACAAATCACCCAAGTCCCCTGTTAAGCTAACCCATTTTCACCCCTACTACACTCGGGAGTGTCAACCCAACCTCACCACCATCACCGACTTTCACATCTCCTCTCCCACCCGCACCTTCTCCTCCCATTTCACCGGATACACCTTATTTTGTCAACCTTTTCAAGCGTGCTCTGCCATAGATTGAGGATTTGCCAATTGCTGCTATGAAAAAACAAAAAGTCTTTAAATATTCCAACACCAATTTCTCTGGAATTTCTTGGATGGAGCTAGCAGCAGTAGCTTTATCTCTCACTTCTCTCAAATATGTTGTTCCTACTGGGTCTTCAGTGCCACCTTCATTGGGACAGGAAATGGTTCTTGGATATTCTGTTGGTTTTATTCCACAGTCTGTTATTGTGCCTCAATATGAAGCCACTCTTCCTCCTAGTCAGTACTAGCCATTTAATTTTAAACAAATCCCAAGTAATTACTGTTTCATTTAGGGGTTCTGTCAGCAATACTTTTCTTGAGGTCCACCATCTTTATGCTTCACCTATTAGCTTCAGTTCGATGTACAGAACTTTTTGTTCATTGGTACAGCCGATGATGTTGAACAGCGCTTCGATATCCTTGAGCCATGCCTCTGCTACGTGGGCCCTTCAATTCCTTCAAAGGTTCGAAAGAGATGACTAGAAAAGTCATGAAGTGAGCAACCGTGATTTTCAGCTCGTTTATTGGGTCATGAAATTTGTGCTATCGCTTCAGCGAAGTGCCTTGGGGTGTCAACCATGAACTGGGCCAAGGCTGGGTGCACTCCATCATAAAATGGTGGAGGTGGAGGTTTATCATCACTATTTTCCAAGTGAGGTGCCTCTTAGTTAACATCGCATAGGGGCGGCGTCTAGGTGGCATAGTTCTGTACCAGAGCATCTAAACTTGTAAGATCTCATATAAAGATAAATATTCACTCTTTTCTAATAATCCAATATCTCATCTCTTATCCTATAGTTTAAGAAGAATAAATACAATCATTTATAAGATCAAATTGTTAGGCTCATAAATCACATATGTACAAACAAACGTGTTCATATATAAACATATTGGTGCTTGTTCCTTAAATGACTTGTTGTATAAAAATTTCATTGTTTCTTAGTAAAAGTATTAACTTAAAATTATATCAATATGGTCCTAGCATGCATAGCAAGAAAATACATAGTCATAAGAATCAATGCATACAGTCATATATCATCCAATATACATTCATAAAAACATAGATAATCATATTTCAAAAATCTTAACTATAACCCATAGTTTAACAATCAAAACTCATACAAAGTCTTTTTTGAAGTTTATAAAAATTGTTTATATTACCTATAGCTCTTGTGTCATTCCTAGACTTCTAAGGTCAAGTCTATCAGTCCTTAGAGCAAATTGCTCTGATACCATTTTATAACACCCCGCTTTTTACAAAAAAAAAAAAAAGCGTAAGTGAAAATTTCGATTTCCACGTGACATTATGACATCATCAGAGTTAAATATTGGAAGCGGAATATATATATATTTTTTAACAATAACATATCAGAGCTGACTGAGTTACCTTATTCTATAAATTATAAACCACGTGTTCTGATATATATAAATATACAAAACAATAACAATGTGCCACAAGCAGCACTTAATAAATACTTAAACACTGTTTTCTCTAACATATTAAATAGTACATATCAACTTAAAAGTCTTCAATCACATTGTAATAATATTATCATAATATTCCTAGTAGTTCCGTCCATCAATCCATCCTGCAAAAACTCGCATGAGATTGCGGTTACCACCACAATCTCATGCTGTGATCAAGTGAATCAACGGTCCTTGACCACATAAAGAAATACCCTCAGGACTATACCCCTTGGTCTTTGCCTCGAGTCGTTAACCTTCGTTCTTTTCTTGTTAACAAGTCATATGTTCTCACAGTAAAATATGCAATGACAGTTTATCAGTATAATCATTAATCATGTCAATAATATATTCAACAAAATAGGCATGGTTTCAAACAAAACATGTTACACACAACTCGCATACAATTAAATAAAACAGACGTCACAACGTCATCAAAGACCACCAACACGTATCATCCCTAATGAGTAAGTAATACTCACAGTTATTTCTTTGCTTCAAAAAAGTGTTCACACAAATATTAGCTGCAATATAATTTAACAACAATAATAGTGAATTAGTACAACCCACTAATAAACTCATTTTAACTTTATTTTTATTTTTAATCTTTAAACCTTAAAATAATCTCTAACATCATTCAAACATAATAACGGCATATAAAATAGTTTAATTATAATACCACATATTTCATGTGGGCATTATAACAGCATTTATTATTAAATGACCAAAATACTATTTTACATTTAAAATGGTCATTTTCATAAAGATTGTTTTGAAAACACCTTTAATCACAACAGTTATGTATTTATATAACAATTATATATATAAATCACATAAATATCAAAATAGCATAATATCCTATTTGTATAAAAATAGATATAACAGTTAATATAATTAATTGTCATAGTTATAAATAATTCTAATTTTATATTCTATTAAATTGAGCAGAATAACGGCATTAATATTAATAATTCATAATATTATTTTTAAAATGTTAGGACGGTGCAACGACGCTTTTATAAAATAATTTTCACTTCATTCTGAATCAAACACAGATATACACACTTATATATAATAGACACACACACACACACACACACACACACACACACACACACACACACACACACACACACACACACACATATATATATATATCTGTAACACGCGCACACCTTTAACATCATACACGTTCTCAACACACACATCAAAGTATTTTCCACCACACACCTATCTGACGCACGCACACACGCTTTCCCTTTTCTTTCTTTCTTATCTTTACTTCTTATCTTTCTTATACTTCCTTTTTCATCTTTTCCTTTTTGCAGGTAGCTCCGGTCAAGAGACAGAGGCAACATGATGGAGAGGGAGAGAAATAGAGAAAGAGTGTTACAGAGAGTTGAGAGGAAGATGGAAGGAAACTTACCAAAAAAGCTACTGATTTCCAAGACCCACAGAGAGAGGAAGAAAAGAGAAACCAAGAGAGACCAAGAGAGTTTGTGAGAAAATGGAGTTCGTTTAACCCTATTTCCATTGTTCCAAAGTTTAATATCCGTTTGAACTTTTATTAAATTAAAACTATAAACACTTATTAATTAATGAATATTTATTTTTATAAATAATTATATTTATTATTTTACCTTATTATTCGGTCATAAATTCTATTTTAAGATATAATATTTTATATCTTAAAATCTGGGGTGTTATATCAGATTCTAATGTCAGTTGAACATAAGGGGGAGGGCCAAGCAGGTCTTTCTCCCCATCCATGAAACTTTTAGCTTGGAATTGCAGACGGTTGACTTTTGCCTCTACAATCCAAAGTTTAAGAGTTAAGGTTAAAAAGTATTTTCTTGATGTTATGTATTTATCAGAAACTAAAGCTACTAATGTTGCTGCTTGTATAATTATGAACAATCTTGGTTTTTTTTTTTTTAATGGCCCATGTTCCCCCTGTTGGTACTAAAGGGGGACTTTTGTTAGCATGGCGCCTTGGTGTTGAACTTGAGTGTTTTATTACTAATGTGAATACTATATCTGCTTGGTGTTATTCTGATCCTGTTAATAATCCTTGGATTCTTACTTGTGTTTATGGTTCCCCAAATCCCCTTAATAGACAACATTTTTGGGATAATATCATGAAAATTGGAGATAGATTTTCTGGTCCTTGGACTTGCATTAGAGATTTTAATATGATTTTGGATCAGTCTGATAAATCTAATGGTTTGCCTTATACCACTCCTTCTAGAGATTTATTTAGAACTTTTATGAATTCTTGTGGTATGATTGATCTAAGTTTTTTTCCTGGGAACCCCTTTACCTGGTCCAACCATAAGGAAGATAGACATCTTATTAAACAGAGATTGGATACGGGTGTAGTTTCTAGTCAATGGTTTGAGTTATTTCCGTCCCACTCAATCTGTCATTTGCTTGCTATTACTTCTTATCACAATGTCCTACTTCTTAATACTGTTTCTACTCCATACTCCTGGCCTAAACCTTTTAGGTTTGGAGGAAATTTGGACAAAGCACCCTGAATGTCGATCAGTTATTCTAGCAGCTTGGGACTCCTTTATTAGTGGTTCTTCTACTTTTATCTTAACAAAGAAACTAAAATCAACAAAGCATGCATTGAAGATCTGGAATAATTTGTTCTTTGGGAATATTCAAAAAAATATCAATTCTATTTCCCAACAAATTGATGATATTCAACAGTCCAACTTCTCTCCTCAATTGCATCAAGAAGAAATTTTCCTTAAACAGGAATTGGATTCTCTTTATATTCAAGAAGAATTATTATGGAAAAGTAAATCTAGAGACACATGGCTTACTTGCAAAGATTTGAACACAATATATTTTCATATGTGTACTTTAATCAAAAGAAGACGTAATGCTATTGACTTTCTTAAGTTGTTGTCTGGTGCTTGGATTTCTGATTGAAGGAATATTGGCATTTGTTTTGTCGATTTTTTTAAACAATTATTTTCTTCGTCTTATCTTGATCCCTCTGAGGATATGCTTAATCTTTTTGATAATGTTATCTCGGATGAAGAAAACTTAGTACTGTGTTTTATTCCTTCGAAAAAAGAAATTTATGAAGCTCTGATCTCATCAGTATTAGTGCAACCAAAGCTCCTGGTCCATATAGATTCACTGCTTTATTTTATCAAAAATACTGGAGCATCATCAAAGAAGTGGTCTTAAACTGTGTTTGGGATTTTTTTTCAAGAAGAATCATTTATTGAAAGAGCAGAATCACACTTTCATTGCTCTTATTCCAAAAAGGCTGGGTCCTTTCTTGGTCAATCATTTTCGACCAATTAGTCTTTGCAATATTATTTATAAGATCATTTCCAAGATCCTAGCAAATAGATTCAAAATTCTTCTTCATCATTTTATTTCTCCAAATCAATCTGCCTTTGTTCGATCCAGGACTATTCAAGATAATTCTATTGTAGCACATGAGTTACTTCATTCTATCAAATCCAAAAAGGGAAGAGGAGGACTTATGGCAGTTAAAATTGATGTGGAGAAAGCTTTTGATAGAATGGAATGGGGGTTCTTATTATCTATCCTTACTAAACTGGGTTTCAATTCTATCTGGATAAATTGGATTCATATATGTATCTCCTCTACATCTTTTTCCATTCTCATTAATGGATCACCTTTTGGGCCATTTACTCACTCTCGGGGTCTGAGGCAGGGGGATCGCTATCCCCGTTTTTGTTCATTCTTGGTACTAAGGCTTTGTCAAGAATACTTCATCAACAAGAAAGTTTGTGAATTCTCAAAGGAATTAAAATTGCAAGAAATTGTCCTCCAATTACTCATCTTCTTTTCGCGGATGATTTAATTATTTTTGCTAAGGCAACTTCTACAAAGGCAACCTCCATTAAATCCAGTCTTGATTTATTTTGTTCTTGGTCAGGAAAAAAGGTGAACATTGGGAAGTCTTCACTCCTTTTCAGTGAAAATACCCTGAGTTCAACAATCTGTAGTATCAAAGGTATCGTCCCTTATAAAAAATATCTTCGGCTTCCTATTATTTAGGACTTCCATTCATCATCAGGAAATCAAAAAAAAGTAGCTTTTCAACCTATTTTGGATAAGGTGATGAATAAAATTGAGGGATGGCGAGCAAAGACTCTATCTCAAGCTGGTAGAACTGTGCTTATTAAAGTTACTGCAGCTGCAATTCCATCTTATACAATGAGCACTTTTATGCTTCCTATTTCCATCTGCAATGCATTGGATAGAAGCTTTAAAAATTTATGGTGGGGATTTCCTAAAGATAAATCTAGAAATCTTTCTCTTAAATCTTGGAGTTCTATTTGTATGCCTCACAACCCAGGAGGTTTGGGAATTCGAGATATGAAATCAACTAATTTAGCTCTCATAGCTAAACTAGGTTGGAAAATTCTTAATAATTCTGATAATATTTGGGCGCAACTTCTTCAAAAGAAATATATCAGATATGAGAATTTTCTCACTTCCCTTCCTACTTTGGCATCTTATTTCTAGAAGGGTTTACAGAAGTGTAAATCCCTCATACAATCAGGTTCTTGTCTACAAGTTGCTGTCAATTCTGATTTTGATATCTAGACAACTCCATGGGTACCTACATTACCTCATTTCAAGCCTCTGCCAAAATTCCTACATCATCGGAACTTGCCAATTGCACTTATATCAGAATTTATTATTCCAGGATCTAATCAGTGGAATCAAAGAGTTCTTAATTTGATTTTTGATAGTACCTCAGTCCAAGAGATTGTTAAAGTCCATATTTCTTCACCAATACAGACTAAATATTTGTGGATTTTTTCAACTTTAGGTCGATTCACAACAAATTTTGCTTATCAAGCAATCCAAAGCAATATGCAAGTCAGTTACCTTTTGCCTGGAACTTCTTCTACCTTTTGAAAGAATATTTGGAAGTTAAATCTCAATTATAGATTGAGGCTTTTTATCTGCAAAATAGCTTGGAATTTACTTCCAACTAAGGAGAGATTAAATTCTGTGTTTTCCTCTATAGATATTGTTGTCTATCATCTATACAAATATGGAGAAGATTCAATCCAACATCTATTCTTTAAATGTATCTTTGCTAGAGTAATACGGCGCCATTTCTCCTGGCCAATTGACTCAATGGCTTTCAATTTCACCAATATGTTGGATTGGATTAAAGTAATTCTTTCACCTAGATCGACTCACAAAATTCCGAAAGAAGACTATCATTGTTTCCAAATTTTTGCAACAGTGACATGTGATTTACTTTGGTCTTCCCGCAACAAGGCTTATCATGAGGATCTTTCCTTTGATGCCTTTCTATTGGCTAGGAAAGTTTTAAAAGTTTCACAAGAACATATGGTGGCATGGAAATCTATTTCCAACCCAATAGAAGAAAAGTGGATCCCTCCTCCACCTCAATGGTTCAAGATCAATTTTGATACGGCCATTAGAGATACTTTTTCGACATAAGCTGCAGTATGTCGGAATCATTTGGGACATATTCTTAAAATAGACACCAAGACTAATTCACCATGTCAGCCAAATGAAGGTGAAGCTCTAGCGGCAAATCTTGCTGCTTCTTTAGCTATTTCTCTAAATATCCAAAAGTTTATTCTTGAAGGAGATTCACAGATTGTTATTTTAGTTCTTCAACATCCAGATATTTCATAAGACTGGCGAATCTCTTCAACCATCCATAACACCATTGCCTCAATCCCTGCTGATACTTTTTGGTTAGCGAGAAAGGTTAATAGAAGTGCAAACTTCTGTGCTCATTATATAGCACATTGGGTCGTAGCCAGGGTCACAGCTGGCAACATTCCCACCTATCCGCCCCCTATCCCTTCAATCCGAATAGTTAGTGGGAAGGATCCACCTCCCTATTAGTTTTTTGGATACCTTATTTATTATATCTTTTATTGACTTTGTTTTCTGTTAAGCTTTGGTATGTCAAGGCTTTAGTTTTGTAATTCCATTTTCAAGTATCAAAAAAAAAAAAAAAAAAGTACTAGGTAGTGACTTTAAGCCCGAAGGTACAAATCTCTTTTGACTTTAAGGTACAAATCTTTTTTTAAAAAAATAAAAAATAAAAAAAAAATTCTCTTTTTGACTTTACTTACGTGTTATTCTTGTGTAATTTAAAAAAATTAAGTGGTTTTTAAAATTATTATTTGATCAAAATTCAATAGTGATCAATCACAAGCCCAATGATAATTTTAAAAATAACCTCATTTTTAGAAGGACACAAAAATGGCACATGAGAGACTTCTAATGTGACAAGGTCTTCGGAGACTAAAAAAAAAAAAATTATTAAATACAATTTTTCCTGGCAGCAACAAGTTTTACCACCATGATTTTTTTTTTAAAATAAAAAATAATGATTCTCTCTCTCTCTCCTCAATCTTCTTTTCTCTCTGACCTGTTTCCTCCATGGAAATTGCTCACTGCTCAGCTCTCTCGATCTCGTTTCTCCTCTCCCACTCTCTCTCTCTCTCTCTCTCTCAGAAAACAACAGATCTGAGTCTCGTCTCTCTCTGATTCTTCCTCTAATCCGAAAATAAAAATCCAAATTTGATTCATGCCCCCCCTCCCCCTTTTTTTTTTTTTTTTTTTTTTTTCTTTTTTCCTAAGCAATAGGAAGGCTAGGTAAGATAGTTGAGTTACTTGAGTAGGCAAAAAAAAAAAAAAAGCATGATCAATTTTCATGTGAACATCGATCTTTGAATGGGCAGTAAGAGAGAGACCCCACCATCCAATTATTATGCAATAATACACATACATTATATATATATATATGAAGTATACTGTATATGGATAGTGTTGAAGATACGTTTGTCGGGAAGTAATCATCCGATTGGTAATTAATTATGTCATGATCGAACACAACAACTGAACGACTAAAACGAGGAAAGAGTGAAACATGGGGTGTCTGTAAAAATTGTTGGGTTAGAATTTTATTTTATTTTTTTAGTAGTGGAAATGAATTTACATAGAAAAGTAAAACAAATATATATATATTTTAGTAAATTTTTTTATTTGAATAGTAATAAAAAATTATCAATTTAACATAAAAAGTAAAAAAAAAAATTAAAATATTTTGAAGTTGATTATTTTTTAGAAAAATTAAAATAAAAGATGGGACTCCAGGTACATTAATATTGGTACTATGTGGGAGTGCAATAATTCACCATGCCATATCTTTTCGTTATCCACGTAATTAGGGTTTAAAAAAAAAAAAAACCATGTTCTATATATAATTGTCCACGTGCCATCAACTTTTATCATATGATCAATGCATGAGGACTTACTGATCCATTAATTGATACCTTATCTAACTTTTCTTTGTATACGGAATTGTTGGCTTTTGGTTGGACAGAAAAATGATATTTTATATTTTTTATATATTAATGTACTTTTTTTTTTTAAATTAATCACTGAATTTATAAGACCTACAATATATATATATATATATATATATATATATATATATATATATAATGTATTTATATTATGTCTCGATTGGATAAATTAACCTGAAATCATCAAGAAGAATTATCCAATTAAACTCCATGTTAATAATTAGTTTCCACCTTAAATCTCAAGAATTTAAAAAAGTCTTCATGTTGGACAAAAGAGGAAGGAAAAAAGAAAAGAAAAAAAAGAGCTAAAACTATGGTGCGGACTTTCGCGCTATTCAGTCATAACTCTACGGGAAGTGGTTCTTGCACTCACAGTGCACAATAGGTGCACAACACTAAGACACAATGAAGTGGGGCTCAATGTGTAGGCTCCACTTCATTGTGTCTTGTTGTTGTACACTTGTTGTGCGCCGTGAGTATTTTTCTCATTTCGCAGGAAAGGAACGGCCCTTAAAAGTTAGGGACGAGAGTCCTAAATTTTTAAAAACCTCTAAATTTTGTAAATCTTTTCCTAAATTTTTAAAAACCTCTAATTATGAGTGGAGGGCCAACTTGTAGTAGGTAGAAGAAACACACGATAGAAAGAAAAACTGAGGAGCTACCTTATTCACAAAAGGCAGAGTTTTTTAGGCAGTCTTGTCAATTTTTCTCTATTATATTATGAAAAAATTGAAGTTTCTACTCTCTCTCACAGATTCAGCAAAACAGAAAGAAAGAGAACACTATTTTTCACACTCTTGTTGCAGCAAGTTCCATATATACCCACCAGTGACAAAAAGCACCATTTGGAATTAGGCATACGTGTCGTAAAAAAAAAAAGTCATTACTGTAGTTTTTTTAATGATAAGATCTAGTTTTAAATATTTTATAAAAAAAAATAGAGAAAATAAAGTTTGATCTTGACTATTGAAAAAATAACAGCACCTATACATGCTACAATTTTTTTATAGCACTTAAGCTTAATCCATACACACGAATCATACGTGATTCGTTATCAAAAGGCTGAACCGTTATATCTCGTTTAGTTTGATGTAGAGTATGGGTAATAATTTGTGTTCCTCTGTCGAGTTCAAATCGTATTGAAACATAATATAAGATTATATAGATCAATCATAGTTCGACTCATTTAATTAAATAAGTTAAATTCATCAATCAAACCAGTTAATTTTATATTAATTTCATGTACTCAGTCGGTAGGCAATATTTAACTCATTAAAAACGTGCATAATGTTTTAATTACACCCAGTAAGCAGGTACCTAAGATTCAACTGATCATAAAAAAAAAAAGTTAAATAATATTTAATTACACGCCATGTGAAGCGCTTGCTCTTTAGACTTTAAGGACGGGTAATGAAAGGCCACACTGCTAGCCTTCATTAGACCCATATATATAAACCCCCGGCCCCAAAACCATATATACCCGCCAATTCTCACCTGTGCAAACACCAAGCTCCCCAGCATTAATGGAGTTCATTACTTCTTGGGCCATTGTTTTAGCTATGGCATGGCTAGCTGCTCTACTACTCTTTTTCCCCTTTCGATCCCACAAGCTAAAACTTCCACCAGGTCCCAAACCTTGGCCCATCATAGGCAATCTAAACCTTATTGGCCCCCTCCCTCACCAATCCCTACATAAATTGTCACAAAAATATGGACCAATTATGCAGCTTAAGTTTGGCTCCTTCCCAGTTGTGGTTGCCTCATCATCGGAGATGGCAAAGCAATTCCTAAAGACATATGATCGCATCTTCGCCTCTAGACCCCAAACTGCCGCCGGGAAGTACACCACTTATAACTATACCGATGTCACATGGGCACCTTACGGACCATATTTGCACCAAGGGCGTAAGATACTTATGTCCGAGCTATTTAGTTCAAAAAGACTCGAGTCCTACGAGTATATTCGTGTTGAAGAAAGGCGTGCTCTCTTCTCACGCCTATTCGCCTTGGCCGGGAAGCCAGTCACGGTGAAAGAGCATATCTCGCGGCTCACTCTAAGCATTATCAGCAGGATTGTATTGGGTAAGAAGTATTTCAGTGAATCTGAATATGAGACTGAAACTTCAAAAGTAAGGCTCAAGGAATTCCAACAAATGTTGGACGAGCTGGTCTTGCTTAATGGGGTGTTGAACATAGGGGACTGGATACCCTGCCTCGATTCCTTGGACGTGCAGGGATACGTGAAGCGAATGAAGGCTGTGTCCAAAAAATATGATCAATTCTATAACCACGTTTTAGATGAACACACGGCAAAGAGAGAAGGAGTGAAAGATTTTGTTCCAAAGGACTTGGTGGATTTTTTATTGCACTTGGCTGATGATCCCAATAATGATGTTAAGCTTACCAATGACAATATCAAGGCGTTGACTCTGGTAAGGCCCCATTTGTTTCGATATAAAATATTACACACTCTCTTCCTTTGCGGCTCTTCTTTGATATTTCTCTCTTCCTCTTAATTCCTCAATTAATTGTAATGTTATTTCTTGTTTGACTTATATTTAAGTGAAAAATATTAAACCAAATTTGTTTTTGTTCATTGATATATATATATATATATATATATATATATATATATAGGATCTCATAGTAGGAGGCACAGATACCGCTGCGACTACAGTTGAATGGGCAATGTCGGAACTCCTGAAGCAACCGCACCTCATCAAAAAGACCACTGAAGAGCTGGATAGGGTTATTGGGAAAGACAGATGGGTAGAAGAAAAAGATATCCCGCAACTTCCTTATATCGATGCAATTATGAAGGAAACAATGAGGAAACACCCTGCTGCCGCAATGCTTGCACCGCACTTAGCTCTTGAAGATTGTAACATAGCTGGTTATGATATTCGTAAAGGAAGTACAGTCTTCATAAACGCATGGGGTATGGGAAGAGACCCTTCAATATGGGATGCACCGGAAGAGTTCCGCCCGGAGAGGTTCTTAGGAAAGGCCATTGATGTGAAGGGACACAATTTTGAGCTATTGCCATTTGGTTCAGGAAGAAGGATGTGCCCTGGTTACAGCCTTGGACGGAAAATGATTACCTCTAGCTTGGCTAACATGTTGCATGGATTTGAATGGAATTTGCCGGACAATACGAAGGCAGAAGATTTGAGTATGGAGGAAGTTTATGGTTTGGTTACATCTAGAAAGCTCCCGCTAGTTGCAGTCATGAAGCCACGGCTCCCACTTCATCTTTATTAGTTGTCACTTTTAGCTAGCACGATCAATTATCCATCTTGTATCCGCTTTTTTTTCTTAAAAGTAATGCTACATATCATCCCCTTGTCCTCTTTTTGTCCTCTCAAATTTGATGTGGTTCTTAAAATCACCATTAAATTTATGATAGATCATTATTGAATTTTGATCAAATGGTGATTTTAAGAGCCACATCAATTTTGGGAGGATAAAAGATGGACAAGAGGATGATGTGTAGCATTACTCTTTTCTTAAAGCTGTTTTGTGTGATATTGGCTCTCTACGTACGTGGTTATGCTTTTAGCCTTTTACATGTTTTAATTATGATTGCGTTTGAATAGTGAGTTGCCACATGGTCCCATATGCATGGTTTGGGATTCATTGTAAGCGTGTAGATGGTATGCTTAATTACAATGTATGTGTGTACAAATATTATGAATGGTCGTGCTGTAACACTACGAAAAAGCGAGGCTGTGGTTAAGGTGTTCGACAGAAACTATCTGAGAAGCAGCAGGTGGAGAGAAAGAACAGCGTTGGTCGTTTTAGGATTTTTATACCATATAGAGTTTCATAGTAAACTGGAAGATATAGAAAGAAAAGTAATACTAAAAGGAAAACTCGTGATCTCCTTGATTCTTTTCAAAATTGATATGATTTTTACAATCATCATTGAATATGTGACAATTAAATCATTATTAGATTTTGATCAAATAATAATTTTAAATCACATCAACTTTGAGAGGACTCAATAAGGATCAAGGTCCTCCTTATAGCATTATTATTTTCATAATATTTGATTTGATTACAAAGCTCTATTTATAAAGCTTTACGAGTGATTAGAATAATTTTAAATACAAAAATTTTTCCTTACCAACTAAGATAGTAATGGATGTTAAAAGTCTTACATTGGTTTTTTATTAGGCGGTGAGACTGTACTACATAGGTGATTTTAGGGAGTTTTTCAATTTGACTATTCATTTTAAAGTGATAACGAAGATGTGACTAACGTATTTTTCAGATGGTTACACCGTAACTCAACGACAAAACAACTAAAATATTACCGAAGAAGAACTCCCCTCCACTACCCAACTGTTCGGACAATATTGATTATGAAAGGTCATGTGAGGGCAAAGCTTTGCCCAATACGATTTACATAGTTTGGCCTAAAGTCTGTTTTTTTAATCTTATAAACACATAAATCCTTAATCCATGTATATAATACAATGTTAGTATTATAAATGGGAGAAATATAAAGACTTAATTTCACTTCTCTCATAAACTGAATTCATGTTTGTGTTTGAAATGATAGATTAGGTGTGACGTGAGCCAAAAAGAGAAAATAAGAAGAGGTCGTTCACGTACAATCTCGATCGATCGAATGGCATTCGAACTAGACAAGTTTTCAAAGATTTAACATGTCAATCAAAATGCCTCGATCACAGGCTCGTTCGAAAGGTGTTCGAACAATGTCATCAAGGCACTTCAAGAATTGAGTTTCATAATTGAATCTTTAAGATATTTTTATACTCTAAGAATTTGTTTGATACAACTGTGCTATTTCTGTGAACTAAATAAGTATACTTTTTCCTCCAATTTTTTTCCTTCCCGTAATTGGAATGGAAGAATATTTGACTAATTCCCCAAAGTCAAATTTGGAAAATTGGAGAGGGTGTTAATTTTTGTATTCGAGCCGAGTCGAGTCGAGTATTGAATGTTCAAGTTTGGCTCATTTAATTTTATTTCGAACACTAGTCGAACAAGATCTTATCACCAAGCTAGATATTTTGTTCAAGCTTAGTTCGTTTAATTTTATTTCAAACACGAGTCAAACTCGATCTTATCACGAACCGCTCAATTAACTTATTCTCCATTAATGATTGCAATTTTTTTAAAAAAGTAAAAGAATATAAATAATATTTGAGCATTATTGCATGGTCCATTGGAAGCATTGGGCTCCGTTTGTTATGGTCCGTTTGGGTGTTGGATTTTTAAAATCAGAATTAAATTCTTGTTTGGTTTGAAATTTCGAGACAAATAAAATATGTTTGGGTGATGAGTAGAATTTAAATTCTCTTTGAAATTGTGTTTGGGTGCTGGATTTTTTAGATTGAAAAGTAGTGTGGAATAATGGTAGAAAATTATTGGAGGTATGAAAAGTTATGTATAATGAATGGTGTTATGAAAAATAATGTGGAAAAATGATAAAAATAATAATTATTTATTATAAAAAATTATTATAATAATTAAACAATTATTATTTAATTTTTTTTTTTTTTGTGAATAAAAGATTTTATAAGGCTCAACTCAGCAACCAATACACTCCAGTGAAAACTGGAAACAACTCCTGCATAGGGACAACAAACCCCTAGCTAGGAAACCAAGAGAGAGAAAAAAAAAAAAAAAAAAAACACATCAACGACATGCCTACTGCTTCCAAGAACACAGTAAGCAACATCATAATACAAAGACTACCAGAACCTGCTATTAGTAGACACAATCAACTAAAGCGAGCATCCAAAAAACAAACACCCATCTACAAGATCAAAACAAAGAAATCAAACCCCCATCAATCCTCAAAGACACATAGGACTCACAACATCCCATCACTCCAGAGAATGCAGATTCCATTTAGCAACAAGGTTCATAAACTTCCTGAAATGGCTGATCTTCCCTTTTGCTACAATCTTCGCTCGAGCTTTCCACCTAACACGAGTCAAAATTGCTTCCTCCATGCGTGGAGTGTTATTGTGCAAAAGGTCGTTCCTCTGCTTCCATATATGGTACACAGTAGCTCCAAAACACAGTCGACCCAAAACTGCTCTTAAACTTTTCCCCTGCATCACCTTCAAGCTCCAGACTACAATATCATCCCAATCCAAAGGCACATTCTAAAAAGAACACTCAGCCATGATTTCAGTCCAAATCCGCTACTGAAACTGCATCTAAAGAAAAGATGCTCACGGCTCTCTTGAGCTACATAGCAGAAAGGACAAAGAATCTGTCCTGAATAAGCCCAGCAACACATGCGTTGTTTAGTGATTAAAGCATCCCTGAAAACTAGCCAAAGCATGAAAGAATGCCGAGGGATAGAAACAGGAGCCCAAACAATCTTCCACCATTCTTATTTAATTATTATTTGGGTTACGTTGAATGATTGGAGGTTGTATTATATACATGGCTTAATTTCAATATTGATTAAAAGATTTTATGGCTCGCAATCAAAGAATATTACTATCGCTCCATATTTTTTTAAAACACCCCAATAACTTTATTATTTTAATTTTTTTTTTTTAGCTATTCATTGTTACTATTCTATTTAAATAATATTTTTTCAGATTTAAGAATTTTTTATTTTTTGTTTCTTGTTTTTGATTTTTTGCTTTTTTTTTTTTGTTTTCTCAAAAGAACTGCAACTCATAAGGACAATGCAAAATTTTCAAATAAAAAATAATACCACCTCATCGGGAAGAACTCAACAAAGACGCTGATAGACGCTATAGCATTTCTCATTACAGAATCCGTCAAACTCAAAGGCAACACTAATTTTTAGCCTCGTAATAAAACAAAACAATTTGAGCCCTTTGTCTCTGTTGGACCGGACCAGTTGGGTTGGGTTGGGTTGGGTTGGGTTGGTGGTACATATCAATGAATTCAATTAATTGATCACAGCCTCCCCTCACTTATTTCCAGACATCTAAAGTACGTTGTTTCTTTTTCGCTTATATATATCTGAGCCTCAATTAGAGCACTTTCTTTTATTTGTATAATGTATTTTTTAAAAAAAAATTAATAACTTATTAGATATAAAATCACTTATCACTTGATCTAAAGACATGAAATAATAAGATTTTAAAAAAAAAAATAGAAATAAGTTATATAAAGATTAATGTGAGAACATAATGCAAAAAAAATTGTTGGACATTGAAGACTCGCCAAAGTATAATTTTATCTATTATGCACAACACAAACAATGATCGAGAATCTGTTCATTTTGAAGACTTTTCATATTTTTCTAAACATTCAATTCAAATAAACATTGGAGAAAAAATTATTCACGTTGGACTAATTTCATGATCGAATGTAAAAATTGGACTTTTAAAAATAGTAAATAAGTAGGACTTTTCAAGAATTTATGATTTTTTTTTAAATGTGAATAATGAGACTTTCAATTTGTAATTACTTTTACCATGATTGAGGACCTTAGTTAAAAACTATTTATTAATTTTTTATCATATTAGAGTCTTAAAGTTGTTTTGGAAATAATCTTTATTGTACAATAATTAAGTGGGTACATATCTTAATTAAAGAGTATTTTATTAAATTTTTACTATATTAGAACCTTAAAATACTTTTTGAAGCATATAAATTTATTATATAATTATTAGTTAAGGGCCTAAGACGACTGCCGAAGTCGTCAAGCCCCATGTCGGTGAGAGAAAACAAAGCTAATTTGAAGAAAAAATAAATAAATAGAGGATTGATCCTTGTAGGGGTAGTTCGATCGGCTGGAAATCACGCCTCAATAAAGTAGAGGTTGTTTGTTCGAATCTCTTTTTCCTCTCTTATGTAGACATGTAAAAAAAATAATAATATAAAAAAAATGTTAGCCACTCACATTGGTAGAACCCATGTGAGTGGAACCTACATACATGGATCCCACCAATATAAGTGGCTGGTGATCAGTCCCCATATGGCTATTCGTTTCGTCTATAATGGAAAATGACCATTCGCTAGCTGTAGGCAACCCGATGGGGAGTACGTGGCCCAATTCTTGATCGAACATGTTTTTCTTTTTTACACTAAGCTTGATAATGATAGGTTATGGCTTGGTGAACATGTTTCATTCTTTTCTTGTTTTTCGTTGTTGTTGACCGACCTAATTGTACTATGTGGCCAATATCATTTATATGGTTTTGTGTTTTTTTAAAAATAAATAAAACATAAAAAACAAAAGATCGAAAAAAGATAAAAGTGGTCCATAATTGTGCTAGGAGTGGCCAATATCATTTCTCCTGTCTTTATTACCTCCTCCAAAACTGACACTCAACGCATTCAAAGATGTACGTTCACGTAATGGACGAACTTTTGAAAAGAAAGAAAAAATAAATGAATTCGGAGACGAAGAGGGAATTTTGACAAAAGACCAACAAGAAGAAGATAATGGGAGAGAATCTAAAAAATGTTAAAAACCCATAAACCAAAATTTAGATGGAAAGGAAACCATTGAGGAAAAAGAGAGAAAACCTTAATTTACCTACCTATGTGGATTGAAGAAAATGAAAAAGAAAACCTTTTAGAGTGAAAAGAGCTTTTGATTGTACGTTGCAAACTTGCGGTCTGTCCACGGCAATTCTTAAAGAATTGTCGTGGATCAGAATCCCCTCATGCTTTATAAACACCAAAACGCACCTCGATTCAAACCGAACTCAACAATCCCAAACAATGGAGGCTCTTGCTTGGGCTCTTAGCGTAATGGCATGGCTAGCTGCCCTTGCCTTCCTTTCAAAAATACTAACCTTCAAACGCCACCAACTGAAATTAGCACCAGGTCCTAAACCTTGGCCGATCATCGGCAATCTAAACCTTATTGGTCCTCTCCTTCACCAATCCATTCACAAATTGTCACAAAGATACGGGCCAATCATGCAGCTCACGTTCGGGTCGTTCTCTGTTGTGGTTGCCTCATCTCCTGAAATGGCAAAGCAAATCCTAAAGACACATGATCATATCTTTGCCTCTAGACCACAAACTGCGGCAGGGAAGTACACCACTTACAATTACACCGATATCTTATGGGCACCTTACGGACCATATTTCCGCCAGGGCCGTAAAATATATATGTCCGAGCTCTTTACCTCAAAAAGACTCGAGTCGTATGAGTATATTCGTGTCGAAGAAAGAAAAGCTCTTGTCTCTCGCCTATTTGCCTTGACTGGGAAGCCCGTTAGGGTGAAAGAGCATCTCTTGCGCCTCACTCTAAGCGTTATAAGTAGAATTGTATTGGGTAAGATGTATTTCAGTGAATCCGAATCCGAAACTTCAACAGGGACGCAAACGCCCAAAGAATTCCAACAAATGCTTGACGAGTGGTTCTTGCTTAATTCGAAGTTGAACATTGGAGACTGGATTCCGTGGCTCAATTTTTTGGACTTGCAGGGATACGTCAAGCGAATGAAGGCCTTGACGAAAAAATTTGATCAATTCTATGACCACGTTTTTGACGACCACAAGGTAAAGAGAGGAGTGGGAGATTTCGTGCCAAATGACATGGTGGATTTATTGCTGCAGCTGGTTGATGATCCTAATACCGTTGTTAAGCTCACTTATGACAATGTCAAGGGCCTCACTCAGGTATACGTTGACCTTTCTCGGGGCTTTTTTCTTCTTCTTCTTCTTCTTTTGTTTGACTTATATTTGTTAAATCATTGCTTTCTCTACAGGTTTAAAAACCTCTTGCTAAAATATTTAATTAAAATAAAAGATAAATTACACTTAAACAAGTGAATTATGTAATTGAAAAGGGGTGAATCGATAGAGTTAATGTTCAAACTTAAGATCTAGATTTTTACTTTGAAACTATGTTAAATTATCACTTATTTCAAAATTTTAAACTAATATAAATGAATAAATTTAATCAGTTAATTTATAATAAACCCATGAACTACCATTCACCAAACCACTTGGGAGTAAACCAAGTGCGACTAGACCACCGAATCATAGGTTTCAGATTACAGATTAAGATTCTCTACAATTTTAACGAAATTTTAGATTCTCAAATTATGTGAATTTTGGCCTTTTTTACATCGAACGGTGTGAAAAATGCTACATATTAAACATATGACATGTTATCGAGGCAACAAAAAAAAAATCATTCCAAAATGTTTTTTCTTCACTTTTGAATAAATGTTTTTTCTTTACAAAATTAAAAGACAGTTTTTTTGCTCAAGGCTTTAAAGCTTTTACACAACATAAAGTGTAAAAATCTGAATATATATATATATATATATATATATATATATATATATATATATATATATATATATATATATATATATATATATATATATATATATATATATATATATATCATTATTAACTTGTCACATTTTTAATATGTAGCACTATTTTTCATATCGCTCAATACATGAAATGACCTAATTCACATAATTTGAAAATTTACGATTTTAAAAAAATTGTAAATGATCCTCAGATTAAACGTCTTATGGCATAGATATTAATAATCTTTTTTTTTTTCTTGGTTCATCATGAATATCAGGATCTCATGATAGGAGGCACGGAAACTTCTGCGAGTACATTGGAATGGGCTATGTCCGAGCTCTTGAAGCAACCGCACCTCATTAAAAAGGCCACTGAAGAGCTAGATAGGGTTATAGGAAAAGACAGATGGGTGGAAGAGAAAGATATCCCAGAACTCCCTTATATTGATGCAATAATGAAGGAAACAATGAGAATACACCCTGCAGCCGTAATGCTAGCACCACACTTAGCTCTTAAAGACTGTAACATAGCTGGATATGATATTCGTAAAGGAAGTATAGTTCTCATAAATACATGGAGTATGGGAAGAGACCCTTTGATATGGAACGCACCTGAAGAGTTCCACCCAGAGAGGTTCTTAGGAAAGGCAATCGATGTGAAGGGACAACATTTCGAGCTGTTGCCATTTGGCTCCGGGAGGAGGATGTGCCCTGCTTACACCCTTGGACTAAAGATGATTTCTTCAACCTTGGCTAATATGTTACACGGATTCGAGTGGAAATTGCCAGACAACATGAAGCCGGAGGATTTGAGCATGGAGGAAGTTTATGGTTTGACAACATCTAGAAAGTTCCCACTTGTTGCTGTCACGAAGCCACGACTCCCACCTCATCTTTATTAGTTGTGATGGTGGACCATCTAGGGCCATGTGGTTTGGCCGAATAAGTGCTCTTTTACTTGAAGCGCAAGCAAGTTATTTTCTTTTCTTAATTTCAGCTTTGATAGGTTCAATAATGGGCATGGCCCTATATTTTTTAGGGTTAGTAGGGTTTGTTGTTCCTTAGCGATTTCTATATAAGGATAAGTTTGTAAGAATTTGATCATTGATTGAATAATGAAGTTTGCCCTACGGCCTCTTTCTTCTCTTTTGTTCTTTAGTTTCTGCATGTTCTTTAAATTGTTATTCTAAGGATTAAGGATTTGTGGTTTCATCGGCTAATCCCACGGTTTGCTACATCAATTGGTATCAGAGCCCAAACCGACTCCTACCACCATGCAAAACCGACCTAGTACTCAAGCGACTCCTACCCCTCCGTCCCCACACCAGCATGATGATCTTAACGACATTCTGGAACGCTTACAAGCCCTGTAGGTTGCGTCTGAATCCCAACAACAGCCACTAAGCGCAGTCTGGAGTCATATATTCGATAAACTAGGGAGTTCGGGCAGAAAGAACAGAGACAAACGTGCCCCGTGTGACAACTTGCGCAAGGACAAAACAGCATTTGCCGACGTTGTTCCTGGGCATTATATCCCTTTGTTTTGCCAAACAGTTGACACCAATCAATGGATTCCAAGGTATATTCAAGGATCGCACAATGGCTGCCATGCCCGTCGTGAAGGATCCCCGTTTCTCGATCAACCAGAATGTGGTGAGTCCCGGATGGATGATGCTGCAAGAAGAGTTTGTGTTGATGTGCCTAACTGCCATGGAAAATTAGAACCGCATACTTTCCAGGACTGGATCACCTCGCTGGAAGATTACTTTGATTGGTCGGGTTTGTCATTAGATAGACAGGTTCGCTTCGCCAAGATGAAATTAAAAGGTGGGGCTCGAGTGTGGTGGCACAACGTGGAAGAACGCTTGCTTCGGCTCCAACAACCGCCCATCACCGAATGGGAAGAGATGAAGATTAAATTGCAGGAGAAATACCTGCCGTTGGATTATGCAGACTCCTTGTTTGAGGAGTTAATTCTGTTGCGTCAAGGAACTATGACAGTGGATGATTATCAAGTAAGTTTCATGAGCTGAGCATCCGGAGCCAAATTTTCGAGACAGAGAGGCAGACGTTGGCTCGGTTTAAGGCGAGCTTGCGGGAGGACATTCGTAAAGAACTCCTAACCATGCGGCCCATGAGCATGGAGGAAGCCTACCAATTCGCTGTGCAGTTGAAGCATCAACACCCGACATCTGTGACAAGACGTTTCCAAGCTAATTGGAGTAGTGCAATGCCCACGAGAGCTGATAAAATCAATCATCGGACAACTACGAGGGGACAAACTGATAGGTCACAGTCATTTAACCCAGCCGGGTGGAGTGTGTCTGATGAACGATGACCCAGAGATTCTGTGGGCATACGAGGTGACAAGGTGCGGGATAAGTGTTTCAAATGAGGAGGTAAGGGCCACTATGCAATTGCCTGTCCCACGAACGACAAGAAATTCACCTTGGCTTGCGGAGAAGAACTCTCATACCAAGACCCTGGGGTACACAACAACTCGGCGCCTTTGGGAGGCACTCTGGAAACAGCGGAAATCGAAGTTGAAGGTTCTCCTAGAAAGTTCCACGCTACCGTTATGCGTGATCCGGCGGATTCTAGCTAGACAGCGGAGGGAAGACAAGGCCGAAGATGACTGGCTACGCACCAACATCTTCCACACCGGGGTAGAACACCAAGGCAAAGCTCTCAATGTCATCATTGACAACGGCAGTGGTATGAATGTGGCATCACAAAAGATAGTCCACAAGCTGAAGTTGCCCATTGAAAAACACCCCGTGCCGTACAAGCTCAGCTGGGTTGATGATACCTCCATCCCGGTAAAGAATAGGTGCCTGATTTCCTTTTCATTGGCAAAAAATTATAAGGATGCCGTCTGGTGCGACGTGATCCCTATGAAGGCGTGCCACCTACTGTTGGGAAGGCCGTGGTTATTAGCGTGTGATGCTTCAATGAAGTCCCCGTCCTTCACCTGCTCGAGTTTTCTCTTCCCTTTGAAGTTGCGTGTGATGCTTCTCATTTGGGTATTAGCTGTGTCCTCAGTCAACAAAGCCATCCCATCACATTTTTCAGTGAAAAACTCAACGAGGCCAAGCGCCGCTACTCCACATATGAGCTCGAACTGTATGCCATGGTTCAAACAGTGAAGCATTGGCGCCATTATTTGATTCATACTGAATTTGTCTTGTTCACCGACCATGATTCTCTTAGGCATCTCAACTCCCAAAAGAAACTTAATTCTAAACATGCTCGTTGGTTTGAATATCTCCAACAGTTTACCTTCGTGCTCAAGCGCAAAACGGGCATTCAAAATTGCGTGGTTGATGCCCTTAGCCGCAAGGCCCTTCTATTGCAGAATTTGTCTGTCGAGGTCCCCTGTTTTGCTAGACACCCTGCCACTTACAAGGACGACCTCGACTTTGGCGCCGTGTTTCAACAATTGAGTTCTCAACCTCACTCCCATGTTGGGGATTTCACCCTCTCTAATGGCTTTATTGTTCCTTAGCGATTTCTATATAAGTTTGTAAGAATTTGATCATGGATTGAATAATGAAGTTTGCCCTACGGCCTCTTTCTTCTCTTTTGTTCTTTAGTTTCTGCATGTTCTTTAAATTGTTATTCTGAGGATTAAGGATTTGTGGTTTCATCGGCTAATCCCACGGCTTGCTGCATCAAGTTGTCTCTTTTAGCATGAATTATCCTTATTTTATCTACTTTCATTTTGTAATAATTTCCTAGCTAGCTAGTTTTAGGGGCTTGACTTCACTATTCTCTTGTGCCTACAACGAATGGTCCATATTAAATTAAAGCAGCTTTTGGAAGTATCAATTTCAATTCTAGATTTTATTTTATTTTCATAAAAGAAGTAACACTTCAAAAATATCTGAGACCAGTGAGGAAATGATGTGTGAAATGTGTGAACTGTTCTTGTTGTACGTTGGAGCAACAAAGAAGCCATGCCTGTGTTGGAGAATGATGTGAGAGTTCGTTGTGAGGGAGCAAATCTTGGAAATAATTTTGAATGGTGCACAAAATTCTTGTTGAAATAAAATAATATCAATCTGAAAATTAATAATTAAATAAATAATTGGTTGAAAGTATTATTATTGATACTAGACTATATTAATCCAAAATAATAATAATAAAATAAATACAGTACAAGGGATTAAAATTAACATAAGGAAAGATCTCACAATGTTATAGAATCACGAAAGAGCATTGTCCTTACACTTTAAAAAAAAAATCACATTTTCTTGATGGTTTTTTTTCTAGACGGTTTTGAAAACCGTCTAGAATTTTAGTTTTACAGTCGGTTTTATAAAACTGTCTGTATATTTTAATTTGCAAACAGTTTTATTATAACCGCCTGTAAATTTACAGATGATTTTAATAAAACCGTCAAGAAATTAATAGTCATATAAATTTAAAGACGGTTTTTTGAAACCATCTGTAACAATTTTTTTTTCCTTTTCTGTTTTTTTTTTTTTTTTTCAAGTTTCTTTCTTTTTAAAACAGAACAATCGATCTTTCTTTTTAAAACAAAACAAAAGCCATCTCTCTCTTAGCTCTCTCTCTCTCTCTCTCTCTCTCTCTCTCTCTCTCTCTCTCTCTCTCTCTCTCTCTCTCTCTCTCTCTCTCTCTCTCTCTCTCTCTCTCTCTCTCGTTCTTCTTCCTCTATCCAGCCGGCAATTAAAGACTGGCAACGAGATCTAGACGGTCAGCGAGAATGGGATGATGTGATCTCACGACTATAAAGAGTGGATTTTCGGCCAAATCTATCAAACCTACGCCGGTGTCTGTGCGTGGGTTTGATAGATCTGGCCGGATCCGGCCGAAACCCACGCTTGGCCATATCTATGGCAGGAATACAGAGAGAGATCCAGCCATGGTTGATCTGGAGATCGTCATCGATCTCAAGGCCACCGGCATTGACAGTAGCCGTATTATGTGCGATTCTTTCCCTTCACCCTAATTACCATGTACGTAGATGCACATTATTTGACTTGGGCTTCCTATTGAAACTTGGTTCATTTGGTTTATTTTTATTATTTGCGATACGGCAATCTGGATCCGTAGGCTACGAGATTTGGCTGCTCGAAAAGTGTTATTTCAATATTAGATTTTAGATCTGGCTATTTATTTGTATCATCGTCGTCGTCATCATCATCATTTACATTCAGGCATTTCCACATGCATCTGAGTGCTATTTTTATTTTTGCCATAATCTGCTCCCAAATTTCCAACTAGTGATGGAAAGAGGAAGCTAAGAGCGATTCTTCCAGCAAGTATGAGTTCTGAGCAATTCTCCCAGCCATGACCCTAATCAATTTGGCTTGTGATTAGGGTCATGGATGCACTATGCATACCATTTGACATCTATTGTGGTGCCGGCGCTTTTGAGCCTTCCTTATTGGATCACCACGCACAACTTGGTCACCGGTAACTCCAGTAGAACGTAGAAGCTTTGACTGCTGAACAAAAATAATAATAATTATTATTATATTAAAAAATAATAATGATTATGATGCAAGGAGATCCGAGTCAGACGATGCTAAGCTGTCAGATTGCACATTAATGGCGCCGAAATACCTAGAGCAGGCAAATCAGCACAAGATCGGCAAGAAATCATGATCTGACCTAATTGGGGCAGTTTCCGAGTGCGCTACAGTGTTTTGGCCATAACTTTGACTATGAGTATCCGATTCGCGCATATGACCCCAATTCGGAAAGCTCTCTTCGACACGCACATCGTGGCCATTGAGCTATACTCAGTGCACCTTATTTCAAGCCCCAAGATTCACTGTTTTCCTTTCCAAAAACCTAATTTTAGATATTGTTTTCCATTTATTGTAATTTTTCGTTTATTGTTTAGGAGGTGATTCTGAGCTCGATTTGAGCCAGATTTTTGGCAGCCGACTTATTTTATTCTATATTTCGTAAGGTTATTAGGGTTCGCTATTTTTGTCAATTTTCAGCTATATTAGCCCGGCTTGTGGGCGTTTTTGAACAGACGATTGATTATTGATATTTTTATTGAAATTCAGAGATTGTCTTTGTGTTTTAGGATAATTTTCTTTGTTTTCTCCCTTAAAAACTACCTATTGAATAGCCTACAGAATAATCATTATTTTGTCCAGCTTCAATTGGTATCAGAGCTTCAGCACTTTCCTAAGACGAGTTTTCATCAATTTCGATGGCTGGTGGTCATTTGGGCAGGTTCCGAATGAGGAAGCTTTGCACCATGATTGTAACGTTTAGGATGTGATGATTGAGGATTTGCAAAGGCAAGTTATAGAGTTAACCCAACGTCTAATGGCGCAAGAAGTCGGCAATCGTGAGATGGAGAACTCCGATTGTAATTCCACCTTCGACAACCTGTATCACAATCCTGCCCTAAACCAAGGGCACCGTGGTCGAGAAAGTCATCATGGAGCCATCGGTTTCAAAGTAGACCTGCCCGAGTTTTCTGTCACGTTACAAGCCGAAGGTTTCGTCGATTGGTTGAATGTGTTAGAGCGGATTTTCGAGTATAAGGAAGTCCCCGATCGTGACAAAGTGAAATTGGTCGCCATCAAATTAAAGGGTAAAGCATCTGCTTGGTGGGAGCAATTGAAGTGGTCAAGAGAGAGGGAAGGCAAAGCCAAGATCACCGATTGGGAGAAGATGAAGAGTCACTTCCTTCCTTTCAGCTACACTCAAACCCTATTTCAGCGACTTCACTTGTTGAGGCAAGGCATGAGATCAGTGGATGTCTACACATAGGAGTTCTATCAGTTGGTCGCATGGAACGATCTATCTGAGACAGAAAAGCAAATGGTGGCGTGGTCTTTGGGAGGATTGAGACAGCCCCTACAAGATTCCCTCAGCCTACATTCACTGTGGACCGTTTTGGAGGCCTTTCAGCGTGCACTTGTCGTGGAGAAGTAGCAGAACAAGCAACTAGTGGTCAGAAGTGATTAAGGCAATTGCCCGATTCGGCCCCAAGAATCTCATCCTGTCCAGCCACCAACACAGGGTATTCTAAACCTAATATTAAATGTTTCAGATGTAGTGAACAGGGACATAGGGCGACTGATTGCAGGAAATGTGCCAGCCAAAAATGCAAGAACCTCCTACTTGAGGAAGACATGGTAGACTACACGTATGAGGAGACTAGAAATCTAGTGTATGACGAAGATGGAGATGAAGATGTATTGTATGGGGACGGCCAAGAGACTCTGGTCATTCGTAAGAGTCTACTGACTCCCAAGGGCGACTATGGAGACGATTGGTTGAGAACCAATATTTTCCACACAACTTGCACAGCGGCCGACAAAGTCTGCAAAATGATCATTGACAGTGGCAGTTGTGAGAATGTAGTGTCTGAAGAGGCTATCCAAAAACTGCAGTTGAAGACAAATCGGAATCCCAAGCCCTACAAGTTGTCGTAGCTCAACAAGGGGAGTGAGGTAAAAGTAGATAGACGATGCCTGGTGTCCCTTTTTGTTAGCAAGAAGTATTTTGATAATGCTTGGTGTGATGTAGTATCTATGGACGCTTGTCATATATTGTTAGGCAGAACTTGGCAGTATGATCGCAGTGTGGTGCATGATGGCAGGAAAAATACATATTCCCTTAGCATCAAAGTGAAGAAGATTGTGTTGGCACATCGGCCTGACGAAGTCAATCCTGCCCCAATAGCCGATAATACTAACATGCTTTCTATGTCCAGGTTTTTAGTCAAAGTTAAGTGTGAAGATAGAGCTTATGCTTTATTGCCTTGAGGGAATAGTGCAGTAGATAAGACTCCAGATTTGCCACCAAAGGTCCAGCAGCTGATAGCAGAATTTTTTGACCTAATGCCATAAGATTTTCCTCCCGGACTACCACCTATGCGAGATATATAGCATCACATTGACCTGATTCCTGGGTCGATTTTGCCTAACAAGCCAACTTATTGCCTCAGTCCCTAGGAAGTGGAAGAGTTGCAGCGACAAGTGGTAAAGTTGCTGGAGCGAGGCTACATCCATGAGAGCTTGAGCCCAAGTGCAGTTCCTGCCCTGCTAGTACCAAAGAAAGATGGTTCGTAGCACATGTGTGTTGATAGCAGAGCAATCAACCGGACCACAGTAAAATACAGGTTCCCAATTCCCCACCTGGATAATATGTTAGATCAACTGTCCGACTCTAAGGTCTTCTCAAAAATTGACCTTAAAAGCAGCTACCACTAGATCAAAATAAGGCATGGAGATGAGTGGAAGACAGTGTTCAAGACGCAGCATGGTTTGTACGAGTGGATGGTGATGCCTTTTGGGTTGTCCAACACACCCAGCACTTATATGAGGTTCATGCACCAGGTTCTATGGCCTTTTATGGGGAAATTCGTTGTGGTTTAGTTCGACGATATCTTCATCTACAGCCCAACTTGGGCGTCACATTTTGATCACCTCCGAGCTGTTTTCAGTGTGTTGAGGACGGAGCATCTATTCATCAATCAGAAGAAGTGTTCTTTCTTCACTACTTTTGTAACTTTTCTGGGTTTTGTTGTATCTACTGATGGTGTTCAAGCAGATCAATCAAAGATGGATGCAGTCTTGGAGTAGCCCCAGCCAGAAACCTTGCACGATGTCAGGAGTTTCCATGGCTTGGCGTCTTTCTGTAACACCCAATGAAAAAGCCGAGCGTTACACTTTCTACTGCCGATTCATCAGGAATTTCAACACCCTGATCGCTTCCATCACAAAGTGCCTCAAAGGACGTGAGTTCCAGTGGTCTGAGGAGGCAGAGACCAGTTTCCAACTGGTCAAACAGAAGATGACGGAGGCACCAGTTTTGGTACTCCCTGATTTTGAGAAGGTGTTCGAAGTAAACTGTGATGCATCAAAAGTTGGCATTGGTGGCATTCTCAGTCAGGAGGGGCGTCCCATAGCCTTTTTCAGTGAGAAACTATCGGGATCAATGAAGAATTATTCCACCTATGATCTGGAGTTCTATGCCATCTTCCAGTCTCTAAGGCACAGATTATTAGTGAACTTCATAATGAGGGTCACTTCGGGCGGGACAAAACGTTGGCTCTTATCTCTTCTAATTACTACTGGCCCAAGTTGACCAGTGATGTGGCTCACTTTGTGGAGCGTTGTTATGTGTGTCAGAAGTCCAAGGGTGTTCTCACCAATGCAGGCCTGTATACCCCATTACTGGTTCCTGAAGCTCCTTGGCTCAATGTCAACATGGACTTTGTGTCATGATTGCCCCGTACCCAACGGGCGTGTGATTCCATTTTAGTTGTGGTTGATAGGTTGTCCAAGATGGCCCATTTTGTAGCTTGCAAGAAGACCATGGATGCTACCCGGATCGCCCATCTTTACTTCAAGGAGATTGTGCATCTCCATGGTGTTCCTCGATCCATCACTTCAAATTGGGATACCAAATTTATCAGTAATTTTTTGAGGAGCCTATGGGGAAAACTGGGGACAAATTTGAATTTTAGTAATGCCTACCACCCCCAGACGGATGGTCAGACAGATGGTGAATCAGAGTTTGGGCAACCTTTTGCGGTGTTTGGCAGGGACTAAACCGAAGCTGTCACGCCCCCGTTTTGGGATATAAGGGGAAACGCGAACTTGAGTGCTAAAAACATTTAAATGGAAGCGTACATTTAAAACATATAGATTTTAACTTCCTATTTTATTATTAATCCTGTCTATTAATAAATCTTTAAAATGCCATGAACTCCAAAGAGAAACATACTATACAAAGTAAAAATTTGGTCGGTCCACAATGATCTATTGCTCTTAGCGAGATCTACGCCAATACCAAGAATAACATCGTCTTACTGGGTCATCCGAAAAGATATGGGAAAAAAATGGATGAGTTCGACAACTCAGTAAGGAAATTACAACACCGGAAAAATAAAACATGATATAAACTCTTCATGCCATCTTTAGTCATGCATAATGACAGTTCAATTCTACTCACTGAGTAGTATTATTTCCATATATGATGAAATGCAAAATATTTATTGTTTTACAAACCTGAACCAATTGTATGTTGATTATGATCTGTTCTGGATGATTTGAGTACTTTTGAATATATTGAAATTATGATGATGTTTAGAAGTATGAATATGATATGTGATTTTAGCGTGAGTATAAGTTAGAGATTAAAGTTATGCATATTGTTTAAGAAATGATATGCTAGACTATTTATGTTTTATAAGAAAGCACGTGTTAAAGCATGATTCATAAAATGAAATGTATTGTTTTAAGGCAAGAGGCATAAGCATATGAACAATTAAACAGAATTTATGAGTAAATGAATGAGGAATATGAATAATGGCATATGAAATTTATAATAATCCAGTAATTTCTTTTCATTTATTTTCTCTTAAAATTGTAACTGTGGTTTAACCCTTTACAGACTCTACACCGCTATTACCCGTGAGCAGAGCACATTGGCTTTTGTCCCAATGACTTATGGACTCAATCTATCATCACAGAGGAGAGTCATCGGGGTTAGGGATCTTCCCTAGGTGAAGGCCAACCCCGGCCTGTAGTACACACCGTCTTTCGGTATGCTTGCCTTGCTATCCTATATGGTACCGATCATAACTGTAATAGTGCCTCAGGGTTAAACAATTACTGCACATGAACGTTTTCTGTAATTCTATAGGCTCTACTATAATTGTAAACTTTACTTTAAAACTGTAAGAGCCGTTTTCATAACTGTAGTCATGTGCAGAATTTAAACTTTAGATCCTCTTTTCATTCAAAACTGTATTCACGTATAAATCTTAAACTTTAGAATGCTCTATAATCATAACTTTGAAATGCTCTTATTCATAACTATAATTTATGCACAAAATTCTTGAATAATAACATATGAGTAATAAAAGCTTTGCATTAAATATCACATAAGTAACTGCTTTGTAAAATTCCCCAACACTTTCTCAAAAGATTTGTAATAAAATCTTGTTGGGAGTTTTTCAATGTTTACCCTTACCTAGACTTGTCGTAAGCATCAGGATCGACATTCTACCTAAATAAATTGCAAGAAGAAGTTTAGAGAAATATTCTTAAACTAAGGTATCCTATAACATCCAACCATTGACCTCCAAATTATACTACCTATCAACATTACTACTTAGTAGACTAAATCGTTAACATTCTAGGAATTTAAAAATAAACTCATTCGGCCTAAACCACATAAAAAATCCCCTCCCAAAAACAATAACTCCCTTAAATCACTTAATCATTAGTTCAGCACTCCATACCCAAAGCAAACCAATTTTAATTAAAATGACATTATAAAAGCTTTAACATTAAAACTCCATTAAAGTTATTCATCCCAAAAAAAAAAAAAAAAAAACCCTCCATTAAAGCAGTTCAAGAGTGGGTGTTAGCAGTTAGACACGTGAGTAAATTAAGAGGATGTTGTAATAGTTAGTTAGATCTGCTAATGTAATGATGATGTAATAGTTAGTTTAGTGTTAACCGATTATACTCTGTATATATGCAAAAACTTAGTCTTGTATCATTCATTCAATACAATTTGAATACAAAGAGAAATTTGTTTCTCCATTCTCTGTTTTTCCTCTGTTTTCTCAATATTTTCTTCTTCAATCTTTTACATTTGACATGGTATCAAAGCTTTTTTAAGTTTCATTCACGAATTTTCATGGTATTTTTCACTCCTGAAATGTCTTCTTCTACTTCTAATTCCGCTCTTATCTTTGACGATCTTTCTCAAATCCTCTGTATCTTCACCATGGTGATAGTCCTGGTTCACATATGGTGGCTCAACCCTTGAATAGAGACAATTACAGTGCTTGGAGTCGTTCAATGATCATGAGCTTACTGCAAAGAACAAAATTGCATTTATTGATGGTTCTCTACCTCAGCCTTCTTCTGATGATCCAATTTTTAGAAATTGGATTCGATGCAATAATATGGTCCTTTCTTGGTTCATGAATTCTGTGACGAAAGAAATTGCCAATATCATTCTCTACATCACCAAACGCTCAGTTCATGTGGAATGACCTAAAAGAGAGTTTTTAACAACGTAATGGTACTCGTATCTTTGAATTGAAGAAAACTATTTCTGATTTGAATCAAGGAAATAATTCTGTCAATACCTATTACACTTCTCTCAAAGCACTTTGGGATGAGTTGATAAATTTCGAATCAATTCCAGTTTGTACTTGTGGCTGTAAATGTACTTGTGGAATTATCAAAACAATTGTGGAAAATCGGGAGAGGGATTACATTTTGCAATTTTTGATGGGTTTGAATGACTCATATTCTCATATCAGTGGTCAGATTCTGTTAAATGATCCACTTCCATCAATGAACAAGGTTTTTTCTTTAATCATTCAAGAAGAAAGGAAAAGAATGATTAAGTTTGCTTATGTTAATCAGAATGTTTTCCACAATAGTTCTGCCTTAGTATCTAGGTCTTCTGCTTCACCAGATACTACTAGAACTTTCAAGCACAATCCCAAACCGTTCCTAAAAAGGATCGCCCTACTTGTAGCCATTGTGGTATTGTTGAACATACCATTGAAAAGTACTACCGAATTCAAGGTTTTCCCCCGAGTTTTAAGTTCACCAAAGGCAGGACTTATGGTTAATCTTCTGCTCATCAAGTTCAGACTCATGATGACAGTGCTTCTATGAATATGAGTTTCACTCCTCAAGTTGCTCCCCAGTTTGATTCTCAATTGACTTCTCAGAATGCTCATCAATTTACTCCCGAACAGTGTCAGCAAATTCTTGCTATGCTCAAACCACAGATAACTGAGAATGCTAATTCCCATTCAGCTCATCAAGTTGGTATAAATCCTGATAGCCATGATCAGTTGTTCTCCAACATGACAGGTATACCTAAATCATCTTTAATCAATCTTAATTCTTTAAGTTTTAATTCCAAATTTTCAGTTTTTTCTTCTTGTCATTTGACCTCTCCTGTTTCAAGTAATCCTTCCAAATGGATAATTGATACAGGAGCAACCGATCATATGATTTGTTCAATCTCTCTTTTTACTTCCATCACTGCCATATTATCCACCAATGTTAGACTTCCAAATGGAAAATTGGCTGCTGTTACTCATATTGGAACAGTCCAAATTTCAGCCAAACTTCTTCTCATAAATGTTTTGTGTGTTCCTTCTTTTTCTTTCAATCTACTATCTGTCAGTAAACTCATCAAATCCATTCATTGTTGTTTTATTCTTTTTGCTAATTTCTGCTTCATTCAAAGTTTCAACAGCTGGATGACGATTGGATTGGGTGAATTGCAAGATGGTTTGTACTACTTGGTGCATGATCCAGCAACATCTTCAAGTTCAAATGTGGCAACCAAGTATGCTTTTCTTCCTTCTTTTTCAGCATCTGTTAAGAATGTTTCTGCTGATCTTTGGCATTTCAGATTAGGCTATTTACCTTCGTCTAGAATAAAGTTGTTAGCTTAACATAATTATGCTATCTCTTGTGAATCTAGAGACACTGTTTGTACAATCTATCCTCTAGCTAGACAAAAAAGATTAGCTTTCCCTATTAGCATTTCTCATTCCCTTGGAAAGTTTGATTTGATACATTGTGACATTTGGGATCCTTTGTCGACTCCTTCAATAAATGGTTGTTCTTACTTTCTTACCATTGTTGATGATTACTCACGTTTCACATGGATTCATTTGTTACAATCCAAATCTCAAGCCAGTTTATTCATTCAAAATTTTTTCAACTTGGTTGAAACTTAATTTCAATCACAAATTAAGGTTCTAAGATCTGATAATGGATCTGAATTTCACATGGCAAAATTCTTCTCTTCAAAAGGAGCAATACATCAACTTAGTTGTGTAGAAACTCCCCAACAAAATGCTGTGGTAGAAAGAAAGCATCAACACATTCTTAATGTGGCTAGAACTCTTCGTTTTCAATCTCATTTACCTTTGTCTATTTGGGATGATTGTGTACTTACTGCCACTTATCTTATAAATAGACTTCCATCTCCTCTATTGGATAACAAATCTCCTTATGAAATGTTGTTTTCTAAATCTCCTAGCTATGATCATTTACGAGTTTTCGGATGTCTTTGTTATGCCTCTACCCTTCATAGAAATCGATCTAAATTTGATTCTAGAGCTAGACCATCTGTTTTTCTTGGCTATTCTTCTAATCATAAGGGATACAAACTTTATGATTTACAATCACAATCTTACTTTGTTTCTCGAGATGTTATATTCCATGAACAAATCTTTCCTTTTGATAAATCTCATAATTCCATTGTTCTTCCACATCAACCAGATTCTGTTATCTCTTCTTTTCCTCCTACTGATGGTATTTTCACTTTGCCTCTTGTTTTTCCTAATACACCAGAATTTGATAACAATTACATTTTTCATTCTAACCATTCTGTTCCACCTATTTCCAATTCTTCAATTCCATCTTCATCTTCATCTTCTCCTATCACTTCATTATCTAATCCATCTGTCACTAATATAAGAAAATCTTCCAGAACTCTATATAAGCCTGGATATCTGCAACAAACCACTGCCATCTTGCAGATCACACTATCTCATCAGAACATCCATCCACATCAGGTATTCCTTTTGCTTTATCTTCTACCATTGGTTATGATAAAGTTTCTTCTTCATATAAGTTTTTCTATTTATCTGTTTCCACCAACATTGAGCCTCAATTTTATCATCAATCTATTCAGCATCAGCATTGGAGGAAAGTTATGAGTGATGATATTCATGCTCTTGAAGAAAACAATACATGGTTCCTCACTGATTTACCTCCACGTAAAAAGGCAATTGGTTGCCGTTGGGTTTACAAAATAAAATTCAAGGCTGATGGGAGTATTGAGAGGTATAAAGCCCGGTTGGTTGCTAAAGGTTATACACAATGTGAAGGGCTTGATTATTTTGATACCTTCTCCCCGGTTGCAAAGATCACTACAGTCAGAATTTTATTGGCTCTTGCCGCATCAAAGATTTGGTTTCTTCACCAACTTGATGTCAACAATGCCTTTCTTCATGGAGAACTTGATGAAGAAGTTTACATGAGTTTACCACCTGGTTATGCTAGTAAGGGGGAGCATCGTGTATGTAAACTCACTAAGTCCCTTTATGGTCTCAAGCAAGCATCCCGGCAATGGTTTGCTAAGTTCTCCACTACCTTGTTGCAACATGGTTTCAACCAATCTAGAGCAAATTATTCCCTTTTTACCCGAGTGAAAGGAGATGTTTTTGTTGCTCTTTTGGTATATGTGGATGATATCATTATTGCTAGTAATGATGATTCAGAAGTTTCTCATTTGATTTCTTTCCTTCACACTCAATTCAAGCTCAAAGACCTTGGTCCTTTAAAATATTTCCTCGAAGTTCTAAAGGAATTTTTGTTTACCAAAGGAAATATACTCTGGAGATTATTGAAGACACTGGTTTATTGGCCTCTAAACCAGCTACTTTTCCTATGGAGTCTAATCTTAAACTCAGCCGTACCTCTGGTGATCTGTTACAAGATGCTACTTCTTACAGAAGATTAGTAGGCTGTTTGCTCTATCTTACACTTACAAGGCCTAATATATCTTATTCAGTTCAGGTTCTTAGTCAATTTATGGATTCTCCAAGGCAACCTCACATGAATGTTGTTGTTCGTGTTGTTAGATATCTCAAATCGGCTCCTGCTCAAGGCCTTTTCTATCCATCTGCTTCTTCTTTGCATCTTAAAGCTTTTTGTGACTCGAATTGGGCTGGTTGCCCTGACACAAGACGTTCAGTTACTGGTTTTTGTGTCTTCTTCGGTGATTCATTGGTTTCATGGAAATCAAAAAAACAAGTGATTGTTTCCTGGTCTTCGGCTGAAGCCGAGTATCGTTCCATGGCTTCTACCACATGTGAATTGATCTGGTTGTTTGGTTTGCTTAAAGATCTTCATGTTCTTCATCCTCAACCTGCTTTGTTGTTTTGTGATAGCCAGGCAGCCATTCACATAGCAGCTAACCCTGTGTTCCATGAACGTACTAAACACATTGAGGTTGACTGCCACATTGTTAGAGACAAGATTCAGGTTGGTTTGATTCGGACTCTACATGTTCCTACTCAACACCAAATTGCTGATTTATTTATCAAAGCTTTGGGTCATGGTCCTTTCTTTCATCTTATCTCCAAGATGAATGTCGTTAATCTCTTCCCTTCATCTTGAGGGGGAGTGTTAGCAGTTAGACACGTGAGTAAATTAAGAGGATGTTGTAATAGTTAGTTAGATCTGCTGATGTAATGATGATGTAATAGTTAGTTTAGTGTTAACCGACTATACTCTGTATATATGCAGAAACTTAGTCTTGTATCATTCATTCAATACAATTGAATACAAAGAGAAATTTGTTTCTCCATTCTCTGTTTTTCCTCTGTTTTCTCAATATTTTCTTCTTCAATCTTCTACATTTGACAGTGGGTTGCAAAGCTGAATACACAGCACGTCATCCCCTCCTGCGTAGGATGCACCGTGTCCCAAAAGAATGTGATTTAGGGTCATCACAAATTGTATATTTCTTAGCCCCACTCTCATCCTCACTGCCACAAAAATATTCTCTGCTTACACCCATACAGCATGGCTTCAATAGGTTCTCAAACCTTGTACTTCCTGCACGAAACGAAGAAATTACTCCATCAGTAGAAGACTAAAAGTCGAATTGTTTGAGAAATGAAGGTAAATATTGTACGTATAATCACCTGGGCGGTCTCCTTTCTTCATGAATACAGACATGAAGGAGGCATAAAGATCGAGAATGATATCATTATCCTTGGTCTCGTTGTTCAACTTAGCCACGGCTTGTTTCAACAAGAGGTTGTGGAAATTCACGGAAGAGTTTTCGGTTCCATTGCAATGTCGGAATGAGGACATGTCCGTTATCATTCAAAAAATGGTAGGCAATGTGATGGTGGACCATGAGACTGTCAAACGTAACTTTTTCTTTCATATCAATTCCATAAAACTGAGTACAAGATATAGGGGTACAAGAAACTATTTTAGGAAGCTATTCTACGCATGTACAATGTTTATGGCTACAATCATGCTAGACCCTTGAATGAAGGGATTCCTAAATCTAAGATTTCCATAACTGGCTAATTGCGGGACTCACGCCAACACTCCCCCTCAAGTTGGTGTGTAGATATCTCTAACACCTAACTTGTCAAGTGAGTCTTTGAAGTTTCTGCTGGAAACTGCCTTGGTAAGAATGTCAGCTAACTGATCTTCAGATTTAACGAAAGGGAACTGAATGATCTTTTCTTCCAGGTTCTATTTGATGAAATGTCGGTCTATCTCCATGTGCTTGGTGCGGTCGTGTTGAATTGGGTTGTGAGATATGTCGATGGCAGCTTTGTTATCATAGAATAAATTCATTGCAGAGTCAGAAGGAAAATCGATCTTTGTTAGCAAACCTCTAAGCCAAAGAAGATCACATAATCCTTTTGCCATGCCTCGGAACTCAGCTTCAGCGCTGGATAATGCTACCACCTTCTGCTTTTTACTCCTCCATGTAACTAAGTTCCCTCCTACAAATGTAAAGTAGCCTGAAGTAGACTTTCTATCCAAGAAATTCCCAGACCAATCCGCATCGGTGTACCCTTCAATATTCAGATGACCATTCTTGGAGAACATTAGTCCTTTTCCTGGTGATGACTTTAGATAGCGGAGAATTCGAATTACGGCACCCATATGGTCTTCACTCGGATTATGCATAAATTGGCTTACTACACTTACGGCGTAAGAAATGTCTGGACGAGTGTGAGATAAGTAAATGAGCTTCCCCACAAGCCTTTGATACCTCACCTTATCGGCTCGCACCTAATCCGAATATTCTCCAAGCCTATGGTTCTGCACAATCGGCGTATCCACAGGTTTACACTCTAGTATTCTCACTTCCGTCAATAAGTCTAGTACGTATTTCCGTTGAGAGAGGAATATGCCTTTTCTTGACCTCGCCACCTCTATTCCCAGAAAATACTTAAGCCCTCCCAAGTTCTTCATTTCAAATTCAGTAGACATTGTTCTTGTAGCTTCGAGATCTCATCAGCGTCATCCCCTGTAATTATCATATCGTCCACATAGACTATTAATGCTGTCACCTTGCTTTGTCGGTGTTTCAAGAAGAGAGTATGGTCAGAGTTACTTTGGCGATAGCCATACTTCCTCATAGCTGAACTAAGTCGACCAAACCATGCTCGTGGTGACTGTTTTAGTCCATACAATGCCCTCTCCAATTTACAAACAATTTTGTTCCCAGCCGATCCCGTATATCCTAGCGGAATATCCATGTATACCTCCTCGTCAAGGTTGCCGTGAAGGAATGCATTCTTCACGTCGAGTTGATGTAGTGGCCAGTCCAAATTTGCCGCAAGAGATAGTAAGACTCTAACAGTATTCAGTTTAGCTACTGGTGAGAAGGTTTCTGAGTAGTCTATGCCATACATTTGGGTAAACCCCTTCGCCACAAGTCTCGCCTTATATCGGTCAATTGATCCATCAGCCTTGTATTTTATAGAGAACACCCATTTGCATCCCACTATTTTTTTTTCCTTCCGGCAATGGGACCAACTTCCAGGTATTATTTTTCTTTAAGGCTTCTATTTCTTCTTGCATTGTTTGCGCCCACTCTGGATCAGATAACGCCTCTTCAACATTACTGGGAATATGGCAGGACGATAGTGTTTGAGTGAAAGTCTTGAGTGGCTTGGACAGACCTTGAGTAGATACATAATTTGTAATTGGGTACTTGGACTTCCTTCCTTCTTCATCTGGGTTGTACCTGTTCGGTGGTTTCCCGCGGTTGTGTCTACAAGGCAACACATAACCAGTAGGGGAATCCAAAATATTAGCATGTAAAGGTGCAGCAGGAGTACTTACCTCAAGGACATTCTTAGGAGGAGGAGGGTCTTCAGGTACTGAGGAGTGAGGGGACTGAGGGTACTCTGTATTTTATGCTTCTTCATTTTCGTCTTCTTCATTTCCAGGTTCTTCGGCTTCTTCATTCCTCAATTCTGCTTCTTCATTTTCAAGTTCTTCAGCTTCTTCATTCCTCAATTCAACATATTCAATCTCTGGTGGTACCTCGTGCGATTCAACCTCTCTATTTCCCATTCCATGCTCACCCACGGGGGCCATCAACCAATTCGTCTCTTCTACTTGAGTCTCCCCCTGAAGGGAAGAATTGGGTACCCGTGAAGGATAGAAATTCTCGGACTCAAGAAATGTAACGTCCATGGTGATATAGGTTCGGTTGGTAGTGGGGTCATAGCACCGGAAGCCTTTTTTATGTAAACCATATCCCAAAAATAAGCACCGAACGGCACATGGGTCCAGTTTGGTATGTTGATTCTTGTGGAGGTGGACAAAAGCAACACACCCGAAAATTCTAGGAGGAAGCATCAGTATTGAAGGAAGGGATATATGAGTAGATAGGATTTGTAAGGGGGTTTTAAAGTGTAAAAGTTTAGATGGCATACGGTTGATTAAGTACATGGCAGTAGCCACAGCATCCCCCCAATGGCAACTCGACACCATTGCTCCAAGGAGTAAGGCACGGGATGTTTCCAAAATATGCCGATTTTTCCTCTCGGCGACACCATTTTGTTGTGGTGTTTGAGAGCATGAGGTCTCATGGAGGAGGCCATGTTGTAGGAAATAGGCCTGAAATCTATGGTTGATGAATTCGCCACCATTATCGGAACGAAGAATTTTTATCTTGGAAGAGAATTGAGTCTAAACCATGGCATGAAATGCTTGGAAAATGGTGAAAACTTCGTCTTTGGTTTTTAGCTGATAGAGCCATGTCATTCGAGTACAATCGTCGAAAAAAATTACAAACCAACGGTGACCAGAGGAAGTAGGTATCGGGGATGGTCCCCACACATCGGAGTGTATCAATGCAAATGGAGTATTAGTTTTATTCAAGCTAACTGGATAAGAAACTCGTTGGCTCTTAGCCTTGATACATGTATCACATTTAAAGTCCACATTCTGCAAACGGGAAAATAAAGATGAAAGTAGATGCCGGAGATAGCCAAATGATGGGTGCCCCAAGTGCCTATGCCATAGCCAAATCTGCCGTTCATGGCTACTAGTTTGATGGTACGTGTGATTTGCTTTGCCTGGGCTGAAGTCATCAAGGTAGTACAGTCCCCCCCCCCCCCTCTCTTAGTACCACGCCCAATAATCTCCTTACTGAGAACATCCTGAAGAAGACAAAAGGTAGAGTATATCAGCACAACACAATTAAGTTCTTCAGTAACTTGACTCACAGACATCAACTTATTGGAGAGAGATGGAACAAGAAGTGTGTGAGCTAAAAAGAGAGAGGGAGATAGGGGCACGGTTCCTGCCCCTGTGACCGGGTAAGTGTCCCCATTGGCATTGGCAATGCAAGTCCTCCGTGGCTGGGTTATGTTGGAGAAGTTATTTGGATCAAATGTCATATGATCCATCGCTCCGGAGTCAATAATCCAGGCATCATCATTCCAAGTAGCAGAGCTGCAAAAAACTTGACCACAATTACCTTGATCTGGTGTTGAGGTAGAATGTTCAGCCACGGGAATAAGAGAGAGTTGAGATCCAGCCGTGGCCACCGTTGCTCGACCTGGGACGTCTTCAGTTGCAGGAGCATCTCGTTTCTTTCGGGCTTGTAATTCGTGCCACCAGTCTGGGTAGCCATGTAATTTGAAACAGGTTTCCCGAGTATGTTTTGTACTCCCACAGTGAGAGCACTTATTCCCATCAGAATGACCTTTGGATTGTGAGGAGGACCCAGACTTTTGTGACTGGTCAGATTTCACACCTTTGATGGCCATAACAGCACCACTAGCCACGGCTTATGCTCCCAATATCATCACAGATTGTCGAAGATCTTCCCTTCGAACTTGAGCATATGCCTACTCAATTGAAGGAAAAGGTTTCAGGCAAAGAACATCGCTCCGAACATGATCCAACCGATCATCTAGGTCGTCAAGAAAGGTGTATACTCGCTCCTCCTGTAAAATGGAGTTGTAGCTTTGAATGTCAATCGCACATTTCATTGGATTCGGTTGACGAAAATCGATCTCTCGCCACAAACCATGTAGATCGTTATAGTATTTTTCTATAGATCCGCCTGCTTGTTTCATTCGAGATACACAACGTCTGAGCTCGTATACCTGCGAGGTGTCAATTCCATCAATGTATGTTGTGGCAGCAGAATCCCATACCTGCTTAGCCGTTGGGTAGCGAATAAAGTTCACGACCAAGGAATGGTCCATGGAGTTGATCAACCAGCCTTTCACCATGGCATTCTCAGTGCGCCACTTACGAAAGGAGGGTCGGTTTCTGGTGGTTGGGGCTAGTCTCCATTGATGTATCCCAGTTTGTCTTTTCCTGAGATGTACATCTCAACAACCTGGGACCATAATCCATAGTTGGAACCATCCAACTTGATGCTGATTAGGACCATCGGGGAATCAGTGATGAGAGAGGAAGAGGTCTAGACCCTTGACAAAACCTCTGTCATTTTGATGTTAGATTATCAAGGATGTTTTCGGTGGAGTCAGCCATGGAGGCTGAGCAAAATCTTGACCCCTGCCTGATCAAAAAACAGGGAACCCAAGATCATGCTTTGATACCATGTCAAGCGTAACTTTTTCTTTCATATCAATTCCATAAAACTGAGTACAATATATAGGGATACAAGAAACTATTTTAGGAAGCTATTCTACGCATGTACAATGTTTATGGCTACAATCATGCTAGACCCTTGAATGAAGAGATTCCTAAATCAAAGATTTCCATAACTGGCTAATTGCGGGACTCACGCCAACAGAGACCGCCTAGAATAATGTTTATGATGCTGTTGTTTTCCTGTTTTCTTGGTTTACAAGTTGTGTTTTCTTTGTTTTTGGATGAATAAAGGCATTTTACAACCAAACTCTACAGTATATAAATCACTCCAGTTAAAACTGGAAACCCTTCCCACAACAGGGAAATAGCTCAACCTGCACTATACAAAACATCAAAAGCTACAAGTTGTGTTTTCTTACTTTGTTAAGTTACGTATTAAAGGTTTAGACTTTTATTTTTTAATAATGGGCTTGGTCCCAAGAAGGTAAGTAGGGTTAAGGGTTGTTAGTCTTTTGTTAGACTCTATTTAAGTGTTATTTTGTAAGGAGACAGAGGAGAATGAGTTTTGAGAATAAAGTTACAGCAGCCAATTTTCTTGAGATGAGACTTCTCAAGCGATGGTGAGAAGCCATCGTTGATGCTTTGTGTGTTGTTCTTGATTGCTTGCGAATTAAGTTTCTAAGATTTTTTTTATTCAGTGAGTGGAGCTATATATAGCTGCTGCATCACGATGGACCAAGAGGGCAAAAGAAGGAAAAAAAAATGAATAAAAAACGCACTTGAGGCACACATGACGTCTTGACCGTCCAAAATAATGCTTCTAATTGTCTAAATGGGAGAAAATCTGTAAACATAGTAGTTAAGTGCTCTATTTTAGTCGAGTTGTCGGTTCATGTAGCATATTAACAAAGAGCGGTAGTTTATGAGGAAAAATTAATTAACCTGAACTTTTATAAATTTCGTTAAATCTTAAACAACGCCTAAATTCTTGCAATAATATTTTCATTTCCTTTTCCTTGAAAAAATAGATATTTTAAAATTTTTGATACTTAGGATTTTGTTAATTTGTTTGGTATCCTACAAGGCTTTAGAGCGGCAGCAAACTTGCATTCGGCAAAAATAAATAAAAAGCGAGGCATTAAAATCCTAGAAAGGGCGCTGTCGGAAGGAGGCGGAAAGAGAATTGAAAACCCTTTGGTTCCTTTCTCCTAACAGAATCTCAACAGTTCTCATTGTGGTCAGACTGAAATTTAAGAGGTAGAAGAGCAAGGAAGACGATAACAATGATGCCAACTTGCCAAGCCCCTCAAATTAGGGAATTATTACAAAATAAAGCAAACACGAAATGGATAATTCGTGCTAATTAAAAGTGATAACTAATAAAGATGAAGTGGGAGTCGTGGCTTCGTGACTGCAACAAGTGGGAACTTTCTAGATGTTGCCAAACCATAAACTTCCTCCATACTCAAATCTTCTGGCTTCATGTTGTCTGGCAATTTCCACTCGAATCCGTGTAACATATTAGCCAAGGTTGAATAAATCATCTTTAGTCCAAGGCTGTAACCAGGGCACATCCTCCTCCCGGACCCAAACGGCAATAGCTCGAAATATTGTCCCTTCCCATCAATGGCCTTTCCTAAGAACCTCTCTGGGTGGAACTCTTCAGGTGCGTCCCATATCAAAGGGTCTCTTCCCATACCCCATGTATTTATCAGAATTATACTTCCTTTACGAATATCGTAGCCAGCTACATTACAGTCTTCAAGAGCTGAGTGCGGTGCAAGCAGTACGGCCACAGGGTGTTTCCTCATTGTTTCCTTTATAATTGCATCAATATAAGGAAGTTGTGGTATATCTTTCTCGTCTACCCATCTGTCTTTTCCAATAACCCTATCCAGCTCTTCAATGGCTTTGCTGATCATGTGTGGTTGCTTCAAGAGTTCAGACATTGCCCATTCTACTGAAGTCGCAGCTGTATCCGTGCCTGCTACTAAGAGATCCTGATGTTGATGAACAAAAGCAAAAATGATTACTAAACTATATCTATGCCATAAGGCAGGGTTATCTGTAACCTGTGAGGCCAATCGTTTTTTCAAAGACGCTTTGGTAATACAATAATTGCTTGTTCCACAATAAGTTGGTGCACTTAGCATTTCTAACAAAAATATAAGGCAAACAAAGAAAAAAAAAACACAGAAAGGTTAATGTATACCTGAATGAGGCCCTTGACATTGTCATAAGTGAGCTTAACATCGGTATTAGGATCATCAGACAGCTGCAGTAATAAATCCACCATGTCCTTTGGCACGAAATCTTCCACTTCTCTCTTTACCTTGTGGTCGTCGAAAACATGGTCAAGAAATCGATCAAATTTTTTCGCCAAGGCCTTCATTCGCTTCACGTATCCCTGCAAGTCCAAGAAATTGAGCCACGGAATACAGTCGCCTAAGTTAAACTCCGAATTAAGCACGAACCACTCATTTAGCATTTGCAGGATTTCCATGAACGTGACTGCAGAAGTTTCGAATTCGGATTCACTGAAATACATCTTACCCAATACAATTCTACTTATAACGCTTAGAGTGAGGCGCAAGAGATGTTCTTTCATGCTAATGGGCTTCCCAGACAAGGCACATAGGCGAGAGACAAGAGCTCTCCTTTCTTCGACACGAATATACTCATACGACTCGAGTCTTTTTGAGGTAAAGAGCTCGGACATAAATATTTTACGGCCTTGGTGTAAATATGGTCCGTAAGGTGCCCATAAGACATTGGTGTGGTTGTACGAAATGTACTTCCCTGCAGCAGTTTGGGGTCTAGAGGCAAAGATGTGGTCATATGTCTTTAGGAATTGCTTTGACATATAGGGAGATGAGGCAACCACAACTGACAACGATCCGAACTTGAGCTGCATAATTGGTCCGTATCTTTGAGACAATTTGTGAAGAGATTGGTGAGGGAGGGGACCAAGAAGGTTTAGATTGCCGATGATCGGCCAAGGTTTAGGACCCGGTGCTAATTTCAGTTGGTGGCGTTTGAAGGTTATTATTTTAGAAAGAAAGGACAAGGCAGCTAGCAATGCCATTACTATGAGAGCCCAAGAAGGAGCCTCCATTGTTGGGGATTAATGTTGAGTTTGGTACGTTAGAATTGTGTCGTGGGTTTTGGCTTTTATATAGAGTGGAGTAATTGAGGTATTTTTTTTTTTCTTTCTTTTTTCCTAAGCAATGGGAAGGCTAGAGGGGAAGGGGGGAGGAAGATAGTTGATTAGGTAAGAAGAAAAAATAAATAAATAAATAAAAAAAGAGCTTGTCTTCATGTGAAAAATATCTTTGAATGGGCGGTAAGAGAGAGACCTCACCATCCATTATATGAAGTATACTGTATATGGATAGTGTTGAAGATACGTTTGTCGGGAAGTAATCATCCGAATATCCGATTGGTAATTAATTATGTCATGATAACACAACTGAACAACTAAGAGCATTCCTAGCAGCTTTCCTTTTCTTCTTCTTCATTTTCCTTAAATGTAGGGAATAAAATTACTTTTTGCTTTCATATCAAAATCAAAAAACACCTCACAGCAGCTTCCCTTCATTTTTCCCTATATCATTAAAATATTATTTTGTTACTTTTACTTTAATTAAAAGTAAGAAAAGAAAGAGATAAAGTAAGAGAGATTATATTTTTAGAATAAATAATTGAGTGGGATGTGAACGGTGCTTCCCAATGCATTCCTAGAGAACAGATAATTGTAGGGAAGCTGCTGTGGGATGATTTTTTTTACTTTCTTAAAATTTTTCCTAAAATTTAAGGAACAGATCCCTTGTAGGGAAGCTGCTAAATAATGCTCTAAAACGAGGAAAGAGTGAAACATGGGGTGTCTGTAAAAATTGTTGAGTTAGAATTTTATTTTATTTTTTTAGTAGTAGAAATGAATTTACATAGAAAAGTAAAACAAAAAAAATTATATTGTAGTGAATTTTTTTTCTTTAAATAATGATAAAAAATTATTAATGTAATATAAAAAGTGAAAATAATTTAGAATGAGAATGAAACACCCCTTTTAAATTGGTACTATGTGGGAGTGCAATAATTTACCATGCCATGCATATCTTATCGTTATCCAGCTACTTAGAGTCAAATCAAAAAAAAAAACGTGTTCTATAATTTTCCACGTGCCATCAACTTTTATCGTATGATCGAAGCATGAGGACTTACTGATCCATTGATACCTTACCTGACTTTTCTTTTTATACCGAATTGTTGGCTTTTTGTTGGACAGAAAAATGATTTTTTTATATTTTTTATACATTAATGTATATTTTTTTAAAAATCAATTATTAAATTTATAGGACCTACAGTATATAAAAAATGTATTTATATATATTATGTCTTGGTTAGATAAGTTAACCTGAAATCACGAAGAAGAATCAGCCAAACTCTATGTTAATAATCAGTTTCCACCTTAAATCTAAAGAATTTAAAAAGTCCTCAAATTATTAAAAAATAAAAAATAAAAAATAAAAAAATAAAAAAACTATGGTGCGTCTTTCTCGCTATTCAGTCATAACTCCACTCACAGGGACAAAAAACCTCTAATTAGGAGTGGCGGGCCAACTTGTGGTAAGTGAAGGAAACACACGATAGAAAGAAAAACTGAGCTACCTAATTCACAAAAGGCATAGTTTTTTAGACAGTCTTGTCAATTTTTCACTATTACGGAAATTGAAGTTTCTTCTCTCTTCTCACAGATTCGGCAAAATAGAAAGAAAGAGAGCACTATTTTTCACACTCTTGTTGTAGCAAGTTCCATACCCACTAGATACAAAAACATCATTTGGGTGTGGGATCCATGCATGTGAGTCTCATATGAGAAATGATTTTTCTACATCACATTATCCTACATCAATCCTATACCAAGACACATAGGGTGTAGGACCCATGCATATAGGTCTCATATACGAGGATCTCATATACATGGCTCTCACACCTAATGTGTCTTGGTGTAGTATTGATGTAGGATAATATGATGTAGGAGTAACACATCCCGTCTCATATACATAAATCTTACACCCAATATGTCTTGGTGTAGAGTTGATGTAGAAATAACACATCCCTTTGGGATTAGGCATAGGTATTATAGTTTTTTTAACAATCAGTATCTAGTTTTAAGAATTTTATTAAAAAAAAAATAAAGAGAAAAAATAAAGTTAGATTTTGACCATTTAAAAAATTACAATACCTATGCTATAATTTTTTTACAGCACCTAAATCTAATTCATTCACACATGGATTATACGCGATTCATTATCAAAGGGTTGAACTGTTATATCTTATTTAGTCTGGTGTAAATATTGTGGCCATTACTCATCAAAAGATGGATAGCTGCCCACTTATGGGCGCAAACTTTAAATAGTTATACTTTAGAGTATGGGTAATAATTTCATTAATTTGTGTTCGCATATCAGGTTCGAATTGTATCGAAACATGATATAAGATTATATAAATCAATCATAATTCGACTCCTTTAATTAAACAGATTAAATTCATCAATATTAACCGATTAATTTTATATTAACTTTATGTCGTCACTCGGTAGGCAGTATTTAACTCATAAAAAAGGAGCATAATGTTTTAATTACACCCCGTAAGCAGGTACCTAAGATTCAACTCATAAAAAAAGTTAATTAATATTTAATTACACTCCATGTGAAGCACTTGCACTATTTCAAAAGATGAGAGGGAAAGATTGATTTTTTTTTATTATTATTATTACTTTAATTTATACACTGTTGAGCTATAATGCTCAGCAGTACTGCAGCAATTAGCCTTTCTTTTTCTTTTTCTTTTTTTAAGTTAAAATGACCAGATGTATGGAACACATTTTTTTTATTATTATTATTTTAACTACTAACTTTTTCAAAGCATTTAGAGCAATAATATTTTAATAAAATATAGAATAAATTTAGATAAATGATTAGATGCAGTTTTTGAAAATTGGTTTTCTAAACTATAAAACGGAGGTTTTAATTAGCCATCTCGCATAAAAATGTAGATAAATTATTGTAAATGTTCTTATATCTCACTGTCTATTTTAACTATCAATTTTCATTATTTCATTTAAAATATTATTTCTTTTTATTAATTTATTTATACAGTGCTAAACAATTTGTTTTGGGCCTATTTTTGCTGCTGGGCTTTGGGTAGCTCTTCTTTTTCTCTCTTTTGTACCTAAAAGTGCTTTTTCACTGTCCATGGCTGATGATCCCATGGGCCTCATTCGATTGGATCTGTGGAAACAAATCGGATGGAAGCCCAGCCTATACATTTCAGACACCGGTCCATGACTCCTATCAAGGGACCGAGCCCTTTCGAGTTTCACTCTGACTTTTCCTTGCGAAATTTGGATCTGAGTCATGGCCACCTTGGACCTCGACGTTCCCATGGTCCCGGTTGGCGAGCCTTCGGGCAGCGCCGGTCCTTCCTCCTCCTCCAAGAAGAACAAGCGCTTCGAGATCAAGAAGTGGAACGCCGTAGCCCTCTGGGCCTGGGGTAAATTTTCACAAAACCCTAACCCTAATTTTCTCGAATTGCTTCATTAACAAGTTTTTGTCTGTGTATGTGTATATTTGGTTGTGTACGTATCTAGGGTTTGGGGTTCTAATGTGATTGATTGCTGCTTGCAGATATTGTAGTTGATAACTGTGCGATTTGCAGGAACCATATTATGGATCTCTGTGAGTTTTTCGTTTTCTTTTGTAATTCTCGATTTATGTATTAATATACATATTTATGGGTATGTATTATAATTGTGATTATGGTTCGGTATATTATTTTTGCGGTATTTAATCTATCTGTGGTGGTTTGATGAGTAGGCATTGAGTGCCAAGCAAACCAGGCCAGCGCCACGAGCGAGGAATGTACAGTTGCTTGGGGTAGGCTTTCGATTCCAAAACCTTAATCTTCGTTTCTGTTCTAGTACCTTAGGCATGCGTGTCTCTGACTGGGTGTATTGCGGTATTTATAGTTTTGTGCATGAATGGTGGCCTTTAAAGAGTGTGGTAGGTTAGAGTCTTTAACTTAGTGCTTGACAAGTTTTTATTTTATTTGTGAAGCTGGAAACTAAGTATACAGGGTGTGAGGGGAGGTGAATTGTTTCACAACCTTGTTTCTTCATGTTAAATTTTGTTTCATAAGGATATTTATTGTTGTGTTCATTTACTTCGATTTGTTTCAAATTTTGGAGATGATTATGTTTTCTTTCAAGATGAAAGTTAATATTCCTTTCTATTAGTGGTGGGCACCGACTCCAACGGAGTCGGAAATGCCCCTTCTGATTTCCCCCTCCCTCAGCCGGAGTTGGAAGTCTTGGAAGCATTGGAAAACCTCCAATGCCACCTTGGACGGAGGTGATTTATGAGCCAATGTTGACCCCGAAAAGTCAGTTGAAATTGTTGGAATTGGGCTGGGCTTTTATTTGGTGGTGTTGGGCTTCATCAAAGAATACAGATTTGTTATTTGTCGAAGACGAAAAACACTTTGACGAAGAACAAATATTCGTCTCTTTCTCTTTGACAACAAATAATAAAGAAGTGATCCTTGTTTGATGAGTCAAAGACGAAGAACGAAGAACAGATTTGAGTTATTCAATTCATCCTCGTTTGATGGTCAAATGCTTGTTATTTAACAAACATTTCATATGGCCCCTAACTTCCAATATTCACGTGTTATTTGTGGGTGAAGGCATGATGTTTTATATTTACATCTGTTATTTAACAAGCTTTTATGGTCTTTTTATCTTTGACTTCAGAACATATGACTTTTAAAGATTGTGTTGACATTTTGGATAAAGAACTTAATTTCTATGATTCATTTTTGCATTCAAAATTAAACAGTTTTGGGGCCTTTAGCCTTTCTATTCATAGACTTCTCCCTTCCCATTTCATGTGATCCCTCCTCACACGAAAAAATGTGGGTAGAAATAGTTTTAATGGTTGGACTTCCCTTAAACTTGTCGAATTACCAGCTTAAAGTTAAACTGTGATTCTGCATGTTACATTTGCTTTTGACATGTTCTGTGGCCTACTTCTGGAATGGTGTTATGAATCACCCATTATTATTCTTTTTCCACAAGTAGATAATCACTGCATGTGCACTTAAGCTGAAAGGGTGGGTTTTATGATGTAGGGGTTTGCAACCATGCCTTTCATTTTCACTGCATCAGCCGATGGCTCAAAACCCGTCAAGTGTGTCCACTAGGTGAGCTTTGTGCTTAACGTGCCCCTGCTCCTGCCCCTCTTCTCTTCTTTCGGTCTGCCTCTCTTTTTGTATCATGGTGAGAAGCTTACTCATTTCATTTGTGATTTGGTTGTCTTATTGCTTGTGCAGATAACAGCGAGTGGGAGTTTCAGAAGTATGGTCACTAGAATCTTCATGCTGTTGAGACTCTGTGCTCTCACTTCTGTTTCCGCTATGGCGCTAAGAAAGATCTGGATTTCCTGTCTATTTCCATAATCCATTTCCTTCTTATTAAATATGCTGGAGTCTTCCTATTTTCAAGAAGCATTTGGGCTGTATTAATTTAGGAGTTTGATTGGTTACATATCAAGTTAAATATGTGAAATTCCCTAAACTGTTTTTGGTGTTCTAAGCCAAACTCTCTCTCTCTCTCTCTCTCTCTCTCTCTCTCTCTCTCTTATGTTTCTTGTTTTAATTTTCACATGCAAAGGACACATGTTACTATTACAAGTTGGTTTGTATGAAATTTTTTACAAACCAGATTATAAAAAAAAAAATTGTCCATTTTTAAATAAAATTATATATATGCTTTGTTGGCTGATGTTTCCGATACGGTTGTGCTTGTAAAGGATTTGGCGAGCTGCAATGGTTAGTTTACAGATATATACTGTAGAAACAAATTCATATTGCTTGATGGAACTTGGTCCAAAAGAGTTCCTCTTAATAGTAATGGCAGTATAGTAGTATACCTTAAGTGGGTTGTCACAAATAAAAATGGAAGGTAGAATTAAATAGTCTTGGTGTCAGAGTATATAAGAATAAATTTTTTTAACATTTGGAATAATCATTCTCATAGTTCATAAGAGAATAACTATTTTAAAGTTATTACATTTTATATTCTTTCATTCTCGATTAAAATTATTTCTTTTTTTAATAATATACGCATCGTAGTTTCTAATTGCTGTCATTCAAGGGGAAAAACGTAGGGAAATAATAACGTCTCTCGATCATTAGTCATTGTTGCTTCAAGGAAGACATGTTTATTGGTCGTAGTTTTTCAAATTGCTGGTCTCGTTATAGTTTCATACTCGGGCATCCTTGCGTCAATGTTTATTGGTCCCCATTTCTGAGGACAAATCTTGAGATATATATTACTCCTACCAACGTAAGAGGGTGAAGGATTCAGACTACCCTGCAATTATCATAGGCATTCTCTGACTACTTGAAAGTACTAGACTTTTCCAGCCTCCCTTGATCAATGGAAGTAATACTAAAAATTATATTTTTATTTTATGACTATTTTACTCTGCTGACTTGTTAATATCAATCAGCCCTTAGATAATCTTGTTTAAAATAAAAAATATAAAAAAAAAAAGGCACTGTTAAACAATGGAGTAATATAGTGTAATTTCTAGTGTTACTCTCTTGGATTGAATAGGTTTTAGCCTAACATAGTAATATGATGAAGCCTGCCCTTATGGGCCTCGACCATCCCTTAAACCCAGCTAACGTATACTAAAAAAATAGAAAATAAATAAAAGGCCTGCCCTTATGGGCCTCGACCATCCTCTTAAACCCAGTTTATGTAAAGTGAAAAGATAAAAACTTCAAAAAAAGAAAAAAGAAAGTCGTCGCCTGAGAGATTCGAACTCTCGCGGGGAAACCCCATGTACTTAGCAGGCACACGCCTTAACCACTCGGCCAAAGCGACTCTAATGCTAAGGCTCCTATTTTAAAGGTATTAGTAATATTCACTTGTTGCTTACGAATCAATTCCATACTCTTCATAAATTTTATATATATATATAATTTTCGAATAAACATATATTGATGCATTTAATATCTACTTAATTCTATCCAAATCTAAGATATATTTCAGCATGATACGTTCTAACACACTACACAACTGTGATCCACTTCAGCCCACTCTCAATGGCAGCATCACTTAAAATATTGCCTACCCATTTAAAGTCATCATTCCTCTACTTTTGGATACACCTTTTGTCTCACCAAAATCTGTACTGCATTGCATTTTGCTAACTTTGTTTATTTAAGCCCCAAAGCATGTCAGACAGTCAAGGCCCATCCTTTTTTTTTTTTCTTCCTTTTGTGGGTGGAAGAGGGGCACAATTAATATTTAGTGACCAGATTGTGTTCTGATATGGTTTATCAAATTATGAATGAAATTTACCTGGATATTTTCCCTGTTTAGGATTGTGATTTTCTAAAATTAGACTCAAATTTGGACAATTTAAGAGGAGAGATTACAGGACAGATTAAGATATCCAGCAATTTGAACAGCACATTGTGACAAATTCCATATGATGCCCACTTGCGCAAATAAGGGTTGTCGAGCTACCTGCTTGAGTAAGTGATCTCATATGGGCTTTTTTATAATTGCTGTCCAAATTAATAACAAATTGATGGAGATCTCAATTCCTACACGACCAACTCTACCGTAGCATATGGACCAAATTTTCAATCTAATTTCAGGGATCCTCGTCCCCTCGCTTGGCCCAAAAACATCAACTTTAATTCATTAGAAAATTTCCTAACCTTAATTGTTGTCTTCTAAGAGCATCCATATCAAGCTAGCTATTTCAAACTTTTCTCCAAAATTTGGAGAATACCTTCAAAAAGCATGCTGCATCAAGCTCTCTATTGTTTCTCTAATTTATCTCTTGTCAGATTCTCACTACAAATCTAGCTCACAAATTGTATTCTCTATTGAGTTTTTTAACAATTTTTTTTTCCATTCCCGCCTTTCCCTTCAGTTCTTTCCACAGAAAACCCCAGTTCTTCGGTGGAGAAGCAAGAGACTAACGACCATGCGCCTAACTTGAGTTGCAAGAGGCGGCGAGGGGAGTTCGAAGGAGAGCGTGAACGATGAAGAGGACGAAAACAGAGCTCCACCCTGTTTGCAGCGAGACCCAGTTCAATCGGGATTTTGATTTTGGTTTACCCAGTGAGACCCAGGAAGTTGAGGAGGACGATGTGTTTTTTCCTTTGGCTATTAGGATTTTGGTTTAGATCTGTTAGGTTTTTATGCTTTCCTTGGATTTTGAGTCATTTGAGCTGATTTTAGTTCTAGATCTAATTGGTCTTTTGGGTTGTACGTGTATCAGATATGTTCATAACAGCTCGGTTTTTTCTGTGGTTTCGAAGGGTTGCAGCTCAAGTGCTCGACCTTTTTCCTGAACCGGGACACTAGATGGGTATTAAAGCAATGTCCAACTGTTTTGTTTGATATTTGTCATGCCTTATTTATTATCAATAAATTCATCTTCTCCTCAACAAGACAACAATGTTGGACGTTCTTTATCAAAAGAAAAAAAAAAAAAAACAACTTTGGATGTTCATCTCTCTTTGGCTCGTTGTTGGACGTTAAAGAACATTTGATGAAGTTACTTGGCTGGTTATTGAAGACAATAAAAGTCCAGGCTAATTGTTGGTTCAATTAATTTAATTAAAGCACAGTAGCTTGGCTGGTTGTTGAAGGGAATTAATGTTGGCGTTAGATGAAGGCTAGGGAATTTAAAGTAGTTGGAGAAGGAAACCAATTTTAACAGTTAAAGTAGTTATTTTTAAAACCAATAAAATATAATATTTAGTTAAAATAAATAAATATTTAGAGAATTTAATGTACGAAGTTTTTCAAAAGTAAGATAAAATAAAAAAAAATAAATTGCTTGAGTTAAATTTAGAAAAAAATTTAGAGAGGTTGACGTAGATGCTCTAACTTTGCTTTCTCTTTGCTCTTTCCTTAAGATTGAAGACCGCCTCTGTGGTGTTTGTCTTGAAATTGTCAAAAGAGTTCTCATAAAAATAAATAAAAAGTTGTGTAAATCAGATGCAAAGAAGATGAAGATAAGGAAGTTTTAGGAGACAGTTTCAACTCCCAATGCTTCTGTTGGGACAGAGGGAGAGCATCTCCCCATGTGCAACTCAGAAACGGCCAACAGGAAACCGGAAGCGAACTTTCTGATTTGTTCCCACACACCCCCTCTCATAAGGAAACCATCCGTCCTAGTAGGGGCGGGGAGCCCGAAATCTGTTTGGGAAGGCGAATTTTATAAAAATTAGTAATTTAAATTGTAAAATTATTGAAATCTCTCCTTAGTAAATAAATCATATTTCTTTGAATTAGTACGAAGCGAAAAATAAAAAAGGAAAAAGAGCAATCTTAAACAAAAAAATTTACGTAGTTCACCGCTAAGGGATACGTTTATCAAGTTGCAGAAAAACTTTACTATTTTTTAAGAAAGACGTGAATATAACACAAAACCTTAAAAACATAAACGCCTATAAATAAGACTCACAACTATATAAAAAAACAACAAAATGAGTCAAAAAATAAAAATAAAAATTCCATATCATACATTCCCACCCTCGAATATCTTTTATTTTCATACACTCTCTTCTTCCGTAGTTTATATTTATCGTCTTTCTTTTTCTCGCAACTCGTTAGATTATATCCGAGTATAATAAATATTTTGTAATTTTCCAAACGAGCTAAATGTCAAAAAAAAAAAAAAAAAAAAAAAAAAAAAAGTTTTTCAAATTTTGTTCATACGCCATTAAAACAAAACAAGCAGACACGTGCGCACACTCGATCTGTCTTTGTTTAGTGCTCCATTAATAATTTAATACTGCTACTACTACTACAGGCTACAGCTGTAGGAGTGTACGTTCTACCATTTATTCCCCACTGATCTTCTTTCGGTCACAATTTTGGCAGCCATTGGCCCATTACCAGCTTTTATGTGGGCAAGGTGGGGTGGAGGCCACTCAAAACTTTTTAAAGAAAAAGTATGCGTACGCCTCAAGTTATCAATTATCATTAGATTTGTAACTTCCATCTCAAACTATTAATTGAAGCACTGCACGTATTTATTAAGCTTTTAAAAAATTGCAATGTATCACCTTAGTATAAAAAATGACACATTAATACTATATATTTCCTCAAACTGCTATCTAATTAATAATGTCTCGTTCAAACTTTCAATTGCGATAATATTCTTTTAAACTATTAAAAAATTGTCAATTGAGTAGTAATTTGATCGGAGTACGTAGACTTCACAATACCCACTACCAATGTGGGTTTTCTCTTCTTCTTTTTTTGGGCAAATTTATAAGGGTAATTTTATCTTTTTGGAAATTTTTTATGGGTATTTTTATCTTTTTCTTGAGACAAAATATGGTACATAGCAATTTAATGGTAGTTATTAGATAAATTGCTTCTATTAATGGTTTAGAAAGCACTGCAAATTACCTAATAGTTTAAGGGTGTTATTTTTATAAAAGAAATCCAAAAGCAAAGAAATAAGAGGACATTGCATCGGCCTCATAGAACACATGGCCATGGCACCCTCAAGATGCATAGATGCATGGGTCTTGTCCAGGTTATGAGATTGTTAATTAACTAATTAAATTTTTTATTTTATTTTATTTTAGATAAATAATAATTTTACATAATATTAAAGCAAAAATTTTGAGTTTGAATTTTATATTAAAAAAAAAAAGGTGCTAAGTCAAAAATAAGGAAAAAAAACAAAAAAAGCTTTAAATTAATTTGTCCTAGTACAACTCATTGTAGGGTCTCACTTCCCATCCATTCCAAAAAACATTGACTAATTCGGCTAGTATTTAGAGGGCCACCCCCCACTAAGAAAAGTGGGGAAAAGTTAAGCACATGGGTGTTGCTTTTAATATGTAATCTATAGTTGTTGCACAAAGAGGGTAGGCATGGATGCACCTCTATATGATGGTGCCCTTTTGCCTTTTTATTTGGTTTAATTTGCATATATGGGACCACATCATCTCACCCACCCAACCCATTGTAGGCACCCAATATGTTGACGAGAAATGACTTTTGCGCAACAGTTACGTACATGTTGTGTAAGAGTGTAAACACATGGAGTGTGACTTATGAAGGAGGCTCTATTACATGAGTCATACCTATGTGTCTACAGTTGTGCACATGTTATGCAATGATTACTGCTCTATGTTTGACATATATCAAGTAGGGTACTTCAACCATTTTAATTAGGACATCTCCTTCATTTTGGGAAGGACTATGAGCTAGAGGGTTACCTCCCCTCGTAGGTGATGATTTCTGTTTTAAATTACCATTTATTTTAAAAGTTTCAGCTAATAAGAAGAGATAAATTTAATCATTTCGTCAATACTTTAACACTCTCATTCACTTGTAGGTTAAAACTCCATTTTAATAAGTAAGCCCCAACACGTAGAATATTTAATTGAAATGAGAATGAATGACTTAGACAAGATTAAATCATCATTTGTCCTAAAAGCTTAAACTAATAAAAAAAATATATAAATTTAATCATTTAATAAACAGTTTACACATGCATTAATATATTTTATTGTTGAGTTACAATGCTATGCAAATTTGCTAGTCGCTATAGTAACTAGTCAAACTCCTAACTATTTTGGCTAGCCAGATGTTGAGCTTTTTTAGGTATTTTATGCTACCGGCCGGATTAACCAAAATAACATTTTAGCTATATTGGCTAATCAGCTCAATGCGAGTGCTTTTAGAGCATATTCAGCAGTGATATTTTATCAGCTTTTTTTTTGTTTTTTTTCTTCCATCGGATCACTTGAACCACCTGCTATTCAAGCTTTGTTCAGTAATTTTTCATCACTGCATTAATTTCTTACTCTATCTTTCCTGTCTTAATCATATATTCTTGCTATAGGTATACGGCTAAACTTTTCAAATTTTGACCAGGTTATAATTAAGTTATAAATAATAATTTCTTTAATCATTCTCAGTTATGACTGATTTTTGGATTTTTCACCCAACACCATTGAAGTACGCTTCTTCTCTATCCTAGTAAAAAGGCCCTTGCCTTTTCTTGGGAATCTTTTTCTTGCAAGGACAAATTGGTTGGGTTTTCATTCCAACTAATGCTTATTTTATTTCGAAAGTAAAATGTTTATTATTTTTTGAAAAATATTTTTGATAAAATTATATTTTAAAAAAATAATTTTTTTTAAATATTTTTTAGTGTTTGACTCGTACAAAAAAATCACCAACGACGTAAAACGGAATCCGGAGACATCTGACTGCCATCTAGACAAAACGAACAGAATCCAACTGTACTGGTCAAATTCTGACCAAATTGACAAAAACCCGATCTGCTGGAATACGGCGAAGTTGTTGGATTACAGCAAATATTTTCAGATTCAGGCAACCTAATACTAAAATTTGGGGATCTTTGGCGGTAAAGTCTAGTTACTAACAAACTCAAGTGCCCGGCGGTGGCGGATTCCCACAAACGTGCGTACAAGAGTGAAGAGTTTAAATCCATAAAACAATTTACGGTTTTTAAAACTGTAAATCGTTTTTAAAAAATTAAAGAAGATTTTACGGTCAAATTGAAAATAATTTACATTGACCATTATTTTTGCCCCCATCAAACACCAAAAAATGCCAAAAATATTTTACATCGAAACAAATGGAGCATAATTTGCTGGGTACTTGTCCTGACCAGAGTATAATTATGCATTCTAAAATTGCAATTTAACCGTGTTTTTAAAAATTTATATTTTTAATTATTTTTTATATGAAAACGTGATTTTATTTTTCTAATATATTTTCAAAGGCACTTCTAAATATGACATTTTACACAATTTTGTTTTTAAAACGGACATTTCACTTGCAAAATCGCAAGTCGAAAACACACTCTTAATATTGCAAAATGGAGAATGTGTATAAATGGTCTCATCCCATGTTCACAACAGGCAACTAAAAAGCATGGACGGAGATCTCTAATAATTTATTGCCAATATTTCTAGCAATTTAGGAGGTACATTGTGAAAGAATCCATATGAAATCAACCTGTTTAAATAAATTTTGAGTTGCACAATCACCTACTCAAATAAGTGAGTTCTATGTAAATTTTTTTCCATGTACGGTCCAAATTACTAGTTATTTTGAGCAGAAAAGTGCTAAAGATCTTTATAAAAAAACAATGCATTTACCATTAATTTGGTTATATATATATATGACGAAACTTAATTATGACTTTGATATATAACATAAATCATCTGAAAAGAAAATATTCAAAAGAGTGTGTTTGTTTCTTGGGTTCAAAGGAGCCTAATCTTTAAGATATGGCAAGCACGCTAAGCTTGGCGAGAGGTCGGTGGAGAAGCAAAAGAAAAGGATGGTTAGCTGAATGGCAGAAAACGCGTGGAATTATGAACAGACAAAAAGCACGGTGAACGTGCGGGTGTGGGTGCAGGTGCGGGATTTCCTGCACTGATTGAGAGAGTGAGCCACTTTTCGCTCGATTAGCGCCACCACCTGCGGTTTTGTTTGGCCCACGCGCAGGCTCTTTCAGAGTGGGGAAGGACTTTTTGCGCATGTACGTTGAACAGAATTATTACTAACTAAAAAAAATCATAAAGTGTTATCGTAGCCCTTTTGTCCAGCAAAAACCAAAAAAATACCCTTAACAATTTTTCAGAAAGACGAAAATACTATTAAAAATTCGGAAAATATAAAAAGAATGCGAACAGAAGAGTCGGAGACCCTGGCCGTGGGTCTTATGTTTGGATCAAGCTGGTGAACGAGAAAAGACTTCTGCTATGTAATTATTGTGAACTTTTATAGATATATGGGAAGAGACACTACATAGATCTCACCTCATTTATTTACAAAAGTATAACTATGCATAGGGGCGGACCCAATTGTAGGCTTGGCAATTTGAGTTTGCGGGTCGGGTTCGTGTTAACTCGGCCGATCCGATTATATAATCGAGTCAAAACATGTAACCCGAACATGACCCGCTTATTACTTGGGTTACCCAACACGACCCGATGAACCCGTGCCCACCCAAAATTGAAAACCTCAATCCGGCGGTCAACGTGCAGCGTGTCCACCGGCCACCCCAGAACGGCAGAACCCCAATTCAACTGGGCTTGGAGTCTTGGACGGTTAGACCCTGAAAGATGGAGATTGGAGGGAATCATTGGCGGGGCTTGGACGGTTGGACGATTCCCTAATTCGACTGGGCTGAGGATGAAATCAATGGTGATGGAGATCGGAGGGAAACTGGGAAAGAGTCGTTGGGGATGATCAGACGATGCTGTTTTGGAGGGTTGCGTGGTGGAGCACAGCTTCGACTTCGACGGTCGTGGCTGCGTGAACGATGAACAAGTGAAAATGAGGAGAAAACAAGTGATTGTGAAAATGAAAAGGCACGGCAAGTCGACTAGGTTTCCTGAAGGCTGAACCATTAAAGTTTTTTTTTTTTTTTTTTAATATGTAACTGTGTTGTAATCACCCGCCAGACACGGTTATAAACGGGGTCATAATTGGGTTGACCCGATTATAAACGGGTCATAATCAAGTTGACCTGATTATGATCCGAACCCGATAATCATAAACTCAAACCTTGTATTTTCGTGTCGTGTTCGTGTCGAATTCGCTGATTGTATCAAAATTTGTCAACCCTACCCAATTGGTGGGTGGTGTCCCCCAAAAATTTTAAAATATATAAAATTGTCGTCCCAAAATTTTTTTTGTCTCCCTTAAAAACTTTTCTTTATATTTTGACCACATATTTTGTTCCCCCACCCACTTCCTCCCCTTTGCAAAGTCTGCACCAAGCCAACCTTTCAGTTTTTTTTTTTTTACCACTTTCACCTCTGAAAAACAACTACACCCATTTGGCCATATCTTTTTCCCCATTTTCCACACGTGACATCTCATTGTAGCAAAAGCCCTCAATTCTCAGCAAACCCCATTTGAGAAAGCGAGAGAGCATTAAAGCACCAAATTTTTTCGCAACAATCCCAAACCCCACAAACCCAAATCTATGAATTCTATTAATTTCATGTCACAGTTCTTGTCTCTTGGTCTCATCAAATTCTTGGACTTTGAAGCATAATAATATGTGCGTGATGACTGGTCGTAGAGCTGGTGTAGTGGTGTAGTTAGCCTGGTTAGGGTTTCAGCTTTAGGGATTTTGTTAAGAGAAAAAGTTTACGTTAAAAGGTAACCCTTTTTCTTGAACAATATAAATTGTGCTTAGTTTATTTTACTAGTACTTTATATTATAAATTGTGCTTAGTTTATTTTGCTAGTACTTTATACTATATATTATGTTTAGTTTACTTTACAAGTACTTTATACTATTACTATTGTGTGTATGTGATATCATAAAAATTTGAAATTATAATTTTGAATCGAATGTGTATTTTATGTAAAAAAATTATACAAGTTCGTTCCTCCTTACTAAAATTTTTGGTTCCGCCCCTAATTATTCACTGCATGGGTCTCATTCTATGTGTCAACAAAAGTGTACAATAGTTGCATAATTGTTGTGTATCAATCAGCTCTCCTGATGAACAGCTAGTCGGGTCACACAGTGCTCCAAGCACCACTACTCTCCCCCGCCGGCAGGGTAATCCTTGAGTTCCCAGATTCTAAAATTGGGTCTAAACATATGACAAGTGAGCAACTGCTCGAATCGGAGACGTCCTTGCAGGGTCGAAGACGTACATTTCCATTCTGATTATGGGCTACACGCAATTCAATATTGCGGCGATGGCCATTGTCCACAGATATTGCGAGGATGGCAACGTCCCACGAGTTGGTGAAAAAGCAGAGTCCATACTTTGGAAGGAAAACCCCAATCTGTTCATATCACTGTAGAATGGAGCTTTACCTTCGATCCAAGTAAGGCACGCCAACTGACAGGTGTTCGAGCGGCAGAGGCGGTCGTACATTAGAGAAGACGTACGGTCCCGTTTGGAAATGATTTTTTTTTTTTTTTTCTTTAGTTATAGTGAAAAAAGTGATTGATACTATATAAGGGATAATTGTATTATTATTATTTTTAAGTGTTGAATTAAATTACAAATTATTTGTGATTTAAAAGTTTATGGAGGGTCATTATGATAATAATCCTTAAACACGATTTCCATCTACTAAGTTAACAAATTTCATTAGTCAGATATGTCACATCTAAAAGGAAGTCGGCATGCATCCATGACAATAAAAATATATAAAATCTAATAAAAATATAAATAGATAAAACAAAATATATATTTTTTTTAAAAAAAAAAAGAAAAAAAAAATTACTAAAGGGGTGGCTGTCCATAGGTGGCCGGGGTTTAAATTTTTTATTTTTATTTTAATGGACACGTGTTGACTTCCTATTGGGTATAACGTGGCAGACTAACTGGATCTGTTAACTTGGCGAATGAAAAATATGTTCAGGGACTGATTTGTAATTATAGTTTATCACAAGGATCCTCTATGAATTTTTTGAACTATAAGAGATTATTTATAATTTAAGCTAATTTCAGGAACCAATAGCGCAATTATTCCATGATATAAAGTAAAAAGAATTTATATAAAAAAATGAAAAAAAAAAAAAAAAAAAAAAAAGAGAAAAGAAAAGAAAAGTATTGTAATGAATTTTTTTTATTTAAATAATAATAAAAAATTGTTAATTTGATATAAAAATTTAAAAAAGTTATAATATTTTTGAAATTAATATTTTTTTTTTTTTTTTTTGAAAAGTAAAAATAAGAGAAATTGGAGAGGAGCGGGACCGGAGTTATAGATATCCTTAAATCTCAGTCAAAAAAAGATGGAGAGAGTGGGGTCTTTCAAAAATCTAGCCGTTACCCATCTTTTTCTTTTCTTTTCTTTTTGAAGGGAAAGCCGTTACCCATCTTGAAAAGCGTGGCCTACACTTATCCCGCGAGTTTACTAAAATAAAATAAAAATAAAAAAGGAAATTTATAGCGCATAATTTGCATGAGCCGCATCTCGGTTATCGTGCCATGTTTATGTTTTCCTTATATACCCTCTGCTTTCGTTTCTAATACCAACTACTGCCACCACTACTGCGATTCCACCACGTGGCCATTATGTGTGTCATACATGCATGCAGTTGCTCATAATGCAATTGCGCCATGACGTGGGATCTGTATCACTGTTTCTTTTCTCTTTCTTTCTTTCTTTTTTGTTTTTGTTTTTTTTTTTTTTAAAAAAAAAAAAAAATAGTAACTGTTCTAACTTCTATGTCAGATATTGATTTCTTTTAATTGTTTAACAAAATCCTTTTGCTTGTTGCGTTATGGAACGAGAATAATCATTTTTGTGTCCCTTAGTCGTTGCAAATAATGAAGTTTTATTATTATTATAATTATTTTTTTAATTGAATTCAGTTTATAAAATATGTCATTTTTAGGTGCATTTTTAATCTATTTTTAAGTTTGTAAGCTCGTTTGAAATCTTCTTACCTCTCAACCCTTTGCGGTGATTTCTCCTTTTCCCTTATCCTATTCTTTTGAAAAAAAAAAACCAGCATTTGCCATACATTGCAATTCAGTTAAGATGTCTAAGAGCATCTCCAACAGACTTGCTACTTTAATTAAAATAGTTAAATTTGACTATTATAAACATTTTTTCTTCTCCAGCAAGATAGTTAGTTTAGCATTTTTTTTTCCTAACACGTGAACAGTGAATAGGCAATGTTGCCTATGCATTGTTCATCAGTTAAAACTTTTTTTATTAATATTTTTTTTTCTCTCTCTCTCTCTCTTTCTCCATCTCTCCCTCTTCGTCCCTCTCTGATCGACAACAACGGAAGGCAGTGGTGCTCGGTGGTTTTTCATTGAAATCTAAAAATTATCAGTGATTTCTGAGTCTATGACAGCCTTTTGTTTTGTTTTCTGGCGCTATCTACTCGTTTTTGGCAAGGTCTGGCCATTACCAGTGGGTTTCATGACTTTCCAATGACTTTGTGGTGTTTTCTGGTACTGGGTGATCGTCTCCAGCGAGTTTCTGGTGGGTTTGTGATGTTTAACGGTAGTTTTTGTGATTTCCAGTAATTCTTTGGGTTTTCTGGCAGAGGATGAGGAGAAAAAAATAATAAATAAATAAAAAAGAATGGAAAATAATATTTAAATAAAAGTAGAGAGTATAATATAGAATATGTTGGAAAGAATATAGAAAAAATAGTAACTAAAGCAAAGAGTTGTGTACTTTTTCAACAGCTATTATAACTTTTATTGCTGGAGATACTCTAAGCGGAGCAGTTGTGGTTGTTAAAATTGAATAACTGGTTTAGGTAGTTGCGGTTAGCAATTTTAGTCAATAATGACTAACCGTAACTATTTGTACAGACCTAATTTAACACGTACATGAGATGAAAGGTTATTTGCCTTTAATAAGGTTTTTTTTTTTTTTTGGTAGGTGAGGCTCTAAGGCAAGGGCCATCGCGGAAGGTACCCATATTGAAGGCGGTGCGAGCTTTCCAACTTGAAAGGCAACGGTCCCTTTTAGGCTTTTTTTTCGAACATGCAGCATGTGCTACTATGTATTGCTGAAAAGCCCGAAGGCAATTACACGACAAAGATGTATAAGATCCCCTACATCATAAGTTAGAAGGATCTGACTTAAAAAACAGCTATCTAAACAACATAGAAACAATACAAGGACTCCGTTTAAGCATCTCTTTACAATAACGCACACTATAAAAAGAAAAGATGGCCAATCTAGCAACATGCCAACAAATGGTCCAGTACAAATTTGAGTATTACAAAGACAAACTGTGACCAGAGAAACAAAGGAATAACACAAAACAAAAACCACATAAACAACCAGCGTTGGAGAGCGTTGTCACCGGAAACGGCGCGTGTAGGACACGCGCCGTCATCGGAGTTGGCGCGTGCTCTTCAAAAGCCCTTCAGAAGCGGACGACGTCCAAAACCACCGATCTCCATCAACCACCACCAGAACGACAGGCTGTGGCCCTCACGCGCCACTCCTGCAGGAGAAATCTCCCTGGTGCGTGCTGGCCACGTGCCGAGCAGGAGGGACCACCACAGTTGTGGCTTGACACGACCGACCCGGAGGAAGCCGACGACCATCACGAAAGAGGAAGAACACGTGTTGATAAAAAAAAAAAACCCCCCTGAAGATCACTGATCTAGCTCCAAAGATATCCTCAAAATTTGTACGCCCAGACAATACCTTTGCCAGAAGCACCACGAACGATCGCTCCCCTCAACCAATTGCTAGTGTAGCTTTTGCCATAAAAGCCAAAAAAAGAAAGCAACAGAAATGAAAAAACTCCATAGCTCAAAAGTTAGAAGGAAAACAACAGCCACCACCGGAATAAGTGGGAGAACAAAACTCCACAGCCCTAGAGGCTAGGAGACTCCTAGCTTCCACTGGTACACACCAGGGAAGGCCAAAAAAACCACCATAGCCTTTGAGAGGATAGGAAAAACCAGCTTCAGGAGGAGGGTGGCGTAAAGCCTCCCTCCCCAACACAACAATGCTCAAGCTCTCTCTCTCTTAGGCTCTTTAGTTAAAGTCGCCTAGTGTAAAGGGGTCTTCCTGTTTGATGTTTTCTAAACCAAGGGAACGCCCCTTTTAGGCTTAATTTCACTTCCTTACACGAATGAGTTGGAGGTAGTGGGCAATTAATGAGAGAATTTAATTCCTTATGAGTTTATCTCCGATTGCAAATACAATTGAGATGAGAGCTTATAATTTACTTCAATAAATTAGAGACGGCTTAAAATTATAAAATTACCAATTTATTTTTGGAAAAACTTCATTTATAACCTTAAACTTTCTTCAATTTAAAAAAAAATGTACTTAAACTTTAAAACGTCTCAATTTATGGTATATGTTTTTCAAAAAATTTCAATCACAGTTCTCCGTTAGAATTTTACGTTAAATTCTGTCAAAATTCTCAAAAAAAAAAAAAAAAAAAAAATGCAAAGATTTAAGTGTTAGTTAGAATTTTACGGAATTTGCATTTCTTGTCTTTCGATTATGATTTATCAAAAATAATAACAACTCCAATCCTCCCTTATATCAGTCTTTATTCCTCACCCCATCTCCTGCTAATAGTTTAGCACACTCTCTCCTTAAAAAAAAAAAATAAAAAAAAATTGAGTGGTTTTGTGAGAATTTTGATAAGATTTAACAAAAAATTATTACGGGAAACTAAAATTAAAACTTTCTGAAAAATAGATATCTTAAATTGAGATGTTTTAAAGTCTAGAAACCTTATTTCAAAATGGATAAAAATTCAAGAAATTTATAAGTAAGTTCTCCCTTTATTTTTAGACATGGTTCGAAATTAGTCCGTCTCTACCATCACATTAGTACCCCCCCACCCACCATCTTTATCGTTATTATTGTTGTGTCGAATGTTGATGTCGTTACAACTATCATTATTTACGGTTTTTCCAACATTATTGATGACAAACATTGTGGTGAAGTTGAGATATGTGCAGAAGAAGCCCATGCGCAAAATCAAGCAAAAAGGAAGACCCTTTTAGCAAAACAAGCAAAGTGGGATAAAGCATACCATAACACTTTCTCTCTGTGGCAGAGGAGTTCTTACGTCAACAAGATTGGGGCAAGATTTTCCCATTCAATTGACAAAGAATATGTGTTTTTCACATGTTTAAATGACACATGTCACTTTTTTTATATATGGATTATATGAAATTTTTTACAAACCGATTTGAAAAAAATTTATAGAAAGGGTTGTGAGAGGGGCTTTGCTTGCTCGAGTAAAGAGTATGTTTATGCAAAGAGGAGAGCGATAGAAATAATAACAAAAATTATCGATTGTAGAGAATTCTGATCAGGCAAAGATAACCAGATGACCATGAAGGTATGTTGGTGGACCTTACAAATAACGCGTCTCCAGCTGTCTAGAGTAGCCATTTGCTTGATAAAGACAAAGGCACCTTGATATATATATATATATATATATATATATATATATATATATATATATATATATATATATATATATATATATATATATATATATATATACATATATACAGCTTCCCCTCCGACACATATTCACATGTCCAGCAAAGGGGTAAAAAAAGGTATGGGTGTATAGGCAATATCTCAATTAAAACAAGGGAACAATGTGATGAGACTTGAGAGGACGAGTTGCATTCAGAAGAGGCCTACATAAAACAAATTTTTACTCGTAAAAAAACCACCAATTTGGTGCGGTTGCTTTCAATTTCCTTTTTTTTTCTTCTTCTTCTTCTTCTTCTTCCTACTCTGCACTTGCGTATAATTAATTATGAAGCGTTGCCCCCCAAAAATCAGGTACTTTTTCTGCTCCTTTTTATATTCAAATATTATTTGATCATACGTTTTTTTTGTTTTTATTGGCCATAAAAGTCACGGACCCTGGACTGCCCAAACCAACAACAAATCTTTAAGCACCGGTGTTCGTAGTTTAAAAAAATAAAAAAATAAAAAAAGTAATTTTATAAATGTTTTGTCTAAAAAAAAAAAGACGAGATTTATTTTGATGGATTGTTTTGATAGTTATATCACAAAGATTTAGTTGACAATTTCAGGGATTTATTTGTTATAAGGTCAAACTCTATGAACTAATTTAATCATTTTTTTTTAAAGTTTTCTTTTTACCCCAAATAACTAATAAGAGTATTATTCGGTATCAAAAAAAAATAAAATAAAAGTATTATTCTCTTCATCCTATATATTAAAAAAAGAAAAAGATTAAAGCCCTTGGTGGGCCAAACTCAGCCATGCCACTCAGCCAATGGGCCATCGTAACTCCAATGGCAGAGGAACGGTTAAAGAAAATATTCAGTTATTCACCAAAAAGGGTGGGTGGCTAGGAAGTAATAAAAACAAATAACGTGCCCAGTTCTATAAAAATAAAGAAACGCCTACAAAACCCGACACGAGTCTTTCCCTCCCTTCTAATCCCCTCTGACAGTCGCCAGCGACTGTCCATCTCTCACCCTTTTAACTAATACACGCTCTCTCACTGCGCCTCTCACTCTCAGATCACTGACCCAATGGACTCCGTCGCCTTGTTCAGGCTCTTTCCTCTCCTTCTTCTTCTACAATGGGCCTCAGTCACGGGCAAGCAAATTTACCTCGTTCAGATGAGACATCAGGACAAGCCCTCCTCCTTCGCTACACACCATGACTGGTACTCCGCCAGCCTCCAATCCCTCTCCTCCTCCACCACCTCTGACTCTCTCCTCTACGCCTACACTACCGCGTACCATGGCTTCGCGGCCTCACTCGATCCCGACCAAGTCGAATCGCTGCGCCGATCCGAATCCGTCCTCGGCGTTTACGAGGACACGGTCTACACCCTCCACACTACTCGTACCCCCGAGTTTCTGGGCCTAGACACCGATTCCGGCCTCTGGGCTGGTCACAACACCCAGGACCTCGACCAAGCATCTCACGACGTTATCGTTGGCCTGCTCGATACTGGGGTCTGGCCTGAGTCCAAGAGCTTCGACGACTCCGGAATGCCCGAGATCCCGAGCCGGTGGCGCGGCGAGTGTGAATCTGGACCCGATTTCAGCCGCTCCGTTTGTAACAAGAAGCTCATCGGGGCTCGGAGCTTCTCCAAGGGCTACCACATGGCCTCCGGTAGCAGCTACTTGAAGAAGTCCCGAGAGGCCGAGTCGCCTCGGGACCGAGACGGCCATGGGACTCACACAGCCAGCACGGCCGCGGGGTCACACGTCGCCAATGCCAGCCTCCTGGGATACGCGACCGGGACGGCGCGTGGCATGGCCACCCATGCTCGCGTCGCCGCCTACAAAGTCTGCTGGAGCATCGGGTGCTTCGGGGCCGACATTCTTGCCGGCATAGATCGGGCCATCTCCGATGGCGTCGACGTGCTCTCGCTCTCTCTCGGCGGCGGGTCTGCCCCGTACTTCCGTGACACAATCGCCATCGGAGCGTTCGCAGCCATGGAGAGGGGCATTTTCGTCTCTTGCTCTGCCGGAAACAGTGGGCCCAGTAGGGCCTCGTTGGCCAATGTGGCCCCGTGGATCATGACGGTCGGGGCCGGGACTCTGGACCGGGATTTCCCGGCTTACGCCGTACTCGGAAGCAAGAACCGGGTAACTGGAGTTTCTCTTTACAGTGGGCAAGGAATGGGAAATAAACCGGTCGGTTTGGTATACGACAAGGGGAATAACAGTTCGAGCAGCATGTGCCTGCCCGGTTCGCTTGGACCGGAGTTCGTGCGTGGGAATGTGGTGGTGTGTGACAGAGGGATAAACGCACGCGTGGAGAAAGGAGCCGTTGTACGCGACGCGGGTGGGGTGGGGATGATACTCGCGAACACGGCGGTCAGCGGTGAGGAATTGGTGGCTGACAGTCATCTGTTACCGGCCGTAGCGGTGGGGAAGAAGGCCGGGGATATGATCAGGGAGTACGTGCGGTCGGACCCGAATCCGACGGCGCTGCTGAGCTTCGGAGGGACCGTGTTGGACGTACGACCATCACCGGTGGTGGCGGCGTTCAGTTCGAGAGGGCCCAATCTGGTGACTCCGCAGATCTTGAAGCCGGATGTGATTGGGCCTGGGGTTAACATCTTGGCGGCTTGGTCAGACGCGGTTGGGCCCACGGGGTTGGAGAAGGACACAAGGAAGACCCAATTCAACATCATGTCAGGTATTTCCAACGGCTAGATTCTTACAACAAAGCAACTATGAATCAGTTTCTCACATTTATGTGCTTTGAAAATGGTAGGTACATCAATGTCTTGCCCGCACATCAGTGGATTGGCAGCATTGCTAAAAGCAGCCCATCCGGATTGGAGTCCAAGCGCAATCAAATCTGCGCTAATGACGACTGCCTACACGCAAGACAACGCCAAATCCCCTCTCCGGGACGCTGCAGGAGGTGCATTTTCCGATCCATGGGCGCACGGAGCCGGGCATGTAGATCCCCATAAAGCCCTCTCTCCGGGTCTCATATACGATATCTCAACCGAAGAGTACATCGCTTTCTTGTGCTCCCTGGATTACACCATTGAACACGTCCAAGCCATTGTCAAGCGCCCTAATGTTAACTGCTCCAGGAAATTTTCCGACCCTGGTGAACTCAATTACCCTTCCTTCTCGGTTGTGTTTGGAAACAAAAGGGTTGTTCGATACACTCGTGAATTGACAAATGTGGGAGGCGCCGGGTCTGTCTATGATGCGGCGGTGAGGGCACCGGCAATGGTGACGGTGGCAGTGAAGCCCAAAAGGCTTGTTTTTAAGAATGTAGGGGAGAAGCAGAGGTACACGGTTACGTTCGTGGCCAAGAAAGGTGCAGCCAGAACGGCCAGGTCCGACTTTGGTTATATTGTGTGGAGCAACGCCGAGTACCAAGTTAGGAGCCCAGTTGCTTTTGCATGGACACAGTTGGTGAGGTCGTAAGCCGTTTTGTGGGTTTGCCTTTTTATGTATTTGCGCCTCTTTTGGCAGTTTGCTAAGAAAAGCAGCTAACAAGGCCCCCCGGCTCTCTCTCTCTCTATCGGACATGACTAAAGTCGTTGAATTTAGTGTTTGGTTTTGCCATGAGAAAAAGGCAGTCAAGAGTTCATTGGATCCTCTCCAGTTCAAATGAACTGGAGAGGATCCAATGTCCCTTCGGCCATTCCCTGGCCCAAATAATCATGAAACCCATTGAATGTTATGACCACTTGAGAGTCGAGAATTACTAGTTAATCTATACTCATTACTCACTCACCTTCGATTTTAAATGGGAAATTGAAGTGATCACCCGCGTAATTGCTTCTTGTTCATGCTCTGATTCAAGTCTCCCTCTTATCAATTTTTAGATAGATTAAACTGAGATGAAGAATTTCCTTTCAAAACACTTTAAATTTGGGGTCTAATTGAGTTTGCAATTTCAAAACAACGCTTTTAAAACTTGCAATTTGAAAACTCAATTTTTAAAAACATTATTAAAATTTTGATAACATTATAGTTTAACCTTTAAAAATCATAAATGGGTTTTGTCAAAGATTTGAATATGCGTATTTTTTACATTTTTAAATCGTAATTTTTAAAAAATGCTTTAAGACGATACATTTTTTACAATCTGGTTTAAAATTGCACTTTTAATCTGCAAAATCGTAGTGCTAAACACACTCTAAACCATGAATGAGAAATTGCGCTTATAGTAGTTGAGCCGCTTTCAATTCCTCCTTTGGAAGGAATATCAAAATCCCCTTAAATTTCCTACCCGAATCTCATAGAATTCAAACAGGTAAAAAGAAAAAGAGTCTTGGACCCTAGGTGCCCCAAGCCGGTGGGCTGCCTGGGCACCTTAGGGTCCAATTTCTCTCATTCAATAGAATTAGGGCAAAAAAAATTTTGGGGATTCGAATTTTTGGAAGGCTTCTTAACTTCTTTCTTTCACACTCTTTAACAGGAATCTAGCGTGATCTTAGACTAGCAGCAACTTCTCTTTGATTTTTCTTAAATTTATGGAACAAAATTATTTTTTCTTCCCTATCCAAATACACTTCATAACATTTTCCCTTATCTTTGTCTATTCAATTAAAATATTATTTCTTTACAAAATACAAGTTCCCTACCTATCTTCACATTTTTTACAAAATCTCAATACAATCCCCAATGAAAAGGCAAAAAGATAAGAGAGAATAGAGGAGAGATCTTTTACTTTAAAATAATGTATCCGAAAGCTAAAGTGTTATCCAATGTAACATTCCAATGATGAGGGAAACTGTAATGTTTGTGATTTTTTAAAGATTTTTCCTATATTTAAGAAATGAAAGAGATTATACAAAAACGGTTGGTGGTGCTCTTAGACTGCCCCAACCCCCTCCCTCATTATTTTTCCTGTTTTTGCCTGTTCAGTTTCCTTGTTTTGCTGATTTGCTCAGAAAAGAAGAAGAAAAATTGGGTTGACACCAGTCTGTGGCATGGGCTGAGAAGTCATAAAGTCCTCCTGCCACTTATAATGACCGTGTATTTACAACAAGTTGGTCTCATACGGTAGCTCAGGTAAATATTTTTTCACCATTCACCCAAATGGCTTCCTGCAGAAGAACTGAATGAAAAGACATCTCCTCATATCCTGCGGTTCAGTTTTGCAGGACAATGAATCTGACAAACACTAGAAGATCCAAAATATGGCCTGCCCATCTAATAATTCCCATGAATTATTGGGTTTGTTGTAGGACCAGCATTTGAATTTGAATTATGGACTCCTGCATTTCATCCTGAGCAGGACTGTCGTCTAAGGCACTACCTAAGGTTTCTAAACATAGAAAGAGAACAAAGGGCAAAGGCCCTGAAGAAGCATAGAATCTACCGAGTCATAAAGGTAACAACCTTATGGACTCAAGCTCCCGCCCTAATAAATGATGCCTAACATGTGACATATTTAACTAAAATAGAAAGTGACTAACGGAAGCAGGGTTTCGAACTCAAAATCTGACCCTAATACCATGTTAAGCTTTAAGCTTATAGGAAATAGTTTATTTAATCCTTCAATTAATGTTCTAACATGATGAACCACAAAAATTGATCCATATCATCTATATATATACATATATATATGAAAATTGCATTCATCAAGACAGATCGAAGGATGCAGGGTAGAAGACATTGTTACCTCCTTCATAGATCTATTTGACGTCCATTTGTAACGAATATGAAGACACTATCTTATAGCGCTCTATATTTCCAAACTTTATACAGCATTTAAAATAAAATGACATGTTGGAGAACAAAGCTTCTGATGGAATTTGCATGAATATGCTAGTAACATAGATAGCAAGGGTTACAACAGATTTTTGTACAACAGCAACAAGGGCGTACCTTCGGACATTTAGGACATGAGCATCTCCATATGCAGCAAGAGCAATCTGGGCATGAAGGAGTTGGAAGATTGCAACACTTTCTGCTGCATGAGACTTTTCTACAGCAATGTGATCGGGGACAAGAGCAACACCGCCACTTTGGAAAATGACAACTAACACAGGAACAACTGTTACATGGGTTGCAGTCACAGCAGCCGCAGGAACCACAGCTACATAGATTGCAGTCACAGCAGTCATAGCAGCAGCGTGGCATTTCTAAATGAAGGGAGCACCCAGTACAGCAGCAACAGCAGATCCAAGAGAGGTTAAAACAGGGCATTTTGCTGCACAAAAAGGCCACTCCTATTACATATGCAAGGTTTTACACAAGGCCTGAGTTGGCAAATTCTGCTTTTTAAGGTGCAGACAAAAAAATGCTTGTTTTTCTGATCAGTTATGTGTAGTGAAAGAGTAATCTGAGCAGAAACACCAATAAGGGACAAATACCGGAATAAAGTTTCAATCTGTGAAATTTTCTGATCAGAATAGGCCTCATCATGCACACCTTTATTAATTGAAATCAAGATCAAATAAAAAGCACAGGGCCCTCCCATCATTCATCACAACAAATTGGATTTTTATAGAAGGATTCATGTCTTCTTGCTGAACCTTTTAAAGCATGGGTAAGCATGAAAAGTGAGTGTCTATAGAAGAAAGGAGATCAGTTTCTTGCATCCTGGAACTTTCCCTATTTTCATCTTTAGTGAAAAGATAAATACTGCAAAAAACAGAATTCTTCACAAGATTCTGATCTAACTACTTTCTAAGATGAAATTTAAGTTGTCACTTGTGTATTATATTAGACCAGAAAAAGGAACCAAAGAAAAATCCCTTACTTTTTCACGTTGTCTTTAAGAATCTAGAAAGTAAGGCAGCATCACATACCATAACTGGATAGTGGCTGTTTGGATCCAAAAATTTAGAATAACTTTTCCTATATAACTATCCAAAGAATACAACACCTATTTTTATCTTAACCACTCCACTGAACAGACAGTGAATACACAAAAAAGATTAATGGGTTATAATGTCAAGGTAATATGAAAGTCAAGCAGTTGAAACAAATTGCAACATTGCTACAATTGCCAGGATCATAATTTAAGATCAAAACCTTGCTCTAAATGCGACAGTCTAAAGTCATGTGGTAGTAATTGTGAATGACTGTTGTTTCTTGCGCCCATCATTTAGTGTTCCGGTAAATAATAACTTCACAAATAGTACATTTACATATGTATAGAACATAATGCAAAATGATAAGATAATAGTACCATAGCCATTTCCAGAAGCGACAGGACCGGCGATTCTTCCGATTTCTGCTTAAAACAAAAAATTTAACCGTCACAATCCCCTTGAAATTTATAAGAGAGTAGATAACAATATTCTTACGTAGGTAAAAAGGGATCCGAGTTTGCCACCACATAATCAGCAATCCTGCAAAATGGTCATGTTCAAACAATCAATAGAAAAATTTTAAATAATGAAACCCTTCTATATGACTAAATTGGTAAACTAAATGCTTAACAAGCAAAATTGCAAAATTAAACATACTCTTTGCAGCATCTAGAAGCAGGTTGAAGGCTTTGAATGGATTTTAATTCCTCCTGCTCACAGCAAAATTCTCAGTACATTTTTGCCCATCCATAAATATGAAAAGCTAGTTAATTGATAAATTTTGCTGAAACTTGTCTTTGTTCAAAATTTATGATAGGAATTAGAAACTTGGGAGGTAGTTACTGAATTCAAAAACTACATAAGATGAATATTCTAGCATCAGTCACATTTTCATGGTGTTCTGTTAGGTTCAATCTAAACTTGCACGACATCTCATTGTTACCAATAATTCCAATATGAGTGCAAACAGAGTTAAACTAATGGATTTCAAATATGTAAACCTAATGTAGGGCCATAGAAAATAAGGTTTGATCAAAATAGCAAAGTCCCATTAATTGGTCTCTGCTGCTCAAACATTATGCAGAACTCATGTCTAGAGTTCGTCCTTTATGATGTTTAAACAGTGAATGGTGGGGATTTGATGCTTGGGATAAAGTTCTTAAAATAAACCTGTTGAATTAAAAACATGGAGCCTCAAGTGTGGAAGATGGCCAGGAATATAGCATCAGGTGTTTACAGGGTCCGAGGTTGCTAAACAGTAACAACTGCCTTTAATGATGTCTAATGTCAGCTTTCACCACTTCAATTAGCAAAAAGGTATACTTTTTACGCCATGCCAAGCAAATTCGTGTACAAATGTATCAGGGCAAAAGCGATCCAACCCCAATTTTTTTTTTCTCTCCATCTTCAAGAAAACATTCCCAATATGTAGATTAGGTCAAAATCTGTATATTCCAACAATGTTGACTATTATATATGAATGAAAGTTTTCTTCTTACTCTTCAAATTGATCCCATAAAATTCATATCCCCCCTCAGATTAAATACCAAAAACCTTTACGTGTGTGTACTAAAACAGATCAAAGCAGGAGAAAAGAGCTATAACCTTCCAATCCCAATTGACTATAACATTTCCAAGGCCTCGTTTACAATGCCTTGAGATTAAGAAGCATTAGCAATACATTTAACAAACCAAATTAGCCCATTTACTGATAAATATTAATCACAACTGAACAAAATCTAACTAAATCACCTCAAGAAAACCAATCTCTCTTTCAAGCATCTGGACCTTGGCCGTTTCACGGCGCTTCCCATATAAATCTGGATACTCCGGCGGCGACTTTGGACGTGGTGGGGGCAGCGACGGCACCGACGAAGAGGAACCCGACGGAGCAGCCATTTGCCCACAAATTTAAAACCAATTCTCAGTTCTAAAATAACCCCAAACTCAAAGCACAGAGTGAAAAAAAAAAGAAAATGACGGAGCAAGAACTGCTGCCACTACTTGAAGTAGTAATAAGCAGCTATAGTTGCAGTACTTGTAGTAGTAACAAAGAAGCAGCAGCAGTAATAGTAAGTAACAAACAAGAAGCGGCAAATGATGTTAGGTGCGAAAGGTATACGAAAAGTCTGTGGCAGAGGCTGTAATTCGGCCCTCTGACAAAGATAATTACTACCCAGAAACAAGCAAAAAAAAAAAAGAAAAAAAAAAAAAGGAAAGGAAGTAGCCAAGTAGGTTCTGCAAGATCAGCAGGGTACATAAATGTATGTATCATACAGTCATACCGTGGTTGCAGGGATTAAATGAGGCTTAAAGGGTAAGAGAAAAGAGTGATAATAAGGCTAAAAAGAGAGCTATTATTGTCACAGGCCATGAGTGAAAAGTAGAAGCGGTGGTGGTCTGAGCTCTCTCTCGAGGCACATCTTTTGTGCATGGAAGTAATAATAATAATAGTAAAGACGGCTGTGAAAAAAGCCTGCAACTGCAAGTTTCTGTACGAACCCATTTGGCAAAGTTGAGGGATTCTCGATCGAAATTTGAGTGAGTTTTCGGAGTTTGTACAAACTCTCTGGTCTGTGTGTCTTCTTTTATATATATTTTCTTTCTCTCTGCCAAGTTTTTGCAGAGCCGGGGAGCGAAAAGCTCGATGGAAATACCTCAGACCGCACGTGACCGCTGCGTAGGAAAGAGAAAAAAAGCTTTGTGTGTTAACTGTTAAATGCATGGTGGGTTCAAAGCTTTCAACCACGAATCAGCTCTGACTTTGAGATAAGAAAAAAAAAAAACTTACCCATGTAATTTCACGTCAAATATTAACTTACCTTTTTACACGACCACAATTTCCTTTTTACCTTTTCTAAATAATTACTAAATTATTTTATTATTTTTAATTCATTTTTAAAGAGTTTTATTTTTTTTATACCGTGCAACATGTCAAGCTCAGCCGTTGAGACGTGACAGACAGTTAATACTTAAACAAAAAATATAATAATAATAAAAAAAATTAAAGTGATTTATACCCTTAAATTCAAGTCTACTTATATTTATAAAATAAATGACGGATATAAAATAGAATTAATGTTGTTGGTGGGAAGCAAAAAAAAGTAGAAGGTGTCTCCGACGTGGACAGTTGGGGTTTAAGAAAGCGAAATCAGTGTCCCTCACGGAAGTGAAGGCGAACACAGAGCCCAACAATGCATAACAGGAGGATAAACTTTTAGGCCGTGACTCAGGGAATACAACACATCCTTCCGTACGGGTCTCAACCTGCCGACTGCCGTTCCCGTTTCCGTTCACCGAAGAAGATGAAGAAGAAACCCAGAGGCCCACCATAGGCAGAAACCCACGCGCACTCGATATTCGTGAGCACGCATCCCCAGGCCTGAATGGGGACCGGGTCCCACCCACTGAGGCAGACATGTCATTGTCATCTGATCGATCAGTCTATGTGATTTTTTTTTTTTTTTTTTTTTCCCGCTCTTTCCCGAAGTACCACAGCACGGCGAAAAGAGTGGTGAGGTGCCCGGAGTAGGTTAGCATTTCAAGGCGCTAAAGCGTTAACGTGAGCCGGTGTCCTTGGCGGTGAACCTGAACTGAGCAATCATTCTCTCTCTCCTTAAGACTTCAGAGATAGCAGTTATATGTGTTTGGTCTTTTTCGGCTTTCTAACTTTTTTTGAATTTTTTTGAATTTTTCCTCTTCCTACTCAATCATTCTTCTTACTATAATTATTTTCAATCTAATTTAACCTCTCTATAAACTCAAAATTAAAAAATTAAAGCTCAATCTTAATCACCCTTTAAAACTTTTTCTCTAAATCCTTCTTCCAATCACATATACTAGTTGTTATCTATGCTCCTTTTCCACATATTCCCTCTCACATCTTTTCTTTAATTGTCCTATTGCTGGGGTGATTTCGCTGCATTCTTTTTGGCCTTTGAATATTACTGCACTACATTCGACTATTATGACTGATTGGCTACTTATTATCTTCGATCCTCATAATCTACTTGGTATTCCTCAAGCTGAACTTTATTTGTTTCAAATTTTTGCTGTTGTTGCTTATGATTATCTCTGGTTTGTCAGGAAAATAAAGCTCATCATAAAAGTCTTGTCCCGAATGCTCTTGTCATATCTTCTACTATCAATACGACTATTAGAGATGCATTTTCTGTTCAAGCTGCTGTTTGTAGAGAGTCTAGAGGAACAATTATCAAATATGTCTCCCTTATTAGTTCTCCATGTTTTCCAATTATGGTGAAGCTCTTGCAACTCTTTTGGCAGCTCAACTGACGACTTTTTTGAGCTTACTCAACTTTATTTTGGAAGGTGATTCACTTATGATTACTTAAGCCTTCAAGTTGCCTACCATTACACAAGACTGGAGAATTACATCCACTATTTTAGTTATTCATTCCATCATTCCACATTTTACTAACTTGACAGCTCGTAAAATCAATTGAAATGCAAATTTTTGTGCTTATCATATGGCAAATTAGGTCGGAGTCAAATTGTTTTCTAGCTGCATTCTCATCCCCCTTGTATTTGAACAGGCTCCCCATCATCTTTTTAAGTTCTCTAGCTTTGTAATCTTTGCTCTTTGTGCTTTAAAAATAAATAAAATAAATTATATAATGATTCCGTCTTGAAATATTTTATATATATAGGCATATCAATTACTAATAATTTTATTACAAAAAAAAAATACTAATAATTTACTTTTCTTAGAGCTTCCTTTAGGGCTCGTTTGGTTTGCGGAATAGACCTCAGGAATGAAATGACTGTTTGGTATGGGTCTATTCTTTGGAATACTTATTCACATTGGAATATCCATTCCATTACGAAGAGGAATACATATTCCTCTAAAAAATGAGAGGAATAGCTATTCCAATGGGAGTATATTAGATTTTCCAAAAAAACACAATTATTTTTTATTCTCTTTCAGTTTCTTTTTTTTTTTCTTTTTTTTTTAAAAAAAGGTGAAAAATTGAAACCCCACCCCCCCTTAACAGTGGCTGGCTGGCCGACCACCCATTGGGGTGGTCGGCTAGCCACAAATGGCTCCGGGGGTGGTCACACCACCCCGGGTGACCACTCCGGCCTCCGGGGGTGGCCGCGGCCACCCGGCCCCCTGCATATTTCGTGGGTGGCCGACCACCAATTGTGGTGGTCGGCCACCCTATAGTTTTCAATTTTTTTTTTTTTTAATTTTTTAATTTAAGTTTTAATTTTTATTATTTATTATTTTTAAAATTTATATAATGTGGGAATTTTTTAGTAATTTTGATTGTATTCCAATTAAGGTATATTAGTTGTTACCAAACTAAAGATTAAGAATAGCCATTCCATTCCATTAGCTTCTATTTCTAGGAATAGCTATTCATTTTTCTAATGGAATAGTCATTCCGCAAACCAAACGAAGTCTTATCCTTCCGTAGTTCAACTTTTTCCCATTTCTTTTTAGTTTTTTCTCTTTGTGTCCTCACTATCTATATTTTCTTTATTTCTCTTCTTTGCAAGCAACAAACAATACAAAAGCTTAAAAAAAAAAATTAAAAAAAATACATATATAGAGGATTAAAGTATGGAGGAGACTCGATATTAAATGAATTATAAATCATTTTCTTCTTCTTCTCTAGCTAATCTTATTATATTGTGTGATTTTTTTTTAAAAGAAATTTAACAGAATTTAACTAAAAATCATAATGAAGCGGTGAAATTAAAAAAAAAAAAGAAGAAGATAAATATACTAAATTGAGAATTTTTAAAATTTAAAAAAGTGACAATAATTCAAAAGAGTTAAAATGATTTTTTTAAAAAAAATATAATATTATTTTATTAATTCAATTTCTAAAAAATATATATATTGACTCTACCAGTACACATAGATGCGTGTTTAACCGCAAGTGGATGCTCTCTGATCGCATGTAGTACTTGTGTGCGCATTTTTTGAATGACAAGTGGGCTGGGCTCCTCGGCTAGTTTTTTTCAAATTGTTTTGAAAAATTTTATTTTAACTCGGTTTATTAAATTAACATATGTTTCTAGATCACGTTATTCTCATCTGTATTTTTTTAAAAAAAAAAATTTAAAAGACAGATATCAATTTAATAGTTTGGATTAAAAGAACTTTCTCCAACTCCTGTTTGAACGAAATCATTATTTACATTTCCAAGTTCTCTTTATTAAAAAGTAAATAATGACGTTTGATTGTTTCAAGTTGATTAATTCACTCCAAGTTACCCTAACTTGGACTGAATTAGGGTATATATATATAGTCTCTTCACATTCCAAAGCTATGATAAAATATATACTGCTACAACCCCGAATTTGTAAATGTTCAAATGGAACCAATACTATTAGTAGCAACATGCATGATCTTCAAAGTACTTATGCATACATTGGTGAGTGCATTGCGTGATTAATAAGCTCGGAATCATCTTAAAATAAGTGTGACATATGGTGGGTGAAACTCACAAAAAGAGATATGCCCTTCACCACATAACACCCCCTTTTATTCAACCATAAAAAAAAAATAAAAAAATAAAAAATAAAAACCTTCTCTATTAAGTATTAAGTCTCACAACATTTTTTTATTATTCACCCTCCGATTAAAGTATACTCTACTGACTTAAGCATAAAAGGCTCCTCTCTCGGCCCCCAACTGACACCACTCCAGTAGTTTTTTGTTCTTTTTTGTCTTGCAGGCGACTCGTCGTCCAATTTGACTGTTCAAAAGTTTGCTTTTGCATATATAGTAAATGACCATAAAGGAACAAAAGTTATAGGTTAGTTTTGTCATCAGAAATGCAAGGAAAATTAGCTAGGGAGCAAGTCAATTTGTTCCTTTGCTTTCAATATTTGGCCATGACCTTGAGACTCCTTTATTATAAGACTATAGCAAAATGGTGAAAGATATATTAAACTATTAAAGACGTTTATTGGGCAGTATTTGGCGTTTGATTCTTATTCTTCCTAGTGCATGATGCCATGAACCATCAATTTTTCAACTATAAAATCTCAAAAGTAAGAATCTCCCCAAGTCCCCATCAACAGGAAAGTCATTCGTCCCCTCCTTTCAAAGCTTAGCCCCTAAGATACATTGGTTGCCAACTGTCATAATATATACACGCTTGTCTTTAGAGCACGCAAAAATCACATGCTTTAAAGAGATATGTTCAAATTAATAAGCTAATTTAGAGGAATTTTCTAAAATTCAATTTAAAAGAAAACTTCGTCTATAATCAAACAGATAATGTGACGTGCATGAATTTTTGGGGGTGAACCAAACCTTAGTCCAAATCCACCCCAACACGATATACCCCAATTAAGATAATCGTGCTCCAATGAATTTTGCGTCAAAGCAAGACCAATATTTGTCAAATATTCCCATTTTTGTCACTAAGCTTCAAACTTCAAAAAGCTTACAATCCCTTTGTTCAAACTTGAAAGTATATCTACCCTTGTTTAGTTAAAAGAAAGCTTCATTTTTATTCGAGCCAACGACCCTCAATCATTGTTCTTAATGATTGTACTTAATTAATTACCCACCTAAACATATAGACTTCTCTTTAATTTTCTTTGACCATTTTTAATATTGCTCTTGCATTTTTAAAACGTATTTCCAAATAATACACTTTCTATTAGAGAATATATATTCTTCATAATTTTGGTCTTTGAATTATTACCTAAAACCTCGGCCCATTTAGCCATTTGTTAGCTCTCTTATTTTGGTTCATAGTTATCTTTCCTGACTTTTGTGGTTTTGTTTAAAACTTAATCCCTTTCAGCCCATAGTTGGCTCTTCTTTTGGCTCATCTTTTTTGTCATTTATGGTATTTTTTTAAACCCATGCCCATTTTTAGCCCATAATTGGCTTTGATTTTGGCTCATAGTTGGTCTTTTGAAATTTAAGACGCATCTCCAACCACCGTCGCCAAACTTATTGCAAAATCAAGCTTCCAGATTGTTCCACCTTGAGTTTGAGGGGATGTTAGAGTATATTAAGATATTTGATTTCAAAGATTTATTGTGATTATTATTATCTCCTATAAATCAGATTTGATGGTAATCAAATTTGATTGATTTGATTGTAATCAGATTTGAGTATCATGTTTGTCTACCTAAATTCTCATATAAATAAGAGTCTCATGTATTGTGAAAATATCAAGAAATAAAAGCCCTTTGAACTTTATTCTGTGGACGTAGGTTATATAGACTGAACCATGTAGAATTTCTTGTCTTCTTCCTTTCTTACATTTTTAACCTATACAATCGCAAAGCCAAATTGACTGTTTGTGTGCATCTTTTAGCCATATGGAGGGACCCTAATAAGGAAATTGGTTGCACGAATCTAGTAGGCTAATGAGGGCGCGTGAGGCAGCAAACCTCCTCTACAACAAGCAACCTATGATGTTTGCCACCTAGGCTTCATTAATGTATCAGATTGTCAAAGCCTGCCAAACCTTTGAATGTGGAAGAAACAAAGCAAGCCTTCGTTATTCTTCTCCCGACATTTTTCTCTTCTATAAGAAGATTGGTGTATGCATGAAAGAAACACTAAGAAACTTGAAAGAAGGGCAGAGAGAGAGAGAGAGAGATGGGTACGAAGGTTAACACTATGCCAATCATAAGCAAGATGTACTGTTCCTCTTCCCAGGCTGTGCTTGTAGTAAGGAGGAGGCCACATGTGATAAGTGGAGGGGGTTTTGTGGTGACAGATTGTAGTAATGATCAGAAGGTCATTTTCAGGGTAGATGGCTGTGGAATTCTAGGCACAAAAGAGGAGCTGCTTCTGAGGGATGGTAATGGAGTTGCTTTGCTGCTCATCCGCCGAAAGGTATGTTCTAGCTAGCTCTCTTTGTCAACCCCAAAAGAAGTTAATTCAACCAAAAATTCATATATACATATACATGCAGGCTTTAAACTTATCCTTAATTAAAAGAACATACTGATATTGGCATGCATCACAATATGGATCGTGTCAAGGTGATGCGGTGATATTGATCAGGATTTTCTTATAATTATGTGAATTCAGGTCGTTCTTTGCATTGAAACGGTTTTTTAGAAAATGCCCCCTATTAACAACGTGCATGCATGTTTCTGACGGCACTCAAAAAAAATTCATCTCAAAAAGCTTATTTCTTTACTTTTGAAAATACGCTTATTCTTTAGAAACCAAAAGACAGCTTTGAGTTCAAAGCTTTTCTACAATATAAAGCGCAAAAACCTCTTGGTAACATGCTCCACATTTTAATACATAACATTTTTCAAGCCGTTCTATACAATCAATGGCTTGAATTCACATAGTTTTATAATCTACGATTTCTTCGAAATTGTAGCAGTTCCTTACCCTTCTTTTAGAAGTCATGTACATGCATATCAGCAAACGGAGCTTAATTAGCTAGTAAATACTGTTGAGCATTGTAGATGTCTTTAATTAAGAGTTTGTTTGGTCGTGTGATTTCGTAAGCTAAAATTATATTTTTTTTTTAAAAAAAAAAGTCTTGTTTTAAAAAAAATAGCAATTTTCAAATCGCAGGTAAAGAGTACGTTTTTAAAGATGTACGGATTTAAAGATCGAATCACAATTTTACTAAATGCTAATTGCTTTTTTAAAACTCACACTTTCATTAAAATATGGATTTTTACAAGTGAGAGAAAGTTGGTCAATTCAAACATGGACTTGGAAATTGAGTCTGGTTGTAGTAGCTTTGCCTTCTTAAAATGTTTAGGATTTTATGCTTCTAATTCGATCTCTTTTGGTTTCTTAAAAACAAAATATGACAAAGTGGTCATATATATATATAAACAAAAGCTCATATTTTTAACTTTTGGCATCTTTTTCTTTTTCTTTTTCTTTTCTCTTAAAAAAAAAAAAAAGCAGGAGGGGATGGTTGAAGCTCTAAGCCTTTACAAGAAATGGAAGGGTTACACTTTCAACTACGAAGGTTCTCAACAATTAGTTTTCTGCTTAAAAGAACCCAAAACATGTCCGCTAAGGAACAAATTAAACAATATTTCAATGAGAATTTCCACAGAACCCCGGGCAAGCAACAAAGACTGGGACTTCGAGGTCAAAGGCTATTTCCCTGACAAAGATTGCAGCATCATCGATACCAAAGGCAACGTCGTGGCGCAGGCAAGTGATGATTCAGTAAACTTTCTAAGATTTAACAGAAATTATATATATATATATATATACGTGGTGTCAGAGATATATGTTATGATCATGTTGTTTATGAAGAGCAGATTGGAGCCAAGAAGCAGGAGTTGATGGCAAGCAAGGATCTGTACCATGTGGTCGTGAAACCAGGCATTGATCAAGCTTTTGTTTTTGGTGTGGTTGCTACTCTCGACTACATTTATGGTGAATCTACGAGGTGCTGATTCAGAGATTAATTATTAGCAGACGATCGACAACATATATATATATATAGAAGGCTTTTTGTCACATACAAGAACATGAGAGATCCCAGAACTTCTGTTCTTTCCATCTAGCTGATGCATATTATGCTAATTGCAGCCTTCTTTTTTGTTTTTTTTTTTTTCCAGCAGGTAATGTACGTATATGTTTGTGTTGATGATCACCACCCATTGTATTGTAGTTTAAGCTATAATAAAAGCTATGGAAGGAGCTTTCTTTTCTAAATCTCGATAAGTGATTAGTGATTGCCAGCTCACACGATTATCTTTAATTAATTAAATGCGGGACACAAATTATATGACCTTAGAGGAGACCAGCAAAGGATTATAGGTGCTTTGGGTATTTTTTACCCGTCAATGTTAATTATGTTTCCTTTTATATATATATATATATATATATATATATATATATATATGAAACAATTTTATGCATTTCATGCACCACCAGTAATTTCCCTCAACAACACGAGATACTGTAGCTTTTATTATAAATTGATGTGATGGTCTATGTAATACTTTTTACGTCGGCCACTAAAATGAACTAAAACATTAATAACAAGTTAAATTTATTTTTAATAGGGACCAAACTTAAATTTTAGGCCGAAAAATATTTTAATACAATTTTTTTTTTTTTTTTTAGTTATATACATTTTTTACCCACTTCCGATTACTGGTAAAAGCTCTTTTACCTATTCGTCGTTGGCTTAAGTTTTGGAGGTTGTTTGCTATCACTACCGGGAAGCCACTCCGAATTTTTGTCTTTCCTGCATGTTCCTCGTCCACCTCACCGAAACTTCCGATCCTTATCTTAACAAGTCACATCCTTAAAATAGTTTCTTGGAGATGCTCGTCAAAATTAATCTTTCCTGTTGTATATCGGTTTCTTGACTTCAAAGAAAGAAATTTAGCGACAGGGAATATCGGTTTCTTGACAGCCAGCATTGCTTTGCTAGAAGTCCACGGCTTTGAAAGTAGACCTCCGTTCAAGGAAAAAGAGGCCAGAAAATAAGAGAAATAGTGCAGTAGAGATCGTTCGTTTTCGTGAAGAATAGAATTTGATCCCACGCCAATAGAGACAATAAATTGATTTTTAGAACCAGTAACAAAAAGACACTTGTATTCAAAGCATAGAAATATTTGGACTTGGGCTTAATTTGATTTCATATTTGAAAAATAAGTTAATACAAGCTGTATAAAAGGTTACCTAATGTCCACTCCTAAACAAATAATACCCAAAAGATTGACCCAACACAATGGCCAGAAAGACGCCTCCGTTACATGACATGATGGCCACCATGAGAAGATACCCTATTGCCATGTTTGCCCCGAACAACAAGGTGGCGGTGAGGCAGGCAGGGCTAACAACTGGGCGGGTGCGGCCAAGTTTGGAGAGAAGCGGGGCAGCGATGGGCGGTGTGGAGGAGGTATTGGCAGTGGAAGACTTGAAGCGGAGACGATGGCCCTCCAAGTACTGGTAGAAGGCAGAGAAGAGCAAGCAGACGAGTAACGTGAAGAGGTAACTCGTCCAAGTCTTGGTCTTCCACCAGTCGACCATGAGGGTCACCTTTATCCCCCAGTATATGGTCATGTGCATCATCTTCTATGTTTTGCTATTCACCACACACATGGAGATAGAACTACACATACACACTGCACAGAGGCAGAGCTATTTACACACTTTTGGATATAAAGAGGTTGGACTCTTGGCTTGGGCAGAAAAGATAAAAGAAGAAGCTTCGTGCCCACGTGACGCTACGGGTATGGATAGCATGTTCAGAATCATACTTCCTTCAATAATGCACTTGGAGAATTACAATATTACCAATATACCATTGACTAGTTGATTCCATAAGCACCAACAGAGGTGAAAACGAAACAGCATTACATAAAGCCAAGTTCCAGATCTATATACAACGATCACGCTGAAAAATGGAGCAGCTGTAAGTGGGTTTTTGTAATTGTGCAACCATATATATATAAATATTCTTTTGTTTGGACAACAAAGATTGTGTGAAGAATATGGATGATGGATTTCTTTTTGTGAAGAATGTGGGAGATCTATCCCAAAACCAAAAAAGAACAGAAAAAACCAAAAGGGTTCAAAGAACTAGAGCATTTAAATTGAAAGTAAAAGCAAGCCAAGTGCGATTGAGTAGTTTTAGCAGGGATATTGAAAGGCATTTGGAATTCATCAATAGAAACATCTGAATCTACATCAAGGTTTCCACATAGGCATCAAGCAAGATGAAACAACTTCTATTAAAAATCACATAAAGATACCAAAATATAATCCAGCTTCAGAGCCCAATTGGCTAGTATGAAGATGCTTAGAGTATTTGCGTTCTGTACCTTTACCTATAAGAGAAAACAAATTGCAGCATGTCTTTAAGGGTATATAGAGTGAGTTCATAATCAAATTCTAAACATTACCTTCGACATTTATGCGTGTCATCATCCTAGATGTCTCATCTATGTAATCCTTCCAATTATATCATGTCTCCACTACCAATCAAGGAATTGGATGAACTTGTATTTCAAATTCTAAAATTACCATTGCAAAAGCTCAAGAAGGGAGAGAAGGGAAAGATGGCCAACAAGAACATCCTAAAGTAATTCTATATGTAACAAATGTATAATACACTAAGGGAAATCTACACTTACCCCCTCAAACTTATAGCCAAATTGTAATGTTCTTCAAACTTTAAAAAGTTGCAATTGACCCCCCCAACTATTAGCCCCTCGCCGTTAGAATTTTCTATTAAATTAGACGGCAAACGCATCATGTGACCCACACGTGACGTAAAATGTCTATTATACTCTCAATAAAATGTGTGAAAAATACTTATGCCCTTAATTTTTTTAAAAAAGATCTGCAGTGACCGACCCACGGCCAGCCGCACAGGTCTCCTCCCATGGAAACCCTCAGCTGGCATGGAGACTCTTGATTTTTATTTTTATTTTTTTAGTCTAACACAAGTGTCATTGTCCTTTTGAGTCCCGTGTGATTTTCCGTTTGATTTAACCAAAAACTCCAACAGAGGGGGATAAATGAAAGGAGTTAGTAATTTGGGGAGTCAATTGCAACTTTTTAAAATTTGGGGAACATTTTAATTTGGCGGTAAGTTTGAAGGGGATAAGTGTAGTTTCCCCATACGCTAATATTCACAAGAACAAATAAAACAAAAATGTTAACATCTAACCGCAATCAAATAGAATCCATGTTAGATTGTTTAATTACTACCAATGAGACCAAGAACATATTAATTAAGCTCAGTGATGAGTACTAGCCTATCATGTTGTAAAATGAATGGAGACCACTAGATCTAGTCTAAAACAAAGACATGCAACATATAACATGGATATTTTCCATTCTTGTCAGATAATGCAAGCGTCGCAACTGAGAGATGTTAAAACAATTTTTTGCTGCAAGCAGTGTTAAGTATGAACCTATATGGCTGAACAGACTATGCATAACATGGGATGTCATACAAAAAATTAAAATCACTAGCTCAAATACTCCACAAGACATAGTATACATTGATAATCAAATCTAAATAAATGCAAGTGTAAATTTCTGATAGACATGGCACAAGCCAAAAGTGTCTGAGCAAGAAGCTAAAGCCTAAAAAAATAAATGCTTCGTGAAAACTGCCTTTTTTTTATTTTTTATTTTTTATCTGGGGTAATTTTGTAATTTTCGGTGCAAAATGGGGATATTACAACCCCAATGGTAGTTTGGAGGGGACATCACACAAATTAAAAGTTCAGGGGGAACATTGCAAATTGCTTGGTAGTTAGAGGAGGGCAAATGTACTTTCCCCAAAAACTTTGTACAAAAGGATGCCTTGATTATTGTAAATATTGGAGTTTAACTGCTACGAGGTAAAAGAGACATACAAAATGTATACCATCTATTTTGCAGTGCAAAGATCACATTTAACAAAACTATACCACTACGTAAAGCACAATGTCCAACACCAGATAAAGATGCAAAATATGACAAAAAATATATATAACCAAAAATCAAACAAATAAAAAGGTACAAGAGTTGAGGGAACTATATTGGATAATTCTCTTCTAGATTAACGTGACATTTGTTATGCATCATTGATGATATTTACTTCATTATGAATAAATATTGCTGTCACACAACTTACAGCATTGACGCTGCCATTCCAACTTGATGCTACACAAGATATGTACGAGTTTCATCTACCAGACCCTCATCAAGATAAAGCAAGAGTGTGAACTGACCACCATCAAAATGAAATGTGTTCTCAGGTTCAGAAATCATCATATCACTAAGCTGGTGACAAATACAAAAGTTGTCAAATGCCAAACAGCTCTACTGACACAACACCCATAGATGTGCTCAATCTAAAGGAGAGAAATATCAGATAGATTGCTATGAGGCCAACTCCTAACATCTTGTTAGGGCGCATATCATTCCTTGGCAATACAACAAGTGACCAAGTAAGTCCTATCATTAGAAATCCCATAGTAAGAAACAGGCTACTATCTCTGGGAATTGTGTATGATTCAGGTCTTCTATACCAGGCTCCAAGCAGCATTGATATTCCCAAACCAGCAAGCGTGTTGAACATAGGCCCCGCAAAGCATCCTGACATGGCAATCTGCACTCCATCTCCACCATTCATCGCCAGTGCAACATTTGACATCAAATCACCCATTGAATTTCCCCATGCCAATACAGTTACTCCAAGGATTGATGGGTTAATTCCCAAAATTACGCCTAATGCCACCAGCAAAGCAACAAGCTCATTTGCAACAATGTAGAACCAGATAATACTCATAAAAAATCCCCCCAAAACCCATGGAAATAAAAATTTGCGAGGTGCCTGATCAGGTCTTGTGTATAGATATGCAAGAACCCCAAGTATACCACCAAAAACAATACCAATAAAATATGCAATTTGTCCACTCAAAGAACTCACATCATCCTGAGTGTTCCACAAAAATGCCAGAAGAATGGGTGCAAATGAAGCACTTGCAATAGCATACCCTTTTGACCACCGCTCCTCCTCAACTACAGGTATTGTAAGCCGTCTTGGGAGAGACAATGGCATCTCCAGCAGTGATAATAACTTGGAACATGAACAAGAAGACTGTTTGTTCTCTGTCTCCTCATCATTCCAACCCCACAAAGACCTTGGACTCTCTGAACTAGCCTTTCCGCCCTGGTTCGAGTAGAATTGCACATTTGATGCCCACATCCACTGAGGCAACTTACTTTGGAGGTGTGGCACATCACTGCTGGTGTCAGACTCAAGTAGTGAGGCATATACAGAATCATCCTCTTCACTACCCTGAGAAAAGATACTTCCTCTAACAGGAAGCAATGGTGTGACAGCATCCAACTTCAACCTTCGAGCATGTTTTCTCAGAATTTCATTTGCAGCAACCGCAAATGCATAAACCACATAAATTGAAATGAAGGCTATTGCACCCGCAGCGGTCACCTTACCAACAGCCAATATGATGGCAAGCGACATGACACTGAAGAGGAAGAAACATATATCTCTGATAAAGCATTTCCTATCAATCTGAACCCTACTCTCTGCCACGCAAAGAGATATAGTCCCCACAACAATGCAAGTAACAAAGACAGCTCCTCCCAGCACACTATTCAGACCCACTTCGCCCGCATCCTTACCCACAAAAGCAGCAATGCTTGCAAACACATCAGGAGCTCCATTCCCCAAAGGAAGCAAGGAAACTCCAGCAACAGTGGCTGGCAACTTCAAGAGACTTGAAAGCTTCTCCAAAGAACAACAAAAGTAATCCGCAGCAGTATTACCCAAAACATAGAACAAAGCAGCCAACCATATCCCCAAAATTAAATAGCCCAAAACACTAGCATTCTTACAATCACAATAAAAGAACACGATGTAATTGAAAAACCCACCTGATGTACACGCCGGGTGGGCAATCAAAAACTCGCATTTGCTCTGGTAGCCCTTGTGTTCGGACAATCCGCGACATAATTTTGGACCTTTGACCGTCAAATTATTTGTAGCAGACCCATTAACCACATGAATGCTACTATAATTCGACGAACTAACATTAACTTGAGCAATTATCCGACGAATAACCTCAATCCCATCACCACGATCATCAAAACTACCAACGTTCACGCCCCACTGAGGAGGAAGAGCTGAAGGCGACTTCCCGATAAACGGAATTCTCCGAAAACCATCCTGATTGTAGAATAAGAAAAGCAACACCAGAGCACAAATTCCATTGAAACCCCCACGAAACAGGGAATTTCTTGGTCCCAAAACCCCTTTCGGTTGTTCTCTCATGTTACTCCTCCTCCTCCTCCTCTAACCCTAAATTTCTGGAATCAATTAATCACCAAAATCCAAGCACTTTGCAACCAAGGGAAAAATGGGTCTAGGGTTTCAAGTGAAACCCTAGTCGGAATTGATCGGACAGATTAACAATAAACACGCAAAGACTTGGGATTACGTACGTAGCTACAAACGGCGCAATTTAAAAGTACAATTCGGTTGGGGTTCGAAATGGAATTAGATGTATTATGGGGGTGAGATATTATTTGGAGCCAAATTTGCAAAGGTCGTCTTCTTCTCAAAAGAACAAGGCGGGCGTGGAGTTACCTGAGAGAGCAGAGAGCTAGGTGAGGAGGAGGGGGTAAGGAACAAAAGACGAGCAGCTTCGAGGCAGTTTCTGGAGACGTAGTAATTATTTGTTCTCGACGATGATCGGTCTGCGGCTTGTGGGCGCGGGAGAGCACGGAAGCTGAGGGCTTGTCTCACTCGTATATATGATATGTCTCTTTCTTCTTGGTGGGGGCTCCGATGTATTCTTGTGCTCCTTGGAGCCTTGGTGGTTGGTTCCGGTGGGAAAGGTATGCTCGTATAGTGTCTGTGTACAGGTCCAACCAACGTTCAAAGTGTTTTAAGGAGTTTTTCTTTTTTGATTTTCTATTTATGCTATGTTTGTTTCGACGTAAAATGATTTCGACGAAATTATTTTCAGAGAAAATGATTTTTTTGAAAATATTTTTCGGTGTTTGGTTCACACGAAAAAATTACGAAATATAAAAATCAGAGTTTGGCAAATGTCGCCGGAATCCGACAATGTTCGGTCGCCGTCGCCGGATTCTGGCGAAAAAGTTTGATTAGATCCGACCAAAATGGCCGGATTCTGGCCGGAATCTTCCAGATTCGGCCGAATCAATAGCCGGAACCGGTAAATTCCGGCCGGAATTTGGTCATCCCATGGCCGGATTCCGGTGCCGGCACAATTTCGGCAACCGGATGTTCTCGGACTCTGGCGCCGACTGGATTCCGACGACCGGATGTTGTCGGACTCCGACGCCGACCAAATTCCGACGACCGATAATTGTTAAATTCTGACGATCGGATATCAAACATGCGTGTAAGGACGAAGAGTTTTATTTCGAAAAACGATTTACGGTTTTAAAAATCGTAAATCGTTTTCCGAAAATTAAAGAAGCTTTTACGGTCAAACCGAAAATGATTTTCGTTGACCATTATTTTCGCCCCTACCAAACACTGGAAAATGCCGAAATCGTTTTCCAAAAATCATTTTACGCTGAAACAAACGGAGCATTATTGAATTTGGAGTTCTTTTTTTGTAAGTTAATTGTTGAATAATTATATAATAAATCCACCCCTCTGTGCTTTGTTTGGCAAAGTTTTTTTTTTTTTTTTTAGATATGTTTGGCAAAGTTTTAAGTTTTGAAAATGTTAAAAGTAGGGATTCTAAATTTTTTATTTTTTCAAAAGTTGGTTTTTCAAGATGTGTCACAATTTTTTGTATTTTTTTTTTATGTAATTTACCATTTTGAAAAATATGCCACAATCTCACATTATTTGAAAACTAACTTTTGGAAGAAAAAAAAAATGAGATGTTTAACATTTCTCAAATAAAATTCCTTTAGTAAAATATCAGGGTATGTTTCAAAAATGAAAAATGAAAAATAATAATAATCATATATATATATATATATATATATATATACAAGCCAAGTTCTAACTTAGAGTTGGCATAGAATTGTGACACGTGACGTGAACTCATCATTTATAAACATTGAACCGGTCTTTTAAGTAAAAAAACTTGTGAATTTTAAATGTTGAACTGGTTTTGTTATGATTTTAATAAACTTATTGTGCTTTAATGAAAAAATCATGGGTGTGAATCTTCATGAGACCAAAATAAATATTTTTTTCGCATTATAGCATTAAGTGGTGAGAACTTTTTAAAAAAATCTAAAATTAAAACATTTATTTATAGATATATAGAAGCCGAGTTTTAACTTATAGTTAGCCTATAATTGTGACACATGGCGTGAACCCACAATTTTTAAACATTGAACTGGTATTTTAAGTAAAAAATCGGTGAATTTTAAAGGTTGAACCGATTTTGTCATAATTTTAATAAATTTATTGTGCTATAATGAAAAGATCATGTGTGTGAATCTTTGTGAGACAAAAATAAATACTTTTTCGCATTATAACATTAAGTGTCATTCATTAAGTGGTGATAATTGTCACATCGACGATATACAAAATTTCTGCTAATTTTCTATTTTATGCTTTGGTAATCAAAATCATGGTTTTATTCTTACTGTTTTTTTCATACTCATTTTCATTCTAAATTACACCTATATGAACAAAGATTTTAACACGTTTTAATTTAAATAAATGTTTATTGCACATACTGTGTACATAAAATCCTACGTGGTACACACTAAAAAAAATAAGATTAAAAAACGTAATACGTATCACATTAACAATATTATAGATTTTTACTATTAATCCTACTTTTAATACTTTAATAATCAGAATCCGGGTTTTTTTCTTTACACTTCTTTCCATTTTAAACTACACATTTGAGAATATTTTAAATGTTTTAATTTATATGGATTAAAACTAAAATTATGGTTTTTTTTTATAGTAAAATTTTATGTTATTTATATATTTATACAATGCTTTATGTGCAATAAAGATGTTTTTTTAAGTTTCAAAATTAAATTATAATTAATAATTATGCGCATTGCACAAGGTATAAGCTAATAATAATAATAATAATGGAGCTAGATTTCATGGTGGTGTCAGCGCTAGACGGTCCCGATAGCCACGACGAGGCTACTATATAGATATAACGACTAGTGCGAGGCCACCAAATAACCCTGGTGGCCACTGCAAGCCAACAAGCAACCTTAGAGCATTCACAGCAGCTTCCCAACCATTTTTCATAAAATATAAGGAACAAAAATATTTTTTACTTTCCGATCAAAAACACCCAACAGCAGCTTCCCTTCATTTTTTCCTATATTATTAAAATATTTTTTTTTTTACTTTTACTTTAATTAAAAATAGAAAAAAGAAGATAAAGTAGGAGAGATATAATATAATTTTGGAATAAATAATTGAAGGGGAAGTGAATAGTACTTCCCAATGTGAGTAATGCTACACATCATCCATTTGTCTTCATTTTGTCCCCCCAAAATTGATGTAGCTCTTCAAATCACCATTGAATTTTTGATATATGACTATTAAATTTTGATCCAATGATAATTTTAAGAGCCATATCAATTTTTGATATATTCTCACAATCCCTCACCATTTATTTGAAACTGATCTCCAATTATCAAACGATGAAGGCAGGGGCAAGGCAGGCGAAATCCCTAAACTCTTGCAAGCGGAGAGACTGACACGTCTCTCCTACCTTAGCGGATCAGAATATCTGACGAGGCGATATCACCGGTTCATTTTGACCAACTCCAATCATCGGAAAACACGTCCAAACAAGATGGCTATTCTAGTAATTTAGACAACTCCTTTCGTCTAAGTTCGAACAACCAAAGCACCCACTACGACGGACACGTATGCAGTGCGCAATCACTGATCCGTTTACGACTTTACTTTGCAATTATTTGGCAACCAAAGGCACTTGTTTTTGCCAATCTGAAAATTGGAGCTCTGGTGTTTGCAGAGATGGGGTTCGCCAAGAAAGAGTATGAATTTCTGGCTGAGATCGGTCTGGGACCCGAGAATCTTGGTGGGTACGTAAATGGTGCATGGAAAGCAACTGGGCCGGTTGTCTCCTCTGTGAATCCTTCAAACAATCAGGTTTTTGGTTTTGGCTTACTTTTTTCATTGTTCTGATTATAGAAGCTGAGCGTCAGATCTTTAAAGAAAGTATTCGTTTTGCATTCTTGTAGAAAGTTTTAGTTTCTGATTGTGAAACTTATGGGGGATAGGATTCTGGACCTGGTTGAGTGTAATTTTGGCTTATTTGCAAGTTTTAGTCTAATTTTTTTTTTTGATGAATAAGTTTTAGTCTAATCTGAAGTTGTTTTCAGTTTTCACATTTTTTTAAGTGAGGGAGTGAAATTATGGTCTTTGTATTATTGAATAGAAAACAATTGGATTTGAGCTTGATTACCAAATCCGCAACCTCAATGTATTGTGAATAATCTTTTTCTTGGAGGTTCAATAATCCCATGACAAAGTTTTTTCTTATGTGTTTTTGCACTTACGCTGTGTGGGTTTTTAGTTTTTCCTGTACTAAGTTATGATTCTCGTGAATTTTGGATCTAGACAATTGCTAAAGTCACGGAGGCATCTATTCAAGATTACGAAGAGGGAATGCGTGCTTGCAATGAAGCGGCCAAGAAATGGATGAGTGTAAGTTGATCATGTTCTTTGCTGTTGACATCGTAGAAGCACGTCAAATGTCAGCATTCAGTGAGGATGCCGAAGTTTGTTTGACAGTTAATACATTATTTTCGCAGATTCCTGCACCAAAGAGAGGTGAAATAGTTAGACAGATAGGAGAAGCACTAAGAGCCAAATTGGAGCTTCTGGGTAGGCTTGTGGCGCTTGAGATGGGAAAGATACTTCCTGAAGGAATAGGGGAGGTTCAGGTATGGTCCTATACTATTCATTGGCTAAATATGTTCATTCTTTAATATTCCGTTGGGCAACAACATCCATTTTTATAGGGCAAGAAGCAAAGGTTGGGGTTGTGCCCTGAGGCATCTTCCTTAATTGTCACTCTTAAGCAGGCCTTTGGTGATGGCCTCAGCTGCTCTTAGGACTTAGGACTATATAATATTATCAACTAAATTGATAAATCTGGAGTTGGAATAATGATGTCTTACACTTCTTTTTAGTTGTTCTGTGCCCAGCAACTTCCAATGAGGTGGTTTGCTTTAAATACATATTTACCCGCTAGTTGTTGCACAGGGTTTTTTTTCTTAATATTGATCTTTCCAGGTGGTCCAATATCAGAAGCTGTATATGTCTAACCAGTTTGTAACTTTCCAACCTGATTTATATACATTGGTTAGGATGGATAGATGCACCATGAAGAGTAACTAGGACCAATTCAATCACAATTCCAAACATCTGGAATTTGCATTTTTCATCATTTCTATTTATGTATTTCTATTATTTTGAGTATCCTTTTTTCGTTTATTTTTTTTTATTTGCTTATTGTTGGGCATTCCTTGGTCATATGGCATTCCACGAGTTGAGCTTTGAAGCAAATGTTAGTGATTGTTAACCTTTTTGAGTAACTCCAAAGCTCTATCCTTGCAGGAAATTATTGATATGTGTGATTATGCTGTTGGGTTAAGCCGGCAGCTGAATGGGTCTATCATACCTTCAGAACGTAAGCTCCTTCATTACAATACATGTTGACTCTTATTTTTTAATAGCCCTCTGATAGCTAATTGGAATAGCTGCATCAATTATCAGAAGCTTTGCTATAACTTAATATGGAAACTTTTAATTGCTGAGCTTAAAATGTTAATTAACATGTTTCTGGTTTTTTATGGTTCACTTTAATAGAGTCTGCAGTTAAAGATTGGTTTCTATTTTGGTATCGCTGTCTCTCTTGAGCTAATTTATTCCAAAGATGCTAACTTATATCTGCGTTTATTTTTTTCAGGACCAGATCATATGATGTTTGAGGTGCAGTACTGAATCAGACATCGGACTGTGATTAAATTTCAATATTATGTAACTTTGACTATATTATTATCAATTATGGTGTGCATGCTCTAAGTGCAGGTGTGGAATCCGCTGGGAATAGTCGGTGTAATTACTGCTTTCAACTTTCCATGCGCTGTTCTTGGTTTGTTCTTGTTCTGTCTCATGTTCGCTGAGAAAGTTCTCTTTATTTTGTTGATTCATGAACTGATAAGGATCATTTGGATCTACTCCATTTAACTTGTCTGAAAAATATTTAAGGGTCCGGTATTATCATCGGTTTTGTTTGTGGATATTTAGTGCAATGCCTCAAAGGTGTATGCTACCATGAAGTTTAGCATGAGTTGAACAAAATTGGCTAGATTTAATTGTCTTTGTTAGCTATGAATGCAGGGCACCTTTACCACAAGTTTACATTCATAAGATTCTTTCAAGTATAATATGCTATATTCCTGGTGAATAAAAAATAATTTGGACCTATGTTACTCCTGCAAAAATGCAGTTTTGCCTTAATTTACCAAGTTTGCATATCTAGCTAATCCTTAGGTAGATTTATCTTGACCTCTTTCACTCAACAAAACTATACTTTTGTCTAGATCTTACAACTTGCATATTTGGCTATTGATTGTGTGAGTTTGTCTTGCTTCTTTTGCTTGTTTGTATATTACACTGAATCAATGCAAATCTGGAATGCGAGGCTACAGTAATATTCCCTGTTATTCTATTTCAGGTTCTCTCTATATAATACTAGATTAATGTCTAGATGGGTGGATGGCAAAATCTTGTATTGATTAGAATATACTGTCTGTGATTGTAAAACTTCATGTACTGTTCAGATGTGACATTTTGCAGTCCTACATTTATTATTCAGGGGCCTATGTTATGAAACTTGTTTACTTCCAGCCTTTTCAACCATTGATATCTTTCTCTGATGCTTTAGGGTGGAATGCCTGCATTGCTTTAGTCTGCGGCAACTGTGTTGTGTGGTAAGTTACATGTCCATCTCTTGACTTCATGTCTTTTCTTGCATTCTGTTCACTTATTCTTTCAAGCATGTTTTGTTTTAATACCTAGAAATTTCCTTCTGAAATTTAATTGATATGATAAATGTTTATACCACTTATCTCAGTTTAATCTATTTCACCTTTTGCACTTGAATAATCATAATGTTCTATAGACAAAATTTGAGTTACTGATCACTGCATCATAACTCTAACATTATATCCAGTATTTGCCATTTTCGAGTTTTTCTGTTTCTTCTTTTCTCTTGAAGATATCATAAACTTTGGAGTCCCGCCCCCCTCTTTTCCCCTTTCAGCCTAAGCCATCCTTAGTTATTTATTGCCATGACCAACTAAAGTATGATCTTATGAAGTTTTTTCTTCATTTTCGAGAGAAGAAAAAGCGGCTGTTTTAGAGAGCTATTTAATTCTGCTCAATATATCTAGCATCCCTATAGTTGTAACCTTATTTAAAGTTCACTTTCCAATATCATCAGCTCCTTTCCGTTGAGTACAGCAGTATGTTCTGCTATATTCACTTACATAGATTACAAGACTAATTACTTGCAATGTGATGCACTTTAGGAAGGGTGCTCCAACAACTCCATTGATAACTATTGCCGTGACAAGGCTTGTGGCGGAGGTTTTTGAGAAGAACAACTTGCCAGGTGCGATATTCACCTCTTTCTGTGGAGGTGCTGAAATTGGTCAAGCAATAGCGAAAGATGCACGCATAGCGCTGGTCTCCTTCACTGGAAGTTCAAAGGTAGATTGGTGATATGCTTGTGCCATAAGCATCATGTTTTTATGAAATATACAATATAAATACGAAGTTCATCCATTCTTGAAGAGTGAAAACATGAATTTTTGTGTGAGATGAGGCTGAAATGAATTTCATGTAAAAAATTTGAACCAAGAAACCTTTATGATTTACTAATGCCTTTTTTTAAAAAAAAAAAATTAGGGAAAAGTCTCCATACCCCCCCTCTAACTACCACTCAATTGACAATGTCTTTTCTAAACTACCAAAAAGTTGTCAATGTCCCCCCCAAGGCCAGGAAAAAGACAAAAATGACCTTATAATTTTTTTAATAAGACAAATGTTCCTATAAATTTAAAAAATAAAACAATTTAAAAAAAAACAATTTTTTTTTTTTTTAAATAAAAAAACAATTTTTTTTTTTTTTTAAATAAAAAAAAAACGATATACGGAGAAACATGGAGGTGTGTGTGTGGGAAACTAAGTGAGAAGAAACTAGAAGAACTAAGAAGAAACATAGAAGTGTGTGCGTGGAAGGAATAAGAGAACACGTGTTGTTGGGTGAAGTATAAAACACACGTGTGGTAGAAGTTGTTAGGCCAGCTATAATTAGTTGGGCTAGTTGTATTCTGTTAAGCCAGCTAGACTTGGTTGTTAGAAGGCCAGCTGGAGTTAGTTGCAAATAAGTGGGCTAGGCCCAGCGATTGTAAGGCTATATAAGCCATTGGGCTTTCTAGAAAGGGTATGAAAAATATCAGAAATCATTTTGTAACCTTTTACACTTTGGAGCTTGTGATTGGGCTTGAACCAGTCTCTATCTCAATATCAGTTCATATTTTCCATTCTCTATTCTTCTGTTCAATCCACATTTCCATTCATAATTCACAGAAAACCATTAGAAAAATACAAGAATATTACATTTGTGGACTTTACCCAAAAAATTACTCTTGGTGTAAAAGAGCTATTCCTTGCAAAGTCTGATGCCCTACTAAAACAAGCGCACATGTTATTTATGCATATGCAGTCATATCTTTGATGAGTGGCAATTACATACGAGTGTAATGACCATGTAGTCATCTGTCCTCCCCCCTCCCCCCCACTCTCAACTCCCACAGGAAGAAAGGGAAAACTTTGTCTGCCATCCGTTTAAGAGCTTTGTATGATCTATTTAAATTAATTTTTTAGGTTAGAATTTTTACGCTCATCCTCATTTTGTCCTTCCCAAGTATAGGTAGGTTTGATGGTCCAACAAACGGTAAATGAAAGATTTGGTAAATGCTTGCTTGAATTAAGTGGGAACAATGCCATAATTGTCATGGATGATGCCGATATCGTGCTGGCTGTGCGTTCTATTTTGTTTGCAGCTGTTGGTACGGCTGGTCAGCGCTGCACAACATGCCGTAGACTGGTAATATATTTCTATTTATGATTCTGATGACATAGTTCCAACATGGTCATAGAGTTAAGTCTTAACAGCAATTTTCTTCGCTTACTTGGTGTAGTTTCTGCATGAAAGCATTTATCAAAAGGTATTGGATCAACTAATCGAAGTTTACAAGCAAGTCAAAATTGGGGACCCTTTGGAGAAAGGAACTCTGGTTGGACCATTACATACTCAGGCCTCCAGGGACAACTTTGAGAAAGGGATTTCAAGCATAAAGTCTCAGGCATGTCTTGTGTCTCTTGTAATCTACTATTGTTAGTATCTCCAATTCTTTGGCAGTATTTAATGTACTCTAGTGTTTATTGTTCACATAACTACTTGATATTTGTATAATCAGGGAGGAAAAATCCTGATAGGTGGATCAGTTATAGAGTCAGATGGAAATTTTGTACAGCCCACGATTGTCGAGATCTCTCCTGATGCTTCTGTAGTGAAAGAAGAATTGTTTGGTCCAGTTCTATATGTTATGAAATTTAAGGTAGTTTATTCATGATATTCCATCCATTTGCATACATGATTTTGTTTGGGTTTCTTCTCGGATCAAACTTACAATTTTGCATTGGAAAACTTGCACAGACTCGACAAGAAGCCATTGAAATGAACAATTCTGTACCACAAGGACTGAGTAGTTCAATATTCACTCGCAGGCCTGAAGTTATGTTTAAATGGATTGGGTGAGTGCTCAGAAATTGATCTTTGGTGTGTGTTTGGAAGATTTATATAGTTATGCCCTCGAACTTAAAACTAGAGACGTATAGTTTAATGCTATAATAACCTCATTAAACAGTGTTAAGAGTAAAGAATGTCGCTGGGAATTCTATTAAATGTAAAAGTCTGTTATAGTTCTGTATTATCTCTCTTGTTTGTAGTATGTACCATGTGTTCATGCGTTTGGGTATATTATGTAGGCCACACGGCAGCGATTGTGGTATAGTAAATGTAAACATACCTACAAATGGAGCTGAGATTGGTGGTGCTTTTGGTGGCGAAAAGGCAACTGGTGGGGGTCGTGAAGCAGGAAGCGACTCCTGGAAGCAATACATGCGGCGCTCAACATGGTAATATTTTACTCAACATATTGATTTGCTTGGACGTGTGCCCCTGAAACTTTTGATCGGTCTGTTGCATTTTTCAGAATGAATGACTTAACTATTCTTGTCCTTGGCAGTACAATCAATTATGGAAGCGAACTACCGTTGGCTCAGGGGATCAATTTTGGCTAATTAGTAGGCTTCTCAGTGAGGAAGCAGTTGCTGTCTGCCATGACATGGTATCTCTGTTTCACATGGAGGCTCCAGATACTTTCAACAAAATCTGCTGTCAAGCTCGTGCCTCTCCTTCTGCCAATTTTAATTAGTTCCAAAAAAAAAAAAAAAACAGACAAACAAGGAGATTTCAGATGTTTGATATAGAACTGGTCTTATTTCTAGTTCTAAAAATAAAAGCAGTTTTTAGAATAATTCCAGCGGTCTATTTGGAAAATGGGACAACCATGAAAATTGTTTGACAGCTGCTCATGTGGTTCAATACTTCAATCTCAGATAAGATAGCTCTACTCATCCTTAAAATAAGAGGCTTCTGCAAAATTTTTTCCTTTTGGTAAAAGCCAAAAGGCAAAAGTACATCATGTGTCTTTGTGTTGTCCCTTTACGGTAAAAACGTGGGGTCACTGGAGACGGTAAAAACCCTTTTAATTATTACCCTTTCGCTTCCTCTTGAGACGGTGCCCCTTCAAAGCCCTGCCTCATTGGCTTAAATTGCTTGGTTTTTCCAATAGAGTGGACTTCGATTTACCATTAGGATCTTACTATGGGTTTGGTAAACAACTTCTAAGCAAGTACTTGTTGGCCCATGATGTGAAAAAATTTTCCTCCAAATTAAATCAGATATATATATATATATTTTCCATCAAATCTATCAAATCTATTAAACTAACATGTGAAGTTTCTATCCAAACCACGATCGGAGGGAAATCCGTGGGCGGGAGAATTCTCCTAGGAAATTGCAGTGCTACATAAATTGGCATTTGGGCAAGCCGGTACAAATGTGCACGATCTCAATAAACACATGACAACAAACCTTAGATCTAATCGAACCGAATAGATTCTGTATCAATAAATGTCCCATGTTTTCTTTGTCAGATTTGATAAATCTGCAAGTTCACGCTAGCCATGCCAAACAACATGTCAAAGACATGAGAGTCTAAATTATGCGTTCACAACTTAGCCAAATGGACCATTTGTATATATCTAGATTTTCTCTTTTGATATTTTGCTTGATTGGACCTTCCACTTGATAGTGGAAACTGGAAAGGATCCCCTTTGTTGACACTTCCTCTTTGCTCTCCTTGTATTTCTGTTCTGTTTATTTCTTATTATCATCCTAAAAAAAAATAATTGACATATCATGAAGCTTCTGTCTAGGAGAGTCTTAACAGCATTCCCATAGTTATTGCTTCAGTAATTGTGGAATTTACTACAGTTGATCTCCAAATATGGAGTGAAAGAGAAAAGACGAGATAAAATAAGAAATAAATATAAGATTATTATTATTTTAATAAAGCAAGGAATGTTTTAGAGAGCGGGATGTTGGGTGTTTTTGAAAAGTAAAAAAGTAAAAATAGAAAACAAGTTGAGTGATTACTGTGCGAGGAAAGTGTGATGGGCGTCCCAGATTTTGCTGCATGAGATATTATTATGACAAAAATTCTATCTTGAAACTATTCATCTGAGCTTGAACTGCTCTAGTCACTGGTAGCCCCATTGCCGTCTCTGTTTTCCGGAATTTTCTCTGCAACTTCTTCATTCCGTGTCACAATTTGCTTGCATTTACCATATTCTGCACTATTTCCTTGTATGAGTACCTTCCATATAAACGCCATTTCACACAACTGGCCACGCTGAAAATTGACTCAGAACCAGCTATTTACCACCAAAACCATAAAAATTGAATGCGGTAAGATTCCTTTTTTACTTTCTTTTTTTTCCTTCTACACATGCAGCCAAGACGTGAGAAATCAACTCAAGGAATGTTTTGAGTGGCCACCAAAAAGTGAACTCCACTATTTTCTCCTCCATGGATTTGGTAGCCAAAAAACTAGAAGCTCTCCTGTTTATGGAAGAGTCTAAAAGATTGTATATACTATATACCATCAAATCTCACAGATGTCCGAAAAGGCAATAGGGCAATTCAATTGTGGACCTTACCCTGTCTTCTACAGTGTATGAGAGAACAGAAAAAAGGAAGAGATAAATAACAGAAAAACTCAGAGATTTAGCACTGGTGACTGGTCTATCAAAAATATTATATACATAAAATGAAAAGTCAAGGAAATTAAATCTTATGAGAATCAGCATCCATTTTCTAAAAACCATACCACTTTGACAAAGCCATTAGAGCAACAAAAAAAAAAAAAAACAAAAACAGATTTCCCCTGCTTCATATTTACCTTACAACTGTCAAATTACAATAACCCATTAACGGGACAGAGAAGAGACACAACTTCCGGACCGAAGCAGACCCGAACTAGGAACCCTTTGAGCCACATGCAAATCAGTGCTGGAACTGGAGCGGAGCGGTCTTGGGCAGTCCAAGCTTCGCCTGAGAAGCCTGCCCATGGCAGAGATAGGGTGCTCAGGCTCCGCTTCTTTCAGAGAACGCGAGGATCTGAACTTCTTGTAGAAAGTGATGTGGCGGTTGAGCGCTTCCTCGGTGGAGATGAGCCTGTCTGATCTCAGCACCTCGTCTTTCACGGCTTCAACGCAAAGGCCACATATCCATCGGCCTTGGTACCTGTCACGGACGCGAAGAATGTATGCAGGGGTACACTCCTCCGTGAACCCGCAAGAGTCACATTTTACCGACAAGACTTCCATTGGAGGAGGGACTTTGGTGTTGGTTGAATGAGTCTCGGAGCCTGTGATAGCCATTGGTCATGGCAGAACATTGAATTGTCTCTCTGTCTCTCTCTCAGCCTCTATATGTATATCTATGGGACTGTTCTTAGAGGGGCAGGGGAGAGAACAAATATTACCATATATTTTTTTTTTGTGGGTTTATGTCCGATATGCTAATAAAAATGTTACTATATATGGGGTTCTGTGATTGATAATTTCACTTTTAAACCAGGGTTGGTAAGACTGTTGTTAATTAAGGTACTACGACAATCTCTTTAACGTTAATATTTACCACGTCAATTACTAAATATAAACTCTTCCGTAACAATTTACGTGACACTTATTTTCATAAAATATAATATGCCACGTGAATTTATAAACTGCAGAAGAACCTGGTCAGTAAAGAGGGAGGGATTTTACTTGGATATTGGATCATGGCGGTTTTATGAGTGTGAAGGTCTTGATATTAGAAGTCTCTGTTTAGGTGTGGTACCTGAAAACCCCAATCATTCTTGGCCTTATATAATAGATAATGCAGCTCTGCTTGGACTGTGGAAAACCTGTTGCCACGAAATTTTTGACTGTCACAAGAATGTGAGGCTTAAATGTTAATAGCTAAAGTTCTTGTCTTCTTGATGAGCAGGGATAGTGTTTTGTTTGGCAAATTCATTGTGGAGGTGTAAATAGCTAAAGCAATTTACACAAAACCATTGTGTAAAACAGTGTGTAAATTGAAACCAGAGTAAGTCTGGTGCCAGCAACAATAGTAATGGTGCCATTAGTTTGCTTGTAATAACGCTCTATAATTGGGGTGTTCGAATTGTACTGCCATAAGAAAGGGCGCTGCGACGCCCACCTATCCGGACAGTTGGGCCATACACCCTAGGCTTTTGCAGTCTCCTGTGCAATTCAGACATCCCGATTGTAAGACATCTGATCATTTCCGTTGCAAGGCGAAATTATTGCCTTGCCAGATGCTTTTGTAATAATTTTAGTCTAAGTTATCCATTTGAGATTATTTTTATGTAATTTTTCAAGATTTATAATATGACAAAACACTAAAAATAGTTTACATATTCTATTAAAAGTTGATTGAAAAACACATTAACAAGGCCCCATTGAGTTGACTGTATCTATAGCATGTCTTGGTTAAAGGAGAACTACGCCATTCTTTGTGGACGACGTACAATATATACTCTGTTCAAGATGTGATTTGCAGGGTTTTGCTGAAGAGGCATCAAAGTTCTTGCTTCACATGTTAATGGGTCCAGAATCAAGTTAGCAGTTCCAGTCAAATGATTAATTAGTATATATGTTAATTACGCACGTTTTAACCTGGATAAACAGGTACTCAAAAAATGTGCCAAATACCATACTTTCTCTTTTTCTTTTTTTTGGCCAAGCAAAATTTTATTAATGGTGATACCATTTATCAAGTGCCCAAGTAGGCCTCGGTACTACGTCAGAAAAAACTGATAGGACGTCGAACATCAGGCAAGATAGTCCATATTAAGGATGTCAGATGCTCAGGCGAGACGGTCCGTATATAATGACAAAATGTCAGATGCCCAGGAGAGATCGATATGTACTGACAGAATGTCGAACGCCCAAGTGGGATAGTCTGTATTGGAGATGTCGGATGCCCAGGCGAGACAATCTGTATATACTGACAAGATGTCAGATGCCCAAAGGAGAGCAATTTGTACTTACAGGATGTTTCTCAACTAGACGGTGCCACGTGACCCATATTTTGCTATACCTCATTTCTTATAAATAGGTAAATTCCTAAGTCCTTCCTAATGTTATAGCTTTCCATTAGTCATCAGAGTGTTTTTTTGCTAGCACCTTGGATGAGTCACCTCTGCTTATTTCTTTATCTCTCAAAATGTCTATTTGGCTGGACTATCGACGTGCAGTCAACTGCATCAACTATATATATATATATATATATATATATATATATATATATATATATATATAGTTTTTGTGATTTTTTTGAAGCTGCTGGAGGTAAATTTTTGTGAATTTTTTGAGATTTTTCGTATATTTAAGAAAGAAAATAAGTTATAAGGAAAAATTTCTAGTGCTCTTATAGAGAATCTACTATGTACAAATGATCTTTTCATTCTTTTGTAGTTTTTTTGAATTTTTATTACATTTGAGGAAGAAAAGCAGCAATTGAGGTTGTTGATGTGAATGCTCTAAAAAGAGCTTAGAACACACACACACACACACACACACACACACACACACACACACACACACACATATATATATATATATATATAGATTATGTATATATATATTGTCCCACATGGGTTTTGTTATGTATATTTCTTTCATTACTAGCCTATATATATAGGCCTCTCATGTACAGCTTACGTGTGATTCAATATAATACTTTTCTCTCAACATGGTATCAAAGCACAGGTTTTGAATCACCTTTATATATATATATATATATATATATATATTTTCGGCCTCTTCCCAGAACTTTTCCGGTGCCGCCATTCCTCATCGCTCTGTCTTCCTCGGTTTTCCTTCTCCCATTCCTTGTTTCGAGCTGGTTCATATACCAATTGAAAACTTGGGAGACAACCGTGCCAGAGCCGTCGAGAACAGCCAAATCGGAGCCTCCACGCTCCCACAAGTGCCGCCTGAAGATTCTACCGCTGCCAGTGGTTTCTGCCGTTCCGCCATCGATACCGCCGTCCGATCACTCTCGTTGCCGCCCAGATCGATAGCCCAGCCTCCTAGCTGCTCAGGGCCACCGAGAAAATCTCCATCAGACGGCAGACGCGCCTCCACGCGCCGGTCAAATATTCGGCCCTCTGGTTCACGCACCCACGCGCCGCCACCCTTCGCGCATGCAACTCACGCACCAAACCTCTGCTGTGCCACGTCAGCTAGTGCCATGTCAGCACTGTTGACTTCTGCATCCGTTGACCATGTGTTTTCTACTTATTTTTTCGCTCTGATTTCATTTTTCTGGTATGTTTTTGCTTTTGGCATCTCTAGATGGCGCAAAACGAGGTTCTTGCTCATATTCATGTTACGTTGGATGGCACCAACTACACTGTTTGGTCCCAATCTATGGGGAGTTTTCTTAAAGGTCGCAAGCTATGACTCTATGTGACTGGGGATATCCTCAAGCCGACTAAAGTCACTGCTGAAAGCGATGATGCTTTCCGCACTCGTCTTATTGATTGGGACAGCAAACATCATCAGATTCTTACGTGGTTTCGTAACACCACTATTCCTTCTATTGCGGCATTATTTGGCAGTTTTGATGATGCTCAGGGTGCTTGGAATATGCTTGCTTCTCGCTATTCCTTAATTGATGGTTCTCGGGAGTACCTGATTATTCTTGATCTCTTTCGTCTGAAGCAAGAATCTGACCAGTCTATTACTGATTTTTTTGCTCGCATGCAGTTTTTATGGGACCAGTTGGCTCTTTCTGATCCTGCTTGGAAGGATCCTATTGATGCTCAGATGTATGCTGATCGTAGGGACCAACATCGTCTCTATCAGTTTCTGATGGCTCTGCAGGATGATTTTGAGCCTGTTCAGGGGCAACTTTTGCACTGCTCTCCTCTTCCTACTTTGGACCAAGCTGTCTGTGAGCTTGTTCTAGAGGAAACCCGATTGTCTACCTTGCGCTCTCAGCACACTCCGCATACTCATTCAGTATTAGCTTCCCCATCGCCTCTGACCGAGCACTTTGACAAGTTTGACAGGTCTGGCCGTGGACCTTCCAAGAACTGTGACAATCCTTTTTGTCGCTATTGTCACCGTTGTGGGCATACTATTGACAAGTGTTGGCACAAGGCCAAATCTTCTGCATCTGCCGCAGTCATTACCACTACTGAGAGTGCTTCTTCTTCAGCTGCTCCAACTGCTTCCTCTGGCGACTCTACATGATCTGCTCTCACCTTATCTCTAGCTGACTTTGAGGTAATTATCAACTAGGTCCTCGCTCGTTCTGGTAATGCATCTTCCTCTGTCCTCTCCGTCTTGCTAAGTAAATCTTCCTCTTGGCTTTTTGACTTCGCCTGCTGCAACCATATGACGCCATATGCCTCCTCATTTACCACTTCTACCCCTCCATCACATACATCTTTAATTCACACAACGGATGGCTCTTCTATGACTGTTCAAACCATAGGCACTGTCCATACACCGTCTCTTTCTGTCTCTGATGTCTTTCATGTGCCAAAATTGTACTTTAACCTTCTATCTGTTGGACAACTGTGTGAATTGGGTTATAGACTTGTTTTTGACTCCTCTAATGTGTGTGTGCAGGATCCTCGGATGGGCCAGACAATTGGGACCGGGCGTAGAGTTGGGCGACTGTTTGAGCTTTCATCCTTACACCTTTCCATCCCTGGTGTCTCTGCTGCTGCAGCTTCATCACCACCATCTCTTGCTCTTTGGCATTCGCGTCTTGGTCATGCATCTGTGTCTCGGGTACAAGTTTTAGCTTCTAAGGGTTTATTAGGTGCAGTGTCCAATAAGTCTTTTGATTGTATTTCTTGTCAACTTGGGAAACAACTAGCTTTGCCTTCTAATAATAGTGAGTCTATTGCATCTGCTTCTTTTGATTTAATTCATTCTGATGTTTGGGGGCCTTCCCCTATTCCTAGTATGAGTGGCTCACGTTATTTTGTGATTTTTGTTGATGATTTTTCTCGTTACACCTGGGTGTTTTTAATGAAATCACGTTCTGAATTATTGGATATCTATCGTAATTTTGCAAAAATGTTTGAGACCCAATTTTCAAAACGCATTAAAGCTTTTCGTTCTGATAATGCCTTAGAATATACTCAACATGCTTTTCAAAATATCCTAAAACACTATGGCACTGCTCCTCACTTGTCTTGTCCATGCACCTCTCAGCAAAATGGTAGAGCTGAACGTAAACTTCGGCATATTCTAGACACTGTTCGTGCTTTTCTCCTTTCCTCTTTGGTTCCTACTCCTTTTTGGGGTGAAGCCACTCTCACAGCTGTCTACACTATGAACAGGTTACCTACACCTATTCTTGCCCATTGCACCCATCACGAGCGGTTGTTTGGCTCTTCTCCCACTTACTATCAACTTCGTGTTTTTGGTTCTGCCTGTTTTGTTTTGCTCCAATCTCATGAACGCACCAAACTCGAGCCTCGTTCTCGGTTATGTTGCTTTCTTGGGTATGTGGTGGAACAAAAAGGTTATCGGTGTTATGATCCCGTGTCACACCGTCTCCGCATCTCCCGTCATGTGGTTTTATGGGAGCATAAGTTATTTCACGAAGTAGGGAAATTTTGCATACCCTCTTTCCCTCCCTTTACCACACTCCTAGAGCCGCCTCTTTCTCCTTCTACCCCTCGTGATATTTATCCTGAGTCTTCCTCGCTTGAGCTGCAATCTTCAAATGCTCATGATGTCGCTACGCTTGAGTCCCCAGATTCTGCTCCATCCGAGGCTCCAGCTCATACCTCCCCACCTGCTCTTCGCCGATCCACTCGGGTAAAGTCTCTTCCATCTCATCTCCAGGACTTTCATTGTTTTCATGCCTTAGCTGCTTTACATGAACCTCATTCCTATCGTGAGGCTTCCACTAACCCTCTTTGGCAGGACACAATGAAAGAGGAACTTGATGCTTTACACAAGAACCATACCTGGGATCTGGTTGAGTTGCCTCAAGGGAAGTCTGTTGTTGGGTGTAAATGAGTCTACAAAATCAAGACTTGTTCTGATGGTACTGTTGACAGATACAAGGCTCGCCTTGTGGCTATAGGTTTTACTCAGGAGTATGGTGTGGATTATGAGGAGATCTTTGCTACTGTTGCTCGCCTATCTTCTGTGCGTGCACTATTGGCTGTTGCCGCCTTTCGACATTGGTCAATTTCTTAAATGGATGTCAAAAATGCCTTCCTTAATGGCGATCTCAGTGAGGAAGTTTATATGCAGCCACATCCTGGCCTCTCTTTTCCTCCAAACAAGGTCTGTCATCTTCGTCGAGCTCTCTATGGTCTAAAGCAAGCTCCACGGGCATGGTTTGCTAAATTTAGCGCCACTGTCTCTCGTCTTGGCTACTCCATCGGCTCGTATGACTCTGCCTTGTTTATTCGCCGCACAGATCGATGCCTCATTCTTCTGTTGTTATATGTTGATGACATGATTATCACTGGTGATGATTCTATTGGTATTCTGGAGCTCAAGCAGTTTCTCCGTCAGCATTTTGAGATGAACGATCTTGGCAATCTCAGCTATTTTCTTGGCCTTGAGATTTCTTCTTCTTTTGACGGTTTCTATTTGACACAGGCCAAATATATATCTGATATACTTTCACGGGCCAATCTCACAGACTGTAAGATCGTCGACACACCGACTGAGCTCAATGCCCGTCTTAATCTACAGGATGGCGAGTCTCTCCGTGATCCCACTCTTTATCGGCATTTGGTTGGTAGCCTTGTCTATCTTACTGTTACTAGGTCTGATATCTCATATGTTGTCCATTAGGTGAGTCAGTTTATGGCTACTCCCCGTTCTACTCACTTTTTTGTTGTCCTTCGCATCCTTCGCTACCTCAAGGGGACATTATTTCATGGGCTCCACTTCTCCTCTAAATATCTTCTTGAGTTGCATGCTTATACTGATGCAGATTGGGCAGGTGATCCTACAGACCGTTGCTCCACCACCGATTATTGTTTCCTACTTGGCACCTCTCTTATTTCTTGGCGCAGTAAGAAACAGTCTGTTGTTGCTCGCTCCAGTACTAAGGCAGAATATCGTGCTTTAGCTGACACTACCTTGGAGCTCATTTGGTTGCGATGACTTCTATAAGATATGGATGTCTCTTTTTCTTCAACCACTCCTGTCTACTGTGATAATAGAAATGCTATTCAGATTGCCTATAATGATGTTTTTCATGAACGGACCAAACATATTGAGATTGATTGTCATTTTGTTCGCCATCATCTTCTTCAGGGTTCTCTACAATTTCATTTTGTCACGTCTCATGATTAATTCGCGGACCTCTTCACCAAATCTCATCCTCCAGGGCGGTTCCGCGATCTTGTGTCCAACCTCAAGATGATCTCTTGCACTCCACCTTGAGTTTGAGGGGGTAGTGTTAGATTATGTATATATATATATTGTCCCACATGGGTTTTGTTATGTATATTTCTTTCATTACTAGCCTATATATATAGGCCTCTCATGTACAGTTTACGTGTGATTTAATATTGTTAAAGTATTTTCAAAATTAATATGTATATATATTTATTTCGTGTCTTGGAAATGATTTAAAAGGAAGGTGTTAAAAAATATTAAATGAAGATAGTCCCACATGGGAAAAAGAGAAACTGAAGTTGACATTTATAAGGACCAACACACTTTAAGCATTTAAAGTAATACTTGGGTGTATACTCTTAACGTGTATATTCTAGTACGGTGCGAAGCACCGGACGCACACGCACACGCGCGCGCGCACGTGGCAGTGGGTTGTAGGGCTCTAGTGGCGCTTTGATGGCGCACTTGGCACGAAGCATTGGAGCTTGAAGCGATCTAATCATGACCTTTCGATTTTGGATGGTCCTGATCAATCGATCTAGTGGTTTAATCTAAACCATATGATGCTTCTCAGGTAAATCGAATAGTTGGATTTATTGGACAATCAAATAAATAAACTGTAAGGTCAAATTACATTTGATCTAATGGTTGAGATTAATTAATAACGATCTAATGGTTATTATTAATCAATCACAGACAGTTATTTGATCTGATGGTCAGATTTAAGTGTCTGTTAAAACAGCAGTTTATGACTGTTACTTAAGCAGTTATGGACGGTTGGATTAGCAGTTATTTCAATATTATACAGAAGTAACTTCTGTCCAGTTATCAGAAATATACAGAAATAACTGCTGTACAGTGTTTAAAAAAAGAAATAACAAAATTTCTTTTATCTTCAATGTTTTTTCTGATACTTTCTGTATTTAAAATTAAAAAAGTCTTTGTCTGTCTCTTGTTATAATAGAAAAATCTGAAAGTGTTCGGGTTTAATTTTTTGTTAGTGCAAAACGCAATTAAACAAACAGAGGATTCTGGGCTCCATTGTATCCTGGAGAAATATTTGCTGTAACCTTTTTGCATACCTTTCTGGTGAGGGTAAATAATTTATTAAAAAAAGCGACGTTGTAATGCGCTTTAGGAGCATTTCATTTTTTCTGCTTTCGTATATCTTTTCTAACAAATATAATACTTTTCCCCCAACAATATATATATATATAAAAAGACCGGATAAAACAGAAAGCTAGCCTATAGAGACGACAAATACCATTAATATATACCACACATGATACAACGACGTTAACGTCCGCTATTTGCCTTGGCGACAACTGGTTGAACCTACAAAGAAAGGCTAGCTAATCGTGGCCTGACTCAGAAAAGGAGCAGTACTGCTAGCTAGAACAACTAGTCCGTGATTGAATGCTTTTACGCAGAGATGGCATGTAATTTAATTCATCCATCACTGGAAAAGGACATGAGAGAAGGGTATGTCATGATCATATGAGCCATGCATGCATGAGAGAAGGGTACTGTGTCATGATCATATACTAGCCATGTGCAATCCATGCCATTTCTTCTGATGCGACACAAAACAATTGGCAATACAAACCTCGAATCGTGGTCTCTTAGCTACAGTGAAGGAATCTTTTCCTGTTGGGACAGGTGACTGCTTAGAGATGCATGTATCAGGATTTGGTAGTATATGAGATACATACACGACTGTTACAATCAAGCTTTTGTTCTCTTTTGCACTCGTTTGGACGTACATGCAAGTCTCTCTCTGTCTTTCTGCATTAATCCGCTTTTAGTTAGTGTATGCGAAAAAGAAAATTTTGGCTTCTGTCTTGACAAGAAAAGAAGACTGCCAAGTGCCAGGAGTTCATGGTCTGTGGCCCCATCAATAGTCTTCACTTTTTTCAAGTTGCTAGCAAGTGTGGACCAGAGCTTTTGCTTGTAGACACCAATCTGATGGATAGAGCTTATCCAAGATGACCCATTGAGGTGAAATGTTTAATAGGTAGCTAGCACTTTGGCCATATATGTATACATGGTAAGAGACCCAGGTCCAAAACTCGCAAAACAAACAACTCGATTACAAAACGCTCTTAAAAATATAAAAATTAACAGCTTTTAGTTTTATGTCATATCAATTAATAAATCACTCTTTCAAACAGAACATGTTTGTTGGTTAATTTGTGTGTAATTTGGCAGACGACTTTTCCTTTTGTGACACTAAGAAAGACAACATGTGGTTGAGTGAGATTGTTGAATGATGCCACGTTCATTAGGCTCAGTGTTACACTTGTTTACGTCACTAGTATGGAAAATGATTCTCTCCCCATCCCTTGGTGCAGCACAAGAGCCAAGTTCAGAGCATCTCAAAACCAAAGGCTAGTGTACATCAGTACATGTAAAGAGGATTTTCATTATTTTACCGATCGATGCAAGCACCGACTCAAGATTTTCCCCCACCTCAAACCCAATTGAAGCACGATTGCCAGCTAGCCCATGGGTCCAAAACGTTGCTTCCCAGCATGTTTGAGCTTTCTGCTAGCTTGTTTGCTTGCTTTTACGATTCAAATCCTCTTCTTCTCACCCATATCTCCCGGAACGCTTGAATTGCCACTTGCAGCATCTTCAGCTTCCCCTCTTCCCACAAACAACCAACTACAGGTATACAGTTTTACACATATCTCTTGGTTTTTGACTTTGTGAGTGTCGATCGATCCCTTAATTAAGGCTTAGAAGTGTTAATTTACTCATTTTTGTTCCAATTAATATTAGAGAGTTACCAAACTTGGAGAAGGATTTGTGAAGGACCCAGAAGACGTTTGTGTGGATAAAGAGGGTATAATCTATACAGCTACAAGAGATGGCTGGATCAAAAGATTGCATAGAAACGGGTCCTTGGAGAATTGGAAGATGATAAACAGTCATGCTTTACTAGGAATCACAATAACAAAGGGAGGTGATCTCATTGTATGTGATGCTGAAAAGGTAACATTACTCTCAAACACAGTAGAGTCTTGCATATATAACTGACTGATTTTGATACTGTAACTGACTGGAAGATTATATGCAGGGTTTGCTTAAGGTCAGTGAAGATGGCGTCACAGTTCTTGCTTCGCATTTCAACGGCTCCAAAATAAAGTATGTCCTTCATCTAGGTGGATTTGTGTTCCAATCCTAGCAAAGAGTTAAGGGTTTAACCAACTCTGTATCCAACCGTTTTAAGGCTTTTCGAATCAGTGGTTAGGCTCTCAACAATTAAAATCAGAGCAGGCACCTCGTTACGGGTTCAAGTACACATTTTCCTCTTCACGGGTTCAAGTACACTAGATTAAAATGTTTTGATATCAAATTTCATTGTTGAAACAGGCTTGCAGATGATGTTATAGAAGCATGGGATGGTAGTCTATATTTTAGCGTTGCAAGCACCAAATATGAACTCCACAATTGGTATCTAGACGTGCTGGAGGCAAAACCTCATGGGCAGCTGCTAAAGTTTGATCCATCATCAAATGAAACGTCGATTGTGCTTGATGATTTGGGTTTTGCTAATGGTGTTGCACTCTCAAGGGACCAAGATTATCTGGTCGTCTGTGAAACATGGAGGTAAAAGTTGATGACTCTAATGGGAGCATTATTCTGCTCTCTATTTGTTCAGTTTTGTGCTTATTGCAGCGAAAATGAGAAAAAAAAGGCACTTGCTTTTCAGAGTATGGTGCTCTTTACATCCATTTGACACTTTTTCAGAGTATGGTGCTCTTTTCATCCATTTGACACCGATTGAGGTGGCATCTTTTTAGTGGCTTTATTTTTTTTTTAAATAACAAACATGAGAAACTACTTAAAACATGTTACGCCAGACAGTATAATAAATAGGTGTAAATAGTAGCATTACTCTACCTTTCAACATGTAATTAATTCTCTACTTTTTGGGGTCAGGTTTAGGTGTATGAGGTACTGGTTGAAAGGAGAGGCCAAAGGAAAAACCGAGATTTTTGTAGAGAACCTTCCGGGTGGTCCTGATAACATCAATCTTGCCCCAGATGGATCTTTCTGGATTGCTCTACTTCAGGTAATTCAAATTCTTGTCTAAATGTCTAAAATTGAAAAAATGGCCAGAAAGATGCTACAATCTACTTAGTTCTTAGTCCATCACAGTCCTAACTGGCCTGCAGCATATCTTTGCTAGATGGACCGCCTCTATGAAACAAAGTAGAAGCATTTTCATTCTTGATTTGCCTCATGTTACTGTTATATCTATTAGAAATATCAATCCCCCCCTACAGAGCCTCTCCTTCTGCCTTTTTGTTCTTTTTTTCTTTAGGGTTTAGGTGTTTTGTTGTTTGTCTTTGTCTAGTTGATCAGAAACAAAACAAAAATAAAAAAAAGGAGCTTCCTTTTCCAAAACTAACAAGAATGATTTGCAAACTGCAGCTAACTTCTAATGGGCTGGAGTTTGTGCATACCTCCAAGGCTTCTAAGCACTTAATAGCAACATTTCCAAGATTGATTGAACTAGTAAATGGCGTATACAAGAAAGCAGCGGTTGTAAATGTGGCTGCCGATGGCAAGATAATCAGGAAATTTGATGACCCAAATGGAAAGGTGATGACTTTCGTGACGGCAGCCTTGGAATTTGAAGATCACTTGTATTTGGGAAGTCTGAACTCCAACTTCGTTGGGAAATTACCCTTGAAAGACACATAAGCCTTGGAATTTGAATACCATTTGTATTTGGGAAGTCTGAAATTACCCTTGAAAGACATATAATACTCAGTAAGTACTCTATTTAGAGCATTGTGGCAAAAATGCGATTCTTTAGCTAAAATTTTCTGAGTCGGAGTGTAACTGATAGCGAATGAAATTATAACCCAGTAGAATAAACGTCGTGACTGAAAAATAAAGGGCAGATTGTAAGGACGGTATACATACATAGAATAACGAACAAAAAACAAAAAATCAACGAAGAGAAAGGACCCTAGAAATTGCACCTATTGCAACCTCATCCTCTTCTCTAGCTTCTCCGGATCTCTTTTAGGCAATTGCTGTTGTGAAGTATTATTAGATCGGTTGTCTTTTGCCTTCCTGCTGCTGCTGACAAACTCCGAGAAGGATGGAATTGCTGGAAGCTCTGTACAAGAGGAAGCACATATAGAAGTTTCAGGTCTAGCACTGTCGCACAGCTCTTCCCCCGTGATTTTTGTTGGTCCCCGATCCAACACAAGCAATGGCTTTGTAGGAGGCTCTGCTTTAGACAAAATGTCGTCCGACAGAGAGCTGCTAACGGTGCCAAGCCGATTTGTTAAATCCAAAGAACTTGTTGTTGATAGCCACCTAACAGTACTCGCCACTTGTGAATAATAAAATGATTTCCCAGTCTTCCCATATTTCTTGAAGCACTCATTTTCAAGGAAACGGGCGGATGTTTCCTCTTCAATCCTGCACAAAACATTATCACTAGGATCTCAGTTGAACGATCTTTACTGCTAGTTTCAATCATTGTATTCTAACTCAACATGGTTGACCAAAAGTGTGATTTTAAACCAAATTGCAGAGAATTGATAATGGGTTTTTAAAATTCGCGTCATCAAATCACACACTTTAAACTTATGCCTATTATTAAAATCGCAAATCTAAACGGACCTTCTACATATTATTAAAAAAGAAAACAGAAATTCGCTAAGCGGGCAGAATGTTGAGCATACTTCAAGTTGCCAAGCCGCTGCTGAGCCTGCTTTAGAGCATTTAGTAATCTTTGCTTGCTTGATTCCCTCAGTGTCTCGGATACACATTTCTTGTCGAGTTTATTAATCTGTCATCAAACTAGAAATAAGTAGTTGTACAGGGAGAACAAATCCAAAGCAGGTTAAATTTTAAAACATTGAGGTAAAACATATATATGCACATTTCATTAGGCAGAAGTGTTCCAAAAGGTAAGCTGTCAGTTTCCTGTTTGAATAGCAAGTCGCACCATCTTTTTGTTAGAAGCTGATTTTACCAAGAAACAGACGGTTCACAAGGCAGAATATTATACATGCAATTTCAAACTTAATTGCAAATATTAAGACATAGCTTTTCAGCTTCAACCTTTCCATCAGAGGCTTTAGTCTGGTAATATCTTTCTTCAGCACGCTGCAACAACTCAATCTTCTCTTCTAGTCCCGAGTTTGATGGTAACTTCGACCTGACTAGGCTCTCTGCAACCTCAGTATCATCTGGCAGTTGAGGGACTCGACAAGTGAGACAATGAACAGAGTGTGATATAACAAAAAATGATATTGTATAAGTATAAGATAAACAAAATTAACAAAAGGTGATATACCATCAGAATCAGATATATCATCCTCAGAACCCCTTGCATCGTCGTCACGATTCCAGAATTCAGAGAATTGTTTTTCATCAACAATATCCGAGGAGCTGAAATAGAAAAGACATGCCAATTAATTATACTGTGACATAACTCATATATCTAAATTAAATACCAAGTGCAGAGTTAGCCAGTTGTACTGGCATGGTTATGGAACATACGACTTGATGCACTAAGATATTCCCAAAAATGTTACAACAATTTGGATGTCTAGATTTAAAACCAGGAATACAGAAAATGAAGAAGGCCAGAGACTCTACGTGGAGCTTTCAATCATCCTTCGGTAATTTTACAAATTTAAGGATGAGATCATGCCATAGAACTTTTAAGTGCAGTAGTAGACAATGGAATGAGAACTTGGATGGCTAAAACTGATGTATTTCTTTGACGCCTTTTAACTTTGTGGATATTCCAAAAATGTTTATAAACAATTGAATCATTAGTTTCCAATCCAAAGATACAGAAAATGAAGGCTGGAGAATTTATGCAAAGCTTCGAATTCTCTCCCACTACTTACGGGTGTTACCTTAAAGAATCACATGTCAATTTAATTAACTACAAAAACAATTATATCCAACATGATTCATGTAATTTAAGGTCAAGTTTCCATTGCAGATAAAATTTCAAAACAATGGTAAGAATATAAGGTACCTGCTTATCAAAATTCGAGAAAAACGACTTTTCTGCTGAACAGCACAAGTATTTGTGAGTTCCTCCAAATACTTGGCTACTAGGTTTGGATGTTTGCAAGCATCACATGATTTTCTACATAGTGATGCAGGTACCTATTTTGGATCATGAAAGTAATTAGGTTTACTAGAGTGTTGATAAAGAAATAAACCCTCCTATAGCACATACAGATGACACATTACCTAGAGTACAATACCTGTTCCCCAAAACTCTCAAGAATCTTTTTCCTTCGGCATCCAGAACCTTCGCAATACTCAACCATCTACATGTGTTTGTTTCCAGACACCATAATAAGTTATTGGTAGAGAGATTTTATTCCTAGATCACAAAAGGGATTAGAAAGTCACCTGGATGAAGTCAGTCAGGGACTTCTTTGACAACCCTTCCTCGGAGCTCAAGGACTGTAACTTCTTCTTCCCAGCATTGTTAAGAATAAATTCCTACCACATAGTTCTAACTAGTTAAAAAAATAACCCAGTGAAACCGTGCAACTTGAGGGCAAAAGGTGATGGCAGAGTTGAAGTAAGCTAAGTCACCATTTTTTTGCGATCATCCATTCCATAGTACAACATACTTCTTGAGGGTAATTGATCACGCCCAGCTCTACCTGACTCCTGATAGAAGGCTTCCATTGACTTCGGAATATTATAGTGGCAAACAATTCTGACATCCTTTCTATCGATACCCTAAAAAATCAACCCCCAACCCATTAGTGGGAAAGGACATCTGCTTAACAGTAGCCCTGACACTATATATATATAAAATTCATTTCATTGAAACACTTGAAATATAATTTGTCCTGGGTTGTTAAAGCTAATGGTGATTTAGTAGCATACCATCCTGAAGGATATCAGTGGCTTAGTAACTGTGCAAGGACCAGAACAGCTCCCAGCAGAAGTATAGAAAGAGAATCAAAAGAAAAACAAGGAATACACATCACAATCTCAAATAAATAATAAGTTGGAGCAATTAGAATACGAAAAAGACTTTCCTCAAATGAACTACAGCAGTAAGCATACAGTGCCACCCCCTATTGGAGAGTTTTACAAAGTTTACCATTCCAATTGAAAACCAACACATCATATGACTACTGTGGTTAAGGAACTTGGGGAAGAGATCCCAGTGCAAAGACCTGAAGGAGAAGAAGCTCAACAAGCAAATGGTAAACCATTATTATTTTATTTTCCTTGTCTTTTTAACTTGCGCCATGTATGTTTCACAGAAAATCCAAGGGAAAAACTAATTCCGAAAATCTCACCCATTTTTTGACTTCTTAAACAAACAAATTTCATAGTAAGAAAACAAAGGAAAATGGCATCCTGAAAACTATTTCAGAAACAATTTCTGCCTTCAGAAAGCAAACCTTTTATAATTGATAGCATTTAGTACTCCATAGTTTAAGGATCTTTTGTTTATGAATTATTTGGAGAAAGTTAAAATCAATTCCAAAAAAATTGAAGATTGAATAAAACTAAATATTTTAACGACAAATACTTTCAGGGAAAAAATTCTACTACCATTAGACAAAAACAACCTAGGTGAAAAAGTACCAGAAAATTATACGATTGTATTGTGAGTTTGAATCACAACAGCCACATCACTTTGTATTTTCTTAGAAGCAAATTTACGATGAGAAGAATCAGTGAAGGTTAAAATTAAATATTGCAATGGTGGGACATTCTTAGATCAAGAAAGAAAGTGTAAATAGCCCAACAGGGTCAGAGGATATGCAAATGGAAGAAAGGAGTAAAAAAAAAAAGGCTCCATTAGTGTAGAATAGAGAGATGATCATACCCAAAAGCTACTGTGGCTACAACAACTTGTATCTTAGAAGAAATCCAATCATCTAAAACGGAGGTCCGCATTTTATTATTCAGTCCTGCGTGATAAGCTGGAAAGCAGCAGAAGACTAAAATATGTCAACCTCATCAAGAAGTAAAATTTTATAGGCAGAAATACCATCAGTTACCGGCAGATGAAATGCCACTGTTTGATAGATGAGCAGACAAATCATCACATGCTGTACGCTCAAGGCAGTATACAATTGCACAAACATCTCCCATAGATTTGAGTAGATTAGACAAATCAGAATAGGCATCATCTAGAAGATCTTTGTATCGAACTGCATTATTGAGATCTCTAGTAAGATTTATGTCCACACACAGCAACTGTATCTCACAGCAAAATAAACTTTCAGAGAACCAGTAAATCACACACCACGTTATCAAACTTATGCAGGGTAATAATAGCTAACAAACTAGCTACTAACCTGAGTTGTTTACTCCTAACAATTCCTAATTTCCTAATTACAAGGCAATGGATGAAAAACTTCTTTTCCAGTTGGAATTATCTTAAAGACAGGGCTGCTTTAAACAAAATTACTTTGCCTTTTTCTTCTTCTCTCTTCAGCTCAACCCCCCCCCCCCCCCCCCCCCCTCCCCCTGCATATCGCGCGCACACACACACACAGCACATATCATTGAGTTTAGAGATTGAATTGATGTGTGATTTGTAAATGCTGATGCATATAGTTTATCCCTCTGGTATTTAGCAGTCGGCATCAAAATTTCACACTTATAATGAGAAATTTGACCCCAGCTCACCTCAAACCCCCCCCCCCCCCCCCCCCCCCCCTTTTGGTCATTATTTTAGCATCCTTGGTTTTACTTTAAAAGCTATTTTCCAGGATTCATTTTTTTATGGTTTTTCGATTGCTTCCCATGAAAGTTAAGGTTCATGAGAACCTTGCAGCAAGATAATCTGGGACACAAAAACCTGGGTCTATACACCATCTTGTGACATCATGCCACTGGCCCACCATAGGCATGAAAACTGTCACATCACCATGCATGCAATTGAGGAAAGACATCAGGAAACACATTAAAAAGAAAAGTTGGGAAGTCACAATCATATAATGGACACTAAAAGTTTCTCACAGCTATATATTTTAAGTTGAGGTACACAAAACAAATTGGATTTGCATCCAGTCAAGATTGTAGAACCCACCTTCATAATATATATTAGGACGATTAAAAGAAGATTTTAGGACTAAAGGGTTTTGCAAGCATAAGGACTCTATCACATCTTGCTGAACTCTGCAGAATAAGAAACAATAAATTAATTAATTATGTGCTCTTCAGAAATGATTAAAAGAAAGAAAATTGTTAATCTTTCTGCCGTACTTTGATTGCAAGTTTTAGGAGAACAAGGCTAAATACACATATCAATTACTTTCTAGACAGGGGTACTGAAACTCAAGTATTTGTATTAACATGCAAGGAATCCAGAGACATCACTTTAAAGGAATGAAGTCAATTTTTTTTTCCTATCTATTTCTTTCTTTCTTCAGAGAGAACAAATTAAAGACTCACTTAGGAACAGCAGTAGCTGTCAAAGCCAATATTGGTACATCTGGAAGGCGGCTCCTCAAAGATGAAAGCTTACGGTAGCTAGGCCTGTTTCAAGTAGACAAGTAAGGAAATAGAGGAACAATAACCATTATGTGTGGGTGGGTTGGGGGGGGGGGGAGAGAGAGATCATCACACAATTTTCATCGTTTATTACAAGGTAACTACAAATTTTGGGTATGTCAAACAAATAAAGAACGTGACATGGTTACTGTGACGTCCCACATCGCCTGGGAATGAGGATGTGCTTATATGTATAAATGCACCATTTATGAAACAACGCGTTTTAAAGCCGTGATGGTCATGAACCTATCAGAACTCCACAGTTAAGCATGCTTCTGCGAGAGCAATCTCAGGATGGGTGACCTCCTAGGAAGTCTGGTTTGGAAAACAAAAAACGGACAATATTGTGTCATTGGGGGTGTGTCGTTACAAATGGTATCAAAGCCAAGTTTCGATCCTGGGACCTGTGGGTTATGGGCCCACCACGCTTCCGCTGCGCCACTCTGATACCATTTGTAACGACCCACCCCCAATGACACAATATTGTTTGCTTTTGGCTCCCCAAACCAGACTTCCCAGGAGGTCACCTATCCTGGGATTGCTCTCGCAGAAGCACGCTTAACTGCGGAGTTCTAATAGGTTCATAACCATCATGGCTTTAAAACGCGTTGTTGTGGTATCAGAGCACGCCGCAACCATTGTGACCCCACCCACAATATTGTCCTCTTTGGTATCTTGGGACTACTTGAACCCTCAACCTCAAGGTTTTGTTCCTTACACCCAACCATTTGGGCTCCAGACGCGTTGTGTCATAAAGGGTGCATTTATACATATAAGCACATCCTCATTTCCAGGCGATGTGGGATGTCACAATCACCCCCCTCTTTGGACCCAGCGTCCCCGCTGGCGTCCCTCATTAGGCTTGTGCACGCTTCCACCATCTCAGGCTGGGCAATGGCTCTGATATCATTTCTAACGACCCACCCCCAAAAACGGACAATATTGTGTCATTGGGGGTGGATCGTTACAAATGGTATCAGAGCCATTGCCCAGCCTGAGATTGTGGGAGCGTGTACAAGCCCAATGAGGGACGCCAGCGGGGACGCTGGGTCCAAAGAGGGGGTGATTGTGACGTCCCACATCGCCTGAGAATGAGGACGTGCTTATATGTATAAATGCACCATTTATGACAACAACGCGTTTTAAAGCCGTGATGGTCATGAACCTATCAGAACTCTGCAGTTAAGCGTACTTCTGCGAGAGCAATCCTAGGATGGGTGACCTTCTGGGAAGTCTGGTATGGGGAGCCAAAAGCGGACAATATTGTGTCATTGGGGGTGGGTCGTTATAGTTACACTACATGATCACTGAAAGAAAATGCCTTTTTTTTTTTTAAGAGTAAAAGACCATCAATTGTAGCTCATTGCAAGAATATGTCAAACCTGAAATCATGGCCCCAAGTTGAGATACAATGTGCCTGAATATGCATAAAAACAGGCAAATTACACAACTACCTGAACTTCCAGTTGAAAAAATCAAATTACATATATACAGTTACCATATACGCCAAGCAGTTCAAACCTCATCTATGGCAATGAGATTCAACAACCCTCTAGCATAGATCTTAGTCAGCTTTAACATAAACCCTGGTGTTGAAATCAATTCTGGTGTTACATACAGCAGCCTAACTGATGGTTTTCCAGAATCAAGGTCCTCGTGGATCTACAAAGTAAACCCAGAAATGTTAATATCACAAATTACAACAACGTACACAAAATCCAAAACACCCAAGACATTATTTTCGTAAAACAGAAAGTCTCCAACAACAAAACCAGAATAAAGTGATCGCCTAAAACAACCAACAACATTCCCAATTTCCGAATAGGGGCACAGATTCTTCTCCATCACAACTTTTAACACTTCTATGCCTAGCTTCAAAGCATCACATATATGCAGACAGATTTAAGCAAAACAGGATATGAGTCACCTTGTTTTTGGCATGAGATGTTTGGGTTGAAGAGAGGTATTCAGCCGCAATTCCTTTCTCCTTCAATGCCATCACTTGGTTTTCCTGATTACAAAAATTCGCGAAAACCCACATCTCAAAATGGCCAAAAGATAACAACTACAGAACAGCAAAGCCTATAATATACCCATTGCTTACCATTAATGCTGAGATTGAAATTGCACAACCACCAACGCAACAAGTTAGAGTTGTGTGCTAGCATTCAAAGACCAGCCAAAATGTTACGTAGATTTAAGCTTACTCTAACTACGTAAAAACTAATGAAAAAAAAAAAAAAGAAGAAAGAAAGAAATTAAACTAAGACTAAATAGCATTCACCTATTAAAGGACAAACAACAAGCACAATCCCTGGTTTCGCCACTGCAGGGATTTGAAAACACATCGACTTTCCTCCTCCAGTTGGCATCAGACAGAAACAATCCCCTCCTACAAAAAGATCAAAATTTGATGAATCATATACGATATATGAAGCTGTTAAAAAGAAATTAACAAGAAATGAAAGGAATGTACGGACCGGAGAGAACAGCTTCGATGGCCTCCAACTGGTTGCCTCTAAATTCAGAGTGGCCGAAATGCCACCTGAGAAGCTTCACCAGAGCTTCCTTTCCGTGGACCTGCGTCTCGGAGCCGCGTATGTGTTGCAGTGGCAACGGCGACTTCTTCATTTTTCACAGTCTAGCGAAGCTCTGCAACCAAACGACACCGCTTTCTCGCTCTTTTCTTTGTTTTGGTCGGTTCTAAGAATCGGTAAACAGAGAGGGAATGTAGAACCAAGAAAGGATCGGAGAAGAACTTGGGGTTTCTAAGGCCTGAATGCCTTGGTATTGGTCCAGCTCAGTTTATTTTGGGCTGAATTTGCCGCCATGGATTGTTTGGTCACCCAATCAATGTATATATATATATATATATATATATATATATATATATATATATATATATATATATATATATATATATTTTAATTTTAACCAGCTCTCTTTTCTTTCTCAATTTTAGCATTTGCCACACTCCCTCCCCAAATACCAAGAGCCAAAAAGTGAGAGCCATTTAGTTTTTTATAGGCTTGGCAATTTTGACACGACATGCGAATCCGACACGAATATAGAGGGTTTAGGTTTAGGCTATAACTCGTTTATGACTTGTTAATGACCCATCAACTTGTTTATGACACGTTTATGACTCACCAACCCGTTTATAACATATTTATGACGTAATAATTACATATTTTTTTTCAAATTAGTTAAATGAGTTGACACGCTAACCCGATGGATTGACACGACAAGCCGAATTGCCAAGCCTAACTTTTTAATATTATTTCGTTTTTAAAGCCAATTAGTTTCCCTCAAAAGTGAAAGCCAAAAAATGAAAGACGTGAGGAGAATAAAAAAAAGAATACTTAACTAAAATAGAAAAAGACATAGAGAGTTTGTTATTTGGTTCTTTTGAAAATTGGCCCTCCAAAATAGAAACAATGGGTTTTTTCTCCTCAAATTTAAAAAAAAAATTGAGGAGCTCACTAGAAATGCTCTAACTAGTTTCATAACATATTAGATGAAACTAGACTTTTCTAGAGAACACCATTTAAAAATCATTAACAAACGGTGTCAATCTTTGAATTTGTTATAGCAGGTTTTTGCTATGTACAAACAAAATGACCTGGGTGTGATTAACTTCAGCTTAATATGCACCATTTTATGAGGAAAATTAGAAAGGAAATTTGGAAGAACCGCAGAAGATAATCCAGATGTGGTGCCCTTAATGCTGTGGGTGATATGGTATTACTCGTGATATAGTAGAGGACATATAGGAAGATCACACTACAAAAAAAAATGTTTTTTGCCACTTGCAATTCGCCACGTGTACGGTCACTGTACACGTGGCGAACTGTTAGCCACGTGCAAGTGGCCACGTAAATACACATGGTGAATCCAGGTGACACTAATTGCACAATTGACCGCGTGTATATTAATACACGCGGCCAATTATACACGCAGCCAGTTGGCCGATTATTTTCTTAATATTTAATGCTGTTTTTTAATTTCTTTTTATTTAAAATATATATATATATATATATATATATATATATATATATATATTTTACTAAAATTCTCCAAAATTATTTTATCTAAAAATATTACAAAATCAAATTACACAAATTAATCAAAACAACAATATTTAAAAATTTGAATACCATGTACTAATAAATGTATTCGTTACTAACAACAAATACTTACACAACAATATTAACAAATTTGAAAATCTTGATCTAATAAAGTTATTCGTTACTAAAAAAAAAAAAATACACAAAATATCTACAAATCTGGAGGACGTCGCTGCGGATCACGAGGTGCAGTCCCGGGCGTGAACTCGCCAACCAGCGATTGTCCCGCAAGAGATGATGTAACGGGCGATGGAGTCCTGAGAGGGGATTGTTGGCTTAGCAATTGTCCAACAGGCGAAGGTTAGGGTTTATGTTGTTAGGGTTTAGTTTTTAGGGTTTAGGTTTTGAAGGTAAAATGTTTTTTGCCACTTGCAATTCGCCACGTGTACGGTCACTGTACACGTGGCGAACTGTTAGCCACGTGCAAGTGGCCACGTAAATACACATGGTGAATCCAGGTGACACTAATTGCACAATTGACCGCGTGTATATTAATACACGCGGCCAATTATACACGCAGCCAGTTGGCCGATTATTTTCTTAATATTTAATGCTGTTTTTTAATTTCTTTTTATTTAAAATATATATATATATATATATATATATATATATATATATATATATATATATATATATATATATATATATATATATATATATATATATTTTACTAAAATTCTCCAAAATTATTTTATCTAAAAATATTACAAAATCAAATTACACAAATTAATCAAAACAACAATATTTAAAAATTTGAATACCATGTACTAATAAATGTATTCGTTACTAACAACAAATACTTACACAACAATATTAACAAATTTGAAAATCTTGATCTAATAAAGTTATTCGTTACTAAAAAAAAAAAAATACACAAAATATCTACAAATCTGGAGGACGTCGCTGCGGATCACGAGGTGCAGTCCCGGGCGTGAACTCGCCAACCAGCGATTGTCCCGCAAGAGATGATGTAACGGGCGATGGAGTCCTGAGAGGGGATTGTTGGCTTAGCAATTGTCCAACAGGCGAAGGTTAGGGTTTATGTTGTTAGGGTTTAGTTTTTAGGGTTTAGGTTTTGAAGGTTTAGTTTTTAGGGTTAGGGTTAAAAAGGTTAGGTTTTTAGGGTTAGGGTTTTAAGGTTAGGGTTTAGGGTTTAGGGTTTAGGTTTTAGGGTTTTAAGGTTAGGGTTTAGGTTTTTAGGGTTTAGTTTTTAAGGTTAGGGTTTTAAGGTTAGGGTTTAAGGTTTAGGGTTTAGATTTTAGGGTTTTAAGGTTAGGGTTTAGGTTTTTAGGGTTAGGGTTTTAAGGTTAGGGTTTAGGGTTTATGGTTTTTGCTTGTTTTTTAGAGTATAAAGTTTAGGGGTTTGGTTTTGAGATTAGAGTATAGGGATTTTTATATTAGTTTTGATTTAGAGTTTAGGGTTTATTGTTTAGACCTTTGTTATAAATTGAATAATAAAAGAAATTATTATAAATGGTAGACGGTGGCCAAATTTAATTTTCTATATCTATTCAATAATTATTGGATACGATCATTTTATTATAAAATGATGGCGAGTTTACTTTGAAATGTTTTTTTTTTATTTGTAAAAAAATTACCTAAAAATGAACAATTAAACTTTTTTTTTTTTTGTTCTTAAAAAACCCAAAAATTGTTGAAATAGTACCGCATACTTATTTATATTTTATTGGTTTGCATCATTGATTTTATGATGAAGTTAATAAAATAATGGTGAGATTGTTTAATCTGTTCAAATGTTTTAGCATAAATTGCCACAAATAATAATCCACACACCAATTCGTAGTACAGTAAAACATATTACAAAAAAGAAAAATAACACAACTGTACGAATATTTTCCATGCATAACGACCAACCACATCAAAACACATAAAATTACACAACAATAGATATTCAAACCCAACAAAATTAACAGCATTGCATAGACCATTATTAATTGCTAAATCCACAATTATTATATGAAACTATTAAAACAATTAGAAACAGATTTTAAACAAATTAATTTAAATGCACCAAGTTTATTATAGCCAAAAATAAAGAAAAAAAATTAATGCTAAAATTACTTACAAATATTTTTTTTGGATGTATTTTATGCTCCTTAGCCAAAATGTACCTGCATTAAAACATATTAGTCTCAAAATAATATCCCAAAACAAGTCCCAAAATAGCAATCACGTACAAGGCAGAGAGAGAGAGAGACACAGACCGGGAGAGGTTTCAGAGAGAGAGAGAGAGAGGTCCGGACCTAGGGTTAGGGTTCCTACTGTGGTTCGGTTAGAGAGAGAGAGAGAGAGATAGAGAGAGAGAGAGAGAGAGAGGGAGATGTAGAGAGAGATAGAGACAGAGAGACGGATGTAGAGAGAGAGAGGTCCGGACCTAGGGTTAGGGTTCCTGGTTCGGTTAGAGAGAGAGCTAGAGAGAGAGACAGAGAGATAGAGAGAGAGAGAGAGAGAGCATGCACCTATAGGTTGGTGCACGCGTGGTGCAGTGACGGCCGAAGAGGGAGCTGGCCGAAGAAGACAGCGGAGGGCGGTGGTCGGTGCGGACGTCCGTGATCGACGGAGACAGAGAGGGAGAGAGAGAGAGAGAGAGAGAGAGCTGAGTGAGAGAGATGAGTGGATCGAGGAGGAAGCTACCCTTTTTTTTATTAAATTTTTTTTATTTAAAAAATAGGCCAGGTGGCGCGCGGGAATTGTCCCGCCCAGGTCACCTGACCAATTAGAGACGTGATACAAGTCTCTATCTATTTTTTTTTTTTTTTTTTTTTTGAAAAACGAAAAATTATATATATATATATATATATATATATATATATATATATATATATATATATATATATATATATTTGTATTTGTATTTGTAAACACAAACACAAACACAAACCCTAATCCGACCCTAAGTGTATGTAATATATATAGTGTTAAGGTTTACATAAACTCTAACCCATAAAACTAAATCCTAAACGATAACCCTAAAACTAATTCTTAAACCCTAAGTATGTGTTAAGGTTCATATATATATATATATATATATAGGTCCTATATATATATAGGGTTAGGGTTTTATTAGATTAGTATTCCATTAACGCAAATCCTAATTAGAGTTAGGGTTTACTTATAAGTATACCATATATATGTAAAGTACTCAACACGTAAAACGTAAATATACTATAAACATATTGCATGTAGCCCATAATCCCTAACCCTATGTCTATATACTATATATAGCCATAAACCCTAACCCTAAGTGTATGTACTTTGTTATGTTGCATATTTTTTTTTTGTTCCTCGCCGTATAATTATGCATATATATATAGCACAAATTTGGTTTAATTATGCATTTAGTACTCTATATAAACATAAACCTTAACACTAAGTGTATATACCTATTACATATATCTATAAATCTTAAGCCTAAGTGTATATACTATATATAGCTATACTGTATATAGCTATATAAGTATACTCTATATATATATATATAGCCATAAACCCCAATGTCAGGGTATATACAAGTAACTATAAAGGTATATAGTTTCGGCACGCCGTTTACATGCATGCATATATTATATATATATGTATATACAAATATGACAAGATAGTTTTGAAATACAAATACAAATACAAACACAAACACATGCAACCCTAAGTGTATGTACTGTACAAATTGCTAAACCCTAAGCCATAAAACTAAACCGTAAACTATAAATTAAAACTAAATCCTAACCCTAAGTATATATATATATATATACTATACTATACTAAACCCTGACCATAAAATTGAACCCTAAAACCCATAATCTTAACCCTAATCTTAAGTGTATGTACTATATGTAAGCCATAAACGCTAACCTTAACCCTAATCTTAAGTGTATGTACTATATATAGCTATAAACCCTAACCCTAACCCTAAATATATATACTATATATATAGTTATAAACCCTAACTCTAGGATCAAATGATAGTTCGACCAAGTTTTGAACATTGAACTGGATCAAATGATAGAGGCATGCAATTTTATATTTGTGTAAGGTATGCTATAATGATCGGGACCACAAGGCCAACACATTCAGATGGATGTTCTACGAACCCTAACCCTGAGAGTATGTACTACACATACAATAAATTAAGTCCTAACGCATAAACTATATTCAAGAAACTCAACCTGCATGTAAACCCTAAAACATAACCATAAGTACAATACATACTAAATATAGCACAAATTTATTGTTGGGGTATATAATAAGAATTTTTTATATAAATAAATTCAAAAAAATTTAAATACAAGTACTGTACAAAACTAATTAGTTTATAAACTCTAATTTGGTATAGGGTACATAGTAATATTATCATGTACATACTATTTGTTTGTTTTTTTTTTTTTTTAAAAAAAAAAAGAATTCCAAAAATATTTTTTCAGAAAACACCAGTTGGCCATTATACACGCGGCCAATAGTTTCTACGCCGCATATGGCCACGTGGCCAGAAAAACATGCTGCCATCTGGCCGTGTGTCTACAGTAACCGGTACTGTAGACACGCGGCGATTTTCAGTGTTTTTTGTAGTGTCATCAGAACATAAAACTTCACGTGTTCTTGATTGTTCTTGCATGTGTGAAAATTCAAGGAATAAACAATTATATAATTCGTGATACCCTTCAGAATGTCAGCCAGTGTTCTTCAAGAATACCCAGTAGAATGACATGCTTACATCTCACAGATGGTGCATCCCTGAGAATATGATTGATTCCCTCATTCATTTTATCTCAAAGTACATAGTTTTTCACATCAACTACTTTTTTACACTATTTTTACATAACTACACAACCATTCTCACATAGGGTAAGACCCATGTGATAGCGGGCCCATCCCATATAAGAGGAGTTGTGTAGTTATTGTGTAAAAATGTTGTGATTGTAATACCCTTGTTTAAGAATGGCGGTACACTTTCCAACAAGTGATGCCTCCACTGCACACAAGACTACTGGTCCACCTTTTGTACGAAATCCTTTATGTCAAAAGCATCACTGCTCATCTTTGTAATGACACCCTGCTCACAGAATACAAGCCATCAGACAGCTATACAACCAATTCAGTTTGATTCCTTCCTATATGCACCAAAATGCAAGTCACAGAGAGAGAGAGAGAGACAGAGACCTTTTCTGTTATTATACCAGCTATCAGATTAGCAGGAGTGACATCAAAAGCTGGGTTCCAGACAGAGATTCCAGATGCAGCAACTTGTTCCCCAAGTCCTCCACCCGAGTGTGTCAATTCCTTTGGGGATCTTTCCTCTATAACGATCTCTTTTCCAGAAGTAAGGGATAAATCAATGGATGTTAGAGGTGCAGCCACATAAAATGGGATCTTATGATTCATAGCACACAAGGCAAGACTGTAAGTTCCAATCTTGTTAGCTGTATCACCTGCAATTAGATTAAAACACATCAGTTAAACATACCCTATTGCAGTTGAATGATAACTGCATTAAATTACCATTTGCAGCCACACGATCAGCTCCAACAATGACAGCATCTACTCGTCCATCTTTCATCAACGCAGCTGCGGCTGAATCTGCTATAAGAGTAGCAGGTATGTTATCATGCACCAGCTCAAAAGCTGTGAGTCTGGATCCCTGGAGATGGTTAAAGAAACAAACATAAGAACAACGGTATTGAACACTAAACCGAAAAGGAAAAAAAAAAACTAAAATGTAAGTGGGTTAATAAATTCAAGTCAATATCTCAATGACCTACCTTTCATGTCATAGACCAATTAGTGTAAGGCACACTGCTATAATAATTTCGTATGCAAGAACATTCCTGACCAATACTTTGGCGCAGCTCTGTTTACACCAACCAATTCAAAGAATGTGTCCCACCCTCAACTTTCACTCCATTCAGGGGAAAAAAAAAAAGATTCTCTCTTTTTGCTGTTGAGCTTTTAAGTCATTCATAAGCACTTCTAGCTCTTAATATTGAAAAGAAAAACCAGTGTTTGTTAGGATGAAATAGATTCCCAACTAATAGACAAACCAGCCAAAATCTGCATAACATTCATGTAAGGAAATTCCCTCCATCTCCAGAAGCAATTCTCTTGAATGTTAAGAGTTCTATATATGTATTCCATGAAACAATTAAGCGGTAACTTAGCTAGCATTGTCCCTATTCACAATATTTTGTGCTTAACAGCCTCAGCTGTCATATAGAGGTCATTTGCTTGAAGGGGACACAAATCTCTGTATTGCAAGCATCCGACCACAATTCAGCTATTCTATCGACACCAACCTCAACTGTCAAATAGAACATTACTAATAACATTGTTGGTTGTTTGCATCAATACTGAGTTTCTTCGAGTCAGGACTACAAAATACATAGTCCCATATTTCTGACCAAGTGTCACTAAACAATTACCCAAAGGATTCAAGTGTAAGCTTCATTGTGGTAACTGGATTCACTTCTACCAAATTATGTTATTAGATCATGGCAATAATCCGAGTCATTACACTTACTGACATTTTTAAGAACAAATTTGTACATTCCGACTGAGCAAAGATTTCAACACAGATGCTTAGCCAAGCTTGTGACAGTCAGACAAAATGACGTAGGCTGTCTTGCTTGTCATTTGAAGATTTTTATTTGAAGTTTTTGGGTTTTTGGATTTTCTAAGTATGATTTCATTTCCCTATTGTTAAGTATATTTAGGGCTTTTCTAATCAAATTTTTTTTTTTTTTTGATAAGTAATAGCAATTTATTGAAAAGCGCTAAGGGGCGCAACCCTTATACACGGGAAGTATACAAGAGAGCCCTTAAACGGGTCGAACATAAAGTAAATTTAAAAAGTTTACAAAAGTAAAGACACTCAAACAATGATGTGGCGCTATCCAAGAATATAAAGTGTTGAGCAACCGCTTCCGTAGCTCCACCATAGGTGTCTCTACATCTTCAAATAAACGAGCATTCCGCTCCCTCCAAATACACCACAGCAAGCAAAGAGGAGCTAACCGCCAAACCTCTTTCGCATGCCGACTCCCACTTGCCGCCCCCCAACTAGTCAATAACTCCAACACCGATTGTGGCATAACCCACTCAACCCCAAATAAATTAAGAACGTAGCTCCATAGGGCCCGGGCTACCTCACAATGAAGCAACAAGTGATCAATAGACTCCCCACTCTTCTTGCATAGACAACACCACTCCATTACTATTACATTCCTCTTACGCAAGTTATCATGCGTCAAAATTTTGCCCAAAGCTGCTGACCATACGAAAAAAGTCACCCTAGTTGGAGCCTTAACACGCCAAATATTTTTCCAAGGAAAAGAAGGAAGAGATGGGCCATCTTTCCTACAGAGCTCTTCATAGAAGGATCTCACCTCAAATAAACCTTTTTTAGAGGGATTCCACACTAATCTATCACCCTCACCATGACGAATCGAAGTAGAATATAATCGGTCGAAGAAAGAGAGGACCATATCCATCTCCCAATCCTGGATTTGTCTTGTGAAGAGAACATTCCACTGAATTACACCATTATGGACCATCAAATTATCCGCCACCATCGCGTCTTTGTTCCTAACAAAACAAAAAAGAGCTGGAAAACATTGCTTCAAGGAACTATCCCCACACCACCGGTCATGCCAAAAGCTAATGTTAGATCCACTCCCAACTTCAAAACGAACAAAATAGCGAAAATTCTCCCACCTCCTCCTTATAAGTTTCCATACACCCACTCCAAAGGAACCCAAGACCTCTTTCGAGCACCATCCGCCCTTAAGACTCTGAAATTTGGCATCAATCACCAAACGCCATAAAGCCTCTCTCTCCCTACCATATCTCCATAACCATTTACCCAAAAGCGCTCGATTGAACTGGATGAGATTGTGAACTCCCAACCCACCTGCATACAAAGGTGTACAAATCTTGTTCCAACTCACTAGATGGAATTTTTTCTCATCACCAATGCCTCCCCAAAGAAAATCCTTTTGAATTTTATCAAGACGATTAGCCACCCTCACTGGCAAAGGAAACAAAGATAGGTAGTAAGTGGGAATATTAGAGAGTGTACTTTTGATAAGAGTCAACTGGGCACCCTTCGACAAGTACATCCGCTTCCAACCCGCCAACCTCCTTTCTATTTTTTCAATAACACCATTCCAAATAGAGATGGACTTGTAAGAAGAACCCAACGGCAAACCCAAGTAAGTCATAGGCAAAGAGGCAACCCTACAACCAAGAAGATTGGCCAACCTTTCGACATCCTCTACTCCACCAATTGGGACAATTTCTGATTTTCCTAAATTTATTCTCAACCCAGAAGCTGCCTCGAAACCTAAGAAGATACATCTCAGATGGCGAATTTGTTCTTCTTGGGCACCACAAAAGATCAAAGTATCATCAGCAAACAGCAGGTGGTTCACAACTAGGGCCTCTGAATCTCTAGAACACACTAAGAACCCTGTCAAATTACCCTGGTCTAACGCGGCAGTCAACATCCGACTCAACGCCTCCATAACCACCACAAACAACAATGGGGAAAGAGGATCTCCTTTTCTCAATCCACGAGAGCTATTAAAGAAACCCGAAGGGGTTCCATTAACAAGAATAGAGAATCTCACCGTTGAAATACAAAAACGTATCCAATCCCTCCATTTTTCCCCCAAACCACATCTCTGAAGCAAATAGAGCAAGAACTCTCAATTCACATGATCATAAGCCTTCTCCAAATCTAGCTTACACAGGAGTCCAGGTTCCCCCGATCGAATATGACTATCCACACATTCATTTGCAATAAGCACAGAGTCTAATATTTGTCGACCTCCAATAAACGCATTCTGAGTGTTGGAGATAATCTTACCCACAACGGACTTAAATCTGTTGGCAAGGACCTTTGAGATAATCTTGTAAACCCCCCTACCAAACTAATAGGGCGAAAGTCTCTGACATCCATGGCACCAGTCTTCTTAGGAATCAAAGAGACAAAGGTAGCATTCAAGCTCTTTTCAAACTTTCCTCGAGCATGAAATTCTGCAAAAACATCCATAATGTCAGTTTTTAAAAAATCCCAACACTTTTGAAAGAAAGCCGCAGTGAAACCGTCCGGACCTGGCACCTTGTCTCCATTCAAATCCCTGATAACATCCCACACCTCCTTCTCCTCAAAAGCTCTTTCTAGCCAAATGCTCTCCTCCGCATCAATGGATAAAAAAGATAGGCCCTCCACCCTAGGCCGCCACGAGCAATTCTCCAAATACAAATTACTGTAGAAATGAACTAAATGCTCCTTAATCTCCGCAGGATTTTTGGAAATAAAACCGTTAATACTCATAGAGTCCACTTGGTTGAATTTACGGTGTGAGTTGGCCACCCTGTGAAAGAATTTTGTGTTCTTATCCCCCTCCTTTAACCACAAAGCTCTAGACTTTTGCCTCCAGCTTGTTTCCTCAAAAAGAAGGGTCTTCTCCATCTCTCTCGCCATATCAACCCTTCAGATTTTATCTTCCTCCTCTAGGCCACGCTGTTCTTCGATTCTCCAGCTCTCGAATACCCTCCATTAATTCTTTCTTCTTCTTCCCTAAATCACCAAGCACTTCTTCATTCCATTTCTTCAAATCAGCCTTCAAGGCCTTCAGTTTATTGGCCAAAATGAAGCTAGGAAGACCAGAAAATTCATAAGACATCCACAACTTTTTCACCTGCTCAACAAAACCCTCGTATTTCAGCCACATGTTCTCAAACTTAAAATACCTGTTTCCTCCTCTATTTGTCCCACAGTCCAATAACAAAGGAAAATGATCGGAGAAAATTCTTGTCAACCTCCTCTGCGATACTTCAGGAAAACGATCCTCCCACTCTGGAGAAATTAAGAACCTATCTATTCTCGACCAAGTTTGATTTTCTTGACCATTCGACCAAGTAAACTGCCCATCTTCAAGGGGAAGGTCCACCAAATTATGCATGAAAATGAAGTCAGAGAACTCTTCCATAGCTGTAGAAAAACCAGCACCACTAGATCTCTCACTAGGAAAACGAACCACATTAAAGTCTCCCCCAATACACCGAGGCATCTCCCACCAACTCATCAATCCCACTAATTCATCCCACAAATCCCTCCTCTCCCTGTCATCATTCGGACCATAAACCCCCCCATAAGCCCAAACAACATTATCTCCAATGTTACGCAAAGAACAGGCAACAGAATATCTACCAATACGCTCTTCCACTTTCTCCACCACCCTTCTATCCCACATTAACAAAATTCCACCCGACGCTCCATTGGCACCCAGGTAGCACCAATCAACATAAAGGCAACCCCATAAACTTCGTACCACTTCCCTAGAGATAACTGCCATCTTTGTCTCCACCAAGCAAACAATATCCGCCTTCCAAACCCTTAGAAGCCCTCTAATCTCCATTCTTTTCTCGATCGCATTAATCCGTCTAACATTCCACGTCAAAATTTTAGGCGTCATAAAAGCGAGATGGCCCCCTACCCTTATACCTGCCTCTTTCAGACTGAACCCCTCTCTTCTCGTAATTAATAGACCAGGATAGCCTATTTAATTCCCTCTGCCCTTTCACCCCTGGAGCAGGCGAAATCTTAGTCTTAGGTTCAGCCAAAGAGAGGCCTCTAGCCTCTTCAATCTCCTCAAACAAAGCTAGCAATCTGTCCTCAAAACGACCACAAGAGAGCCCAATAATTGGATAAAACCTCTTAATTCTTTCCACTACCCATCTAGGCGACACCCTCTGCCCGTCTACATCTTCCACTGCCAATGGAGTAATAACTATCGGCTCATAACTCTCTAACAACCCCCCACCATCTCTAACCTTGTCATTCAGTAAGAAGCCTTCAGGATAGTGCTCTAGCAAAAAGTGAGTACCCTTCTCAGCCACCATGCTTTTAAGAGAAGACCCACTCTCCAATCTGTCCCCTTCTCCTTCCCAGAGGCACTTCCCCACTAGAGGTCCCCCTGAACAAACTTCTGGATCGAATCCCACTTTACCTTTTGTAGTGGACAAAATTACTAGCTCAAGACTGCCTTCTTCCTGCCTCTAAGTCACTGAATCCACACCAAACCCAGAACAACCCAGTCCAACATTCAACAGCGATCTTTTTACCTGAGGAGCCAACATCAGACCTCCACCCTCAGCCGACAACTCCATCCTGATTCCAATTCCATCATCAGAACCCCTCTCTCCTAGATTGGTGGCCTCTCCAGCTAAAGTAGATCCCAGCCCAGACTGACAGGAGCCGTTTGATTCCAGCCCAAGACCGGAAACTGCTAACTCCTCCAATTGTCTATCAACAGGCTGTAGAACTTTCAGCACTCCTAACCCACCACACAGCAACTCCTCGGACGCCGGAGAGTTATTCTGTTCCCCATTCATCGAAGCAACCGCCACCTTCTCCCTGCTCTAACTCGTTCCTGCATCCGGTATAGATTGCCTTGGCTTAGCTCTCCAAACAGTCGAAGAAGACTGGTTCCGTAGCTTCCGACGCTGATAAACCCGACCAGGAAAACCTGGCTTACACAAAGACTTCAAGACGGCTGGACACGTACCCAACGGCTTCGACGGCCCAGCAGAAGTAGAGGCACCAGCGTCCAGCGAGAACTGGCGAGTTGGAATAGGTCGCAGAACCGACCCAGCCTTAGGCTTAAACAGAAACTTGGGCCTCTTGATGGGAAACTGCAAAGGAGCTGTACCTTTAGGAAGATGGGCTGTCTTTGGAGGACTCGAAGGGGTTCTTTCGGGCAACAGAGAATTGGGCCGAGAGAGACTGGAGCCCAATGAATTGGACCTACCCATCACCTTGTCTTCCAACAAACGCAACCCAGTCAGACAACACCTTATTTCCTCATGCAACGTCTCCAACGTCTTCCTGTTGCTGCACAGCTCGAGGCAATCACCGACGTGTGACTTGCGTGGTACAGAAGGCAACACAGAGGGGCTAGAGCCCTCTCCCCTACCCCTTAGGTCTGACACAGACTCACTATCCGACGACTCAGCAGAGCCTGCGATTTGAATCTTCAGCCCTGCCGGTTTCGCCGGAAAGGCCTTCTCCATCTTCTCAACCTTCAGCCCCGCCGGTTTCGCAGGAAAATCCTTCACCAACTCTTCCATCTTCAACCTAGCATGCTTCGTTGTAGCCAATCTTGCCGATAAGGCCGCTTGAACACAGTAACCCTTCGCCAGAGACGACGCCCGGGACTGGTTATCCTCCTCCGAAAGGTAAAAAGACGCCTTCTCTTTCGGCAGAGAAGAGCTCAAAACTTCAGCATAGCTCCTCCTCCTCTCAAAGAGAAGCTTAGGCTGTGACACAACCTTGCCTTCAACATGCTCTGAGGAACTGCCAGCAAGCAGACTATTGAAAGCTAAACGGAGCTCCTCCCCGAAGCGCTTCCACCCCTCACCAAATCTTCCTTTAGGCACCAAGACAGAACCTTTCCTTCTTCTCCCCTCGTATTCTTCTAAGGTCAGAAAGAACCCATGCCTATTCGCACACTGCTGCGCAAGAATCCGCGGAAAACCCGAGACGGATTGATTCCAAAACACTCTACAATCAAGCACCGTAATCAGATCATGAAAGGACTTGAGCAACCAGGCAGCCTCATCTTTATCTATCAGAATGGACCTCGTCACTCCTTTCCGACGTTCATGAATCCTAATGCCTATAAAGCCACCCACTACCGACAAGCCAAACTCCTTAGACTCTACAAACCACCAACGTGACGAACTCATAGCAACTCTCTTTATAGAAGCTATTCTCAAAGCAAAAACTCTAATCCTAAAAATAGAAACTCAAACCCATAGAATCAAGTGCAAAAACCTTGACCCTCTCATAATGCACTAGTTCCCCAAATCTAATCCGACATAGGTAAATTTTAAAAGTGGAGAGAAATTAGAAACAGGCAAGCTATTGAACGCTGCTATCCATGTGTTTTTCTAATCAAATTAGAGTCCTTTCATAGTAGTATATTACATAGGATCGTTTTTAGGAATATTTTTTCTTGCAGAAAAAGGTTTCTGGAACCTTTAAATTGGTCCTATGCTGTTACAATAAAATCAAATTATATTTCATCAATAATATTTCTCTAAGAGGTTCTTGACTTTCTAGTCGATTACAAAGTTTTCCTTGTGGATTCAAACCCTTTCTTCGCAATCATGCTCCTATTTTTGGTTCTTTCAAGATTTTTCTGCTATTGAAGATTATCAAGAACTACAAACTTAGTCACCTGATTGAATGGACGGGTTTCAGTGCAATAGGCCCTTTCTAACAACCCTTCAGTATGAACAGCACGGATCACACCAAGGGCTGTACCATAGCCAGCTGTTGCAAGACTGGCAAAACAAAATGAAACAGTGTCAGATTTTTTTTTTTGTTTTGTAAAGTAACAGTCAGAAAAATAGTAGGAGCTGATCAAATGAAAAGAGAGAGAGAGAGAGAGAGAGAGAGAGAGAGAGAGAGAGAGAGAGAGAGAGAGAGAGAGAGAGAGAGATATGTGGTTAACAAGATAATAACGAAAAAGAAAGAAGAGGGAATACCTGCCCGTGTTGCAGAGAGAGAGAGAGTTATGTGGTTAACAAGATAATAACGAAAAAGAAAGAAGAGGGAATACCTGCCCGTGTTGCAATGGGTCAAAATAGAAAGCCTCTTAGAGTTCTTCAGCTGGTGCTGAAGAAAACTCGCCCCATAAGACCCAATTGCTTTGTTTGAAGAAACATCATCCTTGAGCATGATTTCAGCAGCTTCTATATAAGCCTATAAAATTAAAAGATATGAAGTACTATGGAAGATTAGTAACAAGGCATGCTTCAACTTCCAGCCACTCTAGCTTAAGTCAAAGGAGTAAAAAATAAAAAGTAAAGTAGCTATTTCAGGCTTCATCTACTATTTATCTCAACTAACCCTTAGATATTTACGTGGTCTAATAATCAGGAGACTCCCTCTTAGTCTCGCCTCGATAGATTTCTTGTTTCTCCAGATTGGGAAGTCAAGTTTCCAAGTTCTCTTCAGAAAAGGCTTCCAAGATTGTGTTCTGATCATTTTCCTATTCTTTTTGATTGTGGTGGGGTCCATTGGGGTCCCAGACCATTCAAGTTTGAGAATATGTGGTTAAAGGCAAAAGGGTTTGTGGATAGGGTGAGACTTTGGTGGGAGTCTTATAGCTTCCAAGGCTCGCCCAGCTTCATCTTCTCTCAAAAACTTAAGGCTCTGAAGATTGATCTCAAAAGATGGAATGATCAGGAGTTTGGCAATGTGGAGTTCCGCAAGAAAATGCATATGGAAGATTTGTGTGCTCTTGATAAATTGGAGGAACAACGGGGTTTAACTCCTGAAGAAAAGGCGAGGAAATGTGGGGTCATCAGAGATTTGGAGAACTCTATTTTACAGGAGGAGATTAGCTGGAGACAGAAGTCTAGGGCTCTTTGGCTTAAAGAGGGTGATAAATGCACTAAATTCTTTCATCGGGTAGCCAACTCGAACAAGAGATCCAATTCCATGGAGTCTCTCTCTATCAATGGCTCTATCTCTTCAGATCAGCAGGTTATTAAGGATCATGTTGTTCATTTTTACAAATATCTTTTTGCAGAACCTTTTTGTTGGAGGCCTAGGATGGATAACATGGTTTTTGACAATTTGGATGTGGGTGAAGCCGATTCCTTAGAACTTCCTTTTGAGGAAAGGGAGGTCTTAGAGGTGGTTAAAGGTTTGAATCGTGATAAGGCTCCAGGCCCTGATGGGTTCACTCTTGCGTTTTTCCAAGATTGTTGGGAGGTGATCAAGACTGATCTCATGGGGATTTTTCAGGACTTTCACACTCATAGCAAGTTTGTCAAAAGCATTAATGCCACTTTCTTAGCCTTAATCCCGAAGAAGTTCGGGGCTGTGGATCTTAAAGATTTTCGGCCTATTAGTCTTGTAAGTGGTGTGTACAAGATCATTGCCAAAGTTCTTGCTAATAGGCTCAGAAAGGTTGTGGAGAAGATTATTTCGAATCTCCAAAATGCTTTTGTGAAAGGAAGGCAAATTCTTGATTCTGTTCTTATAGCTAATGAGTGCCTGGATAGTCACATCAAATCTGGTGAACCAGGGTTGCTCTATAAACTGGATATTGAGAAGGCTTATGATCATGTTAATTGGGATTTCTTATTGTATATGTTGAGAAGATGTGGTTTCCGGGAGAGATGGTGTTCTTGGATAGCGCATTGTATTTCTTCGGTGCGCTTCTCGGTTTTGGTGAATGGCACCCCTGCTGGTTTTTTTGGCAGCTCTCGTGGTCTTAGACAGGGTGATCCTCTGTCGCCTCTTTTGTTTGTCATTGTGATGGAGGCCTTCAGCAAGTTGTTCTCTGTTACTGTTCAAAGGGGCTTTCTCTCTAGGTTCTCTGTGGGCTCTAGTAGCAATGAAGTGATTAATATTTCTCATTTGCTTTTTGTAGACGATGCTTTAGTCTTTTGCGGGGCTAGTCCTGAACATCTTCTCTATCTTCGTATGTTTTTACTGTCCTTTGAAGCTGTTTCAGGATTGAAGATTAATTTGGATAAGTCAGTTTTGGTTCATGTGGGTCTTGTGGATAACATGGATGAACTTGCTGGCATTTTGGGTTGTAGAGTTTCTTCTCTTCCGTTAAAGTACCTTGGTCTTCCGTTGGGGGCCCCTTTTAAGAATAAGTCTAGCTAGGATGAGGTAGTTGGCAAGATTGAGAGGCGGTTGGCTAGCTGGAAGCGGTTGTATTTGTCAAAGGGTGGCAGAGTAACCCTTATAAAAAGCACTCTCTCTAATCTTCCTACGTACTTTCTATCCCTTTTTCCTATTCCTTCCAGTGTTGCTAATCGTATTGAGAAGTTGCATCGGGATTTCTTGTGGGGTGGCATAGGTGAAGAATTTAAGTTTCATTTGGTTAATTGGGCCAAGGTTTGTTCTCCTATTTCTAGTGGTGGTTTGGGCATCAGAAATTTGAGGATTTTCAATATGGCTCTGTTAGGGAAGTGGCTGTGGCGCTATGCCCATGAGAGAGAGGCTTGGTGGAAATCTGTTGTGGATGCAAAGTTCGGATCTACTTGGAATGGTTGGTGTTCTTTAGACCCCCCGGGGTCTCATGGAGTGGGGTTATGGAAGAATATTAGGAAGGGGTGGAGGTTGTTTTGCAGCTATACTAGACTTATTCTGGGAAATGGATCTAGGATCCGTTTTTGGGATGATGTGTGGTGTGGTGAGGTGCCTCTTAAGGAAGCCTTCCCAGTTTTGTACGACATTGCGTGTGACAAGGACGCACATGTTGCAGACCATTTAGTTGTGGTGAGCGGGTCCTATCAATGGGACGTTAGCTTCTTCCGAGCGGCCCATGACTGGGAGGTGGATGTTTTGGCTTCTTTTTTCTCCTTGTTGTACTCAACCAGAGTGAATTGTGATGGGGTAGATCAGCTCTGGTGGGCTCCTTCTCACAAAGAGAATTTCGATGTTAGATTTTTCTATAAGGCTCTTGTTTGCAAAGAGGCTATTCATTTTTCCTGGAAAAGTATTTGGCGGACCAAGGTTCCCTTGAAAGTGGCTTTCTTTGCTTGGACGGCAGCGCAAGGGAAGATCCTCACTTTGGACAACCTCAGAAAGAAGCGCGTCATTGTGATTGATAGATGTTGCATGTGCAAAATGAATGGGGAGTCGGTGGATCACCTTCTTCTCCATTGCGAGATTGCACGCGCTCTATGGAATGCCATCTTTAGTCGCTTCAGTTTGTTTTGGGTTATGCCTCTTCGGATGGTAGATTTATTCGCTTGCTAGTGGACGGGTGATCGTTCTCAGAGTGCAGCTGTGTGGAAGATGGTCCCTTGTTGCCTTTTGTGGTGCTTGTGGAGGGAACGCAATGATAGACAGTTTGAGGACAAAGAAAGATCTATTGAGGAACTCATTTCCTTTTTCTTTCATTCTTTGTACTCTTGGGCGGCGGCGTCCCTCGCACCTTTATCGTTTAGTTTTAATGATTTCCTTGTATTGTTTTCTTTTTCTTCCTAGATGCCTTTCTTGTATACTTCATGTGTACTTAATTGCGCTTTGCTCTTTTTAATGATATTTCTTTTACTTATCAAAAAAAAAAAAAAAAAAAGATATTTACTACCTGAAAAATGCTCTGGGCTTCTGAAGCAGTAGCAGCAGCCTTTGATGTAACTTCTTTGAGTTTTGTTGCAGCATCTGAGAGGTTCACTGCAGTTGGGCGGCTGAAGAAACATGAAAGATGATCATATAATCAGCTATTGCTAAATATTCACAAAAGCATTTTGTTAGTTACAAACTCAATAGCCTCAAGTAGACCATCGAGTTCAATAACACAAAGCACATCCAGACAAGCTTATGAGTATTAACAACTACATGAACATCTAAGGTTGTAACCAATACACTATGCCATTAAAGTGCTAGGTGTCAGATTCACAACAAAATACCTCGAGACAAGATATTCCAGCTTCTTGTTAATGAAGGAAGCAGCATCATCAGATGTCCCATTAAAAGCCTTTAAATTGAATACTTCTACTGCCAGGGAAAGGGCTGCTGCAATAGCAATAGCAGGTGCACCACGGACCACCATATCCCTTATTGCGGACCTGAGAAGTTAAGCAAGATATTGCTCACATATTTGAATATTTTGGCAGACTTATAGAGGATGTTAAAGGAAGAAACAAATGCAAACGGGTGACATAGAGAAATGTCAAGAAGATCATAAACCGGGGAGATTGCATTATGTAAAATCAGGATGTTGATGACAATTTTTATTTTTATTTTTACTGAAAACAGGAACAGTTCATCTAATCATTTTACATTCAATATACACTAAAAATTATTTCATTGTTATAATCATCAAATGGGTGATAAAGCTAATAGTTGTGTATACAGAACTAAGTTAATTCCCATAGCTTTTTTCGAATCCCAAATTCATCACTCTTTTCTTTTGTCGGAAAAAAATGATAGGTAGCTATTAATAATTGGCCTTATAGTATGTTACCATATCATAGGCTGCCAAACTTAAGACCTACTTTACATCTGGCGAAACAATCTTACACCACACCATGTACATATAGTTTTTCAACATCTATTGGGCAAAGTCATATTCAAACAAGTATATCAGAAAATTTCAGAGCTCATGTGTCCAAAAGCACATAAGAAAATGTCCGATCAAGAGTTGAAGAAGCAATTTGGATAGAGTTATAATGCATTACCATCCATCCGCTGCATCCTGGATATCCAAGTATATGGTTTCCAGAGGGAGCTTTCTCTGTTCAACAACAAGCACTATTTAGCAAAGATAAGTATTCAACTTCTATTTTTTTCATCAAAAAAGTATTCAGCTGTTTCGGACCAAAATATTGTATACTTGCCTGAAGAAATTCATTCCCAAGAGAATTTACCATTCCAAAACAAATGCACCCAAAGGAAATAGAAGAAAACAGCGAAGACCCAAATTTTCTATCTTCGAAATTTCCATTCAAACCACATATGGTCCTAATTTCAGTATGTTAAACACATTTTCAGATGGTCACCTTCATTTTATTATACACGTTTTAAAGTCTATATCTTTTTTTCAAGATCTTTTTCATATTTATTTTGGTCCCCCATTTTTATAATTCAAAAGTGCCATTTTCGTTTTTAGCCAACCGAAAAATGAGTTTGCTTCCCATTTCCACCATAAATGAAAACAAAAAACCAGAAACATAGACGTTTTCAACGACCAAAAAACACGTTCTTGACATCAAATTTTCGCTTTCAAACGTGCTTCAAAGAGAGAGAGAGAGAGAGACCTGATCGAGAAGCTGAAGCGAACCACGCTTGTAGCAGATAGACTGGAGAGAGCTGACCGGTTCCATAAAGAACAACCCACTCAACCTGTTTACGACAACGTTTCGAACTACTGAACCGTAAATTCACAGGTAAAACTAGTTATGCGACTCTGAGATTCAACTATCTAATATTGGATTGCTGGGATTTCACAAGGAAGAGGAGGAGGAGGAGGAGGATAATCTAGAGTTACCTGAATGTGATGGAAGAGTCGCTTCTTCTGCTACTTCCCTGTTATTCTGAGTCCCTGTCGCGAGTAGACGCCAACGTGTCCGGCGTGATATGAACCGAATCTATATATATATATATATATATATATATGCTTGTTAATCGTATTTACTTTTTATTCTCAATAGTTTTTGATGCGATGGAAAGGAAAGCTGAGAGAGTTTAGAGAAGGGAAAGGCTTGTCTTCTAATTATTTTACAATTTTTTTTATTTTTATTTTTATTTTCAATTTTGATATGATTGAAGGATGTTAAAATTATTCTTTAAGTCTATACTCTATAGCTTTCACAACCAATCAAAGCGGTTCAGCCCCAACTCAGCTACGGCTCCGGTCAGAACTGGCCACCGTAGCCTGCCACTTTGAAAGCAGTCCTTGTCGATTCAGTCGTGTCAATTTACTGTTATCACCCACCATTTATCTATTTTGCAAATTTAATAGTAAATTTACAAATTCAATGTACAACAAATATATAGTGGAATAATTTTTATTTTCATCACGGTAATACACGATAAATTAAATCCCAATTAGATCAATTAATTGGGATTTATTAGGCCTCGTTAGGATTAATTCTATTTCATAATACCATTGTTATAAAAGGGAGAAGAGAAATGTTAAATACCACGTAAATTTCTTATAAATATCTTATCTTAGAGTTTAGTGGTTATTAGATCAATTATTGTTAAAAAAAATAATAAGATAAAATAATGCTACTTTTTATCCCGACTGACGTAACATATTTGAAGTGGTTTTTATTTTCTACTAGGTAGCTGACATGAGAAGCAATTTAAAACATATAAAGTGAGTTGATGTGAAATAAATATAAATAATAGCCCGCATTACTCTTAAAAAAATCAAATGACTATTAGATCTTGCGACGCATAGCGGGGGCAAAAGTGAGATAAATGTGCGTATAATATTATTTTTTGCAAAATGGAAATGTTATATACGATACCAATTTTGTATGTATATATATTTTTTGGTTTGGTAACGTGGCAGAGTATAATAATTATTGGATTAGTAAGGGCTCATTTGGGTGTGCGATTTTTTTGAAAAATATTCAAAATTTCGAATACTAAGAGAATTTATTTTTTTAAAATTATGTTTGATTGCTTTAGAAAACTAGAGATAAAATTAACAAAAATTGAACAAGATTTGAGTAAAATTTAAATTCTAAAAAATAATATTTGAAAAACAAAAATTACCCGAACATGCCCTATTTATTTTTTAGAACTTGTTGATACATTGTGCATGTTAGACGAGGAATGGAGGAATCAATCAGTTTTCGTTAATCAGGTTATTGTTTGTTGGCTCAGCTTTATTAGTTTGGGGTTTATTGTTGTTGGGGACGCTACCCACTGTTTTAATCTTGTAGCCTGTTATTTTGAAATGAAGTTGTATTTACAAATAATAATAATAATTAAAAAAAAAAAAAATCAGTTTTCGTTAATCGTTATTTTCACACCCATTTATTAAACTTTAAAGTGACGACGACGGCCTGATGATGCTCTGCTGCCGACTTTTTTTCCGTAAAAAACGACACGTACGGTTAACTTAAGAATTTCAACAAATTGATGCTACGCCTACATACCTTTCTAACTCGTTCACGCGTTGTTTTAAAATCCATTTTTTGAAAGCCCTTTTTCCGCGACATTTGCGTTCCTTGTCTTCATCTTCGCACGTCCGTAAATACCACGGCGGTGTTCTTCAAATCTCTCTCCAAATTTCTCCATTCTCCATCTCCACATTCTCTAAGCTGTTTCGCAAATATTTTGTTCTCAAATATCATTCTTTTTAGTAACTTTGTTTTTTTTTTGGTAAATATTTGTGCGGACATTCGTGAATTTTGGGGTTCCGTGACTGTAAACGAGGTAAATCTCTCCCCTGGAGCATCCAAGAAAAGCTGATTTTTACGTTAATTTTGTATGATCCATTGATTATTTTGTTTTATACGGAACCGTTTGGATCCGTTGTTGGCTTTGCATTTGTTTTGTGGGATTTTTATTTAGCTGAAGATGGCTTCGAACTTCAGAGTCTGATTGTTTCTATTTTTGGTTGGTTTCCCTTTTTTTTTTTTTTGTTTAATTTGTATTTGATCTGCTTTTGCATGCTAGTAAATAAGGCAAATTTAGTTGGAAAATGGCATTAGGATAAATGCTTCAGCTTCAATCTCTGATCTGGAACTGGCAAAATTTAAACAACATTGTAATTCATTTGTATATTACCTACTTTTGTGTAACACCCAGTTTCTAAATTCTGAGTTAATCACATGTTTACTTAAAAGAAAAGTGTATTTTGGACGAGTTTTAACTTTGTGTTGTGGTGTGCATATATAGGATGAAAGGAGGGTTCTATGGATTGAGGGGTAAAGAACTCTCTCTAATTACCATCGCTCTTATGTGCACAACCTTTTTCATATGGGCGTGGGAGAAAACCCCGCTTCTTACTAGCTTAATGCCACCGCAAACCCGTTGGGAGCTGTCTCCAGGTTCGCCTTCAGTCTAATCATATTCATTTCTCTATAAACATAGCTACTATTATTGTTGTTACTGATATTACTGAGACGAAAAAGAGGAAGCGGGATTGTTAGTGATAATGCAATAAATTATACTAAAATTACAAGAAAATTAAATTAAAACAAAACCCATCAGGGTTTATTGGAGAGGTTCCTCATAATTCATTGAACGATAGTGCTACACATATGGGTTTTATCTTCCACCTGTATCGGTTGAGGATTTGTCAGTGTATCTTGTTTTAAAGAATGATGAAACCGAGCATAAATCTTAATGATTGCCCGAGAAGGATAGGTGATCCTTGTGGTGCGAGGAGTCTTTCATTATAGTTCTTTGAATGAAATGAATAGCTACTCCTTGAACTCTGAAGCCTAAAAGGGATATATTGACTAGTAATATTGCTGTTGCTAGTATTTATTTGTTCACAATTTTTTTGTTTTTGTTTTTATTTGCATTTGTGCTTGTTATGCAGATATTCTTGTGAGTAAACCTTTACCTAGCTTGGTGTCTCCAGAATCGCCAATATTTGTGGGCAAAAATGTGTCACAAGTTGCGGAAAAAGTGATTGTAAACAACCAAGAAGAACTACCTTTGAATGTAGCAGCTCCCACGAGTTCTGCACAAAGGTCTAATCAGATGAGTGTAATTAACAACAATTCAGTAACCACCACAGATCAGAACATAGGCAAGAATTCACTTTTCTTTTGTTCTTTTTGGGATAAAAAAACTTGATGCAAGGTGTAAAGTGCACTCTTTTTTATTTTTTATCCTGTATTTGATGTTCATTTATTGGGGTAGGCATAGTGTTGCTTTACTGTTTGGATATCCCTACATTTGCTTCTTATTATAAAACTCTATAGCCTTCAGATCAGTGTGATTGGTATTTTTTTTTTTTTTTTTTTATGTAAATCTCTCTTTGCTGGAGATTTTTCTTCCTTGTAATGGTAGTATGCTAAATGGAATTTTTTCATATCCATTATGTTTTCGCTACTACATTGAAATTGACTGGAATCTTGAAGTGTTTTTATTGTTATACATTCTAGATGCTGTGATATATCTGGGACTCAATATTTGTATTTTATTGTGCTCATCAGAAATCCATACAAGTGTGTCAGAAGAAAAAGCAAAAGACAAGCAGATCCAGAAGGCAGAAACAGTTGTCCGTGCCCAAGGTCCTTCAAGTCCAAGGGAATTTGATGGAGAAAATAAAAAATTACTAGAACAAGTTTCAAAAGAAGTAGAAGTGGCTATGGTAGCACCTGTTAGTTCCCCACGTACTAGCTCCCCAGTTAAGGGAAAAGATGATAGAAATTTGACAACACTTACAGAAAATCAAGGTAGATATTGTGTTTATATTTATAATACTAGTAGTTGTGTCTCATGAAGTCTAGTTCCAACACTCTTCAAAATTCCAGAGAACTTGATCAAGAGAATCTACAATGACTAGTTTGTTCATGGTGTGTTTCCTTAGGGAAAATTTGCACACATGTCGTCAATGTAGACATTTTGAGTTTCCTTTGAATGCATCATAGCTGAGTGTACCTAATTTTAAGGTAGAGATTGTGAGAGTTGAGAGGGATTTTATTGACCCTGATTTGGAAAATCTAAAATTGGCTGGTTCTGTTTGAAAGGTTGCCTTATCATCTGAGTACTATGTAACAACTGAATCTTGTTAGGGAAGCATAGATAACACTAGGACACTATAACGTATTTGATGCCGAGCTGTTGACACCATTTTCTTAGACCAATTGACATAATGTGTTATTGTCATATTTTCTTCTTTATGTTCACTACTATAAAACCTTGGCTGCTTCTGTTTGAAAGGTTGCATTATCATTTGAGTACTATGTAACAACTGAATCTTGTTAGGGAAGCATAGATAACACTAGGACACTATAACGTATTTGATGCTGAGCTGTTGACACCATTTTCTTAGACCAATTGACATAATGTGTTATTGTCATATTTTATTCTTTATGTTCACTACTATAAAACCTTGGTTATATGGATTACTCGCATTATGTTCTATATATATGGCTTTAGTCGGATCCATAGTAGAAGAATCAGTCAATGTGTTTTCTGTGCTGATTTAATTTTCATGCACTTATTTGTTGAACCAATAATTATGAATCTGCAAGTATTACTGATTAATGATTGTGTCTTTTCTGACCTTACTCCAGCTTGTAACTATGCAAAAGGAAAATGGGTTCCAGACAATAACCGGCCTTTATATTCTGGGTATGATTGTAAGCAATGGTTGTCAGGCTCGTGGGCCTGCCGGTTGACGCAGCGAACAGATTTTGCCTATGAGAAGCTTCGGTGGCAGCCTAAAAATTGTCAAATGGAAGAATTTGAAGGGTCTAAATTCTTGAAAAAGTATGTAAAATGGTTTTTATTAAATTTTTTTGATATAATAGGTCAGGCTTTTCTATTGTTTTATAAAAATTAACAGCTAGTTCAATGAACCCTTTAATATTTGGAGGCTTGGTCTTTGTTTTTGGCCTGGCCTGGGTACATTAATCTCTGCCAGAAGAAACCATTCTATTATGAACTTTTACCTGTAGATGTAATCTATGCCTGCATAAACAAATGGTTTAAACTTTAAAGTATTGGATTTTTGTAGATAGATCTCTTCCTATAAGTTGGGTAGCATTTGTTTGAGGCATATGGGCACTTAACCGTCCTAGAAATATTGTTTTAGTGATACAAGTACTGATCTGGTTCTCAGATATATTTGCCTTTATTAAGATTACCTTGTATATTGAATATAAGCCGCTCAACCCTGCCAACACACATTATTGCCACCATTTCTACTCTTGACCTGGGTCAGTACCTGGCAGGAAAATGTGATTTGCTGGTCTCAGACTCCACCTTTCTTCAGCACATCGAATTAATGCTTCAATTGTGTCAGAGTACTTGCTCACTGCTCACTGCTCACTGCTACAGGGCCCACTGGTCAGCCTGAGTTGCAGGTCTCTTAGGCTGGGCATACCAGGTCTTGACACCGCCCTCCCTCTTGTACCAGTGGCGGCCCCTGATTTCTCTTTCCTTCTCTTTTCTCCTCTGTCCTCTTCTCCTCGGAGGCAATTTAGAGCACCAATGTTCATGCATCCCCATCTCCTTCCACTTTTCAGGGTTCATATACAGTTTAAAGAAATGGCTGCTTTACATTTTGCTTTGTTATGTATGGTCCAGATATATATGACATTTGTGATGATTGTATTGATGTTTTCAGGATGCAAGACAAAACTCTAGCTTTTGTTGGAGATTCATTGGGCAGGCAGCAGTTCCAGTCTCTAATGTGCATGATCACAGGTGGTAAGGAGAGGCATGATGTCATAGACGTCGGACAGGAGTATGGACTAGCTCAAGCTCGTGGTGATACTCGCCCTAGTGGCTGGGTGTATCGTTTCCTAAGCACCAATACAACCATACTCTACTACTGGTCATCGAGCCTTTGTGATGTGGAACCCATTAATAAGACAAACCAGAATACTCATTATGCCATGCACCTTGATCGGCCGCCAGCATTCTTGCGTCAATATCTTCACAAATTTGATGTTCTGGTACTCAACACAGGACACCATTGGAATCGAGGAAAGCTTAAGGCTAACAAGTGGATTATGCATATTGGTGGTGTGCCAAATACCAATAGGAAGTTAGCAATGATTTGGCAGGCCAAAGATTTTACCATTCATAGTTGCATCAATTGGGTGAACTCACAGCTGCCAAAACATCCGGGGTTGAAAGCCTTCTACAGGACCATCTCACCTAGGCATTTTGTTGGTGGGGACTGGAACACGGGTGGGAGCTGTGACAAAACTACCCCTATGTCAGTGGGAAAGGAAGTATTACAAGATGAGTCCAGTGATGCCAGTGCTGCAGGTGCAGCAAAGGGAACTGGGGTTAAGCTCTTGGACATAACAGCTCTTTCCCAGCTTAGGGACGAGGGTCATATATCCCGTTTCAGCTTTAGCGCCAGATCAGGAGTGCAAGATTGTCTGCATTGGTGTCTACCTGGTGTTCCTGATACATGGAACGAAATCCTTTTTACACAAATTTAGTCAACAAAATAGCTGCTGAAAGAAGAATACTGTAGTGTGCCTTAAAAGGTTTAGCTCTTCCTTTCCATGGCTTGGGTAAAGAGAGCTTATCTGAAGGTTCTGAACAGCACACTATTCCATGGGATGCACTAACATGATGTGGGAGATATCACTTGGCCGAGTTCTATAATGGAGCTTATATGCCAACTTTGACTGTTGACAAAACTGCATCCAAATGGTTCATAGGTTTGTTCTTTTTTGTGATGCGGACCATTGAAATTCCTGTGGTCTATTTGTAGCTTAGTTGACATTGATGTTGCACTTCACTTCCTCTATTGGAGGTTGCAGGAGAAACGCCACTATAAAGTGAGAGAAGGCCTTTCCTTTGAAGTGAATTTTGGATTTTTTTTGCAGATTAGTCGATATTAAATGCTAGTAGTAAAGAAACCGAAAAGAAATAAACGCCTTTAGTGGAGCAAAGAGGATAGAAAATTGGACTTTGGAAAAAAAAGCATTGTGGAATTCTGAAGTTTGTGATGTACTGTGTCTTCTTGTATATGTTCATACAAAATTAAATCCCAGATACTCTTCATGATAGTATTTTCCGTTTGCTATTTTGAATATCCTCCTGCAATCAAATTTCTCAGCCCCTTTGGCGAAAAGAAGACATTTTATTTGTTGGCATTTTTCTGAGCTGTAGTTGTTGGATTTGTAGATGGTTTATCCATTGGCAGGTTTTTTTTTAAGTAAGTGAAGAAGGTTTTTCCATTTGCATTTTCTGAGCTGTAATGTTACATGAGATTGTCTATATATATCTTAGCTGTGATTTTGGCCACAAGGACATGAATCTGTAGCAGACTTCTATCTGTTATGGACATCCCGTCATATAATCTAAACTTTTTGGCCGGTTGCCTTTCCTTTGTGATGAGGATCAATTGGTCAATGTCACTTTTGTGGAAAGCCATGACTCATAAAGGTAGGCATGATTGCCATTAAATTGCTACTTTGATAATGTCATTCCAAGTCAATCACGCTATTATGCTGAGATGGCAATGTCAACCCTTTTTTTTTTTTTTTTTTTTAATAATCTTATATAATACATCTTCATTTCATTTGATTGATTTGATAATGTCCATCGGATCTCGAACCAAATCATAAACCCAGAAGAAATCAAGCCCTTCATCATTTGAACCAATGCATTGGACCCAATTACTATCATTCTTTTTCGGGCGGAAGGGGAAAGCCGAAGTCATCCCAATTGCCAACTATGCCCTCAATTAATCGTTACAAACGCGCAGTCGACCGTTATGGCCAACGAAATATCTCAAAACATTTTGTACACGCGTCACGTAACCATTGGTATGATTATCAGATCCGAACGTTATCAAAACAGTAAAATAATAAAATGTACCATTCCCGGTACGTCCCTTTCTCCCAAATCAAATGGTTCAAAAATCCACTATGGTATTGGCCGGCAACGTCAAGCACAAGAAAGGGTTGAAAAACACGTTCGAAAGCGATTTTCGGTCTATCAGAATAATCTGACTCAAATCTAAAATGGCCACGGCAGGCGAATTTGTTCAGGCGGTGGACGACGGGCTGAGGCTCTCGAAGCGCTTGTACTTCGGGAATGACCGGTACGTGGCTCCTCCGAAGCCGCCTCCGCCGATGGACAAGTCGGCGACGGCGGAGGCGTCAAGTTCTTGGCTGATGCCCTCGGCGCCGATGGTCTACGCGGTGATCAACGACCCGGCGATCGTGGACAACCCGGACGTACCGAGCTACCAGCCGTACGTGCACGGCAGGTGCGACCCGTCGGCTCTTATCCCGCTCCAGATGAACGGAATCGAGCTCGAGGCCGATTGCGTTCTGGACACCGCGTTCGTAAGGGTCAGCGGGTCCTGGAGGGTCCATTGCGTCATGGGTAGTCGGAGCTGCGATTGCCGCGTTGCGGTCCCGATGGGCGAGCAGGTGCGTTTCTGAATCGAAGATTGGATTTTTGGGGTCGATTGTGAATTTGGGTTTAGTTTGAGGCGGATGTACAAAGTAGAAATTGGAGAAAAAATTATAAAAGATTATGTGGTTTTGGTAAAAAAAAAATTAATAAAATTGGTAGTCTTGTGTAAAAGGTGTTGTGTTTTTAGACACCATTTATGAGAGAATTTGGTTTTATAAGTTTAGGAAGAATAAGGGTCAGTTTGGATTTTGAAAAGAATGAAGAAATAGACACGTACGAAAATGCTAAGAAAAGGAAGCAACTTTTTTACCATATTAGGAATACTTGCTAATGTCAATATGCAATATGCTCTGGGTTTGTTGAACTCTTTGTTGATATATCATTATTTGATAGGTGCTGGAATTTGGCTTATTTTATGTTCTCAAGCAAGTATATTATTTGGCTAACAGGGTTCAGTTCTAGGTGTTGAGGTTGAGGTGCTTAGAAAGTCGTATCGTACTCAACTCATTGTGACGGAAGATGTAGACGAAACGGTGAAAGCAGCTCGAGCTGAAAATGGGGGCTTTGTAAAGCCCCATATATTTACCTTAACAATACCAGAGGTAACTAATAGTTTTGTCAAACAAACTTCGAATTTTGCTTAGGATAAGTACTTTTGAGTTATTTGTTGTCTATATTTATGAAGTTTCATTCATTTTCAACTAAATTGTCTTTTTTCTACCTTTCAAGGTCGATGGGGGTTCCACTCTTTCAATTAAACTTAGCTGGTCTCAGAAATTGTTACACTGTGATGGCGAGTTCTCCTTGAATATACCGTTTACTTTTCCTGAGTATGTCACTCCGGCTGGAAAGAAAATCGCAAAAAGGGAAAAGATACGATTAAACCTGAACGCTGGTACTGGAACTCAAGTCTTGTGCAAGACAATCAGTCATCCTTTGAAGGTGTATACTAGGTTAAGGTTGCACAGGAGTTATTTTTTTAATCATATTCTTAATGCATGTTGTAATATTTTTTTTTTTTTTTTTGTTACTTGTAGGAAACAAGTCGGAATGTAGGGAAGTTGGGTTTCTTATACGAATCAGAAGTTTACTCATGGTCAAGCACTGACTTTAGTTTCTCGTATACTGTAAGATTCAGATCTTTTTTTCTTTTTTTTTCTGCCACTGTATCTTTTTCAATGGATTATGGACTACTTATCCAAAGATGGTTTCTTAGAATGTAATATACAGAAAATGTGGTCTTATAAGAGATGCATGAATTTCAAGTCTAAGGAGGCATTAAGGAAAAAGGGGAATAGAGAGGTCAAGAATCTAGAATGTTCTATTAATTTCGATGCTAAGGGAGTGGGTTCTAGCCGACTTAGGAGTAAGAAGTTGGGGGTTTGATGTAGTATTTCTTTTGGGTTTTTCGGGTTTTTTATTTTTTATTTTTTATTTTTTATTTTTTTTTTAATTTTTTGGTGTCCTTTTTGTATACTCCCTGTATGCTTAGGGGCGCCTTTTACGCTTTTCTAATATATTCTGCCTATTACCTATCAAAAAAAAAGAGATGCATGAATTTCTTATTTATTTATTTATTTTTGGATAAGAGGCAAGGGTATCCTTGGGAGAAGCCCATTTCACTCAGATAAATAAATTCTACAGAATCTTATTATTCCAGCACACATACATTTTTCAGGTCTCTTCAAGTCAAATATTCGGTGGTGTACTCTTGCAATCTCCGTCTGTGCTTGATATTGATCAAAGGGAGATGTTTGGTCTATATCTTTTTCCTGGAAATCAGCAGAGTAGGAAGGTTAGTCTAGTACTTTATAATCGCTGGGCATGTTCTTATATTTGTTCCTTTTATTGTATATTTTCTCACCTAATTCAATCTGATAGGTGTTCAGAAAGGATATAGTAATCATTGTTGATATAAGCGGAAGCATGCGGGGAAAGCCACTTGATGATACAAAGATTGCACTATCAGCAGCCCTCTCTAAGCTTGATCCTGAAGATTCGTTTAGCATTATAGCTTTTAATGGAGAGACATATCAGTTTTCAACATCACTGGAATTGGCAACCACAGAAGCAATTGAAAGGGCCATTCAATGGATTAGCAAGAACTTTATAGCTGGGGGTGCAACAAATATTTTACCTCCCCTTAACATGGTATCCTTTCATTTGCACTCACTCATTCATTAAATTCTTTATCTGGAGTTCACCGATTTGGTTTGGTGATCCTTTTGTACATTTGTGCATCTTTTGTGGTAATACTTACCTAGTGCATTTGCTTTTAAAAAAAGGGAAAAATATATATTAGCCCCCCAAATTACCACCCTTTCTCCGGATAGCACCCCGAACTACTAACGCTTGCACTTCTGTCTCACTAACTACCAACTTTTCATTTTTTGACCCCTTCTGTCAATTTAAGCCGTCAAATTGGATGGAAACAATTCATGTGCCGTGCACACGGCACGTGAGATTTTTAGCCCCAAAAGCCCGAAATTGCTCCTCTGTACAAACATGAATTTACGAAAATGCCCGGATTGTCTTGAACACACGTATGAGGTGAAAAGTGGCCTTATTGAACGCATACTGAGGACTTGTCTTATTTTCCCCTTAGTCGAAAATTCCAGCACATTCTACAGGTTTAGACTTAGGGTTTGCAATCAGGCGGAGTAGAACAACTGTCGATTGAGTTCACGAGGGTGTCGATCGGCCTGGTTTCGGTTTTGGGGTAGGGACGAAAACGTGCAAGTACTTGTAACTAAACCTCGCGGATGTCCGCCGGGGGGGGAAAGGGGGGGGGGGGAGTTGCGTTGCTCGGAGTCTCGAGGTGCGTCGCTGGACGTGGGTTGCCGGAGGTGCGTCACCTTACTAGAGGTGTGCTGATCTGCGTGTCGCTTTGCACATTTTGGAGTTGGGTTTTTCACTAAAGGTAATATACACAGTGTACCCATTTTTATTCTCTACGTGATATTTGTTTTTGGTGTTTTTAAATAGGGTATTGAATCTTCATGATTGTTGCCAAAATTTAGAAATACAAGTTACCAAAAAGTATAGGGCATTTTTATTTGTTGGGATGTTGATTGTTTAGTGTTTGATTTGCCATATGTCGAGTGAATTGTCTGCCTTTACTGGAATGTTTGGGAAAAAAGTTAGTAAATATTTGTATGGTTGGTCCCATCTATAATGTGTTTATGGCTGGTTTTGTTGTGTAGTGGCCAAGTGGGTATGAATGATATGTGGTCCCCTATTAAAATAATGCAGCTTCTGTTGTGTTATAGAACAAGGTGTTTGATTGCTTCTAACTTATTTAATTTGGTTTGGCCCCTTATTGATGAATATTCTATTATGTGAGGGGCCATAGTGGTGGGAGTTGGTCATTGTGCACTATATACTACTATGGTTAGCGGGTCATTGTGCACTATATGCATGCATGCAGCCGTACTAACATACCTTTGACACCAATAATGCATAGCATGCACTTGTTTTTTGGAGGCTTTGCTTATTTACTTATTTTTTACGCATTCTGTTTTGTTGTGAAGATGGCTAGACAAGAGTTCGTTTTTAAGGTGCATTATGGAGGTCACATAGACAGGCGGTTCGTGAATACCTATGTGGGGGGTGATATAGATATGTACACAGAGGCCATTGAGCATGATAAGTTGTCATTTTTAGTGGTTGAGGGTATAGCCAAAAGTTATGGATATAAATCTGATGACCTAATTTATTACTTACTGCTGGCTTGTACTCTGCGCAACAGATTGAAATTAATTACATCTAACTTTGAAGTACGTGAAATGGTTTATTGAGTCTACCAATTGTTGAGTTGTACATAAATTCATTTAGTGAGTTTATTCCTGACAATGATGAGGAGAGTTATGATGATGATAATGGGGATGATGAAAGGGGGTGTTCTAGGATCGATCGGGAGGAGTGCCAAGGTCCGATAGCAAAGCTTCTAAAAACCAGGTCCAACTTTCTTTGATTTCGGCTTCCACAATTGCAGATGCAACTAGATACATCTGGTTGTTTGCATCTCTCAAAATTGCGGCCAATAGTTGGCCCCTATGCGGGCCTTTTAAGAAGCATCCTTGGCCAATTATTGGCCTACAACCAACAAGAAAACCTCTTTTCATGGTGGCTAACGAGAAGTACAACCTCTGAAATTTTCCTGGAATATCAGGTAACGGCCCCTCTATCTTCATCATTACGCAACTGCCAACATTTGTTCTTCTTATCGTCTCAAAATAATCTCACAACTTGTTGTACTGTTCATTCACTTTTCCACGGATCTTCTCTTTTGCAAGTCTTCTAGCCCTGTACAACCTGTGCTCTTTGACATCCACACCCCATCTATCATTCACCTCCTCTACAATCGTCTTTACAGTCATATTTGGTTGTGCTCTGAACTTGTCCATTAACTTGTCTGCAATCCAATTCGATTTCAAAATCGAATTTTGATGTCTCCTCCTACAAATGTGTTTTGGCTGAAATGATCTTACTTCAAAGGATTCATCATCCTTGCACTTGCGCCCATAAATCCTATATTTACAATGTTCATCCCTGCATACCACTACACACTTGGCAAGGTAATTCCTCTTGAACTTAACATCCTTCCCCATTTTACATTACACTCTCTAACCGCCACTCTAAAAACTTGTATCGATGGGAATTTTTGACCCACCACAAACTCTAGATTACCCATATCAGTCACCTGGAACTCACCGCTTTGTCACATGTTTCCTTCGACTCTGGGAGGCTACCTCGTACTCTCAACCCCCCCCCCCCCCCCCCCCCCCCCCACCACCAAAGGATTCAACCTCTCTCATGTCCCCCCCAATTGATGGCCCAACCACATCATTATTTTCAACAAACAGATTAGTTTCATTCACTTCATCCCAATATGGCTCGTCTCAATCGATCCTAGAACACCCCCCCGTTCGTTATCCCCATTATCCTCATCATTGTCAGGAATAGACTCACTAAATGAATTTATGTATAACTCAACAATTGGTAGAGTCACTAAACCATTTCGCGTACATCAAAGTTAGATGTAATTAATTTCAATCCATTACGCAAAGTACAACCCGGCAGTAAGTAATAAATTAGGTCACCATATTTATATCCATAACTTTTGGCTATACCCTCAACTACTGAAAATGACAACCTATCATGCTCAATGGCCTCTTTGTACACATCTATATCACCCCCCACATAGGTATTCATGAACCACCTGTCTATGTGACCTCCATAAGCACCTCAAAAACGAACTCTTGTCTAGCCATCTTCACAACAAAACAGAATGCACAAAAAATAAGTAAATAAGCAAAGCCTCTAAACATGCTGTGCATATTAGTGTAAAAGGTATGTTAGTACGGCTGCATGCATGCATGCACAATGACCCGCTAACCATAATAGAATATAGTGCACAATGACCAACTCCCACTATGGCCCCTCACATAATAGAATATTCATCAATAGGGGACCAGACCAAATTAATCAAGTCAAAAGCAATCAAACACCTTGTTCTATAACACAACAGAAGTGCATTATTTTAATAGGGGACCACATATCATACCCTCTCGGCCACCACACAATAAATGTGGTCCCATACATTTATTTACTAACTTTTTTCCCAAACATTCTTGTAAGGCAGACAATTCACTCGACATATGGCAAATCAAACACTAAACAATCAACATCCCAACAAATAAAAATGCCCTATGACTTTTTGGTAACTTGTATAAATTTTGGCAACAATCATGAAGATTCAGTACCCTATTTAAAAACAGCCAAAACAAGAATCACGTAGAGAAAAAATGGGTACACTGTGTATATTACCTCTAGTGTTCGAAAAACTCAACTCCAAAATGCAGAGCAAGATCAGCACACCTCCGGCAAGGTGACGCACCTCCGTTAACCCACGTCCGGCGACGCACCTCCAGACTCTGAGCAATGCAACTCCCCCCACCCCTTGGACGTCTGCGAGCTTTAGTTACAAGTACTTACACGTTTTCGGCCCTACCCAAAACCGAAGCCCGGCTGATCGACATCCCCGTGAACTCTGTTGACGATCGTTCTTCCCCGCCTGATTGCAAACCCTAAGTCTAAACCTGTAGAATGTGCTGGAATTTTCAACTAAGGGGGTCCTCAGTATGCGTTCAGTAAGGCCACTGCCACTTTTCACCTCATACGCGACTTTTCACCTCATACGCGTGTTTAAGACAATCCGGGCATTTTCGTAAATTCGTGTTTGCATAGAGGGCCAATTTCGGGCTAAACTGACAGAGTGGACCAAAAAATAAGAAGTCGGTAGTTAGTAGAACCGGAGTGCAAGCGTTGGTAGTTCGAGGTACCATCTGGAGAAAAGGGTGGTAATTTGGGGGCTAATATATATTTTTCCCCAAAAAAAAAAACTTACCTTGTGCATTTTTAGAGTTCATGTGATTATTGATTATTTGACTCCAATGTTCGTGGTTATATCATAATCCTTTCATGTGGTCTTTTCTTTTTCAGGCGATTAATATGCTATCCAATGTCCATGGTTCAATTCCTATCATCTTCCTTGTTACTGATGGGGCTGTTGAGGATGAGAGACACATTTGTGATGCAATGAAAAATTGTCTAACAGATGGAAGACCAATTTGTCCACGTATTTACACTTTCGGCATAGGTAATGGTTTTGGTCATTTTATGATTGGAAAACCTTAGGGTGCTAGCATAGTATCAAATGCCTCTCAAGACTGCTTGTAGGTCTGACGATTTAAAACACCTGTTATCTTTGCAATTGCATAGTCGCATATATGGGAGTCATGATTTCTTGGTTTAATCTGGTCCCTCTTTAGCTAACTAGCCATCTGGGAACATTTCAGGTGAATTCTGCAACCATTATTTCCTGAGAATGCTTGCAACAATTGGCAGGGGCCAATATGGTGCTGCGTACGATATAGGTTAGTTCTGTAAATCGACTTTACAAAATTAAATTTGAATTGCTTTTGTCCTTGGAGGTTGCTGGCATGGTCAGAATTATATAATATTTTGGATGTTGCACTATCGGGTGATCTTTGTTACAGTAAGCAATTGGAAACTTTTGAGATCTCTAGGACTTCGTATGATAAACTGTACAATTTTTAGGTCTGGTTGTTGAGCCCTGTTCCCCCATTTTCTGGTGGTGCCCATCGCTTCATTTTGTACTGATGTCTACAAGAGATTCAACTGATAAGTCTTTAAGCTTATACGTGAATCTTACTTATCAAAAAAAAAAAAAAAAAGGCTTAGACGTGAATCTTGAGCCCTGGTTGTAGTATAGCATAATTAGATTGTGCATTTTTCAGCAGTCAAAAAATCTGAAGCTACTAAGAGCAGTTGCATGAGTTCCACTCCATTCTAAAATCCTGAAGTTTAGGATCATTAGAAGATCAACCACCAGGGCCCTGCTTTGATGGGGCCAGCATTATGAAATGGCCTCTATGCAGAGTGGTAGAAACTCACTAGTTCACCCGTTCTATGATATTAAGACTAATTGGAATTGAGCCCTGTGCAGCTAGCTAGCAGCAGCCATGCTCCTCACTTGGCTTTATTTGTTTTGAAAATCTTGACTTCTAGTATTCAAAATGTCTCCTTAGTGGCCTACATCAAGAAGAATTCTTTGTTAGCTAGTGTTCAGTAAAAAGAAAATCTTGTAACAATAATACTGATGCTTATATTTTTCTTTTTCCAATGGCCAGATTTTCTTGAGTTTCAGATGCAAAAATTATTTACCAGAGCTTTGTCTCCCATTTTTGCAAATATAACTATTGACATATGGGATGATCTTGATGAAGTTGAGGTAAGACATCTCTGTAGCTTCCAGACCCCCCCCCCCCCCCCCCTTCCCTCTCTCTCTTTTCTTTAAGTGTTTTGCTTATACTTTTTACCAAGTAACCATGTCATTCCAAAAATTCATTTGCGTATAGTTTTTTAATTTCTTCAACTTTGTGCATTGGCCATATGCTCTAGGGACCAACTCAAGGTCTGCCTTTCTATGCTAATGATAATGTGTGATTTATGTTGTGGATAACTTCTGTTTTCATCATTTTGAGGAAGGTGTTCTATTGTTCTACACTTTTTAACATTAAAAAGTAATCTATGGTGATGTATTGTCCACAGTTTCTGTCTGTATTTTCTATTTGTAGATGAGGGTCTTTCCAAATAGAAAGTTCATATTCTGTGTCATTTTTCGCGCAGAATCAGCCTTGGACATATCTGCTACATGTTGATAAATTTATCCAATTTTATCTTGGATATGGTATTCTATTTCCCCTGACATATCTGCAAATATTGTGACAGGTATACCCTTCTCATATTCCAGATCTTTCACCTGAGAGTCCATTGATTGTATCTGGTAGATACCGGGGAAAATTTCCCGGCACTCTGAAAGCTAAAGGTGTCTTAGCTGATTTGAGTAAGTTAATGATAGACTTGAAGATAGAAATGGCTAGAGACATACCTCTTGACAGGGTAAGAAACCTACTTATGAGCTATTCATTTTGCTCTGGACGCAATTTCTTATTTATTTTATATCAAGTATTCTATTCTATATGGCAAGCATATGTTCTTTCATACTTATCTTTTGGCAGAGAGGTGCTTCTCTGCCTGCCTTTTCAAGTTTCAATCTAAAGTAATATCTTTCGCATAGATTCTTTTTTAATGATCCGTCAAAAGAAGCTCTACTTAATTTGGACTTTGGGCTAACTAGATGATGGTGATGGAGCTTTCAATACTTTAAAGATCTCAAAACTTGTTATTGGTCATGTTTATTTGTTTGTACTTCATTTCTATTTGGTTGAAAATCTATGTCGTGTGTTCTTTGCTGAGAGCTTATCTACCTCATATTTCATGAGTACTTTTTTAATGTTTAATGTTATGACCCTTTCCTTGTATAAGCCACAAGTCTTATTCATCTTGTGGTTATTTTTTCGGTAACAGGTATTTGCGAAAGAACAGATAGAACTACTTACAGCTCAGGCATGGTTTTCAGACAATAAGCAACTTGAGCAAAAGGTTCGTAGTTTGATGTTTTAAAAAAATCCTTCTTAGTTTCAGTCATAACAACAATTATGAATCTATGTAAACCCCAAAATGCTCTAACAGCTGAGCTATCCCGACATGACATTATATTATATTGAGATTTTTTTTTCAAAAACTATTACATAAGGGTAGTATGAGATAAGGGGCATTTCCGATTTTATCTCATCTACACAAACTTTTTGTTTTCACGCCATAAGGCTTGATATTATGAAAGAATACCCCCCCCCCCCCCCCCCCCATTTAATAAGTGGGATTGATGGTGTGTCATATTCTTTTTCTTTCTTTTTTCAGGTTGCAAAAATGAGCATACAAACTGCCGTTGTATCTGAATATACCCATATGGTCCTACTTGAGACTGATGGAGGAAAGATAGCCAAAGAATCAGTTGGAGTAAAAGAGGTATGCATTCACCTAGATTATTTGTGATATTTCCATGTTCATCCAACCTTGAAATTTTTGGGACATCCTTGTGAGTAGGAAGCGCCGAATTCATCTCTCTTGACATCCTCATGTTGATCCTCATGTTGATCGATCTTTATCTTTCTATGATTCATTTGCTGTAAATTTGAAGGGAGTCATTTGATCATCAAAACATATACTTTGGGATTACTTGTATGGTACCAAGCTCTTTGATTATCCTGACTCCTTAGCTGCCCGAAATTTCACTTCTGGCTACTAGCAATTCCTCCGTGTTTATTCATCAATGTCATGGTCATTCCTTTCGCTTTTCCCGGTCTTTGAACTGCTTTTGATTTGAGAAAAAAGAAAGGACAAACTTCCATTAGATCATAACAGCTATGTTTGTCTAGTGTTTTTTGTGTTTGATTTGAATTTTTTTTTGATGTGATAGAAAGTTGAAAGGTGTTTTCAGTGGGGTCCACATTTGAAAAGTGTTCTGTGTGGTCCACTTAATAAAATATTTTTGGTAAACTTTTTGAAAGTGTTTTATATTTTCAAAGAAACAAACACTAAACATGCTTATTTTGAGGGAAAAAAAGAACTTTATTTTTTCATGTGTAGAGATTGAAAGGGCCTCTATTTGGTTGGGATAGCCGTGCGGCCACCTCTATCTTTTATTTTCTTTTCTTTTTTTTGAGTGAAAATTCAGCCTCCCACCTATATATATACATGCACTAGTTTTCTCAAAATATTCAACTAAGAAGGTGCGGGAAGTTTTCTAAAAAATTGTGTTTTTTGTTTTTTGAAAAGTGCTTTGTGTTTTATTTTTTAAAAGTATTTTGTGTTTTTATTTTTGAAAACAGAAAAGAGTTTTTGAAAAGTTTAAGAAGCATAGCCAACATTTCTATTAACGAAACTCCTGCACCAGACTCACAGTCCCAGCATGAGTCTTGTGCGGCACAATCCAAGGCACAGTCCAATTTGGACTCTAGTGAGAAGACCTCTATTCCTATCCGAAGTCCTAGTACGTCCTAGTTCAGTTGTGTGATAGTCAGATAGATAAGAACTTAAGTCAAGAGTTCTAATTCAGCTATGTAAAGGTAGAAGCCGTGGGCTATATATTCTAGGAAGTTATGTTTATCATGAACACTTGTAATCCTCTATAAAGATCAATGAAAGCTCACCTTGATGAGCACGGTTTCAGATCCAATTAATCCTTAGTTCTATCAATTTCTAGTAAATGTATATAGATCAATGGGCTCAATCTATATGATCTCAAGAAACCATGTGTCACAGTATCAGTTGTTCGGAAGATTGAATAGTTTAAAGGGTGAACTTTGTTACTCCAAACCCTAAATCCAGTAGATCCATGTCAATTAAAAAAGCGCATATGCATCAAATGCTAAATCGGCAGCTCAGTATCAGCTGGCCAATCGCTCAGAAGATTGAATTTTGTTACTCCAAACCATTTCTGAGAGTCCAATATATAATGCTTTATTTACTGTTTTCTGATCATTTGAACCATGTAAAAATTTAAACAGGTAACAAACAAAAACCATTCTCTGGAAACGGTAGACTATAAATGCCAGAAAATGATACTTCTGCGAAGCCTTGGCATTGGGTTTGGCAACTTCGCTGCAACTGTTGAAAATATACCTCCAGGACGCGAAGAACCAAAATTGCCTGAAGCTGCTGAAATTTTCGTCAACGCAGCTTCCAACTGCTGCAACAGCATGTGTAATCGCTGCTGTTGCATGTGCTGCATCCAGAGTTGTTCAAGGATGAATAACCAATGTGCAATCGCATTAACGCAACTTTGTACTGCTCTTGCATGTTTTGCCTGCGTTGAATGTTGTGCCAATGTCTGCTGTTCCGGCAGTGATGGACGATAGCAAGCCTTTCCCCTCCCCCCCCCCCCCCCCCCCCCCCCCCCCCCCCTTTTTCTCCCCTTTGAATGGGAGGAAAATAGAATGTATAAAAGAGAAATTGTTACAGGGTGATGTTTAGGAATACATGTATTGGACCATACCTGTTACACTGATTGTTTCAAAGTTAACAGATATATAGTTTATTTTCTTTCTTCCTTTTTTTTTTTTTGGGAAGGGGGGGGGGGGGGGGGGGGGTGGGCTCTTACTCTTATGATATTTGTTATGATCCTGATTCCTGAATGTCCGCATGGCTTAAAGTATAATTTTAATAATGTATAAAAGTTATTGGGTACCCTTTATTTGCAAATCGGTTTTCGAGGGTGAGTTTAATTGAGGTTTGTATCATCATATATATATATATAAAAGCCGAGTTTTTCTTTAGAATGGCATAGAATAGTGATACGTGGCATGAATCCATACTTTTTAGTGACTAAACCGGTCATTTAAATACTGAACCGGTCTTTTAAATAAAATTGAACCAATCTATTTAATCTCTCACTCTCTCTCTCTCTCAATTAATGATATAAGTATGACTCTTTGGTATTTTTATATTTTTGGTTGAAATCTAAATATAATCGGTCTATTTAATCTCTCTCTCTCTCTCTCTCTATTAATGATATAAGTAGCCTCTCTCTCTCAATTAATGATATAAGTATGACTCTTTAGTATTTTTATATTTTTGGTTGAAATCTAAATATGTTTCCATTTTGTTTGTGAAATTTGTGATTGAACAATTTTTCATTTGAATGTTTATGAGATTTTTTTTTGTTCATTTGCTTTTTCGAAAGTTCAGAATTATATAGGATTGAAATATAATAGGTATCACACCAACATTAAAAAAAATTCCTACTAATTTTCTATTTTATATTTTGATAATCAAAATCGTGGTTTTCTTCTTGCTATATATATAAAAGCCGAGTTCTAACTTAGAGTTGGCCTAGAATTAGGACACGTGGCATGAATCTATACTTTTAAATATTGAACCGGCCATTTGAGTAAAAAATTGGTAATTTAAGTAAAACTAAACCGGTCTGTGTATTTCAAGTAAAATAAATTGTGCATTTAATATGACTAATTAACTATTTTATATTGAATAAAAAATAAATAGAAACGTCAATTTTTTTTTGTCATTAAATCCTCACTAATTTCTACCTATTTCTCTTCCTTTAAGTAAAACTGGAAAAAAAAAATGTAAAATTGATTTGCTCCATGTATTTCAAGTGAAATAAATGACGCGTTTAATATTCCTAATCAAATCTCTTCCATTGAATAGAAAATGAATAGAAACATTTAATTTTGTTATCATTAAATTCTCACTAATTTCTACCTCTCTTTTCCTTTAAGTAAAATCTTTTACTCTAACACCGCTTCCCCTCCCATTAAATATCCGTTACAAACTAAACCTCAAAGAGTCAAATGTCATTTTTTTTTTCTTTGGAAAATGTCAAAAGTCACTCCAATATCTCTCGCTTTCTCAAATAAATATATGGAGAAGTAATGGTTTGTGGCTATGCAAAACTGCAATGTTGCTTACATTACTGGAGAGTGGTGCTCAAAGCAAAGAGAACGAAGTTTTTGCTATTGTTGGATCCTTTTTGTTTGTAATACTGCTATAGCCTTTTCTTTTTTTTTAGTTTGCCTTTCAAGTAAAATAAATGGTGCATTTAATATGACTAATTAACTATCTGATATTGAATAAAAAATGAATAGAAACGTCAAATTTTTTTTGTCATTAAATCCTCACTAATTTCTACCTCTTTCTCTTCCTTTAAGTAAAACTGGAAAAAAAAAAAAAAAAAAAAAAAAAAAAAAAGTAAAATTGAACTGCTCCATGTATTTCAAGTGAAATAAACGGTGCGTTTAATATTCCTAATCAAATCTTTTCAATTGAATAGAAAATGAATAGAAACATTTAATTTTATTGTCATTAAATTCTCACTAATTTCTACATCTCTCTCTCTTCCTTGAAGTAAAATCTTTTACTCTAACACTGCTTCCCCTTCCACTAAATGTCCGTTACAAACTAAACCTCAATGAGTCAAATGTCAGTTTTTTTTTTTCTTTGGGAAATGTCAAAAGTCACTCCAATATCTCTCGCTTTCTCAAATAAATATATGGAGAAGTAATGGTTTGTGGCTATGCAAAATTACAATGTTGTTTACATTACCGGAGAGTGGTGCTCAAAGCAAAGAGAGCGAAGTTTTTGCTATTGTTGGAACCTTTTTGTTTGTAATACTGCTATAGCCTCTTTTTTTTTTAGTTTGTCTTTCAAGTTTGTCGGGGTTGTGTTCAATAGAATTGTAAATAATGTGTTTATATTTATTTTATGTGCTTCTATTTTTCTGATTTGATTTTCTATCCTTATTTTTGCATTGATAATTTATATTATTTTTTTTTTTATTTTTGTTGAAAAAGTAGTTTCTTTTATGCTATATAAGTATATATAAGAATGATGGTCGAATTAAAAAATATCTATCTGACCGTAGTTTCTTCCTATACCTACAAATTTATTTGGAACTGGAAAAAGTATATAAAAAATAGTTATTTTCTATTATATTAGTGGTTATAATTTTACATTTTTTTTTTACTTTATTTTCTATAATTTTGTTCTTTCTTTACATTTTTTTTTTGTCCCTGTTTCCTAATTTATATTATTCTTTTGTTCAAATTGCTTCTTTTTTTTTATTTTTTCTTTTTCATTTTCTAAATTTTACATTGAATTCAAGGAAACCATGGAGAGAGAGAGTTTACATTAATTGTTGTTTTGAGTACGAGATATGACGATTTTTTAATTTATATTGTTCATTGATTTTTTTTTCCCTGTATAATGCACATTGTTAACATGTTTAATTGTTAACATGTTTAATTGATAGACAATATTGATTTTCAAGATTTCATATGAACTGGAGAAGTACATGGAAAATAAAACTCTAATTTATTCTATTAGTATTTTTTATTTTTCATTTTTTGTCTATATTTTCTATGGTTCTCTTATTTCATTTCCTCTATTCTTCTTCTTCTTTTTTTCTTCTTTTTTTTTTTTTATTTATTTATTTAATTAATATATTAATTTTCATTCAAATTACTTATTTTATCTTTTGTAAATTTTACACTAAATTCAAGAAAATGATGGTGAGAGAGAGTTTCCTATAGTTGTTTTTTGTACGGGGTATGATTATTTTTTAGCGTATTATGTTTATTGAGTAGTTTTTTTATTACTTTGTGTAATACAAAAAAGATAACACTATTATATGGACAGAAATTTCCTACAAACCGGTTTGTAGGAAATTTCTTACAATCCACATATAAGATTGACATGTGTCATTTGGCATGTGAGAAACATATGTTATTTAAATAGCATGTACTTGTTTTTTTATTAATGCTATTAAAATTTTTTTCCTATAAACCAGTTTATAAGAAATTTTTGTCTCTATTATATTATATTAGTGTTTTTCAGTTTTCATTTTTTATCTATATTTTCTATGCTTCTCTTCTTCCATTTATTATTATTATTATTATTATGAAACTAAATTATAAGGAAGAATCCCGCGCATAGCACGGGTTATGAGCTAGTTTGGTATTATAGCCAAATTCTACGTTACGGGTTTCAAGTCGCATATAGGGCAACATATGGGATAAAGTAAGACGACGTATATGTCAGAATCAGAAGAGTGTTGGTGGTAGCAATTTTTTTTTTGGTAATTCCACTCACCCATCCTTATTCAATAACTTAACACTATGCGTATACATAATACAAAGACATTTTAGTTCAACCTATAAGTTGCCCCATCCGTGACTTGAACCTGCGACGTAGTGCCAAAACTGGCTTGCAAAAGAAAGGTGTCAAAGAGCTTATATATGCATGATTAAGATTATACTTAAGTTTTGTAAGACAAAGTGTGTTTGAAAGTGCGATTTATTAGGCCAAATAGTGCAATTTTAAACCAAATCACATTAAATGTATCGTTTGAGAGTGTATTTTTTTTTTTTTTTTTTTAAAAAAGAAATTGCAATTTGAAAATGTAGAAGAAACTGCGTTTTTAAATCACGGATGGATGTGTTTTTTTAAACGCACTAATTAAAAGCTAAACTGCGATTTAAAGGTCAAACCGTGATTTTACCAAACATTTGACTGTGTTTTCAAAAATTACGTTTCAAATTGCTATTTTTCAATTGCACTTTTTCAAACTGTAAACTCAAACAGACCTGCAATAATATTCTCAAGCATGACTGCATGAGCTTTACTGCTTCATCTTAAAATTTTAAATTCGTTTGCTGTGACTCGACTAGGATGCCTAGCATTGAATTTCCTGTAGACAATTCTGCTTCACCCGAGCTTTATCAGTTGGATTACGAACTTCGTAGGAATTTTACGTCCCTAGACAGAAAGAAATACCAACGTAAATTTAACTTCAAGAATGTTCAAATTTTCACCTGACTTGACAAAAGCGTGCCCTTAAAAGTCACAAAAGGATGATGGCAACTACAAGTATCTAAGCAGAGTTCACTACCAATTCTTACAGCAATCTAAGTATAGAACAGAGGACTTGGATGAGTTTATTCTGACCAAAAAAATTCCAGTCTGCACATGATGATATGGATTCTCCTATATATGTTCTAGTCTTTCTCAGAGGCCAACGTGAGTTAACTTCCTCTAAGATTTGCTTCAACACGTTGCTCTACTTTCAACTCTGACTCTTCTTCTTGGTCATCTGAACCCACTGATATTTGGTGGAAGGTCTCCTGGATTTTTGTCACACCCTTTTCCACAGGCCCCATAGCTTGATTAAAGGTCAATACAACATCTTTGACGACCTGCTCACAAAGTGTCAGTGTAAATATTGTAATCTAAAAATCTATAATGTCGAATATGATTTACAAAATGCTCTCACAAGCCGGGACAGAACTCACATGTTGACCACCTTCAAGAACAATTTCCTGAACACTCTCCCTGACACTTGTTCCAGAAGCCTCGGCCTTAGTTTCAGTCCTTTCAAGCACGGCTAGCTTCTCATCGTGACCTTGCTCTAACTTCAGCTCTTTTTTGGTTGTTTCAGTAGTGACCTTCCCATACTTGGAGACAGGGAGGAAACAGTATGGTTCCGCTGAGAAAACATACACATGAGCAATAGCTGCAATGGCCATCTGCCAAGAGAGAGAGAGAGAGAGAGAGTTGTATGATCATGGTATAAAAGTGAAGAAGCTAATATGATGCTCTGTACATTTCATGATTTGATCATACTGTATACTGTGCAAGACCTACATGTTATCAACTGAAAAGAAAAACCATTCTGGCTAAGAAAAGGATGTAAAGAACAAAGGTACCTAAGAATAAAATGGAGTTTTCTAAACCACAGCAACAGAATCAACTTACTTCTATACAAATCAAGACATCCTGCAGTCCAGTTTGTACTTTTCCCTCCTTTGGCAGAATTCCAAATGCACACAACAGTGCAATACCCACACCTTGCCACCAAGTAGCAAACACAATGGCCTTGAAGCTGATGAACTTTGCAAGGGGCTTTATTGATTGAAGTCTTTCATGAGTTACATTATACAACTTCACAAGGCAATACAATGCCCACATCTGGCTGAAGTTCAATACCACTGCTATATATGGATAGCTGCAGGATATGACGGTGTAGCAATAATTAGCAAGGAGAAGGATAAGGCTGGTGAACACTCTCTTCTGCCTTGCTATATAGTACTATTTCCATGTATGGATATCAGTAAGACGATGGGAGTGTATCAACATTTAAAGCGAACAATAGAAAAGGCAGAAGAATGTACTCTGCCCTGTTATAAGATTGCTTCAATCCAAAATATAACTGATTAAACAGAAGAAAATCATCTACAATTGTTGGTGCTTGCCCATTGTTGCTATGAAGGGGAATCGTAGAATGAACAAATACAATACTAAACATGTAAAACACCAATACGGATACAGACTAATAATAGTTGTTTTATCCAGCAAAATGAAGAAGAAAAAATATTTCAGTACGCCTTAATATGTGAAACTACTAACGAGCAAATGACAGAATGTTGAGAAAAATTGGCAAACTCCAAACAGGATAACACAAGCACACAGAAAGCATGCATGAAGTGTACTCGACAATGGCCAAAAATAAAAAATGAATATCACAGTATATAATTTAATGACGTGTTAGTAACAAAACAAGCACAACGTTAGACATGCATAAGAGATACATACCCATAGTACCACTTGAATTCCCCGTCACCATAAACACCAAAGAGTTCCAACAAGAAAGCTAAGAAAGCACAAACTGTCTTCAGAATCATCTGTCTATCCAAAAATATTAGAGTCAAGCAAGTAAATTCAATCATACATAAAAAATAATTTAGGATCACCTGTCTATCCAGAAATATTAGAGCCAAGCAAGTAAATTCAATCATACATAAAAATAATTTAGGGACTTACATATTGTACAAGGCCGAATTTTCCTATCACAAGCAAATCTTTCCCAAGAGTACAAGGTCGAAAGAAGAAGTTTCTGAACGATCTTTGATCCACTGAACGATTCTCATCTGCCCCTTCTAACAATGGTTTGCCAAGCTGTTCCCTTGACTTATTTTCTAGTAGTTCTATGACCCTTCTTTCGCCACCTACCATAGTTTTTATTTCAAGAAAAACCTTCATGACAACAACTTAGCAACATATAACCTCATAAAGTGTGATCTTAGACACTTAAAACCATAGAAAGCTAAAGATGATAATGTTACAACAAAATAAGAAACAGTTTCTTCTGGAGTCATCATTTTCCTGCTTATTAACTTCCAAGGAAGCAATGTTTTTCTTTAGGCTCTCTTTAAGCACATATGTCAATACTATTTGTTCATTCACACTTGGGCAAGGAAAAGAAACATAATTCATGTAAAACTAGCACATAGAGGTAAAGATACATCCCGTTGAACTTATAGAAGTTCAAAAGATAAATGGAATGGTTGATCTTAACGTCCCAGGAATTTTCCAACAGTTTGTGGGATATCCTAAACCATTGATCAAGTCCTCAAAGGAACGTGGGCATGCTTAAGGATACCAAGCTTATAAAGAAGAAGAAGATGGTGAAAATGACACAGTTGCGTAGAAATTGCATAGAAGCCAGAATTTGATAGTGTTACTAAAAACTTGTAGCTTACCCAGGCAAGCAACCAAATAGCTCCCAAAAGAATACAAGGCAAATGCTTCATAGCAGTTTCTTAAAATGTCACATGCAAGAGACAACCTTGGAACCCACAAGGATATAACCTGGTAGGAAGAGAACATGCGAAACCATTAAATTACCACCATGGTTAAATGATCAAAATCACATGTACAAATTAAGGAATCTTGTCAATTATATTTTGTTTTGTTTCATTCTTTCTTCTTTTTTCAGTCTTTCCTCACAGGGGAAGGGGAAGAGGGGGCGTAGGGGGAGGGGGCTGGAGGGATACTGTGGATGAAGGGTGATCGCATTTGTTGTTAGATTTGCTTGGTTAAAACCAAGCTAGGCAGAATGGTGAAGTGAAATTGCATATGGTATGTCCATATTGTAATATAACAGGATTAAAATTGCTTCTCAGAGAGATAGAACCTCACTGACTCAGTGGCATAGACGGGAACCATGAAAATGACAGCAACGATCCATTTTTGTTCCTGGATATAAATCAAATAAGACTGAGTGAGGCTCTTATCTAATCTATAACTCTCATTTTCATAACTACTCAATTTACAGAATCATGAACATAAGCGCTAAAATATGTTTTTGGCCAAAAAGAAAATGAGACTCAAATCTTATAAAATCTCAACTTAGTAAGCAAGATTCAAGTAAAAAAGGCAAAATATCCATCTCAAAATTTACTATTGCAGGGTGCAGCCTTTGGAGTTTCCTACGTTGAACAGCATATTTAGATCATATTTGGGCCAATTACAAGCTTCGTGAAGAAGTGAAAAAAGAAAAAATTGTGATCCAAAACCACTGTCATAAAAAATTTATGGATATATGTGGAAGCTGTTTGAGTCCGATCAGCGCCAACAGATCCAATCAATACCTATCTTTAGCAGGCCTGGAAGTTGCAAAGGTACCATTAACATATGCGTCAAGGCGTAACACGTTATGCTCCTGTGCAGAGCTTTTTAGTTTTAAGTAATTGAGTTCACCCATATATTGACATTTGCTTAGTCAAAATCCGGTTAGCCAAACACCGTAAATTTCAGTCTCACACATCTAATAAGAAAAGAGAAGAAACACAAGTTGATACAAAAGCACTGCATTCAATAAAATGGTTAGGATGCTTATAGTGAAAAGAACTAACTGCAGGATTGGTGTATGATCTGAGATGTTGGAGATTGAGGTAGATGGAGAGGATCACTGCTATAGCTGCAAAGCATCCTGCAGTAATGAGGACTGGTTGATGAAGCTCTCTGTATATGTCTGTATAGGCTGAGATAGAATTTGATGCCATTACTCAAGCATCTTCCATTCACAAAACTCTACAACTTGAAGGGAGGAGATGCTCTATGCTGCGACTACATGTGTGATTAGTACTCAACCTGAGATATATTAACATCAAACACTAGATGATAAATTGTCTAGTAAGAATTAAGAAAGAATAGACCCGCATCAACTTTGGATGGTCATTGAAATGTGGGGAAAAAGGTACAAAAATGCATCCAGTATTCCATTATCGATCATTCACCCGTTGTTCATTAATAGGCAATGCTTCCAAGTATTATAGAACCATGTCAATCATAGGAACACATCCTTCTACAGTAATTTGTGATTCCCGTCAGCACCATATCGTTCTGTTTGTTTCCAAATTGTTCCTGGATATCTAACTGGGCTAGTTCAGCATTCTCAAATATATCCGCTTTAAATCTTATATTTTGACACAAAAAGGAAAATATACGCTTCTGTTTTATCAAAATTCCAAGTAATTGTAAACTGAAAGTTACCCATGAGAGCAAATTTAATACTGATAATATATCATTTAGATTCATGAGTCATAGCGCTCGAAATACTCAATTTATATTTTAAAAGGAAAAGGCCAAATGAAGAACTAATCGTAAAACAAAAATAAAATATTGAAGTCAATGAAACGTGAACTTTGCTGACCTCCCAAATGGGCTTTCTTCCATTGACAATGTTGTTGCAGAAGAATGTGCCTTCAAAATACCGACTATGCGTTACACAGAAGACAACGGCCATATCCATATCTATCACGCAGCGTAGTAAACTCTGCGTCCGAGGTTGACACGTTCCACTGTTCTGACTTTCGCAGTTAAAACTACGACACGTGGAGCTTAATTCTGAATTACACGCGGACCCTAATGTTTATGTCATTTAAGCATAATTAATGGATTTGGACAAAGTTTTTTTTTTTTTTTTTTAAAAAAAAAAAATAAATTTATTAAATTCACATATGTGTTGGATCGAACGTAATAGTGTTACTTTGCTCACGTGGACAAATCTTAAAATATGCAGTAGTTATCTTTTTTGCATTGCGTTGCCTTACTGAATATATACGTACCACTTAGTTTTCATATGATCGAAATGGTTAAAGGCCTGATTCGACAATATGTATTTAGATCGAATACGTTAAAAATGCAAATGAAAATCACCTGTTTTAAATAGAAATGTCCATTTATATATAAATAAATAAAATGACACGTGTAAATTACCCACTCTATTTCCTCCGAGCCAAGGGAAGTATTGAATTTGATGTTGAATGATTATGTAAAGCAAGAACAAGCTGTGAATATGAAACTTGAACAAGAGGTTTGAGAGAAAAAATGATTCTCTGATTTAGTATTGAATAGCGTAAAAATAACTGTACATGATTTGTAGTATATATATACTGAGTTACATGACTTGCTTTGCAAGTTATAATCTAACAGAGTCTAACTAACTAACAAAACAAAAATCATGTGTCTTTACAGAATTAATCACATGTGTAAAAATGTAATCTAATACTCCCCCTCAAGATGGACAGTGGAGATCAACAATGTTCATCTTGGATAAAAGAGAGTGAAAAGATGCAGAACTAAGGGACTTAGTAAAAAGATCAGCAAGCTGATTTTCAGAGGAAACATGGAGAGTTCGAATCAGTCCCATTTGAATCTTTTCACGCACAATGTGACAGTCTATCTCGATGTGCTTCGTTCATTCGTAATAGACAGGATTGGCGGCTATATGAAGAGCAGCCTTGCTGTCACAAAAGAGAAGAGCAGCAGAAGAATGTGTAACTTGAAGATCTTCAAGAAGTCTGGACAACCATGTGATTTCACAAGAAACAGCAGCCATTGATCGATATTCAGCCTCAGCTAAAGATCGAGATACCATGTGTTGTTTCTTAGACTTCCAAGAGATTAAGGAAGAGCCTAAGAAGACACAAAATCCAGTGACCGACCTTCTAGTGTCTGGATAACCAGCCCAGTCGGAGTCACAAAAAGCTTTAAGATGACATGTAGAGGAAGAAGGAAAGAAGAGACCTTGGCCAGGGGCAGATTTAACATATCTGAGAACCCGAAGAGCTGCTGCCATATGAGGTTGTCTAGGAGACTGCATAAACTGGCTGAGAGTGTGAACAGAGTATGTCAAATCTGGCCAAGTGGTTGTAAGGTACAAAAGTCGACCAATTAACCGTCTATATGCAGTAGGATCTTCAAGCAGAGTACCATCAGTAGCAGAAAAATGGATATTTGGTTCCATGGGAAACTTGGCTGGCTTAGCTGCTAATTGACCAGCATCATTAAGAATATCAAGGGCAAACTTGCGCTGACAAAGAGCAATACCACTGCTACTGCGTGCAATCTCAAGACCAAGAAAGAATTTAAGAGAACCTAAATCCTTGAGCTTAAAATGAGTGTCAAGAAACACAATAAATTGATCAATGAGCTTGGAATCATTGCTGGCTAAGACAATATCATCAATGTAGACCAATAAAGCAATGAAAGAAGAGCCAAGTTTCTTAGTAAATAAAGAATAATCGGCCTTGGATTGAGAGAAACCATGTTGAAGCAAAGTGGTAGAAAACTTGGAAAACCACTGCCGTGAGGCTTGTTTTAAGCCATAAAGGGATTTATTGAGCTTACATACCTGAGTCTCCCCCTTGCTAGCAAAACCAAGAGCTAATTGCATAAAAACTTCTTCATCCAAGTCCCCATGCAAGAATGCATTATTCACATCAAGTTGGTGAAGCTTCCAGTTATGAATTGCAGCCAAAGCAAGTAGACACCGAATAGTAGTCATCTTGACAACTGGTGAAAAGGTCTCAAAATAATCCAAGCCTTCACATTGTGTGAAGCCTTTGGCGACCAAATGGGCTTTATACCGTTCAATAGAACCATCAGCGCGATGCTTGACTTTATAAACCCATTTGCAACCAATGGGGGTCTTTCCAGGAGGTAGAGATGTAAGAGTCCATGTATTATTAGACTCTAAAGCATTGATTTCAGATTTCATTGCTTCACGCCAACAAGAGTGTTTAACAGCTTGATGAAAAAATTGTGGCTCAATGGCAGTAGAGATAGAAAGGGCAAACTGTTTATGAGAAGGTGATAAATGATCATAAGACAAAACCGAGGAAAGAGTATGAGGTATACCTGAGGAAAACTGGTCTGCAACATTTGAAGAAGACTACAGTGGAGAAGAAAAAGATGAATCCACCATCTGACAGTGATATTGATGTAAGTAGCTCGGTTTATGTCTAACTCTTGAGAATTGACGAATAGGAACAGAAACATCACATTGAGGAACAAAGATGGAGGAAACATCATCTGTTATAGGATTAACATCTAAAATAGGACTAACTTCAGAATGAGGAGAAACCGAAGGAGAACAAATGGTAGTATGAGGTGCAGAAACTGAATCAGGATTATGAGCTACTGTAGGAACAATAGAATGTGTAATATTATGAGAAACAGAAGATGAAGGAAAATCCAAAAAATCACAACTATATTCTGGAACAGAATAAGGTAAAACAGGAAGATGAATATTATCATGAGCAGTAGGATGATTGAATGTTCTATATGGAAAGATATCTTCATGAAAAACAACATCTCGGGATACAAGTAATGATTTTGTATGAAGATCAAATACTTTGTAACCTTTGATGCCGTATGGATAACCAATGAAGATACAAGTTTTTGCTCGAGGAGCAAATTTGGTACGATGATGAGAAAGGGTAGAAACAAAACAAAGACAACCAAAAACCCGAAAATGAGAAAAAGAAGGAGGAATATGAAATAATTTTTCAAACGGAGATTTATTTAACAAAAGAGGTGTGGGGATTCTGTTAATGATATAGGCAGTGGAAAGAACACATTCACCTCAAAAGGGCAAAGGTAAATGAGCTTGAAATCTCAAAGATCTTGCAATATTCAAAATATGTTGGTGTTTCCTTTCAACGACAGAGTTTTATTGAGGAGTTTCAACACAACTCAACTGATGAATTACACCTTTAGATTGAAAAAATTCTGTCATTTGAAATTCAACTCCATTATCACTACGGATGCACTTAATTTTGCAATTAAATTGAGTTTCTACTAGCTGAAAGAAGGAACATATCAAGGAACGTGTTTGACCTTTATTATTCATCAAATGTATCCATGTAAAACGAGTACAATCGTCTACAATGGTAAGAAAATATCTAGCACCTTTAAGAGATGCAGTAGAATAAGGTCCCCAAATGTCAACATGAACTAGATCAAAAGAACTAACTGAAACAGAATGACTTATAGGAAATGCTAACCGATGTTGCTTTGCCAAAGGGCAAATGTTACAACACTTATTTGACTCAAAAAAAATCTGGGGATGTTGCATACTAAGGAGCTTCATTCGAGCATCTGAGAGATGTCCCAAACAAGAATGCCAAGTGCTGGAAGAAACAGAGTTGACAGAAAAACTTTGGATTGGAGTTGATAAGAATGAGTCACACTGTAGATGAAACAGACCACCAGATTTCTTACCCACTCCAATCGTCTTCCATGTCTGCAGATGCTGAATATAACAGGTATTAGTAAGAAACAATACACAACAAGATATGTTTTTGGTGAGTTTACTGACCGAAACTAGATTGAAAAAAAAAAAAGAGGGTACACAAAGGACATTAGTCAATGTAAGAGTTGAGGAAATTTTCACGGTTCCTATATGAGTGATTGAAGCAAATTTTCCATTTGGTAATCTAACCAATTTAGAAACAGAAGCTGTTATGGTAGTAAAAAGAGAAATTGAACATATCATATGATCAGTGGCTCCTGTATCTAGAATCCAGGGATGATTGTTCAATTGAGAAGCCTTTTGAAATGTGGAGACATATGAGAAAACAGAATGAAGAAAACTTGAGGTAGAAATAGGCGTAAAAATGGAATTACCTGACATATTAGCAATGAGCTTCTGAGAATGACCTACTTGATTGGCCGAAGGTATGACATCAGAATTTGATGTGATGAGTGCCATGAGTTTCTGACATTGGTCTTGGGTGAATGGCAGTGAAGGTGCATCTTGATTCCCAGATGATCGATCAAAGAATTCTGAAACTTGGTTTGCAGAATGTTCTCCAGCAACCTTTCCTTTAGTGAATTTGAAACCGGGGGGAAAGCCATGCAATCGATAGCACTTTTCCATGGTATGACCAGAAATCCCACAATGACTGCATGTGGGACGATCCTTACGAAAAAGAGTGTTCTTCACAAAATGAGGCTGTGCAACAGCAACTCGTGATGGTGTAGGTGCAGTAGATGCAACCGATTTAGTGAACAAAGCAGAGGAATTTTGATTAATTGAACCAATCAAATTAGAAACCTCTTTCTGCCTCTCTTCCTGAATAACTAGTGAAAACACTTTATTAATTGGAGGAAGAGAGTTAAGCATCAAGATTTGACCTTTAGCATGAGCATAGGATTCATTCAATCCCATCAAAAATTGCATCACATATTCTTGCTACTGATATTCATTGTGGACCTTCATGGTACCACATGTACACGGTGGTAAAGGTCTATAGTTGAGCAATTCATCCCACAATCCCTTGAGGATAGTGAAATAATTGCTCACAGATAGGTTTTCCTGCCTCAAATCAGAAATTGACTTTTGTATCTGAAAAATCCTAGGACCATTCTGTTGTGAGAATCGATCCTTAAGATCGTTCCACATTGCCTCAGCGGTATCAACACATATGATACTAACACCAATTTCTTTGGAAACAGAGTTTATAATCCAAGAAAGTACCATATTGTTGCATCGCGTCCATGGTAGAAAATCTGGACTAGAAGCATCAGGTTTCGGCAGACCTCCATTGATGAAGAGGACTTTATTCTTTGCGGTCAACGCCATGAGCATGGATCGACTCCATGTATAGTAATTCTCTCCAGTCAGCAATTGAGAAACTAGGTTTGATCCTGGATTATCTCCATTGTGAAGATACAATGGATTCGAGCAATCCATCATAGAGGATGAAGATGAAGCTAAAGAAAGATCCATTGAGAAAAATGATGAAAACAGGAAAGAACAATTTTGAGAAGAACAGAATCAGAGAAAAAAAAAAAAATCAAAGAACGATGTATGATCGCTCTGATACCATATTGAATTTGATGTTGAATGATTATGTAAAGCAAGAACAAGCTGTGAATATGAAACTTGAACAAGAGGTTTGAGAGAAAAAATGATTCTCTGATTTAGTATTGAATAGCGTAAAAATAACTGTACATGATTTGCAGTATATATATACTGAGTTACATGACTTGCTTTGCAAGTTATAATTTAACAGAGTCTAACTAACTAACAAAACAAAAATCACGTGTCTTTACAGAATTAATCACATGTGTAAAAATGTAATCTAATAGGAAGAGTTTCAAGACTTAAGGTGCTCATAAGTACTCTTCGTAATGACTTTCTAGTCTATTTAGAGAGCATCAGGTCGAAATTAAAGTCATCGTGATCGAACAAGATGAAATCAAGAGCATTGGAGCCAAAAATATGAAAATGATGAAGGGAGTCGGCATTGATTTTAAGAAATGAGAAAGAGTGGATGATATTCTTGATCCAATCAATATTAATGGTCAAACCCTCAACTTTGAAATTTCAAAGTGTCCAAAATCCAGGAAGAGAGCCTCCAAATTAAGGACCCTAGAAAAATGGCAGAGGATCGAGAAAAAGGGTTTTGACAGCGTGGATCGACCATACCATGCATGTTCGTCGTTCCGAAACAGCAGTTTCATATTCTAATGAATCTAATGATATATTTCTTCTCCTTCAACAAGTTTTGGGAGTGACTACTCTATCGCTTGGTTTTAAAAAAAAAAAGAAAAAAAGAAAAAAAAAAGGGAAAGATTTGGTAATGTCTATCTATAAATGGACATTTTCTTAATTTGGTGACTGCGACCAATTCACGAAGAAATTTGGTGACCGATGAACAACTCACGATTGAGTGAGGAAGTAGTGCATTACGACGTATATCCCTTTTATATTACGTTTAAAAAGTCCGACTGCGATAGAAATGCTATCTGTTTGAGTGTTCGATTTTTTAAATCAGAATTTAATTTTGATTTGGAGAGCGAATTTTGAAGTTTGACTTTGTGAAATAAAATTAAACAAAAAAATTGAATAAAATATGATTTGTTTAGAAAAAATTGAATAAAATATGATTTATTTTTTAAAAAATTAAACAAAATATGATTTGTTTTCTGAAAGCTGGATTCACCATGCATGTTCAACTTTTTCACGTGTTATGAAACAATATATATATATATATATATATATATATATATATATGATCTGGCGATGTGCATGCCAAACTTTCCACTTTGGGAAGTCTTATTCGTCTAGGGTTTCCATTTAAAGCCCGGACACCACCTCAATCCAAGACAGATTATTGTCTCCCGGCCTGGAGAACAACCACATTCACATGGTTTACTTTGTTGAAATAAATTCCATTTGCCTTTCTTGGACTAGTCGACCCTCGATCTAATTAATTCCCACTACGTACCTTTAGACTTGCATATACATCGCGCGAGGTTTCTAGATAGGGAACTCCTAGGCATGCATGACAGTCAGATTATATATGATAAGTTAATTCATGACGCTTCACAATAATGACCACAGACTTTTTCAAAGGTGTAGTTTAATCGGCTGGAGATCACGCCTCATGAAGCGGAGATCATTAGTTCGAATCCTTCCTCCCCTTCTTGTATGGACATGTCAAAAAATAAATAAAAATAAAAAATAATGACCACAGACATTAATTATATGATTCTTTGATATAATACCATTAATTATTATATAGCAGGTTTAAAATTATTAATCATATATTAATTTAATAAATTATTTATCTTCTCAAGAAGTTTGTTCGGATTAATTATCTTTAAGATATCTTGCATATCATGTCTTATAGGTTTATGTCATATGTTAATATATATCGATCCTCGAGATCTACGTACTATTAATCATCTAACTATAAAAACTAGCTATAAGATAAATTATATATATACACATGCACTCGGAGTCTATGACAATATATCATCAAAATATATTGATTGATTTTAACTGTGATATTATTTTAATTGTATGACAGTTATATAACGGTCTATTAATTAAATATATAACATTATTTTTTTTATAAAAAAAAAAAAAAAAAAAAAAAAGGGAAATTTTTTAATTTGTACATTCTGATCATGTTTGTTTAATTTTGGAATTTCAGAAACCAAAACCCCAACAAAATTATATAGGCCATCAATAAGTACTGCATGGACAACTTGAGGTGTGGGTAATGCCATTGTTCCCTAATCCACTGGCCGGTTCGAGTCCGGTGATTTAAGCTCTCCTTTCAGTGAGGGCGGTACGTGTGACACTGTTTAGCAACTTGAGAGAGGCAGCCAGTTCGATTATGGACATAGATGTAAGCGATGGTTGTTTCCAAGGAAATTTTTATTAGTACCGTTAAATATATATATATATATATATTTCGAATGTAGGACAGGACATAGGTGAGAGAGATCGAGCAAATAAAATGTCAGACTTACGTAAGTAGAGGTATTTGAGACACGTGTGTCATCATGGTGTCGTCATTTGACACGTAGCGTACAGCCCTAGCTGGGCTCCACCGGGTTGCCGAAACCCGGCTACCTGTGTGTTGAAGAATTGAAATTGGAAGAGCATGGACCCGGCCATGTGGTGGACAACTTCACGTGCTGTGTGTGTAATAGGGAAACCCCATGCATGAAGAGAGAGTGCCGGGCAAGCCACCGCAGATTTAAGGATTTTTTGCAACATTATTTTCACTTAAGTTGAAAGGGAAGGTAATTTGTAGACGTAAAGTTTCAACTTAAGACCTTTGTTTTGATATCATGTTAAATTATAACTTATGTTACAAGTTTATAATGATAAAAATATATATATATATATATATATCATATGTTTTTGTCTTCGGAACTTGCTGTAGCTTCCAGCATGTTTAATTCTTTATGATTCTTCTGGATATATAATTGCATGCATGCATGGTAAATCTATTCAAAAGATCCTATAGATCTCAAAAGCACTTGATGATATTGGCCTAGCTTTTCTAGCTTGTCACCCTTGAAGTTAAAACAGATCTAATGATTTTGTTTATTTTCATTTAATTCATACCTAGGGATCAATCGAGTTGTATGCTCAACCGCTGAAGTTAGGTCTTTATAAAGAATACTATTTTATTTGAACATATATATATATATATAGTGTAATCAATAAAGAAATAAAATGTTTAATTTGATCACTTAGTATCTAAACATACCACAATACTTTTGAATTTGACGTCAACGACGATCCACTCTATCGATGCTGACAACCTGACGCGATGATAGCATGCATTTTCTCTTTTAACGGCTTCACTCACCTATAAGTATTTAATTATGACTTAGCATTATGTTCATACATAATATCAAGGCAATTTACTCCAGCTTAATTATAGGTCACTCTCTTCGTAACTCGAATTCGTAAAATATGTTATATCTGCTCTGATACCAAATGATACAAGCAACAGATAAAACTCACTCTTGAAAACAGACTTTTAAGAGATTACTACTCAAGATCTTATATATATACACATGGTTCAGATTGCACTTAATTAATGTGAGACACTCAAGATCGTAACAAAATTCACAAACATATAGATATCTAGATGCGCTAATCTTGATGCACACCTTGTAACTGGATGAGTTGTTTCCCACCTTGTGTTCAGAAGCATTCCCACTGTTTCACCTTTCATTTCCTCTATCAGATTAAGGATTGAAAATGATCATCCTTTGTAATTTTTCTCTTTTCCATTTTTCCAATATTTGAATAGGAAAAAAAAAATATATATATATTGCATGGAAATTAATTCCACTATATATTGTATCATAAATTAAAAATTGTGTCACGTGTACACCAAATCATCTCAAACTTGATTCGCCAACATCAGTTGTAACTTGTAAGGGACAGGCCCACGGGAACATGGACTGTAATTCCCCCACCTTGCCTCTACTTTTTCACCCCCAACACCTTTATTTTGTTCATTTTGCCTTATATTAAAGCCCCAATTAGAGTTTGCCAGATCAAGGAGGTGATTTTGTTACACTCCATGACCTAATATTAGATAATCGTTAAAGTACCAACTATTGGGTGGATCTAGATTTCCGGTACATCAATATTGTATATACATAATGTGTTATGAAAAAACTACTTTTAAGATAGAGTTGAAAAACTTACGCACCAAAAAGAAAGAAAAACAATATTACTGTTAAGTTACCCCATGGCAAATTAAGTTCTGTGTACCTTCCTTGAAATGCAAATTTTGAACAAGTGCAAAGCGCCTCTTATATGGATCGGGTAAGACTCAACTTTGAGTGGGCGTGGTTTCAATAAATTATTTACACCGGAATTCAAATCTTAGACCTAATGAGAATTTTACCAAGTTCAAGACCTCACCAATTAGGCCAAACCTTTGGGGTTAATTATATATAACCTATTACCTATTTTTTTAGGTTGAGTAATATTGCTTAATTAGAAACCACATTTGTTCGATTCTCACAATTATCCTAAAGTTCTGATGTGTCAATCTCAACAAACTTTTGAATTTTTTTTTTTTTAAAAAAAAATGATTGATACGTCAGCATTATGTGTAATAAAAATGTGATTTATAGCATTATTTTTTTTTTAATTTGAGGTGATTTGGGGTAAGTAATGTTGAATACCAAACCAATACCCCGTTATATACTAAAGTACATGATAAGATCTAGTAGTCATTGAATTTATTTATTTTTTAACAAGAACTATCGATTAAAGGGTTAATAATTAAATCTTGTAATAGAATATTTGTGAGGGAGAAGTACATTGGTGTGGTATATATATATATATATATAATTTATGTTTGGGTTATAGTACGTTAAATAAAAGTTTCTTTGCATGCCATGCCATGCCATGTATTACGCACTCATTAATTAGAGCTTGGTTCCCGTTCAATCATCTACGTACGTACCGGTCTGGGTTTTGCATGAACAACGCAAATGGAGGGTCGTGATCTGCTAGTCGAATATATTTCCCCAAGGTAAAATTATAAGGAACAGTACTGTTAATTACCGTAATGTTAGGTTCAAGATGATAGAGAGAAACGGCAAAATTCAGGTTTTGGAACTTGAACCAGGAACAGCTATGCAATTTGGCCATGGAATATTTTCTCACACCCAAGTCCCACCCTATTTATAGTCTTTCGCACCCCATCCCTAAAAGACAACCGTCTCTCGAGCTGTGCTTTGAGGAGCTCCCAATACAATTTTGCCAAAATGAAGGTAATAAGAAAGAATCTGGTGAATACCGGATATATATATATATATATATATATATATACTGAAATTAATATGCTCTATATATAGTGTGTGTGTGTGTGTATATCCCAAGGGATAAATTTTTATTTTTTATTTTTTTAGTTTCAGATTCTTAGTAATTGGATTCAAAATAAGTTAAATGGCAGAAGTGGGAGCAAGAAATCAAGCTTGATTTCAGCTACTGGTGAGTTTTTCTTTGATGTTTTTATTGTATATATATATATACTTTTTCCATTGGTTTATATATATACCATCAGTTGAAATATTCTCATTTCAGCAGCCTTCAATGGTTTTCATAAGACAGAAGTTTTCAAGTTCTAACAGCTTTGATTTCGTTCTCTTAATTAATAGAATATAAATATATATATATATACCCTTCAAAGTCATTAATATAAAGATGCTGAATCATATGTATATAGTGCATATTAAATTTATATTTTCCCTTTAGTTTAAGCTTTTAAAACTATTAATTTGTGATACATGCATTCGCAGTTGTCATCTATTTAAATTCAAACTCCATTAAATTTAATTATCGTCTTTCATTATCTTAACTTTTTAGAATAATAGGTGATTTAACATTTATTGTACAGGAATTGGATGAAAAGGTTAGAATTCTGACATTATTGATGTTGTGATATTCATGTAATTAAGCACATCTAACTGTTTTTCCAATAATTAATAGATCACAAGCTACAAGAGCCTTTATTCAGCGACAAGCATCATGGATTGCTAGCTATTGGGACACTAGGAAACAAAAATTTGAAAGATCATCCTCCAGAGAGGAGCATTAATCTTGAGGGGAATCCATCTTCCTCCCAAGATGATCATCTACAAGAATTTACATCTGAAGAATTGGGAAAGCTTCAGAACGAGTTGAACTTATTATTGCATTGCTCTGTAGAATCGGAAGCGAATAATCATCATCAACTGGATAAATCACTAGATAGAGAGTCAAACAGCAAAGATAGTAGTATCCAGCGAAGCACCAGCAACATCGTACTAAATAGTACTGGGAAAGATGATGTTTGTTTGGAAAATACTAAGGGTGGCATTGGCAAAAAATCATTGTCTTTTGTTCTTAAGAAGATGTTTGTGTGCAGAAGTGGATTACCACCTGCTCCCAGCTTAAGAGATCCACTCACAGAATCAAGAATGGAGAAGGTAAATATGTGTGTGTGTGTATATATATATGGCATGTTTATGTGCACCCATCCATTTATAGTACTTTTTTTGTGCCTTAATTTATCCGCTTTTGGCTGGCTAAAGATTTTGAGAGCAATACTTCACAAGAAGATATATCCCCAAAGTTCTAGCAGTGCAGCATTGAAATACCTGGAGAACAGGCATATGCCAAAGTCTTCTCATGACGAGGATGATGAACTGAATTTTAAGGCCGACAATGGAAGTAAATGGGTCAAGACAGACTCTGAATGTGAGTTCTTATATATTATTAATTAGCAGCTAAAACCATCTGTGTTGTATATATATATATATATATATATATATATATATATATATATATATATATATATATTAATTGCATGCTTTTGTGGACATGAATACATGCAAGAATCATTAATTAATCCCTCTTGGGGGCGCAAATTCATGAATATATGTTTGTGATCACATTCATTTTTTGATTGTAGATATTGTTCTAGAGTTTTAAATTTACTCGATCTAGCCACTTTGGTAAAGCAGTACTACTGATCATGAAGAATACTTGGTAAGAAAGCCCATGCTGAAACAAAAATCCTTTTTACTTGAAACATATATATATATATATATATATATATATATATATATATATGGTTTGCTGATCATGCTAAAGTTATCTGGAGATAATCTTCCATGTGCATGCGCAGTACTTAAGATGTTTCACCAATCCGAGCTAATTAATCACCAGAGGACCATGACATCAAGATGTGCCAGAAATAATATATACATCGCTCTGTTTTCTAATGAGAAAGGAATAAATATATCAGGAAAAAGAATGAAGCAATATTGCTGTTTTATGATGCAAGTTTTTACTATTATGATTTCATGTTATTCTTCCGCAATGGACTGGACATGTATACATTAGTGCTGGTCGATCTGTACTAAATTAATGTCTCAGAAAATACATAAGATCGAGAATGACTTCATATATTTTCATAATGCAGAGAATAGTTGAACTTCTTCACATTTTATTAGTATCTGCAGAATTATTAGCATATAACTTTGATGAGATCGATGGTTATTTGAAATGCCATAATCTTGTGGAAGTGAGCATTCAAAAGTCAAATGGATTAAGTTGGATGTCAAACAAAATGTTTCATCCATCGGAGGGACAAAGCATGAAGCACCCAAATATATCTGGGAAAAATTAATGGGGAAGGCAATGCCCCCAACTCCCTTGCTTCCGCATGTGATGTAAAACATCTTTTGAGCCAAAAATTTGATAGAAGTGTATTATATTTCCTTTGGAGACTTAACATATGTAAAGTTCTTAAAAATATTTAGCGACATTTCTAGCAAATGCTGCTAAAATGCGGGGGAAGGGGGAAACCCAACTTCCTTGCATTCGCACGATGTACCGCCATTGACTTAATACAACACCTCCCTGGAACTATAAAACGCTAGAAAATTTCTCTTGGCGTCTAGCTTTCGGGCAGTTTGATGTCAGGTAGAACAAAAATTGCTCTGACAGCATATGATAGCAGCAGAAACTATGAAATTTAACGTCAGGTAAAAGTAAGATTGTTCTGACAACATTTGATAACTAGTAGCAAAAACTATAAACTAAAGATAGAAAAGGGAATTCAGGAAGAGAGAAAACCTCTAATTGCCCCAAATAAGCAAACAGAGAAATAACGTTGAAAGACTTAAAATTTAATTGATACTTCAACACTTTATTCCAAAATAATGCAGCCAAGCCTTTATATAGACAAAGTTTGAGTACTTTTCAAGCGCGCATACTACTACTTGAAGAAAAATAATGAATTAAAAATACAAAACATACCCTTCAACTTAGAGACAAAGCAAAAGAGATTGCAGCAGTCACAGTCGTTCCTATGGATGAACTTTTGCCATCTTTGTAATGGTAACCACTAAACAAAATGATTGCCCCAAACCCTCCCTTAGCGATTGAACTAGAATTGAAATGAGATTTGGCTTAGGTATTATTCTATATATATATATATATAAAGAAAGAAGGAAGGAAACTACAACATTATTTTATATTTTTTTCAACGTTTTAGATCTAGTTTCACTCTTTTTTTTTCTTTTTTATTTTTTTTTAAAAAATTAAAATTAAATCTAAACCATTAAGAAAATTAGGAGCTTTTGAAATGGTAAACATGGAGGCCGGAGGGGCTCTTTATGGAAATGACTTTTCAGAATCGTAAGGCCTAATCAAGAGAGGCCTAGCCATTAATTAGTCGATTTAGCATGACCCTTCTTAATTGTCGGTTATCACGACAACCTATTTTAGTCATGTTACGTACCATTACCATCTGGTTAGCTATAATTTTAGGAAAATATTTGGGTTATTAATTACAGTTTTTACAAATAGATTCTGCTTGTTTCAATATAAAATATTTTTTTTTGAAAAACGTTTTTTATTTTTTATTTTTATGTTTGATACGACTAAAAATTTTAATCATCAAACTGATAACATTTTCGATTTTAAAAAAACCCTTTCTAATTTTTGTAAAATAGTTTTCTTTTTTTTAAAACCGTAAACCAAGTTTCGAGTTTGAGTTTTTTCTTCACAAATCGTCGGACCTCGCTTGAAGTTACTGGAATCTTCCGGCTGTTTTTTTATATTGCTTATTTTCCGTACGAGTCAAACGCCAAAAAATATTTTTCAACGTAAAACAGTTTATGTTGAAACAAATTGAGCCTAAATTTCTTATAAATCTCTATAGCAATTTTTATTTTTATATAAATATGTATCACATGAACTGTCACATGATAGTCCTTGTTTAGTTACTGATTTGATAAATATCACGTGTACGATCACATATCTCTCTCTCTCTCTCTCTCACACACACACACATAAATATATATAAAAGAAAAGTTTATGTACCTTTCTCAAACTATCATCAAATTGACAATATTTCATAAATTTCAAATTGCGTAAATGTCCTCTCAAACTAACAAAATTTGTCAATGTCCTCCATATTTGATTTCTATAGGTGGTCGGCCATTTATGAGTAGTTCAGCCACCTCCATTCGATCTTGTTCTAGTTTTTTTTTTTTTTTCAATATATATGTACTTATCTATTTATAATATTTTTTTTATTATGCACCACACATATCATAATTTGACTTGTGCTGATGTAATATTTAACGATTTTCGTAAATAATTTTTTTTTTTTTAAAAAAAGAAAGTTAAGTGCATGAACTTATTTATTATTTTGAGCTCTCATAACATTTTATACCAAAGTGAGCTTATTGCAAATCGGTGTAACATAATATATTGATTTCGAGCAAATCATAGGGAATACTCGATCTTTGCTTCATGGCTTACAGAACTTTGAGGTTGGGCACATTAGGAATTTAGGAGGCCAGAGGCTAACCATGAAGCCCACCTATAATGACCAAGTTTGTAGCATGTGCTATTATATATTGCTTAAAAGGCCCAAATGCATATATCTTGAGAAAGAGATACAAGACACCTACACTCTAAGTTAGAAGGATCTGACTTAAAAACAGTTGCCGGAGCAGAAACATCAAATTTTACAAGAATTACATTTGAGTTTTTCTTACATTAACGTTCACTCTCAAATAAAAGAGGGATGATCTAGCAACTAACCAACAGAAATTCCAATAAAATTTGAGCAATACACAGACAGACAGTACCGGAGGAAATAAGAGGAATACACAACAGAAAGCAGAAAAAATCCAAAAAAAGGCTGCCGGCAGTAGAGGAAGAAATGGATTTCGCCGGAGACTGCGACGCGTGGAGGGCACTCGCCGTCACCGAATCCACCCAGCCATAGATCAACTATCGTAGACCTCATCCAGCACCGTGCGCGGCCAAAGAAAGCGGGGCGTGGCCATCAAGCTCGCCAAAGAGCAAAAGGCTCTTTGGCACGTGCAGGTCACACGCTGGACACCAACAACCTCCTTTAAAGACACGATCATCGCCACAGCTCCAAGCTGGATCACTTAGATTTGAGCTTTCCTGCCATAAACAAAAAAAATAGACAAAGAAAAAACACAAATACAAACCTCCATAACCTATTAAGGCCAGGAGAACAAAAGCTCCACAACCTTAATGAGTATGAGAAATCTAACCAAGTATGCTTTGGTTCATTTTTCGAATCATGAGTGGATGGGGGAATGTCCTCATCCGATTCAACAAATTGTTCTGGCTGAGCAAGCCTTTACTCATTGAATGAAAATTTATCTTTCTTCAAAAGAAAAAAAAAGTTATAATATATTAATTTTACATTTTTCAAAAAAAAATATAAATGATTGTTATTATAAAAATAATGCTTTTTTACTATAAAAAAATGGTCAAAATGCATTTTCAAAAAAAGCTTCAAAATAAAACCTTTCTTTCTTTTCTTATTTTTTTTTAATCTAAAAAACTAGTTTTAACTTTAAAAGCTTTTATTTCCGGCGCAATTCAAAACATACTCTAAGAGCCTATTTGAAAATAAACTCATGTTCACTCTACACAATTTTTTATGTACTAAAAAAATACCTTTTAAGGGCCAACTGGTCAAACCCCACGAGAGGTGCTGTGCTTCCCTCCCCCTCCTTTCCCTTTTCTCCTTCTCCCCTCTCCTTTCCTCCCTCTGCTAACGCCTTTGTTGAGGCCTTTATTTTGCTAGAGCTTACTCTAGCCCTATCCACATCATTTGAGGTATTTTATTTGCTTTCATTTCCATCAACACAGTTTTCACCAACCATCCCCTTTCTATACCATGTCTACTGCGATTTTTGGCTAGATTATTGGGTTGAAATTTTTGGATCTAGATCTACGCTCCTCCGTCAACTTTTGCACGACATGCGCCTCTCCAGTGGATTCGCCGACGTCTTCCGCTTCCACCGGCACTTGCCACACGGCCCACACTCTTCCCCAACGTCCATGCATTGAAGCATGGCATGCACGCACGCACTAGAGAGTTTGTCTTCCTTTTCGGCTCGTGGTGGCCACGCTTCTCCCTCCATCCTTCTCCCGCCCTTGTTGTCGGCAGTTCACAGCAGCCCCTTGCGATCACCACTCGAGAGAGGTCTTCCAGTGGTGACACGTGGTCTTCACGCGCCACCACTGGTGACTCCCATCCCCTCCCTTCAACCGGAGTTGTGCTGTGTTTGTTTTTCTATTTTTGTATTTTTAGGCTTTGTGCTTTTTGTATCTTCTTTGTATTCCCTGTAACTCTTACCTAAGTATTTGGGTCATTTGGACTCTTTACACACTTTTAATCACCTTTATTGGTGGCTTAGATTTTTGGCATCCGTGCAATAATCAATAGCCTCGCGTTATCACGTATTGCCTCTGCGTACTTATTTTCTTAGGTTTTTCTAGGTTGTCATTTGTTGTAATTTTCTTTGAATAATGTTATAGTCTACACACACTTTCACTTCTTTATACCTATTTTTTTATGTCCCTTTTAAAATCACCATTAAAAAAAAAAAAAAACCTTTTAAACTCATTATCGCAATTTCGAACCACTCTCTGCCACGACTCGAGAGGTGATTGGCACTTACGCGGTGCATGATTATGTTAAGACCTAGTGGATCTGATTCGTCTCTTGGCACAAACCTCAATGCTTTGGAACCAATCCAACGGTCCACAACTTTCAAAGCTTTTCCCAAAGGTCAAAGACCAAAGGGGAAGTAAATTCTCTCTCTGCACTGTCACACAAATAGAGAAAGAGAGAGAGAGACGTAAAGAAGATAAAAAATCTTTGCGAGAAATCTTTGCGCAAAGGCCGGTGATCAAAAGGTCCAAACCTAACTCTCTAAATGTCACGGACTCTCAGCGGATTTGGGTTTGTGCTGAAATTGGGTTTGGTGGAAATTTTGTAGAGAGAGAGGTCTGAGTTTGGTGTGAGAGAGCTTTTGCCTTTTGGGTTCTTTCGTTTTTTTTTTTTTGGTTTTTGATTTTTCTTCGTTGGGGTGGTTGGGAAGCCAATGCAAATTGAGGAGGCTTTGGAGGGACTGTTGGGTGTTTGTTGAAGTGAACGAGAAAGAGTGAGCTCCATGTCGTGGGCTGGCCCTGAAGATGTCTTCCTCTCCACCTCTCTTGCTAGCTATCTTGACAGTACTCTCTCTTTTCCTTTGCTCTCTTTGTGTTTGTTCGCCTGTCTGATGGTTGGATTTCAATCCAAATGCAAATGAGTTGCTAAATGATTTGCTAATAACATTGGGTTTTGTATGTTTTTCTGAAATCTAATTGCTTTTCGAAGTTTTGTTTTTTCCTCTTATTACTATTGGGTGCAATTGCTTTGTAGAATTCTATGGAATAGGTTCATTATTTGGTTACTGTTTGACTTATAGATTCTTTTTGCACTCTTTATTGGGTTTTTTTTTTTATCAGTTTTTATATATGGGGGAACCTCTGATGATGTTTTGTTGCTAATTGTGGTTTGTATTTGAAATTTCCTTTTCTTGTTTCCATTGATGAAGGCTTCATTTTTGGAGTGTCGGCACTGAGGAATTATAATAATGTTGAGTTTCCCGAGTGCTAATGCACCACGACCAATTGTGGTATGGGTCTGCCGTTTTTATTAGTACCTTTAATGGGAAAAGAAATCTATTGAAAGAGAAACATAGGTAGAAAGGAGAAAACGACTTTCTTGAAGAAAATGACAATATTGATGACAACTAAAACTAGGAAATAACAGACGAAGATTAGAACAGGGAAAAAAAATGGTATAACAATAAAGCCCTCATTTTTGCTGGTGTATATATACTCCTGAATTTGAAGATTTGGAAGTAACCTCCTCCTGTAGTTCAGCTAATGACATCAGAAATATCACCTTCCAACATAATGCAACAATAATCAAGTATGGTTGCTTCACTTAGGCTCATTGAAAAGCTCTCCCAAATTTGTTTGGTGGTGTTTCTGGAATTGATCTGCTTGCAGAGTATGAAAGCTAAGCTACTTTAACTATTTCTCATAATTTTTTTTTCACCCAATAGTAATGGACCCGGATGCGTAAGGAGCATCTAATTAAGTCAAGCTTGATAAATTTTAACTCTTGGAATCTAGATCCCTTGAACAAAGGTTGTGGACTATTCATCAAAAAAAAAAAAAAAATTTGAGGACTAACACTAGACATCAGATTGTGGTTGGTGCTCCAGTAGCCTCTTACTTGACATTTTCCAATGTTTATATACTTTCTTTTATTTTTTTGGTTTATAAGACAAATTCAATAAATTTCCATTGGCTAGTGCTGAAAGCTTTTATGTTCGCTACTATTATTTCCCTGCATGCCCCTCCGGGGGTGGGAGGGTGGGTGGTGTTTACAAGCATTTTGTTTTTCTATGGGAGTTTTTTGTGTTCTTTTTTTGGCCCTTCAATTTGTGGCCTTTCTTTCTTGAGTCTCCTGAAGTTTTATACATCATTGTGAAATCCAACAAGTGTATCTTGCATGCACTTGTACAAAGAAGCTGATTTGTAATTGCATCATTTAGATCTAAGTAAAGCATTGATTCAAGCTAATTGACGCCAGACAGTCTCTTCGTTACAAATATTTGGCTCCTTCAACTTCTAAATATCTTGCAGAAAAACTTCTTGTCCTGTTGCGAGATGGTCGAAAGCTCTTGGGGCTACTATGTTCTTTTGATCAATTTGGTAAAATATCCATCCCACGTAGCATGCTAAGTTCTAATGTTTCTTATCCTTTTTGTTTATTTTTGAACCTTAATTAACTTTAGTACTCTTTCCAATGCACAGCTAATGTTGTTCTTCAAGATGCCTGTGAGCGAGTTATCGTTGGTGACATTTATTGTGACATCCCCTTAGGTCTATATGTAATCCGTGGGGAGAATGTTGTCTTAATTGGAGAGCTGGTATAATATGTTCTCTCTTGTACTATTGGACTTTGTCGTTGTTAATAATTACTTCAAATTTCATCCTCTAGGTTTTCTGATTTGTTTTTTCATTCTTTAGGATTTGGATAAGGAAGAGCTTCCACCACATATGACCCGGGTGCCTGAAGCAGAAATAAAAAGGGTAAGTTCCTAGTACATGCTTTTGACTGCTTTTAAAACTAGACATTAATTCCAATCACCAATGCATTAGCCATGTATGCATGCCATTACTTCATTCGTATTATCTTCTAACTGCCTTCACCAATTTGAGTAATGATGTTATGACAATTTTGCATATTTTGGAAAGATATGCAGAACAATAATATGTATGGTCACTCTTGGCAGTCATCCACTTGAGTCAAAAGAGATAACAAAAGAGAAGGTCTCCAGTTCCAAGTGTTGAAAATCTCTTGCAAAACTTTTCTTCTATGAGCCCTTGCACCACATAGTATATATATTTGTTTAACGAGTGTTGATACAGTTAAACAGTGTAATCCTTTAACTGCCTTAATATGATTAGTTGGTTGAGAATTTCTTGTTTTCTGTTTTTCCATCTTGAATAACTACAGTCTGATTTTACCTCTCTTCAGGCTCAGAAAGCAGAAAGGGATGCTACAGATCTGAAGGGCTCCATGAGAAAACGAATGGAGTTCCTTGATTTTGATTGACAGATCCTGCCATGTTATGACATCATGTCATGTCTGCAAATATTAGTGCGGCTGTGACCTAAATATGAATGATGTAGGATAAGCGTACCAGATTTACACCATCTCTCAGGAGAGGGAAGAAAAACAGTTGCAACACTTGTGAAGACCTAATTAGCTGAGGCTGGGAAGGGAAGCCTGTGTCTTTTTATCTCTTAGAGGCAATGATGATGATTTCATTATTCCTCCATTGCATGTGGGTTTTGGGCTGTGCGCATGGTTGGGTTATTATCTTTTAGTTAAGGTTTTGGATTACTTCTTGTTAGAAGATCATACTTCAACTCCCCCTATGTGGTCTCTTGCGGTCTTTCTATTATTATTATTTTTTTTTAACACAGCTTTTTCTGAAATTATTACGAGTTGCTGATTTGGCACCGCATTTTTTATGGCGCCGCCTTTTTACTTAAGATGCAGGATGGTTATTCAGTGTCACTTCAAATTGTATTTGCATGCAGCAGGTTTTTTATACAACTAGTGTTGCTATGTTCAATCTTGGCGTGCTTGATTCCCTTGTTACCCACGCACTACCCTTCTCAAAGATGTAGTATTTTGCTTTTTCCATTTCAAGAAAATGATCTTCTGCAGAAAGACATACTGCAGTGCTGTTAATGAGTTACTTTGGACAGGATAAACATTATTGCTGGCCTCCCCCAGAAAATTATGAAACATATTATAGGCCATACTTGAGACCTAGATTGATAATTTATCTCTGTTTGATGCTCATTATGGTTAGATGGTTTGGATGGCATTGTAGGGTTGCTGGATGCCTTTGACGTTTAAATAAGATGCTTATGGTCTTGTTGATGCTTCCATGCTAGCTTGTTGCAGGCAGGACGCCAATGCTTTCTTGGGCATGGAATTGATATTGGTTACCTAGTTTCTACTGGGTTTGATGTTTATCCACCTTTTCCGGGTGGTGTATGTCTTTACCTTTTCTCAATTCTCCTTACGGAAGAGATCACGGTATGCAATTAGGTTTTGAGATCTAATTTTGTAGTAGCGATTCGTATTCGAATGTCAAGTTCAAATTGGGTTAAGGCTAGTATAAGACTATATAGGTCAATATTAATTCAACCTATTTAATTAAATAGGTCAAACCCTTCAACCTTAATCTATTGATTTTGTGCTGGGTTCGTTTAGAGTTTTCAGATCGTCTCAAAATTATCATTCATAAATGGTGTGTGTTGAGTATAAGATTATATAGTTCAATTTTAACTCAATCAAATTAATTAAACGGGTCAGATTTTTCAATTATAACTCGCGAATTTCGTATCGAATTTGTGTCGAGTTAGCAAGTCGTGTTAAAAAATAAATTATAAATTCTTAAATTATGAAATTATGAAATTTAGGTATTTCTAGGCATCGAAACGCTTAAAAAATATTACATTAAAAATTTGACATATTATCGAAGCAGTAAGAAATGATTTTCCTCTCAAAATGTTTTTTCTTTGTTTTTGCATACGCTTTTTGTTCAGAAAATTAAAAGATAGTTTTTGTTTAAAGTCTTTTTATAACATATAGAGAAAAAATCTGATGAAAATACATTCAATTCTTAACTGCAACATGCTACCTTTTTAATAAGCGACATTTTTCAAATGTTTCGATGCTTAAAAACGACATAAATTTCGTAATTTAAGAATTTATAATTTTTTTGAAATTGTAGATTCAAACTTGTGATCCCTAATCTTATCAGCAATGCTGAATTATCAGGATGGGTTAGATCAGCTGGTTTTGTTAAGTGCTACAACAAAAATCCAGGAGATGTAAAAAACCAGGCTGCTGTTCAGTCCGGGAATGTGAGAAAAGAGATGAGGGGCTCTTTGTCCGGAAAGCGTGAAACAAGCTCAGAGCGTTTTGCCAGCTCAAAATCCTGAAACTGAAAGGCAGGTGCACATGTGCATCCCACAAGACCGAAGTGATATTCGCCATTCCTTGAAGGTTCTTTGACCACCACCCCATCTGGGGAAATGGTGATGTCCTTTGTTGGATACGATCCAAACCAAACGTTTGGAGGCACTGTGTACTGCGGTTGCTCATTGTCCATCAGATTGGGTCCAAGGCAGGTTAGTTTGATATGCCCATCTTTGTCATTCAGCTCCAATACCTAAAGGAAAAAAAAAAAATAGAGTAATTACATTGGGAGGTGAGAAAGTTCTGAAGATTCTCTATGGCCCAAAAATAGAGGATGATAATCAGATATGGAGAATTTCCATCAACTGTTAGTTTCAGCGTGGTTCATGCCAAAATATGTGATCTTGAAGTACAATCATCTAGCTATTTTATGAAGACCATGTTAAAACACAAACAATAACATAAGGGAAGGAGCTTTTGGTCGGTTTCACCTCCCCAACCCTGCCCTTGGGGCTGGAGAAAAATTCTAAAACTTAGAGATATTGCCAAGCAATTTCTGAAGTTTGAGATTGGTGATGGGAGCAAGTTGTTTCTTTGGTTAGATTCATGACACCCGGATGGATGTTTACTTGATGTTTATGGGTTTCGGGTGGTCTATGATGCTGGTAGTAATTTGGATGCAAAAGTCTCTTCCATCATTCGTGATGGAGAGTGGTTCTGCAATGGAGCTAGATCTAACAAGCTCGTTGCCATCCAGAGCCGGCTCCATGAAGTGAGCATTGGGGGTACTGATATGGCCATTTGGAAGTCTAAGAAAGGGTTCTATTCCTGCTCTGAGACCTGGGAGTTCCTTAGGGAGAAAATGCCAACTGTTTCTTGGTGGAAATCAGTATGGTTTTCAAAAGCCATTCCTCGTCATTCTTTTATTCTATAGCTTGTTTTTCGGGATGCCCTTCCCACCAAAGAGAGGATGTGTTCTTGGAGTTATGGTGGCAGTTTACTCTGCCCTTTTTGCTTTGGTTGTATAGAGAATAGAGACCATCTTTTCTTCTCTTACAGCTTCAGCCGAAGAATTTGGTTGAGGGTTCTCACTGCCTGCTGTGTTAGTGAGCCTCTGCATAATTGGGTTGATGTAGTGCAGTGGAGTTCGGTTTCCCTTAAAGGGAAAGGATTATGGACTATTCTATGTAAACTTGCTCTAGGAGCCTCTGTCTACAATATTTGGAGACAGAGGAATGCTTTGCTCTAGAACGGAGGAACAAATCATTGAGCAGATTCGCAGGGATGTTAATCTCACAGTTGCCCTCACGCATATGCACATTATAATTTCTTCTCCGGTCGGTCTATTAAATTGATATTTGTCCACCAAATTCTCACGAGCATTTTCTTGTCCTCTGTTAATCGTAGTAAAAGTGAACATAAATGCATTAAAGAATCATATGTTTGGAGGAAATCCCTAACACCTTGTCCTTAACATTACTAGTGTGATTTATTAATGTCTTGAGAAAAGTTCAGTCCATACCGTAATAGGTTCTCCCACGTAGAAATGCCAGGTTTCTGCACACGGTATACGGTGGAGGCGGGACACGCTCCCAGACGGTAGCAAGAAGTAAATGCATGAACTCACAGGGCGTTCCACCTTGTCTGGGTAACAAACGGTAAGACAAAAGGATTGATTTTCAGCCAAAAAATGAACTTCAAAAATCATCAGCCTGAAAAAGAAAGATTAGAGATTGACGGAAGAGCTTACATTCCGGGGGGAGCTGAGACTTGGAGAGAACGACGGAGGTATCTCTGAAAGTTTCGGAGTATAACCCACCTTCTGGGTTGGGCGTCAGATTCAACTTGGCGACGATCTCTGATGAAGAAACCATGGTTGGTTTAGGCACTCCTCCCTCGATCAAGATCCAGTTTAGGCACCGGTTGTTGCAAAACTCTGGGTCAGTGACATTTGGCCTTATCAAGTCAACTATTGCCTCCTACCAAACTTTCATTTCTTGGGCTTGTTGGTTTCATTTTCTAGGTTAGGGAATTATGCCAGACTTTTTGTGCCTCGTTGATTTATAAAAATAAGATTATATCTACCAACCATCGACTGTTAACCTTAATTTATTAATTTCGTATCAAGTTTACGAGTTATGTCAAAAATTAATAGTCAATCAATATCACGTGTTAAATTTGAGTTGTGTCGAACATAAACATAAGACTATATAGATCAATCATAACCTCAACCCATTTAATTAAACAGAGTAATCTCTTAAACCCTAATATATTAATTTTATGTTGAGTTTATATAAAATTCGTAAGTCATATAAAAAATTGGCAACCCTAATTACTACTACCTTTTTTTGGGCGTAGGATATATAAATAGTCTAAGCACTGTTCAGCTTCTTTATTGACAGGAAAAAAAAGAGTACATTGTGAGAGAGAGAGAGAGCAGTATAACTTTCTGTTCAAATGCATTTCATGTGGACAATAGAAGGACCTGACTCCATGTAGTCTTCCTTAGTTATCCACATCTATAACACAACCACAACCAACGATCAGTCTCATATATCAATAATGAAGACTTGTCATAACAAAAATTATGTTACAACAGATTGTGAATTTGTATACGTACCTGCTGAAATGTGCTTAATGAAGCCAGAATGGTGCCACCAATCCAAACACTGTACTTTCTTTCTGGTGGTGCAACCACCTTCACCCTTACCCCAGGAGGTGCCAGTAAGGTCAGCTCTTTAGCCAACCTATCAGCGAGGCCTGGTATCACAGTGGTGCCCCCACTAAGTACCACATTACCAAGCATCTCTCTCCTGATGTCCATATCACACCTTCTAATTGACCTCAGCACAATCTCATGGACACCGCCAGACTCCATTCCCACCATTCTTGGATCAAACAGGACTTCCGGGCACTTGAACCGCCCTGCTCCAATAGTTATAACTTCCCCATCAGGAAATTCGTATTGCTTGTCCAGCTCGGAGCACTCGGGCCTTGACACGCCAAGTTCTTTTTCGAAATCCATTGCAACATAAGAAAGTCGCTCCTTTATGTCCTTGACAATTTCTCTTTCTGCTGATGTTGTGAATATGTATCCTTCTTCTGTTAGGATCTTGGTGAGGTAGTCTGTAAGGTCTTTACCAGCTAAATCAAGCCGTTGGGCGGCATGTGGAAGTGCATAGCCCTCATAGATTGGGACTACATGAGTGACTCCTTCTCCAGAATCCATGACAATTCCTGAAAGAAAAGGTTCTAAGAATCTGTCATTGGAACACACACTTCAAAAGGTCAATTCTAAACTCAGTTTTACCTGTGGTTCGGCCACTGGCATACAAGGAGAGCACAGCTTGAATGGCTATATACGTGGCTGGGATTTCGAAACCTTCAAACATGATCTCCACCATCTTCTCTCTGTTAGTTTTGGGATTCAGCGGGGCTTCCGTTAAGAGGACAGGGTGCTCTTCTATGTTGACCCTGAGCTCCTTGTCAAATGTATGCTCCCAGAGTCTCTCCATAGCTTCCCAGTTTCTCACTATTCCATGCTCAATGGGATAGCTTAAACTGAGGATCCCACGCCTTGCTTGTGCTTCATCTCCAAAGTAGATAGCCTTCTGTTCAATGCCAATCATAGCATGCACGTTTCGCGGCCGGCCAATTATGCTAGGAAAAAGTACACAAGGAGCATCATCACCACCAAACCCAGCCTGCATCATAGAATAATATTGTTAGTACTTAGAACATATAATGTTTGGTTGCAGAGAAAGAAACAAGATGATTGATTGACTCACCTTGACAGAGCCTGTTCCATTGTCACAGACGATTGAACGGTTTTCGTTAAAATCCATGCCTGTTGTGCCTTGGAAACTTTCAAGAGAGATTGAGGGGGAACAGCAGTGGGAGGCTGGCATAAGGCCATGTAAATAAAGAAGGGGAAGCTGAAAAATGAGGAGAATAATGTCTAACTTTTTCTTTCCCATGAGTTTTAGAATTACTCTGTTTCGGTTGCTTTAGTGGATGTCATGTAATATTTTAAATGTCTTATCAAAAAGGCATTGGAGAAATTGCATATTCCTTTATATATATATAGTTTCTCCAATGGCATTATAATCCCGTCTACATTATGATTTCTTCCTTTTTTTTCTTTTATGGATATTCATATTGAAGGATATGCGAATTCTACACAGTAAATATGATAAAACCCGAAGCAACCCATTGAGAAGTTTCCCCATCTTGTAGTAAATCTTATATCGTTGTAAGACATGGATTTCTAAGTACAATATATATCGTAGTAAATCTTTATATCCTTCCCTTTTGCCGGGGAAAGGGGTGTATTTAAATTTTACAGGGCAGTGGAGAAATCCACAGGAAATCAAATTTAACAGTGATGCATATAACAAAAGGGTTAAACATTATTCAGGTTCTAGCCTTGAACGGCTTTGTACCAATAGACGAGTAATTAGACAAAAAAAACATCGGAGATAATTTGTAAGACCATCAAAAGTACTAGCAACACAGCATCTCTTCCAAGCAACAAACCCCAAGTGACCCAGCGCCCGATGCTTTCCGTTGATTTCTTCTAAACCATCCCTAAATTAACTATCATACTCGAAAAACTCTCTTCACAAATCCTTGCAAAGAGCTCCCCATTCCAGCACCAACAGCTTCTGCCAAATATGTTGCCTGCAAAAGTTCACCACAATGAAGGGTGTTATACATTTCCAACCTTAAATTCCCGAATGGCTAGAAATGATAAATCTAGAAAGAACCCAATACAGAAAAGAAGCTAGAATTTATGGCGCCGCCTTTTTACTTAAGATCAGGATGGTTATTCAGTGTCACTTCAAATTGTATTTGCATGCAGCAGGTTTTTTATACAACTAGTGTTGCTATGTTCAGTCTTGGCGTGCTTGATTCCCTTGTTACCCACGTACTACCCTTCTCAAAGATGTTGTATTTTGCTTTTTATTCCATTTCAAGAAAATGATCTTCTGCAGAAAGACGTACTGCAGTGCTGTTAATGAGTTATTTTGGACAGGATAAACATTATTGCTGGCCTCCCCCAGAAAATTATGAAACATATTATAGGCCATACTTGAGACCTAGATTGATAATTTATCTCTGTTTGATGCTCATTATGGTTCGATGGTTTGGATGGCATTGTAGGGTTACTGGATGTCTTTGACGTTTCAATAAGATGCTTATGGTCTTGTTGATGCTTCCATGCTATAGCTTGTAGCAGGCAGGACGCCAATGCTTTCTTGAACGTGGAATTGATATTGGTTACCTAGTTTCTGCTGGGTTTGATGTTTATCCACCTTTTCTAATGGTGTATGTCTTTACCTTTTCTCAATTCTCCTTACGGAAGAGATCACGGTATGCAATTAGGTTTTGAGATCTAATTTTGTAGTAGCGATTTGTATTCGTATGTCAAGTTCAAATTGGGTTAAGGCTAGTATAAGACTATATAGGTCAATATTAATCCAACCTATTTAATTAAATAGGTCAAACCCCTCAACCTTAATCTATTGATTTTGTGCTGGATTCGTTTAGAGTTTTCAGATCGTCTCAAAATTATCATTCATAAATGGTGTGTGTTGAGTATAAGATTATATAGTTCAATTTTAACTCAATCAAATTAATTAAACGGGTCAGATTTTTTAACTATAACTCGCGAATTTCGTATCGAATTTGTGTCGAGTTAGCAAGTCGTGTTAAAAAATAAGTTATAAATTCTCAAATTATGAAATTTAGGTATTTCTAGGCATTGAAATGCTTAAAAAATATCACATTAAAAATATGGCATGTTTTCGAAGCAGTTAGAAAAAATTTTCTTCTCAAAATGCTTTTTCTTTGTTTTTGCAGATGCTTCTTGTTCAGAAAATTAAAAGATAGTTTTTGTTTAAATTCTTTTTATAACATAAAAAAAAAAAAAAAAAAAAAAAAAAAAAAAAAAAATCTGATGAAAATATATTCAATTCTTAACTGCAACATCTACCTTTTTAATAAGCGACATTTTTCAAACATTTCGATGCTTAAAAACAACATAAATTTCGTAATTTAAGAATTTACATTTTTTTTGAAATTGTAGATTCAAACTTGTTAGCCATAATCTTATCAGCAATGCTGAATTATTGTGATTTAATACAATACCAATCCAAAAAGTTTCTCAAAAGAGATTCGATCAGCTGGTTTTGTTGAGTGCTACAGCAAAAATCCAGGAGATGTAAAAAACCAGGTTGTTGTTCAGTCCGGGAATGTGAGAAAAGAGATGAGAGGCTCTTTGTCCGGAAAGCGTGAAACAAGCTCAGAGCGTTTTGCCAACTCAAAATCTTGAAACTGAAAGGCAGGTGCGCAGGTGCATCCCACAAGACCGAAGTGATAGTCGCCATTCTTTGAAGGTTCTTTGACCACCGCCCCATCTGGGGAAATGGTGATGTCCTTTGTTGGATACGATCCAAACCAAACGTTTGGAGGCACTGTGTACTGCGGTTGCTCATTGTCCATCAAATTGGGTCCAAGGCAGGTTAGTTTGATATGCCCATCTATGTCATTCAGCTCTAATATCTAGAGGAAAAAAAACAGAGTAATTACATTGGGAGGTACCTCCCAAAGTTCTGAAGATTTTGTCTATGGCTCAAAAACAGAGAATGATAATCAGATATGGAGAATTTCTATCAAGTGTTTGTTTCAGCGTGGTTCATACCAAAATATGTGATCCTGAATTACAATCCTCTAGCTATTTTATGATGACCATGCTAAAACACAAACAATAACATAAGAACAAAAGAAAGAAACATGGGATCTCATGAATGCTTTGTGTTTCATCCATTTTCAACAACAAAAGCAATTATGAACTCCAAGACCACATAACATACATAATCTCACAGTTGCCCTCACGCATATTCACATTATAATTTCTTCTCTGGTCGGTCTATTAAATTGATATTCGTCCACCAAATTCTCACGAGTATTTTCTTGTCCTCTGTTAATGGTAGTAAAAATGAACAAAAATGCATTAAAGAATCATATGTTTGGAGGAAAACCCTAACACCTTGTCCTTAACATTACTAGTGTGATTTATTAATGTCTTGAGAAAAGTTCAGTGCGTACCGTAATAGGTTCTCCCACATAGAAATGCCAGGTTTCTGCACACGGTATACGGTGGAGGTGTGACACACTCCCAGACGGTAGCAAGAAGTAAATGCATGAACTCACAGGGCGTTCCACCTTGTCTGGGTAACAAACGGTAAGACGAATAATACTACACATCTCGTATAGAAATTTAAAAAAAAAAAAAAAATGGATTGATTTTCAACCAAAAAATGAACTTTAAAAATCATCAGCCTGAAAAAGAAAGATTAGAGATTGACGGAAGAACTTACATTCCGGGGGAAGCTGAGACTTGGAGAGAACGATGGAGGTGTCTCTGAAAGTTTCGGAGTAAAACCCACCTTCTGGGTGGGGCGTCAGATTCAACTTGGCGACGATCTCTGATGAAGAAACCATGGTTGGTTTAGGCACCGACTCCTCCCGGCCTCGATCAAGATCCAGAATAGGCACCGGTTGTTGCAAAACTCTGGGTCAGTGACATGTGGCCTTATCAAGTCAACTATTGCCTCCTACCAAACTTTATTTTCTAGGGCTTGTTGGTTTCATTTTTCTTTGGTTAGGGAGTGATGCCAGACTTTTTGGGCCTTGTCCAGTTATCACTACAAAAAATTTGATATTTAGCAACAAGTAGTTAGCCACCTGTATTGCCGACCGACATACATGTTGTTAGAGAAATGATCTACACACATATGCTTCACAACTTCTTCACAACACGCCAACGTGGCAGTAATAAAAATATTGTTTTTTTTTTTTTTTTTCTCTTTTCGTCATGCTGCTAGAAAACCGAAGACCAAAAACGTGGGAATTTCAAACTTTTCATTTCGCACGAAGACCTCTCTCTCTCTCTGAAATCTCTCTCCGTACAGATCTGGAGAACCCGTCGTGCGTCATCCGTCGTGCGTCGTCCGGTGCACCCGTCGTCCGCCGTCCGTCGTCCGGTGATTCCAACGCTGCCCAGTCCTCCGAGTTCTGAAATTTGCCTCTGGTCAGTGACGTCGCCAGCTCTGTCGTCCGGTGCTTCCGTCGTCCGTCTTCTGGCGCTTCCGTCGTCCGTCGTCCGGTGCTTCCGTCGTCCGTCGTCCTTCTCCGTCGTCCGTCGCCCGTCGTCCAGCGCTTCCCTCTCTCTCTCTGAAATCTCTCTCCGTACAGATCTGCTCTCCGGTCAGATCTCTTGGCGGTAGGCGTCCTCCGTCGTCCGGCGTCCCCACTCCGGTAGATTTGGCGGCCGGATCTGTCTCCGGCGACGCCCATAAAAAAGGATCTCTCTCTCTTTGGCCGGATCTGTTGCTACAAATAAAAGGGGTGAACTTCCTCTCTTGCCGGCCACCAAGACCCACCGACCGCCACCCATCGGAGCAACCCCCTCCCTCTCTCTCGCCGTGTTCCTGTTGTAAGTTTTCTGTTGTAAGTTTACAATGATTTGGTACCTTAGAGGCTTTTGTTTAGGTCATGGTTTTGCAAATTGAATTGTTTTAGTGAGTGAATCTCATGGTTTTGAAGAATCTTGTTGAAATGAAAGTGATTTCGGTTCGGCTAGTTCTGTTTTTGCCTTTTTCGCTGTTCTTTTTTCTTTAGAAACCAAATGGAGATCCTTGTTGGCCTTTAAATGTAAAGGTTGTAGGACTGGATTCATGCATACTCTTCTTGGTGCTAAGAATTTACTCTTTTTTGAGCTTTTAACCAGAAAACTTACATATCTGGGATATTGCCGAGTCAACATACCATTAATTGATATAAATTCTGCAATGCAATTTTTCGGAACTCTCACTGTCTCTTTCATTTTAATTTGTTTTTTTACAGTCTGTGCTTTGATATGGACATTAGTGAAAAGCCAATGAAAAAGATTAGATTGATTCTATGAATCCATTATGACAATGTATTTTATATTGAAATTTGAATGATTTCTTTTGCACTTGATTAGATTGATTTTTGGGTTGTTTTTCCAGTGCACACAAGGTGCTTGATAAAATGCTCCACTGACCATTTTTATCTTCTCTTGTTATACATTTTCTCTCGTGCCAAACAGTACCATTTAATTTCCAAGGATCATCAACTCTGTTCTGTTGCTAGGAGCGCTATTATGTAGAGAGGAATTTGTTGGGGTATTGTACGACCAAGGTAAGTAAACTCATGTACATGGAACTAGGCACAATTTTGTTACATGAAATTAGGCACAATTTTCTCTATGTTATGTGGGCTGGATTCTTTAGGGGGAGACCATTGGAATAATGACAAAAAATTGGTCATTTTTAAAAAAAAAAAAAAAAAAAATCTCTGGGAATCATGCTGGCCCTAGCTTCGACCCTAATTAGTCTCCATTAAAATATATATATGCATTTGAATTATTTCAAAAATTTCCACTATATATATTGTAAGCATGCTTTTTTATTTTCCCCCTCCATATTTCAGCTAAAACGATGAAAAGAAAGACAAATGCTGTCTTGGATTCTATGTAATAATTAAGAGCTTTGTTCGGAGAGCTTAATTCCCAACTCCCAAGTTTCTGTAGTGGAATAAATTCTTGCCCAACTGCAGAAGGGGTTATGGCTAAAGGTTGCCCAGTTGTCTCTTAAAGTTAAAACTAAATTATTGAATCATATTGTTTGAATTTGTTGGTGGTCTCTAATTCGGTTTGAGGGGAAAAAAATTCGGTCTTTCGTTTGTTGTTGCATAGTGTTAGTGATTTTGCTGGTTTCGATTGTTGGATGATGTTGGTATATTTGCTTGGTTCTGATTTAGTTTTAGGTTTTAAATAATATTCATATGTGTGTGTATATATATATATATATATATTTTGGTAGGCTCGAAAAAATGTCGGTAAATAGTGATGCGTCAAGACCCCCTCCGTTATGTTACTGTGGAGTGCGTGCACGTCTAAGGTACTCATGGACTAGTGACAACCCCGGACGAAAGTGGTATGGCTGTATAAAGTATAAGGTAATTTTAAAATTAATTAATTGTGACTTATTCTTTTGTTAGTGGTTTATGACATTTATTCGTTTTCACACAGGAAGCTGGGGATTGTGATTTTTTTAAGTGGACTGATAACGACATGACTTCTTATGAGAAGAGATTGGAGGAACATATGAGAGACATGGAGGAAGGGAGACGGGCCGATATTGAGAAAGTTGAGAAGATGACAATGGCCAATATTGACAGACTTGAGAAGCTGATTGAAACAAAACACAATGAACAATATGCTAGACTTCGGTTGGAGTTGGGTCTGCGTCAAAATAATAGAAAGATGTTTTGGGTAGCAGTAGTCGTAGTCATTTTGGGCCTTGTAATTTATCTCAGTGGTTATAGTGGTTCTAAAGTTAGCTACTTGATGTTAGAATGAAAAGATGGAAACAAGAAGGTTGAAAATGATCATTGTCAAATATTTTATGTTCTATCCAGTTGAACAATAGAAATTCTGAATTTTAGTTATGATGGAAGTTGATCTGTAAAATCAGTGTTTGTAGATGGGTATTGATACTTTAACGAAAAAAGCAGTGATTGCATGTTTCATTGTCATGACAAATTAAAGCTGGTTTTTCATTGATCTAAGCTTGTTTTATGTAATCCCTGTAATTTCTCCTTCCTATTCTTCCTTAGAAGAAAGTCTTGTTTTATGTAACTTGAGTCCTTGTCTTGAATTTATTGATCTCTGCAAACATCAATGAATGTCCATTCTAATAGGTTGAGTTCACTGATGCACATTTCTTTTCCTTTTTTTTTTTTTTTTTTTACCATTTTTCAAGAGCTACCTTGATCCTGTGCCTCATGAATGTGCTGCTCTTTATCTCTTAAGCATCTGATGGTACAGAGCTTTCTATTGCTTTCATATTAATGAATCCGAATGTAGATATGTGGTCCATGATTGGTGCACATTTGTAAATCCTAATAAACGTCCGATTGGTAAACCTTGAAGAACAGCATGATTTTGTTGACTTTCAACACATAATTTCAATGTGTTATGACTTTAAACCAGAAGTTAAGCTTATGACTTCCTGGTTCCATGTATTTGCTTATAACAAGAGAAAAAAAAAAAAAAACAGGAACTTTTTCACATGAATAGTAGTCGTCTATTACAAGTCCCTCAATTGTATCCCCTCTAGCAAAGTCAATGGTGAATAACCTTACTCTAATAAAAACTATAGATAAAGCATCACAAGGACAAAGCATTGAAGAAAAACAGCATATACCATATTAACATAGTAAAAGAGATCCATTGAACAACATACGTTGGAACATAAATGGAGAAGGAAGAAGTGGAGGGAAGGTTTATGCGAAACAACCATTGTTACAACAGTGACACCAGAATAGTACGTCAACAACTTAAAGAAGTCTTAGATAGGCAGAAACAGCAGCCCCTTTAGTTAGAAATTTCATAGAATGAGAAGCTCTAGTTAAACAAGCTCAATGCTGAGAAAGTGAAGAGTCACTGCGATGAATACTAGAATCCAGTAGCTTTCGAGTTCCCCAAATATCATTGCATTCCTTCGGTGGATTAGCGTTTGAATTTTGAGGCAGCATAAGATGACTGGAGTGGTTGACTGAATCTTCTTTCTCTGACATAATATCATAACCAGATACTTCTCCAAAAATGTCTTTGTGCATGACTAAAGTTGATTTCAATCTTCCCTCCATGGTTGATAGAGACGATATTTGTTGATCAAAATTTTTCCGATACAAAGAAAGAAGATATTGTTCCAAATACACAACTTCTAACTCTAAGACTGCAATTTCCTTAATCAGTTCTTGGGCAGGCTGAAGTCAAGCAAAAGGAATATTAAATGCTTATTAAAAGTAAGATTAGTGGAGTTAAATGTGCCAAGTAATAGAAGTGACTCAAGCAATGGAAGGGGACGAGTAATCAAAACTCCTAAACATAAGCACCAAATCTCAAGCTCAGTTTTTTTTTTTTTTTTTTTGTTCAAATTCTTATGGGGTATTTTACAAGTGTCAAATTGACAATTAAAAAAGCATTATTTACTTCTGATTAGCACTGTCTATTTCATCTTTCAGCTCATTGTATCTTTCTTTTTCTAAATTCTTTAAGTAACAGAAAGAAGTATAGCACATATGAAGTTCTGCAATTTATCTTTCTGCACATGTCAATTGTAAAGAACGAAACAGAGGAAGTGCATGTAGATTAACAATATTGTGTTTAAATTATGTAATACGCACCACAATAAGTACCCATTTGGCAAAGTGAAGTTACCTTGGGGATTAAGTGCCCTATAGCAGCATCATGTGAGAGAAGCCATCGGCCGATGGCTTAATGCCTTCTCTAATACACGACGTACTACAAATTGGTCCTTTAATTGCCTTTGAAGCTGTAGAACCTGCACAAGACAGCAAGTGAAGCTACAGTAAATAACTAAATGGATGTGGATTAATAGAAGAACATGTCATGTTGATCCTAGGCCTGAACCTTGATGAATTATGCATACCAAGGACCCCTGTTTACTTAGCTAATTAGCTTTGTGAAACCAATTCTTTAGGCACAATGCAGGTTAGCCGAAAGTGTGCTACTCACCCCCTTCCATATATTGTATATTTTCCCATGAAATCTCACAATATTGGCTGCAGGAAGCCAAAAGTAAAGTGCAATAACGTATATCTTTTTATAGGACTCTAAATTTGACAAATATTAAAAAGAAAATATTAATGGAGTGTTGAATTGATAAACAAATGTCTTCTTCAATAACCTGAAGTCCCTTTATCTCCAGAAGCATATTTCATAGGCCATAGAATGAAAACTCAGCAAAGTTGAGATTTATACCTCTTCCTTCAGAGAACATTGAATGTCAGTATTAAAGGTTTGCCTCTTTTTTGTTCAATACAGGCTGTCAGCTCTCCAAATTCCTTTTGTGAAAAAGAAAAATAAGTAGACAAATTAAACAAAATTAGACCTGCTCTATGTGATCAGAAATAGTTCGTATAAGGTGAATAAAAGAACCAGCTACTGCAGCGTACTCATATTTACTTTTTAGGCGCACAATAGAATTGTACTTTCTGGCTTCAAAGCATATGAGAAGGAAACCCCTCACCAAAATTGCAGTTCAGTGCAAGTTAAATACACCTCTCTGGACATCAATGCAGCTTCCACATAAAGCATTTGGACAGCAAAAGCAATGAAATTTTGCAGTGTTATAGCATATGAAGCAAGAATGCCAATCTGAAACATAATTTCATCACTTGTCAATCGGGTACTTATAAAATCTCGAATGTGAAACAAGCATGAAGAGAAAAATTAATGGCATTTTTTTTTAGTAATGCAGGCTGCTGTGACACAGAAACATGGCACCACAAAGTGCATTTTTGTCATATCATTGCAGAGAACACAAGCCATCTGCATCTTTATTTTTTCACTGTGCCTACACTAGTTACCCTGGGGAAAAGACCAAAGAAAATGTATATTAGCAAAGATCCAAATATGGCTAGGAACATATTGGATAAGTTAAAAGGGGAAGAAAACTCGTACTTTTATAAGGCCACTTGTCTTGTCAAGCTCGTACTTAACCTTGCTGCCTTTTCCAATTTCAACGACCTGCCTCAGAAATCCAGATTTGGATTTCAAAACAAGAAATATTTTTGAGATACAACATATGATTCGTTATATACTCAGAAAGATATACATTGCACCAGGCTTAATTATAACAAAACCGTATTTAGGGAATCACTAACATAGTATACATAAAACTACATATACATGTATTTATAGAATAATATACACCATCCAAAATTCACCTCAACCTCTTTAGCTAGTACACAACATATATGAACATCTTATAAGAACAACAAAAAAAGTAAAATAAAATAAAATAATGGAGTCAATCTTCATTACAACTCCATTACATCCAGGAGTCCATCTGAAAGCTAGCTCCATCCATTACAACTCCCACACAAAATATTCATTTTAGCTCTGCAAGAAAACACATACATATTATAAAACAAGACCATTATATTGTTCTGAAGAAAACAAACGATAACTAAAATAATAAATCAAATACCATTAACTATCATTTTTGTCTCAAGGTGGAAGTAAACCATTCATCAGAAGACGTATAGTTGACCGCACATCATCAGTAATTGTGGGCAGGACACTTATATGGTTGAGTGCGGCATAAACTTGATTGAAGATGGGCCGCACATGCATTTCAATTGCCGGATCAGTTGGGATTATGGAATTAAAAACGTGTGTCATCCAAGCAATTATTACGGCTGGGTTGGTATTGATACAATATGGTAAAAACCACAACAATTGAACCAATACTTCTTGACTCAAAGGGAGAGGATCCATAGTCAAGACCTGAAAATCAACTTTAATATTCAGACATCTAAAATCTAAAATGGATGCATTTTAATAAACACAATACTATCAAGTGATTTACCTGGGAGCAAATCCAATTCACAATTGACACATCACGCATTTGTAAGGCTGTAGTTAAAGCCTCTTGGTACTTGTGTTGGCTTATCATTGTGGACAACAGATTTATGGGGTCAATCGACAAATTCACCTAATGAATGCACGCATGATTCGTTTCTCTTATTGTACGCATATAAATTCCAATCGAGAAACAATTACTTTAAAAAACACAAATTATACCTGAAAAAGAATAGAATGATGGTGACCACTGAAGGTGTGAGCAACTGTTGATGACGAAGCGACGGAATCCTGCAAAAACAAACATTAAATATCCTCGTGAAATATCAAAAATCAACTAAAAAATAAAGAGATATTGGCTAATTACCTGAGTACTATGATCGTGAGTTGCAAAAGGTACAGAAGGCAACGGAGATTGACTAGTGTTGCCTTGATTTTTCGTTGATTTCGAGGCCTACAATTAAAGAATGGTTTATGCAATGTGGGAAAGCACACATGTTTTTAAGCAAGTAAAATGTGGACATAAATAATAAAAAAAATAAAGAAATCACTAACTTGAATTTTCCGTCTCTTCGTTCTAGCATTGTTGTCTCTTGGTGGCTTGCTTGATACATTAGATTTCTTTACCACTGTTTCTATAACAGACACCTTTCTCTTTGTTCTTGGCCTCCCTTTACAAGTAACCTTATGAGGACTAAGCACCTTTTGACAACTAGAAGATGCAACAGTAGCTGGAATGCCAGAAGCTTGATTTTCGCAACGCCACAACTCCTTCATTTGATCAATTCTTTTCATTAGTTCCATGCAACGTTCCTCAGTGTTTTCTGATGCGAGCGATAGTAATTCCTCAAAATTGTTTCTCACCTTGTCATATATTTGGGCATGTGGATTATCACCAATGGCATCATAACTACTCTTAACCTTCGAGTACTCTCGCTTAATATCCTTCCTCCATCTATCAAGAACATATCTTTGTGGCAAAGTTGTCACTTTCTTTGTCCGTAACACGGAAAGTGAATGCCTACATAAGATGCATCTTACTTCAAACAATGCACATGTGCACTTCACTTCCAATTCATCTTCATTGAAGTAAACAAGAAATGTTTTTTCTATTAAGTGGTCTCCAACGGCAACATATTCAATAACTTCAAACGTGGAAATTGCACCTTCACTTTTGAGATGAGAGTTATTACAGGACATCATTTTCACAAACTGATCATGTACTTCTTTGAACTTCGCATTTGTGTAGACAACTTGAAACTGTTTCTCTATCTGCAAGGCGCTTATACATGAGATTGTGCGATTGAAAGAATCAAAATCAGCACATGTCTCACTCTCGACCATTCTCCTTAAAGCATTATCATATTCATCAACAAATTCTTTCAATGTGGTTCGTGAGTGCACGTACCCATCAAAAAATGCGTTCATACTTTCACTTCGCTGTGTAGTGTTCATTCCCGCCCAAAACGTATCTTTCATGTATGCCGGCACCCAAAATGTCTTATCCCTATATAACTCGTTCAACCATGCATTATCATGAAGGTTATACTTCTCCAGTAGATCTTTCCAGTTTTCCTCATATTCTTCACACGTTTGAGAGTCATACAAACATTTATTTATGGCACTCTTAATGCCATCAAAATTAGCATGTGATCCAAATTTTTCAGGGAACTTTTTCATAATGTGCCACAGACAATATCTATGTCGACTTCCAGGGAAAACAATAGCAATTGCATTTTTCATAGCTCTATCCTGGTCTGTTATAATTGCTTTAGGGGCTTGGCCATTCATGCACTCCAACCAACATTTAAACAACCACACAAATGTGTCTATATCCTCACTTGAAATTAGTCCTGCCCCCAAAAGTATAGATTGACCATGATGATTCACTCCTACAAAAGGAGCAAAGGGCATGTCATAGCTATTGGTCAAATACGTTGTGTCAAACGTAATAACATCTCCAAAGAAATCATATGCTGCCCTACTCCGTGCATCTGCCCAAAAAACATTTCGTAACCTACAATCATCATCCATATCTATCATAAAGTAGAAGCCACTATTTTGCTTTTGCATTCTTCTGAAGTAATTACAAAGTGCTTGGGCACCCCCTTTACCAAGACGGAGTTCTTTTGCCTTATTAATATAATTCCGACAATCTCTCTCTCCAAAAGAAATACTCTCAAACCCCCTACTTTCAACGACTAAAGAATTGAAATTCTTACTCAGACGTATTCCTGCTCTATCATTTAGCTCAAGTCTTCTTTTTGCAGCATCATTAATTTTTCTATTGCTTCTAAAAAATCTCGCTTTACCCGGGCTTAACGAATGATTATGCGTCAGCTCAACTTTACTCAAAAACCACGTTCCATCACCACATAATTTCGCACAAATCCTAGCACCACACCCTGTTCTATTAGTTGTTGGAATTGGCTTCGCAACATCTTTTGTAGCTCGCTCGTCACCTCCACGAGTACATATAAGCATTATGTAACTTTTTATACCCTTCGTTTTTCTCGAGGTTCTATGAGCTACACCAAACCCAGCTTGCTTAGCATACCTCCTATAATAAGAGCAAACTTCTTCCATTGAACTAAAAGTCATTGATGACTTCGGCTCTTCAATTTTCTCATCATCCTTTAACACCACAGGTAAGACCACATTTTCTTCCTTATCACTCAACTCTTCATCTGAACTAAAAGTCATTAAATCCTTTGGTTCTTCAACTTTCTCATCATCCTTATCACTCAACTCTTCATCTGAAATAAACGTCGTTAAATCCTTCGGTTCTTCAACTTTTTCACCCACATCTATCCAAAAAAGAATACAATGTGTATTTATAAAAAAAGCCTAGAATAATAATAAAGAAATAAAAACAAAAAAAAGTCAAAAATCTAACCATTTTGATGGTCGTCTTGATGGGTTAAAGCACCGTCAAATTGACCCTCGGTATCCAATCGTGAACTTGAAGAGTCCATTTTGGAAAATGCTATATTAAAAAGCACTACAAGTTAATTTGCACCCAAAATGTAAGAATTTGTTAATAATAATAAAATTCTATTACACATTAAAGAATTGTAGAAAAAGTAAGACTAGACATGAATATATAACACAAGAATAGTGAAAGAAAATTATAGAAATGAGGGATTCAAGGTGGAAGAAAATTATAGTCAAATTTATTAGAGATGAGGGATTCAAGGTGGAAGAAAAATTATAGTCAAATTTATTATAGAAATCTACTTGCATAATTAACATCCTCCTATGGTTAATTGATAAAAAAAATAAGCTCTAGAAACAAAGGGAAACAACCCCAAGCAGAACACTTTACTCTAGACAAACAACCAAACAAAACTACAAAAGAAACAACTAAGTAGCAAGCATGACAAATGCACGCGCTTTGACCTTTTTTTTCTAATTCTATCTTAATTAGTAATATATTTCTAAAACAATTATTAATGTAGGTTTCTTTAATCTTTTTTCCTTCTTCCTTTTCTCCTCTATAGGCTTAGATTTTTATACACCAGAGTTTCATAAGAAATTTACTTCTTCAGAACACCTGAGTTAAGTTAACATCAGAAAGTTGCTTCTTTACAACTAGAAAATATGATAGCAGATATATTTTTTTCAAATCAATCATACAACTTAGTATATGATCTCAAAGTAATTGAATTACCATGACTATATTTATTAATTATGTATAACACACATAACCATAATTGTCTACCTTCCAATTGATGCATGATTTTTCAAGTAAAAATGCCCCTGAAGTAATATATAAGCTCATTAATACTTTATTGAACTTCATCACCGTCTCTACTTTATGATCTAATAAACACACTTCGTGTATATTTATAAACATGTATTTTTTCATAACAGTCATAAAATGGGGAGAGGAGATCACCCCTAGCAACACAACACCAAAGCTGCACATGAATTAACATATGCCAACTAAATATAATTTCCTAGAAGAATGATTTATATTGCTTGCTATACATTGCAGCTTCTGACAGCATGTTTTTATTTCACGGCACATCAAAATGCACAGTTCCAAGGCATATGCATTTGACATTTTCTAACTTTCTCTTGATATGAAACAATTCAAACAGCATCTCAACTATAAGAGAGAAACAAAATTAATACATCCCAGATATTTCCTATTGAAAACAAGGATATAATATTGTATACAACTAGAAAATATGATAGCAGATAGAGAGACCCGGCCACAGAGAGAGAGAGAGAGAGAAACCTTTTTTTAGACTGGCCGGCCGGAGGCAAATTTCAGAACTCGGAGGGACTGGGCAGCGTTGGAATCACCGGACGACGAACGACGGAAGCGCTGGACGACGGAGCCGGCGACGTCACTGACCGGAGGCAAATTCAGAACTCGGAGGACTGGGCAGCGTTGGAATCACCGGACGACGGACGACGGAAGCACCGGACGACGGAGCCGGCGACGTCATTGACCGGAGGCAAATTTCAGAACTCGGAGGACTGGGGCAGCGTTGGAATCACCGGACGACGGACGGCGGACGACGGGTGCGCCGGACGACGGACGACGGGTTCTCCAGATCTGAAGCGCCGGAAGACGGACGACAGAAGCACCGAACGACGGAGCCGACGACGTCACTGACCGGAGGCAAATTTCAGAACTCGGAGTACTGGGCAGCGTTGGAATCACCGGACGACGGACGGCGGACGACGGGTGCGCCGGACGACGGACGACGGACGACGGGTTCTCCAGATCTATACGGAGAGAGATTTCAGAGAGAGAGAGAGGTCTTCGTGCGAAATGAAAAGTTTGAAATTCCCACGTTTTTGGTCTTCGGTTTTCTAGCAGCATGACGAAAAGAGAAAAAAAAAAATATATATATTTTATTACTGCCACGTTGGCGTGTTGTGAAGAAGTTGTGAAGCAGATGTGTGTAGATCATTTCTCCATGTTGTTAATGGTTAGCCATGTGCAATTAACTGCGTGGGTTGAAGCTCTTTTGCTGACGTGGCATAAGCAGTTAGAAAAATCTGTTTTGGTGTGATTGTGGTTTACTCGCTCGTTTGATCTCGCGTGTGAGCGCGCGTGACTCGGATTAGGGCGCCGGAGCTGTATGCCAGAAGTATGCCTGGAGGGATTTTTCTGGTTGACCAGTTTTCTGGTGGTTCATTTTCATTGCCAAGAAACGAGGAAGGGTTGGGAAGAAGGTTGTGGCGGTTTGTGAGCCGGTGGGTGCCGATTCTGAGGCTATTTCTGAAGATCATGTAGTAGCGAATATGGAGGGAGATTGTGATTCTGGATCCCCAGAGGTGAATGATCTTGATGTTGAGAAGAGTAAGGGTTCGGTCCAGAAGGGTTCTGAGGATGCAGATGAGGTCAGTAAGGAATCTTATCTGATGGTATCTGATGTTGGTATTGAGGAAAAGCAGGGGGCTGATTTAGAGATGAAGGGGCTTGATTCTGAGGAGCAAAATCTGGTGGGTGTCATACGATCGAAATTTCCTGTTCAGGGGCAGAATGAGGGGGGTGTACACAAGATGAATACAGGGAAATTCAAGATTGGTGCCAGCTTTTCAAATCTGGAAAATCTGCTGGGTCTCTCCAATTTCATGAGCCACCTAGGCAAAATGGAAAGATTCTTATTCAGCCTCCAAGGGTAGCTGTTGAAGAAGGGATTAAGAAATGGTCATCTGCAATGATTGGACAATTTCTTGATAAACCGCTTCCATTCTTTGTGGTTAAGCGTGCTGTGGATAGCCTCTGGAATAGGTATGGTACTATTGAGGTGTTCCTCTTGGAAAATGGGTTATATTTGTTTCGTTTTGCTGATGAGAAAAGTAGGGATGCTGTTCTGAAGGAGAAATTGTGGTATTTTGCCAATAAGCCCATCATCCTAAGAAGGTGGACACCAGGTATGCAATTGCTGAAACTCTCTTTAGATTCTGTACCTATCTGGATTAAACTGCATAATCTCCCTTTTGAGTATTGGAATACAATATGTTTAAGTCATATTGTTAGTGGGATAGGGAAACCATTATGTGTAGATTCGGTGACTGAAGAGCAGTTAAGACTTGGTTTTGCCCGAGTTCTTGTTGAGGTGAATATTGATGCTGAATTTCCCAAGGATATAGGTATTATTGGCATTGATGGGGAGATACTAAAAATTGGTGTGGAGTATCCTTGGTTGCCGATTAGATGCAAGAATTGTAGATTGTTTGGACATGCTACACATACTTGCTCTAAGACTGAAAAGACTGTTTGGGTGCCTAAGAAGATAGTTCCAGTCCAACAAGTAGTTCAACAAGAGCTTCCTATTAAGAATGCTAAGGGGTTGATAAATGAGGGCCTTCAGGTGTTGGTCAATGGTCTGTAGCTAAATCTAGGAAAACTCCAAAGACTAGGTCTGGTTCAGTTGATAATAGCTCCCACTGGACCAATTCTTTTCAGCTGCTAGCTCGGGTGGATGGCAGAAAATTTGATGATGCAGAGGTTAGGAAATCTAATATAGCTTTGCAACAGGCTTTGGATGAAATGGAGACTCCTGTTCCTGTGGACAAAGGAAAGGGTAAATTGGAGGAATTGGATGGGGATATGAGGAGGGGCTTTTCTCCACATTCATAGACATCCTTGTATGGAATGTGAGGGGGTTGAACCATCCCTCCAAACAAAATGAGGTTCGGAGAATAGTAAAGGAGAAGAGGATTAAATTAGTCTGCCTTATTGAGACTAGAGTTAAGGCTCATAAGTCTAATGATATTGTGGTTGCTTTGTTTCCAGATTGGGGTTTTTGCTTCAATTATGAGCATCATTTTTTAGGCAGAATCTGGGTTTGCTGGGATAAAGGGGAGTTTGATGTCACTATTATTGATAAATGTGATCAAAGTGTGAGCTGCTGTGTACATTATCTTAAAGAGGGGTCCATTTGGTTTCAGTCCTTTGTATATGGAGCTAATAAGCCACTTGAAAGAAGGGTGTTATGGCAGAATCTAAAAACCATAAAGGATAGGGTGTTTCCTAATCCTTGGATCCTTTGTGGAGATTTTAATGTGGTGAGACATTTGGCTGAGAAGTGGGGTTCGGATAGGCTCAATGCTTATGAGCAGGAGTTTGGGGAATGTTTAAATAACCTAGAAGTTGTTGATCTGAAGTTTAGTGGCTGTTTTTTCACTTGGAATAATAAGAGTGAAGGGGCCGATTTTGTGGCTAGGAAGCTCGACAGAGTTATGGTAAATGAAGAGTGGCTTATTAAGTTTGGGGATACCAAAGTTGATTTTCCTTCTGGAGGTGTTTCAGACCATTCTCCTGCTACAATTACAGTGGGTACACTGATGAGTTTCGGTCCAAAACCTTTTAAATTCTGTAATTTCTGGTTGGAGAACACTGATTTTCAGGATTGGTTGACTGCTGGGTGGGGACAGAAGGTTTATGGAGTGCCTATGTATAGGCTGTGCAGTAAACTAAAAGCCCTTAAAGTTGTTTTGAAGACTAATACTGCAAGTTGTTATGGTGATATTAGAAGTAAGGTGATCCAAGCTCGAGATAGACTTGATATGGCTCAAAGGACTGTTTTGGACTTTAGAGGAAGGGCTGATTGTCTTCAGAAAGAGCGGAAATGTCTTCATGCTTATGTTTCCATCACAAAAGCTGAAGAGGCTTTCTTGAAACAGAAAGCAAGGAACCAATGGCTGCAGCTTGGTGACCAAAATTCTGCTTTTTTCCATCGGGTTCTCAAAGGTAGGCAAGCAAGGAATACTATATCCTTCTTGTATGATGAACAAGGCAATAAGGTGGAAGACATTGCTCAGTTAAAGGTGATGGCTATGGATTTTTATAGGAAGCTTTTGGGGTCAAAGAGTACTAATTTCACTGCTGCATCTGCTGAGAGAATTCAGTACCTGATTTCTCCTATTGTTCCAGTTGATAAAGCTGCTGTGTTGGATAGAGATGTTACGGCTGAGGAGATTAAGAGTATTTTTTTCAGCATGAAGCCTAATAAGGCTCCTGGCCCGGATGGGTATACAGCTGAGTTTATCAAGTCTTCTTGGCATGTTGTGGGTGAAGATGTTGTTAAGGCTATATAGAATTTTTTCAATACTGGTTTCCTTCTTAAAGAGGTTAATGCCACTATATTAACCTTGGTCCCTAAGAAGCCAAATGCCTCGATTATGGGGGATTTTAGACCTATTGCATGTTGTAATGTTATTTACAAGTGCATAACCAAAATTCTGTCTAATAGGATGCTGCCTATTCTTAATTCCTTAATAAGTAGGAATCAATCTGCTTTCATTCCAGGTAGATGTATCTCTGAGAATGTCCTTCTGGCTCAAGAGTTGGTTCAAAATTATCATAGGAATGGTGGTTCTCCTAGATGCACCATGAAAGTGGACTTGATGAAGGCATATGATTCAGTGGATTGGGAGTTTATTGTTCATTGCCTTTCCTGTTTTGGTTTCCCTGCCAGATTCACAAATTGGATCAAGATGTGCATAACATCTCCCAGATTTTCTATTTCCCTTAATGGGACTTTGGTTGGATATTTTAAAGGGGAGAAAGGCTTGAGGCAAGGGGATCCTTTATCCCCCTATTTGTTTGTTCTTGCTATGGAAGTCTTTTCAAGGATAATGAAGGATTATACTAGAGAAGGGTCGGGATTTAAGTTTCATCACAACTGTTCTAAGATGAAACTCACCCATTTATGCTTTGCGGATGACCTGCTTATTTTTTCAGATGCTAGTTTATCTTCCATATCCATCATTAAAGCTGCTTTGTTGGAGTTTGAATTACTTTCTGGTTTAAAAGCTAATCCTTCCAAAAGTTCTCTGTTTTGTTCTGGTGTATCGGATAGGATGAAGGGTTCTTTGCTTGCTGAGGTGTAGATGAGGGAAGGTCATTTCCCTGTTCGCTATCTTGGAGTCCCCCTTATCTCTTCTAAGCTCTCTGCAGGGGATTGCCGGGTGCTTATTGAGAAGATAGCTGGCCGCATAGACTCTTGGACTTCCAAGAATCTGTCTTTTGCAGGAAGATTGCAGCTTCTTTCCTCTATTCTGTATAGCATTCAAGTCTATTGGTCTGGAATCTTTATTCTCCCTAAAAAGATTATCAAAGATATTAGCCAAAAATTTAACCGTTTCCTGTGGAATGGGAAAGAGGGGTGTGCTGCAAAGGCTAAAGTGTCTTGGGCTGAAATTTGTTTCCCTAAAAAGGAGGGTGGCTTGGGGCTTAAGGAGTTGGAAATTTGGAATATTTCTTCCATGATGAGGCATATATGGAGTTTATTTGCTAAATCTGGATCGATATGGGTTGCTTGGGTCCAAGAATACTTACTAAAGGGGAAGAGCTTTTGGAGTGTGAGCATTCCTAAAAACAATTCTTGGAATTGGAGAAAGTTATTGAAGATGCGTGGCCTAGCTAGAGACTTCATTAAGTTTGAAGTAGGCACGGGGAGTCAGATTCATATGTGGATTGATAATTGGCACCCATTTGGAGGCTTGGTTGATAGATTTGGCTATAGAGTTGTGTATGACTCTCATAGTCGGTTAGACTCTAAACTGGATTCTGTTTTAAAAAATGGAGTATGGTGCTGGAAGCCTGCACGATCTGAGATGTTAGTTGATATACAGAGTAGGTTACCTGAAGTGCCTATTGGTGAGATTGATAAGCCTGTGTGGTCCATATCTCGTTCTGGTTCCTATGATTGCTCTGATACTTGGAATTATCTTCGACAGAAAAAGGTCATTGTCAACTGGTGGCCGCTGGTTTGGCATCAGCATGCTATTTCAAAACAAGCATTTATCCTTTGGTTAGCAGTCAATAATAGGCTCACCACTGGCGATCGATTGCTGGCTTGGGGTTATGAGGGGGATACAAATTGTGTCTTCTGCAGAAATGGAACTGAGAGTCGTGACCACTTATTCTTTTTATGTGAGTTTAGTTCCCGAATTTGGAAAACCTGTTTACAACGTTGTGATGTCTTAAATCCTCCTAATAGTTGGGATGGTTTGATAGAAGAAGGGTGTAGAACTTGGAAGACTAAGTCCTTGATGGGGTCAATATGTAAACTGATATTGAGCTCTGCTGTATACGGTCTTTGGAGAACAAGAAATGAGATAAAGTTTGGAAGTCAACCTAGAAATGAAGAGCAGATATTGAAGTTAATTTTCTGGGAGGTGAGGTTCCGGGTTTCTGGGAAAGGGAAGTTCAAGAAGACTTTGGAAAACATCAACTTATGTCACAAATGGAATATTGATGTTAACATACTGAGTTAGTGTTAGTTTGTAATGTGTTTTGGTGTTTTGTTGGTTCTCTGTACAATTGATTCATTTGTTAATAATAGTTCTACTTATTCATCAAAAAAAAAAAAAATTAACTACGTGGGTTATGCGTAGTTAATCCGGTTGTTACTAAATGCCAATTAGACATGTGGCTTTTCACAAACGTGGTTATTTAGCCACGTGGGACACCCACATGGCTAAATGCATTTAAAAAAAAAAAAAAAAAAAAAAAAAAAAAAAAAAAAAAAAAAAAAAAAAAAAAAAGAAAAGAAAAATAGGTATTTTTAGCCACCTACCCTAAACCCACGTCGCCAAAAACCAGATTAAAAAAAAAAATTAAAAAAAAAAGAACATATATTTCTGTTCTTTCTTCTTCTTCTTCTTCTTCTCCTTCTCCTTCTCCTTCTCCTTCTTCTTCTTCTTCTTCTTCTTTTTTTTTTTTTTTTTTAAATATCGATCGTATACAATATACGTATACGTACGTATATCACTATATCTCACTGGATCTTCGGCGAGATCCGTGCTTGATCTTCAGGTCCAACTCATCGTCGAGATCCGGCGAGATTCGAAGCGAATTTTCCGTTCCCCGACAACGAAAAACAATAACTGGCATAGAGATTAAACCCAAAAAATCAATAACCGGCATAGAGATTCAACCCAAAAAAAACAATTTATGTTCCCCTTCCTCCCCCATGAAATTCAACCCAAAATTAACATCCGGTCAACACAGAGTTCCAAGAGAGTTCAAAAATGAAGAAAAAGTGGAAGACGCAAACGAGCTTCTCCGGGTGGTGGCGATCGAGTCGTGTGGCCAGTGGGTGAGTCGTCATCTTCTGAAAAAAAAAAAAAAAAAAAAAAAAAAAAAAAAAAAAAAAAAAAAAAAAAAGGGTGAGACAAAGAGAGACGAGGAAGAAGAAGAGAGAGTTGAAAGAAATTTTTTTTATTATTATTCAATATTGAGAGAAAGAGAAAGAGAGATATGTAAGAAAAAAATAAAAGAAAACTTAAAATTTATAAAAAAACAAAAGGGAAGAAACCTCAATTTTGAATTTTAAGAGAACTCCCGCTTACGTCCCTTCCCTCCAAATAACAAATAGCAACGTGGTTTATTTGCCACGTGGCCTATAAAATACATGGCTAAAATTTTAAATCTTCAAAAAAATAAATAAATAAATTCTTAAAAAAAATTAAAAAAAAATATAAATATTTTAGCCATGTGGCTTAATTGCCACGTGGCCAATAAAACACGTGACTAAAATTTTAAATCTTAAAAAAAAAAAAAAAAAAAAAAAAAAAGAAAAAATTTCAATTCCTGAAAAAATTATAAAAAAATATGAATATTTTAGCCACGTGTAATTTGTACACGTGGCCATGTGGCCACGCGTAATTAATATGCGTGACCACATAGCCACATGGAATAATTACACCCGGCCATATGGCTATGTGGCCAAATACTTACCTCGGCTTTTCTCCTACATATAGCAACGTGTTTTGGAAGACACGTTGCTATATGACCACGTGGCTACAGTAACTGCTATTGTAGCCACGTGGCGAATCCCCTTTTTTTTTTGTAGTGTATAAAAATAAGATTATATATATCAACAATAGATTCTTAACCCTAATTTATTAATTTCATATCAAGTTTACGAGATATGTCAAAAATTAACGGTCAATCAAAAATTACGCCAATGCTTTCTTGGATATGGAATTGATATTGGTTAGCTAGTTTCTGCTAGATTTGATGTTTATCCACCTTTTCTGGGGCGGTGCATATCTTTACCTTTTCTCAATCCTCCTTATGGAAAAGATCACGGTATGCAATTAGGTTTTGAGGTCTTATTTAGGAGTAATGCTACATGTCATACTTATGTCCCTCTTGTGTCCCTCTAGAAATGAGATGGCTTTTAAAATCACCATTGAGCTTGTGATTGATCAAAATTGAATTTTGATCACATGGTGATTTTAAAGGCCACCTCATTTTTAGAGGGACACAAGAGGGACATGGATATGACGTTTAGAATTACTCCTTATTTAGTAGTAGTAATTCATGTTCACGTGTTGAATTATTAGTATAAGACTATATAGGTCAATCTTAATCTGACTTATCATATCATATATCATATCATAATATATATATATATATATATATATATATATATATATATATATATATATATATATATATATATATATAAAAAGAGTAGTGATTCACTACCACCTAAATATACAACTTTTCACCACCTTGTCTATGTGGCAAGGTGGTCCCCCACTTTAATTTATTTTTAAAAAATAAAAAAATTTAAAAAGTAGTAGGGGACCACATTGCCACATAGGCAAGGTGGTGAAAAGTTGTATATTTCAGTGGCATTGAATTATTATTCATATAAAAAAGCTGAGTTTTGCCTGAGAGCTTAAACTCTGACACATGGCATGAACGGGTGATCGTAAAAATCAAACCCAAACGTTTTCTCTCTCCAAACCCAAACGTTTTCTTCCCCACCGTCCCTCCCTTTTCTCTTAACTTTCATGGACGTTCTATCTCCCTCTCTTCTTCTTTATTCTTTCCCTTCTTTCTCTTCTCCTTCTTCTTCTCCGCTATTCTCTCTTCATTCTTCCTCCGTTTTCCTTTTCTCTCTAACGCACGTTCTCTCTCTGTTTTTGGTTTTGTATTTCTCAGTTTTTTCTTTTTGGCTTTGCTGCAGAATTGAAAGTGGGTCATTTTTAAAGTTGATTTGGGGGCTTTCGGTACACATATTCTTCTCTCTCCGATTACGGTTTTTTTCCCTTTTCTCTCACTCTCAGACGAACATCAGGGAAGATTTTTGTTGTCACTTTTGCTTTGGTTGTTTTCTTGCAATTCTACTTGAACGCTATATGTTTGATGAAATAACTAAATATATTTTAGGGGAGATTACTTCAATCTTAATATGGGTCATTTATTCTCTTTCAATTTTCAGTTTTTTTTTTCCCCAACCCTTTTTCTACCTGAACTCTTTTGTGTGTGATGCAAGGTTTTTATCAATCATGAATCCAGGAAGACTTTTTTGTGGCCTTCGACTTTATCTTTCTAAATGTGATTTACTTCCTTTGTGGCCTTCGACTTTATCTTTCTAAATATGATTTAAATGCAGGGGGTGCAAGATGCAAAGAAAGCAAAGCTATATTCAAGGATTGGAAAGGAAGTCGTTTCTGCGAAGTTACTCCATTTTTAGTTAACTTTTTCTTGAATTCACAATCTGAAAGTAAATTAAAAAAAAAAAAAAAAGATATAGAACATTGCTCCTACCAATTACTTACTAGCAGAAGTTTCTTTACAGTGGGTTCTGCTTGGTAGTATTCTCTGCTTTTGAGGGATATTAGCATAAAACTGCCATGAAGTTTTTTTGCTACCCTATTTTTGGTTTGGTTTTTTCATGACCGTAGTCTTTACTTTGATGTACATTGAGTTATTTATTTAGTTTTCTTATGGGTCATACCTATAATGTTAAGTCAGTGCTATAGACTACTATGGGACTAAAATGCGCGCCCATATTTTCCACTGATCCAGTGTAAAGAAATGGGGTCCAAATCCAATATCAAATACGGCTTTGGCTGCTGTACTAGAGAAAGCCAAAGAGCTTTATGTGCCAAAGGAAATTCTTGACCGCAATATTAAGAAAGGTTATGAGAAGGGATAAGATGCGTGCATGGAGAAAATCTACGAGGTTGGTATATACATTATCTATCATTTTTATCTCAGGGATGCTACGATGTTCAAATTGTTTAGAGTTAGTCAAGGATTGACACGTCAATTATTTTACTTCATATTGATACATCTGGATGACTTTATTTGGGTCTTGAAAAAGGATTCTTTATTATTTCCAGGTTTTTCTTGATTTTCCTTTTTTCTAAAAAAATTTCTTGATATGTTTGTTTGTTTTCTGTTTTCCTTGGATGAATTCTAAATCAGAGCGACAATAAAATTTGGATAGTGAATATGATAGCAGTATGTTCAACTTGGTACAGTTATGTATTGATTGAGGGATAATTATATACTTTAACATGAGTGATATATATATATATATATAAGTAAAAACAAATCAATTAGTCTATTAGAATTTTTGGTCAAGAACTAAGTGTCGTAACCCTCACGTGTTTGCTATTAGTTAGTTTCTGGCTTTACTGATGTGGATTTGTGTGTTAAAAAATTGATGATGACGGGATTCAGGGCTTTGAAAATGAAGTGGCAAGGGCTTTTATTATTGCTTCGGCTTTATTCCACTAGTATACATAGATTGTATTTACTCTTGACAAAATTGCGGTTAGGATTTTGATTGTTCCTAATTTGCTCTTTTTTATAGTGTTTGTTATGAAAAAACTTCTTCATAAAAAATGTGATATGGGCCAGTGAATGATTTGTTGGATAGTTACGTTTGAGGGTTGCTGATTTTTTGAGTTTGCCGGGGATAAATTTACTAAAAATATTTCTGCAGTGTCTACATTTTTTTTGGTTAGTTCTTACTAAAAAAAAAAAAATTGACGTGAGACACCATAGAGTTCTATAAAAAAATAAAAACACGAATGGCGATTTGTAGTAGATCAAGAGAACCAAGTAAATCTAAGATTACTGTCATTTGTTTGAAACCACTTTATGTTGTTTGATTTCAAATATGCCAAAAATTACGGAAATGAATGTGTATAATGTGCTGTGAGAACTTTTTGGTTTCTACATTATGAATTGGCGTTGTTTAAATATTGATGTGAGAAATATGCTTCATATTGCCTAAGTGGTTTAAAATTGTGTATACTGCTTCAGATTGTAGTTTCTTTTCCTACAAAGAATATTTTCTCAGGTTAATGATTGTGTATTGCTGGGTTTGTTGTGAGATATTAATTTTGTTTGTAAATTTTGATATTTTTCATTTGGTTTCTTTGAATGATTTTTAATACGCTTGGGCATTCTATCTGTTTGATGAATTATGAATAAAATATGATTTCCAGGTCTAGGGGAGATCTCCTATAATGGCTATAAGTTCAATGAGTTTGTTTCTAAAAGACATTAGCTATTTAGCGCTTATATAAGCCAATATGACTTGCATATTTCTGAAATGACTGTGAGAGTATTAATTCTGCATCAAGTTTACAGGATGTATACAAAATTAACAGTCCTAAATATCACGTGTTAAATTTAGATCGTGTCAAACATGGACATAAGACTATATAGGTCAACCATAATCTTCACTTATTTGATTAAGCAGGTTAATCTCTTAAACTCTAATCCACTAATTTCGTATTACGTTCATATCAAGTTCGTAAATCAAGTAAAAAATTGACAATTCTAATTACTACTACCTTTTTGGGCGTAGGATATATAAATAGTCTAAGCACTGTTCAGCTTCTTTATTGACAGGAAAAAAATGAGTACATTGTGAGAGAGCGAGAGAGAGAAAGCAGTATAACTTTCTGTTCAAATGCATTTCATGTGGACAATAGAAGGACCTGACTCCGTGTAGTCTTCCTTAGTGATCCACATCTGCAACACAACCACAACCAACGATCAGTCTCATATATCAACAATGAAGACTTGTCATAACAAAAATTATGTTACAAAATTAAAGCATTAACAGAATGTGAATTTGTATATGTACCTGCTGAAAAGTGCTTAATGAAGCCAGAATGGAGCCACCAATCCAAACACTGTACTTTCTTTCTGGTGGTGCAACTGCCTTCACCCTTACTCCAGGAGGTGCCAGTAAGGTCAGCTCTTTAGCCAACCTATCAGCGAGGCCTGGTATCACAGTGGTGCCCCCACTAAGTACCACATTACCTAAACATCTCTCTCCTGATGTCCATATCACACCTTCTGATTGACCTCAGCACAATCTCATGGACACCGCCGGACTCCATTCCTACCATTCTTGGATCAAACAGGACTTCCGGGCACTTGAACTGCCCCACGCCAATCGTTATAACTTCCCCATCAGGCAATTCGTATTGTTTGTCCAGCTCGGAGCACTCTGGCCTTGATATGCCAAGTTCTTTTTCGAAATCCACTGCAACATAAGAAAGTCACTCCTTTATGTCCCTGACAATTTCTCATTCTGCTGATGTTGTGAATATGTATCCTCCTTCTGTTAGGATCTTGGTGAGGTAGTCTGTAAGGTCTTTACCAGCTAAATCAAGTCGTTGGATGGCATGTGGAAGTGCGTAGCCCTCATAGATTGGGACTACATGTGTGACTCTTCCAGAATCCATGACAATTCCTGAAAGAAAAGGTTCTTAGAATCTGTCATTGGAACACACTTCAAAAGGTCAATTCTAAACTCAGTTTTACCTGTGGTTCGGCCACTGGCATACAGGGAGAGCACAGCTTGAATGGCTATATACGTGGCTGGGATTTCGAAACCTTCAAACAAGATCTCCACCATCTTCTCTCTGTTAGTTTTGGGATTCAACGGGGCTTCCATTAAGAGGACAGGGTGCTCTTCTATGTTGACCCTGAGCTCCTTGTCAAATGTATGCTCCCAGAGTCTCTCCATAGCTTCCCAGACTCTCACTATTCCATGCTCAATGGGATAGCTTAAACTGAGGATCCTACGCCTTGCTTGTGCTTCATCTCCAAAGTAGATAGCCTTCTGTTCAATGCCAATCATAGCATGCACGTTTCGCGGCCGGTCTATTATGCTAGGAAAAAGTACACAAGGAGCATCATCACCACAAAACCCAGCCTGCATCATGGAATAATATTGTTAGTACTTAGAACATATATAATGTTTGGTTGCAGAGAAAGAAACAAGATGATTGATTGACTCACCTTGACAGAGCCTGTTCCATTGTCACAGACGATTGGACGGTTTTCGTTCAAATCCATGCCTGTTGTGCCTTGGAAACTTTCCAGAGAGATTGAGGGGGAACAGCAGTAGGAGGCTGGCATAAGGCCATGTAAATAAAGAAGGGGAAGCTGAAAAATGAGGAGAATAATGTCTTTAACTTTTTCTTTCGCATGAGTTTTAGACATTTCTCTCTTTCGGTCGCTTTAGTGGATGTCATGGAATATTTTAAATGCCTTATCAAAAAGGCACTGGAGAAATTGCATATTCCTTTATATATATAGTTTCTTCAATGGCATTATAATCCCGTCTACATTATGATTTCTTCCTTTTTTTCTTTTATGGATATTCATATTGAAGGATATGCGAATTCTACACAGTACACATGATCAAACCCGAAGCAACCCATTGAGAAGTTTCCCTATCTTGTAGTAAATCTTATATCGTTGTAAGACATGGATTTCTAAGTACAATATATATCGTAGTAAATCTTTTATCCTTCCCTGTAGCCGGGTAAAGGGGTGTATTTAAATTTTACAGGACAGTGGAGAAATCCACAGGAAATCAAATTTAACAGTGATGCATATAAGAAAAGAGATAAACATTATTCAGGTTCCAGCCTTGAACGGCTGTGTACCCATAGACAAAGAATTTAGACAAATAAAACATCGGCGATAATTTGTATTTACAGGACAGTGGAGAAATCCACAGGAAATCAAATTTAACAGTGATGCATATAACAAAAGAGTTAAACATTATTCAGGTTCTAGCCTTGAACGGCTTTGTACCAATAGACAAAGAATTAGACAAATAAAACATCGGAGATAATTTGTAAGACCATCAAAAGTACTACCAACACAGCATCTCTTCCAAGCAACAAACCCCAAGTGACCCAGCGCCTGATGCTTTCCATAGGCTTTCCAATGGTTTCTTCTAAACCATCCCTCAAATTAACGATCATACTCGAAAAACTCTATTCACAAATCCTTGCAAAGAGCTCCCCATTCCAGCACCAACGGCTTCTGCCAAATATGTTACCTGCAAAAGTTTGCCACAATGAAGGGTGTCATACATTTCCAAACTTAAATTCCCGAATGGCTAGAATTGATAAATCTAGAAAGAACCCAAAACAGAAAAGAAGCGAGAGACACCACCTCTTGGATGGTCTTCTTCAGATCAAACGCATCTCTCACACGATTATCCAAGAAAGACCATGTATCACGAAAATCTGTCAGAAAATGGCAACCAACTTAGTACTATGTTGTTTCCTATATTGCATTTATGATAGTACTTTGAAATCTGTTTTTACTCATATTGCACAATGTAAGCATTCAAGAAGGGTTCATACCAAAGAAAAGTTCATGAAAAAAGTTTTTTTTTTGGGTGGTGGTGGTGGTGGGGGTGGGGGTTGGGCGCATTCTACACAACAACGAGATGGATGGTTCACAATTATAATCTGAGTTCTGAGAACAAAGTAAAGAACACAAACCTGTGGAACTATCAGTCAGCATGTATATCTCTGTCGTTGAGTATATTCCCCCGAGGACAGTGCGCTTTAGATACCAATCAATATCAGATGCCCCATCACCAACAGCATGCCAGATCTCATCTACAAGCATCGCCCGCTGCTTAAAACTTGTTGGAACATTCATTGGTTGTGCCTGCAGACAAAAATGAAAATAGATATTTTCCATGTTTCAGATTTATTAATGCAAGTCAAAGTGCTAACAAGACGAACTGGGGCAAAGGATGATACCTGGATGCTAAGAGCTTGAGGCCATTTTGATATGTATGGAGCTTGCATTTCTAGGCGAAACCTAACCAGCTTGGAGATACGCAAACTAGTCATCATGCCTTTTAAGTCCTCTCCCGAATCAATTCTATCAATAAGCCTTTGCAAGCAGTCATCCATGAAAAACTGAAAGCGGAAAAATAAAGATTGAGAAAAAGACCCGCAATGGAAACTAAAAAGTAGGAAAATGAGTTCTGCCGGGTAATCCCCAAGTGTACCACTAAGCATGTGTTCATGTGGAGAAATACTCAAAATTTCCAATGCAAAAAGAGTTATTGCACAAGACTGCAAGCAATTCTAGAATGCATCCAGTGATACTGGCAAATGTTGATAACATCCGACTTCAAAACAAATGGTCCTCAGCATGCTAATGCTTATGTTTTAACAGAAGTATGCAACATTGGTAGGAAGATGTGCAAAACGAGTGCACAAGAGTTTTGGATCATTGAAACCCATCAAAAAAGTCACCTGAACTCAAATCCCTACCTTGAACTTCTGCCAGAAAATGAGAATGCTTGCTGTTTGACAAGCCGTGTCAACAACAATGGCTAAACACATTTATTGCATCAGACAAAATGACTAAACAGAAAGCAACAGACACTGACTGATACAATTGGACCCAAATCAAATTCACCCAGAAATCATAGTGTCATACAATTATCGTCATTTGTTTTAATTGGTAAATTACACGGGCATTGAGCCCACAAACCTCACAGTTGAGCTAGAGCTTCTTGCCAGAATACCATTTGGAAACCCATTCTCAATTTGACCTAAATCTCCAAATTTCTACTATTTTAAAAATCAGTGACCCGATCAAATAATCATTCGACCTAAAAACATACTGTAGCATAACCCAACGGCTAAGCGACCGCCAGCATAGCATTGAAAATCAATCACAAACCCCCCCCACAAAAGAACTAAAATTTACCTCAACAAGAGCGGCTTCTTTCCTTGGGATAGAGCCAATGATAGAAGGAGAAACACCCACCTCCCTCGCACCCGCAATCATGGCTGCCTCAGTCCACCCCAACCTCACCTGTAATTTCTCCGTCATCATTATCAAATTGTAATTTATTATAAAGTAATTCTGGAGATAATACAAAAGGAAATGAATTTCTCGTTGACAATTTCACATACACACAGAGGGTACTAAATAAACATTTCATTGAAAGAGTGCACGGACCACGTGGGGAAGCGAGGCCCGAAGCACGCGGGCTTGCTCGTCTTCATGCTCTACCCTCGGTCGCCGGCTCTCCTGGCGCCGAGCTTCCTCGGCCGTGGATGAAGCCGACCAATTCGACGACGAAGATAACGTAGACGTAGACGTGGACGTGGACGACGTAGGATCAGAAAAGTTTGGGGTTTCAGGGTGTTGATTATGATTTACAGAAGTGGAGAACCGGAGAGGAGGGAACCGGAGACGGGCATTGCTATTCCAACCCGAGGGTGCACGGAGAAGGAGCACAAGCTTTGCCGCCGTCCGGTACATTTCGTCGTCACTGTCTTTCGAGTGTGAAGGGTTTCTGCTACAAGAAAGAGATCCAAACAATTTTTCAGGTTCCACGTTGCTATTTGATGTGACGCCACGTGTCATTGGCCTCTGCCACGAGTAAACTTTTTACCCACCGCCAGAAATAGCGTTTTGACTTTCCCCCTCAGTTTTTTTTTTCTTTTCTCTTTTTAAGTATTATTATTTTTAATTTTTTAATTAATTTTTAAAGATTTTATATATATATATATATATATATATTGTGCCACGAGTATGAAATTAAGGTACCAAAAATTAAAATTTTTAAGAGAAATGATCCCTACACTCATTTCTCACAACAGCTCTACAACAAGCTGACGTGGCTGGTAATATTTTATTATTTTTTTACAAAAAGAAAACAAAACAAAACAAAAAAAATAATAAAATATTACCAGCCACGTCAGTTTGTTGTGGGGCTGTTGTGAGAAATGAGTGTAGGGATCATTTCTCAATTTTTAAACCACAAGTATGAAATATGCCTTTAACCTTTTTTTTTTTTTTTTTTTTTTTTTTTTTTTTTTTTTTTTTTTGGACTCTAATTTCCCTCTTGTTCCTTGGTTTAGAGAGTTTTGGAGTAGGGATTTGGGGTTAGGTCACTTTTAGTTGGAACTGGAATTAATTTTCTTTTGTGAATATATTTTAGTGGTTTTTTTTTTAAAAAAAAAAATCGTTCTAATTATATAAATCTAAAAATAGTTTTAAATGTTTCATATTTTGGGTTGTTTGTTAATTTTATTTTATTTTTTAGAAAAAATGTTTGATATAACATAAAGGTGAAAGTAGTTTTAAATGTGTTGTAAGTATTTTGAATTATTTGTTAATGTTTTTGTTTTGAAAAGATAAAACAAAAATGAGAAACAAAAATTATCGAACAAAGCCGTTAGAATTCGGAAATGTATCTCTTGTAAACGGTTGTGGAATACGTGTCTTAATTCTAACGGGTTTAGTTCAAATTTGAACTAAAGTAAAACTAGACTCAAACCAAACCCGAATGATAATAAACCGTCTAATAGGTCTTAGATGTTTATTATTAAGAAGCCAACCCCGGATAATTAGAACATTGGTTTTGCTATAATTGGTATACATGTGACACTCATAATTGGCATGTGCTATATGTGTGAAAATACTATTCAAACTCATGCGGTAGATTAATGAGCCAATATGTTAGAATCCAACCTTAATATCAGAAAAGTAGGCTAGGGTTCAGTTTATAAGTTGTTATGCGGCACGCACAGGATTCCTTGGGTTAAATTATGTCACTTATTGATATTATTATTGACATAATGTAATTTTTTTTCATTGTATATATTTTATTATAAGTTCATTGATCAATATTACAAGTGGATTAATGCATTAATTCAAGACTTATTCAATGATCTTCTATTCATTAATGTTCTCGGTTGAATCACTTAAATTCCTTGTCATTAAAAAAAAAATAAAAAAATAACTATTTACTTATAACTCTTAATATTTCATTATTTTTGCAATTAAATACTCAAATTTTAAAAAGTGTCAATTTAGGGTAATCTATATTTCAATTTTAACCGTGTGTTAGAATTTTCTGTTAAATCTTGTCAAAATTTCATTAAATATGTAGAACTACATATAGGTTCTACAGATTCAATGGTAAATTTACAAAAAAAATATGTGTAAGAGAATAACACCAAATACATCTCTAACTTTAAACAATTTACAAAGATTTTTGCATGCTCATTTTAGATGGATGGGAATGTAATTAACATCTTTTTCAAGATGGTGTATAAAAAAGGGAGAGGCAATTTTGATTTTCCCTAGAGACATTATAATTATTTGCATGTCATATAAATTAAACTTGGCTAATTCGCATGCAAACTGCCATGTAAACTAAATATTTATTGATCAAGAAGATGTTTCTTTGTCAACAAACAATTATATATAAGAAACTTTAATTACAAAAATTCAACAAGAGAAGAAAAAAAATTCAATATATACCTAGATTTTATCAACATAGCTAAAGCATGAATTGAGGGTATAGATCAGGACCTTTCATTCAAAGGAACTCGATCCTAGTACGTATAGTACTATATCTCACCTTGCATTTTGAAAGGAAGGCTGAAAGCCATCTCATTTTTTTTGTGTTTTGGATGAATAAGGCAATCGATCTCATTTTGCATCAAAAAAGAAAAGAAAAATTAAGATTACAGAGTTCCTCGCTCTCTTCAAACTTTGCAGATTAATTTGGTTCTCTTTTCCTACTTCACTAATTCACTTGCAGTCATTAACCGAAGTTCCGATCGAACTGATCATCTTCCAAGCTATCTCTGGAGGGATCGAAGGAGCTAGCTCATAAAATATTGCTGATCATGAGCATTAATGGAGCATGCATGCATGGGACTGACAAAGCCACGTGAATCAAACTAGCTAGCTAGATAGCAGTAGTTTAAACTTGCGCACCTTCTATCCTTCTAATGGCTTCCCTCATGTCTAGCCGTTGCTCTGGATTACTGTCAATGCAAGCAGCCCCGATTTGGAGGAGTTGGTTGACTGAACTGGTGCTGCTTATCGCTATCTCCGGATCGATCAGTTCTTCCTCTCTCTTTTCGGACATTGCCGTTAGGGCCCATTGCACAACATCAATACCACCCTTTCCATTGTTAAGATATTGAGAGGGGTATTTCCCGGTAAGGATTTCAAGGATGATGATTCCAAGGCAATAAACATCAGACTTTTGAGAGAGTTGCTGATATTGTGCGTATTCAGGGGATTTATAGGCGAACAATGCTTGCACGGCTTGTGGGGTGTTGATGAGTGTATCAAAGGCGTAGTCACTTAGGAGTGGCTCATAATCATCGCTTAGAAGAACATTGCTGGACTTGAGATTTCCGTGGGGCAGCTTATAAGAAGCAAACTCAGTGTACAGGAACCCCATTCCACGTGCAATTCCTTTGATAATCTTCAGACGGGTAGGCCAATTGAGCTCGGCATGACTAATTCCACGATCGCCTGGAGGATAATCACGAAACCCAAGTCAGACAAAGTGAAATTCTCCCTATTAAACCGATACGCTCGAGTCTTTATACCGAATAAGTATATGTATTTCATTCACCAAAATTGATCGATATGATTCTCCAATCAAAAATCAATTTTTATTCGCCAAATATTACGAGAAGGATCAAGTCACATCAGTTTTGGTGGATAAAACAGAACACATATATATCCAGTATACATTATTTCTTTTCTTAAAAAATGAGTATAAAAATGACGTGTTCTAAGAATATATATGTAAATAAAATCAAAAATCAGTCAAGGAATTGGGTGAGCTCGAACTAAATAGAAACCAATGGTGTTATGATCATGAGAGCTAGAGAGTGATATAAATACCTAGAATATATTAACAGAACCCAAAAAAGAGGATGAAGCAGAAGATGGGGATGGCAATGGCATACCGTGTAAGACAAATAATAAGCTGCCTTTGGGAATGTATTCAGAGACCAACAGCTTCTCCTCTCTCCGGAAATGGTAAGACAAAGGCGTCAAGATATTCCTGTGCCTCAGTCTTCCAAACCACATCATCTGTTCATCAAACCCATCTTTCTGCAACTTATTCATCTCTCTCATCCTCTTCACCACCACAGACAACCCGTTCGCCATCGTGGCCTTATACGCAGACCCCAGCCCGCCATTCCCTAGCACCTCCGCCGCCGCCTTCATCAAATCCGGCAACCCAAATGCACCCTTTTCATGATTCACCATTACAAGATCAGTCATCCCGTTCTTTCCATTATTGGTTGAACCTTTCTTCGAATCGCCTTTCTGGCTCGAGTACTCGGCCGTTTCCCTGCAGCTCCGATTTGAGCTGGGCACGTGCACTTGGAGCACCCGGTCGTCCGCCATTTTTTCTCTACCAAGCACACTGAACTCGTCGTCCTTACGCTTCGCGCAAGTGCCACATGCGAAGAACATGAAGAGGAAGCCTACAATGGCAAGGAACAAAAGCACTAGGGTGGTGCTGTTGTTTTTGGGCGTGTTCTTAGAATGATCATCAGTAGATAACGTTGTTGCATTATTCGTAGTGTCTTTGCAAACCTTGTCCAGCGGCTTCCCGCAAAGGCCTTCATTCCCTTTAAACGTATTCTCGTCGAATATGGACAAGCTCTCAGGGATTTCGCCTTCCAACATGTTGTTCGACAAATCAAGTTGTTTCAACGAGGATTGTTTCATAGGCGGGATACGTCCCACTAATTTGTTGTGCTCGAAATGGAGTTCTATGACATGGGATAGTTGCGTCACAGATTCAGGTATCGTTCCGGTGAATTGGTTATAAGAGAGCCAGACTTTCTTCAATGAAGTAATACGGGAAAAGTAATCCTTGGGAATCTCGCCGGAGAACTGGTTGCCTGTCAATAACAGAGACTTCAAAGCGCCAAGCGTGTGAAAGTCTGGGATTGGACCTGAGAAGGAGTTGTTGACGAAGCTTATAGTTCGAAGGCCGCGAAGTTCACGTAAAGCCTTGACGTCTATCTTTCCTGAGAGACCTAAACCGGTGAGATGGAGGCCGGTGATGGCGCCGTCGGAGCAAATGACTCCCAACCACTTGGCCGAGCAAGGAGATGAGTTGGGAACGTTAACGTCCCAGGAACTTAAGGCGTCTGCGTGGGTGAATGATTGCTTGAGTCTGAGGAGAGCCTCGCTTTCGGAGACGGAAAGAGAGCGGAGAGGGAGAGATGATGAGAAGAGGAAAAAGATCAGGAGAAAGAGAGGGCGAACAGCGGCCATTGCTGAGCCGGAAATGGGACAAGTACTCCGGAGAGAAACGAGCCGCTGTTCGCAGAGATTAATTGTGTGGTTCTCTGAGGTGGTCAGCCTTTGTTTGGTTTGCTTTTTTCCGTTTAATTTGTTGAGTTTGGATTTGGGGAGGAGGAGGAGGGTGTGGGTTTGAGAGAGGGAATTGGCCAGATTGACACGATATTCTAAGAATAGGAGATTGGAGAGAAAGGCGTGTGGGGTTGAGAGCAGAGAGAGAGAGAGAGAGAGGTCTGCAACTTCTGTTGACCAAGTCAGCCTCATTCGAGGCCTTTTACCGTTTGAAGTGACAGATTAAACTCCTTTTCCGGACCCCAAACAATTGCACGAACAAGATGGATCCAGTTATATATGTCCCAAACCATGCATGCAAGTGACCTCATTCTCTACTACCACCAAGGTGGTAGCCGGTTTCATTCTTCCTTCTCTTCTGCTTAGTGATCGCGTATTCGAATTTGTTTACGGTAGTAATTACGTGAACCAAATACTACTCGATCAGCAGAGGGCTTTACCAATTCGCGTCTTGATAGAGTTATGGTGAGGGGCTTGTCGTCTAGGCAGCAGTTATGGCTCAAAATGATCATTTTACAACGGATGAAAAGTCTTATGATAATGTCTAAAGACGGTAGCTATGCTCGTTGCCCCTTTCTATCCTTTAAATTAAAAAAAAAAAAAATAGTGACCTCATTCTCTAAAAAGGATTGATTCTTGCACAATAAAATTATGCACAAACACTTACATTGGTATAACTCATATATATGGGTTCCACGTACATGAATCATACCGATTAATGTGAGTGGTTGTGCTTCGTTGTAAAGGGGCTTTTTCCTTCTCTAAAACTGGTACAATGACGGTAGACGGCCTAGAGTTAATGGGTGTTTTTTTTTTTCTTCTTCTAAATAAGCCAATGTGTATATGTTATCTAAAAAGTCAGACCTTTCAGTTTGGGACAGTACTGGAATAGCCATGCAGTGGGTCTTCCACCAAGATAGGTGATGACATGAGCTCAATTTTTTGGGCATGCATGAAAAGAAAAGTGTCTTTGCATGGATGGATTAATTAGTATTTACTCACTTCATGATCTTAATCTAGCTAGCTACCTCCATTTAGGGTTACGCATTGGAGTTATCGGAGTTGGAATTTATGATTTTGCATATATTCTACATCCGCCGGCCGGTGTTGAAAGAGTTGGAAAACTTCCAACAAAAATGTCAAGAAAATGGCCAAATAAAAAGAGATCTCAAATCTCCGTCTTCGTTGGACGAAGCTTTTCACCTCTGTTTGAAATGAAGACTCTTCGAGGTGGGTGCTAATTGCGAAGAGAGACAAGAAAGAGTAGAGAGTGGGGAGAGCATTATCAACGAAGAGATTTGTTGTAGAGAGAGGAACATACAAACAATGCAAACAAGGGAAGAAGTGATTTAGGGTTTGCGGCGGGGGAAGTAAGAAATTTATAGGGTTCAAAACAACGTCGTTTTCTCTAAAAATAAAAATAAAAAACATCACTTTATATAAAAACGACGTTGGTTTATAAATAAAGTTGGGCCGGTCGAAATTTTATCGAAAAACGAAATGAACCTCCATCTCCACCTTCGACTTCAGGTCGGCAACCAAAAGGGAACTCAATCCCCGCCTCCACCTGTCATCAAAAGCCAACCTATATATGTACTGATCATGTAGATCAACTAGCCAAAAACTTCATTGAAATTTTGAGCGGAAGAAGGGTGTCCTAGGAGGGAGTTCTTGTGATTTAACAAGTAGCCAAGAGTTGGATTGATTTTCTCTCAAGGGCCACTTGAGCGAGGTAGGCTGAGATGCTCCTAGTAGAAAATTTTCAAGAGTTCAATTGATCGCAAATGTCATCTTTTGTTCAAACGATCCTTAGTCGATATTCGATCGAGCGAACTTGTGAAAGGGTAGTTTTGCACTTTTTCTAAAACAGAGACCATACTTTTATTTAAGCTCAATAAGGACAGCCTAGCCGACCATAAGTTGTATTTTCTCAGTTTTTTCAACAAGAAATGTACACTCAGAGAGTAATTAATCTTCAATTTTCCAGCAATTCTTTGATTTTTCTAGGATTCGTAGAAGAACTATGAGTTAGTGTGCTTGTGGATTCTGCTTTCTACTATGCCATGCTGCATCATCTGCACAGTTCAAGACCGTGTCGATGGTGGGTAGCGGTCGAAAGGCCGAAAATCTACACACCCCTACGTACTTTCAGAGATTGCTCAAGCTTTGGGCAACCCTGGTCGGTAGAGTGTCATTTGACAATATATAAGAATGTAATCAATTGTCAGCAAAAAAAGAAAAGAAAAGAAAAGAAATCCAAGTCCAGATGTTTTCTCGGCTTATATGTGTCTTCTGAAAAAAAATAGCAAATGAGATTACAAGAATTACAGAGGAACTGCCTAGCTGTTGGTGCTACCACATTTTGCATGTCTTCCATAAACTGGTTCTCATCAACTTCACTTCTTCAGCGTGATGTGAAAGCCTGCAAGAACAGAGTATTTATTTTTATTTTTTAATTTACAAGATCAAGATCATATTTCACTGCAATTCTATAGTTCAAGCGATTTTCAAATTAATTTCCTCGTTGATTGTAGACAATGAAGTCGAGCATTACCGAAAAGATGTTGCAGTGACCAGGATCAGCAATGTGATCCATCAAGTTCTGAACAGGGTCTTCCCCTGTATAAATGGCTTGGAACCAGAAGCCCACAAAAGCAAGCATAGCAAGACGCCCGTTCTTGATCTCCTTAGTCCTCAACACCATCACAGGCTCCGGGGACCCTCTCCCCCACATAATGGGGTCAAACCATAGGCCACCAGGGTAACCAACATCCGGCTTTGGGTTCTTCTTGTGTGGCAATTTAGGCTCAATGTCAACACACCCTGGATTAAGCATATCCGCCCATCTTCTGCCTTCCACCCAACCCATCAAGGCCATCTGTACAACAAATAAGGTTGTTTGGTCTGCAAAGTATTCTCGAGTGGCAGCATCATACCATGAGAAGTTCTTAACATAGCCTAATCTTTCAAGACATTCTGGAATCAGGATTCCAGCCACTGCAAGCATTGCCCATCTGCCATGCATTAGCTCAGCTTGCGCAAACCATTTAAGTGTCTCTGGATCAGACCCTACAGAAAATGGAGCAACTTCTTAAGGTTTTATTGCATATTGCTTATTTAAGCAGGAATTCTTCTCTGATTTTCATGAATTACCACATTATGCCATATAGTTTATGGTTCAGCAACATAAAAAAAAATGAAGAAAAACATACCTAATCCAAGTGGGTCGAAGCCAAAATCGCCAGGGAGACTACACTTAAACAGAAAAGATTGTAATTAACAAGGATAAACAGTAGTTGAATATTGATATGTAGATATTCTACAAGTAACGAAAATTAGATACCTGCCATCGAGCCACTCAGGAGGTGAACTGCCTGGAAACCACAGCGGCCTATCCGGAGGGAGTGGTTCACATACGCTTGACACCCCTTTTGTTGCATTCGCACGGAGTGTCCTCCCAGGAAAGCAAGTTGTTAATTTTCCTGGAAAAATCCTTCGATGCAATTCTCTGTTCCCAAAAAAGAGCAGTGGAAATTAATGAAGATATATAATTTCTCTGACATATATCTGAATGCTTAGCCCAGAGCTAAAGAATAGGATGTTGACCTCGTTGGGAGGCTTGTCAATGCAGTAGAGGCAATGGCTAGCGCCATGGATGACAGAACGTCCTGCAAAACTTTGCAATCCTGTGGCTTTTCTGTCTGAGAATAATAGAAGAATATATCTACAACTTTGGCACAAAATGGAAAATAAGAGCTAATGGTGCTTGAACTTGGCACGTGTTTTGGATATTGGTGTACGAATCTATTGGAAGATCGAGCTTGGGCCTGCGTGATCTGACTAAGCTGATATCCAGTTCTCTGATTGAGAGCCCAAGTTCAACTGCAGGGCCCAGATTCCAAATACAATTTGAATTTGTGCTGTTGATTGCATCATTTGCGTAGCTTACAAAATCAAAGATCCAACCCCTTCATTCAAAATGAACGGTTTAGATTAAGTCATGCAATGCTTAAAAGATAAAAATATAATAAAAGAACCAAGTAACTAAAGGGATGGCCGACCACTCCAAAGGTTCGACAAGTTGCCAACTATATTATGAGAGTGATTGAGGTGGTTCGATTACCTCAATTACTATTTTAGAGTGGCATATCACCCTATCAAAATATAAAACGATGGTCAACCACTCCTTAAAAAGTGGTCAATCACCATAAGTCACCTATTTACTCGCTTCCTTTTTCTTTTCTTTTTTCATTTTTTTGTTTTTTAACTTTTTAAGCCTTGTGTAGTTGACTTCAATCTTTTCCACCAAAAGATTTTGGATCAAATCTCTCATGAGATTTACATGAGGAAAGGTTTAAAGAATGAAATGTTCTATTTATTCTTTTTTGGGTGGACTAGCAAGATTATTCTTTTTGTTTTAGAGTCTTAGACCCATTTATGCATACATGAAGAAGTCCGTATTATCACCCTATATGTGAATACAATTTTTTCCATAAAATTCCATTATCACCATTTGTAAATTTAAGGAAGAGAGTATCATACTCGTCTCATACACATAAATGCTATGCTCTTATTTTACAGTTGTTGGGAATAATCTTACTCCAAGTCGAATTGGAGTAGTAGTCAATCCAGGTCCAATAAAGACTCTTTGAAGAATCTGGTTAACAGTTCAACTCCCACTTGAATGAAAATAAAACTCTCATAACAAATCAAACTCCAGACACTCATAGTTTGTTTAAGTATGAATAGTAAAGTTTGACTCTACCTCTTTACCTATGAATAGGCTCATACTCAGGTATAAACGACAGACTGATTATTTTATGCATTGAGCATACTTTTCTCTCATAAGCAAATTTAGGCATCGGACCAATAATCTCTTAATTTTAGTTGTTTTATAGTATTCTTGTGAAGCATGAAAAAACATCTAAAAACGTGCAGTTTACACTGTACTAAAAATTGTCATAACAACAGTTATCACTGCACAAAGGCATCCAATTGAGGACTCATCATCAAATTGTAGGGGTATGAGTTTGTTTCTATACTCGATAATTTACACATGCTATGCTATGCTATGAAGAATGAGCAGATCATTATCATTTAAATCTATATTATTAGTAAAGGCTGTTAATAATGGTGCAGAGGAACACTAGCAATATATTTGAGTCAAACACGTGTCGTTCGAAAATGGATTGGATGCTGAAAATGGGATTAAAAAAGTGTTTGAGGGGAAAGGGTTTCAAATCTGCTTCATGACTTGGGGGTACCAGGTGAGCACGTAGAGGGTTAGTTAGGTGATTGTAGCTCATCAACTGCTTTCAACTAATTGGACCGATTGTAACATCTCACCACTTCACCTACTCAACATAGACATGTCGTTTGCATTATAATTTAGTAACTTTTTATGTATTGAAATCACTATTCATGTATACGCAATCTTGTATATATTGATACCTAATGTTGACATGTACAAGTTTTTGTTCTCTTTTTTCAACTATCATGCCTAAATCAAACAAACAACTAGTCTAAAGCATACATAATTAAGGTCAAACTGTTTACCAAACCAGTTTTCACATACCCGTACGCTCGTTTTATGTACTTTTTCTTATGCGCTCGTATGACATTGCCATGTCATTTTAATATATATATATATATATATTACTACGCTCATTGTTTTGGTTGGTGTTGTCCTAATCACTTCGAGGAGATGGTTGGGACTATCAAATCGACTATATTTGGTGGCCGAGAGATCTGGTGCTTGTGGCGTCACACTATCACGTCAACTCGCATAAAATACACCTATAACTAGCATTTTTCATTACGAAATTCAAATGTACGTATCATATACACACAAGTGTAACAAATACATGCATCTTAGCTTGATAATGGTTTTTTATTTTTATAACAAGTTCAAATCAATTTATACCTTTGTAACAGGTAAAAATGAAAAAGAGAAAAACCCAATAGTTGCATCAAACTCTATTTCCTATTTTGTTTAAAATAGAAACCAATGAAAAAATGTCATAATGTGATATAAATGTGAAAATTATTGTTGTGTTTAAGTTGTTTGTTAAATTTTTTGCTATTCATTTTGTTTTCTGTTTTTAAAACAAAAATTTTAACAAATAATTTAAAACATAAAAATAATTATAAAGTATTTAAAACACAAAACACTTCGTTTTAGTCTATTTTAGATGAAAAAAAAAAAAAAAACATTCATTTAAAATATGTCAATACAGTTTTCGATACGGTGTGAACAACACGTTTATTCAATGTTCTTCATACTCTCACGATCGCTGCAAAACAACTAAACTCTTCCGAGAGTCTCACTTCGATGCCTAAATTAAAAGAAAAATATGATCAATGCATAAAATAATTAGTCTGTCATTTATACCTGGGTACGAGCTTATTTATAGGCTTAAACTGAGAGTACCTACCGCCTAGTATTTGATTTGGTATGAAAATTCTATTCTCATTTAACGAGAGTTGTTGATTAGATTCTTCAAATAGTCTTTTATTAGATCCGAATGAAACTATTATTCCGATTCGACTCGAGGAATGATTATTCCCTACAAAAGACATTAACAAATTGGCCAATATTATTTTATTTTGAGAAAAAAAATAAATAAAACGAAACAAACGAAGCCTCATGGTAACTTTGATTTTTTATATTGATACATTAAAATCTCAGAAAGCTTTCAGTTTTCACCCCCGCAAGTGCAAAGTCCCAACGTCTGGAACACCTCTCCGAACAGAACAACCTTCCCTTCGAATGTACTCCATCAATTTCCCATAAACAAAACGCAACTGATTCTGACTAATAACATCTCACCCAATCCGAAGATTCATTTCCCACTTTGTCTCTCCCTCTCACTCTCTCACCATCCCCACTCAAACTTCAATCTGATATTTAGGATCAGAACCTCTCACAAAATCAAAATCCAACAAAACCCACAAGCCCACATGATAAAATTCAAGCACACCCACCATCCAGATCACCCATTTAATTTCCTATTTCTTCAAACTCACCTGTGACTGTTGGTGTTTTTGTTGTACCTAAGTGATGGTGGAGATCTTACCACTAGGGCGGTTCGGCCACCAGAGACTGGAATGGAAGCGGTGGGTACCGGCGTTCATGTCCTCCCACAAGACCCTCTTCGCGTTGCTTTGGATCGCCGCCTTTGCCTCGGTTTTCGTGTGGCAGAGGAACATCGTGGACGGATTCTGGGTGTTCGGGCGTGCCCAGACGAGGCCCATGCCGAGGATGAGGCCTGTGGCGTTCAATCTGACGGACTTTGGAGGGGTCGGCGATGGGGTCACTGTGAACACCGAGGCCTTTGAGAGGGCAGTCTCGGCGATCTCCAAGTTGGGGAAGAGAGGTGGTGCCCAGCTCAATGTACCTCCTGGGCGGTGGCTTACGGCGCCGTTTAATCTCACAAGTCATATGACTCTGTTCCTTGCTGAGGATGCTGAAATACTAGGAATTCAGGTAAAGTTTGTTTCTTTTTTTTCTTTTTTATAATTAGTGTATTGGATTTCGGTTAGTTTGCTTTTGTCCAGGTATGACTTAATAGAGTTTTTCTACTTCACTAGGATCTGCTTGTTATGGATAAAATGGTAAAATTTTCTGTTAAGACCTCTAGTTTATTCAGGTAATGGGTGGATTTTTATTTGGGTCTTCTATGTTTTTATAGATAAATTCATTAGGGTCTTCACTATTTGTTATGTGGGAATTGGCTAACATGTCTGCTTAGGACTTGTAATTTGATAATAATTGTTAAATTAAGGTTCTTTGACAAGCCCAGTGATTTGGATTTCACAGGGATTGTGATTATCCGTTTGGAATGAAATATAAAAACTTTTCTATTAGTTTCAGGGCTTCTATAAAGACTATGCAGGTCTTGTTCTGTTATACACTTGAAACCTCCTGATGTAGGTTATACTGGAATTCAATTCTGTATTGGAGTATGAAAGAATTAATTGTCACAAATCATGGAGTACATTCTAAACTATTTTGGTTTTATAATGGTATGTAATCACTTTGATGTCATCAAAAAAGAAGAAGAAGAAAAACTCTTATTTCTTATACATTAGATGGGTGCTGAATCTGGAGGTTCTATTTGTGGTTTTGTACACAAAATTTTCTGGAATATCTGCCTGCTTTTAGAGCAACAATGGGAAGTCGTTAGGATCAATGAGTGAAAGATGAACATGATCAATTCAATTAGGTTGAAGATACATAAAGGACCTTGTTCCTCAAGTTCTGTGACTGTGATGAGGTATAACTTATGATTAAGTTCTGGAGAGATGGAAAACCAAGATTAAATCACCTCATATAAAATATTGTGTTAGACAATGGAATTGATAATGGTTTTTGACGACCACAATCTGAAGAATAAGAATGACTGTTGTGGATCATGGAGTGTGGAACTACCTTTTAGTAGAGAGGAGTGAATAACAACCCTCAAGATTCAAGCAATGGATAATCTACACAATGGGACATCTTAGTGCCTAGAGATATAGGAATGACTTATGTTACTCGTCCAAATTTGTTGCAATGTTCTGATTTTCTTGAGGAACCAGTGTTTTTTTCCCTCTCTCCTGACATCTCAGACTCCAGTTGCCTATGGTGAGTACTTGTTTATGTTAAATGTACATATGTTGCGCATACTGCATAGGGAGGTCTAGATCTTTCTTTCTATTCTAATAATACTTCCATTACTATTGGGATGGATTTGATCATAACGGGGAGGTTGTGGTTTGGGAGGACGTCAATGATTTTTGGGATGGTTTGCCCTTGGATTGGGATATGGATGGTGATTTTGAGGAGGAGGCTTTGGCTATTCGGGATGCCATGGAAGAAGAATTTCTGCGTGAGAAGATGATAGCGCGCCAGAAATCGAAGGGAAAGAGGGAGTTGCTGAATTTGCAAAGTTCCGTTAACTATGGTGTTGCTTTAGACTCCTCTAGGCGTAGGAAAGGAAAGGGCCTCAAGTTGTAGGGTAGTGTTCTTTAGAGGGCCTTTGGGTTGTCTCTAGGTTTCTTTTGTGGGTTGTTTTGGGTTTTTTTTCGGGTTCTAGGGTTTTCCTTTTGGGGTTTTTGGTGGGTTTCGGGCTTGGTCCTCTTGGGGTTTTTTTGGGTTTTTTTCCTTTTTGTGCTGGCTTTGGCTGCTCGTGTATACCCCCGGTGTACTTAAGGGCGCCTTACGCTTTTTTATAAACTTACTTACTTATCAAAAAAAAAAATACTTCCATTACTTATCAAAATAAGTTCCCAAGTCTTTCCAATGGCTGACATAGCCTCCTTGAGATCTCTGACATCCTCACCCAAATTGCCGCTGCAAGTGATGATTCCATTGATATGGTAATAGAATTTGACTATGGTTGTTCAAAAATGGCTTCTAGAAGTCACTTTGTCGGGGGGGAATTGGTTTCATATCAAATCATGTTAATACAAATGTCTATCCATATAAGTATTTGTATAAGTTTGCATCATGTGCAATGGATTTATACAATTATTATGTCTGGCGTGTTTTTTGGAATAGGGTTAAGCATGAGGCTTAGTTGGACAGACCATTATGTCTATGGCTTACAATTATTATCCTAGTTGTCAACAAAATTATCTAATAGTCTTGTCTTTTTGGTTGTGGCCGCTGAACTCTCTTCTCTAAAGTTATTGCTTATTTTACAGTATGTCCTCTAATGTGATGTATAACAGGATGAGAAGTATTGGCCGTTGATGCCTCCTTTGCCTTCATATGGGTATGGGAGAGAGCATCATGGACCTCGGTATGGGAGTTTGATTCATGGTCAAAATCTCAAAGATGTCACTATTACAGGTTAGTCTTTTCATCCTCTCTTATCTGAACAGAAGCTATAGTGCATTTTCTATTCATGGCGAAGACCTGACCGAGAGGTGAATAAAAATAATATGCAAATATGTCTTGAATTTTTTAAGATATTTAGTTTAATACCTCCTCAAACTCATGTTTTGTGGTGGTCTTTAACTGAGTCAACTTTAACATTACACAACCTGTTTTATCTGTGAGGACTCAATGGCCCAATTTTCATAGATGTTAGCATCCAACCAAAAAGCTTTAGTTGTGAGGAAGTGGGCCAACAATACACCACCCCCCACCACCTCCCCCCCTCCCCCCGTGCGTGTGGACCCCCCGTGGCCCCTGGTGCCCCCACGTGCTGGCCCAACAAGTTATTGTTCAGATGCTGGTGATCATAGCGGGGACTCCAAAAGTGTTATCTAATACCAAAAGGTGTTCTATGGTGAAATTGGCCATTGATCAATGATAGTGTTTTAACTTTTCACCATAAACATGCAGTTATGTTATTGTTATTTTGGGTAACCAGGTGGCAGTTGACTATCCTAGTCATTTGTAAGAGAAGATGGAGTATGGGATGGTAGTAATCGTATAGATTACAACTTAAATGGCCAAAAGAAGAAAACAAAAAACAAAAAAAGATGAATGACAGCCTCTGGTCCGCTACCTGCATATCAAATGCAATTGTTGTCCAATTATTTTATGATTTAACAACAGCTCACCTAAGCATTTCAAGCAAATACTGATTCTTGCTCTCTTTGCTCTGCCCACAATACAATATATTAATAGAATTTCCTTTTGATTCCTCTTTGCCCACATTGACTAGAGCAGTTGATTATCGTTTAGTATACGATTATTTCGACTACAAGCTGCAAATCATACTTGTCAAACAATATATCTTTTGTGCACACTAGCCATATAAGTTTTATCATTTGATTGGTTTCAAACTCTAAGTTGATCAAGATGGTATGCAGATGACTGTTATGCACATAACTATGGTTTGAATTAAAGCCATGTACCTATCATCTTTGCCAAGTGTTAATTTCTGATTTGATCTAATTTATGCTATTGTTCACCAACAGGGCATAATGGTACCATAAATGGACAGGGTCAATCGTGGTGGAAGAAGTATCGCCAGAAGCTCCTTAACCACACTAGGGGCCCACTTATTCAGATAATGTGGTCAAGTGACATTCTGATCACTAATATAACTTTGCGTGATTCTCCTTTCTGGACACTTCATCCATATGACTGCAAGAATGTAACCATCAGAAATGTTACAATCTTGGCTCCCATATTTGAAGCTCCAAACACTGATGGAATAGATCCAGGTAAGTGTTTCCTGCTAAGTTATCACTATATTCACGCATGCGTGCACACTTTCACATACATAAATGTATTACATGTTGATAGGTGCTGCCCTGCCACATTGTATTTTGTTAATCTGGTCAGCATCTTCACGAACCACTGATTCTTTGGATTCACTCTTATGGTAGAAGGGTCTCAAATCAATAAAAATTGTAAACATTAGTCATTTGACCCTTAATCAAGATCTAATAGGCTCAAGATGAAAAACATAATTATCTCCTTTGTATAGAGTTTTCTAATTTTGCCAACGAACTGAACAGGCTAAATTGATGAGTAGGAAGATATTGGTCTGGGTTTCAATGAAGTGTGATTGATATGTCTGGGCTATGTTAAGTGCTTGCTTCATAATTGTGTTCCGTGTGTGGTTGAAATTTGAGAACCATGTGAGCTGGGAATGATTGGACTTGGAATGTAATATCTTATATCTGAGCAAGATGCACTCTTATTGTTATTTTCATATTTGCCCTCAATTTGGTAGTTTTTCAACTTTTTCACCCTCCCCCCTTTCCCCAACACATTATATTATGTGAGATACACACACACACACACACACACACACACACACACATATAGATGAATTACACACTTCAAAATGTCATAACCTTGTGACATAAGGTCATTTGAGGTGCCCTCCCAATATCATCTGAAGTACATCCCGCTGGTTTGGTCTAGTGATTTAACTTTATGAGCTTATCACTTTTTTCTTCTTGTTATACAGTAGCAATCAACATACTCCATTTTTTTGTGGAATAAACAGATTCATGCGAGGATATGGTGATTGAGGACTGTTACATAAGTGTTGGGGATGATGGAGTTGCAATAAAGAGTGGCTGGGATCAGTATGGAATTTCTTATGGACGTCCTTCAAAGAATATACTCATCCGAAACCTTGTTGTTCGCTCTATGGTCAGGTGAAACTCTTCGACATCATGCTTCTAATTTAGGATGTGATCGTTGCATGCTTGTTAACCCAATATAATACTCTATTGCACTTAATATTAGTAATATGCATCTGCATACACGAGATATGAATAAATGAAATTTCTGGGTGTCTGTTCATTTTTGCCCTCAAGCAGCAGTTGCAAACTTGATTGTATTCACAAATGAATTTGATCTGTTACGTAGAGTTTGTCATAGTTTCTGTCTAAAGTTTTTGCAATGCTTTTACTTCCAGATGTTCATTGGAAAAATATTACTGTATACACTCACCCATAGATACATGCATACATTAATTTTAGTTTTGTAGAATGATTTGAATATAGCTGGCTATAACCGATTTGGTTCTATTTATGTAAAGCAACTTATGTTTATGGTTTGAAGATTGTAGAAATCCAAACTTTATTAGATGCTGCTCTGTGCAATAAAATTAGTAGTAGAATTGCAGTGAAAAACTTATGTATAAAAACTATTAATATAGAATGATGATATTTTCCTCTCTTTTTGTTTTCCCTTAATTTCTCCTTTTTTCTTGTTCGAAGATTAACTACATGGTAGCTCATTCTCATATAATTTTGAAAGCGATGCCAGAATTGATAATTGTTTTGCTCTTTATACACTTTCTAATGTGGAATTCATGGTCAGAGTACCTTTTGCTTCCTTCTAGAATTACTAGTATTATTTTGTAAGGCAAACGAATTTGAGTTTATATTGCAACCTCTGAATTTTCTTAAACCATTTGAGGTTTTGTACAATGATAAGCCAATTTTTTGTGAGAAACTTGTAAGCCTTACAAGCTTCCGGATAGGAAGCGATGAATCACAATTATTAGTGGGATGTTGCATAATATTAATAAATCTGCAGCTAGTTCAACCATCTCTGAGCAAAGACTGTAAAGCATTTTAGCCATGTGGCTCGTGCCCAGCATTGGTTAGTATACTGCAGTAAATGAGCCAACCTCCATCCTTTCTTTGGGGTCCTGGAAATGGAGGGTGAGCATTTAAGGTCTATGCTATTCAATAGGAGCTAACTTTCTTGTATTCTGAAATTCCCCATCCTTGGTGACATGTGGGATTTGATCATAAGCCCCTTATACAACTTAAATAAACTTTACCAGTTGAATGAATTATTGCCGTTGCTTGCATTGCAGTTGGCATCTTTGCTTTTGTTGTAGTTTGTTTATTGACAGCATGCATCCATTGGTGCCCTAAAATACTGTAGGAGACTGTTAATTCGATTACTTCACTCGTAGGTTTTCTGCATTTGATAGTATCACATGTTCAGATAGTAACTGAGATCCACCTTGACTGAATTGCAACAGCGCGGGCATATCAATAGGCAGTGAAATGTCTGGTGGTGTATCTAACGTCACTGTGGAAAACCTCCTTGTCTGGAGCTCAAGGCGTGCTGTTCGTATAAAGACTGCCCCTGGTAGAGGTGGATATGTGCGACACATAACCTACAGAAATCTTACATTTGAGAATGTCCGTGTTGGAATTGTCATCAAAACAGATTACAACGAGCACCCTGACGAGGGTTACGATCGAAAGGCTCTCCCAGTGCTTGAGGACATAAGTTTCACTGGTGTCCATGGCCAGGGAGTACGTGTGCCTGTCCGTATCCATGGGAGCGAAGAAATTCCAATAAGAAATGTGACTTTCCGAGATATGTCAGTGGGGTTAACATACAAAAAGAAGCATATATTCCAGTGTGCCTTTGTTGAAGGTCGTGTAATAGGGACCATCTTCCCTGCTCCTTGCGAGAATCTCGATCGATACAATGAGCAAGGACGGCTTGTTAAACGCTCATTCTCCCAGAATGTAACAGATATAGATTACGATTTTTGAGAAGGTGATGGGGTCCAAAATCTCCCTGCCTCATCTTTCCGGAGGTCGATTACCTCTGTTTCTGTATGAAATGTTTTGGGTGGATTAAGGTTGGGGGAAGGGTGCAGTTGATATTATTGTTATGTTTTTGATATGCTCTTGTTCTTTTTTCACCTCCATTTTATGAAAAGGTGGAAGGAAGTTAATGAATGTGACAAGGGTGGAAAGAACAACGTTGATAGATCAGAAGGATCCTTCTAATTTCATGGGAGTTATTGTATATACCAGGAATTGTCAGATGCTTATACAAATCTTTTTATTACCATGTACAAAATCCTTGTATTATGAAAGTGGGCTGAAACTTGCATTATTATTGAAGCATTAACATCAAAACTCAAAACTCAGGATATGGGACAATTTTCTATTCATTTTCTCATTCTATTTTCGTACAACACACAATGTGGGCGGCATTCAAATAATGCTAAACAATTTTTCTAGGCATTGAGTGGGGGAGGTTAGGATTCCTTAGACCTGGTGTGTGGTGTGGACAAGTTCAACCAAAGAAAATGTTCAGAAAAAAGGAATAAGCGAAGAAAGGAAACGAGATTGGGATGATGGTGTTTCAGTGGGAAGACAAGCGGGAATATTTATTAGTCTTTGTGACCTGTGGAGGAGGAGGAGATGTTGGGAACCATATTTTGGCCACTGATTTTTTCCGCCCTTTTTAAGACATTTCTTATGGACCATCAAAAATCAACCAAGCTCCATAAAAAAAATATATATATTATTTTTTTAGCATATCACAAGGACCTCTGAATTCACTTTCATATGAAAATGAACGATTTGTAATTTAAGTCAACCACAATAACAAATTTTATATTTTTTTTCCTTCTTAAAAAATAAAAAATGTCTGAACGGCCTAGATTCAGATTCCCAACAATTTCGTGTCCGAATGGCTAGGATTGTCTATCCGAATGGGTGGTATAGCCTGAATGAAAACCATGGCTCTGTTTGAATGTCCAAATATCATTAGAAATGTAGTTAGGGTTAACGTGTCTGGTGGGAAATTGAAGTGAAGGAGGGAGAGGGGGTCAAGTTTGGTGGTCCAAAGATGCACCCACAAGCTTTAATTGATTGGTTATGCCCTTATGCATGTGATGAGTAGCAAGAGACATTAAATCTATCTTTTGACGTACACCATTTTTCATCCGCTTTCTCTCAAAATATATGTAACATCTCAGAACTTCCCAATAAGACATTTCAGCGTAGGCCACACCATCTTCTTCGACCCGACCAAACATGAATCGAATAATATGGTCCTCAAATTATGAGTCAAAAAGTAGAACTTAGAAACCATGGTTTTAAAATATTCTTAGTCGCTCGGCGGCCGGTGTCGGTGAGGTCTAAAATGTTGAATTAATCAAATAAAGTGGAACTTGGTTCAAACTCATAAACTTTGTTTTGACAACGTGTTAAATAATTAATTATTTTTTAAAAAAAAAAAAATTATGGACTTAATTATTTAAATAAATATTCTAACAATAACCATTAAACTAAATGTCACCATCAACTTAAATAAAATTCTTTAGCACAACCTAAACTTCCAATTTTTTGTTTTTCTTTTTTAGTATTTATGTGACAAGGTCTACTCAAGTTTAACACTTGTCGTATTCAATAATTTATTCGGGGTGTGTCGTTTTATATATATATAGAAACATTCAATCATTGCGTATCCTTAATGTACAAGTAATAATTTAGGGTTAAATACATTTTAGCCCTCCAAACTATCACCCTTTTCTCGGATAGCCCCTTAAACTACCAATACTTAGATTCTGGCCCCCCAAACTACCATTTTCTTATTTTTTGGCCCTATCCGTCTATTTATGCCGTCAATTCTAACAGAAATTGGTCAAAAATTCGAAAATACTCCTCCCTTAACCGTGGGAATTTCAAAGTGTAGGAGGGGTATTTTCAGGTTTCTGTTTAGAATTGACGGCATAAATGAACATATGGGATCAAAAAATCAGAAAGTGATAGTTTAGGAAGCCAGAATCTAAGTAATGGTAGTTTGGGGGGCCATTTCGAAGAAATTGTGGTAGTTTGGAGGATTAAAATGTATTTAACCCTTATTTATTAAGTAATACAAAGTTCATGTTGCTCTGAAGAAGCAAACTGAAGTGACAACAGAAGAGCAAATCTAAATAAGGTATATATATATACACAAACATTTTTGCTAAAATTAGTATATGATCATAGTAATCATGGCAACTTTTAACCTTCTACTGTTAAAATATTAATTTAATATAATATCAAAACAAAAATACTGAATTTAAATGTGCCTGAAAAATTACTGTAATTAATCCGGTGGGTAGGTTGATTGGCAGACAGACCTACAAACGTTAAGCATGTGCCCTTAAAATTATTGGCATTATGGTACAATAATCATTCTGATCCCACTGGCCCTAAACTTTTATTCCAACAGAGAAAGTTAGGTGGGGGATCACTTCATGCCCAATTTGAGCTATTTGAAAGTTTGAAACAAAATAGTACGTAACTCTAGCAAGGTAAAAGAAGATTGATGGTTTAGCCTGATATACTTTTCTTTAATTCAGTATATTAAGTTATATTTGTTTTTAAATGTCAGTAGAATACATTAAAATAGAAAATAAATTAATTTTCAACCTAATTCTAAAAAAAAAAAACAATATTATTTAATTAATTTCCTCACTTAACCCCACGTTTTAATTAACGGCCGACTCCTCTTTCTCTCTCTCTCTCTCTCTCAAACCAGCTCTAGACTTCATCCATCATAAAACAGATCTAAGAGGAGGAGAGAGCAAATCTACTCCCTCATTTCTTCATTTCCCTTTCTACTCCCCGCTCTTACCATCCTCCTCCCATTATGATTTTTTCTTTTATTTTTAGGTGTTATCCGATCAGATCAATAATTTTGGTCTTTCAGCTATACATCGGTTCATTTGCCTCCGTGATGTGCCATTCATCTTCTTCCTGACCGCTGCCGCTATTTGTTGATTGTATTTTTGATTTGAATAAGAGTTGTTTTCTCTTTAGATCTAATCTCATATGCGATCTATGAATTTTTCTCGCATCTTAAAAAAACTTATGTAAAAATCATATTTTTATTTAACGGACTAAATTAAATAAATTTTTTCTAACCCAATTTCGAAAATTAATAAAATCTTCACTGTGGCAGGCACAAACCCTAGACTTTTGACGTGGTCCATAGGGGAAGAAAATCTAAAGCAAGTACACCTCAATTCAGAATTTGTCCTGCATACCTTTTTTTACTTTTATATATATATATATACCTTAAATTATAGTAAATAATGATGAGGGGTCCATACACCATCTGAATTTTCGGGACCATTTCAAATTTTCATGTGAGTATCCATAAATTAAAATGCACAAGGGCTACCTACAAACATTCAAGTCTAACTAACTCGAGTCTTTCTTCCTTTTTGACCACCTAACTTGTTGTCTATTCCCAAACCATGCTTTTTGGTTTTCATTAAATAACTCATATTACCTTCTAAACATAATTTCAAAACCTTTTATATATATATATAATTTTAAAGACAGAAAACGAAAGTAAAAATAAAAATTACATTAAAACTCAAAATAAGAAAAAATTGATTGAGTGCTTCAAGCCTTCGCTAGAAGGTATTTATAAAAGAGAAATGTTAGAATTTCTTTTAGTGTTTTTTTTTTTGGTTTTTTTATGCTGACACGACATTTTGTATTTTTTAATAAAAATAGAAGAGATAAATTAAGTTATAATTTTTATTTATTAAAAATAAGGTGTCATGTCAGCATAGAAAGACTTCATAAGAACACTATAATGAGTTATATCATATTTCATTTATAAATTTATATTATAGAAATACACAACAAAATATAAAAGGATGATCCAGAAAAGCATGGGCTTTATGATGGACCGGGTCGTTTACTAGACGGAATTGGCTTGAAACCCGGTGGATCGGGACATGGAAATCAGATCGATTAAATTAAACCTGGATTCGATGAAATTCGTGTTGCGTGTTTGTAATTGTGTGGGAAACAAAAAAGCGTATGAGAAGTCGTCCGCGCATGACGCAAGTGAAAGAACCAACAGTTTCGTCGGGCGGCGCGTTCAGACCCACAATGCTCTCTCTCTCTCTCTCTCTCTCTCTCCACTGAAGATCGATCACCACTCATTGATGAAGCTTGTCATTCTGCGTTGCTCGCTGCCAGCCTGCCACTACGCGTTGTTTTCGTTCCCAATTTATCGTGGTGCGTATAGAGAGAAAGCAAAAATGGTTGTTTTTACAAATTTAAACAGAGAAGAAAGCAAAAATGATCTAATGTAATTCTATTAACATATGATTAGAAACAAAAAAAAAAAACATTAGCCATATAATAATAATACAATTTGATCGACAATTTGATTAAAATAATTTAAATAAACAAGAATATGTGGACTGTGGAGTAACCTTTATCTTAATCCCGAAGGGAGATTAAAAGAGAGAGTTCATGCTTAGCCAGTGAGGGCGCCCACTCCCCAGCATTACCAAAGATAATAAGAAGAAGGGTGCGGTGGGTGGGGGTGTTGTAATTTTCGGGAAAAGGAAAGGGTGTTTCGCAAGGCAGCACTAGAGCGACCCTTGTGAACACGAAGATCACGTGGTGGATTTCGGATATCAGAGTTCTTTTAAAGCACGTCAGTCATGACCCGTGACACCCCCAAACCCCACAAACACTCGTTCCACATGGGGAACCAACTATTTATGGTAAAACAAAAAATCAGACTAATGTCGGTAAACAAATTATAGTCATGTCGGTTGTGTTTGACAAATCAAAATTTTTTTTTTTTAATAATAATAAAAATTGATTATTGTGATATAAATAAGAAAATAATTTTAATTTTTTTTTTGGTGAGAAAAGTATATATATATATAAAAATTAAAATGTATTTTAAATATCTTTTGGTATGAACAGAACAAGTGGGAGGAAGAGGAAGGGTACAATTAGTCAACAAATACAGTGATATTGAATAAAACTACATCAGCGTCACGGTCACGAGGAAAATGTTCCTTCTTTCACCAGCCAACCCGATCATGCCACGTGCCGATTGCAAGTTGTGAGGTGCAGCGGTGGGCGCCCTTCTCTCTCCGCGTTTTCCACAGGGGTTCTTTGTTTTTGGCGTTAAGATCGGATATTCTTTTAGCGTGTATTAGCTGTACAACGAAATGAGAGGCAAATGTTTTCCCATTTCTTGAATAATTTATTCGCGATAATCATAAACGTTTTGTTTTTAATTATTTTTTTAAACAAATAATTAACGTTTTCCAAGTAAGAGTTGACTCTAATTATGCTTAATGTTAATATTAGGACTTCATGCTTGACTTTTACGATTTGTCTGTATCTCTCTCATGACTTGCTCTCATGTGTTAGCTATTAAAATTTAATTTAATATCTTCCAATAGTAGGTCTAACATTTTTCAAAATTTTAAAATCATAATGGATGGGTTGTGCTGTTTTTAATTGATTAGCAATGAAAATACAAATTGACATGATTTCTTTATTTTTTTTAATGAGTAAATTATAAATAATTCACAACTTTATATCTTCTTTTTAAAAAAATATAAAGTAAAATAAATTATTAAGAAAATTATCCTAAATCCGATAATAATCCCTCCCCACTTGCCTTTCCATGGGGTAATGAGGTAATTAATCCCATGCCGGAGTTTCCGTCCACAGGCGTTCCCCACGTGTCAGCGCTGCGTTGGTGGACGAAACGTGCACTTGCCGCTTCTTCCTTTTTTATTCAGCAAAATAAAAAAGCACGGGTGCGTGGCCCCCACTTTGGTCGTATTGCTTACCTGAAGGACGGCACGTTGAAGATCCAGCACCTTACCCCAACGCCGTTATTCCTGACGCCGTCCAACTTAGTGAGTGGAATTACAAAACCACCCACTTTTATCTTTGCTTCATCATGAAAAATTGAGTGTTGGTCAAGTGGGGTTTGTGGTGTACTTGATTTTATGAACCTGCCGTATTCAGAGTATTAAAAACATTAATTTTGTGATACTATGATATAAAACACTTTGGTGTTAAGCTAGTAGAGTAAGGTGGAATTTGGCTCGAGTCCGATTTCAATTATAATCGAATTTGGATCCGTTAAGATTTTGACACTTTACTTATTATTGGTCTTAATAATAATTTCATTAAGTATTAATAATATCAAAATAACGTATATTTCTCGGCATGTACAATATCGTGAATAAAAGTTGGAAACTCTTTCATCTAAAATTGTTACAAAAATTGCTGAATTGCCTTATTTTTTAGTATATGAGCATCCATATTCGCATTCCTCTTGACGCGTCTCATAATACCTCATAAATGGAAACAATGAAGTAACATCTTTGTATTCTCAATCAATTGGCTATATCAACTCTAAAATTATCCTTTTATTCGTAAAATATTTACAATTTTCATCGCATCTCCATATAATAATATTATATTCAATATACTAAAGTTTCTCCTAAATTCAACTGCCTTCTAAGCCTATATGCTTCTACAGTTGATTGATCAATTATGAATATTTTTAAAGAACACAAGGATGCCAACACATTTTTTACTTGATCTTGAACAAAAACCTCCACACTCATCATATTTCTTGATTTGTCGATCGCCGCGTTCCAATTCACTGTAACTCGTCACAATTCTGTATTTCAGTCTTGCTCTCCATTAGTATGCGCCTTTTGTGCTGCTACATTAAAATCTTTCATTGACTCCTTTCACTTTGGATGAATTGACAAGTGTTTTTAGAGACATGCTTTAAAGATATAAGTCAATTTAATTAGCTTAAGTTGAAATAATTTTTTCCAGCTAAAAATAACTATATTTAGTGAAAATAAAATAGTCCATCTTTCTATAATTAAAATAAAATATATACACACAGAAAAATCTAAAATCCCGAATAATCCGAACGACTACATATAGTACATACTATTACTGTATGTGGGTAAAAGAAGGACCCTACAAAGTAGGGGCAATAAAGTAAAACACTATGGAAGACCGTGCGTGGGAAGAGACAGAAAGGAGAGCTTGCCGTTTTCTGATGCAAAGAACACGTGTTTGAAATAACAAAATAATAAAATAATAATGAGGATCACGGAGCCGAAGGTGCGAGGAACAAGCCAGTAAAGCACCATATATTCCTCGTGCCTTTTAAATCAGGCCCAAAATCAACAAACAGATAATCAAAGAATAAATAAATCAAATTTAAAAATAGATAATAATAAACAGATAAAAGGCTCACGGAGAAGCTGGGCAGCAAACAGAGTCTCTCTTTGCTTTCGTTGATTCTATGAGAGCACAAGCACCCAAGGCCTTAGGTTTCGATAGACACAGAGAGACAGTTCTCTGAACCCTTATACTACTTTCGCATTCAATTGAAGATGTCGAGCTCGGCGGGGTTTGCAGATTTTTCCGGGCAGAGGCAGGCGAGGGCGCCGGAGAAGCCCAGCTTCTCGCAGAAGTGTAGCCTGCTGAGTCAGTACCTGAAGGAGAAGGGGTCCTTTGGCGATCTCAGCCTCGGGATGACATGCAACATCGAAGGAAACGGTGCGCTTTGCCTGTTTTAATTTTTTTGTTCGTCAATTGGTTTTTCGCGGTTCGTTTTGGGTTTCGGTTAATATTCGATCTTAACTTAGTCAGTGGTCGGAGTTAGACTGAGCCGTCCGGAGGTTTCGAATTTTGTGGGGTCTAGGTGGTGTTTTAGATAGGCGCGTGGTTGAACTCTGTAATCCCTCTTTCGTTATGTGATTTTTCCAAGGAGACCCAGACCTTGGATCTGTGGTTTTTCTTTCTTCTGAATCATTGACTCTCTAATTCCAATCACCCGAAAAATACTGAAAAATATCAATATTCCCGTTTAATAGTTCAAAACTCCTATAACATGTCCTTGATTCTCTCCTCAAAACACTCAAATCTGATTCTCTTTTGTTTTTAATTTAGTATTTTGTAAAATTTTCCTCACTTTTTTGTTCTGTTGAGATTATCTCTCGTCTTCTGTTAGTGAGACTTGGTCTTGGATCTAATTGGACTAATTATAAATAGCCACTGCTTAATTGTCCTTGGAAGTAGTGATTAGGTTCTTGTCACTCGCGTTTTCTATTTTTCTTTGTATATAATTAGGCAAGTTTTAGAAAACTGATGGATAGAATTGTAACAGCAGCTACACCTGAGATGTACCGTCAGACAGCACCGACGATGAATTTGTTTCCGATCAATGAGAAATTGTGTGATGCTTCCGGCCGAACCGAGGTGGCGTGTCGGTACCTTAAACCCGTCGATTTGTTCCCTCAACCAGCTGGGTTTTCTACCTCGTTTCCTAAGGAAGAGATCCCACAGATTGCTGCTGACTCTAGGTGAGCTCGGTTACTAATCTCTTATGATTTTTTAACTAGTATTGCTAAAATACCCATATTCAATGTTAACAACGAAATGGTATTGTTAAATCCTAATTATTTAATGAAAAATAACGCCTTGGAGTTTAAAAAGCCTCACCAAAATATGAGTTAAACAAAGGGGTTGCTTACAATTTCATCATCAAAGTCAGAAATGGAGTCGATTAATTTGCTCATTGGAAAGTAGAAGCTATGGTACACCATCTTAGAACAGAAATTTTTGTTTTTGTTTATTGACTGTAATATGTTCATCATGCAGCAGAGTGAAGAGTTGTGCCACAGCAGAGCCTGAAAGAGCCCAGATGACAATATTCTATGCTGGGCAAGTAATCGTGTTCAACGAATTTCCGGCTGACAAGGCAAAGGAAGTCATGCTCTTAGCAAGCAAGGGAACCTCCCAGAGCCTCACCACCAACCAGCAGGCCTTTGCTTCTAACTTGGCCAAGACCTCGGTCGATTCCACCAGTTCAGTCGTGACCGGCTCTAGCGCTGTTCCTCCCAATCTCGGTAATAAAGAGATTCAGGAGCACGTTCAACCGCCTCCTCAACCCCTTGCTTGTGGTAATTATTTCTTGTGATTACTGTTTGTTACTTTACTGAGAAATTCAAAAAATGGAACGTTTAGAGCCCTGATGTTCAATATGTTTCTGATTGAAGGCTTTCTTTCCTTTTCTTTTTTTTTTTTCCCTGGCAGAGTTACCAATTGCAAGGAGAGCTTCACTCCACCGGTTCTTGGAGAAGAGGAAAGATAGGTAGGCATTTTGGAATTTAGGAAAATAGATCTTAGAAAAATTGCTTGCCCCATATGTTACTGAAAATTTAGTGTCAAAGAAATTGTTTCAGTGATTGCCTAGGTGATTTTGGAGGGGTTTATCATTTTGTCAAAAAAAATATAATAAAATTCAGCGGTGGGATTGAGGCATTCTTGAGTACCACCTTCAAGTTTTGCTCAATTAATGTGTGGTTGGGGGGGTGGGGTTTGGGTAGGAGATTTGCCGAATCTTCATTGAAGAGATCGGTGTATTCTATCACTGTACGAATGACCAGAAAGTGGGGGAGAATTTGCAATCAAATTAATGTTTCTTTGTACAGCCTGCTGCTATTCTTGAATGACAATGATATTATGTTGTGGTTCAATAATTGATCTTTGTTATCTTCTTCTCATGGCATTTTCTACAGGGTCACTGCAAGGGCACCATACCAAACAGGCAACCCAGCGGAAGCCTCCACAAAACCAGTTGAAAGCAAGTCATGGCTCGGCCTGGCTGCTCAGTCACCAAAGTAGTTAAACCATATTCATTTTTGGGCATTATAATTCAAGCCTGCTGTCCTTTTTTTCTAGTAGGTTTTATACCTGCTAATGCTGTTTAGTTGTTTAGCTTCCTTTGTTATGTTTCCATCGTAACTTCGGCTCTAGTGAGCCTGCCTTAGATCTAACTATTGATGATGAATCTTAGTTGCTGTAATTAAATTTGATGTGATCATCTCGATAACTGATAATTTTGAATGAATGGAGTAATTTATTATACTTCGGTTCTTTCTGAGTGGATGTGCTTATGATGATTTAAAATCGTAGCTTCATTTTAACGCCAAAATGTATATACTATCCAAATTCCCTCATTTTGATCATTTATCTGTCACAGGGGAATGTGTACCTGAAAAGTTAGTTTGATTAACTGTTTTGGGTTTGAAAAAGTATAATGATACTTTTAGTAATATTATTTATTTTTAGTAATATTATGTATTTTGAGTTGCTTGGTTAATATATTTTTTTTTAAAATAAAAAATAGAAGACAGAAAAAGATTTAACAGGCATGGTGGGAGTTTGTCCCAAATCATTTTGGTCGAAACTAAGCTACTTAGTGATTATCAAAAGAGTAATACTATTTATTTATCACATTTATTTTATATTAATTGACGTAATATATTTTAAGTGGTTTTTTTATTTTCATTTTTTTATGTGAATAACATGAGAATCTTCTTCAAATATATTATGTTAGTATATGTGAAATATGTATGAAGAGTAATATTGCTCTTGATTTCAATGATTTGATACTCAAATATTTGAGTGAGAGTATTTTAAACACATTAATTTAATAAATTGAATTGAAAAAATTAGTTCAATTCAATTTGGAAAAAAATTGTATTAACTCTCGGCTTGATATTATTCCAAATTGCTTCCAACCAATCAAATTTTAGACCGACAAATGCACCAGCAATAGAAAGACTTTATGCGTGTGGTATTCTGATTACTCTCACTAAATTCGTAATGCCCCTTTATTATCGGGGGCTAAGAGACGTTCATATAACATAATGAGGTTACGGTCAAATCAATTATTGCATGGATCCTCTTCCTTGCCAACCAAGCAACGAAAAACACTACATAATAAAGAGGAATAAGCTCACTCATTGTATTTTCTTTATTATTTGGATTTGCGATTTAAAAATATATAATTTGTAAATAAAATTTTTAAAAACGCAATTAAACATCCGATAAAATTGCTATAAAATTAACCTACTTATCTCTAAAATCGAAATACCAAACACATCACACATGTCAACTCTCAAGACTCAAGAGTGTGTGCCGTGTGGCCAACTATTTCTTGGCAATTCATTTTAGAAGCGCTGTTGAATAGTCAATCCCAACATGGCAACAAGCCAACAAGGATAGTGATGTGTTTATATATATATATATATATATGAGCTTTTTTTTAAAAAAAAAAAAAAAGAAAAAAGAAAAAAATGTCTCCCACCTGTACCAAGAGCACGCGGAATTGAAACTTTATTATATTTTTAGGGCACGCGGAATTGAAACTTGAACGTAGGAATTTGGTTTCTTTTAAGACGGCCGCAGAATGGGAAGGCAGGTCCACTTGCCCGACAATTGAATAAGTTGGAGAAAATTAGGTGGTTGCGTCCACACCTTAATATAATACATTTTAAAGATGAGCAAGCTGTCTGCTGTCTAGTCTCTTATATAATAATATATATATTGTCACATTGTTCACGTCTACGAGTATTATATATCGAACAAGAAAAGGACACGTCCATTAGTGGAACTGGAACATGTTTATTGGGGCATCACATGATGCTTTTGGTGGTGGTGGGGTCCGTCTTCCTTTGACCACTTCTTTCTTCTCTTTTGTGGGTTTGATTGCCCACTTCACATTCACAATCACAACAATGAACTAGATGTACCTTGCTTTGCCCATCGATACAAGTCATCTACCCTTTCTCTTCCATATATTATTAAAGTTTTTAGCCTCGTTTGATATATATATATATATATCATTGGAGTGGTGGCGGCCGACAGTTGGCCAAGAAAGCCCTCATGCTTATGCCAGTAACTTTGTTGAGAAAACAAAGGGAATATCTTCATTTATATTCTTGATTTTTCGTCACTTTTAATTGGAGGTATTCAAATTTTAAAATGTGTTAATTTAGAGTATTCATCATTTAATTTTAGGTATTAATCAAAATTTAACGAAATTTACAAAAATAATCATGCCTGAATCTTTAAAAAATTCATAGTTTTTTTTTTTAAAAAAAAAAGAAACAAAACACATGAGTATTTTTAGAATTTTAATAAGATTTAACAAAAATTTCTATTCGGAGACTTGAGATTAAAATAAATTGAAAGATTAGCACGTTTTAAAGTTTTTGTATGAAATATCATATATTATAAATCAAGTCTTTTCAAAACAAAATAGAAAGAAGAGTTTAATAATAAATTTTTTGTTTTATTGTCGCGTGGTGGACCCGTACTTGTACAAAAGTAATATATATATATTATATAAGGAGAGGGGACTTCCTAAACTTTTTAACATTTTTCTAATTAATGAGTAAGTTTTCTTGTTAATTGGGTCAAGAGCTTTGAGCCCTAAACATATTTAAGGAATTCTTTATAGATAATGGATTATGAGTTCATCCCACTTTCAATGGAAATAGTCCATGTACTGTCTAGTTCCACATGATGTGAAGGCGAGTGTTAAGGTATTAAGGATCTATTTGAATTTGCGTTTTCAAAATGTGAAATTTAAAAAATTAAAAAAAAAAAACGATTTTAAAATAACACGATTTTAAAAAATGTAATTAGGGGTTTGGTAAAATTGAAATTTGACACTTAAAATCACAATTTAATATTTAAAATCATGTGTTTTTAAAATGCACTCCTTAGTATTTGAAAACGCATATTTTTCTATTTTTTTTTCTTTTAAAAAAAAGAAAATCCACTCACAAGTAATACACTTTCTAAGATTTTGTATAAAATTTTATTTCTGACGTACGAAATCGCAAGTCCAAACACACTCTGATTGTTGTTGTGGAATTTTCATTTCCTTTTTTCGGGCAATAATGGATGTTCTTTAATTAGTTCGATTTGGGCTTATGTCTATGAAACAAGGGTTGTATTGGTGGCCCAACCTAGCAACCCAACTTTGTTATTAATTTAGTCTTTACACTCAACGAAGCACTTGGGCCTCCAATGAATATCCCAATTTAGGGCCTATATAGTACTGTATGCAAGTCGATCCAGCAACAAAGGTCCATTGAAACTGTGGGCTTTATGAAATTAGCATATTTATAATAACTGGCATATAACCCGCGTCATGCACGAATTTTTATTATTTAAAACTGCATAACAAATTAGAACGTTACATTTAATTTAAAAAACAAAATAAAAATTTAAGAATAAGATTGAAAATACGTAAATGTATATTGTAAATTATCTTGTAAGGAACCAAAATAAATCACATGTATTCGATTTTTTTTTCTTATAAGTAATCACATTATTCAATTTTTAATTTTTTATAGACGTTAATTCAATAAACATTTTATATAAAATAGAAATTCACAAAAACAAAGAACAAAATAGTGTACTCACATCATAATTGCTATAACTTGTATTCAATATTTACAAAAGAAACTCACAAGAAAATTTTGTTAACAATTAATATATTTAAACTAAAGAAAATCGCACTCTTGCCATAATCAAATAATGAATAATTAACAATTTATAAACCATCAAACATGAAGCCAAATATTATATTATCATTTTCATAAATATTGTTTTCTTATTACCTTTAAAATTGAGGGCAATATGAAATGAAGTGTAACCCATACAACATTCTAAAGGTGTGTATATATATATATGTATTGCATGTATAACGTAAAAGAAACTACATTTAGAACAAAAAATAAGGACAAAAAATTGAAACGTAAGATTTGTATTTTTTATATATTTTTCTCGGTTTCAATGAAACTAATAGGTATAGGAAGAAGTCCCGACAAAATGAGATTTTTTTTTCCCGACCGTCCTTCACATATATATCATAAAATAAAATACTTTTAGCACAAAATAAGCAATAATATATAAATTAGAACATAAAATAAGGACAAAAAATGAAAACAGATGACAAACGAAAAAAAAATTGAAAATACTCATATAGTATAAAAATAATTTTATTTTCTTTTATTATATATTTTCTCCAATTACAATAAATTCAAAGCCTCGTAGATATTTTTTTTTTTTTTGAGAAAATAGTGATAATTTCATTGATCAATAACCTTCCACTTGCTCCGCTAGTACAACATGCTGGATGATCGGAGGGTAATGCTCCACCCAGACTTTATCAATCATATGAGTAATAGCAAATTTTGCCAAGCAATGAGCCGCCTTATTTGCATCCCTTTTGACATGTTGAAAATTAATAACTTCTATGGTTGACAGAAGAAACTTTATATCTGAAATTAATAGTCCACCTCCATTCCCACTTGGGTCTTCTTTCTTCAAGTCTGAGATGATGCTCAAACAATCCCCTTCGAAAAGCACCTTCTGATAGCCCTTCTCATAAATCAACTGGGCTGCATGCCACGCAGCAACTGTTTCAGCAATGAGGGGATCGGCAATATACGGGACAACCCTTGCAAGAGCTGCCACGCAATCACCTCGATCATCCCGGATTACAACTCCAACGCCCATTGTTTGTGTTTCTTTATGCAAAGCGACATCCCAATTAAGCTTCAAAACACCCAGAGGTGGCTTTTCCCATCTCACCCTTCCACTACAAGAATTTTCAAATGAAATTTCCAATGTTGCAACCGCTTCCTCATAGTCCTCTAGAGAGGATTTCACCGCAAGGATGACCTGCATGGGAGGCATGAACATGTGCTCAAAAATAAAATCATTTTGCCTCAACCATATTTGTCTCGCCACTGCTATAGCAAATTTGAAATCATTCCCATTCAACTTATGCATCCATCCTTCAACCATGCTTCGACCATCAGTAGGTTCCATTGCTAATTTCTGGATACTTCTTGGACATTCTTGCCAGACAGCAATTGAAGAGGGACAATTCCACAGAATGTGGACTAAGGTTTCTTCTTCCCTAAGGCAGTATTGACATATAGGTGATTGGACAACTTTTTTCCCAAATAAGCTCACTTTGGTAGGAAGGATATTATTACACACCTTCCAAACAAAATGCTTCAACTTTGGTGGCACTTGCAAATTCCATAAATCTTTCCAGAACCCTTCCTTCCGCCTTGAAGTGGAACTCTCTCCCCTGGACTGCTTCCTGAATTGCATCTCCTGATAATAAGCATTCTTTATCGAGAAAAAACCATGTTTTGTACCCTGCCACACCACCTGATCCGGTTGGCCTAAAGGGCTTAAAACAAGACTACAGATTTTCCCCACTTCCCAAGGCTCAAATATATTTCTAATGAGATCAAAATTCCACTAGTGTGTGTGAGGATCAATGAGCTTGCTTACCCGGGAGTCACAGTCCAGCTCTTGGTGAGGATTGTGTATCAGAATGGAATTTGGAGGAGGGAGCCATCTATCTCCCTAAATACGAATAAGCTCGCCATTTCCCACCCTCCATCCAAGTCCACGTTCCAGCACGTCTTTGGCTTGAAATATACTTCTCCACGCATAAGATGGACTCCTTCCTAACCGGGCATTTAAGAACTCCCCACCTGGAAAATACTTCTCCTTCAAGATTTGAGCTACCAGTGAGTTTGGGAATTTTATTAACCTCCATCCCTGCTTTGCCAGCAAAGCCTCGTAGATATAGTATAGGAAGAAGTTATGTCTAACAAAGATTCTTTTTTCTGATAATCTTTTGCATATATAACATTAAAAAAAAAAAAAAAAAACTTTTAGAATAGAAATAAAAATAATATATAAATTATAACAGAAAATAAGGACAAAATATGAAAAATGACAATAAACAGAAACTGGAAAAATACTCCTATAATATAAAATAACTGTATTTTTTGTATATAAATTATAACATCAAATAAGAAGAAAAAAAAATGAAAATGAACGACCGACGACAAAAGAAATATACTCATAATAGAAAAACAAACCTTTTTTTTTTTTTTTTTTTACTTTCTTTGGTTCCATTGAAATTCATACTTATAAGAATAAGTTATGTCAAATAGAGATTTTTCTTACTATCATATTTTGCGTATATAATGTTAAAAAATAAAAAAATACATATAAATATATATATATAAACTAATTTAGAACATAAATAAAAATAATATATTAATTATAACAAAAAAAAATGATAACTAACATGACCATAAAAAATAAAGATAAAAAAGGGGACATAAAAAAAAAAAAAAAAGGAAAAAAAGAAGAAGAGAAATTATTCAAATAATAGAAAATAATTATTTGCGGTATATTTTCCCGATTCCAAAAAAGCAAACAAAATTATGGAGTGTATGCATGTGTACCCCAAATTTTAGCTACAGGCTAAATCAAAACCCACTTATACAAGAGAATGAGAAAGTAAGAGCATTATTTATTTCGACAAAAATAAAGACAAAAAACAAATAATCAAACATACTAATATAACAAAAAATAACTGTATTTTATTTATAATTTTTCTCATTTTAATGAAATCTTGAAAGCAATGTCGTTCATCAATAAGTATGTATCAATGTGTATTACACGTTCCAAAAACAAAAAAGGATTTAAAAAATTAATAAATAACAGTGTAAACTAAAAAATTGCCATACTTTGTGCAAAACACAACGATGTGAATCTTTATCTCTCACCATAATTTTACTAAATTTACTATCAAATTTAGGAAAGAAAAAATAATAAATTAGAAAGGAAAAAAAAAAAAAAAAAAAAAAAAAGAAGAAGAAGAAGAAGAAGAAGAAGAAGGAAAGGAAGAAAAAAATCACTGAAAATGAAAACAAAAAATAGAAAATACTAATCATATATTGCATAAAGGCATTAATTAACCTCTGTTTTCTTACCAAAAAAAAAAATCTAAAAATGAATCCTTACGTTTAATACGGCAAAGTAAAGATTTAAAGAATCTTGTAAGCCTCTCGCTTCTGACTTTTAAATAATGAGAGTGATAATAATAAATTAATAATAATACAATACTTGAGTTTTTACTGGAATTTGAGAATGATTCATTTCCTACAAAATAGTATCAGAGGTGATGAGTCAAACTAAATTCTCAAGTAGTGCTTGTTTCCATTGAAACAAAAAAAATTTACTGTATTTTTTGTATATAATGATTTTGTAAAGGTAAAAATGATCACTCAATCATAATCTTCTTCTTCTTCTTCATCTTTTTTTTGTTTGAGAAACACAATCTTAATCGTTGTGCTTTGGTAAAGGGTTAAGTGCAGTAAATATTTTTTATTTGCATAGTTTCATTTGAAGTTTGGATGCACATTTGACAGTTTAAAAGTTCAGACGGTTTTTTTTTTTTTTTTTTTTTAAAAAAAAAGTGAGTGAATACTCTAAGAACTCTACGCTCCACAAATTTTAAACAATTCATAAATCATCGATCACTACGCAAAAACTCTATAATTATACATAGATACATATATTAAAATAGGTGGAAAAGTTGATGCATAATATTAAACACTGCAAAGAAAAGCAGAGCATAATTCCTAAGAACACAACAAAACAAAGATTGAAAAAAAAAAAAAAAACACAAAACACAAAATCATAGAATCATAAATCAAAAAATATATATATATTATACTCCAATTTTTGATAAGTAAATAAATAAATAAATATATATATATATTATACTCTAATAAAATACATATGATCCCCACAAATCTATAGAGAGAGATCATTTTGGTTAAACAGATTTGAAGACGAACTCCAAGGGATAGTTGATAGTTTTGAATTTTGTACAGAGAACAATTTTGTAAAGAGTTGTGATTTTGAGAGTACAGTAAATAGTTACAGTTATTATGAAATACTACGTTTTAGTTTTAGTTAGTTTGTACGAAAAAAAATAACTGATGCATAATGAGTTGGCCACAGCATGTTTAACACCAAAATAAGGTTCAGTTTTTTTTTTTTTTTTTTTTTTTTTTTTTTTTTTTTTTTTGAGAAAAAATAGGAATTCAGCTTTTATTTAGCATGCAAATAGGGATTGAGTTTACTATCACATTTTAACACAAACTTAAACTCACCGTTTAACTTAAAATGAACACTTGGAAGCATTTTAAGATGCCACTTGTCTGAATGTTATGCAATCTTCTTAGTGATTCCTCTATTTTTGATATATATATATATGACAAGAATGAAAGAATAATACTATATACTATACCTACATTTTACTGAGTTGATGTGATAGTATTTATCAGCTTTTAAACTTTTTTTCTTTAACGACGATTAATCCAAGAGCTGATGAGTACTGCCACAATAGCACGATGAACTAAGAGTGGGATGGAGATGTAATACGTATCGTTACTCATTTTGAAAATAAAAGTGTGATTTTCTCGTGACAATTCACTTTTAAATACACAAATTACAAAACACTTTAAAAACAAAAAGCATCGCACAACACTTTCTTATAAGAATACCTTGAACAAATAGGTAATTATTATTTTTTTGAGTAAAGCATGGCTTACTAATTTTTAAAAAATAATAAATAAAAATATAGTGCGGTAGCCATGCGGCCTTCTCTCCCTCCCTTTGAAGGTGGCCGCACATGCACTTTAAAAAAAAAAAAAAAAAAAAAAAAAAGGCTATTTTTGTTAATGTGCTTTAGAAGGTGTTTTTTGTTTTTAATTAAAAAAAAAAGTATTACGATATGATATAAAAATAAAAATAATTTTGAGTGTATTATGTTTTAGGTTGTTGTTAATGTTTTTGTTTTGACAATAAAAACAAAAGAGAGAAGAAAAAAATTTTAACAACCCAATCCTTACATTTTATTTTATAAGAAGTTAACTAGACGCCTGTTTTGGCTGTTTGTGTGTTTGTTTGATTTTTTTTTTTTTTTTTTTTTTTTTTTTTTTTTTTTCAATATAAGAATGTTTTATGTTTATTTATTTCAAACACAAAACACTTTTTAAAAAGATTATCAAACAATTTTCTTAAATAGACCCCACGAAAAAACATTTTTTAAATTTATATTATATCAAATACATTTTCAAATAATCTCAGGTAGAGCAATAATTGAGTCGAGCCAGCCGAGCCGAGTATTGAATGTTCAAGCTCGATTCGTTTAAATTTTTTCAAACACGAGCTGAGCTATAACTTATTACCAAACTAGATAATTTGTTAAAGTTAGGAAAAACTTCACAAAATGGTATCAAACTATTGCGCTTTTTCAATTAAAGGTACTGATGTAGCAAAACGTTCGATTGAGTGTATGTATTTATCAAAAATGTCGGATATTCCGTCAGCCTCCGTTCTAAATCGATGACGGAATACCCATCACGTACGACCCACGTGATTTTTTAAGTAAATCTTCCATTTATGCCCCTCAACTCCCTCTTCTCTCTCAAAACTTCCCATTCGGAACGCGGAACCGACTCGGCCCCCTTCGAGTCCCTAATATCGCACCTGATTTCATCGTCTAACGAGCTTCGCTCCCAAGCCGAGTCCATCTTCAACCTCTACATGTGGAACAAACCCAACTCGTTGTCCCTGAAGCTCGTCCCTTACTTCAGCCAAAATACAGTGTAGATGTCTTTTGAGACATCTGCTGAGCATGCATGCTCATGATCCTAAGCTACTGCATGTCCCATAGCTTCCGTCTCGTCGAGAACTGCCTTCAAGGCAATGGAATCAGGGGAATGATTTGCTAAAGAAGACGAGAGTGATCCACATGTAAAGGGGCGGAATTAGGAACCTGTATATGGTTTGTGTGAAGACATTTAGCCTAATTTAGGTGATATTCTTTCCCAACAATACAAAAAAGTTCTCTGGAAAAGAAATCATCATAATGTATAATTGCTTTTTTGTCAACATGCACCTGCTCTTCACTCTTCTCTGGCCCACCACCACCTGAAGCCAGGAGCCATCAAAAATCCAAACCTCAAGCAATATGTTAATTCTCCTGGTGCCAAAAAGGTTGCTCGCGCTTGTGGTGTTACCATCCCGAGATGTACTTAGCTGAAAAATATCAATAATTCTAAGTAAAAACAAAAAGTATCTCTAGTACTGAATAATGCAGTTCATGAGAACTGGTAAAATGGATGATGAATGCATGCCTCTTTGTATGGTTTTATCTATATGTGTAGTAATTAATTTTCTGCAATGAATGTTGCTTTATTGAATGTTATGGGTCCATTAGTCTTAACCGGATATGGCCAAGGAGTAACCGGAAGGACTACAAAGCGTGAGATATGAGTCAGCTGGTGACTCATCGGGAGGATGATTCTCGAACGTTCTAGAAGTTATTTGTCATTTACCTTTTTATCCTAGATTCCATTTTCTTGTTATTGCTAGCCGTTAGAGGAGAGAGAATGAGCGTCACTCTGTTGGAATTATTCCAACAGAATCACTTATATATAAAATGATCGAATAGGAAGAATGCAGAATTGAGATATTTGATTGTAAGCTTACCTTGAGAGTTTAGGGCCTCTCCAAAGAGCTCTATTATCTTTAGTGAATTTCAGCTACATTTCCTTCAGTCTTCTTGTCAATCTTGTCTGCAAATCATCCTTTCTTATAGAAAACCCACCACATTGAAGATGGATCTCGATCTCTCTTTCTCCAGAAACTGATCACATCCACCCGATTCCCCACTCAGAGGATGCTCCACCAGAAAATACAACAAATTTCTCTCCTTCCTCCGTATCATCAATGCCCTCTTCATCTATATCATCATTATCACTTCCAACAAATTTTTGAAAACTTATAATGCTGTAAGGGGTGTGTTTTTTCACCATGTGGGAAACCATCACATATACTCTGTTTATGGAAGTTAAAACAGATGAAGCTTATTAACAGTTATCTCCAAGCCACATGTCAATCTCCTTCTTCTTGTCAGTGTTCTTAAATGTCTCATTCACAACATGATCAACATCTGAGCGCCAAAGTCCAATCCCAAGTTTCCAAATAAACTACATCCGACGACCCAGTGCACCGTAATGAGTGCCAAATATTGTATATTTAGACCCATTGATTTACACTAGTTAGACCTTTGGCTTTGTTATTTTTTGATATTTTGGCTAGTTTTTGTGTTTTGTAGGACATTAAGAGAGAAATGATAAATTTCAAGGAGAAATACTCTGAAATTCAAAAATCCTGGAAAGTCGATCAATCGAATGTTAAGTTCGATCGATCGAAATTTTGCTCGATTTCGATCGATCGATTTTTCCCAGAACTGATTGATGCAGAAGCGTGCCAGAACGCCCAATCAGGAGCTTCTCTATGACAAAAAACAGTCTCCCTTTGATTTTCACAGCAGATCGAACACACTAGTTTCGTGACCTTGGTTGTCTTTAATAAGAGAGGAACCTCTAGAGGGAGGTAGAAGAGTCATTTTACATGGGTTTCTAACCCTCACTTCCTTTTATAAAGCCATAGCCATGCCTCCTTGTTGGAGAGCAACTCTCAGAGCAGTAGCTAGGTTTAATTTCGTGCATTTTGTAGTTTATTTTAGTAGCTCTTTTCTTTAGATACTTCCCTTTGTAAAGTTTTTCTTCTAATTTCATGATTGTTCATTTATTTTTTGAAAGAATTCTGACTTATTTACGAGCTACTTAATTGATTTTGTCATTTTATATGTAAAGTAAATGTCGTGATTATTTGATTTTTTTTTTTAAAAAAAATTAATACTAATTATTAGTTATTTAATTATGGTTAAGATTTATGGTTTGAGTAATTAGAGAAATGAACTCAAATATTAAATAATCTAATCTCAATTATATATGGTTTTCTTATAGTATATATATACACACAAACTCACTCATATACACACAAAAACACTTATATCTCTATTTAGATTCACAATTTAATCATTTAACTCATATTTATTACATTTCGAAGAAAATTTATTTTTGTTTTTGTTGTTGTTTTTTTTTTTTTTAAGTACTTAATATGTTTTTATTACAAAATTAAAAATAATATTATAAAAATAATAAAAATGATTCATGAGGCTATACGAGCGTATACGAGTTGAGCCCAACTAATATGAGCGGAGCCTGAATTTTTTGTTCAAATTTTGTTCGTTTAATAAACGAATTCATCCCAAACTTAGCTAATCCGAGCCGAGCCCGAACATATTCATAAATAACTCTATTCACTTAAAGCCCTAATAAATTACCCGAAGCTTTTCAAATACAACTAGTCTTAGAATAGTTCTAATGTTTGTGTGGAACTATTTATAAACTTATTACATATAAGTATTTACTAATTAAAGCGAAAAACTTGATTTGGTCTTGTTTAGTTGTTTTTAGTATAGAGGCCAACGAGAGCCAATTTGCCCGTCTGCCAAAAATACATGCGGGCCCATCCAAATTAAATTAATTAATTAATTAATTTTGTTGTGTCCTTTTTATCCTCTATTAAAATCAGCGTATAGACAAAATCTCTGCGTCCCCTTCGCTCACTCCACTCTCTCTAGTATCCTCCCCTTATCCTTCGTCGTCGTTTCACTATCGCCCTCCCTCCCTCCCGAGGGTTTTCTTTTTTGTTTTGTTTTCCCTTTTTTCCTTTTCCTTTTCCTTTTTCTTCTCCTCCTTTCTGGATTTTCAATTTCTATTTTCAATTTTTTTTATTTGTTTCTTATCCCTCTTCCCGTTTCCTTTCCCCGAAACCCTAGAGAAATTTCTGTTCGTGTAAAATATGCAACAACAGAGGCTCAAACAGCAGGCGATGATGCAGCAACTGTACCACCACCCTGCTCTCTTGGCCGCCGCCGCCGCGCCTCAGGTTCCCTTTCTTTCTTTTGCTTCCTATTGAGATTTTTTTTTTTTTTTTCTCCGGAAGAAATTAAAAATTTAGCACATGGGGATTATTATATTGGATTATTGGATTTTTACCTGGGTATTATATATGTTTATCGAGTTTATTGTTTTTCGGATTTTTTTTCTTTCTTTTTCTGAAGGTAGTGTAAAATTTGTGCGTATTTAACTGCAGTTTAATAAATTGGATTTAAGTTTAATAATGAATCGATCTTTTTTTTTTTTTTTTTTTTTTTTTTTTTTGTTGTTGTTGTTATTTTACAATCCTTCAAGCGAAAAAAAATGTATATTGTCGGAATTTTTATTATTGTAATTGATAGGTATTTTGGATTGGTGGTGAAGGTACCTTATTTTTTAGTATCGTTATTTGTGGCCTTTTGGCCTTATGAAGCTGATATGGCATGCTCTCAAGACTTATATTATTACTATCTTCCCGCTTATTGTTATATATTTATTGGTGTATGTAGTTCTATGCGGGTTCATAAGAATCATAACATGTAAGGAAGGGCGGGACATGAACACTAACAAGCATTTCTTCGTTTAGTGCAACCAATGTTTACTATCAAGAAAAATGAAAATGAAAAAAGTTGTAGTGGTGCTGGTAAAGAATCAAGATGACCAACCTATCTAAAAATGTTGCACTGGGTATATGTTGGAACTCCTATTGAGCTTGTAGGAGTTTTTTGCCTGAATAATAATGGGACTTTCTTTTTTTGGTGGTTAATGCGAGTTTGAGTGTCTCATGACTTTATTTCTTAACTTTCTTTTGTGCATCCCTGAAAATTCTTGCGAGGAGTGTAGATATTTTTCTGTAGGGTTTCTTTTTTCCTTCCATTTTTTTTTTGGCTTCTTGTTTTTTACATTTTTATTTTGCAGATAGAGCCTATCTTGAGTGGAAATCTGCCTCCTGGGTTTGATTCAAGTACATGCCGCAGTGTGTGAGTGTTGTATAGACATTTTCTTTTATTTTTTTTCCCTTTTTTTTTGGCCTTTTTTTTTATTTTTTATTTTCAATAGGATGCTTTTGAATTGGGTGTAACTCGTGGCTTTCTTGCCTATTTAGTCTCTCAAGGTCTCTTAAATGCTTTTATTAATTTGAGTGTCGGTGATACTCTGGACACACAACCACTTCAAGTACTCTATCCTATTTGATAGTTCTTTATCTTTAATTTTATTACATTACATGTGCAATACATTCCCAAGTAGGCAGACATGCTTTTTTCAGTACTTTCATTTTTTTGTGTATTTAATACATTTGCGTTTTTGTTTATGAGCAAATGCAGGTATGTAGGAAACATTCACCCACAGGTTACTGAACCTCTCCTTCAAGAAGTTTTTGCAACTGCTGGTCCCCTTGAAGGATGCAAGCTCATCAGGAAGGAGAAAGTGAGATATATATAGTGTTGTACCTATTTTCAGCATTTTTTTTTGTTTGATTACCATTTTCTTAATATGACAATTTCTTGGAGATTATTTGCTTTTTTGAAACAATTTGGCTGCTCAACTTAGGAACTGTTGTTTTACCGAACTTTTTATCAATTTGCATCTTATAGGTTACCTTTTCTTCTTATGCAGTCATCCTACGGTTTTGTGGACTACTTTGATCGTAGATCAGCTGCGATCTCCATTGTCACTCTTAATGGGAGGCATTTGTAAGTATTAACCTTAAATGAAATTGGTTGCCTCCTTCCTGTTCTCTATCTCAATAAGATGTTTGTACAGGTTAGGGCAGCCTATTAAAGTTAACTGGGCATATGCAAGTAGTCAGAGGGAGGATACATCAGGTTTATATAAACATTAGACTCTTTTTTTCTTCTTTTTTTTTTTTCTTTTTTTTTTAATTATTATTATTTTTTATATTTTGCGTGGTGGTTCTGTGTATATTAATTTTTGACTGCTTATGATATTGCATTTTTCTCATTCAGGTCATTTCAATATTTTTGTCGGTGATCTTAGCCCTGAAGTAACAGATGCTACATTATATGCATGTTTTTCTGTCTATCCTAGTTGTTCGTAAGCTCCGTGTTCCGGGTCCTTTAATTATTTTATGATGTTGTTCTTTGATCATATTCAGTTATTGTCAGTGGATTCGGTATTACAGTATGTGCTTGATAGACACAGCATATATCTTGAGAGACTAATTTGACCTGTATGCTGGTGACAGAGATGCAAGGGTTATGTGGGATCAGAAAACTGGGCGTTCAAGGGGCTTTGGATTTGTCTCTTTTAGGAATCAGCAGGTACTGAAATTGTTTTATTGGAATTTTTTTTTTTTTTTTTTTAAGAATGTGTATGGAATGTTTATTTTCTGTTTATTGTTTTTTCTTCATGTCGTGATTGTATTTTGATCTTTATTTTGTTCAGGAAGCCCAGGGTGCAATAAATGACTTAAATGGTGTGTATTTCCAATGCTTTAATGTGGTTTTTTTAATTCTTCTTATTCTTCCTTAAAAATTAAGCCTTGTTTCTTTCGGATTTGTATTCTATTTTTGACATATCAACATATGAAGTAATACAACATTGAAATGTAAAACAAGTGTGATTGCATCTTTTCTGAAGAAGTCATTATTGGGGGAATATGTCATTATTGGGAATATTTGTTCTTAGAACATTAGTTCGTAAATTTCATTATTATTGTTCATTCTATCCTCTGGCATGAACTATAGAAGCAGAGAAGAAACTGAAGTAATGACATGGGAAGGAAGTGGGAAATACAGACAACTAACTTTTCAAGAATGTGACTTGTAAGTTTAAATAATGTGAATCAATCTTATGAGAATATGAGAAATGTTTAAAAAAAATTTCCTAGAAAACCTTGAGTAATTATTACCTGTAATGCTTTTGAAACCAGAGAAAAGTATGGGCAGGGATGGAAATAATTTGTTAGGCATTTCTGAGAAACATTTCTGGTGTGCTTTCTGGAAAATGATTGCAAAGTTTTCCCATGAAATTGAGCAGTTTCATCCTTCATTTGTGATGTTGTACATGTGGAAATACTCAGTTTCTCTTGAAGTTGCACGTGTCCTTTCACATAAATTGAAGACCTTGTTTAAATATTTTACAGGAAAGTGGCTTGGAAGTAGACAAATTCGATGTAACTGGGCTGCAAAAGGTGCTAATTCTAATGATGACAAGCAGAATTTGGACTCAAAAGGTGTTGTTGAGCTAACAAATGGAACATCAGGTGCACTAATTTTGAAAATGAAACTGCTCTTTACATGTGTGTGTGTGTAAAGCTATATCATCTTGCACAGGTGTGTGTGTGTGTGTTGGGACCGGTGTCTTGTACAGATGCTTGATATGTGCTCTTTACATGTATTTTAGAGCTGACAACCATAACATTTCTCCTTGTGTAGACGATGGTCAGGAGAAGACTAATGATGATGCACCAGAGAACAATCCTCAGTATACCACTGTTTATGTGGGCAATCTTGCTCCAGAGGCAAGGATTTGTTTCTTTGACTCGTTATCGCATTCAATTCTTTGCTCAATCTATATTTTTAAGGTGGTAATTATTTTATCTGTTGTGGACTATCCTAGCCTTGTCTTGGATCATTCCCTTGACCACGTGATGCCTTGCCTACCTAGACACTAGACAGTATCATACCTTTTTGATGGAGTGACCATTTGATTATTGCTCAGAATGAGTGATATCCCCACCTTTTTAAATGACTACATCAATAAATCTTCAAATGTTCTTATCTTTCTTCATTAAACACCAATGATATAGTAAAGTACTACAAATCTTAATGACGTATTACACATCTATGATTAAAAAGGCACTAAAAGTTTTTAAAATTTCTTGGTTGATGTTTTTAATTTATTTACAGGTTACTTCAGTTGATCTCCATCGTCATTTCCATGTCCTTGGTGCTGGAATTATTGAAGATGTTCGTGTGCAACGCGATAAAGGTTTTGGTTTTGTGAGATATAGTACACATGCTGAAGCATCTCTGGCTATTCAGATGGGGAATGCTCGGATCCTCTGTGGCAAACCATTAAAGGTTCATTCTTTATTAGACTGCTATATTTTTGGGTATAAAACTGTCATACTCCATATTGTAGATTTTGGTTATGGGTTGGGTGGGGCTCTAATAGAAGTAACAATTAAGTATTGTTGCCTAAAATATTTTTCTGATATTTTAAGAAAAATATATATAAATATATATATATTTTTTTCTGATATTGACTTGTGAATAACATATATAGTATGATTGGGGGATGCATTTTTGGAAACAACATCTATTTTCAATGTATAGGTTCTAAAGAAATAAATATCTTATCTCCAAATTCTTACAGAACTCATTTTATTGGCTTGTGGTATATGCGAATCACCAGACGGTATATGCTAATCACCAGGGTTCTGTTAATGGAATTGGGAAACCAATTAGTTAAACCGCTTTTAGAAAATGAATAGTTTATCAATGTCTGCATTTGGCCTGCCTGCTTTTGTTGTATGCTTGAAATGGTTTTCTTCTTCTTCATGGATGATTTTTTTTTTTACAAAGAGAATATTTATTGTTCATAAGTACTTTTGCCTCTCAAGAAAGTTCTGATTGTAGCTAGTGAACCACTGACTCTGCTTCTAAAGAGCAAACACACGTTTGTTGGGAAGATGTCCTGATGTTATAATTGGCTTGACTATTATATATATTTGGCAATAGTTAGCTTGATTGTTTGCGTATATATGTTTATGTTGCAGTGCTCATGGGGTAGCAAGCCTACTCCACCAGGGACAGCCTCTACTCCTCTTCCCCCACCGGCTGCTGTACATATGCCAGGTTTTTCAGCTGCTGACCTTGCAGTCTATGAGCGACAAATTGCATTAAGCAAAATCGGGGGTGCACAAGCCCTTATGCATCCACATGGCCAATATGCCCTTAAGCAGGCAGCCATGGGAATGGGTTCTGCCGGAGCTGGTCAGCCTATCTACGATGGTGGTTTCCAAGGTGTTGCAACTACCCAGCAGCTCATGTACTACCAGTAATTATAATTTGAAAACTCCCATTTATACCTTTGCAGGGAGGAACAACTTCCTTTATAGCCTTTAAGATGTCGTGCTTTTTGGCTTCCCTCTCTCTCTCTCTCTCTCTCTCTCTCTCTCCTCCCTTTTACTCCTTGGTTAGATTGCTGTATGTCTGTTACATGTTGCTTTGTGTGCGATAGAATTTATATTTTCTGTGAGGTTATGATGACCCAACTCAGCTTAAGCATGATCACATTACAGCTTCTCTTTGATTATGTGGGAATAATTTTTTACCATTACTAGTTTATATTTCTATATTCTGTGGACAAAGATAAGGATGGACCCAGCTTGATGTCTTTTTCCTTCCGGATTGCTCTGGGTTGTGATTACCCGCAAAGCAAAAGCTTGAAAAAGTCCTATTTTGTGCCTAAATGAATGTGGACAATAATGATCAAGGTTTTGATCCATGGGCAGTGGTTTGGTTTGGTGCAGTGTCAAATAAAAACAATAAAAAATTAAAAGAATGGGCTAAATGAATTATCTGGTCTAACAACTTAACCTACCGGGAAAGAAAAGGGCTACCAAGAAAGGCAGTTTCTGTGGCAGATCAAAGGATTGGCTGCCGGTACCCGCGCACTTGTGGCGGTATTGGCCTTGTTTGTTAAGATACATGACAGCCTTGTTTGTTAAGTTACATGACAGTATACAGTAATGTGTATACTGTTTATGTATTTTTTTTTTTTTAAAGCTTTTTTATATTTTTTAATACCAATCAACATCAAAACATTTTCATTTTTTATATCACATCAATAATTTTTTATTACCTTTCAAATAAAAAAATTCATTACAATACAATTGTTTTTTCACTTTTTTATATCAGATCATTACTTTTTATTAAATTCAAAATTACAAACTCACTGTTATGTTCTGCACACGTCTTTGCCAAACAAGTCCAATAAGTCTCGGTTGTCCAGAAGAGCCCAGATGTTGGTGAACAGCAAATATCTATTCTTTGCGAAATCCATATTTTAAACACTTGTTTTACTGGTGGATCAATGGTACCATCAAGTCAACATGACTGAAGTTTAGTTAAACAATGCCTGGGATTGGGTTAAAGTTAAACAATGCTCGAAAGTTGGTTCAGAACTGAAACGTGCTTCTTATCCCGTTTCTTTAGAAATCATAATGATCATCTTGATAGTTGATATGATGGTTTGTGTCAACCCATTCCTTATCTCAAGCATGACCTTTTTTCAATTCATGTCTGCCATATATATCATCTAATAATTCCTTTTTCAATCAAATCCAATAACAATGAAATCGAACGTGAAGATTAAAGGAAAAAAGAACAACTTTTTCTTTTTCGAAGCTACCCAAAAGACAATGCTTTATAGAAATCACTTAATTGATATTCATCTCTTTCATGCACGGTTGGACTCGATCCAAACTTCTGGTTTCAGTTCCAAATAGAGCAGAAACTCTTGGAATTTGTTTATGCTACAAGACACATTGAAGCTTGTAGTTCTCTTTCATTCACAGTTCATAACCCTCCATTGAACCATGTTTTCTCCTCTCAGATTCAATACAAAATTTATATTCTATATTTCCCCCCCCCCCCAACTTTTCTTCTTTTATTGATTAACAATAAGCTGACTAATTCTCGCTTATCTGTATAGAATTAATATATATAGCCGTGTATGTACTCATGAGGGACTATCACCACCATCAGGGTTCTTACATGGCAACCATTGCAGCGGTCACCTTTGTAATTTGTTGTCTAAATTGCAAGAATTCCAGTGGAGAAGATCTGCCCTCTTGTGTATGGCGAGCTCGAAATATCCGCAGACCTCGGTGCCTCGGATCTGCACTGTTCTTTTCGCTCATCCATCATTATTTGCTTTGACCTACACTCCGTGCTACAAAATCCTTTCCCTCTGCAAAATCAAATAAACATGAATTATTACTCTTCGTAATCTTAGAATCCAAGCACAAACTTCCAACGTACTCTCGTTGTAAATTTAAGAAGAAAAAAAGTACTGGGAGAGAGAGAGAAGGAGAATAAATTGTACCTGTACATGTATATGTCTTTTCCCTGGAGTACTTTCCTGCACAAGTGACATGAACTGAGAAAATCTGGAGTTGGGTCCGCTGAAAAATTCTCCTGGTATCTCGGCCGGGAGTCCTGAAGAAGAATACCCATGTTTTTACATCCATCAAGACCATGTCTTTCATGCCCAGTTCTCCCATATTCACCTCCATCATAGTACACCCTGGTGAAGGATTTGCTTGGTCCGCGACAAGTCACATATGTATAATTCTCCGAACTTCCTCCTTCAAAGTCCTCAAGGAATCCATTTAATCTACCGCAATTCTTGCCGGAGTTAACCGGAATGGGATTGGATCGATTCAAGCTGCAACTACAAACAGCGTATTTGGCCAAAACTTCGCGTCCGCCATCACTGGACTTCTCAAGAGCAGCCACAATACCCAACCCAACCCCACCAAGATCATACTTCTTTAAGCCTCTAGGCGATTGCATCTTGAGGTCTAACGGACTCCTTGGACTCGTCCTGGCAACGTCCAAAAGCCCGGCGCGGTGGCCTGAAACCAATAATTCGGAGAGCTTTCCGATCATTTGGAAAAAATATTATGAATGAATGGAGATATGGGTGGCTTTATAAAATGCTCAGAACTCAGAAGGCCATCTTATGATGGAGTGGTTGGACTAAGCCCATGGGTTTGGTTTGGAATTATGTGGGTGATAATTGCTTTACAAAAAGCCAACATATCTCTTCATTATTTTACTCACATTATTAAAATGGGATTCCCATTACATTAGTGTGGTTTTGTTTTGGGTCATTGTCACTAGTTTTAGTCTTTTATAATAGTTTACTATATAATATAATGAGAAATCTTTAGTTTCATATATCATATCTGCAAATTTACCATTAAATTTGTAGGATCGTATATGGGCTTCACAAATTTAGCGATGAATTTGTAACGCATTGGATCATATGAATAATGTTATAAAAAAGTTTATGGACTCATTGACACTTTTAAAAGACTTCTTGAGAAAAGAGGGGATACCATGACTTATAAAATGGTCAAGGTAAATGAAATCTTAGCGATGTGGGACACTTTTAACACGCCCCTTCACGTGTGACAACTCATAACCAAACACGTGGACAACAACGGGAAGAAAATGCCAATCATCGCAAGAAATCTAACTTTGATATTATTAAAAAGTCTATGGACCCATTAACACTTTTAAAAGACGCATTAAGAGAGAGGAAGTGACACAATAACTAATAAATAATTTAAATAAAAAAAATCTTAACAATATAAAATACTTTTAACATCTTAATATGATATGGCAATGCTTATTGGCCATCGAATCAACCCTCATTATGAAAATAAATTTAAAAATTAACGAATCCTGTCGTGTTAATTCAATATAATAAGAATGAATTAATTTTAGTAAGATTATTAAAATGGGATTCCCCATTACACTAGTGTGGTTTAATCTTGGTTCATTGTCAGTGTCCATGTCTTATGATGGTGACCCGATCTAGGGATCTGCCCCACAGCGGTCTGTGATCCTTCTGTTTTTGAAACAAAAAAAAGATTCCTGGGGAAATGGCACCGTTGGAGTGGGGGCACGTGTCAAACATCCGAGATGGGTGGAGACGCAATCATTATTGAAATAACTGAGCCCACTGAAATTGGAGGCCCACTGTTTTGTCAAATGGAAAGGAAAGCGATGTGGCCAAGGGGAGAGGGTTGCCCATTCCTACTAATGCTTTCTTTACTACTCTAATGACTATAATACCCTGCATTATACTCTCTCTCTCTCTCTCTCTCTCTCTCTCTCTCTCATGCAAAGTGTTTGTTGGTTTTTGTTTTCTTTAAAATACTTCTATAATTTTCTTAAAATCAATTTTTTATCCTTTTAATTTTTTTTATTTTTTAAATTATGTTCCTTTGTATCTAAAATTTTAGTTTCGCTCTTGCTCTTACGGAAACCTATCTCTAGTCAGGACCAGTAGACCGTCTATACAAAATAACCATTCGCAAACTCTACATTAAAAACCTGCTCTTTATCGGTATTCACCTTATACTTAGGAGTATAATCTTGCAAATATTAACAGTAATTTTGTAGACCTCATGAATTTAGACAAATAAATCTTCTGCTTTAGTACTAACATCTTCAAATTAGGAACATAAGTCAAATCTAACAATGCACAAGGATTATTCCCATAAACAACAAGTAATGGGTTAAATTCGGTGCTCCCATTTGTAGAACAGTTCTGATAATATTTGGCCCGAAACAAATTTTGATCTCAAGACTTTAGATGATCACCCATCAAATTTCGAAGCAAGGCGCTATTAAAAAACAAAGGTTGTCTGTTGATGAGAATGTAAAATGTCGTATTTTTCCCCTTAATATTTAATCTCTTATATTTATTTAATGCCTAAATGTACATATTATTCTTATATTTTGATTTAGGATGCAAATTGAGGCATTAAATGCAAAATAAAGCTAATTGGGTGATTTTGGACAAATTTGACATCAGTTCGTAATCTGGGCATAACTCTCTCATAAAATCTCTAATTGAGATGATTCAAGATGCTGTGAAACGCCAAGAAAAAGATCTACAACTTTTATGTTTTGCGTTTTGAGAGATACTGGATGAATCAAAGTCGAAATCGGGCTTGAAGTTGACGTTCTGATGTAGATCTGATGCGATTTATTTTAGGAAGTTTTCAGATATGGAAATTTCTTTACTTTGAGCCTTTTCATAATCATCCAATCAATTCCAGCCAAGCCAAGCAATAAATACAAAGTCAAGCAAAAGAAAGAAAAGGAAGGAAAAGATGCGTAGAGGACCAAGAAAATAAAGAAGATAACATGAAAGGAGCATCTCTTTCCATGACAAAGGAAATTAACTTTCTCTCCATACTTGACAGATTTGTGGGGACTTATACAAGAAAGAATCGAGAAAGCATATGGCAACAAAAGTCCTCATTGAAATCATCACCTTCCTAGTTATCCTAGCCTTTATTTTATGTTTAATATTTTCCTTAATTAGTAGATTTGTGTATTGTTATTTTAGGATAGTATTTACAATATCTTTCTTTAGGAGATTTCCTAGGTTTCTAGCATATGGGATGAAACATGTATAAAAGGGGGGAACCATGACACACAACACACACCTTCTAACACACATCTTCTATCTTCCATCTTCTCCCCTCTTCTCTAACTTCTTTGAGTCATGGCCCTGCGTGACTAAACTTTCATAATTGGTCGAAGGAAACGGAAGCCTCGGAATCAATAAAACTTTGAGATCTAATTTGTTTTTATTGTTTGATTTATGCTTTGAGTATCAGATGTTCTTCTATACTTATTTTCATGATTGTCTCGTTTAATTGCTATGAGTACTACTAGTTTATTATTCGTTGCAATCTATTGCTAGGTTGGATATCAAATCCGTAATTGTTTGATCCCTCCAATTTGTGAAGCAACTAAGATTTAATGATTTGCTGCTTCTCAGTGATTATTAAATCTTAGGAAGAACATCCGACGAAATTAAATGCAATCACTTGTGCTTGTGTTGTTTTGCTTCATCGATCTCTCTAATTCTTAAGGCTGCTACTAGATTAAACCTATAGCGCTTGTCTTAGGTTGTTTAGTAGTTAGGGTTAATTAGAGTGCTTGTCTTCTAATTAACTACGACTAAGGAGAGATAGGAAAATAGTTCCAACGGTGAATATTCAAGTATGAATTGATATATATTTGCATCGATGATTAGTTGTAAAATTCCGATGGTGGAAGTTGACTTAGACCAATGTTTCTTACTTGATTGATATTTTAATTTGAATTGTTTCTTAGTTGTTTTTCTTAAAATTATTTTCATACTCAAAACCCCCCATCCTTGTTCACGTAGCATAAAATTCGGCTAATTATTCTTCGTGGGATCGACCCTTACTTGCACTACTACATTTATATTTTTAGAAGTAAGGTTTTATTTTTGGGTGCTCGCGACAGCACGCCATCTGTTAGTTTGAAGATGATAAACATTACAAAAGTCAAGCTTGGTATTGGACAAAAGTAGGGTTGACAATTTTAACACAACCGCGAACTTGACACGAACACGACATGAAAATACAGAATTTGGATTTGACATTATTGGATTCAGGTCATAATTGGGTTGACCCGATTATGACCTGTTTATAAATCATGTCTGGTGGGTCAACCCGCAGATGACCCGCCAAATACGATTATAACACGATTTATTTATTTAAGTCACTTTAGGTCCAAGCCGCGTCCAACCGTCCAAAACCCTAGCCGCATCTTCTTTTTTTCACTTCACCGTCTTCATGCAGTAAGCACACCTCCTTCGTAAGACTGGTAAGAGTCGATGACATTCTCTCCCTTCTCTAGCCGGATTGTCAGATTCTTCTCTTTGGGGCTTTTTCGGTTTTCCTGACCTTGAGCCTTTCGGTGTTGGGACTGATCTTGGTGCAGAGGTAAATCTCTGCTGCATCATACACTTGGTTGCGAGACCATTGGCCATCGACTCATTGAGCGTACCAGCATCATTGAAGCAACCATGGATGCTATGTAGGCCGAGAATAATGACGATGGTGAAGGCCTGTCTCTCGGAGGAAACATGATTTGCAAACTTTGGTTCTGGTTTTGGTCGTTGAAGCCGGAGGCCTGGGCTCTCCAACCCTGCTGCTGCTCTACCTTGTGACCTGTGGGAGTGTGGGGTGGGCAACTAAACGAGTTCATGTCAGGTAACCCGAGTAATAAGCGGGTCGTGTTCGGTTATAGGTTTATACCCGATTAATAATCGGGTTGAGTTTGTGTTATACATGTTTATGTAATCGGGTCAGTCGGGTTGACCCAAACTCGACTCGTTTACCCGAATTGCCAACCCTAGAAAAAAGCTACAACACCTTCAAAAGTGGATGAGAAACTGAGTATCTCGATAAGAAACAATGGATAACAGTAATGCATGAAGACGATAGATTTCTCGAAAGTACAATTGAGTCACGTTGATCGCATTCGAAATTTTCTTGCAAGCAATGAAGTGGGCTATCTTCGAAAACCGATTTACCACAACAAAAAATAGAATCATTATCTCATTGTGTCATCTATAACCCTAAAATAAAGTTTATGCTCATGTTAGTCCACGACTGATCTGAAATTGGAAGTGGCATGTACAATCTTGCATTTTCCTCAAATTTATTCGTGGAATAATTATTGGCTATTCTATCTACATCAATGATTAACTTACCAATAATATACTCTTAATTATTTCATTAATTATGAACCACCACTCTAATTTAGAAGAAGATCATAGTAAAAACATTTTTCATTCAATTAATTGTTTCATTAATTAGTTGAAACTATCATAGTGCACTACTTTCTTTCAACAGTGGCGTGAATGTTGCATGCATCCGACAAGCATGTCTTATGAACCAAACCATTTCAAAATGAAACCACAAAATCCGAATTATTATTATTATTATTATTATTATTTTTTTATTGGAAATTGATGAAATAATGTTGCAAATGGAGGGGCATTTGAGACATTCGAGTTTTAAAACAACCGGCGGTAGCCAACAGAATGAATGGTCGCTTTACGAAAAGGGCCTTCAAAACCTGGAGCCCATTACCATTAATAACAAAGCAATGTAGGACCCGCACACATGCTGAGCCATACACGCGTAAATCTCTGATTGGGCGTTCCCATTAAAGCGACGTTTCTTGGGTTCATCCAATGACTGTGACCTTCATCATGACATCGACACCTTCAATTATTAATATTTTGTTAAAATTTAAAATCTGATATAAGCTTAAACTCCATACATTATTTATTATTTTTATCTCAAACTAAACAAAGTTATCTTTTTGACTCCGAATATTGACAGAAATTACAAAGTATAAAATGCGAGTACAATGATTCTCACCCTCATTTGAGATGGTCATATTCCAAAAAATTAATATTATTTAATAAATAATTTTCATATAATTAGAATGATGCAATGAAAATCAATAAGAGCAGATGAAAATAAAATTTTTTGGCTGAACTTTTCTGTCATATCATTGTAATTGAATGACAGTTATATAAAAATCTACTAAATGCTGCATTTATCATCCCAAAATATGAGGGGATGGTTATAACTTATATTAATAAATTTTACAAATATAAGGATGTTATTATTTTTTTTTTTTTATGTAATGTCCTAAATTTGAAAGATAAAATTCAAATGAGAAATGCTATTTAGTAGACTGTTGTATAATTGTAATGACATAACGATAAAAATTAACATTTAATTTTTTTTTTTCATTTCCTTAAGAATCAAAAGGTTAATTTTTAGTGTGCACTATCTCGATTATATAGCTGTGGTGTAATAATCTGTTAAATATCATTACTCAATTAAAATTTGTCACAAGTTTCGTGGGTGAAAAATAGTTTGACCTTTATTTTTCGTTTGTTTTATGTTATTTTTTCACAGTCTTGACTCTTGAGGGACTAAAAGAAAAACTATTTTTGATATGCCAAGACAACACCTTCATTTATTTTTTCTTTAATGGCTGAAAGTAATATGACTTTTGTCTTTGGAATTGGAGTTACTTTTTACTCTTTTATTTTAGTAATTATAACATCAAACTCACAGTCCAATAGCCATATGATACAAAAACTAAAGCTATATGGTTTGGGGTAAAATAAAATAATTTAAATAAGTGGTTATAAAAGATTATTTATGAGACTCACCTGATCAAATAAAAGTTAAGTTATTCAATCACTTATTCAATCGGATAGGTCCAATTAATAAGTATTATTTCGCGATCATTAGTTTAAATTCTCTTAAATTTAATAAAATAATTATAGAAAAAACTATCCAACGGGTACGAAGTTAGTAAAAAAAAGAAAAAATAGATCGAGACAGTATTTTGGAATTTACTTTTCTAACAATCTGTTGTTTAAATTTAAACATTAATTATGAAAAATCTATCAATTCATATGAGTGAGTGAATTGAACAGGGAAAAGATCCATCGGGAATGATCCACAAAACGTTAAAAAGGAAAAAGAGCAGGAAGTTGGTAAAAAAGAAAAAGTTGTTCCTTTGAAGTGCAAGATTTTTTTGGGATTCGCATATATCTAAAAAGTGTAAAATGTGATCAAGTGATAATGTCGTCATATCCCATACTTGATCTAAGATTTTTTTTTTTTTTTTTTTTTTTTTTTTTTTTTTTTTTTTTTTTTTTTTGGTGCAAAAGGCCAGTGCATCACCTTTACTAAGCTAAATAGTTTTATTCCAAAAGTTGTACAGTTTTGAACACACTCAACTTTCATGTGAAGACCTAACACAATCTATTTTTCTTTATAATAAAACGGCATCGATCTTTATCATAGTCTTTCAATGAGGTTATAATATAATAAATTTTATGAATTTTGGTCCAATAATATATTTATTAACCAGTCATAATCATTATATTTATTAACTACGAAAAAGTAGACGCTCATATATGTTACTTATAATTAAGGTTCTTAATGTGAATTTGTAGATGAAAAAGATAAGAATTATCTTGTTTATATTTAATAAATACCTTTTTTTTTTTATTATTATTATTCTTTTTAGTAATCAACATTTTGGTTTTCTTGATTTCTCACCGACTTATTCAAGTTTAATCATTTTTTTTAATCCATAAATTTGCTCTAATTTAAGCTGCTTTTCTCATTTTTGATATTAAGATCACAGTTAGGATTGTACAAATTTTCACATTTTTAATCACCAACCCATGCACCCCCAACATGTGTAGGTCGGACTTCGACGATAGGTAGAGGCAAAGTCGGATATGGCTTAAGTTTTCTAACATAAGTTAGAGTCTGTGTGGATAGTGTTTAAGATTTATGAACTTTTTCAACTCGACCCACCTTTTTTTATTTAAAACATATAATAGAACCTTTGAGACGCTAGAAGAATAAGAATAAGAGGTGGATGATTTTTTTTTTTTTTTTGTGCCAAAAACACTATAAATTTAGTTTCACCCACTTTATGAGAGAGATATATTTTTGGGATCGATAGGATAGAATGTAAAATAGAACTGTCTTTACAAATGGCATTTGAGTGCAACGGCTTTGATAAGGCATGTTAGAATATATGGAAAATATAATATATATTAGGTCAATATCAAAATATTCTCTATTTAAAGGTTGGTTGTAATCAAATCCTTATGGGGATTGCAATAGCGGAAGCAAGAGAAAAAAAATAATATAAAGAATTACGAGTAGTTCGGTACTGTTAGATACTTACGTCCACCACTTTGAAAAGCCCCTAGAGCTACACTGTGCTTATTAACTTGCTTGTCTACAATACAAAAGTCCTTATTTATAGGGGTTTAGAGTAAATACAAGTATGGCCATGATTTGATTACAATTAATTTGTAAATAGAGAATATTTTATTGTCAACCAAATATGAAATGTTATACAGAAAATGTAATATATTTTTCATATATTTGAACAAGGCAATATGATTGACAATTAATCTTTAATTTGTTTCCACACATAAGAGCGACGTAGTATTTTAAGCAATCAAATCTAAGGAGATCAATGACAATAGTGACATTCTTTCTGAGCTATTTTGTTTAACTTTGTAACAAATAAAATTTTCATAAACTGACAATTCATGATGTTTTAGTTGTCTGATGCTGTATTTGAATTCTTAATTAAGATTACAAATCAGTCTCCTCGTTGAAGATTAATTATGTTGAATAATTCCAATTAGGCCCATTTAAATGCTTATTCTAATTAAACCATTTCAACGGCTTTAATTATTTATGAGTTTATCTTCTTCTTCTTCTTCCGTTTTTTTTTTTTTTTTTTAATTTTTTTTTTTTTTAAACAAATGATTAATGAAGTAGCTAGCTAGTGAGCTGGCCTACCTAGAGCTTGGTGAAATGGATCACCAAAGACAAGGCCCACTGGGCCAGAAGGAAAGGACAATTTATATTGAAAAATAGCATAATTGAAAAGAAAAGAAAATTTGCTTGCTTAGTTCATACTGTTGAAGGCTATATAAAGTGGTTGAAATATGGTTAGGGAGATCGATGTAAGTGGATTGGGATTTGGGATGTTGTTTCCAGGTAATGAATTAACTCTCTTATCATCCTCTAAATGATTAGCGATAAATATTATGATTTTTGTTCAAGATTATTTGTTCGATTGAAGTTTTGGCTCAACAAATTGGGGTGATATTTTTGCTAGATTAGAGTTCTAGATTATGAGTTGTCAAGTACTAGTACACTATTATGCTATAAGAGTTCAGCTATCTGTTTAAATAGTTTATTTTTCAAATAAATTAAATATGAAAATGTTAGAATATTAATATCAAAAATATTAATCACTCCCCCCCACTGTGAGTGTCGATCGTTTCCAAGTGATTAATATGTTTCGGGCAGTAGAGTACTAAATGGAGAATGGTTTCGTTTAAATTTCACAGATCTCAACGTATATATATTGTCATGTTATTTCAAATTTTGAATGATATGAAAACATGTTTAAATGACGCGTAACTGTGCATACATACGATTAAATGTAACAAAATAAAATTTAACCAGATTAAACTGGGTAGGATTGTCATCTGTATGGCACACATAAGATATAGACATTAATTGCTCCTAGTTCTGATATATCAAGCTGCGATTTATAGAGCATATTACGGTAAACCCCACAAAGATTAGTTGGTTAATTAGAAATAGAAATAGAAATTAAAAACCTGAACGAGTCTATTTTGGTGTGGATATGTGTCGTTGAATATCTTTCAATCCGCTTACTTTCATATGACCCTTTTGGTACTAATATAGATATTTGTTTGTGATATATATATATATATAAAGATCGATGCAGCTACTTTCTGTGAGTAAGTCAAGAATCAAAATGCAGAGCTCTTGGACTTGGATTAATACCATTCTTAATTCCCAGCTTAGCCTTGCTATGCTCATGCCTATCAGTATTAGTAGCTGCCACAGATGTTTCCTATGACTCGAGGGCCATTATTGTCAATTGTGAACGGCGACTTCTTTTTCTCCGGCGCAATTCATTATCCGCGCAGCACCTCGGAGGTATATATTCCAATGTTTTGATGTTTTAATGTTTCCTATGTTTGTTTGTGTTTTCTGTTCTTAAAGGCAAATAGTTTTCATCAACTTTATGTATATATGTACGTTTTCATATACTTTATATAATATGATGCATAAGCTGAAGAACTCCATATATATATATATATTGGTTACAGATGTGGCCAGATTTGATTCAAAAGGCAAAAGAAGGTGGCCTTGATGCAATTGAAACCTATATATTTTGGAACCAGCATGAGCCCCATCGTCACGAGGTCTGAATTGGTTCTAACCAGCTCCTTTCAGCTCAAAGAAACAAACATTCAAGCTTAACTTTTGTTTTGATTTATGTTTTTTTTTTTGTTTTTGTTTTGGTTTTTGCATGGCAATCAGTACCATGCATTTCTCTGGAAACCTAAACTTCGTAAAGTTTTTCAAGCTAGTTCAAAAGGCTGGACTGTATGTCGTTTTACGAATTGGTCCTTACGTTTGTGCTGAATGGAATTATGGGTACGCAAACCTTAATTTTTTTTTTTTTTGGATGAATACGTACCTCAAAAGTGTGACTTGAATACGTACACATGATATATTTTGTTCTCACCAGAGGTTTCCCTATGTGGCTGCATAACCGGCCGGGAGTTCAACTAAGGACGGACAATCAAATAATATACAAGGTTACGCACGTACGATAGTATGTAATTTGTTTTTGTAGCAAATTAACATTAATATATTTCAAGTTTGGTAGCAATTAAGCATCTCGATTTTCTACTTTTTTCACGTACGTGCAGGATGAGATGCAGACATTCACTACCAAGACAGTGATCTTGTGCAAAGAATTAAGCAAAGCTATTTGCGCCCCAAGGAGGACCCATAATTCTCGCACAGGTTTTGGCCTCATTTGATCGATCTCCAGCATAATCTTTTTAATTTTTTGAATTTTTTGGACGTTGACATATATATATATATATATCAAACACATCACAGATTGAGAATGAATACGGAAATATTATGGAACCTTATGGAGCAGCAGGGAAATCATACATTCAATGGTGTGCAAAAATGGCTGAATCCCTCAACATATATAAGTGTCCCTTGGATTATGTGACAGCAGAATGATGCTCCTCAATCGATGCATGGTATTTCGTTTTTATAGCTCTTAATTAATTATCATTAATTATTATTATTCCCATCACCCATTGATCCTTTCTTGCATGTGATCATATATATATATTGCAGATAAACACTTGCAGTGGGTTCTACTGCGATTCCTTTACGCCAAATAATCCCAACAGTCCAAAAATGTGGACGGAGAACTGGACTGGATGGTGAATCTTCTAGCTTTGAATCAATTTTTCATTACGTTTAATTTTATGGATATATTAGAGCTCAAGTATTGAAGTGGAAATTCCTTTTAGGTTCAAGGGCTGGGGTGACAAGGATCCCTATAGAACTGCTGAAGACGTAGCATTTGCTGTGGCACGCTTTTTCCAAGCCGGCAGGGTCTTCCAAAGTTAATATATGGCCGGTTACATATATATCTTTGCCTTTATTTGAAATTTTGTTGTGAATATATTCTATTTACTCATATCATTAATTCATGTATATTTCTGTGGATACCTTTCAATCATATCATTGATTTTAAATTCAAGATAACATATATGATCAATTTTTTTTGACATATTCTTTTACTTTTCCCATTTCGATCAGTATCATGCATGGAGGGACCAACTTTGGACGCACAGCAGGAGGCCCATTCATTGCAACATCGATCGTATGATTACAATGCACCTCTCGATGAATATGGTAATTAATCAATTATAGAACAAAAAAAATATTTAGTACTTTAGAATCCTGGAATATACATACATACATACATAAAGAAAAGAAAAAGAAAAAGGGGAAAATGATAAAAACTTTAAACAATTCATTCCTGAAAGAAAATAATATATAATATATAGTAATTTGAAATCAATATATTCCATTGCCATGAATTAATTTTCATTATGTCAGCAGAATTCATGAATTTTTTTTCAGGTAATTTAAATCAGCCCAAGTGGGGGCATCTTAAGCAACTCCATGCTGCTATTAAATCTGGGCAAAAGGATCTCACAAGTAGCTCCTCATCAACAAAACAGATTGGTAATGGAGTTGATGTAGGTGACCGGCCAGATGGTGAACTAAAACTTTTCCCCAATCATTTATATATATACCAATTAAAAGGAGTATTAATATTCATTCATTATTTTATCTGCAGCTGACTACGTACGTCAACAATGCTACTGGGTAAAAGTTTTGTTTCTTAAGCGCAATGTGAACACGACAGAAGATGCCTATGTTGATTTGCAAAAGGATGGCAAGTATTTTGTGCCTGCTTGGTCTGTTAGCATACTTGCTGGTTGCAACATGGAAATTTACAACTCTGCCAAGGTGAAAAGATTGATTTAACTCTTTGTGCCTGCAGTTAATTCTACTCCATGCATGCTAACCTAGTTATGTCATTGTGTATATATAGGTTAACACCCAGACCTCCGTGATGGTAAAGAAATCGGATGGGAGTAAAGATGACTCTGCTACGCTTCACTGGGCATGGATATCAGAGCCCATGTGGGACGTCCTCTCAGGAAAAGGTAGATTTAGAGAGACAACGCTTCTTGAACAAAAGGAAACCCCCAGCGATGTGAGTGATTATTTGTGGTACTTGACTAGGTAAGTTTCTTCTGATGATGACCGGAATCCAGTGCAATGAATTTAATTAAGGACTGTTCGGGAACTTCGGGTCTTATCTGCTCTGACAGATGACAGGATAGTCGCCGGAGCAAGTAGGACTAGAGTAGTCTATTGCACGGGATTCATCCCCTTCTCAAGTCCTCTCTCTAGAGACTTGTTGCTGTCACTTGTATATATATATATGCTGAGTTCTGCAATCTTTATGAGCAGTGTTGACATTAACGATACAGCGCCGTGGACCAATGCAACTGGCCATGTACTCCATGCCTATGTCAACGAAAAGTTCACAGGTACTTTCAACTTGGTACGCAGAATTAATGCTATATGTTGCAATTTATATTAGTATTTAGGGTTTACTTTTCTCACATATGATGTCAGGTTCGCAATGGGCCGCCGAAGGTGATTATCGTTTCGTATTTGAGAGACCTGTCACACTGAAATCCGGGACTAATTTTATAAGCTTACTCAGTGCCACAGTTGGACTACAGGCATGTTTTAAACATGGACAGCTATATGTGAGCTAATTAAATAAATATATAAGCGAATTTCTTAACATATTTATATGTAAGGGGTATTAGTTAAGGGTATGTAAGGGATATTAGGAAAATAAATTGTAACGCTAGAATATACCTTTTAGAATATGCTTTGTGTTAAGAGTCTATAAAAGAGAACCATGACCGTAGGAAGAATGAGGAAAAAGAATAGAGTATTGAGTGAAGTAGTTTTAGGAGAGCCAAGGCCTCTCGAAGAGCCCGTAGTTTGTAAGAGAGTTTTGGCCTCTCGAAGTGCCAATTGGAGAGATAGGCCTCTTAAAGTGCCTTTATCATTTCAATTCTTGTTTACCTAGTATTTTCTATGTTTTTATTCGTTAAATCTCCTTTCATGCATGTAAGAAAAGTCCAATACATTATATATATGAGCATAATTACTGTTCTTTTTTTTTTCTTTTTTTTTTTTGATTTAATTTGACGACAACGGGCATTGTGGGAGCGAGGCCCTGTTCAATTGATCGGAAAAGGAGACGTTACTAAAGATTTATCATCAAATCCTTGGTCTTATATGGTAAGATTATTGGTATATATATAAATAAATTTGTAGAAAATAGATTTTCTTTTCTTCCCCCATTGCTTCAATGCATGCTAATTATTTTGTAATATTTATAGATTGGGTTGGGTGATGAGCACATACAAGTCCTTCATGAAAACCACCACCACGCGCGTACTCACCATCCGGCAGAAAATGGGCCTTCAAAGGGCTTCCGATCGAGCGGTACACTGATGACATGGTATAGGGTACGTACTACGTACCGATCTAGATCCATCACTCGATCTTTAATTATGTTCAACTTTAAATATTTTTTTAATTCAATTTATTGAATTGACATATATATATATAATTACAGACAAACTTCAAAGCACCTTTGGGGACAGACCCTGTAGTGGTGGTGGACTTGGAAGGGATGGGAAAAGGGCAAGCATGGGTGAACCGTGAACGGACGTAGCATTGGGCGTTATTGGCCTTCATTCCTTGCAGACAAGGATGGTTGCAACAACACGTGTGATTGCCGAGGAGGATACAGTCCAGACAAATGCCGGACAAATTGCGGCAATCCTACTCAAAGATGGTACCACATCCCGAGATCGATCGATCATACCTTGGAAATTAAGCAAATAAACACTTCGACGTTGTTTGAAGAGATCGGCGGAGACCCTTCACAGCTCACAGGTGTCGTTCCAAACAGTCACGAATATTGGAACTACATGCGGGAGCGCATACGAAGGGAAAACGTTGGAGTTGTCATGTCAGGGGGCCGGGGACAGACAATCTGAGAAATCCAGTACTTTGCTAGCTTCGGGGACCCTCAATTCATGCACGTGCGGCTCATTCAAGAAAGGCTCTTGTGAGTCCACCAACAGCTAGCCTATCTACCGTGCGAAAGGTAATCAATCAAAAACTCTTACTATAATAAAATATCGATCTATTAATTAATTGCTGAAATGAAATAAATTTTAATTGATCTTGTGTATTTAGCCATTTAGGCATGTGTTGGAAAAACAACTTGTTCATTTAATGCCACGGAGGCTACATTTGGGTCACTCGACTGTGGCGACAACGCCAAGAGATAGACTACTAGTGCAAGGTGTTTGCTATAAGTGAAGAAAATTAGTTAACGAAAGAGGAAGCATAGAATCGTCGGCCCTGAGATATTCAATGGATTGTCCTATATATAGGCCTGCATGCACAAAACTCAAGTCGAGGATGTCACATAATTAATTAAGAATATTTGTGACGACACTCCAACGACTAGCTTGTATCCTAAATACGTAGACTTTTATACGAACGAAAACCTTATACCCAATAATTATTCATGTTTAAATAAAATATTTCATGTATTATTTATTGACTTGATTTTTGAAGGAAAAATCTGAATATATATGATGCATGTGAGAAAGAATATTAAGTAATTAAATATATCATTTTTGTCATTAAAAACGTTTAAAACAAGTGATTATATTTAACGTAACAATTACGCCAAAAGATGCGTCATAATGATCATATTTTGGCGCACCAATCGCCAATGTACAATATTAATTGTGATGGATAGCTGGTATCGTGGTTGCCTCATGCCCTCATTTCATCCCTCCCAACTTTATCTGTAATATCACTGTCCACCTTGAAACAAACCATCAGATCGAATACATGATCGAGGCTCCAAATTCTCAACTTCTTTTGAGAAAATAAAGGCAATGATCTTGAAACTTTCTTGCACAGAAGCCTACCGCCTACGTCCGCCACTTAAAAATTGTTCTAATTAAGAGTTATATTTTACTCTTAATAATTGACAATACAATACGACCTTATTTATAAGAGAAATGGAATAAGTGGAGAGGATTCAATAAAAATAATCAAATCTCTTCATTGCACTAAAAATAAATATTTTTATAAAAATTTTTTTGGGGAAAACTGTGCGTTGAGAATTGGGCCGACAGAAGAGAACGGCCCATGAAGCCCACTTCATCCAAGATACAATAAGGTTGAACGCTAACAAAATACATGTACAGGCCGGGCCCAATAAACCGATTTTATAGTGACAACAAATCATATAATTAACATCGAATTTCGGATTACCACGCGAGATCTCAAATCTTGGAGAATTGTGAAATCCCTATAATTAAGTCTAAATCCCACTACTTCAATTGCTATATAAGTAGGTTTGTTCATTCATACAATAAGCTTCTTCCCTTCAAATACAATATGACTTAAACATTAGAGTTCAGATAAGCTATTCTGCTAATATTTTCTGTGCCAACAAACTATCATTGGTTTTTTTGAAGCATACCATCATAGGAAGAAAAACTTAAATAAATGTTAAAAGTATTTTATATTGCTTAGAATTTTTTTACTTGGACCTTTTATAAGTTATATATGGTGTTTTCTCTTCTCTCAATGCGTCTTTTGAGAGCGTCAATCGATCTAAAATTTTTTTCATAGTATTAGAACCATATATTTTTTGTGATGATAGACTTTTCCCTTCGGTTGTTATCCACGACTTTAGTCATGAATTGTCATACGTGAAAGATGTATTAAAAGTATCCAACATTGTTAATTTTTTTTTCATTTGGACCATTTATAAGGTATGATATTTCCTTCTCTCTCAAAACGCTATTCGAGAATTTTAATGAGCTTGTGAACTTTTTCATCCGGTACGTGGAGAGTACTTGAAAGATGGACCCCCTCGAAGACATCCTTCAACTCCCACTACCTCATGCAGTGGTGGTCAAAGGGCAAGTAACAGTACTCGATCTTCAGCCAAGAACCCCCCAACCCCGCCCAAAAGAACAAGAATCGTGCATGTCCGAGAACGTAGAGTACTCTATCATTGGCCACTTCGATCATCTCCACCGCTGCCTCAGTGGTCTCCGGCAGAACCCTACCAGCGCGTCGTAAAGCAGCCTCCAGAATCTGCGACGGCCAGAGATCACCGGCGGAAGGAATGTCCGGCGGATTCGCTTTAAGGTTAAGAGTTGCGGAGGGTCCACGTAAACAGAAAACGGCAGCGTCGTATGCTCTAGCTAGCTGCCTCCTCGGCTCAGCTCGTCGGTTGCCGAACCTCGGTGACCCATTTTCCCCCACTTTCTCATCCTCACGCCCTTGTAACGGCCGTTAATACAATCTAACGCCGTCTCTTCTCTCTCTTCTACCTCCCTCGCCTCACCATGTCCCCTCAACTGCTTTTCTTTCCGTCTTTCACCCTACTCATGAGAAGGCAGGCGAAGAAGGCCTGGGTACACGTCACACGTGCGTGCGTGTCTGCCATGTGGCAAAACAAGCTGGGTGATCCTTTTGGATACGCGTGATGATGCCAGAGGTTCCATGGTTTCTAGTGCATTTGGAACAGAACCAGAGTTGACTACCGCGCTCTACTCTTGTAGAACGTCAAATGAGTTGGACTCCCAGAGTAAACAACAAGTCCCGGTGGAGAGTTTCTACACATCCTCCCCTCATCTCTCTTATCACCATTTTATAATAAAAAAATTAATTTTTATTAAAAAGTTGTCTCTGATGTGACATCAGAGACAACTTTTTAATAAAAACTAATTTTTTTAAGGAAAATAGGGTGACAAGGAAGGATGAGAGTTTCCTCTTTACCATTTCCCTTCCTGGTGGCCTCTGGCCTTTAATGAACCTGAACCTTCCATGCGAGAGCATTTAGACATGCACTGGGATTTTTGGGGAGGAATTATATTTTACTAGAAATTTAATGAAAGAATAACGTGATTTAATAAATTGTTATAGGGCTTTTTTTAAATTTTTTTTTTTTTTTATAATGATTAATTTTTATTTTCACATCGTTCAGTTGTATGTCTATCTACGTACTGTTGGTGTTATTATAGAAGAAAAGAAATGAATTGGTGTTCTAGATTTGTCTACTTTTTCTAAACGCAATTTAGGCCTTATGTTGGAAACCTAGAAAGAAGATAAGGTAGATTAAAAAAAGAGGATGGGGCAAATGCATTATAGATATCCACATGCCAAAATGCAAGCAATATTATAATGGTGCACATCCTAAAAGCAAAGAAAAACAAAAACGTGCTGATATACTTTAATAATTTCAGGTAGGGTCCCCCATCATTACAAAATGTAGAGTATATTCTCATTCATAACAATCATTCAAATTGAGTGATCCAAATTACATACAATAACACTTTTGAGTTCTGGACAAATGGAATATCTGGATTCAGACACACAAAAAAAAAAAAAAAAAAAAATTGTAAAAATCCTACCAACAAATAATTAATTAGTGTTGGAAAGATGGCCGTACAAAAATTGGACCATCCATATCGATCCCGATTCAATAGTTCGCGGGTCGAAAAAACAGTCAGTAGCTCCAGAAACTAAAACTGTCCAGGGCCTCTGACCCACTCCGCTGGTTTTTAGCCGAGTGTCCTTTAGAAATTCCACAGGAATGACTCCTGAGGCGCAATCCCATCAAAATTTTCTTCTCCGTAATCATAGTTAGGGAAAGGCTGTGCGTATAATTCATGCGTAAAATCATCAAAACCCGGGAATATTCCATAATCCGACCCATCATTGCCCGAACCCATTGTCCGAAACAAATCCGAGAACGACCCGTCCTGTGTCAATTCGCTATCCATCTGGACCGTCCCCTCCGAAACCGAAGGGGACGGTGACGGTGACTCCATCGGTAACATCTCGGTTGCCGACCGATCCGAATGACTGCTTTTCGGTGGCTCTGCTGAGTTGGCGAACCGAGCCGCAGCAGCCTGAATCTCGGGCGGGGTGAGCGAGCGCCCACCGGAGATTTCCGGCGGGTTGTCGGGGAAATTGAACTTGGCCGTGCGGCCACGCAGGCAAAAAAGCGCCGCGTCGAAGGCACGCGCCGCCTTCTCGGCCGAATCATACGAGCCCAACCAAATCCTCTCCCGGCTATTGGGTAGCCGAATTTCGGACACCCATTTGCCCCACTTGCGCTTCCGGACACCTTTGTACCTGGAATCGCTTTGCACTGCGGGCTTCTCACTCGTCTGCTTCACCATTTTGCCGACACTGAAATAAACTTGGTTCTTTGTTTTTGGTTTTTGAGATTTGTATGTGGCTTGGACAATTCCAAGACAAACTCGAATTGAATCTCGCAAACCGGACCTTGAGTATTTTTCTCTTCGCTTCGCTTCGCTTGGTGTCTGTCTGAGAATGGGATTGGCGGCTCGGTGTCTTTTATACATATGTGTGCGTTTCGCCACTTTGGTGGGTCTGACTTATGGGTCAACACTGAATAGGCGCGTTTCGATGGAGAAGGCCGTAAAGCGTAAGAGAGCGTACACGTGGCGGCTTGAGGAAATGGGTTTGGAGTAGCTTACGCGGGGACAGTACTGACTGTGGTTTGAACTTTGAACCATGTGTGTCTTTCCTTCCTCGTGGCTATATTTGAAAAGTCTTGCTAATAGACAAATAAGAATGTCCTTTCTGTACCCTTTAGCGGTTTAGCTCCCGAAGAGGTGTTGGCTGTGCATCCCGAACCGCCGCATCTCACGGAATTCTTTACAATTGAAACACTCAAATTAACTGAGAGAGAGGGAGAGAAGAGGAGGTTAAGAGCACTCCCAATGGATTATCTATTTACAACTTTAAGATAGAATAGATAACAAAAGTGTTAAAAAGAGACTCCATCAGCTTATGTATTCCAACTCTAGAATAGATTTTTCTTAATTCCATAAATAGTGGAACTCTACAAGTAGAGTTATACTATTCACTTATCTATTTTTTTTTATTCTTCATCTCCACTTTTTTAGCTTTGCTTTTTTGCTTTTTCCCTCCACCACTCCACGTTTTTCCATTTTTTTCTTCCTTTTATAGTGGAGATCTAAGAGAAAGTGTGTAAAGTAGTGGAGTTATGAAGCGGGACCCACATGGAAAAAAAATACTATAATGAAATAAATTAATTAAAAATAATATAGAGTTAAGAATAGATAATCGGATGTATAGTGCATTTAAAATTCATTAGCTAAACTAGATAAAATAGATTTTGATTAGCTATTCTAGATTGAAAAATACATAAACCATTGGGAATGCTTACGAGACTTACTTGTCTGATTAGTATAGGAGGCATTGTATATTTTTTATTTTTTATTTTTTATTTTTTATTTTTTATTTTTATGGATTGTTCAAATTGTAATATACTTTGAGCATCTTAATTATAAATTAAGAACTCTAATTTATTGTTCGTCGTTTGAGCTTGCCCACAAAATAGACATGTAATTTAAGCATCTAATTGTAAAAAAATTCAATTCGATTAATTTAATTAAGCAGCTATCTATATGCATGTAGACGCTAGCTAGGTCTTATTTTAAATTAAACGAATTTTAGATAATTAATCTTTGTATTATTGCAATTGCAAAGGAATGTAATGGAGCTAGCTGGAGTATGGTAAAGGGAGCTAGCTAGCATAAGAACAAGCAAATGGTTTCCTAGCATCTCTCGATCGAGATGACTAATCAACAAATTCTTTGTTAACTAATTTCAACAGATCTAAAAGACCCTTACCTTCTAGCCTACTGTCAAAAGGAAAAAAAACATTGTAGTTTAATTTGTGAAGTTATTGAAACAAAAAACATTGCATGCATATAAACACAATATTGGGGGGAATATAAATAAATCCTCGATTTATTAGAAGGGTCAACTGTGGGGCAAAAGATTCATGTCCATATATGCTAGTTTAAATTAGTAATTTGTCAACACCAGTTCATTTTGACTGAGGTGCCACGATAAAGATTAATTAATCATATTTAATGCTAAAAACCATAAACGAGATCAAAAAACTTCTTATGGTTGTTGGTGATACCAATTGTTGAGAGGTCCCTAGCTTAGACCTCGAAAAGCCCTCTTAAACTAAATAAATTAAAGTTTGTTATGCTATAGGCTTTAAAAAGTCTGTCGATCGGTCTTTAGGTTGGGCTGCATTTGGTGGGTCAGTTCTCCCTCGAGAGAATCATTAACCAACGGCTACCTATCCAACGAACACGTAGCAAGAAACCATAGAAAAAATAAGGCCGGTATCCCTCATTTATGATCTTGCCTATTTAAACTCGACTCAAGAATAGAGAATGAGCCATTGGCACATCGATCCCCTTAATTAATTAAGGAAGCCAATTCATGAATATATGTTACTACCTTCCATACCTTCAATGTTGGTCCCTACCCGACCTCCAACCCTTACCATATCCATTACGTCCAATTACCATATCAACAACAATCTTGTAAGTAAAGGCAAGGGTCCTTATTTTGAGTTATACTTACTTTGCCTTCACTACTTTCTTGTTTGTTAGATTTATCTCTCAAATATCCCATTAACTTAAGCATCAAAATATTTTCTGCCAGTATCTTTAGCGAATCACCCTTGTTTGTTCTTTGTCTTAGCATGTCTTCTCAACTGGACTATTGGTAATTATTATTAGAATTGATATTAGTTGAAATTATTGAATAGAAACAATATGAAATTAAAGAGTTGAATGTTCGGAAGGACTTAATGAATCATTTACCAATGAAAAATGATTTTTGAGAGATGGTTCACCGTCCTCCGACCGATTTTTGAGAAATGATTGGCTCACAACCCCTTTGCACAACTTCTTTACAATCTCACTCACAATGGTATGGGACCCACACACATAGGCTCTACACCATTGTGAGTGGAGGTTGTGAGGGAATTGTGATGGGGTTGTGGTTTTATCATTTTCCTAAGCCAATCACTGCTCTTTTCCAACTTCAAATGAAGTAACCGTGGGTCAATTAATGGGGTGAAGGCCGTGTGGTTGTCAGTCACCATCAGATCGGATGAAGCTCCCACATGGCTTCCAGGCGCCGTTGAGTTCCATCACCCTCTGTAGTCTATAGTCTCTTTTCACACACGCGTGCGGCTTGTGGCGTGCGTGCGTGTGCGCTCCCCTACATACGTCATGCATGAGGTAGCAGAAAGTGCGTAACCAAAAGTCAACGATCGATGATGTCCTTGTCCTAGTTCCAATCCTAGACTGTCCTCTCCAACAGCTCGGAAGCTGAGGGGGACCTCAAGCTAGCTAGCGTTTATACTCGTGCATACGTGTTGACAAGCCTTTGGTGTCTCCATCAAAAGAATCTACAAAAATTCATTCTTTTGCCTTTCTATATATTATATATTCTTAATTTGATTCAGAGTTGACGCCCGGAGGTACTGGTATTCTTTTTGGCTCATATGATTCTTATTCTTTGTTCATGCATATATCATGCATGCATACTACTCATGAATTCTGTAAAATAAGACGGTCAAACTTATAAAAACAATACACTTTGATTTGCCGCAAAGTTACGCGTTTTTGTTCTGTGAGCGAAACATTCTCTTTGCTAGCTACAGTCTGTAAACCTCTCAAGGATGGGCGAAGTTGTACGTACCTTGCCTAAAACTATTGAGGATTTGACAATGTAAAAGACAAAATAACCATGGAAGAAAACTAGTCTTTTCTTTGCGGCTTGGCCAATGTCTCTGTTTCAATTCCTTTCAGGTCATCCAACAACCTACGTTAACACGGCAAATGTTGCTAGCTGGACGAGGGAAGAACTCAAATACAAACTTGTCACCTCACCAACAATTACAGAATTGCCTTTATTATTTTTGATATATTTAGTCTCTTCGATCAACTCTTTGGATAGTTAAAATCAGTTTAATAAATTGATAATCCTGCATATTCCTTATTTTTTCCGTTCTCTCTCCTTCTCCTCCTCCTCCCCTTTCACCCTTCCTGCCCTTTTCCTACTTTCCCCTCCCCTTCCAGCCTATTATGAGGTTTCAATCCACCTCTTTTGAGATTTTATCTTTGTTTTTCTCCCAACATCACAACTCCCACAGGCCAAAAGCTTCACCTACTCCTACTGTGTTCACCATTGAGTTAGGTTAGGACTTTTGGTCGAGTTTTTCAAAGCTAGATTTACGATCCCCAGCTGGACTCAACGCGACACGATCCTCTCCACTGTGCTCCCCGCCGTCTCCTGACTCCGTCGATATCAGCAGCACATCCACTAGACCTTCCCCCAATTGCGCGTGGCTTGCACGCGCCAGCATGTGCATCTCACACGCTAGCGCATGGGGATCACGTTGCTCCCACTTTTCCCCCACCGCCTCTGTTGTTGGCGTCGTCTAGCGGTCCGTGGCGATTCCGGCATCAGAGAGGTTGTCATAGGCCGACGCGTGGCCTTCACGCTTCAGCTCCGGCGACTCCCGTCCGGCCTGTGTTTTCTGGTTTTGATTGGGTTTTTCTGCTTTGTATTTTAATTTTGGGCTTTATGTTGTATATATTCTCCTTGTTTTTTCTGTAACAGTTACACATTTGGTGTTTGGGTCTTTTGAATTCCGTATACACCTTTAATTTTGGGCTTTATGTTGTATATATTCTCCTTGTTTTTTCTGTAACAGTTACACATTTGGTGTTTGGGTCTTTTGAATTCCGTATACACCTTTAACCACTTTCAATGATGGCTTGAATTCTTGGCATCCGTGCTGAGAATTATTGGGCCCGTATCTTTGGAAGCATTGCTTCCACGTACTTACTTTCTTAATTTTTTATCTGTATTTTATTTGGGTTGCCCAGCCCTAATTGATATAATTTCTTTTCAACTATTTAAAAAAAAAAAAACTCGCTTGGTAGGGCAACTACCATCAAGATTAATAAGAACATGAATATATATACTTCGTATGTGCTCATTGGGCCGCTAGTTCGATCATGGTACTTAGCATTTTTTGTGGCCTCATTTTTACTGACTGTGTATTTTTGTTTGTACCCTTTGAATATCTCATTTAAAATTAAAAAATAAAAAAGACAAAAAACAGAAAAGAATATCAATGATTATGAGATGTTTGGGGATCGATACAGAGATAATTGGAAACTCACTGCTCATCTCCTTGATCCATCTCTACAATTTTCCTAAATAGACCCTTATATATATATATATATATATATATATATATTTCAATTGATTGCTTCTATTATAATATTCTATATAGGCCCAAAGCTCTTCCCCCTCTCCTCTCCCTTTCTCCTCTTTTTCCTTGTGCCTGTCAGTATGGGTTTAAAAGAAGACTGAAATATCTGGCTTCTTGAAGAAGCCAACACATACTGATTTTCTATTTTACCCCCATCAGCAAAAACACTACCTCCTTGCAAAACATCATGCACGGCACTGTGCCATTACCCCATTGGGTTGGGGGTAAAATTGAAATTAAGCCAACATTGGCTTCTTCACCATTTCAGCTTTGTGTTATACCCGTACCGACAGTAAACAATAAAAAATGGGAGGAAAGGGTGGGGAGGAGTTTACTAAACAGGGCCGTAATTAGGGGCGGACCTACATTTGGGCGTAGGTTCCATCCCCCCTTTTTTTTTTTAAAAAAAAAAAGTCCTATAGAGGTAGTATTATATATGAAGTGGCCCCCCAATGTTTGAACAAGAGATACATGATTGAGTGCCACGTGTTGGGTGAAATGCCATGCGTCACGTGTAGATAATTTCTTTCTAAACAAAGAAAACAGATTACGTTCGAACGATCGCGAACTCAAAAATTGTCTATAAATGCTGGAGCTCAGGATGTGAAAATTTATCGAAAGAAAGAGAGAAATTTAAAGAATAGATTTGAGAAAAAGAAAGGCTTGGAAATTTGGAGAAACTCCGAAAGGTAAAATTCTTGCCGATTTTATTTTTAGTTATAATTAAATTGTAATAATGAAATTTTGATTTTGTTAGCACGTTAGAAATTATGATGATTATTTTCATTAGAATTATTATACAGTAAACAAAAGCGAGAAATTTAAGGTTTTTTTTTTTTTTTTTTTTTGATATGTCCATACAAGAGGGGGGATGGGGGATTCGAACTAGTGACCTCGACTTCATGAGGCGTGGTCCCCAATCAATTAAACTACCCATTAGGGGACAGAAATTTAAGGTTTTGATTCAAATAGATAAATTTTGATTAACGAAGGAAAAGAAATGTGAATGTTGCAACTCTAGATCTCTTATTAAAATAGAATTTCATGTGAAGCGGATATTAATGTCATATTATATGATATGGTAGGGTTTTTTTTCCTTATGTTAGAATACATGATATGATATGATAGGATACTTATCTTATAGGATAATTACTTTTTAGAGGATTGATTATAATTTATTTTGATTCGATTATCATAATTATTGTTGTTTTCACGTCTACTGATTGTAATATTTTCTATTTAAGTGTGATGAAAATAATAAAAAAGTATGCAAAAAATTATTCTCAAACCTTGTGTTTGTCAAAAGATTTAAGTTATTTTTAAAAACTTAAAGCTCTAATTAAGTTCACTAAGAACTTAACGTACAATTTATCCCGTTATGCGTTTAAAAAGTACTCCTTGGTGAATGTGAAAAGAAGTAAAAATAGGGGCGTGGTCTGTGGCAATTCAAATCTAATTATCTTTCATTAATGTACTTACGTTTCTATTTCATTTTGCTTTCTTCTTTTCTTTTTTATATAGATACGATTCAGAAGGAAAAAACAACAACCATTGCGAAAAGTAGTGGCTTAAAATTACAACATTTAAAGGTCTAAAGCATGAACAACATTGCTACTTGGATTGAAACCACTGACAAGATGAGCAGGAGAAGAAAGAATTATGAGGATGTGAGAATGCTGCTAGAACTAAATCTAGAAGCGGCCCAATGTGCCACATAATGGGTATCGAAGTTTGCACTTCTATTGACTTTCTGCGCTGACCAAGAAGAATCAGGAGGAATAATGTATAATGCGTTTTGAATGATGTCAGTGATATGCCAATTTTGAACAATAGTTGGCTGCTAAAAAGCAAGGATAATCACCTTCAATGACGAAATGGTTGAGGTGTAGGGAGAAAGCTAGAGAAATAACGAGCTGTGCAGTTAATGCCTCACCTTTATTATGAGAACAATTGGACTGGATTTGGGTAGTCATCTTGATCATTTTGCCCCTATGGTCTCTACAAATAGCTGCTTGGCATGAAAAGGAGTCGCAAATGGCAGTATCAAAATTTATCTTGTACCAATTAGGGGAAGGCTGAATCCACTTTTCCGGAGCAGGGTCTAACTTGTTTGACCATGCATCACAGTGCTGATGATAATTTTTAATGATTAGCTTGGCAAGGATACGAGCATCAAAGGTAAGCCCATCATTGAAAGCTTTATTACGATGAAACCAAAGAAGGTCGCAAGTAACAGTAAAAAAAACTTGAAATCGATGAAGCTCGAACCTGGGAATGTGTAGATTAGCCCCAGGGGATACAATTACTCTTATCCAATCACATAAATTGGGAGAATCCAGTGTGGTAGAATCAAGCGGCCAATGCGAGAGACGCCAAATTACTCTTGTAAAATGATTGTGAAAGAAAAGATGCCTGATAGAATCTGGCCTTGTCTTGCAAAGAGGACATGGAGTGTCAGGTTTATATGCTGGAATAATTGACTGTAATCGAGAAGTAGTTAGTAAAATACCCCAAGCTATTTTCCAAAGAAAAAGTCGGAGACGATCCGTGAGCTGTAATTTCCAGATATCCTTCCAAAAAGAAAATGGAGAAAGAAGAGGGGACCCAGCAAAGTCATTATTCAAAATTGCAAGACATGCTGAGTTTGTGGAGAACCTCCCAGAGCAAGATGGAGTCTACAGATAACCTGCATTGGTCACCTATGAAATTGGCAATCAGCGAATCGCGTTAGCAAAAACTTGATCAAAAAGAGCATAAAGTAGATGCTCACCCCAGTGCCTTGTTCCTGGCAGAATTAAATCAGAGATAGACAGAGGAGGAAGATGCTTGCTATTTGGATTTCGTGGAGAAGGCCGATAGGATGGGAGGGAAGGGACCCAGGCCATGGTCCAAATGGACTCAGAGCTAGTTGTATAGACATTTAGACAAGAACCAACAATAAGATATTCCTTGCATTTTTGAATTCCTTTCCAGATCCAAGAAGCTGTAGGGCTAGGAGGAGCAGCAAAGAAATAACCATATTGTATATATTTTTTATGCAAGTGCTGAACCCATAAGGAATTGGAATTCAGGAATTTCCATCAAAGCTTAGTAATAAGCGCTAGATTTGTGGTGTCATTTTCCGAAGACCGAGACCACCTTGATTCCGAGGAAGACAAAAAGAATCCCAATATTTAAGACTCAGATTACATGATTTATCTAGCGGAAACCCCCACAAAAAATCTTTGAATCGTCGATCTAAAGTTTTGCATAGGGATGATGGCAAAAGAAATATACTTATGGCATAAGTAGGAATTGCCGCTGCCGTAGGTTTAATGAGGACAGTCCGTCCAGCTTGAGATAGAGTCTTCGCCCGCCATCCATTGATTTTGGAAAAGACTTTATCAATTAGGGGTTGGAAATCCTCCTTCTAAGCGGGTCCAAACATCAACGGCAAACCCAAATAAAAGGGAGCAGAGGTTGTCAATCGAAAATGAATAATCCCTAGGATGCTTGAAATACTGGCAGGAGAGGTATTCTTACTAAAAAGAATGGAAGACTTCCATTCTTATTGAAGTCTTATTGAGGTATTCTTATTGATTTTTTGGCCTGACCAACTGCAATATTTATTGAGACAAGAGGCGATCGCTGTTGCCTCAGTGGAAGTAGCCTTTGCAAAAATAATCAAATCATCCGCAAATAATAAGTGATTAACCGGAGGACAAGATTTTGCTATGTAGATGCCTTTAAGTAGTCCAATTGGTTCTTGTTGATGGAATAGCCTGGAGAGAACTTCAGTTCCTAGGATAAATAGGAAAGGAGAAAGGGGGTCACCTTGACGTAATGCCAGAGTAGGTGTAAATTTGCCAAATGGGGATCCATTAATCAGGATTGAAAAGGAAGTAGAGGATACACAAATCCTTATCCAATTGACCTAGGTGGGATGGAAACCCAATTTACGCATAATGGTGAACAAGAAATCCCATTCCATTCTATTTTGACAGCCATAAGACCTCCACGGTCTCGTTTGGACTTAAGAGTGTGGAGGAGCTCATGAGCCAGAATAGAATTATCCTGTATTGTTCGGGAGGGAACAAAATCCGATTGATATGGAAAAATGAAGTGATGAAGAAGCCCTTTGAGTCTATTTGCCAATATTTTTGAGATGAACTTGTAAATAATGTTGCATAAACTGATCGGTTGGAAATGATGAACCATATAAGGCCCAACCTGTTTGGGAACAAGAGCAATGAAAGTATAATTGTGCTCCTGTAGAAGATGATGCTTATTAAAGAAATTCCATACACAACTGAGAACTACTGGCTTAACAAGTGTCTAATATTTCTGATAAAAAAGGCTAGTAAACTCATTCGGCCCAGGGGCTTTGGTAGCACCAATACTAAAAATTGAATCATGAATTTCCAGCTCAAAGGGAATAGAACAAATGGAAAAGTTCTCTTCCATGGAAATAACATTGGCGAAAAGATTAAGTAACTCATCTGGAAAACACGGGTGGGACGTGGCAAAAAGATTTGCAAAATGAGAACACAGTGTGTTCCTGATAGTCTGTCGATCAAAGACCCATGCACCACTAGATAAGTGAAGGAAGTCAATGGCATTCCTCCTACGCTTAATTAGAGTAGAAAGATGGAAGAATTTTGTGTTCAAATCTTTGCATGTAAGCCATTGTTCTCAAGATTTATTTCTCCAAAGAATTTCTTCTTGCCTCCTTAGGTCATCAATATCCTTCTGCAGACTCTGTTCTTGAAAAGAAAATGTAGACTAATTGGTAGGCTGTTGCAGAGCATCAAGCTGGGAAGTCAAAGAGAGAAGTTGATGCTGTATATTGCCAAAAGATATTCGATTCCAGAGCTTGAGTGCCATTTTTATGGAGCGTAATTTCTGATTCAAAATAAATCTCGGGGAACCAATACAGTTTGGAGACCAAGCTAGAGCAATAGTAAAGTAGCAGTTTGGATGATGAGACCAAAATTCCTCAAGTTTAAAAGGTTGTGATAACGAAGCATCAGAGTGGACCGTGTCAAGCAAAAGAGGGCTATGATCAGAACCCAAAGCAGGGAGATGCAAGATGAAGAAGGATGGAAATAGATGGACCTAGTGAGAGGAGGTCATACCACGATCCAAACATTGGCGAATTAAATTATGGCCGTCCCAATGGTTGGATCAAGTAAAAGGATTTCCTGTAAACCCCAAGTCTACTAAACCAAAGGAATTGACAAAGTCATGAAAATAATCTATAGAGGAAGAGGGATACGGTAAACCTCCCATATTGTCTTGCTGTGATGGAATCATGTTGAAATAACCAATGCATAGCCATGATCCATTAAAGTTGGTACCCAATTTCATCATATTATCCCAGAATTGAGGTTTATTAAAAGCATAAGGAGAACCATATATACATGAGAGCATCCAAGGGTGGTTAGGGGGATCAGAATAGGACCAAGCACTTATTGTATTTGCATTAGTTTGAAAATACTCTAAATCAACTCCTGGTTTCCATGCTAACACAAGGCCTCGTTTGGAACCACTAGGAGGTGCATGAACCATAAAAAAAAAAAAAAAAAAAAAAAAAAATCCCAGACCATTCAAAATAATACAAGCAGCAGATGGTGAAATTTTAGTTTCAGAGAGATACAAAATATTAGGAGAGTGTTTCCTAACCTTGGCCCATAAACTGCTAATTGTAGAGACTCGGGCTAAGCCTATACAATTCCAAACTATGAGTTTCATTGCTGGGGAGGTAGACCCTCCTGGTCCACCCCCTTTTCATCAGTGTCCTGCTCAAGAATTGGCTTGCTAGGAGATCCAGAAGAATGTGCTGCTTGGATGTTTAAAAACACATCAAGTCCCCTTGTAGCTCCAAAAAACGTACGAAGTGTCTGTGGAGAGACCAAAGTAGACCCAGTTGCTGGAACTGAGGATACATCAGTAATAGATAAAACCTCATGTTGCAACAAAGTCTCCTGGGTAATTGAAAAGGGAGGAGATTCCCGGTTTTCCTCTTGCACGGGATTAATGGACAAAAAAGTTCCCAAAGAGGAGTCTCCATCCTTCAAAGAGGCCAGAGAAATGGTTGCAAGTTCCATGTTTGACATGAGGCCTGGATAAATGTTGTCCTTTATTTTTTTTTAGAACAACCAGGGGAATTTCATCATCTGTCCATTTACGTTTGGGTGGCAGAAGAATTGGTGAAGGGGAACCAGCCTGAGTTTTGTTTGTGGCTAAGGGAATAGGAAGTGTGATTGTTAGGGAAGTTGGCTTAGCATAAGGGTGGAATCGGGAGAGTCTAGGGGAATGGCGGGTTGACTTCTGTGGGGAAGAAGGTACCGGTGGAAAGATTGCCGTAAGGGGAGGGGGAGTTAGGGAGAGAGAGGTGGGAGTTAGAACCACCGGTGTATAAGTTGGGGTGAATTTGAACAGGTGGCCGGATAGGATTATGGGAAACATGGTTCAGTGGGGAAAATGTAGTTTCCTGAGGGAAAGAAACAAAAGAGAGATGAGGTGTATGGGCTGTAGTGGAAATGAAGGTGAGTTGGGTTTCAGGGGAAGTGCCAGGGGATGGTTGGATGGAAGAAAAGGGGCCCATGGGAGAAAGTTGAGGAGAAGGTGCAAGATGAGGAGAGGGATGGATAATGGGTCTAGGGGAAAAAGGTTTAGGCCACCACGCCAAGAAGTCGGTAAAATGGGCTGGGTGGGTTAGAGGTGGGCTTATAGTAATTGGGCAGGGGTGTGATATATTTGTGAGGGAAAAGGTGGGGGTTGGTTCAGGAAAAGGTAGAGAGGCAGATGGAGCAAAAATCATAGGACCTTTGCCTTTGTCAACTGTTGACAACCTAGAATGTCCCAATTGCAACGTGGTAGCCAAAGAACTTAGAGATGTGTTTGTGCGGCCCAAGGATGCAAAGGGATACCCACCCACTTGAGTGCAAATGTCAATTGGTAGGAAATGGTATGGCTGGGGATAAGCCACGTAGTTGTCATCATGAAAGTGGTCTACAGAAGGAGATAACATCGCAAGAGGATGAGTTCCTGTAGTGGACGTAATCTGCATGTCTTGTGAGTCGTAGGATGGCACCATGTGGATGGCTGGATGAGAGAATTTTTGGCGAGCCACGAGTTGGAGGGCCTACTCAGCTCCATGTGCAGGGCTTGATTGAGCGTCCAAGTAAGATTGGGAAGTACCCACCGATGATATTCCAGAGTCTGAATCATTTGGTGAGGGAGAACGGTTCTGACGCATCCCATACAATGAGAAAGTCTGCAGAGGAATACGATACTTATCTGGTGTAATTTGGTTAGGGGGTTGAGAGCATTGAATTTTCTTGTGTCCAATGAGCCCACACAATGTACAGTAGTCACCAAGACGCTCATATCTGAAACTAATCCATAGAGGATCTCGACCCGGCTAAGGAAGATGAAACCCTATAATTAGAGGCTGAGCAAAATCCTATTCAACCCTAAAACGTAAAAAATGTTGGCAAATAAGTCCAGTATTATCAAGATCATCCATCGCTAGAATCTTACCAAGTCTTTGAGCTATTTTGACAGAATTGACAGTAGCCATGTTTTGACGAGGGAGTCCATGCACCTGAACCCAAAATGAACAGAGGTGGAGGTGTATTTCATTAATGGCAAGATCAGGAGACCAAGGCTGTAAGAGGAGAAGAGAACCACAGACATTCCAAGGACCTTGATCAAGAATCTTAGTAACATGTTCCTGAAGAGGAACACCAAACAAATATTTATGATGGCCCACAACAGCAAAAGAAAGCGGAATATCAAATTTCCATGCATGTTGGAGCATATCTTGAACTGTTTGGGGATTCACAAGCTTAGGTGAAAGAAGTTGTCCTAACAAAGAGAAAGCTCCTCGTTGAAGCTATGGAGATTCGACTATGGTGGCAAGTTGGGGGTTGTCAATATCAAAAGCTTCAGTGCTCTCAATTGAATCTTGGAGAGTAACAGAGATGGGTTCCATGGGGTGAAGAAGCTATTGAAGGAGGAGGTGGAAGAGAAGAACTATGGAGGAAAAAGGAGAAAAGGTCACTCCAATGAAGGAACGAAAGAGATGCTCTTCGGGGAGTTCTAGAGCTGTTTTTTTTTATTATTATTATTATTGTTTTTTTTTTTTTTAAAAAAAAAAAAAACCTCACTTTTGCTTTCTTGTTTTGCTAGAAAATGGAAAGCGTGTTCAAGACTAGCTATTGCCTATTGACCAGTCAGGGAGAAATAAACGTCGTCGAGAAGCTAAGGGAGAAGTAAACATTATATTGGAGGCCATGCACTTCATATAAAATATTGCCTCTATAGAATTGGATAGAGTTTTCATTTAAATTGAGTTACAAGAACTTTTTTTAACTCAATATATAAAAATGGTATGTGTCCATTTGCATATGAGACATGCTTTTTTAATGAAATTTATTTCAAATTTGTAGAGACTAGGTTGGAGAAAGTTATTCCAACCCAGTTTGAAAAAAATCTTTGCCTAGAAGAATTTTGTATTTTTTTTGGAGGGTAAGATAATTTGGCTGTAAAGGCTTATTTTAAGGAGAGGTTGTTGACAACTTTGGTGTGTAATCCCAAGTACAGGTTGTGCGAAGTAGTAAATTCTGGGGAGTCCGAGTGTCGAACCACAGGGATTTGGGGAATAAAGAACTCTAACAAAATAAGATTAGGAAAGATCTGTGATAATTGATTTGGTTGAATGATTTTTATAAAATGCAATAAAACATATAAGGAAAAAAATAATTAAAAGAAACTGATAAGGCATTGAGGTTTTACCCAATCTGAAAATAGGGCAGTGATCATAAAGAGAAAATATCATTAAAAAATTAATCTTAAAAATTGTTTGATTTCGTTACGTAAAATTGGTTATTTGATTCGAAGGGAAATTTCAAGCATTCACTGTACCCATAGTTAAGAATGAATTAAGGAATTTTATAGAACAAAAAAATATTTTTTTAAAATAAATAATGCAATCAATTAAAATGATTATACATTAAAAACCACAGAAGAGTTGGAGATTAAATACCATAATCTCATTAAAAGTTTCAGCCTTAACCTTAACTAGAGATTTAGTTACACATGACTATGAAAATATATTTCAACATCAAAGTCCTAAACATCATGCTAGTAAAATAAAATAATTTGAGAAGAAAATTAGAATAAAGAAAACGCTTGAACGCTGCCCTTTTTTTCTTTAAGAGCTGTGCTCCTTTTTGTGCAATTTTTGGATCCCCTGTTCTTTGGACTTGGATCCTCTCCAGTTGGGTTCAACTGGAGAGGAGCCAATTAGTTATACATAAGGGTATTTTGATAATTTTGCATTGTATAAAATTACCAAAATACCCTTAATTACAACCAATTGGCTCCTCTCCGGCTGAAGTACAACCGGAGAGGATCCTAATTCCTGTTCTTCCACGTTTAATTTCTTCCTTTTATCACCACACAAGGCAACAGATTAGGGAGAAAATAGAGGCGTGATCAATCAAAACTGAGCATCCAAAAAAGAATCCCTCTTGTTTCTTGTACAGGTCTCGTGGAAGCTAATAAATTAGGATAGCTTTACTTTACCCAACAGTTGAAGTTCATCTTTATCCTCATCTCTTTCTCATTTGTATTGCATTGATATTGATCTTCTTTACACATTTCACGCATAGGCTCAGAGGTATCTTCCAAGTTCCAAGGCATGAGTCCCACGTCTCCTCTATTGTTTTCAATACTACCACTTCCTAAAAAATATATATTCTTATATTAATAAATATTTTACAATTAAATATAAAGTACAAAAAATACAAAATTTTAGTGCGACAATGCTTATTTTTAATCTATTATCAGATCCAATGCCTAAAGAAAGAATTATTCCACTTATTTCACTTTTGGTGTCTTTTGGTTTATGAATTAATCCACATTTTTTTGGTTGACAATTAATTTTGGAGAATTGAACAAGGAAATAGGCTATGAGTCTATGACAACATATTTTGGTTATGGCTTCCATAAAATTTAGCTCAATGTGAACTAGTTTCAGATTGAATGTAAGAATCATTTTTTCTTGAGTAATTCTACATGTAAATTAAGTATTTATCAAGTGTCCATAAAAAAATGAGGTGGCATTTAAATTTATCATTGGGCATATGATTGATCAAATAATGATTTTGATCAAATAGTAATTTTAAAAGCCACCTTATTTTTTTATGGACACTTAATGTACTATTAGAATTACTATTTTTCTTCGATATGACCTAAGTTTTTATTCACCATTACTTTAATATTTAGCACTATCCTTCTTCCAATAGAAACTTTTGGCAATTAGGATTTTTTTTTTATATAAATAATCGCGAGGAAGTATTTTTGCCGCATTTCTTATTGGTTTACTCTTTGGTACAAATTTTGTGATTATTTAAAAAAGAGAAATGTTAGAGGTACTAAATTTTTTACTAAGAGATGTGTACCAAGATGATGTGGAGCTTATTCATTGGAGATGATCAAAACAATTAATAAAAAGAAATGCTACAAGTACCAATAAATAAACTCCACATCATCTTGATATCCATCTCTGGATACCTCTAGCATTTCTCATTTTGTTGATACACAAACGACTTGTAGTATTATGGGTCTGTGAAGAATTATGAATCAAAGTCTACTTCGTAGTGTTATTTGAATTTCCCAATACAAGGCTGGGCTTCGGCCCATGGCACCCAAATGCACAAAAGCCACTATGTTGTGTTCCAGAATCCTCTCCGGTCCAACTGTTCCTTGGTTTGGTGGGAAGGCCATGTCTCGGCCCTCTAAAGCGCGTGGGGGTACAGATAGTACTTTAAATCGGGCGGGCGGGTCGTCTTTTACGGGTGCCCCATTAGCCCTTTCAGAGTTTCAAGTCTGCAATTTTCCACTTTTTTTTTTTTTTTTTTTGTTATAGTTTTTCGTATACATATACGTACGGAAATACAATCGAAACCGGACTTTAAACGGGGGATCCACGACAAAAAAGAACAAATTAAGGCACATCACTAAACTCAATTATAAGTAAACCTTTACCCACCCACCCGTTGAGTCGGGGCAACTGTCCGAGAGCAAGGAGCGCGTGAGTTGTCAGCGTCTCCCGCAAACCTCTTACGCCAAAATTCTAGAAGAGTCTTTTATCTCCTGATAAAACCCCTCTCTCCTAACTCGCTAGGGTTTTATCCTCTCCATTCTCCAAGCGTCCAAACTTCAAAACAAAAAAAGTCACTCATTTCCTCTTTATTTTATCCTAAAAAGGTATGAAGATACGCCCTTCACTTTTCTCCTTTTGAATCCTATGCTTTGTATCGCTGTGTTTGTGCAAAATTGGGAAGTAGTGTGGGATTTGGGTCTGTCAAATTCTGGCTTAATAGTCTGATTCTCAATTTTTTTGTTTTCTGGGTGGTGTTTAAGAGTAGACCCAGAAATGGCTACGGCTCAGCTGACAGCATCGTCGATCTCAGCTAGAAACTTGGCGTCGTTTCAGGGGCTTCGGCCTTTGGAGGCTGTGAAGTTTGGTGCTTCAGTGGGGCACTTGAGAGTAGGGGCTGGTCTCTCTCAGAGGTCGTTTAGTGGTCTGGTTGTCAAAGCCGCAACCGTGGTCACTCCCAAGGTAGTGTATTTAACTCACCCATTTCTGCTCCTTGTTGATTTGTGTTGTTTTTGCTTAGTTATGAGAGTGTTTTGTATTGGGTGGTTGATTCAAAGATTGTTGTTATGTGGTATGTGGGGTTTGCTTGTTGTGGATTAACGCACTGGTGTGTGGTTGGTTTGGGTTTTCTGGGATAGGTTTCCTTATAATTTCACGTCTGGGTATTGGTTTGAAATATGTGATTGAAGGGTTGAAGTTGATGCAATGTGATTTGTTACGTTTTTGTTTGATAAAATTAAAAAAACTGTATTAATCGAGTTTAGTTATCTTCAATTCTACCCGCAAATTTTAGAAAGATAAGTCCTTTTAGTGGATGCTATTTCCTAGGCTTGGTTAGGAGACCCTTGTTTTATGATCAACCTGTGACTGCGGTATATACACAGAGTTTATAACATTCATGCTATTTGTGGCTTATCTGATAATTGTAGTGTTCTGTTCTTATTTCTGTAGTACACTGCGATTAAGCCTTTGGGTGATAGAGTGTTGGTGAAGATCAAAACTGCAGAAGAAAAGACCGAGGGTGGAATCTTACTTCCAACATCTTCTCAAACAAAGCCTCAAGGAGGCGAGGTGGTTGCTGTTGGAGAGGGTAAGACATTTGGGAAGACCAAAGTGGACCTCAGTGTGAAGGTAACTTTTGCTTATGCTACATCTTTTTACCCCCCAATTCTTCATTGTGTAGTCCTTTCACCAATTGCTTCTACAGACTGGCTCCCAAGTTGTGTATTCCAAGTACGCTGGGACTGAGCTGGAGTTCAATGGCTCAAAGCATCTTATTCTGAAGGATGATGATATAGTCGGTATTCTTGAAACAGATGATGTCAAGGATCTCAAACCCCTGAATGATAGAGTTCTAATCAAGGTTTGTTTGTTACCCCTTTAATGTTTGTTACTCTCGCATGTATTTTCATCAAGTATATATTACTGAGTACAGCCAAGCATAATTCGCTTGTTCACACAAGTATATATCTGATACTTAGGGTGTTGTCTGTGAGCTGCCTTTAGTATGCTTTGGAAAAATAATCCTGGAAATGGGTGTAATTAGGCTTTCGCCCTTGGACTTAGTTTGCACAAGTAGGCAGCTGTGCTTGACATTTCCTGACTGTGATCTCGCATTACACTTTGGTTACTCTTCTGATTTGTCATGTGGGTCGCTCAGAAGGAAAAGGTAATCTTGGTATTTTACCTTATGTGTTTTAACTATGAGTGCAGGTTGCTGAGGCTGAGGAAAAGACTGCTGGAGGCTTGTTGCTGACAGAGGCAACCAAGGAGAAACCTTCCATTGGCACGGTGAGGGTTATATAGCATCTTCAGCTTTGTTTTTTAATCCCAGGCACTGACTGAATACTTGTAATAGGATTGTATTAAGTTGAGCTTTTGGTATGTATTTGGATGTGACAGGTGATTGCGGTTGGGCCTGGTCCTCTAGATGATGAAGGCAACACAAAACCGTTATCCATTACCCCTGGGAGCACAGTTATGTACTCAAAGTATGCTGGGAATGACTTTAAGGGCAAAGATGGTTCTGAGTTCATTGCTTTGAGGGCTTCAGATGTTATGGCTGTTCTTTCTTAGGTCTCTATTAATCATGTGCTTGACATGTACCCCGGAATTTTAATGCGAAAGTGCCTCAAGGCATTTGGATTTTGAATGTAAGCGCACTTGAGAGTATGTTGGTTTCAGTATTTTCTTTTCTTTGCATAGTCAATACAAGTTCATTGTAACATTGCAGGTTCATCTGGCAGTGAATGAATCCATCCTGCAAGGGAGTTTATGACCACGTTTTGTATTACATCCAATCAATTCCCCACCCAGTCAACATTGCTAATCTCATAATGTTAGAACTTCTGTTTAGAGGACTCTTTAAGCCCATTGAAGACATGATTTTTCTTAGTACAAAAACTATTGGAAAACCTAATGTATTGAACACAGATTTCAAACTTGAGGACTAGACCATCAGTGAGAAAAATTCACTGCCTGTGTGGGATAATTCAATTCGCCCAAGTGGTCACCTTTTCACATTCCAATCACGTTTCCTGCATGGTTCAACAGAAAGGCAAGCATTTTATAACTGGTGTATGATGAGGTGCAGGGTTGATGGTTGCGAGAGGATACCTACCTCGAGTATTCATGTATCTTCAAGTGCTTATTCCTCAACGTGGCATTCCTTATATGTTGCAGTGAAAATGACTGTTAATGTGAAATATTGAGATTAACCCTTCCAAATGCTACATGTAATTCCTTATTCTCCCCATTCGGTAGCAGGTGATTTTCATATTTTGTCAGCAGTCGAAGGCTAGCATGCAGCTTTTGCTGCTTGTGTAAATTCCTTTTAAAAAAAGAAAAAGCTAGAGAAAAAAAACTAACGATTTGTTGTTTGCTAGCTAAAATTGTTCTACGCTTTTATATCCTTTTTGTGTACTAGATTGTGCTCACTTTCTAATAAAACTAAATTACTTAGAAAGTGTGCAATAGTTTTTTTAGGGCTTTCTAATGGAATTGAATTACTTATATATTTTTCCACAATCTTAGGGAACAAATACCAAATTCTGCCAAACAAGAGTCCATATCTATAAGAGTAAAGTGCAATGCTACATATTACATTCTCATTTCATTGGCCTTGGGCTGATGTAGCAGTGTTAAAAAAAAAAGGACTAATGTGCATTGTTACATCGGCACAATGAGATGAGTATAGTATTTAATATTTTTCATTAGAGTAATGTCATATTTCACATTTTTATCATACCATTTCACAATACTTACCCCACCACGTCAACAGGACATCTACACTACAGCATCGCTATGAATATGATACACTAAAATCTCACTAGAAGAGCATTATTGCATTGTTGAAAGAGAACATAATTGTAATCTGAATTTCTTCCCTGAAGATGAAACTGTCCAGTAATTATCTCGTGGGAAAATAGCAAGCACTGGTTACAAAACTTATAAATGGCGCCATATATGGTGCATAAATATGTCCGGTCGGAAGTCATACTGCAACTACTGCACATTCTGTTGCACATTTGTCTCCATCTTAGCATATACAAACAGCCACGAAAGTGAATGTCAAATCAGTTAAGAAAGGGTTAAGGAATCATATCATACATCTCATCTACTTTTTCTTGATGCATCTTGCCGTAAAAAATCGCCCCTTCCAAGCTAACAGTAGCTACGAAAGCAGGTGCAAGGATCATTGGATCAAGCATGGAATGAATGTCGGCTTGAGCTCAAAGTCAGCACCAGTATTTACGAAAAGCTCCCCCCCCCCAACCCCAAGTAGAACTTGGTGTCTTGTTTATGGGGTAAGATCAATAACAACGTTGTTCTGTTACCAAGTAACTAATATTTTATGGGGGGGAGGGGAGAGGCTCCCTTTACATCTCCTGCTAGAGCTGGGAGAAGGCAACTAGATACTCAGATAAAATCTTAAACAAACCGTGATCTGTGCCAGAAAACCGCATTCTTGAGAACCCCTATCGATTAAATGAGGCAGCAGAGTTATCATCATACCTCCATGCATTACCACTGTCAGTCCCACTACAGGCTTGATTTGGGACAGGGACATTACCTAGATCTCCGTCTAAACTCATCTGCTGTACTTCAGCAGATGACAATATCTTTATGCTCTGAACACAACTTACGAACTCCCTGAGGGCAATCAGAGAATGGCTAGTTAAGAAAAATAAACTGGAAAATCAAAATGAAGTAACTAAAGTGAACTTTAGGGGTGCTGAACTTACTCCCAAGGATCGTCACCAACAAGAAGAATGTCATTCTCATGATCCACATAAACAAGTTTCCAGTCGTTCCGTTGTGGATCTTCTAGCTGCCCTTCAATTCCGAACATGCGAGCAAGATCACGCCTGAGCTCATTATACCCTTTGTAACGTGTTACATCAATACATCTCCCCACAGAGCCACGCTTTTGAACCTTCAGGTGTAAAGCAGTATTAGGAATTAGAGAATTTCATCGAAAACTGTGCCCCATGTATTTGAAGTTCTAACCTAAAGCACTCATTCCCACTCAAAATAGGAAATGTAGTAATTGTTATAGACAGTGAAATGAAAACTGCATAACATGCTTTCACTAAAACCACTTTCATATAGAATTACTAAATATAAATCTTCTTCAAAATGGAATACAAAGATAAAACTATATATAAAACACAACTCTATATATAAAACACAACTCTTTAGAACCCTTCCCCTCCCTCCTTTGGGAACTAAAAAGATTTGACAGTAATATAAGCTGATGATGGGAAAAGAGAATACAATAACAAAGCCTGTGAGTGAGCCTTCTGCTGCTTTTCAACTTGATTTTCTTAATTAAGTTGAAAAGAAGATTTAGGTAGCTAATAATCATGTTATAGAGTAAGCAGCCCAACAAGTTATCACTATATGTGCAAGTGGCCCCACAAATTATCGAATATGGAACACTACTCAGGATAAACTAGAAGCCAAATTTTTTATTTCCGCCTGACCTCACATCTAAACGTTTCATCAAATAAAACACTTGAACTTGTAGCAGCCTCAACTCCTACCACAAGCAAAATATGATGCGGTAATAAGCACTTCAGCTAAAGGAATCTTTCCATGATACGAATCAAATGTGTATGTGGCCTCAATGTAGAGTATACCACGTGCTACCAACAAAGGAAGTAAAATGTTTCTCTACATAAGAGAGAAAAAGAAAAAAGAAAAGAAAAAAACCATGCTGAGAGCTCAGAAGACTCATCTTAAATGATCAATCCTCCCAGCGAAGGTAATATTCAAAGTGCAACTTGATCTAATTTTACTGATTATCAATCAAACAATTTTTACCACAGCTCTCTCTATTATATCATGCAATGCATCTTGGAAGAAAAAAGATGAGAACTAGGATCATTTAGTTCGAAGAGAATTTTAGCTGAAACATGCATAAGAGCTCAATTTTACCAGACACACAGTGATATTTGACTTTAAAAATAGAACATCTTTCTGCATAAAATTGCATTATATCAAAATAGTCGTGTCAAACTCTGGAGACTCATACACTCAGGAAACGTAATGAAGCATGCAGATCCACTTTGAATGAAGGTTAGCACAGCTGGGTATCAAAAGAGACTCTTTTTGGTAATAAGGCTGCACTGACTTGCAGAATATATTGTTGTACCTAACCAATGCTAAAGTTAAAAGAGGAAAATCTACCTCGCTTGGTAAAGCATTTCTAAAGCAAAGAGAATAAGCAGATCAATAAACCTTGGTAAATGTTCGCATTCGTTGATTCTGGTTAGCCCACAATCCGCCGCTCAAAACTCCAGTGTCGTTGATAGCAACATCACTTGAACATCCAGGCTTGAAAGGCATGTTTGGCACCCCAAATGTCTGAGAGCTAATCCCAGCAGTGGATAACTCTGCTTCAATATCTCTTGGAGTACCACCATAATTAGAAAGTAAGTTCTGAAGATCTTTTTGAGAGTCATACCCCCTCGACAACAAAGTGTCAGGTGCCAATCCTTCAACATTAGCTACAAATGAGAGATTGTTCCGAGGATGCGATTGGACATCACCATCTAAACCAAAGGTGGGGATTGAGAAGTTCTGCTGGATGGTACCAGCATCCAGACAATATGATGTTCCAGAAGAGGATGCTTCCAACTGATCTGTGATGGTGCTTTTATATTTTAGCTGGTCTGGTCCTTTTGAGCAAGGCAACTCGTGTTTGATCTGTATATCAGATTTGCTCTGCAGCTCCTGAATCAGATTACTCGCAGGCTCAACCAATGAATCCCCCAGTAACATGGCTGGTCCTTGTTGGTTTCTGTTCAGGAGGTTGGATGGGGGAACCTGGCAATTATTAGTAGAAGGTGAGGTTGAACACGAAGGAGCATCTCCTTCTGTGAGACCAGAATGGGCTCCGATTGCTGTAAGTGGCTTCTGCTGGCTCTGAGGCTGGTTCAAATGAATCTGTTGAGATTGCATCAGTGCAGAAGTTGAGAAGCTATTACCATTGAGAAGCTTCTCTGTTGAGAAGCTATTGCTGCTTAGCTGTTGCTGCGGATGTTGAGACAAAGGAAGTTGTTGTACTTGCTGGTTTTGCTGATTGGGCTGCTGTTGGTGTAGCAACTGAGGCTGCAAAAGTGAGCTTGCTGGGGGGAGCAATTGCTGCTGCTGTTGTTGCTGTTGAAATTTCTGTAGCAACTGTAACTGAATTTGTTGCTCCGGAAGGCCTTGTGGCTGCTGCTGTGCTCTCTGTGATAGGCTTTGTTGCAACTGCAACAACTGCAGTGGGGACTGTTGCAATTGTGCCTGCTGCTGGTGCCTTTGTAAGAGACATGATTGCGGTTCAATTTGTTGCTGAAACTGCGAGTCTTGTGGTACAGATGTCAACTGCAATGAACTTTTACTGTTAGAGTGGATACTCTGCTGAGATTGGGTATTGCCTGTCAGTATTTGCTGTTGTTGAAGCTGAGAGTATAGAACTGGTTGCTGCAAACTCTGATTTGGGATCTGGTTAGGAGCAACAATACCATTATTTACAAGACCCGGATGACATATCTGTTGCTGTTGTTGCTGTCGTTGCTGTTGAGGCTGCTGTTGCTGTAGTTGCTGATGAGGCTGCTGTTGCTGTAGTTGCTGATGAGGCTGCTGTTGCTGTAATTGCGGCTGCAGTTGCTGCTGCTGTTGCTGCAGTTGCTGCTGCTGTGGCAGCTGTTGTAGTTCTTGCTGTTGCTGATGTTGCTGTAGCTGCTGTTGGTTAGTAGGATTCTGCAATAATTGCTGGAGGTGCTGCTGTTGGGGCCATGTGACAGGTTGCTGTTGCAATTGACTGACTTGGTTTTGTGGATTTGCTTTGTTAAACTGGAGACTTGGTGAAGACATGACAGGGGCTTGAAAACTCAATAATTTAGATGGATCATCAGCATTAAGGTTATTGTGCATTACAGTTGAAGAAACCATGGATGGGAAAAATCCAGATTGAGCAGCTGAAAACTGATTATTTTGCTGCCTGCTCATCCACTGCACCAAACTCAAAGCAGGAAAGATTGAGCCAGAGGCATCCTTCATGCCAAAGTCATCGCCAAGCCAGGGCATGGCTCTCTTGAAAGCATTCTCTATGTCAGACTCATCATCTGTAAAAGCACTTCCAAAGATTACAATTATGGAACATACAGCAGGAGAAGTTTTGCAAGCAGATTTTGACAAGTGATAGTCCTTTGAGTTTGTAGACTGTTAGGTTTTAATGTTGACAAATTATGTGTCAAAACATGTGGTCTGGGTTGTATTATTTTAGGTTTTGGTTAGGGTTGAGTCGGTATAAAATGGGGTTTAAGAAAAGCAGGAATTGAAGATTTGAAGACTTCGATCGCAAGTTTGATCGATCAAAGTGATGAAGCAGTTCGCATACAAATTTGAGAAAGGTTTTTCGTTTGATTGAAACAGAAACCCTAAAGTTCAATCAATCGAACTTAAACTTGGATCAATCGAAACAGCCGCAAACAGTTTTAATTATTAACCAACTTAGCTTTTAAAACCAAGTTTTCACCTCAACTATATAAGCCTAATGACCCACGGTTTTCAGAAGGCAGAGAGGTGGTAGTTCATTGTTCTTGGAGAGATTCTGAAACAATTTTGAACCTAAACAGATACATCCTCTCCTTATGTGTTAACAATCAAGCCAAAGAAAACCTTCAGTCACCAGAGCTCTGAGTTGTAGCGGACAAAGTTTGTTCATAAAGGAAATTCTTGTAGAAGAAAGGCAAAAGTTCTAAAGCCAGTGCGGTGGGAGGCGAATGGGCCGTTTGCCGTGGTTGCAAGCTGAGTCTAGAATTACAAAGGTTTTGTAAATTGACTAGTTTGTAACATAAATCTTTTATAGTGGATACCTTTGGGGTTGGCTGGCCCCCATAGTGGTTTTTCTTTTAAAGAGTTCTTCAAAAGTTTTTACTTCGTTACCAAAATCTTGTATTTATTTATTTTCTGCTTGCTTTGATTTTCGTATTGATAACTGTGATGTCTGGCTTAATCATTCTTCTAATTGGTAATCTGAATTGTGATAAAGATGGAGATATTCATCATTTCTTAAACATTGGTGTCAATCTGTATTTTTCACAGACCCACACAGACCATACACACACGTCCAACTTTTAATTGCATCACAGCAAAACAGATTTTTCCACCCCCAGAGAGAGAGAGAGAGAGAGAGAGAGAGAGTCTTATATTGTTACAAGAAGTTAATTTTAAATACCATGTTTAGCACCCGAGATGATTAGGGTACCAATTTGCAATATATTCAATTAACAAAATGATAAACAAAGCAAACATAAATTCGGTTCTTAAAAAGTTCATGAAAAATGACTCATCCAAACCAACAAAAATTCATCCCTTCCATCATGTTAGATCCAGAATGATCAAGTTTACTTAACCATTATATTAAGGTGCCTAATGCAGCTCTTAGATGCATTGCTTATTTTACAGGAACTAGTTTGTTTAAAATTTTTGTATTAGGCATGAAATCATATTTCTCAAAGGTGAGCCACCTTCCACACACTGTAACGTCACTTTTAGAAGGAAGGGTGGGGGGTATGGTTTACCTGGCATCCCTGGTTGTCTGGGAAACTTGGGTCTGAAAAACGGAGGCGGACATATGTAGAAAGGAGTTACAACAGGTTCAATTTCCCAGATCGAAACTCGGCTTGGCCGTTCACCAGCTGTTGATTCATCCCATCCAACCTGTCAAAAATGTGAAACGTTGATCGACTAGGTAAGCTGATACAGAAAGTTAACAATGCCCATAAATTTTGACTTCAACATACCAACTAAAGAGCTATTTCAATGGCATGGAGGGGTACACCCTTAAATGGACCCAGAATGATTGACATGTAAAACCACAGTGCACACCTCCTGAGTGATCTAGAATTAAGCAGGATGACAAACTACGCCTTAACCCCCAACGCTAGCATATATTTAGAGAACTAGGCCTGGTAAGAAATTACCATGTTGCCAAGTCCATATAACTTGGAAACATCCTAAAATGCATTATATTGATTATCTACACATACTAAATGCATGTTGCAACTACAAAGCTAATTCCTAAGAAAAGAAGTAATGAATACACACCCTAGAAGGCACAACACAGTAACATATTATTACTTGTTAACAGGTGCCATGGATTCTATTAAAAGCCAACTTATATATGCTAAAGAATACCTGAAGATTGCGCCACTGTGAATTTTTCCATCGCAAAGGATCCAAATCACTGATACCAGTAATTGTACCCATGTATCTGCGTACTCCTGACTCCTCAGTCTCAAACATCATTCTAAATCGCATGCCAAGTGAAACTTGGGTATACATTGCTTTATTATACTTGGCTAAGGGAATCACAAACTCAGAAGGGCTGGCCCTGTCATAATTAAATGTATTTTGTCAGAACTTGTCATAGAAAAATTATTGAATTGTCTTTATTACATAATAATAATGACAACTTAAAAAATCTTACAGCAGTACCTTGGGTTGTAAAATATAGTAAATGGACTGTTATTTGCAGCAGCATGAGCTGCAGCAGCAAGAATTCCGATATGCATGCTATCACTGGATATGACTGATGAGGAGAGAGCTGGCTGCTGTCTATTCGCACGCTTTATGCCCAGGAGAAGCTGGGATTTTTCATCTCTACACAGAACCGGATTATTTAAGCTTAGTAACGGGAGGGAAAATATTCTAAGCTTATTACGTCTCTGTTTCATACCTTATAAAAAGCACAGAATCTCCAGCAAAGAGTCTTTTTGTGCTAACAAAGACACTCCAACCTGTAGTCAGCAGGTGCCTTTTTGGTTGGCCTGCAATTAACACACTATGCAATTTTAATGTATTATTATACCTGCCTTCAATAATCCAACCCATAAAAATATCTAATACAAATTCTTCGTTTGGAACAATGGATCTAAAAGAAAACATTAATAGATTATATATAAGCAGGCATAGTGAAAAGGAAAGAGGGAGAGGATGAATGTGCTGAAGAGATCCATACCGCGATAAATATGCCTGAATGTCCACGGACTGTCATGTAAGTCTCTAGCTACTAACTCCTGAGCTGGGGGTTGCATTGAAAAATCCTATTTAATAAAAAATGGTGATCACTTAGAGAGATAGATAGATACTGGATGTACAAGATGGAATTCTCTAATGGAACAAATTAAAATTTCAAAAACTGGTACGAACTAGAGCCGGGAAGATCTTCTCAGCTGCTCGACGAGGTACTGAAAATCCACCATGTGTACTCGTATCACTAGCTGTAAGAGTTTTGCAGAAGAACTCAGAAGGTTGTCTGCTTTGCTTGAGGCCCAAGTCAGATGCCAGTAATGCTTCCTTGTCATACTGTAGAACAGCCATTTCAACCAATGTTCTATATATGCATACATGATTACATGTGAAAAGAGAAATGTTTCAATATGGATATATTAATTTTCAAATTGAATAGCGGACCTACTTTGTTTACGGGTTGAAGGGTCATCTGTGCATAAACCTCATCAGTTTCAGGATCAGCCTGATTCAAAATGTAAACATATGCATCAGAACCCAATAAGATTTCACTAATTTAAAACAATAGTGTTACTGTGGAAACTCTCATACATGCAATGTGACATTATGAAGCATGCAAATCAGCTTTGGAGGAAGGTTAGGGTAGTTGGGTATGAAATCAGTCTCCTTTTGCATTGATGCTGCAACCTGAAAAAATCAGTGGCCAGAAATCTCCATCAGAATCCAGAATCCTGAAATTGTTGCATTTCCAATAGAAGTAAAAGAGGGAGAAAGGGGGAAAAAAGGTGGCATACTTGCTCGCTGTGGCCTTGAGGAAAGTAAACTACAAGACTTCCAACTGGAGGCAAAGAAACCAGAGGTCCCGCACAAGCATGCCATAACTCTGAATTAATACTCTTCCTCTCTCCTGTTCTCAATCCAGACAAAATGTTATCACCATCATACAGAACCTCAGAAATAATGAGAGAACTATAAATGTCAAATACTCAAATACTTCATACTAATTTAATTCCTATGAAACTTTGATAATAGAATTTCAAATTTCAGATATGGTACTAATTAAACAACTCATTTATATTTGCAAAAACCCACAAGGGTTAGAGAACTGTAGGAGAAATTGTTACCTAAGGCAGGGGCTAAACAGCTACTATTAAGCTCAAGGGTTAGAGAAATTGTTTCACGCTTTCCTTTCACAAACATTATTGCAAGACCCTGATATTAAGATAGTTGTGGGGCACAGCCAAAAACTAATTCCATGCTCTCATAAATTTTTAGGAGAAAGAGTATTACAATAACTGGGATCAAACAAAAACACTGAGGAAGGCCTCATAATCACTAAACCACAAAGATAACAAGTTCAGTTTTCGCAATTAAATACTTAAAATAATAGTTGACCCAAAGACTTAAATATTGAAAAGTATTTATTGTATTAGCAAATAATCTTTAATATCAGTGAGTGCCATAGGGACTCATAATAGCCTGCTCGTGTTCGTTGTTGTAATTGTCGTAAGAACCTTGTTTTGATTTATCTGGTTACTGATATGCCAAATGAAAACACTAGCAAATGCAGGGAAAAAAGAAGAAGAAGAAGTCAGTTTTCTACTATGTAGACAATGATCTCTCAGTGGCTTTACTACTCACAGGTGATCAGAACTCCGCTTTCCAAATTAAGGGAAACATTTTTATATTTCGGAGTCATGCATCCACATTTTCACAGCTTTTCACAGCAAATCATCAACATATTTTGAAATTTGGTAATCATTCTCATTGTTCAAAGGCACATCTAAACAATGCCACTATTGAACTGAAGTTAATTTATGCAGAAATAAATTTTGGCTGAAAAAGAACTAAGTAATTAGAACAAATTGGGAGAGAGAGAGAGAGAGAGAGAGAGAGAGAGAGAGATCAACTTAAATATCATCACATTTTATACGTTCTACTAAACAATTAAAATAAAATGGTTCAAGTTATACGGTGAACTTAAAAAATACAGACGTAATACAATCAAAAGTGAATAAATTAAAAATCTGAAAATCCTCAGTGTTAATTCAGCAATTAAGAGAACATGAAGTGTGCTACCCAAGACACCCCCCCGTGGGGGCCAAAGAGAAACCCTGGAATTCATGATCGAAATCCGGACACAGGGTATTCACAACTTGACATCACCAATCAAAAAGCGCATGAGATACAATTAACTTAAACAACAAACTGGAGTCCATTTGTCTACAGTTCATGGATGCAGCATCAGAAAATCTTGGTTTTTTTTTTCCCCTCTTTTTTCTCTTTTTTATAGGAGCAAAAGAAGAAAACTCCACCACTAGAAGTCTAGAATCCATCACTCCATAGCGAAATATATACTCTTTTATCAACCTTACACGCTGAGAATAACACTGAAGCATCAAAATCAGTTTAAACCCACACAAGAAATTTGAAAGGAGAAAAATTCAAACAAACAGCTATAACATAAAATATATATTTATATAGTAAAAAATTGAAACTGTAGAAGTGGAATCAAGCAACTAGACCTTCTCCAGAATTTGGCGAAAACCCATTTGGGGGCGCCTTCATGCTGATAGATATGAAGGAGCCAATCGAACTATGAAGAAAGAAATTCAATCACCTGCTCAGTTCCACTAAGATATACACCATTCAAACAGTTCTAGTTGAAACCCATTGCCCAATTACCAACAAGGGCTTTAAGAATCGCCTTCGATGCTCAATACAAAGCCTACCCTATTCACATTGAATCCTTGCAATCAAACCCCATCTCCCTACTGCAAAACACAACCCACTACTAGCTATGTCCCGAAGCATTTAACTATGCAACTTCACCAGCTTAAAGAAGCCCAGCAGAGAAAAAGTCACTTTTTCCAGCTATTTCTCTTTTGGTAGAGAGACAAAGCTCAAATATTGGAGAGAATTCACACCCACAGCTCAAAGCTTACTGATAATAACTCTGAATTCCCAGAATAAACTCCCCAAAAGAACCTAAAAATCAGATTTTCTGCAGCTGAAGATTCGAATCAGCAACTGCGGAAAATAAAGAACTATGACAAAGAGATTCCAATTCCAATCCAATCCCACCTCGGAATCCAAATTCCCCAAGCTCGGGAACCGGAAATCCTCTGCAAGCAACTGGGGTAAGAGTGCCACCGTACGTGGCTGTGACCGAATAAGTTACCGGCGGTGAAAAATGGATGGAAAGCTGTGAAATGGAAAGGAAGAGAAAGGGTGTAGTATCTTGGGGTCCGAGCTGGAGAAGATCAAGGTGGAGGGAACCTGAGCTGTCGCCGAAGATATCAGAGACCGAACAAAAAGCAAAGCAAAGCTAAGCAAAGGCAGCTTTCTTTTATGTGAAGAAGCCGACATGAATATGAAACAAACTGAAGCAAGTCAGTCACGGTTAAAACTAAAAAATTACCACCTGTAGAAAAGTTTACCAAAGTTTCATTTTATTTTTCCAACAAATCATTATATTTATTTTTCCAATAAAGCATTAATTTTATATATATATATATATATATTAATTAAATTAAATAATTAAAAGAAAATTTTATTCAATAATTCTTTTAGAACTACTACATCTACATCAGTTTGTAAATAAAAATATTATTTCTAACCTAGATTCATTGTTGAGATAAACGGTAATTTTTTTGATAGTCCGGAAAGGTTCTTGCTCGTTGACGTGGCTAAACATGCATGTTTGACTCAAGGATAATGTAAAAAGTTTTCGTTGAAATTGGGTTTAAAATAATTATTTAAAAGGTTTGTAAGAATTATGCAAGTGTTTTAGAGATAAATTTAAATTTAATAAATTGAATTGAAATTTTTTGCTTGAATCCAAATAATTTGAACAAAAACTTTTTACATTATCCTTGAAGGCAAACATCGATGCTTAGCCTCGTCAACCAGCTCAAGAACCTTCCTAGACTATCAAAAATTTAATTTAAGAAAAATGCCACATGTTTTGTTAATTTTTAATTAAAAATATATGTGAGAATTATATGTTCTAAATAAAAATATTAATTTAATAAATTGGGTTGAAAAAAAAATTATATCTAACTTAATTTGAAAGAAAAAAAAAAAAGTTTATTCAAAAATAATTATATGGTTTTCTTTCCCGGTGTTTGGACCCACCGAACCACATCTTTTTTCTCATGAAAAACAAGATTTTAGTGATTATCTCTTGTTTTATTAATTGAAGTATAGGATTAGGGAATCATCAAATCACTTTAACTAAAGTTAACTTTGTTGACTTAAGTCTTGTTTCGCGTCCACTCTCTCCATGTATCACATGCCCTACTTTACTTTCTTCTAGTTTCTTCAATATATATATATATATATATATATTCTTTGACACTCTATCTACTAATTAATCGGATGAAAGGAAGCTGAATACTCAAATTTTTTTACTCAATAAATAAAATGTCAATAAAATAAAAGGGTAGTTTCCAATTCCTCTGCTCTTTGTTTTTAGAATATATATATTTTTCGTATATTCTTATTTGATTGATATTAAAATATTATGTATTTACGGGTTAATTGTAATCAAATATTGAGATTTGATTATTATATTTTGTATTTACTCAAAACCCTATAAATAGATATATTTGTATTGTAAACAAACAAGTTAATGAACACAATGTAACCCTTGAGCTAATTCATAATAGTGAACGTAGGTATTTAACACCGAAACTACGAACTACCCGTAATTCATTGTTTTTTTTCTACGTCTTACTTTTGCTTTTTTGTTATATTTTACATTTTTACATTTTTGAACCTTTTTTTTTCAACCAAAAAAAATCCGAACATGAAAAAATGCACGATCTATGACATTATTCTTTTACAATGATTTAATTAGTTATTTCCTATTAATTTATGTTTTTATAATAAGTAATGATTTAATATAGTATCAAAGCTAAGATGATGAATTAGAATTGTGTTTTTATCATTTACCTCTAATTTTAATTAAATATTTTACACATTATGCTTTACTTATTAAAAAGAATGAGTATACTAATTCAATGATTGCAATTAATCAATTTTTTTTTATATAAAGTTTAACTTTTAAAATAAGCAATAATTCAAGGTAAAGACGTAATAACTCTCATGCTTTACCTTAAAAAATGTTCAACAGATTGTGTTTATTTCTTGTAAAATAAGATAACTTTGAAGGCAAAAAAAGAGCATAATGAAACTCGATTCTCTCAAATCCCAAATCCATAACCTTACCCCACCGGCCTCCACCCTCCAATAAAAAGAAATAAAAATAGAAAAACAACCACTTTATCTTTAAAATTGTCAATAAGCTATTAATATTTGATTCTTGACCCATGAAAAAGGTACCCCCCAAAATATAAAGAAGAATGAAGAAAAAGGAAGAAGATTTTTATATACACGCTAGAAAAGCCACTAGCCACAAAAGCAGGAGATATTCACATGTCACAAGTTCGGCGATTCCTATTTCAGACACGAGACATCATTAGACTGCAATTAAACAAAAAATTTAATTTGTTTTCCTTTAATATTAAACATTTTTATTGACTACTCTATGTTTTTCCGCAGAAAGTCGTGGTGCCTGACGATTAATCTGGACAATGGGAAGATCCTGATTTTGAGCGTCCATAATGCTGTAGGACCCCCTACCCTTATATTCCTTCCATCTCCTCCAACCCAATAATAATGTACATAAATAAATAAATACCTTATTTGCTATCAATATATTATGTATCATTCATTTCTATGGGCTCGGTAACCAACTACACACCCAAAACTAATTGATGCCTTTATCTAGTGGTGGAGCCAATAATTTATGTTTGATGGGCCTGAATTGAAGCATAAATTAATATTCCTAGCTTCGCCACTGAATGTGCTTGCTTAGAATTTGGTATATACCAAATTTTTTACGAACACGAACATGATAACATCATCGTGACTTATTCAGCTACTCTACATGTTTCAAGCTACAAAATTAAATTCATATCACACTATATAGTAAACACATTAATGACACGAACATGGTAACACAATTGTGACCTATTCAGCTACTCTAACTATACGTTTCAAGCTACAAAATTAAATTCATATTACACTATATAGTAAACACATTAATCACATCTCTCATAATACTTTGTTTATGTAATCTAATATTATGAATTATTATCTAAAAGAAATTTAGACAGGACTATAAAGGAAGAAAAGAAAAGAAAAAAATAAGCATCTATTATTTAATTAGAAGAGAAGAAGTAGACCTTTTTTTTTCTTTTTTTTTCCACTTAAGGTTTAAACTTTTCAATAAAAGAGTGAAACAAACAAAGTTTTGTGAACTTTGTGTGGGGTCATTTCGAACGGGCAACAAAATCTGTAGGAGCCCTTTAACTCTTGCACATATGGAATGAGCTCCCTATTAGTGGCTCTACCACTGCCTTTATCATCGGTTAGAGATGAAGATTCATATTCATATTCTGCATGTGTAAGTAATACTGGTCTCTAGGAAATTTCAATGTGTTAGGATATATATATATATATATATATATATATATATATATATATATATATATATATATATATATTATAAGTTGTAACCTAGGTTATTCTTTTTTTGATATTGTGAAATAAGTTATTCATTTAGGTGGATGCATGCAGGCACATTGCTGAATCACGTAAATTTTATATATTCTATTCTATCTCCTATCTCTCTTTACTTTTTACTATATCGCATAATCTCGACAATCCTAACAATATCCTAATGTTGTACCTAAATACTAGTTTAAGATTAGGGAATATTTGGGGTACTACTATTTTTAGTACAAAGTTATTTATTACAAAGTTATTTATACATAGCTTGTAACTAGCTAGTGAAATATTTCAAGAGCAATATGTAGCTTTGAATATTTGAGAGAGAAAAACAAGCCAATGATTTATGGCGAAAGTGAAATCTGTAGAGGAAAGAATTAATACACGAGTTTGAAGAAAAGTGGATGAGAGAGGAGGAGAATACAGAAAGGGGGACTGAGAACTCCCACGGGAATTAAATCCCAGCCAAGCATGTGAAGTATTACAGCTTTTGTCGGGCCAACTGCCACCAACTCTGACCAGAATGTGGGGTTTGATTTTGGTTTCAAATTAAATACTTTCAATTTCAGTTATTTATTTATTTATCTTTAATCAAATCAAATCAAATCAATTTGAGTGGCTATCATGGATTCCCCGGTTGGCCACTGCCCTTCTCCTCTTCTGACCTGGCCTTGTACGGATTACGTACCTTTTATTTACTTTTGATTATTATATATATATATATATAAATACATATGTATATTTGTTACTATTAATTTTTATTAGAGCCGCCGTACGTTTATGCAATGAATTTTTTCTGACTGCAAATCTGCACTATTTCTATGTTTAGCTGAATTGAAGGCTCTATATATAAATCAAACTCTGAAACTGACTTCTTTATTACACGGGTTAATAGGCCCCATGCCATTCATGAAATGACAATATATATATACACATTGAAATGTGTAACGTTATTCTTAATAATGTGCAGTAGCACTATTTATAATAAAGCCAGATATTCAATTACTCCTATTCCAATATTAATGGGTTTTTATTAATCTTCCACCAGTAGGATCCTCTCCATTATTCTTGGATCTTATTAAAAGCTCATAATTAAGAATGCATGCATATATAACTCCTTTTCTGGATAATAGGATCCTCTTCATTATTACATACATGCACCTATTCCAATGGGTTTTATTATTCTTCCACCAGCATTCTTAAATCTTATTAAAAGCTCTTAATTAATTATGAATACATGCATGCATAGTCCTTTTATGCCAATAAGAATCTTTTTCATTTCACATGAAATATAAATTCATCATTTTATGGTTTAGATTAAATTTCATACATAACACATGCATAAAAATACATTCCAGCAGCCTCGTTACTATATATATACCCAAAAAGTTTTGGTGAATGAACAGTACTCACCAACAATAGTACTGAACAATATTCAATCACAAAATCAATTTAAATTTTCTCTCTCTTCATTATTTATTTATTTTTCATGCATCACACACAACCTCCATTTAAAAAAAAAAAAATTATTTAAATGAAATAGTGATAATGAATAGCTAAAATAGTGAGGCTGTTGAGGATGCTTTGAAAAGGTGGATGTTTAAAACAGAGAAAAGTAGTTTTCGGCTATTTTAGCTAGTAAAATTTGATGAGGCTACTAAAAACAATGCATATATTGACTACGTTAATTATTTAAAATAGAGACCTAATTGGTGCACAACAGTTGTGTAACTGTTGTGTATGAATCCTTTTTCCTTTAAAATATGTGCAAGATAGCCGGTTAGATGACACGTAGAATGACGTGCATAAGTGAACATGTTATTGAAGGCCTATAATTAAATTCTTCCTTTTTAGTTTTCTTTATGCTAAATAGAAAAATTAATCAAGGACGGATGCAATCCAACTTGCGCATGGTTTTGGGAAGGATCTTGAGCAAATGAGGAGATCGAGCTTATGAAGCGTGGACATGTGATTATAGAAAAATATGTGAAACAGAGTATTTGTTAAATCTCTGTATGTTGTTTTGTTTGGTCGTTTTAGACCTTTTGTTTGTACTTTGATGTTTGGTTAGTAAAAGTTCACTTATTCATAATAAAAATAATAATAAATAAATAAATAAATAAATAAGGCAAAAATCCTAAGCGGCCTTGGCTTGAGCTGGAAATCTTGTGCAACCCTAGCTTGGACGATGTTGGCTCGAGCGAGATTATGACTAATTGTGGGACAGAAATCTAGCACGACCTTCATAAAACATTGGCTCAAGCGAGAATGCGACGGTTTAAAATAAATTATACTTTTCTAATTTTACTTTCATGTTGAAACCCTACTTCCATTTAAGCTGCAGAAAAAGAATGACTTGATCGATCACCAACAATTTTAGTGGACGAGAAGGGAAACATGATACGTAAATTAGTGATCGAATCGGGATAGAAGAACTACAACGCCATCAAACCAATTAAGCAAAGGAGACAAGACATAACTAACACTTAAGTCGTCATATGATTTTGCAACCGCATTGAGGATGATGCCCTCTGCGCACAATTTGTGATATTGGAATACAACTTTCTCTTTGCAACGATAAATATGTCCGAAAAGAGTGTCTGCCATTACTAGTTACCGGATGCCAATGCATCCTCTACCACGCCTAAAAGATCTTTCATGACACCCATAACGTTATCAATTCAGATTGATCACCACTTTGATTAAAGTAAATCCTTCTGGGGGTGTTTGTCACGCAAGAAGAACTTATTATGAGAATACAAATGCGCTTGATTGACGTACAAAGAGATTATATATTATTATTATTATTATGTTTATCATTTTATTATATAATTACTAAATAAACATGTATAAGATTTTTTTTTTTTTCATTTATGTTTTTAATACTGTTTTGTTTAAAATATGATGCAAATTTAAAATTTAAGCATATATATATATATATATATATAAATGAATAATAATCATGTCAACTCTCAGGAAACAATCAAGATTTAAAAATTTCAACATTGGAACATATTAGTATGAGAAAATTACGGGTTCACAATTAAACCGAATGATTCCGTTGCCCGTGGTGCTAGCAAATATATATATATATTGCCAATATAGAATGATCCATGTTAGGTATGCACATGGCGCTCGGAGTGCTATAAAAATGATGTTGAGGCGATAAAAAAGAATTAAAGAGACAAGAGAGAAATAAACTCATTAGGGTGTCTTCTTAAACGAAGTGCCTTTGATTAAGCTAATCATGGGATTAGTCCCGGCCCAGTACTAATTAATAAACAACCTGGAGTTGTGTTTTTGTTGTGGCTTCCAATGAAAAATTTTATGCATGCAGTATGAGATGTTAGTGTATCTAAGGACAGTGACATGACATGCATATATATATATATATATCTATCTGATATATGGATCCGGCATCCCGTTGAACCCGAGTCATGCATGGTCCCTACGCTGCGAAACTCAGCATCCACATGAGAGGAGCAGAGTAAAAGTTGTCCTTTCCAAGTGGTGGGGATGACTGACTTTATGAGTTTTGTATTCCTTCCTATTTGATTATTGTGACGGCACAGAAAATGCCGGTTATTTTGGTCACCAGCCTCTATTATTGATGCTCTACTTCACGCAACACTAATGGCTGTAGCGATTCACGTGTTGGGTTCGACCTATTTAATTAAACGAGTCAAAATTATTAATCTTAATTCATTAATTTCATGTTAGATTTGTGTAAAAAATTATCAATCTTTAATGTCGTTGGGTGTCTTATCCGATCGAGTCGTGTCAAAATATGAATATAAAAATAAATTAAAAATTTTATTAGTGCTAAATTTATGGATTGTATCAAAAATTGTCGGTCATGAACAAATCTTTGTGAGAGACGCAAGAATATATAATTAGAGAGAGAGAGAAAACTAGAGAAAGAGAGAGAGAGAGAGAGAGAGAGAGGGGGGGGGGGGGGGGGGGGGGGAAGATCGAGTCGATGTTGATAATGGTGCCACTTAGGTCACCATCCAGGCGATTCAACAATATCTCTTATTTGGGTGATCTCAAGGTTCTTTGTATTATCCACAATATATATATATATATATATATATATATATATATATATATATATATATATATATATATATATATATATATATATATATATATATACTGCATGTTCTGTTTGTGGACCATTTTAACGAGGCACTTTAATTGCGCGCACTATTAAAAAGTGGGGTTTAATCAATCAACTTCCAGCTTGTGGATAGAGATCGGGTTTTGGAGGTGGGGGAATCGTGGGCGAGCATTTCCTTTTACTCCGATCCTTCCCCCTGCGCGCCCTCTCTTGCACCCTATCATTCCCTGCATTTCCTCGATCACTCTGATTCATGCTTGCTTAATTTGCATTTTTTTTTCAATCTATTAATTTTAAATATTTTTTTTTACGTGCAAGTAATAAGATTAACATAATTATAATATTTTAGAATCCCATTCGCTCGATCTATTTACAACAAATTAATATGAAACAAATTTGATGGCTAGCATTTTTGCTGAGTTTTAAGCCCATGTATACCAGTCTTATCAAGCTTATTTGTTCACTCATTCAGAAGATATATATATATAAGTAGTAGATCCCCTGCAGGCTGCAGCATATATATGCAGTGCATGGAAAAAATAGAAAACGTACGACCAAACTAATTGAAGATATTATTGTCATGTCAAGGTACAACCCTAGCTAGCTAGGTTACACATATACAGTGAATTATAATTAAACGTACCCCGGCCCCCATTCAAAGAACCCTAGAGGGTGAGCAAGAAGCGAGATTCACGGCATAGATCATGACTGTTGCCGCGAACCTTCTCATCAAAGCGTCCCAAAGTTTATAATAATAATGACCGTAAATATCATTGCCCTTGTCCCCTTTTTGTGCCACACCCCCACGCTTCCCTTCTTCCATACTCTCGAGTCTCGGCACCAGCGCTTAATTAAACCCTGTTTTCTTTTGTTTTTTTCTTTTCTATTAGCTACACCAACAAGCCCTTTAAAAATATTTCACCAGTTTCTCTCTTCTTCTTCTTCTTCTTCTTTTTTTTTTTTTATTCTTATGATCTTCACAACTATTTGTCTTACCTATGTATATTAATACACGTCATGTCAGTTGATAAAGTATTTAAAAATATTTTGGAGGGTTTTTTTTAAAAAATTTTAATTGGTTTGACCCTGGACTAATGTAATTACTAAAAAGTACGTGGTATTATTGGCATTCACGTGGGAGAGTGAATATTGCTGGGTTTTAGAATCGGCTAGAATTATTGCAGTCCTTCCTCTGGAGCGCGCATCATCATCATTAGACAACCATTTATTTAGTGAAAAGTTTGTTTAAGATTGTTGCTAAGAATGAGAGAGGCAAAATTAACTAACACTTAGAATTTAGAAACTCACTTATATTTGGCACTTTCTTGCAATCCATATTAATTAGATATGTCTTTGTATATATAATTATATATCATAATATTCTCCTATATAAGCTTATAATTAAGGTAAGAAATATATATATATAAAATATCGATTTGCTGGGGGCCTTCTTAGAGCATTCCTAATAGTATCACCAAATTTTATTAGCCAAAATAACTAAAAGTCGTTTTTCTTTATTCAAGTGAGCTATTTTTTTAAAGCATCCCCAGCAATCTGATCACCATTTTAACTATTCACTATCACTATTCAATTTAAATAATATTTTTTTCCGAATTTCTTTATTTTTCTCTATTTAATTTTTATTGAATGTTTGCCTTTTCCTAACGAAAATTGTTTTGTTTTTCGAAAAAGTTTTATGCTTTATTTTGATAGAATGTATTAATAGTTAAGGCCACATTTAAAAACCTATTTAAATAATTGATATTCCAAAGTAATTTCCAGCATTTGAAAAGCTCCCAAATTTTATTATTTTATATTAATAACAGAAATTTTTAAAAGTATTACCAACGGACATTCAACATGTCAAAGTTTGGTCGGATTGTAAAGAAAGGAGAAAAAAGAAAAAAAAAGAAAAAGAGAGAGAGATAAATGACAAATTTTTATAGCTTTTTAATTATTTGGCGAGTGAATAGTACTCATCAAAGTTGATGAGTACTATTCACTCATCAAATTTTTGTAGTTAAATTTGTGATGCTGTTGGAAGTGATTTTTGTACGTTTTCACCAAATTACCTCATCAAAATAGCTAAACTCGTACTTAATAAATTTTATTTGACAACTTTTTTGAACAACAAAAGTTGAAACTTTTATTAGAAAAAACATTAAATTAAATCAATTAGGGACATGAAAATCCTTGCCTACAATACCACATATACAATTTGAGTTTTTTCAATTCAAACTCTATTTATGACACACAAAATAGTCTTTCGGTCTATGATATATATAAGCAGTCTCATTCGCATCCCTTTTGACATATATAACGCTCCACGATCTCAACTGTCGCAAACCCTATTTGATTCGACAATTAATTAAACGTAATTAGTAGTAGATCTATTTTGGTTTGCATTAGGTTGGTGGTTAATCGTACGTACGTGTAAAATGAGTACATGACTTAATATCTTGATCAGCTTTTCATTTATGAAAAAGACGGTGATAATTTGATACTATAATTGTGGCCGTCCACCATAAATTTCTGCAGGGTTTGTTGTTCAATCGTGATCCTAAAATAAAGGAGCAATGGCCCAACTTCTGCTGTACTACTCATGACATGTTGAGAAACCTCCAACATATATATACATATATTTATTTTTCTTTTTTTCTTGCCAGGTCATTCATACCTACTAGCTAAAAGTTAGGAATAAAGAATAATTTTAAATGTCATATTCATATATGTATAATAGTGATGTGACTTTTAAAATTATTATTTGTTTAAAATTCAATAACAATTAATTACAAGTTCAATTGTAATTTTAAAAACCACATCATTATTAAGAAGATACAAGAGGGACACGAGTATCACCTCTAGACTTATTTAAAAGTTAGTCATGATGCAAATTTGAGTGAAAAATCATCCATATCCGACTGGATAATTTAACAAAAAAAAATTTGGTGAGTTGCTACAAATGCACGATCACCAATTTTTTTTTTTTTTTTTAAAAAAACTTTTTTATTCTATCATCCTTTCTCCTCTTAATAAAGAATAAAGAGAGAATAAATAATTTTTTTAGAAATAATATTTAAATAAAATAGTGAAATTTGATGCTTTAAAAAGTTGATAGCTAGTTCAAATAGAAAAATGTAATTAAAAAAAAAAAAAAAAAAACTAAAATAAAGAGAAAATTAGCTGAGGGCGATGTGAATGCTAAAGCGTCTTATTATGCATAGAAGAGAGGCCCAAAACAAGTAGTTAATATATAATTAATTTTGTGCTGATTTATTATGATTGTAAACAACTGAAGACAATGAAGCATCGATCATGCATGCGAAATGGATGATTAATTGCATTTGGGACAACAACAAAGCCATTTTTAGTTTGTTAATTTGATCACTACATTTCGTTAATTATCTTGGATTTTAATGCTTCATTGTAATTGCTTTCTTGGACATGATGGCTATACTTATTGTTTTTTTGCTAATTAGGACTTTTAATTTTAGTTTGTATAACTAATATATATATATATATATATATATATATATATATAGAAGCTTAAAGTGGATGGCAGCTATACATATTGATAATGACTATAATCCTCTCTAATAATGCTTCATAACCATGCATGTATGCATGAATGGATCATTGCATTTGAGTAACCATGCATGCGCCAGACCTTTCCTTCATTTGAGGAGGATGTTCTACCAAACAAATATGCGGCCTTAGTTTGGTAACGGTTTCAAAACACTCTTCTATTTTTAAAATAATAATTAAAAAAAAAAAACCATTAATTTAAAATGCAAAACATTTTTCAGATGTGGACCATATAAAAAAAAAAAAAAAAATTGCCTTCATATTATATATCAAAACACTTTTCAAAACTAATGGTATGTATTTTATCTTATTTTGGATATGTTGTTATGTTATTTATAATTTTTAAATGATATGATACAATGTATATCATTAAATGCAACAAAATAAAATATATATGGACCATATAATGATTCCTCAACATTTCACTTGAAATGAAAATAAACTTATTCCAATATACATGTGGGCACGTAATGTTTACGGGTACATCTTTAATGTACACGTGGGTCGTTATGCTATGAAGAGAAAGGTTTATCGTTACTAGTATTTGAGTAGTGCTACTTTTCACATCTACTTATCACTCATTTTACACCGGTTAGCATGACTTGTTTTAGATGGCTTTCTCTTTACTTTTCTTTTTTAAAAAAATTACTGACACGAAAAGCTATTTATAAACGATAAGTCAACCGATGTGAAATGAATATTATTTCTCTGCAACCCCACAAAAAAGAAGAAAAAAAATCACAATCAAGATGGGAATTTGGGGATGGTGCATTGGAGCCGCTGACAATGGGGACGTGAAGTGGGCCAAACCACGGACAGTGGGCCTCATATTAATTAATATTGGCCTACTTTGTCTTCCAATTGGGTCCAGTTGTGGGCCCAAAAGAAAACCTATCCAAGGGAAGCTAAATTCACCTGACGTGGGGGGTATAGACACCTCATCATTGTGTTTATTGGGGTACGGTTGGTTTAGAGCCTTGAGCCCTTTGATTTTGATCCTTCCTCAGTATGATGTTGACTGGTTATGAATCTGAACCTCCATGTTTAAGTATATACCTACGGATTAGGTGATCAAGTCCAATAGACGAATGGAGTGCAACTGACTAAGCCCCACAAGCTTATAGTAATCAATCATCCTATAACAAGATAAGAATAAGAAGAATGATGTAACATAAACTTAAACCTAGGTACCTACACTTATATAAGTATTTATCGGATTCGGATTCAGCTTGGGTCTAGTTTCAGTAGGAACTGGACTTGTTGGAATCGGGACGTGTTCTTTATGCTCTGTCATGGGACACATCTCGGTTTCAAGCAGTAGTTGAATGCTTGTGTATTCTCTGTTTGTGTCAGAACTTTAATCATCAAATCTCAATACAAGCTCCTAAACTACAGTAGAACTACATGACCCTCAAATCATTCCTGAACTCAGAACAAGCAGAAATACCTTTTGCATCTGTAATTGCTTTGGCCCACTGCAAATGGAGCACTCAAAAGCATTGACTATTCAAGTCCCTCACTCCCAGCTTCCATTCGTTTACCCATTGTCTTCTACCCAGACAATGTAAAAGCTATAGACAATTTACCAGCATAGCTTTCATCAGCAGCAGCATCCCCCTCAACAACTGATTCCCATTGTTGCTGCTTGATACTTAGCACTCATGTTTTACGGGCAAACTTCCTCTTTTTGGACAGCCCCCTTTGCTTTTCATCTCTCTTCCTCTTCTTTGTTTGCTTTTGGAATGACTGTCCAACTAAGGAAGGTTGTTCTTTCAATGCAAAGCTCTTTGCGACATGCCCTAAGTGAAGTTTCTTCAGCATAAAAATTCTTTTCAGCTCACCACGGTGGGCAGTGTATGCACGGATCCAGGAGCAAAATGCGTTCTTGGCCAGGTTCTTGAAAGTAGGCTAAGGAAAGATATGAAAGGAAAAACGTTAAATTTAGAAAGAATGAAAAGCAACATACTAAAGATGAAATATGTGATTATCCTAGCATACCCAAACCGAGGGAGTGATTTATTACAGATCAATGTGCAAATATTATACCTCGGCCAGGATAAATGATTCAAGTGCTTTCTGCACAAGTAGCACCCAGGGATGCAACTCGAAAGTCGGAACCTTCTTGACATAGTTCTTCTCATTGTACAAGGGAAAACTATCCAACACTTTAATAAGGGGATACTCAGTTAGTGATATGCCATGTTTCTCCAAGTCCTGTAAATAATCCAATTCAACTGGCTGCAAAAACAACAATGAATCTCCTCTTTCACCCAAGCGAGCAGTTCTACCAACTCTACATCACGGATCATAGAAACCATTAACCTCCAAACGGACAATTTATACAACATTAACAAGAAAGCTGCATGGGCTAGATTTACATATTCTAAGGACCCAGCCTGGGGAATCTCAAATGCTCAGAAATAAAACTCTATGACAATGAACCCTACATGTAACTTTAACCTCCAATCAGAGAGCACTATTCCGATTAGTCCAGTAAGATCTGGGGAAAACATGTTTGCCTTATTTTCAAAGATGTTTGAATGACTTAGGATGCCTGTGTTCTGAGATGCATTCAACCAGATGAATCTGGTGTTCACTCCACCCTGTATGAATCTCGTGCTCAGATTTGGGATATTATATCATGATGTTTGTCAATTGACTTCTAAATCAAAATTCATTGAATGGGGTCATCTTAGACTGGATAGCATGATATCAGACAACAGAACTCTTGGCACCACTAACAGTTGCCGAGCGAGAAAAAGATTAAAGTAGCAAAAAGTTCAAATAATAATAATAATAATATGGGAAAACTTCAGTTATAACTCCTGATATTTCATCACTTTTGAAAAAATGTACTAAAACTTTAAAAGTGTCAATTTAAGGTATCTATCTTTCAATTTTTTTGTCAAATTCAACCATCCGTTACAATTTTTTGTTACATCCTATCAAAATTTTCAAAATACCTCTCATTTTTTTTGGAAAAAAAAGAAAATTGCTATGATTTAGGTATTAGTCAGAATTTAACGGAATTTGAAAAATAACTATGCTTGAATCTTTGAAATTTTAGAAAAAAAAAAGAGACAGATACCTTAAATTGACACTTTTTAAAGTTTAGGTACATTTTTTCAAAAGTGATGAAAGATCAAGGGTTATAAGTGAAGTTCTCCCTAATAATAATCTTGAAACAAAGAACTGAGGAAGTCTTTGATACCTATGCACATATTCTGTAGCCTCCCCTGGAGAATCATATTGTATGATAAATCTAACTTGTGGAAAATCTAAACCTCTAGCAGCAATATCTGTGGACAAGAGAAGAGAAGAATTTTCTGTTTTAAAAGCCTGAAACGTGGTCCTTCTATCCTCCTGCTTCATATTCCCATGTAACCGAAAAGTTTTGCATCGAACAAACATCTGTCTTAGTTCTTCTTCTGGTTGTGAATAAGCTGAGAACTTGAACGCACTTAACAGAGAATAATGAAAATCTACTGCATCGCATGTTGAAAAGAATACCACAATCTGTATAATGAGTATGTGAGTGAACTTAGACAAATTGAACCATAAAAAGGAAATAACTATTACATCATGAAGATAAACTTTTAGAAACAGTCTGTAAGTAGAGGCAACAATGGCCTTATCCTCAGGCAAAGTATGACGCCATAGCAGTAAGTAATATTATTTATCAGTGAAATCTGGAAAGTACAAAGAGTTTCACATTTTGCTAAAAAATTAGGAATCCGTCAGGATAAGGCAAATTTTCTGAGAAAATTTATCATGGAAAGTTAAAAATGCTATTGATCTTGATATAATATGATTACACTCGGAAACTCTAAACATTTGAAGATAATTCACCAAGATATTTGGACTAGATAATCAAAATCAAAGTTAGACAGCTCAAGTCAAGCCATCTCATATAAAATTTATACTCAAAGTGATGGCTGGTTTGGTCAATGGCGACTTCCTAAAACTAAAATAAACCTGACACAGGGATTTTATTTTACATTTACTTATTCTCTTCTTTCCTTTGGTGGGTTGGTGGGCCGGGGGATTACACTGGGGGCAGAGAAGGATATAAACCTGACACAAGGATTCTATTTTATATTACTTACTCTCTTCTTTCCTTTTGTGAGGTAGTGGGCAAGCAGGGAAGGGAGAGAGAGAGAGGGGGGGAGGGGGGGTGACCAAAAATTATACTGGGAACAGAGGAGGATACAAACAGCTATAGTTAAACCTTTTTACCCGCCAAATCCAGTTTAAAGCAGTTTAGGGCATTACAAAAACTAAAATCTCCCATGATACATTAAACAATGAAAATTTTAAAAGTTCAACTGTCTTACCTTTTGGTTTGTTCCTCTCTCAAAAAGATGCTTTAGAATGGAAAGAAGTACAGCAAGCCGTGAGCCGCAGGGTACTGCATAGAAATTGGGTCAGGACGTTTGTATAGCAATGCTGTGAAGGTTCACAAAATCAAGCTTTCTGTCAGCATATACCTTTCACATATCTCTGAACTAATTGATCTGGAACCCGGAAATCTCCAATTGAAGAGTGTGTGGATTTAACAGGATGCTCAAATTCATCATTCACATCAGATCCCAAACCTTCAACTGATAATACCGGCTGTATCTTCTTGTCATCAAGGCCAATCATAACAGGATTCTCTAAACTAATTTTAGCAAGATGATTTACTTTTTCATTTAAGGTAGCTGATAATAACACATTCTGCCTCTGAGGTTTAGAACTATATGAATCAGCATTCTCCTTGCCAACATGCCCGTTTTTCCTTGAACCCAAAAGATCTAGTATTTCCTCTATTTCTTTCCCAAATCCTAATTCCAAAATCCTGTAAAGCACAGGGAGATATATAGTTTTTTTGATAAGTACACAGGGAGATATATAGTTATAACAGTACTATACATGTCATGGTTAAAAGTACCATAGGAACCAGAGATTGTAGGGTTTAGACTATACCTATCTGCTTCATCAAAGATTATCCAACGCAAATTAGTGTGCAAGAAGGATGATGTCTTCTTTAAGTGGTCCAAAAGGCGCCCAGGAGTTGCAACAAGAATAGATATGCCTGCAACGGACAACATAGAATATCCACATATTGTTATGGACGTGTCCAAGACCAAAGATATTATAGTAGAAAGAAAACTGATTTATTATATCAAAACTAGACACGATTTCTTACCTTTGCGCAGCCTGGCTTTCTCCTTTGACCTGTTTTCACCACCCGTTATATAACCCGGGACAATCCAATGAAATCGGTGCAATAACTTCTGCAAAATTTCATAAACCTGCATGCATAGCTCCCGCGTCGGTACAAGGACCAACGCTATAACCAGGAGATCAATTAAAGTAGAGGATTCAAAAAAAAAGAGCCTATAATGGCATGGAATGAATGGCAACATATCTTGGTTCTAACAATAAACACCAATATTATTTCCCCAGTAAAACGTGATTGTGAAAAATCAGCAACAAAAAAAACTCAAGATTCCATTTTCATAACCATGAATAGAGTTACTAAGACGCTCGTTCTCCTCCCTCAATGCCTGGATTTGAATCCCGCTACACTCATTTTACGTCTCTCTAAAAGAACATAACATGGAAAGCTCAACAAACAAAGCAGATGCACGATTAAAGAGTACGAGGGTGTTTGACTCTCCATTAAAGAGAACACGTACCAAAAGTTCCATCAGAGCGCTGAACACGAGGTTGGTCCCCCTGCAAGTGATGAATAATCGGAGCCAAGTACGCCACAGTTTTGCCCGTCCCAGTAGCAGCATTCACAAGTCTACAGCGCTCAATATTGAAGAGCACAAAACACCAAACAGACGAAACTCTCAAAAGAAGAGAAAACCACCAACAAGTAGAAGAAGAAGGAGAAGAGAGAAGGTCCAGAAGAATACACGTGACGCCCGGAGAGAATAACCGGAATCGCTTGGGCCTGTATCAGGGTCGGGACTTCGAAGCTCATCCTTTCTGTTTATAACAAAGCCGTGCGTTTGCGACTAGTAAAGCTAATTTAACCCAAAATATTAAACAAAAGAAGTTTCTTTTTTTCCAAATTTCTTGCTGGATTCTATGTAATCAGTGAGATAGATTTCTCACAGGTTCAGTACAATGAGAGACAGAGAGAGAGAGAGAGTGAGACCTCGGAGCTGGTCGCATAAGGTGGGGTGGAGGCCGAGGCTGGAAAAAGAGCAGGATGCGAATATCTCGCTTTCTTTGAGTTCCTTGCTCTTCTTCTCTGCTTCTTTACTGGTTTTTTCGCTTCTCTTCGTCGCCATCACTTGGAGGACCTTCTTCTTCGCTGTGTGACTCGGGGCTCGCGTCCTGGAGGTGCTTGTGTACCTCTTCAGATTTTTTACCTAAACCTGAACGGTGTCGTTTTCGTTATCCATTTAACATTTTATACAGTCCGCATCAGGGTTCGGTCTGTACAGTGTCAGTACTTGTATTTGACTACCCGGAAACCGACCTGAACACCGAGGTATAGCAATTAGCATGCTCCACTACCAGTGGGCTTATTGGGCCGGATCAGCACCCGAGCCCGATCCAAGAGCAATGATCAGGCCCAGCCCTCCGTCTGCTACTTGTAAGTCAGCTGCGAAAACTTCCGTTGAAAGAGCGTCAAATCGATTGCTCAGGTAAGCTTTCAATAGCTCTCGCCCCTTTCTCTGTGCTTGGACCCTGTTGCTTGGAGTTATTCGGTTTTTGCCTTTTGGTATAGATTAGGGTTTTGCAATTCGGTGCTTGAAACAAGTTCCAGCTCGATTGAGATCGAAAATCTTGGGTAATTTCGCTGGAACCAAACAGAGAAGTTGCCGAAGATTGAAGGCTGATTCGATGGCGTCTGGAAATGAGGTCGAAGAAATCGATAGCTTGGAGAAAGGTTTGTTGTTGTCTCAGGAGAAACTGGAAGCGGAGGCCGAAGGCGAAACGGTTCTGTATACGGCGTCGTTCCAGGAGACGGAAGAGAATTTCGTCAAGCATCAGACGGCTCAGTGGGTTCTATACTCCTTGCTTCTAATTCTGGCCTGGGGGGTCGGCTTGTTCATGCTGCTTTATCTACCAGTCCGAAGATATATAGTGCGCAAAGATATCCGCTCCAGAAAGCTCTATCTCACTCAAAACGCCATCGTATACAAAGTAAAATCAGCAATTCCATTTTCAAGTTAATTCTTTAGGATCACATGCAAAATTGATATTACTAGCTGCGATCACTTATAGTTGTCGAATTTTTTGCACTTTGTTCCTTTGAGTAGTTCGTCCGTAGTGACTCGTGGAAATTGTTGGATCCTCGTTCATGGATTTAAGACAATGCTTTTCTTGATGCTATGCGGAAAGTGTGCTATGTGTGGAAACCATTTGGATAATACTCTGTTTCTTTAGCTCAGGTTACGAGGCCGGTACCATTTCCATGCTTTGGAGTGTTGAAGAAAGAGAAACATGTCTTGTTGCCTTCGGTTGCCGACCTTGTAATTGAACAAGGTAGAAAAAGTGTTGGCATTATTCTTTTGCATTATCTCAAATTTCTGGCAAATTTCATCAGTGTTCTATTGTTGATTGTTTCTATCAAACTTGCACTTTAAGTAAGATTAAGTAATGGCTAATTGCTTTTTACTAGCCCAAAAGAAGGGGAAAACAAGTAATGACTAGTGAGGACTGATTTTCCACCTCATAGTTAAAGTACTAGATGATTGCAGTTTTGTTGACCCTTAGTTACTGGTTATTACAAAATGGGTTTGGTAGAAACTGGTTGTTACAAAATGTTCATGCCTAAGTATGAACAAAATATATAGCTTAAGGTTGGACCTTCAATTATTCCTGCTGCTTTTGCTCTTCACATGCATGCGAACACGCATACGGGGGCTATATATTTGAATTTTCTTTTGTAGGGTCTCTGATTACCTCAATCCTGGTAACATTTTAGAAATATTTATTGTTACCTTCAGGATATCTGCAATCCCTGTTTGGTGTCTACTCTCTTAGAATTGAAAATGTTGGTGTAAGACGGCCTCCCAGTGACGATGTTAAAATCCATGGCGTTGCCAATCCAAGTGCTTTCAGGAAGGTATCTCTAGTTTAAAATCACATTTGTCTGGTGACTTCAAGTTGATGCATATGATTTCCTTTATCTCACTTGATGCCCTTTTCAGGCTGTTCTTATGCGTCTCGTGAATATGAGAACTGAGGCTTTCTCTAGACAGGTTTCCACAATTGAAGACATTCCAAATTTAAGGGTAGGTCATTCATTATATGCTGCAGACATGCTATTAGAAGCATTAACCGGTTTCATCACTTAATTTTACTGTCACTAATGTATTGGATTATGTTACTTTTGGCATTCTTGTGAAATCATGATTCTAGCATTTTAGTCTCGAGCCTAGTAACAATGTAGGGAAATCAAAATGCTAGCTATATAGCCCTCCTCGCTCTCCTCTTGATTGTATTTACTGAATCTCAATTTATGTCTCACTTTTTATCAACAGCTGGCGTCTCCATCAAAATATTTCAGGCATGATTCTTTTCCGCATTCTGGGGAGCTAATACTACTGCAAAAACTTGAGGAGGTTGGAAGTTCTATGAAGGTAGGAAACCAATACAAGACTTATTTACCACCATAAGTTGGGTATGCACTCTTTTCTTATCATATACATATTTCTTGTATCCACCACAGAGAGTTCAAACTTTAATTGAGGAGCAACAGTCTCAAACATCAGAAGTTATAGATTGAGGTAAGTAGACTCATAATGCTCAATAGAATGACCATTTTCTGGTTTGTGGACTTTGCTTTATTGGACATCTCTTTTATGCAGATTGCAGAAGCTGAATCTTTTGAATAATAAACTGAATGAACACGTATGTAGCACCAACCTTAGTCTACTAGGAGTAACTGGTGGCAAGCTTTCCAACTGCATCACTGTGGCAATCCTAATTGCTTTCGTCCTCTTTTACTTGTCTTTCAAAAGAGAGTGGGCCCTCCAATTAATGGGCAGCCTCTTGGATTGGTAATCCATAGGGCAGTTTCAGAACCCTAACCATCCAACATGTGTGTTTTTGTGCGAGTGTTATAACTATTTATCGTCACATGGGCTTTACGTTATTATTGTCTATTGACTGACTGGTACATTCTGATGCTTTGGAAAATGAAATTCATCTTGTAAATACACTAGAGAAAATTGTCGAGTTCAAGAAGCGTTGTTGGGTTCATGGACAAACTTAATGTATATAGACAAGGTTCAACAGATTCATTTAGGCAGGGATAACTAAAACACAAGTGAATTCGATGAATGTTTAAGTTGGCTACACTTGTACAGTACAACTCTGTACTCTACTACCACTACCTTTGTTTACACATTGAAGAGAGGTGAAGATTATTTATAGGATGGTTTCTTGAATATTCTTATAATTGGTTTGCTTTTGCTCGTCTTTAATTTTGTTATGTTGGTATACCAGTTATTATTCCTAAGTTGACCTAGATCTTGATCTGCAGTGCAGGATGCAAAGTGACATAATAGTATCGTGTCGTGCCTTTTAGACTGAGAACCAACACATATTAGTATTTCTTGTCTGAGCCGCCATTCGAGGAGTGATACTTTAGACCTAGAAAAGTTTATTAATTACAATTGAATTGTATTTGTTTAATTGTTTACATGTATAAGTTGGTGGGCAAGGTCGCACTAGTCCAACTGACTAGATGGGGTTGTTGGTCATTTCATTTAGTTTGTATTTTATCACTTACAGGCAGATGAATTATCTTTTCCATATACATATTTTGATTGATCATCCCTCTCCAGGTCTCTGAATGTTTTGTTATCTTTTTTATTTTTTCCTTTAATCTTGTTTAACCCTAGATATTGGCTGTCACTGTTGAAGAAAAGTGAAGTTGGTCAACTAAATATATATAGATGGAAACAGGACGTGTGAATGTTGATGTACTTGGCCTTTGTAATGTTATGAATTAATGCAGACTTGGATTTTTTCCTTTTTTACAAAATTTTCCGTTCGGCAAAACGAATCAGGATTCCCAATTTCACTTGAAATAAGGAGCATTTATTTTATGATTCAGATTTTGTTTTGTTGTATTTAACTATATATAACCGTGTTGTAACATATATATACCAGTAAATTCATAAAATTTAATCTGGCCATAAAATGGATCTTGACACAGATTCTGATGGCTGAATATGGTTTCTTATAACCCCCGTGTGGGCAAAGGCGGCTCAACTTCCTGAATGAACAGCCCATGACTCGGTGAAATGTGCAATTTTTAGCGCCAATAGGGATTTAGGCAACCCGGTGTGGGGGTACTGGGGCTAACATTTCGGCAATCCTGAAGCCCAGAGCCAGTGGAAAGTGTAACCCCGGGAGGAAATTTTCATTAAAAACAAGACAAAAAAATTCCTGGGAGGGGATGTCTGGAAATAGTTATTTTTCCTGGTTCATGGGAATTACATGGGCATTTAGCCCACTGGGCTATTGTCTTCTCCTCTGAACGTCGTCCACTTCTGCAAGCTGGTGCTGACGGGTTCTTCGGTTGAAACTTGCTGTTAGGCCGTTCTGGTTTGCCTTGGTAAGTTGCTGCCTGAGAGGTGTTGTGCCTAATTTTCCTAGCTTAATTATCTGGCTTATCTCTCCCTTTCAAGTGTTAAAATGGTCATGATTGAAGAAATATTTATTGGAGCTCCAATGTTTTATCTACAATTGGAACTTCCCACGTTAAAGTCTTCAAAATTGAATGATTGTTGAGACTTTGAAAGGGAGTTGGATTGTGGGAAAAGGAAAGTTGGTTTGCAGGTCATTCTCTTCGATATTTTTTATACTCATATGGGCCAAGTGTATCGTTTGGGCGAACAGAGAATTGAAAATATGGTTGAGAAAAGATGGGAGTTTGGGTCACCAATTTCTGACTTCCCTTTCTGGATTCTGCACTTCACGTGCCCTTTTTATTGGGGTCTTTCTCTTGACATATCATTCTATATGTTGCATTTGATAAATAAATAAAAAAAAAAAAGAAGAAAAAAACCAACAAATATTTCTTCTGACTTGTCCACTGTTCATCGCCTGTTTGTACAAGGTTTCTTGCTTCTGTTCCCAACTTCTCAACTACCAATTGAATGTATAGTATTTTCAGTTTTCAAAGTGCCCTGTACCTAAAAGAATAACTGGTTCAGAAAAATGTTTAGGAGGGGGGATCTCTTTTCAGTTTGTTTAGCGAATTTTACCAGTTTGAGTTGATAATGACTGGGCATGGTATGCTACGGTCATTAGGGTTTGTGAGTGATTTATCAAAATCATGAACAGCGCATGGACCCGCAAATAGAGGGCAAAGTACGGATTTGGGCAAATATTTTTTTTCGTTGACAATTTGCGTAGAATTATTTTATTGGCTATGATTTTATAAAGTTGCATACAATAGGCTGTAGGGGCGTGATGATTTCAAATTTTCAATGTGTTTGCATTTGTGCAAAGCACATGTACGCATTTAAGGTTCTTTATTGCGAGGGTCTACAAATGTTTCATTTGTTCAGATTTTTTTTTTGAACACCTACTCAAATAAGTGAATTTTGAACACATTCTCATACGAGCTGTTCTATTGCACATTACATAGGATTCTCATGTGAAAGTGCTGACTTATGTGGTCGTTTAGGGAGAGGATGTTTGTATTGTAGTAAGTATTAACAATGAGAATTGAATATATTTTTATCAGAGGTTCTTACACTTTATGTCGTAGAAAAGCTTTGAGTAAAAAACTGTCTTTTTAATTTAGTAAAAAAGAAGCGTCTCTTAAAAAATGAATAAAAAGTCTTTTTAAATGATTTTGTTTTTGTTGCCACAGTAACATGTATTTTTAATATATAGCATTTTTTACATTATTTAATGTTGAAATTGATCTAAGCAGCACAAGCAGATAAGTGAGCAAAAAGAAACTATATATATATATATATATATCAATTTGTTAACCATAATATAGTGGAATCGATTGATTGGGAAGTGATATATGAGAATCCTAAAAAGCACATGGAACACAAACCAAGGACAGAGTCTGGAATTATGTCAATAATTACCAATTCTGAACCATGGTTTCATCAAATTGCTGACCAAATTTAGGTGAAACTCAAGTTAATCTTGTTCATTGCCTTTTGTCATGCACGACCATTTTCCAATGCAGTCCTCAAATTAGTCATGATCTTGTAGAATCCAAAATTTAGGTTGGAAGTTGACATGGAATTATTCCTTGATCCCGCATGGCCGCATCCCCTCAAAATAAGTGTTAGATGATGGTGATGTGGTTGGTCAACTTCGTCTCCACCCAATACCATATATATATATATATATATATATATATATAGCATTTCAAATAAAAAAAAAAAAAAAAAGTACTCATAAAATGCATTGACAAAAAGATCCATTTTTGAGGAGCACAACTACTGGGATCTTCGGTTCTTACGACACGCAACAACTATTGATTTCACGTTTCCTGCGTTGTTGCAAATGTTGGGTAGTTTGTTTGTCCTCCATTGTTTCTTAACTTCCTACTGCAATCTTTAACCTCTTTTTTTTTCTTTTTTCTTTTTCCTTTCTTTTGTTTCTCTTAATGTCAAAACTGCTAGCTATTTTTTGGTTTTTGCGCAAGTATTACCGGAATAAATTAATGAAAAAGAAAAGAAAAATACCCAATTGTACCAAAAACTTCAAAATAAATAAGAAATGATAAATTTATTTGTTTAAATTATATTTACTCACGTGCTGGCTGACTAACAAACTCCGGGAAAATAGGACTTCCTGATTTTATCTTATTAATTTATATTTTATTAGGAGCTGTGCAAAGCTACTAGTATATTATATTTCAGTTTCCGTAGAAAAAAAAAAATAATAATAATAATATTTCAGTTTTGTTCCCCCCTGTTGTTCTCTGCACGGAACACATGGTTCAGAAATTAATCTAAAAAAATGAAAAACTCTTTAACAATCTTTTGACATGTTTTAATATGTAATTAGAGAGTGTTAAACTTTTTTCGTTAAGCTAACGGTGACTCTAATCACACGCTAACATGTTTTAATAAATTATAAAATAATTATCGATATAACATTACTCATTTCCATATACAAGCAACACATCAATTTGTGGCACACACTCCTGTCTCCGCTAAGTTATTATATAACAAGAACGTGAACAAAATGTAAAAACTAGAGTGTGCCCAACTTGATAGCTACTCACGTAGAATGTTTAACAATGACATGATTCTCTTCTGTCTTTAATGTTGTATATGGTTTTTATGTTGTCATGTTTTTTTTAAAAAATTTGTAAACAATGTGACACCATGTACACCGTTAAATAGTAAATAGTAATGTCATTTTAATAAACTGCTATACGACTGCCATATAACTAGAAAGATTGACATTTAGTCTCTTTCTATTTTTTTGTCATATAATAATCTAGAAAATATTATTATTTTACTATAAAATATAATATAAATTATAAAATAATTTCTCTCCATTTATCTAAAAATAAATAAAAATTCACTCCATCTCAAATGAGTATATATTGATTCACGGGTATGATGGCTAGTGACGTGAAATGTTTAACGTGCGCGTTGATGCAGGAGGTTGAAAATTTGCTCTACCATCCACTTGTAGGTGTTATTACTACCACCCGTTTGTAGGTGGTACGGACCCACATCACATGAATATGAGAAGCTCTCAACGCCAGGATAATAAAGATTAAAGAAGAAATTGCATGACCCTAAGATTATTATCCCATTATTATTATTATTTATGATTTGTAATTTTATTAAGATTATGAATACTATTTATTAGAATTTGGATTAAAAGTCTTAAGGATAGACATATTATCCTTTAGAGTTGCAATTTCATTTAAATTCTTATTGTAAGCCTCTATAAAACACCCTACATTCAATAATTAAAAGAGAGATAAATTTTTTTTTTTCTTATTTGTTTTATGTTTTTAAAATAAAAGCATTAACAAACAACTCAAAAAAACAAAACACTTAAAACTATTTTTTACTTTGATATCATATTAAAACACATTATAAAAAAAAAAAATTAAAAAAAAAAAAAAGGCTATAAGAAGCATTAACAAATATAGTTCCCAAGGGGTAGCTCAATTGGCTGGGGAATACACCTCATGAAGTGGAGGTCACTAGTTCGAATCCCCTCTCCTCCTCTTGTGTGGACATGTCAAAAAAAAAAAAAAAAAATATAGCATAATTTTCTATTTGTTTGTCATCAGGGGCGGAGCTACCCCCAAGGCCAGGGGTTTCTCCTAAAAAAAAAAAAAATCCTAAAAAAAATTAAAATTAATTAATTTTACTCTTAAATTTTGTTCTTTTTATAGTTTTAGCCACCTAAATCTTAAATCCTAGTTCCGCCTTATTAATATGAAAATCCCCCCCAGGTGCCCATGGCCCATGGGCAAAACAAAAAGACAAACACCAGAGATCCACAGAGTCCACTTGCCGTGGCCGAGAGACAAAATGCAAAATTCCATCCTAATTTTATTAATTAAAAGTAATAGGAGTGGGAAGAAAACCGCATATTAGCTGAGTTGGTTAGAGGGCGTGCTAACAAATAACCAAATAATTATAGAAGAATTAATCAATTTGATATAATTTTTTTTCCAACTCTTTGATAGGTATTAATAGGCCACCATGGGAGAGTGTAAATTATTTTTTATTTATTGACGGGGCTTCAATTACAGGCTTTCAAGCTTTGATGAATGATGAGTAAGAGTACTATTGATATTTATTTTATATTGATTGATTATTAATGTGTAATTTAAATAACTTTATTTTCTTTAAAAAAAAAAAAGGTTAACATAAAAATATATTTAAAATACGTTATGTTAACATAATCCGTGTAAAATGTGGTGATAAATAAATGTGAAGTACTCTTAAAAGTTATTATAAATTAGTTATTGAAGAAAGAATAAATCAAAAATAGCTACAGCAAGGGCAGGGCAGCAATGTCTTTTTGACAACTGGTAGAGTGATAGGGTAGTCGCTCAAAATGGCGAAAACAGGACAACCTTTGGCAACACCACCCAGGGCCAGCGATAGAATCCAACATTTAATTAACAGATTAATAATTTAAAAAGAAAAATCTAATGATTTTTAAAATTATTTCTGGTCGTAGATCCTTTGTGTATTTGTTAAGATTTTTTTTTTTTTTTTTGGGTTTTGTATTGTACTCTGGTGTCTCATAATATCGTCGAACAAAAATAGAGATGGAGAGAGACAGAGCACTTGGCATTCTCTTCAGAGGACGACTCAGATAGCCCAAAACTTGGCGTCTTCAACGCTTTCCCAATCCAAAAACTCAAAAAATCGAATACCACTTTCCCTTCTTTTCCTTCTCACCCTTTGTTTGTTCATCAGCGCTACAACTGCCATCTCTATACCTCTCTCTTTCTCTCCCACATTTCTATCTTCACCATCCATGAACCTCTGCATCTTCTTCCTCGCCTAGATTAACAGAATCCAATCCAAGTTCGTTTCTTTCCTTCTGGGTTTTCGATTTCAGCTTCTGGGTCTTCTTCGTTTTCTTCTTCTACTACCACTACTTCATCGCTCGCTCTCATGGCTGCTTCGTCCTTCACATCTCCGCTCTGCACGTGGCTGGTCGCTGCTTGCATGTCTGTCACGTGCGGCGCAGACCACCCCACGTGCCCGTCCATGCTCGGTTCCTGCAAGAGACCGACCAAATGGGCTCGCAAGAGGAGGGTCTCGTCCAAATGCAGTTCCGAATTCCAGAGGGGCTTGATTTCCTCTCTCTGTGGATCCAGCATTCAGGGCCTCATGAGTACGTGCCTCGCTTTCGAGCCCTGCAATGAGTACTATAGCTCCAAGGGCCTCTCTTCTATGGGATTTTCCTCTCTGTTCGGATCCAAGAGTGTTCCTCTGAATCGTAGACAGAGGCGATTGAGTCGACCACCCCATTCCGGTAATCCTCTTTCTTTCTGTGATGCTATACTTAGTTTGAGCTGTTATTGGTGACTGCTAATTAAGTTCTTTCTCTTTAAAAGAAAAATTATTCATTGAATTGGAAATCTGAGATTTTGTTGACATTTGTTACATTTCCTATTTGATCTGGTGTGTGTATTTTTCTGGGTTTGCTTCGAATATCTTAATTTTAATGGGCTTTCTTATGCGCTTGGAGGTGGATTTGACTGATTAATTTAGTTTCTTGTTTTTCTTATGTGGTGTCGAAATTTGGTTTTATTCATGCTTCATTTGGTTGCATAATGAACTATGAAAAGACGAAGAACTAAAATAATTGAGTCTGGAATTATTTATAATATTGGATAGCAGTCCACTCCAGTTACTGGTAGAGAGCAGTTTGGCTTATTGGAAAAGCAGTTCTTCATTTTACTTGCATGCCAAAGCTATGGAAAGTGGGAAATTGATACTAACAGGGGATGTTTCAATTTGTGCTTTTGTTTGGTGAGAACTGATTGTAGAAACGTGGTTCATTCATTTCTTCTTTCATATATAGTTAAATGAGTATACCTGGAGTTAGGATTGAAAGTTTCGCACATCTTAGGTTGTTTCTAGTTACACATGTGGCTATCTTTGGCATGTTATGTCTGACAAGTATTCTGAAGAAAATTAAATTCAGGTGGTTCCTGTTATTGCACGTGTATGAAATGGAAGTTCTAGATTTGCAAGGTGCAAGAGTATTGTGGCTCTTCATTCTTCAATTCATATAATAATGCAGCTCTCTCTCTGTCTGTCCCTGGTGAATGGGTTGGTTACTTGAACAGTCCACTTATCTTGATTGTTGTATTGTTAGCAACAGACATGATTATTAATTTTTGGGCTTGCTGGCGTATTCCTACTTTCTTGGCTGAGTAGCATTGACGTTGAGGGCTTGCAGCAGTCCTCTCAATTCAAACCTTAATGTTGATATTTGTTCTTTGGTTGTGGACTGAATTTTCTGTTCAACCTAATGTAGATATTCGTTCTTTGGTTATGGACTGAATTTCATATGCAACATAATTTTGATATTTATGGTTTTGTCTTCACTTACGCAGGTGTTAGTATTTCTTGTTTTGATACATAAATCTTTTTTGATAAAGCTTTGAAATTATAAATTTGTGCTGAGTACTAACTACATACACACACCACCTTTGTGAATTTATGAATACTCTAGGGGAAGCCATGGCTGTAGCAGTGCAACCTGTGGAGGAAGTCACCACGAGAAAGAAACCTCTCACAAAGCAAAGGCGAGTAGTTGTGACAGGGATGGGTGTCGTGACCCCACTTGGTCACGAGCCAGATGTCTTCTACAATAATTTGCTTGAGGGTGTCAGTGGCATAAGTGAGATCGAGACTTTTGATTGTGCCCAATTTCCAACGGTAAACCATATTTAAGATCTCTCTTATTCTGCTGCTCGCTCTGCAGTTTGTTCTTAGAATTCTTTTTCTCCAGAGAATTGCTGGAGAGATCAAGTCTTTTTCAACTGATGGATGGATTGCGCCAAAACTTTCCAAGAGGATGGACAAATTTATGCTTTACATGCTTACTGCTGGCAAAAAAGCCTTGGCAGATGGTGGAATTACAGAAGATGTAATGAATGCTTTAGATAAAACAAAATGTGGAGTTTTGATTGGCTCAGGAATGGGTGGCATGAAGGTACATCAAGCCTTCAGCAGTTTGATATACAATATATGATGAGAATGGAACATGGTTGAAAAATATTAAGTTAACCTGAACTTATACTGATTAATATGCAATCTGATTGACAACAAGAGGATTCTGAAGATTGTGTAGTTGCTGTCATGTCTGCTGCCTATGTGGTTTCCTACTGCAGTGAAATTTGCAATTTAAATCAAGTCCTTGCATTTGCTACTTGCTTTGGTATTGGAATGGTGCATGTTTCAAACTTGTTTTCTGTATCTCTCTGGCTGTAATGAGTTCCTGTCAGGAAATGGAATCCAAATTGTACTGCCTTACATGAAGCCACATGACCTGCAGATGGGATGAGAAAGCAGATTAATTATGCAAGTTAGCATTAATTATGAATTGACTGCTTGTTTTGGGTGTTTTGTGTTTTGAACAGGTTTTTAACGATGCGATTGAAGCTTTAAGGGTCTCATACAAGAAGATGAATCCTTTCTGTGTGCCTTTTGCAACTACAAACATGGGTTCTGCCATGCTTGCAATGGATCTGGTCAACTTAATATACATATTTTTTAAACTTTATGATACACCCTGATAAGAGTTGCAATTTGGTACTTGACCTTTTAACGGCTAATTTACTTATCAAATTACAGGGATGGATGGGCCCAAACTACTCTATTTCTACTGCCTGTGCTACAAGCAACTTTTGTATATTGAATGCAGCAAACCATATCATCAGAGGCGAAGCTGTAAGTGTATGCCATGGAAGTGTGGGAGTCTCATATTATTTTAGTTTGTATGGGGTTCAACCTTGGAAAGAATAACTAACAATGAAATAAGTCCAAAAATCTAAATTGCAATATTTACCAAAATTGTTGTGCAGGATGTAATGCTTTGTGGAGGCTCAGATGCAGCAATCATACCTATTGGTATCTCTCTTTTACTTTCCCTACATCAAATTCATCTCATCCTTCGCCAACTTGTAATAGCATGAAGTTTACATAACCTATTTTCTACTTGTTGATGCAGGCTTGGGAGGTTTTGTGGCATGCAGAGCACTTTCCCAGAGGAACGGTGAACCAACAAAAGCTTCGCGCCCTTGGGATAGTGTATGTTATCAACAGTCCTTTTACTTCCATATCTTTTTTTTTTTTTTTCCCTTTTTTTCTTGTCATTGTTTACATCTCAGAACTTTTACAAAATACTTTTTGAAATATGAAAATAATAAATGAAAATAGGAATGAATCAACTATACGTTGTGTTCTTGTCAGCGAAACTAGTTATTGTAAGTGTTGTGATTCAAAGGGTTTACAAACTTTGATTTATGGATCATGTGGATTTAGTGTTCTATTTTCTCGTAGAAATAGGAAACTATGTTCATAATTTCTTGATATTATATGTAGTCAATAGCTCTTATGTTGATAACTAAGAAGTTCTGGATCTGACCTTCTCTACCGAATGAATTTTAAGCAATTCTCACAAAGTTACTTCATTCATTTCTACGATGCTGATTGAGGGAAGATATTTGAGACCTCAATCCTGGTAGCTTCATGTGTACTACTTACCATGAGATCTGATTTTTGTTAATGAACAGAATCGTGATGGATTTGTTATGGGAGAAGGAGCTGGGGTTTTGCTCTTAGAAGAATTAGAGCATGCTAAGGTATTTTCACCCTAAATTGAATATATTTCTGTAGGCACTTCCATTTTACCAGTGAGCTCTTCTTGGGGCTCGCTCCCTTTTAGATTGTTGTCCATTATGTACCTTGACCCCCTTTCAATGGCATTTCTGCTGTCCCTCTGTATATCCATTGGTAATCAACTTACAAGAGTGAATCATGAGATGACTTTTCATTGTGTTATGCTCAACTGCTACCGCCTCTGATTATTCTTGAACTGATCTTCCTATCTATATATGCTTGCTTGCTAAAAAGTAGTGAAGTTCAGTCACTTCCTTCCATAACCTGTGATAAGATGTTTCTTCTGGGTGATAAATTCTATCAGCTGATTTTTTTTTTTTTTTTTGGCAGAGAAGAGGTGCAAATATCCATGCAGAATTTCTTGGTGGAAGCTTCACCTGTGATGCTTATCACATGACTGAGCCACGCCCTGATGGTAATGTGCCTTCTCTTGGGTACTTGAAATTCAACCTTGAAAATGTCGTTTTTCTTTCATAATTTTTCTTTTCTGAAATTCAACCCTAACCTGTATTTCTTTTTTGACTTATCCAAAAAGAAAAAAAAAAATCTTGAGTGAACATGCACAGTGGACGGATGGCCTGCACCAACTCTTGAGTTCTGGATTATTTATATGATTCTGCTCTGAAATCGTATTCCTTTTTAAATTTAACTATCTTGAAATTTGAGTTGCAGTTAACCAAATCATAAAATGCTTTTTTGTACCCATGATATTGATAACAAATGCCTAGGGCACAGGAAGGACAAATAAAACCTGAAGTCACGTAATTGTCAAAGCTCCACTCGGTTAGACTATCTGGAACCATATCCTCTGTTAAGAAAGTAATCTTTGTAAAAAAAAAAAGTAGGCCAAACCCACACGATTGGCAACCTAGTTGTGTTGAAAATGCCAAGGTGCCTAGTTGATGGATCAAATTACATTATATACACATATAAACTGTCATATGGATAAGTGAGTTTCATAAACATTTCTATATGCAGTTATTTAGTAACTGTTCTAGTTGGCTGTGTCACATTGGAAGCTGAGGCAGGCTCCTTAGGTAGATTCACGGCTGAGCTTACAGTTTTGTCCCCGTGTAGGACTTTTCGTGTCCAAAACTTGTGCCAATTTTGATACATGACACTTTTGTTCATGTCTATCATCGTTTAATTCTAAAAGTTTCAGCTCCTAGTATCTGAACTATAGTTTTGACCTAATTTATGTTTATAAATTTCCAGAAATAGTTATTAGTATTTTGAAGATACATACAAAATTCATCGTGGCTTAGTACATCCAGAATTGCTAGAAGCACTTTCTTTCGAGCATGCATTTTTATTTTTCCCCACTCAAGTTAAGTATGTTGTTCACTACCCTTTTTTGAGCGCTTTGCTTTACATGGGTCCGAGGTTGGTGGGTACACGAAGTGGCCCTGCTTTGGAGGGGTTCCTCATCATCACAAAAAAAAAAAGAGAGAAGAAAAAAATCTTGGGCTAAAATTTGTAATTCATGTCCCTGATATCCCTTCAAAAACAGGGGCTGGTGTTATCCTCTGCATAGAAAAGGCGTTAGCTCACTCTGGGGTATCTAAGGAGGATGTGAATTATATAAATGCACATGCTACATCCACACCAGCTGGAGACATGAAAGAGTACCAAGCTCTTATTCACTGTTTCGGCCAGAATCCTGAGGTAACTTGGATGCATAATGTTTGTCCTTTATGTCACCAGGTTCTAATATTATCATATTGCAAATAAATGACAGGATTACCATATTTCCATACTTAATAAGATCTATGCTTTCTACAGTTAAGAGTGAATTCTACGAAATCTATGACTGGTCACCTATTGGGAGCAGCTGGTGCTGTGGAAGCTGTTGCAGCAGTACAGGTAAACAATTTATGTCTTCAGTATCGTGATTTTAAATTCAAAGAACCATATTTATAAAAAAAAAGAAAAAAGAAAAAAAACTTCTAATAGAATGTCATATAGTTTCTGAAAAGGGTTATAGGAATTGTTCTTTTTAGTCCTTGTGTAGGTGTAATTTCAATTAAAGAAAGCAGACATAACAAGTTGCAGTCTTTTGCTTATTGATATGCTATTGTGTTTCTTCATATAGGCAATACGGACTGGGTGGGTTCATCCAAATATCAACCTGGAAAACCCAGATGAAGGCGTGGTGTGTTTGCTCACTGCATCTTTTGTCACTTTTCATTGATATCATGATGTTCCATGACATTGTTTGTCCCTTAGCTTTGATGATTTAACTTCAATTTGGTTATGCTGATGGACTGCAAACCCAGGGAGCCTTGGTTCAACACTCCCTGGCCGCGCACACTTACATTATTCATAAAAACAAATAAATAAAAAATAAAAACAAAAGATTTAACTTCAAGCATAGTATTATCTGATGTTTGCCAATGTTTCAATTCAGGATACAAATGTGCTGGTGGGCTCAAAGAAAGAGAGACTGGACGTTAAAGTGGCGTTGTCTAACTCATTTGGGTTTGGTGGTCACAACTCATCAATCATTTTTGCTCCTTACAAGTGAAATAGACCTGGTGGGCTACTCCAACCTGCTGTTTGATGCTGAAGGTATGTAGGTTCCAAGGTATCTTCTATCTGTAAGCAATAGAAATTTGTGTGTGCGCGTGCCCGTGCCCGTGCGCTTGTGTGTGGGAGAGAAAGGTAAGATTATACAAAGAAAATTTAGTAGATGAAGGTCCTTTCTTTTTGCTACATGATAACAATGAAGGCCCCCTCTTTGCTGACATAAACTATTAGGATATAGAACACTATGTTATAGAAACTATAGTCTTTGTCAGGTTCATTGTAGTATTTATGGGCTGTTGCTACATCATGCAGTTGGTGAGTACCAGGAAATTTGGTTGGTTGCCGGGCCTCGCGCAATCGAATTGGTTGGACTGCTGGTCACAAGAGAATACAGATAGCCCTATGGACCGAGATAAGAGAAAGCATGGAGCTACACCGACGGGTTAATCATGTAGTACTCTTGCTAACATTGTTAAAAGACTTTACTTTTATCAGACTTGACAAAGTAGGGCTCGATCTACTTGATATCCACAATTGAACCAGTGTACATTGCAATACTGGCCTTGTCTTAAGTTTCTTTCTTTTCTTTTTTAATGTACAAGTAAATGGCTGATCTAATTGTTATGATAATCATTTGTAATGAATTTTGAGATGGCAGTTTCATAGGTTATTCTGCGATGTTCTATCTTCTATGTAATTTGAGAATAACTTTTATAAGAGCCTATCATCAATCTGGTTTTTCATGCCTTCCAATAAAAATTAGACAAATAAAAAAATTACACCAAATCAAATAAACACATAAACACACAATTGAACCTTCTCCCAAAACCTATAGTGTCCTCATCGTGATTTCTTTTCATTCATGACCCACAGCCCCACTGCCAACCCATTGCCCACGCCATCCCCGAGCTGAGCACCGCCGAACCCCACCGCCGTCTCCTCCAATGTTGCTCCACCACCTTTGATTCCCCACACAAATGATTGCAGGTGAGTGGTCTAAAACACCACTGTCAAGAAACTCAACTGAAGCATATATGCTCATACTGTTCTAACCAAGAAATCCCACGAAAAAGTCTGAGACCACAGTCCACAAAGTTTGATACGCAAGAGAGAGAAACCAAGAAATATCTAGAACTAGAAGGTTTGAGGTTGCAGGTTGAGGAACCAAGAAACCCCACATGATTTTCCGACGGGATTTTCCCATGAACCAAGAAGTCCCAAAACGATTTCCCCATTTCTAAGGAGAGAGAGCAGAGAGAGAAAGTAGAGAGAGGACAATAAATCTAAGAACTTACCGGTGGTGGGGTTTGGTGACGCTTGGCTCGGTGGTGGCCGGTGTGGGCAGTGGGTCATGACTGAAAAAGAGAACATGATGAGAAATAAAACACGATGGGTTTTGAGAGAAGGTTCAATCGTGTGATTTCGTGTGATTTTTTGATATGTTCATTTTTTATGGACCTGGTTTGTGACAGGTCCTTACAAAAGCTATTCTCATATAATTATCTTGCAAATCTACTTTCCGCTTTATTTAGATGCTTAATTAGATCGAAGAGATAACGTTGTTTTTTTGCCTATCAAGCAAGTCAAGTGGCTCATCTTCTAATTGGTCGAACAAGTGCTCGGGCAAGTGCTTTAGCTGCTCGATCTACTCTTGGAGCTGGAGAAGTAAAAGGAAAATTATATCAGTTTTGAGTTGTGAATCACAAGTTCATCAAATGCATTGATGATGTTCAATGAAGAAGCTACCAATATTGGTAAAGGAAATTGTCTTGTCACGCCAGGACAATTTGATGGTAACCGTAGAGAGAGAGAGAGAGAGAGAAGAGGGCCAAGAGGCTATACTGCTCATGAGTGGATTGGACTGTGTCAACTATCAGATCGATCTCCAGAAAATAATTGATCAATGGAACTCTATTTTGACCAATATACATGGCATTTGTAAAAACACCAGCATAGTATCATTATGTCTCATACATGGAACTAGAGATATATTGGAATGTTTTAAACACATATCAGAGCATTAGATTCATGTATTTATTGATGGCAGATACACAAAAACATGCATGTACATTTGGGTACATGTAGTTTATGTATATACATCATTAATATTATATTGCAAGACTCATCAAAAAATATTATATTGCAAGAGATTAAACCTGGATGTAGTTGCTTTTGCCAGTTGATATCTTGCTTCTGATTTAGCACTTATTAGCTTCTTCTCTTTCAGTTCCTTGATTGACAAGAATGAAGTACATCAAAAATGACACCTACCTAAGGTTTTTTATTTTATTTTGTTTATTATTATTTTATGACGCGAAACCCTTTTAAGGTAAGTACACTTTGTGTACCCAGCCACTACTATCAAGTAAACTTTGAACCTGTATAAAGTGTCCCTTCTACACTCTTTGGATAATACTTTGACTTTGCCGATGAGCCGGTTCCAAGAAATTGTTTGCACTCAAGGAGATTCAAACTTTAGACTTCTTAAAATACTACAAAGATTAAGACCTTACCATATACTTGAAAAAATCTCTCGGAGTTCACACCCACTCAAGTTTTTTTTTCTAGCATATGATGATTTTCAACAGACCTTTCGTATATTATATTAGTAAGGGGTTTCATGTGTTCTTCGGGCATCACAGCCTTAACTGCCTCCAGACCGCACTTCTTGACAAAATTTCCAGAAGATGGTTAACCTGAAAAGGATTAAGAAATGATCAAAGAGAATTTGGGATGATCAGTGAACGAAATCATGGCCATTTGCCATAGCAATTGAAGGAGTTACAAAAAATTCTGATTAGCCAACCTTGGCATTAAAGTGGTTTTTGGTGTTAATTATCTTGCCACTTCAGCAAGCCTTCCACCATGCTCGTCAAATGCATTTGCAACACTTTAGAATATATAAAGCAGCATGTTTAGAAGCAGTTGTGTGTGCGCGCGCGCGCGCATGTGTGAGAGAGAGAGAGAGAGAGAGGGTACGTAATTCAAGCCGACACAAGTTACATTTTTTTTCCTCAATAATATATGTTTTAATAGATGGGACTGAACACCGTACAAAGCAATCAATGAACCATCAACGCCGCCATTACCATTAATTACCACAACCACCGCCATTAACACCACCTGTTATTCATTACACATCCTCAACTGCTGCAACTAAGGCATAGACTGCAACCAACATGCAGTCTGTCTGTCATTTCATCAATCAAGATATTTTCAACAGAACCAATCCAAAGAGAATCAAAAGACTTTCTTGATCGAACTATATACGTACCAAGACAAGGATCATTACAAGATAGAAGGAATATGTAAAATAATTTTTTTTAAGCCAATGAAAGTTTTTAATTAAACAGTAACGTCAAAGAGAATAACTTAGACAGACAGAAGAGAAAGGAAACTTTAAACCTAATACTTTAGATAAATGATAATGACAGCAAACTTAAAAGTGTATCAGTTAACCATGGTTCCTCCATTCTACAAACCCGTGATATTACAGTAAGGTAAAATGGACAAATTATCTGCAATATGCAATGACATGATGGTAAGGATAAAAGTTAAAAGCCTCTGAAATTTCAAACAAAAATACATTGAGAATAACTGAAAGAACTTTGTACGCCTTCTTTTGTATCAAACCTTCAACATCCTGCAGTTAAAAAGCTCTAGCTTCACACTCTTAATTACATCATCCTTTCCGTTATAAGCAATGCCTTCTAGAAATTTACTCCATAGACAGCAAAGGTAAATCACCAAATTATATAGACTCATTTAATTTACGAACCTGTAATGCAGGCTTTATTGCGACAAATAAAAGATCAATCTCTTTAGCGTTATCAAACCAGGCAAAAGTGAAACTGCCAAGTCAAATTAATAGTCGTGCCCTGCAGATAATTAAGATGAAGGAATAACTACAATGCCAATATCGCAAACCCCAACACTTATCATTCGAAGTAAAAAACAAGAAAAATATTTGAGACTTTATAATTGAAAATGATACATAGGTGACCAAAAAGCTGCCATGTGTGACCAAACATGTTGCAACATATATATATAAATCTAAAGGGTAATTACCTTTTCTCCACATGAACTACCGGCTTGTATCATTTTGCTCCACGAACTACTACTTCGACTAAAATAGAGCATCCAACTAATATATATAAAATTAAAGATGTAAAATTGGTAGTTGGATGCTCTATTTTGATCGAAGTGGTAGTTCGTGAGGGCAAAATGACACATGCTAGTAGTTCATGGGGAGAAAAGGTAATTACCCCAAAACTAATTTTTTGTTCCAAGTAAAGAGAAATGAGAAATTCAAATCAGTGACATCCGCTTCGTGAGACGCGCATAACCTTTAACCAATGGGTAGTGATTAGAGGGATCATTGACCGGCTCCTTATTCCTTTATATTAAAAAATCCAATTTTATTCCAAAGAAAAAAGAAATAAAATAATATAAAAAATTAAAAGTGAAATAAAATTGAACTTTTTAATATAAAGGGAGGGGGAGGGAACCGGTCATTAATGGTCCCCCAATCACTACCCTTAACCAATTAACCTCTCGTGGGGACAAGAAAAAAGAGGAGAAAAAGGACCACCTCAAAAGTACCTCTTAAAATAGTAATTTTTAGTTTCTCAACCTCTCAGTATGGTACGTAGTGAGAACTATCACCTGGAACACTCCGTGATCATTGCATTAATTACAGCCAAGAATAAAGGTTGGCTTCAGCAAATCATCAAATACTTCAGAATCATTGTATCAAGTGTAGATCAGATGCAACAATCTAGTTCTGTCCTTGATTTTGAATCCAGTTTCAAAGGCCGGAGATAGATGCAAGTATTATATACATTAAAACATTTTTTTTTTTTTTTTTTTCCAGAGCGAGAACATAGGAAGTTTGACGTACGTTATATCTATCCTCTGCTAACTGCCAAGGCAGATTGAGTAATGCTAGCTAGTGGCTCTCTTTTTATTTTATTTTTATTCTTTTAATATTGTTGTGAATTTTAAAATTGTTGTTGAATTTGTGACAAATTATTATTAAATTTAATATAATGATGGTTTTAAAAGATTAAAAAAAAAAAATGATAATCAGGCAAATTATATAAATTCGTTAACTAAAAGAGATTTATTTAGTATGTCGGTTACTAGTTGGTCCTTGACTCCTTGGACCTTAACAACCACGTAATTAAAGGCAATAACTAGCGTTACAAGAGAGCTTTATTTTGAGGGATAATCGCACCGTTGGTCCCTGTAGTATACCATAATTATTTTTCACTCCCTATGGTTTAAAAAGTTCATAAGAAGTCCTCGTGATATGCAATAATTACAAATCGATCCCTGACGTCAAATTCTGTTAAATTTTTTAACAGATTCCGTCAAATGCCACGTCAACGACACGTTTCGCCAATAAGATGGCGACACGTGTCCACCGTAGTAAAAAAATATAAATTTTTTTAAAAAAATAAAAATACTTATTTTTTTTTTTAAAAAAAAAAAAAAAACTGAAGGGGCCGGCCACTGGGGGGGGGGTGGTGGCCGACTCCTTCAGGTTTTTTTTTTTGTTTTTTTTTTTTAATTTATTTTTTTAAAAAAATAAGTATTTTTATTTATTTTTTAATAAATTTATATATTTTTATTACGGTAGACACATGTCGCTGACGTGGCATTTGACGGAATCTGTTAAAAAATTTAACAGAATTTGACGCCAGGGATCGATTTGTAATTAGTGCATATCACGAGGATCTCCCGTGAACTTTTTAAACCATAGGGAGTGAAAAATAATTATGGTATACCGCAAAGACCAACGATGCAATTATCCCTTATTTTGAAGGACGGCGCCATAACAAATTCGAACACCTCGCGTCGACAAGTACCTACACAGCGGTATTAGATATGGGCCCCTTACTGAGGCCCAGCAAGTACGAGCTAGCCTCCTGGATACGAATTATCCTACCATGAGGAAAGCATGCACAGGCTGGCATGGACCCACGCATTGAAGTACAAATGGTCCATGGAAGAGATTAAACGCATCAGACACCTGTCCAGATTCAAGACTGTAAACTTTTACATTTACCTGCAAACATTTTTTTCTTTCACTTCTGGCAGTAAAAATACAAGTTCTGGAAGAAAAATACAAGTTCCGTTACGATTGATAAGCAGTAGATAGTAAAAACATATAGCAATACATATTACATACAACTTTTGGACAACAAAAAGATTTAAATTACTATCGAAACTCATCAGAAGCGGCATATCATATATATGGGGAATGGGAGCGGAGAAACGACGGCCGTCCATCATCAAAGATGCTTGCCACGACTCTCATCAAGGCGTTTGATCATGTAGAGCGCGTTACTAGTAACCCTACCCAGATTCGTGACCTTCCGCTTCACATCAGACTTGACCTTCCCATCAATGCCCTCAAACCCATCGAGACAAGTGTCATCGTTGGTCAAGGCCGCGCTCACCCAGGTCTGCGCGTTGCTCATGTGCCACTCGAAAGTCTCGCCACCTTGAAGGTGCTGAAGCTCACCCAGCGTCATGCTCAGTGAGTCCACCGAGTCCGATATCTGCTCCGTGCAGTCACTCAGCGCCTCACGCTGTCTCTTGCTGTCGCCGGCCGAGATATGGGCGAGGTAGCTGGAGACTCGGCGGGTCCTGGAGAGGCTCACATTGACGGCGGCTCGGGCCAGATCGCGAGGAGTCTTGCAGGCGGAGCCCGCGTAGGACGAGAGAGTGCGTACGCAAACGTTGGGGTAGCTGGCATGGACGCACGATGAACGGACGATATCATCTGTGGGCGCATCGGATTTTCGTGCTGCGGCGGCGGAGGAGGAGAGGAAGAGTAGGAGAAGGAATGTGAGGATTGAGAATGGGAGACTCATCTCTGTTGAGAGACGTGACGCTGCGTTTTGGATGCCTGCGACTGCGAGATCTGTGCTGTGTAGAGTGGAGTGGAGTGGAGTGTTGTGTGTCAGTGCGTGTTGGTTTGGTTTAATTAATAGGTGTTTGTGCATGAAGCTGGAACTGGAATCTTATCTTATAGTGTGGTCATAAAGTTGGCATATTATTACTTAACTGCCATTTTAGTTTGGTTACTTATCGTAATGCAAAGTGATTTCTTGCTGTCGCTGGCGGGATTCAATTTTGGACACTTATCTCTTAAATGTTTTTATCTGAGGGTAATTTAAACTATTATATATGGGTGTTTTGTTACAAATTTTATCTCCATAAAATTGGATTGGCTAAATGCCATTTGTGTGAATCTGAAACATGAGGCTAATTTCATTCATTGAAATGAAAAGTGATGGAGACCAGCCAATGACCTGATTGCCCCCAGTCTACAAAGATCTCATCTTAGATTATTTCATATCTTCTAAATTGTGTCGGTAAAAATTATTCTAAATTTTTAATAAAATATTTAATTTATATGTAACTTTAGATACATGCTAATTTAATAGATTGAATTTAAAATACAATTAGCCACTAAAAAAATTTGAAAGCTATTTTACAATTTTTGACACGTACTAGCACGTGATTAGAGACACATCGGCCACTAAAGAAAAATATTTAATATATTTCAATCTTATACTAATACGTGTCGTAAGTTATAAAAGAGTTGTAAAATAAAAAACTTTTTTTTTTTACATTAAACTTTTGTGGTTTTGTTAGTATCCCGGATGCGGTAGAAATATCTCAACTTTGCAGCATATAAATACAAAGCTTCTTTGGGGGGTGGGGGGCTGGTTAATCATATAGGTTTTGCTATCCCATCATCAAAGTTCCAAAGTTTAGTGGAGGGAAAAGCCAAAAGAAAAAGTTTGTATACTATAATTTACTGCTTTCACCGGATGATCCAATAAGAGTAGCCCGAAATTGTTACTTTTATGTTTATGAAGGGCAGCAGAAACGTGTAGATAACGTAGGCGTTAACGGAGGCTCTTCAGATGAGATTTTTGTAATGATGGCTCTTCAATTATGTAAACAGTAGATAGCTTAGAAGAATTAAAAGTTAGTAGACATATATTGCAGCTGTTAAACGTTACGGTGGCTTGGAAGAGTTTGAGAGATAGTTCTCCATAGACTATGTATATACAAATTTAGACAACGAAACTGTTTTAGTATCCAAAACCTTTCTCAAAATTTGTACTTTACTGGACGGAATTTGAATCGTTAATAATCTGAACAACAAATATGAGAAAATTCTTATGAAATTCACATATTCAAATGGGTAGGCGAAACTCGGAAGAATCAAAACTTATTAAAATTAATAGATAGGTCGGGAAGCAAAATTATTGAAAATCTTTATTCAAAAGTTTGTGATAAGGGAAACTGCACCATGGAACATAAAGTGCTTTCGTGACCTTAGCCTGGCCTTCCACTGCAAATGCATTATTTAAGCTCTGAAACAGAGCATGTGCACCATCTGGTACATATTGCAGGGACTAGAATGACCCACCCCAGGCCAAGACAGAAACTGCAAATGCAAACTAAATTTTGCGCGGCAATTTCACCAACTTGTCCATCGAATTTGATGGCAATTTCACCAAATTGTGCACGGCAAATTGGCCGGATCCGCCCTTCCTAGTTAAGAAATCGCTGCATTTTTGTTCCCCAAATCCAGCATTAATTAAGGATCGGAGCGTCATTTCCGTCATACCTCACAAATTTGGATGTACGTACTCTTCTTAGATTGAACGCTGTGGGTACCATTGACCATAAAAATCGCATAAAAGTATGGTGTAAATAGCATTATTCAAAAGACTTTGCTGTTGATGTAGTTGTGTCAATTAATTATTGTTTAAAAAAAAATAAAGGGTTAATCGGCGATGACACATTAACAAAGAGAAATAAAAAATATGATCAAATTATGGTATTTAACATTTTTCTTTATCCCACATAGTAATGCTATACGTACACAGTACTTTTATTAATTTACTTTGTTGATGATCAGTATTATCAATAAATTTTTGAGCCAACCGTTATTTTTTAAAAAATTTAAAGGCCGATAAATAGTATCTCATTAATAAAATGAAATAAAAGTGTGATAAAAATGTGGTGCCATTTATCTAAAACCTAATAATGTCATGGCTCATAGAACATAAATTTGGTTGTTACCGGCCACCCATCCAGAAAAGTTAGAAAACGGATTAAATGAACTGAAGGGTATTTAATTCCTTATCATTTAAGAGAATTTTAATGCTTTCACATTTTTTCTTGAACTAAAATACCACTGAATTATAGCCTTGTTTGGTAAGGGAAGGGGAATCGATAGTGGAAGTTGAAAATGATAGATGTGATATAAAGTAAAAAGAATTTGTATAGAAAAATAAAAAAATTTTATATTATAGTGTATTTTTTTTATTTAAATAATAATATAAAATTATTGATGTGATATAAAGTTAAAATATTTTAAAGTTAATTACTTTTGAGATAAATGAAGAATTTTTTTTTCCTTTTTGAAATAAGTGAAAAGATTTTATTCCTCTGGTCAAACAAGCCAATAAGGAACCGAATACACTCCAATTCTAATGAATATTGGAGACTCTCCTGCATGTTCAAGTATCCTACCCCGGAGAAGCGAGCCTATGTTAGGCCTGTGATTAAGGGCTATTGACTAGTGTTAAAGGAGCCTATGTTAGGCCTGTGATTAAGGCCTAGTGACTAGTGTTAAAGGAAATGTTAGGAAGCTAGGTTCCGTACTAGAAATAAATGTGTCCAAACAGGTGAGGTGTTGGATGAAAGGGGATTGGTAGGAAGGTTTGACAGCAAGGACGCACCCCGGTTTCCAAACCTGGGTTGAGTTATTTACATGCATGGCGTGTGTGGACAAAGGTGGCCGGGTGGACTTTGGGTAATGCGTAATGGGTATGCCCTTAATTGGCTGCAAAAAGAGATTGGAATTGGAAAAAGTTGGCTTTCACAAGCAAGAAATGGTTGGGTGGGGGTCCTTTCCATTTAATGGATGCTACTGCTTCATCTAACCGGTTGCGGCACACTGGACCCTGGACCCCGTGGACCGTCGGATGCAACCGGTGATTGGAGTAGTACTAATAATGCCAATAGTGTGTCGGTTGGATGACGATCGTCCAGTACTTTTCACCAATAATTGAGACTTGTTTTGGTGGCGGTATATATCCTGATGCATTAACTATGGAAACATGCTTCATTTCTAGCTGGCTTTAGGTTTTATATAAGATTTACATTTGAAAAGTATTGTATGTGAGATCATATATATATATATAGAACACTTGGGGGGTTATAGATTGAACTGGAGATGAATTGGCAGGTGGGGTTATAGAGGAGATCGAGCTAGGTTCAATGTATTCTTTGTAGGGGTTGTATGGCTTGACTTGATGATGAGGAAAAACATCTTGTCTACTGTCTAGCTAGCTCTAGCTCATTGATCTTAGTCTGAAATCTTAAGTATGGGGATAAAGGAAAATTTATGAGAAGTGTTTTGAATGTAGATATTTGTCAACCACTGAGATTCTGCATTGATTTCTTTGTTGTTTTGTAGATTTACTTGTAATGGTTTGTTTTAGTTGGGTGGCTGGAAAACTTTGGGTCTACTGTTAGTTATTTTGTTTATATTGTTGGTTTGGTGATCTAGCTAGATGCTAGCTAGATTTTGTGTACATTTGTTCTGAGTAATGAATTCAATCATACATCCCTTCAAAAATAAAAAAATAAAAAAATCATACAAAAATCATACAAAATAAATTTCTTTTAAAAAAAAAATAATAAATAAATAAATACACAAGCTTATTGCTTTATATTGTCGAGGCAGACTTCTTTATATATATATATATATATATAATAGAGAAGTTGCCTTGTAGGCACCGGTAGCATAAGAGAGGGAAGATGCGGCTACACAATCAACTGATCTGCCTAACTACAACAAATAGTGTGGCTACTCTTATCTAATTGGGGTGGTCAAACAACCACCCCTTTTCTCATTTAGGAGAGGTCATGTAGTCACCTTTATTTTGTAAAAAATAAATATAGTTTCTTTTTTTATGCAATTAACGAATCAGCGTACACATGAAAAGAATAATCACATTTTTCTCAAAATATTCAAACTTTCAAAAGTTTTATAAAAATTAAAGTGCGTTTTTTTTTTATTTATAAAATTTAATCTTTGTTTATTTTACTATGGGCATAAGCATGGTCAGAAGTTCAAACAATATCATTAAAAATGGCAAATGTACGTGAAATGTGATAGTTGTTTTATTTTTTCATTCATAAGTTTTCAAGTCACCCCTAGCCTCTCCTCCGTTGAGGCAATATTGAGGGTGCATGCCCACATGAAAACAATTATTATTTTTACAAGGCTCAATTTGGGTTTCTCAAAATAAGCAGGCGAAAATATTTTTCTCAAATGTAGACCCACCAAAAAATACTTAATTTTAAAAACAATTTCACATTTATGTTACGTTAAAATACTTTTTCAAACACAAAATACTATCCAAAAACACATTAATTAAAAACTTAACCAGTATATTCATTTCACAAACAAGTTTTTATAAACCGTGCAAATTAAAATCTCGTGTCTTCCTATCTAATTTTTGTTCCAAACTTAGCAAAAGTTACTAATTTTACCCCCACACTGGAGAAGCATATTGCTGCTTGGTAAACCCGAACTAGTTAAGTGGGTTACACTCTCGTTTCTCCCGGAAACTTAAGAGGATGTTTGAGTGCGTGATTTTTTTATATTATTTTGTATTTTTAAAAAATTTCTCAAAGTTATGAATACCGAGAAAAAAAAAAAAGAGTAGAGAAATTACATTTAAATAGTTGAAAGAATAAAATCAAAATTGAAAAATAATGTTTGGGTAATAGTACGTTGTTTTTGAAAAAAAGTAGAAAATAATCATGCATCCAAACATCCCTTAAAGCTCCCTTCTCTTTGCAAACCTCACCCCAAATCCAAGCTAGGGAGGAGCCGCACCCCAGCCTTAAGAACTCCTCTCCTCCACCTTCCATCAGTATCCCCCTTAGCATTTTTTTTTTTTTTTTTTTTTTTTTTTTTTTTTTTTTTTTTGTGTGTAGATTTTGGAGGCTAGATCCACTGTTCTTCCTCCACCCTCACCGGTTGTTGCTCCACCTTTTTCCATTCCTTGTCCCCGCATGTGCACTACACACGGCAACACCACTTTTGGTCTCAAGTGGCAGATTCTAAACTCCTCTACTCCGCTAGCTCCTTTGGCTTTTTTTTTTTTTTTTTTGTTTTTTTGGAGTTCTTTTGAAGCATGTTGAGAATAAGGTTGTATATTAAATCACACATAATATTGTACATGAGAGGCCTATATATATAGGCTAGTAACACAAATCTACACACCAATAAACTATGTGGGGCAAAGTACATACGTACACATAATGTAATCTAATAACCTCCCTTAAACTCAAGGTGGAGTGATAGACCATATTGAGGTTGGACACAAGATCGCGGAACTACTTGGAGGATGAGACTTTGTGAAGAGGTTTGCGAGCTAATCATGATACGTAACAAAATGAAGCTGTAGAGAGGCTTGAAGGAGATGATGACAGACAAAGTGACAATCAATCTCAATATGTTTGGTCTGTTCATGAAAAACATCATTATGGGCAATCTGAATAGCACTTCTGTTGCCATAGTAGATAGGAGTAGCTGAAGGGAAAGAAACACCCATATCTTGTAGAAGCCATCGCAACCAAAGAAGCTTCGAGGTGGTGTCAGCTAAAGTACGATATTCTACCTCGGTGCTAGATCGAGCAACAACAGACTATTTCTTATTTCGCCAAGAAATAAGAGAGGTGCCAAGTAGGAAACAATAACTAGTGTTAGAGCGACGGTCTATGAAATCACCAACCCAATCCACATCAGTATAAGCATGTAACTGAAAATGGTCGGGGACCATAAAATGAGAAGTGGAGCCCATGAAATAATGTGCCTTTGAGATAGCGAAGGATGACAGAAAAGTAAGTAGAGCGGGGAGCAGCCATGAACTGACTCACCTGATGGATAGCATATGAGATATCAGACATAATAACAGTAAGATAGACAAGGCTGTCAACCAAATGCCGATATAAAGTGAAATCATGGAGAGACTTGCCATCATGGAGAATAAGACGAATATTATTGAGCTTAGTATCTGTGCTATGATACCATGTTGAGAGTAAAATTGTATATTGAATTACACATAATATTGTATATGAGGGGCTTATATATATAAGCTAATAACACAGATATACACACCAATAACCCATGTGAGATAAGGTACATATGTATACATAATATAATTTAACAGAGCAAAAAAATTTGCATATTCAAATTCAGGCTATGAAAAATATTATCCTTAATAGTATTTGTCTTTGAATTCTTACAGGGGTCTCCATTGCAGCTTATTTTGTCTTCTCTTATTCTCGTCAGCTCTTTCAAAAGGTTGTTTAAAAATAAGAAACATAAGAGTGTCTTTGGATGCAACACCGCACAATGGGTCATTACAACCAGTTCTACCGTTAGCTTTAATTCTTACTCGTTTCCTCCTTTTCAAGGTTTTCTTCGAAGCTATGGAAATGATATACTTGAATTGTTGTTAATTAAGGATAGTGTTCTTTAATTGGCCTATAATGTTTTTGGCCTACGTAATTTTTTTTTTAGAAATGAAACAAAATTTCATCTAGCTTGTCTACTGCCGTCAGAGGGGTCATGATAAATTCAGAGGCAAAGAATATCCTTTTAATCTGCTACGACTTTGATACTAATGATAAGCATGCCTTTATAGGATAATATGCTGAGCAGGCCAATTTGGTGGATGCTCAGCTACCTCAAACAATTTTGTCCCTATTTGCTAATTAGAGAGAGAGAGAAATTGGATTTGCAAAGGAATATACCAATATATAGCACCATTTAGACTTGGTCTAGGCATGGCTGCTGGGAATTTTGGTTGGGAGAAGCAAGAGCCAAATTTGTGGACCTCATACCCAAATCCATCAATCAACGATTGAAACAAAACAAAAGAAAACAAAGATTAGAAAAATAAAACATCATAAAAAAAGCATTTGAGATCTAAATTTTGTGCCCTCGCATGCATGGTACAATCATTAGTTTCCCATCGTTGTTGGGGATTGATCGATGAACATCATGGCGTGGCCTTCGGATCCCTTGCTCATCCATGTCAGCACAAAATATTTAACATAAGCAATACTTTAATTTCTCCAGTATTAATTATATATATATTAGTCTTTTCTAGGGAGTAGGGACCTTTTCAATAATTTTAATTCAATATTGACTAATGTGTTTTTTTAAATATTCGTAGGCATACCAAACACATCAACCTCATCGGATTCAGGAAATTAAACTGATGCTCTCTTCTCAATTTATATATATATATATATATATATATATATATATATATATATATATATATATATATTATCTGTTTTTCCACAATCATTAAAAATATAACCATTTTCCACAATCTTTTCAATTCAATAATATTGACTAATATGCTCTTTTCGCTATCACATTATTAAATATTTGGTAGAAAACACAACACCTTAAAAAAAATCTGAAGCTCTTTTCCCTAAAACATTATTATATGGTTTGATAGGCCTCATAACTTGGGATTTGCTTAACGGGTGTTTTATTCTGTGGGGTGTGGAAGCTTCCTTAGCAACGCTCTTCCCCAGTAGACACTGGGCTTCGGTTTAATTAGGTTTTCGCTCCTCAAAATAGGTTGTCATGGTGACGCTGAGGTTTGATTGACGCATTGCTATCTCTATTTAATTACCAAACTATGTAGAAAACGATACCATATATATATACCTTTGTACGAGTGGCTGAGTCCTGCTCAAATGCTCTACAAGTATTTGAGGTGACATGTTTTTTAACCAAATCGCTTTCTAAGCTTTAAATTGTATCAATTTACTCTCTTGACTTTAATCGTTATCAAATAAACATTTCTATTAAGGTCCATTCGTTTTTTAACATCTATATCACATAATAACCCATTAAAAGTTGGCACGTGTTATAATAAAATAGTCAGTAGGTTGGAACACCGTGACTTCCCACATCAAGTTTTTTTTTGTTTTTTTGTTTTGGGAGAACATCATTTTTTACTCAATCGTTTTCTAAGCTTTAAATTGTATCAATTCACTCACACTCTCTCTCTCTCTCTCTCTCTATTATAATCGTTATCTAATAAATCTTTCTATCAAGGTCCGTTCATTATTTAATGACCATATCACGTAATAGCCAATTAAAAGCCAACACGTGTTTCAATAGTTTAAACAGCATGTCTTAAAAAAAAAAAAAAAAAAAAAAAAAAAAAAAAAAAAAGTTAGGAAGGCTGCAAGAGGAATTTTGCTACGAGGTTCTTGCCGAGCTCCAACCGAAAGCTGCCAATGCCATTTGATGTGACAATTTCAGTTTCCAAAATTAAGAAAACGTACTATGTAACATCAATTTGCGTATAACCTCTGTACTCGTGTATAGTTCCTTTTACGAATTTTCTTGTGATATCATGGACAAATTAGTTCAAAGACCCACAAATGAGTTCACTGATTTGAAAATGCTGGTTTCTGTTATTCATATATCATTTACATATTTTTCATGCATACAATTTTTATGTGTCAATTATATACTTGTGAATTTTAATTTAAAATCTATTATACGAATGGGAGTCAACACATTCGCCAAGAAAAAAACACTCTTTAAAATATGAAAATTCTGCTCGGATAAATGAACTTTTTTGGCCGGGATCTTATCTCAATTGGCTGCAATTCGTGTGGCCAATTGTATGGTCATGATTAGTTGCAATTCATTAGTTGAATATGCCTGACCACTAATAAAAGAGGTCTCCAATAAAAGCTTACATGCCCAAATAGATATACGGATAGCTTGAAATGTGAGACCACCTATTTGAATAGGTGAACCCCATCACAACTCTCTCGGATGACTATCCAAATTAAATGCAATTGTGGATCCCGATCCTACGGCCTCATGGGGGTTAAATAAGTGCGGAAAATGACGTGTTTTGCACCCTAAAACAAGAGGCTCACTTATAACGTTGTAGGTTTTGTTTGATAACACAATTTTTTTTGTTCTCCTTTTGTTATCTCTTTTTGAAACAAAAGTATTAGCAAATTAAACAATAAAAAATACAAAATAATTAAAATTATATACGTAAGAAAAGCACTTCGAATTGTTGATTTCGATCTATTGTCATCTTTATATAATTTTAGAACATGTTTTTTTAAATAAAAAGATTAACAAAGTTACTAGGTTAGTGCTTAGAGAAGGTACTACGCTAGCTGCAAAATCCCTCACTCAATTGAACTTCTCAGTTCCAATGGATCCGGTAGGTATTTCACAAAGTAATCGAAAAAATAAAGCAAAAACAAAAAGAAAGAACGTACTATTCGATTCAAATATTCAATGGAGATCGAGCCAGAGAGAGAAAAGAAGGTGCAACAAAAAAACATTGCATTTACGGTTGGAATGATTGGTTGTTGCAACCAACAGAATACATACACATTAAATATATATACAATTTCATAAACTCCAAAACCAAACCCCCCCCCCCCCCCCCCCCTAATTAAATAAATAATTACTAATCCAACTACCACGCAACACAGCTTGAGCTGTACCTTAAACTCCTGGTACAGGTACTACTGTCCCACAATCTGACGACGTTGCCGTTAAGCACCGTCAAGTCCTGGTACCTGTACCACCCAATCTCCCCCGTTCTCGTCCTCAACATTCTCTCCCAGCTCTCCCACCACACCCCACAACCCTCAACGCCGTCATCGTCACCGTTCTCCTCCCACTCATTCGCTGCCGTCAACTCGCCATCACCTTCCCGGCCGTCATCCTCACCGTAATATACAGCAACAAACTTCGTGCCCTTAGTTACTCCGTCATCAACTTTAACGTCGCCAAACACCATTGCCGAAGCTGGGGCTGGTGCTGGTGGCTCGTCAGCCGAGACGTCAGGGACCGATATCCCGGGCACCGGCTGAGACCCGCTTGAGCCTTGATCATTGCGAGGAAGCGGTGGAGAGACGTCGGATTTCAGGCAAGTGGGGCCAGTACCACCGGCGGCTCTGATCCTCCAGAAGCTAACGGCGGCCGTTATAACCGCGACCCACGTCCATAGATTATTGACTACTGTGAGGAACCCAACGCTCAAATAATTGAGAGCGAGGGCTTCCAGAGGAGAATCCAACAAGTCCATTGCCGATCAAAAAAACCCGTTGGGTTCTCCAACCTCTGCTTTTGTTTTGGTTTTGTGGGGCGTGGGGCTGGGGCTGGGGCAGTGGTGAATGAATACGAGGAGGCCTGGGCATATGATTTATGGGGGAGGTGAGAGAAGGTGAGTATTAATAGGTGCCGTTGGATCAGACCACTTGGGGTGCGGATCTGATGGAGATGCCGAGAATCGAGAGCTAAGATGCCAATTGCTGAGGTAGATCCGAAATTTATACCGAATTTTTCACAGTTGTGGTTTTTTCGATGACAAGTGTATGGCCATCAATGTATCTCGTAACCTGACCACTAAGGGTGCATTTGGAATTGCGATTTCATAAACAATAAGTGCAATTTTAAACTAAATTGCTGAACATAAATCGTTTGAGAATTGCGTTTTTAAAAATTGCAGATAAGATAGTACTTTTTTGAAAACGCAGAATTTTAAAAGGTAAATTCGCGATTTTAAAGGCTAAACTGTAATTTTGCCAAACGCTTAATTGCGTTTTTAAAAATCAATTTTTTCAAATCGCACATTTTTAAATCATTATTTTAAATCACACTTTTTGAAATCGCAAACCCAAACGGACCCTAACGCAAAAGCATGATGATGTATATTTCATGGGACTTGGGACTTGGGAGAACAAATTTAAGGAACGTGAAACGTGACTTTTGGGTGACGCTGTAGCACGTGGGAACACGTAAGGCGGATTGTACCGAATTTTTACACGCTCACGTTTACCTTGTTTTATTTATTTTTTATTTTTATTATAAAAAAAAAAAAAAAAAAAAGTTGTTTTAAATTTATCTCACGGTGAGTTCAATATCGTTATTTTGCAGATCAAAAGTTTGATTTTAGATTAAATTTTTTTTAAAAAAATGTATGATTTAGAAAAGTATTTTTAAAAAATTACAATTTAAAAGCATAAAATATTTATATTTTTAAAAAATCACAGGTAAGATTATATATATACTTAATTACGTTTTACATTTTCTCAATGCATATATGATATTTTAAAATGGCAATTTCAAATAAATTTTTAATAGTCGTTACTCCATGACTCATTTTACTCCACCAGCCGGGATGGTGTGCAGCTGCAGCTGACGAGTGTTAAAGGCGATGGACCTTCATGTGGATTCTCCTTTGGATTATTAGATCGATGTATGCGAAACCGATGGCATATGATGCAGTTGGTGGTAGGTAGATCGAGAAGGCTTGGTAGGTGGTAGACCATATTGGACGGTCAAGGCAAGACACATAATAAATGGTTACTTACTAGAGACTAGAGAGTAATAACGTACTATATGAGAATATATAACACATTTAAGCAATTAGGTGCATGTGAATTTGTTGAAACTTGCAAGTCATTATTCATATGGTTATCCAACGTGTTATCACAAAAGTAACTTTTATCCTTTCACTCCGCACCGTTGAATCACTTAGACGTACACTGACTTTAATCCTTGCTCAATGGTTCGATCTGTCCACCTCTTTCAAAAAAAAAATAGTAAAAAAAAAAAGAAAAAAAAAAGAATGAAATCCATAATTCATATGATAATGCTGAAATCTGCACGTGTAATTTTATGCTGAGAAAAAATTGAAATCACTTAAACAAACTGGCTAAGAGGCCTGTCGAGGTGAGCTGGAAGGAAATATTTTCTGATGTCTAAGTGAGTACGTGGGTAGCTCTGTCAAAATCCTTCTGAATTAGAAAAAATTTAGTAGACTCATAGCTTGTAATTCTTCCTATTTTTCTTGGTAAGTAGAGTAGCACAAGTTACCTTCCGAGAAGGATTTTCTTTCGGAAAGTGATCTCTACACAACACATTTACACAACATACTCACATGGAATGGAATCCACCACATATATTCCACTCCATATGAGTATCGTGTAAAAATTGTGTAACGTGTGTTGTGTTTCTACCATTTCTCTTTCCTTTATGGTAAATTATTCTCGCATGGTACTTGTTAAAGTGTAAAATCAAAGCATGAGTTAATGGGCCGGGAGAGAAAAATAGACAAAATAAAATCAGTAAATTATATTATGGCAGCTACTAAAGATTAATTATTGTATAACTTTGTTTTGATGTTTTTTACTAAATAAAAAAACGAAGTTGTTGAAGTGGTTTAGATAATTGACTAATAAATCAAGTTGGGAAAAAACAAAAGGAAATGACGACTAAGTATCATCAAATTTTGATATAAAACACAAGTCAGGTTGAGACTTGTGCATGCTTTTGTCCTTTTCTTCACGTCTTGCTATATATCCTTCAAAATCCTTTCGTATAAGCATTAATATGGCATAGGCATCATGTGGATTGTGGAAGAGAAAAATCTAGGTTTTTTGTTTTTTGATTTTTTTTTTAAATAAAATAAAATAAAAGAATTTGCACATTTTTTTATGGACAAAATTTTTCTTTAAGTAGGCCTCCAACCTTGTTTATAAAATTGATATATGCTTTTATAATCACATATTCTAAGAATGTATGTCATTTTAATATATAAATTGAGTTGAATTTAATTGAATGCATTTCATTCAAATCCAGTTTGAAAGAAAAACTTCATCATTTTTTCTTCTGTAATAAAATTTGCATTCAATGGGTTTTTGTAAAGTTCCGTGACTGAAATTGATATTGGACTCATACGAAAAAGTTAGAAAAAAGGAACTCGATCTTTACAAGAAGATTCATTTTTTAGGCAATTCATATATTTCCATTTTCTATGCCGACTATATATGCATATAAAGTTCACATGCCGATTCCATAAATAAGCCTCGGGTCTAATTAACAAAAGAGCCGAACCACGAAAAAGGTTCACTCCATAAAGAGGCTAATAAAAGTTTAAGAGTGTATTGTATGACAATTTTTACTGCAAAACACCACAAAAGAAGTCGGTGAAACTCACAAAAAGAAGCTACCTAAGACTCCCATTTATTCAACGTACCATAAAAAGTACCCTCTTTCTATTAAGTCTTAAACGTTTTCTCATTATTCTCTTTCGGATTTGAGGATAGTTTACTGATTCCAGTGATAGCGTAAGCATAGGCACATTAGGGAGCTCTAACTAAGTTGACTACATATCCGTTCTTATTCATTACATAAACCAAGAAGGACACTTCTCTAAACCAAAACTCACATTTCATGAGCTTGGCGAATGATTTCTTTTCTCAAGCACTTCCGACATTGATATCAAGTGTCTTTCATGCTCGACACGATTAGTCGAATAGACTAACATGTCATCGGTAAACGCTACTACACCGAAATCTAAGTACTCATGGAATTCTTGATTTAACAAGTTCATAAATACTAATGATGTATTTGTCGATCTGAATGATATCACCAAAAACTCGTAATAATAATACCGGTTCGGATCGCTAACTTTCGAACATTTCTTTTTTGCGTCGTGAGTGTATGGTATCTTAAAAGAAAGTCAATCTCCGAGAATACCAAAACCCCCTGAGTTGACTGATCAAGTCATCAGTTCTCAATAAGAAATACTCATTCTAGATCGCCATTTGGTTTAGTATACGATGGTCCATGCACATTCACACAGACTTGTGACTATAGCGAAAACATTAGAATAGTGAAATACCACTTAAATTTTCTCAATTCAAACTCAACTTGGGCTTGGCTTGGACGTACACACGAGGGCATTCAGGACATTTTCCCGTGTTTAATTTCTCAGTTACAAGTGTGTTTACGACCCTCCACTTGTGATGAGCTTCTTCATATTCAATGGAAATTGACCTATGAAGATGTGCAAAGCGGGTGGTTTGTAAGAAAATACTAAAATTATTTTGTTAGTGAGAACTCTGTGGTAAAATCACGATGTTGAGGAAGCCACATGAGTGCTCAATCGTTGAATGTGAGAATGATCCCCATTTTAGCGAGTAAATCCGGATATGATTGTTGTATCATACCACTTTCGCGTAAATATCTCATGTAAAACGCATACTTACATGAATGTTTCTAATATCGAATGCATGCTCGTATGTGTGTAAAGCGATTTGATGTCCAAATTTCGAAGACGAAATTTTTAAAAAGTGGGAGAGATGTAATGTCCAAGAAAATATTTAATGAGTTTATTAGGATTAAATAAAAATAAGTTTATTTAGTATGGTAAAATAAAACAATTTATCTTATGAACTCGTAATTGGTAGCCAAGAAAAGAAAATGCAAGAGAATATTTTTAAAGTCCAAAGAAAAGAACAGAAAAATAGAACGAAAAATAGAAAATAGAATAAAATAAATTGAAATGAAAATATAAAATAGAAAAACAAAACAAAACAAAAGAATCATCGATTAAGGAAAAGTCAAAAAAAAAAAAAAAAAAAAAAAAAAAAAAAAAAAAAACCATATGTGGGGCGACCTGCGCCCCACAAAAACAAGTGACGGGCCGTAAGGCCCTTCACAATAAACAGGCGCCCAACGCCTGTTTAATTTAATGAGGCAGAATGCCTCTTTCCTTTAGAAAAATAAAAAATAAAATAAAATAAAATAATAATAATAATAAAAAAGGTCGTCGCAGAAGCTCTTTTACTATCCTCCAGCAAACGTCACTCCGATAGTTTTCTTCTTGTCTTGAAGATGACCCATGGTTTTTGATAATAATAAAAATTTAGTAGACTCATAGTTTGTAATTCTTCCTATTTTTCTTGGTAAGTAAAGTAACACAAGTTACCTTCCGAGGAGGATTTTCTTTCGAGAAGTGATCCCTACACAACATATTTACACAACATATTTATATGGAGTGGGTTCCATGCGAGTGGAATTCATTACATAGGTTCCACCCCATATGAATGTGTTGTATAAAAATTATATAATATATGTTGTGTTTTTATCATTTCTCTTTCTTTTAAGGTAAATCCTTCCGGCATGATACTCGTTGCAGGACCCGAAACACATGAATAAAGTAATATAAAAAGTAAAATCAAAGCATGAGTTAATGGAGATCAGAGAAAAATAGACAAAATAAAATCAGTAAATTATATTATGATTTTTTTACTAATAAATCAAGTTGCGAAAAACGAAGTTGTTGAAGTGGTTTAGATAATTGACTAATAAATCAAGTTGGGAAAAAACAAAAAGAAATGACGACTAAGTATCATCAAATTTTGATATAAAACAAATTCAGGTTGAGACTTGCTTTTGTCCTTTTTTTCACGTCTTGCTATATATCCTTCAAAATCCCTTCGTTTAAGCATTAATATGGCATAGGCATCATGTGGATTGTGGAAGAGAAAAATCTAGGTTTTTTGTTTTTAAATAAAATAAAATAAAAGAATTTGCACATTTTAATTATGGACAAAATTTTTCTTTAAGTAGGCCTCCAACCTTGTTTATAAAATTGATATATGCTTTTATAATCACATATTCTAAGAATGTATGTCATTTTAATATATAAATTGAGTTGAGTTGAATTGAATTGAATGCATTTCATCCAAATCCAGTTTGAAAGAAAATAGAAAATAGAATAAAAGAAATAGAAAATTTCAAAAATATTTTTTTAAAAAAAAAAAAAACCAAAAGAATCATCGATTAAAGAAAAGTCAAAAAAAAAAAAAACCCAAAAAAACCAAAAAAACCAAACAAACAAAACAAAAAACATAGCCTCCAGCAAACTTCACTGGTAATTTTCTTCTTGTCTTGAAGGCGACCCTTCGTAATTCGGTCCAGCCGTTCCAAAATTTACTTTTTCACCTTCAAAAATTGTAGAGCTTTTCATGCAAGGGGTTAAATTACAATTTATTTTAAAAATTTAGTAATTTAATTTATATTCTACCACTCCTTTTTGCATGGGAGTTCAAATTTTTTCTTAATAAATAAGGTTTACCGTATAGAATATTTAATTAATAGGAGCTCCTATCCTAAAGGCTAAAACATTGATGCCGCATGTACTTCCAGAAAGATTTGGATTCAACAAAACAAAAGACAGGAGCCCACTTCATACGCTGATTTTCTATTGCAACTTCGGTACGGAATCCGAAAATGCAGCCGTGGGTTGTGCTGGGCTGACTCTATGAATCCGCAAAGCACATGAAGGACCATTTTTATACTTGGGCCTAAACCAGGAGCCCAAATGAAGAAAGACTGGTTTTAATTGCTATCACCCGCTATTCGAAAATGAGAAACACTATAAAGAAAACTCATGTCATTCTTGAATCCTTATAAAATAGTGATTTATCACACATCTCATGGTGATTTTAAAAGTCACATCAATTTTGTGAGGACTCAAGAAAGACACGAGTCTTCCTTATAATATTACTCTTAGTAGACTGTTATATGATTGTCGTATAACTTGATTTTACAATTTTCATGTCGTTAGCTATGCCATTTTTGAGGAAACCGATCGATGCACTATATATGTAAAAAGGAAAAGAAAGAAACTCATTTTATGCTTACGTGCTCATTTTCAACTTGTAATTCACGTACCGAGACCGTCCTCGTTATCTCCGAAAACTTCTTTTAGGATGTAAATTTCCTTATAATAGTTTTATACAAAATACTTTAATTATGTGTCAACATATACATTATCAGATCTATAAAATTATGTTCATCCAAACCCCCCACCAAACAGAAAAAATAAAAAATCTATATATGTTAGTGCATAAGTTTTCAAGGCATGCCTTATTATCACAAGGGGACGCAAGATTAAAAACCGTAAGCATCGTAGGGCCTGCATTCACCCAAAAGGGAAAAGTGGGAATGGGTTCGGGCCGGTCCAAAGCTCCTAGCCTACTACCATTAATTTTTCTTCCGTCTTCTTCTTTTTCTTCGTCTTTCAAACTTCTCGTGTGTAGAAAATTCGTTCAAACTTCAAACAACGTTGTAGCTTATTCTAAATCGGAGAATTCAAAACCATATAAAAGAATTTCGCATGATTTTTTGGCTGCATTATTATATTAGACACTGTTTTTAGACCAACTACCTACTTACTATACCTAGCTATTATGGTTAAGTGTAAAGCATTCATGATTTTTTACGGCTTTAATGACACCTATAAAGGGTTATGGTTGCATGGCACGGTAAAATTTAAGAGCTCCTTTCGAATACGAGAGATCACAATAGCTCATTTCAAATGTTTGATAAAATTCCTCTGTGAGATTCTTATTATTAAGCTTCATTAAATAAGTAAAGAACTGAAATTCTATTACAACTCTAATCCCAACCAATTAAAACAGTGGAGCCACATGTAGACTAGTAGGGGACATGGCCCCTAGCTACTAAAGATTGAAAAAAATAATTGAGTCATATATGGCCCCCCCCCCCAAAAAAAAAAAAATTATAGCGTAAGAAGTTCTTTTCAATTGTGGTCTCTGGTCTCTCCCTCTCTCTTTCTATTTTTGAAAGACTAGTCCGAGAGTGAAATTTTAACCTTGAAAATTCCTCTAACCTTGAAAATTCCTCAAAGGTGGGTTTGACAACAATTAATATAATGTTGAAACTGAAACTAAAATTCAAACTAGATCCAAACCAATTAACTAGCAATTCTAACTGATTTAATAGACTCTTCTTCGTTTATGCATTCTTCATAGATAAAGTTGTAGTTATATCGTTTATTGCTTCTATAGGATCTATTGTTATGGTCTTGATTAGACATGTTGTCATGTTATTTAAAATTTTAGATGATATGGTACCATGTAAAACTTGGATGCAAAAAAAATGAAATAGACCATAAAATAGATCATCTCTATTTCCTATAGTTATGGTAGAAGGGGCAGCGTACACAGAAAAAGGAAAAATATAAAAAAGAAAGAGAAAAAAAAGAATTGGTACTCTCACAAGCTTCACACCGACTAATATGTCGTGATTTAAGTGACTTTTTATGTCAGTTACTTACAAAAATAAAACTGTTAATCACTTAAACTGGCAATACTTTTTCTATTTCTTTTTTTTTTTTCCTTAAAACAAAAAAAACCAAAAAAAAAAAAAAAAAAAAAAAAGAAAGAGAAGAAGAAGAAGAAAACACCGGACTAGAGACACCACCCATATATATATATGGCAAAAAACTTTTTTGAAATGGGGACTTGAAGTGAGAAAAAGAAGGTTCTGATTCGGATTTGTTTATTTCCATTCAACCGATCTGAAAATTAAAAGAGATCTAATGGTTAGTTTGAAAAAAAAAGTTTTTAGAGTTATATAGAAATTGTAAATGGATTATATCTCAAATCAATTAACTAGCAATTCTTAATGATTTAATTGACTCCTCTTCGTTTATAACAAAACTGTTAATCACTTAAAACAGACAATGCATTTTTATTTTTATTTTTTTTAAAGAGAGAAGAAGAAGGAGAAGAAAAAAACACCAGACTAGCTAGAGACGCCACCCATATGGCAAAAATCTTTAATTTTGAGATGGGGACTTGAAGTGAGAAAAAAAAAAAAGGTTGTCATTCAGACTTGTCTATATATTGCCATTCAACGACCGGTCTGCGTCAGCCGTCACACAGTGCATGTATTCGTGCCTTTGACTTCCAATTCTTGGGCATCTGTACAAATGGCAGACATCACAGAGAGAGAGAGAGAGAGAGAGAGAGAGAGAGAGAGAATATGGGGCGAATTAAGACAAGGTTGCCGAGTTGGCCGGGGGGTGTATATGCTGCTATGCTATATGCATAAACCTGACTCCGTTGTGCAAGCCACAGCCACAATTTGTGGAAAGACGAATCTAATGAATGGGTTTGAAAAGTTAGGCCAAAAACAAATTGGGTTTGGAGTCATCATAAAAGGCATGTAGTGTGGAAGCCACCGCACATAATTGATGCATGGGCTCTCTTTGTTAGGTATTGTCGCCAATAATTGTACTACTACTTCCCCATTGCCCAATTGCTTTGCTCGGTTGCTCTCCAAACAATATACACGGAAACTCTTTGCATTTCTCAACTTAATTAATTTGTCCTCATCTAATCATGTCTACTTCAACGTATTTTCTCCTTACCGGCCATCACCCCCATCACACAAAATCATTTCTTTTCTTTTCTTTTTATTAAAAGCTTAAACGGAATTAATCATTTAACTAATGCTTAATTAAGGCATCTAATTATAACAGTACTACGTACTCTTATATATATATATATATATATATATATATATATGGGCGCAGCTCGATCGGATCGATGTGGATCGATTTGATGAGCATGGCTCAACAAGTCAGAAAAACTTAAATGGAAAATGCAACGCACCACGTACATTCAATTTTTTATTTTTTATTTTTTTAAAAAAAGAGGTCAAACATAAATGAAAATTTATTTCTGTTTTTAATTCAATTAAAATAATTTAGTAAGAATAAAGACGTTACATGCATTGCATATGGCAGTCATAGCTAGCTAGCTAGCAAGCAAGCAATTTTCCTTGGTCAAATTGAGCTTAATTTGAATTAAAACTGCACAAGTAGTTTTCATGATTTTAATTAATTCATTTGAATCAAGAAACTGTCAACCTATATATTCTCCGATCCCCATGCATGCATGTGTGATTTACTTGTAATAAGTGTGTGAATAATTAATTTAGCAATTTTCAATATATTTCCTAGTCGCTCGCTCAACTCTGCATGCATGCCGTGGTAAAAGGGGTTTAAGGCATCCCCTTATAATTTTAATTTGGATGGAACATGGCAAAGATGAGGTTGTTAAGAGTATTAGACAAGCATAAACAAGTTGTTAAGAGACTTAATAAGCATTACAAAATTTGGAATTTGACTAATCAAAAATAAACAAAAAGAACTATTAAATAAATAAAAATCAAATGCACGAGAGCTTTGAATCAAAGAGAAATCCGGAGTACTACTCTTTACCAGGAACCATGCATATATAGAATCTTGAAGTACGTCTTGACTATGGTAAAAGAACTTTGATTTTCAATTTCTTTTTGTTTTTAAATTAATGCTTTAAATTAAGCCCATTCCAAGAACGTACGTATAGTAGGTGCCTCATTTCCTCCAAGCTTCTTCGTGTATTCTTGGATGTTTACTTTTCTTTCGATCTCACGAATTTTCTAAAAGTAAGGGGGCCAATTAGTTTGCATGAAAACGAGAGCTAGCTAGCTTCATGCGTAATTTAGTATATGCTCATGTATTTAATTATGCGTTTAATTATATATACGCCGAACATATATATATATATATATATAATTTGGATTGTTGATAGCGTAGGATATATAGTAAACAGAAAGTCAGAAACTATGGATCGATCAGATGGAATTCGGTAATTATAAATTAACCTCCTACGTACTAAAATGTAAACTGAAAATATTTTGTAAAGTACAATTAACAAAAATTAACTTAAAACGTTGATTCAGAAGAAAAACCGATAGATTTTGATCGAGCCCAAAAAAACAACTCTCGTTGAGAGTACGTTAATGCTGGATGAGTAATGATTTATCGCCACCTAAATATACAATTTTTCACCACCTTAATTACCTACGTGGCAAGGTGGTTCCCCTACTACTTTTTGAGCTTTTTTTTATTTTTAAAAATAAATTAAGGTGATGGATCACCTTACCACATAAACAAAGTGATGAAAAGTTGTATTTTTAGGTGGCGTTGAATCATTACACATGCTATATGCATATATGGTCGCAACTTGCTGAACAAAAATAACTTTTAGATTAATTAAAGTGTTATATATGTAGAATTAATATTGTAACACTAATATATAACAACTTTCTCCAACCATATATGCATGCCTCAAATTGTGAGGATTCTTGCCACTTTTGTACTGAGATCGATCTTCTTTGCCAAGATATCTATTATTAATTAAAAACAGATTTTTTCCACTTCCTAAAAAGATCGAAGAGATAGTTTGGATGGGAAGGGAAATTATATTTGAACCCTTACCCACCTAGCTAGCTTGTTGGTGGTCCATGGTGTTGATTGGTCGCGTCCTCTTTGTCTTCGAATGCATGGTTTTAACTTTTGACTTGAGAATCCCCAAGCATATATGGTCACTATACACTATACAGTAGTAATGACCCAACCAAATTAATAGTTCGTCCACGGATCCAGCTACCCAGAAATTGCTTATATTCCCTTCTTCAGTAAACATCAAGAAATTATGCATGTGTTAATTTTCCACCCTATTTATCCTCCAAGTTTTGTTCCTGTCAACTAAGATTTGTACGGCTGCATGCGAAGTCATATTTTTCATTTTGGTCTTCTCCAATATGAAAAGGATGAATAAAACCACTCCGATCCGAATACTTTATAGTATGTGAAAGGATTAATTGCTTGTATGTACGTACGTGTCTACATTAATTACTTAAAGGTGGATTGGGATTCAATTATTAATTGTTTGAATTGCGTATATATAATATTTGATTAATTGCAGGGAATATTTGATTTAACAAAACTTTTTAGGTTGTGTCTTTTGTTTTTTTTGGTTGTGATCGACGTGTATACGACATAAAAAAATAAAATTAATTTGAGTACTAGTGTTTGATATATGTTTCTAATTATCAATTAACACTTTTTTTTTTTTTTTTTTTTTTAGCTAAAAAGCAAAAAATCACCCAAAATAGCAGAACTACTTCTGTTTCTTGTTTTGGTGGTGGTATATTATTATTATTATTATTACTGTTATTATTATGGTTGTTATTACACTAGGTAATGTGAAAAGGAATCGAGTAGCAAATCTTTCTAGATAGGCAACAGGTTGGTACATTTAATATATATAACAATATAATTTGCCTCTCTTTTTTTTTCGCTGTACGAATTTATCGGAATTTGAAGGTACAAAGAAATTGTACAACAATAATAATTACCATCTAAAAACTAAAGAAAAACCAGCTAGTGGACGAAAGTTCCCGTTCCTCACTACTGAATTTCACTTGATGAATATAATAGTTAGTTGGTCATCTCTTGACCTTCACCATTCACCAACCCAAAAATTATTTTTCTCCCTGCTCTAAAAGTCCATTTCACGTGCTCCTTGTGTGACCAAACCCATGCAAACCCCTATAAATACCGAGCGAGCTTCACATATTCTCTACGTTCAAACACATTTGAAGCCTAGAGTTCTCGGCCTCTGATCTGATCACCACTATGGCTCCCGTGGTCTCAAAAATTGCCATAATCGGGGCTGGTGTTAGCGGCTTAGCAGCCGCTAAACAACTAGCCCACCACAACCCCATAGTTTTCGAGGCGAGTGACTCCATTGGAGGGGTCTGGAGGCACTGTTCCTACAGTTCCACAAAGCTTCAGTCCTATCGTTGTGATTATGAGTTTTCCGATTTCCCTTGGCCTGACAGGGATAACAACACTTTTCCATCTCATACTCAGATATTGGACTACTTGCAACAATATGCTGAGCACTTTGACGTGCTCAAATGTGTGAGGTTCAACTCAAAGGTGGTTGAGATCAGGTTTGTAGGTGACCGGGAAGCAGCAGCTGATTTCACTGGCAAACCGGCCACTCTGTTGCCCGGACACCCTGTTTGGGAGGTTGCTGTCCAAACCAACCATTCAGACACTGTTCAGGTTGTTATTGTTCTTATTTTCTCCAAACATAGGAAAATTATATTTGGCGTAAGTTGAGCCTGTTCTTAGGGTACTTCCAAAGAAAACACAACAAGATTTTTCTCTGTATTTCTTTTCCTAGAAGAAAACTATATATATATATATAGTCCTATATGTCAGCCATAAACTTCTTTGAAGTCTCATATGTTTTGCTAGGTCTCTTCTTACACACCGGATTTCTTGCTGTTATTATACATGATATAGAGTAGAATTATAAAAGTTTTGTGTCATCGATCCTTAGCTTTGACACTTTCATCCACCATAAAAAGTTAGAATTATATGCTTTTCTTTTTCATTTTTTGGATGAATAAGTGATCTTTACTAACCAAAAAACAGAGTACAAACAAAAGAGTTTCATTATTATTATATATATATGCTATTACTATTATAGGTATGGTTGTTATCATTATTATTTTAACATTAGCCCAGTTTATAGAAAATAAAGTGAGTTTTGTTTATTTGCTTGCATGATTCAGTGGTACGCCTTCGAGTTTATTGTGGTTTGCGTTGGAAAATATGGGGATGTACCAAAAACTCCAGAATTTCCCCGCAACAGAGGGCCTGAGATATTTCAGGGCCAGGTCCTGCATTCCATTGATTACTGCAAACTTGACAAGGAAGCTGCTACACATCTACTTGAGGGGAAGAAGGTTGCAGTCATTGGCTACAAGAAATCAGCAATTGATTTAGCACTGGAGTGCGCAGAGGCGAACCAAGGTACGTACTAATATTGAGCTAGCTTTATATATCCGATCGTACGTACATCTAACGAGTGTATATATATATATATATATTAGATTCAAATATGTGAAACTTTAGGGTCCAAAAGCTTTTCAAAAGCTTTTATAAAGTTCTCCCTTTCTTTCCGTCACAAAATATTAGCGGAAGCCTAGCTAGCCTAATTCCTTGGCCATCTAGACAGATACAAATTGCATGTGTATTTGATCGTTGTTAGAAAAGACTTTCCATTTTGGGGAGTGGGGGCTTCGCATCCTAGATAAAAAATATATATATATATATATATATATATATATATACACTTCTGATTTTCCACGTCGAGTTGGAATTTGCATGCTTTTCATACAATTAAGATGTATTTGACGTTGACGTTGTGAATTGAATCTGAATGAACATGTTTCCAACGATTCTATAAATCGCACGAGTTGGAATTCTACGCATCAGTTTTGACTTTGTAAATATTGCTGATGTACTCATGAGGAAGAGGTTGGACAGGTGTCTACTTTAATTTAGTACTTTCAACACCACGTAACCTCTGGAACAAAGGCGGTCGTGTCTTGGAAATTTCTTCGGATTACAACGTACATGTCAAACTTTTATGACATGGGAAAATTTGGATGTATTATATATATGCAAGAAAATAACTTCTAGCTGTTCCTGATTTTCTTCGTAAAGAAAAAGAAACTTTCAGGCAAATCTCCCCATATATTTCTTGATTTTATTTTCATAGGCTGTGTTAAGCAATTAATTAAATTCATTATTTTTTACGAGCTAGAGTTTTTGAAATAAGTGACCTGCATTTTTAATAGTATATATTGATATGACTTGTATAATGAACAGTAGTGCTGTCTAATTGGTTTTGAAGGGCCGGGAGGGCAACCGTGCACCATGGTGGTAAGGACTTTGCACTGGACCGTTCCCCATTACTGGGTTTGGGGTTTGCCATTTTACTTGTTCTACTCAACAAGATTGTCTCAGTTCCTCCATGAAAGACCTAACCAAAGCCTTCTCAGAGCCCTTCTTTGCCTTCTTTTATCTCCCATGGTAATTAATTAACAAATTTTTAGCAGAACAAACTACTCTGGCTGACGAGTACTAGCTAGCTAGAGGGGCTAATGTTAAGTTGTTTGATCTGTATGATTTTCAACAGAGGCGTGGAGTCTCAAAATTTATCGAGTCCTATTTGCTGTGGAAACTTCCTCTGCAGAAGTATGGATTAAGACCAGACCACCCTTTTGAGGAAGACTATGCATCTTGTCAGATGGCTATTATGCCAGAGAATTTCTTCTCTGAAGCTGACAAGGGAAAGATTGTCTTCAAAAGAGCTTCAAAGTGGTGGTTCTCAAAGGAAGGAATTGAATTTGATGATGACACCAAACTGGAGGCTGATGTTGTGATTCTTGCAACTGGTTTTGATGGGAAAAAAAAGCTCAAAGCTATATTACCGGAGCCTTTCCGTAGTTTGCTAGAATATCCTTCCGGTGTCATGGCCTTATACAGGTAAGAATTATACTGTTAAAATTGTTGTCATAGCTTTTTTAAAAGTAGCATGATCAAGATATACTTAATTTCCTTTTTTTATTGCAGGGGCACAATCCATCCTTTGATTCCGAACATGGCTTTTGTGGGTTATCTTGAGAGTATTGCAAACCTTCACTCTGCGGAGCTGCGTTCCATATGGCTAGCTCGTCTTGTAGATGACAAATTTAAGCTCCCAAGTGTTGAGAAGATGATTGAACAGACAACTAAAGAGATTGAAGTAGCAAAGAGGACAACTAGGTTCTATAAGAGGCACTGCATCTCTACCTTTAGCATCAATCACGGTGATGAAATATGTGAAGAGATGGGATGGAATTCTTGGAGGAAGAAGAACTGGTTTTCAGAAGCATTTAGCCCCTATTGTAGTGAAGACTACAAGGAAAATTGAGGCAGTGATAAGTACATGATCACTTCTATAAGGGAGGTTTCTAGTTAATTTATATCTTATCTTATAATGGTGAAAGGAAAAAGTACCAAATGATAATAGATATATAATAACTAAAATATAATATATATATATATATATATATATATATACATAGCATGTAGAGGAGGATTAAAGATCTCTATGTTTGAATAAAAAGTATTTGCACTTTTATATTGTCCAGAAAATTGTTATATAGTAAGCATTTAATATCTCAGTTGTTGTCTTAAACAAAACGTACAATCACCACGCTTGATTTTCATTCCCTGAAAAATTCAAAATAGTTTGATGTTCTAGAGCAGAAATGATCACCCTTCTCACCTGGTGGAATATATGAAGGGTTCAAAGTGGCTAGCAACTAAAGTAATTACAAAGGACTTGAATAATACAAGATAAATACTTTTCGAAGGCGCGAAAAAAAAAAAAGGGAAGAATAAGAAGATAAAGAGGCTCAAATGCTTTGAAGTAGTTTCAAGGTCTCATCGACATGCTTTTCAGGTTGGAACTGGTTGTTGTAGATGAGTTGAACCTCTCCTTTCTTGTCAAGAACATAGGTCTGTCTCCCAGGCAGTGTTCCGAACAGATCTGATGGCACTCCCCACTCTTTCCTCACCTTGTTTCCCTCGTCACTCAGCAAAGTGAAAGGAAGCCTATATTTCTTTGCAAAAGCCTACAAACATTTAAACCTTTCTTGTCAAATTAATTTAAGCATGATTACCAACAACTGAATGAGTTCTGAATGTTTTTTTAATAGCTTAAAGTCTTGAAATTGCAAAAGCTTACAAAGAAACATTATCCAAAATATAATGATAGCATACTAGTAGACAGTAGTGGTCATGACTTTATGGATGTTTAGTAGTTGTGATCTTATTCTTGTTAAAGCTATTTTGTACCTTGTGAGATGATGGATCATCACCGCTAATCCCAACAACCTCAGCTCCTGCTTTCTTAAATTTCTCATAGGAGTCCCTGAAAGCACAAGCCTGTCGGGGTATCAAATTGTTAGGCCCTGCATTGTATAACCTTAATGCTCTGTTTGGATGACAAGTCCTATATTAATGTGAAACTATTCTCAAAACAGTAAAAACTCACAAAACATTGATATACAATGTTCTCAATCTAAACATACATTATGATTCTGCAGCAGGAAGAACATTAATTATTTATTTATTCATAAAAAAAGGCTACCCATTAGCTAACATATATAATTCATATAGATAATCTGGTAACAAAAAAGAACAAGTACCTGTTTGGTGCAGCCAGGGGTCTCATCAGCAGGGTAGAAATAGACCACCACTGGCTTGCCTTTGAATTTGGAGAGGCTCACATTTCTTCCATCCTGATCTTTCAATGTGAATGATGGTGGGACCGTACCTTTGTTCACCTGTCAAGAAACATACACTAAAACCCTTACAAAAAGACTAGCTGCGGCACACAATTCTATACAGTGAGCAATGTACCTTGGCAAAAATAGAACCCTTGGCTGAAGAAGAAGATGGGAGTGTCAAAGAGGAGGAAGAATAAGAGACCCTGAGACCATAAAACTGGGATTGAGATGATTTGGAGATAATTTGGAGGTTATGAGACAATGGGTGTCTGGGAGATTGAGTGGGGAGCAGAGAGGGGAGAGAGTGGTTTGGGAGAGTGAGGGAAGCCATAGGATAGAGACTAGAGAGCAAGAATGAAGGGTTCTCCACTGCTATCTGATTACATTTACTTGGGAAAGATAGGGAATCGGGATAGATTGGCTAATTGGCTTCTGGCGTGGACGATTGCTGACCCCAACCTCTGATTTACAGGGCACCAATCACCTATGTTTTTTTTTTTTTTTTTCAGGTACAAGGAGATTGTCGTTTGAGTACAAATATGATTATTTTCAAGGAAGAAATGTAATTTTTTTTTTTTTTTTTTTTTTTTTTTCTTTCATGGTGGTGCAAATAGATTCTTCAGGTTAAAAAAATGATTAAAAACTATTTGTAGTAACCAAAATTAACAAACAAGTCATTACACCTAACTTTTATTCAAAATTCCCTAAATTTAAAGATAAAATAATTATAAAAACAAAAGTAAAAATATAAAATAAAAGAAGAAATTGAAATCTACTTATAGGGGGGTGGCCACCCCATCGCCATGAGAATTCCCATTTGGTCATTTTGACCACCCCTTCAATTTCTTCTTTTATTTTATATTTTTACTTCAGCGTGATTGGGTCACTCTTTTATTCAAATAGGAGAGACGTTACACAATATGATTGGTGCTTAGATAACATTATGTTGATTTTCATCCAAATTTTGGACGAAAGTTAAATGCAATGACGTATTTATCAATTTTGTTTAGGGATAAATATGTTTTTAGTACATAAGTTTTGAATGGTACTTCCGTTTTGGGAAAAGACCAAATTAATATCTCAGTTAAATTTTTCGTCAAAAAATTAACAATCCGCCAAATCACTGCTATTTAGCACCACTAGGAACACGACGCATGTCCCTTGCAACACATCAGCATCCACATAATTGTCAAATCACCTATATTTTTAAAAATTAATTAAAAATAATAAAATTTTAAAAAAAAATTGAAAAAAAAAGGGTGGCTGAGCTACCCCCTTAGCCACCATGGGGTGGCACCCCTCTTCTTTTTTTTTTTCATTTTTTTTTTTCAAAGTTTATTATTTTTAATTAATTTTTAAAGATGTGGGTGATTTGACAATTATGTGGTTGCTGGCGTATCGCAAGGAACATGTGTCGTGTTCTTAGTGGTGCTAAGTGGCAGTGACGTGGCGAGCCGTTAGTTCTTGGACGAAAAACTTGAGTGATGTACTAATTTGGTCTTTTCCTAAAACGAAAGTACCATCTGTGATGGAAATTGAAACCTAAGTACCAAAAAATAAAATTTTCAAAACTCAGATACTAAAAACGTAATTAACCCTTTTTTTTTTATTACATGAAGTTTTCATCCACTTTTGTACCTCATTAAGCCATTTAATGTGAACCGATTTTGCCTCTCTTTTTTTTTTTTTTTTTTTTTTCTTCCTATATATTTTTAGTCTGTTTGAAATTGAAACTTCGAACCCAAATGGGGGAAATTCAACTAGAATTTAACAATCGTGAGAGGAACTTTCGTAGTGATTACCAATTTGATTTCACCGTTTGAATTGTAGCTTGTTGACTACATCTCTCTAATAGTCTAGCCAAGAATCACATTTTCTATATTTTTCAAATCATCGTAAACACACATACGTTCAAAGAAACTTCAGAAAATTGACTCCAAAGAATTTTCAAAAGCGAACCAAACACACTCAAAGCATAGTCCAGGAAATGGCTCGAGCAGTAATCATAAATTTTCCCAAGGAAAGCAAAAAGAGAAGTCCTTGTAAACATCAATTTATCACTTTTTAAAATGCAAGGACCGTTTTTGAAAAATATTTTAAACCACATGTGCCAAATTTTTAACTTATCCTCAAATGAAAAGCTCTATTGAGTATACGGTTCGACGCGATTACAAAAATTCAAATCTAATCGAACAGAGACGGATCTTCTCAATTTCAAATAAAACGAAGAGGAGTAAGTTAAGCTAATATGAAGGACAAAATTGTTTGAAATTTAATATTGAGACAGTTTTGCCTCTTTTTTAACCCTAACCGACTCCTCTTTCATTTTATTTGACTCAGTTTAAGTCATTTTGAGATTATGATTTTTGTGTTGGGCCTAAAAAAATCTAAATTAACCCCAATTCTAATAATAGTTATGCAAAACATTACAGTTTTCAATACCAAAATCAAAACAAATAGAAAATAATTGAATACAATATTTTGATAAAATATGGGGCCAGCAAACTCCAAAAGAATCCACCTTAAAATACTTTTCAAGTTACGGCATTCATAAATTTAAACTCTTCATCTTTTTTGGGCCGAATCTAAATAAGGCCCATCTTTATTTTGGTGGTCCGCAACTTGTCCAATATATCGAGGTTGGGCTGACTTTACCAGGTTGCAGGAAATCCCTGTGATTTCAACAACTCTGCGGAGTGAGCACATGAACCATCCTTAAAACCCTTGAACCACTATTCATCAAATATTCTTGCTGTTCCTTTCCTTATCTTTTACCGGTGCGGGTTTGTTGAATTGATAGTTGGGTTCGGTCTTCTGGGTCCGGTTGTGTAAGTCTTCGTGTGTTTTTGGAGGTTTGAGAAATGGAGGGGTTACAGAAATTGATTCCTAAAGTCTCAAAAGAGACGAAGTTAGGCTCTTCCAGTTCTTCTCCCTTATCGGAGACTCCCTATTTGAGTGGCGGTGGAGTGGGAGGAGGAGTTTCTGCCGCTTTATCTTCTTCTTCTTCTGATCAGTCTCATGTTTTGGTCACCCGGGCTCCTAGGTACTTCCACTTCTCTCCCTCTCTCTCTCTTTTCTTTTCGGTTTCTTTGATTTACTATGTCAATATGTTGTATTTAATTGTTTTCTTTCTTCACTAGCGAACTGGGGTGTACAAATTATTTGTATGAGCTTCTTATTTATTTTTTATGCTAAACTTAGAAGCCTGTTATACGAAATGTTTGCTTTTGTAATAGTATGAATGAGTTTATCAGAATTTTTCAAAGTTTAAATACTGAGGTTTGATGTACATGTCTGTTAGTATGATGGTAAAGTTTCTATGCTTTGGAGGAAATGGGGAGTACCCAATGAGAACAACGTAATTCATCCAAAAAAAGAAAAAGAAAGAACAATGTAGAAGTAGGTTATCCCTAGAAAGGGACCACTTTTTCATTTAGTAATGAGAAATGCTAGAAACTAGACTTTTATCCCACTTTTATCTTGCCAAAATCAACCCTTGATTTTTTTATTTTTTTATTTTTTTTTTAATAGAAGCGGATCCAAGAGTTGATTGGCACTGCCATGTCAACGGGGCGGGATAAAAGTGAGAGAAAATGTGTGGTTTCTAGTCTAGCATTACTCTTTACGGGAATGTGGAAGGCTGTTAATAAGTAGTTATCCTTGTAAATGTCATGCGAAGTCATGTGGGTGGAGAATTTAGAGCGGATTTGGATATGGCCTAATATATTCAATGGCATAGCTAGAATTTTGATTCACACAAGGCAAAATTAAAATGTACCAGTTGAATTTTTTTTTTTTTTTTTTTGAACTTCTCTTTTGTGGAAATCCAAACGTTTAGCAGCATTATAAATAATATAACTAACGAAATTTATATTCAAACTGGCCAACCACAATCCCTCTCTCTTTATGATGCACCTTTTTATATAAGCTTTGCCATTTTTCTCTCTTCAAAGTCAATGGAAACCAAACTGCAATTATTAAATTTTTCTTCTTCCTCTCGTTATATTTTTCAGTCTTCTCTTCTAAAAAGGCAATTATTGTATGTCTGGTTGCAGACAAGTGGTATCACTGTGGACTTGCTCAAAGCTTTGTGCTATTTCCTTTGCTGTTGGAGTTGTATTCGGGTACACACTGAGGCGACGCGTTCGGCGCTGGGCTTCCAACCTTCTCAAGAGATTGAAAGATAATTGATTCCACCCTGTCCTTCTCATTTTATGCCAACTTCAGTGTTGTTATCATTTACAGGTAAACTTTTCTGCTGATTATAGCTGCTTACTCGCAAAGAGAACAATTTGGAGAATTTTCAGATCCAAGACAGGCAATTAGTCTCACTGCATCAATAGAGAATGATTTTGCAGAATTTTCTTTTGGATGTTTTAAGGAGGGGGAGCAATTTGGAGTCATTGCAGCCAAGAAATCTACTATTTGCATTTTCCTTTCTTTGTTTTATAAAATTCTCGTGTTGGACTGAACTAGTAAATGAGTAATACATGGTAATTGCATTTACATCTTGTGAGCTACTATCATGGATACATGATGTCTTTTCCTTTAGAATCATTAGCATAATTACAACAAAATAAGCCGGTGTTTTGATGGTGATCCCTTTATTTCAAAAATACTCCTTGTGAAACTCGAAGCGTGTGGAGGTCTTGCGACTCAGCTCGCAAGATAGCTTACTCAGCTCCTTTGCCAAAACTGGCATCCCACAGTAGAAAACCCCTGCAAAGTAACAATCCCTTTTCCTGTTAGAAGACCTTCAGTATCCTGGAGATTATTCATGATCATATACCCTAGAGTCTAAACAATTGTGGTCTACATGAGTCAATTTATAATAATGTGAGGGTTTTCTGTTTAGACCATCATGGCCGCCTTAATTGATAAATAGAACGAAATAGCATAAAAGAAGATGACCTACGGCTCTATACATCACAAGAATTCTAATCTATTTCTGATATATCCCTTTTGCTTCACGAATTAAATCTCTAATTTAGTCGAGACCCCTGAATAGAGTTAGAGCTGTAGTTGCAAAACATATCAGGCAATCCAAGCCCAATAAGTTGAGTTAAAGGTTTCTTAAGAGTTTGGCTGTTTATATCTATTTCATTTGAGTCATCTGGCGCTGAGTTGTTGAATCAGATGGTTGCTAGCGAAGTTTTTTCCTTAATGATATGAACCCAGTTCCACCCTCTGATCTCAGTATTACATCGCTCAGTTTGCATGCATGATGGGATATGGCTCTGTATTAACAATTCTGTGTTTTGGTAGTGTATCTTTACCTACTGTTGCATATGGATGCCTTGAAGCTATTTTAGTAAACACTTCATCCCAATTAGGCCTAGCAAAGTGCGTCCTTACCTGCAACAAATCAATACATGCAACTGTTTAGGCCATAAGATTGCCAAATGCCTTCCACTGCCCATATTTGTTGGTTGGCTATATGGAAAAACTTGTGTCTGTTCACTGTAAAGGTAATCAAAGATCTTACTCGGGTTCCAGATAGGATGTCAACACCATGTTTGGCATGGTTGAGAGCTTGAACCATTGTGATCAATGTTGACCTTGCATCGTGTTCTTCGTATACACTTGTAAGGTAGTTGTGAAGCTCAATTTGACCCTAATTCAGTATATAATTATATATAAGAGGAGAGAATGAACAGTCACTTGCCTGCTCATTTGTGATGATTCAAAATACATATAATTGTGATGGGCAATGATTAAAACTTAAAAAGTCAGTATTCATTACTTTGTGATCCATTTCAGCTACTTCGTCCATTACTCCTTTAAACCATTCAAAGGACCCGGGCTCCCTGGTAACCCAGTAGAAATAAGCATTTTTAGCTCTCTGACACTTCTTCCTTCCACCCGGTGTCAAATTTGAAGATGTAAAACTATTGAAGCTGTCAACTGATATAGTGGTGTCTGTGTTCGAATCCTAGGCCAACAGAATGTGAAACATCAAATTCTGAAAGAAAAAGAAAGAAAGAAAGAAAGAAAAAGTGTTGTAAAAATAAAGTGAAGTGGTATATATGCTTGAATATGAATTCAACCAGTTGTTCTTCTGTTCTTGTATTGTTTAGAAGATCTCTAAGGATGCTTATAAAAGGGGTAGCCCCAATTCCAAGTCCAACCAGTAGCAAGACATCATAGTTTTTATAGTCCTGCGCTGGAGCTCCATATGGGCCATCCACAAACAATCTGGGTTGGCTGCATCAATAAACTAAGCTGAGTTGATATCTCCCTATGTATTTTGTCTGAATTCCAATCTAAAGAAGGCAATGTTAGACTGTCATACCCTCTCTGAGCCACTTGCCCGAATACACTAAATTTGGCTCGACCAATGACAGATGGTAAACCATCCACCTCGGTGAAAATTCGCTTCAATTCCTGCGTCCAATCTCCTACAGTACGGATGTGAACACTTAGGTAATCATCTCCTGGCGCTGAAGTTATGGAAAATGGATGCCTAGAAAGGACAAAGGATTACCAAATCACATTTCCTAGGAATGGAGGTTTTGGGGAGGGGAAGCTGAATGTCTGTCAGAAGCAATACTTACCATTCAAATTGAGAGATTTTTGGGCATTGCAGAAATATGTACTGCCCACTTTTGTACTTGAATCCTTGAGGCTTGGACATGATTAAACAAAAAACATTTCCTGGTAGCACTGAAATCTGCAATGAACAAGAACGTGTTGAAAATCTCTGGTTTTCCACAAAAAAGTTGCTATTGATAAACATCTACTAGAAGAATGAAGAATCCACCTTTGTAACTCCCCTTTTCTCCCTTTCCCGCATTGAAAAAAAAAAAAGGAAAAAAAAGTGACTAATTAATTACCTTGGATATTTTAACTGAATAATGCTCTGATCTACACGTTCGTACACTCCGCTCTGCTATGTAGAGCAATAATGGAACAGAGACGTACATCCATGTCTGGAAAGTTAGCAAAGCATTCAGTTCCAATACTACTGTTAGCAATCTTCTTCTGTCTTACTCATACAAACGATCATGATTCCAAAGTTCTTACCGTTTTCTGGTACCACTGGTGGGCAAAGAACAAGAAGGTTCCATGAACAAGCAGCAAAATGTAGACGATACCCAGAAGGTGATGGGAGTACCAAAATGCATTAAAGCCCGTCAATCTGTTGAACGGTGCAGGCAGCCTCACCACATTTTTCCTGAACTGAGGTGTTGCTAGAGTGAATGAAACGGCCATTAAAACCACCATGGAAATCCCAGTCACGCCTTCAACACCCCTCACTAGGTCTTTGTACGTGGGTTTTTTGTTTCCGAAATCGGAAGCTATCAAGGCAAATCCTTCTGGAGACGAGTTTATAAGGCGAGGAAAGTCGCATGCCATATGGGTTCCCGCATGAAGGAGCACTCCAATTACTATAGCAAATGCAATCACCTGTCAAGTAAAATGATAATTAGGGACATGTAAGAATGATTTAAACTGCACTGTGAATAAACCATTAATTGTACTTCCTCTAATTACAAACTACAACATCCCCTTTTATTAGTGTTTTCTTTTTAAAAAAATAACGTTACAAACTACATTTTTATTCTCTAATTATTACATAATGATGATGTGACCGTCCTAATGTCACATCATCATTGTAGAATATTAATATGATTTCTAGCATTATTCTTAATCTTCTTTTGGGGTAGATGTCAACCCTAAAAATTTAAGAGTACTGTTATTCTAATACTCTTCACACTCATTTATCATCAATTTTTCATATTGATTGATGTGACATGTTTTAAGTGGTTGATATCAAAAATCACTTAACTTAAAAAAATACATTACGGCAGCCGGCATATGAAATGGATGTAATAAATAGAAATGAATAGTAACATTACTCTTAATCAAAACCAGTCCTACTCCAAAAAGGCAGATGTGGCATACAAGATATGTATATATGATACCCATTTTGTTTGGTATTTAATACTTGAGTAATGCTACCCTTTATACGTCCTAATTAACATTAACTGATGTGACGTCTTAAGTGATTTTTTATTTATTTATTTTAAATGGCTGATATGAAAATTTACTTAAAACATATCATTAGAAGTAAATGTAGCATTACTCTTACTAAAAAGCTTTCAATTAATGTCCCAAAATGTATATCATTTATCTATAAACACCTGCTGATCAGTTAGTGACTCCTATTACCTTGTGGAAATTAATATTGTCGTCAAAGGGGACAAAGGACCTGGCTCTTGTGGACCGAAGCCATGTCAGCGTGTTTCGACAAACTGGTACGAGGATTAGAGCCATGTTGAGCTTCAGAGTCTCTGCAGCCCCTTTGGCTGTCGGCAAGCAATAACCCAGGACCTGAAATGCTGCCCTATTTCTGTATTGGTTGAATTTCCAGGTGAAAAGGCCTGCCATGGCAATCAACCACAAAAGTAAAATCCAACCTCTCCGCCAATTCTCTAGTATGAGACACCGGATTGTTGCGGTTACTCTTCGCATCATATTCTTGGGCCTGAAGGAACTGAGGTTCTGACTCCACCCTACAGTACTTGCTGTGCTCAGTGGTCTGCTGTTGTTCGTGTAATTGTCTCTTTGTAGAAGCAGCGTTTCTAACTGCCATAACTGAGTAAAGGTCAAAAGGCACAAGGCCCAACAAACGTGTTAATGCATGCTTTGGGCAACCAGCCTGGTCGATCTTGCGTAAATCATTTGACAACTCAGCAAAGATTGGATTATATATAATAGAGCAGGGTTGAAATATTGGTGTGTACGTTGATAAAAAAACAGTGACATGATCGATAGCCTGTTGAACAAGGGTTTTAGTAGTTTTACCTCAATATATCCGAGGTTTTCTGGATCTAGTTCTTCCATAATCAATGAAGCATATTCTTCTGCCTGTTCTTTTAGCTTCGATAGCTTGTTTGCAGAAGCGCTGAGCATTATAAGCTGTAATTAAATAGAGAAACATAGTGAAGCGTAATGCTATCGTACGTGCTAACATGCAATTAATTCACAAATTCCTATTAATGAATTGTGCACCATCCTTGATCACATGCATTGTCACCAATTTAGTCTGTTAAACTAAATACATGCATGTGAACGTGAGAATATATAAGATATGTTCTATTAAAAATATATGTAATTCGAATTACATATATTTTGAACGCATGTGATCAGTTTAGTGGATTATATTAAAAAATTTCTTTCAACCCAGCTTGAAAGAAAATTTTGTTCTTAAAAAAAAAAAAAAAAAAGTATTACTCACCTCTTGCACTTCCTCCCTTGTAATTCTTCCATCCTCGTTGCTATCCGCCCTGCAAAATTAAAGTATATTAAAGTTCTTCTGCTCACGAACTCGAATGAATATTCGAATGAAATATTTATTATTACTGTTACTCTGACGCTCGAATTGAAATGATTGTCACGAATTAGGCAGTCTAACATCCAGGATAAACTTGTTTAATGCACATAACATGAAAAGATACCATGATCGATGCCTCACCTATGCAAAGTAGCTAACTAGCTACCATTATTGATCATTTTTTTTTTCACTTCTCTTTCGAGGCAAAGGAAATATTGAATATATAATATGTAATGTCAACTATATTTGACCCCACCCCTCCAAATTCCCATCTCTTCCTTTGTCTATTCCTGTTTTAACTTTTTCCATCTTCTGGTATTAATAAATATAATTCAATTCAGCAAAAGGAAGTGCAGTAAAATAAAGTGGAGGCCGTACATGTCGAAGAAGATCTGAAGGCGGGCGTCGAAGCTCTGGTCCGAAATCTGGAGCCAGAAGTCACGAAGCTCTTCTTTTGTGACCTTCCCTATGTTCTGTCTCCTCCTCCGCGCCAAGGCGTCGAATATGCCCACCGCAAACTCCTTCGACTCCTTCCCCATCCCTGCCACACCACAATTTCAATCTATGTTTATCTCTGTAATTAAAACCTCTATCAGACAAGCTAATGCAATTAATATATATTAATTACCTATGCATTCACCGAAGTCTTCTCGAGCAAGCAAGCCGTCCTTGGCCAGGGACTCGAACCTCGCCTCCACTTTTCTGCACAACTCGTCCGCGTGGCAAACTCCCTTCCCGGTGCTTTTGTTGATGAATCTCAGACCTTTGAGCGCTTGCTGTGCGCTCGATTTCGTCCGTTGAAGTCCCGCTCTGATTCTGCGAGCGTCGCGGGCCGATATCGTGTTGCGCTCCTCCGTATCCGACACCGACGTCCGCGAGCTCGACTGCGATTTCAGCCACGGGAATTTCCTCCGGATTCTCGACGTCACGGAGAGGCTCCTCGCCAGAAATCCTTCCGCCTCTACCTCTCCCGTAGCCGCGGTCGCCGTCGGCGTGACGCTGCAGACGACAATGGAGTCTTCCTCGAGCTCCAGCGTGACTTCGACTGTGTCATGGTCATCGTTCCGTCTCAGGTCGTTGAGAAATATCGGCAGCATTGCTCCGCCGACTCCATGTTCGCCGGAGTCGTCTTCACTGTCGTCCAATTGTTCGAATGCGCGGCTACAATTGGACCGCTTCGAACAGCCTTTTCCAAAAGACGACGACGACAACCTCATCACTTTCTCTCCGAAAGGTAAATTCAACTCCTCCTCTGTTTGCTTAATTTCTGCTGTGCAGAAGCTCATACACTGATACACACATACAGAGATAGAGAGAAAGAGAAAGAGAAAGAGAAATAGAAATAGAAAGAGGTGGAAGTTAGCTTTGATTGACACGTTTGGGAGCCAAATGGTCTTAAAACACTAAAGTAAACTAAAATAGTAAAACAAGACAAACACCTCTCAACCAATCTGCACACACGATTTCAACGCCTTGCTTCGTCTTCGTGCCTTAGTCGTGCTTGTAAGAGTAGTTGAGAGATTTTCGCCCCTACCGTATATACAAAAATGATTATGCTCTGTAATAAACATTACTTTATTCCACTGTTATACATTATATATGTATCTACAACATACCCATTTTCATTTCAACGCTGTTTCTTCAACCACAGCTATATATCACACGCGTTGTGTTTATAGGTGGCCGGATACAGAGAGGTTGAGAAAGATTTACGAGTTTTGCGCCCGCGTCTTAGCCAGGAAGGCAGAAACAGTTTTTAATTTGCTGCTGCAGAATGTAGATTCTTTTTGTTGCAAATAATTAATTTATATAGAGAGCCGAGCGAAAAAGAGAAAAGAAAAAAAAAAAAAAAACAGAGGTAGGTTGTCATTTATTTAATTTAATATAATAGAAGGTGGAGGAGTGAGTTGGATTACAAAGTTACAATTCTCTTAAAAGTGAAATGAATCTAGAATCATTTCTTCTTCTGATTAGATTTTGTTGATTAAACGGGGTTATTTGTGTTTGCATGTCAAGTTTTAGCCGTGTTGAATTATGAATTTATGATTATATACGTTAACTTTAATTCGATTCATTTAGTTAAACGAGTCACACTCTTCAACCTTAACTTACTAATTTTGTCCTGAGTTTAATTATGTCAAAAATTGTCAATCCTAATGTCGCATGTTAGGTTCAAGTCGTGTTAAGATATAAATATAAGACAATATAGGCTAACTTTAACCCGATCCATTTAATTAAGTGGATCAAATCCATCAACCCTAACTTACTAATTTCGTGTTGAGTTAATTCGCTATATAGTCGTGTCAAAATCCTAAATTTTACAAATCAAATAATGAAAAATAATAAATATATTACCCCATCATTTAAAAAGTTTTAAAAAAACCATTAAATGTTCTAAAACAAAATTTTAACCATTATATATAATTACTCTTCCCTTAGTATTGGTAGCTTTTTCACAATTTTAATGTGGTGCATGCTGATTGTATAGTAGTTATTGAAGTGGGAACTGCCGACTGCGTTTGTGATGCCATATTAATTACTTAAAGCTCCAATTAACGTTTGACTGATGCAATCATTTGCTTTTAGGAATTTCATTTCTAATCACAGTTGTAATCATTGGTATTTTGTTTATTCATTGCATATTATAAATATATAAGATTATCAACCATATTGGTGAAATTGCCTTTTTTGCTACGTACGTGCCTATAATATATATTATGGTATTTGGCAATCATTGACTAATTAATCCTTGATTTTTGTATGTAGCTGCATAACATCTACATGTATATATTTTTTAATTCAAAAAAGAAAAAAGAAAATCGAAAAATAGAGAGGTGAAGGAAGGACAAAATATGTGATGAGAGCTGTAAAATATATAATCATGGATATATAAATGAATAAATTAAAGAAATGCGTGTTAGTGACAGAAAGAGAGAGAAGAGAAGAGAGGAACAAATAATAAAATGGGTACATGAGGTTACCGGCCAGTTACGTCCAGGAGTTGAGGTTGTGGGTAAGTTGCTTAGGTCATTCATGGTAAAATCATGCGAACATGGCCTGGATTTAATTAGCTAATTAAGCAGCCTTTCTTTTCTCTAAGTAAAGAGAAAAGGCTATATATAAAATATGGCTCCTGTCGAGAACACTCTCGATCTGGGTAGCTTTGAAGGAGAACGATCGATAGGCAGCCTGTGGTCCTAGTGATTTGCATTCCAATAGGCATTTGACTTGGTAGAAGCAAAAACACTTGGGTGGGTATATTGATCAATTATTGTATTTTGCGCCAAAAGAATAGGCAATTTATATATGTAAAATAATTTGTTAAATAAAATAAATAGGCATTTGACTTGGTAAAAGCAAATTAAAACACTTGGGTATATTGATTAATTATTGTGTTTTGAGCCAAAAGAATAGGCAATTTATATATGTATAATAATTTGTTAAATAAAATATTAATATGTAGTTGTCGTGTGTTCGTGTCTTTCACTTCTACCAACCATATATATAAGAGGTTTTGGTGGGTGTTTTAGTAACAACGGTAGTTACTCCTGCAATTAGGTTTTTGTAAAAATAATTATTAAGTAATTGATTCACGAGTTCACTGAAAATGTCAACAAGAGCGCATGCTCATCAAATTGAGATATCAACAAAATGATAAATTATATAAATATATATACTACACATCTCATTTTCAAATTTATCATTGAATTTATGAGGCCCAATGTAAATCCCACAAATTCAATGGTAGATTTGAAACTAGTTGTATGAAGATGTGTAGGGATCGATATATGCAGTGGCGGACCCACATTAAGGCCAGCAGAGGTCGTCGCCCTTATAATTGGTTTTAAAAAAATTATTTTATAAGAAAAATTGTTAAGTAATTTATCCACACTCCTACACGCGGTTTCTTATTGGATTTTTTTTTTTATTAGCCTCGTAAGGTAGGTATGTAGACTTGTAATGTAAGTTTCTTTTAGAATAAAAAGTATTGTAGATTATAATAGATTACAATTTGAAAAAAAAAAAAAAAAAAAGTATGAACCTCCTTCAAATTACATCCTTATTTATTTGTTTTTTTTATAGTTTTCTCTCATGGATTTTTTGTTTTTTTGCCACGTAGACTTTTCTTCCAAAAGTAAATATTTTCTTTTAATTTTAAGTTTATATTCTAAATTGCATCAGTGACTTCTAAATTGTAGTTGTTTTTATTTTTTATTTTATTTTTTTATGTATAGTACTATTTTTGTTATTACTGTCTATTATGATTGTTGTTTGTTTTTGTTTTAAAATTACTTAAGTTACTAAATTAATACACCATAAACTAGTTAGTTTGTCCGTTTTGATAATATCTTTTGTAAGAAAATTAAAATATGATTGGAGGTCTAATGATCATCTCTGCACATGCTGCCCTTTCAGTTTATCTTCTTTTTGAGATTTTGATGGAACTTCACATAGAGTCAATATTAGGTGACATTTTTACTAGTATTTAATTATTCTTAATTCGTTTGTGAGTCTAAACCTTTTATGTTATATAATTTAGCTCGTAGTTTGTTACTTGTGAGAATGAAAATAAATTTTTAGGAACTTTAATTCAAATTCTATATTTGATAATTTTAATTATCTACAAAACTAAATGCTGCAATTTTAGATACTTTATTTTTTTGCTTTTACTAGTGTCTATATGTTACCTTACTTAACATATCAATTGTTGCGCCCTTATACTCTTACTATGTTATAAAATATTTTATTTTTATTTTAGATTGTGATTATTAATTTTTTTTATGTATAGTAAAAATATAGAACAAAAAAATTTTTTTATAAAAAAAAAAAAAAAAAAAAAAAAACCGACTTCCCAAAGATAAATTTTTGACTTGGCCGCTGAGGGCGCGTCTGCGTCATAAACAGGCCTATATGAACGGTTTGTTACGTAGTACAACACTGCCTCGGAATCAAGTTGGCCCAAGCCTGCACGTAGGCCCTTCTAGAATGTGTACGACCATATATTTGTTTGTTTATATTAATATATATATTTACATATATGCACATGCAGTACATTAGTACATTAGTACATTATGGTTAAGTAATTAAGTATTGGGTAAGGGCTCTTTTGACGCAAAATGTTTTCTTACCAACTTTTGCTTCTAAACACAACCAAACATGTACCGTGTCTATACATACAACAATAAATCATAATTGGCTGCCCCGCCATTAATTTCGACAAAAGCAATATATAGACGTTTATTGATAGAATAAAACTATGGTTTATTAAGCATTACTGGCATTCATATGGTTTTTGAGCACTGTAACTAGAAGTTAAGGGCTTGTTTGCTAATACCTTCTTATCTTTTATTTTTAATTTTTTTTATACCTAAAATAATAAAAATATTAACAAACAACTTTTATTTACTTTACATTATACTCAAAAATGCTTTCATATTTATGCGAGCTTGTTTGAGAGCGTCAAAGAAAAAAATGTAATAAAGTTAAAAGGAGTAATTAAGTGGGGTATGCTTGCAGGAGTAAGTGGGCATGCCTGCAGACGCACACGACAAATGTATAAAAAAAGAAAGTGTTGGTTGGAATCTTGGACTAGGATTTGCGTTGTTGGACAGGACATGCGTAGTAGTTGAGACGCGAGTCACTCTCTAATCTCTATGTGCCCTGTCATGGTTTGAAATTCATTAGCCGCCCTGCCTGTAGGCTATAGCTTCTAATACATTTGAAAATGGAAAAGGCTCGATCTCTGAATCAACTCCTCCCTAGCTAAGATACCTCTCTAACGTGCATGTATTATTATTATTATAAGGGAAGTGCTAAATCATATATTATATGAATATCGAATAAAAGCTATGATTTTATCTTAGAATTATGAATGACACACTAATTTTGTGTTAGGTTAATCCGACCAATTTAATTAAATGGGTCAAACACCTCAAACATAATACCTTAACTTTGTGTTAGGTTTATGTCGAATTTGCAAGTTGTGTAAAAAATTAAAAGTCATAAATGTTGGGTGTTAGGTTTAGATCGTGTCGAAACATACATAACTATAAAACTATATAGACCAGTCCCAACTCGTTAATTTTGTATCGAGTTCGTGACAATAATTGTTAATTTGCCCCAAACAAACATACCCAAAACACCATAAATTAACAAATGTATAATTCACCTAACCAAACAATTTAGACCCGCCTAGTTCGGGTTTTTGTTGACTAGCTACAAATAGGCTATATATGATCAAGAAATGGCTACCCGCTGGCGGATCCGATCATTTTAACATGAAGAATTTTAACGAAAAGACGATCTTACAATAAAATATATATATCGTAGACTTCTCTTTCTTAAAATACTAAATTAATAGATATATATATATATATATATATATATATATATATATATATTTTTTGTGTATAAACGACTGAATATTGTACGTACTATCATTTTCAACAGCGTTAGGAATGATTGTAAATTTGCTTAAGTCGAACTTAATTAGTGAGCATGTTAATTGGGCAAATTAAAAGCTTATTCTGGAAGAAAATGAGTGTTGATCTTGAAAGTTTGGATGGTATGATTGTTATTGGACGTACCAAATTCCAAGACGTCCATTGCTTTCTGAAAGCCACGGCTGACGATACCCTGCGTCTTTATGTAAACATGTGTCAAACAAGTTCTAGACAAACATGCCTTTCGGAGGTGAAACTGAACCAACACACTTTTGACTTTAACAACAAACTGTTAAGCTCCTTAATTTATTTTTATTTTTATTTTTATTTTTTTAATATAAGTTGAGCTGAATGTTTCTGCGTTATATATATTTTTCTCGGTGGCAGCCTACTTTAATTTATTTGCCTGATTTAATTTGACTTATTTATCACAACTAGCTAAGTTTATTAATAAATACCACACAATATAATGTAATTATCTTTTATTCAATTTAATAAATTGTAGAACTCTTACTAGTGCGGACCGCTATTTATTTATTTGTATTCTTTATCTCTCCTGCTCTCTAGTCTTCTCTTATTTTATATTTTATATAAATTTCTACAATAATATCTGTCTTTATAGCTCACTAACCAACGGCTTACCACTCCTTTTTCTTTTTTTTTTCCTCTCTCTTTTGTGTCTTCAGTCTTCGTAAACTGGTCTAACCCAATAAATGGATTAAATAATTTGTTTTTGGGATGGCAAAGGTTTTTCTTTTTTTTGTTCAACAAAGTGGTTGGACGGACTTCTCCAATGCTCAAAAACAAAAATCATTCCATCATGGTTTTTCAACGGATCAAGATTTCAAGTACAATATGTGAAATGAGAAGTCTTATGTGAGAGGACATTCGAATGTCATTATGTTCGAACGTGTGTTCAGATATTAGTCCAATCAAATATGATTGTATATTGCACATGAGATATGATTTTCTATCAACTTTTCACACAATTAAAAATACAACTATTTTATGTGGCAGGAAATCATAAACTCTTAAAAAAAAAATAAAAAAATAAATAAAATTTATAACTATCCTATAATTTTCTGTTACATAAGATAATTGTGTTTTAATTACGTGAGAAGTTTGACAAAAAAAAATTACATGGACTTGTTTAACAGTCTATAGGTCTAGGCTGTACTCATTACACGGAATCACGAACCGTTGGTGAACAATGTTTAAGGTTGTACTCCACCAATTGTACTGAAATTGTACTGACCGACAAAAATAAGCATGATTTCTTAAGCGGCACCTTTGGGCATAATTATAAGGTATTAAGGTGGAAGCTACAAATCAAGCATCTTTAGTGCAGATGTTTGTTAAAATGGACCATTCAGATAGTGAAACTTAAGAAACCCATATCCATTAAAAGAGCGCCCCCATTTGGTAACTTCGTACTCAAGCAAATCCATTTGTTTCCACATTTTTCAGTTTCAGATTGCCAGTACATGAAGCAACCATATATTTTCAGACTTGTTTCATTCAAAAAAAAAAAAATTACGTGCATTCAATAAATAAATTAAAAATTGACAGATATCATATTCTCACATGATTTAAGAATAGATGTTAATTAATAAATTACGTTGAAAAAGTTTCTTCCGATCCAATTCAATGAAAAACTTTTTATGACCTAAGATAACGTCAAGTCCCATCAATCAAGAAATCCATCTTTTTATAATCTAAGATAACGTCAAGTCCCGTCATTCAAGAATTCCATCATTCAACTCAAAATAAAGATGTATCACATGTAACGACGACATTGGAGTTCAAATTATGCACAATTTGCAAATGCAATAATAAGGTAATACAGAAAATCAAGGATTGTGTACAAAAAAGACAATGACATGGATGTATAAAATTTGAGACATTTTTCCTTCAAATTGAGTTGGAAAAAATTCCTTAAACTCAATCTATAAAATTGTCATGTGTCTTTCAACACTTGAAAAGTTTTTTTTCTTTTTCTTTTTTTTTTAATAATATGTGCTTCTCACTTGTCAAGGGATAGATGAACTTCGAAAACTCTACCCTAAATTTAGGCCCCCCAAAAGAGTAGGAACAAAACTTAACATTATGTGACGTAAAAAATTATTGTCAATCAGCTTAACACAGCACCATAATAAGCATGTAATCTATAGAAACATTGTCATACAGGTTATCTCAGCGTCATCGCAAACAATAAACAATAGAAAACAAATATGACCACTGACAATAGAGGAGCTACAAAATTGGGATGATTGTGCCGTTGCTATGAGCAAACACTCTCCAGTATCATAGTATAATCTCTAGTGCGGTTTTGGAACATAACCATCAACTGCAAAATTCCGTGTGGCAGCGGGAATAGCTAAACGAATTCCCTCAAGTTCAGGTTTTGCAATCACTTGACAACCCAGACGAGATCTGCAAAATCCCAAGCACAGAATTAGATCTTGGTGTCCAAAAGAAAAGAAATTTTATTTTTTTTAATCTGGATCGTACATAATGAAAAATTATTTCAAGTTCATGCAAGAAGGAACCAACGTTTCTGTAAGCCCAAAGGCCAGATCTAGCATGTCATTTTCTTCGTCAGTAGGGTCTTCTAACTTATTGTACTGCTCCATGTCCTACCATAAGATTCAAAAGTTAGCCCCTCAAATTTTAGCTCAAGAAAATGTTGGACTAAACACATGAATGTCCAACAGTACGCGTGTTTCGGTACATATAGCCAAATATATACCATCACAATCACATGACATGTTGAACAGGCAAGCGATCCTTCACATGCTCCTGACATGACATTAAAGGTAGAGCATTAGATTTTGGAACTATGATCAAAGAAATACGAGCTCATTGACAAAGAAATTATTGATCCATCAATTTCCTTGCAACTGAAAGAAAAAAACTTGAATCCCAAGAAAAACAAGAGCTCGGGGTTACAGTTGAAAGGAAGTACTCAAAACTATGGTTGTCAGCATGTCCCTCAAGAGTCAGTGAAATGTCCCACAATGCCCCAAGTTATAAGAAATAACTTTAGTAAGAATACCTCTAGATAGCATCAATCATAAGAAACAAAATTAGGTAAAGATGCAAAACTCTGGACTAAATAAGCATCAGAATCCTTGCCTTCAAGTTCTATATCATTTTCATGAGCAGCTTCTAACATGGACATTCCAATAGGGACCTTGATGTGCTTTTCCTCTCCATCCTTGTCAACAAATGTGACGGATATCCTGCAAAATAAAGCATCCCAGTAAAAAGAATGCAGATCTGATTTGGAGGAAAGGAAAAGCAATGATGTCCCCGGGGAGGCCAGGACACTTGATGCATTCTACTCATGGATGCCAATTGTGTACAATATCAATTAGAATTTCATATCTTCAGATGATTGATGGCATAACACGCACAAACGCATGCACAAAAAAAATATAATTTGCTATTAAGATAAAGAGACACCAGCACAACGACATGAGACATCCACAAATCAGAGATATATGTACTCATATCTGCTACTATTACTGCTGCCATGGGTGGAGCTACACTATGTCCAGTGCAGGCAATTGCACCCCAAGGACTTTGAAAATAACTAGAGTAGATTAAAATTGTAAGAGAACTTTTTAATATCATTTGGTATTGCACCCACTAAAAATAGGCAGGATCTATGTGAAGTTCAAAAGCATCCCACCGTCGGAAAAGATCAAGTACGGGTCTATTTAAAATTTTAAAGGCCATTTAGTCTAAAGTTAAAAGATTATGTTTAGGAGTCATTGACAATAGTAGTATTCATGTAGAAATAAAAGCTCTCGCCTTTATTTAAAGAAAAAGGCGTGGTCTTTTCTATAATATTAAATTACAAAGATGATATTATACGGTCCATAAACAAAACAACAAAAGCACCTAAATGATGAAACCTGTGTGTGTGTGTGTGAGAGAGTGAGAGAGAGAGAGAGAGGAGAAATAAAATTACATATCATATTTGACTCCTTTTTTTCTCTTCAAGAGCTACATAACTTTTAATGTTAATTATGTTTTTTTTATTCTATTGTCATAAATTTGATTGATTCTTTCAATACTTCTTATTTTTTGTACTTTCAAAGTTGAAAGTTTTGGCCTTTAATTGCACCCACTAAGTGAAAATCCTGGCTCTGCCACCTTTTTTCCTTTAGTCATTCTAAATTTCTCTCCTATCATCATCTTCACAATAATTGAACAGATCAGATGAGTTGTAGCAAGTCCATTGAGTACTTGACCAAAAACATAACTCTCCAAACATATGCAGATGTCGAACAGATGCCAAATGATGTGCGAATTCCAGCACACTACCTGTGCTACAAATTGACTGGATAAAATACCTGGCTGCTGAGTCAAAATTTTAACTTAAAAAAATCTTAACACATCACAAATACACCCTAAAAACGCCAAGGTGTGCCGGAGGATGCTGCATCCAAAAAAATGCTTTTCTTTGGAAGAGTTGATGCTACTCGACACAAAATGGGTTTGCAGATCTAGATAATCTACTTAACTCTTCCACGGTTATATGGCACTAAATTATCCACTAGCGGTGTATAAATTCATGTGACAATTGTGAACACCATGTTCTTGCAGTGCAAAAATGTTCTAGCAACCCATTTTAAACAACCAGAACTTACGTTTCCTCAGATGCATTGTCAGCAGTAGTGGTAGAAAAATGATGTGGCTTCTGAAATATGGCTTCCCGAAATAGCTTAGTTTTTGTATTTCGTTCAGACTGTTTCAAAGAACAAGAAAATCATAAATAAAAATCAGAAGTAAATATAATCTCATCTAAATTGTATGAGTAATTTAATAAAATAAAACAAATAAAAAAACAAATGTTTACCCAAAACTGTTGAAATAGGAACAGGTGATTTCAAATTACAGGAACGGGCAAAATATCCAGATTCTTTTAAGGATCCCCAAATTTAATTTTGGAGATCGATTGGTAGAATGTTGAGACTTTTCCCATTCACATAATTTGTAATGATCCATATCACATAATTGAAAATACCATTACCTATTCACATAAAATCCTCTTGATTGTACCTCGAGAATAAATAACTTTTAAGCCAGCCATCATAATCCATATATCATTCTCAAAAATCAATTACTCAATTAAGCCTTATTCTCATACATTGCTCACAATTCCCAATTTATTCAAACACTCCAAATAGTTCCGGACAATTATTAATGACAGTTTACACTTCTCACAGAAAAGGGAGTGGTTTTGACTCACAAATCTTCATTCTTGAATCTATTCCAAAATATACTTCAATGCTTGCCAAATCTTGTCATTAAACAGGGTTCGTAGTCTTGTCGGTACTTTTCCTAAATTATTCCCTCCACCAAAGCTTGATTTTGAAACTATGATTGACAGACAACAAAACTGTTTCATTCCTTTATAAAGAAAATCATGGGCAAACTAGTTTTGGTGCACGCAAAGAGCAGGAGACTACCACTTAAAAATGATAACTAAAATGTAAAACAACATAGATAAAATTTCTGGAACCACTGTGATCCAAGTACAAGGATAGATATGTAAATCTTCCACTGAACAAAAAGCCGTGGCATTGCAGCCTAGATCTGCAAGTAGATCCCATTATACGTCCATATGACTGTAAACCTAAAGGTCCATATTATATTTTGATGAAAAGCAAGGGGCACGATGAGTGATATGCTCATAGAAAAATCCATAACAACAATCACCAGGCTTCCATATTGTATGAGAAAAACAACAATATCTGATATACCTCAAAAAGAGGAAGGGACGGGATGATCCACTACTCTTTTGCTTGCCCTTTTGACTGGAAAGTTAATGTTCTGTAGGGAATAAGGCTCATTGATCACACAATTGCCTCATCCATCTAAACCCATATATGGGGCCACAACTAGCTATGGGAAATCAAGGCAGATCCTAGGACTAGGATTTATTTATTGTAATGGTGTATCAACAGTGACAACTAGCATTTAATTGAATTTAACTACCATGTAATACAGCTAACTTTGTCCGATTCAATCCAGAAACCCGTCAAGGAGTAAGCATCCAAGATTAAATTAAAATGTCGGCAACAGTGACAACTAGGTTATTTAACTTAAGTTTGCAGTGAACACCACTCACTTAACATCCATTTACATCATTCCATCTATTAAGTTTATATCTTCAACACTTAGGTTAATAATCCAACACCCACTTTACGATCACTAAAGGGAATCACAAGCAAGAGATAAAGCAAGGAAATACAAACCCATCCTTCTCAACAAGGACAAGTATACTGACCGGTGGTCGAAAATATTGGGTGTAAGGCCTTTGTGCACATCCTGCTCTATTTATGACTGCAGATTTTCCTGCCAAAAAGTACCCAACACAGAATTAACGATAATACACAGAAACCATATCCCCCACAAAACTACTTGGGTTCTTTGAGTCATTCACTGCATTTCAAATACTTAATTTGAGTTTACGAACATTTTATTATGAAAAAAAAACAAAACTGTATTCAGAAAATAGGACCCAATACAGAATCAACAATAATACACAGAACCCATATCCCCCATGTCAAAACTACTTGCGTTCTTCGAGTCTTTCACTGCATTTTAAATTGCTAATCTGATTTCAGGAACATTTTCTTATGGGAAAAAAAAAATGGGAAAGAAGAAGAAGCAAGATGTATACCTGTCGGGAGCTCTTTGAGGATCCAAATTCCAAGTCGTCTTGAAAGTTTAGAAACGAACATAATCGTCGCCGCACACTAAAACGCTGGCTAAACCACAAACCACGCAATTGAAATTAGCTTTTCAATTTAAAGGGAGTGAATCTCAAATAATAACGAAACCCCCAATACTCATAGATATATCTACCAAACTACTAACCACTGAATCAAAAAACTAACCATAGCTAAAGAGTTATATAATAAGAATTCAAGTACGGAACACCTAACTGAAAGGGGAAATGATGGCAACGAATCCAAATAGGAACGAACCTGAGGTCTCTTGGATTATGTTAGTGTTAGAGAGGTGTTCTCCTTTTGATTTTGGGCCGCCGGGACTCCAACTCAGGAAGAGGGCTTCGTGTTCGTGAAGCTCATCGAGGCTTCCAAAAACCAATCTAATAATAATCTATAGGAAAGTAGAATAAAACAAAAGCCCATAATAAAGTAAGACAAATGGAGATGCGGGGTATCGAACCCCGTGCCTCTCGCATGCAAAGCGAGCGCTCTACCGTTTGAGCTACATCCCCAACTTGAATTTAAAAAAAATTATTATTTATAAATATTTATTTGTTTATATCAGCAAGAGGAAGAACTTTACAGAAAATGCGGCGAATCTGGAAAATGCCTATCATTTTCTCTTGGCATTTAAGCACAACGGATGAATCGATGAGTTCGTGGACATAAAACTGTTAATCCAGTCCATTACAGCACAGTGGGGTAAGGCCTTTTGTGCACAATGGAGGAATTGAAGTTATTGGGTTTGATTTTCGGAGCTAAGGAGCCCCATTTGGGCCAAGCAATTGGATCCAAACCATTGATCCTAATGGCCCAAGCAAATTAGCTAGACAGTAGTTTTTTTTTTTTTTTTTTTTGAAACCAGCTAGACAGTTAGGAGAATGAGGGGGGATGCATCGTATGGGATAACTGATACACCACGTCTTTTTTTTTCTTTTATTTTTTGTAAGTACATCAAACAAAGAAATTCCAATGAAGAAAAATATAGGGCATGCCAACCCAACAAAGAATTCGGAATTAACCTCATTAGTGTAGGTAAATAAAAAAAATAAAAGAGAATGCAACAAATAAATGACATGGCCCTATATTTTCTTGGCACAAAGACCAAAAAAGGTGGTCGCCAATTAAGGTGACAAGGCAAGGCGTACCACAAATGATACAATTAAGAGGTACGAGAAGGATCACAAACCTCAAAAAGTCTAATAACCCAATCCATAACCCAACAAAGAAACAGTTACAGTGGCACACCCAAAGATGAATCACCTCATTAAAAAATACATTAATGGGGGACAAAATGAAGCCTATAGTAGAGATGGCTTTAACAGCCCGAAGCAAACTAGGAACATAAAATAAAAAAGCAAATCAGAACATCAATAGCTGGTGGAGCGGAGGGGGTTTAAGATTCCCGATGCCTAAAGGTCGATCGCCAACTCATGAAAACCAAACGTTTGCAAGTGTGGCCAGAAGGAAGAGGGCCACCACAAACAACCAATAGCTGCAGCGGGGGAAGGCTAGGAGAAGGGATGGCCACGCACCGGCGTGTGGGAGTCTGTTGGAGACGGGGGTGGCGTTGGCGCAGGCGAAAGATGACGGGGAAGACAATGGTTTGGAGCGTGTTGACCTGGATCTGGCATACGAAAGTAGATCTACCTTCAAAAATTTCGACCTAAGATCCTTGACAAATCTTTTTGAAGACACAGAGGAGGGAGATGGCCAGGCCATTTGAGGTGGAGGGGGAGCCGTCGGAGCAGATGAACTAAGATAAGGCCTCCAAAGAGGCGAATAGGACTTCCAATAAGACTGTTAAGGCTTTTGAGGATGCAAATAGGGCCTTCGGAGAGGTAGTTGAAGCCTAAGAAGAGGCGAGAAGGGGAGGGGAAGAAGGAAAATGGGGGCATAGGGGAAAGGGGAGGAGGAGGGGATGAGTATTACCCCCTCCTCGTCAGTAGAGAGGAGTTTTTTTTTTTTTTTTGAGTCAGGAGAGAGAAGAAAGAGTTTAGCCGAAGCCTTGGGTCTTAAAACCTAATATGTCACGTCATTCTAACTGTCATGATATTTACAACAAAAAATTAGGCAACATCCTTAACCTACCAACAGGCAAGTAGCACAATATGGCATTTGGTAACGGGTGCATGAGGTAAGGAATTCAGTGTCACTACACTATAAGAACCGTACCTCACCAGCGAACGACACTTGGTGAAGGACCATACGTCACTAGAGGACGTAAGCTGAATGTGACGAAATGTCACACTTGGCCATAGTCATGTCCCATCAATGAACCGCACTTGGTTAGAGCCATACGGTGAAAATAAATACTTCATATAAGGGAAGACAACCACTCCATGTACATAATCTCTATATTCTTTTCCATTAGACAAAAACCTTTATTAAGTTAAGCATGAGAATTATTTCTAGTCGGCACCCTCCACAAGTCTTCAAACCTCACTATCATTTGTGGTTTGAATTTGATGGTACAATCAACTACATCAACAAGGTTTATTTATAAATTTGATGATTAAGTACTATTTTTTTTTATAAAAAAAAAATGAAGAGATTAAGAAAGGATTATTTTAGTTGTTTATCTACCCAAATTGGTTCTTCGAAGGAATATGGTTAACAATTAAAATTAAAGACTTCATCTAATTTTCTCTTTACTAAGCCTAGTCGTCATTGAAATTTGAACCCCATAAGAATTTTCAAACTAAAAATTCCCCTTATTCTATTCAATTTATACCAAAAAAAGAAGAAAAAGAAAAAAAGAAAAAGAAAAATTCAATGTCATGTGTTGATTGAAGTTCAACCACTTGAAGTTCAACCACATGCCAACTTCTATCACACCAAGGCCCATAGTTAATGGAAATCTCTAGAAATTTTTTGTTCAAATTTTACCTGAGGGAAGGAGGTTAGGGCCGGGGCCTTTGACAAATCTGATTGTTCTAGGGTGTAAATTGCAAATTAAGAATCATTATTCATTTCTTATAGGTTACCTCGTATTTTAATTTATAAAAGAAAAAAAAAGTCATGTATTTATTTTTTTATTTATTTATCGGTTTCCCATTAAATAAAAAAGATAAATGCTAGAGCATTTTCTGGTGTACATCTGGAATGCTATAAATGTAATTAAAAAATTACATCTATGCCATCGTAATTTTTTAATCAAAAAAAATTACATCTATGCCATTTTATATGTACAACAGGAAATGCTCTAGTACTCTTCAATAAAAAAAATAAAAATAAAAATAAAAATAAATAAATAGCATAGAAACCGTTGGTTTTAGCTTTGCGTGGTTAGGCAGAAAACTGAAAAAACAGACTCCTCCGAAACCATTGGGTCCAGCGTGAGAGAGATAAAGTGTGAAAAACTGCCCAAACATTGGCTCCCTAATCTCTGTTTGGGATTCGGGTGAAGGTAAAACAATCAAATTCTCTGTTGGGCGATCGATCGAGCTCGCTCTCGGCATGGCCATGGCGTTTCTTCCTCGGCTTCTCAGCTAAGTCTTCCTTTCCAGGTGTTCAACATCTTATGATTCTTACATATATACATGCGCAGATTCTATTACTGCCTTTCAATTCTCAGATCTGTTACGCTTTCTTTCTTCCTTTCTTTTTTCTTGCTTGGCTCTGTTGGTGTATTTATATGATCTACTTTTGTAATTGAGGGATCTAATATGATATTCGTATTAATTCCACTTATATTCAACGTGTAAAAGAAGGGAATGTTCCTCGTAGTTTCTATCCGGTCAGAGATCGTAAGGGCAGAGAATGAGAGTGGTGAAATTAATGTTGGATCAAGAAAGCTAATGATACATTACGATCTTTATTTTCGGTTGATGTCATATCTGTGTTTGCATCATTTTTAAATTTCAGTGGTTGTTTGGCCAAAAATGAGGAGAAACTATTGAATGAAATTTGATTTGATGCAATTACTTGAGGAGGATAATAAATATGTGTGATATTTTTCTTTGGTTTTGAAGATTAAGAAAGTTGAGCACTCAACTGTACGTGGGCCAAATTTCTCCAGCTAGGAGAAATCTAAATTGTGCTATAGCCTATAGGTTTTTGAAAAATTCAGAGATGGTCATCAATATTTGTAGGATTGTGTTACATGCATTTATTCGATTATTACAGATTTAATTGTTTCCCTATAGGGATTTGGATTAGCTGAACAATGATGATTATTGATTAACTATTTCATAGCTCACATTTTAGTTCTCCGAGTCCATATTTGTAGATGGAAGGAACGCCTTTGGTGTTGACTTTTCTTTAACTTACACATACAGGGTTTTTTTTGTCTTCAGATGCTTTGTTTATGCGCATAGAGACTCATGTATTTGTGTGCATGTAGACGAAGCTCATCTGATGAGATTGTTTCATCTGGAATCAGACACCATTGAGAATTCAATCCTTGTGTCATCCTTTCCAGCATTGTGCTAAACGTTTGGCAATGGATGACAATGGCGGTAGCAAGGTGACAGGAATCCGACAGATTATTAGGCTAAAGGAAATCCTTCAGAAGTGGCAGTCTGTCACGGTTGGCCCAAGGCCGAGTAGTCCCCCACCCGATACACCTCATCAAAATCATGGAGAGGGCATTTTGCCAGCTGTTAATAGGAGGCTAACCAATGTTATGTATTGTGATTCGGACGAGGACAGCTGCCATAGCCCTGAACCACCGATCGACGTCCCCAAAGGCTATTTGGCGGTTTATGTTGGGTCGGAGCTCCGGAGGTTTATCATTCCTACTAGCTATCTTAGCCACTCCCTGTTCAAAGTGTTGCTGGAAAAGGCTGAGGAGGAGTTTGGGTTTGACCATAGTGGCGGGCTCACGATCCCATGCGAGATTGAGACATTCAAGTACCTTCTCAAGTGCATGGAGAACCATCAGAAGGCTCACCCTAATGGCAGCTCAGGTAAAAAGGTTCTTTATTATCACTGTTTTTCTTTCCTTAATTATTGCTTTATGAATGCATTTGAAATTTTTGAGTTCAAATAAACAAGTACAAAATGGAAATACATATACTTCTCTGAATTCTAAACCCTGATCAAATTGAGTTACTTTTACACAATCATCCTATAGCCCAATACTCTATTTAGGGGACATTTGTTTTTCTTTTCTGGAAGAAGACTGTAAAATTGGGGGTTGAACAGTGAGGGACTCAGGGAGGATGCGCAATAGGTTGCATTTGTGTAAGTTAAGGAGTAGTAGATCAAGTATATGGACTGATTGGATCCAAAGAAATTCTTATTGTCGAATGAACAATTGATGAAATAAATTCTTATAGGCATTTAAATTAAGCAATTAGAGATCATACTAATTGAAGTTGCATTTGAAGGCCCTTGATCTTTTTTTTTTTTTTTTTCATTACATGCTTTTCTCCAATACTATGTAGTCTATGTTGTGATGCGTGAGATCATATTGGTTTACTAACCTTTGGATTTTTTTGGTTATTTTGCAGTAGGAAATTCATTAACGGTTGAAGAGTAAGTAATTACACTGATCTTTTTAATTGCTCCAGATTTTAGGGCTGATTTTTCTGGTGTAAAGCAGAGTCTCCTTGTATGCAGATTTTTCTTTTCGTTTGCATTTAAGTGACGAAAATAGGAAGCTTTAGTTAGAAGTTTTTCAGATGAATTGGGTCAGGACGATTTTTGTGAGCAAACTTTCTATTCTTTGTAATGGGGTGTGACCTACGTACATCTGATGTTTGATTGGGTATAAAACACGTTAATTGTTCAGCAAGCATATCTTCATGTGATCCTCTGAGTTTATTCAATTGTTATCATATGAAACACTTATCATTGAATGTTTACAGTTGTCATGTAGTCTTCAAAGCCACCAAAATTTCTTGTACTTTACAATATGAGATCGATCGGTATGTTCTCACCAAGACCGTTAGTTTGCCTAATTAATCCCCTAATTTTCTGTATTTACATCTCATAGCATCCATAATGGATTAAAAAATGAATTCATAATCTAAATCATAACTTGTTTCTTCTCTTATATTTTGAATAATCACTTTTGAAAAACACTCTATGTCCCATTCATTATTTTGGAAAATGTCTTTTTTTTTAGTAACACTACTCTCTTCACACAAATTTCACACCGATTAATGTGACGTATTGTCAGAATTATGGAGAGATAAAAGAAAGTTTTTATTTTTTATTTTTTATTTTTATTAGGTTAAATGAGAAAGAAATGAATAAAATAAATATAAATGATACATATGAAAGCATTTCCTCTAAAATAAAAAATAGGAATGAATTTAAATTGAGATTCTTTAAAATTTGAAGGAAATTGTTGTTTAAAACTTGACAGCATCCAATGTGGATATATTAATTGTTATGAGGATGCATTGAAGCCAACAAATCAAGCATCCATGGTGAGGGCCAGAGAAATATCAAAATGTGATTTTTGTTTGGATAACGGGTACATTACTTCTTGTGAGGAAAAGGTGGTTGAAATATGAGAAAGCAATAGCATCATCGTCGATCTTTTTGTTTATTTGTCAAGTTCATTGTGCCCTTTTCTTTTTCCTTTTCCTTTTCGTGAGCCTCTCCCAATTGAATCCCATGAATGAGCTGTCTTAATTCCGTTGATGTGCCTTTATGAAAAAGCATGTTTTAAGTAGTGTTTAAAGGTGAAGCCTTGAACGACGATCGATTGGGCAATTTCAATCTCTCTCCCAATATGCACGTGATTCCAGGATCACAGTGATTATGCTGTCGTTCAAATATTTTTTTTTTTTTAGTTGCTGGCCGTGGTGGCTAATCACTGACTATGATGAAAACAACCGCGCGCGTATGCATCTCGACAAAAATATTGTCCAAGGGACCATACCCAAACCTGAGAATCTAAATATATCAACCTTAATTTTGCACCCTTTTGTTTTTAGTGCTGCTATGAGTACTATAGTGGTAATTATACTGTTTTTTATGGTTCAGAATATCAATAAATAGGAAGAATTTGTAAGAGAGTAGAGAAAATTGCTGGTAGGCAGAAGATGGCTTCGATGTTTAATATCCAAAACACTCAATGTGACATATATTTATTCTAAGATTTTGAAAAGAAAGTAAAAAGCCCTCTTTCACATTGTCCTAAAATGAAAAAACAAGCATAAGTTTAAAGAAAGGTAAGGACATGTGCAAAAAGAAGAGCTTGATCGAAATATTTGGCCTAAGAGAAAGAAAAAAAGACACAATACGGTATCAGAGTTGGGGTGAAACACGCCACACAGAAAAGAGCGTGACCCATCACCATATTTTGTCACTTTTAATACACCTAATAGTTAATCAAATGGTTAGGGTGTTTCGTGGCCACAAGTGTCACCAAATCCTCAAATATTGGATTATGTAACCCCACGTATTCAATAAGTTGAAGTATAATTTTTCAAGTTCAATTATATTAGAACTAAATGAAATTTTTTTTATAATATTGGATTGAAAGGCATTTTATGAACAAAAAAATTGTTTTTGACCCAACCAATTTCAAATTAATTGGAAATGTTTCGGTCATCAATTTTTATTTTCCTTTTTCAGCAAATGGGGAGGTCGGATGCATAATTAGATGGGGCCCGGGACATATTTAAGTTGCATTTATGCTATATTTTCATTGCATTTCAATTTCAGTAAGTGCTCAAAGGCACAAAAGAGATTCTAAGAAACTCTTTAATTTGTTGAATTTATATTTTATGACTTTTCGTTTCTGCATTTAAGTTTAATAAAGTTTTTAAAATTCATCCATTTATCATGTTTTAGTTAATACTTCGGTTATCGGTGAATCAACACTTGGGACCAATCTAATAAAACCTTACTGAAATGGCACCACTCTCTTTTTCTCCAAAGGCACCAAACGGTTGTCGTTTGGTTCACAAGTTCTTAGATTTAATCAAAACGAAGCAATTTAGATTATAGGAATTTCCAAAATAATCTGAATCCTTTAATCGTTTTTACAATAAAACTATAACACTAAAGTCAGATCCAATTAAATTAACCAAAGAACTGATTCTGTTTCCTCCGAATACAATGATTTAGAAATACTTATGACAGATAAAATAAATGAAGACCCATAGAAGCACAACTCCAAGGAGGTGGTTCAGATGGTTAGAGTATGAGATTATAGGGTTAAGGCCTAATGCGTAGAGTGACATCAAACATTGGACTAGGAATTACTGAATTAGTCATTAGATTATTGACAAGGCAGTCACCGCACTTGAAAGGTTCGACTATCGCCTTGATGGGATAGTCGTTCAGCAAATTAGAGTCTTAAAGATTTTTGCAGCAAAGGAGGGTGCCATTTTTACCCTATGGTTGATGTGGATGTAGAACGTGGCAAATATATTGATGTATTGCCACGTGCATATGATGTGTCGAATGTGGGGCACTTGTAACGAACAAAAAAAATGTTAATTTTGATGGTAAAATAATGGAGAAGCTTATTTGAAATTGGGAAGTGATTTATGTACAACCCATATTTCACAATTATTTCACAACCAAGATATATTAGGTGGGTCCTACCCAATATGTCTTGGGTTTTAGGATAGTTATGTAAGTATTGTAATTTTTTATCATCTCTTTTTGAAATTAAGGCAAAATTTAAAAACTTGAGTGTCGAAATTGAAAATTCAAAATTAAATTGAAATCAAACTAAAACTCCCACGGATTGCCAGCCTGGCCTTTCCCACAACATCACGTAAAGAAGAAGACACCACCCCACGGATTGCCAGCATGTCAAAGGACTAATCCTTCAGATCGTATTGAAATCCAACCAACAATCTCCCAGCCGTCAGATACGCACTGACCTACCATTCACTTTTTAAAAGTCTTGAGCACCATTTGGTCAATTCCTTTGCAACTCAAGCAAAAATTATCTCAACCAAAGAGAAACAATCCTATTGGCCTAAACCACAACCCCCGGATCGCCAGCGTGTCAAATCTCTCAGCCGTCCGATCTAAATCCCAAAAAACCCAAATCTCAGACTCCACACGCTATAAATGAAATACCGCCCGCCTCGCTGAACCTTGCATCAAATTTCAAAACACAAGCGCTACAAAGTTGGTTCAGTTTCCCTCCTAAAAGGAATCTTTTTGTTTCAGTGAGGTTTGAAATATTTTCTTCACTATGGAGGCCGCGAAGTCGACGACGAGGGGAGCCGGAGGAAGAAAAGGCGGTGAGAGGAAGCAGTCGGTGACGAAGTCGGTCAAGGCGGGGCTCCAGTTCCCCGTGGGTCGGCTCGCCCGGTTCCTCAAAAAGGGTCGTTACTCTCAGAGAACCGGCACCGGAGCCCCTGTCTACCTCGCCGCGGTTCTCGAATATCTCGCTGCTGAGGTACTCTCTAGGATCCCAAAACATTTTAGATTTTTTGCATCCCTTAGCATTAGTTACGCAAGATGTTCTCTAGGTTCCCAAAACATTGATATTTACTCAAGTACATATAATGTTTGGCTGCCGAGATATTTGAGGAAGATGAGATGAGATTAGATGATTGGATATTAGAATTTGCTTTCGGTTTTCCTGGATTTTATCGGCTTCCATCTTGGCTGCAAAAGATGGAAAATAAGAAACGGAGGCTCATTTTTTTTTTTTTTGGCTGGTGTAATGAAATGTAGGTGCTGGAGCTGGCGGGGAACGCGGCACGTGACAACAAGAAGAACAGGATCAACCCGAGGCACCTGCTGTTGGCCGTGAGGAACGACGAGGAGCTGGGTAAACTGCTTCAAGGTGTCACCATTGCCAGCGGCGGAGTTCTGCCCAACATCAACCCCATTTTGCTGCCCAAGAAGACCGCTACCTCTGAAACTGAAAAGACCCCCAAGGCTTCCAAGTCCCCCAAAAAAGCCTAAAATTCTCCTGGATCCTCTTGTTTTTGTATTAGATCGTTTTTTAATATTTTTTTTTGGAAGTGTTTGTATCCAGCACATTAGTCTATTCATTGCACATACTTTTCGGTTTTCATTGCACATTAGTCTTCATTGCATATTATAAATACTTTTACTTTTGTTTGTATTCAGCACATTAGTCTTCATTGCACATTAGTTTAGGTGCTTTTGTTTGTATCCAGCACATTAGTCTTCATTGCACATTATAAATACTTTTACTTTTGTTCGTATTCAGCACATTAGTCTTTATTGCACATTAGTTTATTCAGCACATTAGTTTATTCATTGCACATACTTTTAGGTGCTTTTGTTTGTATCCCGCTCATTGTATGTAATCCCTTACATTATAAATAAGATTAAAATCCTCTGCCTTGAATCTTTATCAAGCAGAGAATGTAAGATTTGATAAGTTCTCTGTTTGATGAACATTCAAGGCAGAGGATTTTAATCTTATTTATAATGTAAGGGATTACATACAATGAGTGGGATATAAACAAAAGTACTTAATGTGCTGAATAAACTAATGTCCTAGATACAAACAAAAGTAAAAGTATTTATAATGTGCAATGAAGACCTTGGAGTATGTGCAATGAATAAACTAATGTGTTAAATAAACTAATGTTCAATGAAAACTAATGTGCTGGATACAAACAAAAGTAAAAGTATTTATAATGTGCAATGAAGGCCTAAAAGTATGTGCAATGAATAGACTAATCTGCATGATCCTTAACAGTTTTTGGTGCATAGTTGTAGTTGGTAAATTTGAAATATCCAACGGAAAGACACTTAATTCCATAGTATTTTGATAGTACGGCGCTTTGGCCCAAATTGTCCTATGTAATGCTCTGAGGAGGACATGTGTTGTGGATAAATTAACTTGCCCGTTTCTTCATTTTAATGGAGCTACTAAATATAATTTCCCTTTTATTTTTATCTATAAATGTTAAATTTTGTTTTATATGCTATGACCGTAACTAATGTTTCTCACGTAACTAAGCCGTTGCTTCATGTCGATGTAAACATCGATCATATGTACTTAGTTATTCGTCAATTTAGTAATAATTTAATGTTGAAGAAATTATTTGTATGTCATTCAAGGTATTGATGTGATGATATCATGATTGTAATGGTGAGGCCATTATTATTATTTTTTTTAAACAAAGTATATGTATTTAACCATTTATTATTAGTTTGTTTAATTGGCAAAAATATGAAATGTTAAGCATCGATGTAAGTTTTTGCTCGTTACTCACTTGGCTAGATAATGTGTGACAATGACTTAAAAAAAAAAAGAAAAAAGGTTCGAATTTCGTGTTTCAATTGCAGCGAAGAATGAGAGAGATTGACGCGTGTCGGAGGTGCTGAGCAAGTTTTTGAGCAATTTAAAGTGCAGGGCCTATTTGCCTGAATGCCATAAGCCTCACATCTCTTGTTCTCAACTTTCATGAAATTTGAGCGGATCCTAGTTGGAGGGTTTGGTCCATGAATGAAATTGGAAACTATACTCTAAATGGGTCGTATTATATTGAAAATTTGTTTTTAATGGACCATTGTAATAAAATTAAAAAAGAGAGATCTTAGATATGGCAAAAAAATAAATAAATGAGAGCATCTCTAACAGAGTTGCTACTTTAACCAAAATAGTCAAATTTAACTTTTTTTGCACTTTTTTTCTCTCCAGCAAATTAGCTTCTTTGGCGTTTTTTCCTTAACAGTGAACATATTGGCTATTCACTATTCATATGTTTACACTTTTTTTATTAATATTTTCTCTCTCTCTGACCCTCTTTGATTCTATAAGAATAGCCGGCAATGAACAACCAACCAAAATAATCAAAATCAATTATAAATATTGCTTTAGCCGTGATACACATAATCGAAACAAGGGAGACACATTCAAGCTTCAAAATCAGATGGGTTCAACTAAAAATCATCAACCAAAATCAACCCCTTGGTTAGTCACTGGAAATCACCTCTGACTCCGCCAGATTCGCGCCTAGCTCAACCGGAACTCGTCTCAGGCCACCGGAGCTCGACTCATGGAGGATCGGGTTTATGGGTTTCGTTTGGGTTCGTCGGGTTCAGCGGGTTCTCTCTCGGATCAGTCTCGGCCTCTAGCGTCTCTCCCATCTCCGGCTCTCCTCTCATGGGTCTCTCCCTAAAGCCCTTGATCTCTCTCTCGGTGTGTTTCAGACGAAAAGAGAAAGAAAGAACAAGAAAGAGTGGTTGGACAGGAAGAAGAAAAGGTGGGAAGAAGTGTATGGAGAAACCGAGAAAGAAGGGAAAAGGAGAAAAAAAGAATAATAAAAAATATAACAAAAAAAGAATGAGAAATAATATTTAAATGTAAGTAAAAAGTTGAATAGTAAAACTGTTGGAGAGAATATAGGATAAATAATAATTAAAGTAGAGAGTTGAAATTTTGCAATAACTATTATAACTTTCATTGCTGAAGATGCTCTGACTTGTTTCATAAAGAGTTTTGTTGTAAATTTTTGTTTGAATAGTAATAAGAAATGATCAATGTGATATAAAGATGAAATAAGATTTAATATATTTTGTGAGAAAAATGAATAAAGTTGCCTTGTAATAAAAAACAAAAAGATGTTAATTTATTTTATTTTATTTTTTGTTGTTTTTAGAGAAATGGAAAGAAGGAAAAGAATGTGTTGCCAAACACAAAATATTTAATTAAATTGAAAAGTAAATGACGGACAATGGTTTTAACTCATAACTTTTGTTCTGGTATTATATTAAATTATCATTTATTTCAAAAGTTGAAGTTTACAAGAACACATGAATTTATTCATTTATTTTATATTCTAACAATCCTTGTGTCGAGATAATTGAATAATATTCCAAAATCTTGTAATCAACTCAATGTGTTATATCACTCAAAATTTCCAAAATAGGAAAAAGAAAAAAAAAAAGATATTATAAGAAAAAAATCAAGTATTGCATTATACCAATCCCAGGCAGGTTTGGTAGCTCACAACGATCAGTACATCCATCCTTGCCATATAAAGATGTGGATTGCCTAGCCTTGGCCCTTGGGTCTATAATATAATACTTAACGCTCACAGCTTGGGAGGTGCGAGAATCCACTTGTTTCCTTGGATAAAAGTCATGCTCAAGAAGGGTGCTGCTTCCGCATCGGATAGAATCTTTGCATATTTGACTCGGCCGGCGGGGGTTGCTCCTGGTCCCTTGCACTTGTACTCTCCATAATACATGCCCCTAACGTATCAACAGCATCATCATCATCATCATCATAATTAATCAACAATATGGTTCGTGAAGAAGCAACAACAACAAATGCCAACTTTGAACTAGAGTTGACCAAATCAAAGTTACTACCCTCCTGCATGTGTCCTTTTTTTTTTAAAAAAAAATTATTATTATTATTATTATTTTATTTTCAACGTATATATATGCATGCCAAGGTAAAAGGAAAAGAAGAAGAAGGGATGGGTGCATACTGTTTGGCCTGACCGCTTGCAGTATTAGACCACCCTTTACTGTTGATGAGAGTACCCATCTCTGTAAAAGCAAACACCACCCTAGGCATCTTCCTCCATGCGCGGCCAAGGTATGTATCGCCGGTGCCGATGATCTTGCAGTAGATGAATGTGAATCCGCTCACATCATCAACCTTTTCCCTTGCTTGTGCTGTTATCACACCCAAACCCTTTGCAACCGAATTTATCGTGGTGTTCTGCATTTACATCATCCAAGAATAGTACTAATTAATTAATGATCACTCTGAGAGATGTAGATAGATATGGAGAGTAATTCGTACCAAGTAGACGGATTTTCCATTTCCAAATATGAAATCGACAGTGCCTTGGATGTAGCAGTCTCGAAAGAAATGCCTGCCGACGTCATCGCATAAGGTGTCTTGGTACCCTATGAACTTGCAATTGTGGAATGCTGCCTTGTCCCCTGATATCCTCATTGCCACAGCCTGTTGATCATTCCTTCGAGGATCTGGAGCTGGGGCTGAATTCTATATACACCATTCACAATAACCATACCCTCTACGTTAATAATTATTTCAACCAAATTAATCCTTCAAAGATGAGTAAATTAAACGAAGTGATATAGCTTTGGGGATTTTCCCTCATTAAAAAAAAATAATAATAAATAAATAAATAGCTAGAAACGCACCACGAAGGCAATATTGACGGCCACGAAGTAGTTAGACTCGACTGCCACCGTGGCGCAGTACCATGTGCCGTATTTCTTGGCGGTACCGTCGTACGATATCCTGGGCATGTTGCCCGGTTCCCCATAAAAGGTGATGAACGGCTTCGACCTATCAATTTTTACCATCTCCTTGTACTCACCCCGACCAATCTTTATAATCACTCGCTTCGTATTTCCTGAAGGGACGCTCTTGACGGCGTCGGTTATGGTCTTGAAGTCTCCGGTACCGTCTTTTTTGACCCTGATCACCTTGACATTATCCTTCTTCTCAGCAATGAGGAGGGCCTGGTCTATAGACTTGGTTGCTGAGACGTCCTTGTACTCTCTCATGTTGCTCTTAATCCACGCGTCCAGTTTTGATGTATCGGACGGAACCGTGGTCGGGACGGACACAACTGTTGCGAGGAGTTGGAGAACGAGCAGGGTGGCTAGAAACGACGCTGGCGCGGCTAAATGCGTCAGTTTCAAAGCCATTGCTCTTGGATTCGATCTCTTATTGGGGGTGCATCTGGTGTGTGCGTACGTGTGGTATTTATATGAGAATTGAAGCGAAATGAACCGCGCGCGGGAACGGGTAACGTGAAGTTGTACGTGCATTTCGCTTTGGAGATTCCAAATTGAGTTTCTTCTGTTGGGGTACCAGTGTTAACGAAACTCTCTCCCTTCGTGAGTGGAGAAAAAACGAAAATATGGCCTGGAATATTTTAGGAATTAATTGGAATTTTTTTTGCTAGTGGCCGGTACTAGGACGTTAATTGGCCGGGGTTTCGGAGAAATACATGTTAATTACCATTGAAAAGGTAACAAGATGTTGTTACGCTGGATTAGCGGTGGATAAATTGTAGAGTACTACTGCTGCATGCGTACCACACAAAAATTCTATATCACTACAAAAAAAATAATTTTTTCCTGGCCAACTGTTTTTTGACACGTGTCCAATGTTAAGAATCAGGGTGTCAAGGTGTTAAGAATCAGGATTTTACAAAAAGTTGATGTAATTATAAGAAGGTCTAATAATAGTCATTGAATAAATTGTTTTTAACAAGCTAGGGGTGATTCAAGAGTTATTAGACCTTACCACATTAGGTTTGTGAAGTATTTATAATATGTTTGATTGGTATATATATATATATATGTACATAGCATTACTCTAAATTGAATCTGACACAGAATATATGTTACAACTATAAAATAAACCTGGACTTTGATTTTGGAATTGGGATCCTTAATAATCACATTGGGCACTCTCTGTTTGAATTGTGGGGTGGACTGTCCGAATGTACACCTGTTCAAACTAATAGGCTTGGACGAGCAAGTTTCTTGCTCAATGAGAAATGCCTTATAAGGGACCTAGCTCTCACAATTATTTACCTAATCTCGATTGTTGATTGGTTGTTTAGGGCCCTCCTCGTATCTTAAGCCGGCCTCTACTATGTGAATAGGTCTCTGCCAGCTGAATGAGTCATAGCTGGATTGATGGATGCCATCTTTGAACAATTGAACTGAAAGTCCCATCCACAACATTTTATTCAAATGGCTTTGTGTATTGCCCAAAACTATAATTGTTACGGTCTACATCTTATGGCAAAAGTATTCTTGTAGTAACAAGCTAGACTCTCTTAATTATTTAGAATAGAATAACTTAGAGATAGTAAGTTATCTTTATTGATAACATTAGAATTAAGATTAGATTATGATTTAAATGTTACAGATAATATGTTATCATTATTGATAACATTAGAAGTAGTTGACTTTTACTATACATTGTAAGTGTCTATTTAAAGACACCATAAGTTTATTAATATAAAAAAAACAAAGATTAATACGATTTAGCTCTAGAGTTGATTTGGGAAGTGATAGGTTTTCTTGAACTATCATTGTTCTATCCGTCGTTATGTACTTGAGAAATTAAGCCCATAACAATGATCGAGGATTATTCCAGCCAAACTTTTGTAGAGGAGGGCCTAGATATATAGTAAGAGGGAATAGGTCCTAATTAAGGTGCTTGATCGATACCAAAGAAAATAAACATGAGGGTATAACTTATTCTTGAAAATCCGCTTATAAGGGGAAGGTGTATGTGTTCGAGCTTATATACACATTATTGAAATTGTATTTAAGCCATATAAAACGCTTAAAAAATCGTAACAACTTCCTAGGTATTCCTTAATTACTAGACTTCCTCACTTGAAGGAGGATGAGTTTTACCTTTGATAAATATTTAAGGGAGGACGACACAGATGATGATCTATTAATGTTTAATATAGTATGAATGTGCCAGGGTGACTTTCGAAGTTTATTTATGAACATTACTCTTTCCTTATCTTCATATATATAACAAAAAAAAAAAAATCAGTCATTTTTTATGCAAGATCCTAAGAGATAGCCGACTACATTTTTCGTCCAATCACCAATTAAGGACAATACAAGCGGCAAATACTAATTAAAGTGAATGATCGAGCTCAAAGACCACGATACAAAATGGTGGACTATTGAGTTTCTAAGAAAGATATTTACACAAGATGATGTGAGGATTATTTGCAAGCTACCATTGAGTTATCACAATGAGGGAGACGCCATGATTTAGAGACGAACCACAATTAAGGGGAGAATTCACTGTGCACAATGCATATCATATATATGAAGAAAGAAATATAGGACTTGTTGCGAGAAGATGGGTCCAATTGTTTGAAAGGTAGCATATATAATTTGGCGTTTGATCTGGAATATGAAGTTACCAATATATAAAATGCTACGAAAATGTTCATGTGAAGAGTTTGCCACAACCTCCTACCTAACAAAAAAAAAAAATAAATTTGTTGAAACAAGATATAGTAAACGAATTGAGGGAGAAAATATGTCACGTACGTACAGTACTTCTCCTTGTATTTATGTAGATTTTTATGGAAATTTGTATAAAATTGTAAAAAATGTAAAAGAAAGAGATGAGATCAAATATATAGAATGAAATCGGCTATTCGAGGTACGTACGTAGCCAAAACCTCCAATTTAGAATTTTCACTAGCTAGCTAGCTTGCTTCATTAGAAAATGATACAAAATATGCATATTTATTTTCATTTAGCAAGGTCTTTTATTCACATGGGCTAATTCTCAGCCTATCAATTAAGCTTTAACTGTCAAACCAACAAACTGTTTACAGTTGCAGCATAACGTACAACCCGCCAAATCGATCACTTATTCAATCTACTCAGATTAATGCTATAAATTATATATATTTTTATTTCATAATTATCCTACAATATTAATGTGGTAGTCTCATACTCTCGATCAACCATTGGATCAATTAATCATTTTAATAAAAATAATAAAAAACTATTCAAGAGTTGATCATTAATACCGTCACCTTATCATTGTACGTATGATATTTATACAATAAAAATATGGTATATAGCATTACACATCTATTAATCACGGCCCTCTCCATAGAAAGCTTTGTCTTTCTTCTCCTCCATCTCTCTTGATGTTCCCTTGTGAAAAATGTTCCTCCCTCTCCCCTCTCATTTCATTTTATCTCTTCTCTTTTTTTTTTTTCTTTTTTTTTTAATGATCATTTTTTCTTATTTTTTGTTTGTAACTTAGAAGCCAGGGGCATAATATCGTAGTTTCCGTCCTCTTCACTGTCCATGTCCATGTGACACCTCCACAGGCTCACCACCTGATCAGTTGAATATTCCCACAACCACGTACACCATCTCCCGTGCGTGCTCGATCACCGGCCACCGCCATCACAACTCTGCTTTTAATTGCTCACGCAGCGCGCGGATCCTCAGTTTCCCCTCCTTCTCAACTAGATCTCCATATATAGGTCTGCCCAACATCGATCAACCCCGTTTTGTTGCCAAGGAAGACCGGGTCTTCTGACGCTGACAAGCCCCCAAGTCCCCTAAAAAAGCCTAAAATTCTCTTGGGTCGATCCTCTTGTTTTGCTATTATTAGCTCCTGGTCTTCTTATCTTTTTTTTTTGAAGTACTTTCTGAATTTCTGGTGCATATATAGTTGGAGTTGATAAATTTGAAATATCCAATATTAATTGGAAAGCTACTTGTTCGTTCGTTCTCTTACTATTTTGATTGTATGGGCCGGGACTTTGACCCAAATCATAATTCCGTAAATTAAATTCAGCGTCCTTCAGAAGAAAACAATCCTTTGGGAACGAATATGTTTATAATTTGAGAACCTAACAATTCCATAAATTAATGAACGTGCATGCAAGTATTTTATAATTCTATTGGAGCTAAACATGACTTTTTCCTTTTTTATTTTTGTTTATAAATATTAAACTTTGTTATATGCCGTACGTTGATGCATTCTGACCTTGGCGTGTCGATGTAAATATCATATATATATATATAAACATATATAGTTATTCGTCAATTAATTTAGCAATAATTAACGTATACGTTGGAGATTTGTGTGATGATTGTAATGGATAGTACTGTTGAAGCCATTAGTAATAAAAAGTCAACGTATTGTACCTTTTAAAGTCTGTTTAATTTGTTTTGAGATTGGGAGTCTCAACATGCATAGTCTAAGAAAAAAATAAAAAAATAAATTTGAATTTGACTTCACATTATAACTAATATACCATAGTTAATAATTATTCAGGCCGGCGCAAAATTAGAGGGGATCTTAGTTGGTGGGATCGATAGGTCGATCCCCTATTTAATTGACAAAATTGTTTAGTAATAAGAACGGGCGATCGTAGATATATTATTCCAAAATTTAATTTACAATCCATGATCAATTGAAGTTACGTACTAATTAATATAAGAATGATTCAAAGTTTTGCAAAACACAAATCCCAACCAGTTGGTTTGGTTTCTCACAACCTTCGAGTATTATAATATTTCCCGCTCAGAGACTGGGAGGGTTTTGAAGCCACTCGCTTCCTTGGATGAAACTCGTGCTCAAGAAGGGTTGTGCTTCTTCATCAGAAAGAATCTTTGCATATTTGACACGGCCGGAAGAACTTGCCCCTGGTCCAGTGCACTGGTACTCTCCATAATACATGCCACTAACGCACCAACACCATCATATATGATCGATCAGAATTAATTGGAAATATATGTATAAAACAATTATGCTAGGGACGCAGATTGCATATATATATAAAAACAATTAAGCTAGGGATGCAGATTGCATACTCTTTGGACTGACTGGTTGCAGTACTATCAGACCACCCTTCCTTGTCGATGAGACTACCCATCTCTGTATAAGCAAACACCACCCTGGGCATCTGCCTCCATGCGCGGCCAAGGTATGTATCTCCGGTGCCGGTTATCTTGCAATGGACGAATGAGAATCCACTGTCATCGTCATTGCTGTTCCTTCCTTGTGCTGTGATCGTGCCCAAACCCTTTGCAACCGAATTTATTGTGGTGTCCTGCAGACACATCTTAATTGTAAGCATATCTATCTATCTATCTATCTTTCTTTCTTTCTTGAAATATATATATGTATACCGAGTAGAGGGATCTCCCATTTCCAAAGATGAAATCAACAGTGCCTTGGATGTAGCAGTTTTTAAAGTAATGCTTGCCCACGTCATCGCATAAAGTGTCTTGGTACCCTATGAACCTACAATTGTAGAATGCTGCCATGTCCCCTGATATCCTCAATGCAACCGCCTGTTGATCATTCCTTCGCGGATCTGGAGCTGGGTTTGAATTCTATAAACACCATACTTACAAGCTCATGTTAGCTCATTAATTAAACTAATTACTTAATTATCCTCAAAATTAATACGGCCATAAAGATAAATAAAATTTCCAACCCAACATATATAACGTACGTACGTGTTAAATATATATAATATGAATGTTGTTGAAGCCTAGGTTGGTCACCTATCATATGCATATATAGAGGCTAGAGCATATATATATAGAATTAAATATTAGACAACAATAGAGATCAATCTACTGCATGCATGCGCACGTGGAAAATAGGAACGCACCACAAATTCAATATTGACGGCCATGAAGTTGTCTGAATTCACGGCCACCGTGGCGCAATCCCATGTCCCGTATTCCTGGGCGGTACCGTCGAACGATATCTTGGGCGTGTCGCCCTCTTCCCCATAAAACGTGATGAACGGCTTCGACTTGTCAATTTTTACCATCTCCGTATACGTACCACCACCAATCCATATAATCACTCGATCTGTATTTCCTGATGGGACGCTCTCCACAGCGTCAAATATAGTGCTGAAGTCTCCAGAACCGTCTTTTCTTACCTTGATCACCTTGTTGTCGTCGGAATTGTCGTCGGACTGGATGAGGGCCTGGCCTAGAGAGGAGGTTAATTTGTACTCTTTCATGTTTTTCTCAATCCAAGTGTCCAGTTTTGATGTTTTGGATGAAGCTGTGATCGGGACGGACACAACTATTGGGAGGAGTTGGAGAAGGAGCAGGTTGGCTAGAAACAATGCCGGAGCGGCCAAATGCGCCTTGTTCATACCCATTATTGCTATTGGATTTTCGTATTGTGGGTGCATCTGTCGTGTGCGTGCATGTGGTATTTATATGGGAAACTTCATGAACGGCGGGAGCAGGTAACGTGAAGTTGTACATGCATTTCGCTTACGAGATTCCAAATCGAGTTTGTAATTCTGTTGGGGCGTTAACAGAACACCCTTCTAGAGAGGAGAAAAAACAAAAAAATAGATATTACCTTAAATTGAATGTGGCCCTGCCCGGATTATAGGGATTCCTCTACACTACTTGTCAGAGATTTCCAATTAAGGCACTCTAATTAATTTGGCCCGGCCTCCTCGTACCCCGCCCATCCTTGCGCGCAATCAGTCAAAGGAAATTGTAGTAGCTTTGGCAGGAATGGCAAAATGTGCCATACCGATTGTGGCTAAGCTCTTTTGATCACATAAATTCATTGTAACCGGCCGCTTTTCCCACAAATGAGTACAACATTTATCTTATCTAATAGTACATCTTGTAACGTTTCTACTTGTATTTATGTAGATTTTTGTGAATCTGTATAAAATTGTAGGAAATGTAAAAGAAAGAGACGGGACTTTCAAAAAAAAAAAAAAAAGAGAGAGAGAGAGAGATGAGAATAGAATGGAATTGGGTAGCTCTTGGAGATACCCAAAACCTCCAATTCAGAATTGTATTGAACTTTCACTTGGTTGATATCAAAATGATACAAAACATGGGTATTTATTTACATTTAGCATGCATGCAGGGTCTTTTATTCACATGGTTAATTCTCAACCTATCAGGCCTTAACCGTCCTGCCAACTAATTAATTATTTACGTACAGCTGCATACCATAACAACCCAATTCACTTATTCAATCCCCTAATCACAGAGGACGAGGAGCCTCCTCCCTCTTCCTTCCCCTTTAATTTCCTTTTTCTTTTCTTTTCTCTCTCTCTCTCTCTCTCTCTCTCTCTCTTTTTTCCCCCCTCCCTTTTTGGTCTGTAACTTGTAGGCCAAATCTACTGCATTTCCTTTCTCTTCGCTCACGCGCCAGTACAGGGATGAAATTAATTAGGAATTTAACTCTTAAGGATTCGGGGTGTATTATTGATTTTTTTTCAAGAGAGCCATCATAATAGGGTTTACAATAGAGACTCTAAATACGCTTAAAAAAACTATCTCTTTTTTTTTTTTTTTTTTGGGGGGGGGGGGGGGAGGGGGGGAGGAAGGGGTTTCGAAGGGGCCATGCATGATCGCTCTTAATTCCCATTTGATTCATCCTTGGTACCACCCCCATAGACTGATCACCAACATTAGTTGATTCTAGCGACCACCCCAGCTTCGGTGTGTACTCACCATGTACCACCGCCATCACAACCCCGCTTTTGCTTATGCTACTAATCTTCGGCTTCCCCTCCTTTTCCATTGGATCTCCATAGTTTGTATCATCTGTTTAGATAGTTTTTGGGTTGGTGACATGTCAGCTCTCGGTTGATTTCTCCTTTGACTACTCAACAGCCTGCAAAATAGTAAAGGACACCGGGGATTGTCCGACGGAACCTCCTCTGATGATTAAATCAGTCTTAATGTCTTTTTAAGAAAGTGAAGAAGAAGAGGAAGAGCCAGAAGAAGAAGGAGCCTCCTGTGTTACCTGAATAGGGGTTGTATTTATAGTCCTCCCCTGCTCGGCACCATCTATACCTGTCATCCTTCCTTCTACGTTAAGGGAAAACTTCTCCGCTTGCTATCATTGCTTTGCACTCGCATGAGTGCCTCTACACCTACTGTCGTCACTCTTCTACATACGCCCGAAATCTCAGTTGTAGCAGGGCTATTCGGATTGTCTCCTTATAGGAGTGGCATTTCAACGCCCTTATTGTATAGGAAAATGTTAAATTTACAACATCAATACAACAACTCCACAATAACCTCTCACATGAAGATGGGTCTCATACACTGGGGCCCACCCTCATATGAAAGGTTATTGTCCAGTTGTTGTGATGGTATAGTGCAATAATCAAATCCCTATTGTATATCCCCAGGGTTTTGCTAGGAAGTAGGGGCGGCACCTCTGGTGCCCTGCTACTATCTAATCATTTAGGGTAGGTGTTGATATTCCTTCTGACAAGAATCAATCGAGTCACCTTTCTCTTAAATGACGAAGTGTTTGCGTCTCCTTTAACAGCGTGCTTAGAGGATCTCTAATCAATCTACTGGTCTTGGGCCTATGACCTTGTTTATAGGATTTTGGGCTTTTTTATCTGAGCCTTCACACTCTCTCTTGAGAGGCTATCCTTAGTATATATACAAGATGGGCCGGCCCCGAGAGATGGGCCAGTCTTTTACTATTCATGGTGGGCCGATCCTATTAGAAATATCCCCAACATCATCTTTTTGCCTATGAAGAGCCTCATATTTAGTTGCAGATTTAGATGTAGTGTCCACCAAGCTTATTTCTCTGTGTACCTTCTTTATTGGACACCACGGTGGTGGTGCTCCTCCTAATAAGCGACTTTGGTTTAACCAACATCAATGCTCCTCTTCCTGCCTTGGTTTTCAAGGTTACTTCTTGTTGCAATTGCAAACATTAATGCTTCTAAAGTGCCCCTACCAACTGCCTTATTTAGGTGGCCCCTCTCATGGCCATTAGCCAAGAATCCAATGGATACGTTGAAACAATCATTTGGCCCATTCCTAACAATTCTGAAGTGTTTTCAACACTATGTTAATTGTATTAGGATATTTGCTTGATTGCCTCACCCACATTTTATGCTTTTTATTTGATGTATCTTTTCCTCCCCTTTTTTCGTCTACTTGGAAAAAAAAAAAAAAAAAAAAAAAAACCCTTAACTTCTGCCATGGCCTGAACTCTGATTCTCTGAAGGCATGTCTCTAGATAGGCCTATACTCCTACAAGCATATCCATTGTATTTGTACGTGGCTCATTAATGCTCCCATTCCCCACCCCTTCTTTTTTAAAACTCAAGAAAAGGACCTGGGATGGCATCACCTAAGGCTAGCTAATTAGACTAATGAGTCCATTTCCATATATATATATATTATAACTGAAAAACCGACTCAAAACCATAATCGGTTGATTTACATTTAGAGTAGTGGAATATTAGAGCGTCTGAGCATGATATCATTGATATGGAAATGGAATATAAGAGTTAATTAAGCAACTTTTAACTCAAGAAAATCTCCAATCTATCAGCTGATGAGAATAATAGAAATCCATCAACAACATTTATAGAATCTACCAAGAAATATAAATATTTTTTATTTAATAATTTATAACTAATAAATAAAAGACTATTTTTATTTTTTTTATAGGTTACATGCACTGAAAAACCCTAACTCTAATAAAAATCATATCAAAATAGAATAAAATTTACGTGAAAAATCCTAACTATATATTAAGTTGCATGTATGTAGGCAAGCAATGGTCGAAGCGGCGGTTAAAAGTTAAAACCCTATCCTCTATAATTTTTTGTGATGCATCACATGATCGAAGGATGCGTACGTTGTTGATTGGGTCTTCAATTCGACCATTGAAATTCTACCTATAGCAGCCGGCCTGTTCAAACAAAGTTATGATCAGTCAAGCAAACAAAACGACATTGTTTTGTGTACGTAAACTGATCATAGTTATCCGGATCTCTGATTCCACATGCCTGCCTCCCTATTTTCTTTGACCTCTCTCTCTCTCTCTCTCTCTCTCTCTCTCTCTCTCTTTGTGCCGGGGGGAATGAATAGAACGCACAGTTTAAGATGGTGGGAACGTGGGAATTTAGACTTGAGGCATCACAAGCCATGTGTTTTGGTTATGAGCATATGGAGTGTAGTGGCGACAGAAGTTATGTGGAAAACGAAAATACAATGTTAGTTGAAAGCAACCTATATATAGCGGCGTCTTCTCTCTTTTCCCTTTTTTCCTCTTTTCCTCGTGGCTGTACCTTAATTTATTCCTTGGACCATGCAAAGCACGTATTTTCTACAGAGAAAGCCAGGTCCCATGCCTAGCTCACACATGCACATCACCATTAATGGAAGAAAACAATTAGTTCCATTGGTTTTCCTTTTCTTTTCTTTTTTAAATAAGTAATAATTTAACATAAAATCAAAATATGCGTTAACTCAATAAGCATAATTCATGATCGAGCTTCATTTTGTAGAGATCCGGGTAGGCCCTTCTAGAATATCGCCGGCCAGTACAGTCGATGCCATTATATTATGGCTGTTGGTATATATATATATATATATATATATATATAGATTAAGAGTAGTGCGTGGACAATGGACAGTATGGAGACGGTCTTCCATCTCTCTACAAACTGACGCTATAACTAGCTTTCTTCTCAGCAATTGTCCTTTTGGCTGTTGGTGGCCAAACCCCACACGCAACCCCCGCATCTACTAAATAAATATGCTGTGGGCCTTGAGTTCAAAATAATGCCATATCATTTGGTCCCATGACTACCCCATTCATATTTGTGTTTTTTCATGGTACGTTTGTCTTAACCCTCCTCCGACACAAAACATGGGTCGTCGTTTCATCTTCAATGCCTCGTACGTGGTGGAGACGTATATTATTTGAGGCAACGTACATTGTCCGAATTTAGATGGTCGATCTAGTGAGTTGGTACTGTAACTGTTCTTAGAAAATTTTTGAAAGGAAGCAAATCAAATTATTTATGAGTTCATAAATATATAGCGAATGTACGTATATATAACATGAACATATTTAAGCTCGGGGAAAAATATTATGAACTATACATGATCCTCGATCTTTTAATTAGTCTAATTGCAATTGAAGCTTAACAAAAAAAATCACTTATAAATCTCAATTTTATCTAATAAGAAATTAATATAAAAATTAGGGCCCGTAAATTCTTTTATAATCCATAATGAATAAAAGCTAGAAGAGTTTAAGTAAATCTCACAAGTCATATGCTTGTAACAGCCTAAATCACAAACCTTTTAACGTTAAAAAAGAAATGTTAACTATGAAATCATCAATAACGACCTAACCTGGACAAATACGGTCCAAAAAGTGAAGGAGTGCATTCATAAATATTGGGGACAAAAATTCCATGAGTAACATGGAGGACTCGTGAGGTGGGGGGGTCGCTTGACGTCGTTGACGAGCCAAAATCTGATTTATCGACCCGCTCCCCACGTGGGCTGGTCCTTAGCCTACTGACTGACCGAGGTCACTCTGCTATCTGTTAAAAGACATAAATGCCCCCCAAGCGGGGCAAAGCATATCAATGCAAAGATGATTGGGGGCATCTTTTCATCAAAAGCCGCGAATGACGGCCGCCAGCTTTGTCGTCATCGATCCCGACAAGCGGGCAGGTCCAAGGGCATTCTCGTCTTTTCGTTCCTCTTGAAGTTGTGTCATGCGTGCACCGCTCATTCTCCAAGAACAAGTGCCTTTTTCCTTTCCTTTGCTCGCTCGTGCTAATGTAAAATTACCAAATGAAAAATAATATTCCAGGCTCCAAATCACTACCCGTTAAATGTCTTTGAAAAGCTACTTTTCTCCGAGCCTTTTTTTTTTTTTTTTTTTTTTAATATATATTTCACTTTGTCTAACAATGAAGCTACATAGTCATCATTTCATTGGTTTTTTTTTTCTTTTCTTTTCTTTCTATATTTGTTGGGATTTTTTGACCCACTTAGACTTTGTTCTGCACTTTTTTGTTTCAGTTGATCGAAAAGCATGGGATAGTCTCAATCAGTTTAACTTTTCATATATAACCTACTTATTCCTTTGTCACCCTGCGGTTCTTTCGTCTTTAATTACTAGATTAATTAAATTTTGATCCATCCACCGAAACATATTGATTAGACAATTACTAGTATTCTTCTTGTGTCCATTTATGTCATTCTGAATGATATGAATATAATTTTTTTATTTTTTTATTATATTCATATTCTTCTAGATGGACACCAGAATAACACTAGAATAAGGAGGCAAAGAATCTTAGTGGCCATAAGGAGGCAAAGAATCGATCTAAACCCAGTAGGTGTCTCCAATTTTTAATAAACCAAAGAATAGAAAGTCAAAAAATCTTAGGCTTTACCCGAACGTGGATTGCATGCTTATGCTCCGTTTATTTCGGCGTAAAATGATTTCGGTATTTTCCGGTGTTTGGTAGGGGCGAAAATAATGGTCAACCAGAAACTGATTTCCGTTTGACAAAAAATGCTTAATAAATTTTGGAAAATGGTTTACGCTTTTTAAAAAGCATAAATCATTTTCCGTAGATGGTAAATGCAGTCGACTCTCTTTTAAACAACGCAATCGACCTTTACGTTCAAGCAGTTGACTATCGCCGGATTCCGACAAGCCAGATCCCGACACCGGTCGGTGCCGGGATCCAGCGACATCTGGCAACCGTCGCCAGATTTTCGGCCAGACTGACCGGAGAGGCCGAATCTCCGGCCATCTTGCCAGGATACTGGCCAGATTCGGCTTGGATCTGGCCAGAACGGCCGGATCCAGCTGTTCTGGCCGAATCCCCGACCAGTTCAGCCAGGATCCACCCAGAACAGCAGGATCCCGGCCAGCTGGCCAGAATCTGGCCAGGACGGCAGGCTTCCGGTCAACTAACCGGGATCCGGCAAAGATTGTCGGAATTTGAACGTGTCAAATATAAAAAATAAAAATAAAAATAAAAATAAAAATAAAAATAAAAATTATATTAACATTTTTTATTTTGTGAATAAAATTTATTTTTTAAAATTAATATGATTAAATTAAAATTTTTTTAAAAAAATATTTGTAATTTTTCGTACGGGCCAAACACCGAAAAATGATTTCGACAAAAAATATTTTTCTGAAAAATAATTTTCCTGAAAATATTTTATGACGAAAACTATTTTACACCGAAGCAAACGAAGCATTAATTACTTTTTCATTTTTCGCTAGGCCAGGCATCAGTTACTCAGCTCATAGCTCTTTCATTAATTGGCTTAGTTTGCTAATGTTTTAATTTGGATTATTTAAAGTGTTTTGATGTAACATAAGCAGTTTTAAATAGTTTATTAATATCTTTGTTTAAAAGAAATAAAATATATATATATATATACACTAAAAGTAAGAAAGATAAAATTAATATTGTTGTAAAAGCAAGCAGAGCTTTGTAGGTAGGGCGGCAATGGCAGCTTGCAAACGCGTTACAGGTACTAAAGCGTGTGTTGGACGGATTCCATGTCTTCCACTTTGCAATATAAATGATCGAGGTCTTGAATAAGTTTGCTTATATATATATATATATTAAAGAGAGTCTGATGGTATGATGATATCTAACCAGCAAAGCAAACAAACAGTCCGTGTGTGTATACTGCAAAAGCATCTTGAACAACCTAATGATTAGCACAATAATTAAACTATATATTTATGCACTTCTCCAACCTGATGATATGTAAGTCCAATATATATATTAATCAACTTTTTATTATGGGCCTGGGGTTAATTAAGGTGCCTCCTTAAAAGTTGTTGACTTCCCTGCTGTCTCAGAATATGAACATTTTCTGCACCTACCTTTTGTTACTGAAAAGTGACCATTTTAGTTTTTTGTTTTGTGCATCTATGGCGGGTTGGAGGTTATTGGGATCCGTGTACGTAATAGGTTGTCTTGTTATTACATAGCAATAAGAGTAGTTTTATGTGAGAAATTACAACAATTTTATTGCATGGGATTTAAAATTATTGGAAGATGTCAATCATGTGACTTATTAACTAGCTACTTTGATTAATTAAATACAAATGTTAAATTTGCCTCAAAATATGTTCCTTCTACACCCCCTTCTTTCCTGTAGTGGTCGTGGATCCCATAACACAAGAGAGAGGTTGTGGAAGCAACACTTTTGAAATAACACCATTTAATTAAATTGTTGACCATACATATATAAAGCTATTATTAGAATAGATAATGAATTTTTTGCTCTCCATATTTGGCTTCTTGGTGTATGACAATCTCTAAAATGGAGAGGGAATAGATCGAGAGCTTAATGTATAAGGTTTTTTTTTGTAAAATTTCTTCAAATTTTGACTAAAAATGGGTTTTAATTAGAGAAATTGTTGAGGATGCTTAATTATTGTCATCCAACATTACAACAACCTTATTCAAGAATTTGTTGTCTGATCGATCTGCTGTATACGTACGTATAGCATGTGCCTTATCTTCGATCAATGACTGTAGCTGATGTAACAATTGAATTTGATGAGCCAATTCGATCAATTCAGAACACCTTTATAAGTTAGTCCATTTAGCTTAGAAGAGTTAAAGTGCATTTCCCGTTATTGTACAAGTATTGTGATTTTCACACTCCCCCATGAAGATGGAGTTTCTATATATTAATGCTGGTGATCGAGCGATGGAATTACTTCACTATCAAATACTTGGCTGAGGCCCTACGTACGTATTACCCCCTTATCTCAAACAAGTTCAAATCTTATCTTTTTACCCAAAAATGTACCCCTTTTTGGATATATATCACATTTTTATCTTCTTCTTCTTCTTCTTCTTCTTCTTTTTAATAATTATTATTATATTTAACAGATTTAACACTGCAAATCAACTCTTTATAGTAAAAATACGAAGATAAAGGTATATGACGTGGCTTGATTTGGCTAGATTACAGGAATTCGTTATGTTACATCGCTTATGAAGGACCAAAAATGTAATTAAGGTAGAATAAAGCAATATACGTAGTAATTAAAAGGAAGAAAGAGGAAAACAAATTAAGGCTCATGATCAGTGAAAACATATATTAATTTCTCTAATTATACAGAAATAAACATATCTTATATAAGTACAAATGAAGAAGAACAAATGATAATTTCCACCAGGCCAGGAGATCATTAGCCGGTGTGAAAAGGGTTAATCCTCACCGTTCAATCACTCAAACGCTCATGATCACAGCATGCCTCTGATCTTCTGTAGCTATCTTAATTCCATTTTTCTCTACACCGCTAATCGTTATTAAACTTCAAAGAATGTACAACTATATATATATATATATATATTATACCGTGCGAATGATGACCACAGAGAATCACCCTGCATATATAGGATCCCATACCACATGACCCTCTTAGTTATTTTAGTCACCCCGCCCAAGAGTTAATAACTTATAATAACCATGTCTCATGGCTCATGTCGCCGCAGTGATGATCAGCAAGCATAGAACTCAACGAGCTCGTCCAATGACTCCGGCTGTGGATCAGCATTCTCCAGCATCCAAAGCAAGTGCTCAAACAACACGACCTCGCATGCCACGTTGATGGTGTCGTCAGAGTTGCCGGACCTCTCCACAAGCTCTCTGAAGAGCGGATGGTCAACGACGTCCGAGCTAACAAGGTAGCGCCGCCTTGACTTGCCAACGTAGACGGGGTGGAGGTCTCTGGCGATGGTGGAGGAATCGTCGTCGCCAGCAGAGGGAACGGGGCTGACGTTCACGCGCCCTTGCTTGCTGAATGAGTTCCATTTCTTGAGAACTGACTTGAGCTTGGTCAGCTTGCCACCTTTCGCCATCTCAGCTATAAAGAACGAGGGAGAAGGAGGCTTTGGAAAAAATTTGTTGGTAGAGAGGGAGAGGCTGAGAGTTGGGGTTTGGGTTTGGGGGGGGTGGAGGGGGCTGAGAAAGGGAGAGGGAAGGTTCCTATAAAAGGGGCAGAGAGAGGGGTGAAATCGTAAACTTCATTGCGTTGCGGTTATGTGGCAGTGGGCAGAAGATAATATTCTTTACTGGAAATTTATCTCACGTATTTAATTAAGTTCCATGTAAATTATTATTCAATTTATTTATATAAATTTTATAGTAAAGTTATCTAACGCTTTATGAAATTATCTAGTAAGTTATGATTAAAGGGTTTGATTCGTTTAACTATATATGTAATTTTATTTTCATATTTCGACGTCACTTGAATTTCTTATACGAAGTTAGAAGGATAAGATTAAAAGAGATCTAACATGTTTAATTAAATGTATCATTTTAATGTTAATTTATATAATCTTATATTTATGTCTCGATATGACTCGAATCTAATACGTTAACATCAATTGCCTCCCCTAACTACTTGTATACATACTCTTTTGGAACAATGTGTTTATTTTATTTTTTTTTTCTTCTTGTTTTAAACTAATAATTTTACCATTAAAAAAAAAAAAAGATGAAACAAAAAGAAAAGGTTGAAGATGAAAGGGGGAAAAAAATATAAAATCTACAGCGTTTCAGTACAGATTTTCAAATTATTTGAGAAGGGAAGGACATTTACCTACTTTTTACATGTAGCAGGTAACAATGTCGTGGGCTTTTTGTCCAATTTTGCTCTTCATATTCACGTACCAACTAGAAAGTTGTTGGTCTCCATAACGGTGATCGGATTCCCCCGCTGAAAACTAGCGAATTTTTAGTCTACTTTCTTTTTTATTGGAAAAAACTGTTAGTGAAAGCGATGGGCATGTGCAAGAGTGTCGCCAAGGTCTCCAACCTATTAATCTATTTATTTTCTGGTTAATGCTTATTTATTATTATTTTTCTTTCAATTTCCAAAAAGTAAAATATTGATTGACTTCGGAATAGGGATATAGGATGCCCCCTCTTTCTAGAATTTGGACCAACCGGTGGTAACTTCCAGGAAAAAAAAAATAAAAATAAAATTATAGGAATAAATGTAAAATTAGTTTACGTTAAGTTGTTCTTCATATATAGTTGCAATTAGCTCATCACTATAGTATCAAATTGCTTGATAGTTATTTGTGGTAAGTAAAATATAAAAATAGGTCCTATACTTAATTTTCATCCAAAATTTTAACGAAAACTATCAAATGTCACGTCAATATTAACCATATTGTGACATATGTGAGATGACCGAACCACCCCATATATGGCCATTAAAAGTGGAAGTGGACAAAACCACTCACTGGCCATTTGAGAGTGGTTCGTCTTATATTTCTTGGTGTAGTAAGAAACAAGATTCAGTATCTCTTTCAACAACTGAAGCAGAGTACAAAGCGGCTTCTCTTGCTGCACAAGAATGTGTTTGGCTACGTCGGCTGATCGAGGATATTTATTCACCAATTCACAAACCAACAATTATCTATGGTGACAATCAAAGTGCTTTAAAGCTCGCAACAAATCCGATTTGTCACGCAAGGACGAAGCATATTGAGATTGAGCATCATTTTATTCGTGAAAAGGTGTTAATGGGTTTAATTGAAGTTTTGGAGGTGAGAAGTAAGGAGAACATTGCTGACATCTTCACCAAGTCACTTTCCAAAGGTCCGTTTGAATCCCTAAGAGAGAAGCTTGGTATCATTTCTAGAAAATCACTTTAAGGGGAAGTGTTAAATTTTAAAGTGTATTTTCTAGAATCCACAGTTATTAATTTTCTTATTTTGAGTGATGTAGTGAGGAATTAATGTAATTTTAAATGTGGAGGGACTCACTTGCACATGATAGATGACACATGTCATTCTCTCCTTCTTAACATTTCCACCCTACCATCTTCTACCTTGGTCATCTAACCATCGCTACCCTCATTCAACCCACTTCATCTTTCAATACAATCTTATACTTTCCCAAGGAACTTTATTATCATTTCATGTACAAATTCGTTGTTCTTCCTTGGTCACATGAAAAGTCATGCTTATCTTCTTAAGTTAAGTGTAAGAATACTCTAGAACCCTTCCCTAACCTTTATATATACCCTAAGCATGCTTCCAAGTCTCTCATTCCATCATATCCCACCAAAACCTTCTTCTATCTTGTGCAAGTGTTGTCCAACCCAAGTTTTTTCTATTGTTGTATTATTTCATAAATAAGAAGTACATTTTTCATTTAGTTTTGATCTCTCTTCTATTTTTGGTTGTGAGTCCTTGGGCTAGTGTAACTTTGTTGCACCACTTGAGAATCAGTTGTTCCTAATATTTGGACACTGTATTTCTCTACAATACTTGACGTCCCCTCTATATCATTTCTCCCGAACCAAACTCCACGTTAGAGTTTCAAAGTATGCCATTCCAAGAGAATTTATCGACTATATGTATAACTATGAAATCAAAACTAAAAAAAAGAAAGAAGAAAAAAATGACACGTTTATTCATGAACATTAAGTTGCAGCGCAAGAGCGGAAATAATGAATATATATATATATATATATATATATATATATAGGCAGAACAATTTTTTCTTCTATGTTTTTAAGCTTTCTTTAAATCAAATAAAGAAAATGATTGGAACCGAACAACATCTTGTCATCTTATGACAACTTAATTAATTTCTGATTGAGAAATAATTTTTTTGTGTCAAGGATATATATAAGGTGGGATTATACTAGCTAATTAAGCCAAACTGCATGTTGTTACGATCGAGAATGATTAATGAGTATTAATAACACTTTGAATAAAAGACAAAGAAATAAAAAATAGGAAATTAATTAATTAGCCTGAGTAATCAGTAAGAGTGTGAGAGACAAGGGTGTTGATCAAGATTCTTCATGTCCTTGCTAAAACAAAGTTGTCTTAGATGTGTAGCGACAGTGAGGGTTGGATGATAGTCAGGATTTGTCAAAATCAATGAACAGAGACGATAATGGATTTTGCTTCTCCTTTTGAAACACAATCTTTAATCTTATATTTGCAGGACATGCAATGAATAGAGTATGAATATATATATATATATATATATATATATATATATATATAGAGACATAAAACTGAGAAGACCCACGAGAAGTGTCTCTGTATCTTTGGGCTTAAGGGCCCAGAATCAGGCTCAGCTGCATGTGCTTACTGCTTAACAACTTCAAGCCGAGATCATATATTAATCATCATTCTAAGATTATTAAGGTTTTAGGCATGTGCTTTAGGTTATCAATCTATGAAACAATGTCAGCCTTGTCAGGCAGCCGTTCCATCTATTAATTAAATGCTCCTAATACTATGTTTAAATATTTAATTAACTGCATATCAATACAATGGATCAGCTATCTGATGACTGAGGTAATCCATTTTCTTCAATGAATTTATAATCTTCTTCTTCTTTTTTTTGAAGGAAAAAAAATATTGAAAAGGATGAAAGATTCTCTTCAATTTTCATTGAATATAATTTTCACTTATATGTACAATATATATGTAGAGACATATGATAATTAATAGGGCGGTTACTATTTCTACTAATAATCTGTTTTTTTTTTTTTTATTTAACTTTTTTAGTTACAAAATTATATTTGTATTGTCAAATTTTGACAAAATGAGCAAATAATGATTTGAAGTTAAAAAGGCTTAATGAGTTAATCTTTGATGTTACTATTAGGGGCTCTTTTTCTGTTGCAGCTGTCACCATTTTTTATTCCTCTGGATCCATTATTTTGGCTGCAACCCAACACCTATATTCCTCTGATGTTCTTTTGGGTGAAGCTACTGCAGCGTTACTTGCTACTCGGTTATCAGTTACCTTGAGTCGTGTTGATTTTACTCTAGAGGGAGACTCTCTGTTGGTGACCTTAGCTATTATCAGTCCTCCTAACTTTTTCTTCTTGGTGTTTTTGTAATATTGTTTCAGATATTAGTGTTTTTCTTTCTTCCTTTCAATGTTGGAAGGCTTTGAAGGTGTCACGTAATGCCAACTTTAGGGCATATGCTTTAGGTAAGTGGGTTGCTACCAATCATATTTTTGGTAGCATTTTCAAGGGTTCTCACATTCTCTCTTCTATTCGAATCCAGAGTGGTAATGATCCTTCCTTGTAACCTCTTTTCTTATTTTATTTAGAGAAGAAAAAAAAAAAAAAAAAAAAGTTAATCTTTGAACTTGATTTGGCCCACAAATAAAATCCACCAGTAGACTTAATCATGAGTGCCCAACCTAATTTAGGGTTCATGAGCAACTTGGAAAGAGATTCGATTTTCCCTATATTTCCTCCTCCTTGTGAACCATAAGTTCTTTGGATTCTACTTTGTTAGTTTATTACGTAATTTGGTTAGCTACCACCATCAAGAAATATGTTGACAAAAGGGGAACAACTTTACTACTGTCAAATCCTAAAAAATATATATATTTTTTTCAACTACAAGAAAAAGGGGGATGGGAAATAACATAAAATAAAAAAAACACACAAAATATGGGTGGACAACCCAATAAATATCTCGGTACAACAAAAGCAACGATGAAAAACCTATGAACTATTGAGAATTGGCCCGACCCGTCTGGTTTTTGGTTCGTAGGCCAAGAGAGGGACTACTTTAGATAATAGTTTAAAGGAAAAACTTCAATTTACTCCAATGAAGTTGTCACCAATTTGCAATTCTAACACCAATGTTTCAATTTTGTTAATTGCATTCCATTAAGTTTTAGAAATTTTCAATTTAGGGATTCCGTCCAAATCATCCGTCTGATTTAACGAAATTTGCCTCACATGTCGTTCACGTGCCTGTTAGGAATGAAAATGGACCAGAATGCCCTCTACAAAACAGCATTGTTTTGTGAAACACCAAAACCAAAATTTCCCTTTACAAAATGGTGTCATTTTGGTACAAAACATCATGGCCCTGTCGAGGAGAGGGTTGTCGGGGAAGATGGCGTTGATCGGTTGGCGGCAAGCGGGTCGTGTATCGGAGGAATTTCGTCCAGGTCTGGAAGACGATCCAGGCCGTCTTCCCCGACGAGTTTTAGGGCTTGTCACACAAACGGTGCCGTTTTGGCTTGGAGAAGACTTCAATGTTCCATGGAGGACAATTTTCAAGTGAGGATTAACGGGTTTTCGTCGGGCTAGGGTTTGTGTCGGCCGATTGTTGAAGGAGACAGGGAGTGCAAAACACAGCATTTTGCTGGAAAAAAAAAAAAAAGAAGAAAGAAAAAAAAAGGCCCTCACAAAATACTGCGTTTTGACGAAGGCATTTTCATCTTTTTGTTTGATTTCGTTAAGTCAAACGGTTGATTTAGACGGAAGGGGATGGATTGGAATTTTTTAAAACTTAATAAGGTGCAATTAACAAAATTGAAATATTGGTGTTAGAATTGCAAATCAGTAATAACTTTGTGGGGGTAAATTGAAGTTTTTCCTAATTTAAAGGAGTAGTGCAAAGGCGGATCTGCTTGAAATAGAACCACAACAAGAAAATGAGTATTGATGTTGGCTGAACCAAAGCTGCCAAAGAGTAGCACCACTGTGGCATTGATGAGATAGGTATGTCCCCAGTGAAATAGTCTTGATGAACACTACATTTGGATTTGCATTTGAATTTGGGGTTCTTCATAAGCAAAATGAGGGTACCATATATGCAGATCCAGTAAAAAAAGCTCCTCATGAGGCACCCCTTTTCGGTCTGTTTTTACAAGAGAAAGTCAATAGACTTTGGGAGAGAATGACAAAGTGTTCTTTTTTTCTTTTCTTTTCTTTTCTTTTTTTTCCTATTCAAATAAGGGGAAAGGGATTATGTAGTTTTTTTTTTTTTTTACTTTTAACAAAAAAAAAAAAAAGCATATTAACTAATAACTCAAAATATCCACAAAAAAATTTAAAACTAGTTTCACTTTTAGGTAGCATAACAATAAAAAAGCAAAAAAAAAAAAAAAAACTCTTTAAAAAGGATTGTCGAACTAAAGTTGATTTTACCTTATATGACCTGAAAAATGACTCTTGCACAACTGTTGTGTAAAGTCTTAGAGATATAGGCGGGTCTCATATGATGGGTTCTACCACATGGGTCCCATATGAGACCTATTTCATATTTTTAGAGTGGTGCACAACTGTTGTGTACCAACCATTCATCGTCTGTCCTACTAGAGTGTGTGCCGTTTTCTTTTGTTATCTTTTCTGGGCCTGGATAAGGTCATCAGTGGATATACCGCAAGTTTGTGTGCTAAAAAAATGGGCCTGCCTTTCATTCAAGTTAGTAACAATTATTGGAGCTGAGAACCGCAACTGAAGGAAGTCCACCCCCCCCCCCCCCCCCCCCAAATAGCACAAAGATTGGGCTCCAATTGCGCATGGGCCACCCCCAAAATAACACAAAGATTGGGCTCCAATTGCGCATGGGCCACCCCCAAAATAACACAAAGATTGGGCTCCAATTGCGCATGGGCCAACCTTTTACGATCAACTTTTCTGTCGGAACCTTTTAAAGATTGCAGGCTTCACAAGTCAATCAATTAGTTGGATCCACAAAAATAGTGGACTTAACTTTTCTGTCGGAACCTTTTAAAGATTGCAGGCTTCACAAGTCAATCAATTAGTTGGATCCACAAAAATAGTGGACTTAATTTGTCTCCCTTTTGTCTGTGAAAGTCTCTACCTCTTTTTTTCCTTTTTAGCTTTTTATTTTTTTTAATAAAAATGATATAATAGTATCTTTATATGATTTTATTTATTTATTTAAGAAAAAATTTAATAAATCTGAAATTTCAATTATTATAAATTCAGACTTAAATTTGTAAAATTAAAAATCAGAGTCTAAAAAATAAAAGATTGTTACACATCTATCTATTTTTCATCTTTTACCCTTTGCTTTGTAAATCTACCATTAAATATGTAAGACCACATGAAACATTCATGTGATCTCACATACTCAATAGTGTATTTGTCCATTTAATGTAATGGCGATGGATAAGAGATGGACAAAATATATAAACTAAACATTTTTCAAAGCTTAATATCATTACTTGTTTGATAAATAATTTTATTCGCAGCTAAAGTGGTAAAAGAACGCGTTCTAGATTAGCAGAAATCCAAACAATTTCGGTGTACAAGATTTACAAATGTTAATGTAACAAATAACTGATTGACAGTTTCATATCAATAAAGTGAATAAAAGTATAATTTATAGTATTTTTCTTTCCAAAAACCTACTCGGCTTACACTCTTAATTATTTATGTAAAAGTAAGAGTTATATAGACTATATTTTTATCTCACATTGCTAATATGATAGTCTCAATCAATTATTATAATTGTTTTAGTAATGCCATATACTATATTTTTATCTTACAATGCTGGTGTAACAGTTCTAACCAACTATTTAATTTTATTTTTATTTTTCTTTTTTTTAAAAAAAAAAAAATTGTTTGATCTGGATTGTTTAAGACTGTTACATTAGCATTGTGGGATACTTGTAAGATAAAAATGTAGTATCTAACATTACTTTTTTTTTTTATTTTTTTAACAATTATTAATCTAAGAATTGATTAAAATTGTCACATCATTATTATGAGATGATTGTATGAGAAAAATATGACATACAACATTACTCTTAATATGTCAAAGAACAAAAATGAAAAGACCCAAAAAAATAAATAAATAAATAAATACCCAACAATCAACCAACTTATTACAAGTCTTCAAATAATCACAAACCAAACAATAATCCATTCATTTCACATTCTATTATAGCAAATAAATTTCATTTAAATTGGGTTTGAGGAATTTTTTATTTATTATAGTTTATAGAATTGTCATATGTCATTTAGTATGTAAGAAGTATATAATTTTTTAATTAGCACGTGAAAAATACATAAAAAAAAAAAATTATTAAAAATTATGTGCTTCTCAAATGCTCAAAAAACACATAATAGTTTTATAGACTAAATTGTTTAAAGAAAATTTTGTATCTATTAAAAAATAATTGCTTCATATATATATAAACATAAAGGAAAGTAAGTGAAAATACCGACAAAATTAAGAGAAATGATATAAATACATTTCTTATATTTTTCGTTTACAAATTTGTGTATCGTAGATTTGAAACTTAATTGTAAAGAGATGTGTAAAAAATGTGTAAGGGTATATGTAGAGTACTAATTCTAGACATTATACACTTGTTTTTTTTTATATATTTCTAATAATGAAGTAATTTTTAAAATTTCATTAGATTTGTAATTGGTCGTTATTAAATTTTGATATAAAAATGATTTTAAAAATTACATATTAAAAAAAAAAAAAAACATTAAATATAACGTCTTTCTGGGAGTCAAAGGGAAAGAAGTGAAAATACCGGCAAAATAAAAATAAAAATAGAATTAGGACCGTGGGATCCACTTTCTGGAGAAACCCACTTTTATCGGGGACTAAAGTGAAAAGTGGAAAGGACTTCAAACACGTAACTTAAGCCGGCAAAATGAAGGAGAATAAGGACCGTTGAGGTTGAGAACTTGAGATCGGTGGGATCCACTCTCTGCAAAGTCTGAGCCATCCACTTCGTTTCTCGAGCTTTCAAGCTTTCCATTCTTGTTTGTCATGTTCTACTTCCCCACCACACCACTCTATATCATCACAAAGCCCTGTCAAAGAGTTCACAAACGATAACGCCCGCAACTATGACTCTCGCCTCAACTCGGCTTCCCACCAATCCCAGTCCCCTCTTCTTCTCACCCAAACGACACAGCTTCCAAGTCCGCGAGTTCCGCGTCTTCCGACGCCGGAGGCTCAAAACGGTTCGTATTCTCGCAGTCCAATCCCAATTCGAAGACTTTTTCCACAACGTAATCTCTCAATTCCATTCCCTGAGTTCTTTGGAATTCGTCGCTCCTCTGACGCTCGGTTTCGCCTCCGGCGTGGCTCTTCGCCTCTCGAGGTCGTCGAAGCCGAGCACGCCGGGAGAGTGGGTCCTGTTCACGAGTCCGACGCCGTTTAACCGGTTCGTGCTGCTGCGGTGCCCGTCGGTGTCGTTCACGGGGAGGGAGGTGTTGGAGGACGTGAACGAGAAGCTGCTGAAGGAGAACAGGCACTTCGTGAGGTTGAACAGCGGGACGATGAGGATTCTTCAGGCGAGCTCGGAGGAGGAGAGATTGGAGTATCAGAGGGTGTGTGTGGGCACGGAGGACGGGGGGGTGATATCGTTGGATTGGCCGGCGAACTTGGACTTGGAGGAGGAGCGTGGACTGGACACCACGTTGTTGCTTGTGCCAGGGACGCCACGGGGTAGCATGGAGACGAACGTGAGGTCCTTTGTTTGTGAGGCGCTCAAGCGCGGTTGTTTTCCTGTGGTCATGAACCCCAGGGGGTGTGCCGGTTCGCCTCTCACCACGGCGCGGTAAGCGGCTGTCTTTGCTTTTTATTTGCTTGTTTTCACTTTTCCGCCTGAGTGACAAATGATAGTAAGATCCATTGCAATTTCTGGTGTGGGGGTTGTTTATGTTGATAGGAGTAGGGACTCGTGCTGGGTGGTGTCCTGCTTTAAGCACGAGCTAAAAGTCAGTGAAGGTTGAATAGAAACTAAATTGTGATTGTTCAAACAAATAAGTTTCACTGTTCTCTATTGCATTGAACTTTTCGAGTAATTGGTTATCTTGAACTGGTATGACTGGTTGGAATCATCCTGGTGAGAGTTCAAGAATAGAGTGATTTTAAAGATAGAACCAATGGTCTTTGGAACTAATGCATCTCCTTCGCCCATAAACAAGGGGGCAGAGGTTCATGGGTTCAATCCTGTATGGGTGAGTCAGTTGTATTTACCTACCAGGCTACCATGAAAGTAGCAAAAAAAGAAAAAGAAAAAGAAAAAAAAAGATAAGGAAACAGTCAATGCTCTTCATGTGGGTTGGACTTAGAATTGATCTTTTCTGTTTTCGTGGGTATGGGGGAGGAGACCTTCACTGACTTTTCATTCCAAGTGTTTGTCAGTGTCGGGCTCAGGTTCATGTACCAGAGAATTATCTAATCCAGTTTTTTTTTTTTTCCTTCCAAAAACAGCTGATAGTAGGACCTTCTTTTCTATTTATTTTATGTAGGTTATTTACGGCTGCTGACAGCGATGATATATCCACAGCTATAGAGTTCATCAATAAGGCAAGGCCGTGGACAACATTGATGGGTGTTGGCTGGGGATATGGAGCAAACATGTTGACAAAGTACTTGGCAGAATCTGGAGAGAAAACACCGCTTACCGCTGCCACCTGCATAGACAATCCTTTTGACTTGGAGGAGGCCACAAGGTCCTCTCCTCATAGCATGGCTAATGATCAGAAGCTCACTGGTGGACTGATAGATATTCTGAGATATAACAAGGTTAATGATTGCTCTCAGCCTTCTCTCTTTTTTGGTTCAAATGCCCCTCATCTAGAATGTTTTAACTTTGAAGAAACAAAATGATCGATTTGGTATGCTTCGAATTTGTGTCAGCCATATAGTGAATGTGATGTATCTCTTCATGGTTGTAACTTATGCTTATGAATGACTAAATTTCTAGGAACTATTTCAAGGCAAAGCAAAAGGATTTGACGTGGAGAAGGCTCTTTTGGCAAAGTCTGTTCGTGATTTTGAAAAAGCAATATCTATGGTATCATATGGGTTTGAGGCATTAGAAGATTTTTATTCTGAGTCTAGCACAAGAGATGTGGTTGGGAACGTGAAGATTCCTGTTCTCTTTATACAGGTCAAATTTCTTTGACTTTAATTCCAATTTGCTTTAATTTTTGTACAAGATTAGTCATGTCTTGTTTCTGCTTACTGTTTAAAAATCTTTCTATAGATCCTCTGCTTATTTCAACAAAATAATTTCTTGGTTTTTTTGGGAAGAAAAGAAATTAAAATTTTAGGTGGAAAGAAATAATTTACCTAAAATTTACTTTGAAGCTTTGCTAAGTTCTACCAAGTTTCACATTAGAAATAAAAAGAGAAGAAAGAAAATGAAAAAGGAAATGAATATTTTATTCCAAGAACATTTCTGGAAACCATTTGCTTCTGGAACAATGGGACCTATGAGCTATCATTGTTGAACTTTCTTAGCAAACAAGGTTGCAAATTTCCTATTTTTTTGTTCGGAACAAATTCATCATAGATACTTTTATTACTTAATTTGAAATTATCTACCCCACCACCTCACCAACAAGGAAAAAAAAAAGTTCTAACTAGTTGAAAATCCGTAAATTTATCAGAATGACAATGGGATGGTGCCACTATTCTCTATTCCACGCGGTTTGATAGCAGAAAATCCATTTACAAGCCTGCTCTTGTGTTCTTGTGTGCCATCTAGTGTTGTTGGAAGTGGCAAATCTGTTACATCCTGGTGCCAGCATGTTATGATGGAGGTAATAGTTTAACTTTCCTGGGATCTGATCTAAAAGTAAGGCGCTCTTTTGTTGTATTGACAACATAAGTATATGATATGGCTTCATCATTGAGTTTAATTTCCTTTCCATGTTGAACTTTGACTTTTTTGAATCACTTCTGATTGTTCTTTGCGTTGATTGAGCCTTGTTGATCTGTAGATAAAATTTCATCTATGCTGAGTCCATGTCTTGCAACAGGGAAAATTTCAGATTTTATTATTATTCGATATCCAAGGAAGGGTAGATTTCTTTCTTTTTTCTTTTTTATTTTTTAATAAAATGGGATTCTCCTGTAATTTGTTTTTGTTTTTACTCTTTCTAGAAGTCTCAGTCCCATAGTGCAGGTCAGCTACATGATTTTGTTTCTAATTGAGCTCTGTCTAAATTCAAATGATTTTAATTGGTGCGTATATTATTGAGTTTTGCGTTACCTACCATATCATGCTATGCCGTAAATTTTGTAGGCTAAAAAACAGTAAAAACCATGATCTGGAAATCATACTCCCCCTTTTCAATCTTTAATCTAGATATTATAGAGAAGTACATGCAAGGTACAGGAGAATCATGATAAGATAGACCTTTCAGGGGGCTCAATTTTCTTGAAGGGGGGGGGGGGGGCATCATATTAAAAATCTAGAAATGTCAAGTCTGATTCTTATTTGGGCACCTTTGTATAGTCTTTATACTTTTATAAGGCTAAGGCATGTACTTAATACTTCTTGGTGATACCTCTTGGAGAAGGGCCTCCCTAGGTAAGGGTTGGTATTGTTTATAAAGATACAGTTATTTTATGCCTTTCAAACTTGAAGTACCCTACACTAGACTTCATATTTTCAAGCACTTGTGGAGTTCACCTCTATTTGACTTGTCAAGAGCAACTTTTGGAGTTATCAGTTTCTTCTACTTTCAACTTATCAATCATGGTAAATGTGCTTCATATCTTTTTCACAATCTACTACTCTTAATATGATTCTCTCTGGTTGTTAATGGATAGGATTTTCTCAATTTTGAGTGAAAATGACAAGGAGTGAGATTAACTAGGGGTCGTTTCTCTCCGATTCCTCTCGCCTTCTCTCTTTGCTAGTAGCTTTCGTGCATTTTTGGGGTCCGAGTTTCGGTTTGCAGGATTTGTAGGTTGTGTTTCTCGTAGGGAAGTCAGTCGGTGCTACTCTGGTTGGGTGTATCACTGTCTCGGCGATGTAAACATTCAGGTTTGGACGTCTGTTTTCAGGGGGTGTAGCGAGATGGAGAAGAAATTTTCTGTGGAGGCGAAGTCTTTTGTATTCATGGCTTTGGATGGGGCGTCGGTACTGAGGGTGGTGGAGAAGAGAAATAAATTTCTGGGTGAGGTCGTACTGAGTGCTCAGTGCTCTAATTGGTTAGCGTCGATGTTGGAGGTGCTAATGGGTATTCTGGAAGATCAAGAATTTGTCAAGTCTTTCCGAGAAGGTTCGAAAATTCTGATTGCTCGGAGGGGTGGGAACAGAACTGGGCGATTCATAGAGGCGACAGTATTTGGTTTGGGCGGTCGGAAAGGCTTCATTATCATCTTTGAGGGTCGTGGAGGGTGGGGATGGCAGAAATTCTCCGGCGAGTTGCGTAAGGCTGTCGATTTCCTCTCTGCTACGGTGGGTAGCGGGCAAGGCTCTTCGTCTTCGTCGACCAAGAAGGATGCGAAGGTGCTAGGGCCAAGTATGGGCTTGGCCTCAAAGTGGACGGGGCCGTCCTTTGCGGAGGTGTTGTGCTCGGTTCCGACCTCTGTTGTGAATAAGTTGCCCTTGGTGGGGGAACCTCGTTCCAGGTTGAGGGTTTCGCCGGAGGAGCCGGGTGCTCTTGATCCCCTCCCGGCGCCGACTCATGCTGAGCAAGTTTTGAGCTTTGCGGTGGGTTGCCCACATGATCCGTTGGTTAAAGACCGGTCTCTTGATTCGCTGGACAAGAAGCCTTCCTCACGTTCAAATTCGAATTTTGAACGTTCTATGATGCGCACGTGGAGCAAGCTGGTCAACGGTTTGAAAGTGGTTTTGCGCCGGCTTGCCGGGTCTGGCCTGGGTCGAAAACGTTCTGGTTTTCGCTTGGCCCGACTTTTGCCGAAGCCTAAAGCTCATACGGCGATCGAACCAGGGACGCCTCCTTTTTCGGCTCCGTCTCGGCCGGAGCCCTCGTCGTCAGCAGTTCCAGGGGCTCTTCCGGTTGGTTCGTCTTCTTCTGGGTTCTCTCTGGCGCGTCCTCCTCCTAGGGGTTTGGAGGCTGTTTCGTTGGGGAAGGGTATAGCAGTTCTAGGGGCGTCTTTTGCCTTTCCGGCGCCGTCTTTTCTACCAAAGACCTTGTCGCCGGCAATTCCAGGGGCTTTTCCAGTTCGGTCTTCTTCTTCAGGGGGAGGGTCTAGTAGTTTGAAGGTGGATACTAGCCGAGTCACTGCCTCTAAGTCTTTCAGTGCTTCTCTCGCAATATCCCAACTCACGGCCTCTCCTTCCGCTGGAGCTACTGAGTTGGGGGAGAAGTTGCGCTCTTCTCCTCCCGTGGTTTCTAAGCCTTTTAAGAGGTATATCAGTAAGACGAGGGTTCTTAGGGAACGGGTTTCGTGGAAGTGGAATGATGTGCTACTTTCAGATTCCCGGAAAGCCTCAAAGATGGTCGCTGACTTAGCTGTTAAGAAGGCTTCGGTTGCAGAGACTCCAGCGAAGAAGGTTGCTGAGCCTCCAGTGAAGAAGGACTTTCTTAGAAAGGGGTTTCTCAACCCTCGCCTGGTTTTGCCAACCACTTCCTCTTCACCACGGAAGGTCTTTGATGGGGGGATAGTCGGGCATTCCTCCCCTCCTAGAGGCTGCTCCAGTTCTTCTCCTGTTGAGGGTAAGGGTTTCTCCCAATCTCGGAATTGGCCAATCGGTTTTGATCATAACGGGGAGATTGTGGTTTGGGAGGATGATGTTGATTTTTGGGATGTTTTGCCTTTGGATTGGGCGTCAAAGGGTGCTTTTGGGGAGGAGGCGTTGGCAATTCGAGATGCCATGGAAGAAGAATTTCAGCGTGACAAGATAATATCGCGCCAAAAGTCCAAAGGCAAGAGGGAGCTTCTGAATCTACATAGCTCTATCAACTATGGCGACACTAAGCCTTTCACTTTTTTTTGATAAATAAATAGATTTATTGAAAGCGTAAGGCGCCCCTTAGTACACTGGAAGTATACAAAAGGAAACACCTAACTAGAAAAAGAAAAACGAACAAGAAAATCAGAAAAGCTAATCGACATAGGTGACAAAAAGATACAGCGTATGAAAAAACGAAGCTAAAATATCCTCAATAGAATTCTCCTGATCTTCAAAACACTTCAGATTTCTTTCTTTCCAAACACACCAAAAAATGCATATAGGTACCATCTTCCAAACCGTAGCACTTCTTGGTCTTCCAAACTTCCACCAACAAGCAAATAAATCGATAACTCTTTTAGGCATAACCCAAGACATACCGAACCGAGTAAAAACGTGAATCCACAAAGTGGAAGCCACATCACAGTGAAGAAGAAGGTGATTCACAGTTTCCCCATCTCTCTTACACAAGCAGCATCTATCCACGATGATATTCCTCTTCCTGAGATTATCCACCGTAAGTATCTTGCCTAGGGCTGCCGACCACGAAAAGAAAGCCGCCCTCGAGGGAGCCTGAGTCCGCCACATACTCTTCCAAGGAAAGCAACTACCTTCAGAGCCATTCAAGGAGTTGAAGTAGGTCTTGACCTTGAACACACCTTTCTTGGAAGGAACCCACCAAAGCCTATCAGCACGATTTCTATTCACTGTGACGGAATGAAGCACCTGAAAAAAGGAGGCAAAGACACCCACTTCCCAATCATGCGCCTCTCTAATAAAGGTCACGTTCCACTGAATAGAACCGCCCAAAATCTCCATATTATCCGCTACGGAGGCATCCTGCACCCGAGCAATACCAAAAAGAACAGGAAAAGGTTCCTTCAAAATCATATCCCCGCACCACAGATCATGCCAAAATTTTGTTCTACGTCCATCCCCCACCTCAAATCTAATAAAACTAGAGAAAGTCTCCCACCCTTTCCTAATATTCTTCCACAAACCCACCAACAGGCTCACGTGAGCACCCCCCCCCCCCCCCCCCCCCCCCCCCAAAACAAACTGCCATACTTGGAATCCACCGCAACTCTCCACCAAGCATCTCTCTCTATACCAAACCGCCACAACTATTTGCCTAACAAAGCGCAGTTGAACTTCAACAGATTCCGAAATCCCAACCCCCCTTCTGAAATTGGGGTACAAACCTTTGACCAACTCATCAGGTGATATTTAAACTCTTCACCCATCCCACTCCATAGAAAATCTCGTTTTAACTTCTCAATGCGAGAAGCAACACTCCTTGGGATAGGAAACAGAGACAAAAAATAAGTAGGCACATTGGCAAGAGTACTCTTAACAAGAGTGACCCTACCACCCTTGGATAGGTATAACCTTTTCCAACTAGCCAGTCGATGCTCAATCTTCTCGATAACCCCATTCCAAATAAGAGTGGAGGAGTAGGAAAGGAAAGAACCTTATGTTGTAGAGTTGTATGCTTGGGTTGGTTTGTGGGTCGTTCCTAAGGCTTTTGGTTTTTGCTCAGGATCTTGTGAGGGTTGTTGTTCTTGGGTTTTTCCCTCTGTTTTTTTGGTTTGCTTGTATTTCGGGTTTAAGGTTTTGGGGGTGTTTTCATGTTTTTTGGGTGGGGGTATCTTCTGGGATGTATTTTGTAGTTTGGGCTTTATGGGAGTTTCTTCTGGATTTTGGGTTTTTGGGGCCTTCGGGATTTGTGTGTGCATAGGTTCTTGTGAGTTTTCTTCTGTGAGCTAGCTGGGTGTTCCTGTGTATACTTCATGTGTACTTAGGAGCGCTTTTCGCTTATTTTAATAAAGTTTTCTTACTTATCAAAAAAAAAATATATATTTCTAGTGCTCTGTCTTTTCCCCTAAAAGAAGCCCCAGTTGGAAAATTTGGTGGAATTTAACCCTGCATTCTTGCAAAAGTGATGTTTTGATATATGTTACGTGCAGTGGCTTACAGCAGTGGAGCTGGGACTTCTGAAGGGTCGTCATCCTCTCCTGAAAGATGTGGATGTTACGATCAACCCTTTAGAAGGCTTGGCTCTTGTAGAAGGCAGAACATCTGAAAGAAGTGATGAGCTTGACAAGCTCTGGGATCTCTCCCAGTCTACTGCTCTGAATGGATACACTGTGGATCCTGTAAAGGATATGCTTGAACAGAGTGATACTGCTGCTAGCATCTACTTAAGGTCCAGACGCGATTCACAAGGAAATTCTGACATTGAAGACAGAGGACTGCAAGAAGTGGAAAATGGTGCTGTGCAGCAGATTAGCCCTGTTGATGCAGAATTGGTTGAGGAGGAGGAAGTTGGTTCGGTAGATAGCGAAAGAGGTCAAGTGCTACAGACAGCACAAGTGGTTATGAGTATGCTTGATAAAACCATGCCTGGTACTCTGACAGAAGAGAAGAAAAAGAAGGTAATGCTCGGAATTTTCTGGTCTATGATATTTTCTTCATGATGCCACTTCCATTATCATACTAATATTCAGTATTGTAATTGCATCATCTTATGTGCTCTATGCATCTGCAGTGAACATAGAAATTTATTACGGGCAAAGTTGAGGATGATATTCTGTCATTGGTCTTATCTAAAATTTTCTAGTGCCGTATTTGGGTGTCTCTCTTGTATACTCCATGTATACTTGGTTTGCGCCCCTTTATGCTTTCTATTAAGGTTGATTTACTTATAAAAAAAAATCTAGTGCGGTATTGACAATTTATGCTTTAATGCGCGTTGTTTCATGTAGGTCATATATTGCTCTATTGATTTATGACTTGCCTTAGCTGTAGTTATTAATCTATGTAATCTGGATTACCAGCATTTTGATGGTATTTTACATTGTTGTTGTAAATAGTTCTTTTTGCTCTTTGTTCTGTTTTCTTCCTTTTTTCTAAAGGATAAATTTCTTGCTGGAAATGTTGATTAGTAATTGTTTCATTATCATGCTTTGTGGTCAAGTGGGTTGCATTAACGAATATGTGCAGAACCTGGGGACTCTGCAGCTATAGAGGAATATTTTGATTTTCTATCTGCCTTGTCATGGGTAGACTTATTGATACAAGTAGAGCTGTATCTACCTTTGGAGGAGGGAGGGGGAGTAAAAAATTTTAGGATAAATACGACGTTCTTCTAGTTAAGTAAATTATGTAGAACAAGGCTACTAGCTACTTGATAGAATGTATTGTATTTTCAGAAATTTTGGTGGTTCTCTTGGCTCCTTGGTGACTGTGGGTAAATGGTACACTAATTTAGATTCATCACTTTCTCACATGTATTTACAGTCACATTGTTACTTAATTACCATAGTTTTGGATATTTTTTGATATTGATCTAGTAATATACCAGGTCTTGACTGCTGTGGATCAAGGAGAGACACTTATGAAAGCTTTGGAAGATGCTGTGCCAGAAGATGTTCGTGGAAAGCTTACAGCTGCTGTAAGTGGAATTATGCATACCCAAGGCACACACTTAAAATTTGATGGACTCCTTGATATTTCTCGGATCCCTGATGTTTCATCAGGATTAAGGTCAAAGATTCAAGAAAAAGTCAGAGGAATATCAGGTGCAGAAGGTTTTGATAAAGATCATCATTCTTCAGACCAAATAAAACAGCCTGATGAACTTGCAGATAGCTTGAATAACACTCAACCTGGCACAGACAAACCTACTGGAGAAATGGAATCAGATCTCTCTTCAGAGAAATCAACAAGAACTGGCAATTTTGGCGAGTCTCAATCAGCAAGTAGTGATGAAGTTGATATATCTGGTTCAGTCAGGAAAGACACCAGTGAGTTGGGGAATAATGATGAATATGTTGAGTTCTCTAAAGAAAAACCTGCTCCAGTTCTTGACTACAGTGAAAAGGAATCAGAAACAGGTGTTAACCTGAATTTTCCCAGTCAGGCTGAGAACGCAGGTAGCACCAAGGAAGCAACAGTTAGTGAGCACAAAGACCAGGATGGTGGAATAGCTCAAACAGAGACAAAAGAGGATAATAGTAACCTGAAAACTGAAGAGAAATCCATAGATTCTTCAACTGACCAAAGTAAGGTGGCATCGGCCAGGATAACAGAAGAAGTACCTACTGAGTCCTCCTCTGAGGCCCAAGCATTGGAAGCGGAAGGTAATGATAATCAGAAGAGGGACAATAAAAGTATGCAGCCTGTTCAGGATCAAGCTAAGCCTATTTCGTCTGATCCTAGTCCCCCCACCTTCAGTGTATACCAAGCATTGGATGCTTTAACAGAGGTGGATGATTCTACCCAAGTGGCTGTTAACAGTGTTTTTGGTGTAATAGAAAATATGATAGTTCAGTTGGAGGAGGGTCGGGATGAGGAAAATGGATTCAAGGATAGGAACAGTGTTGAGGACAAGAAAACTGATTCTGTGGATGAGAAACTTAGCATTATTGACCACAAGTTGGAAAAGAAAGGAGAGAGTGAAGGTGAACAAAGCATGCAGTCTGATACTTTAGGTGACCTTCCTGTATATAATCACCGTGAGAATAGCATGCAGTCACAGGATGTTCCAAGAACTGGAAGGGTAGTGGAGGAAACCATGCACGACCTCAATTCCTTTAATGGGAAAAGTATGGATAGATCTTGGGCTAGTGAGAACAATATCAATGTAAGTAAGGACAAAAATGAAAAGAAGGATCAATTAGTTGGTAGTAAAGTACTTGCTGATAATCCAGAAAAGCTTAGACATGTAAGTAGTATTCCACCGTACATAACTGCAAATCGAAATGGGGCCTTTCCTAACGAGTTCTTACGTCAATATCTAATTTCAAAAAAACATACTAAATCACTTGACTTGGATACAACAACTGCTCTATTGCTTGACTATTTTCCAGAAGAAGGTCAATGGAAGCTGTTGGAACAACCAGGAAATAGTGGAATCTCTACCAGTGATGTTGCAACTCATTATGTTGATGAGAGTCAGATTGAGGCTCACGTTCCTGCAAAATCAAACGATACAGACAACTTTATTGAACCCCCATATGTAATATTTGATATGGAAAAGCAACAGGAACAAGTTTCAGAAAATGAAACAATTAACCATATGAATAGCAAAGTTGAAATCAGCGATGATAAACTAGAGGAGTTGATGCACGTTGTGAAAAGTATTGTTATGGATTCTTTGAAGCTTGAAGTTGGTCGTAGGATTACTACATCTAAGATGAAAGAAATGAAACCCAGGCTTGCTAGAGATTTGGAACTTGTGGCAAATGCTGTGTCGTTGGCTGTTGGACATGACAAGGAGCATATTCGGTGTGTGGAAGTTAAGCATGGTAGTATTCAATGTACTTCAGAAAAACTTGGTACTCTTCATGGAGATCATATTATTAGAGCCATTTCCTCTGCTGTTCAGGACACGAGCTACTTGAGAAGAGCGCTCCCAATTGGAGTTGTTGTAGGCTCTAGCTTAGCTGCCTTAAGGAAATCTTTCAACGTTGCTACTGTAAATGGTAATAGTCAGAGAGAAGTTCTGACCCATGTTCAAGCCAATAAGTCTAGGGAAAAAACTCATTGTAAGGTCAGCGTGGCAGAGACTGATCAAAATTCTTTTGATAAATCTGGTCATAGTACTAGTTTGGACAGTACCTTGAGCGGAGAAAAGAGAAAAGATGAATCGGGATACTTAAAGAATAACACTGTCATGGTTGGTGCTGTTACAGCTGCTCTAGGGGCATCTGCTTTACTGGTGAAGCAGCAGGTAATAGTTTGTTTGTCTTCTTTTTTTCTTTTTCTTTTTTAATGCTTTCATATTTTTCTTCATTTGTTTTCTTAAAGTTTTATATGAAAACATGGCTGAGTAAAGTGGATTCCATGGCTAGAGGGGACTGAGGATTTATTTTTTAGATTTGCTGTAAATATCTTTGTAGATCTAGGTGGTGTGTCTGTTACATCAATCTTGTTTGCAGTTTGTGCTTCATACGCTTAGAAATTTAACTATGTAAAGCTTTTAGGGTAACTGATGATTTAATATGGTATCAAAGCAAAGATTCTGAGTTCGAACCCTAATTATATAGTTTACCCCAATTTCAATTAAATACGTCACGTGTTGGGCCTCACTTCTTGAGGGGAGAGTTTGAATTCACACATGATGTAAGTGTTAGAATACTAATTAAATTATTTAAATTCACTATTTCCCATTAAGTTAAACTTTTGAGATAACTAGTAATTTAATAAACTGTCTATTCTCATTGAGAGTAAAACGTCGCTAATATTTGTGGTGATTGTTAAGTACTTGTTATATTCTCAAAACATACATGAGCTGGTTTGGTTTTCCGCTGCTCAGTATTTCCCTCTTTTTGAGATATCTTATATCCTTTTATTGAATAATCACACCCCCAAAGAGGAGATCCAATTTGCAATTAAAAAACCTTTATCCTTGGTCTTCTCATTTATTGCGACTTCCTTTAAATATCTTCCTCACGAAAAATATAAGCCTCTTAGTTGTGTGTTGATTTATTCTCTTATTTTCTCTTTCATATTAAAGTTCTGCTTGCGTTTTTTTTTTTTTTTTTGATGAATTAAAACATTTTATACCAAACACAATGAACAAGAGTCTCTCCAGTAAAAATTGGATACAAACACCCCAAACAGGGGAGAAGACCTGCTAAACCACCAGGCAACATCAAACACAAAAGCCATATCTGCAATACAGACAGGCTCCCAACAAAACACAAACACCAGCTCTCTAACAAACAGAGCTAACAACTACATCACCCTACAAGTTGCATTCCTGCAACAGCCTCCGGTTTCTAACTGAATCTTTAAAGCAACCGCTATTCATGATCTTCGACCTCACTTCCCATCTAACATGAGCAACAATCTGTTCTTCTGTCTGAGGAGTATTCCCATGAACCAGGTCATTACACTGCCTCCATATGTGGTAAACAGCAGCTCCCAAACTCAGCCTGCACAAAGTGGTCCATAGACCCTGTCCTTTAAGAGCAACGGAACTCCAGGTTGCTATATCCCCCCACTCCATTTTCAGATCACTAATAAAACAAGAAGACATCAGCTTCCTCCAGATTCGGCTACTGAAACTGCAATTGAAAAATAAGTGGTCTCTACTCTCTTGTCTCCTATAGCAGAATGGACAAAGACTATTGCCTCCATACCCCCATTGGCACATTCTATCCTTAGGAGGAAGAGCATCCCGGAAGGTTAACCAAAGGAGGAAAGAATGTCTAGGAATGGCTTTAGAAAACCAAGCCGTTTTCCACCAAGATACAATAGACCTCCTTTCTCGAAGAAGATCCCAAGTCTCATAACAAGAAAAGACACCCTTCTTAGAGTTCCAAACCGGCATGTCAGTGCCCCCAATCTTCACCTCTGGCAGCATGCATTGTGTAGCCACAACGCTTTCAGAACGTGCACCAGACCAGAACCAATCTCCATTACAAATGATAGAAGAGACTTTTGCTTCAAGCTGACTTCCAGCATCATATACAGCCCGGAATCCATAGCTATCAATCAAGCACACATCCAGATGCCATTTATCAAACCACAGAAAAACCTTGCTCCCATCTCCAATTTTGAAATGGATGAACTGTTTAGCTATCTCCCTCAGCTTTAGTATTTTTCTCCACCTCCAAGGGCAGGGATGAGGGGCAGAGACCTGCCAAAAACTCCTTCCCTTGAGCCAAGTCATCTCCACCCAGGCCACCCACAAGGAACCCGCTCGAGCAAAGAGGTTCCAAATGTGGTTAAGCATGGCTGCCTTGTTCCACACTTCTAACCTTCTAAGACCAAGCCCTCCTTCCTTCTTAGGGACACACACCTTCTCCCAAGCAACCTTAGCCTTAGCCTTAGTATCCTGGCCACACCACAAGAACCTATTCAATTTATGTTCCAGCAAACAAATGACCTTAGGGAGGATAAAAACCTGGGCCCAATACACTTGTAAGCTGAAAAGGACTGAAGAAATCAATTGCAACCGATCAGCAAACGAGAGGTGCTTGAACGAGCCCGTAATCAAAGGGACTCCCAAGTATCTAACCGGAAGAGACCCTTCAGGAACTTGCATAAACTCATGCAGAACACTCTTCTCAGGCCAAGTCAAACCAGCAACAAACAGAGAACTCTTAGCTGGATTAGACTTTAACCCTGACAACCCTTCAAACTCAGCCAAAACTCCATTGATACTCGAAGTGAACTTACCTTAGCAGCTGAAAATATAAGTAAATCGTCAGCAAAGCATAGGTGAGTTAACTTGAGAGAAGAACACTTACGATGAAATTGGAAGTCAAGATTGTTGCAAGCTGCCTCAAGCAACCGAGATAGAACCTCCATGGCCAAGACAAACAAATAAGGAGATATTGGATCTCCTTGCCTTAGCCCCTTCTTACCTTGAAAGAAACCAACAAGAGATCCATTCAAGGCAATAGAGAAACTAGGAGTAGAAATACAGGTTTTGACCCATCCAACAAAATTGAGAGGAGCACCAAAACAGACAAGGCAATGGATGATGAAATCCCAGCTAACCGAATCGTATGCGTTCATCAAATCAACCTTCAAAGTGCATCTAGGAGACCCCTTTTCCTTGTGATATTCACTAACCAAAGCTTGAGCCAATAATATATTCGTCTAGGGATAAAAGCCCCTTGATTGGGACTAATAACCTCATCTAGACCAGGAAGCAATCTGTTGGCCAATATTTTAGTGATAGACTTGTATATCACATTGCAACAGGAAATTGGCCTATACTCTCCCATAGAAGGATTTTTTTTCTATAATCTGACTTTTTTCTTCTTGGTATTTGTGCACTTTTCATACTTTTTGCTATGTATGAACACACAGGGTTTTTACAAAGGCAATGATACTGCTGAAATTTCATCAAAATCCTTCAAGGTGAATGATAATCATCATCAGGGGCCTTACAAGCTTGAGGAGTCGGTATCTGAAAAGGACCAGAATAACATAGTTACAAGCCTTGCTGAGAAAGCCATGTCAGTTGCTGGTCCAGTAGTACCTATGAACGAAGATGGTGAAGTGGATCAAGCAAGGTCTTAACATGTAACACATATGTTATGTGTGGATTAAACTGTTCTTGTTTTACTTTTACTATATTAACTCTTTTCTTTCCTACATGAAATAGGCTAGTCTCAATGTTGGCAGATTTGGGTCAAAAAGGTGGCTTGTTGAAGCTAGTTGGCAAACTGGCTTTGCTATGGGGAGGTTTACGGGGTGCAATGAGTTTGACTGAAAAGCTTATCTTGTTTCTTCGTTTAGCTGAACGACCCTTCTTTCAGAGGTAGTTTAAATTGATTGATGTCACAGTCCACCATCCCTCCATTCTGTCAAAGAATGTTGCTTGATTTAAACCAATGCATCTTGAACATTAGTAGTTTACCATCTTTGGGACTGTTGTAATCTGTCTGTGATGATTTAATCCATCCACATATTATGAATTCTGTCAATTTTGGTGGGGAGCCTGACTGCTGTTTACTGGTAATCGTTATAATCTATTTTCTTTTTAACATGCTTCAGCAGAAATGTTCTCCCTAGCTTGCTATAGAGTTTATTCACTTATGCATATATAATCCAGATTGGAGGTTCAATATGTGAGCCGTAATTTTACATATTGGAGTGCAACTTCTGTTATCTGTTGCTCTTCGCATTTGATTAGAAATTTGATTCAGCCATGTGCTTCTGCAACTTGGCCATGCAAAATTGACTCTTTCTGCTTTTATTTTTTTCATCTGTGCTTAACTCTTCCTTCCACTGTGGTTGTCTATTGATCTGTTTTAAATAATTATGTTTTGCTGTTTTTTAAATAGAAGATAGGGTGCTAGTTGTAGCAGAGGTGAAAAGTAATCATGTGCCCAACTCTTAATGATTTGGTTAGGCACTGTTGCATGGAGTAAAATCGAATGGAACAATGGGTTGTTTTTTGGGAAACTTGAAAAGATACATGTATCTGTCACTTGTTAGTGGCTGGGGGCACCCCTTCTCCCAAAGTTACGGGGCTATGGTGTATGTATTATGCAGTTGTACTCAGAATTTGCAATACATTGCAAAGTGCAGGATGCAGCTAAAATATATACCTCTATGTGAAGGAACATGTACTAGAGGAAGAAAAAACACAATTAGGATATACTAAGCAGTTAATCATTGTATCCAAATATTTAACTACAAAACTAAATGAGTGCCTTCATAGTTTAAATTAAGGCCTTGTTGAGTCGCAGTGCCTGGACCATACTAGAATTCTATTCCTTGACAAAGGCAATATAACAATCGTTGCTTCTTTTTTCCTTCACCTGTGAAGAGCAACTAAACAACTGAATCAATGTTAACAGACTCTTTTTAAAGGCGAGCCAGGTATGTGGTTGATGTTACATATACTAACATGATTTCGGTCGATGTTACATATACTAGATTTCTTGGGGATTCAAAATGATGAACTTATGTAAATATCTATTATATGCTCCATAAATTGCAGTTTTGATTCTTAATCTCATATCTTTTCATGGCTGTTTTGGTTCTAATGTTCGTGTCAGTTTTCTGTGAACTTTTATTTTCTTTATAGATATATACATCTGTAGAATTTTGTATTTTTCTGCTCAGTGTTTATATTAACTTGACAATCCTGCTTTCTCCTTCCTTAGGATTCTTGGGTTTGTCGGCATGGTTCTTGTTTTATGGTCCCCAGTTGCTGTTCCATTGCTTCCTACACTGATGCGGGCCTGGACGACAAATTCTTCCTCAAGAATAGCTGAGCTTTTTTGCATTGGTGGCCTTTACACTGCTATTATGATCCTTGTTATGTTATGGGGGAGAAGAATACGTGGGTATGAAGATGCACTTGAGCAATATGGGCTGGACTTGACATCATCACAAAAGGTGTGCTTTCCAGCTAAATCTGCCTGGCGAAATCTAGATGTAGGGTCATTAGCTTGTTATATTGAAGCCTAGTTGCCTTTCTTGTATACTTCCTGTGTACTTGATTGCGCTTTGCGCTTTTTAATGATATCTCTCTTATTTATCAAAAAAAAATTAGCTTGTTATATTGAAGATGTATATGTGGTACATATTTCGACTTGTTTTTCTGTCAAAACGACAGCAGTTCTGAGCTGTCTCAGCAGCTCGATAGGGAGAAAATGTTGTGAGGATCTAGGATACATATATGTACTGTCTCTCTCTCTCACACACACACACACACACTCAGAAGCACATGCAAACACACAATCCTTTTAGCAGCTTAAATCATGCACCCATTTTTTTTTTTTACATATCATTCATTCCGCAATAAATGCACTTGCCCTCATCTTGTTTTCATTCAATATCCTGCTAAATTTTGTGGTCTTTGAGGGGGGGTATATACCATTCTCTGGCGTTGTGTATCTTGGCCAAAATGCGCTAATATTGAGCTCCCTGCTTGCAGATCCATAACTTTTTGAAGGGCTTGATTGGAGGAGTCCTGCTTGTTTTATCAATAAATTCTGTCAATGCATTACTTGGTTGTGTGAATCTCTCTTGGCCTTCTACTCCATCTCCTTTAGATGCCTTAACACGGTTGAAAGTATATGGGCAAATGCTTGTGGTAGCTGGTCAAGGACTTGTAACAGCCACTTGTGTTGCGCTTGTGGAAGAACTGCTTTTCAGATCATGGTTGCCTAAGGAAATTGAAGTGGATCTGGGATACCATCGAGGAATTATTATCTCAGGGCTTGCATTTTCGTTATTCCAGAGGTATATTATTGATTTGCTGAGTGACATCTTGCTTGCCTTTGTATGTGTCTGTGATCAGTTTCCAATTAACCATCACATTTGGCTTGTATTTATTTCTAAGGTTCCAACCAGATCGTCCAAAGCATGTCCCCTAGAACTTTCTTCTCTTAATTGTGACATGTTTCCTTACATCTGGAAATTAGTGAAATACTTTTCTGGAGTTTATGCTTCTATTGTTCCCTAGTAGTCAGAATGTAATACTCCTTTATTTGGATGGGATTTCAGGTCTCCACAGGCAATACCTGGGCTTTGGCTTTTATCTCTAGGTTTGGCAGGTGCACATCAAAGAAGTGAAGGCAGTCTCGCCATTCCTATAGGGTTGCGTGCCGGGATAATGGCTTCAAGTTTTGTTTTACTGAAGGGTGGATTTTTAACCTACAAGCCCAAATTTCCTCTTTGGGTAACTGGAACTCACCCTTTCCAACCATTTAGTGGGGCGGTTGGTTTTGCATTTGCTTTAGTGTTGGCAATATTTCTCTATCCAAGACAGCCTCTGCGAAGTGAGAAACTGAGAATGACTATTCATAAATAAGTGAAAATTTATTGGTGAAGATTTTTATGTTGCACTCATGTAGATGCCTTTGTCGGCTGTGGTCGAGTAGGGAAAAAGAAAGACCAGCACAGACGAGAAGAGATTGTGAAGAAATTCAAAGTACAATGCTCTGTTCTCCCAGTGTGGTTTCCAATGCTATATATGCAAAGACCAGAGGCTTTGATCGTGGTGTACAGTTGGTAAATCCCGAAACTGAGATGTATATATACGTGTATAAAAGATTTTGTCTCGTGGTTTTGGTCATATTTATACCTTCTTTCTCGGACAGAGATCTCAACATTTTTGATGTCTGGATTGCTAGCAATTCGGACAACAAATGTGAGAGAGTCTTTTTGGGGCTCACCTATCCGAGTAGGTTTCAGACAGCCCGCTCACTTGGGCAGGTGAGTCCCATAAAGGCTTTCTCGCATTTGCTGTCCAGATTGCTTGCAATTCAAATAGCAAATTGTTGGAGATTCGGATCCATCGTTCTTCAATACATTGTGAAGTGTACTAGCAATTCAGGTAGCAAATTGTTGGAGATCCAAATCCATATTTCTCCAATAAACCGTGGAGTGTATTGTGTATTGAATATACATTTAGGAACATGATGCTGAGATTGTCACATAGAGATCGGAATTCCAAAAGCCAAATGTAAGATGAATTTTGTCTTTGGATATTGTTATGTTCTGAATTTTTTGGGTATGAGTAATTCTAGATGTCACGGTTTTATCTCACAATAATAACGTGGCAACTCAAACCAACCTTTGGATATATATATATATATATATATATATATATATATATATATATTTTAACAAAAATTAATCCAAAATATTAGTTAGAGTTGTTGTGCCATTGTAGAATAAAAAAGTAATATCTAGCATTACCCATAAATGTGGTTGAATCGCCTACTAAATGGGCTTCACTAAACTTTTAGTCATGCTGCATCCAAGTGCCCGGTTCGGTTAATATACACCTTCAAGCTGAAAAGCAGTAACATATTGGAACAAGATATGCAATGGATTAGATAGAATGAGGTTGTTTCCATTTGTACACTTGAGGAATGATCTTGTTGTTCACAAAAAGAAATAGGCGGCAGCAAAGTTCAGATGTTCCTCAACCTAGATATTCAGAAAATTTTCAGATGTTTTTTAACTCAAATATTTCTGGTAATCTGACTCCTTTTAAAAGCACATGAGCTGGTGACATCATTGTATTGTGCTCTCTTCCATCTTATTGAAAGATGATATCGATGGTCTCATTCAGTTTCTATTGTGATTTAATAATTGCGGTGGGGATGATGATGATAATACTGAAGTGGCCATATGGTAAAAGAAGCCACAGAATTGGACAGCAAAGAGAGAATAAAGAAAAATTGGTTTAGTTTGAATGAAATTGATCTACTATCTCTTCAAAAAAGAAAAGAAAAGAATAAATAAATAAAGAAAAACAGAGAGGAGAGAAGTGGAGAGGCATGATCCATTGCGTGAATGACCAGATAGAGGATAGAAGCAGTGGACTCCAACAACGGATTAAAACCCTAATGCAAACTTCAACCAACAACGGATTAAAACCCTAATGCAAACTTCAACCAACAACGGAATAAAACCCTAATGCAAACTTCAACCGCACAAAACCCAGAATGGATAAGTATGTGCATAAAGATGGAAACAAAAAATCTGAACCATTTTCATGCCTGCATGGTATCGTAGCAGGAGACTGGGCAGACAAGGTCACAAGGCCTAGATATTGTAGCGCAAGGCTTTCTTATGCTAGGATTGAGAAACATATGAGATGGCTCAACAACCTTAGACCATTCTCTGAAAACTAGTCCAACTATTATTGACACACATCACATGAACAAATCCATGTTTGAAGGGTTTAAGCTCCATTACTCATGGTTGGGAGGATGAGAGCATGGCACAAATGGCATTGTTTAACTTCCATCACAAGAAGATAATTGAAAATTAATTGAAAACAACAAAATAGGCAGCCAAACAAAGTCAACACTCTGACTTGAATTGATATTTGGAGGCCAAACACCCAAGTTCAAATATATCCAACAAGCATCAAGAAAATAAATGAAAATAAAAAGCCTTGTCCCATGGTCTAATCACAATCTCAAAAACAATGGACATTATTCCCCAAAACCCAGAAAAAACTTCACTGCCACCCCAATGCTTCCTCCTTCATTTGCTTCTTCAAATTTCCTTTACTCGACAGCAAGAGGAACAGACTCAGCCTGAAATGTTACAAGAAAATGGATCATAACCAGAACAAATATATCATATACCCAAGCATGCATGCACATATGATATTAACATAATCTTGAGTAGTTAAAAAACCTACATAGCATAAGGCAGTAGGTTGGCCCAAATCATGGTGAGCACGAATTTTCAAATCCACCTCAAAAATTTGACATGGTAGACCCAAAACACAAAGGTGTAGGAATTATTCAAACTAGATGGAAACTTACCAGCTTACGGTACTTGAGAGCATAGAACATCTCAATATAACGGCGGCTCTCGAGGCGATCAAGGTTAGACACATGCTTCCAAAAGCCGTAAACCCCAGTCAGGGTCAACAACCTCTCAGAATAAATCTTCCATGTGTACCTATGGAACCATACAAAGAATCAGAAAATTGAATATAAACAGTATCAATAACGATATAGAAGTGATGAGGAAAGGCAGTTCACTTACTTCTCATGGATCCGCTGCAAACCTCCCAGAGAGATTTTGTCCCAGTGAGAAGGGTCTGCCTTAGTCTTCTCAAAGAAATCAACAAGGAGCTGGGCAGCTTGTTCACCATGGTAGGGATCAATATGGAAGCCAGATTTACCATGTACGATAATCTCAGCTGGGCCACCTTTACAAGTAGCAAATGTTGGCAATCCACAAGTCATGGACTCAACAACTGTCAAGCCAAAAGCTTCATATATAGCGGGCTGCACAAAGGCTCCCTTTGTGTCAGCAATGTATCGATAGAGTTCACCATTCCTCACTCGGTTCATCTGCGATGAAATCCATCTAAACTGGCCATTCAACTTGTAGGTTTCAATAAGACCATGCATTTTCGTCATCTCAGCTTTCTCCTCATTGTCCTTAGACTCCTTTCTCCGATCCCCAGCAACAACAACAAGGTTAACCAACTCACGAAGACGAGTATTCTTACCATACCACTCAACAAGACCTGTGATGTTCTTCACGCGATCCAGTCTCGCCATTGTGAATATGATGGGCTTGTTTCGGTCTTTCAAGACACACCTGTTAGACAGCAGTAGATGAATAACAATTTGTACAAATAGACATGGGAATTGGAAATATAAGTGGCAAAACAAATGGAGACTCACAAATGTTCTTCATTCTCCACAGGGGAGTAAAGGAGCTCTTCTATTTCAGGGTGGAAGGATGTCAACCTCTTTTCCTTCTCAGTGTAAGGAAAGTAAATGCTCATATCCGCTCCAGGTGAAACAATGTTGAACTTGGGATCAAATACATCAATTCCATGCACGACACGATAGAGTCCTGGGAGGGTGAAAGCAGTGTGACTCTCATACTGACCAACAGTGTCTTTGCTGAAACCACAGAAGGGAAACAATATTAGTTTCACGAGAGAATAGCAATTTCCGACAAGAGCGAATTCCATAATGCAAGAGGGATATATCACCTTCCAGCAATTTCTTGGAAAGTACTGGTGATAATGAAATCAGTATGATTCATGGCTATAAGATCAGCAGTAAACTGGGAAGAGAAGTGATACTTCTCATCCATTTTTTTCCAGTAAATGTCAGATTCAGGATACTTTGTCTTCTCGAGGGCATGGGCTATGGTGCACTGCAAAGGACAGGAATGCATGAAAATTATTCAGTAGTTCAGGGTGCAAAAATCATTGACCAAATGCAGCAAGAATCGCAAGAGATAAAAAGAATATCTTTTGACAAACCTGGGTAACCCCAAATTTATGTGCTAACAATGAGGCAACAATGTTCCCATCACTGTAATTTCCAATTATCAAATCTGGCTTCCCTTGTAACTCTTTAATAAGTTCAACTCCAACATCCTAATAAGAAGTAAATTGTTCAACTTTAGAATCACATAGGACAATAAGGGTAGAAGTACTGACACTAGAAATGAGCAAAAAAACAACTCTAATCTAAAGTTTACCTCGGTATAGGTCTCAAGATATGGCCAAACTTCGAATCTTGAGATCCATTGACGGACAATGCCCTTCTCTGTTCTAAAGGGAACACGAAGAATATCTGCATGTTCTGACCCATATACTCTCTCAAGACGCTGACCACATGTGGTTCCTACTGCATCAGGGAGGAGTCGTGTGACCTGGGAATGGCAATAAAATATAGCATCAAATGGAGGAAAAAAGTCACAAAATAACATGAATGTATGAGCTAAAAGTATTCCACAAAAACATTAGAAGAGCTTACAATGAGGATACGAGGAGTAATATCCAGGCCTTGTTGCTTGATACGAAGAAGCATCTCACTCTCCAAGGCCCGTACTTGATCCAAGATATAGACAACCTGAATGAGAAACCAAGTAGTTAGTCAACCTAAATTGGCACAAAACAACTAATTTAAACATAATGGATCAGGTTTGTTCACTAACCTGACCACCAGTATCAGGATATCCCAAGACATTATCCTGTGCAAAATACCCATGGGGAGACATAATTACAACGTTAAAGACCATAGGGATTTTCCCAAGAAATTTCTCGAGGGTGCACGGATCAGGAGCCTCAAGAAGATCCAAAAGAAGTTGAATCATTTCTAGTACACGCTCAGCAGTGTCACCCCAACCTCTCACCAAACCAATCTCCTGGAACTTGTGCTCAAACTTAACATATGGTGTTTCAGGGGCAATTGTAGTCAGGTACTCCTCTGCCTTCCTAAGAACATATTGGAGAGCATTTACGTTTTGAATCCTGTCGTTGAGCATCATATTCTGCAGAAGAATACCAAATAATTTTGTAAGATAATTGAAGTCATACATTTTCAAATGAGAGGAAAAAAGAAAGAGAACATGTTCACGGACAGAGACCTTTCCCTTGTAGCAGTGAACTCTGAGAAATTCAAGCAGCGGGTGCATGCTTTCCTTGTCATGGAAGAGCTTTGCAGAAAGGTGGCGGTTAAGGAACTCCACGCCATTCCCAATGGACTTTGAAAGAGTTGGGCGGGGGAAAGACGCATTGAAGGGTTCAAAATCCAACTCAAGCACAAAGTTGCCGTTGGTGCTGCATAGAGATGAACAACAAAGTTAACACAGCAAGTCTTAAAGCAAATGATCAGTAAATCCCAACAACAAGAAGTCACCTTCCGTCCACGAGTTCCTCTTTGAAGTGCAAGTACTCGGGCACACGCAGCTCCTCCACCACAAGAGCGTGGACATTCACTCTGATGTATTCCCAAACACCAGGCCTTGGACGAACCGCCAAGGCAACCCACGGAGGCAGAACAATTGCTTCCTAAATAACCCAAAAAAAAAAAAAAAGCAAAAAATGACTAATTGACAACCATAAAGCCTTTGAAAAGAATGGAATGCTAAAAAACCAATGTGATCTATGTTTACCTGAGCCGATCTCAGAACTTCACCAAAGGCCCCGTCAAGAAGTTTCTTTCTGGTGGCCTCAGGAATTGCTTCGACCTCAGCAATAAGCTGATGGTTCTGCAGAATACCTTTTCCCTTGCCTATGATCCTACAATACCATCATCACCCACATGTAAGCATGCGTTTTATTCTCATTAACACCCCCCAAAAAACCACTAGTTCTTCAACAAACAACAAGTCATCATCAAAACTTGAACTAACTGTATCACACTATCACCAAAGCGAAGCGTGATTTTGTTGAAGAGAAAAAAAGAAAAAAGAAAGAATCAAATGCACAAGAGAGAGTTAGATCAGTCACCTTGACAGTAGTGCCACAATTTCGTTGCGGTTAGCAACCAGGGTCTCATCCAAACGCTCACGGAGGCTGTGGACGCGGGTCAGAACACGTTCCGCCATGACTAGCTTAATTCTCAGAAAACGCTCAACTAGCAAACGCAAAGAAACAAGTGTTAAGCAACAGATCCAATTTTATCCAAACAGAAAACAGACCTTTTAAGGAGACGGATAAACACCAGAAAGTCAAACGATCCGAACAGAGGAAGATTTAATACTATTCTAGAAGGGAGGCTATTATAGATTTCTAAACCTACCACAAACCCCACCAACCACATAGAAAAATATTAAACACCGATTTATGGTTCAACTAAGATTTCTGCCTTAACAGTGCAGAGAATGAGTGCTGCATGCGCGTATGATCCAGTGGCCTTGGGCAGCATGCGACACCATAATCACCATTAAACAATATACATATAAATATCCACGAGTGGTAGCCAGTTAATAAAGCGCAAATCCACTGCTCAAATTAGTCTTCATGGGAAAAATAAAATGAGCGGATCAAAGCAGAGAAAAACATCTTTGAAATGTAGAAAAGGAAAAATCAAAGGAGAAACTCCTGCCTTGAATGAAAGTTTTGACCCATGATAACATTTTGAATACGCATTTTTCTCTCACAGAAAAAAAAAAAAAAAAAAAAAAAAAAAAAAAAGACTTTGAAAAGGAGAAACAAGAAAAACAACAAAAGCATGAAAGAAAAAAGAACCAGGACGTACGGTACCTAGAGAGACGCAAAAATGAGAAACGTAGAGGCAAGAAAGAAAGAGTAATGTGAATGAAACGAGGGTGGTGGCTACGCAATTTATAGACGGCGAAGGAGCGCGAAACCGCAAGGGGTAAAAGTGGCCAAAGACAAATCACCGTAAAATCTCTTGCTTTTTTGTCAAAGTATTATATCTTCAGATATTCAGCGATTCGCGGGGACAAGGGTAGTTGGGTCAAATACATCACAGTTTCGCCGTATTTACTTTTCTTTGCCTTATGTATTTCTCAAATCTTAAGAACTTAGAAGAGAATACAGGGACACTCTTGTAAATGTACTACTGTTTTTACCTCAAAATATACGTTATCTCCTTGTCTTTTCTTTCCGAAATTGAGCCAGAGATTTGCGGTCAAAGAATTTGCGTATAAAATATCGTAAATTAGGAGAGAGCGTTATTGAAAATTGAAATAGAGTGGGGGTCAAGAAATTGCATTTAGAGTCTTACACCGACCTTGATCCCCAAGCAAGAAACCCAACAGTATAGATCGAGAAATTAGAAAAGATTCTATTTCAATCGATGGGCCTCTGCATGTATAAAATATCTTTGGGAACAATTAATGAACGGTGAATGAGTGAGGGTAGAGAAGGCACCGAGAAGCTACAAAGGCAGAGGTGGGGCCTGCCCTCTGTCGTCTCATATGGTGGTGCTGGTGATGATCACAGACTAGACTTTTTAGACCTTAATTCTACTACGTTTTTGCAGTAGCTGGTGTGAAAATGATGACCCTCGGTACGTTCGATATTTACCGTAACAACATTATACAAAAAGTTGTTTAAAAAAATTGATCCATTCAAGTATAATATTGTAGCATATGGATCAGACAATTGTAATAGTAATAATAATAAAGATTTGAAGCGACGATTCGCTTACCTAGGAATCAAAAATGCCAAAAGAATATGCCAGGAACTTGACGAAGTAGAAAAAAAAAAACAAACAAAATGAACGCAGATCTTCAACACACACGAAACGCAAGACTGCGAAGAATGAAAGAAATGCACAAATGGGGCTTTGGATGAAAGAGCTGAGAGGCCTAGACACCCTTATATACTAAAAAAGAGAAGGGAGCTCATACTCCCCCTCCACCTTCCTTGCAGCCAATAATGGGGGTTAGATTTGAATATAGTGCCTCTGTTTCCGTGAAAAAAGAATAAAAATAAAATAAGGCATTATTACCGCCACACCTTCCTGTGGTTTCATTGTTGCTTTCACAAAACCGCTTTTCACCATCACCACTTTCCCTATGGCCCATTTTTTTACTCATTCCCTTATCCGCCTCCTTCTCCCTCCTTAATTTCTTTATCTACACAAATTTGTTCGTGTTATCAAAGCCTTCATCAATGTAATACTAGTAGTAATATTTAATTAGGTGAATGTGAATTTTTAAAGTTGCGCCTGGTTTTTCTGTGCTTCTTCCTGTTGTCTTTGACTCAAAGATGGTTTTGCTTTCTTTTGATTTTTCTTGTCCGTTCCTCTGGAAGGTGTCGTACGGGTTTTGGCGCGGATTATTTGTATCCCAAAAATCTCCCCATGTGAGTGCTAGCCATGTCACTGAAACACAAGGACCTCTCCGTCATTTCATAATTAGATAAAAATTTCAATTCGTATAATTGAAAACTGGAAAAAAAAAAAAGAGATGACTGTGCTTTCTGAGCGAAAGTCACAGGGCGCCAGTCACGGTACGTACGGGTGTTGGGTCATGATGTCGGGACAGTGAAATAACACATTTTTTTTTTTTAACATCTCATTAATGATGACGTGGCATATGGCGATTGCATGCCTGACAAAGCTGAGGTAACCGGAGGGACTCGAGTTTATCTGATAAGTTAAATAAATTTAAAAAAATTATTTTTTTGCCTCTTCATCATATTTTATTTATTTTTTTCATAGTACATGTCTTCTTTGAAAAAAATGAACGAAAATATTATTTTTATCTTTTATAGGAAATAGTATTTTTGTCCTTTTTTTCGTCCAAAAACTAACGAATTTTTACGTCAGTAACACATGTCATCATTAAAATTACAACATATAGCCCCCATATATTTTTTTAAAATTTTAATTTTTTTAAAAAAATAAAAAATTTGTAGGAGGGGCTTTTGGGCCACATGGGATGGCCGATCACTCCCATTTTGGTCAAGGTAAGCTACCCCCAAGGCCAATTTTAGGGGGTAGCCGAAACCATCCTCATTTAGCTTGACAAGCCACCCCCATTTGGCCTGAGAGTGGTTCGGCCATCTCCAAAGGCAAAGTGGGGGTGACCCAAAGGAGTGGCTGAGTCACTTCTACAAATTTTATATTTTTCAAAAAAAGTATCATAAATTCTTTTAAAAAAATATTGAGATTACGTATCGTAATTTTAATGGTGTCATGTGTCGCTAATGTAGAAATCAATCAGTTTTAGATGAAAAAAAAAGGACGGAAATACCATTTTTGTCTTTTTTCATATCATATGTACCACTTATGAAAAAAAATAAAAACTATAAAAACAAAAGATAAAATTTTTAAATGATGTAAGATATTTAACTTTAAAATTTATAAGACATGTTATATTTATATTTTTTATATATATATTTTTAAAATTAACCACTAGAGATCCGTATAATCCACATGTGAAATATATATAATCATTTCTTTCAATTCAGATATCGTTTGGTCCCACTCGTACACGTAGGTTTTGGGAATGACCCCAGAATTGTTTTAGGGACAGAAAAGTCGTCGGAGTAATGGGGCTTGGTTGTTGATGTCTGATGTGGCAAATAGCACCGACATTATTAAACTATTTTTTGTTTGGATAGGGTATTATACGAATTTGATTGGATTTTTTTCTTTATCTTTTTTATATAAGTACGATTGAAATACAATAAAGCGGACAAGTAACCTTACAACTAACTATTAACTTGAACAGAAAAACTATGCCCGGGATCTAGAATAACATTGACAATCGGAGTAGTAGCAGGAGAGAATGCTGATGATGAAGTGGGAATGCTGCTTGACTGGAATCGAGCTACGGCCTAATGTGCCACATAGTGGGCACCGAAGTTTGCACTTCTATTGACTTTTCGAACTGTCCAAAATGAATCAGGAGGAAACTCGTCTCTTTTAGTATGTAAAAAGTAAAAAGTACATATATTTATAAAAAAAAAATTAGTTAAAAACTACATTTTTATTTTATAATAATCTTACAATTTTTGCATGACATTCTAAACTAACCATTAAAATTTAAATATTGCATTTTTAACCACAATTATCACGTTAGCATTGTAAAATAATTATAAGATAAAAATATGGTATTTAGTATTATTATTTTTTTAATAAACAATATTCTATATTACGCCTTCATCTTATTTTATTACACTTGGTTTATGTGGTGGTGTCCATCCGCTCTTGTTATAAACCTAGTGAAATGAGGTACAATATATATATATATTTTCTTTTTTAATAATATGTAAGAAGCATTTTTTTTTTTTTAATATAATTATTTTCAACGGAATTGAATGGAAAGAAAACCCCGAGTCCTGACCTATTTTTCTAGGGGTGGGGGTTGGTTGGTTGTTTTGAGGTAAGTAAAAAAAAGGAGCCGACCCATTAATTAAAATTCTAATATTTTCGTTGATCCAATGTGGTCAGACCAGCTTCTTCAAAATCTGTTGGCTACACAACTGCATATGTGGTTTTAGGACATAGACTTATTGATGATGCATGGTTCTTTAATCACGTGCTGTACGCATGAATTATGGGTTACAGGTGTTACAACAGTCTAACGCTTGACATTGGCAGTGCATTTCTGGAACAAGAATGTTAAGTGCAACAAGTAAAACGAGGAACCCCACCGGGTTGTGGGGCTAGCCTTCCATTATATACTTTTCTATTTTTCTAGGTAGCCTCCCATTATTCGTTGATTCATGAGTTAAGGGACTTGGGGACCAGTCTGATCTGGACGGATAAACTTGAGGCACCCTTAGATTTGTCATCAAGGTGTGGGGCAAGTCCAACTCGGACAGGTTGTTTGATCAGGATACTTGGGCCCATTTTAAATACGCCAATTAAGTTTGGTACTACCCAATTTCAACTTGCTTTATAACAAGAAAAATGATTAAAATACTTTCCATGCACAACAATGACACAACACTAAGGCACATTGGGTGAAACTGTGCACTAAGAGGGCAAAGATCTTTCCTTATAATAATAATCGTCAAATAAGAGTGATTGTTATATTCACACTCCACAACTCCAACACTCACACTAGACACAAGGAAGTGTGTTGGGTCCCACTTCCTTGTGTCTAGTGTAAGTACTGAAGTTGTGCAATGTAAATGTAATAATTATTTTCCATCATCAAATTAAATAGTAAGCATCTTGTGGGTCCACTCTCACTTGTCACCAGATTTGTCAATTTTCGACGTCACGAACTTAAAATTAAGATTAAGAGTTATTTAATTAAATAGATCAAATTATAATTAATTTATACAAACTTGTATTTCTCTTCTCGAACATGACATATAAACACGTTTTTTTTTTTTTTTTTTTTGCAATGATCTATCATATATAGGAGACTAGGAGTCACTATTTATCCTTCCTCAATTCAAAATCACAAAAATACTTTTGATAATATATATAAAAAAAATGATTTGGACTTTTTTTTTAAAGCGGCGGAAACAATTTAAAATTTATTTATTTGAACGGATAAAATGTACGTACGTAAGCTCTCTCTCTCTCTCTCTCTCATTTCTAATAAATAAATAAAAATGGATGCCAATTCTGAGATTGGACCCAATTGATTGTTAACGTCAGCAATCTACCAAGAAATTGAGCAGAGAGGGTCATTTCATAAAGTGCGTCCAAGTTAGGGCCCCAGTAAATAAGAAAAGTAGGGTAAGTTGGAAAGTGTGCGAATTGCGATCGATGTATGATTTACGTATGGGGGGGCCAATATATGTTTGTGATTCCAACAGGCTGTTTTTCTTTTCGCAATGGATGGTTGGTTTGGTTTGGTTTGGTTTGCCTAACACCTTTAACGTAAAGTCAAGACTACTTCTCCACAAACAGCATATTGGAATCCATGCAGATTGGAATTGCCGATCTTTGGTAAAAAAAGAGGGGTTATTCTCTCTCTCTCTATATATATATATATATAGCTAGTCTATATATAGATATACATATATATACCGGCTGGTCATTCTCAAACCTTTCACGTCATTTTGCATGAAGTAATTAGTGGAACGTCCATGGCCACATTCTTTTCTTCAGTGGGATTAGACTAATGTTGTTGCGTTGCGCCAACCTAGTTATTTGCTAGCTGCTACATATATAATGTTCAAATTTAATTAATTAGGTCGTGGTCCTTAATTAATTACTCTCTACGTACTCTTTAATAAAATGAAGCCCTCTTTTTAATCAACCTCTGTTTATGAAGTTCGAGTATTAATTTTCTTCATTAATTTCACCCAATCCGCGCGCCGCCCCTTTGTACCCGTTACTGAAATTATGAGAATAAAATTAGTTGCCTTCAATTTTAAGGGACACTTGAGAACTCGCCCGAAATTAACACTCAAGAAATGGATGACTGACTTTCACAGAAAGTAGGACCCGCAACATGCAACCCACTTCTCTCTGCCGGCCTAGCCTCCACCAGCTGCTGGCGCCGATTAATTATGGCATTTTCTCATCAAACAAAGTTGTAATTAATGTCCTCGCCATTCCACTATTAATTCTTTGGGGAGCTAGGGAGGGAGGAAAACTCTTCCTAGAATGTTTGTTAATGTGTTTTGGATTTTTATTTTTATTTTTTAAAAAAAAAAAAAATCAAATCAAATGAACTTGTTCTGACAGTTAACAGAAAATGAAAGTACTTTTTTAATTCCAATTCACATCAAGTAATTATATTTAAAATAATGTTTGAATGAATACACATAGATTGCGATAGAAGGGGAGTAATCAGATTCTCAGAATCATGAATATTGTTAACCTTGGAAGCTAGGTTGTGGTTATGCAATATAATCTAGTGGCCGGGTCGATCGATTATATAGTAAGATGTTATAGGTATGATCCAATGGTGGAGTACTTTACTTAACCATTAATAATTTTAATTGTAAAATAAAATCAAGTGAGATATATATGATTCAAAACATATATTAATTCGTGGTACGTCATTAGATATTAATATATAATATCATAGAGAAATATGATAATTGTTCGATCTGGTTTGACTTTTGTTCTTTGTCCATGACACAATATTCAAACATGAGAATAATTTTGGATTTCAATATTATGCTCCATTTGTTTCGGCGTAAAATGATTTCTGAAAAATAATTTCGGTATTTTTCAGTGTTTGGTAGGGGCGAAAATAATAGTCAACCGGAAAATGATTTCTGTTTGACCAAAAATGCTTAGTAAATTTCGAAAAATGATTTAAAAGCGTAAATCGTTTTCTGAAGACACCAGACGCAGTCGATCTATTTTAAACGGCACAGTCGACCTTCACGTTCAAGCAGCCGACCACCATCGAAATATTGCCGGTTTTGGAATCCGACAACATCCGGTTAATGTCGCCGGAATTTGGCGACGGAATCCGACCACCTTCGCCGGAATCCGGTCAGCCAGATTCTGGCAACCAATCTGACCGGAATCCGGCAGACTGGCCTGATCTGGCCAGAGAGCCGGATTCTGGCCGGACGGATCTGGCCAGCCTGCCGGGATTCAGCCTCTCTGGCCAGATGGCCCGAATCCGGCCTTTGTGCCAGATGGCCCGAATCCGGCCTTTGTGCCGGATTCCGGCGAAACTGCCAAAATCTGGCCACTTTCGCCGGAATCCGGCTATCCCAGATTCCGACGAAACTGTCCGGATTCCAGCCTTTATCTCGAATTCTGGCTATATTAGCCGGAATCAGGTAAAAATTATCAGAATCTTGTCGGTCAGTGATCGAATCTCGTCATCGATGATTTTTATATTATTTTACATTAATATTTTTATGTTGTGAATAAAAATTGATTTTTATAAGTTAATATGATTGAATAAAAATATTAAAAAATATTTACGATTTTCCGTACGCGCCAAACACCAGAAAATGCTTTCGACAGAAAATGGTTTTCTGAAAAATGATTTCCCTAAAACCATTTTACGACGAAAATCATTTTACGTCGAAACAAACGAAGCATTAATTGTATATATCCTAGAGGCAAATTTGTTATTACCAGGTGCAAATCAATTTATTATATATAACTGATAAGAGCAAGAAAAAAAAAAGCGACTTATATATTTAGTGAGGCTGGAGTACTTTACAATAATTGTCAATTTTAGAAGATTTTGCACCAAAATTGCACTGGCCGGTACTAACCTCCTTATAATTAACTACTATAGCTAGCTATTTGTGTGAGAAATTAAACCGGTGGCAGTGGGTAGTTTGATTGGTTTGTCGCCTACCAACTTCAAATACTAATCGCTAGCTTTTGAGCTGTTTGTTGTTGAATATATAACTTTTCTTATACTCCAAGCGTCATGACTAGCTAATAGATCGATCATTGGTGTGATATATATATATGGTCCACCACTCTACTTTATTATATATATATATATATTATATATCTTGAAATGCAGTTCTACGAGAGGTTGAATCTAAGGTGGCATATATGTCGAATTAATGGCGTGCTTTCTCCTAGCTAATAAGATAACTGGAGTGCAAAAGGGATGAGGGCATATATATTTATATGGGAAATGATTTTTGGGGGACCAAAAACGTCCTCCAACATGCTCTTTTTAATAAAAAAAAATCAAATATAATCAAAAAATGTCATTTGATGTGATATCAAAAAATACTTTTTGATTATATTTAATTTTTTTTTGAAAAATGGCCTGAAATGAGACGGTTTCAGTCTCTTATATATTGCCTCCATATATATGTGTGTGTATATATATATATATATATATGCTTCCTTCAGCCTTCAATTCAGGTGTCATTATTATGTATATATATATATATATATATCATCACTTGAAAGGCCTGCCACAGCCTGTACGTGGCATGTGTTTGGTTTATTTGTAATGCTTCTTAATTTCTTTGATGGTGCATGCATGCATGCATGTTGGGCTTTACAAGGGTTTTATTTAGTGTGTCCACTCGACAGGCTTGTGAGTCGTATCAGTTTTCTCATATATATATATATATATATATATATATATATAGATATAGTTTGTATATAATGTGGACAATTATTCATTTGTTTGCTTCTCAGTCTTTGAATAGGACTCCTCTTCTGTCGGGTCTGTTATCTTTTAGGTTACGTTTGTTTGTTTCAACCTTAATTAATTTTTTTGTTTTGTCAGGAAAAATATTTTTATTTCAAAACAATTTTTTTTTTTTTTTTTGGAAGAAATGACTATTTTATGTAATTTTGTTTTCAACATTGAAAATGGTTAAAAAAATATTTTTCGATGTTTGACTCGTATGATAAAGCGTCAAATAGTTTTTAAACTAAAGAGCTGCAAGGAAGAAAGAGAGTGACGACAAATAAGAGCTCTAGAGGAAGAGAATAAAAGGCATTCGATAGTAAGATTAAGATTCAATATAATTGTTTGCCCATATTCAATTTGGGCACACAATTGTGAGATGGCCTTTATGGAGCCCATATGTTCGGCAATTGTTCTGGTAACCCGAGACTTGCTCAGGTATATAGGTTTCATAAGGAACCCTTTCATAATTGCCTATCTGAGGGTGTATGCATGATAGCGGTGAAAAATAATTAAAGTATATGAGAAGCATAAACCATCTTTTATCTCGTAAATGTTATTTTCCTAAGTTAATCAGCTTGAACAATATTTTATGTTAAACCAAACACTCAAAAACAGAAAAAAAAATATATATATATATATATATTCAAAAAATATTTTTTACGTCGAAAACCTTAGTCTCTCTAGCTCCTTCAAAAGCCGATCAAAAACTAAATTATTTGTTTAAGAATTATTTACTTCACGTCCAAAAATTTAGAAAAAAGAAACAATTGTACGTTAATGTGTCACGAAAACAAAGAAATAATTAATTGACAGGTACCTCTTTGTTGGTTTAGAGGCCAAACCGGCCACTGCAAACTCTAGATTAATCTATTGTTAGTCATTTATCAAATGAATCATCAAGATACTAGAGTAATTTACATTTCTCTACTATTTTGCACCTTTCCAACAAAAAATATATAAATAAATAAATAAGAAAACAGAGACGTAAATAGAATAATACTAGCTTCTTCTTCTTTCTTTTTCTTTTTTTTTTTTTAACTTTTTATTGGCACCTTCCCAAAAAAATAGCTCCAGACTTTTTCACTTGACTCAGATCGATCCAGACACTTTGATATATTAATTCCTTGGTTTTTTTTTTTTTTTTTAGAAAAAAAAAAAAAAAGGTCAATCACACGTATCTTAATGGACATGCTATAAAATGGTAAAACGTCACTTTGCTTTCTATAAAAAAAAACTACGCTTTGCGTTGTCTAATCATCTTACGCTATGAAACATATATATGCTATAAAATGGTAAAACGTCACTTTGTTTTCTATTAAAAATAATTATAATTTATTGGAGGTAAAAAATTAACAATACAAAAAAAAAAATGGCTTTATGAACAAAATTAATTGGAGCCGTTCTAATTTGAGCTGTTTTTAACTAAAATGGCTCTAATTTAGGCCGTTTTAACAAAAGGGGTTCGAAATGGAGCTGATTTGATCAAAACGGCTCCAATTAGAGTCATTTTGAAAAAAAAAAAAAAAAAAAAAAAAGGGTCTCAAATTTGAGCCATTTTAAAAAAAATAAAAAACGACTCCATTTATAATAACTCTAACCCTATATACTATATATAACTTAATATATATATATATATAGCACTACATAAGTTGTATTTAGGGTTGTAATCAAGATGATGCGAGCTTTGAGATTTTAAGACTAACTCATTTATGATTTGGGCTTAATTAAATAATTGATCTTGAACTAAAGCCGATCATAACAGGATCATAATTGCCTATCTGACATAGTGAATGTTCGATCTAAGTGTATTACTCTACAAGATCATAGGATTGATAGAAGATTTGATCAATCCAAGTGTATTACTGATCTGATCGATAAATCATCCGATCGAATCTATTGCATTAGTCTAATTAATCATGATAGAGTTTGATCGATCCTAGTGTAGTAGTCTGATCGATCATGACAGAATAATATGATCGATTGATCATCCGATCGATCCTAGTGCATTAGTCTGATCGATCGTGATTAAGTTCGATCAATCAAACTTGACATAATGAATATTCGATCTAACGTGCGATTGATCCTAAGTATTAGTCCGATCGATCATGACATGATCATAAGATCGATAGAAGATTTGATCGATCCAAGTGTATTACTCTGATCGATCAATCATCTAATCAAATCTATTGCATTAGTCTAATTAATCATGATAGAGTTCGATCGATCAGACTTGATACGGTGAAGGTTGGATCGAACGTCCAATCAAACCTAGCGTAGTAGTCTGATCAATCATGATAGAATAATATAATCGATTCACAGATCGATCGGATGATCCTAGTGCATTAGTCTGATCGATCATAAGTACTAGTCCGATCGATCATGATAGGATTATTGGATCGCTAGACGATCTGATCGATCCAAGTGTATTACTTTGATCGATCGAACATCTAATCAATCCTAGTGCATCAGTCTGATCAATCGTAATAGGGTTCGATCAATCTATCTTAACAAAGTAAAAGTTCGATCTAACGTGTGATTGATCCTAAGTACTAGTCCGATCGTCATGATAGGATCGATAGAAGATCTATGAAATGTGTGTTCAAGCTCGGCTTATTTATTTAGTATATGTTAATTAATTAGATAATATGTTAGTTTATAAGCTAAGTAGTTTTTTTTTTTTTTTTTTTTATTTAGAGCTAAGTAGTTAGTATATATGTTAACTAATACACACACTTATAAATATTAAGTAACATATGTAACATATATTAATAAATTGAGTAAAAAATGTATTAATAAATTTATTAAAAATTAAAAACTATTGGAGTCGTATACTATATTTAATTAGCTAGTATACTATATGCTTATTTAGTGTATATATATAATTTTTTTTTATCAAAAAATTAAAATTAGTGATTGGAGCTCTTTTTGCCATAAAACGGATCCAGTTGGAGCCGTTTTGTAGAAAATGGCTCTAACATTTTTTTTTTTTTGGGGGGGGGGGGGGGGGGGGGGGGGGAGGGGCGTGCGAGACACCTGTACGGCCATGAACGCTTGGGATTCCTGCTCCAGATCTTTGGTGATTAAGTAGAACTCCAAGATTTTCCCAAGAAAATCACTGATTCGGTAGTTTGGAGAATTTAAGCTTTGGGAGATTCGAAAATAGCGGATTTATGCCTGAATGTGCATGGGCTGGATTTACGCCTGAAATCTCGGGCCTTCCTACTGTAATATCTTTTGGTTATTTTGGGCTTAAATAGCCTTTTGTAAAGCTTGTTTTGGATTCATTGAGAGTTTTAGCCTATTATGTTCTTTGTGACTTTGTTGTTTGGTTGCAGGATGTGGTCTTTTGGGGGGTGTTTTTGCTGTTTGTTGTCCCTGTGCCAGTTTGGTGTTGCTATGTTTTGTGTTTTTTCCGGGCTGTATTTGTTGTTGGCCTTGTGGCTTTGTTCATGTTGACTTATGCTACATTTACATTGAGGTTGCAATTGTTTTTAGGCTTGTATTTTTGGCCTCTGAGTTGGCTTTCTGTGTCTTTGAGATTGTGTTCCAATCTGATTTTCATTCTAGAGTGGTGGAGTTTTGGTAATGGCAGAATGCCTGGACCATGATGCAATGGCAGGGGGTCCATTTTAGCTGGATGTTCTTTTGTTTTGTAAAGATTTTGGTGGAGTTTACTCTAGTTTAGGGTTTGGTTGGATCGTTTTTGTTGGCATTTTAGTTCGATGGCGTTTTAGTTCATTTTTTTGGTAATCTTGCTATATAAGGTATTACCAAAAAAAAATATTTAATTTCTTTTTATTTAAAGTCGTTTTAAAGTTCCTAAAATGACTCAATTTTTTTTTTCTTTTTTAATTTTTTATTTAGAGTCGTTTTAGGGACCTAAAACGGCTCTAAAAAAATAGTGTCGTTTTAGGGTACTTAAAATGGCTCCAATTAGTTAGAGACGTTTTGCTCTAAAACCACTCCAACCAGTTTGAACCAGTTTTACTAAAGCGGCTCAAACCGGTTTGAGCCGTTTTTTCTAAAACAACTCCAACCGATTTGAGCCGTTTTTACTAAAATGGCTCAAACCGAGACTTTAATACTGGATATGTGGAGCCGTTCAAAACGGCTAAAAAAAAAGTCTCAAATCGTTTTGAGCCGTTTAAAGTACTTAAAACGACCCAAAAAAAAAAAGCTCAAAACATCTATTCTTTTGTAGTGTAATTTTGGGGGTTCAACAGTTCAATCCATTAAAAAAAATAACATTTAGAGGCATTCTTTTTTCTTTTTTTTGAGAGGGGGGGGGGGGGGGTGATTTGCTTTAGATTGCGATTAGTCGGTTAACGATCGTGTTCTTTTTTAGTCTATTTGTTTTGTTTTTTTTTAAAAAAAAAAAAAAAAAAATTAAAGATACCAAGAGCACATTACATTAAAATTGGGTTGGGACATGGAAAGAACAGCAAATACATGGAAATAAACCTAAGAATGAAAGTACACGATAGTAATGCTTCCAAAGATGCGGGCCAAAGATTTTGACGCACGGATGCGAGAAAAATGCACCACCAAAAGGTGGTCATTAAAGGTGTTAATGGAGTTCGAAGAACCCCAATACCAATTTTGTAGCCAATACATAGAGAATGAGGAAGATCTGTACAATAAGGATATTTACAACAACAAGCCCAAAAATACACAGGGAAAAAAACTAACAAAACAACATCAAACTGGTTGGATGGGAGCCGTCGGAGGTAGCGCGTGGAGGACACGCGCCAGCTTGAGACGACCTCTTTCTCACTAAAATCGCCGCGAACCGTCGTAGTTTGCCAATCACAGAGGCGGTGGAACGTGATCCACACGCACTGGCGAAGGATGGTTCGGTGGATATGTTTCTGGCATTGGCGGAGTCTGGAGACGACGAGGATCACAGTGGAGAGGTCGGTGTGATGCTGAGATCGACTGAGGAGTGTAGATCTAGTTGTGAAAAAATCGACCCACATCCCTAACCTAACTCGGCGGTGAACAAGAAGAATGATGGTTTTGCTCAGCAAGGGTTGTGAAGTTGGGAGCAAAAATAAGGATAAATCTTATGAAGAGGCATATCGGGTTAGAAAGAAATCTAGCCGGAAAACCTCCATAGAGGCGGATAAGACAAGAGCGAGCTCTTGCCGAATAGGAGCCTCCAAAGAGGCGAAAGCTGGGGAAAGGGGGAGGGAAGGAAGGGCCCTCCTCCCATAGAAGCTTGACCAGGAGACTGTTCAAGGGAGGAAGGCTGGGAAGTTGAGAGCGTTTTCGCTCTCGAATTCCTATTTGTTTTGGTTTTATTTACCTTTGTTGTTGTTGTTCAATTTATTTATATAAATAAAAATAAATAAACAAACAAGAGAAAACTTTACTCACATTCCTTAAACTATCAGTCATTTTTCAATACTCTCCTAAACTTTAAAAGTTTACAATTTCTAATGCTGATTTATCAACCCCTTTTAATCACTCCCTACCTTTTCAATTTTTTGTTAATTCAAATTAAATGGCTGAAAGCACTTGTAATAGTTTCCTTTTAATTTTTCTTAAATTTATGGAACAAAATTACTTTTTATTTATCTATCTAAATACACTTTATAATAGCTCCCTTTATCTTTTTGTATATCATTAAAATATTTTTTTTTAACAAAATACAAGTTTCCTATCTATCATCACATTTTTCTTTTTCTTTTTTTAATAAAATTTCAACACAATCCCTATTGAAAGGCAAAAAATGAGAGATGAGAGAGAAGATAGATATATTATGTTAAAATAATGTTTAGGAGAGCTAAAGTGATACCCAATATATTTGGTAGCACAACATTCTTAATGTTTAGGGAAGTAAAAAGTAAACTACTGCAGGTGAATTTTTGTGATTTATTATTTATTTATTTTTGTTCCCTATATTTAATGAATGACTTTAGGAAAGTTGTTGCCGATGCTCTAATTAACATGAAAACTGTTTGTCATATTCCTATAGAATTCATAAAAATACAAATATCCCCAAATATTAAACAATTAAAAAAAATGACCCACCCATGACAAGGCCATGGATCACTAAATGGGTCTTTTTTTATTTTTTTTTGAGGGAGTATTTGATATTTCAAAAATGATAGAAAAACATCACAAACACAACAACTGCACTCACAGTTGACACAATGACTGGGCCCCACCTCAATGTGTCAACTGTGAGTGAATTTATTGTGCACAAGAAGTGTAAGTATCACTTCTCTTGATACTTTTTGTCACTTCGGTTATGATTTAATGAAAACTTTGAACGGATGGGCCAGGTAATTGAAACGAGTTGATAAATTTGCACCCCACATTATAAAATTTTAAAATTTAAGAGACATATTTAAAAAGATGTGTTAGCTTAAGTGGTAAGTGGAGTTTTTTTTTTTTTTTTTTAATATATATATATATATATAAAAAGAGACATGTTCACGTTGATTTGGATTGAAAATTTGGTGAAATTTTGTCTCTGATAAGTGATAACCCAATGCAATAAGTAGGTCTGGCCGAGTGGGACATGTTGGTGACATCAATGACATGAAGTAGTTGGGTTGCTATATTGTTAGCGCCCACTTTTGCCTCGTGCCTCAAAAGAAATAAGAGGTGGTTATCTGTTACTGTCAATCGCTATTGGATTAATTCTGACTTCTGTGGACCTTTTTTTTCCTCTACGCTTAAGAGTATATATGATATATTCTCCATGGAATAACTAATAAAATAAACTTTTTAGTTAAAATTGGGCTAAAATTCTTAGAATTACCCTTATATTTTGGACTTTGTTATTGCTACAGATATTTTGGACTTTGCTGCACGTGCTTACCAAATATAGCTAGCAACTATAACACTTTTAATTTTTTTCTACCGGGTGATGAGATTTCGGCAAATTTGGGTCACTAATTAATCATAATGGTGCCAAAAGCCGACAAAGTTTCTCCCACTCGTTGTGGGTCTTGTAGAGGAGTGATGGGCAATCTTATTATTATCACATTTCCTAGCTAATTAGAGTCTCAAAGCTTTACTGTATTAAAGTATATTTGGATTACATAACCTAAAGTCAGATATTTAATGAGAATTGTATTATAAACTCATCAAATTCCTAATTTCAAGATAATTCAAATATACTTTAACACACTGACGATTGCACATGGTGAACCAGAACTCGATATCGTTTTGTCGAACGAGATAAAGTGTTTGGAGGTGCATGCAAATGTGGCAATACCGGAGGAACTCAAGCCACTCAAGAGAGAGAGAGAGAGAGAGAGAGTTATGAGAATATTATTAAAATTAATAATTTAATAAAAATATATAATGATTTAGAGAGTGAGGTATATATATATATATATGATATTTTGATAGATAAATAAAAGAAATTAAAATTTTAATTAAAATTTTGCTAAACTTTAGCTAGTGGAATGAGAATGCTCTAATTTGGCTTGAGATTTGTTTGACGCAAAAGTGATTAATTTCTCTTTTGGCCGCGGGAGATGAGGGGATGAAAAAGTGGTAGGTGTTAAGTATTCCTTACGGCATGCATATGCAAGCGGCTTCCAATCGGAAAGATATATTATTCCTTACGAAGGGAGTACTGTGCGTGTGTGTTCAATCAAGCCATTCATGATTCATATCATGCGAATTGCGAACAATCTGACCATGCACCGTGTGAGTAGGCTCCAGCCTCCAACCACCTGACATGGCATTATGATCGATTTTTCTTTTTTCTTCAATTTACTCTCATTGATCTTTCATGACCACTTTGTCACGTTATAATATTCTCATTTGGCTGCTCAAATATTATTTTAGGCAGTGGAGATGCTAAAATATGAACAAAAAAAGAGCTGCATTTTAATTTAGCAATTTTTTTTTTTAAAAAAAAAAAAAAATAACATTTGGTGAGCTACTACAATTATTTATCAAATTTTGTGAGCATTGTTCACTACTAAATGTAAAAATAAAACATTATTTAATTTATAACGTTATCTCTCATCTCAATAAAAAATAAAGAAATCGTTGAGAAGTAAGATCGAAATATAATAGTAGAAGTAGATAGTTAAAAAAACATACAGCTGGATGGATGTAGGTATTTTGAAAAAATAGATAGCTAAAATAGAAAGAAAAAAAAAATGTAATCTTTTAGTTAAAATGAAGAGCAAGTTTGAAGAGAAGATTTTTATTGAGCCGGATGTGAATGCTCTTAGTTGGTTAAGACCGAAGAGTTCAAAGCATCTTATACTAAACATGTCAAGATATGAAGGATTCAAAATTTGATTACAGATTTTGTTTACATTTTAATATATTAAATTGATATATATTATTAAAACCTGAGATTTTTACATGAATTTTTAATAGAGTATGTAATTCTCACATTTTTTTTTTTAAAATACACGTGAAAATTACATATTATAATAGCACATCCTAGTTTAATAGATTAAATTAAAAGAATTTCCTAAAAAAGGAAACTTTGCTGTTCATAAGGATCTACTTCATCGGTGTGTATAAAACTACTAAAAAATTAATTGTGATGACATTTGTTTGAAAGTATTGGATTTTCTAATAGGGTTAAAAACATATTTGGTACTTATAATTTAAAAACTTTATTTTTTAGTACTTCAGTTTCATTTCGCTTCACAGAAGGTACTTGGGTTTTGAAAAAATACTGACTTTAGTACCTTCATCTATTTTTCAGTCCAAATTTAACTGATTGACACGTGGCATAATATAAAAATATTTAAAATATAAAATAAAAATATTTAAAAATTAATTAAAAATTAAAAATAATAAAACGTAAAAGAAAAAAATTATTAAAAAAATTAAAAAAGAAAAGAAAAAATAAGAGGGGTGGGAAGCCACCCCCTTGACCGGTTTGGGGTGGCTGAAGAAAAAGAAAAAGAAATTGAAGAAGGGAGTTTTGGCCCTTGGAGGTGGCTAGACCACCCCCATGGTCCACGAGGGTGGTTCGGCCAACACCAAGAGCCAAAGAAAAGAAAAGAAAAAAAAAAAAAAAAAATTAAAAGAAGGAGTTTTGGCCCTTGGGGGTGACTGTTCAATTTTTTTATTTTTGTTTTTAATATATATTTGTTTAAGTTTTATTATTTTTAATTATTTTTATTAATTTTTAAAGATTTTTATTTTTTATTTTTTTTACATTGTGCAACGTGGCAGAACGTTAAATTTTGGACAGAAAAATAGACGGAGGTATCATGTCAGTCTTTTTTCAAAACCCAAGTACCATATGTGAAGCAAAATAAAACTAAAGTACCAAAAAATAAAATTTTTAATCCACTGATACCAAATATATCTTTAACCCTTTTTAATATTAGTCAACTGTGAAAATTTTAAATCTTGATTATTCTATTAAGAATAATAGTTGAAATGTTTAAAGGATCTTATCACACATTGGATCGGACCCATCAGTATTGGGCCATTTTCTAAACTGGGCCTACCCCAAGGTCAATGAAAACTAAACCCAAACAGCATCCAGGCCGGAATGGGGAACATCGGATTTGTCTTTAGGGCAATGGGGATACGTAGACGTGTATGCAAGATAATGTGGGAGGTGGACCCCTCAAAATTCAAATTGGCATGTTTTCAGGTGCGCGCATACAGACGTGAACGGAAGAAAACGAAATAAAGAAACACTCATAGCCGTTAACTGTTACGTGTTCTCTTGCTCTCTGCTCCAACCCCACGCCCACAGGCCAAGAATCTCTCTCTCTCTCTCTCTCTTTCGGTGATCACTGATTTCACATAATTTTCCAAAAGACCCTAACAAACATTCGTTCCGCCGTTTCCTCTGCTGACGTTCTGGATTCTTCGTCCGTTTTCAAGGACTTTGGAGGAATTGAAATATCATTGTGAGTAACTCATTTCTTCTCTCTATTGTTAAATTTTTTTTCTCTGCATTTTCCATTTCAGTTGTTTTTTGTTGGAATTGCTAAATACCGGAAAACAATTTTCTTCTTCTTCTTCTTCTTCTTCTTCTTCTTCTTCTTCTTCAATTTATATATTTACTTCATAAATATAAATTTCAGTGAAATTTATATTAGAAATTTCAAGTGTAGCGATCCTTTGGAGTTTGGAAATTTATTCTGAGTTTTTATGCAGTGAAAAGTCTGTTTTCTTTTTTGATCTTATTCTTTCATTTATAGATTTACTTTCTTCTTAAAATCAGTTTCAGGTGAATTTTGTTGAATTCGCAAGAAATTTAAATGTGCATTTTCTGATAGGTCCTCCGTGAGGTTTTACATTGTTGCTGATTATGCTATGTGTGAGACTCGCTGAGTATAGGATTTCTTGGGGAAAACTCTATTTCGTATGCGAGTACATAGGAAATTTGCCTAGTTTTGTTCAAGAAACTAGGGTTTCTCTCTTGGAAGTAGGTTTCTGTACAGTCTAATTCTTTTTTGGTATTGCATTACAACAATTCGGCAGAACAATCAAGCAATGATTAGTCATGTGTGTGTGACTTGCCGGTGAATTTAGTTTGTCTACCTTCAAAAAACTGCAGACTATTAATGCCAATGATCTCTAGCTCAAATGGCACCTATTCCCTCTATATGAATAGGGTACAGGATGAGATCATGGGTTTAAGGTGCACTGGACGCGTCATGTGTGTGTGACTTGCCAATACAGTAAAAAAAAATTAAAATAGAAAGGACTTATTGGTGATAATGATTATAATATTGTTGTTTTTCAATTATTATATAGTGAAATGAGGTGATCATATTGAATGCTTTGCCTTAGATAGAGTGCATTCATCCACTAACACATAAGATGATCAATTTTGCACAGTGGAGGATCAGGTAAAGAAGAAGATGGTTGGGACTCCAGCGACTCCATTGTCTAAGATACAAAGGACCCTTTCATTCACCCCAGGTGGTCCAAAAATTCACGAGGAGAAAATATTAGTCACTGTTCGGATGAGGCCTCTCAGCCGGAAGGAACAAGCAATGTATGATCTTATTGCTTGGGATTGCATAGATGAGCACACCATTGTATTCAAGAACCCAAATCATGAGCGCACTGCAACTACCTACGCCTTCGGTATATGTTATATACTTATTTGGGAACTGTTCTATTCTCATTGTGCTTTTGTCTAATTTTTTTTTTCCATTTGTTTTTTTATTTTTATGTTCTATTTAAACTCTTTTTAACATTAACTGGAAAGGATTTTTAGAACATTTGAAGGCAGTAAAATTGACGTCCTTTAGCTTCTTGAGATAAATTGAAAGCTTTATTTCCTGTTGTTTTTACACATCACAGATAAAATTTTTGGTCTTGAATGCTCAACTCAGAAGGTTTATGAAGAAGGTGCTAAGGATGTTGCTTTATCTGCACTTACAGGAATGAATGGTAACTACAGTTACTGCAAATGTAGCCAGCAACTTCAAGCTTTAATTATGTTTCCCTTATGATACTGGCCCTTTTCATGATTCTAAGTACTTCACAATTTCTTGCAGCAACGATTTTTGCATATGGGCAGACTAGCAGTGGTAAGACATTTACCATGAGAGGAATTACTGAAAATGCTGTTAAGGACATCTATGAACACATCAGGAATGTAAGTTTAATTCATATCAAAATTCCTTATAGTTCTTCTAGATCCCATTTATAATGTGAGAGGGAACTTTCGTCATTGAAAAATATTTCTGAAAACAAAATGAGGACAAGACTAATAATTTCAAGCTCATAAATCAAGTTCAATGTCATACTATCTTATGATATTGGATTTAGAAAGGACTTATTTCGTTCACGTTAAACCTTATCTCTTATTATCAACAAAAACTTTAGTTGTTTCTTGCTTTTGACGCGAACTACCCCTCTAGGCGTAGGAAAGGCAAGGCACACATGTTGTAGGTTTGTTGTGCCTTAACGGGTAGTGGATAGTATTGTTCTTAGTCAGGTTCTTTTGTAGCTTGTTTTGGTTCTTTCGTGTTCTGGGGCCTTGGTGTTGTGGGTTTTTTTTGGGTTAGCTTTGGTTTTTCCTGTGCTTACTTCCTGTGTACTTAGGGGCGCCTTACGCTTTCTTTAATAAAGTTCTTCTTACTTATAAAAAAAAAATATATAAATTCTTGGTATAAAAGATTTACAAGTTGATTTTGTATCTGCTCTGCACGTGTGAATTATTTCGATCTCACAGCACCCTGAGAGGGATTTTGTTTTGAGAGTTTCTGCAATGGAGATCTACAATGAAACTGTCATAGACCTTCTGAATCGTGAATCTGGTCCTCTTCGACTTCTAGATGATCCTGAGGTACTTGCAAGAATATAATGAAGAGCTTTTAGATGTGCTCACAATGTTTTTGCCGTAACCCTTCGTTTCTTGTTTTTGTTTTTCTTAACACATAGAAAGGGACCATTGTGGAAAAACTTGTTGAAGAAGTTGTTAAGGATGGCCAACATCTTCGGCATTTAGTTGCCATTTGTGAAGGTAATGTATGAGTCTAAGATAAATATATTCTACAACTACAAGGTGTTTTCTTGCATGAAGTTCCTACTGCGCTCACATCAACATCCGAGAGGCACATGTTTCGGTTTTTGTATTATGATCAATCAGTCTGTGGGCAATGCATAAAAATACTTGAGCTCATGAAGGGGGCTCGTATCTTTTTAGTTTGATTTGGTTTTCTAAAATGAAATTTTTTATCTACCAGAATCCAATCTTGCTTTGTTAGCTACTAGAATTAACTCACTATACTGTGTAATAACAACTAGCTTTTCCTTCTCCTTATGTTTACCACATGAATATGAATGGGCAACGAGAGTTAAAGCCTACTGCATTTAATAAGATAGTCCTTGTATTGTGTTTAATGTTACATATGATCTTATAGTAACAAGATCTGTTGGTGCAGCTCAAAGGCAGGTGGGAGAAACTGCTCTAAACGATAAAAGCTCAAGATCACATCAGATAATCAGGCTGGTATATTTCTTTAATGGGCACTTTGTATGAGATTTTTTCCAATATAAATAATGCATGCACGTGTTGCTAAACTATTAACTACAATTACAATACCTTTATCCACAATTTTCTTTTCTCCCTTTTTGGGGGAGGATGTTGAGGTGGTGCTAACTCTGTCTATTTGTTTATTTTTAGCCTAAATTTCACGAATTCACATATGCACACCAATGGTATCATGTACTTTATTTGAATTAGAATTAGCCTTTTCTTACTGTATGAGGCCTCCTTTATTTTTCTAATTTTGATCAGGATAGACTAGGTTGTTATGCACTCTTCCATCCTGTTCTAGGATGATATGTCTTTAACTAGCAAGTGTAGATATATCCTTCTCACTTTCTTAGGTTTCAGATATAATCCATCATCTTCTTGTACTTGTTTATAATGATGTATACGTTTAATGGTTACATATTCATGCATAAAGCTGGAATTTTCATTTTTTTTGGTTTCAGACCATAAAGAGTAGCCTGCGGGAAAGTTCAGGCCGTGTGAAATCTTTCATAGCAAGTTTGGTATGGTATCTGCTTCCCCCTCTTTTGGCTTCTTGGTAGAAAAGAATTGTTAAATTATGTTGATTGGAGTTCTGGAACTCTGCAGAATCTTGTGGACCTTGCTGGAAGTGAACGTGCCTCTCAAACAAATGCGGACGGTACAAGATTGAAGGAAGGCAGTCACATCAACCGTAGCTTGTTGACACTCACAACAGTGATCAGGAAATTAAGGTAAGCAAGTGCAAATGTTGAAGCACCACTGCTCAATACATTTGGAACTTCAGGTTCATGAGTTTGTTTTAGCGCTATATTATGACATTCACGAGACAAACTGAACTATTGAGAACTCGATCTAGTTTTGTTAGAAACAAAAAAAGCCTCAGTTTTTGTTAATGCCAGCTGTATCAAGTTGCTTGCTGTCAAGTGAAATCTGCTAACTTTATTAGAAACATAAAAGGCCTCCAGAAAAAAATCCCTCAATACTTGTTAACAGCTGTATCAAGTTGCTTGCTTTCAAGTGAAAACTATTGAAGCACCAGTACCATAAACCTATAAAAAACAATTTGTTATTGAACTGGATAGTTGAAGATAGGAGTTTTTGAAAAATCAGTTCAGTTGAAGACTAACTAGAAGTTTCTGATGAATGGATCTCATAGGATTTGAAAACTTTGGTTTTTTTTTTATTTTTTTTTTTTATTTTTTTTATTTTTTTTTTTTATGAAAAATTGAAAACTCTTGGAACTGAAATATATCTTGATTTGTGAAAATTCAACTGCAAAGTGATTATTTATCTTAGGGATTTTTCTATTTGCAGTGGTGGCAAAAGGAGTGGTCATGTACCATACAGGGATTCAAAACTCACACGAATCTTGCAGTCATCACTAGGGGGAAATGCTCGGACCGCAATTATATGTACCATGAGTCCAGCTTTGAGCCATGTGGAGCAAACAAGGAATACGCTCTTGTTTGCAACTAGTGCAAAGGAAGTTACCAACAATGCTCAAGTAAACATGGTATGATAACAACAAATTATAACTCATTTGGTGAATTGTACTTTATATTGGCCATAAACACTTGATGTCAATGGTATCTGTGACAGTAATTACTCTGTTATCTGTCCTTAAGTCTTGTAGTTACATGCTGTATATTGACATTTAAAAAAATAAATTCTGTTCGGTCAACTATCACACTGATAAGGTTGTTAGAAACTAAGAAAAAGTGAAGCTAATATAGTATGCTTGAAGCTAGGGTCTCTTCCTTATCAAGAAATAAAGTAAATGGGCTGCTATTTTGCAATGGAGATCAGATTATGCTGAATCAGGAGGCTTCTTTAAGGAAGAATGATTTTTAATGACTTTAGAAACTACTCCCTTCGTTTCAATCTAAATCTTTTGTTTTCCTTTTTAGAATATCTCAAAATAGATGTCTAGTTAGAAACATTTACTTTGACATTTTCATAAACTACCCTCATCGTTTTCGAAAAAGTAAACAAATTTCTCAAAGTTGTGCTCACCTCTAATATTTTAGGAAGTTAATTAGACTTTCTACTTTTCATTAATAATCGTGTATTTGAACCAAGACACTTATTTTGGAAAGTATAAAAGTTTATTAGGACACTTAGGGGCATACATCTTTTATGAATGTCAGAATGTGTATGCATGTCAGCATAAGCGGATGTATTTATGTCTACATGTATCTATATAGTTACTTTTTCAGGATTTTTTTTTTTGACATGTCTACACAAGAAGGGGAGGGGAGATTCGAACTAGTGACCTCCGCTTCATGAGGCGTGGTCTCTAGCTGATTGAGCTACCCCTTGGGGATTGCTGAAAACATATTACATTGGCAGTATGCGGTCTATCACAAGATTGGAAGTATTGTGGACTCTTTCTCAAGATTTTGCTTTTAATGAGAACATAACAATATATTGTTATATTGATCTATCCATTGTTTCTTAAGTAGACATATATACTTAAACATTTTGATAGCCAAAGATACGCAGATATAAAATAATGATCTATCTATGTATATGTATTTATTTGTTCATTTGTATATGTAATGTTGGATCTTTCTATTTTGTCAAACGACAATAAAAATATAGTGATTCAGGTTCTTGTTATCCATAGTGATTGTTGTGTTGATACCTTGTCTGCATGATGAAAGTACATAGAACAATAATAGAGCTTAAATATGCCACTGGATTTTTGTGTAGGTTGTTTCCGACAAGACACTAGTGAAGCATTTACAGAAGGAAGTGGCCAGACTTGAAGCAGAGCTGCGAAGTCCTGAGCCTTCTTCATCTTCATGTTTGAGGTCTATACTAGAGGAGAAGGACTTAAAAATACAGCGGGTATGTTTTTTTCTTGAGTAATTAATAATTTGGAACTTCCATAACTATAGGTTTCTTTATTTGTTAAGCTGCTAGTTGTTAGAAAGAAAGGGACAAGTGTCCCTATTCTAAAACGTGGTGAGGTGACCATATTCCAGAGTATTGTATTTGAGGAATATATATATATATATGTACTTATCAAAAAAAATATATATATATTAATGTATTTGTTCCTGAGCCTCTCTTTTGTGAAATATATCAATATTGACACTAGTCTATCTTTTGAAGTCTTAGACATACTTTTTTCTAGATATGTCTTAAATGACATGACTTAATCCTGGTGCCTTGATAACTATTTAGCTTTTGTTTGAGTCGTGCCTTATGGTAAACGGCTTCAAAAAAGTCCAACTCAAATGAACTTAACTCAGTCTCAATTAAAGGTTTATGGCTACATGAATCCTTTTTCTCTACTCAATTCTAGGCTAGATATAAATGCGACACAAATGATGACATACGGCTTACTGTTTATACCGTCTTGTGTCTTTCACATTATCGCATATGAGTTGGGCTTTGATCTAATTGACTCTGGTTTTTGAGCATTAGCTTGATCAGGAAGTGGTATATGCTATTAGTCTTTATATCAACCAAAAGGACAACAGAAAAAGTGGCAAAAGAATTTGTATGATTTGAAAAATGAAAAAGAACATGACTTTCTTCAAGCTCTTATACATTTAACTGTAAAGAAAATTCCATTTTATAGATGGAAAGGGAGATGGAAGACCTAAAGCGCCAGAGAGACCTTGCACAATCCCAACTTGAACTACAAAGAAAATCGCACAAAGTGCAGAAGGTACCATGGTGATTACTATTACATGTCTATAATTATAGTTTTGTCCTTATCCCATGTGAGTGTTTGTCTAAAAATCATATAACACTTTCAGGGGTTAGACCAATGTGGGCCTTCTTGTCAAGTCGCTAGGTGTCTTTCTTTTCCGGGTGAGAATGAATCAGTTTCCAGTAAATCTACGCCAGTAACTAGGCCCAGAAATGCAGGTGGAAGACAGGCAATGACGAGGCAATCGGTTACTTCAACAGATCCATCCATGCTTGTGCATGAAATCCGAAAACTCGAGCAGCTGCAGAGGCAGCTTGGTGAGGAAGCAAATCGGGCCCTAGAAGTACTGCATAACGAGGTTGCTTCACACAGAATAGGGAGTGGAGAAACTGCTGAAACCATTGCGAAGCTGCTATCTGAAATAAAGGGCATGCAAGTAGTTAGCTCTGCATCTGAAGAAATTGTGATCGGCAATAAGGCCAACCTGATGGAAGAAATAAATCGATTAAAGTCTCAAGGAGGCACTATAGAATCTCTTGAAAAGAAGCTTGAGAATGTTCAGGAATCTATAGACAAGCTGGTTTCATCTTTCCCAAGTGGCGAAGAGACTCCTGAGTGCAAGACCCAATCTAAAAAGAAGAAGTTTCTTCCTTTTGCCATGAGCAACAATGCAAACATGCAAAACATAATCCGATCCCCATGCTCACCTCTGTCGTCCTCTCGTAAGATGATGGATTATGAGACAGAGAACAAAGTCCCTGAGAATAATGGTGTTTTGCCTAGTAATGTAACATTCCCAAGGCCTTGTCAAGTAACTCCAGTAAAGAGTGATGAACATGGTCATTGTAACCCATCAAGAGAGGGAACTCCTGCTACACAGCAATTGAATTCAGTTAATGTGAAGAAAATGCAGAGGATGTTCAAGAATGCTGCTGAGGAGAACATTCGGAGCATTAGAGCCTATGTTACCGAGTTAAAAGAACGGGTGGCAAAGTTGCAATACCAAAAGCAGCTTCTTGTTTGCCAGGTAAAAAGCACATATATGTCCCATAGTTCCATATATTTTATTTCACAATTCAAATTCTTACTAGGTATGTATAAAGAGTCATTAAGCTATACTAGTTACCATTAGATCATTTTGGCATTAAGTTTCGGTTTTTGAGAAAATTACTGTCTGGCCTTCAGTCTCAATTTCTTGGGCTGATTTTCTATGCACTCTTTTAAGGGAAATTGCCTCTTGAGAAAATATATGCACTATATTCCGTGCCCACCAATGTCATGGCTGAAAATGTGCTCCAATGCTGGACATCGTCAGATGTTTTTACTTGTGTTCTGAGCCATAGCTTCAACTGCATGCAGATAAATTTAGCGATCACCTTATTAATCATCATAACCTCAAGCATCTTGCCCATGGATAATTGATTTGTAATGTCCAATGTTTATGCTTAATGGATGCTTAAAGGTATTTGATCATTATTTCTCCTCCAGGGGGGTGGGTGTCTTATGCCAGCATGTAGAGAAGAACATGTACAATTGCTGTATTGATTGTTTTTGGATGTCTCTGAAATCTCTATATAAGTTCTCATTTTTCCATTATGTTGTTGAACCAACACAAGGAGTGCGGGTGCCTTAACTTCTACTTTCGTTCCATATATTGATTTGGTAGGTATTGGAGCTGGAGAATGTGGCTGGAACTGACGAGCCCAATGTAATTGATCAGACTCCACCAAAGCCATGGCACTTAAAGTTTGAGGATGAGAGAAAGCAAATTGTCATGTTATGGCATTTGTGCCATGTCTCAATTGTGCATCGTACTCAATTTTACGTGTTATTCAGGGGAGACCCTGCTGATGAGATATATATGGAGGTGGAACTTAGAAGGTTGACATGGTTGGAGCAGCACTTTGCAGAGCTTGGCAATGCCAGTCCCGCACTTCTAGGCGATGAACCTGCAGGCTCTGTTTCGGCAAGGTATTTCTCAATTCAAGCATTTGCACTAATTTGTATGCTATTTCATCCTAATTGTGCCCCTTTTATTTTTTATTTATTTATGTATTTTTTGTTGGTGTTGAATGCAGTATCAAGGCTCTTAAGCAAGAAAGGGAATATCTGGCCAAGAGGGTGAGCTCTAAGCTAACAACAGAGGAAAGAGAAATGCTTTACACAAAATGGGAAGTTCCTCCAGTAGGAAAACAAAGGAGATTGCAATTAGTGAACAAATTGTGGACGGACCCTCATAACATGCAGCATGTACAAGAGAGTGCTGAAATTGTTGCCAAGTTGGTGGGCTTCTGCGAATCCGGCGAACATGTTAGTAAGGAGATGTTTGAGCTCAACTTTTCACGCCCTTCCGATAAGAAGACATGGATGGGCTGGAATTTAATTTCAAATCTCTTAAATCTGTAACCAGACAGACACTCTGTGGTTTAACTACATTATTAAATCTTTCTTATGTTAAATCTAGAAGCATTTTTTGGGTTGCCCAGAGTTAGAATTTTTGTAATTAAATTGAAGTTGTAATAGAAATAACAATTGGTGTCATACTCCCTCTCTGACGGGACGGTGTGGCCGCGTCAGCAAGTTGTTGACATGGAGCTTAAACCTACTTCTCTTCTAAATAGTAAATATTCTTCTCAAATAAGCATTTTTATATATATATACATATAAGACAGAAAATTTTTACTATCCACGTATAAGTAATATATATTTTTTAAGCATTGAGAATTACTTATTTTTTTTATTAATGTTATTAAAAAAATATGTGAAAAATATATACTATTAAAATAACAAATGTTTTTCACATTATCAAGAGACACACGTTACTATTACGTATAAGTTGTAAGAATTTTTTTTTAAATCAATAAAAATATATATTATTTTCTTTTTTATTCCGGAAAAGAGAGAGAGAGAGAGAGAGAGAGCGGTGGAAAAAGAAGAAAGAAAGGAAGTAGTGGCATATTGGTAAATATAGAGCCTTGGGGGGGGGGGGGGCGGTGGTTAAGTTGACGCGTCGCCTAAAACCCTCGTACGTTGGTTCTTGTATCCGGAAGACCGGTGAAACCCAAATTGCTCTCTTTTTCTTTCGGTCTCTCTAAACTAAAGAAAGCATTAGAAAAAAGAGAAGTTTTTAGGGTTTTGCGATTGAGAAAAATAAAAATGGGAAGAGAGGTGGATGTGCAGTACACGGTGGAGCAGCTGGTGGCGGTGAATCCTTACAATCCGGACATCCTTAATGATCTGGAGAACCACGTGAACGAGCAGGTACCTACGCTAATCTTTGAATTATGCGATTGTCTTCTGGCTTTGAATGAAGCGAACGAAGAAGATTAAAAAATAGAAGGCGCTTCTTTTTGTTTGGTTAACCAGGTGTCGTCTCAAACATACAGCCTTGATGCAAATCTCTGCCTTCTTCGCCTTTATCAGGTAGCTTTATTCTCAAGTTTGTCTACTCATTCATTCATTCATGTATAATTGGTTTGGCAGATCTCTCTGCTGTTGTGCTTTCTTTGTTAATTGCTTTAAAAAATTAAAATAAAAGTAAAACCTTTTCATGTATTGGGTTGTTGCAGTTTAAGCCAGAGCGAATGAGCACCCAAATTGTGTCCCGCATCTTGGTTAAGGTCTTTGCTTGATTCCTCTTTGCCTTCGACCGATTAGTATTATTTTCCAACACATTTGCTGCCTAGATAGATTGATAGATGGATAAAATCTCTTCTTTTTTTTTCCCCTTTCTTTCTTTTGGTTGGTTGAACAGGCACTGATGGCTATGCCAGCTCCGGATTTCAGTCTATGTCTCTTTTTGATTCCAGAACGAGTGGTAAATCTCTCTCTCTCTCTCTCTCTCTCTCTCTCTCTCTCTCTCTCTCTCTCTCTCATTTTGCATATTTTCCCTTTTTCTTATGCATTCTGCTACCAATATCACATGGTTTATGACCCTGCTATGGATTTCTCGCAGGGGTTTGGCCAAGTAGATATATAGATATATAATGTGTGTGGGTGGGTGTGTGTGAGAGAGAGATCGAGGTTATGTATAAATAGGGTTCTATTACACGAGACAGAGCAAATGGCGTCCTGATATTTATGATGCGCTAAACTGCTTTAGCTCTTCAGTTTTTTCATAAGCTTCTTCATATATCATTTGATAGACGTTTATTTATTTCAACTTTTGGGCTACATAGCCATTGTTGGTGAAACTTTTCCTTTCTTTCGATTGATTATATCAGCAAATGGAGGAGCAGTTCAAGACTCTTATAGTTCTTTCACACTACTTGGAGGTATGTTTTTCTGCTTTGTTTCTTGGCTCATATATGCCATGCCTCCAGTATGAATGCCCCTTACCTACTTTGTTTGCAGACAGGAAGATTCCGTCAATTCTGGGATGAAGCAGCTAAGAGTCGTCACATAGTTGAAGCTGTGCCAGGTAGTAATGGATTGTGGAGTAAAATTGTCGGTATATGTTGGTCATATATGTTACTTAAATATTTCTATTACGTAGTTGAATAAATATAATTGTTCCATTTATATAAAAAAAAAAATCGTGGTATTAGTAGAAGAATCACTTTATACCTATAGATCATGGAATTATGAAGAAAACATGGGGGCGTGATTATTTCATAGAGAGTGCCTTTGACACATTGGAGAGACATTTTCATACAACTACAAGAATAAACTCCTGATATAACACTTTTTAGATGGTTATAGATATGGATAATCTTATGGTTTCCCCCTTTATTATATCTTATCAAAAAAAAAAAAAAAAAAATTATATCTCCTTTGGACACGTTACAGCTATTGTAATGAATTTCCAGATATTTTTGTTAAGATATTTAATGGCTATGATTTTTGGATCATATTGATCCAACTGCTGGTATCATAGTTGTATGTATGATATTTTCATAAGCATGTAAACCTTTGATGTGGTTATTGTTGTTGTTGTCGACATCATTCTTGGCCCAACATAGTATTGCTGTTGGCTAAGGTTGTTGTGCTATCAACATTTGAGGTCTTCCGTTTGCTGCTCAAATGGCTCATGACTCATTATTCTGATTTGCCACTCTAGGAAACAATTGGAAAGTGTGACTTCTCTGCTGGTCAATTTATATTGTTTCTGTCATTCTTTGATTCTGCTCCTGCTGCTGTTTTTTATTTGTTCCTCTATTGGTTTTAGAGTGCCCATGCATTGTTATTGCTTATAAGTAAATAAAATGCAGGTTTTGAGCAAGCAATACAAGCCTATGCAATTCATGTCCTTTCCTTGACTTATCAAAAGGTCCCCAGACCTGTGCTCGCTGAGGTATGCCTTGATACTGTGTGCTTTCTGCACAATGTGATTTGATGGTTAGTTTTCCTTGTAGCTGGTGTAGGTCTTGTGTCATTTAGGAATAGAACACCTGGCTGGTAAAGATGTATTAAGACTCAGCATGATAATGGAAACCAAACATTTCAAGGTTATGTGTGATAGGCTGTGTGACATGAGCATTGATCCTTTTTCTTTTTCTTTTTTTAATGATATTTTGGAAGAAAAGGCCATGAGATTTAAGTCTATTGTGCCCTAGATTTGATTTAGTCGTTGAGTGTGGTATTGATTATTTCTTTATTTATATTTTCCCTGCAGCTTATAGATACATCTCATAACTATTTTGTATAATTATCTTCCTTAGTCGAACTTATTCCCATTGGAATGTTGCAGGCTATCAACATTGAAGGTCTGTCCTTGGACAAATTCCTTGAGCAGCAGGTAGCAAATTGTGGTTGGATTCTTCAGAAAGGTCATGGCAGGGGCCAACTCATTGTCCTACCTCGCAATGAATTCAACCAGCCTGAGCTAAAGAAAAATGCGGCAGATAGCGTCCCGTTTGAGCACATTACTCGTATCTTTCCCATTCTTGGAGGTTGACCTTTCTGCCAGATGCTAAGAATCATTCAGTTCTGTTGCATGTTCTCGGCGGAAGCTTTGGGATTCTGGTGCCGTCCTCATATTCTCCCTTCATGTTTTTGAGATGCTACCCTTTGGAGCACTGCTTTTAACTCTTTTTTTCTTGTATTTTGGGATTATGTTGAAAAATTAATTTATGCTGCTCGAATTAAGGCGTTGATGATCCTGCTCCCTCGACAAATTTTCTTTTTTTCCAAGAGATTGCATCAAAGATGATGTTTAGCGCATCTTTGGTGGTGGACTGGTTGAAGTATAAACTTGCCCATTGAAACTTCCGGTGCACTAATTTATTTATTTTGAGAACAAAAAACAAAAGTAAAACCAAATACGTCGGCAAACATATTCAGAAAGGGGAGGGGGGTAACGATAATATAGATGGTCCAAAGGAGGATTGGTTTCGACGGATTCTAATTCCGCCTATGTTATTAATAAATAAATAATACCATGTTATTTATTAATAACATAATAAATAAATGTTGTCTACGTACATTATTCTTGTATTTTACGCTATCCTGCCGTCTCTCACATCCAAATTGCGACCTCTCACAGAAAGGGAAAAGAGAGTCCAATTGGGTAATTTGAGAATATTATGATTATCTTTTATTTCTTCATTTATTTATGTATTAACTTTTACCAGATTACTTGTGCCTTAAGTTTACAATGGATGGTGCAAAAACTTACAAAAGCCTGGCTTAAAAAGAAACGTCCGTCAAATGAACAAAAGTCTAGACAAGTACGTCTATACGGGCTCGATCTCCAGGCTCTACGACTAGACACAGCTCAAACGACGGGAGTTGCTACAATGGTAGGACTTTCCTCCAAGCATCTGGATCGCATGCATGCTTCACCACAAATAACATAAAGAATCAATGGCCTGCAATTCTAAAAGTGGAGCTCTAGAGAGTGGAATGATAATATTTACAGGAGCGACAAGTGGAGGAAGAAAACAACGAGCTCCAAAAAGAATTTTTTTTTTTTTTTTTAAAGTGTTGCCTATTTACTACTGCACGTTGGTATCGACGTGTTCTGATTGGGGTTTCTCCGAAGGAATTTAATGCCGCAAGTCGTAGCACCGGTCTCTCTTGTTCCCGCTACCCTTGCTATACTCTCTGTGGATCAGCATTGTTACAGCAACCTGAAATACGAGAGTGGGAATATACCGAATTAGGGGGGGAAAATTAGCCCAACTTCAATGGCAGATTGTCTCTCCATTGTTCACCCAGTGCACAAAGCTATCTGAAAAATCCTCGAGAACTTCGGAACTCTCTGCTGCTGTACCAAAGGATAGCTCTGTTCCAGTACGCTCCCTTCCCTACATGACATGGCACAGGAAAAAAGGAGTAACATTAGCACATATCACCGTATGCCGATTCTGGGTTTTGCAGTATAACTAGTATCAAATCTGACATATTATTGAGTTCACATCTCAATCAACTATAACTAAATGTTTCTCCCTCCAGCAACTACTCAGAATAAAACTCCTTGATCACTGTATATTTAACTGAAATAAAGATGGCAATCAAAGAGATGACTGCAAATGAGATATTTGAGTTTATCTACTCATCTTTCGAGTTTCATGTACAAGAAATCAGTGCATGTACAATTCATCCAGAACTACAAATTTTAGCTAGATCCTGTCTCCATAGAGAACGCAATAACAGTTTTACATAAAGACTACAAAGATCCAAAGAAAAGTACTTACTTTCATACTGGATGCATATTCACTTGTGGATGGGGTAGTTTCTCCTATCACTCCATTGACAACATTTTCTGACGATAGCCCAGCAACTGGAGAGTTCGTGAGTATTGATGACCTGCGGCCATTTTTTTATGGAGGGAAGTGAACTTCTTCAGTTATATTTCAAATGTCAGACAACACCCTCGTTACCAACACTATTACTAATCACACTAGTAATGAGAATCAAACAGCTACTGATTTATTATTGAAAAAAGAACGGCCAGTACCAAGTATCTATCCTTCCAAAGTAGGGCATTGGGAAGGGTAATTTGGATATGATCCTAACTTCAAGCCTATTTTTATAAAGTGGCCGCTCTAAACCATCAAAACTGTGCACCTGCGCTTGGCCATCTGGGATTTTTACCAAAGAAATTTGGGATCCTTGCACTAACCTTCTCATGCTTAGGTCGCTCTTTTTACAAACAAGATTATCACTTTCCTAAAGCAAAATAATAAAATTACCTCTCAAATTGCTCTTCCTCACATGAATTCCCAGAGGAAGATAACCAGTCAAGGTCAACAAAATTTGAGCAGTTGAACATATGTTCCGAGAAGTACATATGATCGGTCTCAATGAATCGATCTCTTTGCACATCTCCAAAAAGCTGCCTGCGAGCCATTGAGGGAGTATACCTACACAAAGACATCCACAGGGGAGGAGTCAAATCAGGCAAGGAATCAAGTGGAACTTACAGATTATGTACCCCAAAACAAAAACCTTGCAGCATATAATCCGTTCATTATACTGCATTCGCTCATATGAATATAACAAATGGCAATATCATTCAATTAATTGCTAAATAAACAAAATTAGATGGTAAGACTAACTAAATACATACTTATTCAAAGACATACGGTGGAAAAGTCAATACAGGCTGGCATATGAGACAAAGTAATCAACAAAATCAAAATAGCTATTTTGTAACTCTCAAACATGTATAACACAAAACCAAAGCAAAAAATTCTCTATCCAAGCAGAAAAACATGGACCTAATCATGTGCCTGCCACCAATCCGACAAACTGGACTGTATTTTGGCAGACTTTGACAATTATATGACGCCCACCAAGCCAGAAAGTCCCACCCAATATGCATATAAATGTGTTTTTTCTTCAATATTTTTTGGTTAATGTTTTCAACTCAACCCCAGTTATTGGATCCAACAAATAGGTCACATAATTGTAATATATGCAAAGAAACCAAAAGAACCCTAGTCCCAAAGGACAGAGTGCTAGAATATAGGAAGCATGGACTGACTCATATTTCATAAAATTCCCATCCATTATTTTTGTATTGACTTTCTCCATGACCCAATTCATTTGGAAAGCTTAAACAGCCAAAGATTTGTGGTAACATGCCGTTATTAATCAACACAAGGAACATGAATCCAGACTACTTCATTGCATCAAGGCAAAATAAACTACACTAATTGAATGACTGATAGAGTGACTGCTGTGAAACTTTAATTATATAGTCATTTACTAACAAGACAACATAGCTGTACTTCAGTTAACAGAACCTGCTAGGCAAGAGACTTTCAAAGCTCACATTTACACTTCAACTGAACTTAAAAGTGCAGCTGAGCAGGGAAGTATTTTTTCTTTTCTTTTTCAATCTAAAAAATGTACTCGCCAAGGAAATAAGAAAAAGGAAAAAAGCAGGTAAACTAATTGAACAAGAACTTTAATGAATCCAACAAAGAAAAAATGATGTAACCAAACCTTGAAAAAGTTATATCACTCTCACAAGTTGATATTTCTGGTGATGACTCAGATAGAAAGTTGCTCGCTCCTTGTGATCGGTCGGGCAAAACTGAGTTAGAAACATGCTTCTCTTTTGTGGCTGATGCAGGTGAGTCTCTTTCTTGAAGAATGTTCCCGTCTGATAAGGATCGTTTGAAAATTGACCTAGAAAATACAAAACACAAGCAGCATCAAATATTCTGCAGCACCAAATGTCTGTGAAAGATATATTGGTTAAAGTAAGCATAACTATTCTCAATTCAGCAATCCATAAACTATGCATAACCATTAGAAAAACCAGAAATCTATCAAATCCTTCAGCTTTTTCCTTTTTTTTTTTTTTTTTTGGGGGGGGGGGGGGGGGGGGGGGAATTAAGACAGGCAGTCAGGCACGACCTTCAAAGAGCACAATCCATTATATTTTCCTAGTTCAATTTCTTGGAAAATCGTGATGCAAATTTTATTTTCATTAATATCATGTCGTATTTTAGTCAAATAAACAGCTGATCTATTGCTTCCCTTTAAGTATGTGGAATCTTAACCACTAAAGCATTGCAATCTTAAAAAAGATTTATTATTTTCCATTCTATACTTCACAATTGAATCATTTTTATGAGTAAAATTACATTCAAGAAAAGAAGATAGATCAGACAAAGCCCAAGTACAAAGGCAGTAAGCAAAAAGGCCCCACTCAAGAGGTACCACATAACTCACCCAAGAGCATGGAGCAACAACTGGTTCTATTAATGCCTTAGGGGCCCAAATTTTTTATCAGCAATTGCCTCATAGTACAATAAGCGATAACTGAAAAGTATACCTTACATGCCTCTTATCAAAATCATATTTTTGAATGCTGTTAATGATATGAAGTATATTTGGACCACTAACTTTTGACCTCAATTCTCACGAGTGGATATATTAGCAGTCATTGAGTATCAAGCCAAGCCTCTTCAAGAATGCTTCTTGAAAGAAAAGAGATCAAGTTAACTTGAGATTCAGAATGGCAGATTAACACATTCAAAGGCATACATCTATTTTTGCCTTAGACTATCTTTTATCCACCGTGTGTGATCAACTGATGGAATTCAAGGCTTCATTTAGCCAGCTACTTACCTTCCATCTTCATCCACATTTGCATGCCCATTCCTCCCAGCATCACAGTGCTGGTCTGAATCCAGTTCCCAGAGAGCAGGTTGGCCCTGTTGGGGCTGAAAGTGCCCCAGGAATCTGCACAAGTTATTGGAATAAAAAAACTGTAATACAAAATGCAGACTTTTATACTTGAAGTAAAAGCAAAATGAATTAGCTGTATCAATATTTGTTTTTCCTTTTTTTTTTTCACCAATGGCAGCAGTGGGATAAAAAACAAGGAATAAACCCACCTCCAACTCTTTCCTCACCTGATACCCATGACATGAGGTCTATTAAATTACCAATTGTCCCAAAAGCTTAAGCCAATAAGAAATGATGAATTTAATCATTTAATTAATAATATAACATTCCTCCTCACGTGTAAGTTCAAATTCTCCCTTAATAAGTGATGTCTAACACGTGAAATATTTAATTAAAATGAGAGATGAATTACGGGGACAAAGTTCAAACTCAAAACTTCCACTCTGATACCATGTTAAATTACAACTTGTTCCAAAGGCCAGCACGTAATGGAATTTCAGTAATGGCACACTCTCTAAGCCTCATTTCACTGCCACTGAATCTTTACTTAGAACAGGCAAGAGGAGAAGTTATGTAATTTGAGCCAAGATAGTGAAAAACACTGAAAACAGATGCCCCAACTAGAGAATCACACTGACAAGTATTTCCAACTTGTAAAAAAGTATACAACTGGCTCCTAGAAAGTTATAGAAGGTTTCAAATGCAAGACTTACACATTAATTGCATCTTGTTTCTCTGCATCCATATAAGCATTGCTGTAATACCGTTGAAGAGTTCTGAAGAATTCTTGAGACTGGGTTGCCGCTTTCCACTGACCCCTTCTCTCCGAGAAAATCTATGGCATCGGAAAAATAAAACAGTTAACAAATGAAGCACATTAGTAAAGATTTACATGATTACTTAGGCAACGTAGTTAACATAGTTATTAAAACAAAAAAGGGCATAGTTAACATAGTTAATACCCGCAGAAGTGTCAATGGATTGATACACAACCAGGTACCTAACCAGTAACCATGTCAAATTAGACTGCATAAATCACCATCAAATCCCCAAAGACTATTGTTCCAGTTTACATCCAAAATATGAGCATAGCTATCGGTGTTACAAGTGTGCAGCAGTTTCCTAACAACTTAAGCTTTGGGGACTAAACGTTCACCATCATGGTATGAAGTCTAGTTGTTCTTTAGTTCAAATCTTCTGAACCCTCATTCTGACAACTTCTGTTTTGAGCGTGAAGCAGCCACATTTAGTTCAAAATTTGATAAACAGGCATGCATTACGTTTTAGTATTAAGCAAGAACACTAAATGCACGTGTTCCCCATTACATGGAGCTGCTCTTGCCAAGAACAACAGCCCCTTCCTATTGAACATAAGTGTAGCTTAGAAACCCACAATTATAAATTTCTGAAAAACATAGATCTCTCTTCCCAGAAACAAACCAGAACAGATCTTCAAAGCAAACTATTTGATCCATAATATAATTTTGCAGCCTGTCAAGTTCTTGATTGTTACTAAAACGATATTCTCACACCAGGAGACTTAGTAGGATGCACTTCTGACTAATTAGGCCTGTGATCAAATCAGATCCAGTAGAACTTTTTATGATAAGTAATCGCCAATTCATAAAAAAGTGCAAAGGCGCAACTCAAGTATACAGGCAGTATACAAGAGAGAAGCCTAGCTAGTAGCGGAGAAAAGATCTAAGAAAACATGAAAGTTTGAAAGACTAAAATCTGAGGCAGCAGCACAAAGAAAGGGAATTTTAAAGAATATAGCCTTTAATTCCAGTAAGGTCATCTCATGATCTTCAAAGCTACAATCTTTTTTCCCTCCATAGGCACCACATAATGCAAGGTGGGATCATCTTCTAAACAGCATTAAGCTGAAACCTATCCCCTGGCACTCTCCAACAGGCAAAGAGATCCACCACCCTTTTAGGCATTACCCAAGCCAGCCTTACAGTGCTGAAGATAGTATTCTAGAGCACACTTGTGACATCACAGTGGAGTAGAAGATGGTCCACTGACTCCCCATTCTTCTTACACATGCAAGACTACTCAACCACGATAATATATCGTTTCCTTATATTATCCATGGTAAAGATCTTCCCTAAGGCGGCCGACCAAGCAAAGAAAGCTACTCTCAAGGAAGCCGTGTTCCGCTAAATACTCCTCCAAGGAAAATGAATGTTATCATGGGAGAAAAGAACATTATAATAAGATCTAACATCAAACAACCATCTCCTGGAAGGAATCCAACAAAGTCTATCCTCACCACCCCATTTCACTCCAATGGTATACAATAGAGTGAAGAGAGAGGTAAAGAGATCCATCTCCCAATCATGTGCCGCTATGAGGAAAATAATATTCCACTGATGGGAGGCACTAGAAAGCTCCAAATGGTCTACCACAATTGCATCCTTAAAAGGGGCAATGCTAGACAAGTCCAAAAAAGGTGTCTTGAAAACTTGATCCCCACACCAAACATCATGTCAGAACCAAATTTTGGAGCCATCTCCCATCTCAAATTTAGTGTGGCGAGACAAGAAAGCTCCCCCCAGCCCCTGCTAATATTTTTCCAACTTCTTAGAACACCACCCACCCTAAGCACTACCATATTTGCAATCCACAACCACTTTCCATAAGGCATCTCTCTCATGAACATAGCGCCACAACCACTTCCCTAGAAGAGCCCGGTTGAACACAAGTAAATTCCAAACACCCAGCCCTCCTTGAGATATCGGAGTATATACCTTAGTTCAGCTAACCAAGTGAAATTTGAAATCTTCACCAAATGCCACCTTACAAAAAATCTCACCACAACTTTTCTAGGCGATTGGCCACACCGACTGGAAGGGGGGAAAAAGGGACATGTAATAGATATGCAGATTAGATAAAGTGCTTTTAATCAAAGTAACTCTCCCACCCTTTGATAAGTACATCCTCCTTCATTCAACCAAACGACGCTCTACCTTCTCAATGATGTCATCCCAAATAGTCTTAGCTTTAAACAAAGCTCCCAAGGGAAGACCTAAATACTTCATAGGTAAGGAAGATACCATGCAGCCCAAAATACTATACATTCAACATTCATTACATTGACAACCGAAACTGACGCAGATTTTTAGCTAGATTAATCCTTAGACCAAAAACTGCTTCAAAGCATTAAAACAAACTGTGCAAATTGTGAAGGTGATCTAGATTAGCATAACTAAAAATCAAGGTGTCACTAGCAAACAAAAGGTGAGAAATGTTGACAGCACCACCACTCCTCCGATAAAAGACCCTCATCAACTAAATCTGAAATCATTTTACTTAACGCCCCCATGACAATAACAAAAAAAAGGGGAGACAAAGGATCTTTTTGTCTCAGGCCACGGGGGCTACTAAAGAAACCCGATGGGGTCCCATTCGCCAAGACAAAAAAGCGCATAGAGGAAATATAGTAAGCCACCCATTTACACCATCTTTCCTCAAAACCACATCTCTTCAACATATACAAAAGGAATTCCCAATTGACATGGCCAAAATCCTTTTCAAGTTCCAGTTTGCACAACACACCTATAACCTCAAATCTAAGCCTACTGTCAATGCACTCATTGGCAATGAGAATTGAGTCAAGGATTGGCCTACCCTTGATGAAAGCATTATGAGGCTTAGAATGATTTTCTCCACAACCATTTTCAACCTATTAGCTAGAACTTTGGCCACAATCTTACACACTGCACCCACTAGGCTAATAGGTCGAAACTCTTTAATGTCAACAGCCCTTGGTTTCTTCAGAATAAGAGAAATGAAGGTGGCATTGAAATTTTTTACAAACGTACTTTTTTTTTTTTTTTAATCACTGGGCACATGAAAAACATATATGCTGCTAGCACGAAAATCTTGGAAGATGATGTTTGCTTTAAGCACCTCCCAACAAGCTTAGAAAAAAGCCATAGTAAAATCATTTGGACTTGGGGCCTTGTCACCATTGAGGGCTTTCACCACCTCAAAGACATCATCACCCTCAAAGGGTCTCTCCAACCAATAGGCCTCCTCCCCCCAATGGAATCAAGTGAGAGGGCATCCAACCTGGGACGCCAACTAAACTGCTCGGTAAATAAGCTATCATAGAACTGCACAATTTGATCTCTGATCCTTGACTAGTCTGAACAAACTGTGCCATTAACCACCAACTGCTCCATGGAATGATTCCTTCTATTCAAATTGGCCACTCAATGGAAGAACTTTGTGCACTTATCACCCTCTCTTAACCAAAGTGCTCTCGATTTTTGCCTCCAACACACCTCCAAAAGTGTTGCCCTCTCCAATTCATTAGTCACCACGACCTTCCTCAATGTCTCCTGCTCATCTAAGCCCATCTCTTCCTCCATACCTTCAAGAGCCCATAAATCAGCCAAAAGAAGTTGTTTCTTTTTCTCTGTGGCTAGAATGTAGCTTGGAGAACCCTGAAAGTGATAAGAGGACCACCACTGCTTCACCCGATCTACAAAACCCTCTGACTTTAGCCACGTGTTCTCAAATTTGAAGTATCTTTTAGCTCTAGGAATGCCTCCACAATCAACAAACGATCTTAACAAAGTCTAGAAAGCCCTTTTTGAGTAAATCAAGGAATTGGAATTCCCAATTCTAGGTAACTAGGAATCTATCAATTCGAGACCAAGAGGGAGGGTCCCTGTTAGGCTGTTACTAGACCACGTAAAAGAACCGCCCACAAGGGGAATGTCCATGAGCACCTGCTCATAAATGAAATTAAAAAACTCCAACATAGCTTGGCACATACAGGCTTCACCCGATCTTTCACTCGGAAAGCGAGTTACATTGAAGTCCCCAACCAATGCACCAGGGTATCCCACCAACTTAGAAAACAAGCAATTCATCCCACAAAAACCTTCAATCACCGTCGGCATTTGGACCATAAACAAAACGCCCAAGAAAAATGATCCTCGACATTTCTAAAGGAAATAGCCATTAAGAATTCACCCACGCACCCATCAATTTTCTCCACCACCCTCCTATCCCACATAAGCAAAACACCACCAGACCCCCCGCGAAGTCTAGATAACACCAATCTACACGACTACACCCCCACAAGCTACGCACAACATTATAGGACATATTCTCCAATTTGGTCTCCTGGAGACATATAACACCTGCTTCCAAATTTCTGATTCTAACTCTGCTACGACTTGAACCACCACCCATAAAGTCATAGTTGATAGAGCAAGATAATCTTTTCAGCACTCTACGGCTTTTGACGGCTAATTTGGAATTGGAATTCCACTTCTCCTGATTATGACTCATTTCAATGGCTGTGAGGAACACCATAAATTATCCTTCAAACCCATCACAAGAAAGCCCAACTACATGCTGAATGATCTTCACCTTTTGTAGATCCCAGCTAGAAGCCAAAGGAGAGTGGCAGCTCAAAGGCTCACACATAATGGGCTCGTCCCTTGTAAAAAGAGATAATTCCGAGCCTGCCACACCAATCTTCTCTGCACCACACACATCCAAACCATCCAGATTAGAAGAAATTGTACCACCCGAACAGCGAGTTAGGCAAAGGACCACCATCGGCCGTGACATCGACGTCGACACCTAGAATCCCTTTCCCCTTATTGCAAAGTTGCACAAGATCACTAAAAGAACCGGGCCTAGAATGGCCCAGTCCCTCATCTGTGTTAACTTCCATCCTTTGGGCCGACCCAAAGAGACCCAGGCCAATATCCAGCTTTTTAATCAAACAGTCCAGTTCCTCTCTCATACGCTCCAATTGGGATTTTGCTTCTCGACAATAGCCAAAATAGCCTTCTCCCGTTCTGCCACGCATCCTTTCTGACAAATGTCATCAGTGCAAAAAATGACACTAGCCTCACCCATACCCCCCTTACAGCTGTCCGTATGAATCAAAAGTCATGCCTCGTTGTTGTTGGGCGCATTGGATTTACAACCCAACAACGCTTCCTTGTAAGACACGATGGAGCAGCCGGTGCATGGCCCATGCTCTAGCTTCCTAATCGCCGAGAAACAAGCCCCATTGTTGACAAAGCAATGCCAACTCCTTCACCAAAAAAAGCCACCAACTAATCACTCTGACAGGCTAAACTGGCAGCAAACACCACAAACAGCGTTGAGAACAACTTCCTAGCTAACCATGAGCCTACCCAAGTCAAGTAAAGCTAGGAAACGAAAAGAACCAGAACACCAAAGACGAGAAAAGGGGGGGATGCGCCTACACACGCTGCCACAAGAGAGGGAAGAATCTAGGGGGCACCATGGGGGAAGAAGGGAAGTGTATATATGATCGATTTAACAAGGAAAGAATTCTTCTCTTCATTGGTCCATTGGAAATCCCAAGTGGTCTAACAACATTGCAAATGGTTAAAAAGTACAAATAATGAAACAACTCCAACCCTAATCAACAAAAGAGAAAATCCATCCTATATAGAAAATTTGACTCGACTAAGGAAGATACATAGAAGGGTTAGAGATGAAACGTTTACAAAGTAATAAGTGAGACACAAGATCAGGAAAGATATGACTGTGGACCATCTTTTACTCCATTGCAATTTGACTAGAGAGTGTTGGTAGCTTGTATTTAGTTTGTTTGGGATAAACTGAGTATATGCCCAAGTCGATGGCAAACAAGTTGGCTAGTTGGACAGAGCAATTTAGTAGGCATAGTAGTAGTAAGATTTGGAAGGCTATTCCTTTATGCCTAGTGTGGTGTTTGGGGGGAGAGAATGGTAGGACGTTTAAAGGTCATCCTTGGAAGAATTCCTCTTGCTGCTTATCCTTCTCTTCTTGAGTAGATTTTTTGCATTTTCCTGGATTTTAGGAGTGCCAGTGACAATGAAGTGTTTCTCATCCCCTAGTGAAGCTACCAAATGCATCTTCTTTGAAAAGAAACACAACCTTATCTAATGGCAGGTACAGAATTTACATCCCCCATTAGTTCTTGGGTAACATAATGGTTGATATTATTTTATATTTAGAAACATACAAGCTATCAATCGGATCAAACTGCTCTCGAAAAGAATTAACTTTTAAAGAAGTTGGATTTGTCAGTTGAAAATTTAGCACATTCAGCTTCTCAATGGATTAACATATTGGAACTCCCCTAAACAAAATGGGTACTGAAATCAAAACTAGATCCATAGACAAACCCTAGACCAGTAGAACAATTTTTAAAGTGACAATATAACCCAGTAATTCTGTATGATCAAATTTGGGAGGGCGAAAATAAAAGGAAAGAAAGTTATACATAATTCCAACACACCACACTTAAGGTTATGAAAGTACTAAGCACTACGCACATAGAAGGAGCATCAAAGGTGAGAATTACCTTATTGTGAGCAGCTGAGCCACCATATTGGTGAGCTAGTGTGTCACCCATTCTCTCATAAAAACCCATCAAATCATCTGCTAAAGGAGCATCGAGATCTATCTTTGGGTTGTCTGTGGCTCCGAGAGTATGAAGCTGTAGTCCAAGAGCTGCTAATCCATAAGCATATTGTGCAACATTTGTGCGATCCAGGCAGTCAATACAATTGGTCCTGAGCACCCCCTTTTGGAACATGGATGGCTTGACAGAGTGATACCCATTAGCAACACTAGTAGCACCATTATTATCACCACTGAGTTTCCTCTCTAGGTTATCAGCATCCCCGTTATCATTGTTATCATTGTTGCAGTATCTCTGGGGAGAAAAGTTACCATTGTCCACATACCTGCGTCAAATTTGAAATGCCAGCTACACTATCAGATACGAAAAGTAATAGTAAAAAACATGTAAACTAGTGTCTTAATTATTACATTTGATGAAATGATCAGATGATCATTGGGAAAAAAAAAATCTAAGCACTCGCTTTCCATGTGCAAGTTTTACTAATTTCCTTTATGTAAGTCTCAAGTATGCATGAAGAGTCATGATGATCAAAATCACACACATGATTCAGGAAGATACTGGGATGAGATGGAAAAATACTTACTCAGAGGAAAGCCATCTTAGACACCCTTCCTGCCTAAAGACTGGTGTTAGTTGGCAATAAAAGAATCCTGTTAGCGTCAATGCATATGCAGCCACTTTGCCCAGAAGTAGCAAAGCATTTGTAGCTTTGCTGGAAATGGAGGGGGGGAAAGAAATGATTTTCAGTACAAGTCAAAGTGTAAATAAATAAATAATAGCATTATTTGAAAGTACAAAGGGACAAGAACTGAGCATGTTAGACATATACCTCCGAGAATGTTTATGTATATCCCAATGAAGAAACCTAAGATGGTTCTCCTCTGACAAATCTTTATTAAGGAAATCAATTGCATTAGCAAACTCTGCACGAAGAATGGACTCTCGAGGCCTCTTCTCGTGTGTCTATTGATTGGCAAAATTCAAAAAGCAACCGCGAGGGACGTTAAAAAATAAAAAACATCAAACACAGACAATCAAGTGTATTTTTTCTTATAAGTAAACGAGTTATCATTGAAAGCACAAAGACATAACCCAAATACACAGGATGTATACAAGTGCAACCCAAATAATACTTGCAAGTGTATAAAAAAAAAAAAAAAAAAAATTGATAGTGACACCATGATGATGTGAAGGCAATGAATAACAATGATGATGAAAAATACAAAACCCATCAATCAAATAAAGAAACTCACCTTAATCAAATTCAAAATAATTATGGGGTTTCCATATCTATCAGCAAGGTTTTCAAAATGAAGTCTGGTGGCTTCATAATTTTGGTCCTTCTTTGACACTGGAATGGGGCAAAAGTCAGTAAAAGGAATATATGGCAAACCCTCAGCAGCTAGTACTTATGCAAGGACATACATATAATGTCTGGTTTAATATTCAAGCGTGAAGTTTCCTGTGACCAGAAAAGAGGGATTGAGCCTCGGTTCTGGACAACAGAGCTTATCTGCATGGGAAAACCTTCTGGAACATCCTCAAACAAAATCTGTTCTGTCTCGACATCATTAGCAACTCTGCCCTTCTCATTTACACCTCGTTTCAGATACCTAAATAAGAAGTAAACAATAAGTGAGAGGCTTCATATGTTATGTGGAGTCAACTGAGTATATAAATAAAGTCCCAATCTTGACCATATTACTATTCTTTAACAATGGTTACCAGAGAACACAATATCCAATTCTTGTGGAAGGTATCAAAACCATATACAGGAAAAAATAAGTCTGCATGTACTCCTACCTGGTGCCTGCATAGTGACGAGAACGTCTTGCAATGAGGGTCAGTTTGAACTCTCGTCCGGATAGAGAAAGTTTTGCCTAGATTCAAACAGCAAGTATCCATTAGAGAAATCTACAATAGTGAACCTCAAAAAGGACCCAGTTATTATCTGCATAGTTGGGTAGGCAATGGACAGATTCAACAAGTTTCATGAATTTACCAAACCAGCAATAACAATAATCAGTTGCACTGGTACATTCCAAAATAACGTGTTGGGAATTGGGCTGACATGCACACTCGGCCCATAAAATTCATATACAAAAGCCGTAAAACCGATCCATAAGCCCAAGACCGGTCCAAAACCCAATTCCATCATACCACGCATAGCAGGGAATCCACCCCAATAACAGTAAATTGCACTCCAAGCCAAATCATCACGCTTAACCCCACTATGCTGGATACGCTCCTAATTGAGAGGATGTGGGATGCTTAAACCTAGGCCATCGTGGGAAATAACCCAAGATTAGGCCAAAGCATGACATGAAGGCAGTTACAGCAGCAATACTATAAAGGGTAAGTTCAAGCGAGGTAAAAAGGACTTTTGGCCCTAAGCTCAAAACTCATACGTAGTGCATTCAGCTCTTTCTCTCAAACAATACTAACTAAAGCATCAAAGCTATCCCCCAATGACAGGCTCTAGTTCTTACGTTCTTTCTTTTTTGCAGGTGTGAATTGATCCAGCGTTTGGCACTAGGAAAGTAATCTAACATCATCCATCTGCATTACACCCACTTCATAAGACTAACTCAAAAGAACAAAAGCATGTTTAGGAGACCAGTAGAATCAAATAGACAATTGAGAGGAAAGTACTGAATGATCTCATTTTCAAAGAGAAAGACCTCAATTAATGAATTAAATCTCACAAGAACAGCATCAGAAGTTGGCAAAATTAAAGTTTCCTTCATCCACCCAAACTTATTTATTACTGTCCAATCATCAAAAACATTATTAATTCCTTACCTGCATAAAAAAGCCATATACTAAAGCAACTGTCCAAAAAGTATTCTGGAGGTGATTCCGGATTCCCCGAGTCAAGAACTCATTCCAGACAAACATTGTTTCATAGAGAACAGGACCAGTCTCCTTATTACACAAGTTCTTTTGAAGACTACGCATAACATGGTATGAGTAGCTAAAAAAGAAGTCCTTTGTGAGATCCACCATGCATAGGAGCTTCTTGTATCTAAGCCATCAATCCAACATACAATAAAAAGTTAGCGTCAATAGCAACAAAGTTTGGAGCAAGAACAATTGGTTAAGAAGAAAGATGTACATTTTTTATCAAAAAAAAAAAAGAAGAAAGATGTACATTTAAATAAGAAACTGTCACAAGAAAAAACGAATTGAGCTTCACTTGTAATTTGCAGAACTTCAACAACATATAGCCTCAAAAAATTCAAAACCAATCAACGATGAAGCAATTAATTTAACTTGATAATTAACCAATACAATTCATGCTATCTCTAAGAAAGATTAAAACTAGGAAGGAGTAAAATATTTCCATGGTGCCGACTAAAAGAAATTCATTTAACATTGTCAAACCATATTCTTGTATTCACAAGACTATTATGCTCTAACTTATGCATTTGAAGCGCACAAAAGTTGTCTAGCAATATGAGAATGTATTCCAAAGTCAGATGGCCTGTTCCCAAACAGTTAAAGGGAAATTAAGAATGGAAGAATCACAACAGAAGCACTAACTTTCTCAAAATACAGATACAAAGCCGAGTAACATTCATGGTTCTCTTCACAAGTACCATGGAAAAAATACATTTACATGCAGAAGGGACTAAGACCTGTTCTCATTCTTAGAATTAGCGATACTGGACCGAACAGTAGAATTTGGAAGCGGAATCATCGCACTTTTGGAGATGGCATATACATTATGACCACGGATCACACCAATCTGTCTTCTTTTCGTGATAATCAACATGTAATAAGGCCCCAAAAATTTGATGAACCCTGCAACAGCAAACCACTATGAGCACTATTATAACATTGATAATTTAATAAGATACAAGAATGCATACTTCAGTCCACATACCAACGATTCCGTAACAAGTAGTGACAAACTTTAGTCCACCAGTGGATTTGTTTCCTTCATGTATCCGCCTCAACAGGTCAGAACACTCACTTTCTGTATATGTGGTCGAATCTTCACGGACATTTAGCTCTGATGGATCCAGCCGGTCAATCTTAAGCACTCTCCAATACGTTCTACTCTTGTCCCTTCCTATCATGTAAAAGTTCTGCAGCATAAAACATAGTAAGTATTAACCTAAGTCGGTTTGTCCATGACAAGTTTCTGCAACGCACAATAAACCGGTTAAAGGATGACTTTCATGCGAATTATTTAACATATTATTAATAGGCAAAGATGACGATATAAATATCTTTTCATAAATAAAAGGTCTTCTATCATATGATAAATAAATAAATTAAGGCTCCTAATGATTGAAAAGTGCAATAAGCTAAACAAAATTGTTCCCAAATGGTAACAAGCATATCAAAATGGCAACTCGCATTTCATAGAAGATAATTAGTAAAAAGGAGTAAGAAAAAAAAAAAAATCAGTAGCTGAGCATTTGGTTACACCGATTGAAAACTCGACCATAGACTCCAATCCAACAAGATATGAAAAATGCGCCAACTAGCTAGACCTCTAATAATTGTTCTATTTCTAGTACAAACACTAGCGCATACAACTTGAATTAGTTTTATTGTGCTATCCAAGAACAAGTTTCACTTCCTTTTAAACATGACATTTGAACACCGAATTTGATAATGTAGCAGAACAAATCCAAATGCTAAAATAAACCAAATTTGTCTGGAAAAGAAGAGATGTAAATATATAAATGCATACGGGAAGAAAACACAGAGAGAGAGAGAGAGAGAGAGAGAGAGAGAGAGAGAGAGAGAGAGAGAGAGATTACCGATCGAGTCTCGTAGAGCTTGAATTTGTACATACAAGCGTGAGCAGGCGGAGGACTAAGGGATTCATCAGCGGCAGAGGAAGAGAGGGAGGGCCCATTCTCTGGCGACGCCATTGATAGTGTATTTGTTCCAGATCAAGCCCCTCCCCGAGCCTCCGGCTCAGGCTCAGGGATTACTCGTAGAATGGCATGCTATTATGTTCGAATTAGTCTCGCATACAATGGAGTGAATGGACTTCGGCTGCTTCAAATACAACATGCTCTTTGACCTCTTCCCCTATTACTATTACTAAGTGTTTTGTTTTTATTCTTATTCCTTACAATTCCAATACCAACTCCTTTCCTTCCATTCCCGGCCAACGCTCTTATTTGGCAAGAGAGGCAGAGATCTTTAATCAAGGGGAAGGCAACGGAATCAAATAAAGGGAGAGAGAGAGAGATCGAATATGTACCAAAAAAATATATTTACGGAATATATACGTACAGAAATAGAGACGATGAGGGAGGTTTGAAAAGATCCGAGCAGGAAAGAGATGGGAGGTTCCAGAAGAGAAGGTCCAAACCAGAAAGAGGGAGCAGCTAATAATTGGCGGTGTTATTTATATGGAGCTGTAGTTGTTGTTGTTGTTTTTCAAAGATACAGAGACACAGAGAAAGGGGAAGCCCAGATCCAAAAGAGATGTATGAAATCAAATCAACACCACAACTTCGGTCACCGATCCATCCACACATAATCATAAATATACTTATATAGTTTTTATTATATTCTTTTGAATATCGGAATTTTTTGAATTTTCCCATTTTTAATCATTGCTATTTTTTTCACCAACCTTATTAACATTTAACGTGTTCCTTTTTAACTTGTCTTTGCTTGCCCAGAAGAAAAGCCTTACTAATTCTTGTGATATGGACAATAACTGGACTTTGCAAAGTTCTCCACGTATTTATTGGGGGCATCCACCCGACCTAGCCTCACCACTTTTATCAATATTCTCGTCATTATTCTTTTATCTTTCAAGTAAAGACAAAAAAAAAATATATATATATACAATTTTCAAATTCTTTTAATTCAATTTATTAAATTATAATATATGTTAAAGTAAACCTGAGAATAAAAAATACATGTAAAAATCCCAATTCATTTCAGTTTAATAAATTAAAGTAAATAAATTTCTTTCAATTTAACTTGAAGGAAACTTTATCATTTCAATATTCTGTTTGTGGGATAAGAAATTGCTTTTATGTTAGTGCATGTCTCTATTGATCTATTATTAGACTACTCATTATATATAGTATTTATACCCAAGCTTAATTATTTATTTTTATTACTAAATAAAGAAATATTGCTGATGGTTTATTCAACGTTTTATATAAACTGAAGTTAGAAGGCAGGTATCATTTAATTCGAAAAATTGATTTAAAACATAAAAGAGCTCAGTTAAGTCCATCGTAAGAAGAGCTTATAATAAAAATTTATCATAAGAAAGCTTCCAAAAAAAACCTTTAACAAAGAAAGCCTTGGACTCGATCGGAGTAAGGATGAAACCATTTCCTTCGATCCGGCTATTAGTTAAAAGGAGGCGGGTGATCGAAGGCGTGATTAGGGGGACTTGTCCCAATACGTGTCATTGTGGTCTAACAACCAAAACGTTATAGGCCTCGACCGAGTGAGTCACTCATCGAAACTCGGGGCGGTCACGTAGCTTTGACTTCAATGGCTTTACCAGAAAATTGATTGTGCAATTTATAAATCTACTCACGCCTTTCATTGCAATTAAAAAGAATTATATGGTGATGTGCAGTGCGGTCATCAAACCAAACCAGTTCTGATATGTTTGCTCACACAGTTGCACCCACGATTGCCTGTAAAATTGGTAACAGGCAGCCTGCCAATAATTGATTTCCGTTGACCATTTACCGTACATTGGGACACCCTTAAATGTGCGTCGCCCCATCCCTCAGACTGCAAAATAGTAATACCTCACAATTTCCAAAATCAATAAGATACACAAAAAAAAAAAAAAAAAAAAAAGGGACTAACATTTAATGAGATCGTTTGGTAAAGAGTTTTGTAATAGATTTTTTTGTTTGAATAGTAGAAAGAAATGATTAATGTGATACACAATAAAATTGAATTTTTTTTTTTTGTGAGAAAAAAAAAAAAGGTGAAGAAAAGTTGTTTGGTAATAATTTTAAAAAGAGAATGAGTTTTTGTTTTAGAGCCTTCAGTTGGAGGATCAAAGGCTTACTGACCGCCCGTGCTTCGTTCTATAGGAAGAGGAGTTGCCCGCCAATTGGAATATATAATGAAGAGCTACATACTCAGTCCGTAATTATAAGTGATGAATTTTAGATCTAACTTACGTTTCTTTCTAGTACTTATTTGAAGGTAGACATTAGATATGGATTTCATCTATTCCATTCGTTTAATAATTTACTTAATAACTTAAAAAAAAAAAATTATAATTTTTTAAAAATATTTGCCGGTCACATCTAAGAGTAGAAAAAGATATATGCATTTATGAAGCCATAAATAAAAGAACATGATATACACACACGTGATTAAACAAGATAAAGGGAAACAAAAAATAAAAGAAGAAGAAGAAGAAGAAAATATAATACATGGTGGCGTCTGAGGCAACGGTAGAGAAGTCTTTAGGATTGCCGTACGTGAACAAAATATCTGCCTTCCTTGTTCACTATGGGCGTGTGGGGGCGGGGGGTAATTAGGAACTCTAATCAATATGGCCTCTCCTCATGGGAAATTGTAGGCTTGTAGTATATACCATTTGGGCTGCCGGCACGTGAAGCATATACCACTTGAAAAACTATTGATATCGACCATATAATATATCTATTTGTGCCAATCCACAATTATGTGTAAACGTAATTAATCTCTAAAAAAATATCATTCTAAACGTACGCACGTGCAGAATCATATTTCCTGGTCAGCCACTGTGTGCTAGCCTACGTACAACATGAATTTCTTTCAATTTATTTATCCTTTTCACATATACCCGCCCAATGGAATTTTGTCACCTGTTAAGTGTTCGGATTTTCGACTACTTCCGTACGAGTTTTGGGTGGGTGAGTCTAAGAGTCTAACTGCTAATGATACGTGTTTGTCCAAATCAAAGTATCTACAGCTATGAGCTAGCTAGCTAGCTAGCCTTCTTGACCGATCAGGCCCGGCTGTGGCTATCAGCTGGCCACAAGCCTGCAGTGAAGCTGAAATGTGCACCATCGATCAATTCTATATTGAGGGGACTTGCAATCGTTAAGAAGACTTGGTTTAATGGTTTGATGCAGTGAGCTGGCGCCTGGCCGGCGGGATACTTTGATGTCTAAATAGGTAAAAACTTGAAAAAATTAACTCTCTTTTTTGGAGAGGCAGATATGAAGATCTGGAATTAGTGTGTAATTCAACCTCTTCTTTTTAAAAAAAAAAAATTGGTTCCCTCCCATAGAAGGCCATGTCGATCGTCTTCGTAGGACCCTGTCACATGTCGCCTTTCAACTAGGTTGTGTATAGTTTGTTCATGGGGTAGCTCACCAGCTCGGACAAGAGGTGTTCCTGATAACCTAATTCTCTCTGTCATGGGTCAGGTAATATTAAATGGCAACTGCCTCTGTGACAAAAGAGATCGAGTGGTGTTTCATACCTTCTTCGTCGTGGGTTATCCAGAAAATCAGTTGACACATCGAGGTTTTGGGCACTTTTAGGCGAGTGGAGATATTGGATACTTAATATATAGTGCTATACTGCTCGAAATGGACTGTCTACCCAGGCCCAGGGTAAAATCAGGTGTATCATAGATTATAACCCATTTTTATCCAAAATATTCAGTACATTTTCTGGTCTAGAATTCAAGCGGGCGGGGGTACCTAATTAATCAAGTACAGCAATTAAGTAAGAATAGTACAGAATTTTACTGTCCTAATTAAAATCCATGACATTGCAGTTTTCAGCTCAACTGGTAGCAGTGACTGTGAGTAACAAACAAGCACTGCTCAAATAACATGTTGATCGATACTGAGAAAACAGGATCACTGGGCCCGAAAGTAATCCTGATTCGTAGGGGAAGTGCTGGCTATCAGGGTCGTCAACTTCATCAGCAATGGTGAGGTTCTGATCTTTTCTAAGGAAGAGGTCTTGTAGCTAGGTTGAATGGCCCTACAGAGGAAGTGGGACCATTCCAGAGAGCCTTGGCAAATTGCTCATGTATTTTCTCTGTTGGATGGAAAGAATCCCACCATACATAATCGCCGGCGTCGTCGCATAATTGGTAATCTTGGACCTTCTTTGTGCCTCCACAGGTGAAGATGCCCCCGTATGGTCCGGTTCCACAGCATGCATTCACTCCATCCTTGAAACCTTCACGAGCAAAAGTTGTGACTCTTAATTAATTAGAAATCTAATCTATTAATTACAGTACCCTCTGCAGATTATGGCTATATATATGGCAATACATTGACATGCACTGATGCACGAACAAAAATGAACCCTGAGTTCTGCATGCATGCAGATAGCACACGTACCATACTTGGAGGGATTGTTTATTCTCTCATGAAGCCAATCATAGAACTTGGAGTTGCAGTACTTGAATCCTCGCAATAGATGTTCAAGGTTTGCCAGGACAGCTTTTAAAGCATTATTATGTGCTTGTGCGAGTGCACATGCTTCTTCAAAACAACCACCCTCGCTGGCTTTGGGGTTTAGAGCTCTAAGGGCTGGTAAGCAACCTAGTGGAGACAAGCTTAGAAACCCAAATTTTCTACCCCCTTTCTCATACAGCACCTGAATAAAAGATCCAATCGTTAATACGACATCTGCAGCTAGCTAGCTAGAGTTGTACGTAATATATAATTAACGGGTACGAAGAATAACATTAATTACTCTTAGTTTATTTGTGAAGGAAAAAGCTTACTTGAATTGCCCGAGTCAAGTTCCCAATTACCATCCCAACATATTGTTCAGGGTTATAATATTCCTGCATTTTTGGATTACCTAAATAACCACCCATATAGTCATTGCTTCTGATACTAACGAAGTAAACAGCTTCTGAGATCAGCTTCTTTGCTCTGCCGTCCCCTAACTTTTCTGTTAATGATTTTTCAACGACCTCTTCGAAATTTTTTATTTGTGTCTGAAGATCAATCACCTAATAACAACATTAATCAATTACTTTAAAAAGCCCCTGATGAAATTTCTCATAAAAAGGAATATAATCCATAGATATATATGTTTTTCTCACAAATCAAATAATGGTAAAAAAGAAAAACGTTTTAGTAAATTTCCTACTTGTCCTTGATTGGTTTCTGGGAGGATGCCAGCCCCACCAGAGGCAAAGTTAACGCCGTTGATAAATTCGGCTGAGTGTTGCAAAAATGGAGCAATAATTGGCAACTTTGCATATTCCGCTGTATCAACAGGATAATTAAGCTTGGTAAGTTTCATGCTTGTTGGCATATATGAAAAAAAAATAAAAATAAGAGAGTAATGCTGGCTATACTCCTATTTTAATATTTTATCCAGCCCCCTCTTACGTGCTGATGTGGCATTGTAACGTTAATAAAAAAAAATTTGCACTTTTACTTAGCTAGTCGGCGCTACCCTCAACCACCACGTGTGGGTGGTCAGGACAACCCCGATGATACTAGAGATGGTGCGACCACTCTCGGAGATTTGTTTGGGGGTTGGTCGATCGGCTACTCATGGAAGAGGCCAGCTCGGCAAATTTTTTTGGGCTAACGCAATGTTAGGGCATAAATGAGAGTATTTCTAGTATTTTCCATTAAATAAAAAAGTTGAAAGTTCTAATTAATTAAGAAACCCATGTTATACTTGCTTTGAAACATGGTAGAGTAATTAATTAAAGAGAATTATGATTACCTATGAAATCTACAATCACACGGCCATCAGAAAAGCGTCCTGTGGGTTCTCCGAAGTAGCCATTCTGTCCGTATGGCTTGTAATCTGCCTGGTTTTCCGGAATAGTGTTGATGTAATTATTGTTGCCAGGATCAACAGTTGAGTCCCCAAATATGAAGAAGGGACTAGTATTCTCCGTTGTACAGCCACATGCCCTGCAGCTGATTGACAATGCAAGAGTTATACAGATAATGAAGTAATCCAAGTGAAAAACTATCCTTGCCATGTGGGATTACTGCAGTCTATTACATATAATCAAAGGTGATTTATAGTGATCAGATCATTTTGGCTTAAATATGCCTACTCTTCCAAAACTTTGGATATATACCAACACATTACCTTGTAATAATAAGCCAAAAGGTGTCTGTTAGTAACTCTTTACGTTGTAGTCATCATCCGAAAATTGTCTGCTAGAAGGGAGCCTATATATATATATATTAATCATAACCTTAACTAGAGGTTAGATTTAACACCACAAATTGGATGTAACCTCCCTAATTTAGAGAGGTTAAGGGTTTATCTCCACTATTTTGACATATTACAATGGCTACTGATGATTTAGTGATAAAGCTTATTTCCAATATATGATTTGGTGATTTCAAGGCCATAGATTTGAGTTTCACTAGTGACGGTTAGAAAACATAAAATATAGAAAAATTTACAGTTTAGCCCTCCAAATTACTACTCGTTTTGCGTTTAGCTCCACAAACTGCCACACTCCGACTCCGGCCCTCCAAATTACCAAAACCTTTGAAAAATGTCACATTTGACGAAATATTCTCGTATTACCCCTGCCACGTGTCATTTTTTAATTAAAAAAATATTTTTTTAAAAAAAAAGTAAACGAAAAAAAAAAAAAAAATCTTAATTTCTTTTTCAAAAAAAATAGGGAAAATTGGGTGGCCTATGAGCCACCCCCAGAGGTGTAGTGGTCGGGAGGTGGCTCGCAAGCCACCCCAGCCCTTTGGGGGTGGCCGTGCACCACCCCCCAACCCCCTTGGGGTTGCTTGGCCAAATGGATTTCGGGGTGGCTTTCCTAGGGCTCGAGGGGTGGCGCACAGCCACCCTTGGGGTCGGGTGTGGCCGCGTGGTTACCCCCAGTGGCTGGGAGTGGCGCTCGGCCACCCCCAAGGGCAAGGATGGCATGTAAGCCACCCCCCTCCCCAAGGGGGTGGCTCAGCAAACACTCCAAAATCCCATATTTTCTATTTTTTTTTTACATAAAAATAAAAATTTAGTTTTTTTAGTTTTTTTTTTATTTTTTAATTGAAAAATGACACGTAACAGGAGTAATATAGAGATATTTCGCCAAATAATGCATTTTTCAAAGGTTTCGGTAATTTTGTAGGCCGAAGTCGGAGCGTTGGCAGTTTGTGGGGCTAAACGCAAAAGATGTAGTAATTTAGGGGGTTAAAATAATATTTTCCCTAAAATATATGTCTATTGTTCGTGTCTACTAGTTTCTTATCACTATGCTCTTGGTGAGGCTAAGGTTGGACTCCATCTTGTTCGAAGGAGATCAGTATGCATGCTTACGAGTAGTGATACACAGAGAACGAGAAACTGTCCCCTTACAGGGTCTTTGTAATAAAAAATATATATATAATTAAAAAGTGTCATTTGATGTCACATCAAATGACACTTCTTAATTACATTTGATTTTTTTTTTTTTATTAAAAATAGCCTGTCAGGGGACAGGAAACCATCATTTGAAAATCATTTTCCACATGCTTATTTCTTCAAATTGAGATTAGTTAATTGCAATTCATGCACCGAGTTGCAGCTTGTCTGATCCGTATATAAATGAGAGTCTCAATAAGATCTACATGCCCGAACATTTGTTTGGACAGTTCAAAATATGAGGCCCTCTCGCAATTGCAAAACCATTTGCAAGGGATGCGTTGACCCCAGCCATTATAAACACCTCACCTTTGATTATTGAAACAAAAAACCCCACCGCCTCAAATGACAAGCTCTTTTCCTACGGTTAAGAAGAGGGTAATTTAGTATGCAATTATGTTTCGCATGATGGGATCAGAGCGGTCTATTGTTTGGAACAAAATATTGTCATTTCCCATCCCATGACCCTAGCCTGTTTCAAGGTCTTCACGTTGCGGTTGCCATTTTGCCATGTTTTTGTTTGGACTTCAACAGAAAGTGAAGGTATTCAATAATTCAGAATGAGATTCGTCCTCGCGTTCTCAATTGCTGCAAACCCTAGCCAGGTCACTTGCTCTCTATGTTGTATAAAAGTTTTGAGTAAAAAATTATCTTTTGATTTTATGAATAATAAGTGTCTTTGTAAAAGTGTAGAATAAGCTTTTTTGAAGAAAAATTATTTCTGGTTGGCTCGATAATATGCCACAATTTTAATATTTGGCATTTTTCAAGCGTTTTCTACATAAAGAAACTGTCTAAATTATGTAATTTGATAATTTACAATTTCTTTAAAATTGTAGGGAATCCAAATTCGATTTATAAAGCTAGTTTGCAACTTTTGTTCTGGCTTTTAAGTGTGTGAGTCGTCGTAGACTTAATCTGCAAGTCATATATATACTCAACTTGAGATGTATCACTATTGAATTTTGATCCGATTGTAATGTTAAGAGCCACATCACTTTTTATAAATAAAATTAGGGATCTAGCTTCTGTGCTGTTGTTTTAAACTACAACACGTCTGCTGTAAATTCAATTAACGACTTAGATTGTTTCAAAATCCTTTTAACCACAACGTGTTCATTTTTAACACAAAGTTGTCTTCTTTGTGGTTTCCTGTTTGACGCCATTTAAGGGTAGTGGGAGCGTCTTCCTCTTCATCTTCTTGTCAATATGAGCAACCATGTCTTATCCTCCGAGGATTATTATTCTTGCCCAGATTAGTCTATTTAGCAGTCGCGTTGTTGCCTCCGGGTCTTGGCTTGAGAAGCATGTGAGTTGGAATGTACTATTTAGCTGGGTCTTAGGTTGAGTCTTGGTGGTGCTTGAAGGACCCAACAAGGTCATGGGTCACGCTTGAAACCTCAGTTCGAGCGAAAGTCAAAATCATTCTCGTTGTTGATTTGGGTCATGTTTCTTCACCACCCAACATTTATTTCTCTTCTCCGTGCTCGTAAAAGTACTATGTAAGAAGCTTTGTAATACCTTAAAGTATTAATTAGAATTAAGTGGGCCTTGGTTGATCTAATGGAAAGGTTAAGGTATGATAAAGGGTAAAATTTCTGACTTTATGTACAATCAAACGTTCAATATAGTGAGTCGAACGTTCGAAGTGGAAGGTCAAACGTTCAATAATACAACCAATCGTTTGCTTGTAGCCCTAGACTCGAACGTTCGCTTAAAACCCTAAGACTGTACACCGAATGTTCGATACATTCAATAGTACACCCCGAACATTCGATGACTGACAGTACTGTAAAATAACACATCAACCTTATCCTCTGCGATTTTAACCTATAAATACCCCCAACCACCCTCTCCATTTCACTTCATTTCCGCCCCTTCCATCAATGTGATTCTAAAGTGAGAGTGAGAGAGTGATTTGGAGAGAGAAAGAATAAGTTCTCTTGGTTCTTATTCTTCAAATTAGGTAACTTTCCTAGCCTAGCTTGTCACGCCCCCGTTTTAGTATATAAGGGAAACGTGAGTTTGAGTACTAAAATCATATAAATGGAAGCGTGCATTTACAACATATAAATTTAAAACTCCTATTTTATTAAACCTTTCTATTACTAATTCTTTACAAGGTCATGAACTCCAAAAAGAACAATACATACTATACAATATTAGGGTTTGGCCAGTTCATCACGAACTATCGCTCTCAGCGAGGTCTATGCCCTTACAAGGAAAAAGACTTCGTCTTACTGTTGTCATCTGGAAAGGGGTGGAGGAAAAAGGGGTGAGTTCGACAACTCAGTAAGGAAAATACAACACCAGGGGAATAAAACATGTTATAAACCTTTATGCCATAATCTTTAGTCATGCATAATGACAGATTTATTCTACTCACTGATAAGAATTATTTTCACATATGATGAATTGCATAATGTAAATTGATTTTTAAACCTAAACCAATAGTATGTTGATTTTAATTTATTTTGGGTGATTTGAGTATTTTTAAGTATATTAAAAATTATGATGATGTTTAGCAATATAATTATGATATGTGATTTTAGACTGAATATAAGTTGGAGATTCAAATTATGAAAATTGTCTGAGAAGTGTTATGCTAGGTTGTTTATGTTTTATAAGAAAACACATATTAAAGCATGATTCATAAATGAAATGTATTGTTTTAGAACAGATGGCATAGCATATGAACAATTAAATAGAATATGAATAATGATATAAGAATGACAGTTTATTATGATCCAGTAATATCTTTTTATCTGTTTTCTCCTTAATCCTTTCTCTGTGGTTTAACCTCTTATAGACTCTACACCATCAATTCCCGTGAGCGGCGCACGTTGGCTTTGTCCAAAGGACCTATAGACTCAGCCTGTCGTCACAGAGAAGAGTCGCCGGGTTGGGGATCTTCCCTAGGTGAAGGCCAACCTCGGATGGTAGCACACACCTACTTACGGTATGCTTGCCATGCTACCCTATGGGTACCAATTCTAACTGTAGTAGTGCTTCAAGGTTAAACAATTACTGCACATGAACGTTTTCTGTAATACTGTAGGCTTTGCTTTATCTGTAAACTTTATTTCAAAACTGTAAGAGCCGCTTTTATAACTGTAGTCATGTGCAGAATTTAACTTTAGATTCTCTTTTCTTTCAAAACTGAATTCATGAATAGAATCATATACTTTGGAATTCTCTGTAATCATATCTTTGAAATGCTCTTTATCATCTCTATGAGTATGCATAATTCATAATTTTTGAAATGCTCTTAATCTTAACTATAATTATGCATAAATCATAATTCTTAAAAATGCTCTTAACCATAACTGTGATTCATGCTCAAAATTCTTAAACAATATCATATGAGTAATAAAGCTTGGCATTAAAATCACATGAGCAACGCTTTGAAAAATTTCCCAACACTTTTTCAAAAGATTTGTAATAAAATCTTGTTGGGGGTTTTTCGGTGTTGTATCCCCTTACCTGGACTTTCCATTAGCGTCAGAATCGACCTTTTACCTAGATCAAGCACAAGGATGGATTTAGCGGAGCGTTCTGAAATTCAATTCTAAAACTTAAACTAATTTATCCTATATATAAATATACAAAATCTCTATCCAAAATTAAAACATATATCTGAAATTATAGCTTATGACTTTTCTTGAAAATCAGAGTAATCTAACTAACATCACTACCTTAGTGAACTAAATCCTCAATAATTAGCAATTCCAATATATAAAAAGCAAGAAATCATTTGGCCTATTCACATAAATCCCCAAAAATGAACTTTCTTAAATTATCAAATTCATAGTCCGAGACTCCATAATTCAAACCAACCAATATTAAACCGAACTCATAAAAAGAATCCACCCAAAATCAATCCATACTCACGGCTTAGCCAAAACACCAAACAGCCAACTCTCATATACTCTCCCAAAACCTGAACAGTAATCCAAAAATAGGAACTCCAAAATTAAAATGATTTATCTAAACTAACATTACAGAAACTCCATCACAGTACTTACACTAATCCCAATAATACCTCATATCATAATTGATCAACAACAAAAGCCACCTAGAGTCTTAAATTCAGTTAGCAATCCATTATGACTAAATTTAACCCATTCCAAGTTAACACAATATATATCACACATAAATATCTAGCCAATACCTCCTAATAACATTCCAATACCTATCTAATTGAAAGAACCTAAAACAAATCTCCAAAACACCATATGGTCAACATAGAAAATCTATTCTTTAAAATTCATCACTGATCAATTTAACCAACTCAAACTAGCAGTCTCTTTAAAAGCCATTAATCCTCAATTTAAGTATTAAATCAACCAATCAATAAAACTCATCAATTGATTTAGTTAGAACAACCCAAATACCAACACCTATCTCTCAATATATTATAATTGAAATAGACACCAAAACAGCTAGTAAAAACCTTCATCACAAAACACATATCTCTACTAACCAAAACCATAGAACATCCAACATCCAATTTCAATTAACCATGGCCACTGCCGACACACAACCAGCCGGAACAAGAACACAACACATCCAACAATACCCCATCATTAATCAATAAAATCCCCTAATCAATCCATAGAAAACCCCCAAATTATCAAACATAATCCAACCAAACCCTAAGTCCAAAAATAATCACAAATCATAATACCCAAGCTAAATCATAGGGTTTTTATACCTTGAGGATTTAATCAGAAATCCACCCGAAAAGCTGCTGGTAGTCGCCGGAAATTCGCCGGAATTGCACAAGAAGAACCGGGTCTTCCTCTCGAGTCTTCGGGTCACGGGGTCAGGTTCTGGGTCATGGGGCTTCGGGGTTCGGCTGGGTTGCTGCACATGGGTAACAGCTCACCGGAAACCGCTACAGGGATCGCCGGACATGGAGGATCGAACCTCCTGAAGATTCGGGTCGGGCGGGTTCTCCCGGATCCGTCGGGTTTGGCTCGCGGGTCGTGGGTCCAAGCTTCACGGCTTCAACGATCGAAGCTTCTCTCGGGTTACATCTGGTTCTCGAGCTCGTCGGAAAACCACATTACAGGTCGCCGGAAGTCACAGAACTGGGATCTCCGGCCGTCCTCTGGCTCTCGGGTTGCTGGGTTCCATTCAAATCCCTCTCCGATCGGCTCTCTCTCTTGATCTCCCGGATCTCTCTCTCTTCTCATCTCTCTGTCTCTCCCTATCGGCATCTCTCTCCCTCTCTCTCTCTCTCGCTCACTCTTTGTTTCTCCCTCTGTGTGTGTCTGCGTGCTCAGGAAGAAAGAAGAAGAGAGAAGAAATAATAGAAGAAGAAGGAAAAAGTAACGAAGAAGGAAGAAGAAAGAAGAAGAAAGAAGAAAATTTTAAAAAAAATAAATCAACTTGCCGTGCAAGTTGCTTCCTCTTTTTTTTTTTTTTTCTACTTATTGAGTAAGTTACTAACTTAATAAGATATATATATACATATTAATACTATTTGTTTTATAAAAAAAATTTGGGGTATTACATAGCTTGTTTTTATTAGTGTTACTAGATTGTTATCTTGTTGCCCATATGCTATTTAGTTAGTTTCCGTGCCCTAACTTATGGTTTTGAATGTCTAATTGGACATACCATGTTCTGCATGTGAATGTTATTGTGGTTTAGGACCATGTTAGAACTTTGCTAGTAGCGTAGGCCACCGCGACAGCTTTGCTAGTAACATAGGGCACCCAAAGTCGAACTCAGTTGAGCTATTAGTATATGATGGTATGCGGTAATATCAAGGGCACCAATATTATACTACGGGTCCATCAGGACAACATCAACCCTACCAATAAACGGTTAAGGGCTTTGATAAACAATATGGAGTTGAACTTATACATGATTCTCTTATTACAACATACACTATATATATTTTATCCATGATGAATTGGAACCTAATATTGCTACATGTGGTTCATAAATATTTGAGTTCATCATGTGATAACATATACGTTATGTGTATTTATACTCACTAAGTCATGACTTACACTTGTATATTTTTCACATATAAAACAAGTGTTGTTTTATAGATAGTTTAGTTGATGATGGATTCCGAGAGACGCCAAATTATTTTGAATGACATAGTCAAGATTATTTTTTAGGAGCTATATTTTGTTTATCTGAATGATATGTGGGACGAAGATGGAGATACTCGCCATGAGATGATCGAAATCATTTATTTAGTTCATTTTATTAAGTATAGACTTTGAGATTTTATATCTTTATGAGTCTTAGATTTGGTTTTATAATATTTATATCTATTATGTTGATCTTTGACCGTAACACTTGGAAAAGTTATTTATGTTATAATGTTTTATATTTGCACTAGTTGTTTATGAGATTGTGAGCTTAATTGGTAGCTATCTTTGTATGAAAGTTAAAAGTTTTCCGTTGCAGGCTCTATCTGAAGAATGTGAGACTTTTGAGTCTTATTCTTTGTAGAATATTACCGGGAGGCGAATCATTAATTGAATTGCTATATAATTAATTTCACTGGGCGTTACGATATTTGTGTGAGAAAGTTTCGTTTCTAAGGGTTGAACGTCCATGTTTCTTCCTCTCTCTATTTTCAATGAATGAAGTGGAACAAAAAATGGGCCTCTCTCTTTATATGTTCCCTTTGCAGTTGTTGAAAAGGAATTATGGAAATAAATGGGTTTTTGATATTCTATTTCGGCAAATAAATAGTAACAAAATGGGTCTGTTTCTCGTTGACAAACAAAGGAGGATTGTTTTTTTTCTTTCTTTCTTTGAACAATGGAGCCCATTTTTGTCAATACAGTTTGCGCCAAGAGCCAGTTTGCACAGATGTGAAGAAGCAAGATGAAGAGGAAGACGTTCTCACTACCCTTAAACGACGTCAAACAGGAAACCACGAGAAGACAACTTTGAGTAAAAAACAACAACACTGTGGTTAAAGGGCATTTGAAACAATCTAAGCCGTTCATTAAATTTACAGCAAATGTGTTGTAATTTAAAACTACAACACATAAGTTGAATTCTAAAAAGATAACAAAAGTCCTACTTATATAATTATTGGTTATAAAATAGAAAGTAATGCTATTTGGCACCTCATCCCATCACCTTAGTCTCACGCGGCATGGTTCCCACAACTAAATAACCAATCCCGTGCCCCAAAATGTTGTGAGGACGTAATGGAAGGGTGACAAATAGCATTACTTTAAAATAAAGAGAAATACTATTTGTTACCCTTTATTTTAGAATATGAAAAAGCACACATGACCTCTTCAAACTATCACATCATTGTCAATGTACCCCCCAAACTACCAATTGTGTCAATCTTCTCCCTAAACTACTAAAAAATGTCAATGTCCCATCTAATGACAAAAATGCCCTTCATAAAATTATTAAAAAAAAAAAAAAACTATTCTAAAAAATAATAATTTTCAGATTTTTTTTTTTAAAAAAAAAAAAAGTTCTTTTTCGTTTTTTATTTTTTATTTTTTTTTTGTTTTAGTTTTTTTCGAATTTATAAAGATATTTTTGTCTTATTGAAAAAAATTTATAGTCATTTTTGTTTTTTTGTTGGTCTTAAGGGAGACATTGACATGTTTTAATAGTTTGAGGGGAGACATTGAAACAATTGGTAGTTTGGGGAGACATTGACAATTGAGTAGTAGTTTGAGGGAGATATGTGTACTTTTCCCTTTAAAATAATACTATTTGTCATACTCTTATAAATGTGTGTACAAGCAAGCGGTTATTAGCAGCCTAATAACCGCATAACCGCTCACCCTTGTATATAATACATATTAAATAAAATAAAAAATACAATACGACGTCATTTTTTACACGAATTTTAGATTTGTAATGGATTTGCAATCTTGTATTTGTATTTGTGATGTTCATGCACCTTGAGTGTCGAAAAATTAAATATTGACTTCTAAATAAACCAAGTGTGTGTTTGTGTGCAATAAAATATCTTAAATACGGAATTTAAAGAAGACAATATATTTGTTGACGAAGTGAAAACTCTGTGAAGAGAAAAACCACTTCGGGGTAACCAAACCTAAGAACTCCACTATCCAAAAACAAAGCAAGTTACAAAGTACTCGTACTCACAAACCTATTGCAGTAGTCATACCTTTAATTATAACACGAAGCACATCGTGAACGCTTCCTAACCAATTCTCATACTTGAAGAGGTCTTTGATGGATTCATTTACTTTAGGGCCGACCCCTAAGATAGACTTCACACGAACTGTTGAGCACACACCGGCAACGGCTAGAAAGCTAGCTTATCGGATCTTCGATTCTCCCTAAACACCCTCTCTAAGCATTGTGGAATTCGTTACAGAATTCTTACAATTTACAAGCCTAGAGCCATCTATTTATAGGCTTACAGAAATCCTAAATCTGGACAAGTTTGGACTCTGGCTGTCGAGCGTCCGAAAGAATAGCGCAATTCTTTCCATAACAAGTATACGTCTGGACGGCTTGGCCGAGCGTCCGGACGGTCTTCGCTATAACTCATTTCCGCATTCTAACGAAACACTGGAATATTCTGAAATGTTGGACAGCGTCCGAACGGTGTTGCTCTGTCTTCAACTCAATCTGCTAGACACTACAGGGCGTCTGGACGGTTGCACAAGAACTGGTTTTTCTGTCTTGGTATTTGCAAGGAATCTTCATGGACATCTTCTAGAAACTTGTGATCAGTTACATGTTTTGAAATGAACACTGTCCGAATATATGAAGACTCTGAATAAGAACCGATCATCCTATTAATTTGCAACCATTACATAAAGTGTTTTGTCATCCAGAATGTAGCCAACATAAAATACTAACAAGTGTGATATCCTTAACTTTGTGATTGGATAATTGTGAAAGTTATTGGGTTATTGGAGGAGTTATTCATGTTTTCTGCTAGTTTAAAATTGGGTTATTCATATTGAAACTTGTTTGAGGGGTTATTGGAGAAGTTATTCTTATTTTCCTGCAATTTGCTGGGTTATTGATTTTGAAACTCATAAAATGCCCATATGAGACCAAGATTGATTGTACGTACATGTAGCGTCTCTCAGTTAGTTTGCTAAGTTAATATGTTTCATCAAGTATTATTGTGACTAAATCATTGTTTTCAAGATCAATGATATTTCGTGCATGTCTTTCATCCAAAGATTTATATATATTTTTTCTCTAAGTTTCATAGCAACTACTTGAAACCTTCTAATTAATTTATAAGAGACCTGATATTATATATATATATAAAGAGATTTGCTATTCTTTTAATTATTGTCCAACTCTTTTTAGAGGATAAATACTAGAGCATCTACTGTGGTCCTTTTTAAATCTTTTTGTGCTAACTTGGCACAGAAGATAAGAGGAATAGAGAAAGAATCAGTTTCAAGCTTTTTTATTATTATTATTTATTAAAAAAATAGTGTCAAGTCAGCACAGAATGACCCAAAAAAAAAAACCAAAGTAGATGCTCTAGCATTTCTCTTTTTAAATTCACAATTGGACCAGTATGACCTACATATGGATCATATAGATTTAATTGTAGATTTGAAAAATATATGGATAAAGTTGGGCATGAGAATGAAAAACGGGTCTTAAAAAGAAGCTAAAGGAAGGCTCAAAATACTAAAATAGGCTCATACTTAGAGAGCGGTTATGAGTTTTAATAACTGCTAACGGCGGTTATTTTAAAATCTTTAACCGCCTAAAGAGGAGCGCTTATGAAAATATGATTACTTTTTAAGGCGATTACAATTAAAGATAATAACCATAAGAAAAATAATTTTTTTACATTTCTTGTGCATCTCCCATACATCTTTTTTTCTAAATTAATTTTTGGATTTGTAGGACTCACAAGGACCACATATGAGTTCTACATATTCAATGATTGATTTAAAAAAACGATATATGGAAGATGTAAAAAAAAATGTGCATGTAACATTTATAACTGATTGTACTCCCATCACCCAAACCCAACGTGGCATGATTTCCCTCACCAAAGAAAAATGATTATTTCACAACCTTTTTGCACAACTTTCACATAATCAATACACATTGGTGAGACTCATGCATGATAGAACCTATATGCATGGGTCCCACCAATGTGTTTTAGTTGTAAGTTGTGTAAAATAAGTTGTATAATGGGAAGTGTTACAAAAACACCCATTACACACTCTCATCTCATATGGGGTGGGACCTACCATAACATGGACTCCACCCCACGTGAGTGGGAGTGTGTAATGTAGGGAAATGCTATAGTGTACACTGCAATCCCACCCGTCCTACGTGGACATCATTTTTTAACTTATTTGATTTCTTAAATAAAAAACAAACCAAAAATGAAACAAAACCAAATGGGCGGACAAACTGACTAAAAGTAAAACAAAATTCAAAATTTACTCTCTCTCTCTCTCTCTCTCTCTCTCTCTCTCCCCCACCAGCCAGCCATTCCTTCTTTACTGGCAGCATCTCCATCGGCGAGGACCTTTCCCCCAACTCAACCAGTTGCATCTCTCTAATTGCCGTCTTCACCGGCGACGGAACGAAGGTTAGATTTTCTGATTTTTTTTTTTTTTTACATAAGGCACGATCTTTTATTATTATTATTATTTTAACATTTTCTTTGTTCTGGGTTCAATTTAGTTTGTGGGTGGAAGATGAAAGAGGGTGGCATTGGGTGATTAAGTTGACCGGTCGTCTAAGCATTTAAACTCTCTGGGCATCAAGAAGGTTTTTTTTTTTTTTTTTTTTTTCTACAAGTGCAAACACTAAATTTTTCTTCTATTGCTTCTGGATGTTGGCCATTTGCTGGAGGATGTGGAAAATGAGAAATCTCTTTGTCGTTCTATTGCTTATGGGCTTTCACAAGTTTTCACTTTTTCAATCTTATTTTGTTTGAATTTCAATTCTTGTTTATGGGTTTGTCGCAATTTACATATATAGCTAATCCTATCATTTATTACAAATTTTGATTGAAGCAATGACTGAAATACAGATTAAATTTGTTGTTTTGTTTTGCTAAGATCTTATCTGTTATTCATGTCGATTTCTTAGATGTTACCCCTCTTATTACCTGGTCCAGTTATTTCTTTTATGGACATAGTTGTTATGTGCTTGGTCTATATATATTTTGCAACTTTGATAAATTAGGAAAACACATTTAAGGTTAAATTGTTGCTTCAATGGACTATTAGAGTGATTTAGCCAGGAGACTCCATATATAGAGAATTGTGTTTCCTGGCTAAATGATTTCTTTTTCAAATATAGTCTTAAGTGTGTGTGTATATGCATGTTTTTGTGTATGCTGGAGTTGAAAGTAAAATGGGAATATAAAGGGGAAGTCTGTTGTGTGTTTTGTCTTTATAAATATCAAACCTAAATTGAAATTATTCAATCACTATGCTGAAATTAAATAATGCAAAATGGAATTATAGGCATATAGGCATTATATTATCTTATTATTATTGCATTGGTAATTCTAGGCCACCTTTTGTTCTCTTAAATGGAATTTTCAAGCTCACGCCTGGAGAATGAGGGCGAAGTTGAATATCTGAGTACACATTCCAAATGACAACAATTCAACCGACGAAGATGGACCTGAATTTGGTTAGGCTTTTAACTTTTGTATTATTTATCTGAACTCTGTATTATTGATTTGATTTTTTTTTTTTTTGTATGTGATTTAGACTTGGATGATAAGGATGACAATGAGCCACAATACAAGATGATAACTGTGAATGATAAAGTTGAAGAACCTAAGAAATTAATGATGGAAAGATAGAAGTCGCAGGTACATAACCCTTGCATGTATTCACCAAGGCAAACCAAAAAAAGGCGGAGGTGATTGTACAAAGGCAGTTCCAAAAATAATTAGAACGCAGTGTAAAGCCTGGATTTGTGCAACATTGCGTGTTGATGGAAAGTGGTTTTTGAGTAATGTTGTGGTAGAGCATAATCATTGTTTAAGCCCAGAAAAACAAGGTTTTTAGATACTACAAGAATATAGATGCTGCGGTGAAAAGAAGGCTTGAGCTAAATGATAGAGCCGGAATACGTAAGAATAAGAATTTTAATTCTTTAGTTGTTGAAAAAGGGGGGCATGAGCAGCTTACTTTTGGGGAGAAAGATTGTGGGAATTATATTGAAAAGGCAAGAGAGATTCATCTTGGCAAAGGAGGTGCTCAAGCACTTCGGAATTATTTCAGTAGAATGCAAAAGCAGAATGATGGGTTCTATTATGTGATGGATGTGGATGATGATTATAGGTTGCGAAATGTGTTTTGGGTTGATGCAAGAAGTAGGACAACGTATGAACTTTTTGGGGATGTCATTACATTTGACACGACTTACTTGACCAATAGATATGACATGCTATTTGCTCCTTTCGTAGGTGTGAATCATCATGATCAGTCAATACTTTTGGGGGCAGCACTAATATCAAATGAGAATACTGAAACATTTGTTTGGTTGTTTAGTACTTGGTTAGAGTGCATGAACGGCAAAGCTCCAAGTGCAATTTTAACAAATCAAGATAGGGCAATGAAAAATGCAATTGCTATAGTTTTCACAAAGAAAACTCGACATAGATATTGTTTATGTCACATTATGAGAAAACTGCCAGAAAAGTTTGCAACACATGCTCAATTTAATGGCATTAAGAGTGCCTTTAATGTTTGTTTTTATGATTCTCAAAGTTGTGATGAATTCGAAGAAAATTGGAAAAATCTACTTTAGACTTATAAACTTCATGACAATGCATGGCTGAATGGGTTATATAATGAGCGGACTTTTTGGGTGCTGACATATATGAAAGATACATTTTGGGCTAAAATGAATACTACACAGTGGAGTGAAAGTATGAATGCGTTTTTTGATGGTTATGTGCACTCAAAGACTACATTGAAGGAATTTGTCCACCAATTTGATAATGCTTTGAGGAGAATGGTTGAGAATGAGAAAAAAGCTGATTTCAATTATTTTAATCGCATGATTCCATGTTTAACCCCATATCCTTAAGAGGAGAAATTGCAAAATGTGTACACCATTGTAAAGTTCAAAGAAGTTCAGGGGGAGTTTATGAAAGTTGTAGGTTGTAATAACTCTTGTCTTACTGATGAATGTGCAATTTCTATCTATCAGGTGATTGAAATTGGTGTCGTTAATAAAAACATGAAAGACGTATTACATTGTGTTTACTACAATGAAGAAAATGAAGAAGAGGTAGAAGTAAAGTGCACTTGTGCATTGTTTGAAACAAGACGTATTTTGTGCAGGCATGCCATTTCTGTGCTATTGTCAAAAAAGGTTCCAACATTGCCACCAAGATATTGTCTTACAAGATGGAGGAAGGATCTAAAGCGAACATACACATTGTTGTCGAGTAGTTACGACAATTTTGGTGCTAACTCTGATGATGAAAGATATGACAATTTGTCCAAGAATTTAAATGAATTAGCATCGCTCGGATCAAAAGGCAAGCACATTTACAATACGGTGATGAAAGGAGTTGATGTGTTAAAAGAGGAATGCCATAAATTAAGTCGCATTTCACTCGCATCTTCCAGCTGTAATGAGGTCGTTCAAAGTAATAAAGCTTCGTCGTTGCAAAGTAATAATTTGCTTAGTCCTGTTAAGGTTAAACGTAAAGGGAGACCACTAATTAATAGATTGGTGCCAATAGTTGAACAAGCGGCGAAGAAGATACAAGTAACAAATAAGCCATCAAGCGACAACAATGCCAAAACAAGTAGAAGCAAAAAACAGATTTATTCATTTTTTTTCCCCGTAATTTTGAAACACATATATGCCTTACCTAGGTTTATCTTGCATTTTGTTTGAAACACATGAACCTAACCATTTTTTAATTGTATACCTCAAAAGCAAAGCAAGATTAAGCGAACAAAAGTCAAACTCCACTGCCTTCAATAATTGATGATCAACACGGTCATTTAGTTCGTACTCAAATATTTTCATAAATTTGTGGATAAATATAACGATTTACTTGATGCCATTTTTTTTAAAAAAAAAAAAAATCAAACCTTGGGTTGTCTCATTTGTGTATTAGGTTGGGGTGCTCGTTGATCCAACAAGGGAGTTATCAAGATTGGTATATGAGCACAATTTTGAATGGGCTTTCCACATAGCCCTTTCAAGATGTGATTTGTCCATTGTGTCTTGTCTATGTTCACAGGTGAATTTGTCTCATCTAACAATGCGCACAAACTCAACAATATGTTTATAATTTTATTTTATTTTTGTGAAAAATTATGTTTTTTTGTGAGTTTGTGAAAATTTGAAGTGTTCATTTAAGATACGCATGTAACTGATGCAACAAAAGCTTTATTTTCAGGTTGATTTACAATGGATATTGTCTGTAGTTCCTCTTCCTTTGAGCCAAGGAGTATTGCTCTACCTTCTGTGGCAATTAGCTTGTGATATTAGTAACAACCCATCCCAAAAACTTACTTGGATGACAGTCGTGGCCAATGCAATAATTCCAACCGACCCAGCGATTGCAGTGCATGGGCAACCCATCTTATTTTAAGTCTATAACATTTTCAACCATCAAAGTACCTTGCCCATACAAGCTAGTGTTGAACTTTCAAATATTCATTTTTTGATCAATGTCATCAATTTCATTATCATGACCTCTAAATAGTTCTAAAGTTATTATATTTGTACTTCTACCATGGTCAGGTTATGTAATTTTGTGATTGTGAAATATTCTTACTATCATGGTCATGTAATTTTTTTTATTTTTTGTATTGTAATGCTGCCTTCTTATTTTTTGATTTAGTTAGAACTTGTTGAGTTGCCACTATATTGGAACAATGTGCAATGACATCTACTAGCTACGCTTTTTTTTTTCTTTTTCTTTTTCTTTTTTTTTTTTTAAAAAAAAAAATTATAAAAACATTTGTTTTCTTTTGCAAGCACATAAATGTTTGTTATTATTGAATCTGACAATTCAAACCACTAGACATAAGTTTCTAAAATTTCCATCATAAGCAGACAAACCCACAAATAGACAAAAACAACAAAGGGAAAAATGGAATCAACGTATGTTTAGAGAATTAATATCTATTTTCATTTTGGTTAGGGGCTTGCATGGGCGTGGTGAGGTTATAATGAAACTTAAGTTTGATGATAAGTCTTCCACATATGTAAATTTTTGATAATTAATAAGCAACAAATCCGTGCTAATAGTAAACATGTATTGATCAATACATATCAGCCTCTTGTGCAAAATCCAAAGTCAAGTCGCATTATACATCCTCTTACTCCTATTACATATAAGGTGAAGCCATTTACAGGTACGAATGGTTACAAAAAGTTAATTAAATTACATATTGTCTAGCTTATGTGTAAAAAGCATGATATCAACAAAGATCATCATATCCCATCTAGACCAAGCCATCATATTAATCAATTTGTTATAACCATTTAGGTGTAAGCATGACCTTGGTGGTAGTTGAAGTCCACTGCAAACTAAATTCTAAACAAGCCTTGAAGCTTGAAGCCATTCATGAGTATGGCACACCTAACCTTCTAAAATCAAATTTTAATAAGTCGTGTACTCATTTATATTGCCTACTACCTCTAAACTGTAAGAATTTGAATAAAATTTGAAAATGGTAGCTTATCCTAGTATGCCGATCATATTTTCTATCAATAATCAACAATGTAAAATTAAAATGTATCTGTTAAGCTAAAAGATTAAAATAGATAAGTTATAACTCAAAGTATAGGTACATAAGTCAATTACAAAAAAGACAAGCTATATTATATTTTTTGAAAGACAAGCTATATTATATTTTTTGAATGCTGTGGCTCTTGCAACTCATCCCTTTGCTTCCAAGAATTCGTAAAGTGACTCTTGCAGCTCATCATACAATTCCCTGTAAAAAGCCAATTACAAAAACCACATCAAACCAAAGTTTCATAACCCAACCTTTGAATGTTGTGAAAACAAAGAACAAGAATATGTTATTTATTCTATATAATATAAGGAAAATGAAAGTGATAATGATTACTGTGGTCATATTAGGATTTAAAAAAAAATGAAAGGTTTGATTCCTAGTCTCTGGCAGAAAGGTCAACCAAGAATGGCAAAGATACGGGTTATGTGCTCAAATGGTATACACAATTATTTGCATCCAGCAGTGACTGGCAGATGTAATGTTACCTTATGACATTAATGTAAATAAGAAGAACAACAGCAAATAAAATAAATTGGGAGGGGAAAATGCCACGGAATTATAAGACACTCTAGATATTCTACAACGAATAAAAAATGCAAAAGAATTATCACCAACTGGAAATAGCAAGAAACTTGATTTTAATTGCAAGTTTACTTAAAAAGATCATAAGAAATCACATTTGATTAAAAAAAGAAAGAGAAGAAAAGGCATTGACAAGATAATTCCCAACTCACAAGAAAGGGTGGAGGACAAAGATTGCTGTAAAGGGCAGAAACGGGAAAAAGGAAGAAGGGACAGGGGAGACACATGGAGAGTGTAATATATATTCTTCTACCCAGGACAATTTTAAAATTATTTCCCCTAGTGTATGATGCTCAAAGTTAGGTGGTCCATTGAAGCAACAATTTACCTGTAAATGCCTTTTCCTAATTTATCAAAGTTGCAAAAGATATATAGACCAAGCACATAACAACTACGTCTATAAAAGAAATAACTGGACCAGGCAATAGGAGGGGTAACATCTATGAAATTGACATGAATAACAGATAAGATCTTAGCACAACAAATTTAATCTCTATTTCAGTCATTGCTTCAATCAAAATTTGTAATAAATGATGGGATTAGCTATATATGTAAATTGCGACAAATGAAAGAAAATCCTTGAGTCTCTCTCAAAGGAGTCAGATCAATGGTCAGATATATTATGCTAAGATTATAATAGTGTTGTGATTGAAACACTGAGATCCTCCTAACATGCCCCCATTCTAGCGGCATCTTATTTCTTCATGATATTGTATACTTTCTTTAAATGTGAGGAATTGCAAGTCAATCTTACAGGGAAACATTCCTCTACGTGGGTGGTGTTTCATCATATTTATTTTGTTATTGGTGATACATGTGCGAGCACTTACATATACATCTTCCTATAATTAGATGTCAAGCATTCTTAAGCTTTTTATATTTTTAGCTAGGCTTGGCAATTCGGGTTCACGGGCCGGGTTCGTGTCAACCCGGCCGACCCGATTATGTAAACGGGTTCAACATGAACACGACCCGATTATTAATCGAGTTGGAACCCGTGACCCGAACACAACCCGATTAATAATCGGGTAACTCGAATACGACCAATAAACACGATTATTGAACTGTGAAGGGCTGGCGGTTGAACAGAACCGCTGAAGCCACCGAACTGTGAACAATCAGAACACTCGCAATCTCGCAGATTTGTGAGAGTTTGAGAGAATCAAAGGGAGAAAAGTAGAGATGGGAGTGGACTACAAACTACTACAACATACTGAAGGTGAACCGGAATGCAAGCGAGGAGGACCTGAAGAAGGCGTACAAGAGGCTGGCGATGAAGTGGCATCCGGACAAGAACCCGGTGAGCAAAAGGGAGGCGAAGGCCAAGTTTAAGCAGATCTCCGAGGCTTATGACGTGCTCAACGACCCTCAGAAGCGTCAAATCTACGACGTCTACGGCGAGGATGGGCCAAGTTTAACTGAAGACTGAAGAGTGAAGGCAGAGTCGCAGAAATGAGAGAGACAGAGACTGAAAGTGATGAAGGGCGTGCCGGCGTGCGGGTCAGCGGCTAGGGTTCTTAGTCTTTTATCTTTTGCTTCTCACTTCTTCGTTCACGAATCAAGCTTTCTATTTTTATTTTTTTAAAAGTAACCGTGTCATAATCGGGTTGAACCGATTATGACCCGAACCCAATAATGCTATACCAAAACTCAAAATTTTCGTGTTGGGTTTGCGGGTCATGTCAAGAATTGCCAAGACTATTTTTAGCTTACATAAAGGTAATTCACTAAGCCATTCATTATTTTAGCTTAAATAAAGGTAATCTTTCAAACTCTTGTTTTATGATATTCACAGACTTGATGTCTTTATGGGGTTTGGTGAGCAATTAACAAAGGCAACGCTACATTTCCCTTAAAAAAAACTCGGAAAATAGACTACCTTTTCAATCTATCAAATCCAAATGAATCAAGTTTCAGCAAACTAAGACAAACCCATAAACAAAAACTGGAATTCAAACAAAATAAGATAGAGAAAGTGAAAACTTGTGAAAACTCATAAGCAATAGAACAACAAAAAGATTTCTCATTTTCACATCCTCCAGCAAACGGCCAACATCCAGAAGCAATAGCAAAAAAATTTAGTGTTTGCACTTGCAGAGAAAAAAAAATACCTTCTTGATGCCCAGAGAGTCAAAATGCTTGGACGGCCGGTTAACTTAATCACCCAACGCCACCCTCTTTCATCTTCCACCCGCGAACTAAATCGAACCCAGAACAAAAAATATGTAAAAAAAAAGAAAGAAAAGAAGAAGATCGTGCCTCATGTAAAAAAAAACAAGGAAAAAAAATAATCAGAAAACTTAAACTTCGTTCCGTCGCCGGTGGAGACGGCAATCAGAGAGATGTGGCTGGTTGAGTTGGGGGAAAGGTCCTCGCCGATGGAGACGCCGCCGGTAAAGAAGAACGGCTAGTTGGGGAGAGAGAGAGAGAGAGAGTTTTGAATTTTGTTTTACTTTTGATCAGTTTGTCCGCCCATTTGGTTTTGTTTCATTTTTTGTTTGTTTCTTATTTAAGAAATAAATAAGTGAAAAAATGTTGTCCACGTAGGACGGGTGAGATTGCGGTGGGATTGCAGTGTACACTATAGCATTTCCCGTGTAATGTGAGTATTTTTTAAAAAAATGTTAAAAATACAACAAATGTATCATTAGTGTATAACCCAAAGACACGTTGGGTTGACATCCAACCAAAATATCGTGGGAAGTGGAACTACGTCACGTTGGACGGGGTTCGGGTGATGGGAGGTTTTTTTTTTTTTTTTTTGTTTGACATGTTCACACAAGAGGGAGATGGAAGATTCGAACTAGTGACATCCGCTTCATGAGGCGTAGTCCCAATCAATTAAGCTATTTCTTAGGACGGGTGATGGGAGGTTGAAAAATTGTATCGGTATTTATTTATTTATATATTTTTTTTATGAGGCATCGGTCTTTATTTTAGAATTCGCGCTCATCCCCTCCAATCGCCCTTTTCTCTCTTCGACACACTCCATCCCCCGTTCCCCTGCTGTAGCTCGGCAACACCGAGAGAGAGAGAGAGAGAGAGAGAGAGAGAGAGAGAGAGGAACTCTCCGCTTGTAGCTGCATGGTAAAGAAGAAAGGAGAAGTAAAAGGAGGGTGAAGCCAAGAGAGGGGTTTGGGCCATAGGAAGCAGGTATGGTAGATTCTCAAGCTCTTGCTTTTGATTTTGTTGTACCCACTGTTAATAACCTACGAAAATCATGTTAAATTGTTAGGATTTCACTTAGGTTTGATTTAGGTTGAAATTTTGGGGCTTTTCCTATTCGGTTAAGAGGGTGGCCGGATGATGTTCTCTTGACGTGGGTTTCGTTTCTTGGCAGTATTTTAGTTGCGTGTTCAATATGTTGGAGTGGATTGTTGGTTGTTGGGGCTCCAGCCGTGTGTGAATGGGTTTATTCTTTGGGACTTCTCTTTCACTATAGCCGTGTGTGTTGATTTAAGAGATTTTGGGTTTTCTAGTGATGCTGTGTCCGGTTGGTGAGTTTGATTTTTAGGAAGGTTTTGTTCTGTTGTTCCTCAGGTTGTTGTTGTAAATTATTGGAATAAGTTACTAGTCTAAGAGTGCGTTTGAGATTGCGATTTCGTAGACAAAAAATGCAATTTTAAATCAAATCATAGAAAATTAATCATTTGGGAATTACGTTTTTAAAAAATTGCAATTGAAAACGTAGAAAATTGCCTTTTCAAATCGCAGCCTAGTGATGCTTTTTTGAAATCGCAAAATTTTAAAGACTAATTTGCGATTTTAAATGCCAAACCGTGATTTTGCCAAACGCTTAACTGTGTTTTTAAAAATTATTTTTTCAAATTGCACATTTTCAAATCCTATTTTTACGTCGTACCTTTTGAAATTTCAAACTCAAACGGACCCTAAATGGCTTAGGAACATAATAATTAAGGGTTTAAAGTGTGATCAGATAAATGAATAATAGGTTATTGTGATGTTTAATAGAATATAAATGAAAATGAAATGGTTAAAAGGAAAGGATAGTAACTAATAAGAATAAGTAATAATAACAAATGGGAATGAGAATAGACTACGAATGTGAGAAAAATGAGTATAAAGAATAAATTTAAGATCTAATAAGGAGTAGATAGTTAGATATATTACAATGTGAGATTATAGTTTAATCTAATTAAGTTATGAATCTATTAAATCATTAGGGTTCTATAACCAAATTACTCGGATGTTTACCTAATTAAGGATAAAATATTTATTGGGATGTTTTAAGGTGAGAATGTCATAGGATTTTAAATTGCCCAAAATAACTCTTAAGGCTTTAGCAGGTAATATTAATAACCACATGATATTATGGAAATACTTAAATAGGTTTTGAATCCACTTAATAGAGTGATGAAATGTTTAAGGCATTAATTTACACGTTAAAAGTGGTTAAATATTTTAACAGATTAAATTTAATGGATTTAGTTTTTTAAATAAATGAGGTCTAGGTAATTTAAGGATTATAAGAAATGTAACCCAAGCCTAATAACGCGGTAAAAGTAATTTAAAGATTTATTAGAAGTATATTAAAATACGAATTAGGAGTTGGGGTTCTTCAAAGGAATAAGGAAACTGTTAGGCCCCAAATTAAGAAGTCTAGGATTGTTATAAAAGAAAAAAAAATTCTGTAAACATAGAATAATTACGATCAGTCACGTGTTGTGGTGGATGGGAAGTCGAGGCTTAACGATATAAATAATATTTCTTCCTATGAATAGGAGATGAAATTTCAATAACAGAAGGTTAAAGTTGAATAAGAGTTTGGGAAAGTTACTCAAGTATGATGACATTTTAAGAGTTCAGTTTGATGTGTTACTAGCACAAAGAAGGTTAATGGTGCCGGGTTAGTCTTTAGGGAAGCGAGAAATCCTACGTGAGGGCTTGCAAGTAGGTTGTCTATGAAATATAGTTTAAGGTTTAGTAGTCTAGCCGCGTCTAACAGAGCGATAAATTGCAGGCATGTAACATGGAATGAGAGGACTAGGAATGAAATAATCCTCCAATCTAGAGTACACGATAATTGGTTTGAGGGAGAAACCACAAAAAGAGCCAACGAGGTAAGTATAACTGTATAACTACTTACTGAGACTTGATACATATTTTTAAATAATGATATTTGTTTTATAAATTGAGCTTGATTAGTTTATGAAATATAATATCATTTATTTTTGATTTTTTTGCCTTATGAAATGAAACATGATATGCATCATGATCATGATATATGTATTGCGTACATGTTGCATAAAATGATAATAAGACACTTTAATATTGGGCGAACGGACCCTAGGTTGGGAGCGAGCGGGCCCCATCACTGGTAACGTAATAATAAGGCAGGTGAACGGCCCCCAACACTGTAAAGGAAGTAATAAAAAGATTAATAAGGTAGACCAAAGGGTGAACGGACCCTGAGGATGCTACTAAGGGTGAACTAACCCCGAAGATGCTACTAAGGGTGAATGGATCCATTAAATTATTAATCTGTAATGGGTGTGAACGGGCCCCAATAAGCCGCAGGGTAATAGCTCCTAGTTCGATGTGAGAGAATTAAAGAAATACGACTATGGCTTTGCATTGTATATGAGTTGATGTTATGTTTTATATATTTTATTAATGTTTTATGTTTGTTTTCTTGCATTAGATGTATGCATATGCATACGTTTCACGGTTATGGGACGTGGAATGTGTGTATATGCATATAGCTAAGGTTATATGTAGTAAAGACTTAGCTCAGAAAAATGATAAAGAAATTTTTATATAGTATTAAACAAACTCTACGGTGCTTATTTTATCAACTATGATTTTAAAGTGAAAATAATTATTTTATACAACATAACATAGTTGATTTGTAATCATATGTGCTTATCAAAAAAAAAAAAAAGATATTGTAATCATATGTGAAAAAAGGCTCATAATAAAGACAATGATTTTTTTACTTACTAAGACCGCGGACTCATTAATTCGCCTATATAAATGTGGTAATCCAATCCCACAATTACATAGATTTTGATGCAAGTTGAGAGATTAGTGTAGACCCATATGCAAGTTTAGAAGCCTATTATTGAAGTACTCAGGTATCCCTAGCTTGTGGAGTGCTAACTTGAAACAAGAGTTGTATACATGCTACGTGTGGCATTTTTGTGTGATTTTGTATAATCATCAAGGTTTAAGTTGTAATGACTTTATGTAATATGATAGAGGCTCTAGTGTGTTTTAACTTTTATTGATGAAATCACAAGGTCAATTCAAAAAAATCATAAGGTCAATTCAAAAGCAAAAATTTATTCAAGTGATTTTCCGCTGCGCTAATTTATATATAACTATAAGGTAATAGTATTAGCGTCACGTGGAAATTTAATCATTTTCACTTTCGCCCCTGTAATATAGGCGGGGCGTTGCACCAAGTGTAGGGACCAAGCCAAAGGAAAGGTTCGAGAATCCTATCAGCCATCAAAATGACTGCATCGAAGAAACATCACAAGGAGAAAGTTGTTCGTCGTAGGTAAGTCGAAATGATTCATTCTTCTTTCATCTGATTTGTAATTTTTCTTTTTGTTGTGATTCATAGAGCTAGTTTGTACCTTTTGTTCCTACTTTCAGTGTGCGAGTCATAGACTCGCTTTATTGGTGGAGTTGTAGTTGATTTTGGCTTTAGGTAAATGCATTTTTAGATTAATTTATTAATTAACTTAGGAAGTTGATGAAATTTGAATTACTAGTTTTTGAGATATATGCAAACAGATATGTATGTATGAATGTATGCACATAAATATGTATGAATGTATGTACATAATGGTTCTGAGAATAGGGATTGTGCAGGGAGGAGAAAGCTGAAGAACCGGAAGCACCAAAATATAGAGACCGTGCGAAAGAGCGTAGGGAAGACCAAAATCCGGACTATGAAGCCACGGAATTGGGTTCTTTTCATGCTGTTGCTCCTCCTGGCCCTGTTGATCTCCGCTCAGCTGATGCACAAAAGTTTTCCATAGAGAAGAGCAAGTATCTTGGAGGTGCGTCTTATCATCATAAAGAAGTTTTTCCCATTGGGTTTCGAAGGAGAAAATCTTACCAAGTCATAATTTTTGCTGCTTCCTCTCTCGGGTTTTGAATATCGATAATTTATCTGTCTTTTATTTGATATGTTATTGTGGCTCCTATATATATATATTGTTTTATCTTTCTTGTATATATACATACATGTGAACTTATTGTTTAGTGGCAACATTTTAACATCAACCAGAATGGTCATGCAGTTTTCAATTTGTATAACAGTTTCACAACGGTGCACAGTGCTTCAATTACCATAACAGTTGATGTTGCTTGGAAAGTCAAACCATTTTTGAGCTTCTTATGCAGATTTGCTAAACATATCATATTTTCGGCTGTATGAATGCTTGTTCAGGTGATGTGGAGCACACACATTTGGTCAAAGGTTTGGATTATGCTTTACTCAACAAAGTAAGAAGCGAGATTGACAAGAAGCCAGATGGTGGAGATGATGCCGATGGAAAGTCTAGGTATTTGAATTTCAAGTATCTGTCTAAAACATGTAAATCCATTTTTCTAGTTTAACACTAAAAAAAGAAAAATGAAGGCTGTTTTGTGGTTTAAATATTGTGAACAAATGGCTTCTTTTGAATTCATAAAAAAAAAAAAAAAAAGGGCTTCTTTTGAAGCCTTATATTTTTTCATGAGTTAATTATCTAGAGGATTGTAACTATTGAAACTGTCAAAAAGATGTGATCTTCCCCCCCCCCCCCCCCCCCCCCCCCCCTCATGCTCTGATTTTCCCAAATTCTGATCGGTTGATTTATGGACATGATGAAAGTAATTGATGGGTGATGATTAACTTCATGTGATCAAGATGTACTCGCTACATTCTTTTTTATTCTTACTGTTGGATTCATAAAAAAAAAAAATGTCCTCTGTTAATGTCATTTTGGTCTTTGTAATTGTTTGCACCAACACATACTAGTTATTTACTGACAGAGCCTCTAAGGAAGATCAACAATTATCATTTCGCACTGCAACTGCAAAGGTGCGCTGACTTCTTGCAAATACAAAGCTATGGAACCGTGTTTTAGATTTAGTTTATTTAATGAATAGTTTATTGCTCCTGGCTTTTGCATAAGTCATTTGTACTAATGTCTTGTATTTGTGCTTCAGTCGGTGTATAAATGGATAGTCAAACCCCAGACTACTATCAAGTCAAATGAGATGTTTCTTCCTGGTCGAATGGCATTTATTTTTAACATGGTAAGAATATTTGTTGCTTCTATATGCTTGCCCGTTGGGAAGTCCCATATTGGTTCTTCCTTATATGAGTTCTATTGTTTTTTTCTTTCTTATGCCATCTACAGAGTGTAGCTAGTTCAACGTACCATGCATCATAGGCACTTATTTTAAAAGTACTGTAAGCTTGCTACCCCTCATCCAGTTTAACAAACAGATCTTAGATTATTCTGTTTATAAGAAGCCAAAGTAATGATGTCACATTGGACCTTTATTTCCTTTTTTAATCTACTGTTTTCTTTCTCTGCTTCTCTATGATTGATCAAAATATTAGATCAAATGAGATCAGCAAACCTTCCTATATCAGCCTATTAAAACCTAAATCTTATTCTTGATACTTTTCACTAGCAAACTCTAACTGACCCTAACCCTTTCTAGATCAAACCCTTACCGTAATTCCCCAAATTAGAGGTAGAAGTTGCAGGATTCAGCTGCTTCCCTGCATCTTGGAGGCTTGGGCATCTACATAGGTTTTTCAACATGCCATAAATGGTTGATCTTGAATCCATTTGGTTTGGGATTACTGGACAGTCATATTACATATGGTGCTCCACCCAATTTGAGATATGCATGAATACTTAAGCATTAGAATGTAAGGTAAGGGACCAAACAGTAGTTGAATTATAAATGATTAAATTAAACTTCTGGAGAATTGTGTGGTAATACTTTTAAGGAAGGTCATATAAGTATCATACATAAGGTCATAGAAGTGTCATACATAAGGTCTGGTATGTTATAGCTCTCATTTTATGTATTTGTCGATAACCACTAGTCTGTAAGCTCAATCTCCTGACATAAATTTCTCTTCTGCATGCCAGGAGGGTGGATACACTCATGACATTCCAACCACCTTGCACCGGAGTAAGGCTGATTGTCCAGTACCTGAGGTTTATATTTTCTTGATCCCTTGCTGGAATTTCTCCTTTAATGAAGGGCAACTTATCTGATTTAGGCTTGTACTTTGCAGGAAATGGTTACTGTCAGTGTTGATGGTTCTGTGCTGGATCGAATAGCTAAAATTATGTCATATCTTCGTCTTGGCTCTTCTGGGAAGGTTCTCAAGAAGAAGAAAAAGGAGAGAGATGCAAAAGGTAATTGCTGCATACAGCTAGGAGATAGGCATTACAGTTCATTTGAAATCATTGTACTGGAAGAAACGTCTTTTTGATGTTTTGCCTGAACACCTGAGAATGTGGCTTCTATCCTGCATGTGAGAATGGTCATTTAACTGCTCTACTCTAACGGGCATTTCCGAGTTAGCACAGTTTTCTGGAGACAAATTGAAGTGTTTTGAATATAGGCATGTTGCATGTTGCATGTTGACTGATTTGAGATAATGAATCCCAAGATTTTCTGTGATGAGTAAAGAGATCAGATTCTATTGTCTGTTTTGGTATTCACGTGCAATTTTCATCTTTTATCATAAACATGCTTCTTTCTGGGTCATTTATCTTATTTATCTATGTAATCCAAGTTCTTTGAGTCTCTCTCTCTCTCTCTCCATTTTTTATTACAGGTAAGATTTTGGCAGCTGGCAATGAGTATGATGATGAGGATAAGCCATCAAAGCCTAACGGTGGGATGCCCAAGCATCAAACTGAAAGAGAATTTCTTCCTCCACCTCCTCCAAGGAAAAATCATCTTGATGCAAGAGAGAAACAAGGCCCAGCAGTTGCTAGAGCAGAAGAGGATGACATATTTGTTGGAGATGGTGTTGACTATGCTATTCCGGTTAAAGACTTGAGCCAAAGCCCTCTCTCAGAGGACATGGAAGAGTCTCCTCGAAATAAGGAAAAGCCTTCCTATTTCACTGAACCTGCTTATGGTCCAGTCCAAACCTCTGGGCTGCCTGAAGAATGGCAAGGAACGGTTAGTTTATCCTAGTAATAAAAAAAATTAGAAAACTCAGGTTCCAATTTATGCCTACTTTCCCTCAAGTTTTTGTATTTTTCTTGTTGAAATTGAGTGTGTCTGTCCCATTGTCTAATAAGTTAATTTTCTCTGCATTTACTTACCTTTTGGTTTCAGAATGGATATGATGCAATGCAAACACAAGCATTGGCTGCTGGTTACCAGGGTGAGTGGCAGGACTACCAATATGCTGAACAGCTGGCTTACCCTGAACAATATCTCCAAGCAAACATGACTTATGAAGTGGAAGCAGGCATTCCACAGGATCCACGTTTTATGACTCAAGAAGAGAAGGATCGGGGTTTAGGGTCTGTGTTTAAGAGGGATGATCAGAGACTTCAACAATTGAGGGAGAAAGATGCTCGAGAAAAGGATCCCAATTTCATTTCTGAGAGTTATTCTGAATGTTACCCAGGGTATCAAGAGTATAACCGGGAGATTGTGGACAGTGACGACGAAGATGACTTGTCCAAAATGGATATGGGTGGACGAGTAAGTGATCTTTCTTAAGTAAAAGAAAATTTGTTCGGTTTTGCATATCATCGTAGGTATAATTGATGCTTCGTTTTAATAACTTACCTCTTAATTGGTTTTGAATAGCAGGGAGTATAATATTCTTATTAAATGAAAGATTTTTCTTTGACAAATCTATATGTTTCTATCCTCAAAAATGTCATCCCAGAACTTTGTGAGGAGCTACATGTTTCTGTGCTGCTATGCCATATTCTTTTATAGAAATGGTTACCGTAACGTTATTGGTCTTGTAGAAGTGAAACATGCTTATAACATTGTTGAGACACTTTTCAACAGGCAAAGGGTCGTCTTCATAGGTGGGACTTTGAGACAGAAGAGGAATGGGCAACTTACAATGAGCAGAAAGAAGCCATGCCGAAAGCTGCGTTCCAGTTTGGTGTGAAGATGCAAGATGGTCGGAAGACACGAAAGCAAAACAGGGACCAGAAGCTAAATAATGAGCTGCACCAGATTAACAAGATACTTGCTAGAAAGAAAATGGAGAAGGAGATGAATGGTGAGGGTGGCCACCATTATGACGATGATTCACAACCTGGAAAGAAGCTTCGAATATGAAATATGGAAGTTAATCTTGCGTTGCTAGTTTTCTTTTGTACTTAGAAATTGATTGCACTTAGTTTTGTTGTTACAATTGAGCTTTTCCAGTTCCTTTGCTAGAATTATTCTCAATCTGTTTATAAGACAGAATACTGTAAGTATTTGGAGTTTGGGCAGAGTCAAAATTATGATTTGAAATGTTCATTGTAATGAATAGTCCGGCTAAATATTCTATCTAACTTGATGGTCAAATTTTGAGAATACAAAGACATTAAAAAAAAAAAGAAAGTGTTGTTTGAACATGGAAATCACAGTTCGAGAGGCGGTCGTAGAGCAGGAACAACAGTGCTATGACTTGGCAATAGCTGCTTCTACTTTTACAAAGGGCTCTCGGCCAAAGCTCGCTCTTTTCTTGTATATTTTTAGGATAGAGTATACTCTGTCCGCCTAAACGCTCATCCCTTGTTAGAGTTACCCCTCCAAACTAGGTTCATTATCTACAAATTATCAAAATGTTTCGAGTTTCTCTCTCTTTGGCAAATTTAGCTGTTAGTTAGGATAGAAAATGTAACACGTAACTAGCACGTGCGCTTGAGTCTTTTGGGCATTATTAATTTGCTTATATTTTGTATGAAAACACACCGTTTTAATCATAGTACTAAAAAATAAATAAAAAACCTACAGCAAGTTGGAGATGGTTATATGGCTGCAAAGCTACTTCCTAATATAATAGAAGAGAACGGTTGTGTACACTCACTTGTTTATATGGGAGTTAATGCAGCCAGTGGCAAACCCAGCCTTGTAAATATGGGTATGGGAGGCCCAAATTGAAAGAAAAAAAAAAAAAAAAAAATTGGGGGGGCAAAATTAAAAAATTAAACAAAATTAAAGGTAAAATTTAATATAATTTTTTTTTTTGGGAAAATTTTGGGAGTTGGGGGGGGGAGGCCCCCATATAGGTCTGCCTTTGAATGAGCCACCCTTTTGTTTGGAGAAGGATATTTGAAATGGAGAGCCACTGGTTCCTTATTCAAGAGGGGCAAAATTGTCAAAAATAAATGAAATCACAATTTTGTCCATCTTAAAATAAGGAAGGGGCTCCTCTCCATTTCAAATGAAATGGAGAAAATCATCCTATTTCTCTTTGTTTGGGTGGTGACCGCACAGACATTCCCATCAAATAAACTTTGTAACTTTTTTTTTTTATACAAACCAAGAGAAAAATTAATCATGCAAAAACAACTTAGGTGCACAAGTTTGTCATGTGTGGCATTTTTTTCATCTAAATTAACAGCCAAATCTGATATAAGGAATAGCTCGAAACATTTTGGTAGTTTGTAGGTCCAAATTAAGGTGCAAGTATAAATGAGATGATAAGTTGGAAGGTAAGGTCGTAGGTTCAAGTCCCGCACGTATAACTTATCAATAACAAAAAATATATATATTTTTGAGGGAGGGGAACAAAGTGTAATTTAGCCTTACTTTTATCATTTTGAATGTCTCAGCTCAAGCCCACAGACTAACGAATAGGGCCTGGACTAGGACCAGGACCAGGACCAGGGACCCATGGATTATTACTTGCGTTTACGGAACTAAAAAGAAATCGTTAGCTTGTTATCTGAGGGAGCGAGCCCGAATTTCATTGGCATCTGTTTAGACGACAAGTCTGTGACAGCGTGTCAGCTCACGTTGTTTTGTGGCTCTTCGGTTTATCTACGAAACTCTTCTTCTTCTTCTTCTTCTTCCTTTGGTTGGTTTGATTTGTGATTGGAGGCCCTAGCAAATTCCAAATCTCTGGATTACATAAAAAGGTACCTTATTTATCATTCTGTTCTTCTTTCATGTGTTTAATTTTCTTTGGATTGAGGTTACGTTGGAACTTGGTTTTTTATCCGTTTGAAAACCCTAGTCCGAAGCAAAATCTAATTCATGGCCGTTGCCGATTCTTTCTTTGATAGCGTAACTTGTTCCTGATGGTGGGGCTTATGTAATTCCTCTATTTAGCTTCTTTCTTTTTCTTTTTCTTTTTTAATCTTGCAAATCGACAGAGAATTACTGCGTTTTGCATGCCCACGCCCGAGGAAGTAAATTGAGGATCTCTGTGATTTCTTTGACATGAGTATTATTATAAATACTGTGTAGAAGCTCCTCGTACCACAATTTGGAGCTTAATATGGTTACCGTGCTTACTAAAATACTTGGGTCTTTCTGTTTCTGGTTTTTAATTTAAGAAAAAAAAAAAAGTCTTGTCTTAGATCCTAACATGGGTGTCAATATTCAAATTTCAGTGCCATCTCTTATTGGGTTTCTATCGTTATAGTTCATGGCAAACTTTGACCCAAGAATTTCATATTCTTCACTTTCTAAGATTGAAAAGGACAATGCCAAATTCCGCTATGATGATGACTTCACTGATTCTCCATGGGCTGTTCCACAAGCCCCACTAGGCTCAAATTCCTCTAAACAAGATTACTCGTACCAGTTCCCAATTGAATCTGATGATTTTCTTGATGGAGGATATGATTCTAGTGATGATTCTCGGAATTCCATGCAAACTAATATGCCTCCTGAAGTGAACTTGAAGAATGTTCTCAGTGGTATATTTTCCATTTTGACTGGCCAGAACAAATCGGTTCCAAGTCTCACCACAAATCAACAACTCCCCAGTACAACTGTTTCCTTTCTCGGGTCTGGAAAGAATGGAAACACGGACCTGCACTCATCTGTTTACATACCCAGTGCCCCACCACTCCTCGAGCCTAGTGGGGTTAATTATAGCGCTTACAAAGAGGTGTTGGAGGCTGAGCCCCCTGAGTGGCTGCGGGATAGTTCTACTACAGTTTGCATGCAGTGCACTGCTCCGTTCACAGCACTGACTCGTGGCAGACATCATTGTCGGTTTTGTGGAGGGGTTTTCTGCAGAGCATGTACCAAGGGGAGGTGCTTGTTACCTGTTAAGTTCAGGGAGAGGAATCCGCAGAGGGTATGTGATGCCTGCTACGATAGGCTCGATCCTTTACAGGGTATTCTTATTAACACCATAAGCAATGCCATGCAAGTAGCAAAGCATGATGTGATGGATTGGACATGTACAAGAGGATGGTTGAATCTTCCTATCGGTTTGTCCATGGAAGATGAGATATACAAGGCCTCCAATACATTGAGAAGCTACTGCCAGGTGTGTTTCTGATTTGCATTACATGTCAACTTGTTTTGTTTCTGTAAAACTAAGATTAATTTCCTGCTTTGTAATTTTGTAGATAGGATTGTGAATACTAGGTAGGTAGTCCAGGCTAGGTTCTAGATTATGCTTTGGAGCTTTGTTTCTCTGTTGACTCTTTGTTTCATTTCTTGTACTTGTCAACTAGCTGGTCATGGTATTTTAGAAGTTGGTACTTCGTTTACATTTTAAGTAACCATGTCCTGTACGTAGCGATTTTTTAACTTTCTTCATGGTGTTTGTTGGAATGTACAGGTTACTAGGTTGAATCCTGATAAGTCCATACCCTTGGCAGTTCTGAAAGGAGCGAAAGGCCTGGCAATCTTAACTGTTGCCAAAGCTGGTGTTCTGGTTGCTTACAAACTTGGCACAGGTTTGGTCATTTCTCGAAGGTCAGATGGATCATGGTCTGCCCCATCAGCCATACTCTCTGTTGGCTTAGGATGGGGTGCTCAGGTAAACATACAATTGGTTCATAGTACTTCTATAGTATATTTCCAGTTGTTATTACTACAAGAACGTTTGTTATTTCCATTTAAATAGAAGGCTTAGGAAAAAATATCGGATATGCATGTTTTTGAGGAGGATTCCTTTTAACTAGATATAAATTTTAATCTTTTGGCATTACTAGCTCAATTTTTGTTGTAGTTAATTAATTTTATACTTACCATGTGTTTACAGATTGGTGGTGAGCTGTTGGACTTCATAATTGTGCTTCACGATTTGAAAGCTGTTAAGACATTTTGTAGTCACTTGCATTTTTCTCTCGGTGCTGGTTGCAGTGCTGCAGCAGGACCTGTTGGGAGAGTGCTGGAAGCAGATCTTCGTGCCGGAGATAGAGGTTCTGGCATGTGCTATACTTACAGTTGTAGCAAAGGTATTGTTACATGAATTAGGTTTTGTCTGTGAAGTGTTGGTTATATGAATAATTAGAATCGTACACTTTTATGTCATGGTATAGTGGTATGGGGGGGGGGGGGGGGGCAAATGCAATATTCATTTTTGCAAGAAGGTGGTACAGGTAGCTCAAGGATGTTTTTTTATGAGATTCTCCCCATTCTAATGTGGTTTATGCATACTTTGTGGTAGCTTGAAAGTTCAAGGAGAACAGTCTTACATCTTTGAACTTTGCAAATTATGACAGGCGCATTTGTGGGAGTGTCACTGGAAGGGAATGTTGTTGCAACAAGGATGGATACCAATTTACGCTTCTATGGCGATCCTTATCTCACTACATCTGATATTCTACTTGGGATGGTGGACAGACCAAAGGCTGCCGAGCCCTTGTATACTGCCCTTGAAGACCTTTTCTCCAGTGTACGGTGATAGTTCCCCGATTTCTCTGCAATATGGCATCTTTCTGATGGATGTGAATGACCACTGGGATAGATCAATTTATAGACACGTGCTTGGATTCTGATAAGGATTCCTCATCTTAGATCTTAACTGTGAAAAGTTCTTTGGGGTTGTTTCGTATTTTCTGAATGAAGGGATGTAGTCGATGCCACAGGCAATTTGTTTCCATACCTTGATCTCTTGCATCTGCAATTGTCATACCAATCGGTTTATTATGATGGGAATACACTTATTGGGACTTTTACCTGTATATATGCAATAGAATGATACAGTCTCTTTAATTTGACCGTCTACGACGTGATTACTTCTAGCTAAATTGTCTGTCTTGCCATTTGGAAGTCGCGTTCTAGGTTGCATATTATGGTTAATAACCTGAATGGTGTTTTGCTATAATTAAGGGGCTGCTTGATGTGCCAAAATGAAGGAAGAGCATGTGTGCTACGGAGTGTGTCAAAGAAAGTTTTGGAAGGGCTCTGGGGACCTTCCCTCATAACATGATACCAATTGCTTGCAGCCAAACCCTAAAGCGATATTTCAGCCATCACCTGCGGCTTCGGTACTTCGTCTGGCAATAGGTTCACGAAGTGAGAACAATAAGAGAATAACTTCTAACAAGACCTGGTAAAATCAGGTTTTTTTTCGCCCTCCAATAAAAATAAAATAAAAGAAAAAGAAAAAAAACCACGTCAGCATAAAACACAAAAACTGAAAAGAACTAAAATTATTCGTTCTCTCTGAGCCTAACTCTCTACAGTCTCCACCTCTCCCATGGCTTCTCACCATCAAAGCACTATTTGATGTCGCAAGAATCCACTAAAGTTGAACAGCGTTTTTATGACCGAAAAATTGAGTGCTAAAAAGTCTTCCTAAAATTAACGTCGTTTGGTCTTTATCAGTTAATCTACTCCCACTTCCACCATGGAAGCTGTACAAGGTCCCCCTCTACTACTTTCCGCTACCAAATTCGAACCAGACACCGAGAAAATAAAATGGTCAGTTCGGCGAGTTTGGTCAGTTTGTTGAGTTGTGTTTGTAAGTAACGTGGTGTCTTGCAATCAGCCCTGCTAATCTCATTTTAGGAAGCGTGGGGCTTTTGCGACGTGAAATCAGACATAATTTTCTTTCATTTTTCCTGATTTAGGTGATTTAACTAAATAAATACCCATTTTGAAAAATGAAATCTTTTATGATTCCGCGAAACCTCCTTAAGAATCTATCCATTTTGACATTGCACGTCATTTACAATATAATCCACTTAAATAAGAGTAATGCTAAATGCCATCCCATGTTCTCTTTGTGTTCTCTTTATAATTGATGTGACTTTTAAAACTACCATTAAATTTGTGATAGATCACTATTGAATAAATCTTCTTTCGCTTAACTTATTCACATCCTTCTTTAACGAAGATAATTCAAACCTCCACATGAATCCTTTGGAATTGAATTACCAAATGCACATTACTCCCGTGAAGCTATAGGGTGCGACGTATTTAGTAGATCTTTTTTTTCTTTTTTTTAGAAAAGTACACATAACTCCCTGAAACTACCACCTCATTGTCAATGTCTCACATTCCTCCCAAATTATCAATTGTGTCAATCTCTCCCTTTAAATTATTGAAAGATGTCAATGTCTACCCTAATGACAAAAATAACCTTCATAAAATCATTAACACCTTTTTTTTTAAATAAAAAAAAATCTAAAATAACAAAATGTTATAAAAAATAAAAAATAAAAACAGGTTTTTAAAATATATATATATATATATATATATATATATATATTTTCATTATTTTTTAGGTTTAGTTTTTTTTCAAATTTATAGACATTTTTGTCTTACTGAAAAAATATTTAGGGTTATTTGTCTTTTTGTTAGTCTTATGGAAATATTGACATCTTTTGGTAGTTTAAAGAAAATATTGACACAATTGATAATTTGAAAGGTACATTAACAATTAATGGTAGTTTGAAGGGATCCATGCACTTCTTCCATCTTTTCTCTTTTGATTCACAAAATCTGTCATGGTACAAATTGCAGTCGTTTGAAGTTTATGAAATGGATTTTGGAAAACAAAAAATTGCAAGCTATTTTAGGACAAGGATTATAAAATTTATTAGACTACTACGACATTCTCTCATATCTAACATATTAAGGAGATTGCTTTGGAAAAATTAGATCTCAAATGTGAGAAACTGCCACATTTGATTGCAGTATACAAATCCAATTCCAGGGAAGAAAGCCACCAAAAAAAAAAAGAAAAAAAAAAGAAGGGCATACAACTAAAACGAGGAAATTATTGGACAGTCTCAATACAATAAAGCTATAAAACTGCCACATTGAAATAATTTGAGTAAAATCAGATTCTACAATATAAATCCCATTTTGGTGGGAGGAATGAGAGATTTTCTAACAAAGAAAGAGCGAGGGGAGAGGGATCATCAATATCCCTAGCAGTTTCCTGGGATTTCATTTCTTCCTGGAATTTGTGACAGGTCGTGGGTCAAGGCTTGTTAATTTCCATTAGTGGTTTTCTGAGATTTCTTCCTGAAATTTGCGATGCTGCAATTTGGACAAATGTACTCCAACCCATCTGTTTTAGCATAGTCCTGCCAATCACCATATAGATGTCAAGACAACAAAGATTCAAGTTTTTGAATCTACACATGCTGTCTGCGCATCTTATTTTTCATCCCCAACCCCCCCCCCCCCCCCCCCCCCCCATCGAGTGACTACTTCATGCAGATGGATCAAACAGGAAAGCTAGATGAAAGTAAAACCAAAAGCCAAGTTAAATTTGCAATTCATGACACCATACAATCACTCTAGGGGATGGGTTCCATTATGCTTCATGAGAAACAGAAATCAGTATCGTCTGTTGCAAATGTTTCTGAATACTGGTTCCAACTTCCAACATTGTCTTCACAAATTCCTGGCTCAACGATAATGGGTAATAATTAAACCAAAATCATCCCTGCTACAGGTTATCTTGACCTGACCTCTTGTTGACAACAAGGCCAATTTCTGTTCTAAATAGACCAACTTGATAACTCTTTGGCTGAGCTAAAACCAAAAAGTTCGTCAGAATCATTTGCAACCCCGGTTTCTGACACAAGAAGATGAGGTATGATATGTAGCTCTTCCAGAATTTGTTTGTTTAGGCTTGTTGGGGTTAGTTGCTGGTTCTGCTACTGATATGTAGCAGTAACGTGGTTTTTTTTTTCTACCTGTTGGGTGGATGTTGATCCAGTTTTGACTGGAGTGTAAGTGCTGGTTGTGTCTGGTTTATAAAGATTTCATTCATCCAAAAAAAAAATATGAAGTATATACTGCATCAAATTTAAACCATAAAAATACCTCAACTATTATTACATGTACCATTAGATTGCTCATGGAATTTGACATTATAGGTTAGCTACATGATTTAACTTGTTAAGGCGAGAAAATGTTTGACTTACAAGAAATCTTGCTAAGCATGTACTCTTTCATATAAAATACTACGGCATCCACCCAAATTTTATATAAGAACTTAAATAAGGCAAACATACCTTAAAAGCACCAAGCCCCTGCCTCCGATCACACCCGAAGTGAGCCCACTCGCCACATATACCACAGTTCACCCAATCACCACCTGCACTACTGTTACATGCAGACTCAAATTGTCAGTAAGGCATACAGTTTTTTCCGTACAGTATGCACACAGAGAGAGAGAGAGAGAGAGAGAGAGAGAGAGAGACCTGTGACACAACAAGCAGAATTCTCCGTCTACATCATCATGAGCGAATTCATATTCTAGAAGATAAGTTTCGTAATGCCTTTTTAGTGTATTCCCCACACCCTGATTATCAGCAGAAATACAGCTGAGTTCTCCATCTACATCATCGTGAGTCAATTCTCATTCAAGAAGATAAGCTTCCAAAATAGTAGCAAGTTACAACAAGCTAATAATTCTAAATTAATGATATCACCAAATAAAACCAGCCACAATATAATATCAGGAAAAGTTTGTTATAAAACTGCCAGAGTTACTTTCAGCCTGAGTCTATCCCCCTCAATTTACGTCATAAAGCTCAATAATTCATATATGAAATACGTGTGCCAGGTATAGCTTGCATATAAATACTAAAAAAATTTAGCAAACACTACCTAAAGATTGCAATTACGAAAGGCATTACTAAGTAATTTTGACATAAATTTTATAATTTAAGGTTCAACCTTCCATATTATACCTAACTCCAAATCTACGAATTTGCATAACATGCAAGTTAAAGCATCTCAAGAATAAAAGAGGAAAATAACGAAGAGAAGTTGAAAAAGCATACAGTCATTCTATTGGTCAGCGTGTGATTACGCATCTTTGAGAAAACCTGTCCTTTCCAATTGATGCCATTTCCAACATGAAAGCCTCCTCTTGAAACCACCTGAGGGACCAAAAATTTCAATATTACATCTTGGCAGATTTTCAATAAGCATTTTACGGCAAAGAAATTACCTCTCTATACAAGTTGAAAAGGTCAAGGCGCTTTGCATTGAGAATGGCATCAGGGAACTCAGCTAACCCACCTTGAGGAATGAGACGAGTATGTCCACGGAGGGTCAGAAACTGCATTACATCCCTCAGGAATTCCTCCTGCCAGAGGTTTAATGTTGGAAACGAATTAAAAGAAGAAAGTTGAGATATAGATATCAAAATTCCTTGTACATGTCTCACATCAAGTATGTAAAGGGATCCAACATTTCAGTCTAAGGTAGTGCAAATGGCTAATTCAATTACAAGATCTCATTGCCACAATCTATTCAATATTTCCTGTCAGGCTTTGTATTCAATACTTGGTGGATTAAACGAGAATTTTAGCCCCGTGAAATTGTTGGATGAGATCATACATGAGAAATAAGTATGGTTAAATGGGCTAATGTATTGAATTGATAATATTTTTTTGATAAGTAATTTAATCTCATTGAAAAGCACAGAAGATGCGCAACCCTAGTAAATAAGAAGTATACAAGAGAATCCTCTATCCAGTAGAAAAAGAATAACAAAGGTTCAAAAAGTTAGAAAAAACTAGAAGAAAAAAAAAAAAAAAAACCCTATTATGAGCTTTTATCTATGTGTAAAGGAAATTGAATATAATCTTTTTTAGTTCCACCACCAAAGTCTTTATCTTTAAAGCTTTGTGCATTTCGCTCTCTCCAAATACACCACATTAAACATAAAGGAACTAACCTCCAAAGTTCCAAAATGTCACGACGCCCCACCTGGCCTCCCCAACTCATCGACAACTCTCTCACCCTTCTAAGCATAACCCAATCAACACCAAACAAATTACATAGAACTCCATAAATCTCTTGCTACTTCACGATAAAGAAGAAGGTGATCGATAGACTCCCCATTTTTCTTGCACATACAACACCAATCCACCACAATGATGTTCCGCTTCCTCAAGTTATCCAATGTCAATATAATCCCTAAAGCCGCCGACCACACAAATAATGCCACTCACAAAGGAGCCTTAACTCTCCAAATACTCTTTTAAGGAAATGGGGAACCCGTAAATATGGTTAACACATGATACAACAACTTCACTTGTGACACTTGGAAGGGATCCAACATATTCTATCCACAACTCTTTGCCTTATTTGAGAGAATACATCTCAAAGAAAGAGGAGACCAACTCTACCTCCCAATCCTGACTAAAAATTATATTCCAATGAATACCTCCATTTCGGAATTGCATCAAATCCGCCACCCACGTGTCCTTACAACCTGCAATACTAAACAAATCCAAATAAGATATCTTCAATGGTTAATCCCTACACCACACGTCATGCCAAAAATTGAGATTTGACCAATCACCCACCTCAAATCTAACAAATTTTGAGAAAGTATCCCACCTTTCCTTATATATTCCACACATCCACTCCAAATAACCCTATTACCTCCTTGGAATACCAACCTCTCCTCAAATTATCATATTTAGTCTGTATCACCAATCTCCACAAAGCCTCATTCTCCATAGCATAACGCCATAGCCATTTACCCAACATGGCTCGATTAAATTGTATCAAGTTTCTAACACCCAACCCACCTGGTTTCATCGGGGTACAAATTCTTGACTAATTCACCAAATGGAACTTAAACTCATCACCAATCCTACCCCATAAAAAGTCTCTCTGAACTTTCTCAATCCTAGTAGCCACACTCACTGGAATAGGGAAAAGAGACAAGTAGTAAGTAGGCAAATTAGAAAGAGTGCTTTTTATCAAAGTCAATCTACCTCCTTTAGAGAAATAAGCCTTTTCCATCCAACCAACCGACGTTCAATTTTCTCATTATGCCATTCCAAATAGATGTATCCTTGTAAGACGCACCCAAAGGCAAACTCAAGTACTTCATCAGCAAAGACGATAGATACTCTACAGCCAAGAATGCAAGCCAAACCTTCTACATCTCTCACTTTGCCAACAAGAACTATCTCTGATTTCGCCAAATTAATTTTCAATCCCGATACAAATTCACAACATAAGAAAAGGCATCGCAAATGTCGAAGTTGTTTAGAATTTGCATCACAAATAGTCAAGGTATTATTTGCAAACAATACGTGGGAAACTAAAAGTTCTTCATTATTCCTTAACCCCACTGAAAAACCAAACAAAAGTCCCCTATCCATTATAGCAGTCATCATCCTACTGAACATCTCCATAACAACCACAAAATAACTGCAATAACGAGTCCCTCTGTCTCAATCCATAAGAAATAATAAAGAAGCCAAATGGTGAACCATTAATAAGAATGGAAAACTGCACCGTAAAAATACAATGCCCTATCCCATCCTTCCATTTCTCCCCAAATCCAACATCTCTTCAGCAAATATAACAAGAACTCCCAATTAACATGAACATACGCATTCTCCAAATTCAATTTACACAACTCTCCTAGTTTCCCCGATCTAATCTGACTATGCAGACACTCGTTAGCAACCAAAACTGAATCCAAAATTTGTCTACCTCTAATGAATGCATTCTGGGAATTTGATATAACCTTTCCCAAAACTGATTTTAACCTATTCGCCAGGACCTTGGAGATAATTTTATAAACACCACTCACTAAACTAATCAGCCAAAAATCTTTAACGTCCACAACTCCTGCCTTTTTTGGGATAAGGGAGACAAATGTAGCATTAAAACTCTTCTCAAACTTCATTCGACTATGAAACTCCTTAAAAACTGCAAAGATGTCCTCTTTCATAGTCTCCCAACACTTCTAAAAAAAATCCATAGAGAAACCATTAGGACCCGGAGCCTTATCACCATTCAAGTCCCTTACCACCTCCCACACATCAAAATCACTTTCCAACCAATTACTATCATCCGCATCAATGGAAAGAACAAGAGGCCATCCAATTTTGGCCACCAACTAAATTGTTCAGCATAAACTGTCTCATACAATTGCATTATATGCTCCCTTATTTCTATAGAGTCAGAAGTCATAGACCCATTAATTAACTAAAGAGTCCACTAAGCTATATCTTCAATGAGAATTTGCCACCCTTGGAAAAAAAATTAGTGTTTTTATCCCCCTCTTTCAACCACAAGGCTTTTGATTTCTGCCTCCAACTCACTTCTTCAAAAATGATAAATCTCTCTGATTCGTTAAACATATCTTCCTTCCTCAACCTCAGATAAAGGTCGCCCCTCTACAATAAAGTCCAGCTCCCGAATACCCTCCATAAGATCTTTCTTTTTCTTTCCCTACATTCACAAACACCTCCCCATTCCATTTCTTTAAGTTCGATTTCAAGGCTTTCAACATACACACCAATATATAACTAGGAGATCTATGAAAATTATATGACAACCACCAGGGGTGGAGCCAGCATTTGGGATTTGGGGGGGCAAAACTAAAAAAATGAAAATTTTAGGGGTAAAATTTTAATTCTTTTTTTTTTTTTAGGAATTTTTTTTTTTTATTTTTTTTTTTGGGGGGGGGGGAACCTTGGGCCTTGGGGGGGTTAGGCCCCCCCAAGGCCCTTGGTAGCTCCGCCCCTGACAACCACCATGTTTTCACCTGCTCCACAATGCCCTCTGATTTCAACCACATATTTTCAAATTTAAAATACCTACTACCACCACCCCATACACTACAATCCAACATCAGAGGATAATGATCTAGTAGGATTCTAGGGAGTGTCCTTTAAGAAACATCAGGAAATCGTTCTTCCCAATCCAGATAGAGAAGAAATCTATCAATTCTAAACCATGACTGCACATCATGATTATTAGACCAAGTATCCCACCTACAAGTGGGATGTCCATTAGTCCCTAATCAAATATAAATTCTAAAAACTCCAACATAGCTACTGATTGTATAGACTCGCCTAATTTTTCACACAGAAAACAAATGGCATTGAAACCACCTCCAATACACCACGACAACTCCCACCAACTTATAATGACAACCAATTCTTCCCAAAGATACCTCCTTTCAACATCATCACATGGACGATACACCCCCAAAAAGGCCCATTCAACTTCTAAAAGAATACACTAGTGGAAAATTTCTCACGCAATCCTCACTCTTCTCCACCACCCGCCTATTCCACATTAACAAAATCCCACCTAATGCCCCTCACGACCCCAAATATGTCCAATCCACTTGTTGGCATCCCCCATAAGCTATGAATCACCTCCCTAGAAATATACTTCAATTTTGTCTCCTATAAAAACACAATGTTCGCCTTCGAATCTCTAAGAAGACTTCTAATCCTCAATCTTTTCTCCTTCTCATTTAGCCCTCTTACTTTCCATGACAGTATTTTGAGGTTTCATAAAGAATTGTCCCTTTCCTCTGCCTCTATTAGATTGTCCTCCCTTTATATCATAATTAACTAAGCACAACAACCTCTTTAGCTCCGGCTTTCCTTTGCTCGTTGTCCTAAAGCAAACATATGGAACACAAACTGATCCGTTCTGAAGTCTGCTTGCTTCAGTCACATAAAATAGAGCCAACATTTGATCCTCAAAGCCCTCGCACGACAACCCCACTACATGACAAAAATTATTCACCCTTTCAAACACACAGTCTGAAGACATTGACTGAGGCACTTCCTGTTCTTCAATCCTAGGGTTTACTACTAATGTCTCATTTTCCTTCACCTCCTTGTCGGGCATAGCCGAGTAATTCTAGACGTCATATACATGTCCCTCTAATAATGATGTGGCTTTTAAAAGCCACATCATTATTAAAGGGACCTGAGTATGACGTCTAGAATTACTCGACATAGCTACCACTGCCAAAAAAGAGTGATTCATCTCTTTTCCACTCAAATTCATTTCCTGCACCTCCTTTGAAGTCAAACTTTCTAACCTCCCTTCCCCCAACTCGTTTTCCAAAGGAACCATGGAGCACCAGGAGACCAACTCATCGTACACTCTCTATCACCTTCTCCAGTATCTGAAACACCATTCATAATCTGATTATTCACTATTTCTTTAACAAATGAAGAATCTTTCTGCTAAACTAAAGAAAATCCTAGAAACAATCCCTCTTTCAAACACCCATTCACCTGCACCCTTAATTCTACGAACTCATCCCTGACCCATCATTGGTAAACAAGCCTGATAAAACTAGTTCCAAGGACCCAGCTTACCTAACAGCTTCAACATTGACCTCTAATCCTACGCCAGCCCTTTCTGCATAAAACCCAAGATTTCTGGTATTTTCTGCCGTCTTAGGCCGAGAGCTTGAATGAATCACCCTAGCTGGAACTTCATCGACGAGGTCTGACTTAAGCCTAGAAGCTTCATCAATTTGATGTACTGTGCTTGCAAGAGAAGGCTTCGAACCTGCCAGAGAAACTTCTATCTCCCCGGAAGTGTGACCTTGAATTTTCCCCTTGCCGGCGAGTTTGGGTATATACCTTCATTTATAGACCACAACATTACTCTGTCTAGGCCTAATATCTTTCATTTTATACAGTTTGGCCTCCACATTATAACTTTAGGCGTTTGTGGGTCTTGGCGAGAGTTAGAGCCCTTGGACTGGATATTTTGATCTCCCCCTATGGCAATGGCCTTCGGTCCCACAGTCCCTCCAAGTTTAAAAGAACACAGGGCCAAATTTATATTACCCACTCCTTCATACAAGTCTGCTGAATCCTTTTTTCTGGCAAGTTATAATTAGGCCCAAAAGACAAGTGGCCCACCTCTAATCTTTCCAAGCAACAATCCACTTTCCTTTTAAGTGCAACCAATAAATTCTTCATAGACCATAATTCAAATACTTCACCCAATTTGGCCAACGAGATCTTCAAGCTGTCGTCTCCTTCTTTATTATTGTGAATGTCGGGTAACACCTTCTGCTCATTCCTTCCATATCCATCATCCCTCTTCCATATTTGCTCCTTTGAATTACCCACTCTACCCTTGCCTAAATAATCTAATTCCTGAGACTGCCCCTTCTCTACCAAAGCGTCAACGTACGATCTCCTTCCTTGATCCATCATCGAGTCCTTTGCTGGTAGCGGCGGAGTCCCACTTAGTCCATTCGTCTTTGAACCACCATTACTCCTTCGAAAACCATACCCATACTCCCATCATCTACAACCGAATCAAAAAAGCGCTACCACATTTCTCAACTCGACGCAAATTTGCTCCACCCTTTACCTTTTTGGCCCTCTAGAACTAGGGGTGAGCATTGGGGGGGGGGGGGGGGAGGGTTTCCCTTTTTTGGCCCCGCCCCGCACCCCTGCGGGTTCACAAAGTCACACCCGTGCCCTGCTGAAGATCAATGGTATCCGTGCGGTGCAGGGTTGGTGCGAGGAGGGGTGGTGCGGGTTATCCCCAATTCAAGCCAAAACTTGAGAAACCAGCAAACGATTCAAACCAAAGTCAGATTCATTCAATACCTAGAAGTCTAGAAGCATGAGAAATTGAAACAATTGAACTATCTAAACAGAGATAAAAAAAAAAATGTACGTGCGCGGAAAATTACCACTCTTTGAACCATTTAACGGCGGGGATCATCACTTCGCCCTTTGCTCTCCTTATGCATTCAACGTGAGCACTGTGAATCGACGACGAAGAGGCCTTTACGGTTAGAGACTTAGAGAGTTTTGGGTTCGGATTTCGACCTCGGAAGAATAAAAAGGGCGAGATTTTAGGAGAGCAACATGAAACACCAACCAAATCTGGAGCACCATTGGAGTAGATGTAGGAAATCGTGAAGAAGAAGAAGAAGAAGAGGCGAAGGGGTGCGGGGTGCAGCACTAGGAAGTAGGAAGAAAAGAAAGGAAAAAATGAAGAGGGGCTCGGGGGGGGGGGGGGGGGGGGGGTGCAGCGCTAGGGTTAGGGATTTCCAGATTTCACGTTTTTAAGTTTTAACATACATTAATATATATATATACACGGGGCGGGGACCTGTTAATTTTCCAACGTTTCACCACGCACCGCACCATGCGGGGAAACGAGAAACGCACCCGGGAACCGCGTGTTGAACGCGATTTGTAAGAAAAATAGGGCGGGGCGAGGCGGTTTTCCCAGGTTAGGGCGGGTCCTACTCAGCCCTATCTAGAACAACGATGAAGCCACATCACCCTCCTCCATATTCCGCCAGAGCCATGTACCACCCATGGCTATTCGGGCACCTTTGCGCAATATAAGCCCTACTTCCAACCCTTAGAAACCAGTAAAACTCCCTCAAATTCTCCCCTTTTAACACCTCCACCTCCACCATAACCAATAACCACACCACGCTTGACTTGCCCAGAACCACCGCTCTAGAGACCCCTCCGCTCCTCTTGGTGATGCGTAAACCCAAAAACCCCTCTTTAATCACCAGCTCAAACGTTGTTCATTTCAGCATAGAAATAACTCGCATAACCCATCGCCATCTCTAATGCTACAACATAACCAAAAGACAAAACTGCAAAATATCCGATGAGTATAAAGCCATAGTATATCTAATTCATAAACCTCATTCTCACTCTATTAATGGAAGTTAGTGGCGTATTATATATGAAGTGACAATATAGAATGTTGGAGTCCATGTTTTGGGTCTAAATAACATTGTAGAAAAGACAAAGCTGAAGATGATATGAATTACACAAGGGAACTGGCAAAGAAACCAATGAACAAATCATTAGCTGATAAGAATCATACAACTTATTTGTTTTTGTAATTGCGAGCACAATCTGTCCATACAACATTCTAGTGTGTATACACACACACACAATTCTTATCCATGCTTCACAGGATTCAAGTGATGTTCCACACAAATGGCATGCATAACCACATATATTAGATATGTGACTCAGTGACTTTAAAAGAAAATGGTTCTCCACCTGCTCAAAAATATGGAAATGAAACCACTTCAATGGTGACACTGAACAATGCCCAACCATGCTCTAAGAAGTGGAGACCAAATGACTAACCTCTGAGCATACATGAATGGGGGATCTGCCACAATCATGTTTCTTCAAGGGTAGCGGATTTAAAGAAATAATCTGTTGGGCATGAAAAGAGCTAGACAACCGTTTCCTTTGTGTGACAGCAGGGCCAACAATACTATGCTTTGAAGGGGCAACTGGAAGATTAGCTTCTCCTTGATCTCCATCATATCTTTCTGGCTCAGAAAATCTAGAAAAATGTAGCATCTTATGACGATGACTGTGAGGGATTGGCCTCATTGCTGCAATACTAGGTTTCTGTCTACCACTACCTTCATTTTCCCATTTCGGGCCACTAAAGGTGACAGGTTTTATTTTTCGGCATGGCTCAGATCTCTTTCTACTAGGGGCAGGAGGCATCAAACAGCTGGGGGACACAGCAGGAAAAGAATTGTTTGGATGATGTTCTTTGCCCTGCCTTGTACAAAAGAAAAGAAGGCGTTCAGCATCATCTTTTTCAAAAGAAGCCACTGACAAGCCTTCAGTGCTAGCTATTCCCAGCACAACTAAGCTGCGGTAAGACACATCTGGTGCCAGCTGCCTCAAAACCTGTGGAAAGAATTCCAAGGAAATGACCATTAAGTACAAAAGAATAAACTCACATCATAACAAGGGCTTAAATCAAGCCAAACCAACTTAGAAGTTCTCGGGTATCAACTACACATCCTTTTTATTCTAAACACAGATATAGAATTAAATTCCTAAAATTTTGGGGCTGATATTAGCAAAGGGAAAATGCTTGATTGAGCCACATACACAGAAAAACATCAAGCAAACAAGTTACCATTTTTCTGAACAGCAATAAGCAAACATCATTTAGTTATCACATGCACCACTTTATCTAGCATGAAGATGGATAATTGAACCCAAAATTTCATTCCTATTCCAATGGGTTTTAGCACCTGGCTAGGTGGCATCTTCACTGCTGCACTTAAACAAAGGTCAATAAAATAAGAGAAATGCTGGAGTTCCCAAATTTTTCATCCAAAATTACTTATCAAAAAAAAAAAATCATCCAAAATTTGGTCCCCAAATTATGTGTCTAAATCCCATGAGATTGTGACACATTTTCCAAAATAATAGATCACATGAGATCGTCATTTGGGGACCAAATTTTGAAGAAAAAATTTGGGAAGTGTAGCATTTCTCATAAAATAAAGACTTCCAAAAACCCGTCAAAAATATATTGCAGTCTACAAGAACTATACACACACACCTATACATCCAATAAAACTTTAAAATATTCTATCCCAAGAACCAATTTCTTGGTGAATTATTAAGTAGGAATTATTTGACCATTGCCAGGAGCATACTCTCGCTAAGGTTAGAATTCCTGCATATGGTATGATTGTCATAACAAAAATTGGGACCATATTTTCATGGCCTGAATAAAGAAATTATGTATAAAGTTTTTTTTTATACAAGTATTAATTATGTGTAAAGTTGACATGAATGTATAGGTCTAATAATCAGTATGTATACTTGTATTTTTCAAATTACTTAGAAAAAATACCTACCACCCAAGGAAATTGAAGATTATTGCTCAAATAATTTTTTTTTTTCGTTCGAAAAAAATTTAGCTGGGCTCTTAAATCCTTAAACAAGGACAATACATGACATTCTACGTTTCCATCTAGTATAAGAATCTCCAATAGATACTTGATAACATCCTTTCTAAGATAAACAAAAGAAACGTGCCAAATAAAATTGGTTTCTGAGTAAACTTAATAATTTTGTGGATTTACTGGATCCAAAAATTCTTGAGGGGCTTTTGCCTTTTTCTTAACAAAATAAGTAGAGAGAAAGTGTAATCTGCAAAGTGCAGTGTAAAAAGGTTAGGAGCCATGTAACCTGTGAAGCCCACGTGGGAACCTTCAGGCAAACTTCAAAAACACTTGCACCACAGGCTATTGAGGCAGACTTCCGTGGCTCAGAAAAAGGCAATTTGGTTCCATCACAGCTGGGTAATGCACGGACTAGCTGACTTTTCTCAATGAGCTCATTCTTTATATGATTTTCCAAAATCTGAGGAGATCCAAAAAACAAAATGATAAAATATACGATACAAAAATGTGTACTTACAAACCTAAAGAGTCCATAAAACAGACACATCAATAGCAACCCACATCAATAAAAATAATTTATCCTTGCCTGATCATTAAAACAAGTCTGTGCACTACCAGACACTAAAAGTGATATGCTAGCAGAACTACAGGTTGATAAATCACATTGCATGGTCATGACACCACGAGAAAACATCCCTGCTTGTAGAGGCGGAGGTGGAGCACTGCAAATGATAATGCCATTAGTGAGCTGAAAAAATTAATAAAATATAATGTAAGAAAGAAACTAATTATAATTATATATAACATAAAAACACAACATCATAGCATTGAAGGAAATGCAGTATGTGGGTTGAAATTGTTAGTCACTAAAAACTTCCCACTCAACTGAAAAACATATGCCATGACACTAAAGAATAAGGTGTTCAAAACCTGTCACTGGTCTAAAGTTATTTAATACCTTGCCTTATTATGAAGTTTACTCCCACGTATCTGAAGAACAAGAAGGAGAAAAAGGTGAGATTTGTAAGTAGGAAGGAAGAAAGAATGAAGAGAAAATGACAAAGTACAGCTAGCAACCTTAGAATGAGTACAATAGGAAAAAAAATGGTCTAATAATCCTGAAAACATATATGATGATAGGCCACTCAGCACATGCATGCTGAACAATTGCATTAATGTTCAACCAATATAGTGTAATGTTTAAGACATAAGAATCAAATTGTTTATTGTAATAACTAGATATACCTGTACTAATTTTATCTTCTATATGATATTTGCAGATGACCAACTAAATCTGATTCAAACAAGTGATGAATTTAACATGAAAATTTTGAAGGATGATTTGGTGTGCAAGCTCGTGAAGCAAAGGAACCAAATAAAAAGTAAATAACATTTGGAGTCAAAAATTATTTTACTTCAATAACTCTTCTGTATTTTTCTTTCCAGAAATCTGGTTGGGGGGAGGAGAGGTCAGTGACCAACTTTCACGGGATTGTGCCGCCAGCAAGGCTAGTCATACTTTATGTACTAGTGCAGACAAATTATTCACAGTCAAACCAAACCAATTGTGAAGCCATGAGTAACATGAAAGTCCGAAAGTGATGATTCCGCAAACGTATACGACTATTTACCATCTATATAAGGTGAGATTGAGGAACTTGGATGACAAAAGAAAAACCAAACAAACAAACAAAAGCAAAAGAAATAAACCAGGAAACTGTTGCATAATGCTTACTTCTATGCTCAAGAGAGCATTAAGTCCATCCTCCAAAGATCCTAATAAGCACGCATCCTGGAAGAGTATAGTTTGTAAACAGTACATCCCACAAAGTATTCGTAATATGCTCTAACCATGTAACAAGTACAACACATGAACTGAAAACTATGAAACGAGACTTACCAGTGCGCATGGAACTCCACAAACAAGAAACCTCATGATCACATCCTTATCATATATCTTTATAGCAGGAAGAGTCCCAGAAGAGCTTTCTTCTTCCTGCACATCTACCTCAGCTGGAGCAACATCAATCTTGGGAGGGTCCCCAAGCAAGCATGGTCCCAGCTTACCACTAGCCTTCTGGCTATTACAACGTAAGCCATTGCTGTTACGTACACAATACAGCCTAAAAGATGCAAGAGCAAGCTGGAACGCATCCCATGTATGACTGCATGAACTGCAACGCAGAACAGAGCCTAGTCAGCAGAAGCTTAGACATGTCATACTGCTAACAAATAATATTTAGTCCATCTTCTAGCAGGACCATAAACCTAAATATGGTATTCACTGGTCAAGATAAACTACGTTCACTCCCAAATCACATTGAGGCCCCGTTTGTTTCAGCGTAAACTGTTTTCTGATTTTTCGAGAAAACTGGCTATTTTCCGCCGTTTGTTTGCAACCTGAAAATGGTTCAGAAACCATTTTCTGACATTTAACTCGTACGAAAAATAACCAAATATTTCATATATAATTTCACAGAATCATGTTAACTTATAAATACCAACTTTCATTCACAACATAAAAAAATATACTGTCAGAAGAGTGATAGGCTTCATCTATTTCATGAGTAACAGAAGGTCATACTCACAACAATGTTTGAATGAGTGTGATTTTTAAGATAGAAAATGAAGTTTGCCATGTTTTGAAGAAAACAGTGCAAGCATGAATACCAAAATTAAACATCTTTGAAACAATCTTTCAGCAATAAGACAAAAATGAACCAAAGGTCAATAACATAAACATATCACTTTTACAAGATCTTGGAAAAAATGAACCAATGATTAATAACATAAACATATCACTTTTACAAGATCATTAAAACTCAGACAAAGAATTATGTAAGGAATCCATATATTAGAAATGTATAAGCTCCTATGGCTTGCTGAGAAAAGTCAAGGAAATAAGATTGACTAAAATTTAGTAATTTTAGATTAATTCAGTATTTGGGGTCCAAAATAAAGAAAGAATTTAAAACAGAAACCCATAAAACGAATTTCAATTCAGCTTGGCCATAATGCCTAAAACACCCATTGGCTTAGCTGAGCTTCAACCATAACCAGCCAAAAAATAAATAAATAAATAACTTCAACGACAAAAAACAATATTAGATTTCAATTTTGGAAAGAGGGAGCTCAGAAATTTGCTAAAACTTACAAATAGAACCGATGATTCCACAATCAGAAATATGGGATTACGAGCTCTGCTTTCCTTTTTTCTGATTCTGAAAACAGAGAGAGTTTAGAACCCCGATTCTCATTTTAAGATACAATTCCTCAGCCCAAAACACAGATACAGTTCACAAACCAGAGGATCCCAGCAAACACTAAATCAACTTGCAATTGTACGTTGCATGTACTAACAACCAGTTTACAAAGTACAAGGGATAAATATAGTCTACTTTGAGCAAGCCACGCATGTCAGAATAAGAAAAGGCATCAACTAGGACAAAAAAGAAGCAAAGACACGAAGCTTGGAATATACATCATCACAATCAACACCATATATTAGCTAAACAGACCAAGTTAACAACTCAAAATCAGTGTTTTACAATGACAAAAGAAATGATGCAGAGAAAACAATGTAAAGAGGAAGGTACTCTCACTTGGCTGTGTAGTGGATTACGCGTGCAAAAATGAGAGGGGAGCACGGAAGAAAAAATCTGAGAGTGACAGAGAGCTTTTGAGGAGAAGGAGGTGTGGGATGTTATCAGGTATTTGAATGGAGATAAGGCGCCGGGCCCTGACGGATTCACTGCGGCTTTCTTTCAAAAGTGTTGGGATTTTTTAAAAACTGACATTATGGATGTTTTTGCAGAATTTCATGCTCGAGGCAAGCTTGAAAAGAGTCTGAATGCTACTTTTGTCACTTTGATTCCTAAGAAGACTGGTGCCATGGATGTGAGAGATTCTCGCCCTATTAGTTTGGTAGGGGGGATTTACAAGATTATTTCAAAGGTTCTTGCAAACAGATTTAAGTCCGTTGTGGGCAAGATTATCTCCAACACACAGAATGCGTTTATTGGTGGTCGACAAATATTAGACTCCGTGCTTATTGCAAATGAATGTGTGGATAGTCATATTCGATCGGGGGAACCTGGTCTTCTGTGTAAGCTGGATTTGGAGAAGGCTTATGATCACGTGAACTGGGACTTCTTGCTTTATTTGTTGCAGAAATGTGGTTTGGGGGAAAAATGGAGGGAGTGGATACGTTTTTGTATTTCTACGGTGAGATTTTCTATTCTTGTAAATGGAACCCCAGCCAGTTTTTTTAGTAGCTCTCGTGGGTTGCGACAAGGAGATCCTCTTTCTCCTCTGTTGTTTGTGGTGGTTATGAAGGCTTTGAGTCGGATGCTGACTGCCGTATTGGATCAGGGTAATTTGACAGGGTTCTCGGTGGGCTCCAGGGATTCCGAGGCCTTAGTTGTGAATCACCTGCTGTTTGCGGATGACACTTTGATCTTTTGTGACGCTCAAGAAGAACAGATTCGACATCTGGGATGTATTTTCTTATGCTTTGAGGCAGTTTCTGGCTTGAGAATTAATTTAGGAAAATCAGAAATTGTTCCTATTGGTGGAGTAGAGGATTTCGAAAGGCTGGCTATTCTTCTTGGATGTCGGGTTGCTTCTTTGCCTATGACTTATTTGGGTTTGCCGTTGGGTGCTTCTTATAAGTCCACCTCTATTTAGAATGGTGTTATCGAAAAAATGGAAAGGAGGTTGGCGGGTTGGAAGCGGATATATTTGTCGAAGGGTGCCCGGTTGACTCTTATTAATAGTACGCTCTCCAACATCCCCACATATTACTTATCATTGTTTCCTATTCTAGTAAGGGTGGCTAATCGGCTTGATAAAATCCAAAAGGATTTTCTTTGGGGTGGCATTGGTTACGAGACCAAATTTCATCTAGTAAATTGGAACAAGATTTGTACACCTTTGCATGCAAGTGGGTTGGGAGTTCACAATTTCATCCAGTTCAATCGAGCTCTCTTGGGTAAGTGGTTGTGGAGATATGGTAGGGAGAGAGAGGCTTTATGGCGTTTGGTGATTGATGCCAAATTTGAGAGTTTAAAGGGGGGGTGGTGTTCGAAAGAGGCTTCGGGTTCGTTTGGAGTAGGTGTATGGAAACATATAAGGAGGGGGTGGGAAGAATTTTGTAATTTTGTTCGTTTTGAACTGGGGAATGGATCAAATATTAGTTTTTGGCAAGATGGGTGGTATGGGGATAGATCCTTGAAGCAATGTTTTCCAGCTCTTTTTAGTATAGCAAGGAATAAAGACGCGACGGTGGAAGATAATTTGGTGGTGTATAATGGTGTTATTCAGTGGAATGTTCTCTTCACCCGACAAATCCAGGATTGGGAGGTGGATATGGTCCTTTCTTTCTTCGATCGTCTATATTCCATTTCGGCTCGACATGGGGAGGGTGACAGGTTAGTGTGGAATCCCTCTAAAAAAGGTTTTTTTGAGGTGAGATCCTTCTACAAAGAGCCTATTAGGAAAGATGGCCCATTTGATCCGTATTTCCCTTGGAAGAACATTTGGCGTGTTAAAGGCTCCAACAAGGGTGGCCTTCTTTGTTTGGTCAGCTGCTTTGGGAAAAATTTTGACGCATGATAACTTGCGTAAGAGGAAGGTGATAGTTATTGAGTGGTGTTGTTTATGTAAGAAGAGTGGGGAGTCTATTGATCACTTGTTGCTTCACTGCGAGGTCGCCCAGGCTCTTTGGAGCTACGTCCTTATTTTATTTGGGGTTGAGTGGGTTATGCCACGAACGGTGTTGGAGTTGCTGAATAGTTGGGGGGCGGCGATTGGGGGTGGTCATGCTGTAGAGGCTTGGCGGTTAGCTCCTTTGTGCTTGCTGTGGTGTATTTGGAGGGAGCAGAATGCTCGACTGTTTGAAGATGTAGAGACATCCATGGTAGAGCTACGGAAGTGGTTGCTCAATACTTTATTTTTTTGGATAGCGCCCCATCATAGTTTGAGTGTTTTTACTTATGTAGACTTTTTAAATTTATTCTCTGTTCGTCCCTTTTAGGGGTTCTCTTGTATACTTCCCGTGTATAAGGGTTGCGCCCCTTTGCGCTTTTTATAATATAATTGCAATTACTTATCAAAAAAAAAAAAGAAACAATGGGGGCATAAAAATGAGAGCGAGGGGTAGAAAAGGGGTAGTGCGTACTTTTGTGAGGCCCATTCTTCTGCGCATAAAACGTTTTCCCCCTCGCCCCTTTTACATTTTCAGTGTTCAGTGGAAAATATTTTCGGGTTAACCACTATTTTACGCCGCGCCAAACAAACAAAATACAGGAGGAAAGTATTTTTTGAAAAATATTTTACGCTAAAACAAACAAGGCCTTAATAGAAAATTCCTTCAAATCCAACTACTTTCATTGCGTCTTTGCCAATTTACTGGTTACTTATACGGAACTTAGTGGCACAGAATCCAATGAAAGAGTAGATGATTATACCTTTGTACCACTGACAAAAGTGAGTGACGGAAATGACACGCTGCATAACAAGAAAATGTATCTTTCCAGTATATAATGTAAGGAACTCCCTGCCAAAGACAAACACCAAAGTTCAACAACATTTTGAAAAAAGGCATTAAACCAGTACAGGTTCCAACCTTCAAATCCCAACTAACAATCTCTCTTTCCCCCAAGATAACAACATCGTCCAATATAATCAAATGAAAAAACATATATTGAATTGCCTAAAATCGACATAACCTTAGAATGAAGTGCCTCTGCCAATTTTTCACCATTGGGGATTTCTAAATAAACCTGCGCAATCATTTGAGAGTAAATATCATTACTACTTGAGCCAAACAATCGCCAAAAACTGTAAGAAATGAAAAAGAGACTCAATCTTGTGGTAGTAATATGATATGGGATACAAAAAGGCTGCCTATGAATTCTTTGAGCTTAATTGAACAATTGCGAGATATGCTTTCTAATTGACTCCTCACAAGCTAACATTATGGTAACCGCTGTCAAAAACTTGTCAAGTTCATAGCTACAAATCAATTTCAAAACAGATCTGCAGGCCTGCAGTACAGTGTGTTGATAATATTGAAGCTACACAAGCTCACACATAATCCATTCAACATAAATTCAAGTTTTAAGCACCAGGTTAATAAGTTCACTTAATTCCAGACGGCAGATTACAACTGAGAATCATAGAATGATAAACCACTTACAACGGTTGGCAATGAGGAACCAAACAGTCCGCACAAGGTTTCTGTAGTGGACAAATCAATATCTTCCCATACCAGAGACCCAATTTCTTCACTGCAGGCAAGTTGCTCTCCTTGCAGATAAACAAAATTGGGTTCTGATGATTCAAGAACTTGCTGGAACTCATGAGTACTCGGATTGGTCAGAACTCGAACCTGCATTCAGATATGAACATAATGTTAAGACCTTAAACACAATCTACTGAAAACCCATTATCAGCAACAGGAATTTACAACAATGGATCAAATTATACACCTCGAGACGCCCAAATGAAGTAAGCTCCGGAAACGGGTATCTTGGTGGATTTTGGGAAACTACCGGCTTCTGATTCTGCTTATTATCAGAGACTTTTCCACAGAGAACTGCTAGCAGACTACAATGATTTCTTGAAGGGCCTTGAGCATGGAACATCATGTATGCATGCCAGACAACCCCAGAAACAAATTGAAAAAGGAACTAATGCCTAAAACACCCCATTTGCTGTAAAACTCAGAGGTTATTTATTTAGCCTCTCTCCAAATCCAAACCTAGTTGATTGTGGTGGCGTAAAAAAAGGGTGATGGACAAGCTTCTTTCTTGCATTCAGATACAACGAAAAAGCGTTGAACAATTACTTACAAGCTGAGACTAAGGAGAGATCAACGACCCAAATGGTTAAAACGATGTTAAAATACGAAACAAAACGAGGAAAGAAGCAAAAATCCAGGGACAATCCAAAAAACCAAAAGCGAAGGAACAAAATCCCAGAGGAAACACCGAAACAGTGAAGGAACGCTATATACGGTCTAAAACTAATACGGATAAAGAAATCTCATCAAAACCGCAAAGCACATCTCTACCTCTATTTCTTCAATCATTATCTCTTCGCGCGTTACCAATTGCCCCCGCCGCTACAAAAAGGTCAAAAAAATTCATCCATAATATTAAAAAAAAATAAAAATAAAAAATCGTAATAAGTAAAGAATTGAAATCAAATTAAATCAGGCTTCCTGTTGAGGAAAACGTGTGTGTGAGTTTTAACTACAGTCGCAATGAGGACATTTATTAGTAAAGCCCACCGCATGAGAATAGAGATTGTTCGAAAACCATCATCATCTTTATGACAAAACTTCATCATAACCCAAACTCCTCCCGAATTGTAAGTATATAGATATATGTAAAATACGCACATAAATATAGTAAAAGGAACAAATCTCGACGACTTGTCAAAACATCGCACCACATTTGGATATTATAGTCTCACTATAAATATTCCGAAAGAAATGAGTGTTGTTGCCGTTGGGTTTACCTTTTACTCTATTTTTTCTTTTTCTTTTTTCGTGTGTGATTGTGTATGGATTTTGAGACAATCCCATGACTTTAGACTGCGATTCTCGTAATCCAAAACTTTTCTTCGCGTCGTCGTCATGATCGTCGTCGTGTTCGCAGTTTCTCTCACCGTTGGTGTCTGATGAGTGATGAGACACACTGACACAGTCATTTTACCCGGTAAGTGTGTGCCCCCTGCAACATTTTCTACTGGGAAAGACTAACGTTATATATACTATATTCTTATATCATAATTAACATATAAAATGTCACCGTAATAATTAATTCTTAATTTTTTAAAAGAAAAATCATGATTTATCAAAATATTTGTCAAATTTATAACTATCGCATCATCTTTATAAGATAATTATATAATATAAATGTTATTTTTAAAATTATCATTTTTATCTTTTCTTCTAACATTATGCATTTGAAAAAGAGTAATGTTGTCTACCACATTTTACTACACATTTATCCAACAATTGATGTGACAGTTCTAATTAATCTTTAATTTTTTTTTTTTTAATAATGACTGATCCAAGAGTTTGTTGGGACTACAATATTAATATTGTTGGATTGTTATGTGATCAAAATGTGATTTTTAGTATTACGCATTTGAAAAATAGTAATGTTATATACTACATTTTTATTCCACGATTATCTCATAATACTGACGTGACAATCCCAATTAACCAGGAATGGAGTCATAATTTTTTATCGGGAGGGGCCAAAGCATTAATGAAAAATATATTAAGATTAAATATCAAATTAATATATATGAAAATAGTATCCATTTAGTGTTACCAAAGAATAAACAAAATAATTGTTTTTTAATATATTTCAATCTTCAACTCGTACACTTATAAAAATATAATATGTTATTCTTTTAGATCTCAAAAATCATCTACGATTGAATGTGTTAAATTTTGTAGCAATTTCTCTTTCGATATATAACATCAAATAATTAATCAATAATTTATCTTCAATTTTGTTGTGAAGCACAGTTTTGACAATATTCAATTTGTTTTATAGAGAAAATTGGGTATTTTTAGTAATTTTCTGTTCCATTCCAATAAGGCCATATGTGTTTTCCATGAACTAAATAATATGATTAGCTATTTTATTTCATATTATTCTATTCACAGTAATAACTATTTATTTATTATATATATATATATATATATATATATATATATATATATATATATATATATATATATAGAGAGAGAGAGAGAGAGAGAGAGAGAATAACTATTAATGTTATTAATAAAATAGTCATTCTACATACTGAACGAGCCCTAACCATATTAAATTAAAAAAAAAATGATATTTTCATTACAAGAGTTTATTCCGTATAATAAATATGCATTTTAAGGTAGTGTAGGAACTTAATTATGCCATCAACTACATTATATGAGCAGTGTTTCTTGTCACCGCATGTCTTTCTTGTGTCATTTTAAAATTGATGTACTTTTAAAAATTATTATTATATTTGTGATAGATCACTATTGAATTTTAATCAAATAATAATTTTAAAAGTTACATCAATTTTTAAAACACAAAAAGATACGAAGTGACATTTAGAATTATTTTATCATCGCGTAACATTTTAAATGTTTGTTTACCTTTATAAATCGATTTATGCCTCTTTGACAACCTGGATTTTCAAAATGAACTTGGAAATGGACTTAACAGTTATCCTCCCATTAGGATATTAATTTTGAAAATGCTAGAGGTACCAAATATTTTATCAATAAATGCGTACCAAGATGATGTGAAACTTATTCATTGGTACCCGTAACATTTATTTTTATTAATTGTTTTGATAAGTATTTGGGCATTCTTGCTCTAGTGAGGAAATCTCGGTTAAAGGAGTTCAAAAGCATCAATGATAGGGTGTGGTAGAGACTGCATGATTTGAAGACAAAATTCATTTCTCAAGCTAGAAAGGAAATTCTCCTAAAAGCTGTGATTCGGGCTATTCCAACATACAGTATGAGTGTATTTCTCATTTCAAAAGCTTTGTGCACTGATATTAATTATATGATGCAGAAGTTCTGGTGGGAGCATAAGGAGAATGAATATAAGATTCATTGGATGAGTTAGAAGATAATGGGGTTTGCCAAACCCAAAGGAGGAGTGGGTTTTCGGGACATGGGTCATTTTAATAAAGCTTTGTTAGTAAAGCAGTAATTGAGATTTTTTCACAATCCGTCCAGTTTGGTAGGGTGAGGAGAATGAATATAAGATTCATTGGATGAGTTAGAAGATAATGGGGTTTGCCAAACCCAAAGGAGGAGTGGGTTTTCGGGACATGGGTCGTTTTAATAAAGCTTTGTTAGCAAAGCAGGAATTGAGATTATTTCACAAACCTTCCAGTTTAGTAGGGTGCATTCTTAAGGAGAAATATTTTCCTCATTGATATTTTCTTAATGCTTCTCTGGGTAGCAGGCCATCTTATGCTTGGCGCAGTATTTTTTCCAGCAAAGGATTTGTTGACAAAAGGTTTGGTGTGGAGGATTGGGAATGGATTTGATGTGAATATTTGGGAGAATAAATGGCTTCCCATGCCGTCTTCTTTTGCTGTTCAATCCCCAATGAAAGTTTTAACTAAGAATGTTACAGTTAGTGAACTTATTGACCCAGATACTAAATGGTGGAACACATAGTTGATTGGGGAGATTTTTAACTCGGAGGAGGCAAATATCATTGTGGGGTTACCTCTTAGTCAAAATGGAAGAAAATATCTCTTAATTTGACGTGGATCTACATTTGGTGAGTTTACTTTTCGTAGTGCTTATTATATTGAGAAAGATCGATTAGATGTTTCAGGGGGAGGTTGTTCTTATTTATTGGAGTCTAATCTTTTATGGAAAAACATACGGGGTTTGAGGATTCCATATTCCATAAGAATGTTTTTATGGCAAGCTTGCCAGAATATCCTCCTAACAAAGGATAATTTGAGTAAGCGAGGGGTGGATTTGGATCCTATGTGTATGTTTTGTAATTCGGGGTAGGAGACTGTTTTGCATATTTTGTGGGAGTATCCTTCAGCAATGAATGTGTGGGGGTCGATGGATAGTAACATGCAAAAGTGTTACAATATTGGAACAACTTTTTAAGCTCTTATGGAGTATATGTTTGATAATTGTTCTATTGTTGAGGTTGAACTTAATGCGAAAATTGCTAGAAGAATTTGGTTTAAGCGAAATGCGGTTCTCCATGATGGTGAGTTTATGCATCCTAAACTTGTTCTTAAAGTTTCTATTGATTATGTTATCGCATATAGAAAGGCTTTGGAGAAGAGTGCTGAAAGTGGTGGTAATAGTTATTTGTCTACTACTACTGTGCATATTGGGTGGAAACCGCCTCCTGTAGAAAGTTATAAGGTAAATTGGGATGCTGGGTGGAAACCGCCTCCTGTAGAAAGTTATAAGGTAAATTGGGATGCTGCTATTGATAAGCAAAATGAGTGCATGGGATATGGTTATATTGTGAGGGATTCTCATGGTTTGGTAGTGGCCGCTGCATGCCATTTGCCATCTAGTAAGGTCCTTCATTATTTTGAAAGTTGGCATGTTCGTCATGCGAAGCGAGGGGAAAATAAGGCAGTTCATAGTTTGACGAAGGAGGGTGTCTTGCATGACATTGATAGAGTTTGGTTAAATGTTATCATTGGTTTTCTTTTATTTGTATTAAACTCAAAGTAATAGTTTATGGTTATTTAGAGTTTTTTGGGCTCTAATTTGTATATTTGTTGGTTTTTGCAATGAAATATCAGTGATATTTTCTTTAAAAAAAAAAGAAGCTCTACATCATCTTGGTAAAAAATTTGATACCCCTAGCATTTCTCATTAATTTTAAATTATATTATATATTATATATTAAATTTATAAAATATAAACTATATAACTAAAAATATTTATTAAGATTATAATGATCTGTTTGGATTCAGAATAGAATTTAAATTCTATTCTGAATCCAATTCTACCTTCAATGATCACTGGGACCCATGTACAGTGCGTGGGTCCCGCATTTACTTAATAAAATAATAATAAATTATTTTTTTTTTTTAAAAATAATAATAATTTTTTTTTTTAATTTTTTTAAAAAAATAATAACTTTTTTTTTTTAAAAAAAAAGGCAGGGTGGCTACCGTAGCCACCCCTCAAAGGGGGTGGCGCACTGCCACCACCATAGGTGGCCGGGGGCGCCACCCCCGACACTTGGGGAAGGCCGCGCGGCCTCCCCCGACCACTGGGGGTGGCCGCGCGGCCATCCCCGACCACTGGGGGTGGCCGTGCGGCCTCCCCCGACAACTGGGGGTGGCCGTGCGGCCTCCCCCGACAACTGGGGGTGGCCGCGCGGCCATCCCCGACCACTGGGGGGTGGCCGCGCGGCCACCTTTAAATCTAGGGGTTGGCCTCGCGCCACCCCCTAGATTTAATGGGGGTGGCAGCGCGCCACCCCCAACCACTTGGGGAAGGCCGCGCGGCCTCCCCCGACCACTGGGGGTGGCCGCGCGGCCATCCCCGACCACTGGGGGGTGGCCGCGCGGCCACCTTTAAATCTAGGGGTTGGCCTCGCGCCACCCCCTAGATTTAATGGGGGGGGCAGCGCGCCCCCCCCAACCACTTGGGGAAGGCCGCGCGGCCTCCCCCGACCACTGGGGGTGGCCGCGTGGCCATCCCCGACCACTGGGGGGTGGCCGCGCGGCCACCTTTAAATCTAGGGGTTGGCCTCGCGCCACCCCCTAGATTTAATGGGGGTGGCAGCGCGCCACCCCCAACCACTTGGGGAAGGCCGCGCGGCCTCCCCCGACCACTGGGGGTGGCCGCGCGGCCATCCCCGACCACTGGGGGTGGCCGCGCGGCCTCCCCCGACAACTGGGGGTGGCCGCGCGGCCTCCCCCGACAACTGGGGGTGGCCGCGCGGCCTCCCCCGACCACTGGGGGTGGCTGCCGGTTTGCTTCTATTTTTTTAAAAAAAAATTTAATTTTAATTTTGTTTTTTCTTTTAAAAAGAAAAAATATTTATTTTTTAATTAAATAATTATTATTTAAATCATTATTTCACATAACTTTTCACAAATACCAATCATTATACACAACTTTTTAAACTTCCAATCATTTCTTACTATTAAAAATAATATTTTTTAATCTAAAAATTCAACACCTAAACACAACTTTTTGCCTCGAACTTCGCAATTAGAATAAGAATTCAATTCTAATTCTAAAAATTCAATACCCAAACGCACCATAAAAATTCGTCGGTGAATTGAACTAAAAAAATTGGAAGGGCTTCCTCCTTTGCCAAATCTCCCTCGTCTGGCCCGCAATCATGGATGTAAAATTGGTCTTGGAGCACACTCAGCCCAGATGTAGAAGGCCCAACTCGAGTGATTTTCAAGTTAACGGCAAGGGCTTGCAACTTGTAAGAAATCAAATCAAACCAGTGAAGGATTTTTCTATAACGCGGCGACGCTATTTGGACACACTTCGCTGCACCTCCTCCTCCGATATTTCACAGGTTCTCTTCCTATTTATATGTATTGCATCTCTCTCCCTTTAAAAACCTAACCCTAACAAAAGCCCCGTTTTTATCATAGTTCTACTGCTTCGAAAGCCCTTTTTTGGGCCATCCAAAATTTCTTGGGGGTTTTCAATCTCTCTCTCTCTCTCTCTCTCTCTCTCTCTCTCTCTCTGTTTTTCGTTTTTCAAAGTTGAATATTGCATGGATCTATTTTTGTTTGATAATTGAGTTGTTCTTTTGTGCACAGGATTCAAATCCAATGCCATTGGGAGCTTAGCGATCAGCTTGAAGGTTTCAATTCTGAAAGGGTTTTCATCACCTATTAAACAGGTCAGAATTATTGTTTGCATATGTGTACGTGTATATGCTCTTATAGCTCATTGGACTTAGGAGTTTACTCCTGGATATGCATAGTTTAGGAATTGCTTATAGGCTGAGCTATAATTAGGTCTCTGATGTACGTTAATATGTATTTGTTATTATTATTTTTTTGGTTGAAGTTGGAAGTCAAGTTTATTGTTACACTCGGTGGTTTTTGATCTATCTATTTTGATGTTCATTTGTCGTGGTTTCACTCTGATGTTTGATTTCGGTGCATACTGAGGACATGGAGGTGTTGAAATGGACCTTGAATGTCATGTATTCGTGCTGGTCTGAGTTTAGAAAAAACAAAGATATCTGCATTTTTGAATTTCGAACACAAATCTGATTTTATTTCAACTGCAAGATGAACTTCTAAATTTCAATATATTTTGCAAAACCAGTTCAACCTTCTTTGTCATCAATTTTTACCGTTGAGCGTTGCCAAAGAAGTAGAAAAGATCCATTAGTTAAAATTATTGGTTAAAACTCCGTGACTATCAATGACTTTCTGGTTATAACAAGAGTCATTTTTGTAGGCATAACAAGTATACGAGTCATTGTAGATAGAAGTCCTAAATGGCTGCCTCAGACGAGAATAGCGCATTGTTCCCGATTTTCATTTTGACAATAATGGCCCTGCCACTGATACCTTATACAATTCTGAAGTTATGCCGAGCCGCCTCAAAGAAAACAAAGAGCATACACTGCCACTGCTCTGATTGCTCTCGATCAGGGAAGTACCGCAAATCAATATTTAAGCGGGTGAATTCCTTCATTGTCCGTTTGATGTATCTTCAATTTCATATTACATAGTACATACCAAGTGTCGCTATTTGATCTAACCATGGTGTATATTCTGGAATCATGCAGATTTCAAATTTCTCGACTTATAGTAACTTGACTCTGATATTGCTTTGGGTCATCGTGATTGTCCTGGTCTATTACATAAAAAATATGAGCCGCGAGGTAAATAGTTTAATCAAAGTTTGATCATTTGTTAGTGACCATGTGACAATTGTGTCCTGTTATGATTTATTCATTTACATGCTGCTACTTTTTAGTGAATTAGGACTTCTTATAGGAACTCATAACAATATGCTTTGAATGCTTAATGTTGCATTTCACTGACATTCCTTTTTCTTTTTTCTTGCTGGAATTTGTGATCAGGTTCAAGTTTTTGAGCCATTTAGTATTCTTGGATTGGAATCCGGAGCTTCAGATTCAGAAATAAAGAAAGCATATAGAAGACTATCTATTCAATACCATCCTGATAAAAATCCAGATCCAGGTTGAAGGGTTTCAGTTCTTTAGTTTATATGTTCAATTTTCAGACCTTTGTATCAGTCAGGAAGATGTGGCTTAATACAAATAACCCATGCATGCTAATAGTTTTTTTTTTTTATTATAATATTTTCAGAGGCCCACAACTATTTTGTGGAGTATATATCAAAGGCTTATCAGGCTCTGACAGATCCAATATCACGGGAAAACTTTGAGAAATATGGCCATCCGGATGGCAGGCAGGTAATATATCTTTATTTATTTATTTTTGTGAAATGAGGTTCAATTTCCCTTTACGGTTTGTGTACTAGTACAAAATTCTAAATGGTAAAATTTCAATGCTATATGTGATAATTTGTTGGAGCAGGGGTTTCAAATGGGCATAGCTCTCCCTCAGTTCTTGCTAGATATTGATGGGGCATCTGGTGGAATACTTCTACTTTGGATAGTTGGTGTTTGTATTCTGTTGCCTTTGGTGATAGCTGTTGTATATCTCTCGAGGTCGTCCAAATATACAGGAAATTATGTGATGCATCAAACATTATCAGCATATTATTACTTGATGAAACCTTCTTTGGCCCCAAGGTATATATGTTAATCTTTTGTTAATTTATTTTGTTCATGAGCTACATTATTGTATCCAATAAAGTCCAATTAGGGTATGCTTTCAGCATATCTCTATGATTTTCCTGTACATTATTAGGTAGCACGCATTACAATTCTTTAGTTCAATTTAAACATTGACACATGAGTGTCATATTGTGTGAGAACTGGGTGTCTTACACATATAACACACTCACGCTCGTGCATACCCATACACAAGTACATCTTTTTAATATTTGGGAGATAACACCTCTCCTCAAACTAAACCAAAATAAGAATCTGATTGGCATTACCCTCTACATATTGCTGATACACTTAGTTTTAACAGTCAGTTGAAGTTTCTACACAACCCAATAAATGACATTGTACTGGTTAGTTGGATATTGGTGATAACGATCTTTGACAATGAGCTTGATTGAGATTTGCATTTTTGTTTCCACTTATTCATACATATTACTGAATCTGTTGCACAGAATGTAATCTTTGTGTTTTTTTTTTGTCATTCTAATGTCAATTCTTCATTATACAGCAAAGTTATGGATGTCTTTGTAAAAGCTGCTGAATATATGGAAATTCCAGTTCGTAGGACTGATAATGAGCCCCTCCAGAAGCTTTTCATGTTGGTCAGGAGTGAGTTGAATCTGGACCTTAAAAACATTAAGCAAGAGCAAGCTAAGTTTTGGAAGCAGCATCCAGCCCTTGTTAAGGTACTTTTTGCACCAATATTTTGCTGTATTTGGCAATTAGTTTGCATTTCTATGGATTTTTGGTAAATTCTTAAATGCTTGTTTCTGCTTTCTTTTCTGTTCAGACAGAATTGTTGATTCAGGCTCAATTAACTCGTGAATCAGCAACTTTGCCTCCATCATTGCAAGGTGATTTCAGACGGGTGCTAGAACTTTCACCTCGCCTTCTTGAAGAATTAATGAAGGTGTTTATGTCCTCTTTTACATTCTTCGAGTAGACTTCTATAATCATTGCTAATTGTGTTTAACACTGAAGTCACCGCCTGTAAGCCTGTGCTGTTGTCTCTTAACAATTAAATCTTGTGGTATGCTGCTTTGTTAAAATTGGTTGTCATAAGTATTAAGGAAGTCAAATGGCCCATGAGAGTAAGGAGTTTTTTTATAATTTCCTCATTGAATTTGAAGAGTTCTTAGATCTTCCCCCCCAAAATATAGGGCTTGTTTGGCAACATTTTTCAGGACAGTTTTTTGCTTTTTATCAAAAAAGCAAAAAATTAACAAACAACTCAATGCACAAAACTCTCACAAATTACTTTCACCTTTATGTTGCATCAGAACCAGAAAGTAAAAAAAAAAATCCTCTAAAAAATTTGACCAAACGAACCCATAACTTCTGTTGAGCTATACATGTATGAATAATGGAGTTTTTGAGGGAAATTATGCAGATTTCGGTTCTCAGATGCATTCTGAGTATTTCAACTGTGTCTTCTGTTGGAAGTATTCTTGTACATTATCTCTCAACAGTTTAGTAGAACTGCCTAGAACAGAATATCTGCTGCACTTTTTTCTTCACAACTCTTCCATTTTCTGTCTGAGTTTATATGCGGTGTAATGAAAGGAATCTATTATCATGTTTTCTGAGATATACTCTATAACTGAATAAATAATTTCAAATTTTTTTTCCCTTGGTCTGTGGGTGGGGGAGAAAGGGGGGAGGGGGTTGAGGGGTTGGTTCTCGAAAACCTATTGTAGAGTGATGGAAGTATCATACAAGGATGTATAAAGTTAGCAGTTCCCTGCAAACTTTATTTTAGTTACATGCTGCAACTATCGCTGTTCATTGTCTTGTAGTAGTTTTAGAAAGTACTGATTTAGCTCTCAAGCAGAATATTTTTCTGAAATAGCTACATACCGATTGTTAGATAAGTAATCTCTTATTATCTGTGCAGATGGCGGTGATACCACGCACCGCTCAGGGGCATGGATGGCTGAGGCCTGCAATTGGGGTAGTCGAGCTTTCTCAATGTATCATTCAGGTGAGATGTGCTTTGAGGACATCTTTTATATATAAAAAAAAGACTTATTACAGTGACATGTGCTTTAATGACTTTATTCTTATCTTTATGTCTAATTACGGAGTTTTTCTGCAATTCTTGGATAGGCAGGGACTATATACGACCTTCTTAGCTTGTTTATATTATGTAGAAGGCAGTAACTAACAGATTGTATACTAATATCCTGAATAATGCAAATCGTTCTCAACATGCTTTACTTTCTTCTACTCCAATTCTCACATTATTTTACTTCGTATTATTCCCAACAACTTTCTTATTGCTTTTTAATTCCAATATGTAATACTTTCTGAGTTCCTAGTTGCAAACCTTTTGAAGATTTGATGGTGGGCTAGTGCGCCCAGCTTCTCATTCTGTTAGTTTGTCTCAGGCTTGAATATGCTGTGATTTTTTCTTGTTTGTAGTCCTCCCTGTGTCTTTTTGAGTGTACTTAACAAATTTTCCAGTCAGGTTCAGAAATTTGAAGCAAGTTCCAATTTATGTTTATCTGTTTATTTTTTTGGCAAAGCTCATTGCGAGATTTGGGTATTTGCATTTTTTGTTTTAGTTGTTGTGCATACCAGACATTTAGTTTCTTAACAACTTTTTGCTCAATTTCATAGGAATGTATCTGTCATTTTTTGTTGCAAAGAACTTTTGTTTTGTTAGTAAGTCATTTACTTAGATGGTTGCTTCCTGTTAACGTTTCCATGTTTAGGATTAATCTATTTTGTGTTCCTTTGTTCTTTTCCTAGTTCATACTCACAGTAGGATCCTTTTGTTGTGTTACCTGTGATGCAGGCTGTTCCTATCAGTGCAAGGAAGGCAACTGGAGGATCTGCTGAGGGCATTGCAACCTTTCTGCAGCTGCCGCATTTCAGTGAGGCCATTATCAAAAAGATAGCCCGCAAAGTAAGTAGATAAAATCTACTCTCTTGTTTGCGGCATGCAGGAATGCAGTTGTTAATATGCCTTTTGCCTAGCTTTGAGGGCAGAGCCACAACATTTGTCTTTGATGGCTGCCCTTATTATCTGGAAATGTGCTATAATTTAAGAACCTGTGGTGCGCTATTTTCCAATGGCTTTAGCTATTATATTTATGTTATTTTCTACTTGATTAAAATCAAAATTTCTGAACAATGGAATGAAAGAGCTGTACCCACATTTTTGTTCCAGTTCATATTTCACTTGGGGTTTCTTCTGTGTTTTGTATATTTTCTTTTTAACATGTTTTAAAATCATATAGGTTTACTAAACCTATCTAATAAGTATTCGAAATTAATTGTTGAGCAACACATCTGATGAAATTTTGAAATGACTTTTGCTTTAACACAAGCCTGTTAATGACCAAAAATCAGTGTTGAACGAATTCTGTCTGGAGTATTGAACACATCCTGTGATCCCCCTTCCCACAAACCCCCACCCAGAAAAATTATCATTTCCCCGTGTTTACGTTCTTTTTGATATTTTTTAAACATTTTTATTCTTCATTTGCAGAAGGTGAGAACGTTTCAGGACCTTCAGGACATGAGCTTGCAAGAACGTGCTGAGCTGCTTACTCAGGTAGCCGGGTTCTCTCCTGACTGCGTACACGATGTTGAGATGGTGCTGGAAATGATGCCTTCTATAACAATTGAAGCTACATGCGAGACTGAAGGTGAAGAGGGTATACAAGAGGGTGACGTTGTCACGGTCCATGCTTGGGTAACACTCAAACGTGGTAACGGCCTGATAGGTGCCCTCCCCCATGCCCCATGCTACCCATTTCACAAGGAAGAGAACTTCTGGTTTATGCTTGCAGATCCTGTTTCAAATAATGTGTGGTTTTCTCAAAAGGTTAGTTTTATGGATGAAGCTGCAGCTATAACTGGCGCTTCGAAGTCAATTGAGGAGACTATGGAGGGATCAGGAGCAAATGTAAAGGAGACCAGTGTGGCCGTGAGAGAGGCAGTTGACAAGGTGAAGGGTGGGTCTAGACTGGTGATGGGCAAGTTCCAGGCCCCAGCAGAGGGTAATTACAATTTGACTTGTTACTGCTTGTGTGACGCTTGGATAGGCTGCGATAGAAAGACAAACTTGAAAGTAAAAATTTTGAGACGGACTAGGGCTGGCACCCGAGGTGGCCTTGTCGCAGAAGAGGGACCCATTACGGAGGATGGGGTTGAAGAGGAAGAGGAGAATGAAGAAGAGGAATATGATGATTATGAGAGTGAGTACAGTGAAGATGAGGCAGATGAACAAGATGCTAAAAAGAAAGGCCCTGCTGCCAATGGCACTCTCAATAAACGGGACTCGAGCTCGGAAGGTTCAGGCACAGATGAGGAGTGAAACACATAATTCTGTTTTATTAATGATGAAATAATAAACATTTTGAGCCTGCGTTGATCATTTGAAGAACTTAACAACCATAACAGTGAGTCATTTATTTTACCTTTTGTTTAACTTGGCAAAGCTTCATATAATCTTATCCGATACTAGAACCAACTCATGGCAAGAAGTTACTCGGCCAACTGATTGAGGATACTAAAATAAAGCTAAACGGTTTCTGCTACAGGACTGTTTGGCACATTTGTAGGAAAGCTAATAAAGCAAGCTCATGTTATGGCTAAGATTGCAATTTCACAGATGTTAAATAGAGTACGGATAGATGAATGTCCTTTTATCCAGAGCATTGTACTTGCTGAGCAAGCAGGTTGTTTTCCCTAATGATATTCATCATTTTCATCCAAAAAGAAAAAAGAAAAAAGAAAAAAAAAGCAAGCTTTTTTCCTAGTCACAAATTCCTTCCAAGCAAACCGAGCATAAACGATTGCGATGTCCGTATTTATAACCTGAAATGATGCCACAAATCGAATGTACAAAGTGGAATGTCCATTTAATTGGTTTAAGTTTGGCTGTTTTTTTTTTTTTTTCTCCTCTTTTTTGACTGGCAATGAAACCAAGAAGGCGAGAGATTCATGAAATCTCGGTCATCTAATATTTTTTTTTTTAAAAAATAATAATAAAAAAAATCCTTCTCACCCTTCGACAAAGTACAAAGACTCCAGCCAACTTCAACGACGTTTTATTGTATGTATAATCCTGACTAAAGAGTAGACTAATGCTATAGGTAAGACTTTTATTTCCTTAAAGATAATGTAGTTTTTAAAATTTCTATTGAAGGTGATCAATTTCAAATTTATTAGTGATTTTTAAAATCACATCACTTTTAAAGAATAAGAAAGGAACAAGAGTATTGAATATAGTAGCTTTAAACCTCTCTCTATCAAGATTGCTCTAACAACTTGGTCTGCAGTGTGATGTTCTTTTGGGTTTATATATAATATTTGTCTTAGTTTTTCTTTGTTTTAATTAAAATATAATGTAGATATGAAACATGAGACAGTTAGTCAGTGTCGGACGTAATTATGTGATAAGGGGGCGCAACACAAATCGGGGATTTGAAAGGCTTTCTGTTTGTATTACTATTAATATCAACGCCAATAGTTTTGTCTGCGCCTGTCTGTCATGGGCTCAAACTAAATTAAATAGACCACTCGTGTAGGAAATTAATTTTCTTCTGATTAACGGTTTCGTGCTGTTCGTGTTCCTGGGGTGCGAAATTCCAAATTGATTGACTAGATTAGGGTCGGGGGCATTTTCTCCCTTCCTGACTCGTGCTACCTCTCGGATTGAGCCCTGAGAGTATCTTTGGCCCCTGGAATTCTGGGACTCCCAAGGCTCAGATATCGGAAGCTGGGGATTCCGGGCGACAACCGCCAGGTAATTCTTCTTTTTTATTTGTACTTCTGTTTCCATTATGTACTATGACTTCTTCTATACATTCAGATGAAAGAAAGCTTGGCCCATTACTTTTTAACGGCATATCTTTTGCTTTCCTCTATAGATATAGTCTTATAGATATGGATATATGCGTGTCTATGCGCATCAGTGTGTGTGCGTGGTTGTGGATTCATTTCTGACTAACTACTCCAATACGGCAAATGCAATGGAACTTTTGAGTGGGTTCTAGGAGTTTGTGGTTGTGGAATCATTTATGACTGCTGCTAGTACAGTAGTACTACCATAGTTGTAGACGAACAATGCAATGGAACTTTGAAAGAGGTTGTTTCCTGCTCCCTTTTTCTTTATCTTTTTTTTTTTAATTTTTTTTTTATTTATTTATTTTTTTCTGTCTGTTTGTTTGTTTGTTGGGTTTTGGTTTTTCACTGTCATCATATTTATTTGGGATTTGATTCTTCTTCATCAGGACCTTGGGCTGTGGTCTGATCGTGGGACTGGCCAATGAACAATTCACAATGAATGGGGTTGGGTGGGATCCTTGTCCATGGGATGGGCACCCCTGACAACAAACTGTCGGAGCTAGTTGACATCGTCAAGTCCTGGATCCCTCGCAGGACCCATTCACCCAATGTGTCCAGGGACTTCTGGATGCCCGATCATAGCTGTAGGGTATGCTACGACTGTGACTCCCAGTTCACCATTTTTAACCGCAGGCATCATTGTCGACTCTGTGGCCGAGTTTTCTGTGCCAAGTGCACAGCTAACTCGCTTCCTGCCCCATCCGATGACCCAAGGACTGGTAGCGAAGATTGGGAACGGATCAGGGTGTGTAACTATTGCTTCAAGCAGTGGGAGGAGGGGATAGAACCACCTGATAATGGCACCAATGCACCCACCCCTGGTCTCAGTCCCTCACCATCTGCAACAAGCTTGGCCAGTACCAAGTCCAGTTGCACCTGTCATAGTAGCAGCAGCACTGTCGGTTCAACTCCTTACTCCACTGGCCCTTATCAGCGTGTGCCATATACTTCTGCTGTTAGCCCTAGTCAGTCCGTCCATGTGGATCCAGTTATGGTTGAGCAGCACACTATAATATCCACGAAGAGCAGAAATCCCAGCTCTGCTGTAGTAGCTTCATCTCCAAACCGATTTGGCTTTTGTATGAACAGGTATCTCTTGCCTTGCAATTGGTTGATATTAATAGGTGCAATTGAAGAGTTCTCATCAGCTTCTTCTAATGTTGCACTTATGATTATGCTTCCGTTACTCTTAAGCATGATTATTGAATGTCATGTTCTGATGCTTCCTTGATGCTCTTCCATTGTTAATCCATTATGTTATTTCTTGCATATCCTTCCCCACCAGGAGCGATGATGAGGATGATGACTATGGTGTTTATCAGTCAGATTCAGAAACAAGACACTTCTCTCAGGGCTATGAATATTATAGCACAGTTAACATTGATGAAATCGACCATGTCTATGGACCTCATAATGTGCATCCTAACGGAGATAACATCGACTTGAACAGTGTGAGTTCTTCACTGTTACCTGAGAATTTTGACACAAAGAGTTTGGAGGGGATTAGGGAACTTGGGAAAGAAGCAGATGAACATAATAACTGTGACAGCTGTGAAGCTCCATGTGACAGCTGTGAAGCTCCATGTGACACTGAGGGTCTGGACGCTGAACCTGTGGATTTTGAGAACAATGGGCTACTCTGGCTCCCTCCAGAGCCAGAGGATGAAGAGGATGAGAGGGAGGCTGTTCTATTTGATGATGATGATGATGAGGCTGCGACAGGGGAGTGGGGATATCTACGCTGTTCAAGAAGCTTTGATAGTGGGGAGTATCGTAGTAGGGAAAAGTCAAGTGAGGAGCACAGGAAAGCCATGAAAAATGTGGTGGAAGATCATTTTAGAGCTTTGATAGCTCAACTGTTGCAGGTTGAAAACCTTCCTGTGGGTGACGGACATGACACAGAGAGTTGGTTGGATATAATCACATCTTTGTCCTGGGAAGCTGCCACTCTTCTTAAGCCTGATACAAGCAAGGGAGGAGGAATGGATCCTGGTGGATATGTGAAGGTTAAATGCATAGCTTGTGGGCGTTGCAGTGAGAGGTAATTAATAGATCAAGGATATTTATAATTCTACCTCTATCAATGCAACTTATGTTACATTCTTTTGGCTTGCTTCTTTTGGGAAACGATGTCCAAAATCATAAATTAATCTTGAGCATGTCACAAATGATAATCTTGTCTTATGTTTGGACTCTTTTGATAGTTTCTAAGTGATTCTGTTTATTAGTTTTAGAAGATTTAACTGTGTTTCAGCCATAATTCTGCTGCTGAACCATTTATATGGCCAATTGGAAGTTTTGATTTTGTTGAACAGGTGTTTCATAATCTTAGTTCTTACATTCAGAGTTGATTATGATTTTGTAGGATTGATCGTGTGAATAGATGCTTCAAATGCTTGATAGCATAATCTTGTTCCTTTATATGTTTTCTTTTATGATGTGTGATTTGCCACAATCTCGTGAAAGGCTTAAGTTTTGACTGTTAACATGGCGAAGACTTGGAGAATTCCATGGAGAATTTTGTTGCTTCATTTTTTCATACGTTGTATCTTTGGACGGAGGCTTTTTTGTCTCCCGTGTGTATTAGCTTTTCTGATTTTCTTATTCGTTTTTCTTTGCCTTCTTAGGCGTTTCCTTGTGTATACTTCCAATGTACTTTTTTTTTTTGATAAGTAATTTCAAATTCATCAATAAAGCGCAGATGGGCGCAACCCTAATATAAAGAAAGTATACAAGAGCGCCCCTAAAAGGGAGGAACAAGTAATAAATTTAGAAAGTCTACAAAAGTAAAAATACCTAGGTGGCAAAGACTGGACACTAACCAAAGAAATAGCGTGTTAAGCACGCGCTTCTTTAACACTACCATTACAGTCTCTACATCTTCAAAAAGCCTCGCATTCCGCTCCTGCCAAATGCTCCACAAAACACAGTGAGGAACTAACCGCCAAGCTTTTTTAGCTAGGCCATGCCCAAAAGACGCACCCCAAGTAGTCAACAAATCCAGCACCGTTTGTGGCATGACCCACTCAACTTTAAATAAAGAAAACATAAAGCTCCAAAGCTCACGGGCAGTGTCGCAGTGAAGTAACAGATGATCAATAGCCTCCCCCTTCTTTTTACACATACAACACCACTCAATAACCACAATATTCCTCTTTCGCAGATTGTCATGGGTCAGTATTTTTCCTAAAGCTGCAGACCATACAAAGAACGCCACCCTTGTTGGAGCCTAAGCACACCATATATTCTTCCACGGAAATGAAAGGCCTTCTTTCCTACTAAGCACTTCATAATAGGACCTTACTTCAAATAAGCCCCTTGTAGAGGGATTCCAAACTAACCTGCCACCCTCTCCTTGTCGAATCGAAGTGGAGTACAACCGCTTGAAGAAGGAAAGCACCATCTCCATCTCCCAGTCCTGTAGTTGCCGCGTAAAGAGAACATTCCAATGAATATTTCCATTATGAACTGCCAAGTTATCCACCACCATTGCAGCTTTGTTCCTCACAATACTATACAGAACTGGATAATAGTGCTTCAAAGATCTCTCTCCACACCACCAATCATGCCAGAAACTGATATGTGACCCATCCCCTACCGCAAACCGAACAGAATTGCAAAACTTCTCCCATCCTTTCCTGATATATTTCCAAACCCCCACTCCATAGGAACCCGAGACCTCAATAGAACACCACCCACCCTTTAGGCTCCCAAATTTGGCGTCAATCACCAAACGCCATAAAGCTTCTCTCTCCCTACCATATCTCCACAACCATTTACCCAGAAGTGCTTGATTAAACTGGATGAGATTGTGAACTCCCAGCCCACCTGAATGCAACGGAGTACAAATCCTGTTCCATTTCACTAAATGAAATTTGGCCTCATCCCCTATGCCACCCCATAAGAAATTCCTTTGGATTTTTTCAAGACGATTAGCCACCTTTAATGGAATAGGGAGTACTTAGAGGGGCTCCTTACGCTTTTATAAAATTTCATTTACTTATCCAAAAAAAAAAATGGCGATTTTTTTCCCTGCTATATGAGAAAGTACATTGGAGAAGATGCAAATTCTTTTTCATGTCCTTGGTTGAAAGGCGTCTTCTAAGGGAGGCATGTTGACTTTGATAAAAAGCACTCTTTCTAATTTCTCTCTTCCCTATTCCGGTGGGCGTGGCTAATAATAGACTTGAAAAATTTCAAAGGGATTTTCTATGGGGTGGACATGGCGATGAGTTTAAGTTCCATTTACTGAAGTGGTCGAAAATTTGTACTCTGATTAAATCATGAGGATTGGGGGTATAAAATCTGATTCAATTTAGCTGAGTTCTTCTAGGTAAGTGGTTGTGGTGGTATGCTAGTGGAGATTTTTGGTGGATACTAAGTTTTTTTTTTTTGGGTAAGTAAGGAAAGTTTTATTGAAAAAGTGTAAGGTGCCCCTAAGTATACATGAAGTATACACAGGGGCAGCCGAAGCAGCCCACAAAAACCAAAAGCCCTCAAACCTGAACCCTCAAAAATCACTCCCTTTTACAACACGTGAGCCTTGCCTTTCCTATGCCGAGAGGGCGCGCTTGCATCAACCGTAACTTCTTGAAAAAAGTCATCTTCAAAGGCATCCATAATTGCTAGGACGGATCCTCGTCCTCAACACAATCCATCTCCCAATCCAAAGCCAAGTTGGGAGGAAGAATACCCAAAGGGTAAGGGGAATCTCCATCTTCTCCATCCCAGATCTCGTCACCCTGCTCCCACACAACCATCTCCCCAGATGGACCAAAACCTTTTGGCCACTTTTGAGATTGGGACAAACCATTCACCCTGGAATCATCACATCCAAATGCTTTGATTTTCCTTCCCTTGCCTTTCGGTAATACTTTTCTGGAAAGGCTTAGATATCGACGACACTGAAGCACAAGAACGGAGCCTCTCTCCCAACTCAGCCACCCCTGAAACTTATGAAGGGGCGAAGATAGGCTGAGAAGACCCCTCAGGTCTGAGCTGAGGGGCCAAGCAAGCACCACCAAAATTGCTTTGATATGGAGGAGAGATACCGAGAGAACCTAACCCAACAAGTCCTTATTGTTACTGGTGCCAGAGAAGGCCCCTCAGACCTGCGAGAAGTATCCAGAGACATTGAAGACAGAACCATCGCCGTCGGCAAAGGGGGAAAGTCGAACCGTGAGACTACCAGATACTCGAACTCCCGTGAAAACTGAACCGCGACCTTCGACACAGCCAACTCGGCAGAAGGAGAATCGACCACTGGATCGGAAACACACCCACCGGCGAAGGGCTGTCGATCTTCAAAACTCCCGGAAGACGATAGATCCAGATCCGCCCTAGAAACAATCGCCGAAAATGATTTAGGTTGCACAAGATCCGAATCGGGATTCGAACTGGGTCCAACTCTCAGAGAACCAAGACCCATCCTCATCCTCGTGGGCTTAGGCCTAGCCTAGATGCCGCGATTGGGCTTTAGACCCAGCCCAACGTACTTGAACTCGGAAGCTGAAGCCCACTCCAAAGCGATTCTGAGACACTCTAGAATCTTCTTCCACGAACGGAAAAGCCCTAACTTCATCTTCTTCCTAGACTCGTCGTCACCAAGCAACAAACTTGCTTCTTCTTCTTCTCCAACGACCCAGACAAGTGCTCCTCCAAAACAAAGCAATTCATTGCCATTCTCCCGTCTACCACATCCCTACACCCCACCGCTGGAAGCAGATCCAAACCAAAAAGCTCTACCTTCGGAACCAGAGACCCTGGAGACTTGATGACTACTCCATGAACCACCTATGCGAAGGACGGAGAAGCCCCACCGAAATAACCGGATAAAACACCCCTATTCTGTTTCCCCTTGGGGGAAGGCGCCTCAGAAACCAGCAACCCATCCTTTGCTTCAACAAACTTCAGCAACTGCCGCAACTCACCCACCATCCGAGACCATCCCCAACCTTTACGGCCTTCAGGGATCCAAATAACCCCTTTACGACCACCCTCCGCATAGTCAGCCACCTCAAGATAACGACTGGCCTTGGGTGGGTTTGTGGGTCATTTCTCGGGCTTTCGGTTTTTGCTTGGGTTCTTTTAAGGGGTGTTTCTCTTGGATTTTTCTCAGGTTCTTGGGTTATTTTTCTTTGGGTTTAGGGGGTCCTGTTGGGGGTTTTTGGGGTTGGTTTGGGTGCTTTTTAGGGGCTTTTATTGTATTATGGGGTTTACTAAGGGGGGTTTCTATTGTATTATGGAGGTTACTATTATGCTTGTTAGGAGTTTTCTTGGGTTTTTTATGTGGGCTAGCTGGGTTACTTCTGTGTATACTTCATGTGTGCTTAGGGGCGCCTTACGCTTTTTTTTTTTTTAATGAAATTCTCTTACTTATCAAAAAAAAAAAAAAAAAAAACGAAAAAATGTAACGGCTGGCCTTGTTACCACCCCCACAAACCATCAAAGCTTTTGCATCTTCGCAGTAGGATGAGACAAAATCCTTCTTCACTGGAGCCTTCAACGCCTCCTCAATCGTGGCCAACAACCACTCAGAGTACTGGAAACCCAAAAAAAGATACCCACAGAACCCCTTCCTCCTTTCCTCCAAACAAAGCTCGGACACATTCGCCTTTGCTGAAAAGGAGTAATTTTTGGCTTCCATGAAGAAACAACACTCCATCTTAGCCTTGTCTATTGAGCCTCAGAGAAGAAGAAACTCTACAGAGGCATAACCGCTGAGCCGCACCTCAGAAGGGACGAAACAACCAGAGAATTCACCCCAGAGCAGCTCCGATGGAAACTCCGAAAATCCTAACAGCATGCATTAACAAACACCTCCGCTCCGCTGCAAAAACTCTAGCACCGCTTGACGCCGAACTCCGAAAAGGAGAAAATGAAACAAAACCCTAACGTGACGCGCCTTCAATTCCTAATGAACTAGAAAAAGGAATTCAGCCTAAACAAACTATAACATTTGGAACACAAACAAAAGCACGGAAATCAGAATCAAACAATTACAACACCAATCAGTTCTAGTTGGTGGATACTAAGTATGATAGTTTGAGTGGAGGTTGGTGTTCTATAGAGGTTGTGGGGCCCTTCAGTGTGGGAGTGTGGAAATGTATAAGGAGAGGGTGGGAAGCTTTTTTCTAAATTTGTTAGGCATGAGGTGGGAGATGGTTCAAAGGTGAGGTTTGGCATGATTTATGGTGTGGAGAACAGCCCTTCAAGATTTCTTATCTAGATTTTTTTTTGGTAGATATATCTAGAGTTATTTAGTATTGCACGTTGTAAGGATGCATAGGTGGCGAATCATATGTAGTTTTGAAATGGAAATATTCATTGGTATATATTCTTTACAAGACCAGTGCATGATTGGGAGGTGGAACTGGTCTCTTCCTTCTTTGAGTTGTAGTATTCTCAAAGAGTAAGGCAAGGAGGTGATAATAGAATTTGTTGGATCCTCTCCAAGAGGAAATTTTTTGAAGTGAAGTCTTATTATCATGTTTATCCATTCTTGTAAGTTTCCCTTTTCCTTGGAAGAGTATTTGGAAAATTAAGGCTCCTTCGAGAGTGGCATTCTTTGTGTGGACGACAACTTTAGGGAAATTCTCGACTTTAGATAGCTTGAAAAAGCGGAATGTTATTGTGGTGGATTGGTGTTGTATGTGCAAGAAAAGTAGGGAATCTATTGATTACCTCTTTCTTCATTGTGAGATTGCAAGAGAATTATGGATTTCGTTGTTCCATTTGTTTGGTGTTGTTTGGGTTATGCTTAGAAGGGTGAGAGAGATGTTGTTGAGTTGGAGAGGACAAATGAGAAACCGTAATGCTCTGAAAGTGTGGAGGTTGGCTCATTTGTGTTTAATGTGGTGTACTTGGAGAGACTAGAATGCAAGGAGTTTTGAAGATCACATTGTTAGAGCTGAAAAAGATGTTCCAATCCCTTACACATGGATAGTAGCATTCAATAGCTTGCCCGGGTCTAATTTTTCTGAGTTCTTTTATACTTGCTGTTAGAGCACTAGCAACAGACACCCAACCATTTTTCCTTTTTTTTAGGGAACAAAACTACTTTTTGCTTCCCTATACAAATATGCTCCACAACAGCTTCCTTTAATCTTTCTCTATACCATTAAATTATTATTATTATTATTATTTTTCATTTCTTTTTCTCTTCACTGTACCTCACTCTCTCTCATTCTCTCTCTGTCCTCTGTGTAATCTTCCTGCAAGATCAAGAGCTAAAATCTTACCAATAAGAACATAAGATAAGATTTGCTCTCCCCTTTGGTCGGGACTTGGGGTGCGTTGGTGGTGGAAGACGCCGAAGCTTCTTTCTTGGAAGCCAATGAACAGTTCTCCATTCTCTTGTCTCAGTTTATCTGTTGCTGCCAGCACTCTAGACTGCAGAAAGCGCCGTCACTGATACAAGAAATTATTACTGCTAGCCCATCAGTTTATCTTGCTAATTGCTTTGAAGCTTTTATGGTTGCATCAATTAACATATACAAATTACCCTCTAAAAAGTTAGCATAAAGTAAGCCATAACAAGAGATTGTTATGAAGCTATGAAGTTTCATTCGTTCTAATCAACAGAAAATTCGGAAAAATTATGGAAATATTTGAATTCTGATAATTAAGAGTCAGTATATTGATTTTCCAGAACTAATACCAACTGGGTTGGATCATCCCATCCAAGAGCTTTGGTATGAGCAATCAGATCTTGGCGTTTGGAGTTGGAAGCGTTCATAACAAATAGCAGAGGATTGTACTTAAAAAGAAAAGGAAGACAAGGTTTTAGAAGAATCTAACCTAAAGGAAAGATGGCTTGAGCTCTGGGAGAGAGCGTGGTGCTTTTTCTTTTCTTTTCTTTTCTTTTTTTTTTTCTTTTTTTTTTTTTTTTTTAACTAGGGGGAATGCTTGAACGAAGAAGGGATATGGGGGGCTGCGTGAAAAGATGTGAGAAGAGAGAAAATATTTGTTTTAATAATTATAATAAGGCATTGGGTAACACTGTAGCTATCCAAGGGTTTAGGAAAAATATAGGGAAACTGATGTGGGTGGTTTTTGTGATTTTTTTTTTAGATTTTTCCTATATATAGGGAAGATAATGGGCTATAGGGTGTCTGCTGCTAGTGTTCTTATTAGGGTTGCGCCCCTATGCACTTTTAATGAAATTGAATTCTTATTAGGGTTGGGAGAAGGATTGTTGGAGTATCGAGGCAGAGCTCTGGGGAAAGATCTCCGAGGTGTATCCGTTGGTGACTAAAGAACAGAGAAAGAAGCATCGGGAGATTTGGGGTGAGATGATTGAGAACAAGAAACGCGAGAGTAAGAGGGAGCTTCGGAATCTACAAAGTTCCGTAAATTACGGAGACATCAAAGCTTCTTCGAGGTGTAGGAGAGACAAGGCCAATAGGTCGTAGGGTTGGTTGCTTTGAAGGTTTTTTTGTGGGTTGTTCTCAGGTTTTCTTGGTGTTTTGGGTGCTGTTTGGTTTCTTTTGTGGGTAGTATTTTAGTTGGTTCTTTGTTTTCTAGGTTTTGACTTGGGGACTGTTTCCTGGTTTTTTTCGGGTTTTTCGGGTTAGCTGTGGTTCTCCTGTGTATACTTCCTGTGCACGTAGGGGGCGCCTTACGCTTTCTTTTCAATGAAATCTACTTACTTATAAAAAAAAAAAAGAAGAAGACATGTGCCTAGCATATTTTTAATATTGAATGGGAATGCCTTACCAATAGCCAACTATAGTTGGGAGAATGCTTCATTAAATTTGTCTTCTTGTTTACTGATTGGACTTCTAATTTTTTTTTTTTTTTTTCCCTTGTAGTATGGTGGTTAAAGGAGTTGTTTGTAAGAAAAACGTGGCTCATCGGCGAATGACATCAAAAATAGATAAACCACGTTTACTAATCCTCGGAGGAGCTTTGGAGTATCAGCGTGTTTCCAACCTGTTGTCGAGTTTTGATACTTTGTTGCAGCAGGTATTAAATGTTTACTTTTCCTCCTCTTTATATGCGTTTTTTTTGTCTGTGTCTGAGTTTCTTAGCCTTGACTTTGTGTGTTTCTAATGAGGGACCAAGCTCACAAGTTTCTCCTATAGTTACTCACTTTTTTCCATTCATTAAGTAAATTGGGATGTTTCTTGTTTTCATTGATCTTTATACTCCTTTTCAGGAAATGGACCATTTGAAGATGGCAGTTGCAAAGATTGATGCTCACCACCCTAATGTTCTTTTGGTTGAGAAGTCTGTTTCTCGATACGCTCAAGAATACCTTCTTGCAAAAGACATATCACTTGTTCTGAATATTAAGAGGCCACTTTTAGAGCGGATAGCGCGCTGCACTGGGGCACAGATAGTCCCTTCGATTGATCATCTCATTACGCCAAAACTGGGGTACTGTGACACGTTTCATGTGGAGAAATTCCTTGAAGAGCATGGCAGTGCTGGCCAAGGTGGGAAGAAGTTGACAAAGACTCTGATGTTTTTTGAGGATTGTCCAAAGCCTTTGGGTTGTACTGTAAGTCCAAACATGTTAATACAGACAAACAAATGTATTTTTTTTTTTCCTGTTTCAATATGTTTTACAGTTCCGTGTCATTGGCTTAATGATGTATTGTTTTTTGAGGCTATGTGCATGGAGGGTAGGACTTAACTTTGTTTCTAGCTTCATCAAATATAACAATGTTGTGATTAGGATATGTTCTTAGTTTGGACGAATGAGCTGTGGTGTCTCAAGTGTCAGTGAGTGCTCCGAGCGGAATGTTATGTATTTTTTATTTTATTTTATTAGTAATCAAAAATATCATTAAGAGCGTAAGGCTTCTTCAAATACACATGAAGTATACAAGAGAAACCACATAATTGGGAGGAGCAAAAAGAACAAGAAAATTATGATAATTAATTACCAAAGGAGAAACAAAAGCAGTTGTCTAAAGATACAACGTGTTGAAAAATAGAGACTTAATGTCTTCCAAAGTCTTTTCACGGTCCTCAAAACTTCTATCAATATGTAGAGTGCCTTGGTTGCCCTTCTTAACTTGCTTTTTGTTTGTGCTGGAATTTGCTAGAGAAATTCTTGTGAAAAGATTTTAAGTGGACCTATTTCTTTGCTTTGTTTTAGATTTTGCTCAAGGGTGCCAATGGGGATGAATTGAAGAAGGTGAAACATGTAGTTCAGTATGGCATTTTTGCAGCTTATCACCTGGCCTTGGAGACATCTTTTCTGGCTGATGAAGGTGCTTCGCTTCCAGAACTCTCTTTGAAGTCTCCCATAACTGTTGCATTACCTGATAAACCATCAAGTATCGAGAGGTCCATTTCCACTGTTCCTGGTTTTACTGTTCCTGCCACTGGAAAGCCTCCGGATCCTGAACCTATCAGTGAATTACAGAAATCCAATGAAGGCCTCATGTTAGATAGAGCCTCATCTACCAATAGTGACCCTATTTGCAAATTGGAAGGGGCCGATTCAACTGGACTGTCTGAAGTTCTTTGCTCCCAACCAATTTATGCTGAACCTACCTCATGCTCCAAAGAATCAACTTCTTCCTTGACTTGCCTGTCTGCTTCATGGCAAGATAGCTCAGCTTCCTACTATAGTGAGCTCTCCTCAAATTATGCCTCTGCGGAGAACAATAGAGTTGGTTCTAAGGAATCTTTTCAGGCCATAACAGCTAACACTAAGGAAGCTATAGTAGATGATATTCTGATTTCTGATTTTTTTGGCACCTCAGAAGCATTACAACAATGTGTTCATGCTAGTCACACTGATGGCAATGCATTGGCCGGAAACCATGTAGGTTCTCCAGATTTGGAATCCTCAAAGGAAGATAGTAATAATCAGAATGAAGGGATCGGATCTTCAAAGGAAGAGTTTCCTCCCTCACCTTCAGATCATCTGAGCATTTTGGTTTCCTTATCAACACGTTGCGTGTGGAAAGGAACTGTCTGCGAACGAGCCCATCTCTTTCGAATCAAATATTATGGAAGCTTTGATAAGCCTTTAGGGCGGTTTTTACGAGATCATTTGTTTGATCAGGTATTTTTACTTTCTTCATTATCCTGTTATTTTTTCTTAAAAAAAACTCCCCTGAAAATACCAACTCTTCTTGATCAGAGTTACCGTTGTCGTTCATGTGACATGCCATCAGAGGCACATGTTTTTTGTTATACTCACCGGCAAGGGAGCCTTACAATATCTGTAAAGAAACTTTCAGAGTTTCTCTTACCAGGGGAACGAGAAGGAAAAATCTGGATGTGGCACAGGTGCCTCAAATGTCCCCGAACCAATGGCTTCCCTCCGGCCACTCAGAGAATTGTAATGTCTGATGCTGCCTGGGGATTGTCTTTTGGCAAATTTTTGGAGCTGAGCTTCTCAAATCATGCAGCTGCAAGCAGGGTTGCAAGTTGTGGACATTCCTTACACAGAGACTGTCTCCGGTTCTATGGGTATGCTTTTATCGTCTCAAATTGTGTTGGTAACTATGAGAATATGCGAAACTTTGTTGTTTACTTTGCGCCCTTTAATTTAATTTAAACAACACATATTCTGAGTCCTTTTCTTCTGCCCATTTCTCACTCATCAAGAAGTAAATCATTGACTGTAGTACTTGTATGGTGATATCTGTTTATCGAAATTGGACATGGGTACAAAGTTTCTAAAGTACAAACATTTGTAAATTTGATAAGCACCTGTGTTGGCTTATATGAATGCTTCAGTATCTTCTAATGACTGAGGTTGTGAACTGAAATCAGGTAAAATGATATGCTTGAATATCGTGTCAGCTATTTTTGTCTGGAACAAGACGTTTTAACCACTCAACTGATTTTTGATTGGAAGTGTGCATCTCTGTTGTTATTGTTGATATTGCCATTTTTTCTAGACATGAGTGCTGATGGTTTGACATGGCAATTGTTTTCAGAATATTTTACATGTGCCATCAGTTGCATGAGTCAGTTGTTGATCTGGTGGACTCCTGTGGGGGAAATCTCTGGTCAAACTGACCAGCACCTGACAAGTTGCATATGCCCTCTGTATCCTGTTGTTTTGTTAATTGATAGTATTTACCATTATGTATTCTGAAGTAGCAGTGTATGCATTTGGGCCGATGATATATTGTTTGAGGTCTCTAGAAGAGGGTTAATTTTAATAGAACTGCCAAGGATAATATTACAAATAGGGTTTATATTAATGTTGTATCATACTAAAATAAGTGCTCTTTATGTCTTGCTAGTTGCTACCTAGTCTGAATGCTAATAAGTACCGTCCGTTTAAGACAGTGGGCTGGTGTTGTGGGGGTGGATTTAAGAATGAACATTTTTGGTACCTTAGCTTGATCTTTTGTTGTGTTGGGATTAGGGAATAATTTTCCATTAGATAGATATTCATGGGAAGTTGGGAACAAAGATGTTCAGATAGCAGCAGAAATATCAGTAATTATGTGATAATTTAAGGAATCATGATTGAAAAGGTGTGAAGATGGTGAGTGAATCCATGACAATATTAGTGAGAATAGAGGCTGAAATGATTAGTCCATATTGTAACGACCTGCCTTTTACAAAAAGGCGTAAGTGAAAAATTTTGATTTTTGCACATGCCGTTATGACGTCATTGAAATAACATAGCCAACACAACAGAGCTTCTAATAAAAATACCTCATATAATAAAAGTAAGTGTAATTAAGTCATTATACATAAGATAGGACCTGTACCACGCAAAGCACGAATAAAAACAACCAAGTCAACAAGAGTATTATTATTATTACAATACAACAGAAATATAAACATAATATCCGTCATAATTACATAATGGACTACTACATAGCAGCCCACAAAACTGGAGACATCACAGTCTCAACACTTACTATCAGATCTGCCCAGCCCTCTGGGAAATCCTGATATTCCTCATCCTCATAACCTGTATTAATATTTAACATGAGAAGAAGAATAATACAAAAGAAAATACCTAAGTGAGTCAACTATTTTCATTAATATAATGAATGCTGGATTGTTTATAAAATGCAACACAATGAATATATAACTTCTTAATCACATGTATATGCAATATATTGTCCACGTCGCGTAGCATAGACATAAATTGTACATAAGCATAATCATAAAGCAGTAATGTGACAGTTTTATATGCAATGTCTTAATTAATCATCTTTTGCATCACTCGTTCGTAAATCCATAGGTCCGGTATAGCGTATTAGCCCGGGATTACTGTCCCCTCACTTAACGTTTATTGGTTTGTTACTGGAAGCCAAAGGTCTTGGGTCAGGTTATTTATTAAGTTCAAACAGGATCTAGTGGTCCCACCACTAGCCTATAACCCCCTCTGCCTACTAGCTCGTTATTAAGTAATTTAATTAGAAATAAAAAAATATGTAAAATCACATGCACAACCAAATAAACAAAACAATAAACACAATATTAAGGAAAAGTCCACCGGCATCACCTTCAGTAAGTATAAAGATACTTACAGTTCCGTTCGCAAGATAAATCCTAGTAACTGCATAATTACATTTATGCATTAATAAATTAATTAATTTTTTGATAGGTAAACAAATTGCATTAAAAAAGCGTAAAGGCGCCCTTAAGCATACATGTAGTATACAAAAAGGACACCAAAACAAAAGAAAAACAAAAAACAAAGGAAGAACACCCGAAAAACCCAAAAGTAGTAGAAAAGATACATCAAACCCCCATCTTCTTGCCTCTAACCCGACTGGAACCCACACCCCTAGCATCGAAATTAATCGAGCATTCTAAATTCTTGACCTCTCTTTTCCCCTTTTTCCTTTTTATCTTCTTTTCCTTCTTAGGAGGGGAGTCAGAATCATAGCGCTGATCCTCAGTCTAAGTCAAGAAGTCCAAAAAACCCTTCTCATCAGATCCCAAGAACGAAACCCCCAACATGCGAAAACAAGATCTAGCATCTTGCACAACCTTGGGGTAAACCACATCTCTTTCCTCCGGACCGGCCCCCTTTGAAGATTCCCCCACCTCAAAGACTCCAGACGACACAAACTGGGGACACCCATACACAGGGGAGAATAGCCTTGGCTACGGAGGAAACAAAACCCATTGAAAAGGAGGAATGGTAGCCGAAATCCCAAGAGGACCTCCAAACTTCCCAAAATGAGGACCCCCACCAATATTCCTTACCAAGGCAGGGGCATCCGAATGCACAACTGCCTGCCGAATGAGAGAACCTGAAGGAGTACCAGAAGCAACGCTGCCTGCCGAATGAGAGAACCCGAAGGACGCCCAAACTTTGCATGCCTAGCACCGCCAGACGAGGCACCATGCTTACCAAACTGATAGTCCTCAAAACCCGACCTCACCAAGACAGAGCCAGCTGATGGAACTGCCTACCGAAGGAAGAGCCCTGAACCGGAAGAACATAAGTCCACAGAAGACTGCACCCTAGAAGGAAAATCACTCAGAAACACTGGAGGAAGCAACACCGGCGCCCGCAGGGGGGGAAGAACGGCCTGCTTGACGGACTCGACCACTGGAACGAGCTGCTGATCGCTAAATCCACCCCCAAAAGGTGACAGACCTAGATCCACCCCAAAATCTGCCACAGACGTCATCTCCGGCCGAATAGCGCTCCCAAGGACCTCCGTCGGACATAGAAGACTTACCGGACCCGATCCCTGCCCCAAAATCGTAAATTAATTAAAACAATACTTAATGAACCTGCTTATTTAATGTCTTGTTCGGACATTGTTATAAATATAACTTCATTTAATATATAAAACACCTTATACATAAATAAATATAAGGGTATAAAACATCGTTATGCTGTTTATTTAAGTTAAACAGAATAACAACATTATTATATTGAACGCCAGATATTAAAATAGCATAATTGTGCTATAAAAATATCTTTTCCTAACAAAACATATTCCTATATACATTTTTTTTTATAAGTAAGAATTCATTAAAAAGTGCAGAGGGGCGCAACCCTAGTACACAAGAAGTATAAAAAGGAGCCCCTAAAAAGAGGATTGAAACGAACAAGAAAGTAAAAAATCAGCGTACGGCATACTACCCAAGCTATGCGCCGACACCCAAAGATATAGCATATTAAGCACATTTCTACAAAGAGCCCCAACCTGTACCTCCACATCCTAAAATTCTATCATATTCCTATATACATAAACACTTATATATATACATAAACATATATGTATACTTTATCTTAAACAAAGTCACTCCAATAAGTTATTTATCAAAATAAAAACATAAACCAAGATTCTTACCTATTTGGCTTGCTGTTCTACTGATCAAAACTCCTTGAAATCACACCAGAATCGTTTCACACCAAGAGAGAGATGCTGTCCAAAAACTCCTCTGTTTTTGGATACAAAAACAGGGGCTGTTTTATAGGTTTAAAAACTGGTTTTTGCTGAAGTTTAAGAATGTAAAAATGGCTTCAAACTTTGTTCTATGATCACAGAAAATGAAAGAGAAAGAATGAAAATTTAAACTTAAAGTTTCAGCACTCAAAAGAGGAAGAACAGGAACCAAAAACAGCAGCGTTTCCCCTTGATTTTTCTTCCACTTCCGGTTGCACCCATGCATGGTTTATATAAGGACTTCAATGGTCAAGATCTTTCCCAGCATTTAACGTCCTCAAGGGTCGGATTTGAAGCAGCTGTCCACTTGAAATGATTAAACGAATAAAATCTTATCTTAAGATTTTATCATATCTTATCTTAATCTAATTTAGTTATAAACTAACTAAACTTTGCTAATTAAATTAACTAACACGTTGTTAATCCTCTGAACTCATCCACACCAAGTGGGTTCAAAGATATTTAGAATTAAAATCGTGATTCATTGCTTACAAGAACACTACGATACACTGCAGTAAAAGGTTGTTCGATCAACATTTTAGTCGCTTGATCGACTTCGATTCAAAATGAAGTCGCGTGATCGATTATTAAATCGATTGATCGACATTTTCGCTTGATCAATTATATTATTGATCGATCGGTCGTCGCTCGATCGAATATAAATTCGATCAATCGACTTCAATCTAATGTCACTCGATCGAATGTAGAATCGATCAATCGACATTGATTGATTTAGAATTCCCAAGTTCAACTCTTCACCTGAATGCTTATATATATATATCAAGATTTCTTGTAATAGCTAAGGTTTAAAACTGCCAATCTTAACACATGCTATAAATTCATGTTTATGAATTAATAATTAAGCATGCGATATTCCCGGATATTACACATATGGTTTTCTGGAGCTAGTATGCTTGGGATATTTGTATGCCTGTGGCTGTCTTTAGTTATCTATATATTTTTGATAAATAACCAGTTGTCTTTATTTGCACTCTCTCTCTCTCTCTCTCTCTCTCTTGTAATTGTTAATGTGTGTATCTGCTTGCTTGGTAAATTGAAGGGTGAAAAATCACTGGTCTTTTCCTGTCACACTGATGGTTGACTAAATTGGGAAATTTGAAGGCCAATCAAACATGTAGTGGAAAACTATGGGCTTTTAAAGAATATTAAATTGCCTGTGTCAAATTTGAGATCCTAGTAGCCTAATCATTCCTGGGGGAACTTAAAAGTAGAAATATTTAATTATACCATTTGGTTGTAAGATAGGTGTTCAAGTAGTGATTTTTATATGAATTTTCTTGATAAGGCTTTGAATTTGATGCATTTTGCATTGAGTATCTCTTTGGTAGGACCTAACTAATGTATGGTTTTCCAACTAGCGTCATGTTTTAAGTCTTTGTTTAAGCCTTTGGAACCCTCTCACACATTATAATTGTGGACATGGGCTGCAGAGAGACCGGGACCCCCCTTTAGCTTTGTAAATTTTTGGATCCATATTCTGCATCCATCTTGTAGCACTTGGTGAAAAAACATAAACTGCTTAAGCATTTTTTGTAGCCATTTCCTTGCACACCCAATGAATGCAATAAATAGTGTTTGGCTTCTTTAACATCTTGATCTGGGTATTATATTGGGAGAAAAGTGGAAAAAAAGAAAAAAGAGCATGACATGGGGTGGTTTATTTTATAAACTACTCACCCATCATATTTTGGTTTTTACCTGCTAAAATACCATTGCATGCTCTAACACCTGCACCAACCAACCCCCCCCCCCCCCCCCAAAAAAAAAAGGGATAGAGAAAAAAAAAGATAAGATTATGCATCTGTAATTGGATAGGTACCCTGTTTGAGACATTTATGATTGGCTTGATCAGGGTGATTGCTTGAACCAATTCGTTCAGGTTGCTTCCTTGTGTTTAGCCCTGATTGAGAGCAGCCAGGTTGGGCCACCCTGTCTCAACTCTCAACTCATCCTGTTCCCATTTATATGGTCATGAGTTTGGATAAAAGTTTGTGGTATAATATCACTTTTTGTCGAACTGGGGGTTTGGGTGGTTTCTTAAATTTGTTAGTCCACGTTGGTTCATTGGGACTAGGTCTGCTTCAATGCAACCTGGTTGGGCCACCCTGTCTCAACTCTCAACTCTCCTTGTTTCCATTTTTGTATCTATGAAGTCTCGACAAAAGCTTACACTATCACAGATTGGATCTTCTTGGTCTACATGAGTGCTCATTTAGAAAATTGACCTGATTAAGTAGGCAATCCTTTATTGCAGTGGCTTGTGAAACACATGAATGGTTAACCCCATGAACACAACCATATTATTTATTGCCCTCTTACTTTGTTACTTTTACATCTACAGTTTTGGGAGAATGGTTGCTTGCTTCCGCTATGCTTCAATTGATGTCCATTCTGTTTATCTTCCACCACCGAAACTTGGATTTTTCTATGATAATGAGGAGTGGATGCAAAAAGAAGCAAATGAGGTGCAATGATACCATTATTGTTTCAAATACAGCAAGTGATGTTAATTTTCTTAATGCTTACAGATTATTTGTGTTGTCTAATAGGTAAGTAACAGGATTGAAGGTCTTTTTACTGAAGTTCAGAATGCTCTTCGTAAGATTTCAGAGAAAGTATCAAGTGCAGCATTGCAAGATGGTGGAGTGAAAGCACCTGAATCTAGGCATCGTATTTCAGAACTGGAAGGGTTGCTACAAAAGGAGAAACAAGAATTTGAGGTAGCTTGCTGCAATTCATGTTCTCCCATCTCCAAATTGTTTATGGAGAGAAAATTTCTGTTCTTTATGCAATAAATAGTGCATGGGCTATGCATCAAATCAGGCAGAATTCACTCAGTGATTGAACTTGCAGATAATGTTAGGCATTCTATATTGATGATGGTTAACTCAAATTGTTCATCCAAGAAAAAAGAATGGATTTCTACATTTTTATTGCTTAAATCCTCGTTATGTTGTCCTTGCTGTATAAAATCTGCTTGGCATGAGTTATTTTTCTTTTTATAGAAAAGAAAGTCCAATTGTTTATGTTATCTGATTCCTGAGTGAATTTATGACATTGTTTAGGAATCAATACAAAAAGTGATCCATAGAGAGGTAAAAGTTGGTCAACCTGCAATTGATATTCTTGAGATCAATAAATTGCGGAGGCAGGTACTCTTTCATTCTTATGTCTGGGACCAACGCCTGATACATGCAGCCAGTTTAAGTAACAATAATCTCCAGGAAGGTTTGAGCAGTTTCATCTCGAAACTCAAGGAGAAAACCATTAGTTCTGTGGAGAAGCTTATTGAGATAAATGTGACCACTAACGCAGATAAAAGCTATAGTAGTTGCGACTCATTTCTTCTGGAGCCAAAGCCTGATATAAACCTTAATCAGGGAGCAAAGGCTGGTCACATTCATAATCGCACCGAAGCTCATAAAGGAAGTGAGATGGACTTGGATCTGAATCATACAAAGGATGCTGATCTTCATCCTTCTTCTAGTGAAAATATGAGAGATGATTCTGACCTTCTGGAATGTGGAAGAACTGTTCGAAGGGCCCTCTCAGAAGGAGAGTATCCTGTTATGGCAAATTTATCTGATTCCCTTGATGCGGCATGGACTGGTGACAGTCACCCAATTAGCATACCCCTTAACGATAATTCCCTCCCTGATCCAACTGTGGCGAATTCTGTTGGAGCAAAATCGCATGAGGAAAATTGCACTATTGACAAAGGTGGGGTTGAGATAGCTTCTACTCTTAGCTCTGTGTTACCTCCAAAGCAGCATGATAATATGGAAGGCTCCACTAGCTGGGTGCGGATGCCTTTTCTGAACTTTTATGGTTCATTCAACAAAAATTCTTCATTGAATTCTCAGCAGCTTGGTATTGGTGAGCACAATCCTGTCTATGTTTCATCATTTAGAGAATTGGCTCGACAAAATGGTGGCAGACTGCTTTTGCCTGCTGGTGTTAATGACACTGTTGTGCCGGTTTATGATGATGAACCCACTAGTGTTATAGCTTATGCACTTGTCTCGTCTGATTATCATCTCCAGATGTCTGAGCCTGACAGAGCAAAAGATGTTTTAGATACTTCAGTTTCGTTGCCGCTTTTTGATTCAGCGAATCTACTCTCACTGAACTCTTTAGATGAGTCAATTCTTGATTCCTACAGAAGTCTTGGTTCTACTGATGAGAGCACTTCATCTGTTTCTTGGTCCCGGAGCCCCCAGGTTGCGGACCCACTCTCACATGCCAAGGGTTTTCATGCCAGAGTTTGTTTTACAGATGATGGCCCTCTTGGGAAGGTGAAGTATACAGTGACTTGTTACTATCCGAAGCAATTTGAGTCTTTGAGGAGGTCTTGTTGCCCTTCAGAGATCGATTTCGTACGATCTCTTAGTCGTTGTAAGAAGTGGGGGGCCCAGGGTGGCAAGAGCAATGTTTTCTTTGCAAAAACCTTGGATGATCGATTTATCATCAAACAGGTCACGAAGACGGAGTTGGAGTCATTCATCAAGTTTGCACCAGCCTATTTTAAGTACTTGTGCGAATCAATCAGCACCAGAAGCCCAACTTGTCTGGCTAAGATCTTGGGCATTTATCAGGTATTGTTTGTCACTTTTGCCATAATGAAAAAGCTTAAAAATAGTTTTAAAGGCCAACACTAAGTGATGAATTGCTTTCTGCCTTATTGCTGGATTGATCTTCTTCAAATATTATAGATGTCAAGCAAGTCATATCAAGTCATTTAACAAAATTGGCTTTGTAATTAGTCCTGTATGATTATATGTTAAAATATTTGATGGATTTCTGACTTGTTGATCAAGGCTAGAAGTTAAGATTTATAGCTGAATATCGGAAATAAGAGTTTTTTTGCCCCCAATTACAGTATCATTTTACTACATCTGAGTTTTGATAGGAGTACAATATATATATAATATTTCTCTCTCTATAGGCCAAATGAGACAAAGCGGCACAGCACTCAAAATCTTACTATTGTCATGTTGACAAAATCTCCCTTTCGAGCATGTCTTTGGCATTGCCAGTGGACCCCAAATGAAAATAAGACTAGTTACCAAGCTCCCTCTCCATGGCACAATGTAATACAAGATGAACCATTGTCTCACCGCTGTTCTTACACATGCAAAATGAATCCACAATAATTCTTCATATCCTAAAATTGTCAGCTGTTAAAATTTTACCTAAAGCTACTGTCCACCCAAAGAATGCTATTTTTTGGATTTTTCCCAGGCTTTTTCTTATTAACTCTATTGATGAATTGCTATTTGGTTTTTCTTTGTCGGCAATGTCTTGAAGGTTTCTAAGCACCTCAAAGGAGGGAAAGAATCAAAAATGGATGTTTTGGTAATGGAGAATCTTCTATATAGGCGTAATGTAACACGACTTTATGACCTCAAAGGATGTTCTCGCTCACGCTATAATCCTGATACAAGTGGGAACAATAAAGTTCTGCTGGATCAGAATCTGATTGAAGCAATGCCAACCTCTCCAATTTTTGTGGGAAACCAGGCAAAGCGATTGCTGGAGAGAGCTGTCTGGAATGATACTTCATTTCTTGCTGTAAGTTGGATTTGGCTGTCATGATATAATGGGAGCACACACAATAACAAGATTTCCCTCAGTGGTTTTTATTTGAACCTTGTAAAACCCACACATAGGCATGTTTTTATATGGTTTAAATAAGAACGGGTTAACAATCGTTTGGCTGGCTTTCATTTCCTTAGAGATCCTCCAAGGCTGTCATACAAAAATGGGTGGATTCAGTCTCCATCTAAAGCATTGTTTTTTCAATTATAATCTATTGTACTTTTGGAATGCTTTCTTCTCTTACTGGTTGTATGTGTTGTGTGTGTCTTTTCTAATATGTCATTATATATTTCTGCAGTCAATTGATGTAATGGACTACTCATTATTGGTTGGTGTGGATGAAGAAAAGCACGAGCTAGTTCTGGGGATCATTGATTTTATGAGGCAATATACGTGGGATAAGCACCTTGAAACTTGGGTGAAGACCTCGGGCATCCTTGGTGGACCTAAGAACACAACTCCAACTGTGATCTCACCTCAGCAGTACAAGAAGCGGTTCAGAAAAGCCATGACTGCTTATTTTCTTATGGTCCCAGATCAGTGGTCCTCTCCAATGATTGTTCCCAGTGGGTCTCAATCTGACCTTTGTGAAGAAAACTCGCAAGGTGGAACATCCTTAGATGGATGATGCGAAATCTTTTTCCTGTATATGTAAGTTGGTATAAATTTTCCCTTTTTACTATTTTCACATTTCTTCTCTCGTTCTTCTATTGTATTATTGGGATGGCTGCCTCATTGTGTTCTCTACATAAATGTAACCTTAATTTTTGTTCTATTTTTTTTTTTTTTCAGAAGAATTTTTGTTCCATTAGGATAGGGAAAAGGCTTTTTTAACGCCGTGAACATTTCAGTAGTGGTATAGTACTGGATAACCTCTCTTTTGGAGTAATTGTAGAGTATCTTCTTGTATCGTCTATGTATATTATTTCAAGAGAGTGAAAAATAGCACTTTTTTTATGTAATGCTTCTCTCATCATTTTATATTGAGGGTTTTTTACTTTACCATTTTTTGAATTAATTGATTAAGCTCTTGTACATGTATGTTATGATTGAATTGCCCCCTATATACTGCCTTATATAATGCTGTTGGAGCCTCTTCAATATTTCAAGTAAAGGGTATATTGCCCCAGATATTACAGAAGTAGATCTCGGAAATGATCGACTCAAATAGATGCTCATCATAAGCTCTCGATTTTTTTTTTTTTTTTTTTTTGATGCATGGCTTGTTTGTTGTTGTCATCGTATGAGAGTATAGAGATATTATAGAAAGAGAAATGCTAAAAATCACATTTTTATGCCACAATTATTCCACAATGTCAAAATAAGGTATCTCCTTGATAGATATGAAGAAGTTCCACAAGACAGAAGGCCCAGATTCTTTTTCCTTTGAATGATCTTGGACTCCACGATCTCCCTTTACTGTGCTCAAGTCAAAACTCTTGTTTCTTTATGCCATTTCAAGGCTAAACTTAGAAACTAATGGGGGTTAGAAATTGAACAAAGCAGCTTTTAATTGTTCAAAATTATACCTTAAAACCCAAATGTGACATTAATTTCAAATCAAGCTTGCTTAGAATGCATTAAGATCTCGCTTCCAAAAGCAACAACAAAGCAATTTTCAAACATTAAATAATAATAATTTCAGAGAGAGGGAGATTGAAGGGTACAGGGTTTTAGGGTTTGAAATACGAGTACTATTTGGAGGCAAAGTAAAGATCACTATCATTGAACTGATGAATTGCAATTCGAAGCTCACTTATGTAACTCTTTCGAACTCATCGATCTCTCTAGAAAACCCAATAAAGCTGTCAAATTGTTCTTATTTATGCACAAAGAGTCGTGTACGGGATTTGAAGTTGTTCAATACGACTATTGATTCGCATCAAAATGGCTTATAATTTGTTTAAGGCTCTAAAGTGTAGGTTTAAGACTGATCATGTTAGTTATAACATAACTGCAAACGGATGGTGTTTGATTAAGCGCACGCCCAAAGCATTGGAGGTGTTGAAAGAGATGGTGGAGAGGGTATTTTAGAGCTGCTCAGATTAAGGAAGCTTGGGAGTTCCTTTTGCAAATGAAGGGGAGGATATGCGGGGTTGATGTTGTCACTTATACTAACTACCATGGTTCATGGCTTTTGATTAAGCGCAAGCCAAAGGCATTGGAGTTCTTTTTGCAAATAGAGTTGGACCTCCTCGACCCTTGATCTCAATCACAATAAGAAAACCAAATCATCGTCAATACTTCTTATTGTTTTCCTGCATAAACATATGGTCAAGACAAGTTTTGAATCTATATCACAATCAAACATCTTCCCAAGTAGCAGAATTACTTGAAAAGTGGTAGAAATCTATCCAATGATTATGAACAAAAAAAAAAAAAAAAGAGGAACCTGCAAAGCTTCAGAATAGCTATTAAAATTTGGAAGCACCTGTAAACAAAATAACAAAGATCGCTAGCCTGCAGGAGCATATGATGAACAGGACTTGGCAAAAGTTGTGGGAAATGATGGGCAGAATTGAAATGGATCAGTCCTTGACATCAGTTACACCTTCTGCAGAAATCTGAAACCGTGCATCAGCTTCAGCCAAACAAGGAGAGCTTATTACTTTACATATGCGCTCTTCTCCTCTTCCTTTACGCAGTGCAAGCCTGTCATAAGCATGAAATGAAATAGGCATATACATTTAGCAACATTCAAACAATGAGCCACACTTTTCCTTTGGGGAGAAGGTTGTGAAGAATAAAGTTTCTTCTACAGACCTTGTCGTGGAAGCATGAGCCATAATGTTACCACCAATAGGCTTGATTTGAGGCCCAGCGAAAATTGCAGAACCATCCACTTGTGCAACTACTTGGTTTGTGATGACGACAGCCACTCCAAACTACAACCCACGGAATACACAAGGAAAATGTTAATGAATAACAACTGCCAAAGATCCAAGTGTGATTATCAGTTGAATGATTCTAAGTTCCTAAAAGCCCTAACCCTTGAAATATTCAACTAGAAGAACCAAGAAGGTTTCTCTACATGATAGGTTGTTGGTAAGAGTTACCTCATCTGCTAACTTCTGAAGGCTCCGGAGAAACTTTGCAAGATGCATTTGCCGTGCTGAAAGTTCCCCCCTTCCAGAGAAATCCGTTCTGTACAGAGCAGTAGCACTGTCTACAATCATAAGCGCAAACCTATAGAAGCAAATCCATTGAACAATTAGCCTTCCCTGCAACTCAAAAGTGTATAGAAGCGACCTAGGACAACTCCAATAAGCTGTGGAGGCACGTAAGTAAAGATTCTTTGTTAGTGGATTTGTTGTGAACAAATAGTGACAACCCAGAATTGAAGTAATGGTTGTTCAGTGTTTTTAAAATTCCAGTATAAAACATATTTAACTGCCAAACCACTGACAACTTGTAAGGGAGGTTTGTCTTTCACCAAGCAAGTTTTGCCATGAGAAGCCCCTAAGTGGATATGTCTCAATAACAAAAGACAAATTAGATGAAATTATAGGGAATTTTCTTGACTTTTGTCGATAGTGACAACATGGAACAAGTGATTCATTGGTACAATCAAAGCCAAAATACAGTACGACACCTGGTTTCTACCATCATTGAAGCAGCTTCAAGCAAAAGCCTAGACTGATGATCAGTGTTATATGCTCTAGCATAGGCCACATTCTCCAAGACATCAGCACCATTTAGTCCAAACCTGCGGCATTCAAAACCATCAGCTTTTAATGGATCACACCGCAGAGCAGCATATTTATCTAAAGGTAGCTGCATGACACCTGTCTGCTATCTGCAAGAGTCTCTGTGGCCTGAATGTACCTTCTGCATCGATGTACATTGCTTTTCCTTCGCCGCCTCCTTGATCTAATGGAAGCTGAAATGTCATAGTGCACAACAAGTTTGCAATTGACATCAAAGGTAAGAGATGGCAGTTGCATCTCTACAAAGATAGAAACTTTAAAATCCAATCAACTCAATATAAAGTTTGTTGGAAACAGAAGGTCGTACAAATGCAGGTAAATTCTAGTTTCGCTTAGTCAAGTGGAGAAGAAGAGATGCGACTACTTTCTAATGAAAAGCAAAAATGCAAATGTGCGATAAGATGAAAAAAGGAAACCTCTTACTTGGCAAGTGACGCAGAGTGTGTGACACAATTGAGTCTTTCCAGAGCGGAACTCACCATAGATCTCAGTAATAGATCCTGTCTCAATTCCTCCTGTCATAAGCTAGCCATGTCAAGTTATAAAAATGCAATGTCGCTGAGGAGACTTAATGCTTGCGAGCAAAATTAGCAGTCTCTATCTCCCTCCCTCTCTCTCTCTCTCTCTCTCCTGTTTTTGTGTTTCTTGCTCACTTCTCTTAACTTCTTAAGAAAGGGTTTCAGAATAAATTAAAACCTCAGACGTTACTGAATGACTGACCTTCCAAGACCTTGTCAAGCTCTCTTGATCCAGAGGTTATTTGAATGATTTCAAGCCTTTGGGCATGGAGTTGGGTAGCACTAGTAAAACCCAAAGGCACTAACTTGGAAGCTGTTATTAAAAGAGGCAAATCAAAGCAAACCAAACATCATGATCTCAACTTACATATCGCAAACGATAGCGAATGCACACATTAAGATGATGGAAAATCGGGGGGAGGATGTAAATGGGGTGGCATGGACATGCCTGCTTCGATGATCTTGTCAACTTTGGCATCGCTGATTCCTTTGATTTGCAGGAGATCTTTCCTGGGAGAGTAAACAACAGATTCAACAGTGCAGAGACCCGCATCTTTAAGCTTCTTAATATCAATGGAAGCAATGCCAGACGCCTTGAGTTGAAGATCCAGAAACCAATATTAACAACAACAAAAATTGAGAATTTCAGGACAGAGATCAGAACAACCCCATGGGTCAGTCAAAACAAAATATGGATTTAATTGGTGGTTTGAAAAATTGGGTTTGTCAATCAAATAAACCCATTTCAATCGGAAATAGACCCAACACCACTCGAATCATATGACAAAAGAGAAAGACGTGGAATCAAGAAGCACAAAAACATTCTACAGGGAATCGCACTAAAAATAAAAACCCCCCAATTTTTTTTTAGATGAATTAGAAAAAAAAAAAAAAAAAAAAAAAAAAAAATACCCTTTTTTGTGTGTGACAAGTACGAAGAATAAATCATCCTAAGAAGAAAGCACAAAATTTGGGGCGTGCCCATGATTCGTGGTGCAACATCGGAATGGAAAACAAAGAGATATGTGAGGTTGGTAAAACCTGTAGCTGTTCGACAGGGAAAGGGCCATGATGTATCTCTTCCACTTCTTCTTGTTGATCTTGTGCCATCTTCTGGTTCCTTTGCTGCTCCATTGTCACTTCCCCTAGACACGACCACTCAGAGGGAGAGACAGAGAGTTCTATAGCAATAAGGGCAATGGCACAAAAAAAAAAATCTGAGCTATTAACAATGGCAATTGTTTGGTGAAGTAATGGATGGGATTGGAGGGAAATGGTACTTTGAAACGGGTTTAGTGGGCGCCAAAAGTATTAAGGCTTTCTGAGAAAGCTTCCGGCGTTCCAAATTAACTCTTTGGGCCATGTATCAGCCCAAGTGGAATAAAATATACAGTGATAAAAGGCCAAAGTGAGTGCTTTCAGGTCCAGCTGATTCTTTTTTATTATTATTATTATTCAAAATGAGGACGGAGAAAAAGGAAATTACAACACAAGCAAACACACAAAAAAAAAAGAAAAAAAAAAAAGAAAGACAATCCAAACAACAACTCCTAAATGACCATAAATCAGTGCGGAAAACCAAAAACTAAGAAATCAATGAAAATAAGTCAAATAAATAACTCAATCAATTTTGAGAACATTAGCGACAACAAAGGGCTTTAGTAAAGGTAAATCAAAGGGCTTTAACAGAGGCACAAACTTCGAAATGTCTCTCAACTCCTCTTGAAATGGTACAAACCTCAAAAAATCCACCAACTATTTTCTAAGGGATAAAAATCTCAAAAAGTCCCTCAAAGGTGCAGCCGAATCATGTGCACCGCTTGATAAACAACTTCACTCTCCTCTTCTTCTTCTTTTCACTTCTTCAAAAAAAAAAAAAAAAAAAAACAACTTCAAAACATTCAATTTTTTTTTTTTAAAACTTTTTATATCATATTAATTATTTTTTATTACTATTCAACAAATAAAAAAAAAAAACTTTTTCACATTTCCATACAAATTTTTTTTTTTTTTTTTACTTTAAATCACATCAATCGAAAGCCTTTCGTCTTCTTGGTCTCATCATCTCACTACATCCCCCTTCGGTGTTTTTGGTATATGAGTTTTTACTTCATGCATGGAAGTTTACCTCACCTTTCTCGGTTGATCTTTTACCTAGGGACTGACTGCTTTTTTCTGTATCGTCTTTGGTTTTGGTTGATAAAATCCTTGATAATGGGCCCGTGGAATATCAAAGGGGCTCTTTTGGTTGTCAAGCCATGGCCTCCAGAACTATCTATTGAAGAAGTTAACTTTTCAACCTGTGTTTTTTGGGTGCAAGTCCATGGCCTACCCCTACAAAACTTAACTGCTGTTAATGCTATCAAAATTGGCAAGTTTATTGGAGATGTCAAAAATGTTGAGAACGGTGATAATTCAGGGATTATTGCTTTTCATCATCTCCGTATTATGATTGAGGTTAATGTTGTGCAACCTTTGATTCCGGGCTTCTTTCTACCGCGTGAAGGTTTAGCTCCCATTTGGATTAAATTCCAATATGAGCGTTTGGCTGACTACTGTGTTCTCTGTGGTTTAATTGGACATCGGAGAAATTTCTGCCCAAGACCAGGTCCTCCAGATTAACAAGCGATTTATACCCACACTCTCAGAGGTTATGTCTACCCGGGTAATCGTTTTCCTAAACCTCCGGCTCAAGTTCCAGCAACTTTTCCGGCCTCTTCGTTGCTTTGCACAGAGTCAATGGGTATGTTATTCCACTTTCCTATGGATGTTGTTCGTGGTGGTCGGCCTTCTCCATCTTTGCTTCTTGAATCAGCACCTCTGGCGAAGCCTGTAGCAGGATCTCCCTCTAGTTTGTCCGTACGTTCATGGGTTGCATGATCCCCATGCTGCCACGTCTCACCATCCTTCGGCTGACAGGTGTAAGGGCAAGGATAATATATTTTGCCAGCAGGATATTCTGGATCTGGGTATTGCGGGTTAGCCCAACTCTCTTCCTCCTGAGTTTCCATCGGGTTTTGGACCTCATATATTGACCCATTCCTCCATGGGTCCAACTATTATTGGGCTTATTATACATGAACCTACAGACCAACATAGTTACTCGGGCCATTTGCAGCTTGCCCAGCAACTTACGGGTGTTATGGGTCACTCTTCCTCTAGGCTCACTCTTTTTGGACCATCACCCATCCACTTTTATCAGGGGTTTACTTCTACTGGTTTAACTACAGACACCGAGCATCTGCCTCTTAATCCTTCTCCCTTGGCTGGTCAATCCCATGTAAGTTTCTCACCAACTTCCACTTCTTTCCCTGTTAGCAATTACATGCCTAATTCTGTTTCACTTGAACAACCATCACCACCAACACATGCTTTTCATTCGGCCACTACTACACATCCCATTTATGCTCCACCCCAAATATACAGAAACCCAATCATCTCACTGCCTCATTCCCCTTTCCAAATACGCAGTAGCCAACCCACTTACCCGAGCTACCTGAATGCACCTATTTCACATCATTTACCAACCCGCACCTTTAGGTCATCTACCCGACACCATCCATACCGAAGGAAGGGTTCTATTTCGGCTGTTCGTGGTGTTTCACATACTAAGGAGGTCTACCCCTTGCCTCTCTCGGAGTTGAGTCAGATTACTAGGCATAAAAGAGTGGCTGTTTCGGAAGCCTCATAACTTTTCTCTAGTCCTTCCAAAAGGCATGCCCTTTCCAGCAACATCCAGGAGAGAATGTTGCTTGCTGCCCACTCCCTCACGGCAATGAAGAATGCTCCTCCAGCTTCTCATACCTCAGTTCTGCAAAGGGTTTCCACTTCACTGGATTTGGCACCTTTCACTGTGACACATTCTTCTTATGCAGATTACTCTCCCATTACCCTTGTTGATTCTTTGGGATTAACTACTGCACCGATGTCTCCAACTCCTGCAAGGAAGGTGTACAAGGCTGCTAAAAAATCTAGAAGTGTTAAACAAATTATCTTGAGGGATTTTGGTTCTTTTGCAGGGGCTACAACCTCTGCACCTTTAGAGGCGGCTGACTTGGCCATGCCCCCTCCTGAATTATGATAGCTTTATCTTGGAATTGTAGAAGTTTGGCCTAAGTCTCTACAATTCGCAGTCTTAGAGCTCTTATCAGAAAACATAACCCTGAAACGAAGACTACTCCTTTTGTTTCAACCCCTATTTTGCATCAACTGGGGTTCACTTCTATGCTACATGCACCTCTTTTTGGTTCTAAGGGAGGTCTTTTGCTTGTTTGGAAAACAGATGTTAATATTGTCAGTTGCCATGTTTTTTGTAATATTATTTGTGTTTGGTACTATTCGGATGATCCTATTATTGAATGTTTGCTTACCTTTGTGTATGGTCCTCCTTACAAGAATATCTGCAAAAAAATTTGGAATGCTATGGATAATTTTGAGATTTCTTATAATGACCCGTGGGTTTGCATTGGGGATTTTAATGCTATCACATCGCTTGATGATAAATTAGGGGTAGACCTTTTGATTATTTCTCCTATAATATTTACTCTGATTTTATGAATGATTGATTTGGGTTTCAATGGTAATCCTTTCACATGGTCTAATCACAGGCAAGGCTATAGTTTAATTAAGGAACAACTTGATATGGGTATTGCTAATAGTAACTGGATTCATTATTTTCTATCTTATTTTGTAACTCACCTTCCAGCTCATAGTTTAGATCATTGCCCGCTTCTTTTGAATACTTGTATCCCGGTTCCCTATTTTCCTAGACCTTTTATGTTTGAGGAATAGGGATCCTATCTGCGGTATTGTTATTGAAGAACTATGGTCCCCTTTTATTGCTGGTTCGCCTTCTTATTGTTTGACAAAAAAGCTCAAACTAACAAAGGCGGCTATTAAATTATGGAACAAGCACTATTTTGGAAATATCAAATCTAAATTGGATAAAACTCTATCTCTGCTTGATAAGATTCAACAGGCTCCTCATTCAAATTCTAACTTAGCTATAGAGCTTCATCTTCAAGCTTTATTGGATGAATATCTTCTTCAAAATGAGTCTCTTTGGAAGACTAAATCTAGGGAGTTATGGCTTATTGTCACTAATCTTAACACAAGATTCTTCCATACTAGTACTCTTATTTGTCGTCGACGAAGTTCTATTTCTCTTCTTCAGACCCCAAATGGGGGGTGGATCACTGATCGTGCTGATATTGGTAATTCTTATGTCAACAATTTTTAAGACTCTGTTTACTTCTACTAATCCATTTTTTTTTCTCAATAATTACTAGACCTTTTTAATCCAATCATTTCAGAGCTTGACAATAATCTTCTTTGTGCTATTCCTACTGAAGTTGAGATTTATGATTCGCTTATCAGTTTGGGTAAGGAATAAGCTTCGGGTCCTGGTGGCTTCACAGCATTATTCTATGTCAAATATTGGGACTGAATCAAAAGCACGGTTCTGTTGGCTATTGGTAATTTTTTTGATTTTTATTCAACTGCTTAGAGAACAGAACCATACATTTATTGCTTTGATTCCTAAGCTTTTGAGGGCTTCTGCGGTTCAGCACTTCCGATCTATTAGTCTCTGTAACATTATTTACATGATTATCTTAAAGCTGTTGGCTAATCGACTAAAGCCTCTTTTATCCAAAATTATTTATCCTTTTCAAACTGCTTTTGTGTCAGGTCGTTATATTCAAGATAACTCTATCCTCTCCCATGAGATGCTTCACTCTCTTAAGAATAAACAAGGAAATGATGGTTTTATGGCTGTTAATATTGATATGGAGAAAGCTTTTGATAAAATGGAGTGGGACTTTCTTCTGATTATTATGGAGAAATTGGGTTTTCACCCAAAATATATCAACTGGATTCGGATTTGCTTATCTACATCTTCCTTCTCAGTCTTGTTAAACGGTTCTCCCTTTGGTCTCTTCAGGCCTTCTCGGGGTTTACGCCAAGGTGACCCTATTTCGCCCTTTCCTTTTATTTTGGGTACTGAAGTTATTTCAAGGCTCATGCACCAGAGTTTACAAGGTTACAAGATTTCTCGGGGTTGTCCTCCATTAAATCACATTATCTTTGCGGATGATTTGGTCATTTTCACTCATGCCACCTCTCTAGAAGTAGGTATTATAAAGGACTGTTTATCCAAATACAATCTTTGGTCAGGCCAGTCGGTAAATGTAGATAAATCTAATATTCTTTTTAGCTCTAATATCACTGCATCTACCAAAGCTAGTATTTTGGATATTTTACCTTATACAGAGATTCCTATTTCTGCGAAGAATTTGGGCCTCCCCATGTTCTTTGGTAGGTTAAAACAGTCTTCGTTTTTTGATATTCTACAAAAAGTGCAAGGAAAAATAGAATGATGGAGATCTAAAACCCTTTCCCAAGCTGGAAAATCGGTTTTACTTAAAGTGGTGGCTTCTTCTATCCCTTCCTATGCTATGAGTTTTTTTATGTTCCCAGACATTCTTTGTCATCGCCTTGACAATGCTTTTAGGAATTTTTTATGGGGTTTCTCTAATGGTAAATCTCATAATCTTACTCTTAAATCTTGGAGTTCGATTTGTTTGCCTAAAGATCAAGGTGGCTCGGGTTTCCGCTTAATGAAAAATATAAATGTCTCGCTTATTGCTAAACTTGGCTGGAAACTTCTTTCCAATCATTATGCACTTTGGATATCACTCTTCAAGGAGAAATATATTAAGTATAGAAACGCTTTTCTCTTGCCCTTTAAGCTCTGAATCTTTTATTTGAAATGGTATCAAATCTGTGGTTTCTTTGCTTAAATTGGGTTTTTGCTATTCCCCTTGTGCTTCTAGTTCTCTGGATATTTGGTTATCTCCTTGGATACCAACTTTACCTAATTTTCAACCTATTCCACGTGTTTCAAGACTGATCATGGAGCATCCCTTGGCGATCTTGGATCTAATCAACCCTATTACTTTGAATTGGAATGTCTCACTTCTAACCTTTATCTTTGATTCATCTACTGTGACAGAAATCCTAAAGATAAAGATTAGAGCTCTCTCCGATGCTTTTCTTTGGATAGGTTCTGCATTTGGTGTTTTCACTACTAAAACGGCACATCATTTATTTACTTCAAGCTGGCCTCTTCCAATTTCACTGGTTTCATCAGTCAGTTGGAAAGGTTCGTGGAAACTTAAGCTTAATCATAGACTGAAGCTGTTCCTCTGGAAAATGGTTTGGAAAATTGTTCCTACAAAGGATCGTATTTCAAAGTCCATATTTTCCTCTCAATTGGATACTTCTTGCTCTCTTTGTTCCCATACAACGGATTCCTTGATTCATCTATTTTTCTCCTGCCCTATTGCTCGGGTTATTTGGAGAAATTCTTTATGGCCTATGGACATTACTGCTATGCGTATCTCTGATATTTCTGATTGGTTAAATATTATGCTTCATCCAGGGACTATTGGTATTCCTTCTGAAGACACTAATCTTTTCAAATTTTTGCTATGATGGCTTGTGATAATATCTGGCGATCTCGCAACAAAGCTCATTATGATGGTTGGATTCCTAATGCTTTATCTTTATCTGCGGCTGTTAATCAAACCTCTCGGATTCATTTTTCAGCATGGGCAAATAAATCTGTGCCTGTTCACCAGGTTTAGATAAGGTCGGATTCTCATTGCTTTAAGATCAATTATGATACAACTATCAGAAGCACCTTTTCAGCACAGGTAGCTGTCTGTAGTGATTCTTCTCAAACTTTTTCAAAGATTAGTCCACCTTGCACCCCTTTGTATGGAGAAGCTTCTGTAGCTTTATTACCCGCCCAACTCTGTTTATATTTGCGATTGTCTCATGTCACTTTTGAGGGTGATTCTCTCACAGTTAATCTCGCTATCAATAGTCCGACGATCACACAAGATTGGCGTATCTCGTCAATTATTTCGGATTTTTTTGCTACCATCCCTACCGCTACTAGCTGGTCAGCTAGTAATATCAACCGAAGTGCTAACTTTGTGCCCACAATGTGGTAAATTGAGCCGCGACTAGATTTTCCTCTAACTGCAATTCCACATCGTCTTGTCTTTTTAGTTCTTCATCCATTCCTCCCTGTTTCGGAATTGTTTTCTCTTTTTCTTTTAGGGTTCTTTGATGTTGTTTGGTTTTTTTCTCTGTTGTAATTAAAAAAAAAAAAAAAAGAAAAAAAAAAAAAAAGAAAAAAGAAAAAAAAGTTACCCCTCAAAAATATTTACCAAACTGAGACATCTTGGTTTGTGGTCCAAAGAGCTGCTTTGGAACTGTTGAGCTCAATCGACCTACCTTAATAATTCAAAAAGAAAAAAAAATAGATACGCAAAGAAAAGTTATAATATAACAAGAAATTAAAGAATCCTAAAAGAAGCTGAAATGAAAAAAAGTAAAATAAAAATGGATGAATATAAAGAGGCCCAGTGACATGACACTCATCCGTCCGCTCATTGAGTGGCCGAAATGTTGCAATGTAAGTGGATGCAAGAGCTCTCAATCATCTATTATCAATTAAAAACCTATCGGAGTTATGACAGTTATCACAGCGTCACGGTCACCGTCCGACAACTAATTACCCCATCTTCATTATCATCATTATTAGAATTAAATAGCACGTTACTTTGTCTAAAGATTGATTAAGGATTTGGAAGATTGATTGGACGTGCATGTGTTCATTGGTAGCGTCATATATAATTGATAATATGGATTGTGATCACCTATTCTAAACCTACAGGCACTTGGGTTGCACTCGGCCCTGTCCTAAATGTCCATGCATGCCACAAATCAACTCTCAAAATGATCAGTCTTGCTAATTGTAGGCTATATCATATTTTATAGAATATGAGAAGATCGACGCGGAGGGGGAGCGAGCCTCCTGCATGCTGAATAATTAATGTGCTATTTAGCAGTACATGTTCAATTATGTTGAGTTTAATCTTACGTACGTACATTATTATTGTATAATAGTTATGAATAATAGTTGTCTTAACTAATTAATGGACCCCCATCACACACAACTACCAATATTATTATATTAGATTAGGGCTTGACTCACTATAACAGACCCCAATTAATAACGTACACTTCGCCTACTATTAGGGCTTGACTCGTTACACCTCACCTCTAGCTGTTGCAGAGTCGACTTATCTAATATATATCACCGATCAACATCACCATCACAAGCCCACCGACACTGTACGTAATTTCAATTCTCCCCCGCCAATGTAATTCAATGTAGACTTACCTACAGATCGAGTGCTTTATGCATGAGTCTGTATGTTACTTGCAGAAATCAATGAATTAATGCTAAGCCAAACGCCCGGAACTTGCAAAAAGCTAGTACGCCTTTTTTTTACACATAATTGTGAAATCAATACTTATATCCATCAAAAGTTTAAACGCATAAAATTTAATACTCCTTTCCACGTAAACAACGTGTACGTGGACTGTGGGATAAAAAAAAAAGAAGAAGATTATTTTAATTAAAATGAAAAATAAATTGTAGAGTCCAACTCAAAACATTTAAGTTCATTTACTAAAAAAAAAAAAACATTTAAGTTCATAAAAATTGATAAATTTAACTATTAATTAATAAATATTTTAATACTCTTTCTCACGATATGAACAGTGCAATCAAACAACATTTAAATTATTTTAATTGAAATGAGAGATAAATTATAGAATTAAAATAAAAATAAAAATAATTTAATTATGTAATTATATTTTCCCAATATATATATATATATATATAGTTGAATTTGAATGGTCATATATGCAAAACAAGCGCCCGGCCAATCAAACCACCTTAATTAATAAACCAGACTGATCAGAACTTCTTACAATGATATTATTACAAACAAAACGCTACCGTTAACTTGTTGGAATCAACAGTGGCCAAAGCCGCCAAACCCATTTAGTTTTTTTTTTTTTGAAGATAGCCAAACCCATTTAGTTATAAGCTAGTGTGATACGTACAGTAACTAGTAATTAACAACAATATTTTCCAACTGAAAATAATTAACTAGAAGCGCTAAATTTTCTTATTCGCCAGCTATCCAGCTTAATTTGCACTTTATTTGTGAGCTAGCTAGTAATTCAGCGTACGGCATCCTAGCTTAATTCCATTGAAAATCAGTGCAGGCCGAAGTTGAAAGTTACTCCAGTGGAAGGCAGCCATGAATTCCCATCAATGAACTTAGCGACAGTAAATTTGGCAGCTTCTTCCTCTCCAATAACATGAAATCCAGGCCACTGCACCCTCTTGTGAAGTCCAGATCCAGGCCCTTCATTTGAGTATTCCGCAAAATAAAGTGTCTTGAGAGTGGAGCTCCCAGCTCCAGGCCACTCAATCCAACCTCTTGGTGCAATAGCATCATCTATGCTTGACTCCATTATCACTGATCTAGAGTACTCCTTCCACGGCCTCCCTAGATACGAATTGTAGGAATGTTTCACCGGAGAAAAGTCTGAGCTCACCGTGATCTTACACTTGTGAATGGAGAAGCCAGTATTTTGTCCGGGGTCGCTTCTTCCACTTGCGAGGATCACATTGTAACCACGTCCTGGTCTACGAAGTACCAAATTGCAGCTCTGAAAAACAGCGGCAGCGTTTCCAAAGATGAAGTCTACGGTGCCAGAGATGTCACATTCGCGGTAAAATTGGCGGAGTGCGAGTGCGTACAGGCTATCCTGGTAGCCTGTAATGCTACACTTGAAGAGAACTGAATGATCGGAAGCGATGTACAAAGCCAAGGCTTGTTCTCCTTGAGGACCTGCTGTGTTTTGAAATCCAATATCGCGAGCAATGAATCCATCTCCTGTGATTGCTGTGCACGTACCCACAATTAATGTTAAAAAGTCAGCATCGCTTAATTGATCATATGCTCATACAAAGCGTGTGTGTGCATGAGAGAGAGAGAGAGAGAGAGAGAGAGAGAGAGAGAGAGAGAGAGAGAGAGAGAGAGAGAGAGAGAGAGAGAGAGAGAGAGAGAGAGAATACTGACTGAATGTGGCTGAGCCGGCCATGGAAGAGCCTTCAGCGACACTGTCGTCACCAACTATAATAGTTGAATATTTCCCGTCTCCTATCAAGGTAATGCCATCTTTGTTAGTGTGAATCTTCTCCTTATAAGTCCCCGACTTTACGTAAATCACAAACCGTTTCCCGGAAGCAGCCTGGATGGCTTCCGAAATAGTTTTATAGTTGCCTGATCCATCTTTTGCAACTATGGCGTTCGCTTTTACGGTGGTTGCCTCAAGTAGCTTCCTATCTTTAGCTGATACCCACTTGGGAAAAGCTTGTTCCTCACCAAGACGGCGAGTTGTGCTGTTCTTGAACTTACCTGCAGTACTAGTGATCCGGTTGACAAGAGATAAAGGATTACTTCCCAACTGAGACAGATACTCCATCTTCTTAGATATCTGAACCATTAAGTCTCCGGCGGAGTCTTTACAAGCTTGCTGGAAAGTTATCGCAGCACTTAGCCATGTTTGGATGTCATGCTTGTTTTTCTTTGGAGAATCTTTTAGGGCTAACAGGGACTGCTCAAGGCGTTTAAGAGACATGCTCATGAGTTTTTCACAATACGCTGCATGTACAAAAACCGGGGCTTAATTATTTTAGAAAAACAAAAATGAGACACAAAAAGGCACGCATAGATCTAGACAAATATGCATGTACTGTTATTCATGGCCCCATTTTATGCTTCCGCCGCTGTTCAATTCTCAAGCAACTCATATCAGACAAAGCATTTAAAATTGTGAAAGACAAACACGTACGTACACACACGTACCTGTTACGGAAGCAGCACGTTTAGGTTCATGGGCTCCAAATTGGGAGCTGAAATTGGCAAAATCTGAAGTGGACAGCGTCGTCGCATGCACGATCTTGTCAACAAGAGCCGACATCAAGTCAACATGTTGATTCCTTGAGTCCAAGCCGATTAAGGTTTGAACACAGAGGGTAGGATATCTAGTAAAGCCGCATTCCTCCTGGATACGTTTTTGATAAGTATCTATGGCGGCCGATGGCACGGAGGCCCCTCCTAGTGCACATCCCAATACCCAAAGCACTATAAACTCTAAGATTCTCATTCTCATATATGCCAAATAATTGAAAAAATACAAGTTTTAGCAAAGAGAAATGAGAACTAATTCCTTTAGGAACCCCACGACTAGAAGCGAGGATGGGGTTTCACATTTATAGACTTATAGTGAGAGAAGTTATGTGATTGCCGGCGTGGCTACGGGAAAAGAATTAACATTTAGTATTGTTGGTTTAATTTGGTGTTCTAATTTCTTGGCCCATGACAAAAACTGGTGCTCCAGTGTATATCTCATCTTAGCCAAGCCCTCGGCCGTGTCTAAATCCTTCCAGTTTCAGTGGGCCTTGTGAATTTGTAATCAACTCGAACCTTCACTTTTGTGAGTCCTATTGCTCCCCCGTACTTACATATTGTACATATCGATCATAAAGAACGATTTTTTTTTTTTTTTATCAATTTGTAAGAAGTATGGGACCATAACTGCATGCCTACTTTATAAATAATTCTGAAGTGTTTGATCTGGTTTTAGGGCGGACTTGCATTGATTACTGGGGGATTTCCACAAAAAGTTTTTAAAACTTACTAAAATATTATTATTTATTTATTTATTTTATCCCGTGGCTCGTCAAATGTTTAATTTTTGGTCAACTCTTATAAATCTTTTTTAATTTTAAACATGATTTTTTTTTTTTTTTTGTGTACATTTTGATATATTTATAACAAATTAAGAAACTTTTGTATTCCAAATCAAAGTTATCTTTTAAGATTATTTTATAGACATGTAACTTTAATTAGTATATAGTTGACTTATGCTTTTGTATGAAATTAAATTAAATTTAAGATTTGTCTATTTTTATTTTACATAAATTCACGCTTGTGCGCTTATTTATTTACGTAAGTTCAGACCTCCACACAAAAAAAAAAATCCTAATTTTGCTCCTATCTATTTGTTTTTTCAATAAACTGAACATTCAAGGAAACAAAATTTCATGAGCTGATCGATGAGCACATGTTATGTTAAATCAACACGAGGTGTTCTTCCATATTTTGAAACAAGATGATGGCTTTGTCACAAAATTTATTCTTAATTGTTAATACAGTGATACAAGGGTGGACCTGCATAGGGGCCGCGCCGCCGCGGGGGGGGGGGGTCGGCGACCCCCCCCAAGCTTTAGGAGAGTACTGGTTTGCTTTAGCATAATCATGAGAATTTGTTGCCTCATGTTGATTTTCCTACTGGCAACGCGTGTCCCACGTCGGATGCTTGTTGGCAAGTTTAATTTGGGCTCGCGAGCTCGTAGGTGGTTCTAGAATCACGCTTGGGCTGCTTGGATATTAGGCCAACGGAGTTTGGGGCCGCATTTGAGCCAGTTGATTACTAGGCCAGGGGGGATGTAAGCCCCCATCCCATTAAGTTTGCCCCATCAATTTTTGGAATCTAAGAAAATATGGCATACAGTGCAAAGACACAAGGAGGCTGTCATTTCTTTTAATTTTTGTATGTTAAATCATGAGTTATTTCAAAAAAATTAAGTTGATGGAAATAGTAAATTTTTAAACATTTAATTAGTACTTTGACGCTCTCCGTCATGTTTTGACCCATACTATCCCTTAACAAGCGAGGCTTAACATTTGAAATATTTAACTAAAAGTGAGGGGTAAATTATGGAGTTAGAGTTTCAAGTCACCTTAAGTTATTTGGATAAGTGATGATTTAAACTGTATCAAAGTAAAGGTACTGAGTTCGAACCTCGATTTCACAATTTACTTCTCAATTTTAGATAAATATTTCATGTTATGTTGATGAAGAAATTGAGCTCACACGTGGGGAAGAGGGAAATGAATGTTAGAATATTAATTAAATATTTAATTCACCAAAATCAGGTATGCCCTCTCTCTCCTAAAACTCTTTTCATTCAATCAATTTATTCTCAAATACTTTATTGCCTGAAGCATTAGAGGTTCTTCGATCCTCCAGGAGCGGGTGGTTTTCCAATATGGTCCGGCCATCCAAAAATCTACTTCAACAAAATATAAATATATAAAAGTGACGTTTGGTTATCTTTTTGCTTGATATAACAAAAATGTAATAGAATTCAAAACAATACGAATTAATATTGAGCATGAAATACCATTTTAGCCATACATATCATATGGTTGCATCAGCCGTCAAGCACTATCGCGGTGGACGCGTCTAGTGACAAAGATCGAAACCCATTATTCCATTTGTTGGTTAAGTATTAGAAACGGACCCAATATTTAGATGGACTTAACGGTAAGGGTCGATGCATGTTATGTGTTTTTATGTTTTGGGCCTGATACACAATGGATTTGGTAACGTGTGGTGAATATGTTCGACGCGGTAGCCAATTGTGTGCCACTGGAGAACTCATACATAAATAGAGTTGCGCATAGTTTTTCCCTATAAGGTAAGAGAAATTGATGGAAGCCTTAATTAAGTATATAAACCAAAGTGAACTGGAGCGCCAGTGGCGTTGATCCAATCCCCATGTAAGAAAGGCCCTACTGTATACTGGAAGGCTTCTTGCTGATTAATGAGCTTGTGGCCAGGCCAGTTGACTCTGGCGAGAACCTTGGCACCTGGTCCTATGTTGTTAAACTCTGCGTAATATAGAGTATTGAGTCCGAAGTCTCCTTCCCATGGTAGCCATCCATCGGGGTGGATAATGTCATCAATTGTTGATTCCATGACAACGGTTCTCGAGTATTCCTTCCATGGCCTCCCAAGGTAACTGCTGATTTTGGACTTGAAAGGTACAAGTTTGTTGTCCGGCAAAATGCGACACTTATGCAACACTATTCCCGTGGTTTCACGTTTGTCAATCCTTCCCTGGGCTGTAACCACATTTTTCTGGTTATCCAAAGGTTTCCTCACCACAATCAAGCAGTTTTGGAACACAGCAGCTGCGTCACCAAAAATGAAGTCAACGGTGCCAGCAATCACACAGCTTTTGTAGAATTGACGATGGGTTTGTGCATACAAGGTGTCTTGGTATCCCTCAAAGCGGCAATTGACGAAAACTGAACTATCCGCTTGGACTCTAGCAGCCACTGCCTGTCCCTTTTCTGGACCAGCTGTATTTCTAAATCCCATGGCTTTCGCCAAAAAGCCTTCTCCTAAAGCCACTGCATTAGATATTTCACATAAATAAATTAAAAAAAAAAAAAAAAAACCGAATTAATAAACTATCTCGATCTGCGGAAATTCTTTACCGAAACGCTTGCTGACCAGATAATTTTTAGTCGTATGTCATTTATTTGTTGTTCTAAGGATGGTCATGAGGTTCCCAATTGGAAGGTTGGATGGAAGAAAACCTCATTGATACCCACTAATTAAATGGCTTTCTAAACAAGATGAATTAAGCTATATATCATGTACAAACAGGTTGAGCATGCATGCATGTGTACTAATTTATAAATACATTCTGTTTCGTTTCATTTTTTGTGGGGAGGGGGAGGAAAGCCGAAAGCTGAATGCTAATTAATTTGGATACCATCATACCAAAAGTTGCAGTTTCAAAAGTCCTAACTCCATCTACAAAATTTTTGCTACCAGTGATGATGCTCTTCTGGGATCCATCACCGTACATAGTGACATTCACCATCTCCTTTGTCACAGTCACGGTCTCCTTATATACTCCTGCCTTAACGTAGATGACATATCTGCATTGTCATGAGAGTGGAAAAGAAAAATAACTAAATGAACTATATACGATCGAGCAATATAGAAAATTGAAAATGTTTTCGAAAAGATGAAAATTATTGTCGTTTGTTCGATCGATGATTCGATATATATCCCCCACACCCCCCATTTAATTTCCCTAGAAAATTATGATGTGATAAAGGTGCATGATTATTAGCATTGACACCTCGTAGATGCAAAACTAAAGGATCGATCGATCGATATCATACCGTCCTTGGTATTTTTCTGGCATGGCTGCCAGTGCCCCAGAAATTGTATTGTAGTCTCCGCTACCGTCTTTTGCCACAGTCACGTTGGGCGTGGGCTTTTCATCTTGGGCCTTCAACATCCTACGGTCCTCATGGGCCATCCAGGTGGGATATCCGTCCTTTTCCAGAAGGTGACGGCTATGTCCACCTGCTTCCTGGAATGTGGACAGGAACAAGGCCACCTCGGATACAATGGCAAGGGAATTGCTGGTGAGTTCCTTGACACCCTCGAAAGCCTTTTCCACGCTGTCCTTCAATTTTCCTTGGGGAAAACCATCAATGCACGTTTGTTGGTAAGACATGACCGCACTCAGCCAATTGTTGAGTTTAGGGGTTCTAGAGGACAACTCTCCTAAGTCACTGTTGCCAACTTGGAAAACGGAGAAGCCTAATTCTTCCTTGGCTTCCTGCATGAGTACCATACAATCTTCGAATGCTGCTTTCTCTGCTGGGGTGTTATATTTGAACCCGATGGTTTTGTTCATGGCATTGTTGACCTCATCTGCGGTTGCTGAAATAGCAGTCTTGAGAAGGTCTTTGGGATGACACAAATCAGGGTTCGCTTTCACTGCCCTGGTGAGGATGTTCTCGCACTTTTCCTTGTAATCCGCAGAGTGGCAAATCATTTGTATCACCTTATTAGTACTGTGTGTCTGTGAAGACTCATTTGCAGCTTGTTGGTGAGGTTGAGCTGCTTTGGTGTCACTGTCGTTGGATTTACCAACTCCCACAAAGACTGCGACAGCAATTAGAGCAACAAGAGCAAAGGCCGAAACTGCGGCCATGGCAATCCTCTTCCTGAGCTTGCGTTGCTTCTCAGCTCTTCGGCGTTCCGTTATGTATTCAAAATCCTGAAACGCCATGGTGAAAATTAATGGCTAAGGCAGAGAGAGGCCTCTGCCCCAAGCCACAGAGAGAGCGGAGAGAGATCCACAGAGGAACTCTTTTTAAGCCTTTCCTCTTCCTCTCGATCCGTTGATAATTTTGATTTGTGAAATTTCAATTTTCTTTTCTTTCAGAGTGACAAAGGAGATCTGGACAGGAGGGTTTCACGGCACTCTGTTTTTAGAAGTTAGTTAAGGGTTCTGTCCCTTCCAACCGCATTTCCCGCGGCTCCCCTAGCCTCCTCCCCATCACCTTTAAATTTTGCCCATATGACCAACCTATTTTAAAGGTACGTTGTTTTCTTTTTCCAAGGTATAAACAAAAAACTAATCAAGCCGTCTTAATTTGTTTCTGTGTACGTGATTGGTATTAATCCATAACTGACTCACCCCAGATATTGTTTATTTGGTAATTAAATGTTGTCTCAATGGTTGGAGCCTATTAAAATCTTTATCTAACTTAACATTTTTTAGGCTTGTTATCTCGTATTAAGAAATTCCACTACGGGAGACCAAGATATCGATCTAGGCTGTCCAGATTTATAGCTCAATAAGTGGGTGTGTGTTTCCAGGAGCTGATGTGTGGTGGATTGCAAAGCTAAACAATACAACAACTCTTCCAAAAAAACTACAATTCAATAAAGGAATTGGAGTAAAATAAGAGAAATTAAACTTAACCTTGGTGAGCTTTTTTTTTTATTGAAAACACATGAGCTGCGAGTTAATTCCTCCGTATTAGGTGTCAATGAATGTTATTTTTTACACTTAATCACATTTATTTGATAAAGGTCGACGTAGAGCATTTTACGTGGCTTATTATGTCAGCTACTTAAAAAAAACAACTTTAAAGTTTCAAACACGTCATATCAGCCAATGTAAAATAGGTGTAAAGAATAGCATTACTCTTAAGTTTATATGAAAAATAGAGTTCTAACCCTAGTATTACATGAAATTAAAACATCCAATAGTGATCACATTCGGACAATAAACATGATGAAAATAGACGAATGCTTCTAGTCGCACAAGCTTCAACCAGTCTTTTAATTGAAAGTTTTGGACTTAATACTCAGCCAAACGGGGTGCAATCGTAGCACCAACCAGATGTCTTGAGTCCTACATTGGTCTTAGTTTTGGACATGCCGTTCGTACGCTGACTGATCGAGACTCCTTGAAACTGATACTAATGCTCTCCTAGAAAGCCCGTTCGAACGAGCCTTAGATCTCGTTCGGACTACATTGTTTTCTCTTTATTTCTTTATGAAATCAAATGCAATTTGGTCTACATCAGGAGCTATACTATTTTGTGGTTGTGTTTTGGCCAGCAAAAATAACCTCAATAGCCAATAGGTTAATAATCCCCCATAGTAGTTTTTTATTATATCGATAATGAATTGAAACAGTATCTGATTTTAAACTCAATAAATTTGCTATAGTTAGTAATGCTACCTGCATACCATAAGGCTGATCACTTGGGAGTTCGGGCTGTGTCTCAGTCCCAGTGTGGCTGATCATCTGAAAAGATCAGCTAAGCATCATTGGCTTGGTCAGCCTTTACCTGACCAACTACCTAATACTACACAGGCTCATCAAACAACGCTTTTTAGCTTTTTTTTGAATTTAACCCGAACTGTTCGATAGATTCTCACACGTTACACCCAATCGCCATGATGTAATAATAATCATCAACTCCTGCTTTTTATTTTAAAAAAAAGGGGGCTAATCCAAATATTGATAAGAATAATCACATCGATTACTCCGTGATTACTCCAGTAAAATGAGAATATATATATATATATATATATATATATATTCAATTTGTTGTACATGACGATCGATTCTAAGGAGCTTGTTTCTTTCTTGCACTTGGATATTTTTAGAAGAAGATAAAGACCTGCCTTCTTAATCAGCATGTCACAAGACTCACAAGCGTCCTGGAATTATCAGAACAATAATATATATTACGCTTGAGCACCAGTGGCGGACCCAGCCTTATGATTATGGGGGCCAAATTAATTAAAAAAAAAATGGAGGACAAAAGTAAAAAAATAAATAAATAATTATGGATAAAATTTAGAGGAAAATTTTGGAGGGGGGGGGGGGGGGGGGGGGGGGGGGGGGTGGGGGAGCACATGCATGTAGGTCCACCCCTGTTGTGCAATATCCTACCGACAAAAATTCGGACAATAAGGTTGATCCCGTGGGAGTTCGGACTGTGTCTTAATCTCAATGTGGCTGATCATCCGAAAAGACCAACTAAGCATCATTGGCTTGGTCAGCCTTTACCTGACTAACTACCTAATGCTACGTAGACTCATCAAACAACGCTTTTTAGCTTTTCTCAGAATTTGGCCCAAACTGTTCGATTGATTCTCGCACGTTACACACCTGTTCGCCATGATATAATAATAATCATCAACTCCTGATTTTTATTTTAAAAAAAAGGGGGCTAATCCAAATATTGATAAGAATAATCACATCGAATGAGAATATATATATATATATATTCAATTTGTTGTACCACTTGGATATTTTTAGAAGAAGATAAAGACATGCCTTCTTAATCAGCATGTCACAACTGTCCTGGAATTATCAGAACAATAATATTACGCTTGAGCAACAGTGGTGGACCCAGCCTAGTAATTATGGGGCCAAATTTTAAAAAAAAAATAATAATAAAAATAAAATAAAATTGAAAAAAAAATAAAATTATGGATATGAGTTAAATTTCTAGCAATGCTAGGATCTACCGAATTCAGAATCCATGACGCTATCAGGGAATTGTTCACTTCCCAGTTTTCTATCTTCGAATAATAATCGTTTTCATTTTCATCTTTATTTGGGATTTAGATTCTTCCATCTAAAGAAACCCCCTGTTATATAATGTTTCAGTGCACAAAAGGTCTAGGTCTCATAATCGTTATATAATGAGATTGTCGGGGCGAGTCCAAAGCTCATAAGGTCTAGGTCTCAGACGAGTCTCCCAGAGCAAATCATAGACAAGCTCCTAAGATGTCAGGATTGATACGAATTTAACAGAGCATGGTTCAACTAGTGGGCCAGGGACCCAATATCCTAAAACAACAGCCTCTCCCAACTAAAACTCAGAAGCAGAGCTTTCAACCTGAGAGGAAGGAAGATGGATTACTCCCCCCTTTCCCCCCATGTTGGTCCACCCCTGTTGTGCAATATCTTACCGACAAAAATTCATGCGTATTTTCAGAGATAAAAAAGTAAGGATGAGCCCCATAATGTAAATGAATTAATGAAAGCAAATTGGGGAGGACTTCCAATTTGTAACTGATCTAGACTCCTTTAAATTGTGGGTGCGTTTGGTTTAAAAAATATAACAATTTCAAAATATTTATAATGAAAACGTAATTTTTTTAAATTTCCATTAAATCTAAACAAAAGTGCATTTTTTTTTTTAAAATGATTTCTTTTTAAACCACGTACTCTTTAATGAAAACACACTCTGCAATTTTATTTAAAAACAAACTTAATTATAACCTGCGAAACCGCGTTGTCAAGCAGCCAAACAGGCAGCTGGCATCATAGAGTATCTCACTCCCGGCCAAGTGAATAATGCCATAAAAAATCATGCACGTACGGTAAATGTTTACACAGAAGAGGAACGTAACAAACCCATTAAGTGCCTCTTTAGACAATAAGATCAAATTCCATCATCGTAAGGAAATGAAGTGGAATCCAACCAGGCATCACCAGTAATGAACTCTGACACCGTGAAATTATATGCATCATTATAATCCATCACGTGATACCCTGGCCAAGTAACTCGACCATCCGTTGACGAACCGGGCCCATAATTGTCGTACTCGCCGTAATACAAAGTGTCCAAGCCTCGTTGATCATCATCGGACCATTGGGTCCACCCAGTTGAGTCAATGAAGTCGCCGATGTAGGACTCAAGGTAGACCGTCCGAGAAAACACCCTCCACGGCCTCCCCAGGTAGCTTTTGACCCATGAATTGGAGTACAAATCATCCGCAGCCACAATTGAACAATTCTGTATGGAGATTCCGGTGTCCTCATCAACGGTATCACGGGACTGTGCGGTGATAACCGTGTATTGGCCACGCATTGGCATTCTAGCCACAATGTTGCACCCCTGGAATACCACCGCTGCATTCCCAAATATGAAATCTATGGTCCCGTATACGTCACATTCTCTGTAGAACTGTCGAAAGGAATGGACGTACAGGGAATCCTGGTAACCATTAATGGAGCACCTGTACAAAGCGGCCAAGTCGGCATTCACTCTCAACGCAACCGCTTGATATTTGTTTGGCCCTGCCCTGTTCTCGATAGATATGTCTCGTGCCAGAAAGCCGTCGCCAGACACCGCTGAAATTCATATATATATATATATAGGCCAGGAGTAAGAAGGAAGGAGACAAAATTAATTAAATAGAAAGGCGATAGAATTTAGTTTACCGAGAGTTGCAGATCTGTAGGGGGTCCAACCATCGACGACCGATCTGTTACCAGTAATGAGAGTGACACTACTTCCATCTCCAAGCAGAACAACGTTGGGCTTGTAAATTGGGATTTCCACATTTTCCTCATAAACCCCTTTTTTAACATAGATAATTATCCTATTATCATAACTATTATTTGGAGCAAAGTTGATAGCATCAGTGATGGTGGTGAAGTTTCCTGTTCCATCAGCAGCCACCGTAAGCACCTGGCTCGGATCGTATTCGTCGCCATATGCGCTCTCAAAGATCCGACGATCTTTCCTTGACATCCACGTTGGGACACCCATGAGGCGCCGATTGGTACGGCCTCTAGGAGCCCCTGCTTGCCTAGACAGAATTGAAAGAGAATTACTCACATGCTTGTAAGTGTCGATTATGGAATTCACTAGAACTGACTTCAAGGGACCCGATGCTGAATCCAGGCCTTCCAAACATGTGTTCTTGTTTGTGAGAGCTGCGCTAAGATATGCTCTTGCATCAGCTAGTTTTCGTCGGTCGGCTGCACTAATTCGAGACACGGATCTTTGTAAAGAAGACAACGTGATTTGGTGGAGTTCCTTGCAGTCTTGGATGGTTCCTCTTTGTTTCTCGATAATGTTTGAATTCCTGGCATTGAAGAACAGATTGGAGAGATTTTCAGATTTGGATATTGCGATTTGGAGGGTCTGCAGGAGGTATGCGATGATGTTTGGACTGATATTTATCGATATAGAAAGCTTCAATGAGTCAAAGCAGACATCTGGGTATGGTGTGGTCTTGCAGAAAGATCTTATGGAGGAGAAGTGGGTATTCAGAGAAGTTGTGGAAGAAGAAGAATTGAGAGCCCATGTTGTTGAGAAGAAGATTGCAGAGAGGAGCAGGATTAGTTTCAGAACGGAGGAAGTCATCAAAATTTGAACAGACAAATTAAACCGAACACTGATATGGAGACTAAAAAGGCCTAATTGGAGATGCCATTGGGAACGTAAAGTTGCATGGTTTTCTCAAGAGCACACGGACTTTTAAGGGCACGGGTAAGGATAATGACAACGCCATATGTTTCTTTTTTCTTTCACGGGGAAATTGGTGGAGAGAGAGCTAGCTTGTTTAGTACCTGGATAATGGAGAGGGCGGCTGCTAGCCCATAACACGTGGTGAATACTGAGTAGGCCTTTGACGATGCTAAAAGATAAAAAAAAAAATTGAGAATATGAAGAGAAGAATAATTTAAAGAAGAGATAGGTTATTTACACACCAGTACACCGCTTTGGTATACACTTGATAAGTGTATATACAAGAATGATTCTCTTAAGAAAATATAAAAACAAGAGGCTTACATCTAACGCCAGCGGATATTGCTTAATAAGGCAATATTGGATGAGAGTGGTCTCGATCCCTGTAATTAAGAGACCTGTTAAAAACAACGGAAAGTGTTAGATTTACAACACCAATACAATAACTGTACAATAATCCTTCACATGAGGGTGGGTCCCATATATTGAGGTCCACCCTCATGTGAGAGGTTGTTGTACAGTTATTGTATTAGTGTTGTATAAGAATCAAATCCCAAAAACAAAAGGCTTACATCTAACCAATTAAGTAGATATTGCTTAATAAGGCAGTACTGGATGATAGTGGTCTCAATCCCTGTAATTAAGAGCCCTGTGATGACCTACGTTTCATACTTTCATCATCAATCATCATGTTATTATCGTAAGAAAACTTTTTTTTTCTTTTTTCTTTTTTTGAGTTATTGTGATTCAATTTAAAGCATTCATAGTAGTTAATTTCCTTATAAGGGTTTTGTTTTCTAAATTTTAGAGAAAATTTTAAAAAAGTCATAAAAAGCCACCCACAACAACTTTTCTATATTTTTCTGTTTATTGGAAATGCTCAAGCATTAATGTAATCATAAAAAAAGTTCTCTTTCCTATCACATAAATAATCAAAACTAAAAAAGTATAAAGAAAGAGTAGAGAAATAATATTTAATTGATACAGAAAAATGTGAAAGGAATCTATTGTGGTGTATTTTTTTATACGGATCTGACTTCTATGCTATAAAATTATTAACATGAGATCTGCAGTTAAAATAATAGATGGCTGAGATTAAACTTCAATATTTGTAGGCCAAACGTCATCGTGTAAAGCCAACATAACATTTTATACAAACTATACATTTGACGTTGTCTCAAGGATAAGGAAAAAAAACCCTTCTGCCATGCATTTGCCTTCTATTGCGAGAAACGAAATTGGGCTTGACTATTTAGGCTATTGCGCCAACTCCACCGCAACAACCGCAGTAAGTTCGCAACCACCACCATTGAATATGATTAGGAGTTCAATAGTCTCAATGGACTAGGCCCTAGTAACTGAGACTGGCCCCCACTGGACAACTGTAAACATCTCTTGTTAGCCAAAATGATTTAGACCTCATAGAGTCCATGATGGACGATGAAGGATGACTCATCTACGGTCTACCAGACAGAATAAGCCTTTGATCAGAGCCATTCTTGAGCGAGACAGGTTCCATATTACTTATTTGATAAATAAAATGAAATCAAATATCTTCTTATGATTTATTTCCTGTTGTTTTGAATAAATTTACATATTTGCTTTGTTATCATCTGTAGACTGTAGGATTTCTCTAGGTGAAAGACCTAGTTAAATCAATTTCAATGCAAAAATCTTCAACTTCATCTGCTAAGTCTCTTCCACATAAAGCACGAAGGGTCATGGCTGACCCCAATGCAGAAATTAATTCGAGACTTGTTAAAATGAATGCAACACAGGCTAAAAACCAATATTAATAAGAATCTTCTACGGTACTCCCACGTCAAGGCCACATTAAGGGAGCCAGTGAACTCTCTGTTCTCCCCTGTTCTGTAGTCCCAAAAAAGATCAAACTCTTGCTGTCCGATGTTCACACTAATGCAGATTTTTTTTTTATTCTTTTTTTCTTTCTTTCTTTCTTTTTATCAATAATATAGGCGAAACCAGAGATTTAATCGAGCCGAGTTGAGTTTGAAGATTTCAAAACTGGCTCGTTTATGAGTCGAGCCTAAATAGTTGAGCTCGAATTAGAGCCGAGCTATAAATTGCATGTTCAAGCTCGGCTCGTTTAAAATTCGGGCGAGTTCGAGCTCAAGTTCAAGTTCGTTAAAAATGACATTCGAGCCGAGTCGGATTACTCGACAAGCTCAGCTCAACTAGAGCTCGAGGTAGACTATTAAATTTTTCAATGAATGATCAAAACAGAATTCAAGTCCAAGTTTATGAACAACTCTATGCATTTATTAATAACATAAATATATAATATGTAACTATATAAGGCATATTATAAAATATAGTACATAACTATAATTTATAAATAACAAATTAACAATATGTTATTATATATAACTAGAGAGTATAAACTATGGTACATTTATAATGTGAACAAATAGTAAGTCTAATATATTCTATAAAACTAAATATCTATAATATAAGTATAATATATAACTATTGTTAACCATGAGTGGTGTGAGATATATATATATATATATATATATATATATATATATATATATTTATATTTATATTTATATATATATGCTAACTATTTAATATTGTTATATACTAATTATTAATAACTTAATATGTTAATTTAACATACTAAATATTGTTATCAAAGTATAATAATTAATATGTAATACTATATATATTATACTATATTTACTAATATATATGTAAGATATGAACGAGCTAACGAATTGGACTAACGAGCCGAGCGAGCGATCCGGTCGAACTTTAAACGAGCTAAGCTTGCGAGCTCCTATCGAGTTTTGTTGAGCGAGTCGGGTATGTATCACTTACTAATCGAGCGGTTTTTACAGTAACGATCGAGTTTCTACAGCATTGAACTCGAGTTCGAATCAGGCTAAACTGAGAGGGTATCGAGCGGGTTGTCGAACGGACTGGATAATTTACATCCCTAGGCGAAACACATGAAAAGAGATTGAACATTAATTAGATGTTAACCACCTGGTGCTCGCTTCTGATTGGTGCATGCCTTCTCTGATTTTCAATTTTAGGATAGCTAGCTAGTTTTCCAATGCATAAATTTTTTCTTGTAATCTGAGGACAAGATGTTCCTGGTGGTCCATCGGGGGCTAGTCCCAGTGACTGGGGCCTAGTCAATTGAGGTTTCTAAACTCATGGTCATATTTAATAGTGGTGGTGGCTGTGGCGACAGTTGCAGTGGAATTGGTGCTGTAGCCTGAATAGTTGTTTCTCGCGTTAGAAGGCAAATGCATCGGCAGAGGTGTTTCTCCCTTATCCTTACATGGTGTCAAATGTAAAGTTTGTACCAAAAGTTATGCTGTCTTTACACGGCGATGTTTGGCCTATAAATATTGAAGTTTAATTTCAGCCGTCTATTATTTTAACAGCAGATTTCTTGTTATTAATTTTACAGCATAAAAGCCAGATTCTTTTTATAATGAAGCAAAAAAATAATTTTATTTCATATATATTTTTTAAAAAATAATAATAAAAAAGTTGTTATGAATGCTCTTACATAATAAAGGTTTTTTTTTTAAGAAAGGTTCAAAATACTCATGGTGCACAACAAGTGCACTATCACAAGGCAGAATGGAGTGAATCCTATACAATAGTACCAACTCTATTGTACTTTGTGATAGTGCACTTATTGTGCACCATGACTCCATGAATGCATGTATCACTCCGCCTCTATCAAAAGAGTGCACGATAAAGTTTTTCATATTATTATTATTATTATTATTATTATTATTATTATTATTATTATTATTATTATTATTATTATTATCTATTTTTCCGCAATAAGGTTTTGTCAGATCTGGTATGTAGCATATTGCAACTTGACCTTTGTCTTTTAGCAATTGCGACAGAGAAGTCAATTATTATATCAAGTTTTTTGTCGCAGCATCTGCCCGAATCTCACATGTGAGATTCTTTATTAATGGAATACTATTGCCCTAATTTGTACTTTATAGAAGAGTAATGTTCAAGGGATAATTTTTTTTCCTTTTTCATTTTAAATATAACATGACTTATAAAATTATTGTTTGATCAAAATTTAATTAAAATTCATGTTAAACAATAATTACTATATGAATTTTTATTATTAGGCAAGATTAAACTTGATTAAAACAAGAAACAAGAGGGGCGGACAAAATCGAAACAAAAAAATATATTGCTCGAGGATAAAACATAAAAATAATTGAAAATGAGTAATGATTCACTACCGCCTAAATATACAATTTTTTACCACCTTGTTTATGTGGCAAGGTGGTCCCTCACCTTAATTTATTTTTAAAAAATAAATAAAAAACTTAAAAAGTAATGAGTATCACCTGGCAACATAGATAATGCAATGAAAAATTGTATATTTAAGTGACATTGAATCATTATTTATTAAAAATAAGTCTAATATTTATTGAATTGAAAGTCAAAGGAACTCTGTTTGAGATGACTTGTGCAACAGCAATCAAAGGACTTGGGGGCCCCGCAGCGGAGGAAACACTGTAAAATACAAATAGGTAGTAGGTACGATTTAACAAGACAAGATCGAACCCGGTTTACTATTTTCTTTTTGGGAGCAAGAACGTGTAGAATATTATAGACTGACTGTGCTCTAATGTAGCCCATTCTGTTGCCTGTTGGAAATTACTGTTCATTCATGTCGGCATTTCTTTAACTGCATATGAGAAGAGAATCTAGCCCACCGTCCAATGGATCACGTTTAGCAGGTACAGTCCCAAAAATCGCAAGGAAAAAAATATCAATTTAATTTTCTTTCGATCATTTTTGAGTAAACCCCGTACTTTAGGAATTGTTGTATAAAAATTAATATTGTTAAACAATTGCTTTACTTAATTAATAGTGAAAAATCTTAATCCATAAGGGATAAGTTCTTTTTTTCTTTTCTTTTTTTTTTTTTTTTTTGCAAGAAGGGATAAGAAGTACTTATTTGTTACTGATATAAGACGATATTGGTGATGTTTGTCAAATGCAGATATAGAACAGAGTAGTGAGTTGTTAATTTTGAAATTAGTAAAAATGATGATGTGATATAAAGTAAAAAGAATTTGTATAGAAAAATAAAAAAAATTTGTATTATAGTGAATTTTTTTATTTGAATAATAATAAAAAAATGATTGATGTGATATAAAAAGTGAAAATATTTTGATGTTGGTTATTATAAAAAATGTAAAAATAAATTTAAAAAAACATGAACAGTAGCATTCACTACTGTGTTCCACCTTGAGCTTCGATCAAACAACTTATTACGAGTGCTGACCAATCTAAGTCTTTATTGTCCTAATTGTATTATTTGTATAGCTGCATAAAAATCAAATTAGATGGTAAAGCACACAATCATCCCTGTTCCTTAAATTAAGTTCAAATTTTAACATTGTCAGTGGTTTTTCTGGAGAACCCACATAGGAAACGGTATGAGAATATCATTCTCATTCTATTGCAGCCTGCAAGGGCTCAGAGGGAGGATTATAAGGGACACCCCTTGCCAGAACCGGTCAGTGACCATGATTCATGGACAAATTACAAGGAACTCAATGAGAAGATGACACGTAATAGAGTCATAAGAGGAATGAATGACCTTCGACTGAATGGAGAAAGAATCAAAAGAGAAAGTTTTTCACTCATTCGATCATTCAATTGAACACACACTTATACAAGAACTCTTTCTCCTCGAGAAAGACCTTGACAGAGCTATTGACTAAATTAGGCATCAAAGGTATCCTCCGTCGATTCACCCTGCAAGCCTTTAAGCCAATTTGTTTAAGTAATTTTAGGTTATTTTTATCGTGGAATCGGCTGTGTAGATTTCAATATCATGAATTAGCTAGAGGTCCTTATTTATAATAAGAGAATCTTGTCAATTGGAGTTTTGTAATTATTGAAATTCTTATCCATTAGGGATTATGATCTTTAGGACCTTAGGAGCTTATTATTCAAACAATAAAATTAATTTTGTCTTAGGGAGCTAGGTTAGATCCTTCAAAGAAATCTATAGCTAATCACCTTTTCTTTTCTAGTCTCTCTATTTTGTTCCTTTTCAATTTCTAAAAATTCTAATGGCTTAGGGGCTTATTTATTATTCAAACATAAAATAAAAATTTTGTTTTAGGAGGTTAGATCCTTAAAAGAAATATAGATAATCACTCTAGGATCTTATCACGACCAAAATTAGTAAAATATAAACAAGGACGACATACGTCTAATTTGAATAAGATGGTTAATTAGGCCAGTTTAAGATCATGCCGTAGCTTCTTTTATGATAATATGGAATTCGACAGACTTTGTTAATTAATTACATACTTGTAGATAGACATCAATCCTTTGCAGTGATTCACAAATTAAATTTCCTCTAAATCAACCTAAATCTTCATGGCCAGAAAATAAAAATAAAAAACTCACAAATTTCAGCCAAAAAAAAAAAAATCAAGATCTGAACGCAAAACCTTCAATTCGATCTCACCGCTTGAAACTTTATATTTAAGTTTAATATAAGAAGAAGATAAACAGGTATATATATAGAATTAAGTTAACCGCTAGCTTAAACTTCCAATCCAGCCGTGAATCTGACACCCGTAGACGGCAACCACAAGTTCCCTTCAATGAATTGGGCCACCGTAAAGTTATTAGCCTGACTGGATGCGTTGAATATATGATAGCCTGGCCAGTTAACGCGGCGACCTACCGAGCCTGCGGGCCCATAATTCATGTATTCGCCGTAGAACAATGTATCCAAATGCAAAGTGCCGTTCCACTCGAGCCACCCTTCAGGCCTTACGGCATTGCTCATGTACGACTGCATGATAATGGTTCGTGAATATTGTTTCCAGGGTCTACCAAGGTACGTGGCTGAGGAGTTGACGGAGGCTACCAAATCTGAATCGGCAGAGATGTTACAGAATTGGAAAGAGAAGCCCGTGGGTTGGTTTGGGTCTTTGCGACCCTGAGCGGTTATAGTGTTCTTTTGATTCGGTAGACCCATTTTGGCTAGAATTTGACAGTTTTGGAACACAACTGTGCCATCACCGAATATGAAGTCAATGGTGCCACTGATGCGGCATTCTCGGTAAAATTGGCGCATGGTGTGTGTATATAGCGAGTCTTGGTATCCCTTAATGCCACAGCGGAAGAAGACCGATAGGTCAGAGTCGGATCTTAGTGCCACCGCCTGATGCTTCTGTGGCCCTGCAGTGTTCTCAAATGTGATGTCTCGCGCTATGAACCCTCTGCCACTAACAGCTGCAGTGGTTCCATGAATGACAATAATATGGTATTAGTACACCATGTTTAGATGCTTGTAAAAAGAAAACAGTAGTTGCTACATAGTGTGTTCCAATTTCCAAACATTAACTATGGTTGAATGATCTCAGATTTTGGCTCAAGTGCAGTAAAAAAAACTACAATTTAGCAACTAGTGTGTTCCAATTTCCAATGACATCCCAACTCCAGCATTTATCTACCTTTTAATAAATAAGTTGATAAAACAGGGAAAGCTAACAAACAAGAAATAAGATACTGACCAAAGGTTGCTGAGCGAAATGTGGTCCAACCGTCAATACAATTCCGATCACCGGATATGATAGTAGCGTCCATTCCATCTCCAATGAACATAAGGTTCCATTTCTTCTTCTTAATCTCCACATTCTCCTTATAGACACCCCTCTTAATGTATACGACATAACGGCTCATGCTATAATCAGGAGCTGCTAAGACCGCGTCCATCACCTTTGTGAAATTCCCACTCCCATCTGCAGCTACGATCGCATCAACCACAACCCCGTCTGCTTGAAGCAGTTTCCGGTCCTCGGACATCACCCATGAAGGAAATTGGTCCTTACTTATGAGCCTGCGCCCAGGGTTTTTGGAAACAGGGTGCACCATGCTTAGAAGTTGTTGGACCAAAGAAGTCACTTGGTTAAGGCCACCGGTCACCAAGTCTTTGACAATGCTATTGGTACCGTCAAATCCGTCAATGCATGTGTCCTGATTAACGAATGCAGCGCTTAACCATGTCCTCAAATCAGAACCCTCGTCTCCAGTACTGTTATCTTTACCTGTAAATAATAGAAGAGGAAAAAAAAATGAAAGGGTAAAGACAGATTAATCTGACAAATTGTAAATTTAGGCTTAGACGACAGTTGCACTAGTTAGCTAATGCTTCAAGTAATTGAAAGAGAACTAATCATGACTTGATACAGGAATAATAGGACACTGGATACTCAACACTGCTGAGTGCTGAGTGCTGAGTGCTGAGGGCCCCTGTATCCAAATACGAAAAGCACGAAGCAGGCAGAACAGGTACGTAGCTTCACGGGAGCACACTGTGCTCTAGAAGTACAATTTTAAACCTATCCAATTTCAAGACCCAACTAAGTACATATATATTCCCCTTAAGACAAAGTATTCAACGTAATTAAAGTTTGCTATCACCATTCACCACCATAGCATTTTTTTTTCCACCTTGGGAAAAGCAGAATTCTTTCATAATATATAGATGCATATAATTAAATATATATATACCCAAAAACAAAAAAAGAGTCAAGAGCAAATAAAAAATAGGTACTGGTACCTTTTGGATTCTGGGTAGCAGAGAGAGACCAAGTTAACTCGTCAGACGATAGGTCAAGCAAATCAAGGCAGTCGGAAATGGCGCTGGAAAGCCGAAGATCGCCAAAAACATTAACAAACGGAGAGATAATGGAGGCCACCTGTTTTACAGTGTCGATGGTGTCCTTCACAGAGTTGACGAATTCGGATGAGGGCACCTTTAAGCACTCCAACGGTAAGAAATCTGTGGGAGAGCTAATAGCAAATGAGGGGCACACGCATAGGATAAGCATCAACAAGAGCTTTAACAGCTTTGTGGTAAATGATGGAGCCATTTTGGAACAGTTAAATTGTTTTCTCGATCAGTAAAGAAACAAGGCGAAAGAAAGATATAAGACTCTTTTTACTTGTGCTGTTAGTAGCAGCTAGTGTTTGTGGGTTTATAGCAAATCAAGAACCAGGAGAAGGGTGTATATATTTAAGGCCGATAGGGATGACGAAGTTGGGGAATCGTCTGGTAGGTGAGAGAATTTAAGAGGGGTGGTCGTGCTGTGACATGAGTCATTGTGTTAAATGTGTCATATGGGCCGGGGGAGGCGGGTCTATTATCCAACGTGTCGGCGCGCACAAAAATTAGGTGCGGTTTGGCTTCTCTCTTACTCCATCTCCATATGCAAATGTGCCTTGGTTTTCCTTTCCAGCCTATGAGTTATGAGTTCTGACTAGTACGTACTACTTTTTCCATATGGATCGAAGCCCCTTTTTTGAACCTCCTTCACTGATGAACCTACTTAAGCCATGATTAAAATAAGGGTGATAGTAGCTTTTACTGTCCGAAAAATCATGTCATGTTCTGTGACCATAGACAGAAGAGTATGGGAGGCCCACGCAAATGTCTCCCGCTGGCCTCCTTCAATTCCCACTCCTTTTCCAAAGCCAATATCGTGGTAATTAACGCATTTGCATGAAAATAGACTCTCTTCTAGATTTCTCCTTCCTCGATTTCAGTACTTCTGTAAAATCATGTGTTATAGTACTATTTCAAGCTCTTTCCACTACTGTAGTAGTAATCCAAACACACATCAATTACCTTTTGCTAAGAGCATTCACGACCCTTCCCTATAGCCTTTTCATTTTCTTATATATAAGAAAAATGTCAAAAAAAACAAAAAAAAAACTGTTCACATCAAATATTATATCGATTTCTTAAGCATTGAGAATGCTATAGTTCTACTCAATGTGTAGGATACCAAATAAACTTTTCTATCTATTATTTTAATATAAATTTTTTTTTTTTCTCTCCTCTCTTATCTTTTTGCATTTTATTAAAAATTGTATTGAAATTTTATAAAAAACGTGAGGGTATGTACAAACATATATTTGTAAAGAAAAAATATTTAATTGATTTAAGAAAATATAAATAAAGCTATTGTAGAACATATTTAAATAGAGGTAAAAAATAATTTTGTTCTTTAAATTTTTTTTTAAAAAAAGATGCTTCAAATATTCTAATGTATATGAAATTTTTCTTTTTCTTTTTCTTTTTCTTTTTCTTTTATTTTTTTGTTGTTTTGGGCTTATTTGTTGTATCCCTCCCCCCCGGTTTACCTCTGTAATTGTGTTTGGGTCATTGTGACTCAATACACTTGTGATATCATCTTTACTGGTGACCCCGGCTTTGTGGCATCAGTGCCTCAAGCCAATGGGCCCGCATCTTCCGAAGCATTGTCCCCGCGTACTTTCATTCTTAGTTTTCAATTTGGGTTGCCCAAGCCCTCTTGTTTTTGTTGTTTTAAGTTTTAATTGTAATAGTTTATGATGTACTTAAATAAATAAATAAAAAAAAAAAAACCTTCCGCATTTGCTCATCCATTGTCGGTGAGTTTTTTTTTTTTTGGAGGGGGGGGGGGGGGGGGGCGGGGGGGTGGTGTGTGTGGGGGGCAAGTGAGACAACACAAGGGGAGAGAGAATATACATATAAATGGAACTGCTTCTAGCTAGTAATGGCGGTCCATTTATCTGAGTTGTGTGCAAATAAATTGGTACTCCAAATAATATTGATTATTGAAGTTAGAACTGCTTTTGCTCCTCCTACTGAAGGGTCTTCAAGAAGGGGTCTTTTGTGCCCAACCGTGTTTACAAACAACGACAATAATTGAGATCGAAGGAATCACCAACAACCATATCAAAATTGATCTTCGGAGAGTTCGGAGGTGGAGTCCATGTTTCTAGCTTAATGGGCATCTATGAATTACCCATATAGCGGTGAGTTCATATATATGAAGAAATTTCTCGACTTTTTATTTTTATTTTTAATTTTTCGTTTGTTAGATTTATTTCAGACATGAAAGCTAGAGCAATGAGTGGTTTACTTAAAGGTTCAACTCTCTCTTATTGAGAATCATAACTCCACTTCGATATAAATATATATATATATATATATACACTTTTTTTTTAAAATATATTTTTACATATGAAAACGACGCTGTTTTCATCCTAAAACTAAGGCCAAAAGATTACAAATGAACGACGCCGTTTTCAACCTAACCCTAAAGAATACAAAATGAACCTTCTGACTCATCTCATTCCATTTTCTCAATCTCCATTCTTCACGCCGCCACTCACCTTCAACCTCTCGACTCTCTCTGTCTCTCATCTCTGAAATTCTCCATGGATCACGTTTTATTCTTAATTCTTCAAGGTCTGCGATGCCGATTGGGACGACAGAAACCTGGAGTTCCGTTGCTACATAGATGATTCGAGGTCGCCATGAACCCAATCAACACTGTCGGACTTAAGTGAGATCTAAATTTTTTTTTTTTTTTTTTTTTTGATAAGTTTTTAGATCTGAATATTTTGTGCCATGATTTGTTATTCTAGACCTTGATTTGTTATTCTAAGTCTTAGATCTGAATGTTTGTGGTTGATGATGTGAAATCTGCTATTTTTTGTGTATGATCGGCGATCGGCCAACAGCAAAAAGGTCGGAAAAAAAATTAAAATAATAAAATAAAATAAAACCGGTTGGCAGAGGCGGTTTTCATATTTATGATAATCGCTAGGTGGTTACGGTTAACGATTTTAACCAATAACCAATAACCAATAACCGTAACCACTTTTCGCCCCTAGTAATGTCAAAAGAGATCGAGTTGGGTATCATTCAAAATCTTTTGCACTAATAACGCAAGACAAGCCACGAATGATGTTGCGATAGATAATAATACTCAAGGAATAAAACCAAGTGGGAAGTGTTCTTTTCCCAAAGTAATAAAGGCCAAAGCGATGGTATTTAAAGAGGACGCGAAAACGCGTTGCACAGCTTGCCGTGCCACTTGTCTGCTTTATCCTTTATTAGCCGTGTTTTTGGCCGGCTACATACATTACATTGATTGGACAATAGTTACATTACAATACAAGTATCTTCTATTAATATTATTCAATCGATGACTCTTCTTCCCATGTCATTGTAGATTACAATCTAAGCATAAATGCTTCCTTTGGGGTACGTACATCAACATCCGCGTCCAATTAATGTGCATAAATACATCATCTCATCTTGAATTTGAACGGCTCATGATCTCCTTCTTTTTCTTTTTCTTTTTTCTTTTTGGTCGCCTTCTTCTTCTTCTTCTTCTTCTTTTTTTTTTTTTTTTTTAATCAAATCTTTGCTTTATTTCTCTTTTACTATTGTCTATTGACTTTATGCAATTTGTATAGAGTCTTTTAGGTGGACGTTCATGCCTGACGTTTTTTTACAAATTGATTTGTAGATGATTTTTATAAATAAGTTTTAAAAAGTGACATATATTTTTTAAATTATTAAAAAGCATGTGAAGAATACATATTATTAAAAATATATATATATATATATATATATATATATATATATATATATATATATATATATATATATATATATATATATATATAATTTTCTACATTCGTAAGGAATTTCTTACAAACTATCCCCATCAAATGAGAACCCTTCAAATTTCTTACAAACACCTTTCTAAATGTCTATTATGGAGGCACCGCCTTCTTGTTTTTCTACTTGTGCGTATCTTTACAAATTCAATCATTACAATAGATATATCTAGATAGTAGAATGATGAGGTCTCGAACGTGGCCAAATCTGAACTGGGCCAAAGTAGCCGCCTTTAAACTGAGATTTCTCTGATGGACTTCGTAACTTTAATTTGTGCTTGGGTTTGTTAGGGCCAACCAAACCTTGCATAACAATAAATAACAAATTCTTGGGCTTTTGGGTTTGTTGGTCTTGGGGCATATGCCTCATATGCATTGTTTGACTTTCTTAATTTGTTAAAAATAAGGTACTTATTTTCTATCTTTATTACATTCCTTTTTATCTTATCATTTTCTTTAATTGCTTCTTATTTTCTACTTTTTTATTACATTATTTCCCATTAAATTAGTAATTCAAGCCGATCTCCTATTTGTGTGGCGACACAAAATAAAATAAAATAAAGAGCATGGGAGGATATTTTTGACTCGTGATTTTGTGATGTCCCAACCACTTAATGTAATGGTGATGTGCTATGTCCATTCCCATTATGACTATGGACCATCATTTTCTTTTCCTTTAAGTGTATATTGTAACATTACTTCAAAAAAAATAAAAGCAATTTTTGGCCTATGTGATTTAGAGTTTTGACAAAAAGCTCATTAAATTTTAAAAAGTGATTAATTACTCCTAGATGTAAGCAAAAAAGAACAAATTAGTCAATGTCATTATAAAAGTTTATAAAATTTGTTAATGTGTTAAATGGAGGGGTGGTTCGGCCACCCTCAAATGAAAAAAATAAAATGAAAAATAAAAAAATTGAGGGGTGGCCGAACCACTCCTTTTGGTCGGCCTTGGGGTGGTTTGGTCACCCCTTTTGGTTGGCCTAGTTCTTATTGATGTAGTATATTAATAGATTCTGCCAATTTTTCTAAGGATAGAGACTAATTTGTTCTTTTTTACTCACCGCATGAAGTAATTAATAACTTTTTAAAACTCATGAACATATTTGTCGAAACTCCAAAAAATTAATAACCAAAAATGTATTTATCCCTTTATAAAACAACCTGGCCCAATACTAATTGGTAAATATACATATTTAAAAAATATTTTGAGCTCATTTAAGACCCAAATGAGTTGCTCAGGCCCAAACCAATCTACTGAATCTGACCTAAACTGACCAACCAATAGATTGGGCTTATTGGTTTGTATGGTCCAGAACAATTCTGTTGAGACTTTATCCAACCTGAATAGATCGGTTCATTTTGGCGGAAAAAATAACTTGTATATTACGTGTACCACCTAATTCAATTTCAAATTAAAAGATTTGAAGTCATAATTCTACTCTCAAAACTCAAACGAAGAGAAAACTCTCTCCTTATAGTATATGATAACATTAACGACGAAAATTTTCAGAGCGGTGTTTGAAGTGTTGAAATTTGAGTATGGATATAAAGAGACCGAGAATAGCGGAAAAAAGATAGAGATTTTATGTGGTTCAGTCTATGACCTACGTCTACAGGGTAAAGCCCAAAGAGCTACATTGTGCTCTTATTAACTTTATTATAAAAAATACAAAAGTTTCTATTTATAGGGTTTAGAGTAAACACTAATATAGTAATCAAATCATGGTGATTTGATTACAATTCACTATAAATAGATAATATTACAATATCAACCAAATATGAAATATACGGAAAGTGACGGTTGGAGAACGGATACTAGCTATTAATCCCGTGAAAGGCCAAGCCGTAACTAACAATGATGGTCGGAAATAGAAATTAGCCGTTAATCCTGTGAAGGGCCAAACCATATTGTGCCAAGTTTTGCCAATGAATTGAGCCGCAAATCACAAAAAAAAAAAAAAAAAAAAATCCCAAAAGAGGAGTTTTGAGTTCGCCGAAAAAGTGGTCGGAGAGTGGCAGCAGCTAGTGGAGGACGACGGCCGGCAGCGGATGGTGGTGGTTGCTGGTGGCAGTGAATGCTTGGTCCTTGAATTGGGTTGAGAATGGAGCCTAATAGAATAGGCAATTGGGCTGGTTTAATTGGGCCACAAATAGACCGAAACCCATGGACCATTGAATATGGTCTGAATCAAAATTAAGTGAACCAGGTTTAACCTGCTGGATTGGGTTGACTAATTTGGTCTAGGTCGAAAGCGCTGACGTGGCTAGGGCTGATGTGACACAAAAAAAGTAGGCGCGTGTTAGACACGAGCGACAGGAGGGCGACACGTTGGCGCATGAAAGGTCCGATGGAGGAGATCAAGGCATATCTGGAATCTAAGGCGCTTAATCTACCAATTGGCAGGGCCACAGATGTAATTGGTTGAACACGGCGATGCGTGTGCTAGAAAACTTGAAGATGTGCTCGGCGGGTGGTGACGCATGAGGCATAGAACGATGGATTTTCTTTTACGGGAGGGAAGCCCCGTATCTTGCGAATTTGTTTCTGGACTTATTGTGACAGATTGGACTGCAAATTAAAAGGCTGAAAAGAACTTCAAATTGCGGCTACCGTCACAAGAAAGAGCGCCAGAAGAACGCCGAAAATTCGTCCGAAAGACATCGAAAAATAATCCTACAGGCCACAAGTCTGTGGCTTTGATACTATGTTGAGATTTGTGTATGAATCTAAAGAGACATAGAATAGTAGAAGGATGAGAGAGAAAAAAAAGATAAAGATTTTACGTGGTTTGGTCTATGACCTACGTCCACAGGGTAAAGTCCAAAGGACTACATTGTGCTCTTATTAACTTTATTGTCTAAAATACAAAGGTCTTTATTTATAGGGTTTAGAGTAAATACTAATATGGTAATCAAATTATGGTTATTTGATTACAATTCACTATAAATAGAGAATATTACAATATCAACTAAATATGGAATATACGAAAAATATATTATATTTTCTGTATATTCTAACATGAAGTACTATATTAATTATTTTACTAATTATGCATTATCACGTTATTTTGTAAATGATTTTACTGTACCTTAAACATTTTCTAAACTTCAAGTAGGGTTTCAAAATCGAAATAACGTCAAATGGAGTATAAGTTTTCTTTTTCTTCTTCTTCTTCTTCTTCTTTTTTTTTTTTTTTTTTTTTTTTTTTTTTTTTTTTCTAAAAAAAATAAATTGCGTAGACAAAAAATGTAGCTATGTATAGAGAGCAAAATGGATAGCACTTTTGAAAAACACGTGGCATGTATGTATTGAATTCAAAAGAGAATAACTTCTATTCGGTGGTGGCAAAAACCACCACCTTTTTGCCCACCAATAAGAAGTTGACATATCAGCATGAAACAAAAAAAAAAACACAAAAAATGTAAGTGTCGGCAAAAACACTGGATCATCTCCTTCCTTCACTCTTTTAGTCTTTAGAAAAAAAAAAAAAAAAAACCAAAAATCCTCCTCCCAGCCACTGCCCCACGCAGCCACGCCGGACCTCGAGATCGGCGGCAACTCCACGGCGTCAGAACTCGGAGGAGAAGACGAACGTGGTGGGTAGTCCCTGTACGGGAAGGAGAAGATGAATGTATCGGCAACTTCTTGGACCCAAAGTTGGCCGGGGGAGGCCGCGCGGCCATCCCCGGGGTCTGGGGGTGGCCTTCGGCCAACCCTAGATCCATCTAGGGCTGGCCCGATGGCCACCCCAAGCCCTGCGCGGCCACCCCCCACCACTGGGGGGTGGCCGTGCGGCTACCCCGGTCCATGGGGCGGCCGCGTAGCCACCCCCGAGGTCTGGGGTTGGCCCGAACTTCGGGATGGCCTTCGGGCCAATCATTCCGTTGGCCGAGTGGACATCGATCTGTAGGAGGAGTAGCGTTCGGTGGTGTGTTCCGACTCGGGAGTTGGCGGCGTGTTCCGGCTTGGGCGGTGCCGGCAGCATCCAGACCCACATCGGAGGAGCAATGTTTGGTGTCGTTGGTTTTGGCCTGGCTGGTGTTCTGACCCGGTCGGTGGCAGCGGGTCCATTACGGGCGTTGGCGGCGTGGTCTGGCCTGGGCGGTGCCGGCGGCGTCCGGCCTGGCTGTGGCGGAATGTCTGCTTGGGCAGGGGCAGAATGTCTTTGAGAGGGAAATGGGGCAAAAGATCCAGTGTTTCAACAACAATTGAAATTTTTGAGTGTTTTTTTTTTTTTTTTTTTTTTTTTTTTTTTTTTTTCTGAGATGACGTGTCAAAATGTAATTGGAGAGCAGAAAACCCTTGTTTTATGCTATGGCCTGACAGAAGGGGCTCTCAATTCAAAATTATAGTTTTTTCTTTTCTTCTTTCTTAGCAATACAAGAGAGAGAGAGAGAGAGTGAAGAATTCAAAATTATAGTTGACAAACACTATAATGCTTCGATAAAACCCATATTAATTTATTTTCATATGGACTCACGAGGGATGTTCATGTTAAGAATAATAACAAAGCAAACAAAAAAAAGAAAAAAACACTTCTCTTAGTTCTCTATTTGTTTTAGAGAAAGACGCTCCCTCATTTCTCTAGATTTATGTTCTTCTTGTGAGGCTCTCCACTGCCTCCGACGAGTGTTCTAAGGGAGGAATGATAGATCATTTTCTCTCTCTTCTCCCTTCCTCCATTCTCCGTTCTCAACCATCTGTCTTTGCTCTTTCACTGTTCCTTTACAATTTTTTTGGTTATTCTTCCTCCAAAAAACGCAGCGTCAACTCGATCTTCCTCTACCATAGATTCGCTCCCCCCACCACTTTTGGCCTCCACTTTGTTTCCTTTCGGTTATTTGCACTTGTGAGAGACTTGGAGTCCAAATCTAGGTTTTTTCAAGCTAGATTTGCCATTTTTTGTCAGTACCACCCACCAATACGCCTCACCACCGTCATCCTCGGTGTCTTCGTTCCCCAATGCCTCCCTCCGCACCTCTACGTGGCACTCACGCTCCTTTGCATGGATCTCACACACCCTCGTGTGGTTCCCATGTGCCACCCTACTACTGCTTACCTCGTTGATGCTTTTTTTTTTTTTGGTGTTAAGTTGTTTGCTTTGTTTTTCTGTTTTTGTTGCGGTGTTTTGTGGGTTATGATCTTCCTGTTCCTATGTGGTTTAATTTAGTTGTGCAGACTTTAGCAACCCGAGTTCGTTACTCTTATTTGGCAGCTTCTGACATGACAGTTCTTATTCTTCATCAACTTACTTACTGTGATTGTTGCATATTTCAAGCAGATTAGCTTCTTGGCCTGATTTAAAAACCGCATCATGCGGCCTAATTTTTGGTCTTTAGACCTTGATATGGAGGATCGAACCATTTTATTTTATTTTTAATTTATTGTTTGTATATTCTGCATTGTAATTCTGTTTGAATTTGTTGTTAGGCATTCCACCCCTTCCTAATTATTTTTTATTTCCTTGTAACGCTTTTCCCATTTGTTTAGAATAAAAAAAAAAAAAGAAAAAAAAAAGGGGGTATAAAGGCAACCTGTTAAATGTGTATTCTGCTAATCTGTTGTGCCCTCCTATACATGCATATATACACGTATCCTTTTGTCAAACATTCATGTAAGCTCGATAAGATTTTACAATCCTACACAGTTACACGCACATGTTATGTAACGACCCACCCCCAATAACACAATATTGTCTATTTTTTGCTCTCTCTAACCAGACTTTCCAGGAGGTCACCCATTCTGAGATTGCTCTCGCAGAAGCATACTTAACTGCGAAGTTCTGATAGGTTCATGGCCATCACGGCTTTATAATGCGTTGTGTCATAAATAGTGCATTTATACATATAAACACATCTCCATTCCCAGACGATGTGTGACATCACATGTTATCTCCATTGATGTATTGAACCACCTTCTTAGATGTGCCCGTATATATATAATTATGACGTTCTTCAACTTCTATGGTTAGTAATACTTAGGGTTTCTGTGAGATTGTAATTTCGTAGATCAAAAGTACGATTTCAAATTAAATTGCAGAAAATGAACTGTTTGGAAATTGCATTTTTAAAAAATTATGATTTAAAAACGCAGAAAACTGATTTTTCAAATTGTAGACAAGAGGATATTTTTTTAAAAATGCATAATTTTAATTACTAACATGCGATTTTAGAGGCCAAATTGCAATTTTGCCAAACGCTTAACTACATTTTTAAAAATCACTTTTTCAAATCGCACATTTTAAAATCGTTATTTTTAAATCGCACTTTTTGAAATTGTATAATATAAATCGTTTAGGAATTGCATTTTTAAAAATTGCGATATGAAAAGCAGAAAATCTGCTTTTTCAAATCACAGATAAAATGATATTTTTTTGAAAACACAAAATTTCAAAGGCTAATTTGTGATTTTTAAAGGTTAAACTGCGATTTAAAAATCACTTTTTTCAAATCGTACATTTTAAAATCATTATTTAAAATTGTACTTTTTGAAATTGTAAACCCAAACGGGCCCTAAGTATAATCCTATTTTTTTTTATTTTTTTATTTTTTTTTTTATTTTTTTCGAGAATGAGAAGTATAATTGTCTATCTTAATTAAGATGGTATATATGTATATCCTATGCATGCACGCACCGTGAATCCGTGATAATATTACAACGGGATTTGATTCTTACACTACACCATGTGCAGTTATTGTATTGGTGTTGTAAATCTAACATTTTCCTATTACAACTTAGACGGCCATGTTAATCCGGTCCATTCCTCTCGAGGAGCGACTTCAACGTTAAAAATCTTTAATTTTTCTTATTTATGGATGAAGGTGTTGAGTAAGGAATAGTGCTGCAAATTTTTAAAGTGATATGCCAATTTAATACAAACTCAGCATAAAATTTGCGAGTTAAAATTTTGTAAAATAAAATTCGAGATAACCCGCTAAACCCATGAGTATATATATATATATATATATATTTCATCATTGAAAAATTAAAACCTAAGTCTTATTCCTAGTTGTAGCGTAACTCATTTTGATGTTCAATAATTATAATTTTTGTGCTAATATCTTTATATAAATGGCATTTTTATGCTCACTATTTGAGAATTTTGTTAATTAAACGGGTTGGCCAATCCAACATAATTTATTTATTAAATTGGTTTTATGGATCTGGTCGTGATACTCGCCTATTTGATCGGATAATATCAGAATTAAAAGGCCTGATATATTTAATTAATTAAGTAAAGTTTGGGGACTGACCCGGATATGGGCAATATGGCACGTGGTTTTCCAGTAGTAAATGTTGGGAGGGTCCATACGGAACTCCGGACAAGAGAGATGGGAACTGCCTAACTGGACATATAAAGTATGGTTTGGATCTGGCTCTTATACACGTGGTTACGTCCAGTTTGACGGTCTCCGCAAATTGTTTTGTCCATTACGAAAGATTAATATGATTTACATAACCCTCTTCACTCCTTCATTTCCAAAGTTTATGTAGGGTGATTTTTTTTTATTAGAATTAATTTTTATGCACCAAAGGCTACGTGAATCAAGCCGAATATTCTCTCTAGAATCAGGCATTTTGTGGATAGTATTAGAATAGAGATTAAATTTTTTAGATGTGCTTATGTAATTCATGTTTTTCAGTTGTATAATAGTGCTGCTCATACACCAACTAAAGAGGCTCCTTGCAATGTTTTAAATAAGGTATAGCTAAAAAATATTTTTAGGTGTATTGATGAGATTGAACTTTGAGAACAATGTACTTCAAGATTTTATTTGGGATCAGTTTTTTTCAATTCAATTGCAGAATTTGTTAAAAGAAAGAAGCCCAATAATGCTATAGATTTTTTCCCATTATCCTATCTCTCCAAAACCTATGTGCCTATCTGGTTTGGTTATTTATTTATTTTTTAAATACCAGAAAACTACGCTGCACAGACTTTTGAGTGATGAATGATGTATGGCACTCGATCACCTCAAATAGGTTTTGGGTGATGGAGGTGACGTGTGACATTACTTTTACCAAATATCCATCTCACTGAAGTGGACTACGTCAGATGCTTACAACGTGGATTGTGATAAGTGGATTGTTGGTTTATGAATCTATGACATGATAAGCACCCCCGCGTACTTGTCTCTATCTGCGGTACCCACAAGATCACGAGGCTGATGCGTCTGACATATCGTAGGAACTTTGTGCCTCACTTCCTTCATCCCCTCCCTCTCTGTTTCTCTGTTTTCTCGCTCGGTCAGGCGATAAAAACAAAGCGAACGGTTTTTGTCTTTTTAATTTGTTTACATTTGCAGAGGCGGAAAGGGCATTTTTAGGAGATAGTAACCTACATTCTCTTTGATCAGCTGAGAGAGTCCAAGTAATTCCTCTAGATAGACTCTTCCCATTATCATTCATTTTGTGTGTCTGCCTTTTCTTTTAACTGCACTCTGCATTTCAATTCTTAGTTTTGCCTTTTGGTCCTCTATGATTTTAGTTTAGTTTTTTTTTTTTTTTTTCATCAAAATAAAAGTGACATGTTAAGCTTTTTCTATTTTCTAATTTCATTTTAAGCTTTTGATACATTTGAGGCTGAAAATTTGACTGGGTTGCCATTTCTATGGAACGTATTGCTCGTGCAACTGATAAACAGGCACATTTACAGTACGCCATGCTTGGGAATGGTGTAATCGGGATCCTCTCCGAGTCTTGCAATAAGTGGGAAAGAAGGGTACCTCTGACCCCATCACACTGTGCTCGACTTCTACACAGCGGAAGGGATAGAAGTGGAGTGGCTCGCATTATCGTGCAGCCATCCACAAAACGCATTTATCACGATTCACAATACGAGGATGTGGGCTGTGAAATATCAGATGACTTGTCAGAATGTGGCCTCATCCTGGGTGTTAAACAACCGAAGGTGCTGGCATTCTCTGTACTTTGCTTCCAAATGTATGCCCTTGAACTTAGCAAATTGTTGACATAATTATTTTGGCCGCAGCTGGAGATGATTCTTCCCCACAGAGCTTACGCCTTCTTCTCCCATACGCACAAGGCCCAGAAAGAAAACATGCCTTTGCTAGATAAGGTATCTCCATGTTTACACATCTTAATAGAAGAAATTCAATTTGTGATGACATTTTTGCTTCTCCTGACTCTCTCTGTCTCTATGATATGTAGATACTCACTGAGAGGGTGTCATTATTTGATTATGAGCTTATCGTTGGGGACCATGGGGAAAGATTGCTTGCGTTCGGAAAATATGCTGGTAGAGCTGGATTAATTGACTTCCTACGTGGGTTAGGACACAGTATGTTTCCCTGCCTACAATACCTTTTACAAATTCCTCTGTTTTCATTAAAGAAAAGAGGTTTTGGACTACAATTACCCTTCAGATATCCAAACTTAGAGCTTGAATAAGTGCAGGCTCTGACTTTTATTCAGATGATCTCATTTAGTTATGTTGAATCCTGACCATACTTTCCTCTCATTAGGGTATCTAAGTCTTGGATATTCAACACCTTTCCTCTCACTGGGTGCATCTTACATGTATCCTTCCTTGGCTTCTGCCAAGGCTGCTGTAATCTCAGTGGGTGAAGAAATAGCAACTCTTGGACTGCCATCTGGAATTTGTCCGCTGATCTTCGTCTTCACTGGTTCAGGAAATGGTAATTTTTCCATTGCAAATGACTCTCCCTTCGACCATCCATATTTGTATCTATTGAAAATTAAAAGTTACCCTATTGTTGAAGTGGATTGCAACGTCTTGATATCTACACTTAGTTTACTTTATGATATCATCCATGCGAGGTTCTTCTAAATGCTTCTGATTACAACTCTCAAAACACTAATAGCAACAGTTTTGGTTCTTGTATAGTTTTCTTTCCTTTTTGCGTTAGGAACATTACAAGTGATTTTTGTCATAAATTTCTATAGCATTTAATATGTACATAACTTTTTTATTTAATTTTTAATTCTCTCTTTACTCATTTCTTCTGTAGCTTCTCTTGGTGCACAAGAAATATTCAAACTTCTTCCTCATACTTTTGTGGATCCAAGTAGGCTTCCAGAGCTATTTGAGGTGGTAAGTTAAGAGTATCATATCTGTTCCTGTGGTGGTTCATCTAATCATAGGGCATAGGTAGGATTGCTTTAGCTCACGGTTCATTTGTTGAAACTATAGTAGGTAATCCCTTCTGTTTCCAGCTCACATTTTTTTGTTGTTGACCATAAACTGGAGTAAATAAATGTATCCAACCTCATTTCCTTGAGGTATAAGGTCAGTGAGAGGTCTGGACTTAATGTAGACCTGTATAAAGACAAGTTTGCCTTGTGTTGTATAGCATCTTTAATCTGAACCCACAAAGAGGCCTGGTCCAAAACTCTGTCCACAATGAAGACGAAGCAGTTTCTCGAAAGATTAAGTGTGGGATTGTTTACGATTCTATCATCCAAAAAAGAATTGATATTGTATGTTATTAGAATATTAATTATTAACTAAATGATTAAATCAATAATTTTCTATCAGTTTAAGTTTTTGGAATAAGTGATAATTTAACATGGTACAAGAGTAAAGATCGTGAGTTCAAACCCTGACTCCCACAGTTTATCCCACATTTCAATTAAAATATTCACCGTGTTGGGTCTTACTTATTAAGGGGGGGTTTGATCCCACATTTGAGGGGGAGTGTTAAAATATTAATTAAATGATTAAATCAATCATTAACTTAAGCTTTTGGAATAAGTGGTCATTTAACACCTGTACATTTTCTTCTGCATTTGTTCTTCTGAATTTTCTGAAATATTATCTTTCATATCCCTGTGGATAAGCTTTTCCTTTTGTTTATCTATTTCAAAAGTCTGCAGATAAAGCGTCTGCATTTCAAAATCATATTGTCTACCTATCTAAACATATAAACAGATATATTTTCATTAAATAAGTCCAGCAAGTTATACCATGTAATATCATATTACGTTTAAATGTTGGACTTCATCTAATTCTTAATTTACAAGAATAAAACTTAATGAAGGGAATAATTATACAAAGTAGGAAACTTTCATCTTTCTAGGTAGTTGAATAAATTCAACCAAAAGAAAAAAAAGAAGATAGTTTTGAATATGTAAAAAAATTTCAACATCAAATAAAAGCATCTTCAAATTTCTAGTTAGTTTCATCACTTGCTTTGCACAACTTGGGAGGGCTCTGGCATGATGCCCTAAATGGTCGAGCTCTTTCCTTCATCTTTAAGAGATAGGGGCGGAGTTTCAACTACCAGGTCGTGTTACAGAGGGCCTTCTTTCAAAAAATATGCCATCTTAGGGCTATATTGTGACTAACTAGTAAAAAGCCTAAAGGCGGAAGCGATCTTAGAAACCAATCATGTTCTAGTAAGAAAGCTCAATATTGTATTCGTTTAGACATTCCATACCGGGACAGATTGGAATAGGGTTAAGTTATATACATTCTAATTATGAGAAGGGGTTAATTCAAGTGTATCTAAATAGATACTCTGTTTGCATATAGATTCCCATAAGTTGCAGTCACCATTAAAGGTCAACTGCAAAATATTTTTTTGTTCTATTTCTTTCTTGTTGCAATTGGAGAAAACAGTCCAGCTGAAGATAGAGTAATTAAAGGTGAAAAATTTAATGAAACCTTCTGTATTGTATGAAGAGAAAAGTTTGGAAATTGATTATTAATATCAAGGAACTTTTTTCTGGAATCAAGCAAAACAGTCATAGAAATTAAGAACAAAGATGTGCAAAAATATATTTCCAACCAGTTCGTATTGATCGGAAAGGCACAAAGTCTTGAGTCCGGACACCATCCTCACAAAAATGTCTGGTGTGCTGGTGGCTATTTCATTGAAATACGTTTTTTTTCCCCAATCCTTGATCGTCTGTCTTTTTCATTTGATGAGTTAATTACAACACTTTTTTTAGCATGGAAAATATTGAAATTTTTCTTTTTGATCAGGCCAGGGATCTCTCTCAACCTGCACGTGCATCAAAGAGAGTCTTCCAAGTATATGGTTGTGTTGTGACTTGTCAAGATATGGTTATACATAAAGACCCCACTAAAGTATTTGACAAAGTAAGTTACGGCTTTGTTTCCTCTCTCTCCCTCTCTCTCCCTCCCTCTTTTTTAAGTTTTTTTATTGGGTGGGGTAGATCTCTTTTCTATCTTTCTTCCTATCCCATATATGAAACTACAATGATTTGCTTGTTGTCTTGAAACCCATGTTTAATTTTTCTCGAGTTTGATGCCTTCTCTCTTATTCATGATTACATCATGTGGACCAAATAACATTGAAAACAGGTTCTTTGACCTTTAATTGCTTAAGTTCAAAGTCCAAGCTTATAGCCAAGCCCAAAGGTATTGATCAGAGATTTGACTTAGGTTTGACGGGCTCATCTTTGATTCTTTTAGGCTTTGAATGTCAAGTATCATTAGTTGGAAGTGAAAGCATTGATGTCCTTGGGCATAATTGAGTTTGTGACTATCTTCAAACATAATGTACTTATTCTAATAAACATTTTATCTTGTTAGGCTGACTACTATGCACATCCAGAACACTACAATCCAATTTTCCATGAAAAAATAGCTCCATACGCATCTGTAATTGGTATGTAGTCCTCTTTTCTACTAACATATTCTGAGTCAAATTATATGCTTTAGCTTTTGCCATTATTAGTCAAAACTCAATTGTGGATTTTTTGCTGCTATTATTTTGCTAATTAACTTCAAATGTACTCTTTAATAGTGAATTGCATGTATTGGGAGAAAAGATTTCCTCGGTTGCTTAGTACCAAGCAACTTCAAGATCTCATCGGGGCAGGATGTCCACTTGTTGGAATCTCTGATATAACTTGTGATATAGGGGGCTCCATGGAGTTTGTTAACCAAACCACATCAATTGACTCACCTTTCTTCAGGTATATATATATATATATATATATATATATATATATATATATATATTTTTTTTTTTGTAGGTTCATTTCCTTTTCATACATTTTTATCTTGTTCTCTATCTTGTGGACATTGTACGTCATTTGGTGAACATGTGAGTTTCTGCTTCTTAGATTGACTCCAGACACATGCCAAGCTAAAACATTGAACACAGCCCAAAAAATTATAAAGTTCAGTAGTTTAGAGGCCCCGGAAGAATGAAATTAGACTTGATGTTTCTATGTGCTTTCAACCCTTCTCTTATACTTAGGGAAACAGTTTGTATAGTTGAAGAAGAAAATGGGTAAAACAAGTGTAGAATGTCGCACTTGAGTGGAAAAGAATGATGGTTCATTTAGACACCTTCATGAATTGTTCTAATCCGGAAGCTAACACATTTCCAGCTACCATTTTGCCAACATGAATCGTGATATATATATATATATATGTGTGTGTGTGTGTGTGTGTGTGTGTGTTTATAGTTGTGATATTAGTATGGTTTTCTAGGGTAGGAGGAGGAGGAGGAGGCAGCAGACAAGGAGATGTTTTTGGTGAGAGAATGAAAGATCAATACATTAGCAATAAAATATCACATATAATTAAAAAAGGTAAGGAATTTTGAGAAGAATATGGAATGCAATAAGATGTGGGTTATGTGATACGGCAGTAAGACCTTTGATCTAGTGTAGATTTGATTTGATCTAGCGAAAAAGATGCCACCTTTCAATCTGATTGGCACAAACAAAGAGTTTACGAAGAAATTCCTGCAAAAGCAGAAGATCAACAAAAGATAACATTAAGATTGAAGATGGAATAACATCTAGGCTCAAAGAATCCCATAAAATATTCAGACGTGAAATTTTATGTAATGGATAAGGAAAGGCTGTTTAAAATGACCTGAAAGAGGCTATTTATGATAGCCTTTAATAACCCTAAAATCTCAGTGAAGTTTGATAATTATAGATGTCATTGGGGAAGGGAGAGTGTTGGTTGAGGAGGAAAAGGTGAGGAAGGAGGATTTTGCTAGGGAGTTGGAGAGGTTGCTTCTTTGTGAAGAAGTGAGATGGAGACAGAAATCTCGGACTCTTTGGTTGGGAGAGGGAGATAAGAACACAGAGTTTTTTCACAGGGTGGCGAACTCAAATAGAAGAAATAATACCGTCGAATCTTTACTTGTTAATGGGTCCTCATCGTCATATTCTACATAGATAAGGGATTATATAGTACAGTTTTATATGCAACGGTATTCAGAAAAGTTTAGTTGGATGCCAAAGATGAATGGACTCTCTTTTCAAGCCATTGGCGAAGATGAGGGTTCAGTTGGAAAGAGACTTTCAGGAGAGCGATGTTTTTGAGGTGGTTAAAAATCTGAATGGAGATACAGCCCTGGAGCCTTATGGGTTTTCTTTGGGTTTTTTTCATACATGCTGGGAGATTTTGAAAGAGGATATAATGGCAGTTTTTAGAGAATTTCATGGTAAAGGGCGGTTTGAGAAAAATATTATTGCTACTTTCATATCTCTCATACCAAAGAAAGTTGGTATGGTGGATATTAAGGATTTTTGTCCTATCAGCCTAGTGGGTGCTATATACAAAATAATTTCTAAGGTGCTAGTGAACAGATTGAAACAGGTGTTGGAGAAGATCATATCAAATTCACAAAATGCATTTGTTAAGGGGGAGACAAATTCTGGATTCAGTTCTGGTTGCAAATGAGTGTATTGATAGTCGATTTAAATGGAGTACCGGGTTTATTATGCAAGTTGGATCTCAAAAATGCATATGATCATATGAATTGGCTGTTCCTTAAATGGACCCCCAGAAATGGAGAGCATGGATAGCATTTGATTGTGATCTTATTAATAGCCCTACTATCCGCACACATCCTCCATGAACCATCCTTTTTAGATGTAAGCAGGTGGCGCGGGGGGGGGGGGCAGCACATGGGATTTTGCTCTCACGTTTAGAAGTTATTTGTAGGCAATGAACTGTTAAAATTCTTAACATATCATGTTTCTGATTGATGTTGGACATCCTGTTCATGTCTAATTTGCTTCACGTGCTTGACTATCATTTTGGGATCTTCAATTGTGTTTCTGAATAATCAAATATGTGACGCTAAAAGATTTTTATCTCTATTGATGATATGTTCAATCATGTTTTCCAGATATGAGCCCTCAAATGATTCATATCATCAAGACATGGAGGGTAATGGCGTGATATGTTCAGCTGTTGACATTCTTCCAACAGAGTTTGCAAAAGAGGTGAAGTACTCTCATCCAGGCATTTCTTTTCTATTATTTATAACTTTTCCCCCTATGGAATATCACTAGGAGAACGCTTAACTGTCCTGGTGTCTATTAACATGCCCCTTAATTGTGGAAAGGCTTCCCAACATTTTGGGGACATACTATCCCAATTTGTTGGCAGTTTGGCTTCTGCAACAGATATTACGAAGTTACCTGCACACTTAAGAAGGGCTTGCATAACTCATGGAGGAGCCCTTAACTCTTGGTATGAATATATTCAACGTATGCGGAACTCTAATTCAGAGTAAGCTTCTTTTCCATAGAAGATTCCTTTGCCTTTTCATTGGTACTACATTTATATATGGTAATAATTGGGATTCCACAGGATTTAATTGTTATTGAGCTCAAGAACCTGGAGTAGGAAGTGTCCTCCGTGATTGCTCTCTTTTCAATAAAATAGTGAACTCAGTTTTATACTAGGTCAAAGTGAAAGCTTATTAGAAATAAAAAAGAAGCTTCAAATTAGACTTAGACCAATATGCCTTCACTATATGTACCTTGAGTTTTTCTTTATTTCTCACCTATATACCTATCTACTCATTTTTGCAAAAACAGAATCTTAAACTATTGACTGCAGCTCTGAAGGTTCCTCTATCTCAATAATTTTTGTAAATCTTGTCTACTTTTTTCTCCAAAAAATTGGAATCCAAGAGGAGAATTTTATCTACAGGAAATTTGTGGATAAATATAAGATAATAAGAAAAATTTAGAGAACTATAGTCGCTCCAAAGAAAATGAATATTTCCTAGAAATAGTAAGAATAAACTTAAAGTAGGTTTTCGAAGATGAAAGGATGGATTTTGGGCTTGAGAATGACACAAAGACGTGTGCATTGAAGAAAGCTTTTCGGATTGGGGTCTTATGCACGATTATGATACTCTTAGCAAAAGTTATGACCAATGTAGTTTCGCATGCTCAAAACCACGCCACCTCGTGCTCCCACATGTTAGCTCCTATGCCACCTCGTGCTTCTACTTGTCAACAGACATGCCACCATGTGTCACCTACTATGCCACCTTGTGCTTCCATGTCTCAACACCTTGTGCTGCCACGTGTCAGCCGCTATGCCATCTCGTGCTTCCACACCACCTCATGCCTCCACGCCACCTCATGCTGCCATGTGTCAAAATTCCTTAAGGGCTAAGTAATGGTTCATGAGCTTGTAGAACTTCTATAAATAGCAATCCTCTGAACGTGAAATTTCATAAGTTTCTCATTCTTTCATCCTCTAACATCTAAAAAGTTATTTTTGAGAGAAAAGAGAGACTTTGAGAAATTCTGAGAAGAAGGGAGCATGCAGTAAAGCTCAGTACGGTCTCGAACCAAGGAGGATTAAGTTCAAGAGTTAAGCAAAAGTTTTTTTTTGATAAGTAATAAACTGGTCTTATTAAAAGCGTAAGGCACTTCTAAGTACACCGGAAGTATACAAGAGGAAGCACCTAACTAGAAAATGAAAAACAAAACATTCCACAAAAAGAAATAAACCCAACAAACCCTCAACAACCAAAAGCCCTCAAACCTGAACCCTCAACTCGAAACCCACAAAGAGCACTCAAAGCTACAAGAACGAAACCCAAACAAACCCACAACAACCAAAGCCCTTAAACCCAAAACCCACAAGGAACACTCAACGCTCCAGCACTTGAGCCTTTCATTTCCTTCACCTAGAAGACAAGCTTGCATCGCTGTAGTCAATGGAGCTTTTCAGATTCAACACCTCTCTTTTTCCTTTGATCTTCAGATGCGCACCCTTTTTAACTAGAAGGACCTTGTCTTCAATGGCATCTCCAACCCCATCCGACACCCAATCAAAGGACATGTCGGGATGACAGACACCCAAGGGGTAAAAAAAATCTCCCTAGACGGGCCAAAAACCAATTGGCCACTTCTAAGATTGAGTCAAGCCATTCGACCCGAAATCCGACCCCTTCTCAGCAATAGGAGCAGCGCAACTACTCCAAGGGGAAGGAGCAAAACCATCAGAATACCCCTTAGATTCCAAATCCGAGCACCCAGAGGCAGATGAAGGGGACCAGGACCAGAGATTGCCGGAGCAGAAGGCATCAGAAGAGAGGCAGAGGAAGGAGACCTAGGGGCAGAGAAAGGGGACCCAGAAAGCACCAAACCAGGACCAGAAATCGCTGGAAAGGCATCAGAAGAAAGTGCACATCTTCTACCGCCCGTTTTGCAGGTCCCTCGGAGACAGAGATCAGTGGCCAACGACGTGGAGCCGGCGCCTTCAAGAAGTTTAGCACCTTTAGACCTCTCAGGACTGGTTGGAGCAAATAACCCGCCACTGATGTCAACCGTTGTCGTCACCTCCGGCCGTTGAAGATTGACTGTAGACCCAAAACCCAAAGAGCACTTAAAACTTGCTTCAGGGTCCAACGGGAGCCCTAGACCCATAACCTCAACCCGCTTCTTGGATTTGGGCTTTGTCAAAACCCGGCCCAGACGTAACCCTTTAAAACTAAAATTAGGTTTAAGACCCAGCCTAAAAGCATACGAATGACGCATCAACGACCCAAATACCCGACTCAACAACTTCACTAGAAAGTTCCATGTCCGCAAATTCAAACGAGGCACAGTCTTCCTCGCAACACTTGGTTTACCTTGGGTAGAGAGGAGACATGCTGAACGTCCCTTGCCTTGCAGATTCAACGGCAGGTCTTTACCCTGCAGTTCCTTCTCCAACATAGAGCAGTCCAGCGGAATCATTGTCACCTCCTTTAGGGCTGTTGGTCTCACTGCCGAGAGAAAATTAGCCCTCCTCTCAACCAGTGGAAACTGAAACTTGACAAGGCCCTTTGACCTTACCAGCTCCGTGAACGATGGTAGAGCGCCACCCACAATGGCCCATGCTCCATCTGAGCTTGGGGAGGAAACCTTCAAACCCAAAACCTCCTTTCCATCCTTCTTCACCACAAGAGACGACACACCAATAGGAGAAGACCCAAACAAAGGCCCCTCATCCTTTCCACCCTCCTTCTTCGCCGAAAGCGAAGACCCACTCCCACACCCCACCGAAGCAATAAGGAAGTCTTTTGCCTTACTAAGCTCACTGGCAAATTTGTGCTAGCCCCACCCTCCACGACCCTCAGGGATCAATAGAATCCCTCTCCGTCAGCCCATCCCATAAGTTGCCGCCTCTAAAAACTGGCCATCTTTGTTCCCACCTCTACGCACGATCAGAACCTTTGTCCCTTCCCTGAAAGATTTGAAAAACTCTTTATCTCCAAGGAAACCCAAGAGCGTCTCCATCGTCGCCGCTAGCCAGATGGTGCACTGGTTGCTCAAGAGGACCTCACCGAAAAAGCCTTTCCTCTTTTCTTCAATCCATAGTACCGACGCCCCATCCAAGGCCGAGAGCACAAAAGATTTTGACTCCACTAAGAACCTCCTTTCCATCTCAAGGCTCACCCAAACTCAGGCGGCCAACCCAAAAGAAACTTGTACCATTGTCGGAGAAGAAGAGACCCACTAGCCAAAGCCCCTCCACGAACCACCTAGAGCGAACCAAAAACACACCTCTGTTGCTCAAGCTCTAACCCCGCACAACAACCGATCTAGACGAAATGTAGCAGACCCCTAGCTTGACGCGCTTTCACGCGCCACCGCTAGGGCGGCGAGAGAAAGAGGAAAATGAGAGTTGAGAGGAGAGAGAATGGAGTGTTGAGAGGAGAGCCCTTTCAATGGACCTCACATTAAAACCAGACTGCTAAGCAAAAGTTGTAAGTATAAACTTACTGACCCTGCATTATTTTACAAAAAATGCATGATATGTATGTTTTATTGAGCCCTATTATTTTAATGCAAGGATGATTGTATTTTACAATGGTTTACATGCGTGTTAAATGGAAACTGAGTTTTTCAAAGAAAATGATTTATGAAAAGGTTGAGATTTGGAAGGAAAACATAATTTGTGAAAAGTATGATGAATGTTGTGACAATGATGTATGTGAACTCTGATCATTAAGTGGGAGGATAGCTTAACAAACTCCGGTCGTTAAGTGGGAGGATACGCTTAACAAAATCTAGGCAATAAGTGGGAGGATACGCTTAACAAACTCCAATAGTTAAGTGGGAGGATATACTTAACAATATATGTATATGATATATGCATGACTTATATCGTATGTACCTATTGGTGTTTAAACTAATGTTTTACATTACATGATATAAACTGTTTTACTGCTTCATATTATGGGATATGAAGTTTCAGACGTAGTAAAGAAAATGCAAGGAAAATAAGATTTGACTTTATTATATATGTATACAAACTTCTTTATTCAAGTGGATATTTTAATAGTAATGACATTGTGGTGGCAAACTCTATTTTGGAAACTCTGTGTATTAATAGCTGTTATTATAAACATTGGTTAGAGGTATTTTTGAAGAAGGGGCTCATATTATAAAATAGTCAGTATGTCTAAACTTGCTAAGCAGTGCATTCACACATCCACCTGTAAAATTGTGGTAATATTACAGATGCTACATGAGAGGAAGAGGATAAAGACCCGTACGTGTATCTTAATTTTTGTGCTTGAGGCTAACTGGAAGCCTCATAAGGGCTGACTTACAATAGTCAGTGGTAGCATTTGATGTGCCGCTTGTGGCACTTTTGTTAGACAATGTTTAGACGTATATGTTAAGTTTGTAATAATAATGTTCATATTTTTATAAGTGTTAGAAGCTTTGGTATATTTCTTTGAGATGATTTGTGATGCAGAATGCGGTAGCAAGATTTTTAATTTTTATTTAGATTTTAATTTGGTGTATTAGTTTATACTTATCAAAAAATTTGGTGTATTAGTTTATGTTTTATTTAATTTTTATGAGTTGGTTCATAATGTAATTCAATAAAAGGAAATTGTCGGTGTCTTAGGTTATGTTAGGTAAGTGAATAAAATGATGTTAGGCATGTCAGTGTCTTAGGTTATGTTGGGTAAGTGAATAAAATTATGTTAGGCAAGTTATTAAATGGGCATTGCCCTAGGGTTAGGGTTTAGTCTAGTGAATTTAAGCGTAAGTTTCTATTGTAATCGACAGCTTTTGATGAATAATTTTGTGGACATGGATTTGTCTACTTCTGCCCCCTGATTTTCTGTCTCTCTTTCCCCTCTCTTCCCAAGCTTTCTTCTCTCTTTGGCTTCTTTCTCCTCTCTTTCTTGGCTTCTTCTCTCTCTCTCTCTCTCTCTCTCTCTCTCTCTCTCTCTCTCAATTTCCTGGTTTGTCCCGCATCAGTTTGTGGTGTCAAGAGAAAAAGAAAGAAAAATTTTGTACATATTTTCCGATGTGAGAGCTCTAATGTTATGTTATGTAGTAGCGTCACGTGAAAAATCTAGATATTTTTCACTTATGACTTATTTACAAAGTCGGGGCGTTACAATTGGTTTGATTTGCACGTATGGAGAATAGGAAACTGAAATTATCATTAGCTACACCTAAATAACATCTGGACTGACATGGTAGAAACTAGCTTTTTTTTTTTTTTTGAAGAAATAAACATGATAAGATGATTTATTATGTTTATACCATTGTTCTTAAATTGGGAACTTCAAACATGTTGAAATGTAAACAAGTAATAGGAACTTGCAGCATTCTTAGTTTGAAATAACTTTTAACAAGGATATAAAAATACATGTTCTTTTTCATTTTATTGTAATTCCAGCTTCACATTGCATCATTCTCCTATGTGCATCCACTTCAATGGGAAACAGGATTTTCAAATATATCCTAAATAAGAATGTATTAGAGTCCAACAATAGTCCACCCCAACTTCATAATGTATGCTCATGCATTGGATTTCCAGCAAACTTTTGCAAAGTTTCTTTCATGACTGATTTGTCCCACACTGATGTCAAGATCTGCTCTCTTTCCTGGTTTGCAGAGAAATATCAGAGAATGTAGAAAGTTGCCCCTCTAACAAAAAGAAATACTATATATTGGTAGGTTTTTCAATTTATCTTACATTTTTGGCTGTTCGTTCTCTTTTTAATGTGGAAGATTGGAATGGGATCAGCAAACTAGTGTTGGGTCGCAATATTATGTTTATGTGAACTGTGTTAGATATTGGTTAGTTCATTCTAATATTTGTAGTTGTTATAGTATCTCCTGATCCAATATTGCTGAATATTACTGGCAGGTATCTCTTAGTGGTCACTTATTTGATCAATTTCTGATAAATGAGGCCTTGGATATTATTGAAGCTGCTGGTGGCTCCTTCCACTTGGTTAAATGTAAAGTGGGTCAGAGTGCTAACGTCATGTCATACTCAGAACTTGAAGTAAGTAGGCCTCTACTCCAGTCTAATTTTGGAAGAGAAAATTGTTGCCTTGTTAATGAAGAGTTGTCCTAATGTTTTTAAATTCCTTTCTCACTTTCTTTTACATCTTAGAGCTTGAGTAATCTTTAAATTGCATTCCAATGTTGTATAAGCAACATGTGTAAGTTGGTTGAACTATGTTATGAATGGCTATATCTCAACAGTGTACCCAAAGATCATAGGCTACAGGTGAGCAACAACTGATATCTGCCATTGTTGTTGTAATTTCTTATCGATGCATAGAAGATTAAAGCATAGTTCTTGCTGTTACCCTCTGTCTCTGAATAGTAGTTGCACCTTGTTAGTCAAATAATATTTGATACCGTATATATTTAGCTTTAATTATATTAGTAGATACTTTGTAATTATAGTTGCCTTATTTGGTTTCTTATTTGCTGTAATTGATGATATTTAGCATTGTAATTAAGGTTTTCTTTTCTATATAATAGAAGAACCCTCACAAAGAGAGGTATCAATTAAATTAACATGGTATCAGAGCTAAATTAGGGTTCTAAGTTTTTGGTCTTTTCTGTCGGTGGGCTCTAGGGTTTTCTGGGTAAATTATTTTGGTGGTCGGCAACTTCAGGGCAAGGGTCAATACTTCTGGTGGGCTTTTTGTGGTGATCGGTGTTGCTGGTTGGCTGGTTTTGTGTGGTGAAATCTTGGTGGGTGTCGGTGCTTTGGGTATCAGCGTGGACAGTGAAGTTCTGTGCGACGTGTGTTCTGGGTATCGGTGTTGGTGAGTGTTGTGGGTGCGGCGTTGGTATAGTGGGTGCTGTGATTTGCTGAGGCTTTGCGTGGTGCGGTGAAGTCGTGTGGTGAAGTGGAATTTTCTCTTGAGCCTCGTGCAGTGAGAGTGGTCTGGTGCGTGGAACCTGGGGGTTTGGGTTTCTATTTGCGTTTGGCCGAGTCTTCTGCAAATTCTTTTTGGCGGTTCGGGTGAATTAGGTTTTATCTTTTTTGATTAAATTTTATTTGGTTTAATCATGTCTTCTAGTGATTCTTTTGGGGTGCGTTTTACTGGAAAAAAATTATTCTGCCTGGGAATTCCAGTTTCACTTATTTGTTACGGGGAAAGAATTGTGGGGCCAGATTGATGGAAGTGATCCCGAACCTACAGAGCCCAAGGAGTTGGCCAAGTAGAAGGTCAAGGATGCCCGTGTAATGTCCTGGATATTAGAGTATGTTGATCCCCTTATTGTGCTCAATTTACGGGCATATAAGACTGCAAAGACTATGTGGGAGTACTTGTTGAAGGTTTATCACCAGGATAATACCGCACGTCGATTTCAGTTGGAATATGAGATTGCTAGTTTTACTCAAGGCAATCTTTCCATTCAGGAGTATTTTTCTGGTTTTCAAAATTTATGGGGAGAATTTTTTGATGTGGTTTATGCAAAGGTGCCTGCTGCATCTATTCCTGCTGTTCAGGCTATTCACAAGCAGAGCTAGAGAGATCAATTTATGATGAAATTGCCCCCTGAATTTGAGGTTACTCGCTCAAATTTAATGAACCAGGATCCTTCACCATCTTTGGACGTATGCTTTGGAGAATTACTTCGGGAGGAGCAGCGTCTTCACACACAAGCTGCGTTCCAGCAGGGTGTCAACCTGAATCCAGTTGCCTATACAGCCTATGGGAGAGGGAAGGGTAAGGATATGCACCAGGTCTAGTGTTTTGGTTGCAAGGAGCATGGTCATATTGCCGCCAACTGTGCAAATAAAGTTTGCAACTACTGTAAGAAACAAGGCCACTTTATCAAAGAATGTCTCACTTGGCCTCCACATCGTCATGCTACTGCTTATCAGGCTGCAGTGCACACTTCTTCTGCTCCAGGGATGTCCTCAGCTTCTTTTGCAGCTGGATCTTCTAGTCTTATCCCTGAGATGGTCCAGCAGATAACTATGTCAGCATTTTTCGCATTAGGGCTTCAAGGTAATACTTTGCATAAGTCTTGGCTTATTGATTCTTCTGCATCCAATCATATGACCAAATCATCTGATGCGTTGTGCAATGTTCGTCCATATCATGGTTCATCCCAAATTTAGGTAGCTAATGGGAGTCATTTAGCTATTAATGAAATATGGGACACCAATCCTTCATTCCAAGATGTTTATGTATCTCTTGGATTGTTTAATAATCTTATTTCAGTTGGACAGTTAGTTGAGAAAAACTGTGATGTCCATTTTTCTCGTGATGGTGGTCTTGTGCAAGATTAGGTGTCGGGGAAGATACTTGCGAAGGGGCCTAAAGTTGGCAGTCTCTTTCCACTGCAATTTTCTATTCCTAGTCGTTTATCTTTGGCTTGTATGACCGTTAATAATCCGAGTGAAGTATGGCACAAACGTTTGAGCCATCCTAACTCTGTTATTTTGTCTCGTATGTTCAATTCTGGTTTGATTAGCAATAAAGAACATGTTTCTAAACACTTGTCTTTTGATTGTTTTGTATGCAAACTTGGTAAGAGTAAGATTCTTTCGTTTCCTTCTCATGGTAGTCGTGCTGCTAATGCTTTGATATTGTGCATAGTGATGTGTGGGGCATTTCTCCTGTAATTTCTCATGCTCGATATAAATATTTTGTGACATTCATAGATGATTTCAGTCGGTATACTTGGGTGTATTTTCTTCGGGCCAAATTTGAGGTCCAATTTGTTTTTCAAAACTTTGTCGCATGTATTGAGAACCATTTTTCTACATGTATTAAGATATTGAAGTCTGATTCTAGTGGAGAATATATGTCCCACGAGTTTCATGATTTCTTACATTACAAAGGAATTGTCTCTCAGCGTTCTTGTCCTTATACTCCTCAACAAAATGGGGTGGTAGAACGAAAGAACCAACACCTCTTGGATGTTGTTCGCACTTTATTGCTTGAATCATCTGTCCCTTCTAAATTTTGGGTTGAGGCATTATCCACTGCAGTTTACTTAATTAATAGACTGCATTCTCAGGTCTTGAATTTTGATTCTCCATATTACCGTTTGTACCATCAGCATTCTAGCTATCTTAATCTGCATACTTTTGGATGTGTTTGCTTTGTTCATTTACCTCTTCATGAACGTAACAAACTCTCTGCTTAGTTTGTTAAATGTGCCTTTATGGGTTATAGTATTTCCCACAAAGGTTATGTTTGCTATGATTCTTGTGCTAACAAATTTTGTATATTTCGCAATGTTGTTTTCTTTGAGAATCAATATTTCTTTCCTACACATGTTGAGTCATTTCCTGAGATTAGTATTCTACCTTGTTTTGATGATTTGCCACCACTTCTTGACCAGTTCAAACCCGGACTTGTGTATACTCGACGTCGACCAACTTTACCCCTTCTCGAGACTGATCCTTCATCTGAAACTGCTCTGACGACTTCTCCTGAGATTGAAATGACATCCGAGACAGATCCGATCAATTCTTCCATGCCTCCTAAGCTTGATCCTTGACGATCTACTCGGGTAGTACGTCCTCCTAAGTGGTACGGTGATTACGACACTTCTTTTAATACTACTTTGCTGTCTATTTCCATTCCTACATGCTTTTCAGAGGATGTTAAACATGAGTGTTGGCAAAAGGCAATGGATGAGAAACTCCAGGCTCTCCAGGACAATCATACATGGGATGTAGTTCCTTGCCCCTCTACTGTTAAAGCCATTGGTTGTAAATGGGTTTTCTCGGTTAAGCTCTGCTTTGATGGAACTTTGGACAAGTATAAGGCACGCTTAGTTGCCCTTGGGAACAGGCAAGAATATGGGGTGGACTATGAGGAGACATTTGCTCCGGTGGCAAAGATGACTACAGTGCGTACGATTCTTTCTATTGCCGCCTCCCAAGGCTGGCCACTTCACTAGATGGACGTAAAAAAATGCTTTTCTTCATGGTGATCTCAAAGAGGATATTTACATGAGTCCTCCTCCGGGTTTATTTTCTTCCCCATCTTCCGCTGTGTGTAAGTTAAAGCGGTCTCTCTATGGCTTAAAACAGGCTCCCCGGGTATGGTTTGAAAAATTCAGGTCTACTTTGCTTCGCTTCTCCTTTGTTCAAAGCCCTTGAGGAGGCGCTTGAAACTTTCGGTGTTCCCAAGGCTTCTTCCTTGCTGTCATTTGGGGTTGCTACAAAGCCCTTGTTAGAAGCAACAAAGGACGGGACAGTGTCTATGCCTGCTCAAGACAAGGGTTGTCGGCCTATTCTTCGGCGTGACTTTCTTCTCCCAAGGGGCACAACCCCTTCTCCTTCAGAAGTGGGCGAGTCTCCCGGGGTAACCTTTGTTGATGATTCTTCGCGGGGAGGTGGTCTTGAATAGCTTTTTAGACTTCATGGCTCTAATTGATGCGGAGCATCGTCTAGAGGCTCCAGTCTCTACTCCTAAGTTTAAAGAGTGTCATGAAGTGAAGAACCTAGAGTGCACAATTAATTATGATGCCAGGGGTTTTGGTTCTAGCCGGAGCAAGCAAGAGGGCCTCTGATGTGATGTTTTAGTCTCTGGGTTTTGTGGGCTGGTTTTGTTAGGGGTCTCTGGGTTTTCTCTTGTTTTTGGGTTTTTCGGGTGTTTTTACTCCCTCCCATCTCTCTCCTATTTTGGTTTTCTTTTTGTATACTTCCTGTATGCTTAGGAACGCCTTTTACGCTTTTTATAAAATTCTCTACTTATCAAAAAAAAAAATGACTCCTCTTTGTTTCTGTGCAAGACTTCGACTAGTCTCGTTCTCTTACTTGTATATGTGGATGATATTGTCATTACTGGCACTGACTCCACCTTGATTGGCCGCCTCAAGCAGAATCTTCAGGCTTCTTTTCATATGAAAGATCTCGGTCCTCTTTAAGTATTTTTTGGGTTTGGAAGTACACACGGATTCTTCAGGTATATTCTTGAATCAGGACAAATATACCTAGGATTTGATTGGGCTAGCGGGTCTTCAGGATTCTCCTTCGGTGGATACATCTATGGAGGTCAATGTAAAATATCGAAGTGAGGAGGGTGATCTTCTTGCTGATCCCACTATGTTCCGATAGTTGGTAGGAAGCTTGAACTATTAGACTATTACTCGGCCTGATATTTCCTTAGTTATTCAGCAGGTTAGCCAGTTTATGCAAACTCCACGCCATCTTCATTTAGCTGCTATTCGCCGTATTATCCGATCCGATATCTTCGAGGGACACTTGGTCGTGGGTTGTTCTTTCCGATTGGCTCTTTGCTTCACCTTATCGCTTATAGTGATGCTGGTTGGGTCGGATGTGCTGATACTAGGCGGTCCATCACAGGTTGGTGCATGTTTCTTGGTGATTCTTTGATCTCTTGGAATAGTAAGAAACAAGCTCGCGTTTCTAAATCCTCTATTGAATCCGAATGACAGGCAATGTCTGCCATTTGTTATGAGATTATCTGGCTTCGTGGGCTTCTGGCTGAGTTTGGTTTTTCTCAATCTGATTCTACTCCTGTTCATGCTGATAATACTAGTGCCATTCAAATTGTTGCTAATCCTGTTTACCATGAGCATACTAAGCATATTGAAGTAGACTGTCATTCTATTCGGGAAGCTGTGGGCACTCATGTTATATCTCTTCCTCATTTTTCTACTAGTCTCCAGATTGCTGACGTCTTCACAAAGGCCATGACATGACAGCACCATCAGTTTCTTGTGGGCAAATTGATGCTTCTTGATCGACCAGCATCAATTTGAGGGGGGATGTTAGTCAAATAATATTTGATACCGTATATATATAGCTTTAATAATATTAGTAGATACTCTGTAATTATAGTTGCCTTATTTGGTTTCTTATTTGCTGTAATTGATGATATTCAGTATTGTAATTGCTGTTTTCTTTTCTATATAATAGAAGAACCCTCACAAAGAGAGGTATTCAATCCAATTGACACACCTAACGGAAAAATTGAAGGGAAAGTAATAAAAAAGCTCTCACTTGCTTCAATATTTTAACTTTCCAACATTACCCTTTTCTTTTACGTTGAAAAGTGAAATCAAATCATATCTTTTGTGATAAGTACAATATAACTAAGACTTTTGTGGGAAGTGTAAAAAAAATATTCTTACCCTTTTTTTTTTTTTTTTTCCATAGACAAACATATTGGGACAACCACAAAAGAAAATGCAGAGTATTATTTAGGAAAAAAGGTAGTATATAATTATTATCTAACCTATAGAATTAAATGAGTTGATAGGTATTTTTTAAAAATAAAATATTTTCAATGGGCACAGTGGATGATGAATTTGTAGAATTTATCGCTGCAATTCTGGCATCCACATTAAGCTCAAGTTTCTGCTTATGTGGTGATAGTTGTACCCTGTTAGATCTTTTTCTTTCCTTGGTGGAGGAGAGATAATACTGTATAGTTCAAGGAGGAAATATGTCATTTTTGTGTGAAAAGAAAAAAAATTATTTTGTAAACTAATCACTTACTAATAACATTGGACAGTCAGAAACTTTGAATCTGTATGTGAAATGATTCATGCACCAATATATTGAACATAGTCTTAAATGAGTGAAGTAAAGCCTATTTGGTTGGTTTTTAATCTTATCCTATTCTAAACTAAAAGGGGGAGCATCAAAGGAGTACACTAAATTTTCTACATAATTGCAAGGGTTGCTTTCTGGCTACAACATTACTTAATTATTCAAGTTAATTTTTTATTTGTATGATTAATTCCATCATATTATTCACTCAATTTGGAGACAAACCTCTCTTCTGAGGAGGTGCCTTCCACTAGCTTGAGCCCTTTGCTAGCAAATTCTGAGTGGGCATTGGTTGCTAAAGGGGTTAAGCAGGTTCCTTTGCCGGACTTTGTTCTCTCCTCTTCACCTTATGTGTTGCAGGGAGGCAGTGCTAGGGTAGAGAAGGGAAAAGGTTATGATTTTGCTGAGTTGACTGGGTGCAAAGGGGGAGGTGTGGCCAGAAGCGGTTCTCTAGTTAACCAGCCTTGCATGGATGTAGACTTGTTCTCTTAGGAGGAGCCCACTCCATTGAGTTCCTATCTGGCAGTAGCTAAACAGAACTGTACAAGGTCCATGCCTTCTGATTGAATCTTGCATATAGTGAAGGAAATTCACCATTATGTGGGGCTTTTGTACGAGGGTTTTGAAGAGGAACTTTTGGCCTTGTTTACGGCCATTGAAGTGAGCTGCTCTAATCAAGTGTCGACCTCTTGCTCGAAAATGGGAAAAAATATTGTAGAGAATTAAGAAGGTTATCTTGCTTCATTAATTATGATGCAAACAATGGTAGTGCTAGCCGTGGTAGAGTCAAGGGGAGGGCTATAGGTGGCTATTTATGAAGCCCAAGTTGCTATCATGGAATGTAAGAATGTTGAACGGGGGTGAAAAATGCTTGAGAGTCAGAAATTTGTTTAGACAGTGGAAGACTGGTATTATTTGTTTGCAGGAATCTAAATTGGAGCTTATTTCCAGTAGTGTTGTGTGTAGTTTGTGGAGGTGTTAACATGTGGATTGATGCTACTCAGCCTCTAAAAGGGCCTCAGTGGTATCTTGGTCATGTGGGATAGGAGGATTGTGGAGAAGATCGAAGAGTGTGTGGAGGATTTTTCTGTTGCCTGCTCGTTTAGAAACGTCGAAGATGGGGTTCTCTTGGGGGGTGTATGGGTCTAACTTAGATGGTGACAAAAGACTTTTATGGGAGGAATTGGTCGGCTTGTTTAGTTGGTAGAATCTGTCGTGGTGCATTGGGGGAGACTTTAACATCACCCATTTTCCTAGTGAAAGATTGGGTGAAGCTCGTTTTAGTCCCGCTATGATGGAAATCTCTGATTTTATTTTTGAATAGGGTCTCATGGACCTCCTCTTTGTAGGATGGACTTTTACGTGGTCTAATAATTGGGAGTCCCCTTCTTGGTCGAAAATTGATATGTTTCTTGTTTCTTCGGAATGGGAAGCCAAGTTTTATGATTTATCTTAAAAAAGGTTGCATAGATTATGCTCAGACCACTTCCCCATTCTTCTTGATTATGGTGGTATTCAAGGGGGCAAAAGATCCTTTAAGTTTAAGAATATGTGGCTAAAGGCCAATTGTTTTGTGGACAGGGTGAGGTAGTGGTGGTATTTTTATTGGTTTCAAGGCACTGGTAGCTTTATTTTTGCTCGTAAACTTAAGGCCTTGCTGATTTAAGAGTTTGGAATGAGCAGGTGTTTGGTAATGTGGATCCCAAAAAAAAAACTCTTTTGGAGGAGTTGCCTGTTCTTGATGTTTTAGAGGAAGAGAGAGTCTTAGGTGATGAAGAGAAACCTAGGAAGACCATTGTCATTGAGGAATTGGAGAAAGCTACTTTATTGGAGGAGATAAGTTAGAGGCAAAAGTCAAGTGCTCTTGGGTTAAAAGAGGGTGATAAATGCACAAAGTTTTTCCATCAGGTGGCCGGCTCGAATAGGAGAAACAACTCCATCGAGTCGTCGCCAGTCAATGGCTCAGTATCTTCTGATCAACCGGCAATCATAGATCACATTGTACAATTCTATGCTAGTTTTTTTTAATAGTTTAGTTGGCGTCCCAAGTTGGATGGCCTTGATTTTGATTCCATTAATGTGGATGAGGCTTCCTGGTTAGAGAGACCGTTGAGGAGACTAAGGTCCTTGAGGTGGTGAAAGGTATAAACAGTGAGAAGGTGCCAGGCCCTGATGGTTTTTCTATGGTGTTCTTCCAAGTACGTTGGGAGGTGATCAATACAGATATTATGGGGGTGTTCCATGATTTTTATGCTAGTATTAAGTTTGAAAAAAGTCTCAATTCCACTTTCATTCCCCTCATTCTGAAGAAATCTAGGGCTATTGATCTTAAGGACTTTTGCCCTATTAGTCTTGTGAGTGGAGTTTATAAGATTATTACTAAAGTCCCAGCCAACAAGTTGAGAAGGGTAGTGGAGAAGATTATTTCGAAGCCCCATAACGCTTTTGTCAGAGGTAGGCAAATCCTTGATTCTGTACTCATTGCTAATGAATATCTGGATAGCACGATCAAATCTTGTAAGCTAGGAGTGCTTTGCAAACTGGATATTGAGAAGGCTTATGATCATGTCAATTGGAATTTCTTACTTTACTTGTTGAGGAGGCGTGTTTTTGGGGAGAAATGATGTTTTTGGATAGCGCATTGTATTTCTTCGGAGCACTTTTCTGTTTTGGTGAATGGCAATTCGTCTGGTTTCTTTAATAACTCCCTTGATTTGAGACAGGGAGATCCTTTGTCGTCTTTTCTCTTTGTTATTGTTATGGAGGCCTTAAGTAGAATGCTTTCTGCAATTGTTAATGGGGGTATTCTCTCAAGCTTTTTTGTGGGGTCTAGGCACTCTGGTGTGGTTAATATGTCACACATGTTGTTTGTGGATGACACTTTGTTTTTCTATGGGCCCAAGCCTGACCACCTTCGCTATCTGCATGCTTTATTTTTATGCTTCAAAGCTGTCTCCAGCTTGAAGATTAATCTACCTAAGTTGAAATTGGTTCTTGTGGGTAATGTTGATAATTTGGATGGTTGGCTGGTCGTGGGGTTTCTTCTTTGCTTTTGAAGTATTTTGGTCTTCCGTTGGGAGTCTCCTATAAGGCCAAGTCTATTTGAGACGGTGTTATTGAAAAGATATAGCGCCGATTGCTTAGTTGTAAAATGATGTACTTGTCTAAGGGTGGTAGGGTTACCCATGTTAAGAGCACACTTTTTAATTTTCGTACGTATTTCATGTCCCTCTTCCCTCTCCATGTGAGTGTTGCAAACCGCATGGAGAAGCTTCATTGAAATTTCTTATGAGGTGGGCCAAGTGAAGAGTTCAAATTTCATTTGGTAAGCTAGTCCAAAGTTTGTTCTCCGATCTCTGAGGGAGGGTTGGGGGTTCGGAACTTGCTGATGTTCAATCCTCTTCTCTTAGGAAAATGGCTATGGTGGTATGTGCATAGGAGAGAGGCTTGGTGGAGAGCTATGGTGGACTCTAAATTTGGCATTTTGTGGGGTGGGTGGTGTTTTAATGAACCTATTGGGCCGTATGGGGTTGGGTTATGGAAGAATATCAGGAGGGTTGGGGCAAGTTTCCAAATCATACCAAATTTGAGGTGGGACATGGCTCCAAGGTTATATTTTGGCATAATTTGTGGTGTGTTGACAATGCCTTAAGGGCACATTTCTAGATTTATATGGCATTGCTTGCATGAAGGATAATTTTGTAGCGGTTCTCTTGGAGCTTTTTGGTGGCTCCAATCAGTGGAACCGTGGAACGTAAGCTTTGCTAGAGTGGCTCATAATTGGGAGGTGGATGTCTTTGCCTCATTCTTCAATTTGTTGTATTTAGTTAGAGTGAGACGGGAAGGTAAAGACAAACTTTAGTGGGCCCCCTCCAAAAGAAGGTTGTTTGATGTTAGATCATTCTACAATGTCCTTGTTTGTAATGATGACATTCTTTTCCCTTGGAAGAGTATTTGGTGGACTAAGGTTCCTTTTAGGGTGGCTTTTTTTTCTTGGTCGGCGGACCTTGGAAAGATCCTTGCCATTGACAATCTTAGGAAGCAGTATGTCATTGTGGTCAATAGGTGCTGTATGTGTAAGAGGAATGTGGAGTCTGTGAACCATCTTCTTCTCCATTGTGAGGTTGCTTGTGCCTTATGGAATGTTTTTTTCAGTAGCTTTATGTTGTCCTGGGTTATGCCTAGATGAGTAGTTGACTTGTTTGCTTGTCGGTAGACTGTTGGTAGCATTCGAAGTGTTACTGTGTGTAAGAGGGTGCCTTCTTGCCTTTTGTGGTGTCTTTTGAGTGAAATAAATGATAGAAGTTTTGAGGATTGTAAGAGAACATTGGTGGAGTTTAAGTCTTTTTTCTTCAATACTCTTTATCTTTGGACATCTGCATTTGTTTCTCCTTTGGTGCTTAGTTTTCAAGATATCTTTGTTCTTTTTTCTCCTTTTAACTAGGTGTTTTTCTTGTATACTTTCGTGCGCTTTATACTTTTAATGATATTTTCGATTATTTATATATAAAATAGGACTAGTCAATTTGAAGCTCCATAGAATCACTTATAAAACCCATAAATGCCTTTATAATCTATCCACTCTATGTGGGTTATTCATCTTCCGAATGTGAAACTGGGGTGTTACAATCTCCTCCCTTAAATCTCTAACGTCCTCTATAGGACCATGTCATGTAGTGCTACATGGCGTTACTAGGTTTATCTGATACCATTTTTGTAACGATCCAGGGAAAGCGTTAGCCACATCTGCGCTACCACTCCAAAAAGATTAGTTAAGCTGCAATTGGATCTCCTTATAATTGCTTATAAAGCCCACTCTCACATAATTAGTAAGTAATGTGGAACTTAGCACCCTTGAGCTCTTTTTATACTCTTCACACTTCATGTGGGCAATTAATCTTCCCAATGTGGGAGTTATAAGCGATTATATGGAGTTCTAATTGTAACTTGACTAGTCTCTTTTAAAGTGATAGCGAATATGTGGCTAACGCTTTCTTTGAGTCATTACAAAACCCTTGGAAAGAGATGAGTGTTCTTTTGACTCACATGCCACTTCTCTAGATAGCTGCCTGTTTCTAATTTCTTCTACCATAAATTTGCAATTTTATTGGGCAATGACAGAGAAAAGTATCTGTGCTTCACTACTTGATTATCTTTAAAATATCAAGCTATTCTATATGGTAGCTCTCTTCTGGATGCCCCCAGCATAGCTTAGGTCTCCATACTCAAAGGCCTATGTTTTCTCTATCTTGCTCAACTATATACATCCTGTTTAGCTATGATTTGTGTCAAGAAAGTATGATTCATAAGTTGTATATCTCCTTATAGATGTGTGTATTGTTTTGGACAGGTTGGTGCAGATGATAGGGTGGTGCTGGATCAAATTATTGATTCCTTGACTTCTATAGCTAATCCGAATGAAAAATCTGGATTTCTAAATCAAGAAACAAATAAGATTTCACTGAAGGTTGGTAAAGTCCAGGAGAGTGGCAGTAAGAAGGTACATGAAATGAAAAGGAAGACTGCGGTTCTTATTCTTGGTGCGGGACGGGTCTGCCAACCAGCTGCTGAGCTGTTAGCATCAACTGGAAACTTTTCATCCCACCAACGATATAAAGCATGCCTGGAAGATGATTTCATAGAGCAGAATGATGTTCAAGTTATTGTTGGATCTCTCTACCTAAAGGATGCAAAAGAGGTATCACTGACAAAAAAACCTTTTGTCTGTGCAAAATTTAGCTTCATCAAATTCTTTTGAGAGTATCAATTTTGGTTTCATTCATTTAGGGGGAAAACGTCTTTTAGTCTAATGTACTTGAATGTAATATCTACATTTATGCATACTGTTCTATTACAACAGAGCTCATGTACATGCATATTTATGATTATTTGCATTTGGGTGCCATTATTTCATATATAAAGAATTTGATATTTATAGTAAAGGATTGGATGCAGATCGTTAAAGGCATTCCTAATGCAACAGCTGTTCAGCTTGATGTGATGGACCGGGGAAGTCTTGATAAGTATATTTCACAGGTAGATTCTTTTTTGTGGTACATTTATCAGCAATTACCTGAACTAATGCTTTGAAAAACAACCCACGGAACAACTAAGACCTTTCCCCAGCCAGCATCGCTTTTTTTTTTGGGGGGGGTGGGTGTTTTGGAAAGCTTAGTAACATTTTCAAGGGACCTGAAGGCCATGAAACCCGCATTGAACAACTTTTAGGATTGGAAACAAGCTAAAAGTGAACTAATGCAGGAAGGACTAATTCCTTAAAATAGAACGACAGAACCCAACACTGAGCAAAAGGACCCATGAGAATATGGGATGTGAGAATGGAACTGGATTCCTCCTCTACTCTAGCCTACTAAAGCGGGAGTGAGGAAACAGAATCATCCAATAGTTCCAGGGAAAATATAAATGCTATAGACCAATAATGTATTTTTTTTTTTGATGACGAGGAACCCCTCAAAGGCAGAGCCACTTCATGTATCCACCCTTGTCAGGTAAACTTCGGACCCATGTAAAGCGGCCCCTCCACACGGATCGGGTAATATTCAGGCTTCGCCGGCGGGCTGGCCCAAATAATTGTTTGCACTCAAGGAGATTCGAACTTTAGACCTCATGGGACTACCACAAAGACCAAGACCCTTACCACTTGAGCCAACCCCTTGGGGTGACCAATAATGTCTAAATACTGATGAAAGATAAGAAGGAATAATTCTTATTATTTCTCAGTACTCAAATGATACATCTATGGTTGTTTATATAGAGAAACAATACACGCTAATATGGGATTACAATAAATGAGAACATATATGAAAAGGAAATAAAATCATATCAGCTGCATATCTTCAACAAATACTTGTCATGCATGCATGGCGACCGTCACTGGCATATACCCTTGTATTTTCCTACTTATATCTACTGTTTGCTGACCAGAATAAGTTGCTTCTTTTACTGTATGATGTTTGATTTCATGTGGCCTTGATCATGGACTTACATTGTCAATGTTTCTTCTTGCCCCTGTGCAGGTAGAAGTCGTCATAAGTTTACTGCCCCCTAGTTGTCACATTATTGTGGCAAATGCATGCATCAAGGTATGTTATGTTAGATGACGAACCGTGTAAAAATTCCGCAAGAAACTTTTGATTTATAAAATCTGAACATCAATATGTTTTTCATAACTAATTGAAAAATGTTTTTTACTGCAAAAGCTGTGCAATGAATGATTTGTGGAAGACATTTGAGGTAGTGTACCAAATAGTTAAAAACAAAATTTAGGGATCGGGTTTTGAGATTTGATCTTAGACTTAGCTGTAAGAGATGATTTGTCATTCTAAGAAGAAACAATGTGATCAAGAGCTGGAAAGAATTAAAAAGAATCTGGATTGTTACAATAGACAACTTGAATAGAATTATGTTGATTGCTTTATAGAATATTGAAGCACCAAGAGTAAAAAAGCAGAATAGGATTTGTCATATCCTGGATGCTGTCCATTCTTCCTTCTATCTAAGGACACGATAATGTCTCTTAATGCAGCTTAAAAAGCATCTCGTTACTGCTAGCTATGTTGATGAGTCCATGTCCATGTTAGATCAAAAGGCAAAGAGTGCTGGTATTACAATTCTGGGTGAGATGGGTCTGGACCCTGGAATAGGTAATTCAAACCCTTGTATACAATGATCTGTTTTTATAAAGAATCTTCCACAGCCTGACATAGATTGTATAAACAAATATGAGCTGATTGACTGCTTCTCATATCCATGATAGTTTTAATACATGGAATATAATTGTCCAATATCCTTTGCCACAACCTTTAGTTTAGTATAAATTTTTCTTATGCACATGTTTTCCATTTAATATTCCAACATAATAATTGATTCCAACTTTAGGAGAAAAAAATTATTTACTTATACTACAACTTTTGTTATTGATGCAATAGATCATATGATGGCAATGAAGATGATTAACCTAGCTCATGTTCGAAAGGGGAGAATAAGGTCTTTCACTTCTTATTGTGGGGGACTCCCATCCCCAGAAGCTGCTAACAACCCATTAGCATATAAATTCAGGTACTTATTGGAACTACCTGGATTTAAAACATTCATCTTTTATGGCTTTCTTGAAACTTTCCAAACAGAAAAGCACTTATTTATTTATTTATTTATTATTTTGCTTCTTTTTCTTTGTGGGGAGAAACAGGGGGAGGGGGATAAAACAACTGTTCGGAATACTCGGGAAATATTTGAAAATTATTCTGGAAAATTATGTTACACAAATAATATCATGCAGCTGTCAACTCTATGTCAATAACAGAGACTGATCAAATTACAGATGTGCTTTGATGAATGGATGCTTATAAGACAATTAAACAAAAAGTTTTACGTACTTTTACATGTGGGTGCATGTCTGACACTTTGCTTAACATATTCTTAAGTTTCACAATTCATAAAAACTTTTCTGAGACTCTTAGACACATAGTGGACACATTGCCGTGTGTTATCTCTTACATTTCAATGATGCAAGAATGCAATGCATAAAATTCGAAACCATAATAGTCTTCTATATAGAGACCATTACATACTTGGGTTATTTCCAAAGTAGAATGGGTATGTATAAGTGAGATATCAATTTCACCATGGTTTTGGCAGTATTGTTTAACGTTGGACATAAGTGATGCAATGTTCTATTAATGATTATATCCTCTAGTGTTTTCAAGAAAACTGAACAGATGTTTTTCTAACAACTACTACCATTCAGATTTCTTTCCTAGAGTACTTCCTTTCACTTCGCAGGACATTCCATATAGATTATGCCTGCCTTCTCTCCTATGTGTTAGGATTCTTGCGGTTTTCATTGTTCGTCCATCATCGCTTTCTATTTTACTTGCAAAAAGAAGGGAAAGTTGTGGGAGTTTCCTGACACACTCGAGCAGCAGTGATTTCTTTCTGTTCTCTCAAATACACGGATATCTAATTGCTCTCCCTACTGAGTATTATAGTTGTAACTTTTAGTTCAGTCTTACAGCTGTTGTTCACTGTCTTATCTACCTTTTCAGTTGGAATCCTGCAGGAGCTATTCAAGCTGGGCGAAAGCCTGCCACTTATAGATCTCATGGTGAAACTTTATATGTTGATGGTAGGTTGTCAATGATAATTAAAAGTGATGACTCTGAGTAAGCAGCCAGATGTTTTTAATACTCGAAAGTCTGACATGTACTCATCTATTGTTTATTTGACATATGCCTTGATCTTTCTAACGCTTAAAATGTAGATGTTTGTTCACTCTTCAAAAGTTCAATATTTGGCATGATATCATTCTGATATTTTTTTTTTTTAGTCTTTTAACATTTTAGAAGATTATAAAGATCCTAAAGAATATCAAGAACTACCATTTGCTCTATCTCTGAATGATTTTCTTTATTATTCACTGGGCAGGGGACAGTCTTTATGAATCAGCTGTGAGACTTCGGATACCTGATCTTCCAGCTTTTGCATTGGAGTGTCTTCCTAATCGTAATTCCTTAGTTTATGGGGAATTGTATGGAATCGGACATGAAGCATCAACCATCTTCCGTGGAACCCTTCGTTATGAAGGCATGATGTGTTTGACTTTTGGGTTATATTATACTTGAGGCCACTAACGAAAACTTGATTGACTAAAATTAGGTTGCTTTACAAGGGTCCAAGTTTCGTAAACCTTAAAGTTTATTAAAAATTAATTTAGTATAGTAAAACCTGAAATATTCTTCGAGTATAATGCAATAATTTTGCCCATAATTGAAATTGAAAGATTTAGTGTAGGAAAGTCTCAATAAAGGGATGCATCACTCCAGGTTAAATGTCTATGGATCCAATCCAATGCTATTCTGTACAGGGTTCGGTGAGATAATGGGGACTTTTGCAAGAATTGGTTTATTCAGTACTGAAGCTCATCCAATTCTTAAGGGTGAAAAGAGACCGACTTTCAGAACAATTTTGCATGAACTTCTCAAAATTAAAAGTGAAGATATGGATGGACCTCTGATAGCAGAGAAGGCCATCACTGAAAGGATTGTCTCACTTCGACATTGCAAAGAGCAGAGAACTGCAGTAAAGGCAGCCAAAACTATCATGTAGGCTCCCAGTAATATCCTTTTTCTTTCAGTAGTTTTCAATCTTATGCTCAAGTTCTTTACGAATGTAACGAATTAAGTAGCTATTATTGCTTGTCATATGGATTAGATTTTTGGGCTTTCACGAGGATACAGAAATTCCTGTTTCCTGCCAAAGTGCATTTGATGTTACTTGTCTTCGTATGGAAGAAAGGTTAGCCTACTCCAGCACAGAGCAGGTATTTGTAAATTAAACTTACAGCCTTTAGGTTCCAAAGTGAACTTGGTGTAAATTGACTATAGATTTGATAATTTGTATGCCAAAGTAATAAACTATTGCAAGTTATGTTATTAATGGTCAGGATATGGTGCTTTTGCATCATGAAGTGGAGGTAGATTTTCCAGATGGCCAACTAACTGAGATTCATAGGGCCACTTTATTGGAATTTGGGAGGACAAAGAACGGGGAAACCACCACTGCCATGGCTCTCACTGTTGGTATTCCAGCAGGCATTGGTGCTCTGGTACTTGTCTCACATATCCATCCTTCCACACCATTATCCGAGCTAATGCTTTAACTAAATCTATGTCATGCCTGTTGTTTCAGCTCTTACTAGAAAACAAGATCAAGACAAGAGGCGTCTTAAGGCCTCTTGAACCTGAAGTATATGTACCAGGTACTTGCAATATACTTGTTTGGTTCTGGTTTTAGTATTGTACAACAGACGAAGATTTTTGATATTGAATTCAATCGCGGAGAGAGAGGGGGGGGGGGGGGGGGGGGGGGGGGTGGGGGAGCCAAAAATCTTGGGAAAAAAATAATAAGAAGAAGACTTGAGAAAAAAAATTAGTAGGCCATGTCCTCCCAAACTAATACAAATGGCCCCCTCAAAAATATTGAAAAAGAAAATAGGACTTTCAAAAAACCATGACATCCCAAACTAATTGAATGTTGTTAAATTGTGTTGTTCTCATTTGTTTCAATCAGTTTTGTAATAATTGTGTTGTCCTTATTAACTAATAAATGGAATTCAGTCAATCTTTTTAGTCTTATGTTATAGAAAGAAAACTCTTCTTAATTCTTAAAAATAATAATTCAAGGAAGATTAACTAGGATTTAAAGGGATTGCCTTTAGAATGACTTGTGCCTAGGAAACAAGAAAGTGAAGATATTAGATGGAGTATCACTATTCCCCTTTCATGTGTTGAAGATATGGTTTGTGGGGGTTGAAACAATTTTTAAAAATATAACCCCCCCCCCCTATACAAAGAAAGAGAAGGAGAGAGAGAGAGAGAGAGAGAGAGAGAGAGAGAGAGAGAGAGAGAGAGAGAGAGAGAGAGAGAGAGAGAGAGAGAGAGAGAGAGACGTCCCACATCGCCTGGGTATGGGAATGAGGATGTGCTTATATGTATATTCGCACCCTTCTTTACAGACAACGCGTTTTAAAGTTGTGGTTGCCATGAATCTATTAGAACTTCGCACTTAAACTTGCTTCTGCGAGAGTAGTACCAAGATGGGTAGCCTCCTGGGAAGTCTGGTTTGGAGGAGCCAAAAGTAGACAATATTGTGTCGTTGGAGTGGGTCGTTACAAATGGTATTAGAGCCATTGCCCAGCCTGAGATGGGGGGAGCGTGTACAAGTTCATGAGAGTTGCTAGCGGGCACTCGTTGAGACACCAAGAATGGGGTGATCCCATGAGGGTTGCCAGCAGAGACTCTGGGTCCTAAAAGGGGATGATTGTGACGCCCCACATCGACCGAGTATGGGAATGAGAATGTGCTTATATGTATATTCGCACCATTCTTGACACAATGCGTTTTAAAGTCGTGATGGTCACGAACCTATCAGAACTCTGAAGTTAAGCATGCTTCTGTGAGAGTAGTACCAGGATGGGTGACTTTTTAGGAAGTCTTCGGGGGAGTCAAAAGCGGACAATATTGTGTCATTGGGAGTGAGTCGTTACACAAAGAGAGAGAGAATTTTTAAAAATATAACCCCCATACGAAGAAAGAAAAGGAGGGTCGGAGGGAGGGAGAGAGTTGAGTGAGGATTGGAGAAATTTTTGTATCTTTGTGTTTTTATTTTGGTATAGGGAAAATTGTGGTTTTCTTTTTCTCTCTTTTACCAGTTCTTCGGTTTGATGTACATAACAAAGTTTTAAAGCAACTAAGGTATGAAACCTAGATCCATGACTGATTGAATTCCCTGGCTATCACCTGGTTAACTCCATAGATGATTATCAATGTTTGAAATATACATTAAAAAGGAAAAGGGAAAAAAATGTTTTCAATGGCACACATGGCTATCAAGTGACCCATCAAAAAACTATTGGTGCATGTATAATCTTGACTATGAAGCCTGCAAAGATCAGTTATTGAATGTCTTGTTTTATAAGGCTAGGTGAAACTTCTAGCCTTCTAGGATTACTTGTATCATTTGCCCTATTTTTCATTTGCAAGTTTTATAATCATATCAGTTTGTATGTGGTGGCGGCATGTCACCAGGGAACCTTGGGCATTTTGTGTCATTGACTTAAACAACTGACTGACTATAGATGTTTTGTTGTACTGCAGCACTGGATTCCTTAGAGGCCTATGGATTCAAGTTGATGGAGAAGATAGATTGACACAGATTATTACCCTGCTTATTTCCTGTAGTGATACAGGTTTCACACTCGTGAAAATCCAAAAACAGAGTCAAAAGATGATATGCTCAAAATGTTATTGCGACTGCATGATTCACTGTAATAAAAGTCAATGTAGGTGAAACTGCTGGAATCACAAAACAACTGTAGATCCAGATGTCAGGCATGATTGTACAGTATCATTATGGTTCTGAAAGAACTTCCATGAGTGTCATCAACTAATTAATAATTAAGTCGATATACGATTAATTTTATTCAAGTTTGGACACCGAAAAAAGTTTTATCAAATCTCTAACGGAATCCATGAGTATTTCCAATTTACTAAATGAGGATGGAAGCTGCACGCCTGATATCAGCGGTGGAGCTGGAATTTTAAGATTGCGAAGTGTGGGAATGAGGATTTGAATTGAAAATTAAAGGACCATAAATAAATCTATATGAGCAACCTACGTCTGTTCTCTAAAATTTGTTTAGTGCATAGTTCAAAAAGAATGCCGCCCACTGCGTGCATCTAACATACATAAAATACATCCATCTCATTCGTTTGAATTAGCATATTTAGGTCAACAAGAGAGGATAAAACCATATGGCATCGTGGAATATGCATCTTGTAGGGCTAGACACCAATATTGTAGGGCTAGAGAATTTTAACTGCACAATTACATCAATGTTCTCATCATATCTAACTATCTTAACCCAAAATTTTACATGAAAAATATTTTTGTCTGCATGGCTCAAGACGGGGGAAAGGATAACATTGTGTCACTTCCACCTTTTTCTAGCCAAAAAAATAGTGCCACTTCACCTTCACAAATTTCTTACTAGCTCAGACCCCACAAACCCGTCTGGCTGGTCTCCTTTCAGTCGCTCCACCAAGGACCAGGTTGTGTCAAACTTATTTTAGCATCCATCAGATGTTCTAGGCATAAGAATCAGTAATATGTCTTGATGAAGTGATGATGTCTAGTAAATTTTTGTGACAGGATTATGTAACTAAGAGACAATCAAAGAGATTAGTTGTTGCTCCACTTCTTTCCAATTATGGACCTTCGTCACAAGAGGATGTTGATTGACAGACTCCGTCTTGCACCAAGGATACGAGTTCTCATAATCAAAAAGTAGAACCCTGATTCCAACTTCAGCACACTCAATAGCATATCTTGGATTGTCATCAATCAAAACCTTAGCTCCTAAGGACCTGCTAAATGCAGTTCAAGGAAAAAAATGTTTCAGCAGATGTCTCTATAATGTTAAAAATCCATCAAGAAAAATGTTTCAGCAGATGTCTCTATAATGTTAAAAATCCATCAAGAGGAGTTCATTGATGGGACTGACAACAAGATAATGGTCCATGAAAACCTGGTATAATAGCATCGTTGCAAGACATTACAGTGTACTTGAACAGCCTATACATTGATGGAATTGTAGGTTTAAAGCAAAGAGTTCAAAAAGATTTGAGGAATACGTAACATGGTTGAGAATCAAGAGCATGGAGATACAATGGATGTGGTTTGCGGGCATACCTGCAAAGTTCTGACTTAGGCCTAGAAGCTCCATCCAAAGCAAAGTGGTTGCCAAAGTGAATCTCCTGAAACAGTCCCGGATAATGCTTCTCAATCCAATCAATTGTGTGGTCCTTGATTGCGTTCTGTCGTGACCTGGTAATACATATGTATATTCAAAAGATCAAATTAGTTAATTCTCAGTATAAATAATTATGCATGTTGAAAGAAGTTTTAACTGAAATTACATACGTCACAACTGAGAGGTTGCAAAATCTCGATAACTTATTAAGCGCCCTCCGAGCACCTGGGATAGGGTGGATCCCAGTCTTGAAGTATGATGTTTTAAAGAACTCATGGACACGGATATTAGCTGTCACAATAAATATACTTTTTTAACCAATTCAATGATATGCTGCTGAAAAGAATTGTCTAATGCAGAAATATCTCATAATTTTAACAAGATGAAGTCAAATAAGCTGCTTCAAAGGCCATCAATGAGATAATTGTTTCAAACCATTTCTGAGACTCTTTTTTTGTCAATTAAGCACTCTCCTAAGCATACTGTGGATGTAAAAAAAAATCATCCTCCTTTTTCCAAATTCAAAAACATCTTATCTGAGAAGTCCATTAACTCCTATTTAGCTTTGCTCAGTACATCCAAGGGTCTTAAAAAACTAATGAACAACATGTAAGCGAACCCTTCATGCAGGATAAACACCATCCAAAACACATGATAAGCTTCATTCAATGAACTTGATAAGAGTCAAAAGGGCAAGACAGCTATAAACAAATACTAATTTCATCACACAAGTTTTTCAGAGAACTTTATACTCAGTTGGATATTTCAAAGACTAGGAACTAGTAAAATGAAAGTTGAAAATAGTCATATGACGCAAAACAGTCAATCCAATAGTTATATATAGCAGTAGTACCTTCATCACGGGAACAGTTCCATATCTGTAACAGAAATGAAGGATGCATCAGAATACAATAAGAAAATGCACGCATTTTCCCAACCATAGATCTGAATGAAGAGGGGGGAAATGACTTATAAGTGTATAATGTTGCCCAGTAACTATTGTGGCACAATAGCCCCCATCCTCTGTATTGCTTAAAAAAAAAAAAAAAAAAAAAACTATCGTGGCACAAGCAGACTTAAGATTCAGCATCCAGAAGTTGTAATGCAAACATGATTACCACAAAATCCATGACAAGCATTTCTCGTACAACAGAAGGGCAGAACTTAAATTAGCACGGCTAATGCTGGCACATCCAGAGGAGTTCAACTCTGACAACTACTCCAGCGAAAATAGGCCAGTTTATACTGCCTTTATGATTGTAACACACTATGCTATTGAATCACAAAGGTTACAAGCATAGTTTCCCGAACTAAATGCACTGATAGAGGTACTCATGGCACAAAAGAAAGCAAGCTACAACAACTAATGTATGCATGCACCAGTCCAAGCCCTACACAAAAGTTTCTGGCTTCCTCTAGGACCCTTTCAGTAAATTGTATTGATGAGAAATTTTTAAAGGCAACTTACCCTAAGGAATCAGCCAGCCAAATTTTAGGAAGTGGGCAAAATACTAAAGGAAATATATTGTGCCGGTAACTACTAATTTCAATGATTAACCAAGCAGGAAAAAAAACCAATAAAGCACCGATATGGCACTAAAATAGTAATACTACTGATTTCTGACAGTGTAAAAATTCCTTAAGAAAAACTATCAAACAATACCTTGAAGAACTCATAGACATGATACTCCGAAAGTGAATGATTTGAAAAGTAACGATCCGCAATAAATCTGTTCAGAGCGGACACAAAGCTACCCAAAACTGCTTATCAACAGAGCAGAAGGAAAAATATTTAAGTAGGCAAATAAAGAGAGGATTTATAAAACTCTTAAATACGGTTAAAGGGTCCTCAGAAGTCAGCAGAGGATATGGAAGTAGCGAGTAAATTGTGGAAAGCTAATAGTAAATCCGAAAAAGAAATTACCCTCATCGACATCAACGGCGACAACAATCTTATCGGGCAAAGGACGGTCAGGGAATCCAAGAGGGCTTCCATGGTGGGATGCCCCTTGTTGAGTTTGGTTTGCAGTGGCAGTGGCGTTTTCAGCACTAGCAGTGGTGTCCTGGAGACCAATGTCGAAATCACGGAGACGGAGCAAGTGGGGGTGGGGCGTAGCGAATGCACGAGGTGGGTTTCCCTTTCCCTTTCCCTTGTGAAAAGCAATGGCCTCAATATCATCGTCCCTCAAGCAACATTTGAGAGTGAGGCCGTTGAGGCCAATGCCAATTGCAATCCCTCCTCGTCCACGTCCATTAACAAAAGTGGTACAAGAGTGAGGAGACAGGGAGTGCAATTGCAATCCCTTACTCAAGAACAAGCCAACGGGATCATTACGAGTTATACAACGACTAGAACCCATTATATGTTGAGGACCAAACAACATACAGCCACTACTGGGAGGGTTAGTACCACTACCAATACCTTGCCAATGCCTACCGAGTCTTCTTAACATCAACTTTAACACAACCATCGATAATAATACTCTTCCTCTTTACATTTACAACCAGACAAATCCACCCAAAAAATAACCTATGATCAATCAATCCCCCTTTGGATATTTATTTATTTATTACGGCAATTGGACACCGAAAGAGATCGGAGATGAGTATTTTATGAGTCTCGAAATTTACAAAAATCAAAATATATGGATTGGTGAGAAGTGAATGACGGAGTATCTGATCGATCTCAAAGGAAACAAGAAGGAAAAAGAGCAAATCACGACCAAAAAGGAAAACAGGAATATGCAAATTCCCAAGCAGCCCCAGCCCAGCCCCAGCCCCGCAATGAAACAAATAGTAGATTTCGATTACGAGCCCCAAGCCCCAAGGTCGGCGCTCCCTCTCCCTCTCTCTCTCTCTCTCTCGACGCAACAAAAGATCCCCTCCTCCTCCTCTCTCTCTCTCTCTCTCTCTCTCTCTCTCTCTCTTCTTCTTTATTTATTTATTTATTTATTTTATTTTATTTTCTCGCTTTTCTCGCAATGCTTTTACTTTGGACTACATTTAAGCAAATTTTCTCTCTAAAAGTTAGTTAAATGATTAATCAGTATCTCACGACACAATGACAAATTTTTTAAAATAATAAATTACAAATGATGTTGACACATTTTTTAAATTATACAACAGATAGTGTAATCCAACGTATTTATACAAGGTAACCAAGTCGCAATCAATTAACTCTACAGAACCCTTCAACAAAAAAAAAAAAAAAAATTAACTCTACAGAATCGCTAAGCCTACGGGCCCGCATTCAATTAATTCAAACTGTCTGATTTGTCTCGGATTGAGATATAGCAATACCTATGTCTTGTAGTAGGTACAATACTTTTTGTCTAGACTCTTTGAAAGCGCCAAACCAACTCTTTTGGTCACGGGCGCCGGGCAGTGCCAAAATGTGCATGAAACAGGTAAGATAGTCCACTATCTTAGACGGTTGCCACCGGAATTTTAAAAGATCTTATTAGGCTTCATTTAGTTCGTAGAATAAACTTTTAGAATGGAATACTTATTCATATGAAATAGTCATTCATTTATTTGGTATGAGTCATTTCCTTTAAATAGTTATTTCAATTAATAACTATTCTCTTACGAAAGGAATACTAATTCCTCTTAAAAATTAAAAGAATAGATATTCATAAAGGAATAGACTACATTTTACAAAAAAAAAAAAAAAAAAAAATTCATATATATTAATTTTGTATTTTATTTTAAAAAAATTAAGAACAAACCAACGTCCAACGTGTAGCTGGCCGACCACCATAATGGGCATGGGGGTTGCACTACCCTTGGAGCATTTGGGGTGATCGTGAACACTCTCAGAGTCCTTCGAGCTAGGGTTGCTGCGGCCACCCCCAAGTGTCAGAAGGTGGTCACATCACCCTCGAAACGCCTCGGGAGTTTACCACGAAGCCTTCCGAGGGTGGTGCGACCACCTCTGGCTCCATCTGTGGCTGGCTGACCACCCATGGAGTGGTTGGCCAGCCACACGTAGGTTTGTTTTTAATTTCAACCATCTATTAAATTTTTAGTTAAATCCCATCAAATTTTTTAAAATATCCATGTTTTTCTTAAATAACAAATATATATATATTTTTTTAAAGATTCAAGCATTGGTATTTTTACAATTTCGTTAAATCATGACCAATGCCTAAATCTCTTTGCAATTTTTAATTTTCTTTTTTCTTAAAAAAAATGAGGGGTATTAGAATTGTGACACTCCTCCGTTAAGATTTAACGGGAAATCCTAATGGAGGGGTGAAATTGAAAAAAATTGAAAGATGAATACACTAAATTAAAAGTTTTTGAAGTTTAAAAGTTAATTACAAATGTAATGAACGTTCCAGATAGTTAATTGAAAGTTTTTCCTATTTGTTACTTCTACTTGATTTGGTCATGTTTTGATGGAATGGGGGAAAGGAACCATATATCTGACTTCTTAATGGAGGCTCTGGTGGTGGAGTCTTTGTAATTTATTGCTGATCTTTAATAATTTGCTTACAATATAAAATTATACTTTATCGCTGATCTTTAACTAATTAATCCATTACCGAGAAAAGTAGAAATTAAAATAACTAAATCTGAGCTAAAGCTATTAAGATAATTTGGCAAATTGGAAGTAGTAGTGTAAAAGGATTTTATTGAAGTGTTTTGCGAGCAAGAGGCAATCCCTTAGCCAAGGAATTGAACGACATGAATAGGATTTGGCAAAAGCTAACAAAGTAGATGAAGAATGAGAAATGCACTTTTCATGCAGCTTTTTCAAGTGGACAAAGATAATAGTTGTAAATTGTGCATATATATTCCTTTTCTACGAGTTTTTGAGTAGTACTCCAAGGAATACAAGCACAGAATGAGCAACAAGTTAACTCAATTCCTTTCTTTGATAGATTGTTCTCTCTCTTAATTTCTCTCGTTGAGTCCATAAAAAAATAAGGTGATTGGCGATCCAAATGGGTTTCCTCTTGGAATCGAGAATGTAATTCCTTACTTTTCTTTTCAAAAAAGGAAATATATGTACCTTTTGGTTTGGTTCCAACTGCTAGTTCATATACACTTGAGATGGGACAGGCTGACAGGAAAACCCAAAAAAGTGTGAGAGATTCAGGCTGGACAAGACATGGGTTTCCGCTATTTGGTGTGGTTCTTGTTGCTGTGCATTCTCGTGGAAGGTTTTGCAAAGGGGGTCGTAGCTGCAGGCCTGGCTTGCAACTGGGGAACACGTTCAACGCATCCACTCCCACCTAACATAGTGGTCAAGCTCCTAAAAGACAACGGATTCAGTAAAGTGAAGCTCTTTGAAGCGGATCCTGGGGCACTAAAAGCTCTTGGGAAATCTGGTATCCAGGTTATGCTTGGGATACCCAACGAGTTCTTAGCACCGCTTGCAAGCAGCGTCGGAGTTGCCGAGACCTGGGTGACCCAAAATGTCTCGTCCTACATATCAAAATATGGGGCCGATATAAGGTAAGTGTTCAAATTCCATATTTTTCATTGAAGACGTACAGGCGACCATTTCTAGGTATGATCCCAAAAGACTAGCACTAATTAAGCAAGATTTCCCGAACCCTATACAAGAAGGGGAAAATAAAATTTATTCTTCAAAAAAATGCTACCGTAAAACTTTGACGTCAAGCAAACTTTGTGAAGCCCTATGGCTATGAGCCCCATGAAATACTTGTCTTTGTGTTCATATATTGATTTGCATTTGTTATAACATGCACTTGACTGTACCCGAATCCTGTTTTTGCTGTTATGCGCGGTTTGAGAAAGCATTTTGACAAAGCATGCAAATAAAAATTTCAAATTCTTATTTTAGGATTCACGACTCTAATGTCAAAGTTGGTCAGGCATCTCTCTTTGAAAACACCTACTTTGCCAAGATGGCCTTGCATGTCACATGTTATTACATCGCCTATATATATATATATATATATCATGTATGATGTATGTATACGACCTTTTTTTATTTATTTTTTTAAATTTTTTAATCTCGAAATAATGGGTCGGAATAATGTAATTAATATATGATTGCTTAGCATGCATGCATGTATCAAATATATATATATATATATATATATATATCAATTTATTGCATTATTGAACCGTACGTTTAACATATATATCTGTACATGGAATTAATACACAGATATGTAGCCGTGGGTAATGAACCTTTTCTCAAGACTTACAAAGACAGTTTCACGCAAACCGCATTGCCGGCGCTCAAAAATATTCAAGCAGCTCTTATAAAAGCTGGCTTAGGCCGACAAGTGAAAGTAACCATCCCACTAAACGCGGATGTGTACCAGACCGACAACAGTCTTCCCTCTGGAGGTAACTTCCGGTCCGATATCCATGATCTCATGATCTCCATCATCAAGTTCCTCAGTGACAATGGTGGTCCGCTCACCATCAACATCTATCCATTCCTCAGCCTCTACGCGGACCCCCATTTCCCCTTAGACTATGCCTTCTTCAATGGCAGTGCTGCCCCAATTGTGGATGGCTCCATCTCTTACACCAATGTCTTGGACGCAAACTTTGACACCCTCATTTCAGCTCTTGAAAAGAATGGTTTCTCCTCAGTCCCCGTCATCATTGGGGAGGTTGGATGGCCAACGGACGGGGACACCAGTGCTAACATAGAGTATGCACGAAGATTCAATCAAGGCCTACTTAATCGTATAATGCAAGGCCAAGGCACCCCTAAGCGGCCTACGTCTCCACCCGACATTTACCTCTTTGCTCTAACAGATGAGGATGCCAAGAGCATCGCACCTGGGAATTTCGAACGGCATTGGGGCATATTCTCTTATGATGGAACCATCAAATACTCATTGGATATGGGGAACGGACGAAGTCTAGTCGCGGCAAAAGGAGTCAAGTATTTCGCGAGGGAGTGGTGTGTCATGTCACCTCAAGCAAGTATTTCAGACCCCAATATTTTGGCAGAGAGCATAAACTACGCATGTACTTACGCGGATTGCACCAGTCTTGGATATGGATCCAGTTGCGGTAGGTTGGATGCGGGGAGCAATGCTTCTTATGCTTTTAATATGTACTACCAGACCATGGATCAGCGAAAAGATGCGTGCCAATTTTCCAATTTATCAGTTACTACAACTTTAGATCCTTCTCGGGATACATGCCGATTTGAGATCATGATCGACCTGAGGAAGCACGAGCTGCAGGCTCCTACCCATTCACTGGCTGTTGGAAGAAACCAAAATTCACTACCTGTAGTACTCATGTGGGTTCTTGGGCTCACATTAATCATTTGTGGGTCCTGATCAAGATCAAAATCATGTACATACTTAACATGATGTCCAAAATTAAAGGATGATATATGCACTTAGGATCCCATCGGTCATAATCTTCAATCCCAGATCACATCTAATTCCTCAAACGCATATATCTTTTTTCAGCTAGCTAGTAATTAAGTTTTACACATTATGGTAATTAATATATAGGGTTAAATACGTACTTGCCCAATGTGGTTTGCAAATTTTATTTTTTGTTTCTTCAGTTTTACATTTTATCATAGGTGATACCTGTGTTATGAGAAAAGATGCAAATGATACCTTCGTCTATTTTTCCATCCAAAACTAACAGAAATTCACGTCAGCGCCACGTTGCCCCATTCAAAATGCGACACGTGGCCACAATATATTTTATTATTATTATTATTATTATTTTTAAATAATAATTTAGCCACCCCTTTTGGGCCACATGGGGGTGGTTGGCCACTCCCAGGCCAAATGGGAGTGGCTGGCCACCCCCAAGGCAAAACCCTCAAATTTTTTTACTTCCCGTTTTGCCCTTGAGGTGGCCGAACCACACTCATGACCTATAGGGATGGCCGAGCCACCCCCAAAGGCCACGGGGGTGGTTTGGCCACCACCAGATCGGCCGATCTAGGGGTGGTCGAACCACCCTCATGGCTTACGGGGTTGGTTCGGCCATCCCCAAGGCAAAACCCTCAATTTTTTTTACTTTCTGTTTTGCCCTTAAGGGTGGCTAAACCACCCCCATGGCCCATGGGGGTGGTTCGGCCACCCCCAGATCGACCGGTCTGGGGGTGGCCCAAAAGCCACCCCAAAAATTATCCCCCATGTGGCCCAGAAGGTGTGGCTGACCAAAAATTATTATTATTACTTTTTAAAAAAAAACCTTAAAATTAAAAAAAAATAAAATATTGTGACCATGTGTCGCATTTTGAATGGTGCCACATGACGCTGACGTGGATTTATATTAATTTTGGATGAAAAAATAGACGGAGGTACCATTTGCATCTTTTTCCATAGCACATGGACCACCTATGATAAAGAGTAAAACTAAAGGGACAAAAAATAAAATTTGCAAACCACGTGAGGTAAGTATTTATTTAACCCTATTATATATTCTAAAAGCATCGATCATTCCTTGTTTCTTGTTGAACAAATACTAATATATACGATATATTATGAAATAATTGATCAAACTTGAAAAGAATATGGTAATTAATTGATCTTAAAATGTTTTAAGCATGTCGCCAAATGTAACGCCATGCATGTCTTCTTGGTACAAGCAGAATGTGCTCTCAAAGTCTCACCCAATACAAAAGTTAATTAGCAGGTTCTAACCCAATGGAGAGTTGAAATGGTAAGTCGACCTTCGATAAACACCTAGCAGAGTATTGGTCAAAAGTTTAAAAATCCTGTTTAGACAATAATCTTCTTGGACCGCCCCAAGGTTCAACATGACCTGATAAATGGTTGTGGATGGGTGAACTATAGACATACAAGGCTCCACGACCCAATTCTCCAAAGCCCAATCAAATCCCTACTCCTCCGCCCCATAATTAATTCTATCCGTTTAGCATTCGACCAGCCTTTGTCTATCGAGAAATGATCCCTACATTCATTTCTCACAACAACTGCACAACAAGCTGACGTGGCTTGCAATATTTTATTATTTTTGTTTCTTTCTTCATGCGGCTAGAAAACCGGTTGGAGGGAAAAATCAAATTTCATTTGATCCTCCAACGCTGGCCCCCCCCCCTCTCTCTCTCTCATAAATTTCTCTGCCGTACAGATCTCCTCTCCGGTCAGTGACGTCGCTGGCTTCTCTCTCGGCGGGCGCCCTTCTTCGTCGTCCGGCGTCCCTCTCCGGCAGATTCTCTCTCTCTCTCTCGGCCAGATTCGGTTGTCACTTCCGGTTGTCTCTTCGCCGGCTTCTCTCTCGGCGGTCGGCCTCCTCTGTCGTCCGGTGTCCTTCTCCGGCAGATTTGGGAGCCGGCGACGCTAAAAAAAATAGGTTTCTCTCTCTCTCTCTCTGGCCAAGTCTGTTGCTACAATATAAAAGGGGTGATTTTTTTTTTTTTTTTTTTTTTTTTTTTTTTTTTTTCTGGCTACTTCACAAACAGTGGAATTTTTTTCCTCTCTCTCTCTCTCAGGCAAATCTCCTCTCCGGCAGATTTCGTCTCAGTTCGGCTCTGCGTCGTCCGTAGCTCACTCACCGGAAGTCCCCGTCCCTCTCGGCGGTCGGCCTACTCCGTCGTCCGGCGTCCACTCTTCGGCTAAAAAAAAAGGTTCTCTCTCTCTCTCTCTCTCTCTCTCTCTCTCTCTGTGTGGCCGGATCTGTTGCTACAAAAAAAAGGGGGGCAATTTTGGCAGCTTCACACAGTGGACGCAGCCAATGCCTGATTTTTTTGTTTTTTGTTTTTGTTTGTTTTTTTATTTTAAATTTTGAATTTTCAAGGAAGAAATTGTTAGTGAATCGGATTTTTGGTGACCAATTTATTTACGCCCAAACAAAAACTCACGTTCAATTGCGTTTTGTGTGGTTCGTTAGTAAATCGGATTTTCGGGGAACTAAAACCAGTTTTATTTCGAGATTTCCGTTTTACAATATTCCAAATTCTTAGGACGTTGTGATTTTATTTCGTTTGATGAAAAAAACTGTTATATTACCCAATTTATTTACGCCCAAACAAAAACTCACGTTCATTTGCGTTTTGTGTGGTTCGTTAGTGAATCGGATTTTCGGTGACCGAAAAGCAGTTTTATTCCGAGATTTTCGTCTTCCAATATTCTAAATTCTTAGGACGTTGTGATTTTATTTCGTTTGATGAAAAAAACTACTATATCAGCCAATTTTTTTTCGCCCAAACAAAAACTCGCGTTCATTTGCGTTTTGTGTGGTTCGTTAGTGAATCGGATTTTCGGGGACCAAAAAGCAGTTTTATTCGGATCTTTCCGTCTTCCAATATTTCATATTTTTAGAAAGTTATGATTTTATTTCGCTTGATGAAAAAAACTGCTATATCAGCCAATTTATTTACGCCCAAACAAAAACTCACGTTCATTTGCGTTTTATGTGGTTCGTCAGTGAAACGGATTTTCAGGGACCAAAAAGCAGTTTTATTCGGATCTTTCCATCTTCGAATATTCCAAATTCTTAGGACGTTGTGATTTTATTTCGTTTGATGAAAAAAACGGCTATATCAGCCAATTTATTTACGCCCAAACAAAAACTAACGTTCATTTGCGTTTTGTTTGGTTCGTTAGAGAATCGGATTTTCGGAGACCAAAAAGCAGTTTTATTCCGAGATTTCCGTCTTCCAATATTCCAAATTCTTAGGACGTTGTGATTTTATTTTGTTTGAAAAAAAAAAACTACTATATCACCCAATTTATTTTCGCCCAAAGAAAAACTCATGTTCATTTGCGTTTTGTGTGGTTCGTTAGTGAATCGGACTTTCGGGGACCAAAAAGCAGTTTTATTCCGAGATTTCCGTCTTCCAATATTCCAAATTCTTAGGACGTTGTGATTTTATTTCGTTTGATAAAAAAAACTGTTATATCACCCAATTTATTTACGCCCAAACAAAAACTAACGTTCATTTGCGTTTTGTGTGGTTCGTCAGTGAATTAGATTTTCGGGTACCAAAAAGCAGTTTTATTCGGATCTTTCCGTCTTCCAAAATTCCAAATTCTTAGGAAGTTGTGATTTTATTTCGTTTGATAAAAAAATGGCTATATCAGCCAATTTATTTACCCCCAAACAAAAACTCTCGTTCGATTGCGTTTTGTGTGGTTCGTTAGAGAATCGGACTTTCGGGGACCAAAAAGTAGTTTTATTTCGAGATTTCCGTCTTCCAATATTCCAAATTCTTAGGACGTTGTGATTTTATTTTGTTTGAAGAAAAAAACTGCTATATCACCCAATTTATTTACGCCCAAACAAAAACTCACGTTCATTTGCGTTTTGTGTGGTTCGTTAGTGAATCGAATTTTGAGGGACCAAAAAGCAGTTTTATTCGGATCTTTCCGTCTTGCAATATTCCAAATTCTTAGGATGTTGGGATTTTATTTCGTTTAATGAAAAAAACTGCTATATCAGCCAATTTATTTTCGCCCAAACAAAAACTCGCATTCATTTGCGTTTTGTGTGGTTCGTTAGTGAATTTGATTTTCGGGAACCAAAAGACAGTTTTATTCCGAGATTTCCGTCTTCCAATATTCCAAATTCTTAGGATGTAGTGATTTTATTTCGTTTGATGAAAAAAACTGCTATATCAGCCAATTTTTTTTCGCCCAAACAAAAACTCGCGTTCGTTTGCGTTTTGTGTGGTTCGTTAGTGAATCGGATTTTCAGGGACCAAAAAGCAGTTTTATTCGGATCTTTCCGTCTTCCAATATTTCAAATTCTTAGGACGTTGTGATTTTATTTCGTTTGATAAAAAAAACTGATATATCAGCCAATTTATTTATCCCCAAACAAAAACTCTAGTTCGATTGCGTTTTATGCGGTTCGTTAGAGAATCGGACTTTCGGGGACCAAAAAGAAGTTTTATTCCAAGATTTCCGTCTTCCAATATTCCAAATTCTTAGGGCGTTGCGATTTTATTTCGTTTGATGAAAAAACTGCTATATCACCCAATTTA